>NC_089251.1:246377097-249184597 GCF_963930625.1 Muntiacus reevesi
CCAGTTCTCCTAAGTGCCAGCCACCCCCACCCAATTGGGTATCATTGTCAAGTTTAATAAGAATGCTTTTGACTCCATATTCAAGGCATTAATCAACATGTTCAATCTAGCAGCATTCAGCAGAGGACCTAACCTTGTGGAATTTAATTTGGTTTCTGCTAATTTATTTGCATACATTATAAAATTACCCCATCCGGACATGAAAAAGAAACTTAGGAAAGTGTATCATGAAAATAACTAGTAAAACACGTGCGAAGCCATTAAATTTGCTTGCATCTTGCTTTCTACTTACTTGTAGTTTGACAGAAAAGGAAGGGGAGAATTTTATTTGTGTCTCAGAAGACACTAGTATGACTGGATTCAATACTTGTTCATTGTTATAATCTGTGCCCTCAGAGGTATACTGACTTCTGTCCCTGACGCTTAATAACCAGCAATACTGAACAAGTCTTAGGTCCATGATCCTCAGTTTCCTCATCGATAAAATGGTGATTCCCTGACACCCACAGCAAAAGGATTGTTGGGAGATCAAATAAGATAACTCAGGGGGAGGATTCCCAAACTTGACCACTGCCTGCAAATATAAAACTTTACATTAAGCTTTCCTGGAGCTTCATTCTAAACGAGATGATACCCTTGTTTGTAACCTCAGCCCCGGGACATTATCCTAGCATGGGGATCACTGAGGTTGTCCAGTGATCCATTATAGTTTGGGAGGAGACTGGGTCTGGGAAGCATTATAAAGGTGCTCTTGCATCCTGGTAGGACTTGGTCCAGTGCTTAATTCTGGGAAGACAGCAGGATGCCAAATGAGAAGTCGTTCATCTTAATGTCCGTGTGACTTGGCTCAGCAAGAGAGGGAACAATTCCCAAGTCACTCCAAGCACTGATTTAGTGCTGTAATTTGATAGCCCAATCCCAAACAAAGTGAGGAAACCACACCCAAAGTTGACTGCAAAGATGAATAGGGGTAGAGAGTGAGCACTATAAGAGAATAGAGAGTAAGACTGATAAGCTGAAGAAGGCGCCTGGATTGTTTTGGGACCCAAAGAGAATTATGGATGTCATCATGGCAGTCTACCGAGCACCTTCTAGTTTTAGGGTATGTGAACTTTTTTGATATTATGTTTAGCCAATTCTTCTATTTAAATTGTCAAAACATAACAATGTACAACCACCTAGAGAAGGAATTTGTAACATATTGCAAAAATGGCACTGTCATTCAACAAGATATTCTTTTTACTGAACAGGTAATGATCTCTTCCCCCATAAGCACCTGTCCTGGGCTCCCCCAGGTTTATATTTTGTGTATTTTCTATCTTTTTCGCTTTGCTTTCTGGTACATTCAGAAAAACACTTGGGCTCCCTCTGGTGGCCATTCCAATGTTTCTACATGTTTAACTTTACAGCTGGAGTTTTAGTTAACGTGGAACAAAATATTTGGATGAAAGTGAAAATATTAATAGTAAATGTTATTTTCTTTTGTAAGATGACTTGAAACTTGGGAACCTCCATTAGCCAAAATATCCAACTTATTCATTCATCCGTTCATTCACTCATGTCTTCCAGTCTAACATGTTGTTGATAGTTTCACTTTTCTAAATGAAAGGGTATCTGGTCTGCAAGTCCATAGAAAGATATAGAGTTCCAATTCTGTAAGTCAAACATTTCCCCAAGAAGTGATTATTATTGACTAGCATGTTTTTATAGAATGATTGCTATCTTTTAACTCAGAGTTGAGTATTGTGAGAAAGATTTTGTTGCTTACTTTAAAAATATATGAATAAACTGTCCTTTAGCAGTTGTCACTGTCGTACTATTTCTTTTTCTCCTTTCAATCATACACCCGTTCTATTTACCCCATAGAATTTTATCCTATTGTAATGAATCTTTGTCCAGGCCTGTTTACTTTTTAATTATGCCAATATATTAGTCAATAAACAGATTTAGCTACACTAACAAAGACCCAAACATAACAGTGTCTAAAATAAAAGGTAATTTTCCTTCTTGTTAAGTGTCAAAATGTGACCTGTCCAGAATTCATGTTGTACTTTTGTGGTTGAAAGTCTCTGTTGATCGTCCTCTATACTTTGATGTATCAAAAATAAGTATATAAGTTTAAATCTTAGTGTTTTAAAAGTTCTAATGACCATAAGTCTCCTTTAAAAATTGTTCTTTTCAATTTAGTAATAATAGTAGTATACAATTGCTAAAATAAATATTTTACATATTTTTAGAAATCATTATTAAGTATTAAATTATAACTGGAAATACATCATTAAATGACGGGCACTCCTTAAAAATGAATTTGTTATCTTTATGCAGCAAGGGGTTAACATCAATTCTACTCCACTTCTTGGTTTTTAGATATGTAAACAGTGGAAAAACTTGTTCACCTAAATAAGCAGATGGGAATGGAAATAGTTTTAAATAGCAATGTCACTAAATTCTTTGACTCCTAGGCAGCTAGTGTGGTACCTTATGGAGAAAGAGAGATATTGTGGTTACACTGGAGGCTGTGGCAAGTGTAGCATTCTGGGTAGGTTTTGAAAATGAAGTCAGACTTTCTACTGAGTTAAACGTGAGGTGAGAGAGGAGGGAGAAGTCAGGGATGACTTCAGGGTTCTTGGCCCCACTTTGCAGAAGGATGCAGCTCAAACAACTAAGAAAGGGAAGACTGAAGATGAAGTGAATTTGGAGACCTAGTTTGAAGGTCATTACATTAGACAGTATGCAGGAGTGAGGTGTGATCAGGCTTTTGTTCTATACCCCTATCCAGTCAATAGTTAATGATAATAAATATTAGAGAGTGATAATCAGATTTGATTTGGGGTATTTATACTGAGTAGCATGTGCCTGGGACATGAACAAAGTTAGAATGTATCTGAAGAACGAAAAATAAGACAAAAATAAGCAAGAATTGTATTAGGTTTGGCGCTCCCCACCCCTGTTATATTTTGTAGATTTTTAAGAGAATTTGTGTTTGTGGATGTATTTTGTGTATAACCGCAGGTATCACCTTTCAAACAGAAGGTTAATAACAGATTGATTTATGGAATATTCTCAAGGAGAAATAGTAAATGAATCAAGCTAACAAAGTGTGACTTAGTTGACATCCTCAGGGACCTACTTTAATGAATAGGTAGAGGGATATTATTTGTAACTTAGCCCACAAATTATTTCTATATGATTTAAATGGCTGTGACCTGCTTGAAACAATTTGTTAATTAGTTTAATCATTCTCTTTATAGTTTCTTATATTACTAAATGGGTTAACAGCCCCCTTTTTCTTAACTAAATTAATTTTTCCAGCCTAGCCACAAATTTCCAATTAAGTTTGAAGGAGTGAAGTAATTCTATAATAGGGGCAAAATGATCATATTTAATTCTTTTAAAATCAACTAACACTTATTAAGTGCCTACTATGTGCCATGCAGATACATACTTTGATTCTGGAGATAAAAATCCAATAAAACCAATTCTTGACTTCAAAGAGCAAACAGTCTAACAGTTTAAACTGCCTAGGACAGAGATGAGTATTTAAGGAATAATTATATCAGAATGTAGTACTGAGAGAGATTGGAGTTAAGTGCCAAAATAATGCACAGGTTGTAAGAGCCATGTCACTTGAACCCAAAGGATTTCTGAGAAAGTTTCATTATTTACCACTGTGAATGTTTTCCTTCCTAATAGAATACAGTTACTAAGTTACTGTATAACGTGAGACTATGGAGGATGCAGGTGATAGAAACCCATTTTAAGCCACTTTAAAAGTAAAATCCACAGGAAAAGCAGGTGTGGCCCTGACCTCAGGATAACAAGCCAGAGACTGCTTCCACTTCTCCTCGAGCCTGGAAACATGGCCACCAACAATTCCTGGGTTTTCCCCAGCAGTTGCTGTTAGAAAACTTAGGGGAAGGCCACCAACTGATCAAGTGTGGGTCATGTGATCCCTCTACCCCAATATTGAGTCAGCGTGGGTGAGGTACCCCTGTGGACTCAGCTCTGACCATGGGGATGTCTGTGCCTGGAAGAACGGGGGACAGGAAATACTGGCTGTTCACTATTCTGCCCAAGTGAGCACATTCAGCTGACTGCTTGAAAAAAATCAGCCCCCTTCCTTTGGTGCACTCAGATAACATCATAATGCAATCAATATCTCATTTGAGGGTTAGTCTTCATCCCTTGTTTATGAAGAAATAGGACAGAAGCAGTTATGAGAATAATGTTGACATTACATTTTGCAATAGCTTTGATTGCAAGAAGCATTGTGCTTTAGAAATTCCATGCATTCCATTCAGTCAGAATCGTAATTTCTCTTTCACTGTCTTCTTAACATGTATGATGTGGAAATTAACAGGATTTGATCTTGTTAAGTCTTTTGAGATACTTGGGTGTGGGTTCTGAGCCAGTAGATGATAGCGGCAATCCTATTTGTCCTAGGATATTACAGGAATTATTCTTTTTTATCTATTTCATTCTAAGTCTTTAGAGTCTGTGAGCCAAATTTACATTCAGATGAGTCATTGAAGCTTATATTGTGTGCCTAAAAGGAAATGTTTATGCCAAGAGTCTAAGATGAAGTCTAGCAAGACAGTGAATTTTTAAAATCATGGTTGTCTTTCCCTGATCATGAATGTAATAGTGCTTATTTTGAATATTTGGAAACATAAAACTGTTTTTTAAAATCCCCTATAAATGCCACCACCCAGAGCTCTGAGTGTTTCTATATTTAATACATAGTAACAAAATTTTGTTTACACAGTATATATAATTTCATGTCTTACTTTTTTCAATGAAGTTTTTTAAAGGATTTTAATATTGTCTCAACAATATTAGAGAATGAATTTCCTCTGCAATATTGTTTTTTTAAACAGCTATCTATATCTTGTAAAAGTTAGTATTCACGTCATTCCCATTTTTTGGAATTATTTTTGGTTACATAGCTGTTCTTCATTTCTGATGTTCTAAGTTTCTGACTGGTGTCATTTCCTTTTTGACTGAAGAATTTCCTCTAGAAATTCTTGTAAAACAGGTCTGCTGGCTACAAATTTGCTAACATTTTTCTTCATTTGAGGATGTCTTTCCATTACCTTTGTTCCTAAAGGATATTTTAAACGATAGAGAATTATGACTTGACAGCTTCTATCTTTTAGCATTTTTTATGAACCAATATTGATTCATTATCATTAATGAAAGTTCATTGTTTATTCAAACTCCCTTTGTTTTTACGTAATACCCTTTTCTGTTTCTACATCCATCGCTTTTAGGATATCACTTCATCTTTAGTGGTCCTGCTTCTTTAGGCTCCTTGGCTCTTCCAGTTTCTCAGAAGAGTCGTTGAAGTCCTGGCAGGTTTAAAGCATACTGGTCAATTATTTAGAAGGATATTCCTCAGTTGTGATTTGTCTGATTATTTTTTTCAAAATCAAGCTCAGACCATAGGTTTTCAGGGAAAAGACCAGAGATAGATAATTTTTATCACACCATATCAAGAATACACACTATTAAGGCAATTTATCATTGTTAATGTTGACTTTGATTATCTGGTTAAGGTAGTATTTTCCACATTTCTCCACTATAAAGTCATCCTTTTTCCATACTGTACTCTTTGGGAGAAAGTCACTATGCACAGACCACACTTGAGAAGGGACTTAGCTCTACCTCCGTGATAGCAGGTATCAACATACATCATTTGGGATTCTTCCATGTGAACTATTCTCTCCTCTACCACATTTATTTATTTATTCAATTATTTTTCATATCAGCATGAACTCATGGGTATTTATATTTTGGGTTATAACCCAGTATCGCTATATTTATTTTATTGGTCAAATTATTCCAGCATTGACCACTAATAGCTCTTTAAGTTGGCTCCTGTGCTTCTTTGACATATTCCATCACTGTATTTTGTTTTATGTTTTTAGACACTTTCTGATACAACTAGATGCTTTTATATTCCCTGTCCCCATCTTAGCAAGAGCTGTTTTGCCAAGGATCCTTGGTTCCTTTTATTGAAGACTAGTATTAGAAACCAAGATTTGGGTGGTAGATGTCCTTGTTACTACTGGGATTATTGGGATGTTACTGCTTCTAAGGCGGGCTTCCAAGTGACACAGTGGTAAAGAATCTACCTGCCAGTGCATGAGACTCAAGAGACTGAGGTTTGATCCTTGGATCAGAAAGATCCCCTGGAGAAGGAAATGGCAACCTACTCCAGTATTCTTGCCTGGAAGATTCCATGGACAAAGGAACCTGGCAGGCTACAGTCCATGAGGTCACAAAGAGTTGGACACAGCTGAGCTCCTGAGCACACACACATTGCTTCTAAGCCTTTTCAGCTGAAAGAGCAAGGAAATATATGTGAGTGTACCAGCCCATGCATAATCCATATCTATAAATATATATATATATAGATACACACACACACACCTATCTGTATATACTTAGCTAAGTATGAATTCATACTGATTTATCTAATTGTTAATCCATTACTAAATGGATCATTCTAGCCTTTTCTCCTTGCTTGTCTGAAAGATCCCACTCTAATAGTGATAAATTTGACTTGTACCATCTGAAAGTGAAAGTCACTCAGTTATGTCCAACTATTTGTGACTCCATGGACTGTAGTCCATGGAATTGTCCAGGCCATAATATTAGAATAAGTAGAAAGTCCCTTCTCCAGGGGATCTTCCCAACCCAGGGATTGAACCCAGGTTTCCCACATTGCAGGTGGATTCTTTACCAGCTGAGCCACAAGGGAAGCCCAAGAATACTGGAGTGGGTAGCCTATCCCTTTTCCAGTGGGTCTTCCTGACCCAGGAATTGAACCGGTGTCTCCTGCATTGCAGGTGGATTCTTTACTAACTGAGCTGTCAGGAAAGCCCTGTACCATTTGCCATCTATTTAATTTTCTAATTCCAGCATACATGTGTAGTGGTTTTGATTACCTGTACCCATATGAGAAGCAAACTTTATCACCTGGAATAGAGTGCTTATGTATAGTGTTTTTGCTTTTAGTCTTACAAACTCTATTCATTTCTTAAATTATCTAAGTAGCACCTTCCCTACCTCCCTCACTCTACTCCCTTTATTTTATACTTTTGTAGTAAAGTCAGATTCTTCGATGCATGAGACAAGTGCTCAGGGCTGGTGCACTGGGAAGACCCAGAGGGATGGGATGGAGAGGGAGGTGGGAGGGGGGATCGGGATGGGGAACACAAGTAAATCCATGGCTGATTCATGTCAATGTATGGCAAAAACCACTACAATATTGTAAAGTAATTAGCCTCCAACTAATAAAAACAAATGGAAAAAAAGAAAAAGAAAAAAAAGGTCAGATTCTTTTGTCAAGGTCTGCATTCCACTCTGGAATCCCTAACCTCCTAAATCATAATTTTGTTGTTGTTTAGTTGCTAAATTGTTTCTGACTCTTTTGCAACCCCATGGACTGTAGCCCTTCAGGCTTTTCTGTCCACGGGATTTCCCAGGCAAGAATACTGGTGTGGATGGCCATTTCCTTTTTTTAGCCTTTGCTATTTCAACAGTTCAATTTAAGTACACTATGCCAGCTGCTGTGGTCAGCACGGGAGCACCAGGGGGAATAAAACAGACACAGCCCACCCTCTTAGACCTCATGGTCTGGTAAAAATGTCAAATAGTAAACAAATAACTACAACTGTGCCACGTGTTGTTACTAAAGAAAGTGCTGGATGCCCTAAAGCAGTACTGTCCCATAGACATATGAGTCACATATGTAATCCTCAAATTGTCTGCATTTTAAAAAGGAAAAATAAGATTATTTTTTAATAATATATTTTATATAGCCCAGTATATGTAAAATATTCTCATTTCAACATGTCACCATTATTTGTCATTGTTGTTTAGTCACTAAGTCATGTCTGACTCTTGTGACCCCATGGACTGTAGCCTGCCAGTCTCCTCTGTCCATGGAATTCTCCAGGAAAGAATATTGGAGTGGGTTGCCATTTCCTTCTCTAGGGAATTGTTCCAACCCAGGGATTGAAACTGCATCTCCTGCATTGGCAGGTAGAGTCTTTATCAATGAGCTACCAGGGAAATCATTACTAATATAGTTTATTTTTTGTCCTTGTACTTCATTTTCAAACTCCAGTATGTATTTCCTACATCTCATCTCAGATTAGCCACATTTCAAGTGTTCCATGATCACATCTGGCTAGTGGCTACTGTATTGGACATCATACCTCTAGCAGCAGATGATGGAGGGCCTGGTACATTTCTCTGGGACTTGAAGGATGAGGAAGTCAGGAAAAGGGAGAGGAGTACATGTTATAAGAAGAAGGAATAGATGAAGCAAAACCTGTAAAACAAAAGATTTTGACATTTTTGAGGGGAGAACATTCTGAGCAATTGGAGCAAGAAGGAGAATGGAAAATGAGGCTGGAGAGGTAGGCAGGGGTGAAATTATGAAGAGCCTTTAGAATAGTGTTAAGAAGTTTGGCTTCATTCCAGGAAGAATGGGAAACTGTTGAAGGGTTTTATGTAGAAAAGCAGTATGCTCAGATTGACTTTGTAAAAACAAAAAACAAAAAACTCCAGTCTTACTTCAGAGGGAAGAAGTACAAGGACATTACCCATAGAAGGCAGGATGGGATGATGGTTAACTAGAGGATTCCTGTACCAAAGGTGCCGCCTGCCAGCCGTGTGACCCAAGATAAGAGGCTTAACCTTCTGTAAGCCTCAATTTCCTCACCTGTGAAATGGAAATAACCAGTTCAGTTCAGTTCAGTTATCACTCAGTTGTGTCTGACTCTTTGCAACCCCATGTACTGCAGCACGCCAGGCCTCCCTGTCCATTACCAACTCCCGGAGTTTACTCAAACTCAAGTTGGTGATGCCATCCAACCATTTCATCCTCTGTTGTCCCCTTCTCCTCCCACCTTCAATCTTTCCCAGCATCAGGGTCTTTTCCAATGAGTCAGCTCTTCACATCAGGTGGCCAAACTATTGGAGTTTCAGCTTCCACATCAGTCCTTCCAATGAATATTCAGGACTGATTTCCTTTGGGATGGACTGGTTGAATCTCCTTGCTGTCCAGGGGATTCTCAAGAATCTTCTCCAACACCACAGTTCAAAAGCATCAATTCTTTGACACTCAGCTTTCTTTATGGTCCAACTCTCACATCCATACATGACTACTGGAAAAACCATAGCTTTGACTAGATGACCTTTGTTGGCAACGTAATGTCTCTGCTTTTTAATATGCTGTCTAAGTTGGTCATAACTTTCCTTCCAAGGAGCAAGCATCTTTTAATTTCATGGCTGCAGTCATCATCTGCAGTGATTTTGGTGCCTAAAAAAAGAAAGTCTGCCACTGTTTCCACGGTTTCCCCATCTATTTGCCATGAAGTGATGGAACCGGATGCCATGATCTTAGTTTTCTGAATGTTGAGCTTTAAGCCAACTTTTTCACTCTCCTCTTTCACTTTCATCAAGAGGCTCTTTAGTTCTTCTTTGCTTTCTGCCATGAGGATGGTGTCATCTGCATATCTGAGGTTATTGATATTTCTCCCAGCAATCTTGATTCCAGCTTGTGCTTCCTCCAGCCCAGTGTTTCTCATGATGTACTCCGCATAGAAGTTAAATAAGCAGAGTGACAATATAATAATGAAAATAATGCAAGTGCCTCATCAAAGCAATAACATCCTATCCTCACCAAATACAATAAATACTTACTTATTGTATTTGGTAAGATAATCCATGTGAGTGAGTGAGTGTTCGCTCAGTCATGTCCGACTCTTTGCGACCCCATGGACTGTAACCCACCGGCCTCCTCTGTCCATGGGATTCTCCAGGCAAAAATACTGGAGTTGGTTGCCATTTCCACCACTTAGCATATGTGTTAGTTGCTCAATCATGTCCAACTCTTTGCGACCCCATGGATGGTAGCCCACCCAGCTCCTCTGTCCATGGAATTTTTCAGGCAAGAATACTGAAGGGGGTTGTCATTTCCTTCCCTGAGGGATCTTTCCAACCCAGGGATTGAACCTTGGTCTCCTGCATTGCAGGCAGATTCTCTACCCTCTGAGCCACCAGGGAAGTCATATTGCACTTAATAAATATTTGTTCTTATCTTCTCCTGAGCCCAGAATAGTCCATTATAGGGTGAATCTGCAAAGCTTCCTTCCTCCTCTTCTTTTCTGGAATCCTATTCTGAATCACCTTTAACCTATGAGATGAGGAAAGAAGAGAACAACTCCCATCCAGCAACCCAAGACAGGAAAACCACCTTCAACACCTTGTCCTTCACTCTAGTATGTGTGTGCCTGTATATCCTGAGAACAGTTTTTATATGAACTCCATAGTCTCAAGGTTTCCTGTGCTGTCTATCTTCATAAAGATTCCCATGTGCTCCTTCTTTAAAAACATGCTAAGTTTTCTGAGGCTTAAACTCCTAATGATAAAATAGTTCTCAAAGTGGCTACTTAAATCAGAAAAGGCAATGATGTTACCAGTTGGTAACAGACCATTTATTTATGGTGTTTTCAGGCATAATGAATCATTCAGAGCATTTTACTTGCAAAGTTTTGAAATAAGATAATTTAATACGAAGAATAAATCACATGGAGTAGTATTTTCCCTCACTTTTGGCCCAAACACAAACATCTGAAACTGTCCCCTTCCTCCTCTTCTCTGTTGCTGGTACTACACCCACATCTGGGGCTTCACAGGTGGTGCTGGTGAGAAAGAATCCGCTTGCCAATGCAGGAGACATAAGAGATATGGGTTTGATCCCTGGGTTAGGAAGATCTCCTGGAGGAGGAAATGGCAACCCATTCCAGTATTCTTGCCTGAAGAATCCCATGGACAGAGGAGCCTGGTGGGCTACTATGCATGGGGTCACAAAGAGTCTGAAACCCTCATCTGCATCCTGCAGGGAACCCCATTGTGTAAAAAGAATAAAACATTTGGTTCTTAAAATCTTTCGGACTTTAAAGTGTAAGACACTAACATATTAAAGTTTGCTCTATTTGGAAAGGCACTTTACTTTAAAATGCAGCGTATCATTTCTTTAGTTTTCAAGCTGCACGAGACACAGGTTTGTAGCGTTTCCAATGCCAGATAGAGGCAGAGACAAGAAAAGAGGGAAGTGGTGGAGTTTGTCTTGGGGGGTGGTGCCCAAAGCAGGCTGTGTCACCACTATATCAGGTCGTGACTACCTACCCACACTCAGGCTGTTTCATGACTGCAAATCCAGCCCTTCTAGAATCTGGAACCTCATGTAATTGAAGCAGATGGGAACAAGATACTTGGTGCTTTCTCTGAAAACAGCCAGTTAATCACTAAATCTTATAATGATTAACCCCAGTCCAGCTGAAAGCTTTAATCAAGGGACTGTTGGAGCTTTGTGATATGCAGCTAAACATTTCTGCTTTCTTGAAGAGATATTGTGAAAATCTGTCCTGAGGGTGAGCAGTAATCCGCATCTTATTCCTCCTCCCCAAAAAATTATGTCCACAGTCTAAGTTTCTAGTCAATAAAAGAACACAATAACATTTGATTCCTTCTTGTATTTGCAGATGTTTAAAGTATTTCTAAAGCCTTTCAAATTACTTTGAATAAAAAACCATAACCCTGAGGTAGAAATGCCAGGTTTCTAAAGTATGCTTAAGTCTCCATCGGCTTATTATACCTCCAGTAATAGTAAGGCTTTAAAATTTGAGGGTTTTTTTTTCTTCTTATGCACAGTCTAGAAAATTAGAAAAATACAGAGAGGGGAAGAAAGAAAAATGTAAGTGCAATCAAATTTTTAAAAGTTTAATATATCATGCTACTTATTTCTTTGACCTTTTAAGATACACAGTTTGCATATCTAATTAAAAACATCATCTGCATTAGAGCAACTTGATTTTTTAAAAAAAGGCTGTGTTTGGGGAACCTGGTTTACGAGCCAGGTGTGAAGTGAGCTGGGTATCTTATATAGTATTGTCAGATGAGTATATGCTCCTAGTTTCTTTGTCTCCTCACAACAAAGATTTGGAGTGACGGACATTAAAGCCCCCTCGGCGGGTCACAGCTCTCCGGTCTTGGACAGACCGTGTTATAGTTAGTTCTTAGAGAAACCAGTGTTACACCTCAGTGTTACAGGTCTATTTTATTTAGAAGATAGCAGGAAAATCCATCTTCAAGGCATGAGGGCACGTTGATCCAAAGATGCGAAGAGAAGATCACCCATTTGTGCGGGGGAGGGGAGCGCGTACACACACGTGGGAGAGAGAGAGAGTGAGAGCCCTTTGGCTCCTCTTTTTATATATTTTTTCCTTCCCCTGGGTCTGCCCTATGCAAAATGGGCTTAGGCAGGAGCGCTGTTCTACCTGAAGTCCTCACTCCGGTCCTCAGATCTTCCTTTGACCTTCCTCTGTTCTATTTTTGCGGGCTTTCCCCTTCCTTGTCTTTTAGCCACCGCCATTTTTGGACTCCTTTTCCCTATTCTAACTAACCTAACAGTATGTTACTTTTCTGCCTTGTTTTCATATTTTATATGATATGCCTTTCAGGCCTTTGATTATTTTTGTTTCCATGAACTTTGTAAAGGCTTAACAGACTTGTTGAAAACATTAATAGGGGTTTGCTGTTATAGGAGTTTTGCATAACAAAGACTAACTACATTGCCCTCTCCGGTTGCTAGTCCCTCAAGGGACTCTTGCCCTGTACTGGTACTAAGATTGTGTGTTTTGTAGCTTTAGCATACTAGGTTTGAGGTTTAAAAAAAAAAAAACTTTTAAAATTTCCCATCAGTATAGATAAATACACCTAACACAGAAGACTGTATAAAAGTCAATAGAGTGCGCAATTTCCATTTCAAGGAGTGGGACAAAGAACTCTTTTTCTCGTGGTAATTATCTTACCTTTCCCAACTGGGAGTTGCTATGTTATTAAAATAATGGCTTAAGGCATTTTGCAAAGCATGTATTTTGAACCTGGGAAAACGTATTTGTGTTTTCCTGTTGGAAATTCTTTGTCTTGACTGATTAATTTGTCCTACATTAATATTTATTAGTCTTAAGACAGAAGCCAGCGGCTACATTCAAGAGGTTAAAGGTAGATCATTTTTCTAAGGGTTTATCCAGAAGAAATGTCCTATCCAAAGTTACCTTCAATGCAAGCTTCATAATTTATCAGTTTGTGGCAGGAACCAGAATCTGTGACCTAGGTATTCTGCTTCTGGGAGTTGATTCTGAGAAAATAAATATGAGTGAGGGGAACTTTTTACCTGAATTCATAGCGTATTTATATTAGAATCTTACTAAAAGCAATATAAAGATGAAATGACAGGAGAACCATTAAATTATGCTATGTACATTTAATGGAATGTTTCCATAATAGTTACAAAGAGTTTGAAGTAAGACGTGAAGTTGTTTATGGTTTAATATTATGTTAGAAGATATAGAATTTTATCTAGAGTATGATCACACTTGAGTTAAAAATAAAGGCAAACCCACACTTAAACAAAAGGGATTAATATGAATATTCTAAAATGCTACTCATAGTTATCTTTGAGTAGTGGTTTGTATGATTAACATTTTTATACAGTCCGGTGAACTTATGTTATTTTGTAATTTAAAAAAAGATGAAAAAGGTAAAAATGATTAACTCAGTGTATGATTTTACTGCAGTTGATAATCTGATGTTTCAATGTCTTTACCTAAATCTGTAGTATCTTCACATGTAGCTTCTTGCTGCACTTTCTTCCAACTTCTCCAACTCCAGTTTTCTGCTGCAGCCTGGTTAGAGCACTCAAACATTCAAGAATACCTTGAATTCTGCTCTGTGATTTTTGGCTTCAGCTTACAGTGCCATTCTGCTCCCTCTCCACCCATCAAGTCCTCCTAGAAACTTTGTTCAAATCCTGCTGCCTTTGGAGAGGCTTCCCTGAGCCACCCAGGGCAGCTGTGGCCCTCTGTCTCTATAAAATACCTGTGCAAATGGGGTTCAGCTAAATCTGACTTTCATCCATTTGTGCCCCTTGAGGATTGCACCAGGCATCCCTCTGACTTTGTGAATCCCACCTGCTGATTTCTTAGTGCTGACACTGGCCAGTGACACATGGGTAAGGATGACCTGGAAAACTATATGCATTTCCTGACTGTTAACTTAAGGAAAATCCATTGTACAAATGGAACCTAGTTAAACTTAAAAGCTTTTGCACAGCAAAGTTTTCCTTGACAAAATGAAAAGACTGAATGGGAGAAAATATGATATGACCAATAATGGGTTAATATCCAGTATGTATAGCTAATTCATATAACTCAACATCAAAAAGCAAACAACCCAATTAAAAAAATGAGTAGAAGACCTGAATAGATGATTTTTGCAAAGAAGACATGCAGATGGTCAAGTTCAGTTCAGTTCAATTAGTTCAGTTCAGTCGCTCAGTTGTGTCTGACTCTGTGACCCCATGGACTGCAGCACAGTGGGTTCCCTGTCCATCACCAACTCCTGGAGCTTACTCAAATTCATGTCCATCAAGTCGGTGATGCCATCCAACCCTCTCATCCTCTGTCGTCCCCTTCTCCTCCCGCCTTCAATCTTTCCCAGCATCAGGACCTTTTCCAATGAGTCTGTTCTTTGCATCAGGTGGCCAAAGTATTGGAGTTTCAGCCTCAACATCAGTCCTTCCAATGAACACCCAGGACTGATCTCCTTTATGATGGACTGGTTAGATCTCCTTGCAGTCCAAGTGATTCTCAAGAGTCTTCTCCAACACCACAGTTCAAAAGCATCAATTCTTCGATGCTCAGCTTTCTTTATGGTCCAACTGTCACATCCATACATGACTGCTGGAAAAACCATAGCTTTGACTAGATGACCTTTATTGGCAACGTAAAGTCTCTGCTTTTTAATAAGCTGTCTAGGTTGGTCATAACTTTCCTTCCAAGGAGCAAGCATCTTTTAATTTCATGGCTGCAGTCACTATCTGCAGTGATTTTGGTGCCCCCAAAAATAAAGTCAGCCACTGTTTCCATTGTTTCCCCATCAACTTGCCGTGAAGTGATGGGACCGGATGCCATGATCTTAGTTTTCTGAATGTTGAGTTTTAAGCCAACTTTTTCACTCTCCTCTTTCACTTTCATCAAGAGGTTCTTTAGTTCTTCACTTTCTGCCATAAGGATGGTGTCATCTGCATATCTGAGGTTATTGATATTTCTCCTGGCAATCTTGATTCCAGTTTGTGCTTCATCCACCCCATGCTTCATCTAACCTGGCATTTCTCATGATGTACTCTGCATATAAGTTAAATAAGCAGGGCGACAATATACAGCCTTGACGTACTCCTTTCCCTATTTGGAACTAGTCTCTTGTTCCATGTCCGGTACTAACTGTTGCTTCTTGACCTGCATACAGGTTTCTCAGATACAGATGGTCAGGAGGCACATGAAAAGATACTCAACATCACTAACCATCCGAAAAATGCAAATCAAAACTGTTATGAAATATAATCTCACACCTGTCAAAATGGCTATCATCAAAAAGAACACAACATGTTGGTAAGGGTGTAGAGAAAAGGGAACCCTTGTGTACACTGCTGGTAGGAATGTGAATTAGTGCAACAACTGTGGAAAACACTATGGAGATATCTCAAAAAACTAAAAATAGAACTACCATATGACTCAGCAGTTCCATTCCTGCATATATATCCAAAAAAACAATATACTAATTCCAAAAGATACATGTACACTTATGTTCATAGCATCATTATTTACAATTGCCAAGATATGGAAGGCAACCTAAGTGTCCATCAACAGATGAAGGGATAAAAGAAGGTGTGGTATATGTATACAATGGAATACTACTCAACCATAAAAAGAATGCAGTTTTGCCATTTGCAACAACGGGATGGACTTGGAAGGCATTATGCTAAGTGAGACAGGTCAGAGAGAAAGACAAATTCTGTATGATATCAGTTACATGTGGAATCTAAAGAATACAGCTAACTAGTGACTATGACAACAACAAAAACAGACTCACTGATATAGAGACCACATGGTGGTTACCAATGGAGAAAGGGAAAGTGGGAGGGACAATGTAGAGGAGGGGATTTGGAGGTACAAACTACTATGTATAAAATAAGCTACAAGGATGTATTGTATGACACCAGGATTATACCCAATATTTTTAAGTATAAATGGAATATGACCTTTAAAAACTGTGAATCACTATATTGTACATTTGTAACTTATATAATATTGTATATCATGTACACTTCAATTAAAAAAAACCAGAAAAAAAATCATATTTTCTACAACATGTAACATTAAATGTGAGTCACTTTGAATTTAATACATTACCTCGAAAAATTTGTGAGAATTTTTCTGAGACTTTTGACAGAATCAACTGATACTTTCAGAAACCTATAGTCGGTTATCAATAACCACTTGTCATTCTCTCAAGAGTCTGCTTGTTGGACATCTTAGTGTCATAACCGAGCAGAATGAGATCATTTTGTGTTTATTATTGAATATATGAATAAATAAACACTAACATTTTATTACTACTTAGAGTGATCTCCCAGAAAAAGGTATGCTTTGCCTGATATAGCTAGTATTTAAATAAAATAGCTGTGAAAACATTAATTTTATGCTGACTTACTATAATACTCTCTTTGTTTTGATTTTTCATGTATTTACATACCTTTGAGGCAATAATGGTGTCTTTAAGTAGTAGAGACTTGACATTTGCAGTCAGTATTCCAGGCTATTCCAGAATCACTAAATGAATGAATATGTCTAAAGGTGCTAGGTGGTCTAGGCTCACTCTTTAGCCAAGTGTCTTAAAGGCCACCCTCGCTAGAGGTTGCTGGTGCTAAGATTTTTGCCAGGTGCTTTCCATGCGTACAAACATATTATGCATTCTCTTTTTTTCCTTTGAGTCAGCCTTACAGGAGATTTAAGGGTTACAGATTGCTCTGTGTCAGGATCATAAAGAACTAGATGCCACTGAAATGCTGTTTTGAAATTCCAAGGTCTCCTTTCCTTTTTTTCTACGTATAATGGAAGGTTGGTAAACATTTTCCTGATTGTTTGTGTACTTTTGTTTTTATTGAGCTTTTGGCTGTGCTGGGTTTTGTTGCTCTGCGGCTTTTCTCCAGTTGTGACGAGCAGGGGCTCTTCTCTGGTTGCGGTGTGCGGGCTTCTCGTGTGGTGGCTCCTCCTGCGGCGGAGCATGGGCTCTGGAGTGAGTGGGGTTCGGTAGTCGCGGCTCTGGATGTCGGAGCACAGGTCGATAGTTGGGGCACACCGGCTCAGTTGCCCCGCAGCATGTGGGATCTTCCCGGACCGTGGATCGAACCTGTGTCTTCTGTATTGGCAGGTGGATCCTTTACCAGTAAGCCACCAGGGAAACCCCTATTTTTTTTTTAATGAAAGTAAGTTATTTTCTTACTCTAAACCAGCTGTTTTCTTCTAACTTTTTTTTTTTTTAATTAGCATATACATTTTTTTTAAATGCATGTCATTTAATTCAATACACTTTCACAAACACACCCAGGTAAGCAGTACTCAAGTCAAGAAACAGAACATCACCACCACCCCAGAAGGAAGCTCTTGTTTCCTTCTAGCCACTCCTCTATCTAAAGGTAATCTGTCTTTATACTTTAAGTAGATGAAATCACCTGGTAATACCTTCCATATCCAGCTTCTTTCATTTAATATTGTGTTTTTGAGGTTTGTCCACCTGCAGTGCGGGAGACCCGGGTTCAGTCCCTGCATTGGGAAGATCCCCTGGAGGAGGAAGTGACAACCCACTCCAGTATTCTTGCCTGGAAAATCCCATGGATGGAAGAGCCTGGCAGGCTACAGTCCACGGGATCGCAGAGTCAGACACAACTGAGCAACTCCACTTTCTTTTCTTTGTGAGGTTTATCCACATTATTGTGTGCAGTTGTAAATTGTTTCTTCTCATTCCATTATGGGAATGGACCACAATCTATTGTCTCTTCTGTGGTTCGTAAGCTATTGTGAATGGCTGTGCTCTGAACATTTAGTGTATGCCTCTTGGTGAATGTATGTACATATTTCTTTTGGGCTTTTCTCGCAGTGGATTTCTGGAGTATTAGGAATACACATTTTTATATTTAGGATATGTGAGTGGACTTCTGAAAGTCTGTTAACTATATGTAGAATTTTGGATGTATGTTTGTGGATCTTGGAGGTTCCATCACTTGTATGAAATTTTCATAAGTGCCTAAAAACATTCAAAAATACTTAACAATACAAGGAAAACTCAAAACTGATCTTGCATCTATCAAGAGAAAAATAAGAGGAAGCCAAGATGACAAAGAAGGATGGTTTCATGTGTCTAGGACAGTTTGCTTTCAAGAACTTCCTTGATCTAAAGGAAATACAAAGATGTCAACTTTAAATTAATGTTTCTCCCTTCCGATCTTAAAATACAATTTTACAGATATGAACTGAAAAGAATTGTTATTCTTGGGGAGGAAGAAGGAAAAGTAAAATAGTCCACAAATAATCAGCTAACATCCAATAAACTTAGCCTTTCTGTATCTAACCATGAAGAGTAAAACTGAAATTTCAGAAATGAAAAGGGGAAAATTCTTCCCATTCTTTTCATATCACAGCCAAGTAAAAGCACCTCAGAGATTTCTCCACATAATAAATAAATATGTAATGCATAATCTCTGTGAACAGAGCACTATGGGGATTCTGAGATAACAGGAACACAATTTTTTATTTTAAGGAGCTTGTCTTGTACTTGGGGAAAAATATTGTAAATAACTGTGGTACAAGCAGTGAAAATTTTACAGTAATGGGAATTTAGGAGATGCAGAGGGGCCCACAGGTCAACTCAGAACATAATTGATGTCTGTAGGGAATGTGATCCATAGATCTCTCAAATCAAGAAATTCAGAAATACCCTTACCTGATCCCTGATCTCCCCAAGTGGTTCTTTTTTACTTATTTTTGGCTGTGCTTGGTCTTTGTTGCTGCTCACAGTCTCATTGTGGGGAATGGGCAAGGGGGGCTTCTCTTGCTGTGGACCACGGGCTCAGTAGCTGTAGCACGCAAGCTTAGTTACTCCACGGCATGTGGGATCTTCCCAGATCAGGGGTTGAACCCATGTCCCCTGCATTGGAAGGCGGATTCTTATCCACTGTACAACCAGGGAAGTGCCCTAACGGTTCTTTAAATCATTTAATTTAATGTTCTGATTATGAATCTTTAAAGCACCAGGATGAGAAAAATCACCTGTAGTGGACTGATTCAACTAGTCTTTATAACTTCCCAGATTGTATCAGAGGGTGTCACTCTAATTGGGTCAATCTCATTTTTAAACATTTTGTAGCCCAAACCTAACACTCTTATCCACACTTAGCATCACTTACCAGATTAATCCCCTTTGAATTCCAATGAATCAGCTTAGCACAGCACAGAGGACATTCTCAAATGTTCATGGACTAAGTTGATATTTACACATGTTTTTATTCAAACTAGAATTACATAACATGATAGTTCATTATATTGTAGGTTACTGTGTATATGTATGTTATTATAAGTGTATGATTATGTTACATAATTTGGAGGATTAATCTCTATCAAACGGATTTGCAGAGAGTTATTTTTGAAAATACTTCCAAATTTTAAGAGATGGGAACTTTGCCTTTCTTTCAGAATATATAAGATAGCTGTAATCTTGATTATATGTTATATAAGTGTGCATGTTTATATTTACAGATCTGTTCCCTGCACTTAGATTTTAACAACCCCAGTTCATAGCCATTTCTCCCTTTTTTGGGGTAGGGCGGGAATGTGAACTTCAGGGTTTTTCAAAGTCTGGTTTTTAGAAGTCCACTCCTACAATTAAAACCCAAGTATGTGACCCAAACTGCCTCTCTGTGCAGAATCCATTTCTTTCGGTGGGGGTAGCAGGGGAGAGGTTGGGTTTGGGGGTGAGCAGTGGCAGTTTCTGGGGTCCATCCTGTGTACTTCGTGAGCAGCAGTGATGCACCGTGGCAGAGGCCATGAGGCTAGGCTTCAGGGAACGTGCAGTGTGGTTTGAGCCTTGTCCCCAGCTGAGTCATCCCTTCCCCTGACTCTGTGGCTCTTCCAGAGTTTTTTCTTTATTAAGAAATCCCTATTCTGCCTCCACTAGCTAGAATAAGAATGCAGATTGAGATACCCAGCAAATTCTGAAAATAGTTTATGCTACTGATATTCAGATTCTCATTTTAAACACTCCTTCATTTTTGAATACTAATTTCATAAATATTGAATGTGACTTTTTCACCTTATTCCCTGAGGAAAGTAATAAAAGGATTATGTTGTGTTATACCTATGCTTGAGAGGCTTTATTAAATATTTATATAATGAATTTGGTTAAGATAAGTTATTTGTAATTTAGAAATTGTGAAGTGTGTTATTTGTGAATATTAAGTATAGCATTCAAATAACTCTTACAGGCCAAATTAATTTTCTTTAATAATCATAAATATTTCATTTTCCTGTGAAGTACTTGAGTATTCAGAAAATAAAAGTGGTTGGAAAATGATTCATTTAACCAGAAAACATACTGGTTTATTTGGGTAATATTAATCTTGTTAGGTGATGACCTTATCACTGTATCAACTAGACTCAATTTTTAGGAAACACTGACATTTTTCTTTCTTCCATTAGTAAGGAAGGAGTTATGAAATTACAAGTCCAAAGGATGCTACTCATAGTTATCTAATTCCTTGATGCTCAAAGTGTGGTTCACAGACCAGTAGCATCAACATTACTAGACATGAATGGAGAATCTCAGGTCACGCTCTAGACCAATGGAGTAAAAATCTGCATTTTAATGAGATCCCCTTGTCATTCATACAGATATTAAAATTTGAGAAGCACTCATTATATTCCTCATTTTATCAAACACAAACACCAGTCCTTTTTTTAAACAAACAAAAAAAAAAGGCAGGAAGCGAGACATTGTTTAATGGTCCTCTCTCTTAAAAAGCTTATACTCAGTTGCAAGCCCTTGAAATCATTTCTTCATGGCAGTGGAAACCAGCAGTCATTTCCTTCTCAATATCTCTTCATATAAGTTACCCCTCACCAACTCTCATAGAGTTTTCTCTTCACTCAAACACTGATGGCCTGCCAGAGCAAATGAACCCATGAAGAAATTCCTTCATTCATTCAGGAAACACTTGAGTAGCAGCTGCATGTCATGAGAGGGGGTAGAACAGTGAGCAAAACCAAGTTCTTGCCTTCATAGAGCTAACATTTCAGTGGAGAAAACAGATAAGAAACAAATACATAAAATGTCAAGTATGATAAGCACTAGAGGAAGAGGGATAGAGAATGCCAGATTTGGGGCAATGATACCTTATACTCTAGGACAGGCAGAACAGGCCTCCCTAAGAAGGTATAGAGACCTGGAGGGAGGTGAGAGTGTGAGCCATGGGGGTACAAGAAAGAATGTACCCAAGCAGGAAGTAGAGTGGGGAGTGGAGTGAGATCAGAGAGGTGACAAAGAGCCAAACTGACTGTATATTGCATGGAATTTGGCTTTCACTCCGAGTGGGAGGGGAAGCCGTTGCAGGGGTTTAGGCAGAGTGACATCTGACCCATATTAGCTGTAGGGTCGTTCTGGACATGACATTGAGAATGGTGGGGATGGAAGCTTATAGACCTCTTAGGACACTCTCATGGTCCTAGGCAGGAGCTGACCTTGACTGATACAAGGCATGTATGCTGTTGAGTACTTGAAACATCGCTAATGAGACTGAGAAATAAATATTTTTTATTTTAATTAATTGAAATGGAAGTGACTGCATGTGACTAGTGACTAATATATTGAACAGCACAGGCAGAGAAATAATAGATAACACCGTTGTGTCTTTTATTTCCTCAGCAAAATTAGTGCCATGTTGGACAGATAGGCAGTGCTTAATAGGTGAATTAATGATGAGATCATTTTTCTGCCCTTTTTGCCTTAAAATATCTGTGATTCTATGTACCCAAGGTAGCTCTGAATCATTTTTGACATATGCTTCTAATTTTTGATAGCTTTCATGACAAGATAGTCCAGGCTCATCTTATACATTTCTTGTCCCTGGAATCAGCCATTTCTATTAAGAAGACTTGATTTCAAAATTCAAGATGTTCATTGCTACTGGTTGGTCATTATTTCAAAGCTTTACATATATGTCTTTTTTTCTTCCACAATGAGAATCCTGGGTTTTCAAGAACACAGAGATGATAGAAATAGGGTATCCCATAATTTCTCATCTGGCTTCCCAGGTGACGCTAGTGGTAAATAACCCACCTGCCAATGCAGGTAGATGTAAGAGACATGGGCTCCATCCTTAGGTCAGGAAGATCCCCTGGAGGAGGAAATGGAGACCTACTCCAGTATTTTTGCCTGGTGAATCCCATGGACAGAGATGCTGGGCGGGCTACAGTCCATGGGGTCACAAAGAGTCGGACATGACTGAAGTGACTTAGCATGCACACACATATAGTAGACTCAGATTAGCAATACTACATATTTATCAATAAATGATTGTGAAGCAAATTATAGCATAACTGTACAATAGCATACCATGCAGTTACCCAAAAGTGCATGTAGCAACAAAAAAAAGGATGAGGTAGTTTTTTATGTTCTAATATGAAAAGCTCTCTAAGAGATATTAAGTAATAGAAGCATGGTCAAGCCAATGTACGTACATACCATTTGAGAAGGGGAGAGGAGTAAGGGACAGAATATGCATTGATATTGGCTTGTATATGCCAATTAGCATGTTCAGTACAAAAAAGCTTTTTCTGAAGCACATTATGTAAACTATTTATCTGCCTTTGGAGTGGACCCAGCAGAAGCCCTGTTCCCTGGCTTCCCGGAAAGTAGAGCTTCAACCGTAGCTTTTCTATATTCATCCTATTTTTAAGTATTAAATAAATGTTATCTTCCAGAATCCACCATGCCCAAATTGAAATTGGAGATTCTAAAAGGAAATGTGGTTTTTATTAGATTTGTATATTAATAAGCACCAATTCACTAAAGTTTCAAGACCTGAACCATGTCTCTGAATCTTATATTCAGTTTTGGAATGGGAAAAGAGGCAGTGCTGAATTTTGGACTTTGCTTTTTTATTCAAGGATGGCTGATTTACAAGGGTGTGCCAATCTTGGCTGCGCAGCAGACTGACTCAGTTTTACACATATATCCTTTTTTGATATTCTTTTCTAGTATGGTTTATCCCAGGAGATTGGATATTGTTCCCTGTGCCATACAGTAGGACCTCGCAGTTTATCCATTCTAAATGTAATAATTTGCACCTACCAACCCCAAATTCCCAGTCCATCCCTCACCCTACCTCCTGGCCACCGCCAGTCTGATCTCTGTTTCTGTTCAGATAGGTTCACTTGTGCCATATTTTAAATTCCACATCTAAGTTACAGGATACTTGTCTTTCTCTTTCTGACTTACTTCACTTCGTATGACAATCTCTAGTTTAATCATGTTGCTGCAGATGGCATTATTTTGTTCTTTTTTGTGGCTGAGAAGTATTCCATTGTGTGTATGTGTGTATGCACACATACACAACATCTTCTTTATCCATTCATCTATCCAAGGGCATGTAGGCTGTTCCTGTGTTTTGGCTATTATGAACAGTGCTGCTATGGACATACAGGTGCGTGTATCTTTTTAAATTATGGTTTCATCAGGTATATTCCCAGGAGTAGGATTGCCGGATCATATGGTAATTCTATTTTTAGTTTTTTGAGGAACCACCATACTGTTTTCCATAGTGACTGCATCAACTTACATTCTCACCAGCAGTGTAGGAGGGCTCCCTTTTTCTCTATACCCTCTCCAACATTCGTTATTTGTAGACTTTTTAATGATGGCCATTCTGACTGGTATGAGGTGATACCTCAGTGTAGTTTTAATTTTCGTTTCTCTAGTAATTAGTGATGTTGAGCATCTTTTCATGTGCTTACCAGCCATCTGTATACCTTCTTTGAAGAATGTCTATATAGATCTTCTGCCCATGTTTTGATTGGGTTGGTTCTTTTTTTTTTTTTTTTTTTTTTTTGGTGTTGAGTTATATGAGCTGTTGGTCCAACTCTGGACTTTGTGGACAGAATTTCTTGTAATGGAAGAAGGGATGAATGATGAGGCCAAGGCTTAGATTTGTAAGCAGAGGAGGGAAAGGGGGTTTACTAATCTATCACAGAGTTTATATTTCCATGAAAATTATGGTTGGTGAGAGTAGATATACCACAGTGGACAGTGGCCTCTGTGGAATAATATGGTTGGCTTATTTTGCATCTCTTAGCTCCTATAACTGAAATTAAAATTTAATAGTAATATGTTGGTATTACCATGAAGAGAAAATCTGTGCCTAATCAGGCCAGTTTATAAGGAAAAAAAATGAACCACTTTGTGTAAGAACTTAAAGAGAATACTCCAACTGTTAAGAATGGGTGCCTCTCCAAAAAAATTAACGTTTTAGTTTTTGCCACCAAATATCTAGCTTAGGCATGTCTAGAAGATATGTAGACATGCCTCCTAGGAAGTGAACGCTCAGAAGATCCCATATATTAGAACAAAGATTAGTATCTAACAGAGGATTTTACCCACCACCAGATGAAATCAGAAGCGATCTTTACTGTAGAATAAGGCTTGCTCATCCTACAAACATACCATCTTCTAGCATTGTATTAGGAAATGCTGGGGAGGAACTTGAACCATTTGCTAGAACCTACTAAAGAATAGTACTCCCAGCCCACTCAGCAGAAGCATCTGGGCAGCACTTTTCTTGTCGTGACCTCTTTGTCCCAGTTTTATGGACTCACCAAACAGCCTTTAGTACACTTAAGTTTCTTCTGCTCTGTAAGCCTGGCCAAATAGTCAGACTCAGCCTGAGACTAAACTATAGACTTCAGTTCCCACAATTAAAAGAAAATATGAACATGTATATTTATTTGGTTGGATTGAGGAGGCTCAACTCAGTGACATATACACGTGAAAATTATGGTTGAAATAATCCCGTCTCCCAAGTAATCACTCTTAACTGTGTTGAGTTGAATATGTTCTTTCCCACTGGTACTTAGCAACCATAACAACATTCAGTCTTAATCCATAAATTTTTTGTCACTTTAGGCCCTAAAAAATATTACTTCATTTATTAAGGATTAGTCATGTCCATTTTTAAATTAAGACTTTTTTTTAGAGCAGCTTAAGATTCACAGCAAAATTGACGGGAAGGCAGAGATGTCCTTATATCCTCTGCCCCTGCACATGCATATCATCCCCTATTAGCATTTCCCACCAGAGGACACTTTTGTTACAATTGATGAACCTACACTGACACATCTTTATCACCCAAAGTCCATAGTTTACATTAATGTTCATCCTGGCTTTGGACGAATGTATAATGACATACATTCATCATTGTGATATCATATGGAGCATTTTCACTGCTCTAAAGATCCTCTGTGCTCTGCCTTTTCATCTGTGCCCCCAACTTCTAACAGCTACTCATCTTTTCATTGTTTCCTTAGTTTTGCCTTTTCAAAAATGTCATATAGATGGACTCATATAGTTTGTAGCCTTTTCAGATTGACCTCTTTCACTTAGAAATATGCATTCCTCTTGTCTTTTCATGGCTGGATAACCTTTCCTTTTGTGTTGAATAGAGATGTACTACAGTTTATTGATTCATTCACCTATTGAAGGGCATCTTGATTGCTTCTAAGTTTTGGCAGTTATGAATAAAACTGCTGTACATACTACATGCAGGGTTTTGTGTGGACATACGCTTTCAACTTACTTGGGTGAATACCAGGGAGTTTGATAGCTAAATTGTATGTGACAAGAGCATATTTAGTTTTGTAAGGAACTGCCAAACTGTCTTCAAAGTGGCTACAGCATTTTGCATTCCCGTCAACAATGACTGAGAGTCCCTGTTGCTGTACAAACTTTTGTACAAGCATTTGGGCTTGTCAGTGTTCGGATTTTGGCCATTCTAATAGGTGCGTAGTGGTATCTTTTTGTTTTAATTTACATTTCCCTGGTAACATGTGATGGGGAGCATCTTTTCATTTGCTCATTTGCCATCTGTATACCTTCTTTGGTGAGGTGCGTGTTAAGGTCTGTGGTCCACTTTTTTAAACAGATTGTTTTCTTTTTCAGTGTTGAGAGTTCTTTATATAATTTGGGTGACAGTCTTTTATTATAGGTGTTTTTTGCAAATATTTTCTCCCAGTCTGTGGCTTGTTTTCTCATTCTCTTGCATTGTCTTTCACAGAGCAGAAGATTTTTGTTTTAATGAAAGTTCAGTTTATTAATTATTTCTTTCATGGCTTATGTGCCTTTGGTATTATATCTAAAAAGTCATTGCCAGACTTCCAGGTTATTGAACACATAGAGATTCCAGGACAGTGGTGCACCCAAAGAAGGTATGGAAACTCTTCACCACTTCCCTCATACCTTGCTCTATGTATCTTTTTTGCCTGGCTGTTCCTGAGTTATCTCCTTTTATAATAAACTGGTAACCTAGAGATCCCAGGGCATGGAGGGAAGACAGGCGTTCTGAGACCAGACAGTCTTGGGCTTCAATCCTGTCCCCCTCTTCAGAGCACTGAGGCTGTGGGCACCCACTTACTCTAACTCTCACTTTCCTACATTGTAGGATCCTTGGGTGATCTGCCAAGTATATAGAAAATAATCAATAGATGATAGACACTCTAGATTGGCTGACCCAACCTCAAAAAAAAGGGTCATTGCCATATCCAAGGCCATGTAGGTATTCTCCTATGTTACCTTCTAGGAGTTTTATTTTAGCTTTGTATTTTATGTTAATTTATGTTTATTTTGAGTTAATTTTTGTGAAAAATATAGTATCTGTGTCTAGATTCATTTTTTTTTTAACATGTGGACATCAGTTGTCCTGGCACCATCATTGAAAAGACTATCTTTGCTCCATTGTTTTGTCTTTGCTCCTTTGTCAAAGATCAGTTGACTGTATTTATGTAGGTGTATTTCTAGGCTTTCTGTTCTTTTGCTGTATAGGGTTGGCAAAAAAGTTTGGGTTTTTCCAAAAAATAACATTGTACAGAAAAACCTGAACAAACTTTAGCCAACTCAATATTTCTCTTCTGCTAATACCACACTGTTTGGTTCCAGTAGCTTTATCGTAAGTCTTAAAGTGGAGTAGCATCAGTTCAACTTTGTTCTTCTTCTTCAAAAATGTGTTGGCTATTCTGGGTGTTTTGCTTGTCTATATAAACTTTAGAATAAGTTTGTTAATATCCACGGTAACTTGCTATGTCCATTTTTTAGAACTTTTAGCTTTTGGTGGGGTTGAATCTCTGAAGAGACTGGGCTGGTGGTTCCAGCACTGTTAGAGGGATATGGTCTGCCTTCTCCAATTTCCATCCGCTTTCTGCTCTTCCTTATCTGAGGTTGGTCTATGGAGGAAGGAGAAGGGAGGAAGATATTTCTTTAAGTTTTTCTTTCTCTGCTTATGTCACACAATGTATTTTTGCATATTGCCTACTTTTTATTAGTATTATAAATGGAAGGCTATTCCATAGTTAACATAGTAATCACAGTTCATTTGAATTTCCCATCTGACAATTCCAAAATTTGTGTCATGTCTGAGTCTGGCTCTGATGCTTACTTTGTGTCTTCAGACTCTGTTTTTCCTTGCCTTCTAGCATGCCTTGTAATTTTTGGTTGAAAGCCAGGCATGATGTATTGGGTAATAGAAACTGAGATAAATAAGCCTTCAGAGTGAGGTTTCATGTTAATCTGGCTAGGAGTTCGGCTGTGTTTAATATTTGCTATAGCTATATAGATTCTGGAGTCTTCTGATTCCTCTAATGGCCTTGTTTTTGTCTTCTCTGCTGTGTTCAGGCTTCCCTAAGATCTCCTCCTTAGGTAGAGTTTGAATAGGAATCTCTTTCAGCTGTAATCCACTATGTTTATATTGGCATGGTGAGGGGCATTTGTGGGAAGGGCAGTCCTATAATCTTATGGTTAAAGCTCAGTCATTTGGCAGGCCTGTGTGCCTGCAATGAGACTTTCACAACTGTTTCTTAGCAGCTTTTTCTTCCCTTAGGTGAGACAGGAAGGCTGGAGGAGGCTAGAGACAAAGAAATGCCCTTCCCCCAGGTAGGATAAAACTCTCAAAGTCCTTGGAGAGGAGGCTTGACTATGTTATATTTATCTGGATATTTATCATAATGCTCACTCTTCTCCTCCCCCTGCCAGAGTCATGAGAATTGTCACCATAAGACTCTTGTGGTGTTCCCGGGGGTAAAACCCACAAACTTGTGGGGCCCACCTAAGATCACCCCCCAGAAGTTTCTCAGTCTCAAGCTACTCCACATTCAACCTCCAGCAAGTTTCATTAAAATTGCCATAATTAAAAGATAAACTGAGGCATAATGTTAAGAGTTTATTTGAGCAAAAAATGATTCAAATCTGGCAGCACCAAACTGGAAGTGGTTAGGAGCACTCCACCAGTGGGAGCTTGAGGAGTAATTTTATAGAGAAAAGGAAGGCAAAATTAGGAAATTACCGATTGGCCATAGTGTAAAGCCTACTTGGCTATGGTTGGTTGTCCTTGAGTTTCAACCTTAGAACCCTGAGGCAGTTACAGGCTGAGATTTAGGTTTGCTTACACAGGCCTCCAGGCATTAGAACCACCTCAATCTAGTGGCCTCCTGGTTTAATTAATTTAACACTGTTTAAGTATTCCTACCTATATATGGCTCCCAATCCAGGCAGACAAGTGTCAGCCATGACTGGATTCTCCTATTTTGCCAGATTTCAGGGTGACAGTTTTCTTGACATGGTCAGTTCTCTGATAAGCCTGAGAGAAGTTGTTGTTTTTACTTGTTCAGCTTTTTCTTGTAACAGCAGAAGTGACAGTTTTTACAGGTTGAAGCTGAAACTGGAAATCTACTAGTCAATTCTGAATTAGGAAAAACTTAACAGCAACAACAACAATCAAAAAACAACAAAACCTGTCGATAGACGCCAAAGAGGTCTCTAGATGAATTTTCCGTGGTTTAACAAATGGGGAACTTACAGAGTTATTTCAGAGTGATGACATTGGTATGAGTCTGATTTACTTCAGTTTTGTCTGGTCAACCAAAAAATGGTACTCATCATAATTATTGTGAGACATACATTTTTAATTTATTTTTAATTGGTCAAAAATTGCTTTACAATTTTGTGTTGGTTTCTGCCATATGACAATTATAGTTCGTCATAATTATATATATCCCTTCCTTCCTGAGCCTCCCTCTCCTCCCCACATCTCCCAACTCCAGGCTCTAGGTCATCAGAGAGCACCAGGCTGGGCTGCAACTTCCCACCAACTATTTTACACATGTGAAAGTGTTCATCGCCCAGTTGTCCCAACTCTCTGTGACCCCATAGAGTGTAGCCTGCTAGGCTCTTCTGTCCATGGGATTCTCCAGGCAAGAATACTGGAGTGGGTAGCTCTTGCCTTCTGCAGGGGATCTTCCCGACTCAGGGATCAAACTCTGATCTCCTGCATTGCAGGCAGATTCTTTACCATCTGAGCTACTAGGGAAGGCTGATTTTACACATGATAGTGTGTATATGTCAATGCAACTTTCTCAGTTTGTCCCATCCTCCCCTTCCCCTACTCTGTCCACAAGTCTGTTCTCTACTAGGCTCATGAGTACTGCTTTTCTAGATTCCATATGTATGCATTAATCTATGACACTTGTTTTTCTCTCTCTGACTTACTTTACTCTATATGAGAGGCTGTAGGTTCATCTGCCTCACTACAACTGACTCAAATTTGCTCCTTTTTATGGCTGAGTAATATTTGATTGTATAAATGTACCACAACTTTTCTATCCATTCATCTGTCAATGGATATCTAGGTTGCTTCCATGTCTTGGCTACTGTAAATATTACTGCAGTGAATATTATGGTACATATCCCTTTTAGAGTTGTGATTTTCTCAGGGTATATGCCCAGTAATGGGATTGCTGGCTCATGTATTTATTCCTAGTTTTGTAAGGAATCTTCATACTGTTTTCCATAATGGCTATTATCATTTACATTCCCATCAACAGAGCAGAAGGGTTCCTTTTTCTCTATGTCCCCTCCAGCTTTTATTATTGTGTGTAGATTTTTTGATGATGGTTGGTCTGACTGGTGTGAGGTGATACCTCATTGTAGTTTTGATTTGCATTTCTCTAATAGTACAGATGATGATTGCAGTCATGAAATTAAAAGATGCTTACTCCTTGGGAGGAAAGTTATGACCAACCTAGATAGCATATTAAAAAGCAGAGACATTACTTTGCCAACAAAGGTCCGTCTAGTCAAGGCTATGGTTTTTCCAGTGGTCATGTATGGATGTGAGAGTTGGATTATGAAGAAAGTTGAGTGCCAAAAAATTGATGCTTTGAACTGTGGTGTTGGAGAAGACTCTTGAGAGTCCCTTGCACTGCAAGGAGATCCAACCAGTCCATCCTAAAGGAGATCAGTCCTGGGTATTCTTTCGAAGGACTGATGCTGAAGCTGAAACTCCGATACTTTGGCCACCTCATGTGAAGAGTTGACTCATTGGAAAAGACCCTGATGCTGGGAGGGATTGGGGGCAGGAGGAGAAGGGGATGACAGAAGATGAGATGGCTGGATGGCATCTCCGACTCGATGGACATGAGTTTGAGTAAACTCCAGGAGTTGGTGATGGACAGGGAGACCTGGTGTGCTGTGATTCATGGGGTCGCAAAGAGCCGGACACAACTGAGCAACTGAACTGAATAGTGAATGTGTTGAGCATCTTTTCATATGTTTATTGGCCATCTGTATGTTTTCTTTGGAGAAAAGTCTGTTTCGGTCTTCTGCCTATTTTTTTATATTTGATTATTTTTCTGATATTGAGCTATATGAGCGTCTTATATATTTTGGAGATTGACCCTTTGTCAGGTGCTTCATTTGCAATTATTTTCTCCCATTCTTATATATTTTGGAGATTGACCCTTTGTCAGGTGCTTCATTTGCAATTATTTTCTCCCATTCTGAGGGTTGTCTTTTCATCTTGTTTATAATTTCCTTTGCTGTGCAAAAGCTTTTAAGTTCTATTAGGTCCCACTTGTTTATTTTTGTTTTTATTTCCATTAAGCTAGGAGGTGGGTCATAGAGTATCTTGCTGCGATTTAGAGACATAGATTTCCAAGACTTCAGTTGTATTTTTCCACAATGCCAAAATAAAGGAATGTAACTCCTAAAAAGCATATCATTTTCACTAAAAACTTAAATATGTTTCTTCCTACTTCCTAAAGATTTTCTCACCTGAACTGAGAAAAGATGAATTTAAAATGCATTTATTCATTGACTCAGATTCTCAATCATTATTTAACTCATAAGAAGTTCTACTTTCCCCCAAAGATGTAGGGCACATTTAGACCAGGTACTTTATCAGAGTCTGTCCTTTAGCCGAGCACATTGCTCTGCACACAATATGCCTTCATTAAATACGTGAATTGGATGTGGGCTTATATGACTTTTTATTACGCTGGGTTGCCAGAGTTCTGCCATGAGCTTTGTGTCCCAATCTACCTTGTTATTCTTATCTCTTGGCTTAAAATGCTGTGCCTTGCAAAAGGCTTCTATGGGCAAATACTGGAGTAAAAAGAATTACACCCTTTGAAAAGGGCCTGAATATGGTTTTTCATGAGGCCTATTACAGTGCCTTATACCTCATTATGATCTACTGGGGAGTTATTGTGCATCTTGTAATAGAGGCTAAATTCGTATTTTCATCACCTGATTAGTATTTCTGAATTGGCTTTGGTGCCAAAAGGAATATTTTCCCTTACTGCCTCTCCTTTTCAGTAGTAATATAAACATAATAAAAAGCAGTAGAATGCATCTCCTCTCCAGAAACAAACAAAAACCAATTACGGTCACTCCTGAGGGAAGTCTTCAGGGGAGAAAGCCAAGAAAAGCAGAGAGAAAGCTGAATACCTCTGCCTTTATCTGTCCTCTCTGCCTAGCTTTTGAGGATCATGTTTTCACAGCCCAATTCAGATTCTTTCATACTCAGGTAGGGAGGAAGAATTTTTGTCCTCAGAATGTGATTGATGTATTAAAACGTATGACATTTAATGGGAGATGGGGTCTGTTTCTTCTAGGGTTCATTTGTGATATACATTTTCTAACTTTAAATCAAACTATAGGGCAGTCCTGGGAACCAGTTCAGGAAGCATCAATGAAGGTCCCCTCTGTGCTGCCCACTGTCCACCTCCATTGCCTGAACCCTGCAGGAAGTGTTGCTGGGAAGATATGGAATAAGAGAGGGTGAGGGAGCTGGAGTGGAACAGGGGGCAGCCCTACACCCACTCTGTGGTCACAGCAAACACCCTCTGGGGGGGTCCTGGGCTGTTTGTCCTCCAAGCAGTACTTTGCCTTCTCCGTGCTCCATTGTGCATCACAAGGAGGCTGACCTCCGCGGGTCCTTGGTTTTGCCTTTAGGGTTGGTTTTCTAGCTTCTATCATCTCAACAAGCTCCTTCTTTCTTCTGTTTAATCATTTATAAAATGAAATTCTTTTCCTTATTTTTCTGGTTTATGGTTGGAGGGAGATTGAATGCAGGACAGTCTTGCACTCGTGTGCCTGGTCCTCTTGGAACAGATGACCCTTGGAGATCCAGCTCCCACCAGACCTCTGACTCTGGCTCTAGTAATGCGTCCTCCTCCTCCTGTCCCCACTCCTGAGGGCTGCCTCCTTGACTAGCATCCAGGTGACTTCCTCGTTGTCTCTTTAGCTTCTTAGCTCTTCCACCACTTGTGAAGCTAGTTCCTAGGGTTAAATTCCCTCCATGGGAATAGACTGCTCTCCGTTTACCTGCTTGGACTTTGACTGCTACCTGTGTTCCTTGTATATTTGTCTCAGCCCTAGAAGGGCAGTTCCTAGATGCCAAATGTTTCATTTTCACAAAGTTGATTTTTAAGAAGTCAGTTCAGACCAAGCATGATACATGATGCTAACATGTCATCTCAGTAGGACGTTGTGAACACTTATTTCTGGAAATACATAAGATTGAGTCTGGTTCCTGACAACCAAGAAGGGTGTAGAAGCATTTTTCTCAGTGAACTTTAATTCAACAGAATATTATCTCTCCCACAGTGTGAGCCATGATGTCTGTAGGAGGAAAGAGCAGGTGGGATGGGTTCCTGCAGTGCAGACACTGGGATAAAACTGACATGGATTCTCCTCCCAGCTCTTCCAGGTGTTGGCTGTGTGAGCTCAGGCCCATTTGCTGCTGGCCTTCGTTCTGTCAGTAAAATATGGGTGTAATAAGAAGATAACCTGTGCAAAAGGCTGACACAGGAAATCCTTGATCTTACTTTTGGGGCTGCTTTTCTTGTTTGGATTCTCACTAATCTCCACATTCCTGCTTCTTTCCCTCTCCTGTTGACCTTCATCATTTTTAAACTGAAATTCCTGTTCTCATTTTGCTAAAGCTCAGCTAAAGTGAGGGCTTCCCAGTGGTATATAATCCACCTGCCAATTCAAGTAGATGTAAGAGACATGGGTTCCATCCCTAGGTCGGGAATATCCCCTGGAGGAGGGCATGGCAGCCCACTCCAGTATTCATCCCTGGAGAATCCTATGGACAGAGGAGCCTGGCGGGCTACAGTCCAAGTAGCCTGCCAGGGGTCACAAGGTCGGAAATGACTGAAGACACTTAGCGTGCACACAAAAGTGAAATTCTCAAAAATAAAAACTTTACTTGAAAGTGAAGGGAAGCCAACAAGGAAACAAGTAAGCACATACAAAAGCAATAAAGTCACAGTCCCTGTGGAAAGGACCCCTGAACAGGCATTGGCAGTGACTTTGTGCCACAGGGACCCAGCCTACCTGTCACAAATGCCCCCTACTTCACAGCCCACAGCTGCTAGGCACCAACATAGTTCTTAGGACCTAGAGGCTTGCCTAACTGAATACAGAGTCCCTTTCAAAAATGAGTTTTTATCTCCCCCCACCACCCAAATAAAATCTGCTTTCATGCTGCATTTGTTCCTTGGAGGTTTCATTCAAATAAAGAGACTGTTCCCCTCTCAAAGCATCTATTCATTTTGTTGCCTCCAAAACTGAAATCTCTGAACCAGGGAAGGTTCTGAGAATGCTGCCTTTCAACAGATTAAACAGCCTCTTGGTCCTGGAACTGGCACTAGGATTAGCTTGCTGAAAGAGAATCTTGTGTATGTTTTGCCCCGTTAGAAGTTGCAAATCAAAGGAACAATATTGGTTGAAGTCTGATGTTTCCCCAGCTTTGGTAGTAGTTTCTTTTCAGAGTTCCAGGAAAGCAAAAAGGAAACTGTCCAACCAGATAGACTACCTAGGGACTACTTGCTAGCATTTTGTTTAAATGTAGTCATTTCTATAGAAACAAAAGGATGCAGTCTTCAAATAATGTTTCACAGTGCCTGCCAAAGAATAAATACTCATCATTAACTCTCGAGCATGGGCATCATCCTGACCTCTGGCTCAGCCAGCCTCTCAAAGACCACTGCAAAGGAAAATAGATTTTTTTTCCCCCATAGAAAAGAAACTTAGCCTACACCTGTCTACTCTAGACCACATATACCTGCACTTCTCTTTCAGGACAGGAAGAAGAAATGGGTTTCTGCTATTATTTTCAAGGAGAACCAGAGGCTTCTACAGTTTGGGTTTATAACCAGGCACATATAACCTAGTCATACAAACCAACCTATGTAACGTAAAGTGACGAGAGACATGAATACTGGAAACTCACGGCTCAGAAATAGTCAAGAGTTTTGATTGCACACATTTCCAGGGCCCTCATACATGCTGGCCTCCACTTTTGAACATGTTTCCAGGTGATTTGGCATCACAGAATTCTCTCCTGTCTTTTTTGAAGAGATGGTACAAACATGGGACTCTGAGCTCATGGTCTCTTTCCTATGAAAGGTCTTCCATAAAAGACCGTGGGCTATGTCAGAACAAAGTCGAGCTCTGTTCAAAGCTGCTGTTGAATTGGACCAGATTGACATCCCTTGGTCTATGCTGGTTGCAAACAGAATGCTGCTAAAATACTATAATATTGTTTGACATTTGTGCTCTAGTGATTTCAAGAGGGGGAAAATGTCTACTAGATGCCAGCAAGGTGATGAAAATGTTTAAATTCAGTGCATTTTCATTCTAAACGAATCTTTCTCATCTATGATTTTCTTAAAACGTAGGATTCTTTCCCCTTTTTTTCTTAATTCTAATATTAAAAGCAGCAACTCATCTGAAATTTACTGTTGATAAAAAAAGGTGTATGTTTATACATGCATGACATGAATACGTTTATGTACATATTTAAAATTAACATTGATTTTTATTTTCCCCATTGATTATATTTTTTAATTGGGACAAAGGAAAAACCTACTAATTTATTTTCAATGTAATGGCTTCTATTTGCAAAAAGTAAGGGTCATTAGTGTAAAGTATAATAATCTGTTATTTTTCTTTGGTTGCTGTGACAAATTGCCACAAGCTTAAAAAAACAGAAATGAATAACCTTATGGTACTATAGTTTAGAAGTCTGAAATTAGTCTCTGGGCTAAAATCAGGCCCATTTCTTCTGAAGCCTCTAGAGGAGGCTCATGATCATATGTTGTTTTGCCTTTTCCATGTTCCAGAGGCTGCCCTCGTTCCTTGGCCCTTGACCACCTCTATCATCAGAGCCAGCAAAATCAGGCTGAGTCTGCTCCCACTGTTGTCTCTTGGGTTCTAACTCTTCTGCCTCCCTTGTCCATCTTTTAAGAACCTTACAATTACATTGGACCTACCTAGAAACATCAGGATGTGAACTGTAAAGAACTGTGAAGTTGCTCAGTCATGTCCAACTCTTTACAATCCCATGGACTACCTACCAGGCTCCTCCGTCCATGAAATTCTCCAGGCAAGAGTACTGGAGTAGGTTGCCATTTCCTTCTCCAGGGGATCTTCCCAACCCAGGAATTGAACCCAGGTGTCCCGCATTGCAGGCAGACGCTTTACCGTCTGAGCTACCTTATTTTGATCCTTAACTAAATCACATCCACAGAGTCCCTTTTGCCATGTAATCTAATATATCCATAGGTTCTGAGGATAAGGACATGAACATCTTTGAGGGCTATTATTCTGCCCACAACAATCTCGTACATAAATCTGCTGTGTTCTCTTACCTTTTGGAAGTAGCATAAACAGCATTGTATTGATAGTTCTACCAGTCTTTGACGGAATGTGTCTTTCTCCTCTGTTTGGAAATGCCATTACCAGATATTTCAGAAAAACAGAGCAAAGAAGATTAAGTAGGACTAGAGGACTCACTTGTGTAGCTGTATAGTAAGTCATTTCCCTGGAATTTCAATTCAGCACCTTCATCTGAAGAATGTGGATAATTATAAATGCTTCCTCTAAATCCTAGAGCTATTCTGATAGTCACAGAATCCTGAAAACTTCGTATACCATTTTGCAAATGCAAGAGACGGTAGCCTAGCTGCTCCAGTGGGTTCAAGGAATGTGAGTGTGTTAAACCATCAAGAAGCATCATTTAAAAATTAAAACTTTCTAAAACTACAGATTGCAGGAAAAGAATCTTAACTACATGAGAGAGGATGAAATCACTCATTTCCATTCTTAAACAATCCTTTCTCCCTATCCTCTGAGATAGATCATTTTAATCTCTTTTCATGTTTATCTTGTTTTGCTTTTTATTCTGCCCTGATGTTTGTTATGCTTTGAGTAGATATTGATTCCCTTCTCATTAAGCCTACAAACATCTAATCATTCCTGTTTGGTTTTTTCATTTTTAATAATTTATATTTAAATTTTGGCAAATAGAGTGGTCTAACCTTGCCCTTTGAATGCCTGTGCATTCAAGTTCTTTAGGCAGATTTTATCTCTTGTTTTTTTAATTCTATTTTGAGTTTTATAAAAATAGATGTTTCTTATTATCCCCAACCCATAATTTTCTTTAGTGAACTTTTGTTTAATTTTCTTTTGCTTTAACATTTTATTTTTCAGACACCTCTCATTGAACCTCACGTTCCTCTTCGTCCTGCTAACACCATTACCAAGGTAATGGGATGTAGGTGGGTTGATGAGCCATCAGAGCTAGTTTCTTAAGTAACTATGAGAAGTGGTCCATATGTCAGAGCAGCACATCAGGAAACTGCAAATACACTTTCTAGAAACAATACATATCAGTGTGTCTCAGTTCTCAGTATAAAACAGTGACCTATCACACAAGTGAGCAATGTATATGTATGAATGAATTGTATTTTTCAAGCACAGAATCATATTGAAAAGTGATTTAAAGATTTATCTGGTTTGTTTTCCATCTATAATCTCTCCTTCTTTTTTTCCCCCTCCTCTCACTTGATGAAAATTCAGGTTCCTTCAGAGAAGATCCTCAGGGCTGGAAAAATTTTACGAAACGCCATTCTCTCTCGAGCACCTCACATGATAAGAGATAGAAAATACCACCTAAAGACATACAGGTATGTGTGATATAGATAGTGAAATTACAACAAACGTGTTTCCCTGTTTTCCATCTACAGGTCGCATGTTTTATAATCCTCTGGGTTCTAGAATTTCTGAGCTTGCCTTGGATCCTCACTTAACTCTAATTAACCTTAATATTCCCAGGAATTACTCCTAAACTAATTTGCTTAGACATTGGTTTAAGTGTGATGAACAAAGAAAAGAAAACCTTTATTTCTGTTTGCCAGTATATTTTAGGAAAACTACTAGATTTAGATGAGATTCAACTAACATTTACTGAGTGTTCATTTATACTTGAAGCCCTGAACAAGAAAGACCACTCTCCATACATTATCTCATTTCATCCTCATCACAACCTATAAGGCCACTTTTCAGATGATAAATCTGAGACTCAGAGAGATTAAATAGTTTTCCTTGATCAAGTCACAAATCTAGTGAGTGGCAGAACCAGGATTTAAACCTAGGTTGATTGACTTCTAAGTTTCTTTCATTCATTCTACACATTTGTTAAGTACCTACTGGGCATCAAGCATTACTGTGTTTCAAACCCTAAGGATACAAGAGGGGAAAAAATATAAAGTGCCCTTTACATAATTTACTTTCTAATGTAGGATTCCATTGTAGTATAAATATAGTAAGATATTCAGCTCTTTCACACCTCTAATCATACAGAATAACGACTCATTATGGCTGCCACTGGAGTTAAGAAATGATAAAGACTGGGGCCATGTGATTTAGTTGACCTTCTGAGATGATTGAACCATAGTGGGTCAATGAAGGATTCATGTCTCATCTTTAACTTTTGATTTTATCAATTCAAAAAGGCTTCAGGAACTAGAATGGCCTGTTTATGGTACATAAGCCTTCACTCTCTCTCCCTGCACCTATGATTCAGACTCATGGTCTTCTTTCAGCAATCGTCTGGCCCTCTTTCTCATTTAGCCTAGACATGATCTCAGAACCCATTAGACTTAGCATGAGTCAAAAACCTATTTGATTCACATGAACCAAATTCATAAGACAGTGAAAAGCTAGAATACAAATTTTAAAGTTACCACAAAGGATATATATCTTTCTAGCAATTGTCAACTATGATAGAACCTATAAAATTATTTCTGACTCACCCTACCTGAATGTTCAAGTATATTGCCTCAAAATCCAGTCTCTTCCCAAGGAAAACTGGAAATGCATGGCAAATTCTTCCTCTTAGGATCACTTTTTCTGCTTTCCATGCAAACTAACACTCTTCTACTTGCATTTGTCATGAATATGTTTATAAGATCAAAACCATTTGTTACATTTATTTTTTTTTAATTTGTTGGCAGCGCTGCAGGGCATGTAGCATCTTAGTTCCTCACGCACCCCCACTGCATTGGAAGCACAGAGTCTTCCACACTGGACCACTATGGAAAGCCCTATTTGCTGCATTTAGAATGGCCTCTTCTTAATAGAACTCTGGAATTCTATTTGATGGGATTTGAGAAACACTTTAATCAGTAGCATGTTCCTCTTAGGACATGTTCCGTCTTTAAGGACAGATTGCTCCTCTTCCCCTTATAATATGGATATTTACCAGCTACTATTTTGGATGATTACATTTGAAAGCCTTTTCCTTCAACTCTGGAAGTTCATCCTTTTTTTTTTTTTTTTTTTTTTTTTTATGTCTATAGTTCCTATACACTGCTATAATTCTGAGGGAAGTATAGGTTAAAACATCTGCCTATGGCCTCAGGGAGAGAGTTCAACCTCTTTAACTAATCAAGTGACTCTCAAAGTCTCATACAGCTGAAAGACCTTTTACTTTTTAATCTTTTTTCCTTAATTTAAAATGTGATTATGCTTTCCCAAGTGTTGACTTGCGCTAGGGAAATTCCATTCAAGATGTCATCTTTGGTGACAGATACTGGAAACTAGAAGTCAGAAACCATAATCTCTTTCTTGCTCCATAGTAGTAAGATTTTAAACCCCTGAAACATAGGTGTTAAGTCTATTCCACACCCTATGACACAAATTAATGATCTGTTGATAATGACCCATGAGGCATGATTTCTTTTTCCTGCAGGACATGTTGAGTGCCTGGTCCCAAACCTTGGTTCCAGTTTCATCGCCTCCCCCACTCCTGCTTCTCCCCACTTCTATCGTTACGGCAGCATTAGGGGTCCAAGTCTCCCCAGATGCAGTGTCATCCCCAGTGATCACCACACCAGAGGTCAGCTGTGAATCTTAAAGTAACTAAATATCATTAATAGAGAGGAAACCCATGATTCCATCAGCTACAAGTGGCACAACTGTATGTCTTTGTTCTGTGTTCTGACTACAAGATCCTTATACCCTGTCCCAGGGCTCCAAAGTCCTGGGATCATCTCAGTTCCATGTGCTCTTTTTTAGTAAAAGTAATCATTGACTTAAAGGCCACGTTAAATTGATTTTTTATACTTTTACATGACTTTTCCCGTTAATAAATTCTCAAATTAGAAGAGGAACATGACAGATCATACATTTGGTTCAGGATGAAGAGTAACTAGGTGCCTCTTTGCCCACTGAAGCTCTAATGTGTAATAGTCTGTAATCAGAGCAGTCCTGGAAACCTGATAGCCTTCTCAGGACATCTTCCTTGTGTGGTGGGTCAGATCCAAATCAGAACATCCCAGGATCTCTGATAGATTTCAGAGTTCCTAGAATCTTAGAAACGGACATGGCCTTCAAGGCCATCTTTTCCTCCTCTTTTCTTTTATAGATGAAAAAAATTAAGAACCAGAAATTTGAAACGATATAGTCAGAGTCATGCAGCTAATACATAGCAGACCTGGTGCTGGATCTCATGACTCCTCCTGGGCTACGCTTTTCCTAGAATGGACCAGCACCAGGAATCCCCTCGGGTTCAACTAGAGAGGAACTCCCTGGGCTGGAACCAGCCTCAGTGCCTCAAAGATAGTGGCATCCTCAGCCCAGGAGGTGAGGCCACCAGTGACCTCGACCCAGCTGTAGGCAGCCAGCTGCTTGTAACTCCCTGCTTGTTCCTCTGTCCCATAGGGTTCCTCCCTCAGACTACATCATCCCATTTCCTCCACTGAATAGTCATGCCACAAACACTTCTCTCCCCACAGAAGCTTTCCTAACATGTGTGTATGTGTGTGGTTCTGTGTTTCCTAACTAATGCACATGTTAATAGTTTGCCCATCCAGACCACCTTACCCCCGAGGGGCATCACAGTGATGAGTATGTGCCTGTACAGAAAGCATTTGGAGCTCTTCAGATGACAGGCTCTGTCGAAGTGCTGATGTTCATTACATTGAACTTTTTTTCAAAGAGATTTGCATTACTAATTGCTTGTTTCTCCCAACACCCCTCTGAGGAAGCTCAGTAGTATTACTTGAAAATAGAAAGTGGTATATAATTTTGCACTTATCCAGAACCTGTCACATGGTACCTCCTAGGGCTTCACAAACCTTAACTCATTCCTCACAAAGCTCAGGGGAAAGAAGTCAGAATTATGCTTTGCCTTCATTTGACTTCCCTGGTAGTTCAGATGCTAAAGAATTTGCCTGTAATGCAGGAGACCCAAGTTCGATCCCTGCGTCGGGACTATCCCCTGGAGGAGGGCATGACTACCCACTCCAGTATTCTTCCCTGGAGAATTCCATCGTCAGAGAAGCCTGGCAAGGTACAGCTCATAGGGTCAGAAAGAGTTAGACACGGCAGAGAAACTAACACTTCATTTGACCGTGAAATTTTCTGGGACCAGCTTAAGAGTTTCTGGCCCTGGGATTCAGTTGCCAGATCACGCTTCTTGCCTCACAGCCCTTCTGCCTCCCTGGGGCTGCAACTTATGATGGTCTTCCGATGTTTAGCCAGCCTTGCCTAGAAGGTCGCCTGTGAGTTGAGTGGTCTTATTGGTTTGTACAATAGTTTGAGAACCTGTGGCCATATCATGCGGTGCTTCGTTTGCCAAAGGGTAGAAGGGCACCAGGCCCTTCAGGAGGAGCTCCTCTCAGAAGCCATCTCCCATCCTTCATCTGCAAGTGGGTGACCTCCCCTCCTTTGTGCCCCACCCCTCTTCAGACAATGCTGTGTGGGGACCGAGCTGGTGGACTGGATGCTGCAGCAGACTCCATGTGTTCACTCCCGAACGCAGGCTGTGGGCATGTGGCAAGTCCTGGTAGAAGACAGCGTTCTCAACCACGGTAAGATGACATGTGGTCCCTGGAAAACACGCAAGAAATGCTAAGCGTGTTTCCCTGGGTTGGTTGTGGCTGAACTCCCACATGGGCCAGAAAGAATTATGATCTCTTTAGGGACCCACAGAGCTGGCGTCTTCATTTAGCAATACAAATGCAGCGAGTGGATGCCGTTGATTGCAGTGTTCCACCATTGTACCTTCCTAACTTGGGAGAATGTATGAAGGGAAAATGAAATTGCAACCCGAGTGCATCAGTTCCAATTATGTTTATTAGTTTGCATTCACGGTTCATTGATAGCGTGATTATACTCTGAGTATCGCACAGCAATCCTGATGCAGCGGCCAAATGAGAGCAATGAAGTGTGTGGCCAGGCTGATGACATGAAAGAGAGTAATGAATTCAGAACCTGCGTTTTCTGGGAGAGTCAATTTGTGTACCCACACAATGACCATATGTAAAATCATGCGTGCTCTCCGGTTGTAGCCCCTGATATCTAAGGAGAGTAACTATTCAGGACAGGAGTAGGACTATGGTTTAACTCCTCATGCCATTTGTTTAAAGATCACTTTTCCAAACAGACAGACTACTAAAATCTTTCCTTTAATACCTGGGAATGTAATGATGGTCTTGCCAGTGTTTCACAGACTTTACTGTGTATACAGATCACCTGGAACTCTTGTTAAAATGCAGACTCTGATTCAGAGAGTCTGCATTTCCAACAAGCTCCCAGATGATGCTGATTTTTTTGAGCAGCAAGGATCTACCACTTCTTATCTTTGGATGGTGTTGATGCTCCCCCCTGAAAAGGGGCTTAAAACTTTAAGACACATAGATGACAGATTACAAACCAAGTTCATGACTGTCTTTCAGAGATCTAAATCTTCTGGTTTAAAGGGAATATAATTTTTAAAAAAGACTCTTTAAAACTTAAACTAGAAGGAAATTATTGTTAGATACTAGGGGTATATGACCTAGATGGTTGGTCTTGTCAGCTTTGCTCAGGCAATTTTACTTTAATTTTTAAAGTGCAGACAAGACATGGTTATAAACAGCACATATAAAAAGGAAAAAAATCAATTCTGCTGCTGATAAAGTCAGGTTTTTTTAAGTCTGTGCTTTGACAAAACCACTATAGAGCACGATCTGGCAGTTGGCCATTTTCCTCTTTGGGATGTATAACCCACACGCTAGAAAATGTCATCAAGGCAATTTCACTGGTCAGAGGGCTCATCTCAGGGAAGCTGGCAGGTTCTCATAGGAGAGTCCCAGGGCAGCTCAGGAGATGGGCGGGTCAGGGAGAGCTGTGAGGTGCATGACTGCCGCCGGGAGGTCCCGTCTTCCAGCTGCGCCGCCCTGGGCGAGGCCACGGGAAAAGGGTGAGGAGTCCCAACGCCTTGCTGCCACTTGGCTGTCTTGCCATTCACTCATTGGACACCATCCATTCGTTTCTGGCAAACGGGCTGTGAGGCAGAGGTGCCCGCAGCTGACGCTTGCCCCCATGTTTCCCGTAGTGGATCAGGAGCATCACTTCCAAGACAAATATTTATTTTATCGATTTCTGGATGATGAGCACGAGGACGCCCCTTTGCCTACGGAGGAGGAGAAGAAGGAGTGTGATGAAGAGCTGCAGGACACCTTGCTGCTGCTGTCGCAGATGGGCCCGGACGCCCACATGAGGATGGTCCTTCGCAAACCGTGAGTGAGAGCCCTTAGTTGCTCGTTGGGGCCGCCCTGTGCGAGGCATGCACCTGTGCGCAGGGAAACGAGGCTGACTTCTAAAGTCCTGACCTGACTTCACCCAGCGCCAAAGGAGAGATTACAAAGGGGCGATGCAGCAGGGTTTACCTCCTGTCATTTTCTTCTATGTTTGAGCCAGATAGTTCCATTTCCCTTATGGCATGAGTTAAAACTCTAGAGACTTTTAGCAATTGGCTCAGGATGTCAAGACGGAGTCCACGTATTAAACAACCTTTGGTCCATGACAAACAGAAACTGCTCTGCCTCTGTGCCAGACTGTGGCAGCCCCCTTCTCTCTAATGCAGTAGGACAGAGGATGTCAGGACTGTAGACTTCATGCCGGTTCTCCTATGCCACATTCATTCATTCAGCACATTCTTTTGCCCCATGCAGAGCCTTCTCTCCTTAGCTTGAAGACACATTCTTTTTTAAAAAGTGAAGTAAAAAAAATAATAATAAATTAAAAATAAATAAATAAAAAGTGAAGTACACTTGGTTTACAATATTGTGTTAGTTTCTGGCATACAACAAAGTGATTCAGTTCTATATATTTTTTCAGATTTTTTCATTATAGGTTATTGCAAGATATTGGCTATAGTTCCCTGTGCTATATAGTTAATTCTTGTTGTTTATCTATTTTATGTATAGCAGTTTCCATCTATTAATCCCAAACTCCTCATTTATCCTCTCCCCTCCCTTTCCCCTTTGGTAATCATAAGTTTGCTTTCTATGTCTGTGAGTCTTTCTGTTTTATATATAGATTCATTTGTATTACTTTTTAGATTCAACATATAAGTGACACCATATAACATTTGTCTTTGCCCGCCTTACTTCGCTTAGTATGAAAATCTCTAGGTCCATCTATGTTGCTGCAAATGACATTATTTCATTCTTTTTATGGCTGACTAATAGTCCATTGTATCAATATATATGTACCACCTCTTTATCCATTTATCTGTTGATGGGCATTTAGGTTGCCTCCATGTCTTGGCTATTGTAAATAGTGCTGCAATGAACATAGGGGTGTATGAATCTTTTAGAATCAGGGTTTTCATCTTAAAGACACAAGAGGACGCCACTGCTCTGTTAACTCTTCAGGGCCTCCATTCGTCCAGTGAGGTGCTCTTTCCCATCCAGCTCAGTTTAAGCCTACCTGACCATCAGTAGCAACCTCCTCGCTAAAGTTGAGGACCCTCAAGTGTTTAATCAGATCAATCCAGAAGGACTCTGTTGAGCCCTTCCTCTGTTTCAGTCAGTCAGTCAGTTCAGTTGCTCAGTCGTGTCTGACTCTTCGTGACCCTATGAGCTGTAGCATACCAGGCTTCCCTTTCTGTCACCAACTCCTGGAGCTTGCTCAAACTCGGGTCCATCGAGTCAGTGATGCCATCCAACCATCTCATCCTCTGTCGTCCCCTTCTCCTCCTGCCTTCAATCTTTCCCAGCATCAGGGTCTTTTCCAATGAGTCAGTTCTACGCATCATGTGGCCAAAGTATTGGGGCTTCAGCATCAGTCCTTCCAATGAATATTCAGGGTTGACTTCCTTTAGAATGGACTGGCTGGATCTCCTTGCAATCCAAGGGACTCTCAAGAGTCTTCTCCAACACTGCAGTTCAAAAGCATCAGTTCTTCGGGGCTCAGCTGTTTGGGGCACTCCACTATCCCTGTGGGGCATACGAAGAAGCATGTGCCTCAGCTCTAGCCTCAGGGAAACCTTCTCACTAAAGGGTGACTTGGCACATGGTCCTGCAACCACTGCACACAGGGCTTATGTTTTTCTGCTGGAAATGAAATCCCACTCCACCCGGCAACTGGTGCCAGCCAGCTGTGGGTGTCGACTCTGAGTCACCGGCTTGGCCAACCTCCATTTGTCAGTGGGTCTCAACAGAAGCATTGCACTTTAGCACATCTCCCGTGTCCCTCAGACCAGCTTCCTGGTGTGGGCCCCACCTCCCAGCAGCCTCTCACTGCACCCTTCCCTTTCCCCAGGACTCTTCCCTTTCCCTTGCCCTTACTCTGCGCTGCAAGGAGGCTCTTCAGCATAGCTCATTTTTTGCCACAACTTTCTCTTAATCCCATACCATGTGTTTCAGAGGCCTTCCCTCTATTCAGTTAGCATCATCATCCTTAACTCCACAACCATGGTTCTCAGTTCCTTTAGCTTCAATACCCTTTCTTCAAACAAAAATTTTGCTGGAAAATCCAAAATTACCAAACAGAAAAGCCAGAGCTTCACTGATCTCATCATGAGTTGTACTCAAGAAACCTGCTGAGCAATTTACGTTCTCTGAGCCCTGGAGGACCATGACGGGGGGCAGTGGGGGCGGGGGTGGAGAGACGGGAGAGTCCCCTGGATTTGGGGAACTCAGATGGCGGCCCTCACTCTAAACTGTGTTCTTGCCTCTTAGACCGCTTCTCTCCCCTCTTCCCTACGCTCCCGTGTCTCACTGCCCCTTGTTTACCTCCTCTTCATGTCCTGGCTCTGTCCCTTCTTGCTGTCACCTTCATTCAAGCCCATATCACACCGTGGTTCTCAAACAGATGCAGGCCAGCCCCAAGGGGCAGGCATCAGAAATTGTGGGAGGGGATTTTGATGGCCACACTGCTGGCATTTGCTGGGCAGTGGCAGAACCTGAACACACCCCACTACCTAGAACGCTACAAAATAAGCTGCCCTGCACAAAAAGCCTCTATTGAGAAACATAATTGTAAACTGAGTTTCTTATAGGTGAAGGCATAACTCATTTTACTTCATTCATTTAGTCATTTAACCAATATTTGTTGAACATCTATTTTGTCCTAGGTACTATGTTAGTTGCAAAGGCTGCAGCATTAAAATATTAGAGGGTTGCACCCCCAGCCTGAAGCTTTCTGTCTAGGGCAGGAGCCAGACCATGAACAACTAGTTATGCAATAATCATTTAATAACAGCTGCATTGCATGCTACAAAGGCAAATGTAGTGTATATCAATAGAACATAATCTGAAGAGGGAAATTGAACATGATGTGGAAGTTAGAAAAGGGCATATCCCAAGCTCTTGCCTTACACCAAGCAGACTATCAGCAAACCTTTGCTGAGTGATTGAATGAACAAATGAACATATGTTCCCAGCTCTTATGTTCCCTCAGCTCTCAGTTGCTTCAGGGGAGACAGAAATGCCATTCAACTCACATACATTTTTGAGCATCTGCCAAAGAGGTTTTTTGAAAGTAGTGAAATGGCTCCTGCCTTTGGAGAGTGTGTAATCCAGTGGAATGTGCATATTAAGTCGCTTCAGTTGTGTCTGACTCTGCGACCCCATGGACTGTAGCCCCCCAGGCTCCTCTATCCGTGGGATTCTCCAGACAAGAATACTGGAGTAGGTTGCCCTACACTTCAAGGGATCTTCCTGACCCAGGGATCGAACCCATGTTTCTTGTCTCCAGTATTGGCAGGCAGGGGGTCTTTACCATTAGCGCCACCTGGTGGAAGTTAGGCACTCCCAAATTAGATTTGGATGCCACACTGAGCGCCGGCTGTGTGGAAGGAATACAGCATGCTAGGGATATTCATGCTAATTGCTTGATTCACCCTTCCAAGACCCTGAGAGCTGATGTCATGAGTCTCCCTTATAAAGAGTAGCCTGTATTTCTTTTCCTTCCATACAGCACTAACCCAGAGATCCTTCAGAGAAAGTTACATTACGAAGTTTGAACTTTTCCAGCCCATCTCTGGCTGTAGATTACAGGTTTCACCAGTAACCCAAGATACATCATTTTGGGTGCCCTTAGGATTGTCCCGTCTTTTCAGGCTTTATGAAACTTCAAACATTGGAATTAAACTGCTAGTTCTTCTTGTGACTCAGTACTCTTAGCTTTTATTTCTATGTGAATGACTGTCCCTAAGAGATGGAAGAGTGAAAAAGAAGGAATCTAATTTTATGAGACAGACTTCTGACTCTACACACACACACACACACCATTTTTAATCAGATAATAACCTTTGGAACTTCTACTATACTTTAAGTGGAAAGAAAAGAAGCTGAGTTCATCAGGAATTACTGGTGTCTCTGCTGTCCTTGCAGAGAGCCGCTGAGCCCTTTGCTCCTGGGAACTTGACGGTATATTCACTGGTCCTGGAAATGTTGACTTTTGACTGCCCCAACTGCCAAATCACTAGGAAATGTGGAGGCATGAGCTGCATTGGCTCCCTATTGACCAGGGCGGGAGCCCTCAATATTGTAACTCAGCACAGCTGCATTTTATAATAGTCACCACTGCCAGGGAGGTTGCAGAACTCTGATAATTACTGGGAAAGAAATAACACAATATTCTTTGATGAGAAGATTACTTTAAGAATTTGATTGTATAATGAAGATGTTGCTTTGAAAGGTACTTCCTATTGTTCTGAATCTGAGACTCGCTAGCAAAAAAAAAAAAAAGTGTCACTTGTTTTGACAGGCTACTTAGAAAAATTCTCTGTTTATTACATTAACTGCGGCATTTTAACTGTCAAACTATGAAAGAATGTTCTGTAGTTTAAAAAACAGAATAGAGCTTCAGGGGAAATTTTTTGGCACACTCTTGTTGCTATTGGTATTGAAAAAAAAAAACATATATTCTGAATGCGAAATTAGCTTTTTATGTGGTGGCAGGCAGAGTGACTCACAATGCCTACCAGGCCTCACAGGTGCAGACCTGGGTGGCTTTTGGGGGCAAGTGCTGAACAACAGTGACAGTTTGATGGCGCTGTTGTTGCAGCTTCCAGACAGGGCCAACAAACCTAAAATGAGCTTCTGGAGCTTATTGTTGTGATTTTGCTTTGTTTTTAAGTCTAAAAACAAGAGGTTACCCTGCAGCAAATAGATACAGTAGAGACCCTTACCAGCAGAAACATACATTCTGGCTACCTTTGTGCAAGTACTTTGGAGAGGGACTGTGGGCAAGGAGATGTGGGGTGAGCAGATAAACAGAATGTTATAAGCCTGAGGCCAGCTGGACAAAAAGAGGTTTCAAGGAGACAAAGAAGGTGCTTGCGATACAAGGCTCCCAACATGCTCTTCGGAGTAAAGTGAGACCTAGTTCTCCACTGTTTAGAAACTGTCTATCAGAAAATAGCCTAAGGCCAGGAGGGAAATGAAGTAGATGCCATTTCCCGAATCTAATTCTAGGTCTATCTGAAATTTTGAAATTCCCTAGAAGCCTAGAAGCTTGTCAATTGGGCCTGAGCAGAAGGGCGGAAAATGAAATTATATATATGTATATATATTTGAATTCTATATGTATTTTATAAATTATATATAAATTTATGTGTAGTCAGTCACTTCAGTCATGTCCAACTCTTTGCCATCCCTAGGGACTGTGGCCTACCAGGCTCCTCTGTCCATGGGATTCTCCAGGCAAGAATACTAGAGTGGGTTGCCATGCCCTCCTCCAAGGAATCTTCCCAACCCAGGGATCAAACCTGTGTCTCTTAAGTCTCCTGCATTGCAGGCAGATTCTTTACCGCTGAGCTGCTGGGGAAGCCCATATAAATGTATATTTGTTGTTGTTCAGTTGTGTCTGACTCTTTGCAACCCCATTGACTGCAGCACACCAGGCTTCCCTGTCCTTCACCGTCTCCTGGAGCTTGCCCAAACCCATGTTCATTGAGCCAGTGATGCCACACTGTCTTGTCCTCTGTCGTCTCCTTCTCCTCCTACCTTCACTCTTTCCCAGCATTGGGGTCTTTTCTAATGGGTTGGATCTTCATATCAGGTGACCAAAGTATTGGCGCTTCAGCTTCAACATCAGTCCTTCCAGTGAATATTCAGGATTTATTTCCTTCATGATTTACCGGTTTTTTTTCTCCTTGCAGTCCAAGGAACTCTCAAGAGTCTTCTCCAACACCACAGTTCAAAAACATCAACTCTTCAGCATTCAGCCTTCTTTATGATCCAACTCTCACATCCATACATGACTACTGGAAAAACCATAGCTTTGACTAGATGGACCTTTGTGGGCAAAGTAATGTCTCTGCTTTATAATATGCTGTCTAGGTTGGTCATAGCTTTTCTTCCAAGGAGCAAGCATCTTTTAATTTCATGGCTGCAATCACCAGGAAATATATACAAATATATATATTTATATATATTATCTTGTATATTTGAATTGCTGGCAGGTTCTGGAGTCTACCAAATGGTCAGAAACTCATAATCTTAAATTCATTCATTTCATGTGCTTGAGTAATATTTTCTAACATATACTGTGGGGCATAATATTGAAAGGAAACAATTTAAGATAATCAAGTGATATGAGAAAATACCAGAAGGAAGAGTTGTTTAGACAGCCACCACCTGCTATTCCACACATGTGCTCTAGAGGGCACGCAAGAGGTTGTGTGTTTTCTCTTCATTAGCAGAGCCTGTTTTAATAGTCTTTACCTGTCCAGGCTATTTTTGGAGGGTGCGATATAGTTATTGGAAAATTTGTTTCTTCAGTGGAACCCAGATTAGCAAGCCTAAAACCATTAGTGCTTAGGCTTGTGATTTCTTGGGATATGCCAAGAGAATGTTCAGAGTTAAAAAAAAGTCCATCCTTAGATGCAAATCAAATGAAACCAGAAGCATGACTAAAAGAACTGATCTTTAGGAAATAAAAAAATTCACTGTGGAGTCTTTTCCTTCACTGCATGATGAACTTTGCCTTCGTTTTTCCTGAAAAGACGGCTGTGACCTAAGTGTAAGCTTGTGGAATTTACCAGAAGAAATGAGTGCATTAAGTGGGCCATTTCTAGAGTTTAAATTTGCCTTTCCCCTATGAAAGCAGTTTACTCCTTGTTCCTCATGTTTACATGCCCAAGAACCAGCCTTTGGGTTGATGCTATTAGGATCCAGATTTGGAAGAGAAAGAGATGGATATAGCTGCAGTTTACAATTTAGGCATCATTATTAGATTGCCTCAAGATTTTTATGACTTTTTACTGTTCAAGTTGATCTGTTCATTGCATAGAAAATTTGGAAAAGTACTAAAAAGAGTCAAAGAAGAATAAATAACACCTGCCAACCACACCTTCCAGAGATTATTATCATTAACATTTTGGTACCTATCCCTTGATTATTTTTCAGTTCCTCACTTTTTACACTTAATAATATAGCATGGCATTCTCTCTTAACCATAAATACTTTTTAAAGATGGGATTTTTAATCAGTGCGTAGTAGTCTATCCTTTGGATACTCCTTAGTGCAATCAGTTTGTCGTTGGGTGTTTAGGTTGATTCTCAAAACCTTTCTTTTTAACCACAGCAGAAAATAAGAAGTGCCCTTCTTCCTAGAACAAAGAAAGAATTCCTAGCCTCTCAGGGGTGCAGGGGTAGGTGGGGCCAGAAAAATATCAAGCAAGTTCCAGTAAGGAACCGAAGGGGTGCCCCCAGCGCAGGCATGTGGGTGAACGTGGCTGGAGAGTTGGGCCGAGGTCAGGTTGAAGGGGGTCGGCTTCTCTATGTGTCTTGTATATTATTTTATGGCCATTTGGAGCACCATTGACTAGTTTAGAGGGAGATGTGGCCTTACTAGTTTCGCAGTAGGTGGGTTTCTCTGTTATCTATAGAGAATGGGTTGGAGGGCCCGAGACTAAAGATAGAATGCTGGATACTGAGTTTTTTGAAAGGAGAATTAATGGTATTTTGAGAATTTAATGACAGCTTTTGAGATACATGCATTTGACCTAAGTGTCTGCTAAATAAAGTGAAAGCCCATACTAAGCACAAGAGCCCTGGATTCTGGTCTTACCAAGTTACCAGTAAGTCCCCCAACATCTTCAGATTACAAGTCTCTTAAACTAGAACATGAGTTTAATACCTACTTACTCTCATCCCCTGGAGAAGGAAATGGCAGCCCACTCCAGTATTCTTGCCTGGAGAATCCCATGGACAGAGGAGCCTGGGGGGCTACAGTTTGTGGGATCATAAGAGTCGGACACAACTTGACGCTATCTTTCTTACTCTCTCCCAGTTTCACAAGGGATTGTAAATGGAAAAACAAATACAATAGTATTTAATTACAGCCAACATTTATTGAACAGATGTGTGCTAGGCACTGTGTTCAACAATTGTCTGATTCTCTTCTTTCACAGATCTTTGAGGTAGTTATTAATATTATCCTCATTTTATGAATAAGGAAAATGAGGCTTATGTTAAATCACTTGTTGTTTATCCTGAAAGAGGGGCACTCGGGATTTGGTCCAGGTCTTTCTGACTCGAGCCTGTGTTCTGTTCTGCGGTCTACCACATGTCCCAGGCCAAAAGGGCTTCAAAACGGTCTCTTAGCTTTGTTCTTTGAGCATTGTTGAGCAAACATGTCATGGAAATCTGATTTTAAAATAGTTACTACAGACTAGTCTCAGTTAATTAAATGAAGGCTTTATATGCTGTGCTGCACTTAATTGCTCAGCCATGTCCAACTCTCTGTGACCCCGTGGACTGTAGCCCACCAGGCTCCTCTGTCCATGGGTTTCTCCAGGCAAGAATACTGGAATGGGTTGCCTTGCCCTCCTCCAGGGGATCTTCCCAACCCAGGGATCGAACCCAGGTCTCTTGCACTGCAGGTGGATTCTTTACCATCTTAGCCACCAGGGAAGACCATATAGACCTGAATGAAGTTCAAATATATCATCTACTGTAGAAAAAATTCATATCAACACCGAAGTCAGGATCATAGACAAAACGTAATAATTAAATATGATTTGCATTATACCTTTTATATAGTGACCTCATTTACATCCCCTCTTTGAACCTCAGACTAATTGTGTGAACAGAATAGTGCTAATGTTATTACCCACAATTTACAGATGGAGAAACTGAGCTTAGTACATTCTGAGTATCTTCTTCATCATGCAGTAGTATATGTAGATGAACCAGGGACAGAGCCCAAGTCTGCTTACTCCAAATCCAATTTCACTTTTTTTTTCATGAATAATAATATTTCATCTCTAACAGATAGCCTCAAGTTCTTCTCTGGTGGATTTACTGCACAAGCAGTGGCATGCAAGGAAATATCTTTCTGTCCCTGATTCATGAAGAATTAATTTGTATAAAGGAAAAATAATGCACCCACATAGCATCTCCTCAAAAAATGTTTGCATTTTCTATCTGATATATATGTCTCATACACAAAGGCAGGTAGCTATAACTATCTGCTTCCATCTGAATTTGTTTTTCTCAACTTGCTGCTTAGGTATTTTAAAGGAAAATATTTGTGGCTGTACCTTTGAAAAGGTTTAATGGTACACTTCTATTGTGCTCTGATAGTAAACACTTTTGCTGGGAGAATTTCTGGCATATTCAGCTTCTGAACTTGGAAAAACCTCAAATCACAATGTCCCCAAACACTTAGGCCTCAGAGGCACTGAATTATGGAATCTTTACCCCATGTCCTGATGGGGATGACCTCATTTCTCCCAAATATTCTCGAGACTTTTACCCTTAACAGCAGTTCTAAACTACATTCATTTCTGACTTCACAAAGAGGGGAAGAATCCCCATGTACACAGGGTTTGCTGTCAGAACTGGAGAATGTCTAATTGTATCTGATAAGCTTAAAAGGGAAAAACAAGATGGCAGAGGAGTAGGTGGATGTGGAGTACATCTCTTTCCACGGATATAGCAGAAATACACCTTCAGATACAGAAATGCTTGCAGAATACCAGCTGAGAGGAGACCAGAGTACCTAACCACTAGAAAAGAACCACACAAAACTCGAGATCAAGCCCTGAGCCTTTGGAGTGGGAGCACTGACTCCAAGACCCTAGACTACCAGAAAACTAACCCTAGGGAGTATCAAACAGTAAGAACTTCCACAAAGGAAACCACTTGAACACAAGACCGGGCATCACCCAACCACCAGTAGCACCCTGTGCAGGACACGTCATCCAAACAACAAACAAGACAAAAATACAAACTCAGTCATCAGCAGACAGGATTATCACCTCACTCAGCCCTGCCCATCAGAGGGAAAAAAAACAACTCAGCACAAATCTCACCCTATATGAAACTTCACAAACCACTGGACCAACCTTAGGAGGGCAGAAACCAAAAGAAAGAAAAAATTCAGCCTTGAAACCTGGGAATTGGAAACCTCAAACACAATAAGTTTAAAACAAAATAATGAAAAGGCAGAGAAATACTGCACAAATGAAGGAACAGACTAGAAACAGAAGTCCAAATAAATGAAGAGGAAATGGGCAAACTACCTGAAAAAGAATTCAGAATAATGATAGTAAAGATGATCAAAACCTTGAAAACAGAATGGAGAAAATGTATCTGATAAGGTTAAAATGTCCTTTTCTGGGTTGAGGGTAAGGGGAGAGGGTTGCGGTGTGGCAGAGAAATGAGCCGACAGAGCAGATCAGGATACCTTAAATGGCCCATCACCAGGCTCCAGGAATGTCTCAAATACTTAAGAGCTAACTCTTAAGAAGCAAGTGTCCTGGGAGGTGAAGCAAAGAAACAAACACATTGTGCTGGTTTGTTAGACAAGGGGTGGGAAACCACTCCAAACTTTCCTTTAAGGGAAATGGAAGAGTTGAATCTCAAGTCTTTTAAGAGCATTGGAAAGTGACCCATGCTTGAGAAATGACTTGAAAGCAGGAGAATCAGGTGGACTGAGGTGGAGTGTTACCACCAAAATAAAACATTCCAGCCCCAAGAAAAAAGTAGTAAAGCATTTCCTTTATTTTGGTGCTTGACCAGGTCTTACATATTTATAACACTGACTTTTCTGGGTATTTTTCCCATGCACCAGGGAATAGGTCTACTGGGTGACAAGTCTGGAAGAACTGGGTTATTTGTCTTTCACCTGCCCAGGTTACCACTGGCCATGCCAGCGTGCCTGCTTGGGACCTGGGCGAATCCCTCATTTTATCCACGTTCCAATAACCGAAGAGCTCTGTCTCTGACCTTGATAAATTCCTTGATAAAACTGTATTTACCAGCAGCTTCTGATATCACCTGAGCCCTTCCATCCTTTAATGTAGAAAATGTCTCTCCCTCCACCCCCATTTATTATCTTGTCTGTAACTAGACATTGCCACCAGAATGCGTCCCCTGCAGAAACTAGGCCTTTCCCCAGCAGGATCCTACAAATCCCCATCAATGAGGCACCACGCAGGTTTGTAAAGAAGCAGGGATGCCTAATGCCTCAGACTGTGACATCTGGAGAAGGACAAGTAAAGACCAGGTACATTCACGTGCTGCCACTCAGAGCAGCCAGAGAGCCGATTCACTTCCCTGGCCTCGCAGGTCCTCTGTGAAGGTAACGTGCGAGGTCCCTCCTCCTGCTCGATCGGGGCACAGTGTTCCCTTGGCTCTTGAAAGCCAGATTGCCTTCAGCCCTGGGGACCCTTTCATGACTCTTTGAACAGGCTGGGAGCTGATTTGTGGGAACCCTTCTCCATTTTTCTTTCCTGTCTGCCTCCACAAAGACCAAAGCATGAGAGGTACTCAATGCCACTGTCTGCCACAAGAAACCTGCTTGTAAAACGTGACTTTGTTCAGTGATGATGGTGGGGAAGTAGGAGGGGCCTTGGAGGGGAGAAGCTTTGTTTGAGGCCAGAGCAGAGAGGTCTTTTCTGAGACACCAGATGGCACAGCAGCTCTGAGCCGGCGTCCCGGCCAAGGCTCGGCCTGTTCCGTTGCTGCAGCCACAAGCTCTAGGGCCGCTGGGCTGAGAGACGGGCTTCCATCTGCCTCCCACTCATGGACACAGGATGGTACACCGACTTCAGCTCCATCTGGCCTCCTCCCTGGGACCCCCCTCAACCTTCAACCCTAACAACATGCTGATGGAAACCCCTCACGGCACACCTCTCATGAATGCTTTTGTTGCTTTGTCAGCTGTAGAGGTACTTGTTTTCTAAAGCCAGTCTCTGCTCACCTTGCCGTCCTGACTTCTCTCACCTCGTCAAAACATGTGCTATGAACAGGACCGAAAAGACGGTTGCTGTCTGGGTGGATCACCCAGTGACAGTGGCCTGCCTGTGATGATACTGACCGCTGTAGGCCACAGGCTTATTGTTGTTGTTTTTTCCCCCCTTTCATTCAGAATGTTATTTAGGACTCAGAGACTAAACTGTTCTAGGCTTTGTTCCATTTGGTTTCACACGACTGTCATGGGTTTCTCCAGGGCATGCAGCAAGCCCCATGGAAGTCTTTATTTCTTGGTTTTGGTTACTGATGAATGGAGGACCAGGGGTAGAATGAGTTCCACGTGGGCCTCTGCAGATTGGCCAACAGCACCCCCGCCCCTGAAGGCAGTGGGGGCTGTGCTTCGGGACAGGCCTTGCTTTCTATGAGAGGCACATGGGGAGCAGGCAGGCTGAACCCCTTCCTTCCGTCCTCCCACCAGTTGCCAAACTCAGGAGGCTCTCCCAGGAAGGGAGCCCTTCCCAGGAAGTCCCTCCCAGGAGAGCTCCCACTTCTCCCCCTCCTCTGTGTCTGGCAGGAGGGCCCAAGGCTCCGCTTCCTTCTCAGGCCGCTCCTGGACATTTGTCTCGGCAGGTCTCAAGTTGGAGCCTGGGCAGCCCGCTGCTCGCCAGCCCCTGCCCTGTGTGGGGCAGTGTTTGATGAACCCCTGGGACCTTCTCCTGCCCTTGTCTTATCAGCGGTGCTGTCTTCCTTCTGTGAGTGCAGAGCTGTGTCTGCCTCCAGGCCTCTCTCAGCCATTCCATCCCCATCTGCTTCCCATCACGCAAGAATTCCCAAAACACTCCTATCTTGCTGATAGTACTGTTTTATGGTTTGTCACGGTGGCGTGACTTATTTTCAGTGCTGTTTTGGATTTTAAAACATCTTTCCTATTATATGTTTAGCATGGCAGTCAAAATTCTGACCAAAACAAGGATCCAGTCCAACAGGTGCTGCTTGGTTTTTGACCGTCTTCTCTGTTTAGGCCCCCACTGAACTTGACTTAGATGGGGTAGCTTTAGCTGATAATTTCTTAAAACTGGATGAGTAAATTTATAATCCTACCAAAAAAAAATCTGTTTTTTCTATCTTTGAATGGGATTTGGAGAAAGAGGTCAGGGCCAACATTTTCATCCTGCCTCCTCCCTCCATTAATAATTAACTGCTTAGCACATCACGTATGTGTACTATAGTTAAAGAGAATTGTGTCATGGGCATCTTGTCTTACTGGACCTTCAGTGGGGAGGATAACAGAGCATAAGGCCTTCAGGTCACAGGACAAGAACTGGTCCTTGGTACTGCTGCCACCTCCCCCTGGCAAACCCTGAGTTCAGCAGGAATCATGAGAACTGGTGCATTCATCCAATGAGACATATTGAACACCTCCCACTTTATCATGTCATCCTGCATGGGCACCATATTTCCAACATATCAATGCTTTGTGTATATTAGCTCATTCGATCTTTACAACAATCCTATTTATTATCCCTATTTTTACAGTTGTAGGAACCAAGCATTAGACCAATTGGGTACCTAGGAATTTCCTATTTTAGATCTCAAATCCTGTTTCTATTTTTAACACAGTACCCTTTGCACACCAGATGCTGCTTCTCTTGAGAAGAGCAGTGTAGAGTCATGGATTTCTAAGCAAATAACATTCTTCAGAGTATGTTTCAGTTGCAACAGCAGTTGGACCATGTGCCTTGGAAGAATAAATTTTGGAGAACTAGTTTTGCCTCAGAGAGGGGACATCTGAACTGGGCCTGTGGCAGAAAACAAATATCCCAGGCACAGAGAAGAACATGTGAAGAGTCTTAGAGGTGTGAAAGAGCATTGCGTGTTTTAGAACTGGGGGCATGCCCAGTTATGCCTGGAGCACAGAGCACATTAGCCGGGAGGAAAGATGTGAAGAGAGGAGAAATGAGTCTAGAAAAGCCAGTGAGAGCAACTTAAAAAGTTTTATGTGATGATGAGGGAGCACTTCTGGACAGACTTGAGCTTGTGGGTTGTCTGGGAATTGATGGTCAGGAAGCTACTGGAACTCAGGAAAGAAATCTGTTTGGAGATTAAAATTTAGGTCTCGGCATCACATAGATGAAAGTTGGGGGCTTTTCCCAGGGAGGCAAGGTAGAAGGAAATGAGAACAGAGCTGAGGACAGCCTGGGGCACAGCACAATTCACAACAGACAAACAACAGACGATAAAAGACCTGGAGGAGAGATGCCTGGCAGACCAGAAGAGAGCCAGCAGGGCAGCAGCCTTGGCGAGGACAGCTCAGACCGTGCGCTCAGACAGTATGGGGCAGTGGGGAGTTCGGGAGGGGTTGGAAATAGCTTGAATGTTACCATCTTTACCTCTCTCCTCCTGCACTTTGATGCAAATCCTAAGACTAAACAACTCCAAGAGCAGCCTTGACCCACTCTGTCAAGTTTCCGGCGTGCTGCATTGAGGGTCTGACGTTGTTTATCATATTTTAACTTTTATGAAATTCAGTGATTTTTAACATAATGGGATTTGTAGATCTTAAAGGCAGCACTTAATTTTTTAATCTGTAAGACTTGATCAGTGTGGATTTCATGTTGATCCAATGTGAACCCTCTTCCTAAACTTGTAGACATCTGCTCCCCAAATTTCAACTCTGAATTTAAATTCAGATGTAGATTTTAGAGCTAAATTCTGTCCTTTCTTTTCAGACAGGTTTTTCTTATCTCTCTGTAATGCCCACCCCCTTCACCGTGGAGGTGAGAATGAGACTTGGTGACTGTTTTCTCCTTTAGGCAAGCTTCTAGGAGGGTCCGTGCTATTTGCAGCTGATGTCAAGAAGCAGGAACAGCGGGGCTGCTCCTCGTGCTGAAGAGCCATAATCCTATTACACCCACCTTGAGGCTTTCACGTTAGCTGCCTCTGCAGCAGTAGATGGACTGAGGTGATGCAATTGACTTTTAAATCTCCAAGGGTCCTAGTTCCAAAATCCCCATGTCTAAGTCAAGTAGTAGATTAGGCCCCTCACTAAGAAGGCCTGGCTCCTTCAGAATCCCTGTGGCCGTAGCTTTTCCTTCGGTGTTTGTGGGTCCCATACTTTCTGCGTTCCGCAATGTGTCCTTAAGTGGTAATCCTTGGCAGGAGGTGAACTTGGCTGGCATCTCCCTGGTTCATGGATTTAGTACCTGTCTTTGTACAGGCAGGATTAGGAAATATAGAAACAGTTGTCTGTTGTTTCTGTAAGAAAAGGCTATCATATCCGTTGGTTCATGTTAAAGCTGTCCTTGAGAAGGTAATGCCCAAGGTATACAAACAGTTTTCTTCCAATTAGCCCCCTTTTGATCCACGATATGATTACAAATTATCTAATGCAACTGTTTTAGAATATTTATAATTCAGTTTTAATAGTTCAAAGTACTTATCTAATAATTGACTAAATTCTAGATATAATTTGCTGAACCAAAGGTCATACTTAATTTTTAAGTTCATTTTTCTTATGCAAGGGCTTGAGTTTGGGATATCACGCTGCTGCTTTTTTTTTCACTTACACAGATGAATATGCAGATGCCTTCCTATTTGCTGCTTCCTTTAGCTCTCACATCACTCTCAGGAAGATACTATCCCCAGTTTACAGAAGGAACTGAGTCTCTGACGTCACGTGGCTGGTGAGGGGTTGCATGAAGGTTAAAACCTGATCTTTAGACTCTAAATTCAGTGCTCTGCTCAGTACAGCAGCAAGGCTTCCTGAATTTACTTGATCAAGGAAAGATTTACCCTTTCTTTTTTTTTTTAATTGCCATGGCAAACAGCTTGTGGATCTTAGTTACCTGACCTGGGATTAAGCCTAGGCCATGTCAATGAAAGGAAAGCATGGAGTCCCAACCACTGGACTACCAGGGAATTCCCAAAGAACACTCTTTATAGTACAGTGTAATGATGGAACACCATTGGTAGCTTATCGAGGTTTAAAGGTTTTGCATATTGTAACATTGAATAATACAGTAAGTTACTGAAATTTTAGGACAGTGTATAACATGGGTGATGATTATGTAATAAGTAACACTCGTGACTGCAATAGTTAGCTGAGAGTAAATGCCACCTTGGAAAAGACCCTGATGCTGGGAAAGATTGAAGGCAGGAGGAGAAGGGGATGCCAGAGGATGAGATGGTTGGATGGCATCATCGACCCAATGGACACAGGTTTGGGTGGACCCTGGGAGTTGGTGATGGACAGGGAGGCCTGACGTGCTGTGGTTCATGGGGTCGCAAAGAGTCAGACACGAATGAGTAATTGAACTGAAATGCCACCTGACCACCAATGTGGAGAGTGACTTCCTAGAGCTCTCAGAATTAATAACACATTTGTTTGTTTGTTTTTTTAGTTTCAACAACATTAGGGTTCCTTGTATTGCAGAGAGCAATAGAAGATCCAAATTACTGACCAATCATTCCTTTTCCCATTGATGTAAAATTAAACACGATTAGTGATTTCTGACATAAAAGATGATCAGAAATCCTCTCCGTTCTCCCATGCCAAGATGTCCATAATGTCTCCAAACCTCATTCTTAAAGGCAAGGTGTATGATAGTAGTTTTAGAATAAATTATAGGAAAAAAAAAAAAAAAAAACCCGTGCATAGTATACTGATTAACATCTCATGGAAGAGTGGTAGACCATGGTACAGAGTTTGGGGAATGTGATGTTTCTTCCCTACTCTCCCTTTCTTAATAATTCTACACACTCCTATTTGCCTTCTGCTCATCTCATGTCCTCACCTCCACAGGGAGGTGAGAAAACATTGTTTGTATAATAAGTCCTTTAAGTCCTGTGTTAGAAGCATATTACCTAACCCAGAACAACAGTGATAGCAGCCTTATTCTTCTAGGCTAAGATATCACATAGAATTCCAAAAATTTGGGTCAGTCAAGTTGATTGAACCAACAGTTCCTGGTGATGTTAAAAGATAAGTTTGTTGATCTTGATTAAGGTAGTAATGAAAGGTAATTTTGTAGAATCATCATCTACAAAGTAAGAGATCTGAGTTAGCCAACTATGATGTGAGCAGAGATGTTCCTCCCTCTGAGGTTGGAAGGGAAGGGGATTAGGTGCAGTTTTGATTTCTTCCATGTCCTTCCATCAAGGAACAGGTTCATGTCAAAATTCCCTGTAGGGATGATTATAGCATCATCTCTCCCTCTGCCAGGGTCTTTTTATCAGGATTTCTCCTAAGAATTCCCTGAACATGTTTTACTGACCCCTGAAGCCCCTTCTGTATTTCAAACTCTAATAATGACTTTCATCTCATTATTTCCTTGTTACTGTTTTCTTTGTAGACCTGGACAGAGGACCGTGGATGACCTAGAAATTATCTATGAAGAACTCCTTCACATTAAAGCCTTATCCCATCTTTCTACCACAGTAAGTTGTCCCTCAGCTGAGCATGGTTGGGGGCACTTTGAATTAAATGCACTGTTAGGACTCGGGGAGAGGACTATAGTCTGAGGGAGGAACAGGGATGCCTAAATTCTACCTCATAAAGCACCCCTTCTCGCTCTCCTGAGATGCTAAGGAAGTTATACCTACATACAATCACCAAAGCAGGGTCAAGTATTATCCGGTTTTCAGTAGTTGCCCTAAACATGAGAGCCGCCTGATGAGAGTGGAACTGGAGCATATACTTCAAACTTTCCGAGCCTTGGAACCTGCCATAATTCAACCCAGAGCCAGGCCTTAAGATAGGTTTTCAGTCCCTTCCATGGAATAAAGAGCCACATGGGGCAGCAGCGAGGGAAATCAAGATGACCTGGCCTGGCCCAGGGGGCTGGCTCCACCCAGGTTTGCTGCCCAATTGAGAAAAGAAGCGTAAGGTGCCAAAGACCATTGGTTCAGGTATTTTAGGGCATAAGAGCAGCACTTGCTGGTGGGAAATGGCCCGATGCCTGTATCTGACTCTGAACGTTTACATGATTAGGATATTATAGAAAAGCAGTGGACAGAAATGCCTGCTGCCATAGGAGAAACACAGAAACATGAGTTCCAGGCAACGTAAGTCTCCTGTATGCTAATAATTAATAATAATGAGGATGATGATAATGAAAAGAAGTTGTTTCAGCATCTACAGATTACATGCCATGTTCACAGATGGCATGCCAGGCTCCTCAGAGTGTCTGCCTGGCTCGTTGGCCTTTCACTCCCAGCTCACTGGGTGATACCAAGCTGTCAGTGTCCCACGGCGGCAGCGTCTGCAGGCCCCGCTCCGGGCCGTAAAGCCCAGGTCTCTGCTGAGAGCAGTGCGGCATTCACCACAACCCCAATGGAGTGCTGCAGACCTCCCCCCTTTAACCCAGACAGGGCTGCCTTCTCCTGCTCTCACTGCCTGCATTCCTCGGGTCGGGAAGCTCGCTCACCTACACAGAGCATCCAGGGGACTGGTCCAGCCCATCCTCACACCCTCCCACCAACCACCCTGTCACCTTCACTGTCTCCATGGTGGGACACGTCCAGTGCCCAGGGGCCTCACCCGGGGAGCTCCTGCATCTGTAGGGGATGCAGCCGAGGCCCCACAAGCTCATGCTGGGGAGGGGAGTGAGGGAAGACCTCTGTGCCCTATCTGCTGTCTGGGTCTCCACCCTGCATGTGTTCGGACTTCCGCAGCCTTGGAAGAATCATGGGTAGTAGAGAGGAAGGGAAAGCCTCTACCTCAAACCCCAGGTCCCCAGGCAATGTGGAAGTTCTCAGGTTATTTGGTTCTTAGGGAAACAGAGCCATAATTTGGGACCAGAATTTGGAATTTAAAAAGAAACAGCTATCAAAATCTCTGCACGAGGACCTCCCTCTTGGTCCAGTATCTAAGACTCCTTGCTCCCAACACAGAGGCATGGGTTCGACTCCTGATCAGGCAACTAAATCTCATGCGCCACAGCTGAAGATGCCATGTGCCACAACTAAGACCCAGCAGAGCCAAATAAATAAATATTAAAAAAAAAAATCTCCTCCCACATTTAAGCTTAATTATTCAACTTCAAGATACTGAGTTTTCCAACATGTTTGCACTTATGCATGATGTGTGATGCAAGGAAGAACCTCCAGGAGCAAGAGTTATATGATACTGTGGATACTCTCACCCTCTCACCAAGACAAAAGATAGGCAGAGAAGTTGCCTAGGCAGAGAAGTTGCCTAGCTCATGCACATGCAACCATGTTGTAAACAGTCTCTGGGAAGCTGATCTTGTATGAATGAGCATATAAAATAGCTTTCGTAAAAGTTTCAAGAATCTAGTGGCACAAGACTTGGAAGCAGCCTAACTGTTCATCGACAAATGTATGACTAAAGAAGATGTGGTATACATATGCGATGGAATACTACTCAGCCATAAAAAAGAACAAAATCTTGCCATTTGCAGAAACATGGATGAGCCTAGAGATTATCATGCTAAGTGAAGTAAGTCAGACAGAGAAAGACAAATGTATCACATATTACTTATATGTAAAACCTAAAAATGTGATACAGAGGAACTTATTTGTAAAACAGACACACAGATGTAGAAAATAAACTTATGGTTACAAATGGAGAAGGGAAGGAGGCATATATTTGGAATTTGAGATTAACAGATATAACTACTACATATAAAATAGATAAATAACAAGATCCTACTGTATAGCATGGGGAATTATATTCAATATTTTATAATAAAATGGAAAATCAGAAAAAGAATAGATATGTGTATAACTGAATCACTTTGCTGAGATATTGTAAATCAACTATACTTCATTTTAAACAACAAATCTAGTGGTACATGTTGTGGAAGTGGTTCTAGGTGGGAGGAGCAGCCAGGCAGAGTGGGAGCCGGCTGTTTGGAAGTTGGCACTGTTCAGAAAGAGAGCAGGTCCCTTCCCCACACCCCAAAATCTGGCCTTTCCCTGCATTCTTTCTCTTTTTCTTCTAGGTGAAACGGGAGTTAGCAGGTGTGCTCATTTTTGAGTCTCATGCCAAAGGAGGGACTGTGTGTAAGTGAAGGCTGTAATGGTGCGTGGTGCCTGGCTTGCCCCCTCCCGAGCATGTGCCACTGGGCCCTGACTGTAAACGCTCCCCTTTCTTAGGCCTGGGACAGACTTGCCAGGATGTCACGTGGCACACTTGTTTTTCTGGACCCGTGATTATTCCCAGCATGTCTGTGGCTCTGCACCCTGGTGGGTGTCAGGTACCAGCATGGGAGCGCTTACCAGCCAGCATCTCCACTTGCTGCCTCCCCTGCTGGCTCAAGGTCGTGTTTAAAGAGGGTGGGATGACGTCACACTGTCTTCAGGGGAGAGTGCAAGCAAAACCTTTCCACAGTGACCCCACTTCAATTTTGTGGCTTGAGAAGACCTAATCCGCCTCTTGAGAGGCTAGTTAGAAGAGCGTACCATCCTGCTTGCTTCTCACGCTTCCAATATCAGCCGCAAGCCTGAGAGAATTTCTTTGCCCAGATATTTATGCAGTACTAATATGTAGTATCTCTGCAGTAAGTACCTCATAGTTTAGTTCTATGATCATATTTGGGAGCAAGAAATTGAAAGTGAAAGTGTTAAGTCATTCAGTTGTGTCCGACTCCTTGCGACATGGACTGTAGCCTACCAGGCTCCTCTGTCCATGGGATTCTCCAGGCAAGAATACTGGAGTGGATTGCCATTTCCTTCTCCAGGGGATCTTCCTGACCCAGGGATCGAACCCAGGTCTCCCGCATTGCAGGTGGATTCTTTACTGTGTGAGCCCACCAGGGAAGCCAGAAGGCCTCTTAAGAAATTGAAATTTCATATTAATAAATGTGAGCAGAATTATTTCGACTGGCATTTCCCACTTATCCTACAAAACCATTCTTGGAAAACATGGCGAGTGGTGTATTCAGGACACGAATGCCTCCTCTAATCTCTCTTGGAGAATTGTAAGACACGCCAGCATGCTCTGTTCCTCAGAAGTCTACAGTAAGGAAAAAGTTCACACCACTTAAACTGATACTGCCTTAACCTAAGGAAACATAAAAAAACATTTTTAATGGACACCTGTTAACTTTTCAGGAGACCTTCTTTGGAAAATCTTGCTCTTTCTTCCGACTGAGCTGTGAACAGAGACCATGAATTGTAAAAGCGAAAAGAGTTAACATCGATGTTTCAAATATTTTACTTTTAGTCCTCAAAAGTCGTGTAAATCCATGGCTGATTCATGTCAATGTATGACAAAAACCACTACAATATTGTAAAGTAGTGAGCCTCCAACTAATAAATGAAAAAAAAATAAATATAAAAGAGATCAAACAAGAAAAAAAAAAGTGTATATCTAACATCGATAGTTCCTTTAATAAGAATGTTTTCTCTTTACTTTTTAAAGGTTCACATTAACATTTTAAAAATGTTTATGATTACTGGTGACTTACAACTTCTTTTATGCTTTTCCTTCGATCTTACTGACAGTTTTCATTTTATCACGAAATATTTAAGTATTTCAGACAAATCACTAGAGATTGTTACAAACCCCTTTTTAAAAAGCACTTTTATCAAGTACTAACCTGACACTGTGTTTTTTCATATTTTCATTTTTTATATTTTCTAAAATATGAAATTCTACATTTGAAGAGTTTGTTTCCTTTTTTATCTCATTCTTCTCTTTTCCTCCCCAAGGTAACTCCTACCCTATATCATATGGTTATCATTCCAGCCCATTTTTTTAAAAATGTATGCAGATATGTATCCATCAACAATATGTAGTGCTGATTTGCATGTTTTCAGACTTCACATTGGACTTCCTGGTGGCTCAATGGTAAACAATCCGTCTGCTGATGCAGGAGATGTGGGTTTGACACCTGGGTCAGAAAGATCCCCTGGAAAATCCCATGGACAGAGGAGCCTGGCGGGCTACAGTCCATGGGGTCAGAAAAGAATCAAACACGACTGAGCAACTAAACAACAAGAAACTTCATGTTATTGGTCAGATTACTCGTAGAAACTCTGTTCTATAGCTTAGTAAGTTTTGATGAGTTGTGGGGGGAAGTGTATTGCTTAAGGAATGGATTGTTGGAGAACTAATAGTAAATATATACTGTAGGACACAGCAAGGAGTACAGTGTTTCTGTTTCTTTCATGTTCTAAAGAAAAGGAAGTAACATTCCACCTGAATAAGTTAGTGTTTGCTAGTATTTTTTTTTCCTTCTGGAATTAAATGCATAATTCTGAGGCCTTTAAAATGATGATTTGATAAGCTGTAATTTATATTGATGTGTTTCTATTCTTGTCATAAGTCTTTTTTCTTTTTGTATCTAGTATTTAACCAAGGGGAAGAAGGCACCTCGTGGTACATTATTCTAAAAGGATCAGTGAATGTAGTCATTTATGGCAAGGTATATATATTTTTTCTTTTGAAACTTTATTATGCTGCATTTACTACTGGCTCTAAGTATTAACAAAGTAATGCTACAGTTAAACTTGCTACAACATTGTTACTCGATGTAGAAAAGACATCATAGCCTCTCTAGTCATATATTATCTAAATTTTTATACTCAAGAGTAGCACTGAACTTTCTAGGACTCATAGATTACAATGTATATATGTAAGTCAGGTCCTAGCACATATTACTCAATGAAAGAAAAATGAGACATTATAATATAACTATGTGATCCTTTCCCCTGTGGCATCTCTGGGTACAACCTGTTGATATATATTCAGTGTTTTCGGGGCAGGGGGGCTTGTGGTGTGAGGCGGGTGGGTATGTGTGCCCTGTTCCAGGGATTACCTTCATCTGCATGATTTGTTCTCTCCAGGGGGTGGTCTGTACCCTACATGAGGGCGATGACTTTGGCAAGTTAGCCCTAGTGAATGATGCCCCGAGAGCTGCCTCCATCGTCTTGAGAGAAGATAACTGCCATTTCTTAAGAGTGGACAAGGAGGATTTCAACCGGATCCTGAGGGTGAGTCTGAGGTGCAGGGTGGCCGAGGGGCTCCCTGTTGCCACTTTTGCCTGATGAGTGAAGGATTCGAGCAGCACAGTGACTAATGAATGCTCTAGGGCCAAAGAGCCTTGCTCACAGACCTGCTATGTTCAGTGTGCTGGTGTGGGTTCTGGGGTCCAGAGGCGATATTCTAGTAAAGCTGTAAATATGTCACACTGTTCCGGACCAAATAACCCTGCACACACCTGAACCAGTTCATGAGCATTAAAACACAGAGATGCCTTGGCAAAATATCACAGTCTGAGACATTTCTCTTTGGTCTCCTAGGCTTCCCCTTTTGTGTCTGTCCTCACCTCCTTCTCCATATGTTTCTCTATCCTAAACCTCCTCTCTCTTCCCAGATCTGCTCTCCCACCCTCTGAATTAATTTAGTGACTACATTTTAGTGGTAATTAATGTCCACCATGATTATTCCAACAAGCGTTTTCATTTCAAGTACTTTACATCAAATTGATTCACCCTCAAGGAATTTCAGACTTCCACAAGTAGGTGAAGAATAGTTGGAGTGGTAGATGGAAGTTTGTGACAGTATTAGTGAGAGTGGGTGACATTTAGAATAGATGGTCCCTGGGTTCTTGCTATCATCCAGCTCCTGGTCCCTTGGGAGGGCCAATCCAGCTTAAGTGGTGGAGGCCTGTCTGTGGACTGCTGGGCATTTGACAGCGTGCCAGCGGTCCTGGCCTTTCAGGTGGTCTGTGGTCTCTCCCCCTCACCCAGAGAGACTGTTCCCTCCAGGATCACTTTGCTCTTATCCCATCCCTGCCAGCTCACAGAGCAGACTTCCTCCTCTGCCCCTCCCAGCCTGAGTATCCTTCTGTATCCTGCACTAAAATCCTAAATGCACCTTCTATGCTTTCTGGTACGTTTGGTGTTATTTAATGATGATTTACAATCTCATTCCCATTCCTTATGTGTGGACACCTATCTGTACCCTTTCATGGCAAGATTCCTGACAACAAAATTTGTGTTAGGAATATATTCTCTTAATGCGAACAAAATTAAGTTAAAAATTAAATAATATAGGGAAAAAAACCCACCATATGGAATTTGACTTGGTTGTTATCCTGTCTCTTCAAATAGGAGCCAAAGGATGAGAAAAAGCACACTAAATTTTTTAAATAAAGTATTTTAAATGACTTTGAAATTTGAACTTTACACTTTGAAAGTTTACACACATGGATTTTACACTCAGCCACAAAATTCTTTGAAAGAATCAGATTATGACCATTATCATGGATGTACTTTATAAAATTATTCCAAGTACCTGAAAAATATTTTTAACAAGCTTCAAACTGATATTTTTAAAAGTCTTTTGATTAGAGGGAAAACATGCCACTCCTAAGAAAACTACATGCCCTCAGAAGATAATCAGAATGAAAGAGCTCTGTGGAAGTGGAGTGCTATTTGCCACATAGCTTTCTAGAGACTTGGTGGCTTGGCTCCTCTCTCTTCACTGTACCGCCCTCTCCCAGAGGTTCCTCTGAGCACCACCACTCCTCTCTCCTCAGCTGATTTTCTGAATCGTGGGTAAAAGTAGCGTTTTAAATGCACGTGCCTCCAACCTCATCTGGTCCTCTCTGACCGTTCCAGCCCCTGACTTTGAAAATGACTTAATTTGTAGACGCAACAATTAGCATCACAAGCAGAAAATGAGTTTCTGAAGCATTTGAAATTTTTGTCATTGTCTGAGAAAACGGCAGCATCTGTATGTGGTGTAATTTGTATTTGCAGGACGTTGAGGCGAACACAGTCAGACTTAAAGAACATGACCAAGATGTCTTGGTGCTGGAGAAGGTCCCAGCAGGGAACAGGGCTTCTAATCAAGGAAACTCACAGCCTCAGCAAAAGTAGGTTTGCCTCCAACACTGCAATTGCCAGACTATGATTAACCTTTTCACATGGTATCATCATCTCTACAATAGCACGTTCTCCTTCTTTTGTGGAAGACGGCAGCCTGTGTGACTTTTTTTTCTCTCTATTGACTAATCACACATCTTGTGGAGGATAGTGTATCCGTTTTTGGCACTGCGTCCAGCTTGGTGCTGCCTGGAGTAATTCCGGAGAGAATACACCCCTACTCTAAGAATGCTTCCTCTATACTATGTTCAACTGTAATAGCTTTGGAGCAGAAGGCATCGGTGAGAACAATAGGAACAGGAATGCCAGGCAGCTTGAGGGATACACAGGCCCCTGGGTGTGGAGAACCTTTGACGTATGAATTTCATATGTAGGATTTCTCAAGAAGTGTTTTCATCTTGTTATCTGCATAAACATCTTTGATGGAAACCCAGACTTCAGATATAAACCAGTCTATTGACTGTGGCCTGGAACCATCCATAAGACCTCATCCATAGTTATTCCTGCAAATTTCAGAAGGGTATTTGCTTCCCATTTAACATCAGGTCACCCATTTAACTGATTCTTTTTCAGTATGTGTCTTCAGTTCCATCTTTTGCTGAGGGTTCTTTTATTTTTTTTTTTGCTACAGCTTCTTATGTGAGATTTAATCAAATGTATCAACATTTGAATAGTAAGACAGAGGAATTAGGAAATGTGGCTCTAAGAAATGGAAGAAAATTACAGAATCTCATTTTAAAAATAAAGATTAATTTTTAATCTTAGAGTAATAAAAACACCAATTCTGTATCTAAAGACATGTGGCCAAAGACTGTGTTGGAAAAGAATGCATCCCAAGTATTTTTCTTTGTTTGCCAAGTAAATGGGCTGTTCCCATTAATCAGCCCACTCACCATAAATGATGAGATTGTTTTGTTTAGACTGAAAGCCTAAGGCTCAGACATTTCATCTGGATGAGTCAACATATCTGCAAAGAAGAGAGGAAGAAACAGAATGTTATTGAAGAGCCATAGTGTCTCTTGCCTATTTTATCTAATCCTTATTACAACCCCTTTTAATGAATGGTGGAAAATTTTAGGCTCAGAGAAGTAAGTTACTTGCCCAGGATTACAACACTGGTAATGGTAGAGCTTGCATTCAAGTCCAGCTTGACCACCTTCTGAGTCTGTGTTCCTTTAGCCTCACAAATTACTCTAACAAAATATACTATTAATATATAAATATATCTTTGACACTATCTAGTAAATGTTGTAAAGCAGTATATTTCAAAAGGGCTGACATAAAATAGACTGTATTACAAACTTTTCACTTACAAACCTATAAAATTACCATCCAGAATTCTTTATTTTTCTACTTTTCACCAACTATGCATTCTTGAAAAATGTTCTTGCACAAATGTTTTTCAAGAGTTGTCCTTCCAGCTGACAAAGGAGGATAAGAATGAAAACATTTTTTTTTTTTTAATGTGAAGGCTGGGACTACCCCCAGTGATTTTCTTTGTTGCCTTTAAGTATAACTAGACAGTTTTATGTGATCATCTACATTCTTTGATGATGCCTCAGGAAAATTTTGTTACCTGAAAAAGTAAGCCTTGAAAATTCCCTGTAACCTCAAAGATGTCCTCGGAAGGTCCCCTTCCCTCACCTCTTCATGGTGTGGTGGGGGCAGTGATCAAAAGGGTTTGCAAGTTACAGCAGCACTGTATTCAGAGTGCTCTCCAAATATAGATTTTTTTTATTAACTCAAACTAAAAGGAAAAAGAGAGCCCACATGTATTAAATTTATTTTAGGCCTGGATTTGATTTCTATTATAATTGGATTGGCCCAAAATTTCATTCGGATTTTAAACCCAAATGAACTTTTTGGTCAATCGAATACCTCCTTATTTGTATCCAGTAGACCAATTTGTATACATTTCTTATATAATTCAAAGACATGTGCATATTCACAGTACACTGTTTTGGAAATATCAGACATACAAAACAGTGCACCATGCCAAATCCAGAAGAGTAAAAATCCTCTCTTTCAAGGGGTCATTTTCCAGGTTGAATTTTCCCAAGCCAAACCAGAGTTGAAAAGTGGGGGCCATGTAAGTGAATTTTGACTGATGTTCTGGACAACTTGGAAAACATGAGAGCAACCATGTCTATAGGTGGACTTAAAGTTTAGGATCCGTTTGGACCTCTGTATCCTCAGAAATCAACCTTTTTCAGCTCAAAGAGGGTCACCATATTGGTGCTGATAACATTATTTTTCCGATTCACTTTTACCCTGAGAAATCCAGAGCAGTTTATGCATACAGTTGGCCCTCTGTATCTTTGGTTTCCACATCCACAGACTCAGCCAATCACAGATGGAAAATATCGGGGGAAAAAATTTCCTAAAAGTTCCCAAAAGCAAGACTTGAATTTGTCATATGCTGGCAACTGTTTAAATAGCACTTATATTTTATCTACTACTATTTACACAGCATTTACATTGTATTAGGTCTAAAAGCAATATAGAGATGATTTAAAGTATACAAGAATATGTATAGATTATATGCAAATACTACACCATTTTATATAGGGAACTTGAGCATCCATGGATTTTGGTATCTGTGGAGGTCCTGGAACCCACTCCCTGCGTTTTAAACTTTGAAAGCCGCCTGACTCCCCTCAAACCACTCAACTCTGAATGTGATATTAAAATGTCAATAGCGAGACAGTACTTCTCATGATGGGTAAACTATATGAAGCCCTCAAACATTACCATTTAGGATACCTTCCACTCTGTGGTTATGTGGTTGTAATAAGAGGGAATTTAAAATGACTACTCCTGTTTCAGTTAATGTGTTACATTTTCCTTAGAGTATCAACCACCCAGTCATTCAGCTCCATCCTGTTTGCAGAAAGATGGTCTCTTTCAGGCACCCTCCTCCACCTCTGTTTTTTGTTTTAGGGGCAGTTCTGTAGAAGTGTCCTCATTTCCAGACTTGGTGTCAGAAGATTTTCTGTCACAGGTTTAAAACCTCACAGCCTGGATAGCCTCACCAGCCAGGTTCTCTTTAACTTGTACTAGGGTACCTTCTTCATGCAGTAAGCTGAGAAGAGCTGTACCATCTGGTCTTCAAGTCCTCCATTTAAATAAAGGTCAAGCAATAGGCACCTGGCAGCATCCAACCTGAAACAAAGCAGTAACGTGTTTCAGCCAAGCCCAGACCTGCCAGATCACAAGCCAGAGGCTCCCTGCCCCCCTTCCCAACTTCAGAGTCCCCTGCCCTGAGAGAACGTCAGCCCCTTCTGTGGAGCTGCGAAGAGGGAAAGGATAAGGTCAGGCAGCTGTACCACTAGAGAGAGCCTCTGGCAGAAACAGACGGATGCCCTAATGTCTCTGGTTAGAGAGACCATTTTCTCTCACTAGTGGGATGATAGCATAAAGGATTGCCACCCAGGTAAACTTTTATTCTTTTTGACCAGACAACATACCCTAGCTAAGGGAAGTCCTAACCAAGAATACCAGGATGGGAAGCCAACATTCTATCAGAGTTAAACTTTTGACAAGAGAGCCAATTTCAAACTGATCTGTGAGTCACATGGCCAGCTAGAGCTGCAAGCTTAGTAGCAACAGCTGCCCAAAGCCATGTGGAATAGAAAGTAACTGGTTTATGTAATGTATCCCTTGAAGTATTGAAAGTCATTTATAGATATGCCCTCTCCTTCCCTCAAATGAAAGTGAAGGTGTTAGTTGCTTAGTCATGTCCCACTCTTTGCAACCCCATGGACTGCAGCCCACCAGGCTCCTCTGTCCATCGACTTCTCTAGGCAAGAATACTGGAGTGGATAGCCATTCTCTTTTCCAGGGGATCTTCCTGACCCAGGGATTGAACCCAGGTCTCCTGCATTGCATGCAGATTCTTTACAGTCTGAGCCACCAGGGAAGCCCTCAAATAGTCATTGCCTATAAGAGGAAAACACCTTTGTCTTCTACCCTGTTTACTTTGAGAAAAGGGTCCGCCATCGAGATTGAAGCAGACTTTTATTCCCGGCTCCTCCCACAGGCTGCAAAGCCAGATTCTTTTCAAAGATTGAACTCCAGCTTTCTTTTGGTCCTGAGGGCAGGCACACATACATGTGGGCACACACAACACACGCGCATGCACATACTCAATTAGTGACAGTTACCTCCCAGATACACTGAGTTTGCTACCTCATTCAAAACCAGGGTGGTTTCACTCACTGCATGCTCATATGCACAGGGTCGTATGTTGGATTGCCTCTTCTTCCCTTCCTCAGGCAAGCGGTGAAGACCCTGAGATTTCATACATTAGATGTATTCTTGGGATCTCAACACCCTTCCTCCAGGGTCTCAAACAGGTAGGGAAGTGATATTGGTGAGGAGAAGAAAATGGAGTTCCCCTGGAACTGAATCCTACCACCACTGCTTTCTAAACACGAGCGAATTTTATTTTCATTGTTGTCCTTTCTTGTCATTTTGCTGTTAAGTGTAAATGCCGAGAAGCAAAATCCGAACTTTGGAACAGGACCACCCAGATCTCCTCAAAGTATTTTGCCTAGAGTTTTCCCTCTGTTTTCTACCATCTTGAATATGACTTTGAAATAACCCACACTCAGTTTAGAAAAATACATCCTCCCTTGTTGATTAAAGGGCTTCATGGCTGGATCTCCTGATATAATGCCTAATGCCCCCCACCCTGCCAAATAATTTATCCTTGACATGGAAATTATATGGACGTCCTACTGCTGATTTATTTCCTGTTCAGATGTTATGGGAGGCTGTTTGCTTGTCGGTATTTTAGGGGGTTGTTTTCTCTTATTTTTAGCTGCATTTCCAAAGTACATTCCAGTGTACAGTTGGGAGATATGCCACATTCCAGAAATAGGCAGGGGAATCCAGTACTGGCCTGAAATTGTGCAACGAGTAACCCATATATGGATAACCTAGTTTATTGTCACTTCCCCTTGCCCTGAGCTGCCCTGGGATTTACATGTTCCCTTTCATTCCCCGTGGAGCAAGGCTGAAGTTCCCAGCCTGCCGGAGCCACTCTCCAAGAAGTTTAGTCTCATGTATGGAAAAAAGAAGAATGTTTTAGTAACTACTTCAATTTGTGATTTTTCTGTTCCCTTCCTGTGTGATTTTGATGTGGTACATGAACTTTTTTTTTACCATATGGGTCATGAGTTGAGTCAGTATGGTTCTCTGGGATCTCAAAAAATCTTTAGATATGTAAAAAATTATATATCAATGATTTGCCCACTTTTGAAAAATTAATGATGGTTTCATTTCTCGTCCAGGTATACTGTGATGTCAGGAACACCTGAAAAAATTTTAGAGCATTTTCTAGAAACGATACGCCTTGAGCCAACTTTAAATGAAGCAACAGGTAAACACCTAGAAGAGCTGTGTCCTTTAAATCTGGGCAGAGCACCATAAAAAAAAAAAAAAAAAAAAAAAAAAAACTTCTGAATTCATTCTCAGTATGTGTATCAACAGCAGTTTTAGAAATGGGTCATGTGTGAGATCTTTAGAAGAGCATCCTGCAAACCCTACTTTGCCTGCTCATCATGGCTGTGCTTTGTAGATGTTCCAGTCCCATTCATACATGTTAGGAGTAGCCTTCCAAAGGCATTTCTTAAGTTATCATTTAAATCCCGTCTTCCAAAGGTAACTATTTGGTTATAATTTAAATTCTGTCTATTCCCTTAAGGGATTAGAAGCTGCCTCCACAAAAGTCACAACCTTGCTCCAACTGGGAGTAAAATGGTTTTTTCTGAGATTCTTGGACTCCTACAGAGCAGAACTGTACATATATTAGTTTCCTAGGACCGCCGTGACAAAGTGACATTATCTGGGGTGGCTTGAATGCCTCTCAGTCCAAGAGGCTAGAAGTCTAAGATCCAGGTACCTGCAGGATTGGCTCCTTCCAAGGGCTGTGGGGAAGAGTCTGAGATCTCTCGCCTGACTTCTGGCTGAGGGGTGGGTTGATGGCATTCTTTGGCATCCCTGGGCTTGTAGAGGCATCACTCATCTTCATCTTCACACGCTATTTTCCCTGTTTCACTTCATATCATCTTCTCTCCATGCATTTGTCTCTCTGTCCAAATTCCCTCTTTTTATAAGGACACCCATCATATTAGATTAGATTCCATATTCATTATCTTAACCAATTACAAATAAGGTCACATTCTGAGGTCCTGGGGATTTGGACTTCAGCATATCTTATGGGGAGGAAAAAAATCAACTAATAATACCACTGTTCAATGAACTAGCCATGTTATCTATTACACAGAGATTTGATGGTGAATGAGATGAATCTCACCAGTGAACTCTTACTATTAGAGCTTGATATCCTTCTCTACTTTGGTTACCATCTTATGTGTGACTTTGGAACAGCCCACATTCAGCTCTTTAAAAAAAAAATAATTTGCTACTGTCCTGTCTCTCAGAATAATAGGCTAATATTTTAAGTGCATTGAGCTCCATAGAAGATTTCTCACTAAAAGAAGTTCAAATATTTGTCCAAAAATCTTGGTGGTGGTTCAAAATCTGTTTCTGTCATCTTTGCACTATATTCAAGGTAAAGTTAGCATTATTGTTGTTGTTATTATTATTCCTTCTAAAAGTATTTTACTGTACTAACTTCTTATTTTATCTTCTCATTCTAGTTTCTTATTTTGTGTAAATAGACTATCTGAGGTTTTTAATGTAGTGAATTAATTGGGGAGTAGTAGATAGAAAAGCCAGGATCTCTGTTTCCAGAGCACTTATTTTCAGTATTTGTTGAGGAACTTCTTGGGCTGGCGCTAAGCTGGATACTATGGACAAAGCAGTGTGAATAAGAAACCATGCTCCTGTCCTCAGAAAGCTTATAACCTCCTGGAGGACAAAAAGGAATATGCAAACAACTTGATCAAAAGTCTGAGAGGACCAGGCAGAGTGTCACAGAGGAAATAGCTTTGAAATGTCCCTGAAGCAAGGCTGGTAATCAGTGACTACACACTGGAGATGGAAGCCTTCCATCCTGAGGGGCAACATGAGTGCTGACCGAGAAAGAGACAAGAAGGACCAGATGGTCTGGCTTTGCTAGACTATCATATACACCAAACTGTCAGAAAGAAGATAGGGTCTAGGAATTAGGGTCCAGATCTTCAAGTATGTTAGATGTGAAGCTAAGCATGAGGAAGTAGTTGAAGATGTCTGAGCAAGGAGAATATGATAAGATCTTTTCTTGAAAAAGGAAATCCTTGAGGGATCAGTTACAAGGGGATAACTTGCTTCCAAGAAGCAAACATAACCTCAAATAAATCATATTTCTAGGACCCGAGGTCAGGAAAAATACAGCAGATTTTTTCCCCTCTGATTAACTGTTGCCCAGAATGTGTGATTGTATAATAGAAAAAACCGGCATCTTCTCTAAAGTGATTTTGACCAAAAAGGAACATTCTAGTGCATTAGAGATGATGGTATCTAAGAAAAGATCTGTAAGACTTTTACTACCCGTGAGGAACAAACATACTCTTCCTTTTAAAGTCACTTCTGAAAGAGGAGGGGACTAGATGATTGCTTGTTAAGAACCGGAAGCCCAGAGGTCAGTGCACGGCATGGCTGTCGCATACGCTGTGAGTCCTGACCGTTCCATTTTTTATATTAGAACTAAGTTCTCATTATATTTTAATACTAAACTTTATTTCCTGTAGTTTTTTCTTCATTTTGTTATTTTTGCAAGTAGTGCTTGTGGATTAGATGGAAGGAATAAATTAGTATCTTCCTCATAATCAAAATATGAATTGTTACATGGTCACCCTGGACACTAAAAATTATCTTAGTGCAGACCCATGAAACTCATGGATGCAGTGGGATGGGATACCCTTGGCATTTATAGATTTCCAATACAGTGAGAGATGTCAGAGTTGACAGTGTAACTAGTTTACATCATAAAAATAACATTGTTGGGTTTGATAGTACATTCTCTTAATATACCCCAGAACATCTATTTTCTGCCTAAGAACTATTGGTTTCCTAGACTTCTACTTCTATGACCAGCATTAGTCCTTAAGTGACTTGGGAAGTCGTTTTCTGGTATGAAAGGATCTTTTGAATCAGCTCTCAAGTATGAGAAAGAACGAGTAGAGAACAAAGTCACACTGATATGTGGAGGCTGGGTGATTACCACGCTGACTGACCGGCTCTCCAGCCTTGAAGCACCCTACTCAAATTTCTGCTTTAACAGCATTTAAATTACTTTCTAGCACAGGCCTCTGGGAACCTTATAAGCAAACATTTTCTCTTCTCAGAGAAATCCTTTATATCTAAAACATATACTGGTGACCCTAGATGTTAAACTCAGACATGCCAGTGAACATCCTTTCATACTTAAGAAAAAAAGCTCCATACAGCTTCCATCTGACACCTTAGCATGTTCTCTGGCTCAGTATAATGAGACTGAAATGACTCATAACACCTAGTAATGACAACTTTGGGTTACACTCATCACCTATATTTAAAAAAGTATAATGGTATTGTGTGGCATGACAGAGATATTAACTAAAGCTAAGGTGGTAATCAGATTGCAATATATACATGTATCAAATCAATACATTGTGTACTTTCAACTTACATAATGTTGTATGACAATTATCAGTTTTTTTAGTGAGTGTAATGATTAAACCTTTAGCCACTGATTCCAACTTTGATAATATTTGTTAATTTAAAACACAGACATTGGAAATTCAGTATATATAGTTAAAAAATTTGCATTTCTCACCATTTTCTATTTGAAAATTTATGTGAGTTTCACAGATCTCAGCCATGATGGTTCATTTTCTAATTGAAAACCCCCATAGCATCTTGGACTCCAAAGCTTTAACACGTATATTCTTAAGGCTTTTAGATCTGTCTTTATGTGCTTTCCCCTTAAGGTTGCTTGGATAATATTGTCTTCACAATGAAGAACCAGCATCAGATTCAAAATGAAGCATACTTGGGGGGACTTGCCTTACTTCTTTTGCCATCTCCCTGCTTACTTATCTACAAAACAGCTTCAAATATAAGACATATACCACTTTAATCTACCAGAGAGCTTTTGTTTTGCTTCAGTTATTGCTCACAGTTTTTCTTTTCTTTACTTTTTCTTTTTGGCTGCTTTTGTTTCCCTCACCAGTTCTCTGCTCTTATCATGTCCTTTTCCCATAATTCTATCACCCTTTCATCTTTTATTGCTCCTTCTAGAAATTGAAGGTAGAAAATAAATAAGGAAAATAGACATTGACAAAAGACAGATGGTGTAAAATAGACAAAGAAATGGCGATATCTTAATTCTGCATACATGGTACTGCCCATGTGTGGTTTTTTAATTATATATATATTTTTTTTCATTTATTGTAGCTAAGGTGACCAGCACCATTATTACAAGTCTGTCTCTTTTTAAACTTACTGTACTTTTTGTCCACTGTCCTAAGGAAATTGAGTTTTGATCTCAAGTTCTGTTAATCTTTTTATTTTCATATGCCATGCTTCTTTATATAGTAAAACCACAATACCCCAAGCCAACATATAAGAACCATTGGCCAAGAACAAATGAATACATACTCTTGCTTTCCTCAACATTTCTACAAGAATGTAATTTCTTTTTCTGCTTTGTTTTTCTCCCCTGCAGATTCTGTTTTAAATGACTTTGTTATGATGCACTGTGTTTTTATGCCAAATACCCAGCTTTGCCCAGCTCTGGTGGCCCAATATCCTTTTGTTGTGAAAAGTCTGTTCCCTTGATGATACTTCCCATGTATATAAGGCCACTATCTCATCCCATGCTCTCAAGGTAAGTCATGACCGAGGCAGAATTAGGCTTTCTGCCCTTGTCAAACTCTGAAACATCAGCAGTTTCCCTGCCTACCCCCCACCCACAGATTTCTGATCTCTCCTTGGCATGTGCCATGTTTAAGGATTTTCTCCTTATTACCTGTGTAGAGAAACATGAGCCAATTTATCTAAGGAAGGTGATGCTGATGAGAAATATACATATCTGGGAGGTAAACTAGAGAAGGTGATGGTGAAGAATATTATTAGGGAGTATTATTAGGGATCACTTCCTAAGCTTGGAGACTTTGTACCTCTGTCAGGACACCTGGCAGGATGGACCATGATCTGTTCATGTCCCTCTAAGCTGTAGTATTAGGCAGACCACTAACCTGCTGAGATATAGACAAGTTGTCATTGTGGGGCCACTTTTCTTCCACATTCGTCCTAGTCAACCCTATCCTCTAGACATTGATATTTATCCCTTTGTGGCTGTTTTTATTATTATCCCATTGACTTTTGTCAAGGATATAAAACTTGAAATCTTAATGGCGATTCCTCTAGGTAACTTGATCCTGACCTTATGTGGGGGGCAGCGTTTCAGTGGTCTCTTGAGTTGACCAGTCGGTGCAGAGTGTCTGGCAGAGGGGACATTCAGAAGACAGAAGTTGAATAAAAGAAGTGAATATCGTTAATGAGTGGAACTCTCAACTTTGGGGGAATGTGAAAGTATATTTTCCAATTCTGCTTTATTTTTAAAGCAGCAAAAATGTAGGCCCCCAAACACTTTGGCCTTTTTGAGCAGCTAAATATATGGAAGGAGAATAACTTTCTTTTTTTCTAAGCAATCCAATCAATGTTGGCATGTTTTCCTTTTTCAGAATTATAATTGCCCTACCTGATTCTCATTTCCTTGTTCATAATTCTCTTTGAAGTCAACAGAATGTGTGAGAATAGGAGATTGGAGTTGAATATGCTATTCAGAGGATGCTGCAAGAGTGAGATTTGGGTGTTTATTTGCCTGGAAACTATCTTTCCAAGTAATGACAGTTTAATGAGACTTAAATATATTATATATTCTTTCTGGCTCATATTCAGTTTTTCTCAAGTAAAATTAACACATTCAGGGTCTCTCTATGCTCTTTTAGCTCCATACATGGTAATCATTATTAGACCTTTGAGATTTTTGGAAGGAAAAATTAAAACCACCATTGAGTGTAGACTTTTTTTTCCCCAACAGTTAGCATGTTGATAAGCTTAAGGCAAACAAAACCAAAAGAAGGATGAGAGACGGTAATGGACCAAGTTATATCATCTTGACAGCTCAGAGCCCCAAATACTGAGCTTATAGTTTTTTTGCAGATTTTTATTTCTTCACTTGCTAGTTCGTTCTCCTTCAGAATTGATTGAGAACATTCACAGCATTGACATCTGTTTTAAAAGTAGAAGATCCTAGAGGGAAAGTCTGCACCATGCCTAGGTGTGGAGGTGGGGGGTAATGATGTTGAGGGGAGGTGAAGGCAGGAAAAGTGGCCAGTAGAGTCAAGGGAGGCCTGTGATGTCCAATCTTAATTTTTCGCAGAGATGGAGGGAGTCAGGATGGTTGGGTACCATCCATACTACCTAGTATCCTCAGACCACCTCCTTCACACACTGCCTGCCCTGTGAGAACTTAGATTCTCTTAACGGTCCTGTTTTGAAACAACTCTCTATGTGCCAGGCATCACTGACCCATATTATACCTCTTTATCCTTATAGAAGTTTATTGGGTTAGTGTCAATTTTATTTAAAAGTGAGAATTCTGAGCCTCAAAAACAAACATGTCCAAGGCAAGTGGCAGAACTAGGATTTAGCCAGGTGTTAGGATTCCAAAACTGGGGTGTGGCATTTTTTTCCTTCACAACTTACGCTTTTAAAAGCTTATCCTTTAGAGTTTAAAAACAACATTTCTTGGAAATTTATTGCATAATACATATTTATTTGTGCTTCAGTTGGCTAAAATCAAAGTGGGCCTAATTTGTTGAAACCAAATAAAGTATCTGATAGAACTTTTTCTTTTTATAGTGATGGATATGTTTTGTATCTGTGCAGCCCAGTAGCCACTAGCCGTGAAATTGGGTTCTATGACTGAGGAACTGAATTGTTAATTTTATTTAATTTTGATTAATTTAAATGTAAATAACCACATGTAACTAGTGGCTGCCATATAGGACAGCTTAAGTCCGGTCCTTAGATACTGGGAATAAAACAAGAATTACTGTCCTGTAATGCCTGGGAGGCCAGGAATGCGTCCTGCTGCAGGCAGGCAAATGGAAAGGGCTGTATCCTTGAAGGTCATGTGTGTGTAAGTGTCTATACCATGCTAAGGACTCAATTTCTAGTCCGTTTGGCTCCAGAGAGATGTTATATAGCTTCCTTACATAAGCTTCTTTTTCAATCATAAGTAACATAAACAAACTGTAACTGGCTTAAGCAATAAGGGCATTCATCAAAAGGATGGGGTAACTCAGAGAATGGAAGGAATCCTTAGAGCCCAGGCCTTAGAAAGGAACCTTGGGGGCAGCGACAAAGAACAGCTGCTAGCGTAAAGTGGAAGTGAAAGTTGCTCAGTCATGTCCGACTCTTTGCGACCCCACAGACAAAGGAATCTGGTGGGCTAAAGTCCGTGGATTTCTCCAGGCAAGAATACTGAAGTGAGTAGCTGTTCTCTCCTCTGGGGGATCTTCCCAACCCAGGGATTGAACCCAGGTCTCACACATTGCAGGCAGATGCTTTACCAGCTGAGCTACCAGGGGAGCCCAAGAATACTGGAGTGGGTAGCCTATCCCTTCTCTAGGGGATCTTCCCGACCCAGGAATCAAACGGGGGTCTCCTGCACCACAGGTGGATTCTTTACCAGCTGAGCTTCCTGGGCCCTTGCCTCATTCCCACATCCCCGGGAGTAGCTTGGGTGACTGGTGATGTCTTGGTCAAAGGAAGGCAAAGCACTTCACTGAATAGTTTTTCAGAGACTGCCTATAAAGAAAAATAGAGAAAGTGGAGAAATAGAAGATGAACAGTCAGGGAAAAAAAACACAACACTTATAAACTATTTAGCACCATGTCCTCATGTGACAGGGAGCTAGAATGTAAAACTGAACAAGTGGGCTAATACCCATGTTGTTATGGGATTTAGGGATAGTAAAATACTTAACTGCGTTCCATTAAAGCACTTAAATTAAGTGCGTTGATTTGGCTGTGTGTTTTTAAAGTACTTATTAATATGTGTGACTTTTCATAGCAGCCCTATGAAGAAGTCAGTATATTCACTGCTCTTTTTCCAAGTCAATAAACTAGGATAATGAAAAATTATGATTTGCTCAGAGAAAGGTAATTACTAGTACAGAAAAGACTTGAGCCCTGAGCCACTGGCGTCTGTTTCTGTCCTTAATCCACATTGTGCGTCTCCTCCAATTTTGCCTTTAGCATAGGAGACGATGGTAGAACTCTGTTTAACATTAATATTTCAGGCCTTTTATGTGCTAATGAGAGAGACTCTATTCATTAGATATGCTTGGGACATGATTTGGCCTGATGAATACAAGTGCTTTATAATGAGTTTCTTAAATTATATTTGTTCAATTTCTGTACTTTTCATCTCTAGTTTCTTTAAAATCTGCACTTAAAATACAGTTCAATTTTCTGTTAGTCTTTAAAAAGAAAATTAACCCCCCCATAACCTTACCAGGTATTACTGTGGTTAACGTTTTGATATGTAGCCTTTCATTCTTTTTTCTATACATTTAGATATATGCTTTGAAATATAAGGATGGGTCATACTCTAAATAATTATGTATTTTTGTTACTAAACAAATGAGCCATTTTTCTGCCATTAATTTTTTTCATATCATTTCTCTAAATAGAGATGGCTTGGTCATCATTAAAAATAGAACATTCTCACTGTGAAAAATTCAATTTACAGAAAAAGAGAACAAAGTTCACCTGGTATCTCACCATTGAATTATGAAAAATCTTTAAGAAATTATATACATGTATAATTTTATGTATGTGAGATCATGTTATACATGCTTTTTTAAAAATATGTTTTCTTTCACCTACCAGTATATGTATAGATCTTTTGAAATCAATATATGCAAATAAAACTCCATCATTTTGTTCAGATAATTCCACAAACACTTACTGAACACTAACTTTTAGCTAAAACTGCCTAATACAGAGTAAATACTGTAGGTTTCCTTTTTGAAAAGGCAGGGTATCCATCTCTTATTTCTTTGTGAATATAATCTGGGGATGTTCTCTTTATAAGCTTACTTGGATTCTCTAAGAGGAACACTAACCAAAATTTGTAAATCAAGATTTACAAAAGGGCCTCGGATTCTTAAAGCCATGTTTTTAGGAATATTCTTTGCATTTCTAAGGAAGATTGTCAGCTTAAATTCTGTTGAAGCCAATAGTCCCTTACTTGGTTTCTGAAAAAAATTTTGATCTATGTGTCACTATGAGAGCAATTTACTCCTGCAGATGGGCAATTTGAGAGTTTATTTCAAATAAGAAGCCTTAGTTTGATAATGCTATGAACATACTATCCTCTTTCAAAGAAAATGACTATATTATCAGATGTTCTACAAAATATTCTATATGTATCTTTCTCAGCCTCATATTAACACTGGGAGATGTGTACTCCTTTTGCATTAAGGAAGTGAGACTGAGCAGATAGATAATGTGCTCCAAGTTACCTACTAGTAAGGGTTGTAGATCATGACAAACTGCAAAACTCTCAGAGAGATGGGAACACCAGACCATCTTACCTGTCTCCTGAGAAACCTGTGTGTGGGTCAAGAAGCAACAGTTAGAACCCTGTACGGAACAACTGATTGGTTCATGGTCAGGAAAGAAGTACACAGGGCTTTCTGCTGTCACCCTGTTGCTTTAATGTGTATGCTGAGCACATCATGAGAAACGCCGGGCTGGATGAGGTATAAGCCAGAATCAAGGTAGGCAGGAGAAACATCAACAACCTCAGATATGTGGATGACACCACTCTCATGACAGAAAGTGAGGAGGAACTAAAGAGCCTCTTGATGAGGGTGAAGGAAGAGAGTGAAAGAGCCAGCTTAAGACTAAATATTAAAAAAAAAAAAAAAAAAACTAAGATCATGGCATCCAGTCCTTTTACTGCATGGCAAATAGAAGGGGTAAGGTGGAAGCAGTGATAGATTTCCTCATCTCAGGCTTCAAAATCACTGTGAATGGTGACTGCAACCATGAAATCAGAAGACAATTGCTTCTTGGCAGAAAAGCAATGACAAATCTAGACAGTGTGATGAAAGGCAGAGACATTACTCTGCCGACAAAGGTCCATATAGTCAAGGCTGTGGTCTTCCCAGTGGGCACATACGATTATGAGAGTGGGACCATAAAGAAGGCAGAACACTAAAGAATTTATGCCTTCGGACTGTGGTGCTGGAGAAGACTCCTGAAAGTCTGCTGTCCCTTAAGACAGCAAGGAGATCAAACCAGTCAATCTTAAGGGAAATCAATCCTGAATATTCACTGGAAGGACTGATGCTGAAGTTGAAACTCCAGTATTTTGGTCATCTGGTGTGAACAGATGACTCAATGGAAAAGTCCCTGATGCTGGGAAAGATCGAAGGCAGAAGGAGAAGAGGGTGTCAGAGGATGAGAGGGCTGGATGGCATCACCGATGCAATGAACATGAGCAAACTCCAGGAGATGGTGAGGGACAGGGAGGCCTGGCATGCTGCAGTCCATGGGGTTGCAAAGAGTAGGATACAACTGGGTGGCTGAACAATAACAAAAACAAGGGTTGGGACAGTATTTGAACCTAAGCAATGTGTTGCGTTAGAGCAAGTCCTAACTGCTCTGAGTACAAGGCCCTGACTAAAACTAAAAATAGCCAAGAGCTAATGACTTCTAAAAACAGAGAATTCTGAAAATCAGTGAGAAAAAAAATTCTGAGCAAGAAAATAAGTAAGAAGAGCTTCTGTGAGCTCCAAGTTAATAGGTACACACAAACAGAGGAGCAGCTGTGTTCATCACAGAGATCAACCCAGGAATGCCAGATCTTGTGAAGAATTCCAAAACCATCCATTTAAAGATTCTGAATTATTTCCAGAGGTAGAGCAGTAAAAATATTGATGATCGGTAACCTTTAACTAGCACCTAGTATGTCTGAGATATGTTCTACATGGTTCACCAGTATTGCCTCATCTCCTCCTCAACAGCTATCCTAGGAAGTTTACTGATGGAGAGACTGGTCTCATGGAAAAGTGGGGAAGCTGCAAGATGAACCCAGGTGGTCAAATTCCAGAACTTGAGTTCCCAAGCACATGTTGCATCAAGGAAGGAACAGACTTAGTGCCCAGGATGGGGGAGGGGAGGTGCTTCAAAAGGCAAGCTGGGTAGTAAAGAGGCCAATAATACAGTGGGAAGAACAAGAGCTCTGAAGTCAGGAGACCCGTGTTTAAAACCTACATCCTATAAGCTCGCAATTGTCTTTAACCTCTCTGAACCCTGCCTGTATAATAGGGGTAATTATACCTGCCCTACCCTCCTCACCAGGTTGTTGTGAAGATCAAATAAGGCTATGTGTGTGAAAGTACATTATGAACCTTAAAGTCCCTTATAAATATTGCCCCTCTATAAACAAATGATTGTACACCATTAGATGAATATAGCATAAGGTAAAGAATATAGAAAAGCTTTGTTGAGTCAGTGGGCAGATGACCCCCAAAGTTTGTTTTCAGCTTCAAGCAGAGATCTTGCATGCAAATCAGGGTTTTAAAAAACAACAACATTGAAGAGTATCAGTTTGAATGTTGATAAGTGTTTTATAAATAGCTGCATAATTAGCATGTACTTACTGCAAAAAGTATACATAATATTTTATTCCCTGTTGTAGGCTGTAATGAATCTGCTGCCTCTACATCCTAGGAGGTTTTCACTTACTTTCCCCATGGTAATTTTAATACGTGGAACCATTATTAGCTGAATTAAGAATAAGTAAATGAGCAGTAAAAAAAAAAAATACAGAAAAATTACAGGTGCCTGTGGTGAGTAAGATAATAACTAGGTAAAAATATATGAAATAATTATAGTGTTTGAACAGCAGAGCCGGCATGAGGAAAATGACTCAATGGAATATTAAACCTGCTGTTGGCGGGGTAGAAAGGCTCTGTGGCCTTCACCTCTTCTGAGTCCCAGTCCAAATACCTCGTTGAAAACAGATCCAGTTTGTCCTCATTCATGATTTTGTGATGTCAAAGGAGTTGGTCTGATTCAATGAAGATTCAGTTATTCTAAAAGCCTGTGGTCCTATAGACTAAGTACCCAATAACTGAAATATACTATTTAAAAAATATACCAGAAGTTGGTATTTGTTGTAGACTTAACCTGGTGACATTGAATATGAAGTTATTTAGAATATATCTATGATTTATATTTAATATCTCAACAAAATGGAATTAAAGTTGATTTAGATAGTTTTAAAGAGCTTCCCTTGTGGCTCAGCTGGTAAAGAATCTGCCTCCTGTGCAGGATACCTGAGTTCAATTCCTGGGTTGGGAAGATCCCCTGGAGGAGAAAAAGGCTACCCACTCCAGTATTCCATGAACTGGATAGTCCATGGGGTCACAAAGAGTCAGACACGACTGAGTGATTTTCAGTTGGGCTTCCCTCATTGCTCAGTTGGTAAAGAATCTTCCTCCAATGCAAGAGACCTTGGTTCAATTCCTGGGTCTGTAAGATCCGCTGGAGAAGGGTATAGACTACCTAGCCCTTGTAGCTCAACTGGTAAAGAATCCACCTACAATGTGGGAGGCCTGGGTTCAGCCCCTGGGTTGGGAAGATCCCCCGGAGAAGGCAAAGCCTACCCACTCCAGTATTCTGGCCTGGAGAATTCCATGGACTGTATAGTCCATGGGGTCACAAAGAATCAGACACAACTGAGCAACTTTCACTTTAAAGAGCTGTGGATTGGGGTGGGGAGGGGGGAGAAATATAAAGAAAATACTATTATATGTAGCACTCCAAACAGTATCATTGAATAGTTTAAGGTAAACATTCCAGGCTTTTTATGTTTCATGTGCTCAGTCCTTTATTAGGAAATGCAGATTCACAATGAGTTTAAGACATAGTTCCTGCCCTTAAGGATTCCATTTTTTGTATTTGTTTTCATTTTTTTCTTTTTGAAGTATAGTTAATTTAAATATTGTTTTAGTTTCAAGTGTAGAGCAAAGTGATTCATATATATATATATATATAGGCTTCCCTGGTTGTTCAGCTGGTAATGAATCTGCCTGCAGTGCAAGAGACTGCTGCCCAATTCCTGGGTCAGGAAGATCCCCTGGAGAAGGGATAGGCTACCCACTCCATTATTCTTGGGTTTCCCTGGTGGCTCAGACGGTAAAGAATACGGCTTCAATGTGGCATGGCAGAACTCCATGGGCAGAGGAGCCTGATGGGCTACAGTCCATAGGATTCCAAAGAGTCAGACACGACTGAAGCGACTAAGCACAGCATGTTTATACATGTATATATTCTTTTTCAGATACTTTTCCATTATAGGTTATTAATAGATGTTGAATATACTTCCCTGTGCTACACAGCAGGTCTTATTTATTATATAGATATATATATTGGGCTTCCCTGGTGGCTCAGATGGTAAAGAATCTGTCTGCATTGTGGGAGACCCAGGTTTGATCCCTGGGTCAGGAAGGTCCCCTGGAGAAGGAATGGCAACCCACTCCAGTATTCTTGCCTGGAGAATTCCACGGACAGAGGAGCCTGGTGAACTACAGTCCATGGGGTCACAAAGAATTGGACACGACTCAGCAACCAAAACTCACACACACACACACACACACACATATTAATCCCAAACTCCTAATTTAGCTCTTCCCATTCCTCTATCCCCTTTGGTAACCGTAAGATTGTTTGCTATGTCTGTGAGTCTATTTCAATTTTATATGTAAATCATTTGTATATATTTTTTTAGATTCCAAATGTAAGTGATATATTTGTCTTTCTCTGTCTGACTTACTTCACTTAATATAATAATCTGTAGGTCCATCCATGTTGCTGAAGGATTCTGATTTAATGCTCTTGGATGTGAAAGGTCTCATTACCATAATGAGAAACCTCAAGTTAGGATCTGAATCATCAGTAATTTTAACACTGCTTTCTAAAGCAACAGGCATTGGACAAGAGAAGTGGTTAAAACTATGGCAGAGAGGGTCTAGTTCAGACCCTACGGATCGTGCCTTCCTGGCTCTCAGATCGTTAAGGCTTGCAACCATTAAATCTTGACCTTCTATATGTGCTTTGTCTTCTTTGAGGGCTTTGGGAGATAGGTTCTATATCTCAGATGAATTTTTCCATTGTCTAACAAAATGCTAAGTCATCTAATACTGCTGCATAATGTATGTTTGGATAAAGAAATAATATTATACACACAATAACAGAGAAGTCAACAGCGTACTGGGAAGAGAGGTAAGAGAACTGAGTTCCAGTTCTAAGAATTCCATTGATAAGTTTCAGAAAAATCACTTCACCTCACTCTACATGTTTCTTTGCCTCTAAAATGGTGGAGTTGAAGGAGACAAAAATCAAAGAACTTTTACAACTCAGATTCTATGATTCTATGAATCGTCTGAAATCACCTTAGTATATGAGTGATGCATTTGGCCACTTTGACTATTCTGGACTTTTCTTAATTGTGTTGAAAGTAACAATTCAGGGAATAATTCCAGAATCTCTTACAGACTTTAATCTATCACTTTATGAGGTACAAGAATCAGATACCAGAACCATATTATCTTTCTGTGACTCTTTTCCCCATGAATTTGAGTAGCCATATTGCTTCTTACCAGAACCCAGCTGTCATGATATTATGAGTCATGACCTTATTCTTATTCTATACATGTATTTCTTGATAATAAATCATTAGATTATCATGTATTTTATATTCTTTACTAATCTACTCTTGAAATAGACATTAGCTAAGTATGTATTTTCAATAGTGTCCTTCATATGTTAAAAATGTGTGTGGTGTGCATTAATAATCCTTTTAAACTGTTATTTGTGCTGGAGAAGACTCAGATTTTTATTCCACATTGGACTTTCTCCATCAAATGGTTAACACATTATTACTCCAGCTTTAGCCACAAAAAGTAATGGTTTGTGCAGTCTTTCTGATGTATGTGAATTTATGAACATTCTATATTTGAAATGTTATTCTTGTTAGGGTGCATTTTTGACATCATATTGAGACAAGGGGCCTGGTGAGATGTTCTTTATTCTTTGATTACTATCTGAAGAGAATAGTTTTTCTCTCTCCACTTGTTTTTTGTAGAAGTTAAATAAAATCTAAAAGTCACATAAATGTTCTAGACACCTGGATAGATTGTTATGGGGATAAACAGAAGCCCCAGTGCCTCACCTGTAACCATCTGATCCATTACATGTAAAGTCCTGTCTGTGTGCCCTGAGAATCTGGTTCAGCAGACTGTTGAAGAATAGAATGGTATGTTGTCTGTGGAGGGGCCGAATCCTTGAGCACATACCTGGATTCAGATATAAAAGTGCTATTAACTCCCATTCCATCTTAGTAAATAAATACCTGGAAGAGGAAAGGTAAGACTTTGTGAAACAAATAAGTACTTCCTTTTGTTTATTTCCAGAGGCTAACATATGTAACTTTCACAAGAAAAAAGGGAAAGCCTCTTCCTGATCCCACTGGATTCAGTCAATTCTAGCTCCAGGAGGCTGTGGAGTATACGTGAAGAGTGGCAGGCAGTCAGCCCTTGGTTTCAGGATTGGACCGGCTGAGTCATCTCTAGAATGCTAGGAACTTCAACAAAAAATTAAGGAAGGAAAAGAGAAGGAAAAGAGAGAGAGAGAAGGAGAAATCTCTCCTATTAGGAGTTTTGCTTCCCAGATGCAATTACTCATAATAATTTCATGAACCCGAGCACCAGTGTGTAGTCACTATAGCCACTGTTTGGGTCATGGGGGTGGCGATAATGGAAAGAGCCCTGTCTGGATTTGTAAGCCCTGCCATTTACTCACTGAACAACCTTGAGCAGAAGTCCTCTCTGACCCTCAGTCTCCTCATCTGTAAATACTTACCTTTCAGGTTAGTGGAGAGCATTACATGATCATGTAAGCACATTAAACATATTTCTTATAAAGTATAATGCTCTACACACATTTGAAGTATTAAACATGTTAATCCTTCCAGTTGTGTCTTCTATCTTTTACTGTAGACAAAAGACAGATTTCCCCAGCAAGAGAGAAGACAAGAAGAATCTTTACCTGACCCACAGAGACAATGACAATTTAGTCATTCTACACTAAATCCCTCTAGGTTAGCCACAGGTATGCAGCTGATGTTTCCGGATCCAATAAACAAGTGTTTGTGTTGCTTCCTTGAGTCCAAGTCAAGGTAACCTGGAAAGTTAGAATTACATCATCTTGCTGTCATATTGATATTTCAAACATTTCAGCCTCATACAAGTAGAAAAGAGTCTCTCTCTCTCTTACTGACTTGTAGATGAACGAATACATGGTTTTCAATCAGCCAAGAATTACCCATTTGGTACCCACCACGTGCCTGGCTATACTGCAGGTACTCTATAAAGTCTTAAAAATGTAATGGCCAGCATTACAATTCTTCGGAAAGAAAAACTGAGTTATGTGTGCCTACAAGCAAGAGATCAAAGGGTTAATCAGAAAAGAAATAATTTTCACATAAAGTGATCTTTCTTCCCTGTTTTATTGTAAGTTCAAAGAGAATTGTAGCAATACGGGTTGAGCAATTTTCTTTTTTTATGAATCCCGTGCTCAATTTATGAAAGCCATTTTGCAACCCATTTACATGCAGTAAACCTTTGCTTTAAGATTCTGTCATTTACCTTGATCATTATTTATAGTCCCTTTAGAAAAGGCCCTTGACTGGTTTAGCTCCCAAGTATAGCACTGCCACGAGACAATTTTCTACGGTGTCTTTTAAGTCATGGTCATAAGCTAGGACATGCTCGGTCTTGTAGCCAGGTATGAGACACGGGGATGTTGTGTAATGGGGACTAACCTAGTTGGAATTAGGAGTCTTGGATTTAAAACTCACAATGTAGTCTTGGTCATTTACACTCCTTTACTGTCTGTTTGCTAAGTTGTAGAAAAAGAACAATGTCTTTCATCACAAGACTAAAGCACCTCAACCGAGGTGCTCTGTGCGCAAGTGTCAGTTATAAAGAGGAAATTGTTTTATGAATGAGTTGTCTATAATATGAACTACTATAAATCACTGAAAAGGGAATAGTATGTCTAATCTAAAATCTTTCCTGATCACATATTCTGTTCTCCCTGCTATAATCCACAGAAGAATGTAAACTGAGAGCAGGGACCTTCACCAGACACATAGAGTAGACACTCTATCACGTATCGGTTGTATTAATGGATAAAATTCCTATGTAAGTATCAGTGTGCTAGGCTTGGTTCAGAATATAAGAAGAATAATGTACTAGCCTAGCCTCAAAGAGTTTATAGTTAGGATGACTAGCCATTAATGCACAAAAAGCCAATGTGAATTAAATTATAGTTCTGAACAAGAGAAGAAAGGATGCATGAAAAGTGTGTCTGAGTCCCTCACCGGAAGACGGATACACCAGGAAGTTTTCCCCATCTCAACCCTCAGTGAGTTTATCCATCTTCAGCTTCACTTCCTTCCCGTGTACGTTTTATATCAGTCACAGTTCCAGAAGGACCAGACACCCACTTGTAAGGGTTTAACTGAAGTGCATATAATGAGGGATTATAGAGATGTGTCCAGAATTGTGGGAGCCAAAGAGAGTTGGTTAGGCCCGACACCAGGAAGCATTACCACCCATAGAGGTGAAAGCAGTGCAAAGGGCAGGCATGGAATATGATGAGAGCCAAAGCTAGGTGCAACAAGAATCCTTATCAACACACAAGTCCAGGTAGAGCCATGCAAGTCTAATTCTTTGGGCCACTATCAAGGCAAAGTCTGCTGGGTTTGTATGCATTTGGTCCAGAACTTTTATGCAGGTGGGGGTTTTCTTGAGGGCCTAAGGAAGAAATTCTATGAGTCCAAAAGGCCTTCCTGGAGCTGGGATCTGTCATTCTCCCTTTGCTCGTAGCACAGTGAAATGGCTAAATATTCTTCCTTGACTCCTTGGCACTTACCATGCGCAGCCTTCACAAGGTACAGAACAAGAGAAAATGGATTATGCCCTCAACAATAAGAGGCGAGTCATCCGCCTGGTTTTGCAGTGGGCTGCCATGTATGGAGACGTCCTACAAGAGGATGACGTGGCGATGGCTTTCCTGGAGGTACGTGGGGATCATCCCTTCCAAGAGTGTGTCTTTGACCTACAATACAGGGACCACCCACAAGCATGGCAGCTTTTCTGGAGGGAGTGTAAGTGCAAATTCTAGACTTTGTTAACATGTTCATTCATCAGAAAGGTACTACCAGAAAAGTAAAGAAAAGCATCATCCATTATCCTGCCAATCTAATTCAATAACTGGTAATAGCATTCTGGTGTATTTTCATTTAGTTGCTTTCTTTGTTATATTTTCTGTAGTTATAATCAACATAGTGAGTGAAGTCGCTCAGTCATGTCCGACTCTTTGTGACGGCATGGACTGAAACCTACCAGGCTCTTCTGTCTATGCGATTTTCCAGGCAAGGATACTGGAGTGGGTTGCCATTTCCTTCTCCAGGAGATCTTCCCAACCCAGGGACTGAACCCGGGTCTCCCTCATTGTAGGCAGATGCTTTACCGTCTGAGCCACCAGGGAAGTCCATAATCAACATAGTACCCATCATTTCACAGGATGCCTTTTCCACTTTATGTAAGGATTTTTCTATGCCAGTAGAGTCTTTCTAATAAAATTTTCTAATGACCTTTGAGTAGCTATGCCACAGATATATTTATTTCTTCCCATATTGTTGAATATATCATTTCCATTTTTACCTTCCTCGAAGAGCAGCATAATGAACACTTTTGTACAAATAGGTCTATTTTTGGTTTTATTCCTAGAAGTGGGATTTCTAGATCAAATGGTGATGTTTTTGAGTACAGTGGAGCAGATAACTTTATTTATTTATTTATTTATTTATTTATTTTGACAATGTCAGTTGGTGACTTTATTTCTTACAAAAGTTACATTGAAAGAAGAGGTTGAAGGCCCATGAAGTGGTTCTGAAGGGCCATGATTTACTTTGTAAACACTGATTTAAGCTGAACTTCCTTTTCCTTCCCATGGCTCCAGTCCACGTTACAACAGTGACCTGAGCATTTAATCCTTAATGACTCACTCTGTCCTCTGAAACTGAGATGAGGACCTTATTTCTGTGCAGGCGAAAGGCAACATGACTTCTGTCTCAAACTTTATCAGTCTGTTTGTTTAAGAATGAGTTATCCAGAAGAAACATCCCCACTCACCCCTTTTTAGTCATATCATTTGGCAGGCAGAGAAATGAGGCTGGGAGGAAAGGTGGATGATGAGAGTCCCTCAAGACTATGGAATGAAAGATTTTGAAGATGTAGAGGAATAATAGTCACTTGGGTCATTGGGTTGTGGCTTCTACCCATTGCTTCGAGTAAAGGACCATTTTGCAGATGAGTCAGAATGATGGTGATGCTGCTGCTGCCACAGCTCTTGGCTTCTGCTGGGGAGCCCACTGCCCCTGTACAAAGCCGGGCACTGCTAGTGCTGCTCTGTGGGTGGAACCATCCCAGGACATCAGTGAAGAGTCCTGAGTTAGTGACATAAACTCCGCAAAACTTCAGTGCACTGCTGAAAACCATGGCTGTACTTTTACCACCAACAGTTAACCACGACTAGTAGTAAATATCAAACAAACAACAAATACTAAAATAATATTCAAAATAAATATTAAAATTCCCCTGAAAAAAATACGGAGGTGAAAGCAGTGCTCTTAAAGGAAAGACTGTAAAATAACCCATTCCAGAACACTGCATTGCTTTGCCTTCTGTATAAATATCATATAAACACTTCATTTGCGATTTAAATTTTTTAAATTTGTTTATTGTGGTAGAACATGGCAATCATAAAACTTGCTATTTTAATCATTCTTAAGTGTACAATTCAGTAGCATTAATTATACTCACAATGGAACACAAGCATCACTACCATCAGTTTCCAAAATTTTTTTCTCACTTTCCATGTTGAATTTAGACATGCTATAACATTTTCTTATTTGTCCCTAGTCCATGAAACCATGGTCTGGAGATGCTAGTGAGACAGATGACATAGTGACATGTCTTTGTTGCTCTTTGCAGAATTACGTACCTTTTGCAGTTCTTGTTAAAAGCCTGTGACCTTTGCCAATTACAGGAGTTTTATGTATCTGTATCAGATGATGCCCGGATGCTTGCTGCCCTCAAGGAGCAACTGCCTGAGCTGGAGAAGATTGTCAAGCAAATGTAAGGAAGGGCTTGGCTTTGGGGTGAGCTTTCACCAAGTAAGTGCCTGCTGCCTCTCAATCACATCATCATCCAAAAAGTCCTTTGTCCCCACAAAGGGTGAAAGCTGATTTGAGTGGTATGAACCTCAGGTGAGGGGGTGCAGTCAGGCCAGATAAACAAAAGGGCGGAGATTCTGCTCAGCTGCCTTCTGCACCGGGCAGCTGCCCAGAGAAAGCCTGGGGAGCCAGAGATCCGACTTGGACGTCTGACTCAATAAACCTGGGTCCCTTTGGTTCAAGGCAAGGAACCCAACACCACAGTGGTCAGTGGCATTTAAGGAAAGTTTGAAGAGAATTATTTACGTGGGAAATTCACTTTCTGCTGCCAAAGCTGTTAATGGTGAATACCTGTGTCCTCTAAGTAGAAACACAGGTTTGCACATACTGTCCTTTGAGCCACTGATTAAATACTGGCTACTAGATAGACTTTGAGAGTGAGCAATCCTGGCTTTTAGCTTCAGTTAGACCAGGGATCTGCCTGGGACAAGAGCTGATCTCTTAGCTGTCCCCTCTGTGCATTCGCCTCTTGGTATTAAAATAAGGAGGCTCATATTGCCTCCTGAAGGGATGCTGCAATTTCATTTCTAACACAAGATTAAAGTTATATACAAGTGAAGCAATTTAATAGTACCAACAGTGTTAAATAATGTGCTTTCTCTGTTTCTCGTAGTTCAGAAGATGCAAAGGCTCCACAAAAGAAGGTCAGTTGCAATAGATCAGGATTCTCTAATTGTGCCCTCTAGACTGACAGTTCTCCAGAAATATAACATCGCAATATGTGACAGTGATGTCTTGTAAATACAAAATATGTTTTCTTTATTTCCTGACTCTGCTTCTCAGGCATGTGTCCTCTGAGTTGCAGATATTCATCTGTCATCCTCCCCTAATGGCAGCAACTATTGTTATTATTTTTACAGCACAAAGTTCTTTTGCAACAGTTCAACACAAGTGATGAGAGAGCCCAGAAGCGCCAGCCTATCCGTGGCTCTGATGAAGGTGAGATTTCTTTTCCAGTGTGTGTAGATTATTTAAAGTCGGAATGAAATCTTCCCTCTGGGCATCACCCCTTGGGCCCACAGAATAGCTTTTCTTGGCTCTCTGTGCACTCCAAATGGTTTGCTTGGAGGTGCCCTTTGGCATTCCAGTTATTTTTGTCCTTGAACGTGGGACCTGGAGCCAAGGTGCTTGTTCACACTTCTCTGATTCTGCCTCTACCCCACTGCCACCTTTCCTTGAAGGAGAGAAAGATTATCTCAGGGGCCAGTTGTCAAGGTGGCTGGGAGGTGGTTGGTGTTTTGCAGATGCCTCTCAGAGGTGGAGCACCAGGGTCACCTGCTCAACTGCCGAGCAGGGCTCCTGCCCAGGAAGAGTGCCCCCGGCCCTGAGCACTACCTCATTAGCACCCTTCGGGGAGGCCCAGATGCAGCTGCTATTGTTTTCTTGGTTAAGATTTCTTTGAAGAGTCACAGCCAAAATAAAATGATCATGATGAAATCTCCATCTTCAGCCACAGACGAATGTTGTAATTTAGGGGTGCCCCAAACTCAAGAATTACAGGACGTGGAATTACTTCCAGGACTTGTGTGTTCAGAGCTGAATGTGTGGATACAGCATGCAGATCTACTGAACTGAACACCACCCAAGCCATGTGGCCAGGCCTCAGAGTACACACACCAGTGGACAAGTGAGCAGGAATCCTGGCAAATGTCCATGACCCCAGGCAGAAGCACTCCTGTTTACAAGAGTGTTAATGCCGACTCCCCATCACTGAACCAGGCAGTGGGAATCTAGTGATCTGCCTACCACACAACACTCCTGTGTTGTGAAAAAAAAACACTCACAGACAAGGGCAGACCACGAAAACTTACCTAAACATACCTCTCATTCTTCTCCCATGACCTGTGTGTGGGTTTTTCACAACTCTGTTGTGATTTTTGTAACTGGGATTGGCAGTCATGGACTGTTCTTAGACCAATGTTAAGGTAAGTTTTAGAAGAGGACAAGTGTAGGCATCCACGAGCACAAATAAATACAAGTCATAAGAATGGCAAAATGATGCAAATTTTGGAGGATGCATCCAAACATTTTGCACAGCTTATGGTTTTGTTTAAGAACTCCCGAGACCAATTTATCTTATTGTTGCTGTCTTCCCAATAGTTCTGTTTAAAGTCTATTGCATGGACCACACCTACACAACCATCCGGGTACCAGTGGCCGCCTCGGTGAAGGAAGTCCTCAGTGCAGTTGCCGACAAACTGGGCTCTGGGGAAGGCCTGATCATCGTCAAGATGAGTTCCGGGGGAGGTAAGAGTCTTCTGTAGAGGGGAATATGCCATCAAACAGAACCCTGGCAGGAAGTTAGTGGGGCCCTTTCAAGCTGATCCAAAGGGACAAGTGGGTGCTGTGTGTGCGCCCACAAATAACAGAAATGAAGGTGGTTAGAAGTGGGCTGGGCTAGTGTCTTAATATCCGCTATCCAGTAGGTGCCCACTCTGAAGCAGAAAGAGATGAAGAGGCAGCTGGAATGAGGTCTCTGGTGTGGATGTCAGCCTGGAGTTTTCCTATAAACCCTAAACAGAAAAACTTAATGCTATAATAACCTATAATAGGAAAGTATTGAAAAAGTATACGTGTGTGTGTATAAATACATATATATGTATAACTGAATTACTTTGCAGTATACCTGAAATAACACAATGTGTTTAGTTGTTCATTCGTGTCTGACTCTTTGAAACCTCATGGGCTGTAGCCCACCAGGCTCCTCTGTCCATGGGATTTCCCAGGTAAAAGTACTGGAGTGAGTTGCCATTCCCTTCTCCAGGGGATCTTCCCGACCCAGGGATCGAACCCTGGTCTCCTGCATTGCAGGCAGGATTCTTTACTATCTGAGCTACCAAGGAAGCCCCAAAATAACACAACACTGTAAATCAAATATACTTCAAATAAGACCAAAAAAATAAAAGAAGTTTAAGGCCTTGGAGCTCTGAGACATGTAGGCCCTAGGAGGACACCTGGCTTTTCTGGCTAAAGGCTATAGGTTTTCATGAGTCTGAAGTTAGAGGTGGTCACAGGCTGGTTCTTTTTGACTGATGATGTCTCCCTCCTTTCCCAGTAGAAAGGGCAGGAACTCAGCTCATTGACAAAGTGAGGAGTATTTTCCCCCACAGGATTACTTGACTACTGCCTGCTTCGTCCATCATGTATTTATTGGCCATTCAGTGTGGCTGTGACAGGAGGGGAGGTGTATGCAGAGCCTGTGCCTCCAAGTGGCTCAGAGGCTGGCGAGGAGGGAGACAATAAATAGTCACTGTCCAGATGACCAGAGCTTTGGGAGGGTCTGCACGGGTTGCAGCGAGAGGCTGCGGGAGGGAGCCATGAGGCTCGCTTATCCAGCAATGATTTGATACTCATTGGAGGATCCTTCAGGATCCGAGGGAGGCCATTTCTGCCGCATTTAAAGACAAATTATTCCACTTAGGCAGAATTTTTAAATATATCTTGGCTTCCCAAAATATCCCCCTCCTTTTCTGTTCCTGGTGCACATGACCCAGGACGTCTCTCTGTCCACCATGAGCCCTCTGGCACACTCTCGCCATAGTTCTCCCAGGTGCCTCCTTCACTGCCTTCAGGCCTTCCTGTCCTTGTCGCATGGAGGCCCCCCTCCTTCCTTTCTGATTCCCCCTTATCCATCCTTCCCAGCCTCCCTCCTTGCTCTATTGTCTCCTCCTCACTGCTTACTCTCTGATGCATTGTCAGTGTCTGCATCCCTCGCTATGATGTAAGCTCTTTGGGGACTATTTTTTTGTATCATTTCCTTCCGTATCCTCAATGTCCAGAGAAGTGTCCAGCATATAGTAAATGCTAAACAAATATCTTTTGTATGAGCTATTTTAAATATAAGAGACTTCATCTAATAATGCAGTTGCCCTCCAAATTAGGGAATGAGTGAAAAAATAGTGATAAATTTTACACCAAAAGTCATGTGGGACTCAGAAAATCCCTAAGTTTTCTAAAAGTGATACTGTCATCTCCAAAAGGCTGGGCATTAATTACCATCTAGAAGCATAACTTGTTTTTTAAATGGCAGGTGCGGTTTTTGTGTGCAGAACTGGGTAAATTGACCCTCAGGTATTTCCATCCCAGTTTTGGGGTCATTTCTGATGGCATCCTGAGTGTTGTGTGCCTGCGTGATTGCTGTGTCTTTTTTATTCAGTGGATCCCTTCAGTACACTATTTTGTGCAGTCACTCTGCATGTTCCAGTAATTCACCAAGCTGGCAATTTGTTGGTGTGATTAGGGCAGTACAGCAAATCTCAGATGCATTTAATAGGCAATCTCATGCTTTTTATGTTCACAGAAAAGGTGGTGCTCAAACCTAATGATGTTTCAGTATTTACAACGCTCACCATTAATGGACGTCTGTTTGCTTGCCCGCGAGAGCAATTCGATTCACTGGTAGGTGTGGATGGCCGCCTTGGAGCAGCGGCTGCAATCAGAAAAACTTGTCTGGAGCTTAATTTTGCAGTCACATTGAACTCCGTTGCTAAAAAAATTCTTGAATGCTACTTGTCTTTTTCTTTTCTCCGGTCTATTAGGTAAGCCTCAGGTGTTCATTTGAGATGCTCTGAGCTTTAGATTTTCCTTTGTGGAAATTCACCAAGTTGCACTATGATTGGGGCATAATTCAGCTTTCAGAACTCTTTATAGTAATTCACCTCCTTGAAATGTCCCCGATTTAAATACTGATATTAAAAAACATGAACACTTTGAGACCAGGATAGAAATAATTTTTTTAAGGCCAGACATTGCGATTTATCCTGCTCCTTAGGGGGATGTAGAAATGCATTATGACAGAGCCACTCTACGGTCCAGGGAAAATGCTGTTCCCTGAAAGGGCTCTCTCCATCTTCTGCGGGAAATATCAGAGGCCAGCTGTCTTCCCTAAGTCTGCAAAACGCTGTTCACAGCCCCACACAGCTCTCTGAGTAAAGGCTTAATCAACCGTGTTAACAAGTGACTGGCCCTCTCTCCTTTATGCTCTGGTGGGGTTCATTTCTGTTTCTCCTTCAATAGTTAGACATGGAAATGAATCGCTATTAAGAGTATCTTCAAGAGCCTGTGGGACCAGTTCAGAGGACAAGTTTTTCCCATCTGTTAGACACGCAGGGCTTCTCTACTAAGAAAAGTGCAACTCAAGCACTATAGCGTGTTGCATTTTGTTGTTGTTGTTTAGTTGCCAAGTCATGTCTGACTCTCTTGTGACCCTATGGACCTGCCAGGATCCTCTGTCCATGGGATTTCCCAAGGCAAGGATATTGGAGTGGGTTGTCATTTCCTTCTCTGGGGGGTCTTCCCAACCCAGGGATTGAACCTGCAACTCCTGCACCAGCAGATGGATTCTGAGCCACCAAGGAAGCTGGATTGCATTTTAGTGGGGAGAATTTAACTACATGAGTGAAGCACGAATACGTTCAGTTTAATCAGATCAGATGTTGTAGGTATATCAAAATTCCCCTTCTTGGACTTTCTAGAGCTTGCTTAGCCTCATTGTGATTCTGACCTTCTGACCTGGGGAGAGCTAGTTTGTGCAGCCGCACAGGTTAAGCAGATTTTGTGATTTCTTGAATTCACATGGAGAGGAACTTTGCAAAAGGGGCATGAGTTCTGACCTCTCTCACCCACCAGCACTGTATGATGTGAGTCTGTTCACTGTCCTTTTCATGGCTTTTTCCTTATCTACATCTACTGTTTTCTGAAAATAAATACTTCCCAGTTTTGAGAGATTGGGGAGAGAAATGGCATGAATGAGTCAGACTACCCTCTCCTGGCAGCAAAACCCAGCAAAAGCCAGTTTAGTTGCAGACCTGCTGAAGGTGTCTGTGATGCGTTTGCCACTCGGGGCTTGGGCCTCTCTTGCCAGCTGGTTCTTGCCAGCCTCAGTGTCTGATGACATGGTGTATAGATGCAGAATGTGGACCATCTCCAGCTCTCTGTGGGGAAGATACTAACTTTTTAAGCCTCTGTTTCTTTGCACACAATCCTGCAGCCTTACAAGTTCTCAGTCCTCCCTAGTCTTCCATTTTTAAGCCATGCGTAATTGCAAGGAGCTTACTTTGCGGCAAGTATCTGGACGTGAACATGCTTAACTTCTTCCCTCTTGGTGCTCTGCCATTCACTGGCCTGCCAGTTATGTCATCATTTCTAAGGAGTGGTCACAAAACTGTAGGCATGAAGCTCTTTTTCCGACTTTCTAAAGATTTGAGGACAGTCCATCCAGGAAGAGTCGGACACAGAATGACTCTGCAGTACAGAATGTTGGCCAGACCTTTGATCCGTCAACACATACTTATATGAAGTGCCGGCATCTGCGTGACACTGGAACAGTGTCCCAGAGCCTCTGTCCTTACAATAATCATGGTCAAATTGGGAGATGAAACTAACACAAACAGCCTGGAACAGAACAAACCATGGTGCTGAAGTGCTGTCTAGAATTAGTAATGTCAGCAGTTTGTCCTAGTCACTTAAGGGCTCAGATTCTAGAGCTTTACTTTTTTGACATTTTAAGCATAAATGTTAGTACAGAGCAACTTGCAATAACACCCCATTGTACTGTAATTTGCTTCTACTTTTATCCATTCACTAGCTTCTTAGGTTTTTCTTTGGGGCCTAACCTATATCATTCCAGGTGTTGTGGATGATTCTGGCTCTAGCATGGTCTTGAAAATCGATCCATCATGGTCCTTGCACCTCAGGGAGCTCATAGTGTAGTGTGGGACACCAGAGTATGATGCCATCCAGTGTGACAAATGCCACTGCAGAGCTGGGTACAGAGTATGTGAGCCCGAGGAAAGAGGACATTGCGGTGACAGCTTGCTTTAGCCATCTCTTTGTCACTGACAATCAGCACATCCTTTTAATGTCTTCGTTTCCTCATCAGGACAATGGGAGCATAAGAGTGCTATTCTCCTAATCACCCCATCCACGCTTAACAGATAAATCAGCTCTCAAAAAGAGCAAAGTCAAGTCTACAGGAGTTCTTTGCCTTGGTGTGGGCACTTTTCAGATCTGTCTGTGTAATGCAGACCCTACATAGGTTCTTCTGTGCTTCATCTGTAGGAAATTTCCACAGGGATATCTAGGAGAAAATGGTCCAGGAATCTGCTTCCTAAGGGACCAGCATGTAATTCCCCCTTCAGTTGGAGGAGCCTTCTGTACTGCTCAGATTGCCTCCCTGGTGGTTCATGGAGGGAAGCAGTTGGCCTGCCCTTTGCTTGGTGAGCCCTGTTCACTCATAAAAAGTAGAGATTCAACAGGGGTTTCTGTTTCTGTCAAAAGAGATTCAGGATGATATACTAGTATCCATGTCTAAAAGTATTCTATGGCATCTTCCCTGTTGTTTTTCAGTCGCTCAGTTGTGTCCGAATCTTTGCAACCCCATGGACTGCAGTACGCCAGGCTTCCCTATCCTTCACCATCTCCCAGAGTTTGCTCAAATTCAAGTCCATTGAGTTGGTGATGCTATCCAACCATCTCATTCTCTGTTGCCCCCTTCTCCTCCTGCCTTCAATCTTTCCCAGCATTAGGTTCTTTTCCAATAAGTCAGTTCTTCACATCAGGTGGCCAAAGTATTGGAGCTTCAGCATCAGTCCTTCCAATGAATATTCGGGGTTGATTTCCTTTAGGATGGACTGGTTTGATCTCCTTGCAGTCCAAGGGACTCTCAAGAGTCTTCTCCAGCACCACAGTTTGAAGGCATCAATTCTTTGGCACTCAGCCATCTTTCCTGTAGTTGGGCTAATTTATCCCCTCTGTGAAAGCCGTAAGACCTCAAGGGAGAGAGATGAGGACTCAGACTGAGGAAAGAACAAACCCAAGGAATAGAGGGCAGGTCCACAGCAGAGCAAACAGGCAAGAAGGAAGGTAGGATGTGGACAGTCAGCCGGAGCCTTAGACAGAGTCCACCTGCTGAGCCTTTAAGAGCTTCCTGACATTCCTACCTGAGACCATACTGCTTGTTTCCATAAACTACTTACCCGTTAGCTTCAAGTCAGTTCCCCAAGTTTTAAAACTTTGGAATAATGATTTTTCTTCCATGTTCTCTGTGCCCTGCTCTTCCTGCCCTAGAGTGAATCGGCAACAACAGTGTTTGGCCCATCCATACAGGTGCTGTACTCCTCACTCTTCCTGTACCTCTGCATCGGTGCAGCACAGCTGGGAAGGTGGGGGCCCCCTGTGTGCGGGGCACTTGCTCACACTTAAATTATTCCCATCCTGTTCTCTTAACAAGCCTAGGTACCAGGTGGTTGTTGCTGTTAAGTCACTAAGTCACGTCTGACTCTTAACGACCCCATGGACTGCAGCACGCCAGGCCTCCCTGTCCTTCACTATCATCTGGAGTTTACTCAAACTCATGTCCATTTAGTCGGTGATACATTCAACCATCTCATCTTCATGGTCCCCTTTCTCCTCCTGCCCTCAATCTTTCCCAGATCAGGGTCTTTTCCAGTGAGTTAGCTCTTAGCATTAGGTGGCCAAAGTACTGACGCTTTAACTTCACCATTAATCCTTACAATAGATATTCAGGGTTGATTTCCTTGCTACCCAGGGGACTCTCAGGAGTCTTCTCCAGCACCACAGTTTAAAGGCTCCAGCACCAACTCTTTGGTGCTCAGCCTTCTTTCTGGTCCAGCTCTAATATCCATACATGACTACTGGAAAAGCCATAGCCTTAACTAAATGGACCTTTGTTAGAAAAGTGATGCCTCTGCTTTTGTTGAGGTTTGTCATAGCTTTTCTTCCAAATCGTAAGCGTCTTTTAGTTTTATGACTGCAGTCACTGACCATCCACAGTTATTTTGGAGCCCAAGAAAATGAAATCTGTCACTGTTTCTACTCTTTCCCCATCTGTTTGCCATGCATTGATGGGACCGGATGCCATGATCTAGTTTTTTGAATGTTGAGTTTTAAGTCAGCTTTTTCAGTCTCCTCTTTGATCCTCATCAAGAGGCTCTTTAGTTCCTCTTCACTTTCTGCCATTAGAGTGGTATCTAGGTACTAGGTAGTGGGTCCCCAACTTGTAAGAGCTAAAGGTAGTCAACAGATTAGGGGATCATCCAAGTCTATGTAGTTAGAGTGTGGTTTACATTCAGGGTCTGCTGCTTTCTGAAACAGGCACTAATCTGGTCTATTACAAAACTCTAATTCCCATTGGGCACTCCAAGACTTTCTAACATGGTCCATTCTGTTCCCCTGAACTCTCTGTTCCTGCCAAGCAAATCTGATGACACATCCCCACCTCCATGCCTTGGCTGCCATCCTCCAACCTACAACCCACCATTCTGGATACTCAGGGAAAACTTTGCCCTTCTAAACCTGCCCAGTTTCATGTGTTTCATCTTTTAAAGCCCAGCTTCTTTTTCCAAGAACCTCTTAAGGCTACATATTCATTCCAAATGCCCACTACCTCTCAAAAGCCCATTCATGTTTCCTCACCTGTTTTTCACATATCTGGGAGTCAGGTGTTTATTGATGCTTCTGTCTGTCCCTTTATACATACATGCAAACGAATGCCAACAGCTGATTCTTTACTGACATGCAGTGCTGTATTCACAAGTCAGAGCTGATTCCTCTGTTAAACTGCAAACTTTCAAATACCCAGAAAGCAGCAGGCATTTAGAGAATATCAAGGTTATGGGTGATGATGACAATGATGAATGATGATAAGAGTGTGAACAATATTAGTACTTCCAACCTAAATATTGGATATCCAAATACATTTTATATCATGCTGGGGAAACTATCTTTTAATTCATGTGACTTTTATAACTTTAAACTATTATTGCAGATCAATGGGTATGAATATAAGTAAAAGTTTCTAGTATATACAAATCGTTCATCTTATTAAGGAAAAGTACCTTAATTCATTTCTCATAAAGTAAAAATGAAGTCCGTAAATTGGATGGAAAATTTTGACCAAGGGTCTTCCAGAAAGTAGCAGAATTTAGTTTTCTGATGCCTAGCTCCAAACACCATGACTATGTGACTATCATTCCTAGCTCTACATCTCTCAGAAAGTGGAGGAAATGAACATCACATATAATCCCATGTAATCACAGACCCTTCTTTCACCTAGCAGTCCCAGGCAGTCTATTATGAGAGATGTAGATGCAGCAATTTTACCAGTGTCACCAGCCCCTGCCATAATAAGTAGCTAAACACCCAAACCACGATGCCAGTACCTGCTCTGGAACAGCCTCAATGGGAAACAGAACTTCTTACATGTTTGCCAGGGAAAAGGAATTGGTTCCAGGGAGCTCCCAGGCCTATGCAGAAGAGAACCTCCATAGGTCAGTTGTCACTGAATCTTATTTGCCATGGTCCATGTTTTTCAGTCAGTGGAATTGATTAGAGTGATAATGGTTACTATAAAAATACATGGAGGCAAGTGAGCATTAAGAGCAAAGGCTTTTTTCTCCTCTGGGTAAAATCAAAGTTTCAAGGTATTCCTTAAAGCATCTTCAAAATCCTCTCCCCTCCAAGTCCTAACAGCATTCAGCTTGTCTGTTTTGAGATACTGATATATTTTCATATTATTATTCGTAGACTCCCTTGCCAGAACAGGAGGGCCCAACCGTTGGAACAATGGGAACTTTTGAACTGATGAGCTCCAAAGATTTGGCCTACCAGATGACAATTTATGATTGGGAGCTCTTCAACTGTGTGCATGAGGTAAGGTGCTCCATTGAGAGCATGCATTCATAAGTTTCATGGCAGTTCTGGATGTTGCCTGCAAATGTGAATACATGCTGCAATGTGAAAGTCACGTGAGACGTTTTTTGTTGTTGTTGTTTTTAGAAAATATTGAGTATATTAATAAAGCCTGTTATGAAGCCTTTGAGAGTAAAGAAAAATCTTTATGATTTGCAGTAAGCTCTGTCTTCCTGAGTATGTTAAGCCAATAGCACCTAGTTTATAGTTACAGTATTCAGCAAGCCTCATTTGAGCCCTGAGGTCTTCAAGCTGAAGTTCAAGTTGAATTCCAGTCAGTGATTATATTCATGCTTGCTGACCAGTGTCAATTTGGCATGTCAAATGGAGGAACAAGCTGGTGTTTTGATTTAAAAACAAAGATGTGACACTGTTTTCCTTTCTTCTAGCTGGAGCTAATCTATCACACATTTGGAAGGCATCATTTTAAAAAGACCACAGCAAACTTGGATTTGTTCCTGAGGAGGTTTAATGAAATTCAGTATTGGGTTGTCACTGAGATTTGCCTTTGTTCCCAGCCTAGCAAGCGTGTTCAGCTCTTAAAAAAATTTATTAAGATCGCAGCCCAGTAAGTATTCACTCGGGGAGAGAAAAACATTTGAACTGTGGTTTCATTTTGTCCCCTTAGAGTACACCTTAAAAAGCAAAATGAGATATTAAATCTGTTTATGCACCAGGTGACTCAGATGATAAAGAATATGTCTGCAATGCAGGAGAGCCAGGTTCAATCCCTGGGTCAGGAATATCCCCTGGAGAAGGAAATGACAACCCACTCTAGTATTCTCGCCTAGAGAATTCCATGGACAGAGGAGTCTGGTGGGCTACAGTCCATGGGGTCACAAAGAATCTGGGGACCACTGAGCAACTAACATACCAACCACAGGGGCTTAAGAGTACCTGAACTCTTGTGAAAGTTGTGCTTTGTCTAGCTTTTGTAATATTGACACTAATATATAAATTAACATCCTACAGCACTGAGGCTCAAGTTAAAATCATGACCTCTTTTTGCTCTGAACTACTGAGACTGTACCTCCTTCCGTTTAAGGGCTCTGTCAGCAAAGTTCTGCTGCAAAAGTTCTGATTTAAAGGCTGGGCGAGTCGAGGTCTAACTTGACACGTTCTTGCCAGTAGAGGGCAGTGGGAACATACGTGTAAAACTGTGCTTCCAACTCAGCCGGGATAAAATCCATAAAATGCATAAAGACGAGCTAACCTGGCCCATGAAAATCATCTCCATAAACATCAGAAAAAGCAAGCGTCTTATAAATATTCTATTTAACAGCACTTCGTGGGAAACAATTTATTTACTGCAGGGGCCAGTTAGATTTTTCCCTGACATGAATTTAATCTTCTCCTGCTATTTAGATATGCCTGACAACCTCCTGTTTACTTCCATGTTTCTGGTATCACCACAGTGCTAAAAATAAAACGCTAAATGCAGCTTGTGGTTGCGAGACGCCTTTCCTTTCTAAAAGCAGGGAGCTCTAGCCTAGGAAGGTGGGGAGCCCAAGTGACCCCAGCTGGGCAGTTTGCTTGAGCCAAAAAGTTTAGATCCCGTACAGAGTCTAATTTCCAGAGCTAAACAAAGAAGCAACCGCTGCTTGACATTTCACACATGCCAGCTTGCCAAATGCCTTGAATTATTTTGCCAAAAATTTGGGAGTTCAGCGGGATATGCAAAGCCCTTGGATTCAAATGCTGGTATCTCTTAATTTGGGGGGGGGGGGGAATGCCTTTTGAAAGAAAGATTTGGTAAAATGTTGCTTATGAATTTCTGGTTCGGAGTGCAACCACTTTCCCAGAAGCCATGAATCGGCTGATTGCGGGGTCCAGATGTCTCTATTTGGAAGGAGATGACTATGGAAGATATGACAGTATGTGCTTCCCTGTTCTCTAAGGCACCTCCTCTCCTCCCCTTAGCCTGGCAGGGCCGCATGCCAGGGAGGGCAGAGGAAGTCTGCACACAGACATGGAGATGGAAAACCTGTAGAGGTCTGCCGCTGCTATTTCACAGAGCAGCAGAGGAGAGCCTTGCAGGAACTCGGGAATTTTTTTTTTTTTTTTTATGTTTTTGCCTTTCTTATCTCTCTCTTCCTTCTGATTATGGGTGAATTTAGCCTTCAGGATAAATTGGCTTATGTTATTTAAACATTATTTAAGCTGCACTATCCTACACAGTTGGAGAAGGAAATGGCAGCCCACTCCAGTATTCTTGCCTGGAAAATCCCATGGACGGAGGAGCCTGGTGGGCTACAGTCCATGGGGTCGCAAAGAGTCGGACACGACTGAGCCACTTCACATACATCCCACACAGTAGAACTCTTCACACAATTCAGCTGGAGAAGACTGTAGACTCAGAAACCAGGATCCTCATGCATGAGATGTAAACCTAGTGGCAGGAAGTATGTTTTGCGTGGTATTTTTGGAGAACTTCCATATATTCTATTGAAGCTCTTCGACCTGCCCAGAACTTTGTGAAGTTGGGGGTCCAAATGTTATCCGTGCCTTTTCCAGGTGGGGGAGACTGAGGCAGAGAGAAATTTCGTGACTTACCTAGGGTGATCAAGTGACCAGAGCAGTGAGCAGAGAAGCAGGCCTGCACGTCCTTTCATGAGCACACAGCTAGGAAGAAGGCAAGGGGCGTTTCCATGACCCTCCTTGCCACCTTCAGCCTGTGGTGTCTGAAGTTGCTCTCAGCCCCTGACCACCCCTGCACAGATAAAGCCCCACCGCTTCCCCAGCACTGCGAGAGACATGCCATAGCTTCTCTAAATCTGTTTTCCCATTTCCATACAGACCATTTACGAAGCACTCTGCAAGGAGAACACAGGGAGCAAACGCAGCAATTTAATTAGCCTCTTGCAAAAATGCTAATCCAAACAAGATTTAATTATGATGTAGTCAATTTAGATAACCATATTGACTTGTGGTAAAGGATTTGTGCTCATTGCAAAGTGAATTCTTCTCCCTTTGCAAGGAGTGGGTATGAAGAAGTTGAAGATTCCTTTTTTTTTTCCTTCTTCTTAAGTTAAACCAAGTACCTAGACTAAATGTTGCATTTTGATAAGAACCTTTGGTCTTGTTCCAAGATATTCTTATTCCCAGATATATATTCATAAAAGCTAATAATGGCATAAGTACAGGTTCAAAATGATCAGCTTCATCGACATTGAAAAATTACAGAAAAAATAAGGTTATTTTTTGGTCAGTTGTTTAGGTTATTAACTGTTTGTGCATGTGTTCAGTCATGTGCAACTCTTTGCAATCCCAGGCTTTCAGGCTCCTCTGTTCATGGAATTTTCCAGGCAAGAATACTGGAGTGGGTTGCCATTTCCTTCTCCAGGGTATTGTCCTGACCCAGGGATTGAACCCAGGTCTCCTGCACTGGAGGGATCATGATTTGTAAGTTGATATTTTTCAACAAGTTAGAAGCATTACATGACAGCTGGAAGCCCTGGTGGCTGCAGCAGCAGCATTTCCTTATTTCCCTCTCTCGCTACCAGAGCGTAAGGTGTCTAGCATTGACCTGGAATTCTCCAAGGACATTTTGCTGTGTCTTTTCCTAGCCCATGAGATGTTCTCCTTCAGGTGCACAGGGCTTTTAGCAAGCTTCGGGATTATAATAGCAATACCTAGTGTAGGTGCCTTGAAATTCCTTCTCAAAACCTGAACTTAGATGGCTAAAACCATCACCTTTCTAATATTACAGTAAGAAATCAAACAGCAGAACCCGGTCACCCAAGTGGAACTTAAAGCATTAAATCTATCAGTGCCTGTTCTCGTGAAGGAGTCCTGATGACTATTAATGACCATCAGAAAATAGAACTCTAATTTGTTTATCTCACTCAAAAGTGGCATTTTACTACAACATGTGCCTCTTGTGTTTCAGCTGTAAGGAGTACAAAAATCTGAATTCCTTTTTTGCCATCGTCATGGGACTAAGTAACGTAGCTGTGAGCCGCCTGGCACTAACATGGGAGGTAAGCAGAGACCCAGCTGTGACTTTTGCCTTAAGAACAAAAAGACAAACTCATCAGTGAGCCCTTTTTAATAGAAGTATCTCTCACACTTATATAACAGTGGAAAAGGTGGGACATTTTGAGGGAGGTGACCTGTCTCCTTTTGCCTCAGAGAGTGAATTTTAAAAGGCATTGTCCAATGCAGTGGGGAGGGAAAGGAGTCTGAGCTTCTTGCTCTATACAATATAAATAATAAGTCTAGTTCCTAGGTATAACCAGAATCAACAGCATTGCTTGCTTAACTTCAGAGGTCTTGCTCATAGATCCTGTTCTGCTCTGGTGTCTGCCTCTTGCTTTTGAAATAAGCTGTATCTGTAATTAAGAGAGGACAGAAGATCCATTTTTATCCAAGTAGTCATCTTGCTCCTGGGAGAATTAGCCAGAAGGCCAACTGTTTGGCCCAGCTGAGGACCAAGTATCTCCTAACTACCTGGCAGACCTCTGTGGGTAGGAAGGAACAACAGTTGGCTAGAATTCAGTTTGGTGCAAAAGTTAAGCAGGTGTGTGGTGAATTTCTACGGCAAATACAATGAATGTTTTGTTGACAGTTGGTTATTTATGCTGAGAACAGCTTCGTTTTTCATTAGCTAAGTACTCAAAATATGCCTGACCCCTTACATGTGGTATATAGTCAAAGAAATACTAATCTCTCATAGAACATAGACACAAAAATAGGCTCTTACTAAAAATAGAAAAAGTATGTGTAAGTGGAACACAAAAAGAGGGCAAGGAGTAGATGAGAGAGACTTAATTCGCAAGGATGCTTTAAAAAGGTACCGAAGTCAGCTGCTTGCATCTCTAAATGTTTTCTTTGAAACATTTTCCTGCCCACTTCCCTCTTGAAACTGTTTTTTCCCCTCTGTCCCTCCTCTGAGTTTCCACTGTTTATAGAACAGGTCCTTACAGGTCCTTCTGTCTTGGGTTTCTCTGAAAATTCCAGGCAGATGCAGCACACAGCAGCTCATCCCCCGAATATAGGAATGAGGGAATTGGTGAGGCCCGTGTGCCGCACATCTCGGGCATCTTCCGGCTAGTGAAAGTTAGCGCTGCCAAGAAATCTGAGCTGTGAAGTCAGGGTGCAAGCCTCTCCTTCTTGTAGCCCACAGCTCTCGGAATCTTTGGAAATCTAGGGTAACCTCTCAGAGAGTCTGCTTTCCCTTACCTGTTTCCAGCATTTAATCCTCTTGCAGAGTCCAAATGATTTGGTTGGGAAAATCGTGTATGGTTTGGGAAAATCAAACCATTTGGAAAATCAAACCAAACATTTGGTTGAGAAAATCATCAGGTATGAAGGCTCGTGGGGGTCAGGGAAGGCCAGGTCTAGGTACACATAATAGGAGCTAGACCTTAAGGCTGTAGCATGGAGGAACACTCTCAGAGTTCCCTTTCCTGTGGTCTAAAGAGAAAAACAGGAGGCCGCTTGGGGTGGGGGGTGGTGCGCAGAGACTGGGTGTAGGCAGCCAAGAAAGGGAGTTTCATCATCTAGTCCTTCATTCCACAGGGAGAGGCAGAAACACATCAGTCTGTGAGCTTGTGTTTCCATCCTTGCATGCTACTGCAAAAAGGAGAGCCCCCCCCCCCCCCCCCATCGTGTATAAACATTTATCTGTTAAGGTGAAATGGAATTGGGTCATTCTGCAGGGAGAGCTTTCATTCTCAAGCATCTCTGACTTGGGATCATATTCCTGGACTTGCTGACCCACGTGCTTCCCACACCACAGCAGTGAGCAGCAGGAGCAGCCTGGGGGACAGTGCCTGCCCTCCAGGAACTAGGGGGCAGGTGTGAGGCAGTCAGTGAAACAAAACGGTGAAGAGACTGAAACCACGTGGCCCAGGGGATGCTTCCACATGGAGGGGAAAAGACTCATCTGAGATAAAGCCAGTGGGAGTGAGGACCCAGAGCCGCGTTTCTCGGCCCCAGTGGTGATGACTTGGGGCAGGATCGTTCTTTGTTGCATGCGTGAGGGTGGAGGGGCCTGTCCTGTGCCATGGAGGAGGCTAAGCAGCACGCACGGCCTCAACCTACTATATAACCAGTAGCACCTCTCACTCCACCCACCCCAGTGTTGGCATCAGGAAAGGTCTGCAGACATTACCAAATATCCCCAGGTGTAGAGAGTGAGTAAAAGTTGGCTCCACTTGAGAACCCCTGCTCTGGAAGCATGGGGTGTGGATTTTGTTGTCGTTGCTGTTGTTCAGTCACGAAGTCATGTCCAACTCTGTGATCCTGTGGACTGTAGCCCACCAGGCTTCTCTGTCCATGGAATCCTCCAGGCAAGAATACAGAGTGTAGCCATTTCCTTCTGCAGGGATCTTCCCAACCTAGGGATTGAACCTACGTCTCCTGCATTGGCAGGCAGACTTTTTACCACTGAGTCACCAGGGAAGTAAGTCCATAGGGTGTGCATAGATAATAGTATAGAGACACAAGTTTTATTCCCATATGCACTCCTGCCTTTGACCCAAAAGCCAGCTAAGAAAGAACTAGAGTGACAGGCGTAACCAAAAATTCCATCAACTCCTCATTTTATAAGTTGTGTTCACGGAAAGTTATCACTGAGCATGGTGATTTGAATGCTCCATGGGGCATGAGACTCTTGTATCCATTGATGTCTGTGCCAGCCTTCATCCCTTTGAACTTCCCCACTAAACAAGGATATCAGGTTTCCCTGAAACCCAGCTTGAAAAGAGGCACTAGGACAATGAGTTTAGAGATTATGAGGATACTAGTTCCTAGAAACAAAATAAGATGTTCTACAGTGCTTAAGGACTTCCCCAGTGGCTCATCAGCAAAGAATCTGCCTGCCCAGCAGGAGAAGTGGGTTTGGCCCCTGGATCAGGAAGATTCCCTGCAGAAGGAAATGGCAACCCACTCTAGTATTCTTGCTTGGGAAATCCCATCGACAGAGGAGCCTGGCAGGCTACAGTCCATGGGGTTGCAGAGAGTCAGATATGACTCAGCAACTAAACAAGAACAGTGTTTAAATGGAAATAGGTCAAACCCATTCACGGAAGAGAGAAAAAAGAGACAGGAGCTTTGAGGGGATTGCAGAGGCCTGACAGGTGAGTCAGTTGTTGCCCGTGGATGTCACGGTGTGAAGCAGAACTGAGTGGGGCATTCAAGGCTCCAGACTTGGTCAGCACTTTCATGGTCTCGGAATGGGGAACATCACACTGATCTTTGTGTGGCCCTGTCAGAAAAGTTCAGCTTATCTGTGGGCTCAGGACCTAGCAAAGTGAGAACCAACAGATTGAAAAATGATTCATCACTGACCTCCTGGCGTAAATGTACGGGTACAGTCAGTGGTTTCATATCATCTGCCAAGATATAACCATGAGAAATTACTAAATTGATAGAACTATCAATTTTTGTATTAGAGCAGGGCAGAGAAATCCTGTGGGAGAAATGCTTGTGTAGGAAAGCGTCGCACATAGAAGAGAAACAAGAGAAAAGGAGGCAGGAGACATGAATTACAGAGACTGACCATCACCAGCTGTGTGACTTTGGCATGTCATTTAACCTGATGGTTAATTTCTTCTGTCTATAAAGAAAAGGTTTAATCTAGCCAAATAAATATGTAATGAGCATTTACTATGTACCTGACATCGTGCTGCTACTCTTTTAGGCCCTGAGAATACAGCCATAAAAAAAAAAAAAAACTGATAAAAATCCCTGTTCTCTTTCTTGTAGGTTACAAGGTAAAGGAAGAGGAGGGTTGAACTAGGTAGTTTCTAAAACTTTTAATCGTAATAATCTCTGATCTAAATTCTTCATTGTGGGAATTTGAGAGTTTAAAACAGTGTGTGGTGGGGGTTAATGCCAAACCACTTGTAGTCTGGGAATACAGCCCTCTTTATGAATAATCCATTTCAGAAAACATTATAGAAGGCAATAAGACCAAAAGCATCCATAGTTAATTTAGGTTCCACTAGGTTAAGACTTTTAAAAGATGAGATCTCTAAGATTATCCTCAAATGACAAGACAGATTACAGTCTAGCCTGTCTTAGAGATGTTTGATTAAGAGCCAAAAGAAGTACATTTCCCCCCAGAAATGGTAACAGACGATACATATCTAGATATTGAATCTGACATATGAGTGTGGCATTTTCATTTCATTAACAGAAACTGCCAAGCAAGTTCAAGAAGTTCTATGCAGAGTTTGAAAGTTTAATGGTAAGTGACAGTGGCTCCTTTATTCCACTCACTGTCTGCATTAATCCAATTTCTGATTAGCTGAAGTTCTCATTTCAGAAATTTTATCCGTCCTTGTATGACTTTAAGAAGTTTATGATCCCATTTTAGTGCTGCTAAAACAAGCATGTCTGACTAATGAATGGCACTCTCAGGTACTAACTTAAAGAGGACTTATGTCCCACATAAGGTCAATTTGTGTAACTAAGAAAAGCAGTGTAATGGGATCCTTTCCATCCAGCACAGGTTGGCTAGGGTCTGCAAGCTGCGTTTTCCTTGGCTTGCCAAATTATTTTTCCCCATTGGCGGGGAGGTGTTCACAGACAGAAAAGGAGTGACTGGGACTTGGCAGGAGTCATAGGAGAGTTTCAGAGAAGGCAAGTCGAGACTGGCAGTGCAAGGCAGCCAGGAGGGTGAGCTGGGCTCCCCAGAAGGAGGCCATCCTCCCAGGAGAAGGGGACTCTTGTCGTTGGGGGTTGTTTAACATTTTGTGTTGGCTCTCAAAGGGGATCTCTTCCCTTGATCCCTGGAGGTGTATCTTCCTTTCAATGAAGAAAGGAAACAAAAAATCTATTTATTTTCCTGTCGTATGGGAAGTTGTTTTAAAACAAAAATCCATCTGTTCAACTAAATTTACCTTTCTTTTGTAGCTACACTTGATTCAGAACTGCCTGATTGGGAGATGACAGGGCTGGGCTGGGTTAGGAGGTAGAAGAGGGTGGTGTGCATTTCACTAGTCCTTAACCAGCATCTCTGTTTCTCTAAAGGATCCTTCAAGAAACCACAGGGCCTACAGGCTGACAGTAGCCAAATTGGACCCTCCTCTCATCCCCTTCATGCCTTTGCTCATTAAAGGTAATTCCAAGGAAATGCACAGGACGAGCCAGTGATGAGTGTATGGGGAAGAAAGGAGGTGCCTAATCAGATTGACCTCCTTGGGAAGAATGATCCGAGCTTCCCACCTTCCTCGGCATCCCCCGTCTGCCCTGACTTTTCTGAAAGGGCTGGCAAGATTATTGCAGGAGCAGAGAATCTGTGTGTGGTTTGGAAGCCTTGAGAGTGAAACAGAGGGTTAGTTTGGAAATTTTAACTAAGCTCAGGTAAAATGCTTTTAGAAAGTTAAACACCTAACATAAAAGGAACTATTATCGGCTTCTTTCAGCTGCAGTGTTATGCAAATCCTTCAGCATATCTAATGGTGCTATTGTGGTTTCTTTGTATGACATATTTCTGTTAGTGATTAGAATGTGACTTTTATTTCTTTGCAGATATGACATTTACTCATGAGGGGAACAAGACGTTCATTGACAATCTAGTAAACTTTGAAAAAATGGTACGTGTACAGTATTGTTAACCTTAACCACGATGTTTTTTTAAAATAAAAATTTGCATTAGTACTAATAAAGGAAATAATTTCCATATATGCTGCCACCTTGAAAAGCTAGTTACACATAAAGGAGTTTTGAAACACTCAGTTCAAATTGGCTACCCCATTTAATCTGTCAGTTCTCCTTTGTGAAACTGAATAGCGTTTGTGCTGCGGCCCCAGTGGCAGCTAGCTTTTTTACTATGTGCCTCATCCTTGGCTGCCTGTTGCTAAAATGCACGAATGTTCCAGAGTGACTTCCATGTTGTTTGTGGAGCTAGACCACCCCAGGATGCCTTTGAAATGTTGATATGCTGAGGCTGACTTGAGTGCATGTAGGTAAAAGGCAACTCCACAGAAGATCTTTGTTATAGAGTAGTCACCTGACTGTGTGTTGCTTAGTCCAGTAAAGTTCACCCAAGTTCAGGGCGGGAACTTGAAAATCCTCCTTAACTGAAAACAAAAATTTTTTTAGAAGGAACAGTTGTGTGGAAGTGGTGCATATTCAGTTTTCCAGCCCCTCCCACCCCACCCCTCCCAAAAAAACCATTCGTTACTTTGCAGTTAATTTTCTCATCTTCTGTGAAGCAATAAGGCGGGTCTTGCCAAAGCCTTTCTTTAGTGACACAGTGCATGTTCATGGAATGCCCCATTGTCTTCTAAATCCTTTGGCCGCAGCCTGCATGGATGGGGACATGTGATATTATCTCTCTGTGGATGAGCATGTGCCCGGGGTACGTTTTGCAGCGGTGAACATGGCACCACAGGAAAATCCCAGGGCTGAGAGTTCAGGAGACATGAGGGTCAGCTTCATCACTTTGTAGCTTAAGTTCTCCATGGGTCAGTTTCCCCAACAGCAAATGGGGATGGTGGCCCCCCTACCCCCGACTATCCCTGGGGAATCATTGGTGGGGCCAGGGTATTTAACTATTCCTGTAAGTCATAGAGTATTATAAGCATTCTTACCAGAAAAATTGTTCTAATTGTTTCCTGAAATCCAGTTAATATGTGTGACTCTGGGAGAATTCAAAACACCCTGTAAAGATCATACTATTCAGCTTTGAGAATGAGCTTATTGTAAAGTTCAGCCCGGTAGAGAACAGCAGCAAGTGCTGGGCATTTTTAAGTCCTGCGTCTTAAGCTTCTTAGGAAATGGCACCTGAGTCCGCACTCCTCAAAGACACTCTGTGGGGTGGTTTAGTCACTAAGTCATGTCTGAGTCTTGTGACCCCATGGACTGTAGCCCACCAGCTCCTTTGTTCATGGGATTCTCCAGGCAAGAATACTGGAATGGGTTGCCATTTCCTCCTCCAGGGGAATCTTTCTGACCCAGGGATTGAACTCAGGTCTCCTGCATTGCAGACAGATTCTTACCAACTGAATTTGCCCTCTGGTGCAGATTCTTTAAACTCTGTGCTAGAGGGCAAATATTTCTTAGCAGTCCCCCCCTCCACCCATACCAAGGGTAGGGTATGAATATCTCTATTGTTGTGTCAATTTAGTAATTCTATGATCAAAGTAAAAACATTATTTGTTCACTTATTAGTATGGAGAATTAAACATAGTTTCCTAATTTCTCAAGAGAAAACTTGTTTTCCAGAAATGAAAGATATAGCAAATAGGTAAAGAACCTTCCAGATCACTTAGGCAGAAATACAAACCAAAGGGTGGTTAAGCCAACCATTTGACTGTAAAGTATACGTGTGCAGAGAAGCGTAGAAGTCAGTCTCCTAAAGAGTTGATTGAGCTTTAGAACTTTTGATCATTAACATTAACTGAACAGAACAAACAAGAAAAGCAAAAATACCTGTCTAGGAGGATGAAATTTGTTTCATCTGGATTTTTAGATCTTGGTGTCGCATCTGGGAAGGAAAAGTCAAGACTGTATTTAATGGACATTAAGGGAGTTCCCCTTCCCCATCTCTGTACTTCATGCCCACAGCAGTGTGTTCTTACATGCCTGGCAGTGAGGGGAGAGGTCCTTCACAGCCTGCTCTGACAGAGTCCACTTTTGCTTCAAAGCAACTAAAGAGCTAAGATAGCGGTTCAGCTGCAATAATCTCCTGAATTAATGATGGGTTACACAAGATAAGTCTATTCCTTTCTCACTTAAATGTTTAAGTCTGGAAGTTCTGCTCCAGGAAGCAGTCAAAATTCCAGCCTTCTTCTCTTGTGCCATTTCCCCATCCATGTGGTCCAAGACGGTGGACCACCACCACCCCCATGCCAGCTAGCGGGAAGGGGAAAGGAAAAAGGTGAAGACCTGCTGCTTCCCTGTAGGGATGTGACCCAGAATTGCACTTACCACTTGGCTCACCTTTTATCAGACAGAAGAAACATAGTCATGAAAAGAAAGAATGTGTAGCCCTTGTTTTGGGTATCCAATGCCCCACTCAAAATTAAGGGGTTGTAATTACTGAAATGAAAGAAAAGGGGAGAAAGAATACTGCAGGAGTACCATTATAACAGTTCTCTGCTCCAGCAGTGATAAATTTTATTTCATTTGATAAATCACACTGTGAGAAAGCTTAATTTTATAATTGCCCTTCCATGAGTTAGGTGTTACTGAAAAATGAACTGGAATTTTTAAAAAAGGATTTATGTTTTTGAAACCTGGCTTTGACCAGCCTGGCATTGTTGCCAACTTTTCTAACCTTTTCTCCCCATAAACTAGCCCACCCTGCTCCCATTCCACCACCACTACCACTTAACAACTCACTAGTGATTGCTGTTACTACTGTGTTCCTGGGAAAGGACTTGTCTGTTTCCCTTTCCAGGTTGATATCTGCGCAGCTTCCCCCTCATTCATCAGCAAAGCCACAGTGGTGAGCAAAGCTGGCAGCCTTCATGGGGCTGGGAGGCTGTCTCCCTTGAGGGAGGCCCTGCCAGGGGCAGAAGTCACCTGGGTAGTTGGGAACACAGATGCTTTTTTTGGTGGCAGCATTGCACAGTCACAGTGAGCTGCCATGCCAATCCTAAGTATTTTTATTTTGAACCTCTTCACCCTTGGGGTATGAAATGAGGATTAGAGAATTTGTTGCATATTGGTTTTCAGGATTTATGAGTATGAACAAAAGAGAATTCACACTCTGATCCTATGCAAAAAAAAAAAAAAAAGCAGACATTCTTTCATTTGGGGGAAACATAAAGGAGTATTCAAAAAAATGTTTGAATAAAGCCCTTTGTAGCTTTCTATGGCATACATGAATATTTATAACATTTAGGAGGTAGACTAGCAATGGATCAGAGGATAATATGCTGGCCGGCTGCCACTACCCCAGGCTGCATGAAGCATGCTGATAGCCACAGTTGCTGCTGTATTAGGAGGTTGGTTCTATTTCAGACATACCCATATTTAGGTGAATTTATTTATTAATATTATTTCAAGATAGTCATTTTATTTGGAATGAGAAGCCTGAGGCAAACCTCTATTCTTCTGGAAACATTAACAGAAGCTAATTCATAAGGAAAGAAAAATGTTTTGAATCATTATATTTGGGTATCACTAATCATGCCATTACATTATTAGCAACAATTTGTTTTCTATCATCAGTAACATTATTACAAGACTCATGGTGAGAGCACTGGACTTACCTCAATCTATGGAAAAAAGAATCTCTAAGTAAAACTCTAAATGTTCAAATGTACCCATTTCCCAGTCCTTTTCAACACAATAGAAATCTTTCAAAGGACTTTGAAAGTTTACTTCTTTATATGGCATACATGATCTGGGCTAAATGTAGATTTTCTGAAGGGTATGTTTCAAAGCAATTAAATATGTGTAGTGCCTAAGCAAAAAATTTTGCTAGGCAATATAAAGAAACCCAAAAAGTACTCCTTGGCTTTTAAGATTATATGCAGTTGAAAATAAAACATAACACATAAAAATCAATAAAAGATGTAAAACTAGTTCAAAACAGTAATAAAAGAGATGTCAGAATGGAGAAAAGACAGTCTCTTAAGCAAGTTGTATTGGAAAGTCTGGACATCCACATATAAGTCAATGAACTTAGAACACTCCCTCATACTATACACAAAAACAAATTCAGAATGGCTTAAAGACTCAAATATGACACCATAAAATTTCTAGAAGAGAACATAGGGAAAGCATTCTCTGACATAAATTGTAGCAATGTTTTCTTAGGTAAGCCTCCCAAGGCAATAGAAAAAGCTAAAATAAACAAATAGGACATAATCAAACTTATAAGCTTTACATAGCAAAAGAAACTATAAACAAAATGAAACCTAAGGAATAGAAAATATTTGCAAATGATGTGACTAACAAGGGCTTAATTTCCAAAATATACAAACCACTCAAACAACTCAAAAACAACCAACCAACCTGATCAAAAAATGGGCAGAAGACCTAAATAGACATTTCTCCAAAGAGGACATACAGATGGCCAACAGACACATTAAAAGATGTTTAGCATTGCTAATTATTTGAGATGCAAACCAAAGCTACAATGAGGTACCACCTCCTACCAATCAGAATGGTCATCATCCAAAAGTCTGCAAATAAATGCTAGAGGGGGTATGGGAGAAAGGGAACCCTCACACACTGTTGATGGGAATGTAAATTGGTACAGTCACTATGGAAAACAGTATAGAGGTTCCTTAAAAAACTAAAAATAGAACTACCATATGGTCTAGCAATCCCACTTCTGGGCATATATCCAGAAAAGATGAAAGCTCTAATTAGAAAAGATAACACACACCCCAATGTTATAACAGCACTATTTACAATAGCCAAGACATGGAAACAATCTAAATGTCCATTGACAGATGAATGGATAAAGCAGATATGATATATATGTATGTGTGTGTTAAGAACAGAATATTACTCAGGCATAAAAAAGAATACCATTTGCAGCAACATAGATGGACCTCGAGATCATACTACATGAAGTAAGTCAGATAAAGACAAATATCATATGATATCACTTACATGTGGAATCTAAAAAAGTGATACAAATGAACTTATTTACAAAACAGAAACAGACTCAAAGACATATAAAACAAACATGGTTATCAATGGGGAACCAGGGTTGAGGGGATAAACTGGGAGTTTGGGATTAACAGATGCACACTAATATATATAAAATAGATAAACAACAAAGATTTACTGTATAGCACAGGGAACTATATTCAGTATCTTGGTAACAGACTATAATGGAAAAGAAAAAAATACAGATTTATACATGTATATGCATAACTGAATCATCTCATGATACACCTGAAACTAATATTGTAAATCAACTATACTTCTATTTTATTTTTTTATTTATTTTTTACTTCTGTTTTAAAAATGGTGTGAACAAGCATAATGCAGAGAGGTAACTTCTTATATCAGAGAAAAATAAAGCCTTGTTAAATACAGTATAATCAAATCCAGACTTGTTACTCTGAGCACCCATTCAGCCTCATTTCACACTTCATCTTCTCTGCACTCAGTCCAAGTTAGTGAGACCAACCTGCTTTCCTTTCTTTCTGCCTCAGGGCTTCTGCACTAGCTGTTACCTTTGCCTGAGACTGTCTTCCTCCAGCCTTCACCAATCTGACTCTTTCACATCATTCAGGTCTCAGTCCACATGTCCCTCCCTCCAAGTAGTCCTCCCTGACCACTCTTCAAATGTTCTTCTACCCTCCACACCTTGCCAGACAGGTGATTCTCAACAGATAACCTTGCTTCAACAATTGATTTCACATTTTAAGATGATCTTTTTTTTTTCATTGTCTCTTCATTGCTCATCTTCTCCACTAGAATGTAAATGTCCTAGACCGGGTATCTGATCTATTCAGTTCACTGGTATTTCTCTAGTACCAAGAAAGGTGTCTGGCATGTCATAAATATGAAAGAAATATTTGTTGCATAAAAGAATAACCCTATTCCGGTGTTAGACTTAGTGAGATAGGACAATACACTAAAGCATTTATAAAGGAATTTATGTAATGATTTAATCCAAACGCATTTTCTGTTTTATTAGAAAACCTGATCAAGCAGAATGTCCTAAGCATTTTATATCACCAATACATTATGCAAGGTGAACTCCTTAGCTTTCTGCTCCTCGGTGGACCCTGTTCTGTCCACCTCCTCCCTCTGGTGCTATGTCAGTCCTGTAGGGCCCTGCCCTGCATACAGAGATGCACAATTCTCTGCAAATGCCCGCAGAGACACCTGAGCCGCCATGTCCATGGCCATCACATGTACAGTATACCATGAGCATCAGCTTATTACCTGCTTATATCTGTATGCCACTCACCTCTTAGATATTAAAGATCTGTAGGATGAGACAGGAGCCAGGATTCTTCCTCAGGGATACATACGGTGAAGACTGGGTCAGCTCCTGGGCCATTTTATCTTTTCTCTCTGGTCCTCCCCATGCGTTTATTCCACTTGGTTGCTGTCACGGGCACAATCTTGGCAGGTGAGAGACAGATATACTTCTACATATACATGTGGAAAAAAATTATTGTCCCAATATATGAGGATCTGAGTGAAATAATCAGAATGTTGTGAATGTGGTTTTCCACATGGTAAGCTAGGAGTAATTGACTGAGGTCCTGTATTTGACAGGACAGGGGCAGAGTCAAATCAGAAGGGGCAGAAAGAAGAAAGGAGAGAGCAGTCTGGCAAACCTTTGAGAACAAGGAGGGCAGAGGTCTCAAGGGGCAATAAAAGGAAAGACAAGAACTGCTGAAGGCAGGAGCTCCTCATCAAGGGAGCAGGGAGGGAGCTTGGCTGAGCATTCTGGCAACTGCTATGAAGGGGAGGAGGTCGGGAGAGGAAGAGTGCCAGGTGCTACTGCCTGCAGGGCCTGCTGGCCGGAGCCTGAAAAACAGCCATAGGAGTCTGCTCCCCTCCAGGGACAGGAGCGTGAAGGGAGAGCTCAGTCCCGGCACAGGAGTCAGTACAGAGCTGGTCAGAAGAGCCGGAGATGGCTGGGGAGACCTGGTGGGCTGCTGGCCATCTGGAGAGGCATGAAGGTGTAAGGTGGGCAGCCCGTCCCTGAGAGGAGGGTCCCACAGAAGGTAACCGGGGAAGCCCAGACCCCAAGGACCCATCTGAGAAGAGCCCTCTCTGACCTCTCCTTGGGTTCAAGGGGAAGGAATGACTTGCCTCCTAGCTTGAGGGGGGTTTGCACAGCCTCAGGGCCTCTCACGTGGCCCAGGCTTGATTGCCCACAACTGGTCACTCCCTTGCTAGATGGCATCGTTGTGCTGGTCACGCTGCAACTCAGACCCTAGGAAGGACATGTGCTTCTGGGTCACTCTGTTTACAGCTTGATACAGAAATAATACTAATGTTATTCTATTTCATACATATTATATAATTTATATAAATGATATATTTAATATAATCAATAAATGCCTGACACAGGGTCACTGGGTATGCACTGTCTACGCCTTTATCCAGACCAGACTCCCACTGATCTGCTCAATAGGACAGGCCCAAAGCCTGGGAGGTGCCCTTAAAAAAGGGTTTGTCTTGTGAAGACACATTCACTAGGTTATATGTGAGTTCTCTGGACTACTCTTGCAAATTTTCTTAAAATTTGAAATTACTTCAAAATAAACACTGAGAAGAAGAAGAAGGAAAAAAAAAACAACCTGAGGGTAGTTACAGAAACCTTGGCTTGCTACCTCATTTTTCCTTCCTGAGCTTCCCCATGTGAATGCACATCCTGAGGGAGATTCATCAGCTTTCAGTTGGGTCCTTCTCTCATCCTGTAGGTGAGGAATTGTGTGAACACAATTCTTGCAAATAAGCTCTGAAGACCCATACTGAGAATTAGTCCCAAGGAAAATGGTGGTCCTGGGAAATTTGGAATGTGGATTCCCAAGGGGAAGCCTGGCATTCTTGGTTTGCATCCACCAGGGTAGGCTGATGAGGGAACCCTAAGGTGGGACCTTCCCAGCAGGGGGTGGGGCTGTGTCAGAGTCAGGGCAGGTGTAGAGAAGGACTTGCTCTGCCCACCTGCTCTGATACAGGTCCCTTCTAAAGGAGCACATTCTCCTCATTTTGTCCCTGAATTACAAATCACTGTTTTAACAAGCCAGTTGCTGATAGGAATGTATCATAACCCCGGGTTTGCTGGGATGGGAAAAACAAAAAAAGATAAGAAGCTCTGCTTTGGAGTGATCAGGTATTTTCCCACTGGCTGGCATTGGAGGAAAGTTGCCTGGCCTGCTCCAGGCAGGCCAACCTGCTCTAGCAGGGCCCAAAACCCTAGGGTATAATTTTTGACTTCATCCCTGCTGTGGCAGTTGGATAATAAAGCCTATATCTTTTAACCTTAGTTTATGCCAACTTTCACTGAGAGTAGCAATGAATAAACAGTCACCTGCTGTCAAAAATCACACACAAGACTTAAGTCTGCAGAAAGATAGAAAAACTAACTGGATGACTTTTAGTGGTGATAAATGCAAAATTCTCCACGTCAGTCCATGAAACCACCTGCACATCTACAGAGCAGGAAGTTCAGTGAAGAGTGCTGAGAGGTTTAATTCACTAGAAGTTCAAATATCAGCAATGTGACTTTTTTAAAATTGTGGACTTCAATCTAGAGGACTGTCTAGAAGACACCTGAAACTTATGAGGAATTGTTGAAGCAAATGGGGATATTTAGGCTGAACCAGAATAGATATGGGGGTGAAGAGATGTCCATGATAGCTATCTTCAAGTATTTGAAGAACTGTCCTAAAGGAACTAAACATGTTTGTTGTGGCTTAAGAGCTCAGAGATAGGATGCTAGGATAAATGGGGTGAAAAACAAAGGTGCAAACACTTGGACTCAAAATGATAAAGAAATGTCTAGTGGTCATAAATGTTGAAAAATGCAAGGGGTTGTCCTTGGAGGTAATTGAGTTCCTTGTTGCTGGGTGCATTCAAACAGTGAGGAGCCAGTATCTGCAGGCAAGCTTTGATGGCATTATGCCCCTGGAGACAGTTAAACAAGGGAACTTCTGAACTCTCCTGCAAACCCAGGAAAGCACCTGTAGCATATTAAATATTGCATTGCATGGGTCAGTGGGTGCAAAGGAGGGGTCGGGTTAAAAATATCCAGTTAACTCTTCTTTGGCCTTGAGAAAGCATCCTGTAACTGCACTGACCAGCAGTGGTAGTGGAGTCCCATCACTGCTACAGCTAATGCTACATTTTCTAACATTATTGTGCAGCCATCTCAAAGAGAAAGAATGGGCCCCGTTGCAAAGCCAGATTTGGACTGCAAAGTTAAACTGAAGTTATCTTTGAGTACAATTAAAAGGGATACGTCAAAATTAAAACCATTGTTAAAATTAATCAAAGATTTAGAAAGGTTAGAATGAACTCCAGAGCTGGAAATTACTGATTTAAACAATTGTTCTCACATTTTAAACTACATAATGAGCTAAAAATTATGAAGCCTCAGAGTATAGCTGTAAAGAGGAGTCTTAATACCAAAGTCAGAATGAAATGTTTTAGCTTTCAAAACTAAAAAGCAGAACAATTACTCCCTACAAAATGGTATAGGAAGAGGTTTCTGACCCCTGCTAATTGTTTTATTATTCTTCAGAGGGGCATACTGGCAGCATTTCCCAGGGTTCTCAGTAATTACATTCCATTCAATATCTGAAGAATTACAATAATTCTACATGGAGTATACTTGTGCCCTTCGGATGCAAAGCCTTTGGAGAAGTGAAAAAACAACTTAAAGTAAATTAGCAGGAAAATTATCATAGTTAACTGTTTATTTCAGGGCTCCATATATCAGAGGCTAATTATACACTCTATGTTACATTTTCTTGGAGGTATTTGTAATATATTTCTCATGCTGATCAATGGATGTGCTGGTTTTCAGGATCCTTTATGAAAGTGAAGTTCAAACTTTTCCAATTGCTTCTTTGTGTATGAGAAATTACCCACTGCAGACACATGTCCCTTCATGCTTGCCAGAGTCCTCAAAGCAGTAATATTCAGCGAGGCATTATGAATGTTCACCTGTGTGTACTTGCAAAGCTTCAACTCTTCTGTGAGAAAAATTCCCTCCCAAATAAGTTTATTTTTTTTTTTAACACTGCGTCAGTTTTCTCAGAGTCATCTCCTAATTTTGGCAAGCCGACAGTCAATAAGAGAAGCAAGCAAGGACTGGAGTTAAATAACCACTCAGAAATTAGGAAGTCTCTTTTCCTGGCCAGAACCTTATCAATTTTCTGCTCGTGTTAGAGTTAACCACCATCTCTGAGGGACAACCTTGAGAACAAGTATCCTGAGATGTTTCACAGAGACTGGGGGTCCCAGTTATCCTCAAAATGGCAGGGGCAAGAAATAGTGGCTCAGAAACAGTGCTTCCGCCTCATGTTTTTCCTCATGTTTCTGTCCGTCTCTTTCCTCCTTTCTTTGTCTTTTAACTCAGTTAAGTGCAGTTCAAAAGGTTTTCTTATAAGTTTTTATGGTAGCCGAAATTTAGGAATTAAGATTACTTAATGACAAAATTAACAAAGGTTAAATAAATTATGATCCATCCACATGACTGAATACCTGGTTATTTTAAAAAAAGATTTTAAAGTGCAGATGGCATGGAAAAGTCATAATGCCATGTGAAATAATTCAAATCAAAACAAAAATATATATGACTTCCATTTTTTGAAAAAAAATGCTTATATATATTTGTTTTTAAAATATTAGAAGGGAATGTACCAAAATATAGCTGAAGTTACTCTTTGAAGCAATATTCTGTGTGATTTTTTTACTTAGTTCTCAACATTTTCTAGATTTTGTGATTTTTCTAAAATGTGCATGTGTTACTGTTATAATCAGAAAGGATGAAGGAGGGAAGGAGGAGGGAATCACATAATTAAGGTTAATGTTAAAACACACACTTTTGCTGGAAAATGAAAAAGGCTAATAATGCTTAGTGTATAGAAAACTGTGGCAATAGAATATCTATGACCATTCTGTCAACATCATCCAATATCTCATTACTGTTTATAGTGAGGAACTTGACAAGCCAAACCCTCTCCAAACCTAGAATAGCTACAAATTCTCTTGCAAATTCACAGTGACCTCAAGAGAGGATGGTAAGAACTGGTCCTGAAGAATAAGGTTCAGACCCAGGAAAAACAGCCTGCTTTTTACATTCTAAGGAATAAGCAATTAGACTAGAGTTATGCCAGTAGTATTCCTCACCTGACAAATACCTTGTATGTGTATGTGGGTGGTAGGGGGTGCCTCTGTCAAGTAATTAAACAGCTTATATATCGACCAGTTGCCTCCAGATAATCAACAGATCAGAACCTGCTATTTTTCATGGTCCCAGGTATCACTAAAGTAAGTAACGGTGTGGTTTGTTTTTGTTTTTTGGATTCTACACTAAGCTTAACCTGAATTTCAGTTTTTCTTTTTTTTTTTTAGCGAATGATTGCGAATACTGCCAGAACAGTGAGATACTGCAGGAGCCAACCCTTCAGTAAGTTAAATGCTGCCGCAAAATGGATCTTAGTGATTAAGTCCTTTTTAATGGGGCTACAGAGACATTCTTGAAGCCGGGACAATATTTGATTGTGTCAGAGACGCTTTGAATCGTGAATCCCATCGGACAAGGGCCTTGTGTTTAAAGATTTTCTAGCTGTAAAACTAGAAAATAACCATAAGAATATTATTTTATGAATGAACTCAGAAAGTTCATTTGCTCTTTTCAGAATGGATAGAGACAACTAAGGCATGAATGCCAACAAATCCTGCCTCTAACCAACTCTCTTTATGACTCACTGCTTCATGTTAAGAAACTCACATCAAATCATGATGACTCATTCCGTCATTTATAAACTGGGAAGGATATTTATTGTCTCTTGGGGTATTGAGAAACTGCCTGAATGTATATAAGCACACTTGTAAAAGGTCCCTTAGCAGGAATTCATATTATATTTCTAGTATTTCTAGGTGAATTAAGGTGCTTTTCTTAAATCTGCACATTTAGCACAATAGCTGGTATAATAAATGCTTTAATAGGAAACTGTCACTAATAATAAATAGCAAGTTTAAACTGTTGGGAGTTAAGTGGCATCATCGCACCAGATCATCGTGCTGGGCCAGTGCTACTGTTTCCTCAGGGCTGGGACCTTGGGTGGGGCTTGGAGCTTTGGCTCCCTCCAGCTGGTCTGGGAGTGAGAAGGTGGCCCCTGTAAAGTTGTGTGCTAACTTCATTGTATGAGTCACTTGAAGCCATTGGGCTCATTAATTTAACACGATAATCTGACATGGACATGACTGCGAGGCTACCAGTACCATCCCCTCCAGTAAATCTAGTGCACAGAGACTAAAGTTTCTCATTTTATTCATCAGAGCTATCTTTGCTCTTCTTAGCACAGGACTGACCCAAAACAAGGGTTTGCTAACACAGGATACCAGAATTGCTAAACATTTATTTTTTAATACCTGGGGGTGGGGGGGGGGGTCTAGGAAAAATAGTCTTGTCTTAGAGAGCAAGATCCTTAAAAAAAATTTTATTCAAATGATTATGTCTCTACTTTCTTCCAAAATGAGAACAGCTTGCACATCATCACTTGTTCTTATGTGGATTCTGCCAAAATTAAAGTGTCTCATATTTCTTCATCTAGAAATGTACTATATGTATAAATACATGGTTATAAAGCAGTTATACAAGCAAGTATGAAAATATATAGGTGATGACTACAACAAGGGTTCATAACCTAGAATCCACTGCCCTTCAGAGGGGTCTAGGAAATTCCTGAAATTAAACACAAAATGCCTAAGAGGGTTCAAAGCCTTGAGAAGGTTCTCCATGAGGCCCAAGAACCAAGATAGAATATATTTTGTTCTATAAGCTTCTTTGGAAGTATAATCCTACATTCTCCTACATCTCCTAGAGACATGGGGTAGGGGGAATATATATATATATATATATATATCTCCACTGCATTTGTTGAAATTATCAGTAACTGCTAGTAAACAACAGCTGCTCAGCTCTGAAGTCAACAATCTATAGATAAAGCTATAGGAATAGATTCATAAACATTGTGGGAATATGTACAATGTAATTATAGTATATTGTACATGTAGAGTACACTGCCAGTGACAAGCAAGGAAATTAAGCACTGTGGTATTATTTATATGTGATAATTATACTGATGAGTTTCTTCTTAGAGCAAGTGGGGCCTTTGTATCTTCCCTCTGCTTTTCTCTGTTCAGACCTGCAACACTCCCCTTCGCCCCCCATGCAGATGGCATTCTAATTGTCTTTGGGAGTGGTGTGTGGATCTAAGGAGAACAGATGGATTGCAGAAGGCAATGTGCTATGGCAGAAAGAACGCTGGTCCAGAGTCCAGGCTGGCTCCGCCACTCCTACTGTCCCACATTGGCATCCATGGGGCAGAGGCCACCCATGGACCATGGCTGAGGTGTTGGATCTAAATGGAGCTTTTTTCCCTCTTTTATTCTGAAATAATGTAATCATTCAAAAATGGAAGAATTCCCAGGGAAGAAATCCAGATTTCTCATTTCTCTAGAAAAATAGGAAGATCCGCCAACTCAGGATGCAGGAGCTGGATAGTCGCTTCTGAAGGGAACTATCTTTCCCATTTCACCAGAGGTCAAACGACCTTCCTCATTCACATCTATTCCCCATATAGGCATCTGATTGGGTATTTGATTCTTCTTTCAGCCTGGTTTTAGGGAAATCAGTTGACTTCAGATCGCTCTGGTGCTCAAATGCTTTGGGGAGTGGATGAAACTAGAATGGTAACTGGGATTTCAGAACAAATAGCATCAGAGAATTGAAGGTCTAGTAGAAGTCATGACTTTAGCCTGAGTTGATTTTTTTTCTGAGTATGGACAGTCATACAATCTATTCAGTAATGCTGTATATTGTCTGCAAGTATTAAGGGCAGTCAGACTTAAGAGTCTCACTAGCTTGCTTCAATTCAGCTCAGGTGTTAAGTGCTTTTGTTAGAAGCTAATGAAAACTATGTCTTTTTGCCATTAGTCCTCGTCTGGGTCAAAGGGAGCAGAGATCACAGTGGTACACTCTGGGGGATGGCAAGGGGAAACAATTTTAATATATAACCAGGATTGTCAGGTGATGCTTTCATTTTTATTTGGTGTTTTTTTTTAAACAATATCTGATGCAAAGGAAAATGATTGAAATACATGATTCCAGGGAAGAAAAGGGTGGGAGGGAATATAGTGTGTTGAAAGGTCTTGATGGAAACCAGGAATCCATGATAAATGTAATAAATTAGAGAAAATAAAGCTGTATCTTATATGCATATATTATGCAATGCCAATCCTACTCTTTTCTCTTTCGATAGATCCTGATGCAGCTCAAGCTAATAAGAACCATCAGGATGTCCGGAGTTATGTACGGCAATTAAATGTGATTGACAACCAGAGAACTTTATCACAGATGTCACACAGACTAGAGCCTCGTCGACCATAGACATTTCAAGTGCCCAGAACAACGTTTGCCTCCATCCACAATCTTTCAAAAATGCCATTTATGCTACTACTGACCGTATTGTCACTAGAGAATTCTATAAAACAAGCAAAAACCCCTCCTGAGACATCTCAGGGCTGCATTCAGCTTACCAGCATCATGACAAGAGAAGAAATTATTTGACTTGCATCAGCTTGCACACTCTAACTTAGAAATCCCCTGTTCATAGTCACTTGATTTTATTTCCAGTTGTGCCATCTTCTTTGCTGAAACATAAAATAAGAGCAACGTGAAGCGTATGGTAGAAATATCATTGTCAAGAGAAGTATCAAGCTCCTGATATTTTTTCTAGGAGTAATTACAGGATGAGATGTGCTACAAATGGTATTTATTTGGCTACATCAGTGGTGGTATAGTTTCATAATTTCTAACTCAACGTCTTGACTTGAGCATGGGGTTTTTGGGAGGTGTTGAGGAATCCATGTAACTCCAAACTAGAGGCTGTATTCTTCCATCTTCATAGTCTTACCTCTGAAGGAATTGTACCTGACCACATTACTATAAAACATTCTGGCTATTTATGTAATTTTAGGGAAGACTGGTCTGTAATTTCTGAATGACTTATAGAATAATATTTATGTTTACAATATGACTTTTTAAAATTTACAAATCAGGATTGCATATATAAGAATTCCACTGAGAAACTCCAAGGTTCTTAAAATTGCCAGCGTTAAGATTAAAAAAAAAAAAAAAAAAAAGACATTTCAGAATAGCACAATATGCACAAAAAATTTTTCAAAATTATTTTCCTGGGCATTAAGAAACCTTTACTATTGGCTAATTATTGTTACTGATTTAAAAAACCCACATATTTTCTGGACTTAAATGTTATTACAGATACCTTAATTTTCAGCAATTGTTTTGCACTTTCAGATAGATTGTAAATAGTTCATTCAATCAATGGTATAGAGTTATTTATTTGCTACATATAGATATTGTGCCAAATAATTACTTTTTATTTATTTTATTTAGTATGTAATTTTGGAGTACATTTTTTCCTGTTTCCACAATTAGGCTACATTTAATGTGCAGGAATTGTATGTATGTATATCTTCTGTAAATAACAACTAGTACCTTCATTAAATATAATTGTGACAAGAAAAGATGTGTTGTTCTCAGTTTCTATAATATAGGAGAGATAACCACTTGATATGGTGGGGTCCTGTATTTTTTTTTAATTGAAATAAAATTCACATACTCTAAAAGTCACCTTTTAAAAGTATACAATTCATTGGTTTTTAGTATATTCATAAGGTTGTTCAACATCATCACTATATAATTCAAGCACATTCTCCTTATCCCTTAAATAAACCCCATACACACTAGCAGCTGCTTCTCACTTTCCTCTCTCACCAGTCCCTGGAAACCACTCCAGTCAGCCCTCTATATACAAATGAGTTCTGGTCTGAGAGTGCATTTATAAATCTAATTTTTTGTAAGTCCAACAAAATTAGCCTAGGTACCCAACTAACAATCAACTATGTAGTACTGTACTATAATAGGTTTATAATATTTTTCACACAAATAATATACAAGACAAGTACGAAAAATAAAGACAACATTTTTAATCTTACAGTATAGTACCTTGAAAAGTACAGGAGTAGGACAGTACAACTGGCATTCAGGGGCTGGCATCAGATGAACAGGCAAGAAGAGTTACTGACTGGAGGCGGGAAGGAGGGTGGGCCATGGTACAGATGAACGACGGTCAGCAAAAGGAGACTGAGGGCAAGCTGCAAATTCACTCACGCCTGCTGCCGATGAAACACATGCTCACATCTTTGAAAGTTCTCAACTTAAAGATTCATATATGAAAAAAAATGAATTAAAAAAAGATTCATATACAGGGGACTTACTGAATCTGCTTTGTCTATGAATTTACCTATTCTAGACATTTTGTATAAATAGAATCATATAATACAGAGTCTTTTGTGTCTGGTTTCTTTGACTTAGTATAATGTTTCAGGGTTCATCCACATTGTAGCCGGTATCAGTACTCCATTCCTTTTTATGGCTGTATAGTATTCCATGATATGGATATGTCACATGTTGTTCGTTTACTTATCAGTTAATGGCCATTGGGTTTTTGCCACTTTTTAGCTGTTAGGAATACTGCTGCTATGAAGAGGCACTGGATTTTAGAGCAACTATGGGTCCTACACCACTTTTTAGTGATTTAAGCAATTGGTATACTACTTGATGAAAAAATTTCCAAAACAATTTAATTCCCCAACCCATGTCTGTTTTTTAATGTCAGCATTTTCCAGAGTGTATTTCAGGCTATAATCCCACAAGTTCACAAACTGTCCCTTCCAAAACACACACAATTGCAGAATTAGACACAAAACCAAGATGACATCTTCAAAAACTTGGGGAACCATAATACATACCCTTCTTAGAAATGATTCCCAGTGTTCATTAACGTATCCAAGGCTCTGCGAAGTCCTGCTGTAATCCCTTTTAACATTCACAGTCAAAGGCCTCTTTGAGAAATGCCACAGCAGCCAAATGCCTTTCTGTCTTCATTTATGTAACAGTTCAAGGTCCCCAGGTACAGGGGTAATATTTTATGCAACATTATGCCTTCTATCCAGAGTCGAGCTGGAAACCTAGAATTTACCAGAGAATTTTAAAAGTCATCAAATAAATTTTATCGAAGTTATTATTCTTCAGCACTTTACCATCTCATAGACCTTAGTATCAGCTACAAAGTTTCCCTTATATAGTGTAATGCTTTTCCACCATTATATAGTTTTCCTTTCCTAGATAATTTTAAAAGCTGGCAAAATGATGCTGATAGCCTATCCCTTGGGAATCTTTGCACTTGTTTACTCTTCCTTACTCCTATCTTACTTAAAAGCTGATATTCTACATGACATCCTTCCTTTCTCCCAATTCCATGGTGACTGACCCCTTTTGACCTTATTTTAATTTGGATTCCACATTATTCAAAATTAATACATACTCTCCCCTTATATTCCCCTCGGTCTTCCAAATGAGAATAACTATTGCTATACTTAATAACGATAAGGGATTTTTAATTATGTCTGGCTCCTTTGAAAACGTATTAAATGCCATTATTCAAGGTAGCGATGGTGAAGTAAAAGAATTCACCCAGCAAAAACAGTAGTAGCCAAGCAACCCTTCCTGAAGCAGGAGATGCAGTTAATAGTTTAAAACTTGCAAACAAGCCAAGGGAAAATGAGATGCCTACAGTGTCACAAGAAGGATAATGAGGTTTGCTGGAAGATGTGAGAAAGAAGAAAGAATGTTTTTACAAAAAGCGCCTGTAGAAAATTATACATTTAAGTGTTTAACATACCTGCTTAGCACAGTGTACAGCGACTAAGCTTTTCCAGCAATTTTTGAATGCCATACAGGTTAGATTTCTCCTGAATTCAATGGCATTTCCTCTGAAATATGAATGCAAATCAATAACTACCAGTGTAGGGAAATTAAAAGAAGTGTCATTCTGGTTTCATATTGGGCTTATAATTTTTTTGAAAAATCAGCACAGAAAATGCAGGGTTGTAAAAATGAAACCCCCACCTCAATAGTTTTCCTTTACCTGTTAATCTAAAATGTACTGCCTCTCTTACTGTGGAATAATCTTCATTTCCTCCACTTGTCTTACATAGAGAAGACTGTGTGGTATTAGATGATCAGAGTACAGCATCAATGACTTAAAAACTGGAGAAGAACCTTTTATTAAGAGCTCGATATTGTCAGTTATCTTTCTATTCATTCATTCATTAGCCAGTAATGATTGAAGGGCTCATAAGTGAGTGCCAGGCCCTCAATGAACTCAGGATTCAACGTAAGGAAAAACTAGAGGGTCTGTGTTCTCCTAGAGCTTATCATCTGATGAAGACTGAAGAGTAATCAAATAAACAGAAAATATAAAGACACTTCCAAGGAAGGATGGAGGGTTGCTGGAACATGTAGTAAGAGGACTTAACCTGATCTGAGGCGAGGAGATGTTTGCTGTGGAGGAACAGCTGATCTGAGCTCTGAAGGATGAAAATGCTAACTCAGCAGAGAGAGAGGAGAGAATGTGTTCTAAGGAAGAAACCACCTCAGCAGCACACAGAAGGTGAAAACCTCACTGGAAGAGCAGGGACAGCAAGGGTGAGCAGGTGCAAGGTGTGCTGGAGACCTAAGACAGGCTCTGAGTGTGCAAAGCCCTGCACGGCCTTTCTAAGGAGCTGTCTTTTATCCCAGAGCAGTAGGAAGCCTGAAGTGCTCAAGGCAGGGGGCGGCATTTCTAATCGCAGCTCTTACAGGCCAGGGCCATTGCTTTATGATATCTCCCTGTGGATGACACATGTCGTACCTAATTCCTTAATTACTTATTATACAGGCTTAAACATAAGGCAGAGAGAATTGTGCATAATGGTAAATATTAGAGTAGTGGTGGGCCTAGATACCCATATAGAGTCACATACCCTTCTTCCTCCTGACTTGGTCCATACTGGGCTACTTTTTAATTTTTTGTTGTGGTAAAATATAGATATTATAAAATTTACCATTCTAACCATTTTTGAGTATACAGCTCAGTGGCATGAAGTACATTCACATTGTGCAACCATCACCACTATCCATCTCCAAAACTTTTCATCAATCTAAACTGAAAACCCCTATTATATAATAACTCCCCACTTCCCCCTACCCCCGGTCCCCAGAAGTTACAATAGTTAGTCCCATACATACGAATAAGTTTCGGTACGACAGTGTGTTCATAACTCCAATTTGTTCATGTAAGTACAACAAAGTTAGCCTAGGCACCCTAACACGATATGGTACTGCACTGCAATAGGTTTATAGTACTTTTCCCACAAACTACACACACAAAAAAGACAAAAAATAAAGAGAATATTTTTATTCTTATAGTACAGTATGTTGAAAAGCACAGTAGTGCAGTACAACAGTACAAACCTAGACAGCATATTAAAAAAGAGAGGCCTTACTTCCTACAAAGGTCCATATAGCCAAAGCCATGGTTTTTCTGGTAGTCAGATATAGATGTGAAAGCTGGACAATAAAAAAGGCTGAGCACCAAAGAAATGATGCCTTTGAACTACACTGCTGGAGACTCTTGAGAGTCCCTTGGACAGCAAGGAGATCAAACCAGTCAATCCTCTAGGAAATCAACCCTGAATATTCACTGGAAGGACGGATGCTGAAGCTAAAGCTCCAATACTTTGGCCCCTGATGCAAAGAGCTGACTTATTGGAAAAGACCCTGATGCTGGGAAAGATTGAAGGCAGGAAAAAAGGACAGAGCGTGAGATGGTTGGATGGCATCACCAACTCACTGGACATGAGTTTGCGCAAACTCCAGGAGATAGTGAAGGACAGGGAAGCCTGGCGTGCTGCAGTTTGGGGTCGCAAATAGTCAGACACAACTGAGCGACTAAACAACAACAACAGTACAACAACTAGCATACAGGACATGTTCATACCTTTGCAAGTGTCAACTCGAAGGTTTGTATGTAGAGGACTTACTGTACTCCACTTCTATGGATTTGGAAGTTACCTTATCTGAGTGGAACCATACAATAGCTGTCCTTTTGCAGACCTGAGGAGAGGACTAGGGTTGGTTGCACAGAGATAGGCCAAAGGGACTGGAGTGTGGTCCAGGCCACAACCAGAGATGTGCACAGGATGGAGCCCAGGTTTGCCATAAAAGCCCCATTATTAACCTGCATGTCAAGGGAGGGGTGGGGCCCACCATATCAGCCCCTCAGCACACTCACAGCGGGCATGGTTCTGCCTCTGGGAGCGTGCAAGCAGCCATGAAATTAAAAGGAGCTCCCAGCAGGAGCACTCCAGTAACATCTACCTCACACTGCAGCTCAGAAATGCATCTGAGGGCTTCTATTCCGACAACTGGGAAGCAGACCCTGACCCTAACAAACAACCCCAAAGCAAAGAGGAAGCCCTGCTCGGTGTCCAGACAACACACCACCCGCTGTACCCCCTAAGAAGGGGATCATGGCCAGCACACACAGAGAAAAGATGTGACAGGCATCCATACCAAAAACAGCCCTCACAGTAAAATTATTACACTCACACAGGCTACACTGGGATGCTCCCACATAAAAATTGCCCTTTAAGATCAAAGTAGATAACTGTTTCTCCTAAATTCAGGGAAACATGGAAAGTTAAGTAAAATGAAAAAGCAGAGGAATTACTCCCAATTAAAAGAACAAGAGAATTTCCTTGAAAGAACAAATAATGAAACAGACCTCTCCTGTCTACTAAACACCAAGTTCAAAATGGATGCAATATAAATACTGAAGGAAAGAAAGGGCTATCAATAGAAATAGGGAGTTCCCTGGTGGTCTAGTGTTTGTGACTTTTTTACTGCTGTGGTCCAGGTTCAAACCCTGGTCAGAGAACTGATATCCCACACACCTCATGGCATAGCAAGGGAAAAAAGAATAAGAAAGAAAGGAAAAAAGAAATACAGATCATTGTAACAAGGAAGTAGAAACTATAAAGAGAAGCCAATGAAAATTTTAAAACTCATTTGTCAAGACAAAAACTGAGCTAAAGGCAATAAGTAGCAAACTAAATAATACAGAAGAATGAACAAGTGATCCGAAAGCTAGAACAATGGAAATCATCCAAGCAGAACAGCAGACAGAAAGACAAGTGGGGGAAAAAAAAAGAAAGCAATAAGCAAGACCTCTGGGATAATTAGAGGGAGCCAACCTATGCATAAATGGAATCCAGAATAAGAAGAAAAAGGGGAATATAAAATATATTTGAAGCAATTATGGCTGAAAATTTCCCAAACCTAAAGAAGGAAAAAGATATCCAGGTACAGGAAGCACAGAGAGTCCCAAACAAGATGAACCCAAACAGACCCACACCAAGAACAGTATAATTAAAATGTCTATTAGTTAAAGTTAATGGTAGAAAGAGTCTAAAGGCAGCAAGAGAAAAACAAGAGTTAGTCACAAGGGAACCCCCATAAGAGTATCAGCTGATTTCTCTGCAGAAACATCACAGGCCAGGAGGCAATGGCAAGATATATTCAAAATCCTAAAAGGGAAAAACACCCAAATGAGGATACACTATCAGCAAGATTATCATATAGAATTGAGGAAGAGGGAACTTGTTAGACAAGCAAAAAAATTAAAGAATATAGTAAGACTAAGCCTATCCTTAAAAAAAACTACTGAATGGTATTCTCTAAATAGAAAAGAAGCAATAATAAATAGGAAAGAGAAAAATCACAATAGGAAAGTGAATCATTTAAATAAGCCAGTACGTAGATTTCTAAAGTTTTTTTTTTTAATTAATTTATTTTTTTTTTATTAGTTGGAGGCTAATTACTTCACAACATTTCAGTGGGTTTTGTTATACATTGATATGGATCAGCCATAGAGTTACACGTATTCCCCATCCCGGTCTCCCCTCCCACCTCCCTCTCCACCCGATTCCTCTGGGTCTTCCCAGCCCACCAGGCCCGAGCACTTGTCTCATGCATCCCACTTGGGCTGGTGATCTGTTTCACCATAGATAATATACATGCTGTTCTTTCGAAACATACCACCTTCACCTTCTCCCACAGAGTTCAAAAGTCTGTTCTGTACTTCTGAACAGTCTGTACTTCTGAACAGTCTGTACTTCTGAACAGACTTTTGAACTCTGTGGGAGAAGGTGAGGGTGGGATGTTTCGAAAGAACAGCATGTATATTATCTATGGTGAAACAGATCACCAGCCCAAGTGGGATGCATGAGACAAGTGCTCGGGCCTGGTGGGCTGGGAAGACCCAGAGGAATCGGGTAGAGAGGGAGGTGGGATGGGGGATCGGGGTGGGGAATACGTGTAACTCTATGACTGATCCATATCAATGTATGACAAAACCCACTGAAAAATAAAAAATAAAAAAAAAATTTTTTAAAAGTCTGTTCTGTACTTGTGTCTCTTTTTCTGTTTTGCAATAGGGTTATCGTTACCATCTTTCTAAATTCCATATATATGTGTTAGTATACTGTAATGTTCTTTATCTTTCTGGCTTACTTCACTCTGTATAATGGGCTCCAGTTTCATCCATCTCATTAGAACTGATTCAAATGAATTCTTTTTAACGGCTGAGTAATATTCCATGGTGTATATGTACCACAGCTTCCTTATCCATTCATCTGCTGATAGACATCTAGGTTGCAAAAATATGGAACACTTCACAAATTTGCATGTCATCCTTGCGCAGGGGCCATGCTGATCTTCTCTGTATCGTTCCAAGTTTAGTATATGTGCTGCCGAAGCGAGCACTCTAGTTTTTTTAATTGTGAAAGCAATCATAAGTACAATGAACAGCAAAAGGATAAACACGAAGATGTAAAAGAGGACATCAAAAGGTGGAAACAAGATGGCAGAGTAGATATGACCTCACCGCTTCAGATGAAAACACCAAAATCACAGCTAACTGCTAAACCACCATCAACCAAAACACTCCAGAACCTATCAGAAATGGTACCCTACATCCAGAGACAAAGAAGACTCCACAACCAGGCATAGGAGGAACACAGTCACAGGAAAATTAAATCCCAAATCCTACAGATGGGCAATCCACAAACTAGAAAAATAGTTATATCAAAGACATTCTCCCACCGGAGTGAAAGTTCTGAGCCCCATGTTAGACTCCTCACCCCGGGGGTCCGGCAATGGGAAGAGGAGGCCCACAGAAAATCTGGCTTTGAGGGTCAGTGGGGTTTGATGGCAGGAATCCCATAGGACTGGGGGAAACAGAAACTCCACTCCTGGGGGTGAACACAAGTTCTCTTGCACACCAGGACCCAGGGGAAAAAAGCAGTGACCTCATAGGATTCAGGGCCAGGTTACCTGCTGGTATTGGAGGGTCTCCTGTGGAAGTGGAGTGAGAGGAGGTAGCGGTAGCTCACTGCAGGAACAAACACAGGAGCAGTGGTAGTTTGGGAGAGTACTCATTAGCCTGAGCTCTCCTGGAGGCAGCCAAGACCTGGCCCCACTCAATAGCCTGTAGCGGCCAATGCTGAAACACCACAGTCAAACAACCAACAGGGCAAGAATACGGCTCCACCATCAGTAGACAGGCTGCTTAAAGTCTTTCTGAGGACACAGCTGCCCACTAAACATACCCTCTGACATGGCCCTGCCCAGAGGAACAAGACCCAGCTCTACCCACCAGTGGGTAGGAAGCAGTACCTCCCGCCAGGGAGCCTATAAAAGCCTCTTAGACAATTTCATTCACCAGGAAGCAGAGTGTAGAAGCAAGAATTACAACCAACCCTACAGCTTGCAGAAGAGAAACCTCAATCATAGTAAGTTAGACAAAATGAGACAGCAGAGACACATGACCAGAAGAAGGAAGAAGATAAAATAAAACCCCAGAATAACAACTAAATGAACTGGAGATTAGGCAATCTACCCAAAAAAGAATTCAGAGTAATGATAGTAAAGATGATCCAAGATCTCGGAAAAAGAAGTGAGGCACAGATTGAGATACAAGAAATGTGTAACAAAGACTGAGAAGAACTAAAGAATAAATAGAGATGAACAATACAATAACTGAAATGAAAAATACACTGAAGTAATCAATAGCAGAATAACTGAGGCAGAAGAATTGGATAAGTGAACTGAAAGACAGAATGGTGGAAATCACTTTCATGGACTAAAGTAAAAAGAATGAAAAGAAATGAAGACACTCTAAGAGACCTCTGGGACAACACTTAATGCATCAATATTTGCATTATAGGGGTTCCAGAAGGAGAGAAGAGAGAAGGAAAGGACCTGGGGAAATATTTGAAGAGAGAATAGCTGAAAACTTCCATAACATGAGAAATGAAACAGTCACCCGAGTTCAGGAAGTGCAGAGAATCCCAGGCAAGATAAACCCAAAGAGATACACATCAAGACACAAAGTAATCAACTGACAAAAATTAAAAACAAAGAATAAATATTAAGAGCAACAAAGAGAAAGCAACAAATAACATACTAAGGAATTCCTACAAGGTTAGGAATTCCTATAGCTTTTGATTTCTAGGCAGAAACTGCAGGCTAGAAGGGAATGACACCATGTATTTAAAGTGATGGAAGAGAATAACCTATACCAAGAATACTCTATCCAGCAAGGCTCTCATTCAAGTTTGATGAAGAAATCAAAAGCTTTACAGACAAAAGCTAGACTAACACCACCAGACCAGCTTTGCAACAAATGTTAAAGCAACTTCTCTAGGCAAAAAAGAAAAGACCACAACTAGAAACAAGAAAATTATGAATGGAAAAGCTCATTGGTAAAGGCAAACATACATTAAAGGTAGGAAATCATCTGCACACAAATATGATATCAAAACTAGCAATTGTGAGTACAGGAGAGCAAAAATGCAGGATATTGGAAATGCATTTGAAATTAAAAGACCAGCAACTTAGAACAACCTTGTTTTTATAGGCTACTATATAAAAATTTCATAGTAACCACAAGCCAGAAAAATACAACCGATACACACAAAAAAGAAAAAGGAATCAAACGTAACACTAAAATTAAATCAGCAAGTCATGAACAAAGAGGAAAGGAAGAAAAAACACCTATAAAAACAAATTCAAAACAATTAACAAAAGGACAACTGGAACATTGCTGTTGTTGGTTAGTCACTAAGTCATGTCTGACTCTTTTGCCATCCCCATGGACTGTAGACCACCAGACTCCTCTGTCCATGGGATTTCCCAGGCAAGAACACTGGGGTGGATTGCCATTTCTTTCTGTAGGGGATCCTCCCAACCCAGGGATTGAACCTGTGTGTCCTGCATCGGTAGGCTGATTCTTTAACACTAAGCCCCCAGGGAAATCAATAATTACCATAAATATGAACAAATTAAATGCTCCAACTAAAAGACAGAGACTAGCTGAATGGATACAACAACAAGAGCTGTATATACATTGTCTACAAGAGACCCTTTTCAGTTCTAGGGACACATAGAGACTGAAAGTGAGGAAATGGTAAAAGGATTTCTGTGCAACAGAAAATCAAAAGAAAGCTGGAGCAGCAATACTCCTATCAGACAAAATAGACTTTAACATAAAGACTGTTATAAGAAACAAAGAAGGACACTATATAACGATCAGGGGATCAATCCAAGAAGAAGATATAACATTGTAAATATGTGTGCACCCAACATAGAAGCTCCTAAATTATAAGGCAAAACTAACAACCATAAATGGAGAAATCAACAGTAATACAGTAATAGTAGGAGGCTTTAATACCCCACTTTCATCAATGGACGGATCATCCAGATGGAAAGTGAATAAGGAAACACAGGCCTTAAGTGACACATTAGACTAGACAGACTTAATTGATATTCATAGAGCACTCCATCAAAAAATCAGCAGAACACACATTATTCAAGTGCATGTGAAACATTCTCAGAATTGTTCACATGCTGGGTGACAAAACAAGCCTCAGTAAATTTAAGAAAGCTGAATCAATCATCTTTTTTGACCACAATGCTATAAGATTAGAAATCAACTACAAGGTAAAAACTGTAAGAAAAAACAAACAAACAAATGCAGAACATGGAGTCTAAACAATAATGCTACTAAACAACCAACGGGTCACTAAAGAAACCAAAGAGGAAATCAAAATTACTGACAAATGAAAATGAAAGCATAGCAATCCAAAACCTATAGGAACTAGCGAAAGAAGTTCTAAGTGGGAAGTTATAGCAATAAAATCTTACCTCAGGCAACAAGAAAAAGTTCAAATAAGCAACCTAAGCTTACACCTAAAGCAACTAGAAAAAGAACAAACAAAACACCGTTAATAGAAGAAATCATAAAAACAGAGAAGAAACAAATGAAATAGAGACTTAAACAACAGAAAAAAATCAATGAAACTAAAAGTGGTTTTTCTGAAAAGACAAAAAATTTTTCAAACCTTTTGTCAGACTCATCAAGAAAAAAAGAGAGGTGGTTCAAATTAATAAAATCAGAAATAAGAAAGGAGAAGTCACACTGGACACAAAAGAAATACAAAGGATCATAAGAGACTACTACAAGCATCTATATGCCAATAAAATGGACATCCTAGAAGAAATGGAAAAATTCTTAAAAAGGTACAATCTCGCAAGGCTGAACCAGGAAGACATAGAAATTGAAACTGAGGTTTAAAAACTCCCAACAAACAAAAGTCCAGGGCCAGAAGGCTTCACAGGCAAATTCCATCAAACATCTAGAGAAAAGTTAAAATCTATCCTTCTGAAACTATTTCAAAAAAATTATAGAGGAAGGAACACTCCCAAACCACTATCAACCTAATACCAAAACCAGACAAAGATACCAAAAAAAAAAAAGGAAGAAAATTACAGGCCAACATCACTGATGAATATACATGCAAAACTCTTCAACAGGAAACTGAATCCAATAATATGTTAAAAGGATCATACACCATGATCAATTTATGGTGTGGAATTTATCCTAGGGATGTAAGGATTTTTCAGTATCCACAAATCAGTGTGATACATCACATCAAGCCACATGATCCATCGCAATAGATACAAAAAATAAATAAAAATCTTTTGACACAATTCCACACCAATTTATGATAAAAACTCCCCAGAAAGGAAGACATCTGAACATAATAAAGGCCATATGTGACAAACCTAGAGAAGACAACATACTCAATGATGAAAACCTGAAAACATTTCCTCAGGTGCAAGAAAAGGATATCCACTCTCACCACTTTTATTCAACATAGCTTTGGAAGTCCTAGCCATGGCAAACAGAGAAGAAAATCAAAAAGAATCCAAATTGAAAAAGAAATAAAATTGTTACTGTTTGCAAATGACATCATATCACATGTAAAAAATCCTAAAGATGCTACCAGAAACCTAAATACTAGAGTTCATTAATGATTTCAGTAAAACCACAGGATACAAAATATACAGAAATCTTAGCATTTCTATACGCTGACAATGAAAAATCATAAAGAGATATTAAATAAACAATCCCACTTACCATTGCATCAAAAAGAATATACAGAAATAAATCTACCTAAGGAGGAAAAAGACCTGTACTCTGAAAACTATAAGATTCTAATAAAAGAAATTGAAGATGATACAAACAGACACATGCTAACAAGGTAACGCTCAAAATCCTTCAAACTACACTTCAGCAGTATGTGGACCGAGAACTTCCACATATACAAGCTGGATTTTAAAAAGGCAGAGGAACCAAATTGCCAGTACCTGTTGGATCACAAAGAAAATGAGGGAATTCCAGAAAAACATCTACTTTTGCTTTGCTGACTACACTAAGGTCTTTGACTGTGTGGATCACAACAAACTGTGGAAAATTCTTAAAGAGATTTTACCTATTTTAGGAAAAACCTGTATGCCGGTCAAGAAGGAACAGTCAGAATTGGCTGATTCAACATTGGTTCAACAGACTGGTTCAAAATTGGTAAAGGAGTACATCAAGGCTGTATATTGGCACTCGCTTATTTAACATATATACAGAGTACATCATGTGAAATGTCAGGCTGGATGGCTAACAAGCTGGAATCAAGATTGCCTGGAGAAATATCAACAACTTCAGATAAGCAGATGATACCACTCTAAAGGCATAAAGCAAAGAGGAATTAAAGGGCCTCTTGAAAAGGGTAAAAGAGGAGAGTGAAAAAGCTGGCTTAGATTGAAAAAAAAAAAAAAACAAGATCATGTCATCCAGTCCCATCACTTTATGGCAAATAGATGTGGAAAAAGTGAAAACAGTAACAGATTTTATTTTCCTGGGCTCCAAAATCATTGTGGACCATGACTAAAGCTATGAAATTAAAAGATGCTTACTCCTTGGAAGGTAAGCTATGACAAAACTTTTTTTTTTTAAGTCATTCAGTCATATCTGACTCTTTGTGACCCCTATATAAAGTCCGTGGAATTCTCCAGGTCAGGATATTGAAGTGGGTAGCCTTTCCCTTCTCCAGGGGATGTTCCCAACCCAGGGACTGAACCCAGGTCTCCTGCATTGCAGGCAGATTCTTTACCAGTTGAGCCACAAGGGAAGCCCAAGAATACTGGAGTGGGTAGCCTATCTCTTCTCCAGTTGATCTTCCCGACCCAGGAATCAAACCAGGGTCTCCTGCATTGCAAGCGGATTCTTTACCAACTGAGCTATTAGGGAAGTCCAATGACAAACCTAGACAGCATACTAAAAAGTGGAGACATCACTTTGCCAACAAAGATCTGTCTAGTCAAAGGTATGGTTTTTCCAGTAGTCACATATGAATACGAGAGTTGGACCATAAAGAAGGTTGATCAGCAAAGATTTGATGCTTTCAAACTGTGGTGCTGAAGAAGTCTCTTGGGAGTTCCCTGGACAGCAAGGAGATCAAACCAGTCAATCTGAAAGGAAATCAACCTTGAATATTCATTGGAAGGACTGATGCTGAAGCTCCAATACTTTGGAGCTTGGCTACCTGATGCAAAGAGCTAATTCATTGGAAAAGACCCTGAAGCTGGGAAAGATTGAGGGCAGGAGGAGAAGGGGGCAACAGAGGATGAGATGATTGGATGGCATTTTCGACTCAATGGACATGAGTTTGAGCAAACCTGGGGAGATAGTGAAGGACAGGGAAGCCTGGCATGCTGCAGTCCATGGCATCGCAGAGAGTCAGACATAACTTAGTGACTGAAAAACAACAGTAATAAACAAATGGAAAGATATATCACATTCTTGGATTGGAAGGATCAATATTGTTAAAATGACCATTCTATCCAGATTCTATGCAATCCCTAACAAATTACAATGGCATTTTTCACAAAACTAGAACAAAGTACGGAAACACAAAAAACCCTGAATACCCGAAACAATCTTGAGAAAGAAGAACAGAGGTGAGGAATTATGCTCCCTGACTTCAGTCTATACTATACACAAAACTACAGTAATCAAAACCACAGTACCGACACAAAAACAAACACAGTGATTAATGGAATCAGGATAGAAAACCCAGAAATAATTCCGTACACTTAAAGTCAATTAATCTACAAAAAAGGAAGCAAGACTACTCATTGGAGAAAAGACAGGCCTTTCAATAAGTGGTGCTGGGAAACCTGAACAGCTACACGTAAAAGAATGAAATTATTAACAGCACGTTCTTTAACACTGCATACAAAACTCAAAATGGATCAAACGCCTAAATATAAGACTGAAAACTATAGAACTTCTAGAGGAAAACAAAGGCAGAACTCTCTTTGATGTAAATCACAGTAATATTTTTTTGGATCTGTAATGGAAACAAAATCAGTAGTAAACAAATGGGACCTAATTAAACTTAAATGCTTTTGCACACTAAAAGGAAACCATAAATAAAACAAAAAGACACCCTACAGACTGGCAGAAAATATTTGTAAACAATGTGACTGGTAAGGGCTTAATTTTCAAAATATACAAACAGTTCATACAGCTATACACACATGTATAAATATATATACACATATATACACACATATGTACATATACATATATACATATATGTGTGTATATATATATATATACACAAACCCAATCAAAAAATGGGCAGAAAATTTGTTACATGTTTTTGCTCCAGGGAGCAAATAGGTGCAAAGCTCATCTCTGGAAGAGCGTGGGAAGGGATTTGGAGAGGGGAGGAAGGAGATCAAAACCCTATTAATTCTGACATGTACCCCATTGTTCACAGCAGCACTGTGTACATTAGTCAAGATATGGAAGCAACCTAAATGTCCATTGACAGATGAATGGTATTTAAATGTATACACTGCAATATTATTCAGCCATAAAAAAATGAATGAAATAATATCATTTGCAGCAACATGGGTGGGCCTAGAGATTATCATACTAAGTAACTCAGAGAAAGACACATGTCATATGCTATCACTTATATGCAGCATTTAAAAAGATGACACAAGTGAAGTTATTTACAAAACAGAAACAGACTCCAACAGAAAACAAACTTATGGATGCCAAAGGGATAAATTAAGAGTTTGGGATTAGCAGTCACCACTGCTATATACGAAATAAACAAGGTCTTACTGTATTACACAGGCAACTACAGTCAGTATCTTGTAATAAACAATAATGAGAGAAATATATATATATATGTAGCACAACAAGGTAAATCAACTATACTTCAATAATTGTCCTTTTATGTCTGGCTTGTTTCACTTAGGGTAATGTTTTCAAGGTTTATCCATGTATCAGAATTTCCTTCCTTTTTAAGACTAAAAAATATTGTACTTCATGAATATACCATATTTTGTTTACCCATTCATTCATCAATGGACATTTGATTTGTTTCCATCTTTTGGCACTGTGACTAATGCTGCTGTGTACATGGGTATACAAATATCAGCTCTCAGTTTTTAATTCTTTTGACACATACTTAGAAATGGAATTGCTGAACTTGTAATTCTATGTTTAATTTTTTGAGGAACTGTCATACTGTCTTCCACAGGGGCTTCACCATTTTATGGGCTATACCTGGCACAGCCCATGGTTTTCCATGTTGTCTTAGAGATGGAGCCTGACAATGCATGGCTGGCTGCTAGGAAAAGCAATGCCTCGAGGACCCAGGGCTCAGTATGCAGGTGTCCAAGCACGAAGGAGGAAGCCCCCACTTGTCACTGTCCCCTCCTTTAAGCCATGATAGCCCAAAGGCAGTCAGAGCTCCAGAACCTTGGTCTGTCCTTGCTGCTCTGTTGGCTAATTTATCAGATGACCATCGCCTTTTGCTTGACACTAAAGGATGGGAGAACTGGAGGAAATGTTACTAACCCCAGAGAATAAGAGCGTGGGAATGGGAAAAGTGCCTGCCTTACTTTAGCTCCTTTTGCACGTGCTTTCCCAGCAGCTAGGGAAGGTCAAGGTTACAGGAAGCTAGGATCTTTGTTCTTGAGGCAATTCAAATTTGGAAAAGTTGGGTCCAAAGATCTGCTCTAAAGGGAAGTGAGCACAAGGCGCAGTGAATTTGTGGGCACTGATTGATATGAGAGAACCTCCAGACTTAAGAGAGAGAGGCTGGCGTCAGGGCATGTAAGCACAGCTGGTTTCTGCAATGGTATCCTCCATTGGCACCCATGGGGAGGGTTCAGACTCTTCCTCGGCAGGGAGAGTTAAGAAGAGTGGACTTCTACAATAGGAGGACAAACATAAGAAAAGAACTGAGGCAAAAGTTTGCATAAAATTTTTCAGAATAGGTTCTAGTCCTCTTCTATTGTCAGGTACTGCAAGAAGACCCTCATGAGGCCTCCATCCCCTCCTTTAGCCATAGGCAGGGGGCAATAGTCTCCAGTGTGTTAACAACAGGGACCTGGAAGGAATGGAAATGCATGGATGGTTTAGTCTTCTTGGCAGGTAAAGGGCTGAATGCAAGAAGACTCAGCAACTCTGGGGGAAGACAGGTTCTGGACCAGCCAAGATGCAGCGGTTCTAGAAGGATGAAGAAAGAAGTGGTTCAGTGGAAAGATAAACTACATCAGCAAGTGTATCCGTTATTGTATGTATTCAACAAGTTTCTTTCAAGAAGTAGGACCAATAAAATGTGTATATACATAGGAGATCTATTATGAGGAATTGGCTCACACAATATGGAAGTTGCAGTGGGGCCAGCATGTTGCAGACACAGGAGAGTTGATAGAGCAGATAAAGTCCAAATCAGTGTGCTGGGGAACTCCCTCCTCCTTGGGGAGGCCAGCCTTTTTGTTCTATTCAAATCTTCAACTTATGGGATGAGGCCCACCCAATTACGAAGGACAATCTGCTTAACGACTTACAAATTACCCATGACATTTTTCACAGAACTAGAACAAATAATTCTAAAATTCATATGGAACCATAAGAGACCCAGAATTGGGTCTGAAGTAAAAGAATAAAGCAGGAGGCATAACCTTTCCAGACTTCAGAAAATACTACAAAGCTCCAATAATCAAAACACCATGGTACTGGCACAAAAACAAACAGATTATGGAACCAAACAGAGAATCCAGAAATAAACCCACACACCTACAGTCAATTAATCTGCAACAAAGGAGGCAAGAATATACAATGGGAAAAATGCAGTCTCTTCAGCAAGTAGTGTTGGACAAGTTGGACAGCTGCATGTAAATCAATGAAGTTGCAACCTAGATGCCCATCAGCAGATGAATGGATAAGGAAGCTGTGGTACATATACACCATGGAATATTACTCAGCCGTTAAAAAGAATTCATTTGAATCAGTTCTAATGAGATGGATGAAACTGGAGCCCATTATACAGAGTGAAGTAAGCCAAAAAGATAAGGAACATGCCCTCTTACCACACACAAAGATAAACTCAAAATGGCTTGAAAACTTAAGCATAAGACATGACACCATAAAATTCCTATAAGAGAACATAGGCAAAGCATTCTCTGACATAAACCATACCTATATTTTCTTAGGTCTCCCAAGGCGATAGAAATAAAAGCAAAAATAAACAAATGAGACCTAGTTGAACTTACAAACTTTTGCACAGCAAAGGAAACATAAACAAAATGAAAACACAACCTACAGAATGGGAGAAAATATTTGTTAACAATGCAACCAACAAGGAATACATTTCCAAAATACATAAACAGCTCATGCAACTCAACATCAAAAAAATAACCCAATCAAAAAATGGTCAGAAGACCTAAATAGACATTTCTCCAAACAAGACAGACAGAAGGCCAAAAGTCACATGAAAAGATGCTCAACATTGCTAATTATTAGAGAAATGCAAATCAAAACCACAGTGAGGTAGTACTTCACACCAATCAGAACAACTGTTATTAAAAAGTCTACAAATAACAAAGGCTGGAGAGGATGTGGAGAAAAGGGAATCCTCCTATATTGCTGGAGGGAGTTTATGTTGGATACTATATCGTAAGCTGGTGCAGCCACTATGGAAAACAGTATAGAGGTTCCTCAGAAAACTAAAACTAGAATTACCCTATGATCCAGCAATCTCACTGCTGGGCATATATCCTGAAAAAATTATAATTCAAAAAGATAGATGCATCCATCCTTATGTCCATAGCAGCACTGTTCACAATAATCAAGACTGGAAACCAGGTAAATGTCCACTGACAGATGAATGGCAGTCCAGTGGTTAGGATTCAACCCTTTCACTGCTGGGGCCCAGGTTCAATCCCTGGTCAGGGACCTAAGATCTTGAAAGCCACATGGTATTGCCAAAACAAAAACAATAAAAACAGATGAATGGATAAAAAAGATGTGGTACATATGTACAGTGGAATACGACTCAGCCATAAAAGCAAACAATATAATGCCATTTGCAGCAGCATGGGTGCAACTAAAGATTATCATACTAAATAAAGTAAATCAGAAAGAAAGACAGACACCATATAATATGACTTATACATGACATCTAAAATATGGCACTAATGAACCTATCTATGAAACAGAAACAGAATCATGGACATAGAGAGCAGACTGGTGGTTGCCAAGAGGGAAAGGTTTGGGGGAGGGATGGAGTAGAAGGTTGTGGTTAGCAAATGTAAGCTCTTGTATATAGAATGGATAAACAACAAGCACAGAGGACTAGATTCAATATTCTATAATAAACCATAATGAAAATAAAAAAGAATATATATATGTATATAATTGAATCACTTTTCTGTACAGCAACAATTAACACAGCATTGTAAATAGACTAGTCTTCAGTTTAAAAAACAGTTCACCAATTGGAAGGTTAATGTCATCTGAAAACATCCTCCAATGAGACATGTAGTTAAGTAACACTGTGTATCAACCACTCCAAAATTAGTGGTTTAAAACAATGAGTCCATGGGTCGACAAGCCAGTTCTGCCACCTGAGCCAGACACAGTAGGCTGGGCTCCGTCATGCACCTGCAGTCAGCTGGTACAGGATGACCTCAGATGCAGTGCTTCATCTCTGCTCCATGCCGTCTCTCATCCTCCAGGAGGCTAGCCTGGGTTTATTCACTTGCTGGACTAGGAAGGGTTCCAAAGGAACAAGCAGATGAACAGGAGCTGTTGAGGCCTGGGCTCAGAACAGATGCGCCATCACTTCCATAGCACTCCACTGGCCAACGTGGGTGAAGAAGACAGACAAGATTCCAAGGGTGGAGAAGTAACTCTGTCTCTTCATGTGCAGAGCTGCAAAGTCACAGCGCAAAGGCTGTGGCTATAGGAAATGGAAAATTGCTACCATTTTTGCTGACCGTCTGCTAAAGTGAAGGGAGCACCCTTTGTGAGTGTCTGAAAGTGTTGCTGCTCTTGTTTAGGGAGAGTTTTCAGGGCCTGGTGCTGTCAGATGTTTAAAGTGCTTCTCTTGGGTGAAGTTAGTAGCTTTGGGGGAAGGAACACACAATAGCAGAAATACACTGGGCTTTAAAATCAGGGTTTGGCTCAATCAGAGCCCTCTCTATTCCATACAGCACCTTCACTTGTGTTAGGACAAAAGGCAACCCTTCTCTCCCACTGGCACTGCCCTCCTAGAGAACCCCCACTGTATGCAGCAGCCCTCACATCTGAACACTGGTATATGCTCCAGTGTATCTCCTTGGAGCTTCAATTTCCATCTCTGCTGATAAGAATTATAACACCGTCCTCACAAAGGCCGTGGTGAGGACTAAGTAAGTTTAGGTATATAGTGTCCAGCATACTGACTACTTGGTGTTCAAAAACTATTAATGCCTTTCTGCCTCTCTGCTATAAGAAGCCACAGTGAAGAGTACTTTAGAACATTCAAGGATGCCTGCGAGTCTTCGGTCAAACCAATCATGAAAGGAGGGGAAAGGAGAGAAACTTATACAAGGGCATTGAGTTCTTGAACTTGACCTGGGTGGGCGCGCAGTTCAAGAGGCCTGTGTGTTGCTCATCCTTTGCACCCCAAACTTGGGTTGCTTGAGTTTTATTAAGGGATTACTGCAATAATTGAAACAGAGGATAACTATCTTGTCTATACACAACCTAAAAGTTATTTTCAGAGGAATAGAAAACATTTCAAACTACTGAGTGAAAGAGTAGGGAGGTGAAAACAGAAGAAAAGCCTCATGCTTCTTATCAGCAGATAGGATGTTCATACATGTAATAATATATGGGGGCTTCTCTGGTGGCTCAGTTGGTAAAGAATCTGCCTGCAATGCAGGAGACCCAAATTCAATCCCTGGCTCGGGAAGATCCCCTGAAGAAGGAAATGGCAACCCACTCCAGTATTCTTGCCTGGAAAACTCCATGGATGGAGGGGCCTGGCGGGCTACAGTCCATAGGGTCACAAGAGTCTATGACTTAGCAACTTAGTGACTAAACCACCACCATTCAAGAATAGATGAGGAACCAAATAGAAGTGTTAACACAAGTCATACATACATAATTCACATAAGAAGTTCTATTTTAGCCTGACCTGGGTGTTCAATTACATGTTCAGTCCATGGGACCTAGAAACAATCATGCAATGTTAATCCTCCCAAGAAAGTGGCTCTTCATTAGTGATTCTAATCTGTCACCTGATGCTCACAGGCCATTATGAAATCCATTTATATTCCTAGATTCAAAAACTAAATTGGAGGCATGAGCCAAAGGGTACATTAAATTAGGGATTATTGCTTGCGGCACTCTATGTGAGCCAGGTGATGCTGGACCATTTTAATTAAGAGTTTGTTTTCAGTAACAACACAAGCAAATGAATAACATTAAGTCAACACTGAGACAGTTGTGGGGGGAGGGGTTATGGGGATAATTGAAATATGCAGTTGTGTTATAGGTCTATTGTGCAGAGTTCTCTTAGTCATTAGAAAAAACTGCTTTGGAGCAACTGAATCAAATCCGTACATGGGGCATGGAAATTGAGCACCAAGAAAAGATGATGGCTAGAGAAAAAAGGGGCTTCCCTGGTTGCTTAGCAGTAAAGAATCCACCTGCAATACAGGAGGATTAAGGTAGAGGTGGGGTTTCAAACCAGGTGTATCTGATTCCAAAGCATACTGTTAAAACAGAAACAACTAACAGACTTAGAGAATGAGCTTATGGTTATGCAGGGGGAGGCCTAGGGGGGAAGGGACAGTTAGGGAGTCTGGGACTGGTATGTACACACTGCTGTATTTAGAACAGATAACCAACAAGGACCTACTATATAGCACATGGAACGCTGCTCAATAATAAGTAACAAACCTAAATGGGAAAAGAATTTGAAAAAAGATACATGTATATGAATAACAGCATCAGTTTGCTGTACATCTGAAACTATCAACTATACTCCAATATAAAATAAAAAGTAAACAAAAAAAATTACAAAGCCTATGTTATTAACTATGAGACTTCACTATCTGCCTGTCTTACTGTCCCTAAGGAGGAAAAAGCTAAAAATAACCAAAAAAAGTTTGGGAACCAAAGCATGAGATTAATTTTGCCAAAATATTGTGAGGTTTAGGGAAGAGATTTGGGAGTATTTTTCTCTGAAGTTTTCTCTTTAGAACAAAAATGTATGTGTGCATCCCTTCATCAATATACCATATATATGTTACTGGAAGCCTTTACACCTTCACCATAAATTATCCTCTCATATTCAGGGAGGGTCTTCCATTGTATTTGATATGCTTTTATCCTCAAAGCTGAGTTAGCCCATGTGCGTTTTCACATTGTTCGCTATGTTTTATTTCATTAAAAACTAAATCCACTGAAATCAGAGCATTATTCAACAATGCAGATTTACTTTTTTTTTTTTTTTTTTGACAGATAAGATGGAAGAAGTGGGTTTCATTCCAGAATTGCACAGTATTTCATTTTTAAAAATCTTTATTGAAAAAAAAAATCCTCATTGAACATAATTTGTCTTCCAAATCTTTCTTCTTTGCTGCGTATCATAGGCTCTGCTCTTTCTAGTCCTAGTTCTCCCCACCCCCTCCAGTTTGCGGATAATCTTTAGGAACCCTAAGTCACATTTTCTTCTTTATGCAAATCAACTTAATTTTATCCTACTTCTTAGCTCCAAACTTAAAAATCTCCATTTTGACTGGGAATGAAGATATTGTTTGTACTGAGCAAACAGAAGACCCTCCTATCACTAGGGTCATTCTCTTTGAAAGAAAACTATAAATGACCAAAAAACAAAAAACAAAACAAACAACTGTTATACTAGGTAACAGCAAATGGTCTTAATTAAAACCAAAACTAGCTACGTCTCCTTCTGCCTCATAAGGGCAAGTGTCATAATTTATACCAGGGAAAGTAAACCTCTCTTCTCTAACTCTTCATTTCAGAGACTAGTGAGGCGGGAAATAAAGAAAGACTGAAACTTCAAGCCTTCCCCAGTTCTGTGCTAAGGAGTCATTCAGCATGGGATTCATTCTCAGACATAGGAGCCTAACCGAGCCATTACCTTTCCATGTAAAGATAAATCCCCAGAATACATAGTGACATCATTCTTCCTTTCTCTTAAAGTCCCCTAAGTTATAATAAACTTAGGGAACAGTTTTTTCCCTGCTATTTTTGACAATTCCTCAGAGGCTGCAGTGATACTTTAGATGCCCTTCCTAATATCAACGGATTTCTGTCAATTTTTAATTTTTCCTGATTTTGACCTTCTTGATAACTGGCCTCACAAGCTGTAGCAAAACTTATGCTCCCTGAGTACCTTTTTGGTCACCTTCTGCACACTTTTTCATTAGCTATCTTAAGTTATAACTTCACAAAATGAGAAAGAAAAAATCCAAGGCAAGATTTCTACTTCTGCTGTTCTGGCTGAGTCCACCATGAAAATATGTGTACAAGTTAACTGCATCTAAAGCAAGACTGCTTGTCAACTAGTCCCTCCTCGTACTTGAGGTTATCATAGAGTCTTCCTATTCAGGGAAGTATCCTATAGGGAAAAAATCTATTTCTCAACAATAAAGAAAGTCCATGACAGCTAAGTAAAGAGTCAAATCTAATTCTTCATTCTTACATAAAAACAATAACTAATGATCAGATTTCCCTCGTGGTTCAGTGGTAAAAAATCTGCCTGCCAATGCAGGACACACACGGGTTCGATCCCTGATCCAGGAAGATCCCACATGCCACTAAGCAACTAAGCCCATGAGCTGCAACTACCGAAGCTCTAGAGCCCTAGAGCCGGTGAGCTGCAACAAGAGAAGCCAACACAATGAGAAGCCTGCGCTCCCCAACTGCAGGGTAGCCCTCGCTCATCACAACGAGAGAAAAAGTCCGCAGAGCAATGAAGACCCAGCACAGTCTAAAATAAACAAATAAATTATTTTTTAACACGACTAATTTGATCAGAGATGTCTAGGAAAACTAGTACCATAAAAGAGAAAAACTAATTCCACAGAAAACAATTCATACAACTGAATAATGATAATAAAATATATTTAGCATGTGAAACATGACCAATAATAACAGCAACACTAACTCAAAACTAACCTGTTTTAAACACTGTACATATGTTGACTTATTCAATCCAAACAAAAATCCTGTTTTTATAGATGAAGAAACTGAGGCTTAGAAAGCCTGAGTAAAACACAAAAGGTCACACAGCTCATAAGCAGCAGACCTCAGCCCAGGTCTATCCAACTCCAAAGCCCGTGTTCTTAGTCCCTAGGCTGTATTGCAGTCACAGCCTTAATCTTTGAGTCTGACACTTCACAGTCCTCACTAACATTTGTCCCAAAGGATCCACCAATCTCCCAACTTTTCATGGAATAAGACCACTCAACGTCCACTGTGACTTGTCTAAGAAAGAGTCTGGGGAAAGGTAAGAACTTGAATTTGGCCTCCACTTACATACATTTTGGGAAATAAAACGACTAAAACCAGCCTATGACTTCAAGAATATCCATGAGCTTTATTTCATAACAGGATGTCAACACTAAAACTTGTGCATCTAGATCTTTCAGAACCAGAAATAACCTGAACCATCTAGAGGTGTGTCTAAAGCATATTCCTCCAGAGGCTAGGGATGTTAGTCATAGATCTTTAAGCTATGTAATTGAAACACTGAAACTTGTTAGAGAGGTCTGTGAAATAATCCAGATAAACTGGTTGTCCACACTGACCAAGGATGGCTTGTTCTTAGTCGCTCAGTTGTGTCCGACTCTTTGCAGCCCCATGGACTGTAGCCCGCCAGACACCTCTGTCCATGGAGATTCTCCAGACAAGAATACTGGAGTGGGCTGCCATTTCCTTCTCCAAAGGTTGGCTTAGTGAGGTTGACTTTTGATTACTCAACTGAAATAATTCAGTAGGATTTTGCATATCTGACTTACAATTATTTTGAAATGTCTACCGCAAAAGTTTGGCAAGGTTTGCTTTACATTAATGAAGTAAAAAACTACTATCCAGGGAACTTCCCTGGTGGTCTGACGGCTGTCTCTGTGCTCCCAGTGCAGGAGGGGGCCTGAGTTTGGCCCCTGGCCAGGGAACCAGATCCCACGTGCTGCAAATAAAGATCCTGCAAACTCCAACGAAAAGATCTTTTAAAGAAATTATACAGAGATTTATCATTCAACCTGATTTGTAATGAAAAGACTGGAACGTGTCACGAGGATGAATTTGTGAGAGATGCGAATAGTGAAGAATCAACTCTCGGTGCTCACTTCGGCAGCACATATACTAAAATTGGATGCATACAGAGTAGATTAGCATGGCCCCTGTGCAAGGATGACATGAAAATTTGTGAAGCATTCCATATTTTTAGGGAACTCAAACTGGAGCCCTGTAACAACCTGGAGGGGTGGGAGGCAGACAGGAGGGAACATGTGTATACCGATGGCTGACTCATGTTGATGTGTGGCAGAAACCAACATGATATTGTAAGGCAATTATCCTTCAATTAAAGATAAATAAATTTTTCAAAAAGAATACATTTATACACAAATGTATCCCAATGCTCCTGCATTGGGAGCACATAAAAGAATACATTTATACATAAAAAGAAAAGAATCAATTCTCAGCAGTGTGTTTGGCCCTCCCTTGGATCTTTCTCCTCCTTAACAGTGTTTGGATGAAACAGACCTGGGGACACCCCTTCCTCCAGCCTCTGATAAAAGAAATTTTCACATATCGAGATACAGGGAAGTCATTCTGGTTTATACATGAGTTAATTTGAATTTTATGCTAAATATAACAGCCTGCTTATGTCCTATCAAACAAACATTGTATGACTACTTTAATTATTAAAGAAAAGGGCCTATTGACCAGAAGTAAATAATGGCCATGTTAAAAAATAAAAAGGTTAAACACCACTCGTCCTTGGACACTGACACTGGTTCTCCTTTGATGATAAGACCCCCTTCCCAGTGGGTACCTACTGCTCTCTTCTGTTTTTGCTTTTTTGTCTTTTTTCTGTTTGTTTTTTTAACTCCACCACATGGCTTGCGGGATCTTAGTTCCCTGACTAGGGACTGAATCTGAGCCCTTGGCATGAAGTCCTAACCACTGAACCACCAGGGAATTCCCTGTTGTTGTTTTTTTTTGAAACACTGAAGAAATGTAACCCTGACTTGTTCAATGTTCTTTGTTTTGACAAGATATAAAACTATGTTGAAAACCCTGCTTCTCCAGAGCAAGTTTCTCAGAGTAATCTTGGAAGCAAAATTCTGAGCTAGTCCTCAACTTGGCTCAAATTAAACTTTTCTAGTCTTGTTATGGATTGTCTATTACTTTCATCGACACCTCGACCACCCTCCAACCTCTTCCCAGTCACAACTTTCAGAACCAACCACTCAACTATCCTCAGCTACCAGGACCAGCCAACACCATTCTTTCCAGTTTCTCTCCTTATTAACCAATTATCCAAGAGCTCCCAGATTCTTGAGAGCTATTCCACAGAGGTGGAGGCCACAGTCCACCACCCGGTCAACCTGCCTCCGCAGTCCTCTAACACCTACCTCTCTCTGGGCTTCCGTTTCCACTGAGATGATGTGGATCTGGAGGGCAGGGGCCACTTTTCCCACGAATCAGCCAAAGGGATACGTGAGGGCACCCAGCGGTCCCTTGAAAATGCAAAACCAGCTGGGCAGCAGCCGTGCTGTCTTCCAGGACGGGTGGAAGCTGCCCCAAGAAGAGTGGGGTAAAATCCAGGACGCTGTGGGAGTTGCCATTCTCATGAAGAAGAACCGGAACCAGGCCTTGTTGGCCCTGCATGCCCCGGGCTCTGCCCTGGGGGAGAGCTGCGTCCTGCGGGAGCAGGTGAAATACACCAAGATGGCGAGCACGTGACTCCCCTCCGCAGGCTGGCTGGTCCCCAGGCTGGGCGGGACGCGTTCCCCTCCAAAGAGTCACCTCTAGACTAGGGGCTTCTGGAGCCCAGCCCGGGGACCTTGGACTCTTTAATCAACAGAAATTGATTAGAGGCCAGACGGGAAACTTGGGCAAGGCTTTGCTGGGATCCGTGTTATAGCGAGAGAGAACGAAAACAAGTAACATGTGCCTTTGCTCACTCCTCGGGAGGGAGGGTGAGCTACTCTCTCAAATGGCCTGAGGATAGGGGTAGATTGGAGGGGCGGGCAGGAGGGGAGGCTCAGGTGGTCTGCCCACCCCCTTGACGGTGCTGTTTGCAGGGACCATGCATGGTACTCTGCTTTTGCTCCCTGAACCTCCGAAGTGGCCGTGGGTTTTGGCCTTTTTGTATCTTCTTGTTCATAATTTGCCCCCAACTGTGCATGGGTACAGTTATTTTTAATGCCTTATAGTTACTTTGCATTCTGTTGCTGGAAGAGACATTTGTTCAGGTGCAAGCACTCCAGTAAAGAGCCCGAGGTTCCAGCTTGTCTCTTAGTAGCCTTTGAGGAGCTTCTCAGGTGTCAGCACTTCTGCATGAAGTCTCTTTGCAACTTTTTGGTTTTTTAGTGGCTAGGTCATCTCTGACTCTTTTGCAACCCCTGTGGACTGCAGCTGCCAGGCTTTTCTGTCCTTGGGATTTCCCAGGCAAGAATACTGGCCTGGGTTGCCACTTCCTTCTCCAGAGGATCTTCCCGACCAGGGATCAAACCTGTGTCTCTTGCATCTTCTGAATTGGCAGGTGGATTCTTTACCACTGCAGCCACTACTCAGCTTTTTAACCACCCTGGAGCCCTCTCCCAAGCCTTGGAGCAGAGGAAAATAAAGTTTTTTGCAGGAAAAAAAAAAATAGAGAATTTCATAGAATCTCAAATATTACCTAAGAATAATTGCTCTAGATAGAAAATTAAATTTTAGCTTAATCTTTTCAGCTGAAATTCAACTCTTTAAGACTTCAAAAGTAAGAAAAAAGAATAAAAAATTTCCCATAGGAAAACAGAATTTACTTTGTTGTGTCTTTTCTAACTTACAGGCCTACTGTGAAACTATTTAGGAACCTGGAATGTAAAATTGCATGTTGTTTAGTTATCTAAAATGCAGACATTTTTCTCTTCAAATCTTAGATTTAGTACTCAATTGCATTGAAATTAGGATTAGGGCCAATTATGAAAGGATAACATGTATTCTGCCATAAAAATAGACATTTACTGAAAGTTCAACATGGAAAATCTGTGGAAATACAGCTTTAATTTCTCAATGAAAATAATATCTTGTATTTGCCTTTATTATATTTCAGTAAAACATAATAAAACATTAATTTGCTTGTATATCACTTATAAAACATGTTTGCATGAATTATCTCATTTGAACTTGACAACAACATTCTGAGATGAATAGGCCAGTTATGAGGGGACAGAAAGTAAAAATGAAAGTCACTTAGTCCTGTCAGACACTTTGTGACCCTGTGGACTGGCCTGCCAAGCTTCTCTGTCCATGGAATTCTCCAGGCAAGAATACTGGAGTGGCTAGCTGTTCCCTTCTCCAGGGAATCTTCCCAACCCAGGAATCAAACCCAGGTCTCCTGCACTGCAGGTGGATTCTTTACCATTTGAGCACCAGGGAAGCCCATGAGGGGACAACTTGTTATCAAACCAAGTGGGTCCCTCGCCCTCACACAGTAAAGCCGGTCTACTGACATCGGGTTTTGGGGAAGAAAAGTGCAGCATTTATTGCAGGGTGCCAAACAAGGAGTTCAGGACAGCTAGTGTTCAAAAAGGCCAAAACTCCCGATGGATTTCAGGAAAGCATTTGACAACTACAAATTGATACTTGCATATATCTCTGCAGAACTAAATCATGGACTGCTGCAGCTGCTGACCTTCAGTTGTGGTTGTTTAGTCAGTAAGTTGTGTCCAACTCTCATGAGACCCCATGGACTGCAGCCTGCCAGCCTCCTCTGTCCATGGGGTTATAGTCCATGGGGCTTCCCAGGCAAGAATACTAGCATGGTTGCCATTTCCTCCTCCAGGAGATCTTCCTGACCCAGAAATTGAACCCGTGTGTCCTGTATTGACAGGTGGATTCTCTACCACTGAGTCACCAGGGAAGCCAAACTTCAATGTCCCCTGAAAGAAATTCGGGGTGATCAGGAAAAAGGCCCTCTATGCTCTGGGAAAAACTGGCGGAATAGGCCTTCAGATAGATATTTTCAGAAGACTTTACGAGTCCAATTCCTGTATTTGCTCATATCTAGAAGATCATAAAAATCCTTCATGGCGGGACTTCCCTGGCAGTCCAGTGATTAAAACTGTGTTTCCAGTGCAACGGGCATGGGTTCAATCCCTAATCGGGGAACTAAGATCCCACATGCAGCCTGGTGCAACCAAAAGAAGAGAAAAAAAAAAAAAAAAACCTTCATGATGAGGTCTGCTCCTCATGACCTAGCAGTAACTTTCAAGAGAATAGCAGCAGCCAGCTGCAAAAAATATGTGCTTGATTGAATATACTCTGCTTTCACCAAAATCACATATATACTGACCCTCTCCCCACCTCTTTGAAACAGTCTCTCAGAGCTATCTGAAATGCTGTTTCCTGGGCTGTAGTCCTTATTCTACCCCAAATAAAACTTAACTCACAACTCTCATGGTGTGCTTTTTTTTTTTTTTTCCCCAGTCAACACATTTTAAAGGCGAGGTGAGGGAGGGGACTTGAGGGTTTGAGATCAGCTTGTGCATGATTCTCTGACTGGCTGATGGTGAGGTTACAGGGCGGTGTCACAGGTTTTACCATTATCCATCCTCAGATACCAGCAGGTCTGGTACATGCTCATGATCATCAAGTAGTTAATTTCTTCCACTTGGTGGTGGTTTTAGCATCTGTAAAATTTCTCAGGAAATGTGCATCAGATACGATTATCTAGGTACTTCAGAGAGAAGTTAAAGCACAGAATACGGGGGAGGGGTCTGTACCAGGAAGGTCGCATAGGATCCTGCTCCGTTACAAATTCACAGATGGGGAAACTGAGATGTAGAGATTAAATAAATTTCTCAGTATGGAAAAGAAAAGATTACTGTGGGTTTATACTCAGTTAACTTTATAAGGGGGAATAGAGAGAGAGAGACTGACAGTGAGGGAAGAGAAAATATTTCCTGGAAATATTATGTAGAAACATGAAGGCTAAGCTCCTGAAAAAAATGATTTAAAATTGCAATATGTGAACATTAAGTAGAAATAAGTGGCATGTGAGAAGCCTCATCTCATTGAAAATGAAAACTGGCTCTAATAAGGAGGATGATGTGTGACACAAAGTGAAAAAAAGGCTTAATGAATCTCATTCTCTGATTTGAAGGTGGCATGTCTGAGTCCATTATAAAGAACAAAGTCACCCCAGAGCCTATAGGAGTCAGGGAGTCAGTGAACTGATTTATTATAAAAGAAAAGGTATAGCACACACTTCTAATGTTATCTCTATATATAGAATATATTATTTATATAAAATATCTGTTGTATATATATAAATGTAATAAACATTACATTTACTTGCTTTAAAATTCTAGAACCTATTTCTTTGTAGAAAATTGATACAATGCTTAAGAAAATAAAATATTATGGTTATAAAATAATTTTTAATGTTAGAATATTTCTTCAACAGTGGAAAAATATCCACTGAGAATAAAAGACTTAATTTCCTTTTATAAATAGTGGTGGATTACAACTACACAATAGTGCTAACTCTGCTATTGCTGTGTATTTAAAGCCAAGATGATGACTGTATTGAAAAAGAAGGAAGAGAAAATCAATAGATTATTGCTTCAATGGAGCTCACAACAGTGCTGATTAGAGAGCACAAATGAATTGCATAATAGTAAAATAACTATAAACTAGGTATGGATTTAAGCCTATGTTAAGACCATTCTTAACTGCATTGTATCTTTAGAAAACATGCACTGAAATTACAACAGCAAATTAAATCTATTCGACCGCAAAATTTAATACATAAGAAAATAGCATTTATTAATGATCTGGAAGAGGGAGTAAATAGCATGTTAATGAAATTTGCAGATGATACTAAATTGGAAGGTGTTACAAACAACGAGGACAGGGACTTAATACAAGTGGACATTGAAAAGTTAGAAAAAGTGTTGACCAAAAAAACAAGTAGAACTTATAAAAATATTTGCTAGAATTTTAACTTCAAAATAATAATATAAAAAATGTGACTTTGACATTTGATCAGGATTTTCTGATTATGATAAACTAACTAATCCACTCTTGATAGGTCCTGGGCCAGCTACTGGAAAGTAGTCATTCCCTTATTTCTTCCTCTAGCCTCTTTCTAGGTAGACCAGAAAAACTATATCACCTGGTTGTAGACATTTCGTAGGCAAGCAAAAGGAAGAAAATAGAGACCAGACATATCAGTTATTTAAAAATTCCATATTGAAGAGAAAAAATGGCAAGTGAAAACACTAAATTATTGGCATCATCTAATGCTATTTACAATTAAGAGGGGCCATGAAAAATCTATAAACAGATATCTGGACTTGCCTGGTGGTCCAGTGGTTGAGAATCTGTCTGCCAATGCGGGGTGCATGGGTTCTACCCCTGCTTTGGGAAGAGTCCACATGCTGCAGGGCGGCTAAGCTGGTGCGTCACAACTACTGAAGCCTGCACTCTAGACTCTTCTCCGCAGAAGCCACCGCAGTGAGCAGCCCGTGCACCACACCTAGAGAGTAGGCCTTGATTGGCACAGCTGGAGGAAGCCCTCACACAGCAACAAAGACCCGCCACAGCCATAAAGAAATAAATAAAAAGTTTAAAATCTATAGAAGCATGTATATTATCTATGGTGAAACGGACCACCAGCCCAGGTGGGATACATGAGTCAGGTGCTCGGGCCTGGTGCACTGGGAGGACCCTGAGGAGTCGGGTGGGGAGGGAGGTGGGAGGGGGGATCGGGATGGGGAATACATGTAACTATATGGCTGATTCATGTCAATGTATGACAAAACCCACTGAAATGTTGTAAAGTGATTGGCCTCCAACTAATAAAATAATATTAAAAAAAAAAAAAATAAAATAAAATAAAATAAAATCTATAGATAACTGAAAATTTTATATAAAAAATGGTTGCTGTCACTTGATGGTTTGAGCCATTATTAACTGCAATTAATAATTACCTTATGGAATACAATTCTAGCTTTTCCAGATAGCAAAAATAGAAGAGTCCTCCTTCCTAATCACATGTGCCTAAATCCAAGAAACTGGTGATATTTTTGAATATCACATGGGATACTATTGGTCTTCCTAGAATGTCTGGATGCTTTGGTCTGAGAATTTGGTTTATCCAGAAAAATAGCACCACATGTCTCCTGGAAGCTCTGGGGACTAAGAAACCAAATAATGTATAATGTTTTACCAACTCATCTGACTCTATCTAAGATATAGTTATCTGGGGATGAAAACCTATCTCTATTGGATCTGTTAAGACAGAAATCTCAGTTTCAGAAAACAGACTATTGTAACATTTTATGTTTCCTTCAGATTTCAGTAACATAATCTTTGAATAGAACTTGCCAGTGCTGCATCTGTGATGGAGGAAGAACAGAGTATTCTTCGTGGACAGATGTGATGATGAGAGTGAGAGCTGATGGAGAAAAGTTTCAAGGAGGAAGGGAAGGTGCTGGTGGGAGAGGAGCAACACGAAGCCCATGGAGATAGGAGATAATGTTGGGGAGGAAAACTTGGGTGAGCTAATAGAGGGTTTTGAATATGCCTTAAGGATCTTGGACTTTATTTAGTAGGCATTGAGGTGTCAATAAAGATTTGTGAGTAAAGAGTTTTGATATAATTCTTTTACATAATTTGCTAATTATTCCTTCAAAATGCATGTTATTCTCTAACTAGATAGGCATGCCCCCTACATCTTCATCCAAGTTGTAGATTTCTGGGCAGGCTAGAGAGAGCCTAGCAACATCTCTTCTTCTTTTTTAAATTAGTTAATTAACTTTTGATTATTCTGGGCCTTTGTTGCTGTGATCAGGCTCTCTGTAGTTGTGGTGAGCAGGTTCTACTCTTCGCCGTGGTGCACGGGCTTCTCATCGCAGTGGCTTCTCTTACTGCAGAGCGCAGATTCTGGGCACACAGGCTTCCGCAGGTGCAGCAAGTGGGCTCAGTAGTTGAGGCACACGGGCTTAGTTGCTCCATGGCATGACCAGTTGCTCCCTGGTCTGGAATCTTTCCAGACCAGGGATCAAACCTGTGTCCCCTGCACTGGCAAATTTTTATCCACCATACCACCAGGGAAGTCTTTTTTTTTTTTTTTTTAATTTTTTTTATTTTTCAGTGGGTTTTGTCATACATTGATATGAATCAGCCATAGAGTTACGCGTATTCCCCATCCCGGTCCCCCATCCCACCTCCCTCTCCACCCGATTCCTCTGGGTCTTCCCAGCCCACCAGGCCTGAGCACTTGACTCATGCCAGGGAAGTCTTAACAATCCTTCTTAAGAGAACGCTGCAGCCTCAGTGACATCAGCACTTTTGGGGTACAGTTGCTAACAGCAATTTATTATATTATACTGTCATCAGCTAAGATCCTCTTCTGACTTAAAAAGTCATCATTTTGACTTTATTTTGACGTCGTTTTGACATATTTCACTGGCAGAAGTCCTCACAGTCCTCGGTGATCCTAATAGAGGAAACTAGATTTTTCTCATATATATCTTAACTTCAATGAGTCCATGCTGGTTCCTAATGTTCACTTTCAAAGTGACTGCCAGCCTTTCATTTAATAGTGCCATTTAATAATAACTCTAGAATCTTGCCAGAAAATAAAACCAACTGTCATTTCTTTGGGGAAGGAGCACATGGGCTTCTTGCAATAAAGTAGGGCTAAGGGCAAACAAGAAAAATGGCAGGCTCAATGCCTTAGATCTAGGATTTTTAAAGACGAGCACAGCAAACAATAGCAAGAGTGAACAGTGAATAGGACCCAAGATTCAGTACATAGGACTTTATCATCCTACATAACCTTCAAGCAGCATTGTTCCAGCTAAGTCACAGCTGCTTAGGGACAGGACTGGCACCACTTTCCAGAACTTCTAATGTCTAGCATCCTGCTCGATGCAGCCGTCCCATGATGCTGCATCTTAACGCAAAGCACGGAGCAATGAACTCTCCCAAAGAGTATCTTTAAACTCCAAGATAGAAATTCTCAAAATGCAGCCCAGAAACCCTTTCAGGGTGTCTGTAAGGTCAAAGCTCTTCTCATAAAAATACTAAGACGTTATTTTCACTGTCCTCCTTTTGAGAGTACAGCAGAATCTTCCATAGGGTAAATGTAATGTGATCCTGGAATAGATTTAATGCAGAAGCAGATATGAGCATCCAGCTGTTCTATTAGGCCAGATAGTAAAGAGATTTGCAAAAATATAAAACAATGACACTTCTCTCACTAGCTTTTTTTATTTTGGATAATAGCTATTTTTCACTAAAATATGTTATTCACAGTAATCTATGGCTTTATTGTTTTTAAGTGAATTAAAAGATTTCAGTTTTAATTTCTTATATGATAAATATTGACAGGTATAACTCACATAAACAAAAGTTATTTGACATCCTCAAGGACTTATTTACTTATATAAATGTGTTTTAAAATTTATTTATTTTGAAATACAGTTGATGTGCAATGTTATGCTATTTTCATGTAATAAAGTGATTTGACATGTGCATACAATACGGAATGATCATTGCAATAAGTCTGTCCCCATACAAAGTTACACTATTACTGACCATACACTATTACTATTACTAGTGTATTACCCGTACACTATTATTGACCATATACCTTATGCTATATATTACATTCCATGGCTTATTTACTTTATCTCAAGGATTTTTAAGGATGTAAAGAAATCCCGAGACCAAAAAGTTGGAGAACTCCGTAATCTAAAAGAACAAGCTCTAAAGTTGATGTCCTGTTCCATGAGGGAAGACAAGTTGCCTAAGATTTCCAAGACTTCTTCCTGCCCTACAGCATAGGATGATGATTTCAACTGCCTTGTCGGGGTATTTTGAAGATTAGGTGGAATGAGCTTGTGTAAAACTCTTAGTCGGTGCAGGGCACATGAGGTCTCAGAAAATATTAGCCATCACTGCTATTATTATTGCCATGGCTACTACTGTTGCAACCACTGTGAGGATTATTATTCCCTCCTGGCAATGTCTTTTACTCAGCTACTAGGGGATTTAGTCTTTGAACTTGTTAAATGTTCTTGGGCCTTTGTACTTGCCGTTTCCTTCACCTAGAATAGCTTTCCTACCTTTCTGTCCAGCAAATTCTCAACATCATTCTCATATGGACTCGGGGCTCCTTTTTCTTGGATGCCTTTACTGACTTCCTGAAACTGCATCAGGTGCCCTGCTGTAGGTCCGCATATCTGCCCACTTAGCACACTGCTTGTATCTTTACTGGCTTTTACATGGCACTCTGAAAACTGTGAAAGTAGGGACATTATTTCGGTCACTGCTACAATCAAAAAGCTCAGCACAGTGCCTGCCTTTCAGTAAATGCTTGTTGAATTAATTTTGTAAAAGTCTCCAATTTCTATTCTTGACCTACCGCTCCTTTCATGTCCTGGAAAACCTAAGCAAATTTGGTACCCGAAATACTCTTGTGAGTCCTTTAGTCCTCAAATTTGATGTGAAATCTAAGCTCAAAAAACGACCTGGGGTTCATCTGTGAGTTTAAGGTAAAGGCTACTTATCTTAAAAGATGTTTGATTGCATGCCTTTTCCCCTAAGGATTGAAAATTGCGCAGGAGGTAAAGCATCAACTTTTGTGTAAAAGTTGGTCAATTCTTAGTTATGATTCAAACACAAATCAGTCACAATCTAAGACGGAGACCTGAGATGGCTAGAAAAAATGTTCCAATGTACAAGCATGACAGCTCTTATCACTACAAGAAGAGTGAAGAATACTCAGAATGCTTTCTTCCTTTCAAGTTGCCTTTCCTTCCATTCTTAATGAAAGGTCTGCCTGCACTTCTCTGATCCACTGATAGCAGCTCCAGAATTTCTATTTTAGAGGAACTTAGTGACAATCTGATTGAATAAGGGGCTAGGAGACTTTTAAGCTATATTTGCATAGCAAATACTGATTTTTTTTTACTGACATTGCATATTTATTTTGGAGGGTATTCTTGGATATAAGAGGGTGCTAAGGACTTCTAACTCACCCCACTGCTGAAAGTACATCTATTTTTAGTACAGAGACATGTGAAATAAAGGAATAGGAAAGCTTGATAAGAGAGGTTTAACTAGCTCTCTTTTGTTATTGCTATTTACATTTGTAAACTTATACTCTGTCTGGTGAGAATTAACCAACATGCTTTCAAAAAGATTTGCAAGTCTGAAAAAGCAGAGTTGACCTTGAGAATAAAAATTGACCATAGGAATAAACACTAGAGTATACTGATTAAGTTTGGGACCTAAAGAGCTCAGTATAGCCATAAGAAAACAGGCAAGTTGACCCAAGAAAATCAGACTTGAAAAATCAGTTTATTACACAATTATATATTTCTTTCAGCTATAAACAGATACAATAGAATCTATGACTTCAAGGACCTTGCAACCTAGTTGGGAAGAAAAGAGAATGCCTACAGGGTTATCCTTTCAGCATATCTATGAGACTCCCTTTTAGTATTCACCGTTCCTGCTGGCTATTCTCTTAGCCTAATTATCTGAGGAAAAATAAAATGAAGAAAAGAATAGGTGAAAAGGAAGGGGATGGTGGCTAAAAATATTGTGACATATGCTCCAAATTTAAAGCAGTATTATTCAGAAATTTAAAGCTGGAAACTTCAGCTAACATTTGATGGGTGATATTGTTTTGCAGAGAAGAAAACTGAGGCCTGTCTAGCAAAATACCCCAGCTGATAATTGGCAGGCCTAAAACCAGAAGTCAGGTTCTCTGTTCCCATCCTAGTGTCCTTTCCATTACAATCTAGTGCCTTTGAAGGTGGGGTAAAATAACTGGAGTCACTCTATACCTAGGTCTGTGCTAAAGAGCCTTAGTTTCCCCTTGAATGGTTAGGTGGTTTATGGAATTCTTTGATTACCTATACCAGAGTTTTATTTTTCATTTTTAGCATGACAGTTTTCACTAATCCTAATTTTCAGTTCTCCAAATAGGATCTATCAATGCTAAAATTTCCAGTTTTTAATCAAAGGGAAAATTCAAATAATTAATCTGAATCACAGACTAGAAAGTGGGCTTTTTCCCACTCATTTCTCCACTTTGATATTTTTAACTATATGAATGGTTTCAAAATTTTATATTTCCCTCCTGACCACTTTTCTGAATCGGTTTCACATCTCAACTGTGGCATCTCTACCGGTTTTCCCTCCCATGACCTCAAACTCAACAGAAAGCCAGCTCCTAGTCTGCTTATCTCTATTTTTGTCAATGACACCATCATTCTTCCAGTCACCCAGGTCTGAAATCTTGGCATCATCTCTGACATTTTCGTCTTTCTTTTCACTTCTAGTGGATCACCAGTTCCTGTGGCTTCTTCCTGAAACATGTCTCTCAAGTCCATTTCTTCTTTCCTAATTCTACTTTGTATTCGCCAAGTCCTGATAAGCGCATAACCATGTGGTCACCATATGCTGCTTCCCGGTTTTGCCCTAGCAACCCATCCTGCATCCACTGCGGACTGCTCTCTCTCGAAAGCACCATTAAAAACAAAACAAAACAAACAAACAAAAAAAAAAAACAACACAAAAGCTATTTCATTCCTTTGAGTCTAACTTTCCACAGTCCCCCTGTGTCCATAGATGATAAGATTCAAACTCAGTGAGCCCTGGATCGTGCTGCCCACATCTTTGGAACCTCGTCTCCTGTTTGTTTGCTTCATGGAACCGTCCTCCTCACTGATCGTAACTTGTCTCCCCGGTACTGGTTTCCACCCTTTGCTCACCCCTGGAATGCCTTCTAGTTTCATCTGAAATCGGCTTCGCTTATGTCAGCAACCAGGGGAACAGACCGGGACCCCTCCTCAAAATTACGCAGGTATCTACTGATCATTGCTCTGAAGCAGCTTTCAGCCCTATCTCCCTAGAACTATCTGGACACGTCGGTCCTCTTCCCAAGTAGATAATTAACTTCTGTCCGGCACGAAGCAACCTCCCTTGTCTTTGTATCCCAGCGCTTTTTTCATAGTAAACGTTTATGGATAAGGATGGGTTGAGGGCAAAGATGTGAAGGCACAAAAAGGCGCAGAGACATACCCCCTCTCCCCGCGCCCCCCAGTATGGGGTGCCGTGTGAAGCCGGCGGCGGCCTGGCAGGGTTCCGGGGCGCGGGGCGCAAGGTGCCCTAGGGGTGCAGCCCGGGAGCCGGAGCGCCCTCCCCCGCCTGGCAGTCTGGCGCGTCTGCGCTGCGGCCAGCCGGGCGGGCGTGCGGGACGCCTGCAGGGAGGCCCCGCGGTTCCGCGCTCGGAGGTAGGTGGTGCTGTTGCCGTGACTGTCTTCCTCATTGGCGCGGGGCGGAGAGGCGGAATGTTCAACTCCTGACTCGGGCGGAAGCGTGGGAGCTGCGCCGCCGGCAGCCGTCCCCTCGAACTCCGGTAGCCGTCCCTGCCCTCGCCGCGCGCGGGGCCTCGGCGCCCCCGGCTCTTGCTCGCGCCCGGCCTGGGAGCCAGGTAAGGGGCCAGGCCGGAGGCCGCGGGGGAGAGGGAGGGGGGCAGGCCCATCGCGATCGCGACTCGTCCCGGCGTCCCGGGCCCAGGTCCTGCCGCGGTCCGGGCCCCCACGGCAGGCACCCCCGCCCGATGCCGGGCTCCCGCGGCCTTGCGCGGCCGGGAGCGACTCGGGAAGTTCGCGCGTATCCGATGCAGAAGTTGGCGCCCGGAAGAGTGGGGCGCAGCGGGGGCGTCTCCGGCCGTCTCGGCCAGGCGTGCGGCGCCTCCGGGTCGCCGCTTTCCCTCCCCGGACGCCGGAGCGCCGGCCTCGCCGGGGGTGACCCGGGCGTCTCTCGCGAGGCGAGGCGCGAGTCTCCCAAATCAGCGCAGGGTGCAGGCCGCTTCCCGGCAGAGGTGCTCGCGGGCGAGGAGGGCCCACTAACTTTTGCTTTCCTGCCGGCCGGCCCAGGAGCTCGCCTCCCGCCAAGGGCGACCGCGCCAGCCCTGCGCCGTGAAAGGGGAGCCCGCGCCCTCCCGCACCTCGAGGGGCCCCCGGGCCTTCCGCGGGCGCCAGGGTGGCCCCTTTGCCGACCCGCTGGCGTCCCGGATTCCTGGGCTCGGGGAAGTGCACCAGGCCTGGAGGTAAAGGCTGAGGCGGCCGCCAAGCCGCGTTGGCTCCTGACAGCTTGCAGACAAACTTTAATAGAAAACTGACCAGAGGACATCGAGTTGCTTACTGAATGGGCAGTCGTTGTTAGAGTGCTGAAAATGTTCGTTTCTGATGCGCCTCTGGGTCTTGCACAAGCTCTGTTTATGGGGAAACTTAATTACTATTTTTGTTACTTTCTTTAATAATGAAAACAACACCATTTAGTGTCCTATTCCAGTGATATTACAATAAGCAGCTTCTCATGAATGATAGTGAATTAGAATCGACTTACAGAATTAATTCGATGATTTTTGAGCTAAGGTGGTTGTTCGAGTATATTCATATTTTAACCTTAAAGCTGTTTCATGAGAAACGTTGCTCTCCTGACCTCCGTTGAAATGAACAGCTAGGATTCCGTGGAATCAAACCGACAGACACATTTAGACAAAATGTAAACAAGTGATCCAAGACAGTTAATGTCTTCTTTGTAGTAGGCCCATCTCCACAATGAAATATCATGTCGTTTTTTGACTTTCAAAAAATATAGAATGGCTTCATTTTAATTATAGTTTTAGTCCTTTGTGGAGCCTTTGTTTTCTGTTCCTCTACAATAGTGAGAGATTTGGGAGATTGTAAATGAATGCGAATTTAGTTTGTTTGGAAAGAGGGAATTAAGATAAAGAAACATGGTCTTTTAGAGCAATGTGTACTGTTTAATCTTTCACAATTTAATTTTTATTATAACTTTCTGGGGATTATTTTGGGAGTTTTTTTAAACTGGAAAATATTTTTGTTTATATCAAAAGTTTTAGTGGTAATAATTCCAGAGTAAATGACCATAATGGCAAGGACATTTTTTTCTTGTCTAGGAAAGCAAACAGATGATTGATCTCTTTTCCTTATTCTTTCAGGGAACACATAAGGACAAATTAAAAAGAGAGAGAGAAATATCCAAATATTAAGCACTGAGGATTTGGATCTAAAAATGGATGGTCAAAGATCTTGGGAACTAAGGGACCTTCTTGCCAAATAAGGATACTTGGCAGGCTACACTGTGTATTTTAAGTTAGCACAAGAGTGAGTGTTATTGGCAATATATTGGCTGAGTGCCTATCTGGAAAGAGCAGTGAAACTGACTTTGATAGGGCTTCAAAATTATAAACAGGAGTTAAGAGGGGCGTGGAGTGAATAATCTAGTCATCAGAGAAAACACTGGAGAAATTACGGTGATGTTTCATGAAAAGGGGTCAGACATGGAGTGAAACTATTAGTGTGGGGTGAAAGAGAAAAGTGGATAGTTGATTTTAGAAATTGTTAGATTCAGAGAAAAGAAAGAGAATCAGTGATTTTTTTTAAAAAAACCAGAGAAGAGTGTTTGTGGTGATATAATCCTTCTTGGAATAAGATAGCCTTATATCTGTATCCAGAGATGTTGGAAGTCAAAATTAATTTGCATCATTTGCTTCCCATTTTATTTGATCCAGGACAGATTGACAGGGAGAGGATGTCCTGTCTATCTGAATGCAATAGAAACAGCTCAGGCACCTTTTGGTGTACTGCAGGGATCATTTAGGCTACTTCTTGTGTGGCTATTAACCTTGTCCCACTACACACAAATAAGCAGAGTTCCAGCTGTGACCAGGAAACTGTACCTGGGAAGGAAAGAGAGCTATAAATGCTCGAGCTTAGATTGGTCTGACTGATATGTGGGTGCTTTTGTGTCAGACCCTCCTCTGGACAGCTGAACCATCGATTATGCCCTAATAGCAGTTAGCCCAACACAGTAGAAGATGCTGTGAGAACAAAGAAGCCAGGCATTTGACATCCTAATCCCAGCGTCACAATGGGTTCTGGGAAATGAAAGCCTCATGTTGAACTTTAGGTAAATGGTAAGCAATCTAATAATTACTAGAATAAGAAAAAGGTTTGTTTAAAGGGAGGGGAAAAAAAGACAAGTTAGAAGAAGGCAGAATGATAGCATGGGGAAAATATGGTGGAAAAAATGTTGTGACTTTGAATTAAGACCTGAATATGAATCTCAGTTGTGTCACTTTTAAGTTAGGCAACTTTTACATGCTTGATCCTCAGTTTCCTCACATGCAAATTGGGGACAGTAATCCCTGCTTCCTAAGCAGAAGGATATGAGACAGCCATGGAAATGCTTCAGCCAGCGCCGGAAACTTCAGCCACCATCACTGAGTGGTGGAGAAGGGGTTTTCCACATTCCCGAGTTAGTGAGAGAAAGCTGCCTGTCTCACCTGTTCCCAGCTAAGGCTTGCCCTTGGTAGCCTGCCCTGTTTCCAGATTATACTTATGTGTACACGGAGGGCTAGCAGATTTTCATAGCTACTTTCCTGCTTTGCATATAAGGATTTCTAAAGCAATTTTGTGCATACCTCTGGGTTTATACACGATTTATACACGGCTTTGTAAAATTCTTGGGGAGGGGGAGGAAAATCTGAAAATTAGTACATTTGAATTTGAAGAATTTCAGAGCTATAGGAATAGTGGTTGATTATGACCTAGAAGACCAATATTGAAACTATTCTTACAGCTAATTTTGAGCACAGATTACCTTCAGGGACCAACATTCTTTATGGACTCATCTCTGGACCTCCAAAGAAGAAAATCAAAAAGAGAAGGCAAGAGTTGCTGCCTGAAGATCATGGAGTAAATCTTTACTGATTGAACTTTTCTACCAAAATGTCCTATTTAGGGGAAAAGAATGCATTCCTTCAGGGATCTGTAGGTATAACCATAAATATTTCCGGTGTAAGCAAGCACTTTCTCTCAGATCCTGCATTTAATCTTAAAAATTCAGGTGACCTTGGCTTTCTTTTCTGTACTGTTTGACTTATTGAACAAACCACTACAAACAAATGCCAAGCATCTTTCTTCCCCCAAATCTTAAAGGAAAATCAGTGCTGTAAGATGTGTGTTTGTTCATATACCTTCTTCACAGAGCTGGGTACTCCCCCTGAGGGAGCACCCATGTTTGAGGAGCTTGGACCGGGTTCTGGTAAATGGTACTACACCATTGAGCTTCACAGCCCAGCCCGATGCATGGGGTAATGCAGTTCCATTATGCTGAGAAAAGAATAGTGTAGATCATCACCCAAAGAGTTTTTATTTTCTGTGGTCACACTGGGGCTTTCAAGGTCAGAAAAGCTCTTTGCTTTGGAAGTCAAGAAGAGGGGGAGATAGTTGTGGGATAGAAATGTGAAGTACAGTTTCACCTTCTCAGCCAGTTGAGGAGGGGAAATTTAGGAGGACAGTGATCTCCATTATTCCCACCATTGACATTGACACCGGGCTCCTCCACAAGGGAGGGCTCTGTGTGTGTCAGGTTCATGACTGTATCCCTCAGAAGGAAAGGGAGAGGTCGGTTAGTCATGGCATCCTCACAGGGTTGGAGTGAATCTTTACGAAACTCTGCATTCCTCTCCTGGTCTCCTCCCCCACTCCCCTTGAACACGCTCAGTGATAAGGAGCTCACTACCTAACAGGGTGGCATATTTTCTTGTTAGGCAGCTCTGATAACCCTGCATTCCACCTGTAACTGCTCTACAGGTAGCGCGGCCTCTGGCCCTGTGATACATACTGTAGAGTCTTCCTTTGGTCTTAGCTAATGTTCATGCCCCGGGTTTTGTTTGCTTTCTTGTTACTTCAAGGTTACCAAGTTTTAACACTCATACTTCCCCTTCTTCGGGAACCTTTATTCTAGGTTTGTCCAAAATTAATAGCACCCCACTCCAGTGTTCTTGCCTGGAGAATCCCATGGATAGAGGAGCCTGGTGGACTATAGTCCACAGGGTCGCAAAGAGTCGGACACGACTGAGCGACTACACTTACTTACACTTAGGAAGGTGAGATACTTTCTATTTGACAAAAGTAGAAATAAGAATAGAAATAAGAGCTGAGTAGAAGCAGGATCTTGAGTGGGTGGGCTTATTGACCGAGTAAATCTTTCTTACTTATTAGCAACTGCTTTCTCCTCCACCCCAACCCGCACCCCCAACACCTGTGAATTCCTCTTCTAGCCAACCCATAGAAATATGCCCACTCCACGCTTTTTTGCTGTAGTCAGACTCTGACCTCGTTCTCTTCCTCAGGCCTCCAATCACTCAATGCTCAAAACTTGTAGTTGTTTGACATGAGAAACACCTGCACTGATCCATGTCCTGGGTTGTACCTACCAGGAGTCTCCTAGCTAGGCTTCCGTTTGAGCAGGGACACATTTCCACAGGGCATTTTTGGGCATCAGTACCCCTTCTCCCTACATTTCTGTTCCTCATGTATTTTGCTTCTAGTAACAACATTTCTGGCAAGAAAGTATGTCATAGAAGTCTCTCTTTATTAACTGAAGTATTTACCCTGTGGCTCAAGTAGAGATTTATGTTCATTTCAGTTGCTCAGTCGTGTCTGACTCTTTGCAACCCCATGAATCGCAGCACGCCAGGCCTCCCTGTCCAGCACCAGCTCCCGGAGTTTATTCAAACTCATGTCCATTGAATCAGTGATGCCATCCAACCATCTCATCCTCTGTCGTCCCCTTCTCCTCCTGCCTTCAATCTTTGCCAGCATCACGGCCTTTTCAAATGAGTCAGCTCTTCGCATCAGATGGCCAAAGTATTGGAGTTTCAGCTTCAACATCAGTCCTTCCAATGAACACCCAGGACTGATCTCCTTTAGGATGGACTGGTTGGATCTCCTTGCAGTTCAAGGGACTCTCAAGAATCTTCTCCAACACCACAGTTCAAAAGCATCAATTCTTTGGTGCTCAGCTTTCTTTATAGTCCAACTCTCACATCCATACGTGACTACTGGAAAAACCATAGCCTTGACTAGATGGACCTTTGTTGGCAAAGTAATGTCTCTGCTTTTAAATATGTTGTCTAGGTTGGTCTTAACTTTCCTTCCAAGGAGCAAACATCTTTTAATTTCATGACTGCATTCACCATCTGCAGTGATTTTGGAGCCCCCAAAAATAAAGTCTGCCACCGTTTCCACTGTTTCTCCATCTATTTGCCATGAAGTGATGGGACCGGATGCCATGATCTTTTATTTATGTTTATGTTATTTATGAGATTTATGTTATTTATGTGATAAAGGAGAGAGGGGAAAAGAAGTGGAACAATAGCTGTTCTAGGTTTTAGACTTTTAAAGCTGGCTTCTCTTAGATACCCAGATCCTCTCCATGGTGCTGTGCAGCCTATTCTAGACAAGACAGTCTGCTTTCTAGTAGCAGCCTTGGAGGAAGGAAGGCAACAGCTTGGGCAGACACAGTACGGTTAGTTCTGAGTAGAACTAACCTCGTCTCTAGCTAGTCTTACATAGCTTATCTGTCATAGCAGAATAGCAGTCCTGTTCTGGAACAGAATCTCTGCATCTTTGATCTTGATGTTATAAACAAATATATCAAACCCAGAGCTTTCCTCCTTTTTGAAAAAGACTTGCAAAAAAAAAAAAAAAAGAATTACAGAACTGTAATCCAAGTGGTATTGATTTTATACACATGATATGATAAAGCACATTTTTATTAGTTTATTCACTAATCTTCATTAAGGAGGCTGAAATAATGCTAGCATAAATAAATACTAGGGCAGCAAGCTTGGCAAAGGAATTTGTTGAGGATTGGGGTTTGATTTTTTTTGTCATATTCAGGTCATAACAAAACAAATGAATTTTTTTTCTATATTGTATCAGAAAATAAACTTTTAACTTTACTTTTGTGAAGAGAGGAAATAGAGTAGTATAAGTAAGGGATAGAGAAAGGATCTGAATTGAGAAATAATAGGCCTGTATAAACCTAAAAGATAAAAAAATCCAGAAAAAGTCCAAGAGTCTATTTTCTAATAAAATTAAGTCTTTTATAAGTAGATTTAATTTTTTAAAATTAACCAGTCTATCCTAAAGGAAATCAGTCCTGAATATTCATTGGAAGGACTGATACTGAAGCTGAAACTCCAATACTTTGGCCACCTGATGTGAAGAACTGACTCATTTGAAAAGACCCTGATGCGGGGAAAGACTGAGGGCAGGAGGAGAAGGGGATGACAGAGGATGAGATGGTTGGATGGCATCACCGACTCAATGGATATGAGTTTGAGTAAACTCTGGGAGTTGGTGATGGACAGGGAGACCTGGCATGCTGCAGTCCATGCGATTGCAAAGAGAGGATTGAGAAAAAAATATAAAACATACACAAAGAATCAATGATACAGTAATCTATTTTTGCTCTGCAAAACTAATGGAGATATAATATAGAACAATTATGAAAACAAGGAGAGGAAAACTATTGAGGAAAGCAATCCTAACTACAAGGGCTGAAAAAGTAGATGGTTAAATATGATATCAAGCTTTCTTAAAATAATTAGGTAACCACAGTTTCCATTTATTGAGTATCATGTACTGTGTGCAGGGCCTTGGGCAAGGCCTTTCACAGTGTCTCCCACTTTGCAACAACTACATGGAAAGGGTATTACTGCCAGGGAGAAAACCGCTCAGAGAGGCTCAGTGTCCTGCCCAAGGCCTAACAGCTGGTCAGTGCAGGTTTGCTACTAGAGCTACCTGGGTCTTTCTTTTTGATCAAAGCTATGTTGTGTTCAAATACCTGTTACTTGGAAATAAGGCTTAAGAAGTCAAATAATACTGTGCAAACATGTAACTTTTGGACCATCAGTTTTTAGACGTTTGATAACAGAATGGATATTTCATTTATTGGGTCTGGAAATACCATGGTCTTGAGAAAAGTGATTGATTCATGGTTACTGAGAGGTAGAGGCAGAGTTTTTATCTTTTTTTTTGGCTGTGCTGGGCAGTTTGTGGGATCTTAGTTCCCTGAATCCGTGCCCTCTGCAGTGGAAATGCAGAGTCCTAACCATTGGACTGCCAGGGGATTCCCTAGAGGCAGAATTCTAACTCACATCTATTTAATTCTAAACTTTATGAGTTTCTTTTTTTCCTCTTTTTCAAAAATCCAGGACAAAAGTCCATTTTTTTTTTTTTTGACTGGAAGGCTAAAAACTTTGAAAAGTAAAAATAACTTTCCTTTTGAAGGTTTTCTTCCCATAGTTCCATTTTTGATAATAAGCTGATGGTACTGTTTATGCTTTCAGCAATTAATAGTTTAAAAATATATTTTAATTTAAGGAAAACAAAAAAATTTTTGGTTGTACCCTGTGGCTTGCAGGATCTTAGTTCCCTAGCCAGGGATTGAACCTGGGCTTCAGGCAGTGAAAGTGCAGAGTCCTAACCACTGGATGACCAGGGATTTCCCTAGAGAAATTTTTAAACATTAAAAAAATGTTACCACTACTAAAGTAGTAGTTAACTGCTGCTGAAGTAGTTACTAAAGTCTTACTGCTTGAGGACTCCAGTGATTTGATTCAACCACTGAGTTAGTGATTTTCAATATTTTCAGAGTTGTGACACTCTCTTATGCTTTCATTTTTGTCATATCCCTGTTCTAACTTACTCTTCAGTGCTCTGTGGTAGATACTTATCATTAGCATTTAAAACAGCTTTGAGAGTTTATGAAACCAATGTTAGGATGCTACAGAATTAGGACTGGGAATTATTGCATGGAGGAAAGTTGTCTTTCTTGTGTAAAAGCAATTGTTTTAACATTGTAGAATGACAGCATCATTTGATTGGGTGTGCTATGTAAATACGTTTATATGGATGGCTTTTATTAAATTCTAGTGTCTTCACTGGAGAATACACCTAAAACTTTAGAACATAATTTGATCAGGTAACAATCTTCCCCAAGATGCTCTAAGTATAATTAATCTGCAACTCGGATTATCCTTTCTCTGATTATAAATTGATCCTCTTAGAATAATGATTTTCAAGGAGGGAAAGCTCAAAGGGAAAAGTAAATATGTGGTCAGACAGTCACGTAGATGGCAGTGGGAATCTCAGTTAGGTTCTTCAGCTAAGTCCATGACGCTTTGTCAAGCTTACTGGAGTGAAAACCTGTGTTCATACACCCCAGAATTGTTAGTCTCTTCGGTAATCAGATGGTACTTAATTTTTTATGGTCTCAATAAAACACTCAAGTAATTATATAGTTCCATTCATACACAGTCAGTTTCCAAAAGGCAGGATGTATCACAAAGTGAGTAACAGTGATTCTGGGAAGAGCTGACTGGTTGCCTCATCTCAGAGTGAAGATCCTGAGAACTATGCTTCTCAGAGGTCTGCCTCTCTCTGGTACCTCTGGGTCAATTTCAAATGGGACTGATCCTGCCTCAGTTTACCCTGGACTTGCTCTGTACCAGAGGATTTGGATTTATTTATATCGGTCTCATCCTGGTTCAGATCTCTTTGTTCTGGAAGGATTTCCTCCCTCCTCCTCCACCTTCCTCCTCCTGCTTCCTCCTCCTCTCCCCACCCTTCTCTTCCTCCAGTCTCAGAGACACCTAACCCTAGAGATCCCAAATATAGTCTTCTTAGTCTACCAAAAAGCCTAGGCAGCTGTTTCCAGATCAGGATTTGCTTCAGAATCCTTTGGAGGGCACTTATAAAAACTACAATTCTCAGATTTTACCTAATCTGATTGTAATCTTTCCAGCTGCAAATGGTGTAACAGGAATAACCAGAAATTATTTGTTTGGTTTTTGATTCATTCATTCAACACATATTTTTGAATGGAATAGGTGTGATGTGCTGGCTGCATAGTGGCTACTGAAGATTCAGATGAAAATAGAAATGTGTTTCGCTTTTAAAGAGTTTATAGTCTGGTGGGAAGTAAGTGGGAAAGATGAAAGGATAAAGAAAGGGGCTGTGGCATGGAAAAAGGAGAATTAACTGTGTTCATGAGGCTCAGAGGAGATGGTCAGAGACATCACTGGGCAGGGAAAGGCATTCAAAACAGAGACCCTAGCCTGGGCAGAGGTGTGAAGATGGGAAAGCATGCTCTGGGAACTGCAAATCTGTCCTCCTGTGTGTCTAGGGGGCTGGAGGAGGAAATAAGAAGTAAGAATGGCTATAAGTGGTGAAGGACGATCACAAGGAAATTTTCCAGAATTAAAAGACATGAGTCACAGATGGAGAGTATACTGAATATGCCACCAATGAATGAAAAAGACTCGCTTCTAAGCATATCCTATAAATTTCAGGATTCTGGAGATGAATGCCAGATCCTAAGTGATTTCAGAAAGGAAAGAATAATGCAAGCAGAATTGGGAACCAGAGTAACTTCAGACTTGCTCTACAGACACATTAGAAACTAGATGAGTATGAGGTAATACTTTTGAAATTATCAGGAAATAATTTCCTACCTGAAATTGCATACTACCAATCAAGACATTTGAAGACATACAAATTCTCCCTCAAAATTGCGTCCTGGGCACTCTGCTCAGGTAGCTAATGGGAGATGTGCTCTGTTAAAGTAGGAGACTGAACCAAGAAAGGGAAACCAGGAGTTCCCACAGAGGAGAAGGTGAAGGATGCTGAGGATGATGGACAAGCCAGTGCAATCAGACCTGGAAAGCCACCACTTCAGCCAGACTGCTCAAGGTGAAGGGTATAGGAGAGGTGTCTCCTAGAGAAAAAGAGACCCTCCTCCCCCGTTACCTGATGTTTTTACTTTACTGAGAGGAGTTTTGCAGTTCAGAGAGTTTGATGAGGTGAATACGTTTTAGATGTATACAAAGCTAAGTGAAGTGAAAGTCGCTCAGTCGTGTCTGACTCTTTGTGACCCCATGTACTATACAGTCCATGGAATTCTCCAGGCCAGAATACTGGAGTGGGTGGCCTTTCTCTTCTCCAGGGCATCTTCCCAACCCAGGGATTGAACCCAGGTCACCCGCACTGCAGGTGGATTCTTTACCAGTGACTAAACAAACAGCAAAAACCAAATCGAACAACTAATAACTTGGGGAGAAAAGAAAAATTATCCAAGAAAGGAAAAGTCATTGAGTCCTGCTCAGCACTCTCGGGAATAATGTTTACCTTGCCAGACTGCTGTAAACAGTGAATATTGACTTAACTGAATGTTACAGTAGAGCTGGATGCTGGGAAGATAGGGCCTGTGGGACATGTTTGATGTAAGGAGATAAAGGATGGGGGATGAGAACTAAATCTTTTTCTTCCACAGGGAGAAGTGAATTGGTAATAACTAAAATGGAATAACCAGGAACTAGCTATATAAACACACTTTTAGAAATATACTAATAGATATAAAAATATCATATGAAATATAAATATCAGAATAAAATCCTAAGTGAGTTGAAATTAGTTCCCCCTGAAGAGAGAATTGGGTGTGAGGAGGGGTAGGACAGGGGAGTTCTATTTTTCATTTTTTTGATAAAAGTAAAAATAATAAAAATATAGATATAGTGTTTATAACACCGAGGGACTCTTACAAGCAGTGTTTTGCATTTTGTTGAACAAACATTTTGCAGATAAAAACAAACTTGCACGTTCTATGTACCTACCTTTGGCATGGTCTTAAATTTTGTGTTTTGGGGGGGTCTTTTTGTTTCTCTAATTAATAAAATATGAATCGAAGCAAAAGTTAGTAAGGTAAAATTTTTGACTCAAATATGTACTGACTGTATTTTGATACTATGTTTATTTATGTAGATTCTAAAGGTATCTTTTAAACTTCAGAGGATAAACAGTCTTCTCTCTTGCCTTCATCCCAAAGTAGAGTCAAGTTTGACTTCACTTAAGAAATCAGCATTCTTCAGTGACCTGATGCTCCTAAAATGGATTGGCTGGTCAGCAGCACATTAAGATCTATAATAGATACGAATTTGTACTATCATGTGTAATAGATATAAATTGCCCCTCCTCCTTTTTCTTCTGAAAATAATCAGATTCCACAGAAAAGTAGTAAAACGCCCACATACTTGTCACCTCGAGTCACCTGTTCTTAACATTGTGCTGCATTTGCCTCATTCCTTTCTATACCCATTCACTTTTTTTTTGGAGGGTGAGGGGAGTTGAACTATTTTAAATTATATTGGAAATATCATACTTTGATACATCACCCAGTATATCTTCCAAGAACAAGGACATCCTTCTACAAAACCAAAATACCATTATTTGCCATGCAGAAAATAGTGTTATCTAATATATAATTAATATTCAAATTTCCCTAAAATCCTCATAATAACTTCTGCAGTTTTTGGGGGATCCAAAATCTAGTCAATGATCATGCATTGCATTTAGTCATATTTCTTGAAGTCCTCCATGTACTAGAAGTTTCTCTGCCTTTTAAAAAAATCTTTCATGACTTTGACTGTTATGAAGAGACCAGGGGAGTTGTTTTGTAGAATGTCCTGTACCTATGGGTTCATCTTTTTGCTCCCTCAGTTTAAGATTCTGATTTACAGTTTGGGAAGAACATGTCTAAAAACTTCTTTATCCATCTGCTTTTTTTGCAGGTTCAAAATTTTAGACCTTCGTGTTCTTGGTTGTAGGTTTTTGTTTTGTTTTTCCTGCTAATCTGTGGTTAGGCATAGGGTGTGAAGAATTACCCCTTACCTGGAGAATAGTGAAACTCCTTAGACTGCAGAAAATATCACTGTAATCTCTGTGAGAGGTAATCTGTTCCTCTGGAAACAAGCATAATATTTTTTTTTAAACATTCTTGGCAGAGATCACTGGATGACTTAATATATTGTAATCAAGGGCAAATTTTCTGCTCTTTAATTAAGTTCTGCTACAGGACACAGTCCAGGGAGCCACTTCTGGAAAACACTTGGCCAGTTCTCTCATCCCAAAGCTGACCACTTGCTTTTGGAATCCCAGCCCCAAGTGTGCGTTCTGTTTGCAGTGTTTGGGCCATCCTGTGCCAGCATGCTCAGATGCTTAGGTTATGTATATTTTATGTTAAGTGAGTACAACGCAGAGTGATGGCATGCCTCAGATGCCAGAAGAGCTGTGCAAGCCTCCTGCTGAGAGCACGCTTCCCGTTTGTCTTCGGGGTGGGAGAGAGACCTGGTTACACGGTAGCCTTTAGGCAGAGCTGCTGGGGATGTGCAGGAAGTGCTGTTGCAGGCTTTGTCGGGGGGAAATCTGAGCCATTTCTCTGGGGACAGCTGTGTTTCAAAGTCTGGACAGGTTGCTGTTGAATTTTGCTCGGGCTACCAGGGTAAGTATTTTCATGTTGATTTATTTATACTTCTGCTTTTCTTCCTCCTAAGTCATCAAGGCTCTTTGTGGAAGCGCCACAGGACTTGGTATACATTAGCTAAAGTGGAATTCAGAGGTTTCATTCTAATATGTTTCTAATCCAGCTTTTTTTTTTTTTTCTTTCCCTCTGCAGATTTTGCGGAAGTATAATACTTTGTCATTATGAGATGTCGTCTCTCGGTACCTCCTTTGTGCAAATTAAATTTGATGACTTGCAGTTTTTTGAAAACTGCGGTGGAGGGAGTTTTGGCAGTGTCTATCGAGCCAAATGGATATCACAGGACAAGGAGGTGGCTGTGAAGAAGCTACTCAAGATAGAGAAAGAGGTAAGGTCTTTTCCTGCCATCAGAAGTGGTCATGATAGCACTTATGTAAGCTTTTCAACCCAAGTCAGAGGTCACAGGCTGCCAGGGCCCTAGCAGAGCCTTCGGGGCTGATCCATGAGGCTGTTTCCCAAATTTCCATTCTGGGAGCCCCATAAATAGCAATCGGTGCCGCGTGTGCTGTAGGGCTGAGTTTTACTAGGGGTCATCTGAACTGAGAGGATTTCTTTCCATGGCATGCAAGACCGAATGTTCTCTGAGTTCTTGTCCTGGGGAGGTGAGCGCTCAGGTCTTCCCAGACTTTAGGCTTTGCCCTGGGTCAGCCAAGAGGGGTCAGTAAAGAGTAGTGTGTAAAGTTTTCATCCCCTTTCAACTTTCTGGTGAATTTGTGGTCCCCAGGACTTGTCTTTTTGAAAAACAAAAAGCATTATTTCTCTACTGAAATAGAAGCAGTACCAGCTTCTTGGATTTCACCTCTACTTGAAGTGCAGAGTGATGGACTTTGTTTAATAAAAGTGCTACACAGAGAGCTGCCCTACTTGTAAAATTGGAAAAAAACATTTTGACTTTCAGAGTCTGGAATTGGTGCTGGTCCTAGTCAAGTGCAAAACTCGTACACAGGCCCTTCATCTTGGGAAAGTGACACAGCATCGTCCGCACATTCAGTTTGGTACCCAAACCCCACAGTAAAGCTGGCTGCAGAGATGACTTGCAGGAGCTCAGGGTGTCAGTAGCTTTAAATAGCTACTCTCAGGAGTTTGCTTTGGTCAGTTCTATTTATGTCATGTTTTGGCTAATTATTGTTCTTTTCAGTCCGTTTTTAAAGTGAACTTTTCTTTTTTTGTTGTTGTTTTGTTTTCATTTTTTTCCCCCATTTATTTTTATTAGTTGGAGGCTAATTACTTTACTTTACTTGTAGTGGTTTTGTCATACACTGACATGAATCAGCCATGGATTTACATGTATTCCCCGTCCCGATCCCCCCTCCCACCTCCCTCAAAGTGAACTTTTCCATAAATATCCTTTAATCTCCCTGAATGATTTCATTTTTTTCATTAACTGCTGCCAGTGAACCACAGCAGTTGATTCAGAAAGGAAACCGAAATGACCAAAACAGAAAGCATTTTGTGTCGTTTCCTCCCAGCACTGCTCTGTCACTGTATGACCAGCAGTCATGTTTCTGATTTGTGAACCCAAGCCAGAAGAACTGAGATACCTCTGCCTTGGGGTATCTGTAGGTTGTAGAAAGCATTAGGAAGTGATCGCTTTTAAAGCTAATGTGTGCTCCAAACCAAAAGGCACTATGCAGAAAAAGTTTTCCCCCAGTCATGTGTTGATCAACAAATTTTTAAATAGTAGCCAAATAATAAAATTATTTCTTACTCTGGAGTTGAGCCTACCTTTTTTTTTTAAATCTGGTGAACTCTTGAGCCCTTTATAGGCAGGCATTGTTGTACCCATTCTGTAGGTTGGGAAATAGAGCTTTTCGAAATATGTACAGTTGCCTCAATAGGGGTGGATGAAATCCAGATTGGACCCCCTATTATCTAGTTTTTAATTCTGAAACCTCTAGTTTGACCAGTTAAGAACAGATAATAAACCAGTTCCATCAAATTTATATTCAAAGAAGTATATAAGTATGCTAATATTTTTAAGCATCATATGACTTCAGTACAGTAAACATGTTCTTACGTGATTGTTAGATATGAGAAAGACTTTGAGACGTGAAACAAATTTTGATAGGAAAACAGTAATTGCAGCCCATTCACTCAACCCATCCATACCCAGGACCATTTTTTACTGTCTGGGAGAGAACCAGGAAAATGACACAGGGACGCACAGGAGTAAAAGCAGGAACTGGAAACTGCCAGATCCTGCTCTTGTGTAGATATTTAACTTGAGTGCATATCATTCAGAATTGGAGCTGATTACAGTAAACCACAGGAGCACGCCTCATAAACTTCTAAGTAGGAAAAACAGAAACTCAGTTTCAGCTTTGGGGCTCGGTTTAGTCAGTGACTGTGAGTGATACAGAGGCACACTAAGTTATTGCAAAGCATCTCCACACTTACCGACTTAATGTGTGTTCAAGATGTAAATAATTTTGACTAGGGGTTGGCGGTTATTAGAAAGGAGATATGCATTTCTTATGTAAATGTTTGTTATACTTTATGAACTATGTGTTGGCTTGGTGGCTAGACGTTTTCTCAGTGATAAGATAAAGGTTATAAGCTCTGGATTTTTTCCAATTTATAGATTCAGTCCTGTGTCACTTGGTCATCTTTGTGAATGAATTTTAGAAACAATGGAACATTTAATAATATATTTGTAGCTCACTCATGGAACTCTTTAAGAATGACCTATATGTTTTGTGAAAGGTAGAAAAAGTTTATATATAACTTTAATTCTGCTTATGTGGGCATATAGAGGAATGCTGTTTATTTTCACTTTTATTTGTAGACCTCTAGTTTAATGAGTATATATTACTTTTCTGATTTAGAAAAAAAAGAAAAATGGCATTTACTTAAAATTTTTGTAGTTCTTTACAACTTAGTTTTTTAAAATATTCATCCATTTGTTTTATTTTTTAGATTCCAGCTATAAGTGATAGCAGTAGTATTTGACTGTCTGTATAACTCATTTCACTAAACATAGTACCTCTCGGTCCATCCATGTTGTTTCAAATGGAAAAATTTCATTCTTTTCTATGACTAAGTAGTGTTCCATTGTATATATAATATACACCACATCTTCTTTATCCATTCATCTGTTGATGGACACTTAGGTTGCTTCCATATCTTGTAAAACTTCATTTTTTAAAAACCTTTACAGGTAGTGAAAAACTACAAGGAGGTACCATGAACTGTAGCATATCCTTCCCCTAGAATCACAGCTAAGGAACATTTTGCAGCATTTCCTTTCTCACTGCATATCATTGATTTAGGTGTGTTCGTGCATATTTTCTAGTGAACATAAGGGTAAATTGCAGATGCTGTGTACCTTTATCTCGAAATACTTTAGCTTCTCTGAAGAACACAACTATAATGCAACTATTGGAAATTTAACATTGATTCAGTAGTACCTATTATACAAGTCTATTTTCAGATTTTTTCCTATTGTCCCAATAGTGGCTTTTTATGGCATTTTTTTTCCCCAATCCAGAATCACATACTGCATTTAGTGATATATCTATTTAGTCTGCTTTAATCTGCAACAATTTCTCTGCCTTTCTTTGTTTTTTAAACTTTGACATTTTTGAAGCATACTGGGAAGTTTTTGTAGAATATCCCTCATTTGGGGTTAATCTGATTTCCCTTCCCTCTCGCCTAGTTTAAGGGTATATAGTTTTGGTAGGAATGCTATATAACGACATATGTCCTTGGCGTATCTTAATGGAAGACCTATTATGTCAGTTTGTCCCATTATTGGTGACATTAATTATGAATCCTTGATTAAGAGAGGCTCACCCAGTTTCTCCCCAGTTAAAATACCTGTTTTCTCTTCATAATTAATAATTAAGATATTGGTAGATACTTTGAGATTATGTAAATATCTTCCCTCAACAAATATTACCCAATGTCTTTAGCATCCATTGGTGACTCTTGCTTGAATCAAATATTATTATGACAGTTACAGTGTAGAAAGCAAAAGGTTCTAGCATAAATGAGAGCCTTCCTTCCTTTCTTCACTTGTTTTTGATTCATTTATTTATTTATTGTTTATTGATCCATTTTTTTTTTTTATTGTTCCATTGTAGACTTAAGGATTCTTTTTCAAATTCGGAATATTACAGTTCACTACTGTTGTTATTCACTTTCATGCTTAAACTGTTCCCTATTTAGCAAGTAAGAGTCCCTTCAATTTGGTTCCTATGTCCTTCTGATGTGTCTCCATCATTTTTTTAGCCTTTCCTTACTCCCTGGCATGAAAATATGCTCCAAGCTCAGTTAGTTCCATTCCTGGAGTCAGCCATTTCTTCAGGAAGCCCTGATTCAGGGTACCTGATTTGGGAGTATGATATTCAGAAACCTAGATTTGGCAAACAGATTTGCTTATTGTAGACTGTTTAAAAAGGAGCCTTTGTCCTTTTGGGAGAACAAATGGTCATAGATAACTTTTATTTATGGCAGCATTTAATTACAATTTAAATATCATACATCTGGATAGTTATGAGCTGTGATACACTCCTATTAGAAATGTAAATTGGTATGTGTTTTGGAGAAAAGTTTAGCAAATAAAAAAATCTTAAAATGTTTCCTTCCTTTGAGCCCGAAATTTTACTTTGAGGACTTTATCCTAAGGAAATAATTTGAGATATGCAGGAAGAAGGATCTAATAAGTTGTTTATCTCAAATAATAAAGAATTGGAAACAATTCAAGTGTCCTACAACAAATTATCTTTTAAATTATGCTACATATATAGTATATTGAAATCATCATGTTGTATATTTTAAAGATATTACAGTTCTACTTGTCAATTATACATAAATATGAAGAAAATTATGCTTTATCTGTATAGTGGAATTCCATTGCATTTGGAAGACTACTTAAAAGGCTCAGAAAATACTCAATATATTGCTAAGTGGTAAAAGCAAGTAACAAAATAACTTATATACTATCATCCAGGTGTCTTCTTGGTGTCTCTGTGGTATTTTTATTATACTTTCCTTTGTTTTTCGTGTTTTTCTATGCTGATTTCATATTTCTTTTTTCCCCCAACATTTTATTATGAAAATTTTCAAACGTAAGGAAAAGTTAAAAGGGTGAAATTGAACATCTATATGTCTACCCTGTAGGATCTGTTATTAGTGTAAACACTTGCTTTATCATATGTGTGTCTGTGTATTCTTCCACCCGTCAGTCCATTTTGATGCATTTCAAGATGAGTTGCAGGTGTCAATCGTTTGCTTTAAATATTTTAGTGTGTATATTATTACCAGAGTTGTTATGTGTTTGCAGGCTTGTTTTCTTTTGAGATAAAAAATTTGCATACACTGAAATACACATATCACTATGTTTTGACAAATGTAAACACAGTGTAACCCCTATATTTACAGAAAAAAAAAACTAAAAAAAAGTGATAGTTCTGACAACCTTTGTCACTTTCTAAGGATGTTCAAGTGAATTAAGTTTTTTATAAGCCACTTTAGTCCGTCACAACTCACAAATTTTCCAGTCTCCGTAGGTGCTTTTTAAATGTTTAATGTTCACTTCTCCTTGCTGTCTCATAGCAGTGCTATAGGATTTTCAGTGGTAATTTAGTTTGTTTTTATTAGTTGCAGATTTACTTATAGAGTGCAGTTTATTTTTGTTAAAAAACCTTTCAATAGGAAAAAATAGTATGATCTCATATGCCAAAGATAAGAAAAGAAGTCATTACTGTATCTTTTTGGTAAATTCCCAATGAGCTGAGATCAAACCAAACTGCTTAGGCAGAAGTTGAAGCAAGGAGTGGAGAGGACAGAGGAAGGCACCATGGATCCCAGTGTCCTCTTTCCAACCCCCGACCCAGAGGAGAGCAGCTTCTACACTAGTGGTTCGTCATCTTCACAGCGTGAACCAGACAAGTCTGTACCTGGCACTTTTTTCCTGTCTGAGAGATGAAGCCTGCAAGCATTTGTAATCTATTGATATTTAACCAAAGTAGGAAACCAGATATAAGTGTAAGATTTGAAGGAAACATTCTTCCCCAAAAGAATAAAAAGGAAGCAGAATCCTCAAAAGCTGAAATATGAGACCCTTTCTTCAATTGCCTTGCCTTTTATAAAACCCCACTTCCTTTATTAAAAATTTTTTCCCTACTTGACTATTCTGTGTGCGTGCATGCTCAGTCACTTGAGTTGTGTCCAACTCTTTGCAAACTCATAGACTGTATTCTCTGGCCATGGGATTATCTCCACGAGAATACTGGAGTAGTTTGCTCTTGCCTCCTCCAGGGGATCTTCCCGACTCAGAGATTGAATCTGCTTCTCTGGCATTGGCAGGCAGATTCTTTACCACTTAGCCACCTGGGAAGCCGCTTTACTGTTGTAGAAATATTGAAAGCCAGATAAATTCAAGATTCAAAACTTTCCCACAGTATAAATATTTATACGTAGAGAGAAAAGATCAAAATATCAAAACTGCTCATAAGAACAGGAACTCTCAATAACTTTTTATATGAAGGGGGAAATACTGGTGTGAGATAGAAAATACAGTAGAAATTGACCAGAACTCAGAAATTTAGTAAAAATAAGAGCTTTGATTATATAGATTTTTATCAACATGACAGCATTTAGTGATTCATAGAAGGCTAGCTAATGTTGTTGCCATCTTATTAACTCTTGAGAGACCCTTTTTCCTCTTCTTTGCAGCTCTGTAGCTGACTTTTTGGGCTTCCCTCATAGCTCAGTCGGTAAAGAATCTGTCTGCCACGCAGGAGACTCAGGTTAGATACCTGGGTCAAGAAGATCCCCTGGAGAAGGAAATGGCAACCCACTCCAGTATTCTTGCCTGGAGAATTCTATGGACAGAGGAGCCTGGTGGACTACAGTCCATGGAGTTGTAAGAGTCAGACACAACTGAGTGACTTTCATTTCATTTCATTCATTTCAGCTGACTTTTTAGGGAAAGAATTATTTGGATTTACTTAATTGTAGGAATGCGGTTTTACTGTTTTCCCCCATCCCTGAGCACAATAAAGAAGAATAACACTATTTACTTTCTTTGTAAATCCTCTCAGCATGTCAGTGTATTGGTGGGACCAATACAAACAAAAATTAAACATCTTGGATACTTGATAAACTGCCCTTGAGTTATGGTGTCGTTTCTGTGATAATTTGTCCAAAATGGTGCTCAAGAATTGCCACTTGGTATTTTTAAACATCAAGAGGGTGGACTTAAAGATGCCAGAGTTACCATTTTAAGTTGCTGTTTTCAAATGCCCAAATTCTTAGTGCCTTACTTATCTGTTACAGTATCTTCATATAACTAGTCTCTTCCTTTTCACTCAGAAGTCCTTTCGTGAGTTATTATTTAAGATAACCCACCCAGGATTTTTCTGTCTCCAATCAGAATTTACCCATTCTGCGGTCTATTCTTTTAGGTCAGTGGTTCTCAAAGTGCCCCTGGACCAGTAACATCAAGCATCACTTGGAAATTTGTTACAGATGCAAATTCTTGGACTTTTTTTTTTTTTCACATAGTGAAAACTTTTATATTTGGAATTAGCCAGCTGAACTCAGTTTAGGTGATCCCAATTTTGTTGGCAACATCCAAAGCATCATAGTCAGGAGCCAGTGGGACATCAGGCCTGATCAGAGTATTGACCTTAGCCACGTCAATGTCATAGAGCGTCTTCACAGACTGTTTAATTTGGTGCTTGTTGGCCTTGACATCCACAATGAATACCAGGGTGTTGTTGTCTTCTATTTTCTTTATGGCTGGCTCGGTGGTGAGGGGAATTTGATGATGGCATAGTGGTCAAGTTTGTTTCTCCTAGGGGCGCTCTTTTGGGGATATTTGGGCTGCCTCCCGAGCTGCAGTGTTTTGGGCCGCCAGAAGGTGGGTGACGTCTGGATCTTCTTTTTCTGGTGACTGTGGACACCTTTCAACACTGCTTTCTTGGCCTTCAAAGCCTTTGCCTTGGCTTCAGCTTTAGGAGGAGCAGGGGCTTCCTTCTTCGCCTTCAGCGCCATCTTCATGAAAAGGCGAGTCAGGCCCCTACTGAGTCATGGGGGCCTGGGGCCTGGCGATCTGTGCTCTAACGGGCTTCCCACATGTTTCTGATGCTGTTGGAACTTTGGTTGTACCTGGCCAATCATGTCAGGTGCAGGCCATCAGTATGTTAACTCCAGTTTGGAATTTTAGGCACCTTGTGCAACTCGTGATGGAGAGATTGTTGTTGAGGCTTTTGAGATCCTTAATTCACCAGGCTCAGGTGAACCACCTGTGCACAGGCCCTGCTCAGGAATGTCATTGGACATGATGAACTCAAGGCAGTCTTAGGAACATCAAACAGAGGTGAACCTCAGGCAAACACCTTCAGATTCCAAACCTTTTCCACTTGGGTCCTCATCTGACCTTCCAGCCTTGTCTTTAATTTTCTGACCTGAAACCACCTCTACCCCACCATCCAACTGTTCTTCTGTCCTACTTTTCCATTTCTGTAACCTCATCTGCATTCTTTCCCTCACCTCTAATACCTTTGTCTTCTCTGCCTGAGCAGGTCCTACTCATTCTTCAGCTTTCATTTCTTCCTTCTCTGTGAAACATTCTCAGGTCCTACAATCATAGTTTTTCTCTTTTTCTTTTGAATTTATACCAATTAATGCTCATGTGCTAATCCAACATGTAAATAAAACTGCCTTGTGACTCTAGAATTACTGTAAGGGACTGTCACTTGACTTTTCACATGAACACGTCTTCTCATCTGAAAAGTGGGGCCGAGACCGTACCTCCATCCCAGGGTTGTCGAGAGGATTAGTTGACTTAATATATCTAGAAGAGTGCCTGACACAAAGGAAGACTTGGCTGACTGTTCACTGTCTGTTGTAGCTTTACAACCATGCTGTAAAGTCAGAATAGCAGACACGTGTCCTGTTTTGTAAAAACTTCAACTTGTTGGTTCCTAGAACTACTGTTGAGAAAGGGTCAGAGGCTGCATTCACAGTCTGCAGGAAAGAGCCATGCCAAGGTTTAGCGTGGATGCGGAACAGCCAGCGTGTAAATGCTGTGTATTCAGCATCTCTGGTGGGAACTCTCTGAGGGCAAGAAAAACCATCGCCTTTGTCACTGATGCTGCCACCAACCTGCTCATCATTGCCGTACCAAGTATAGTTACCACTGCGAGTGGTGACTTGCTTAGGGGCTTTCCATCACTCCCTCTTCCTCTGCACAGTTGCATTACAAGATTATAACCTCCATTTGATGGATCAGAAATCAAGACTCAGAGAGGTTAAGTAACCTGGCTAATATAGACAGCACCCTTGCCTGTCTCATAGCACCTGGCACTGTGCCTTGCTCAGAGCCGAGCATCTGTTCCTTTGTATTGGGATCAAATCATATCACTGTAGACATCCCTCTCATTCATCCTGTTATGGCTATGTCTACATTTTCCTCCTTTACTCCTTGAGCTGTGAAGAAGATAGAGCACATCTGTTTTCACTGTATCAACTGTACCACTCTCATTTAGCTACATAGTAACAGTACTCTTAGCTATTAGCTTGTTTTTATAAATGCCTTTGCTTTGGTACCTTTTTTAGACTGGCATGCATGCCATTTTCGCTCAGGGAATTTTAAACATTTCACTGTGCCATGCTTTGACTTTGTACTACATACATAAGTCATTACTTTGAATTAAAGAATAAGCAATTTTAAATAATGGAATAATGAATTACTGTATTTGATCATTATGCAGTCACCACTCCAGAGGTATATATAAAACAGCTATCCATCACTCAGCTGTTTTCTATGAGATGTTTCTGTTAGTGGGAGCTTATAATATAAGACACCCCAAAGTGAACTGCTATTCAGTTCAGTTCAGTCGCTCAGTTGTGTCCGACTCTTTGCAACCCCATGAATCGCAGCACGCCAGGCTTCCCTGTCCACCACAAACTCCTGGAGTTTACTCAAACTCATGCCCATCGAGGCGGTGATGCCATCCAGCCATCTCATCCTCTGTCATCACCTTCTCCTCCTGCCCCCAATCCTTCCCAGCATCAGGGTCTTTTCCAATGAGTCAACTCTTCGCATGAGGTAGCCAAAATATTGGAGTTTCAGCTTCAGCATCAGTCCTTCCAATGAACACCCAGGACTGATCTCCTTTAGGATGGACTGGTTGGATCTCTTTGCAGTCTGAGGTACTCTTGAGAGTCTTCTCCAACACCACAGTTCAAAAGCATCAATTTTTCGGAGCTCAGCTTTCTTCACAGTCCAGCTCTCACTCTGAAGAGATACAGAAAACTGGACACATGTTGAACAAATATGTAACTTAAATGAGTAAGCATGGCACTACTGATATGTCAGAACCTAACACAAACCTTTTGGAGAGGTAAACTTACAGTGAGGAAAAGCTACAAGAATGGCTTCTCCTGGGACCAAGAGGACTTTAGAAAGTTACCTGAATTACAAATGACTTTCTTACTGTGTTATGTGAAATGCAGTTACATTAAGGCAAACATCACCCTATGATATTTCAGATCATTGATTTGACTATAAAAGTCTTTTCTTTTTGCAATCAAAAGCCCCCACTCTTCTTCTTTTTGCTTCTGAGTCATTTAAATTTTTAAAAATTCTTTCAGAATTTTGTCAGATTACATATTTACTTGCACATGGAGGTTATTTTTGATTTGCCATATGTAGCATTGTTATAACAGTTATTTCGGCTTTTCATTAAAGTTATTGTTGATCTCAGTATACTAGGCAATAAACATTTCAGTTAATAATTTTTCTCCAGCCATGTTCTAAGTATTGAGCTGAAATCAAACCAGTGAATGTGTTCCAGTAAAGCTGTTATATCCTGACTGACTAGTGCTACACAAACCTTGGCCCTTGCTGCTAGAAGAAAAAGAGTATGAAGAGCAAATTTAATTTTTGAGGAACACAAAGCCTAATATAGAGAGAACAATTTAAAAGCTGAAAAATTGGAGATTTTAAAACTATCTGAAATATTCACAAGTGAATATTCACAAACATTCACAAAACTATCTGAAATACTTGTGAATATTTAAGATAGTTTTTAAATCAATATGATTGGATCTGAGTCTTAGAATAGAATTGTAGCACTTGGATATTAGAAAGATGCCTAGAATTTTCTTCTCTGCTTTCTAGTGAAGGCGAGAAGTCACTCACAGGAAAGTCTCTAAGACAGAGATCATCATATCAGCTTTTTTCATTCATGCTTGATTCCTGCTCCTCATTAGGACAACCGGTTTCTGTCTGATTGCTGCCACTGATGACATATGCGATGCAGGCTTTTCAATTTTGGAGCAGTTTAATTCTTATTCTTTCTAGTGTAACTTCCAGCCATAGATAGTGGTCTCTTTCTCTGGGGCCATACAGAACAAATCTTACCCTCTTCCTTTCATGTGTCTAATTCTTGAGCACAGGATCTGTATCTGATTGATTTTTTTTTTTTTAACTCTGCATTGTACCCAGCCTACCATGAATAATTAAGACATGCTTAGGGAATAAATAAAGAAATAAACCTTGTGATTACATCTCAGCTTTCTCTTCTTGTGCAAGATTTTCAGAAACGTTTTGCTCTTCCTGAATCTACAGAAAAGAACAGCCTGCATTCCTCCTCTACTTCATCCCTCGCCTCTTCTTCTCCATGTTTGGCTGATTTTTTGAATTCTTAATAAATTAGTTTGTCTTTGAATGATAGGTTCTGCTCTGTGGCAGTTAGGCAGGATTCTCCTAGCCATGGTTCTTATCTGGTTTGTTGTTTTTAACATGTTTCCAAGAAAGGAATCCAAGATGCTTTTTCTTAGCTGTGTTAATATCAGATGTTCATGATTCATGACCTGAGAAAAATTAAGGTGTCCTAAATGAAATGAGGCCATCGGAATCTTAATGACTTGACAATACGACTCCTATCCCTGATACTATTCTTCAGGAGAATAGCGCTTGGTAAAATTAGCTACATGACAGCAGTTACACTGATAAGGATGGAAATGTCTGGTGAGTGTTTGTGTAGGCTCTGCTCAAAAGGGGACTACACAGCCGGTCTGCTTTTGAAGACAGATTATATTAAGTAATTAATGAATAAAATCAGTTTAACTTGCTGTATTTTAAAAACGTATAGAACAGTGCTTCCTTTAGTGGGGAAACAATTGCTTTTGTTATTCTAACTATAGTTGTAGAGTCTGTCTTAAGATGTATGTGCATGGTTAGTCGCTTCAGTTGTGCCTGACTGTTTGTGACCCTGTGGACTGTAGCCCACCAGTCTCTTCTGTCCATCGGATTCTCCAGGTAAGAATACTGGAATGGGTTACCCTGCCCTCCTCCAGGGGATCTTCCTGACCCAGGGATCGAACCTGTGTCTCTTTCATCTCCTGCCTTGGCAGGCAGGTTCTTTACCACTAGCACCACCTGGGAAGCCCCAACTAAAGAGTATATTAAAACATTATAAAGATCTTTATCTTTCTTAAATATGGGCTGAACTTGGTGACTCACTTCCAAAGACTAGAGTATAGAAAAAGAAAAGTCAGTAACTTTATAATGGACAAATCTTGAAAACATCACCTTAACCACGTGATCAGGGTTAATAGCACTAGTGTTAAGTCATATGGTAACCTGTCTCCAAAAAGATATGATGAGAAAACCACTTCATCTCTCTGCTCCTCTTCCCTTCAAACCCATAACCCCAGTCTAGTCATGAGGGAAAAAACAGATAAACCCATATTGATGGACATTCTATAAAATACCTGGCCATTACTCTTCCACGTTACTAAGATCTTGAGAAACAAAGACCGTGAAACTGTCACAGTCCAAAAGAGATTGAGGCATGATGACCAAACATGATGTTATATCCTGAAATGGATTCTAGAACAGGAAAGAAAAAAAGACATCAGTATAAAAAATGGTGAAATCCAGATGAAGTCTGGAGTTAATGTTCCCTGGTGATGCAGCATGTTGAAATTAGGGGAGACAGGGTGAGAAGAATGATCTGCATTATCTTCTTAGGTTTCCTATAAATCTAAAATTGTTCCAAAGTAAAAAATTTATATCAAAAAAGTAAAGAATAACATAGAGCAGACTAAGGGGAATCAGGAGCGCCAGCAGGGGGCTAGTGTTGTCAGTTTATAGGGGCTGATCTGGGTAGGCCTACTTGGGAAGGTGGTCTTTGAGTAAACGCTTGAAGGAAGAAGGGGAGCCATATACTTACATGGAAGTAAAAGAGTCCGGGCAGAGGGAACACGCAGATGCCAGGTGGGAGCGTGCCTGGTGTGTTGGGGGATAGCAGGGAGGCCATGGTGCCTGGAGTGGAGTGAGAGGGAAGAAACAGGAAATGGGGCCAGAGAGGTAAAACGGCCAAACAAGATAGGGCCTGCAGGCAATTGTAAGAGCTTCTGATTCCAATTAGGAGGAATTGGTGAGCAACCAGTGCTTTGGATAGAGAAGCGAAATGACTAATGTTTTGATATGACCACTCTGGATACTTTGCTGAGATAAGACTATAGGGGGCAGAGGCAGGGACAGAAAGACCAGTTGGGATTATGATCCAGACAAGAGATGTTTGTGGCTGGGCCCAGGAAGGTTACATTGGAGGCAGAAAGAAGTTGCATTTGTGGGGTATTTGAAAGGTAGTTCTAGCCAGATTTGCTCACTCATTGGACATGCTATGTGAAAGCAGACTCAAGGAAGTCTCACAGGTTTTGCACTGAGGTGATGGAAAGATGTATTTGCCATCTTGGGAGATGGGCAAGATCATGGGTGGAGCAGGTTTGTGAGAGCAGATTAAGAGAACCTTTTTGATACAGGCAGTGAACTAGGGAAGGAATTAACCATCTAAAAAATACCATTTACAATGCAACAAAAATATGAAACAGTTGGAAATAACCCAAATGTCCATTGACAGGTGAATAGGTAAACAAAATACGGTGTATAATTAACTGAAATTACACTCCTGATTCCTTTAAGAGGAGTATGAGTCTGATACATGCTACAACATGGATGAACTGTGAAAACAGTATGCCAAGTGAAATAAGCCAAACACAAAAGGACAGATATTGTGTGATTTTTACTTACATGAGATACTTAAACTAGGCAAACTCAGATACAGAAAGTAGAATAGCGGTTACTGTTAATAGCAGCTGTGGAGAATGGGGAATTGTTTAATTGATACAGAGTTTCTATTTAGGACGATAATAAATTCTGGAGATTGATTAATGGTGGTGATTGCACAACAGTGTGAATGCACTTAATGCATCATACACTTAAAATGATTAAAATAGTAAGTTTTATATTATTACCCCAACTAAAATACGAAGTTTTATTTATAAAAAAATGAAATGCTAAGGGATACATTTAACAAAAAAATTGTGCAGTGTCTTTATGCTGAAAACGATAAAACATTGCTGAGAGGAATGAGAGAAGATGTAATAAATGGAGAGATATGCTATATTTATAGGTTAGAATATATGTTATCAAGATGTCCGTTCTCCTGAAATTGATTTGTATATTCAGTACAACCCCAATCATAACACCAACCAGCTTTTTTTAGAAATTGATAAGCAGCTTGTAAAACATATATGGAAATGTGAAGGGCCTGGAAGAGCCAAAACCATTTTGGAAAAGAGGACAGTGTTGGAGGACTTTTACTACTTCTTTATGTCAGTACTTACTATAAGGCTACAGTTAGCCACATTATATGGTGTCAAGATGTATGGAGGGATCATCAAGGCAGCACAGAGAGTCTAGACTTGGACCCATACATATTTGGTCAGTGGCTTTTTGACAGAGGTCCCAAGGCAATTCAGATGAGGATAAGATGAAAGGATCATATTTTCAATAGATGGTTCTGGAACAGTTAAGTGTCTATATGCCCAAAATTTGAGAACCACCGAACTGGAGAAATATTGTTGGTTACTGAGCAGCGATAAGGATGTGCGTTTTCTGCAGCCATATTCAGCTCTGCAGGTACAGGAGTGGAGTAGATAAAGCATGGGATCATTCAGGGTTGCAGTTTTCCTGAGTACAGTGAAGTGAAAACAGGATAGAGGAGTTGAGGATGGATTTAAGGGAAGGATTCTGTGAATTGTCTTTTAAGTGAGGGGAAGAGAGGAACGAAGACCTCTGGCAAGGGCATGCATGCTAAGTCGCTTCAGTCATATCTGACTCTCTGCAACCCTATGGACTGCAGCCCGCCAGGCTCCTCTGTCCACAGGATTTTCCAGGCGAGAATACTGGAGTGGGTTGCCATACCCTCCTTCAGGGGTTCTTCCCAACCCAGGGTTCAAACCCACATCTCTTGTGTCTCCGGCATCGGGAGGTGGGTTCTTTATCACTTGTGCCACCTGGGAAGCCCCTCTGGGAAGGGAGTGGCATGAAAAGGTATAGGCCAGGAGATTGTTGGAGTCCAGCTACTGGAAAGAAGGAGAGGGAAATCTAAGAGTGGGATGGGTCGATATCAGATTACGGAGGATGAAGTTACTGGTCATGCAGGGTCTAGGGAGTGACCAAAGGAATGCACCACTGAGGTGTGATGAAGGATTAGATTGTTGCAGCTGAGTTCAAGGACTTGAGAGGACAAGTGTCCGAGGCTCGTTTATGTGCCTGTAAGCATTCCTACAGTATGAGACAGGAATTGTAATTGGAGAAAATGGCAGTGAGCTAGGAGCTGAAATCATCAGGCAATGAAGGGGCGCTGTCTGGAGTTAGTGTATGCTGACAACTGTAAAGGATAATGGATGATGCAATCTAATGACAGATTCAGCTTTTAGGGATGGGAGGGAGAGCTGTCTGGAAGCAGTCATGAGGAGCCGGGAGGACGCCTTGCTCCCCTCCGGGCCCCAAGGAGCAAGTGCTGAAAGAGACAGACTAGCTACCATGGGGAGGGATGCAGAAGAGAGCCAGCTCCTGTCAGAAGGTGAGGGAGAGTTAAGGGAAGCTTCAACTTTCCATGGAAGTCTGAGATGGCATCACCTGCTGGAGGGCAGTTTAGGAGACTGACAAAAGTCTTTAAATGAAATGCCATTTGATCTATCTCTTTTAAGAATTTGTTCTAAAGAAATGGTTGGAAAAGGGCACATGCATATGTGTTAAGGGCTTCAAATAAAATGCCATTTGATCCATCACTTTTAAGAATTTGTTCTAAGGAAATGATTGGAAAAGGGCACATGTTAAGGGCTTTGGTAAAGAATTGGCCTGCAATGCAAGAGACCACCTGCAATGCAGGAGACCAGAGTTTGACCCCTGGGTCAGGAAAATCCCCTGGAGAAGAAAATAGCAACCACTCTAGTATTCTTGCCTGGAGAATTCCGTGGACAGAGGAGGCTGGTGAGCTACAGTCCATTGGGCAAGAGTCAGACATGACTTAGCAACTAAACTATGACCATATGTGTTAACAGTTGTATATGGCCACAAAAAATGGGAAACAATGAGGATAGGCTACTTTTATAATCAGAAAAAAAACCCAAACAGAGCTAACTAATAGCATGAAGACAGGGAAGACATCTCTGTGATTTGGCAGCTTTGTACACATGGGTGATTCACCCGCTGTTTAGTTTTAGATCATGCGGAGTACCTTGAAAGTATACTCATATGCTTTTGGTGTTTTCCGCTTCAGCTCCCCTAGAGCATCACTGATGGCATATGAAAGGTTTCTCTCCCGTGCTGCATGGTTTGTGGGATCTTAGCTCCCAGTGTTGTCCTGTGCTGGGCTCAGATGCCCAGTTGTGTCCAACTCTTTGTGACCCCATGAACTGTAGCCTGCCAAGCTTCCCTGTCCATAGGATTGGTCAGGCAGGAATACTAGAGCAGGTTGCCATTCCCTTCTCCAGCGGATCTTCCTGACCCAGGGATTGAACCTGTGTATCTTGCTTCTCCTGCGAGGGTTCTTTAACATTGTGCCACCTGGGAAGCCCCCTTAGTTCCCAGATCAGGGATCAAACTAGGCCCTTGGCAGTGAAACCACAGTCTTAATCCCTGGACTGCCAGGGAATTCCCGATGGCCCCCAATTTTAATCTTTCTGTTTATATTAACCTTTTTCCCTTGATTTCTTTGCTGTCATGAAGTTCTGCATACACGTGGTATAAAGTAAACATGAATTCTACTTAGAAGCCTCTCCAGCTCTTAGTTGGTAGACGAAGAAACACTGCAGACATTTTAAGTTAAATGTACGTTTATCTGGACTTGCCATCTTAATCTTTTAGTATTCTTTAGGAAGACAAATAGAACATGTGGTTACTAACCAATAGGGCTTTAGAATTTTTCCTTTGTTTCTAGCTTGCTCCAGAGTTGGTAATTATAAGGGGAAGAAATCTGTATGAGTTCTGTAGGTGAAAACGTGTAAAGAACACAGAACCAGTACTGGGTGGCATTTGAAATGTGTCTTTTCCTTTATTATAGTGGATTTTTTGTTTTTAATCTTTTTGTTTTAGCAAATGCATAAAGGTTCTGGAATGTTTACCCACAGCCATTTGTCAGAATGAGTGAGGACGAAATTTTCCTTTGTAAGAACTGTATATAAACAGAGAAAAACATTTCACACCTGTTTATCTTAGCAGGGCCTGCAAGGAAGGGAGGCTGATTCTCCATTAACTCTTCCATTCAGAGAAGAGTTTAGAGACAGACCATCCTGTGACCCTGTCAGCCTCAGATAAGGGCACTCAGAGCCAGACGTGTGGGGAGGGTGCCGCCGTTGGTGTCTACAGACAAAAACCTTTCCTCTTTTTTCAGGCCCATCCATACAGTTCTTTCAACACACCTAGGAATAGTCTGTATTCATAAGATGCTTCTATAATACATTTTCAGAAGCACATTTTAGAATTTTTTTCCTTAATAAAAACTACCTTTCAGTTTTAGTCATTTGATCTGGTAAATATCTCTCTTATCCCCTTGTATTAGGAAATCTAGTCATGGAGATAGGTGGGGTGGGATGTGATATATATTTGTCTCCTCTAAAGGAATGTTTGGTAATCTGCTTCCTTTTAAGATATTAGTTTGATTCAGTAATAAGTAAGGCATGAGAAGGAAATTAATAACCTTTTAACTTTAAAAAGAAACAAAGTCCTTTTTTTATACAACTTATAAATCAAAGTAAGTGGTGTCCTCTCTGAATCGGTCTCTAAGCCATGTAAGAGAATCAGCCTGCTTTTGCGTTTGCTATCACCCCCGTCACTGACTCACTCTCCATACAACTTACTTAAGCCACTTCATCTTGCACACATCCCTGTCTTCCTTGATTTCAGTGCCTGCCGCACTTACTGTTTTCTGTCCTGACCTCGACCATCAACCATCCTGAGTGAATTGGCATCCACTTTAAGGACCCCTGAGCCAACTGCAGACTTCTGTCACTACCACTTACATGACTTTTAGCTCTACTTCCCTTCGGCTACTTATGGGTAAAACCTCATAGCTTAGAACTTCTCTACCTTCAAAACAGCAAGCCTGAGTTTCCCTTCTCTGCCCATAATTTATTTAACCCAGTCTTCCAGCTGCTCTGCTTTTCTTCATCCTTATCACGGCATCTAGCCTTTATTCTCCAAACTCAGCACCCCGCTTTGGATTCATTTGCCTCCTGGTCTGCAGGTTTGCCATTGCATTTATTTCAGTGTTCACCTCTTTAATCCTGTTAAATCCCTTTGTTCTTATCTCCTTGGCCTACTCCTTCAAGACAATGACTTTGTGCATCTGTGCATCACCTTGCTCTGTGCTCACTATTTCCTTAATGGGCAAATGATATTAACATATGTCTTCACAGGTTTAGTTTTAATCATTTGACTGTGTCAAAATTAAACCTTCCATCAGGGGACGAATGTTTACAACACTGAGGAACCCAACTAATGGGAATTGCAAGGAAGACCTGTAGTTTTAAATCAGGGCTGCAAACTGCAGAGTCTGCATGTGGTAATGTAATTTAAAGGAGGGAAGTGAGCCAGGCATCACACAGTAGGAAGTGGAAGGAGCTAGGGAGGTGGAGAGGGTGGCTCCACTGTGTACAGCTGTGTGCTCGTCCATCAGGGTTATCGTTATTAATCGTGTTACCAACTGGTAGTTCATGGCTGTTTCTGTGCTGCAGATATTCTGTGTTTGATACACACAGTACTTTAATTTTAAAGTTTATTGTCAACATTTAAAACTTAATTGATTTTATATGAAAATCCAGATTTTAGCTTCCTTGAAAAAGAAGCAAGCTGGGTCCCTGTTGTTGAGTCGTGACACTGATGACTTCCTTGATGATGGCAAGGTTCATATGGGAGTACTAATTCTAGAAGATTTAGTAAAGATCAGTATTATAATTTTATAATTATGTCTCATTCAGTAAGGTGCAATTTTCAATAGTATTTAACAATGTAATCAATAAAATAAGGAATTGGCCTTTTAAAGAATTTATCTGTGAAGTATATCTTGAAGGACTAAGGAATGTTAAGCTGAATCTCTTAAGAATGCAGAGTTCCTCTTTATGGAGAAGGGATATGTTCTCATAAATTTTTAAACTTCCTCATTGACTTTTTTCCTAATAAAACATACTGAACTCTGTTCTTGGAATGGACTTTTAACACAGAAATGGAAAGCACCAATACAGAAATGCAAAATGTAGGAACTTCCCTAGTGGTTCATCAACTAAGACTCTGCGTTCTCAGTGAAGGGGGCTCAGATTCAATCCCTGGTCAGGGATCTAGATTCCACATCCTGCAACTAAAGATCCCACATACCCCAAAGAAGTGTCTGAAGTTTCCACATCCTGCAGCTGAGACCAGGTACAGCCAAATAAATAAGTAAAAATAAATCCTTTTTTAAGAACCACAAAATGTAAAAGGCATGAGCTAAAATGTATGTTTAAGCAAGAAGTAGCTTTGCAAAGTATAAATATCATATTTCCTGAATTATTTCTGACTTGATAGCAATATTTCCTTATCTCCGTTCATTTTCCTGAACTATAGACATGGATGATTATTTTAATGTGACAGAGTGTTAATGGAATGGCTCTTTTGTTTCTGTCCTATGTGGCACTAGAAGAATGAGACAAAACCCAAGAACAGTGATAATGAAAAGATCACTCTCTGTTTCTTTTCCATTTTCTTTTTCCACATGAAGTCTCTCTGTTGTCCTCAGTTGTCTCTGTGTCTCTAAGACTACTCTGAAAAAAAATTTTTTTTTTTCCTTTGGAGATTCTGGAACAATCAGACAGTGCATACTCTTCTTGTTTTTACTTCTTTGCTTTTATGATAACAAAAGAAATAAAACACGTACCATTTTATGCATAGTAGAATATTATATTTGTAGACATTTCCATTCCATTTAAAGGCTTCTCCCACTCCTACTTCTTTTGGAAGTTTCCCCCCAAATATAAGGAAGTGTTGAATGCATTGATGTATTTAATTTTTTTGTTTGATTGATAAGAAAGTTTTTAAAAAATGATGGCTTGTAACAATAAGAAGATAAAATTTTATATGAATTGGCTCCTTGATGATTTACCCATAAATGAAAATAACACCAGGGTTCTTATATGCTTCAACTATTTTGCTATTTATTTTATTTTCTTTTTTTTAAATATTATTTTATTAGTTGGAGGCCAATCACTTCACAACATTTCAGTGGGTTTTGTCATACATTGACATGAATCAGCCATATAGTTACACGTATTCCCCATCCCGATCCCCCCTCCCACCTCCCTCTCCACCCGACTCCTCAGGGTCCTCCCAGTGCACCAGGCCCGAGCACTTGACTCATGCATCGCACCTGGGCTGGTGGTCTGTTTTACCATAGATAATATACATGCTGTTCTTTCAAAACATCCCACCCTCACGTTCTCCCCCAGAGTTCAAAAGTCTGTTCTGTACTTCTGTGTCTCTTTTTCTGTTTTGCATATAGGGTTATCGCTACCATCTATCTAAATTCCGTATATATGTGTTAGTATACTGTAATGTTCTTTATCTTTCTGGCTTACTTCACTCTGTATAATGGGCTCCAGTTTCATCCATCTCATTAGAACTGGTTCAAATGAATTCTTTTTAACGGCTGAGTAATATTCCATGGTGGATATGTACCACAGCTTCCTTATCCATTCACCTGCTGATGGGCATCTAGGTTGCTTCCATGTCCTGGCTATTATAAACAGTGCTGCAATGAACATTGGGGTGCATGTGCCTCTTTCAGATCTGGATTCCTCAGTGTGTATGCCCAGAAGTGGTATTGCTGGGTCATATGGCAGTTCTTTTTTTTTTTTTTTTTTTTTTAAATATTATTTTATTAGTTGGAGGCCAATCACTTTACAACATTTCAGTGGGTTTTGTCATACATTGACATGAATCAGCCATATAGTTACAAGTATTCCCCATCCCGATCCCCCCTCCCACCTCCCTCCCCACCCGACTCCTCAGGGTCCTCCCAGTGCACCAGGCCCGAGCACCTGACTCATGTATCCCACCTGGGCTGGTGGTCCGTTTCACCATAGATAATATACATGCTGTTCTTTCAAAACATCCCACCCTCACGTTCTCCCCCAGAGTTCAAAAGTCTGTTCTGTACTTCTGTGTCTCTTTTTCTGTTTTGCATATAGGGTTATCGCCACCATCTATCTAAATTCCGTATATATGTGTTAGTATACTGTAATGTTCTTTATCTTTCTGGCTTACTTCACTCTGTATAATGGGCTCCAGTTTCGTCCATCTCATTAGAACTGGTTCAAATGAATTCTTTTTAACGGCTGAGTAATATTCCATGGTGGATATGTACCACAGCTTCCTTATCCATTCACCTGCTGATGGGCATCTAGGTTGCTTCCATGTCCTGGCTATTATAAACAGTGCTGCAATGAACATTGGGGTGCATGTGCCTCTTTCAGATCTGGATTCCTCAGTGTGTATGCCCAGAAGTGGTATTGCTGGGTCATATGGCAGTTCTATTTCCAGTTTTTTAAGAAATCTCCACACTGTTTTCCATAGTGGCTGTACTAGTTTGCATTCCCACCAACAGTGTAAGAGGGTTCCCTTTTCTCCACACCCTCTCCAGCATTTATTGCTTGTAGACTTTTGGATAGCAGCCATCCTGACTGGCGTGTAATGGTACCTCATTGTGGTTTTGATTTGCATTTCTCTGATGATGAGTGATGTTGAGCATCTTTTCATGTGTTTGTTAGCCATCTGTATGTCTTCTTTGGAGAAATGTCTGTTTAGTTCTTTGGCCCATTTTTTGATTGGGTCGTTTATTTTTCTGGAATTGAGCTTCAGGAGTTGCTTGAATATTTTTGAGATTAATCCTTTGTCTGTTTCCTCATTTGTTATTATTTTCTCCCAATCTGAGGGCTGTCTTTTCACCTTACTTATAGTTTCCTTTGTTGTGCAAAAGCTTTTAATTTTCATTAGGTCCCATTTGTTTATATTTGCTTTTATTTCCAATATTCTGGGAGGTGGGTCATAGAAGATCTTGCTGTGATTTATGTCGGAGAGTGTTTTGCCTATGTTCTCCTCTAGTAGTTTTATAGTTTCGGGTCTTACATTTAGATCTTTAATCCATTTTGAGTTTATTTTTGTGTATGGTGTTAGGAAGTGTTCTAGTTTCATTCTTTTACAAGTGGTTGACCAGTTTTCCCAGCACCACTTGTTAAAGAGATTGTCTTTTTTCCATTGTATATCCTTGCCTCCTTTGTCAAAGATGAGGTGTCCATAGGTTTGTGGATTTATCTCTGGGCTTTCTATTCTGTTCCATTGATCTATATTTCTGTCTTTGTGCCAGTACCATACTGTCTTGATGACTGTGGCTTTGTAGTAGAGTCTGAAGTCAGGCAGGTTGATTCCTCCAGTTCCATTCTTCTTTCTCAAGATTACTTTGGCTATTCGAGGTTTTTTGTATTTCCATACAAATTGTGAAATTATTTGTTCTAGTTCTGTGAAAAATACCGTTGGTAGCTTGATAGGGATTGCATTGAATCTATAGATTGCTTTGGGTAGAATAGCCATTTTGACAATATTGATTCTTCCAATCCATGAACACGGTATGTTTCTCCAACTGTTTGTGTCCTCTTTGATTTCTTTCATCAGTGTTTTATAGTTTTCTGTGTATAGGTCTTTTGTTTCTTCAGGTAGATATACTCCTAAGTATTTTATTCTTGTTGTTGCAATGGTGAATGGTATTGTTTCCTTAATTTCTCTTTCTGTTTTTTCATTGTTAGTGTATAGGAATGCAAGGGATTTCTGTGTGTTAATTTTATATCCTGCAACTTTACTATATTCATTAATTAGCTCTAGTAATTTTCTGGAAGAGTCTTTAGGGTTTTTCTATGTAGAGGATCATGTCATCTGCAAACAACGAGAGTTTCACTTCTTCTTTTCCTATCTGGATTCCTTTTATGTCTTTTTCTGCTCTGATTGCTGTGGCCAAAACTTCCAACACTACGTTGAATAGTAGTGGTGAGAGTGGGCATCCTTGTCTTGTTCCTGATTTCAGAGGAAATGCTTTCAATTTTTCACCATTGAGGGTGATGCTTGCTGTGGGTTTGTCATATATAGCTTTTATTATGTTGAGGTATGTTCCTTCTATTCCTGCTTTCTGGAGAGTTTTCATCATAAATGAGTGTTGAATTTTGTCAAAGGCTTTCTCTGCATCTATTGAGATAATCATATGGTTTTTATCTTTCAATTTGTTAATGTGGTGTATCACATTGATTGATTTGCAGATATTAAAGAATCCTTGCATTCCTGGGATAAAGCCCACTTGGTCATGGTGTATGATTTTTTTAATATGTTGTTGGATTCTGTTTGCTAGAATTTTGTTAAGGATTTTTGCATCTATGTTCATCAGTGATATTGGCCTGTAGTTTTCTTTTTTTGTGGCATCTTTGTCTGGTTTTGGAATTAGGGTGATGGTGGCCTCATAGAATGAGTTTGGAAGTTTACCTTCTTCTGCAATTTTCTGGAAGAGTTTGAGTAAGATGGGTGTTAGCTCTTCTCTAAATTTTTGGTAGAATTCAGCTGTGAAGCCATCTGGTCCTGGGCTTTTGTTTGCTGGAAGATTTCTGATTACAGTTTCGATTTCCTTGCTTGTGATGGCTCTGTTAAGATCTTCTATTTCTTCCTGGTTCAGTTTTGGAAAGTTATACTTTTCTAAGAATTTGTCCATTTCATCCAAGTTGTCCATTTTATTGGCATAGAGCTGCTGGTAGTAGTCTCTTATGATCCTTTGTATTTCAGTGTTGTCTGTTGTGATCTCACCCTTTTCATTTCTTATTTTGTTAATTTGGTTCTTCTCTCTTTGTTTCTTAATGAGTCTTGCTAATGGTTTGTCAATTTTGTTTATTTTTTCAAAAAACCAGCTTTTAGCTTTGTTGATTTTTGCTATGGTCTCTTTAGTTTCTTTTGCATTTATTTCTGCCCTAATTTTTAAGATTTCTTTCCTTCTGCTAACCCTGGGGTTCTTCATTTCTTCCTTCTCTAATTGCTTTAGGTGTAGAGTTAGGTTATTTATTTGTCTTTTTTCTTGTTTCTTGATGTGCGCCTGTAATGCTATGAACCTTCCCCTGAGCACTGCTTTTACAGTGTCCCATAGGTTTTGGGTTGTTGTGTTTTCATTTTCATTTATTTCTATACATACTTTGATTTCTTTTTTGATTTCTTCTATGATTTGTTGGTTATTCAGAAGCGTGTTATTTAGCCTCCATATGTTGGAATTTTTAACAATTTTTTTCCTGTAATTGAGATCTAATCTTACTGCACTGTGGTCAGAAAAGATGACTGGAATGATTTCAATTTTTTTGAATTTTCCAAGACCAGATTTATGGCCCAGGATGTGATCTATTCTGGAGAAGGTTCCGTGTGCACTTGAGAAAAAGGTGAAGTTGATTGTTTTGGGGTGAAATGTCCTATAGATATCAATTAGGTCTAGCTGGTCCATTGTATCATTTAAGGTTTGTGTTTCCTTGTTGATTTTCTGTTTAGTTGATCTATCCATAGTTGCGAGTGGGGTATTAAAGTCTCCCACTATTATTGTGTTACTATTAATTTCCTCTTTCATACTCGTTAGTGTTTGCCGTACATATTGCGGTGCTCCTATGTTGGGTGCATATATATTTATAATTGTTATATCTTCTTCTTGAATTGATCCTTTGATCATTATGTAGTGTCCTTCTTTGTTTCTTTTCACATCCTTTATTTGAAAGTCTATTTTATCTGATATGAGTATTGCGACTCCTGCTTTCTTTTGGTCTCCGTTTGCGTGAAATATTTTTTTCCAGCCCTTCACTTTCAGTCTGTATGTGTCCCTTGTTTTGAGGTGGGTCTCTTGTAGACAGCATATATAGGGGTCTTGTTTTTGTATCCATTCAGCCAATCTTTGTCTTTTGGTTGGGGCATTCAACCCATTTACATTTAAGGTAATTATTGATAGGTGTGGTCCCGTTGTCATTTACTTTGTTGTTTTGGGTTCACGTTTATACAGCCTTTCTGGATTTCCTGTCTAGAGAAGATCCTTTAGCATTTGTTGAAGAGCTAGTTTGGTGGTGCTGAATTCTCTCAGCTTTTGCTTGTCTGTAAAGCTTTTGAATTCTCCTTCATATCTGAATGAGATCCTTGCTGGGTACAGTAATCTAGGTTGTAGGTTATTCTCTTTCATTACTTTCAGTATGTCCTGCCATTCCCTTCTGGCCTGGAGGGTTTCTATTGATAGATCAGCTGTTATCGTTATGGGACTCCCTTTGTGTGTTATTTGTTGTTTCTCTCTTGCTGCTTTTAGTATTTGTTCTTTGTGTTTGATCTTTGTTAATTTGATTAATATGTGTCTTGGGGTGTTTCGTCTTGGGTTTATCCTGTTTGGGACTCTCTGGGTTTCTTGGACTTGGGTGGCTATTTCCTTCCCCATTTTAGGGAAGTTTTCAGCTATTATCTCCTCGAGTATTTTCTCATGGCCTTTCTTTTTGTCTTCTTCTTCTGGGACTCCTATGATTCGAATGTTGGGGCGTTTCACATTGTCCCAGAGGTCTCTGAGATTGTCCTCATTTCTTTTGATCCTTTTTTCTTTTTTCCTCTCTGCTTCATTTATTTCCACCATTTTATCTTCTACCTCACTTATCCTATCTTCTGTCTCCGTTATTCTACTCTTGGTTCCCTCCAGAGTGTTTTTGATCTCATTCATTGCATTATTCATTTTTAATTGACTCTTTTTTATTTCTTCTAGATCTTTATTAAACATTTCTTGCATCTTTTCAATCTTTGTCTCCAGGCTATTTATCTGTACCTCCATTTTGCTTTCAAGATTTTGGATCATTTTTATTATCATTATTCTAAATTCTTTTTCAGGTAGATTTCCTATCTCCTCCTCTTTTGTTTGACTTGGTGGGCTTTTTTCATGTTCCTTTACCTGTTGGGTATTTCTCTGCCTTTTCATCTTGTTTAGATTGCTGTGTCTGGAGTGGGCTTTCTGTATTCTGGAGGTCTGTGGTTCGTTTTTATTGTGGAGGTTTTACCCAGTGGGTGGGGTTAGACGATTGGCTTGTCAAGGTTTCCTGATTAGCGAAGCTTGCGTCAGTGTTCTGGTGTGCGGATCTTGATTTCTTCTCTTTGGATAGCAATGGAGTCCCCAGTAATGAGTTTTGAGATGGGTCTATGTGTTAGGTGTGACCTTGGGCAGTCTGTATGTTGACGTTCAGGGCTATGTTCCTGCGTTGCTGGAGAATTTGCATGGTATGTCTTGCTCTAAAACTTATTGGCTCTTGGGTGGTGGTTGGTTTCGGTGCAGGTATGGAGGCTTTTGTACGGTCACTTGTTACTTAAAGATCCATGTAGTCAGGAGTTTTCTGGTGTTCTCAGGTTTTGGGCTTAAGTCTCCTGCTTCTGGATTTCAGTTTTATTCTTCCTGTAGTCTCAGGACTTCTCCAACTATACAGCACCGATAATAAAACTTCTAGGTTAATGGTGGAAAGTTTCTCCCCCATTAGGGATACCCAGAGAGGTTCACCGAGTTACATGGAGAAGAGGAGAGGGAGAAGAGAGATAGAGATGAGCAGGAGGAGAAAGAGGGGGACTCAAGAGGAGAGAGACAGATCTACGAAGTTGTCTGATCCCAGAGTGTTCTCCGTAGCCCAGACACCCACAAAGATTCACAGAATTGGATTGGGAAGAGAAGGGGAAAGGAGGAAATAGAGGTGTTCTGAGGTAGAAAACAGAGTCAAGATTGGGAGAGAATAATCAACACCCTCCTGAATAAAAATGGGAGCTGAATATTGGATTCTTAAATGTTCACAATTTATATCATATACTGAAAAACAAAAATTAAAAATCTAGAGTAGAGGTTAGACTCTTAAAAATACTATATTAAAAACAAAAACCAAAACACACAAAAGAAATTTTAGAAATATATATGAAGTTTGGTATAAAAATAGGGCTTCTCTTCTTTTTTTTTTTTTTTTTTCTTTTTTTCTCTTTCTTCTGTAAGGTTATAGTGTATTGAAAATGAAAATTAAGGCGTAGTAAAAGGAGTGCTAGAGGGCTTTAAAAGAAATAAGAGAAAAAGAAAAAGAGAAAATAGAAGAGAAGAAGAAAAAAGAAAAGAAAGAAAAAAAAAAGAAAAAAAAGAAAGAGAAAAAAATTGTTTTGCCTAATTAAAAAAAAATCGTAAAAATCTATGAAAATGAAAGTTAAGGAGTAATGGGGGAGTAATAGGGAATTTTTAAAGGAAAATAAAAGAGAACAAAGAAAAAAGAAAAAAAAATTTTTTTCCTTACTTAAAAAAAAAAAAGAAAAGAAAAAGAAAAAATATATCTAGGAATTTCTCTGGAGCTGTTGCAGTCAGTGTGGGTTCGGCTCAGCTTCAGATAGCTCCTCGTTCCAGCTTACACTTCTCGATATCTACAGGCCCTTCCGGTGTAGTCAGTCGGTGGTTTCTTCAGGGATTTTAATCTGTTGCACCGGTCCCTTCTGAAGCGGTTCCCTTTGTTTATATGGGTTCTGTTGCCGGTCTCTTCCGCGCCTAATTTCCGCCCTGACACAGGGGGCGGAGGTGGATTCTTATTCAGGTAGCTAGTTCCGTCGCGCTGCGAGGAGGGGCTGTGCGGGGAGGGGCCGGCGCTCTAGGGAGAGGCTGGCGCTCTTTTCTCGGTCTGCGCTGCTCAGGCTCCGGGCTGCTCTGTATGCGCACGGCTCCAGCGCTCGGGCGATTCACAAAAGCGCGGCACACAAAGCTGGGCCCGCGCTCCGTCCCCACGCCGCCCAAGCGGCCCAGGCAGCCAGGCGCTTGACGGGCGCTCTCTCCCCAGGTGCGGCGCGTCTTCTGCCCTGCGCGGTCCCAGTCTCTGTCCCCGCCCGCGCAGGTCGGGCGTGTGCGCCCTCTGCCCTCCGCGTCCCCAGCCCCAGTTCCCGCCCGCGCCCTCCGTCTCGCCGCGACCCTCCCGGCGGACTTCGGCCGCCCAGAATCTCGGTCCCTTTGTTCTGCGAACGGCCGGCAGTGTGTTCGGGCCGGTTAATTTTCTCTCTCTTTTACTCTCCCACAGTTCAAGCTGGGAACTCACAAAGGCTCCCTCTGATTGTCCTCAGGGCGCTCAGGTCCGGATCCAGCCCCAAGTAATGCCGCCCACTCCTCTCCGTTGGGCCCCCACTTGCTGGTGGCGGATGCGGGCGTCTGGGGTACTTTTCTGCTGGGAGTTGCTTTTAGGCTCTAATCTGTGGGTTTTATTTATTGTATCCCTCCCAGTCAGATTCAAACTCTGAGATTCCAACACTTCCCCCAGGCCCGCCAGTGTGAGGGTTTCCCGGTGTCTGGGAACGTCCTCTATTAAGTCCCTTCCCGGGACGGATCTCCGTCCTTAGCTCTTTTGTCTCGCTTTTTATCTTTTATATTTTGTCCTACCTCCTTTCGAAGACAATGGGCTGCTTTTCTGGGCGCCTGATGACCTCAGCTAGCGATCAGAAGTTGTTTTGTGAAGTTTGCTCTGCGTTCAGTTGTTCTTTTGATGAATTTCTAGGAGAGAAAGTGGTCTCTCCGTCCTACTCCTCTGCCATCTTGGCTCCTTGGCCTATTTATTTTAATAAAGTTTTTACTTAACAAAATTTTATTTTTTACAATGAAATGATAACTTCAGTATCCTTTTCTTGATTGGAGTATAATTGCTTTACAATGTTGGGTTAATTTCTGCTGTGCGGCAGAGTGAATCGGCTACATAGGCACACTCATATCCGCTCCCTCCTGAGTTCCCTGCCGCCCCATCCCACCCCCCAGGTCATCACGGCGCACCTAGCTGAGCCGCCTGTGTTACACAGCAGCTTCCCACTAGCTGTCTCTTTTACACATGGTAGTGTAGCCTCACTATCCTTAATTGCACAAGAACTGGTTAGTAATTTCCAAGGTTACACAATACAGGATAGAACAAATGTTAGGATAGCTTAAAGGAGTGCTCTTCTAGGAAATGCCTCTGAATGAAACAGACAGACATAAATCACTTTTGGCTATGGGAATTTTTGTTAATCTTAATCGTCCAGAGACCCTCTCCCCTGAGGTATATTAGAAAAACATCTAAGTTGTATATAAAGGCCTTCTCTGTTCAGTTAGAGCAAAATACCTGCCATTTGTCAAGGTTAAGAGGGTGAGAAGGGGGTGGCGGGTGCTTGGGGGAGTGGTCAGTGGAAAGATGTGACAAGAGTATGCTATCTAAATCTCTGGTACGTGGGTGGGATGTTTCGAAAGAACAGCATGTATATTATCTAGGGTGAAACATCACCAGCCCAGGTGGGATGCATGAGTCAAGTGCTCGGGCCTGGTGGGCTGGGAAGACCCAGAGGAGTCGGGTGGAGAGGGAGGTGGGAGGGGGGATCGGGACGGGGAATACGTGTAACTCTATGGCTGATTCATATCAATGTATGACAAAACCCACTGGAAAAAATAAAATTAAAAATAAATAAATAAATAAATAAATCTCTGGTACGGCAGGGGACCCACCCCAAGGGGTTTTCTGTGCTTTCTACAGTTAGACTCAGAAAATTTCGGACCTGAAAGCATATTATCTGAAGCCAACTATTTTTGTTCCCATTGTTTTACAAATGGAGAAATCTAGCCATGTATTTGACCTTAAGATTAATTATATTTAATCTCTTTTTTCTTATAACTCCATTTTCTTCTAATCAAGTCATAATATTTCTTAGTTAATCATATTATTTATGTTTAAGGAGATAAAAATCTTTCTTTAAATACATGGGCCCAAAAGAGTAAGATCTGATATTAGTCAGTAACACTAACAAATCTGGTTGGGGGAGACCACAGAGTTTTATGGACTTGTTAATTTTTTGAAATTATTTCCAGATTCTTGACTCCATGTTATGAGTTTGTGGCAGGGAAGCAAATTAGAAAAGCAGCAAGCAAAAAAGTAACCTATAAATATTGTATGTGTTGGTTCCTTGGCTTGACTGTATTATTCTGATCTCTGTGAATACCTAGGAGCCATAAGCATATACACATACACACAAATACACCCACACACTTTCCCCCTTAGTTTTCACAAGACCTTGTTCTTGTGAAATCAGTGATTTTACAGTATAAAGCAAGGAAGGAAGATTGTATTTGACAGAGACCAGAATCTTTAAAGGGGAGGAAGTCCTTAATGGCAAGGCTTGACTTAAAAGTTGGTAGTAGTTGTGTCCGTTCACCATCATTTTTTGCATCTACATCATCGTGTATATAGGGCTTGATTTCAAACTCTTCTTCTTTAATTCAAGAAATTGCAACTGCTTCCTGTTATTTACTTAAAATATTATCAAAATAATGGTAATTAAGTTTGAAAAGCATACCATTTGTAAGGTTAGTAAGTCCTGCCCAATGAGTAATACCATGATATAAGAGATGCCTCAGTACAAAACAGTAGATTATCAGTCAGGGTCCAATCAGGAAACAGAAACCACACCAGTAATTTGAACAGTGAAGACTCAACATTAAAATTACTAACTAGCAAGGTCAACACTATTAGCTAGTAAAAGTCTCTAAAGAATATGGGAGCAGCAAAGGTAGGGAGCAGCCGTCCCCTCTGAACCTAAGGAGAATACCAAAGGAAGGAACAGGCTTGGGAGAGAAATGTAGACCTCAGTGGAGAGCGTGTAGCTGCAGGTGGCTGGTGGAGGGATTTGCTATGGTGTCACAGTTTGGAGCTGGTTCACAGGAAGCCATTTGCTGGGGTTCCAGTGAGGTTCTCAGGAGTACCATGGCTAGCATGTCGGAAGCCACCTGCTGGGGAGCTGGCAGGTTGAAGCTGGTCCACTGAGGTGCCAGTAAAGCACTTGAGGGCGAGTAAAATTCGGTGTCACATATACTGCTGGCAACGGTAGCCCTAGGGAAAAAAAATCGCACATCGAAGAGGAAGGGGAGTCCTCTCCTTTGCCATGTCTTACAGTGTCCCTCTAGTGCCCTTTACTGACCGCCTAGCACTCTGCCAGCTGGCAAAATAAAAATGTTTATAGGGTCAATCTCCAGCATCCTAAGGCAGGACAAAGCAACAGATATGGTTCTGAGAGGCACCTGATCAGTAACTGGCACAGTTTGCCCCTTTGGCTACTCAACTTTTATGTACACCCTCCATGCACATTTGAACTTCTATATAATTCAGTTGGTAAAGAATCCGCCTGCAATGCAGGAAACCCCGATTCGATCCCTGGGTCGGGAAGATCTGCTGGAGAAGCAATAGGCTATACCCACTCCAAAATTCATGGGCTTCCCTTGTGGCTTAGCTGGTAGAGAATCCACCTGCAATTCGGGAGACCTGGGTTCTATCCCTGGGTTGGAAAGATCCCCTGGAGAAGGGAATAGCTACTCACTCCAGTATTCTGGCCTGGAGAATTCCTTGGATTGTATAGTTCATGGGGTCACAAAGAGTTGGACACGACTGAGCGACTTTCACTTTCACTTTTTTCATAATAATGAAACAGCTATGCTTTTACCATTCAAGAACATGTGTCCTTTTTACAAATGAAGAAGTTTTTACCCTTTCCCCAAAATAAGGAGACATATCATCCCCAAAGTCATCCATTGCTGACTATTAATTTCTCCTCAGATTCCATTGTGATCTCTCTGAATACTCTTTTACCAAAAAACAAAATCATAAGCTTAACCCCTAACGACTTGTGTATAAAACATGGGGGAAATAGACATTTTTCTAAGAAGACATACAAATACCCAGCAGGTATATGAAAAGATGCTCACCATCACTAATCCTCAGGGAAATCCAAATCAAAACCACAGTGAGATATCATCTCACACCTGTTAGGATGGCTGAAATCAAAAAGTCAAAAGATAACAAGTGCTGACAAGGATGTGGAGAAAAAGGAACCCTCGTACACTGATGGTGAGAATGTAAATGGGTGCAACCTCTATGGAAAACAGTTATGGGGGAGGGATCCTCAAAAGATTAAAAATAGAACTACCATATGATCCAGCAATCCCACTTCTGGATATATATCCAAAAGAAAGAAAATCACTGTCTTGAAGAGATATATGCACTCACATGTTCATTGCAGCATTGTTTATAGTAGCTAAGATATAGAAGCAACCCAAGTGTCAATTGATGGATGAGTGGATAAAGAAGTTGTGTGTAAGGTACATACTTTTAGTCATAAGATGAATTAAGTCCTGGAGACCTAAAGTAACACATGGTGACATTAATAATACTGTAAAATTTGCTAAGAGAGTAGATCTCAAGTGTTCTCATCAAACAACACAAAAAGGTAACTACATGAGTTGTTAAATGTATTAATTAGCATGATTGTGGTAATCATTTTAAAATGTATACATAAATCAAAAAATGTTGTACACCTTAAATATATGCAATTTTTATTTGTCAATCACACCTCCATAAAGCTAGGGAAAAATAAAGAAAAAGAGATAAAAAGAAATGGTTAATATACACAAGTAAGTGTACATATATTATACAGATATAAATATATAGATATCAAACAAAGGGAAAAATACACAAAGCTCCTATCCTCATTTACAGTCCTCATTTCTGTAACTAGTCATGATTTCCACTTTCCTTTTTCCACTGCTCATTCCGTATTTCCTTTCTCCCTCAGCCAGAACCTCAGCTGGTCAGAGGTCTTCACGTGGTGGGGTGACCTGAGCTTTCATTTCTGAAGGTTCTGAGTCTCAGTAGTCCTACCTGTTATTGGCTGTCATGACGTTTCATTAACTTTTATTTTTGAGCATGGAAGTGTTAGGAGTCATCTCATAGAAACCCCTGAGTTTCAAACAGAGTTCTTTGCTCCTACTGTTTAGCAACAACCTAAATCTTTTTTTGGTAATTGGGATCAATTACTCCCATCAGCAGAGGAACCTCTTTCTATACTTGTTGATTCAGTGGCATTAAAAAAAACCTAAAATAGCGAAGTGGCCAATAGCCAATTCAGTAGAATCTTTATTATGTGCCCCCTAGTGGGAATATTTCATCCTCTGGGACCAAGACTTCCAAACCAGCAGAGCTCAAATTTGGGATGGGGAGCACAAACTCTCTGGGTGGGGACTTCCCTGGTAGTCCAGTGGTTAAGATCTGCACTTCCAATGTAGGAGGTGCCCTTTTGCTCCCTGGTCAGGGAACTAAGAGGCCACATGCTTCTGGGCATGGAGAAAAATAAATAAAAACATGTAAAAAAAAAAATCCTCTGAGGGGATTATTAGGTATAATAGTGACAGGAGTCGCTCCTACTTCTGTCTCTCTCTTCCAGATCCGTGTATCCTATTATAAGGGAGACAGTAGTCTCTGATTCAAAACGTATACTTCATCCTCTAAGTCAGAAATGCTTTTAGGATATTGTCTTTCAACTGGTGACATTGCTGAGACTTCAGTAAGTCATTCCACCTTCTGGTTGGAATCACTGCTTCTGAGAGAAGGGGTATGTGGTGAGACTAGTTAATGCCATGGGGATGAGCCCGTTGCTGCACTTCCTTTGCTGTGGTTTCCTTCATCAGAAGCAGTGCGGTGTAGTAAGGGGGATGAAATCGTGGTGAATAAGGTGTGCCGTGAGGCAGCTGATGGAGATGCTGGCAGAAGCATTGCAGTCATTACGGTTCCTTGCAGGAGCAACAGACTGCCCTGCCTTGATAAGCAGAAGCCCGTGTTGCTAAGTCTCCACCCCCACCACCATCGTCACTTGGTTCATGGACCCATCGAGCTAGCATTGCAGTGGCTGGGAAAGAGGCTGAATGATGTCTACAGAATATATAATCTGTTCATCTGATTATTGAGCACCTCATCTGTGGTGGATGCTCTTTAGTGAGTGTTCACATGGGACACAGTCTGTGCCCGATCTTAGACGTTTATCCACATACCTCTTCCCCCAGATTCTTCATCATCTGTCTTCTAATCCTGTTCAAGTCCTTGATCATTCAAAAAAAATTGTAAGTAATAACCTGTGAGTTAGTATAAATACATACTACCTCAGGCCATCTCTCATTCCAGACAAAGTGGGTCACTAGATGTGCTACCCAGGTTCTGCCCACTGGGAGGATTTTCCCTAAAAGCTGTTTCTGGGGCTTCCTTGGTGGTTCAGTGGTTGAGAATCTTCCTTACCATGCCAGGGACGTGGGTTCCATCCTTGGTCAGGGAACTAAGATCCTATATACCACAGGGCAGCCAAGCCTGCGTGCCACAGCTACTGAGCCCACTCTCTCTAGAGCCTGTGTTCTGCAACAAGAGAACCCCTCATGCTGCAACAAAGACCCAGAGCAACCAACAAATAAATTTTTTCTTTAAAGGCTGTTCCTTGGGTGTGACCCCTGCTTGGGGCTGCAGATGTCTACTTTTAGTTGGTACTAACGTATCACACAGAATCATTTATAAATTGAGTTCATGTATTTTCTTTCTCTTGGAAAATTTCATGGACAGAAGAGCCTGGCAGGCTAATGGTCTATGGAGTTGCAAAGAGTTGGACACAACTGAATGAGCACGCATGTGTAAACACACGCACACGCACACATTTTCGTTCTCAGTGAGCCTGTTATACAGGGAACTTAGTATTGATTCAGAGCTAGTGTTTCATAACTCCTGAAACTACTGGGCATTTCCTTCTCCCTAGGACCCTGTCCATCCAGTAATTAACAGCAGGTCCTTTGCCGAATGCTCAGAGGAGGGTTTTCTGTGCCTATGACAATACAGCAGGGCCCTTCCTCAAAGATACTTGGCCTTCCCTCCAATCAAAGGACTCTGGTCTGTAAACTGGCCTGGAGCTAGAAAACGGGTGTGATGTTTGACTCCCCGGTGGTGACTTAGTGACTGCCAGAACTAGAGATTTTTCTGTTTAATAGATGATATCATATTCTAGTAGATTCCACACTGATTTCATTCCTAAGGGCACCCAGTATCCCTTAGCATTTTGGTTATCGACACATCCCTGCTGTCTTTTATGGTAAATGCACCAGTCTTGTCTTTGGCATTAAGTGCTGCTGCTTAGGGACTCTCCTGGTGGTCCAGTGGTTAAGAATCTGCCTTCCAATACCGGGGATGTGGGTTTGACCACCATGCCCCCCTCCCCAACCCAGTCAGGGAACTAAGAGCACATGCCACAGGGCTACCGAGCCTGTTCTCTCTGGAGTCCGCATGCCGCAACTAGAGAGAAGCCCGCACACAGCAACCTAGAGAAGCCTGCACACTGCATCGAAGATCCCACATGCTGCAAACAAATGGCACAAATAAAGAAATAGAATGTTTTTTTAATAAATACATAAATAATGCCCAGGTGGACAATGCCCTCGCTAGTCAGAATAAGTTTCATCTTAAAAAAAAAAAAAAAAAGGAGAAGGACCTGGCAACCCACTCCAGTGTTCTTGCCTGGAGAACCCCAGGGACGGGGGAGCCTGGTGGTCAGCCGTCTATGGGGTGGCACAGAGTCGGACACGACTGAAGCGACTTAGCAGCAGCAGCAGTGATCATCAAGGAAGCAAGCTGGGACGAATTGTCTGTCTTTGGATGTTTTCCTAACTCAGAAAAACAGCATCAGTATAGGGTGTCCCTGTTAAGTATTTGGTTGTGGTCTCTGCTTAACCTTAGTTCCTTGAAATTTTAAGTACTGTTCTCACCCAACCCCCTGCCCCCCATCTTAAGTAAGCTGTGTCTAAAAACATTAAAATGATCTTCACTTAAAAAAAGTTAAAAAAAAAAAAATACTGCTGCTTGGCCTCTGCTACTCCTGTATTTCTTCATCCCCAGGGAAATCAGAAAGCCTGTCCCAATAGTGGCATCCTCTTTGGTGATACCTGGTCTATAAAGGAGAAGAGCCACAGAGTTTTTCAGAGATACAGTGCTCTTCTCTCTAATGCCTTTGGCAATGTATTAGTGAAGGGAGTGTGTCTGGTCCTTCTCAGGAGATGTAGTTGGATGGCTGTATTTACACTTTGCCCGTTGTAACTCCACTCCAATATTCTTTTCTTCCTGAGCCTTTCGTTCCTTCCTCCATATCATACCAGGGAACTTCTAGCATCTCAACCTCATTCATTTCATGTCGACTGCCATTGGGTTCATGTTTTAGTCAGGCAATCAAATAAGCTATTAGAGACACTTCCGGCTTCATGGGCTAACACATTAAATCTGGAATCTCTGGTAAGTGCATCCATATCTCCGTAATCAGCCTGATCTGCCACCCTCCTTGGTCTAATACCTTTGATATTTATTCCTACACATATTACCTGAGTTTTTCCCAATATAAACACAATCTTGCATTTTTTAAAAAATCTTTTTGGCTTGTATCATGTATTTACTTCAGGATTATACCATGTACCTGACCCCCTGAAGCTTTTTGAATTTGGGGGCAGTGAGTGGTTATGGCCAATCTTGAGAACAATGAGCATCCTCTTGCAAGTCATGTACATAGATTAGACTCCAGGATAAGTTTTCCAGCAAAAGGCGGCTTGTCTCTTAAGACATAGGAGGGCAAGATACTTCCACAGGCAAGGGAGCCTCCGAGAGACTTTGGGCTTTGAGGCATCCTGAGTCGAATCCAACACCCCTTTCCAGGCTTCAGGTCCTGTTCTATCCCAATCTGTGCACTAACTGCACAAGCGGAGCTTGGTGAGGTTAGGAAATCAACTGATGTTGTAATTCAGCAACACACAGAGTAAACTTAGGTTTCAACTTCTGGAAGAAGTAGTCCTGTGGCTACTGCGGCGGGGGGGGGGGAGCCTTTTAGAGCTGCTGTTGAAGCTTTTTTGTTCTTAGAGCTTGGGCTGGGGTTTAAAGGACCTGACTCATCATTTTCTCTTGGTAACTACCTCACTGCGCTAAAAAGAACCCATCCTGCCCTTCTGTCCTTACATTCATCGTCTCTGCCACGATGGTCAAGGACAGCAGCCGCTTTGGCTTCCAGGCCTTGTTTCAGTTGGGGCTTCACCTCAATTAACCACCGATGACAAAATGATTCATGTTGCTGCCTCTTTATTGCCATGGGTTATAACATCCTCTTTCCACTTATGGGGGAATTTACCACTGCACTGCAGTTCTTGACCAAACTAACCCTAAAATCTTATTTTTCAGGGCTTGTAACCTAGGACCACACCCAGTACCAGCTCTGTATCAGACATAAAAATTAATGTAGAGAATTATTATTTAGTGAAAGGTGGTTAACCTCCAAACTGAATAAAAGAGACTCAGGAGTACAGAAATAACAAATATAAGGAGCAGCCACTAGCCCTGGAGCTGAGGAAGCATATTCAAGGAAGGAACAAACTTGGAAGAGGGCCCATTGCCCACACTGTAGTTGAGAGCCGTTGCAGAGGCTGTAGCTGTGAATGGGTAATACAGGAGTTCAGTGCCATTCCCATGGCCCAGAGTTGGTTCACCAGAAGCCACTTTTGAGGGTGCTGGTAATGTTGCATATGGTGCCCTAGATTGGAGTGGTTCCACACACATCCCTGCTGTGGGTTACGTGTGGGCAAGAGCTGGGGAAGTACCAGTGGGCCAGAACTGACAGGCAGAAAGCTGCCCATTAGGGTGTGGCATCCAGAGCTTGTTACAAGAAGTCAGCTCCTGGGGCGCCAGAGAGACCTGCTGAAGGGTAAGCGCCCTGGAGTCATGCTCTAAGAGGGAGACACCAAGGAGCAAGGGAGAGACACCGCTTCCCCTACTGTGCCTGGGCTGACCCTCCAGTGTCTCCATTCACAAGGCCCGAAACCACACCCGCTAACTAAGGAGAAGTGGTTATGGGAGCCAGCTCAAGTATTAACATTACAAAGGCGAGCAAAGTGTGGGTGCAGCTCTTGAGAGGCAATTAACTGGTAACTGGCACCTATTTTTAAAGCACTGAGACGGGACTTCTTGGTGCTCCAGTGACTAAGACTCTGCTCCCAATGCAGGGGGTCCAGGTTTGATCCTTGGTTAGGGAACTAGATCCCACATGCCACAACTAAGAGCTCGCATGCTACAACTAAGACCCAGTGCACCCAAATAAATATTTTAAAAAATAAGTAAAGTACTAGGTGATAAGAAGAAGAAATGAATATACCATTTTTTTCCTTCCTATACTGAAAATCAACTGCCTAGTCATTAGTTGACATGTTTTGTGGAAGATGTGCGTTTTAATCCACATTTAATTGTATCCCCTGCAAAATTGTATGCATGCGTGCTGAGTTGCTTCAGTCGTGTCCAACTCTGTGACCCTATGGACTGTAGCCCTCCAGGCTTCTCTGTCCATGGAATTCTGTAGGCAAGAATACTGGAGTGGGTTGCCATGCCTTCCTCCAGGAGATCTTCCCCACCTAGGGACTGAACTCGCATCTCCTGCATTGGCAGGCGGGTTCTTTACCACTAGCACCACCTGGGAAGCCCCAGAATCTCTCATATATTACCTCCTAACCAACTCTTTGGAAAAGACCCTGATGCTTTGAAAGATTGAGGGCAGGAGGAGAAAGGAGTGACAGAGAATGAGATAGTTTGATGGCATTACTGACTCAATGGACATGAGTTTGAGCAAACTCAGATAGTGAAGGACAGGAAAGCCTGGCATGCTGCAGTTCATGGGGTTGCAGAGTCTCACACAACTTAGTGACTAAACAAGAACAGAAAGAATGTTCTCAGTGCAATAATTTATTGCCCGTGTATGTCAACTTTCCACCCATGAGTCCTGAGGCCACAACTAAAGAACATATATTGTTTTGTGGCTTTTTAGCTTGATGAGAGCTCTCATTACAGCAATACAAGAATCTCAGATTATCTTTGTAGCAACCTCACTTACATGACTTCCCAGGTGGCGCTAGTGGTAAAGAACCTGCCTGCCAATGCAAGAGACCAGAGATGCGGGTTCGATCCCCTGGGTCAGGAAGATCCCCTAGAGGAGGACATGGCAACTCACTCCAGTATTCTTGCCTGGAGAATCCCCATGGACAGAGGAGCCTGGCAGGCTACAGTCCATAGGGTCACAGAGTCAGGCACAACTGAAGTGACACATGCAGCCTCACTCACTTGTGTTCTTCTGCTTAGAAGCCTTATTGTTTAAAAATAGAGTACAAAGTTAAATTTCAGACATGGTCTTTGGAAACAGAGCTTTATCTTACATACTAAGATATGTAAGATAAGCCTAACACTAAAAATGTCAGTCCACTGGGGAGTGGAAGAGAAGATGCATTTCATTCCAGACAGGAGTTTTCTCAGAAGACTTTCTTTTCTTTATTTCCTTTTAATTTTCTAGATTGAGGGATGTATGCTTGCCACTTCTGTTTTGCAGTCATCTGTATGTTATAAATGAGCAGAAAATTATACATTGAAGAATAATTAAAATAAGTGCTTGGGAAACAATATAATTACATTTCCTTATAGAACTTTAATATGTTTAATCCAAAGAATGAGGCATTGTCTCTAAATATATATTGTTCAAAAGTGTTTTGTGTGATGCTTTTGCCTGTGGCAGTTACATAGGGTTTATACAAATTAGGGTATCAAATTCAGGGTTTCATACTTTATAGTTGGGGCAAGGAAAAAAATGACCATCATGGGCAAAAAAGAGATGATATTGTAATATTCCAGTAGTGATATGGAGGGGAGGGTGGTGTCCAAAGTGACAAAAAAAGCTTCTATACAAAGAGAGTATTCATTTCCTCTTCTCATTGTCAGTCCAGAAGGAAGGAGAGTGAGAAATGCTCAGACTGCAGAAACTCACAGACTATTTTGGACAGTAAGGTTTGCTTAGAAAAATGTGATAAATATTCAGGTAGGCAGCTCCACATGTTCAGTTCTTGTGGTGGCCACTGCAACAAGCAGGAGGATTGTGTTTTCTGGATTTTAGAAAATGAAATAGAGCCTGCAAGTGTTGTTCGCTTATGTGGCAGCCCTGTGGTTTCGGAATGGACGTTTGTTTTCTCATCAAACCGCAATCCTACTTGGGCTGGTTTTGTGGTTTTCTTCGGACATGAAACAGGAAGTAGGGATTAGCAGTCAGATCACTCAGTAAACATCAGTATTTTGATCACAAAATGAATGAAACAAGAAAGCAAATTTCCACTGCAGAGGACCACCCAGTGGTCATTTCCCTCTAATTACTTCAGCAAGCCTAAGAAAGAAAGAAAAGATGGATGGATGGATCAATCTACATTGATGGTAAACTTGCTGGAAGTTGGATTCCCTTTTCTTCATTTCAGTTTCTACCTCATTTAAATAATTTGTTCCTATTTAAATAAGTCTAATAATGACTTACCACCCTCACTCCTTTTCTTTAGACTTGCTCTGCTCTTCACAATGGTGGAAAGATACTTTGATAACTGATTTATTTAGAAACAGAAGTTTTGCTTTTCTGAGGATTCTGTTAAAAAGATCACCTGTAAAAAAGAATTAGCAGCATCTTTCAAATCAAGAATCTCTGCGAAAAAAAAAAAAAAAAGACTGGTAAGGAAGAAAGATGATGGGAACTGGTATAAATATGAGAATAAGCTAAAATGTACTTCATCTTTAGTAAACAAACCAAACCTTCTTTCTTGGGGAAGCTTTAAAAAACAATTGCCTAATTTCTAAATGAGATGAGTATGGAGACAGAGATACAGAAATGTATATGTTAGTTTGGAATATAATGTTAGTAAAATTTGTCTTAGATTAGGGCAAAGGCATTAAGAGATGAAGTCAGAAGCCCCATAATTTGTATAGATCAACTGAAAATAACATATGCAATCCCTTATTGAACTCTTCCCTTTTATCTGCACTCTGTGTGCATAAGTAACACCCCTATGAGTTAGGAGTTACTACCAGTACACAGGCAAAGCAATAGAGAGAAGTGGATTTATATGCCCAAAGACACATAGTAAGTGGTAGAACTAGAATTTGAATCCAGACCTTCCTGGCTCCCACCATACCATTCTTTCACCTGTACCTCTCTTAACTAAAGCATACCTAGTTGAAGACCTCTCACACCTAGTCGTAAATTTCTTTTTGACTCTAGCAAGAGGAATACAATGAATTAATTTAGAGGCAAAAAATTTATGAAAACTATTGAAATAACAAGAGAAAGTTAGTTTTATTTTTTTCTCTAACACTGGGTTTGTCTCACATGCCACCTTGATGGCGTCTCCAGTGTTTCTCATGGTAGTTTTCTAATTGCAACTCCCAAGAAGCAGCTTGGTTTGGGTTTATGCATCTGCAAACGATCTTTTGACAGAGTAGCAGATGGAAAACATTATGGCCACATTGACTCTAATTAAAAGTTTCTGTGCTGTTCTTTGCATTATTTCTCCTACAGCTATTTGGAGACTTTAAGATCATGATTTTAGGATGTTAGTGAGCTGATTCTTTCCTGAAAGTGCAAAATGATAGGTCATTTTCTGCTCAAATAGAATTTCCTTTAAATTCCATTAAACAAGAGCCTGTTTTATCTGTGATAATTTTCAAGTGAAAGATTTTCAACTGTTTTGTAATAAAATATGCTTCAGGGTACTATAAACATTCTTCAACTCAATTTTAGAAGTCTTAAACATTGAAAACAAGGTTATAGAAATATGTAAGACTGTATCAGTAATTAGTAACATTGCTACGGTGTTTGCCAGGGAGGGTAAGCTCATTTCTTTCTCACCACAGCTCTGTAAGGTAGGTACTACCATATCTCATCAAGTCTAAGATGCCTTCAGTTTAAAATAAGTCATTGTTTTATGCACCACTCGATGCCTGGGTTGGGAGGGAAGATTCCCCGGAGAAGGAAATGGCAACCCACTCCAGTATTCTTGCCTGGAAAATCCCATGGACAGAGCAGCCTGGCGGGCTACAGTCCATGGGATCGCAAAAGAATCAGATTAAACAACAGCAATGAAAGAAAAAAGTGCTACTGATGAAAATCCTAAGATGACAACAGTTGTAATACAACCTTGATTGTAGTGATACTTGAAGAAATAAACGTACATCTTAGAAACCATGAAATACGTTATTATCAGTTTCACATATGAGGAAACTAAGAGAGTCAAATAACTTGTTAAGACCAGATAGTCTGCTGAGATCAGCCCAGGGCTCTGACTACATTTTGTGTTCAAACTGTTAACACTTATGCTCTCACAAATGCTTTGGATCTGGGAGTATTTAGAAGAGAAACTTAACTGCATGATTTATCTATATTTGACTTATTAAAATTTAAGTTGCAACTGCCTTTTCAAAATTTTACATATTGAGATATTAGAATTGGAACCCACTTACCTAAGATGGTAAAGAACTAGAGCAGGACCAAACACACTGACATAAAAAGGACACCAAGAGACATTTCACCAAAAATAGGCTATTGTGGATACTGAGAAAAATATGTGCAAATTTTCACTACTGTGAAGGCTGGGAAAATGGATACTCTCTTAAATTATGAGGGAGCTTGAGCTGACATACTTCTAAAGTGCATCTGTGTATTCTGTATCAAAACAGGCATACTTTTGACCCAGGCATTTCCCAACTAAGAATATAAGCTGAGTTCATGGGCAAAGAAGTGTATCTGAGGACTTCCCTGTGGTCCAGTGACTAAGACTCCATGTTTCCAATGCAGGGGGTCCTGGTCAATCCCTGGTCAGGGAATTAGATCCCACGTGCTGCAGCTAAGAGTTCTCATGCTGCTGTGAAGATTCAAAATGCCAAGTACTGGACCTGGTGCTGCCAAATAAATATATAAAATAATTTAAAAAGAAAATAAAAGAAGTGCATCTGATCAGTATACAGTGATTTTTTTTTTTTTTATAATCATGAAAAACTAGAAACAACTTGAATGTTCAACAATAGAGAACTGGGTAAACGAATTCTAGTATTCCCGTTCAATGAAAATTAAACTGCTTTGGAAAACAATGATCTTGATCCATAATTACTAACATGGAAAAATAAAGCAGCTTATAGACAATATATATTTTCTTAAGGAGATGATATCCACTGAATTTCCATCACTATTACCAAAACGGGGGGAGGCGGTTATGAGACTATATCAGTATTTTTATGCTGTCAAGGAGAGAGTGGAATTCACATTTTTATCCCTGACTCTGAAATGAGTCCCTCACCTTTCTGATTCCCTCCTCTGTAAAAGAGGAGGTTAAAAAAAAATAGAATGATTAGAATCTTTCTAGTTCTAAAACTTAAATGCACATTCACTAAAGAGCAGATTTAAATATGACACAAGTATGTGTTGAACTTCATCCAGAGCATGCTAGTTAACTGAGTTACCAAGTTCAGTGGTTCAGCAAGGTACCAAGCGCCTTGCTAGGCAAGTGCCCTTGTGGAATGGGCTTTGCATTTCTTTTCACTGCTGCTATCTAGGAGATATAATGAAATCATCAATAAGAGAGAGGAAAAGTCAGGCTGGTGTTTGTTACTGCTACTGGAGGATCATCACATCAGAGTTAAACAAAACTAGGATTCAGAGTTTGACAGGATTTTAGAACCTATCAATACTCTGCTGAAACATGTGGCTATAACTAAAATAACTAAGATACTTTCAGAGACAGAATTTGACTTATCTGTGAGCACCTCAAAAACAAAAAGCAATTTCTTAGGGATGATAGTTACTCTACATCTAGTGGCATTTGTGCAGAGTTTTTGTCTGCCTCAATCAAACCATTGACTGCGTATCCTAACTTGGTGGAAACAGCAGAACTAGCGGCAGCCCAGAGGTCTTAAATATTCTTTGTGTGTACACTCATTTTGTTTTTCTAGCCTGGCTTTTACCCACTAGAGGGGATAATGCATTTTCTCCAGGGAATTCAGAGACTATCTTATATGTCTTACATAGTCTAAAGGAGATTGAATAATGCATACACATATAAAGTTGCATGTATGGTAATTGACATTAGGTGCTCCATTAAACAATGAAATGTCACAGTGTACCAGTTCTTCCGGACATGTTGCCATGGATACCCAGTGTGATGGAGGTGGGGAAAGAGTTGCTTAGGAATTCAGTGATTTCATTTTGAGGTGAAGTGAAAAAATAAACTGTTTAGAGATAGGAACCATTAAAGTAGTTGTTGTTATATACAAATAGCTCTTTTCAAAATCATCAGTCTTTCAAAATGAGTATCAATTAATGACTGTTAATTTATATTGTCTGTTGTTTTGTAAGCCAAAAGGCTGGGCAGAATTCTTCATTTCAGCGAGGAAACTGTGTGGCATATAGATCAGAGAATATATTTTAATCAAAGATGAATAAAACAAACAAAAAAAATCAAGAGTAGAATTATAGAAATGGCAGGAGGCTAGTAGGAAGTAAGTTCTCCAAGGGTTTGCTCAGATGCAGTCAGTACTGTGAACCCTCAGGTAACCTTTGGATTGATTACAAAGCAAAGATTTGGAAAAGGAACAAGTTTTAAGAATTAATAAGATACAACAGAAGAGGTAGTAAGGATGGCAGCTAACTAGTGTGATACGATTTCATATCCTCCCCGTATCTAAGAGCAGTTTGCAAGCAGGACTGATTCCAGGTCTTGGATTTCCTGGAGGTATCCATGACTTACCCCAACACTACCCAGTGGAATTCTCATCTCTAATCAAGCAGATTCCCAAACAAGTTCCCTGGAATGGAAAGACAGGGCTCCGGTGTTCATCTAGATGTGTTCTCAACCGTATACATTTTGTTGAAAACAGGAAGATTTTTTTGGAATTGGTGTTTCCTTATTCCATCTCTGCTTCCCTTAATACAAGTCATTCTTCTCTCACCTTCCAGTATCTGTTTTCCCTTTTTGATACATTGGCCACGTGGATACCAAAGCAAACAAACAAAAACCTCACCAGATCAGATTATGTCCTTTCTGCTCCAGACACTTTTGATGGTTTCTCTTACTTACAGAGTAGATTCTAACTCCTTAATATGACATCAGAGAATTCCCTGATGGGTGGTCTAGAGATAAGAACTCTGCACTTCCACTGCAGGGGGCCCAGGTTCCATCCCTGGTGGGAAACTAAGCCCTCACAAGCCCGTCGGTCTACATAAATAAGTAAATTTACAAAAAGTAAATAATATAAGAAATAAGGGTTTTTTTTAGTGCACATTAAAAAAAAAATACATTAGCCCCCTCTAAGAAAGTTCACCCTCAATAAAGCTCTTTAACCTCTTCTGCTTTCCATTCACGCAAACTGTATATCAGCTTCATAAGAGGACAGGATGTTCTCCAAATGGGCAATGTGCTTTCCTGCCTCCAGCTGAAATGCATCTCTACCTGCTCCCAGCCTATCAGAAGCCTGTTGTCCTTAAAATACCCCTCCATAAACGCTCTTCTTCCCTGCCTCCACTCCTCCCAGGGGAGTTAAAATGTCCCTCTGTTTTCCTAGAAGACTGTTTACACCTCTATGGAGCCCTTGTGCTGTGCTGTGCTTAGTCTTGTGATAAAATTAAGAGACAGTTGAGAGCATACCTTCGTAAAATTACAGAAATTTAAAAGTTGACAAAGATCTCACAAGCCCAATTTTCCTAATTTTGGCTGCATATCAGAATGACCTGGTGGGCATTACTGACTGGGGGATTTTTGCAAAAACTAATGCCTGTGGCCAGCGATTTGTTATGTAAGTGAATACTAAAACATCTGCAGTCAATAACTTTTCAGGTAACAGAAGATGTAGTAATACATCTCTAGTTAATATATATATATAGCTTGACCCTACTTCCAAGGATTCTGATTTAGTAGTTCCAGATTAGAATCTAGGGGTGTGTGTGTGTTTTCAAATATTTATCCCCTGATGTAGCACATCAGTAGACTGACGCTGGCATTTAGGGAGCCTTGATCTCCCCTAATCAGAGATTCTCATTACAAGATGATTTTCTTCATCCTCTGGTTATCTGGACACTTTGAATACCTATGGTGATTGGAATTTATAAAAGACACCCTTTCTTCTTTTGCATTGCTCTCTTTTATAGGCCTTCATTGGTTTTAGTTAGAATTTGCTACCTTTTAACTCTGCCCATTGGTTCTAGTACTGTCTGCTGGAGCCATATAAATTGTTTAGCATTGCCTCCACTGCAGCCTTCAGATATTTGGAGACAGTTGTGATGCCTTTTAAAACCTTCTTTTATTTAGGATGTAGAACCCTGTCTATCCTTAGTGTTGCAACTTAATTCAGAAGCCATGTCACTATATATAAAGGTCTTAATAGATGTCAGAACTGTGTTGCAAGTTGAAGAACCCGTGGGGATCTTACAGGTGAACTGGGAGGAGATGAACTTTAAATAAATGCCTTCAGTACAGAGGCAGTGGTGTAAAGTGTGGGCTCTGTAGTCAGATCTGTGTGGGATCCCTAGCTCAGCCACTTGATTAGCTTCCTCTTTCTGCAAGCTCTTTGTACCCTGATTCCTCGTTTCTATTAATGGGATGAGAATACTAATATGACCTACTGCAGAGTACCTTTGAGGGAATTAGAGGTTTTCAGTACAGTGCTTGGCATACAGTAAGTGTTCACTACATTTTGGCTAAAAATATAAGCTAAGAGCAAAGAAGATGTATTATGGCTTGGAAGGCAAAGTTTATATGGTACTGAAATATATATTTATAAATATTTTATTTATTTAGGTATTTACATGGCTGTGCCAGGCTTAGTTTCGGTGTGTAGGATCTAGTTCCCTGACCAGGGATCGAACCCAACATCGGGAGCATGGAATCTTAGCCTCTGGGCTACCAAGGAAGTCCCTGAAATAAAAATATTGAAATAAAGTTTCCATGTACAAGTTAGGTGAATTTGTACATGCTTTCCCAAGTTCATAAAACCCACTTAATCCTTGTGAAATTAAATTATTTACTCATGTCCTTCTTAACACTTACTTTAATAATTTAGGTGGCATCTAATTCAGTTAATATAATAATAGGAAAAGTAGTTGATGTGTTAAAAGACACGGTAAGAATAAGAACCTGAAAAGATTTCAATCAATGAGCACATTGAGCCAGTAGATGGAAATGAAACATTTTATACGTTGACCCCCCCCTGGAAAGCTAAGTGTCGGTAGAAGATGGGGAAGATACAGCTTAAGGGAAGGATGTTTTAGATTTGGTTTACTATGAGTTAATATGTGACATATCTGCCAGAAAAGTTAATGTGATTTTTTTCAAGCCATGATAAGAAAAATTTAGGATCCTGAATGATTAAAGATTGTGCCCTGCTCTCTTTAAAGTTCTAGATCTTTTCTTACCTTTTTCTTACTGATTGGGAGGTCAGGCAAGTCAGGCAACATCACTGGAACAAAGTTTTTTCACCTATAAAACAGGGATAATTCCTGCTTAGTCATATTTACTTTGAATTATAAAGATCAATTATAATGAATATAAGTGAGATTGTTGTCACTATAGAGAATTTTGTCACATTCTATTCATATGATTCAAAACCCCTTTTCCTTGATATGACTGATAATATTACTAGTTTTATTAACCATCTAGAATTTTAATTAGCTGAAATTTAACTGAAATCTTAAGAGATTGTGGCATAGACAGTATTGTTCATCTTGCTTTACCTTCAGCAGAAATATGGACATTAAAGTAGTTAGCAGGAGAAGGAAATGGCAACCCACTCCAGTATTCTTGCCTAGGAAATGCCATGAACAGAGGAGCCTGGCGGGCTGCAGTCCATGGGATTGCAAACAGTAAAAAAAATAAATAAATAAATAAAGTAGTTAGTGAATGGTGAATTATTTTTTACCTCTTTTAGTTTGTATATTCACTGGCAAACCTAACTGTGCATTAAAGTGACGGAGGTATTTTAGAATAAGTGAAAACCTCGAGAGCATCCAGCGCTCAGGTTAGCTATAGCAAAAGCAGTATAAACTACCTTGTTGAAAAGCTTGTGTTCTACTTTTAGTGGAAAAGGATACTGCAGGAATATATGGAAAGAATAGATTGATGGTTTCTTATACACTGTTTGCTGCTGGTGGCTCGTGCTTTTTTGGGAGGCAGTAAGAGACTCCTTTTCTGCATCCTCTTCCTCTGTCTCTCAGCTGTTATAACAACAAAACTTCATAATATGAAGATCAAGAGCCTGCAGATTGCAGTTCTTTCTAATTATCTTTTAAAGCCAAACATGAGCATTAGAATCCTTTCACATATAATATGACAGTTTCCCGTCAGCCCTACACTGACATTTTTCTTGTGTTCTCTGTAGCTACGGAAGAGCCTGGCTAGAGAAGGAAAGAGACAGAGGGTGAGGAAGAAAGGGAGAGTCTAAATGACAGGCTTTTGAATAGTGTAAGTTCAATCCCTAAAACAAAAAGCACGATCTTTTTTTCCGCTAAATAATGTGCTCTCCAGCTTCACCTCTCATCCTGAGAAACATGAAAGAGAAAGTAAAAGAGGTGACCCAAATCACAGAGTGCCTTTGATAGGAGAAATTCAGCTGTTTTGAACACTTACAATCAAAGGAAGTGGTTTCCCTAATTACATGAGCTATGTGAAATCTCTCAGAATAGCTCTTCCACCCCAGGATTCCTTGCACTTTAGAAGTTTGCATAAAAAGCTCACATGGAGAATGAGATGCAAAGTGTTTGATTCAGATTTTATTAGGCAGAAGAGTGCCCACATCCATCCTACAGTTTGCCAGCTGCTCGGGTTGGGACCACTATACCTGGTTTTCATGTAGCTGTCTCTCAGACCTGCAACATTAAGATCTTTGTTCGATCCTTTTCTTGCAAGGAGCACCGCTCTTCAGGAGCAGTAGCTATGAAAATATTCAGAAGATTCGTCTTCCCATTTTCTCTCAACCTGAAATGGATCCATAGCTATGTTTGTGAACTTTGCATGGGAAAACATGATTTCCTGGGTTGGTTGCTGGGTTGTGTTCAAGTGTTAGATTTTATTAAGCTCTTCAGTAGATTTTAATATTTTAAATATAATCATTTACCATAAAATTTACTGCAGATTTCCCCCATGTACTCTCAGAATCTAAACTAGGACTCTGCCAAAACACTTGGCCTGAAGAATAATAGCAATTATGGCGGTATTAAATCTTTTGTATTTTGCCAGTCACTTTGTTATCAAGGCATATAGGATGGTGCAGGTGTGTAGAGAAGAGAATTACAGATATCCTGAGTTCTCTTGTTTGAGAAGGTGGGTATCAGTTTGAAGCCACCAGAAGACAGAAGCATCCACCTTAATTAAAATATCAACTTCAGAAGATATTTTTTCCCCCTGGAGGAATAATTTTATATATAAGGGAAATTGTCTAGTAAGTTTAAATAACAATAAAGAAAGGCATATGTGTGTTTCCTTTTGCCTTTCTTTTCTTTCTTCCAATGAATAAGTATTTTACTATTGTATCTTATATTCTGTTGAAAATTTGTGGGTCCAAAGAACGAAATGGGAATCCAGGAACAGAAACAGCAGGAAATTTTATTTTGTCTAGTGTTTAAAGTACTGACTAAATTTAATCCACATAAAATATCCTAACACTAGGACTGTTGGCTCTTGGGCAGTGAGATTTAAGTAAAAGAAAATAAGAGTGCCCTTCAACGAACCAACCTATAAAAATCTATTTAAACAATTACATAGCAATTTCTTTGTACTTTAACAGTCCTCATTTATTTCAGAGAAATAGCTTATTTGAAAAGATACATAGGTTGATAAGGATTTGTCATAGAATATTTAAAATCCAGAAGTGTGCATGACTATGAACTGCGGTGTGTTGTGAACTCCTAATTATGGGTGGATAAAGATTTGGCTATTTTGTACATAGTCTCATCAATATAATAAGAGAAAGGAGATTTGAAAGGTGATGAAGGATTGATACTGTGGGAGGTATTTTGCTTAATAGGTAGGTTTGCACATAATTGTGAAAAGGTCTGTTATCTGAGAAATCTACTATAATACTCAAACTGAAAGTTTAATAGCTATTTTAGTCCAACAATCTTTAGTTGGACTAATTTAGTTGGACTAATTTAGTCCAACAATGATTAAATTTAAACCCCCATTTTAAAAATCAGTAATTTTGAAGTTCAGAACTGTTACGTCAGGTAGCAATAAACTCAGCTGCAGGGTCCAGGCCTTTGGTTTGCCAGTTTGGAGCTCTTGTCAGGAGCACACCGTCAAGTTCCTACTGCTTCTGTTATACTTTTTGAATGACATTAAATTGCCTGCCCTATGCTTGTTACAAGAGAGGAGGTTAAACATGCTTAAGTGATAGGCATGTGATAACACTTTAACATTAGCGGTAAAAGGTCATTTTGGTTTTCTTCTTCATAGTATTTCTATCAACTAAGAAATAGTACCACATAAATCACAATTCAGCTTCTTGTTCATGATCAAGACTGTATCTATGCCGTCCCGGAGACTGAGAATTGTATATGTTACGTAAAATTCTACAACCTCCCTGGAAAACGGGTTCTGTAATCCTTACCATTCAGAAGTCAGCTTCATGGCTGGCTTAAATAACTTCTGTTAAGGTTTTAACTTAGATCCCTTGCATTATCCTCAAATGATTATAAATAATATTATTCAGACAGTGCTTTTACCATTTATGCAGCACTGTTGATTATGTCATTCCGTATACAAAATGATGAAACAGGTTCAGTATGATTCCCAAAATTATACCTTAGAAACCAGAGCTGAATCTTAGGGTTTTTGGCTCTGGATCCAGTACTCTTTACCAGAGGTAGAATCTCAGCTTTGGAAAAGACCTTAATTGACAATATTTTAGATGCCTGCATCTCCTCTGCAAAATTCCTGCCACAGATGGGCATTGAGCATCTGTTTGAATTCTGATTATCACTGCTAGAGAACTCACCAGAACATTCTCAATGCTCCTGGAACCTTCACCTTTGGAAAACTGTGACCATCACAGAGTTCTTCTCTGAGTTTTTCTGAGTCTGTACCACATGCTAACAGTACATCTTTGGTCAGTCATAAAAAGAATAAAGTAACACTATATAAGAATGTGGTTTTTTAAAACATCATTAAAATTATACTCCTCTTACCAAATGGCATTTATTAAGCATTTAATTGTCCCCTAACTTGTAATTATAAGTAATATAGTGTCATTTATTATAGTTTTTTAGTTGTCTGTCAGTTTTTTAAAGTTTTTTCTTCATTTTTGGACTCTCTTCCTAGTTTTAAAGTGACTAGTTCTTACTTAAGTGAAGAACCCAATTGGATATAGTATACTAGTAATAGAAAAATAGAGCCCTGGATATTATATTTTATACACTTCAGTATCCTACCTCTTTTTAATGTTTATACTTTTGTCCACTTGCTCACTATGACCCTGCTATACTTAAAATCAGACATTTCCATGTTATATTTATTTTCTTTTACTTTTTATATTAAAATGGTGATAAATGTTTATTTTTAAAAAATCAAACATTATACTGTGTAAAAAGTAAAAAAGCAAAAAATTTCTCCTCCCTACAATCTTATTTTATAAAAATTCTCAGCTTATGAATGACTTAACAGATTGATTTTTTTTTTCCCTCTGCATTTATAACAGTACTAGTACTCTTTCTACTTCCCAGCTGGCTCCGTGGTAAAGAATCCACCTGCCGAAGCTGGAGATATGGATTCTATCCCTGGGTCAGGAAGATCCCCTGGAGAAGGAAATGGGTATAAAAATTTATAATAATAATGCTAATAACCCATATTTGGGGCTTAATAAAGTCCAGTTTTCTTGGTACTTCATATGCCTGGGCTCATTTAATGCCTAACAATAGTAAATCGTATTCTGATATTCCTTTTCATTTTACAGAGTGTTTTCACATTTATTTGATTTGTATTAAAACCCTGTGATATGAAACTAGAGAAGACTAGGGAGGTATAACAACTGAATGTGATGTGAACCCTCTGGAGAGGGTCCTAGACCACAAAGAGGACATTCACGGAGCAACAGGTGAAATCCAAACCAAGTCTGGAGTTTGGTTAATAGTCATGTACTCCAGTAATATAAGATATTATATTAACTGGACTAGGGCTCTACAAGGCCTCTATTTTTTTCTGTGACTCTAAATACTCTAAACAGCTTTTCTCTGAATCTAAAAATTATTCCAAAATAAAAATTTTGAAAGTTCTTATTATCCCCAATTCCACAGATTCCTAGTGTTTGAAAGGCCAAGTGACTTGCTGAGTGGCACATAGGGGAGTTAGTGAAAAACCAGAACCTAAAACCCTAGTCCTTGCCCTTCTGGTGCCGCCCATGCCGGTATTTGGCTCCATGCCACCATTCTCCCAACAGTCTTTAGTGCTGGGAGGTAATACCCTTACTTTACAGATGATAGATCATTGTGATGGATGTTCACTCCTGGAAAGATAACTCAGAAATATTTTTCTGATTGACTTTGAGCCAGTAGTCCTTCCATATTTGAATGGAGGGTCTCATACATACATTGGGCTCATTTGATTACACTAACACAACAGAAATCTCATTATGATGAATGACAGCCAGGGCCAGAGGCAACTGTTCTGAAAAAGAATAATGGTGTAGCATGCTCCTCTGTGACCCTGACCCGGAGATCTGAGCATGGGCAGGAAATAGGAACACAAGAACAGCCCCACCAAGTTCTCCTTCTTTCTGCAAACGTGATTGTGAGGCTAATGATGGTTAAGCTGGATTCCTTACCCTGAGTGTGGAAAAGAGAAGTAATGTTCACTTTCTTTCAGCTTGGCACTTTATTTTTAAAATAGTAGGGAACTGTAAGATTTGTTTAGAGATTAGAAGAACCAGGCTTAACAACTTGTGGTCATCTTTGGTATATTTTGGTCTTTGGATTTAGAGTCTTCCGGCAGCTGTGGTGTTACATGAGTTTGTAGGATGACAGATGCCGTCACTGTCTCCCAGTGCTGCATTCACTAGACTCTCTCTGGTCTTCGGTCACTGTTCTGCCCAGACCTGTGTTTTGGCCTCTTGTCTCCTTTGTGAATTTCACTGTGCTCTCGCTGTCAATCTTTGGATCTGTTTTCCAGAAGTTCATAGTTCTAGCAGGTGTTCTCTGTGTCCGTGATCAGTTCTGTGTATCTTCTAAACAACTTCTCTTTGTTCACTCTAGGAATGATTTATTGAGGTAAACCAGGTGCCCAACATGTACTTTCCAGGTATATTTGGCCCTCACAGCTGCTTAAGTAGATACTGATTTTCTTATTTTAGAGATGACAGCAAGTTCAGTGATATTGAGGGACTTGCAAGGCCACACAGTTTAGACATGATAAAGTTGAAATTCAGCCCCAGCGTTTCCAGCTCCTAAGTAATGAGGCCACAGTTTAGCTGCCACAGAACCACTGTCTAGGCCAGTGCACATTAGACTCACCAGGGAAGATTCTAAGGCACACCTGTGCCTGGGGCCCACCCCATATCAATTTAGTCTAGTTTAAGCCAGGAAGCTAGAATTTAAGGGACTTTAGATCATTCATTTCGGAGAAGGCAATGGCACCCCACTCCAGTACTCTTGCCTGGAAAATCCCATGGACAGAGGAGCCTGGTAGGCTGCAGTCCATGGGGTCGCTACGAGTTGGACACGACTGAACGACTTCACTTTCACTTTTCGCTTTCATGCATTGGAGGAGGAAATGGCAACCCACTCCAGTGTTCTTACCTGGAGAATCCCAGGGATGGGGGAGCCTGGTGAGCTGCTGTCTATGGGGTCACACAGAGTCAGACACGATTTAAGCGACTTAGCAGCAGCAGCAGCAGCAGATCATTCATTTGGTCCTTTTTACCTCCAAATTTTGACATTTTATCAGTAGGTGAGCTGAGGCTGTGAATCACATAGCCTTTGAGTGTCAGAACCAAGGCTAAATTAGGTCTCTTGATTCTGATTCTAGAGTTCTTTGCATACTCAGATCAAATAAATATGTAAAAGTATTTACTCTGTTACATATATGTATAGCCACAGGTGAGTTTGTTTATCCTTTTGTAACATACAGAAATGTGTGTGCATGTACATCTGTGTGCATGTATAGAACATGTACCTCTATGTGATTTTGAAAATTGACATTCATTTGTGAGAGAGGCTATTCTATGTCATGGTGGAAATCATAGGCTTTACAACCAGGCTACCTGGTTTGAATCTTGCCTTCACTGCTTCTTAGCTAGGCTTGTAATTCCTTTACCTATCTGGGTTCTCCTACGTATACTCCACATTCCAAGCAAACAGAAGTGCTACTGTCTCTCAAACATGCTGCCCCATGCTGTCTCTACCCAAGTTCTTGCTATTGCTTTGGAATGCCAAGCCTTCTCTAGCTATAAATTAAAGCCTATTTCATTTTCCATTGTCTAATGGAAGCTTTCCATTACCCCCAGCTTCACCTAATCTCTATATGGGTCCTCCACAACAGTTTCTATTTCTTATAATCACTGTGTTGCATATTGTTATTATGCACTTTTATTTTTCCCCTGCTATTGTGTGAGCCTTGATAGTAAGGGTTTATTTTATTTTTATATAACTTAGGATGCCTATGTCTCTTGCTTGATTTCATTCATACCAGGAAATAGCACAGGTATAGATCTAAGGGACTTTATCAGAATGTTCAGGGGAGGTTATATTTAACTGAAAAACTCAGAATAGAACCTATAAAGGGTATTTAATAGAAAAGATCAGAATTCAGAATTAGCTAGGGAAACTTTAACAATAGAATAAAAATCCAGCCAAATATAATGGGATTAAGAAATGAATAAAAAGCAAAGAAACAGAACTCAGTGAAAAGTATTATTTCAAGACATTTTGATGTTTAGAAAAGTAGTTTGAGAAGAGGGTCAAGAAAAGTTGTTTGTTTCTTGGAGAGGTGAAACTCAAGCATTTTTTAGGCCTAGAGGATAGAACTAGAAAGAGATTGTTCCAGAAAGGATATAATTGATGAATTATATGTCCTGAGTGAAAAGGAGAGATATAAAAAGCACAGGTGGGGAAAAAAAAAAGAGCACGGGCTGCAGTGTAAGATCTGGGAAGGAAGGATACCCTTTTCTTGGAGACAGAAAGGCAGGAACTGTAAGGAAGGAATACTGAGGGCAGTTATGCCTGTTTCTCGGGTGTAGAGCATCCATAGTGATCTGAGACAAAAAGGCAAGAGTAGCTGAAGGCCATGAGTAGAGTCAAGGTTTATTGTAGATAACTCATAAAGATTATCTTATTTATTACTTGATATCCTTATTGTCTGTCTTCCTCTCTAAATTGTAAGCTCTGTGAAGGCAAGGGCTTTGCTATCTTGTCCATCACTATCCTCAGCCCTGAAAAAAATAGTGCCTGGCACATAAATACTCAGTAAATATTTGTTGAGTGAACAGAGAATGAAGAAGGGAGGAAATCGGAGATACTCGAAATTACTGCTACAGCCTTCTAGTGTTCAGTAAATGGAGATGTAAACAGAACTCATTGGGTAAGATTGCTGAGAGCGCTCTTTAAAGAAAGCTGACCTAAGAGAATGCCCTTATACCCTTTCCTCTTTCCTGCTGCCTCCAGTGTGAATATAATGGCTTAGAACCTCAGGCGTTGTGTTGTGGCCATCTGGTAAACTTGAGGATGTAAACTAGTGTGAAGGACGGTGAGGCAGACTGTACTAATCATTGTGGAGCTGCCGTGCTGGGCTTCCTGCAGCCTTCATGTTCTGAGACAATGTGAGCTACTTGTTTAACTACTGTTATTTTGGATCTGTGTTTCTTTCAATAGAAAGAAGCCACAATGGGGCTTCTCTTGTGGCTCAGCTGGTAAAGAATTCACCTACAATGTAGGAGACCTGGGTTCGATCCCTGGGTTGGGAAGGTCCCCTGGAGAAGGGAAAGGCCACCCATTCCAGTATTCTGGCCTGGAGAATTCCATGGACTGTATAGTCCATGGGGTCACAAAGAGTTGGACACAACTGAGCAACTTTCACTTTCTTTCCACAGAACCAGTTGATTAGAGAGGGAAAACTGAAAGGAATTAAGGGACCAGAGACCTCAATAAGATCTACTGAAGAGCCGGTTTAAGGGGAATAAGGCTAAAAGGTTAAGGTAGAAAAGGGCCTTCTAAGTTTGAGATGGGTGGGTAATAGAAAGATCTAAGGATGGTCATAAATTGCTAAAGCGGAATGCTAGTGAAGGCTGCTGGAGGAGAAAAAGTGAAGGAGAGAGTATCTTTGTGCACAGAGAAGTAACCAAGAGGTAACCCTTCGAATAGACCAGTGTTTCTTTGAGTTTTCTGATGGGCTACCAAGGGTCTATCTGTGGACCCTGGAGTCTTATCTTGAAGAGTCCAACTTGAGATGCAATACAAAATACTATTTTATTTTATGGCTTCAATGTTAAAATGATTTACGGCAGCTTATAAAAATACAAATTGTGAGATTTAAAAATTAAAATAGGAAAATGGGGCAAAGGGAAAATATGGTAAAAAAACAAAATGGACAGAAATGAAAATAGTATAATAAAAACACACTCATGAGGTTCTTTATTCTTTCTAGACATAGGCAACAAATTTGTGGCTAAGCTTTCTAGCAATCAACTTGAAAAATGTAACATGATAGGTTGTTGAGCAATGGGAATTAAAAACCAACCAGTTCAGGAAAATCACAAATATTCCTTTTACTAAGACCAGATAGATTCAAGGAATTATATCTGATCGCGTGCCTGAAGAACTATGGATGTAGGTTCATAACATTGTATAGGAGGTGGTAATCAGAATCATCCCCAAGAAAATGAAGTGCAAAAAGACAAAATGGTTGTCTGTGGAGGCCTTACAAATAGCTGAGAAAAGAAGAGACATGAAAGGCAAAGGAGAAAAGGAAAGATATACCCGTCTGAATGCAGAGTTCCAAAGAATAGCAAGGAGAGATATAAGAAAGCCTTCCTCAGTGATCAATGCAAAGAAATAGAGGAAAACAATAGAATGGGAAAGACTAGAGATCTCTTCAAGAAAATTAGAGATACCAAGGGAACATTTCATGCAAAGATGGGCACAATAAAGGACAGAAATGGTATGGACCTAACAGAAGCAGAAGAAATTAAGAAGAGGTGGCAAGAATACACAGAAGAACTATACAAAAAAGATCTTCATGACCCAGATAACCATGATGGTGTGATCACTCACCTAGAGACAGACATCCTGGAATGCAAAGTCAAGTGGGCCTTAGGAAGCATCACTACAGACAAAACTAGTGAAAGTGATGGAGTCCCAGCTGAACTATTTCAGATCCTCAAAGATGATGCTGTGAAAGTGCTGCACTCAACATGCCAGCAAATTTAGAAAACTCAGCAGTGGCCACAGGACTGGAAAAGGTCAGTTTTCATTCCAGTCCCAAAGAAAGGCATGCGAAAGAATGTTCAAACTATTGCACAATTGCAGTCATCTCAGACGCTAGCAAAGTAATGCTCAAAATTCTTCAAGCAAGGCTTCAACAGACTGGTTCCAAATTGGGAAATGAGTATGTCAAGGCTGTATATCATCACCCTGCTTATTTAACTTATATGCAAAGTACATCATGCAAAATGCTGGGCTGGATGAAGCCCTAGCTGGAATCAAGATTGCCGGGAGAAATATCAATAACCTCAGATATGGAGATAACACCACCCTTATGGCAGAAAGCAAAGAGGAACTAAAGAGCCTCCTGATGAAAGTGAAAGAGGACAGTGAAAAAACTGGCTTAAAACTCAACGTTCAAAAAATGAAGATCATGGCATCCGGTCCCATCACTTCATGGCAAATAGATGGGGAAACAATGGAAACAGTGAGAGGCTTTATTTTCTAGGGCTCCAAAATCACTGCAGATGGTGACAGCAGCCATTAAATTAAAAGACGCTTGCTCCTTGGAAGGAAAGCTATGACCAACCTAGATAGCATATTAGAAAGCAGAGATGTTACTTTGCCAACAAAGGTCTGTCTAGTCAAAGCTATGGTTTTTCTAGTAGTCATGTATGGATGTGAGTGCTGGACCATAAAGAAAACTGAGTGCTGAAGAATTGATGCTTTTGAACTGTGGTGTTGGAGAAGACTCTTGAGAGTCTCTTGGACTGCAAGGAGATCAAGTCAGTCAATCCTGAAGGAAATCAATCTTGAATATTCATTGGAAGGACTGATGCTGATGCTGAAGTTTTAATACTTTGGCCACCTGATGCTAAGGGCTGACTCATTAGAAAAGACCCTGATGCTGGGAAAGATTGAAGGTGGGAGAAGGGGACAGCAGAGGATGAGATGGTTGGATGGCGTCACCGACCTGATTGACATGAGTTTGAGCAAGCTCTGGGAGTTGGAGATAGACAAGGAAGCCTGGAGTGCTGCAGTCCATGGGGTCACAAAGAGTTAGACACAACTGAGTGACTTAACTGAACTGAAGATGATTATACTTAAATTATAACTTTATATGATTGAACCTAAAAAGATAAAAAATTTTCTTTTGGATCAAAGGAATATAAAGATGGTTTTGAGGAGAGCCATAGTAACCAAGTTTACACCATACCCCAATATTGGGCTGAAAAGTGAATACATTCAGTCAGGTGGCTCTACCAGTTACTTGAATATATTTTTAAAATGATTGTCCCTTTTGCATAAATTTAGGTAAAATAATCCCTAAAAATTGAAAAATAAGACATGTCAAGAAAATTGATAAGAATTAGAGTTCTAGTGAAAGTGGTGAAGGAAATGGCAACCCACTCCAGTGTTCTTGCCTGAAGAATCCCAGGGACGGGGGAGGCTGGTGGGCTGACGTCTATGGGGTTGCACAGAGTCGGACATGACTGAAGTGACTTAGCAGCAGCAGCAGAGTTTTTAGACTTGTTTAGTTGCTAAGTCATATCCAATTCTTTGCAACCCCATGGACTGCAGCATGCCAGTCTCCTCTGTCCTCCACTATCTCCCAGAGTTTTTTCTAATTCATGTCCATTGAGTTGGTGATGCTATCTAACCATCTCATCCTCTGCCACCCCCTTCTGCCTTTGCCTTCAATTTTTCCCCAGCATCAGGGTCTTTTCCAGTGAGTCAGCTCTTTGCATCAGGGCCACAGTATTGGAGCTTCAGCTTCAGCATGAGTCCTTAGAATGAATATTCAGGATTGATTTTCTTTAGGGTTGACTGGTTTGATCTCCTTGCTGTCCAAGGAACTGTCCAGCTGTCCAGAGTCTTCTCCACCAACACAGTTCAAAGGCATCAATTCTTCCGCACTCAGCCTTTTTGATGGTCCAACTCTTGCATCTGTACATGACTACTGGCAAAACCATAGCTTTGACTATAGGGACCCTTGTTGGCAAAGTGATGTCTCTGCTTTTTAATATGCTGTCTAGGTTTGTCATTCCTTTCCTTCCAAGGACAAGGGTATTTTAATTTCATGGCCACAGTCCCATCTGTGGTGATTTTGGAGCCCAAGAAAATAAAATCTGTCACTTCTTCCACTTTTCCCCCTTCTGTTTACAATGAGGTGATGAGACCAGATGCCATGATCTTAGTTTTCTGAATGTTGCGTTTTAAGCCAGCTTTTTCGTTCTCTTCTTTCACCATCAAGAGGCTCTTTAATTCTTCACTTTTTGCCATTAGAATGGTATCATCTGCATGTCTGAGGCTGTTGATATTTCTCCTGGCAGTCTTGATTCCAGCTTGTGATTCATCCAGCTTTAGGCTTCAGTTCAGTTCAGTTCAGTTGCTCAGTCGTGTCTGACTCTTTGTGACCCCATGAACTGCAGCATGCCAGGCCTCTCTAACTGCCAGAGTCTAGGCTTAGGAAAACCTATAATGTAGTGTAATATGAAAATTAGCCTTCAGATGTTATCTTTTACTTACTGTCTCTACTGAACACAAAGAAGGACTTAGATTTCAGCATGAAGGTTAGTGAAAAGAAAGATTGTGGTGGTGGTGGTGGTGGTGATGGTTATTAATATGGGAGAGTTTACTTAAATGGAGGCTATCTCTTCTTTAAATCTTTAGGGGAGAAATCATCTTAAGAGTCTATGATTCAAGGTTATTTTTTACCATATATTTGTTGGGGTTTGGCGCTTTTTTGTCACTCTGTAGTTTGGCAGATATCACATACGTGCCTTTGTCATTAGTTATTGTTTGAGTATGCTGACAGAATCCAGAAATAGTGAAATCATTAAATGGAAGAATCCAGGTATTCAAGATGCTGTCTAATTGGAGTCTACAAGATGTGAAAGGACTTTTCAGACTATTTAAAAATTAAATTTGCCTGAATTCTTCTAAATGATTTTGCAGATTTCCATAATAAATGTAGCAAACATTTCTCTTATGGGATATAAATAATCAAACTCTGTTGCACTGTAGAGTAATATTATAAAGCACTTAACTAATCAGATTGTGAGAGTTGCTCAAAATTCCTAACCATGTAATTTTTGCATAGAGAGAGGGTGCTTCATGCTGTGCAATTAACTGGTTTTATTAACTATAAATTTGGCCATTGCTCGCTGGCCTGATGGCCTAGTGAGAATTACATCTTGGTTCTTGACTTGATCTTGCCCAGTTAAGTATCAGGAAGGCTTGGAAATCTTACAGTGGAGGCAGTGGCTGAGGCCCTAAGGGGAGTTGATGAAGAGTTGTTTCTCACATGTCTGTAACTAACTAGAGAGTTTTGGCATTTTTTTAGGTCTATTATAATTTTCAGATGTTCTATAAACTAACATCCCATTCTGTATTCAAGTTAGGTTTGTAAAGTGGGAGGGTTTAGTGATTATAAACAGAACTTTGACATAAGACAATCTGTGTTAAAAACATGGCTTTGCCATTTTTTGTGCCCTTAGTCAAGTTTTTAAATTTCTCTGCAGTAGTAGAAGGCCCTCACTCGTGATTTGCTTTGAGGCTTTAAAAGGTCAGTCTACCAATTGCATATATCATCACCAGACAGAATAATGTTTGCATTACTCTCCTTTCTGAAATTTGATTATTTTTATCAGGTTCTTTAACTACCCCTTCCATTTCTTCCTTTAATTTCTTCATAATACCTATATTTAAAATACAGATAAATAAATACCTCTGCTCAAAAAAAGCATGCAAGTGGTTTAGAAATATATTTATATAATGTTTTGGTTCTCTAGATTAATCTGGGCTTCCCTGGTGGTTCAGACAGTAAAGAATTCGCCTACAATGCGGGAGACCTGAGTTTGATCCCTGGATTGGGAAGATCCTCTGGAGGAGGGCATGGCAACCCACCCCAGTATTCTGACCTGGAGAATTCCATGGACCGAAGAGCCTGGTGGGCTTGGATTAATCTAAGCCTTTAAATAACATTAGCAAATGTATTCACAGCAAATATAAAACACTTCAGAATAAAAGAGCAAGATCACAAACTGAAATAAAAACAAGTGGATGGTGACTTCCCTGTTTGTCCAGAGACTAGGAATTCTCCTGCCAGTGCAGGGGACATGGGTTTGATCCCTGGTCCAGGAAGAATCCCACATGGCGCAGAGCAGCTAAGCCCATGAGCCACAACTACTGACTCCACGAGCCTAGAGCCTGTGCTCCGCAACAAGAGAAGCCACTTCAATGCAAAGTCCGTGCACCACAACTAAAGAGTAGCCGCTGTTCACCGCAATAGAGAAGCCCACACACAGCAATGAAGACCCAGTACAGCAAAAAAAAAAAAAACAGAGGAGCTTCTGTAGTGGTTGAGTGGTTAAGATTCCCGGTGCAGAGGGCCCAATTTTGACCCCTGGTCAGGGAATGAGGTCCCCACATGCCACAACTAAGACTGGGAGCAGCCAAATAAATAAAATAGTTGTATAAAATAATATAAAATATTATAAGACTAATATAAAATATTATTTTTAAAACCTGTCTATATGAATTGCTTGGCACAGTAGACAGCGCATACAAGCTGTTTTTGTACAGAAGTCTGCAAACAAGAATCTCTTTGAGCAAAGGCAGCTTTTGATAAAAAAATATTTAGATGAAAGGACTCATTTTTATTGTATTTTTTTTAAAGGGGGTGGGTAAAGAATCCATCTGCAATACAGGAAATGCAGGAGATGTGGGTTCCATACCTGGGTGCGGGAGATCCAGCATTCTTGCCTGGAGAATCCCATGGACAGAAGAGCCTGGGGGCATACAGTCCATAGGGTCGCACAAAAAGTCAGACACAACTGAGCAACTGAGCACAACACACCACACATAAACATGGAAAGTCAAATATGATAAATACATGAAGCTAGCTCATACAAGTCAGTTATGAAAGTGGAATCCAGTGTGGAAGAAATCTCATCTTTGCTGTAAGCTTGACTTAACTCTGAATGATAAACTGGTTAAAAAGGAAAGGGAAGATCTTCAGAGAAAGGAATTATCATTGGTTAAATACCTGGAATTGCTAGACACTAAGGTAGGATTTCTGTTCTCCCTTAAGGAGATTGGAGCCTAGAGAGGCTTCCCCTAAGTCACCCAGCTTATAGGAGACATAGCCAAGATTCCTGCCTCCACCTGTTTGACTCTAGAGGGTATCTTAATACACCAGAGTTAATGACCTCAGTTCCATGTACCACATATCTATCGAGGACCCACTCTGAGTAAAGCAACTGTTAGAAATACATTAAGTTAGGTTTTGGTTTTTTTTTAATAGAAATGGATAGAAATTTAAAGCATGAAGGAATCTGGAAGATAATTTTGTCCAGCAAAATAATTTTCTAGGAAGAAACAAGGTTCAGAGTAACCCGGTGGCTCCAGGGCCATCCATTTTGGAATTAGAATTTAAATTTCCACTGACCTAGTTTTGATTACATTATATTGTGTTTTCTTATTTTTTTAAAAGCCTAGTCCTTCATTAATTCATACTTCAAGTCTTATTCAAGGGCTTTCTTTGGGGAGGTTTTCTGTGTAAGTTTAGCCCCAAGTGATCTCTTTGACCAAGTTACATAAGTTGTTTAGTGGAAAGTTGAGGGCTTGAATGTGCTTTTGTTATCCAAACTGAATACAAGTTTACAATATATCTGACTTTTTCATGTCATCACAGTGACCTTCTGTTGTTGAGCATGAAGAATCTAAAATCTCTCAGTCTTTTATACCTTGGGATATCTCTTACATTCCTGTCCTTAAATCTTCAGTGTGTATTTCATTCAGTTTTAGCCAGCCTTCCCTCCTGCCGGGTTAGTCTGTCCTTAGTTGGGTATATACTTAACTGGAGAGCAGCCTGATCCCGGGAACGGAGCCCAGGCAGCTGTCCCAGTAGCTGCACGTGGTAAGTCTCCTGCAACCCACCAGGAAGACCATTGAGCAATAAAGACTTCCCAGCATCAGTGACGTCTGTCCCGCATGACTCCATCTCGGCTGTTCACGAAGAGTGAGCAGAATGACTGGTTTATTTTTCCTTCTTAGTATTTCTAGCCATTTTTCTTCCAAAGAAACATCTTCATGACACTGAGGAATATAGGCTGCACTGAATTCAGTTTGTTTATCCTTTATTTCCCTAAATACCTAAAGAGCAGCATTTGAAAGAGAGCCTACAGAATTGAGAGATTTGCTGCTTGTCGTGTGCCTGTGTTATTGAATGGGTCTCATTAAGCCTAAAAGTGATTCAAAGAGCATGACCTGGGTATGACTCTGGTGATTAAATACAGAATTGAAAATCATCCTAGCCTATTTTTAATGTTGTTCTATAGCACTGAGTTTTTAGAAGTGGGAGTTGGTTTTTCATCTTGCGAGAATCAAGTTTTTATTTTAGGAAAATGACCCTAAAATAGTATTCTTGGAGTATAAATTCAATGAAGTAAACAATTTTTTTGTTGTTGTTTTTGACACTGGTTCTTGTGATCTGACACATGTAAATCTTACTTAGACAGTGCATTCTGCCTCAATTATCTTTATAATCAGAGCCTGAAACAGAAGAGAATGTCTACCTACTTCTTGCCTGAAAAAGCAGGATGTTTTGACCTTAAACACTACTGTTTTAGGGTTTGTTTGTTTTTTTGGCTGCAATGAGTCTTCCTTGTGCCATGGGCTTTCTCCAGTTGTGGTGTGGGGGCTTCTTGCTGTGGTGGTTTTTCTTGTTGCAGAGCACAAGCTTTATTTAGAGCTCAGTTCAGTAATTGTGGCTCACAGACTTAGTTGTTTCACGGCTTGTGGGATCTTCCCAGACCAGGGATCGAACCCAGGTCCCCTGCATTGGCTGGAGATTTCTTAACCACTCACTGGTCCACCAGAGAAGTCCCTGTTTTTCGAGCTTTTAAATCAAGTATTTCCCCTCGTGCCTTACATTCTGCTGCTAAGTACAATAGCTCTGGGCTCTGTGCGGATAATGATAAGAAGTATGCTGTACTGAGAAGACCAAGGGCGTTGTCTTTTCGAACCCATCCTGTTCTTTAGAAGCCTGGTTCAGTTGTAGAGTTTTGTGATGTCGGCCCAAGCCTAGGAAGAGAGCTGCCTTAGTCCATTCAGAATGCTGTAACAGAATACTGAAGATGGGATGACTTATAAACAACAAAGACACTCATAAGTTCTGGAGGTTGGGAAGTCCGAGATCAAGTTGTTAGCAGAGTTGATTTCTGGTGAGAACCTACTTCCTGGTTCACAGTTGTCCATCTTCATGTGGTGTCCTCATGTGGCAGAAGGAAGGGGTGAGGGAGCTCCTTTATAAGGGTGCTGATTCCATTCCTGAGGCTCTACCCTCATCACCTTTTACAGGTCCCACCTCCTTATACCATCACTTTGGGGGTCACGTTTCAACATATGGATTTTAGGAGGACACATTCAGCCTATGCAGAAATCGTGTGTGAAATGTAGCCCCCCTACTGAGAAGCAGGGCTCCATTATTCAGGAGGTCTGCTACAGTGGGTATGGTGTGGGGAAGGTGTGGACTTGATAAGAAGCTGGCTTACTTGCAGAGGTGATTTTAGAAATATAAATGGTACAATGCATTGGGTAGAAAACTGGAAGCAGAAGGTTTAAGATTAAGCAAGCTTCTCCATTCTATATCTGAAAAAGTTCAATGAGGGCATGCTTGGAGAATAGCCAAGCAAGGAAGGGCTCTCAAGAAATTTTGCTTATTTGATTGTCATGGACTGCAAGAGGCAACTTGTAGCTGTCCAACTTTATCCTGAAAGTTCAAATCAACAAAGGGCTCATGAACACAAATCTCAATGTGGCTTCTACTGTAGTTGTATAATTGATTGGCATTCTTACGAAATAATAGCCTGAAGTAACCCTTATGCATGTAAAAGAACAGAATGAATAGTGAAGCAAATCCACACCCACAGGCATTTTACTCTTCTCACTGCCCTGTTCAGAGTAAACATTTACCTTACATGAACTCTTACCGTGGCAGTTATTTAAACACACTTAATATCATTATTGTCAAATACTATTTGTTCATCCACCCTTTGAATATTATTGAGCTTCAGCTGTATAAACCATATGACCTTTCTCCCTCATGTGGTTTTATACTAGGCATGGTGCAAGACAAGCTAAGGCTTCTTTGAAGAGCAGTGGGCTACGAGAACAAATGTCAGAAGGGAGAGGAAGATCATTTAATAAAACACTGAACCCGAGTCTGAGTAGGTGTACTCAGTGTCCAGACTTAATGTCTCATGGCCTCTCAGAGTTTATGGACTTCTTCAGGAATAACCCAGGAGATGTCTGTTCTGGATGCATATCTGGAGAAACTCATAGCTCAGAGATTAACTAAACTAGTCCTTATATACCTAGGGTAGTTCTGGGGAGGTAAGGAAAGAATTTTACTTCTTTCTGATCCAATCCTAGGGAAAATCAAAATTTCCATGCAAATCAATATTTTAAATGTTATATTTATATGCTCTAGTCATACATATTGTGGATAACATGCTTGTACTGTTTTTTCTGATTAAAAATTATAGAGGCTATTGTAAAGAATTTGGGAAATATGTGGAAATTTTAAATCAGTTATATTCTTTTTACTACCTAGTGTGTGCTCAGTTTCTTCAGTCATGTCTGATTCTTTGCAACCATATGGACTGTAGCCCACCAGGCTCCTCTATCCATGGAATTCTCTAGGCAAGAATACTGGAATGGGTTGCCATGCCCTCCTGCAGGGGATCTTCCTCACCCAGGGACTGAATCCATGACTCCTGCATTGCAGGCAGATTCTTTACCCATTGAGCCACCTGGGAAGTCCTTTGCTACCTAGAGATAAACACAAATAATATATTTTATTTCCTCCCCATCTCCTTTCTTTTGTGTGTAATTTTAATTAAAAAAAAAAATGTGGGCTCTTATCTTCTTAAGTTTGGGGGAATGGCTATTCCCATTTAAACTATTGGGGAATGGCTACCCACTCCAGTATTCTTGCCTGGAGAATCCCATGGTCAGAGGAGCCTGGCCGGCTACATAGTCCATGGGGTTGCAAAGAGTCAGACTTGACTGAGTGACTAACACTTTCACTTTCAGTATTCTCTAAGTACATCCATGTTTCTGCAAATGACAATATTTTGTTCTTTTTATGACTGAGTAATATTCCATTGTAGATATGTACCAAATCTTCTTAGTTTTAATAGTGTTAAAAATATTTAAATTTTTTGGCACAATAGAGACTTATTTTAGCCTTCGTTGTTATTATGTTTCCTTTTTAACATAAAACTGAACTTTTTCAAGCCACTAATTCATTATTTTGACGTGTAAGCTATTTGCTAGAGTATCCAGAATTTAAATCTGAAAAACAATGGGAAAACAACAACTGAAGGAAAATTTTGCTACATACTTCCTTCAGCAACTTCCATTGATGAACTATTGACAAGCTGGTGCCTATAGAGGCAAATTTCTATAATACATCCGCTTGCATTCAGATCCTGGCTACTATAAGCACAGATTTTAATAATTCAATTAATCCAAGGTATTTTCTGTTAGAGCTTGCTTGAATTGCTAACAGGTATCATGATTTCCATTTATTGCAAATGTCACTTATTTATTTAATCTATCTCTACTTATTATTAGCCCATTTCCATGAAACTCGTACAACATTCTAAAGTAGCATGTTGTTTTCGAGATGTTAAATCAAATTCTTAGTTTACTAAATTGGAACCTGAAGCCTTATTCCATAAAAATATCTTTTGCTTGCAAATCATATTGCAAGAGTTTTTCATAACTGTAAAAAGTTAAAACAAGCACAACAAAGGAACACAAGATAATAGTTGTTCTGTCATTAGCATATACCTACTCAAGGCCATTTAGACATGCTTACCAATACCTAAAAAGATAAGTTCTCTCTGCAAGATATAATTTGTTAGTATCTTAAATGTAAGCATGAAAGCTAGCTGAAACACTGAAAATTCCATGTCATGTTGAATTATAAAATCATTGTCCAAGGATTCAGAATATTCTTGTATTTATTCCTTATTGATGAAAACATTTTTAATGACTTCTCGATTTAGATATTCTGAAGAATATATCAAAATGTGCCAAAGGATAACACTCCCTGATTTTGATCAATACTGGTTCTAACATTAAGGCGTCCTCACATTGAACTCTCATAGCTTTACTCACAAAGAGTTGATCTGCCACTGAAAAACAGAGGCCTTATGATTTCCAAACTTCACATGAATTGTATTTTTACAACAAAGGTTTTTTATGCTGCTTTAGAAAGAGAGTTGCCATATGGATGAATAATTGTATTTATTGTCCAATTAGTATATTTTCTTTCTACTTGGAAAACTAAATTATGAGAAGGTTGTTTGATGAATACAGAACCTCTACCCACAGTGAACGCTCAGTGATTGTTAAGGAATTATTTCTATAGCCCACTTCAGCACTTACTAAAACAAACTGTCAAATCAACCTTCATAAAATGAACGTCTCATCCAGTCACTAACAATGGTCCTTTCTCCTGTTCCCACATTGACCCCATGTCAACCCATAACCTGTCTAGTCAAACCACCTTCAAAGCAAGTTTCACGTTTTTAATGAAAAATCATACCCTACTGGGGTGTCCCAGGTGGTGCTAGTAGTAAAGAACCTGCCTGCCAGTGCGGGAGACATAAAAGACATGGGTTTAATTCCTGAGTTGGGAAGATCCCCTGGAGGAGGGCGTGGCAACCAAGTCCAGTATTCTTGCCTGAGGAATCCCATGGACAGAGGAGTAAGAATACTGGAATGGGTAGCCATTCTCTTTTCCAGGGGATCTTCCCGGCCTAGGGATCGAACCCAGGTCTCCTGAATTGCAGGCTCACACTCTTTACTGTCTGAGCCAATTTTGCCATAACTGTTCATCCAACTGATAGAAATTTAGTCGTGTTGCAGTCTGCCAGAGAGGATATTATTCAGAAAAAAAAAAAAAAAATCTGTTTGACTTTAAGGAGGAAGGCTTTTACTTAAATAAATATGGCATCTCCCCTCTTTAATCATCCCCCTCTACTGTCAGTCATGTTGGCTTACTAGTAAGCACTTCTGCTGCTGCCAGTTCAACCCCATTTCTTTTTAAAATTTTTCAGAAACCTTCAATACAAATTCTTAATCTATCAAGAAAACTGCCAAAGACACTGTTTTATTAGTATCACATGCTTGTTGAGCACATACACATCTTTGTAAAGTATGTAAAAGAAAATTGAACACAAAACCTATTTTATGAGACTTTTATAAATGTGAAATTTTATGCAATTTTGTATTTGATTTTTGTATAGGCAGAAATACTCAGCGTCCTCAGTCACAGAAACATCATCCAGTTTTATGGAGTAATTCTCGAACCTCCCAACTATGGTATTGTCACAGGTAGGAACTCTATTTGACTTTTTTCTTTCCCCATTTACCTAGCTTTAGATTCTTTAATATGCTCAAATGCTTAATATTAGGTTCTGTCATGAATTGTGTGCTACTGTCAGATGTCACTTTTGTTGCTATAAAGCATTAATAAAACTGATTATATCAATATAATTAAGAATGGTGTTTCCACTTCTACCCATGTTTAATTGTGCTAATTATATCTGTGTAAATGCTATTTAAATGCACTTGCAGCTGCAATACCAATATTTAAAGGTGCCGTTTAACTAAAATTTCATTTAATTAGTTGAAATGAGCGATGTTTTTTGTAACTCTGTGACCTTTTACAAATTAAGATTTCTTGAGCTACTCATGTTGTAATTCTTTGCAAGGCATTTTAATCCCATTAGAGCATTCTTTCTTCAAGGTCTCTGACGTGAGAATAATATTTTTCAGGTTTGGTCATCTGAGTTGGTAATGACCTTGATCTAAATTATCGCATAATATAGAACAGCAATTTATAACTGATGGAAATACCCTTTCGAAAATGGAGCACACAGAAAATTTTGCCATGTAAAAATACAGAAAGGCACCTATTTATATTACTTTATACTCATAGTTTTATAATCCAATAAACAGCTTCAGGTCTATGATAAATATAGTGTTCAATTTTACAATACATAACTTTGACCAAGTTCTTTATCATGGCAGTTCTTTGACCAAAATAAAACAAACAAGAAAACCTTAAAAGATCAGTCAGGCCTCTTTTCTTCTATTGTAGTGGTAAGAACTTGGATTGTCTTTATATATTATCTTAAAATAACAAAATACCCTCAATAAAAAGGACTGGATTAGGTACTTCCTTATAAATGATGTTATCTAATACTTAGAATATCCTATTTCATGTAAGAAACTGAAACTCTAACTTAAGTACTTTTTCAAGATTACCCAACTAATGATAGAACCACAGTGGTATAAATTTCTCAATTGATTTTATACAGAATCTTCTCTTATACGTAAGCTAGGTTCTGGAAGGCTGTGAGCATACTTTAGATCCAGTAGATGTGGAAGACTGAATGTACTGCTCCGTTTTATGTAAGAGACTTGAGTATCCTCGACCAACCCCCCCCACAGATAACTGAGGGATGATAGTACATATGAATCAAGTGTGGAAGATCAAATGGGTTGGGAATGATAGCACTTGCCTTGCTTCTTGAAATGAACACTAGTATGGCAGACTTGTAAGTAAGTAAGGTAGAGAGAGACACAGGCAGGCACAAAAACCTTGATCACCCAACCCAGCGAGCTCCCTCTGTTTGGAACCTCATTGTCTTTCTCATATGTTGGAGCCCTGACGGGGAAACCTTGACTAGCTTGAATCTATTCCATCTTGAGTGTGCTTGTCAATAAAAAAGGTTCTTGCATCAGGCAGCTGTTGTCACTCATACTGAGGACTTAAAAGAATAACTTATCAGAGCGATGGAATGGAATGGACACTGGAATAGGAACTGAGCGATGAAATCTTGTCTTGATTCTGCCAAAGCTCCATAGATGGGTCCCTGATGATCTGTCTCAGTTTTCTCTTTGTGAGTGAAGGGACCAGAATTGATTATTTCTGGGTAAGGGTGTGTATACATGCACCCGTGCATGTGTGTTTGCCGAAACTTGTCATCACAGAGACGGTTTTCTAAAACCTGTTTATAAGACTTAGAACAGAGTCCAAGAGGTAGCTGCCATTTTATTTCCCTTGGAAGGGAAGTGAATATCTTTTTCCCAGATCTGCAAAATAATGGAATGACTAGAATCTCCAAAGTCAAAAGAAAAGATACAATAGAGAATCATCTTTTCTTTGATTTTTGGAAATGTCTTAATTCTGTACTACTGATCAAGCAGTAAGCATGAACTGGAGTAACTATAGTAATTTCAAACAAAATAAACTTAAGAAATATTACTAGAAATAAATTGGGTCATTCATAATGATAAAAAGGATCAATACATCAGGAAGATATAGCAATTGTAAATATATACATAGTTAACAATAGGTCCTCAAAGTACATGAAGCAAAAACTGACTGTAAAGGAGAACCAGTCAGTTCAACAAAGGGGTTTCAGTACCCCCATTCTCAGTAATTGATAGAACAACTAGATAGAAAATCAGCAAGGATATAGAAGACTTGACAAACACTCTCAACCAGTTCTGTATACCACCCAACAAAGAATGAATGTTCTTCTCAAGGGCATATTCTTTAGCATGCACGATAAGTTAAATCATGAAATAAATCTTATTACATCAAAAAGAAGTGAATAAAACAGAAGACCAGTTCAAGTTCAATATATGAAGCAGGGCACCCAATGCCAGTGCTCTGTGACAACCTGGAGGGATGGAGTGGGGAGGGAGGTGGGAGGGACACATGTATACCTATGGCCGATTCATTTTAGCATATGGCAAAAGCCATCACAATATTGTAAAGTAATTATCCTCCAATTAAAATAAAGGATTGAAGAGTTCTTTGATCACAATAGAATTTAAAAATCAATGCAAGAAAGAAACCCGGAAAATTCCCAAATGTTTGGAAATTACATGACACATTTCTAAACAGTCAATGAGTCAAGAAACCACAATGGATTTTTAAATATTTTCAACAGCGAGGAAATGAAAATGCAGCATATCAATATTATAGGTGGAAGACAAAGTAATACTTAGGAGGGAATTTATAAGCACATTAAAAAGCAGAGACATCACTTTGCCTACAAAGGTCTGTATAGTCAAAGCTATGATTTTTCCAGCAGTCACATACAGATGTGAAAGTTTGACCATAAAAAGACTGAGCACTGAAGAATTGATGCTCTTGAACTGTGGTGTTGGAGAAGACTCTTGAGAGTCCCTCGGACAACAAGATCAAACCAGTACCCTAAAGGAAATCAGCCCTAAATATTCATTGGAAAGAATGATGCTGAAGCTGAGCCTCCAATACTTTGGCTGCCAGATGCGAAGAGCCGACTCACTAGAAAAGACCCTGATGCTGAGGAAGATTGAGAGCAGAAGGAAAAGGGGACAACAGAGAACGAGATGGTTGGATGGCATCATCAACTCAATGGACAGGAGTTTGAGCAAACTCTGGGAAACGATGAAGGCCAGGGAAGCCTGGCGTGCTGTAGTCCATGGAGTTGCAAAGAGTTGGACACAACTGAGCAACTGAGCAACAACACATCTATGTTTCGTTTAAAAAGAAGGTCTGAAATTGGTCATTAAGCTTTAACCTTAACAAACTACAGAAAGAACAAAATAAGCCCAAAGCAAGGCAATGAAAGGAAATAATAAGGACTGGAGCAGAATAGAATAACATAGAAAACAGAAAAATAATAGAGACAATCCATGAAACTAAAATTTTGGTCTTTGTAAAGCTCAGTAAAACTGACAAACCTTTAGCTGGACTGAACAACAAAAAAGAAAATACAAATTAGCAAAATCAGAAATGAAGGAGAAGATAGCATTATGGTCCCTACAGAAATTTAAAAGGATTATAAGGGAATATTATGACCAACCTTATGGCAACAAATTAGACAATTTAGATGCAATGAAAAAAATCCCTAAAAATATAAAAATTTTCAAAACTGACTCAAGAAGAAACAAAAAATCTGACCAAAACTATAATTAAAGAAATTTGAATTCATAATTTAAAATATTTCCATAATGAATTTCCAAAACCAGCTGATTTCACTGATGAGTTCTATAGGAAATAAAACACCAGTCCTTCCCATACTGTTTCTGAAAATACAAGGAACACTTCCAGTTCATTCTATACAGCCAGCATTATCCTAATAGCAAAACCAGACAGAACCATAATAAGAAAACTGCAGACCACCATCCCTCCTGAATATAGATGCAAAAGTCCTTGACTAAAAAAAAAAATCCTTCACTACATATTAGCAAACTGAATCCATCCACCAATAAAAAGGATTATACATTACAACCAAATGGGATCTATCCCAGAAATGCAAGGTTGACTTAACATCTGAAATCAATTAATGTAAAACACCGTAACAGAATAAAAGACAAAAACCAACTTGACATACTACAACACCCATTTATAATAAGAAATCTCAGCAGGCTAAAAATAGAAGGGAATTTTCTCCACCTGATAAATAACATCTAGAAAAGGAACCATGCAAATGTCTATCAACCCAGTGAGTGAAAAAGGTGAATGTGATAGATCAATACAATGAAATACTATCCAGGAATAAAGAGGAATGAAGTACTGACACATGCTACACACAAGAGTCTTGCAAGCATTATATGAAGAGAGAGCAGTCAGACATAAAGGCCATATATTGTTTCATTCCATTATGTGAAATGTCTAGAAAAGGCACTTTTGAGAGTGAGAAAAGATAAGTCACCGGGCTGGGGCTGACAGTGGTGATTAACTGTAAGTGGGCAGAAGGGACTTGTTTGGGATCGTGGAAAGGTTCTAAAAGTGGATTGTAGTGGTTATTGCACAACTCTGTAAGTTTCCTAAAAATCAAATTGGACACATATGGTGGGTGAATTTTATGATATGTAATTCATATCTCAAAACCATTTTAAAAGGAGTTTTCTCACTTTCTTGACCTTTTGTAAAGCTTAAAATTTGAGGACTCATCTCAATCCTGATGCAACAAATATTGATTTGTTTACATGGTCACATAAACCCTCTGACTTATGTGTTTAACCTTATTTATCTCCTAAGAATAACAATTTTTTGAAATACCTATATACATGCCTGCCTTTGTTTCAAATGCATTCTTGCAACACCTTTGTGTTTCTGAATTCCGTCCAAATGGCTTTTGATTTCATCACCAGCTGAAGTTTTATTATCCATTCTGTTAGTGGTCTTGTCTTTAACAGATTTCTTTCCAGGATGATATTAATTTTGAGAAACCACAGCATAGAACAGTTTTTGTTTTTTTTTTTTATAAGTTTTAATGTATTTTTGTTAAATTCTTTAACACATTTTCTCAATGAAACCATGCAGTCTTATTTGTGATTTGTGCCTTGGTTTTAATTCTATGCTTAATCTTTCCTTTGAAAACAGAATACGCTTCTCTGGGATCACTCTATGATTACATTAACAGTAACAGAAGTGAAGAAATGGACATGGATCACATTATGACCTGGGCCACCGATGTAGCCAAAGGTAATGTTTCGTGTATTCTTACAGCATAGTTGGAGAGATCCGGACGTGGTGACTTAAGTCGGAAGATTTCTTATTCTGTCTTAAGATGTTCTTTTTTCAGACCAAAAGTAGCAAGAATTCTGCAGCTTACTGTGCACATAATATTTTAGGCCATTGCCTTTCCACTGCTGCATTCCTTTTTTCTCTTTCCTTTCTTTTCTTTACTTCTTTACCACAAACCAAGTTTCAACAAAATCAGTGGCTCCAAGGCAGATATTTTTGCCCCATTTTGTGACACTGTAATTGACCAGCTTGCTCAATACATTAAATGGAAAGATCATATTTCTGTTATTGTTCTGTAAGTCTCAGACTGCAGTATCCAGAAAACGTGACTTATTATAGGATTAGTTCTACTTCTTTTGTATACATAATAATATGCTAAAAATAGAAACCACTTGCAAAAAAGTTTTATTTGGCCTTCAATGCAAAAGCAATTCAGATTTTATTTTATATTTAATGTAAACTTGAAAATCATCCTTGGAAATGGAATATTTTTTAATATACAAAATCCCTAAACAAGGTGCCTAGTTCTTTTTCCCTCATAAATTCCTTCATAGACAAATGCTCTCTAAAGCAATTTAAACTCCATTTATTTTTATCTTTTTTCCATTTTCCTAACTGAATGTTTCTGAGTTTTATTTATAACTGTCAAAGTTGCTTTGGAAACAACTTAATCTAAATAATGAATGCTGATGGTTACATTTGTATTCTAGCAACCCCTGGAAAGCAAGTGTGTCCAAATTTTACTGGGGCAGTTAGCTCCTTTGCATTCTGCTGCTCCAATCTCTACAAGTATTTCTTCACAAAGCAAATAAAAGGATATTTAGTGCTCAATAAGGAAAGCAACTCATACTTCGCTTTCACTGGAAAGTCACACAGAGACTTCCAAAAGCAATAGTCTTTCCTTTGGGGAATCATCCTGTCTGTTTTAAGTTTCATCAACACCTGCCAAATTCTTCAAAGAGAAAGTGGAAATTAAAAAAAAAAAGTTTCATGCAAAATGCTGCAGCTTGAGTGATACTTCATTACCTTATAAGAATAATAAGCTCTATGTTTAGGATGATGTACTTAAGGCTTTGGCTGTGTTAATTAACTTAATTGTGTATTCATGCATGAGACATCTCAAATCAGTCTTAAAATTTCTCATTCTTCAAGACATTTTCATGGAACATCATAGCCACTTCTCTGCATATCAGGGGCCACCTGTTTGTAAGCTGGGTAATGTGCTGTTATTGGAAACTGCCTGAAGCATTGTGGAAATACTCTTAGAGAAGTGTAAATACATATACAAGCAGTCCTTGACTTAAAGCACTTCACCTTACAGACATTTGCCTTTAGGGTGCTCAGCCAATTACACCCATCTTGTTACTTAATGACACTTAAGATGGATAGCAAAGAGTGTCACTCGGCATCTTGCTGTGCGCACTGTTTGGCTTCCCTGGCCCTTCGCCTGTAAACCTCATCCCTCCTGACCCCTTCCCCTGCAACAGTCCCTGTCTATGGGGCAAGTCCTTTGGCTCCACATCAGCTCCGTCATTCCTGGGGTTTCTCAAGAGTTCTGGCGGTATCAGAAAGAAACGGAAAAGAAGGAGTAGGACTAAACAGCAAACTGGAACTAGAGGTGAAAAACTGGGATGAAGAAGATGGGAGTGTCCAAAACTACACAGTAATAGAAATTACTTTTTGGTGGCTGATGAATTAATTTGAAAGGCAAGTTCTAATGTGTTCAGCCTCAGGTGAGAAGTGTGAAGCAGAGAAGACAGTTGTTTACAACTATACAGGTAGTTCTTAATAGTTAAAATGGCCTGCAAAAGGAAAAAGAAATCAGTGCTTTCAGAATGACTTCCACCCTCTCTGATAAAGCTATGTGTGGAACTTGGAGATGACATAGGAAGCCTTGATTTTTGTTGATTCAGTTTTGAATTCAGCTGTGCCCTTCAGTTTGACCATGATTGAAGCCACTGAAGCAACAAGATGTTGAGAAATCAGAGGATGAATAATTCATTTCAAATAAGAGTTGATTCATGCAGTTTTGAAATAGGCATTGCTTAACATCACTGGAAAGAGAAAACCTTCTCAAAGGCAAAACAGACTCTCTTCTTTCTGGGTGGGAAGAGGGAAGGAGGGCAGACCAGTATATCTGAAATTGCTGCAAGTCAGCCAGCAATGGGTCAAAGGAACAATTAAAGTTAACAAACCTGGATCCAGTCTCCGAAGGGTCATCATTGATTCCAAGTCTCCCCAAAATGACACCTGTGAAATCTTTTTTAGGAACCCCTGAATTTTAAAATTGATGGAGATATTTTTCAGGCCTCCTGTTTTCTTGCAATAAAAATATGGCAGAATTGTAGATAGCACTATCAAAACACACTAAATAGAATTTTATATGATTGTGATTACAACTGTTTATGTACACTAAATAGTCTATAAATGTATACTATATGTTATACACAGATACCAGCTTGCTCAATACAGTATGATACTTCTCATAATATCTGCAGTGAGGAAGAAAAGTCCCTATATTCAAAGCTTTTGTGCTTGAGTGTTTTTTTAAATTCTTTATTGTCAGCAAATGTAGAAATGAGCTCTACCTCTAATAGTAATTAAACAGTTTCTACCTGAAAAATTATTCAGGAATTGGATTCTTAAAGCAAGAAAGAAATAACTATGAAATTCTGTCATAAAAATTATTAAAAGTTACCCAAGTTGTAGCTATTGAATTTTCACAGCTTGGAATATGTAGAACTTCATATTAGAAGAAAGATTTCCTTTATTCCAGTTACATTTTATTTAAGATATTTGAATTGCTGATACTTTTGTTGACTCTTCAGTAATAACTTTAAATGGCAAGAGTTTAAGTTTTTTGAAATTTTTCTTTGTTCTTTCATGATTCTTCAATATATAATAACTAGAAAGTAGAAAATAATAGATTTTTTAAAATTAGCCCTTATAAAACTGAAATTTTCTATATACTGAAAAAAGAACCAAGGCCTCATTATTAAACTGTGTTCAGCAGATAGTTCATTAGCCAAAGGAATGGTTTTGATTGAGGTGAGAGGGCTATTTTGTGCAGACTCCAGAAAATCAAAGTGCCCTATTGGATACTGTGAGAAGCTAGCTTTATCCACAAATTAAAACTTATATGACATTAAAGCACATACACTTTCCATAGTATTTAAATTTTCCTAGTGTAGGCATGTCCTGTCCCTATTTTATCTATCGTGGAAGAATAGAGCACATGGATTTAGTTTTTGCTATTAAATCCTTTGTGAAGATATGGAAAGTAATACTGATGTTTAAAATAGATAGGTAATACTGATGTAATGTGGAAAATTATATTAACTATATTTCTATTATAACTATATTAATTCTATTTCTTTTTGTATGAAAAGGAATGCACTATTTACATATGGAGGCTCCTGTCAAAGTGATTCACAGAGATCTCAAGTCAAGAAATGGTAAAGTAATCGTATGTTTTTATCTCACCTATTTTATTATAAAATACATGCACCTTTGTATAAAAATAAGCATCATGCTTTCCATATCTTTTGTAACCTGCTGTTTGACTCACACCTAATACCATGAAAATCTTTCCATTATTAATAAATTAAAAATCCTCCCCATTATTTCAAGGGGCTGCATAATATTCCAGTATATAAATAGCACAGAATATAATCATTTGGGTTTACATTTTTTTTCTATGATTAAAAAAAAAAGTTAAGCTTAATCGTTTTCAGCAAAAATTTTCAACACATCCCTAATTATTTATCTAGAATCATTTTCTAAAAGAGGTATTGCTGGATCCAAGCACATAGTGGTAGTGTATTTCTAACTTCTATTTTTAGATGACTCCCTGTACTAGCAGTTTTGAGTTTTGTTCTTGTTACTCCTGAATTATTTGGTGTAAACTTTTTATGTCACTCATATTACCTGGAGGAGTGCCCAAAAATGATCAGCGGGGTTTGGAAAGTAAAAGCTTTCTTTTTCTTCTTTCTCTTCTTCTCTGCTTCTTAAAGTTTATTTATGATCCTGTATTTTATAATTTGTAGAGTGAGCATTTTTAAATGACTTGCAGGATTAGATGTTACCTTCAAGTAGGAGTGGTAATTGAATGCTTCTTCCATTACGTCACTTGAAAATTAATGGAGAAAGGCAGTGGTGTTATTTAACTAGCCAGCACTGAGGGCTTGCATCAGAGTTTGCTACTTAAAAAAAAGAAAAAAAATCTTGATATCAATTCATTTGCATGCTTTAATTATTTACTTGTTTTCTAAGTGATTCTTCTAAAAACAATTTATTTTTAGAAAATCTTTAAATCATTGCAGTTAAAATGGGTACATACTAATAGTGTGATCCTTGGAATGGGTAGTCATGGTCAGTAGAGAAAGAGAACTCAGGAGTTTGACCAGCTGCCCAGGATCGTGACGTTTGTGGGGGTGGAGACGGGGAAGTTGTTGGCAGCTGCCATGCCTCAGCAGTTCAGGTTGGACCACCACCCCAGCCCTGAAGTTGACTCTGGCTCACTGTTCTTGCCCTTTTCTAGGTTTCATCACTTATCCTTTAGCTTTCCTTAGATGTAAGTTTCTTAGAGCTAAAAACTTTTAATATACATACATGGGTTAACAGGAAGTCGTTGAGCTTCCCAGGTGACTCAGTGATAAAAAAAAAAAATCTGCCTGCCATTACAGGAGACACAGGAGACATGGGCTTGATCCCTAGGTTGGGAAGTTCCCCTGGAGGAGGAAATGGCAACCCACTGTAGTATTCTTGCCTAGATAATCCCATGGACAGAGGAGCCTGGCGGGCTACAATCCATGGGATTGCAAAGAGTGAGATACAACTGAGTCACTGAGCACGCATGCACAATAGGAAGTCTTTGGGAAATAATAGAATCTAGTAGAAAGTATCAGAGTTTATGACTTTATATTTTCAATTCTTGCTCAGAATTTAAATAAGTGTTCAATGTCTCTCCTTTTAATATAGTTTATCCGTATATCTTAAATATCCCATGAGATAATGGTTAAATTATTCAAACTGTCTTTATGAAACTAGCAGTGGAGAATGTTTGTGTTTTTTAGAAATTATAGTTGTGTAGTTACTTGATGGTAAAACACACACACATTGAAACAATATAGAGCTAACTTTTAACAATTTTGGGAGGCAAGAGAGAACAGTAGGACTTTTATTTTCTAAGTTTTTTTTTTTTTTCATTTTCTAAGTTATATAGTTTTATGATCTTAGATTTTTAAATAAACACTGATCTTATGAAAAGATAGAAGTATTTTTAAAATAACTGAATATAATATTAACAATATTTGAAAAATGTATAGCTTATTATATATAGTATTAGATTTAACCTTAAGGCTATTTCTGTGTATTGGATCATGAAAACATTATTTTCCCCACTTGTCAAGGTCATTAGTAATACCTAATAAGTACTGATAATATACCGTGTTCAAGGCACTGTGTGGCTTACAAAGGAAATACTAGAAACATTCCTTTAGGATTCTGTCATTGACCTTCTCCCTTCTTATATTTTATTCACCCACTCCCATAAAAGCCCTAATTGATCTTCACACTGTCAAATAGATCTCAACTTCAAAACTATGTCTCTGCTTATTGAACATATTCACATAGGTACTTTGTATGACCCTAAAATGTGTTGTGTCCAAGTTGATCTTTTCATCTTCTCCCTATCCCCTAACAAATTATTCCTGCGTTTCCTGTCTCAGTGAGTGACAATACCAGTTGCCTAATCCATAATCAGATTTTTAAAAAGGAGTTACAGTTTGATTGCGGAGTTCCTGTTAAAACCATTATGCCATATTGCCTGTGTTTTATTTCCTCTTTGAGTCCTCTTCCTCCCCCATAGCCAGTTATCCAAGCCCAGTTGATTCTGCTTCCAACCTGTTTCTTGACTTGGTCCACTTCTCTCCTGTCCTTCTCACAGACTTAGTGTGGGCATCATCATCTCCCTTGGGCTACAACCCCGCCTGCACAGTGATCTCCTTCCTCATGTTCTGTTCCTCTGTGCACATTTGATCATTCCATTCCTCTGCTTAAAGTTGTTCGCTGGCTTTCCATTTCTATCAAAGGCTCTTCCAGACCTGGCCCCTACTTTCTAAAACTGCATACCTCTTCCTCTGCTCCTGACCTTTTTCACAAGCTCACTCTTCTTGGAAAACTGCTTTCCTCCCCCACTTCCCTTTCTGGTTAGCTCTAATTTGTTCTTCTCAGCATAGCATCATTTCTTCCGGGGAACTTCGACCTCCTTACAGTTTGACTTCTTAGACTGCTGTTTGGTCCTATGGCAATCTCCATACCTCTCATCACAGAACTTATCCCACTTTACTATAGGTGTTTGCTTACCTCTGTTTACTATTAGACTGTAAGCTCCACCAGAGCACAGACAATGCCAGTCTTGCTCACCTTCCTCTGCTAGAACATAGTAAATGGCTTTGCCCACAGCATATACTCGACAAATATCTGTTAAATGAATGAATGTATAATGTAAATAGATGAGCATTATCTCCGCCTTCAAGAAAATTACTCTTAAACCAGAGGGAAAACCCATATTTACCATGAAGCAATAATGGTAATGACTTGCTCAGTAGAATGTTGACAGTCTAGCGTCAGAATCCAAGTGAAAATGTGGTTCCCTTAACTGCAACTGATCTATGCCTTTTTTACTAGACAATGCTACATTTAATTTAAAACAGGGTCTTAAAGCCCTTTTAATCAGCACCTCATAGAATTAGTTTTGTATTTTTATTTTAATGTCAGCTCCTTTTTGTAAAATCTTCAGTGTGGTAAATACTTTGATTTTACCGTTCAGAATGCCACGTGGAAGATAAAAATAGAAGTTTATGATTTTTTTCAGTATAACTCAAACTGGATGATTTTCATAATTTATCTTTTTTTCCCTTTTAGTTGTTATAGCCGCTGATGGGGTGTTGAAGGTAGGACTATTAATTTTTTTAATGTGAAGAAATTTGGTTAATTTCAGATGTAGGTTTTATGATTGATGATTGTTTTATTAGTCAGTAAAAAGAAAGTTGATACTCCTTTCTCTTTTCTCAGATCTGCGATTTTGGTGCCTCACGGTTCCACAACCATACAACACATATGTCCTTGGTTGGAACTTTCCCGTGGATGGCTCCTGAAGTTATCCAAAGTCTCCCTGTGTCTGAAACTTGTGACACATATTCCTATGGTGTGGTGAGTTCATTTCTCATTTTTTGTTACTAAAGGGCATTAAAAAGCAAACAATGTACAGAAGCAGTGTGTAACAGTTTAACATGGTTTTAAAGCAATGATACTGTTCCTGGTAGAATATCCAGAGTGGTGGCAACAGAGAGAATATTTTTTATTAGAAGGTTTACTCTGATCATTTTTGAGTTATTTCGTCCTGTGTTGAAAAGAAACCAGTGCCATTTGCAAGAAGCAAATTAGATGGATCCTCAAACAGTATTAGATCTGATGCCCTTCTGCTTTCCTGGGTGGACATATGACTATAGAATATCTCTATAAGTCAGTGGAAATGTAGATCCTTTAGAATGGGACTTCACTGTAGTGTGTTGCTCAAAAACCACCCATAGATACGCTAAATGAGTTAATTAACAGAAAATTTTTGAATGTCAGCCATTAAAGTGATGAGTGAGTTTCCAGAGAGTGCAGAAGAAAATGTACTTATTTGCCTCTCTATATTGTTACTTCTTTGAAGGACATTTTCATAGTAATGGGGGAGAAAGCTGTCTAACTTTAGACCAGACCAATGTGCCTCTTCCTCCTGACTTTCTGTGTTTTCAACTAAGGTGATAGCTGATGGCACAGGAGCATTCCAACATTGTCAAACCCATTCCTGTTTCTTTAGAGTCAATCAGACTCTAGGTACTTTCTGCTGGCCTCAGTAAGTTCTGGGCTGGTTTCAGTTCGCTAGCTTTTTCTGTCATACTACGTCTTATGTATACCAGATGTATATAATATCAATTTTATTGGCTATTGAAAAAAATCATATCATAAATGAAATACATGTTTTTGGTGAAAGGCTGGAATTGTAAAGCTTGGAAGACAGTAGTAGCATCAGGCTAAATATCTAATTTTCCTTAATTCTGTGTGTTTCTAAGAATGAAGGCTATCACTTCTTTAAAAAATTAACATCCTTTTCTTTTTAAATTATTATTATTTTATGTTGGGGTATAGTTATAACCTATTTTAGACAGTGATCAAATAGTTCTTATCAAAAGAAGGGGAAAAGCCCGGAAGTTCGTGAAAAATATATTCTAAAGCTGGTCCCGTATGTCAAAAGTTACTACATTCTGGGCTTCCCTGGTGGTTTGTTCAGTGCAGGGGACAGAGGTTCAATCCCTGCTCTGGGAAGATTCCACATACAACTAATTCTTTGGGGACCTAAACTCATACATCACAACTACTGAGCCCACACACAGCAATTACTGAAGCCTGAGCACTTAGAGTCCAGGCTCTGGAACAAGAGAAGCCTGTGTTCAGCAAAAAAGACCCAGCTCAGCCAAAAATAAATAAATAAATATACTTTTAAAATTACTACATTCTAACCATCCTGCAAATCAACTGCTGGGGAGTATGAAAATGGAGAAATTTGTTGCAATTTAAGACTTTTTGTGAGATTATTTCCTCCTAATGAAGTTATGTTCCTTCATTTTAAAGTAAAAACTTATTTATTGTGTTAGGCACTGTGCTAGACACCAACTTAGGGCAATTTAAATTTGACTTTACCTGCTTCTTGGGTCCAGCGTTTCATTTTATCCTGTGGAATCAGGAGCCAGCAAACTTTTTCTATGAAGGACCAGATAGTAAGGGCCACTTACAGTGTCTCTATTGTGTATTCTTTTGTTTTATACAACCATTAAAAACTGTTAAAGGCACTCAGCTATCTGTAGGGACCATAGTTCTCACTCTTTCCCCTTGCCTATGGATGTAAACATGTATAAATATATTTAGATGGTTAGTGTTTTTAAGTTACATTGCACATTTATGTGATTTAGAAGACTTTTTTTTTTTTCACATTTATGTGATTTAGAAGACTTTTTTTTTTTTCACATTTATGTGATTTAGAAGACTTTTAAGGCTCATTTTAGCACTCTACAAGTTCTTGGGCAGTGTTTTTACTTTTAAAAGTCTCCCCACATCTGAAATTTCCCTGCCTCTGAAATCTTTGACTGGAAGGACACAACTGTGAGTTCTGTATAGAGTGAATTTGGGGGTTCAGTACTATCTCATTTATGAAAGCTCAGTTCACACTGCCTTTTCCCAAAGCTTTACAATTGCCCAGGACTTTGTTTAAATGTACCCATCTGCTTTTCCTTAGCTGAAATGGAGTTTTGGTTCCAGTGACCAGGAACAAATTCCCTTCCACATAGAAATTACAAAAGATATGAAGAGATGACTTTGTGGAGCTTATGGTCTTTGCTGTATCTTTCTATAATCCATTTCACTCATTCCATTCATTTCACTCATTAAACACCCCCCACCATATTAAATGTAGTTTAAATCAAGACTTCTGAACCTGCAAATGTTCAGCTTATTTTATTAAAAAGCTTTCAATGAACTGCTCACCACTGCTCAGTAGATGGGCCTTGAACCTTTCTGTTTATGAATTAGGTTTTCAATGTTTACTGACTCAACTTTTGTTTTGAGAGATTGAAAAGTGAAAGTGTTATTTGCTCATTTGTATCTGACTCTTTGCGACCCCGTCAGGCTCCTCTGTCCATGGGGTTCTCCAGGCCAGAATGCTGGAGTGGGTTGCCATTTCCTTCTCCAGGGGATCTTCCTGATCCAGGGATCAAACCCAGGTCTCTTGCATTGCAGGCTGATTCGTTACTGTCTGAGCTACCAGGGAAGCCTTGAGAGATTATCAAACGCTTAATAGCTCTTTCTATCAAGTAATCAATCTTACAGCAAACCTTAGAGCCAGTCACTGAACCTTTCCAGGGTTGCTCTATATTTACATATCTTTGTTGCTCTTCAGAACTTGTTTGCTTCAGTCACATGCTTTTGAATATTAATTCTGTATTCCTGTTAGAGTCTTCTTTTAACTGGGTGGGGCGGGGGAGGGTAAGCCTTTTCAGTAAATCTGTTAGTTTTAAAATAGCAGCTGCTCTTTCACTGTCTGAAAGAGAGAGGTTTACTCAGAATGCTGGTTATTCTTACCCCGTGGCTGCATCAGCCGAATTCCATTCAGAAAAGTACACATATGCTAATTTAGCTATAAAAAACAAATCGGGATTTTATTTAATCATGGCTCCTTCCCGTTTTACTCTCAACAACATTAGTGAAAGGAAAAGTACAGAGCGTGCTTTATGGATCCTGTTTGTTTAAACAATCACAAATTTTTTTAAAGTCAAGAAAGCATCCCATGCCCAAGGTAGTAGTCCAGGAGAGGATAGTTGTTAAGGTAGGGACCATGTTAGTTTTAGAAGTTTATAGTCCATAAACTTTGAAAATGATGTCTATCTAAGGAAGCAATGCAGATATTGAGAGTTTTTCATGTCCTTTCAAAACAGGTGAGTAAGCAGGACTTCTTTGTCAATAGGTATATTTGCTTGCATAAGACATCCCATAGCTCATTAGAAGTCTGTTCCATTCACTGAGCCCCCTACTCACATAGCAGTCACATGCAGATGAATAAGACCATAAAAAACAGTTGTCATTTTTGAAACCCACCCATAAAACCCCAATGTATTTTTGCTTTTTATTTTTCTTTCTCAGACTTGCTGTAAGAATTTAGCCCTTCATAGACTTAAAGTCCCTGGCCCTCTGCAGCTTAATTAACCTTTGGCTCTTCTTAACACATTGTGAGACTAGCCAGCCTTGTACAGCCTTAAAATAAACATGCTGGTGAAATGCCAGAAATGGATCTTGTGATCCTTGCTTCTACGCTGGTAAACTTCACTAGGCAGGCCATTGTTTGTATTTTATAAGGAAGTAGATTTTTTTCTGTCCTCTTCTGATGACTTCTCTTGAAGGAGTGTTTAGGGTATTATCCACAAAAAAGAAGAGTTCAGGAAAGCTAGAATCACTGAAGAATAAGCGTTCTGAGAACCCAAGGCCTAACCACTCTTTAAAAACAAAGCTCTCCTAATGGCAATGCAGAAAGGATTACCTGCTCCAAAGCTTCTCAGCCAAAACCAGTTTTGAAAATAGAGCAGCTTCAGAGTGAGCATCACAGCTTCGCTTGTCTGTGAGCCCGGTTCCAGAACCACCCAGCTCAGGTAATGGCTTTCCATTGTTTGTAAAAGAAAAGGCAGGAAAAGTACACAGCCTTGTCCAAGTTTCTCTTCTGTAAGCTGAAAATAGAAATTTTCCTTGCAAGCCCAGTTTAAATGTAGGGATGTCTCAATATAACATGAGTTGGAAAATATTTTTAAGGTGAAAGATCACAATAATGTTTGGCCTGCATCCCCATAACTGATATTTTCAGGCATAGTTTAATATATTTTTAGACCTCCAAGTGATTTCCTCAACTAAGTTACTTTTTTTGTGCCAAATGTGATTTTGCTCAGTAGGAAAAGCTGTTGTCCTATCTTACATCACCTACTTTTTGATACATATTTGAAGCTGGCAAATAAATAATAGGGAATCATGAGATGTGCTGACCCTGGAATTCAACTCAAGATCTCATTTGGGCTTCAGGATTCAGCAGTTCAGGACGCCACTCTTGCCAGTTTCACATCCATTAGGTGGCTACTCCCTGGGGTAGGTCTTTAGAGACACAGGAGGGAATAGAATGAAACGATCTTATTTTTTCCAGGGTTAGAACCCTTGGAGAAATGTAACTCTGATCCTATTAGATTTTTGGACACTTCCCAGTGGAATATTTTGGGATAAAGAATGGCATAAATCTTTCTCTGGTGTCATTCCCCAGGCTCTTAGTTCTGCATCTTGCCCCACAAAAAACCCAAGCAGCTTTTGTGTGTGTGTTGGTTGGGGGGGTTGAGGAGGGGTGTATTGTGCAGACAGGTCAGAAGGCCAGACTCTGAAAGGAGAGGCACCAGGCTGCTCATCTAAACATTTTGGTGTCCTGGGCATTTGAGGCAGAGTCATTCTTTCCAGAGAATGCCAAACCCCTTCATTTTCTTGCTCTTTATACCCCTGCCCCTCCCAACCCCAACACCAGGAAGTAGTGATTGCAGTACATCGAGGGGCTTCATTTCCTGCTCAGCCCTCTTGCTCCTGCCTATCTCCACCACCACCACCATCCCCACCCACTGCCCCATGTCAGGTGACCACGTACCTGTTCTGGCTCCCACCTTTCCTGTACTTCCAGCTTTTGTGAGAATCAGCCCCTTCTGGGGTGCCCCTTACCTTTTCCTAATCACTTCTGTGACTCAAACAGAATTATTCAGTAGCTCTTCTAAAGAAGTACCTTACACACTTGATTAAAAGCCCAAAGAAGCTTCAGAGAATTATTTTTCTCCTGCTTGAGCAGCATCTGCCAATTTCCCTGATTTTCCTGCTAATTATCTTAGTATATTAGCCAGAACTCATTTAACATGTTACGGCTCGAGTAAGACTGAGCACTGGGTGAGGAAAGAGTGGGTATTGGATTGGCGTGAATGGAGTGTATATTCTCAGTCTGCATTCTTACTTAGAAATGAGTTTTTGTTTTCAGAACAACAGAAATGTCAAGCAGAGGTGTGCGTGTCTTTGCTTCTGCCTTGGCTCCAAACCTACCTCAACTAGGGCCTGTTGCACTCTTGTTTCTTCCATCTCTATAGTTATCTATTGTTGAGGCCTAGACTTTCAGGGCGACAACAAGTTCATATTCTAGCTCCGTCACCTGATAACTGAATGCCTTTGGGCAAGTTTATTTAACTTCCTTAAGCTTTAGTTTCCTCATCTATACAATGAGAAAGATATCTATCTGGTGGAATTGAGATTAATCATGATAGCATACCTAAAGGCTTAACAGAGTACCTGGAACATAATCACTCAATAAATGATAGTGGCTATTATTATTATGCTATTATTGATAAAATTGTAATTGTTTTTGCACTTCACAAAAGTATCGGTAGACTCAAATCTGGATACTCATTTGTATAAATAAAGTGACTGAATGTAAAAATCTCCATTGTGGTTGTTGTTTACCTGCTAACTTGTGCCTGACTCTTTGACTCCATGGATTGTAGCTGGCCAGGCTTCTCTGTCCATGGGTTTTTCCAGGAAAGAATACTGAAATGGGTTGCCATTTGCTGCTGCAGGGGATCTTCCCAACCCAGGGATTGAACCCAGGTCTCCTGCATTGACAGGCAGATTCTTTACCATTGACCTACCTTGGCAGCAAAAATCTCCATGACTCAGAGTTTAAAGAGAATACAAAATCATTGGCTTTTTTCAGCATTTCCCACATCAATTTGCTTTGTTTCAGCATTCCAGTGCAAATTTATTAATCATGCTAATCTCAAGGATTGCAGAGAGATAACATATACATACATTTGCACACACATGCACATGCATACAGCCTATATATGTACATAGGTGTTTATTACATTTTAGAATATAATATAATAAATTATATCATAGGTGGATGAAAATAAATCCCTTAGACTGACTCATTTTGAGAAAGATTTCTCCAAAACACAAAATCTAAATGTTAGTTTTGCAAGTATCTACCATTGTGGAATAAGTGGTTTAGCCAGCGATTTGGATTTGGGGCTCAATTTTCTTTTTAATGAGACTGTTATTGAAGCTTTGAAAATATGTTTGAATTCCCAGTTATTTTCTTATAGAGAAATTTATCAGAGATTGAAGGTGCAAAGAGTTTTGATTAACAAAGTGTAAAATGTAGTTTATGGTGATCCATGGGAATTCTGTTAATTTACAAAATACAGTTAAATCACTTAGGCACATCAGTTTCCTAAAATTTTAAACCCGGATCTAGATATTCTACTTCCTAAAGTGGATTTTTTAAAATAAAAAAGAACAGCAGCAACAACAAAATATATGTACATGTATGAAATATATGGAAGAAGCCCTATGCATGAATATATATGTTTTGCCCAAGTTTCTATAGATGGAGTTGGTTGTGTCTGGTAATTGGATACAGTTAAATGTTAAAGTTTCAGTAATATACCAAAAATATAAAGTACAAGAATAAAATTCCATTTCCTTTTTGTTCCAGGTTCTCTGGGAGATGCTAACAAGGGAGGTCCCCTTTAAAGGTTTGGAAGGATTACAAGTAGCTTGGCTTGTAGTGGAAAAAAACGAGGTAAGACTACGATTCCCCATTCAGGTACATAGATCAGAAAACAGTATTGGGGTTTTGCAAAAGACTTTTTCATCTTCTTCAAATTGAAAGTAAGTTCACGCTTATGGAAAGATTAGCAGTAGGAGCTAACACAAAGGGTCAAAGTGATGTTATTCCTCATGAATGGACCCTTTACATCTAATTGTTGCAGCTTCACGTCGTGATGCTGTAGATCAAAAATTGTACAAGTACTGTACTAGTTTCTCAGTCTCAATTGTAAAACCTAGGGGTTTGTTCTTAGTGATGAAAGAAGCCATTGCGTCCAAGGTAGGGGAACAGTTTAACTCCATCTCCTGCGTTTAGGACATCTTTTTTACTGTCCGGGAGTTGATATATCTGTAAGAGACCTTCAGCTACTTCAACTTACCTCTCCCAGCAGGAGTCACTATAGTACAAGAAACTGTCGCTTAGATGAGAATTTCAAAAATAAAAGAAGAAAAAATAGTTTCAAAAAAGGGAAAAATTACAGTTTTGCCACCTACGTTGAACACTACATTGAAGATGAGCTCCTCACTGGAATTGGCGAGGCAGTGGCATAACTGTTCCCTTCTTCATGCAGAGCCTTTCCATTTCAAAAGAACTTCAGTGGCGTAAACAGCGTTTGTGCTGTGTCCCCAGCCTCGCTTTTCTTCTTCCCACAAATTGAGGCTTTCAGTTAGTTGGACCTATGAGCCTACATCAGAGAACATGGTACATTCATATCAAAGAGAGCAACTACATTTTGAAAGGTTTAAAATTGTGACTGAAACGCACAGCCATGGAAATTCTCAGCATAAAGATGAAGCATCCAATATCAAGGTATTATGAGAACTTAGATCAAGTGATGGAAGCACGCAGTTGTCTTTGCAACACTGCAAAACAACTTTATTTCACAAAACTTCTTCATTTCCACATCTTATCTGTGCCCACCACAAAAGGGAAGGGTGCAGCCTTAGGATAAAATAATTTGCAAAAAAGTGAATATGTAGTAATATTCCCTTTTTAATGCCTTAAAAGAATTAGATTGATCTGCTCTCCATGGTGAGTGCAGAAACAAACTAGATCAATCAAAAAGCTGCTATTGACTGAGAGAAGCCAAGTTTTCATATTTATATCACATAATCCACAGTTACCTTATTAATTTGTCCTCCTGAGCCATTGAGATTGGACGAAATGTTCATGATAGCTGAAGTTGATGGGAGAGAGCTGCCAATTTAAAGAAAAATGAAAAGGTGTAATATTTAAGAATGTGTGTTACTCATTGTTTCACAGAGGCTGTTCTGTCTTAATTAAATGTGGTGGTTTTTCCTGGTGTGCTATTCAATCAGACCTCACACACAGTGTAACTGATTATTTTCATGGTATGAGAACCCACTTGTTTCTGTTCAGTTTCTTTTGCCAGTGAGATGATTAGACATTTAGTTCTGGGTTGACAAATAGAGTAAAGAAGGTTATTGACCTTCTGTTGACTTTGGAGCAGAACATTCAATGTCATTTTTTTCCTCTGTATCATTTCAAAATAAAGTAGGAGGAAATTTTAGTTTAAAGCTGACTGAACTCTCCAAATATATATAAGACAGAGTAATTAATATTTTTAAATAATATTTCATCTAAAGGAGGACAGAATAGCTGTGAATCTAAAGCACTTTGAAAATATTGGAGCATCCATCAAGGATTTTTAAAGCTGAAGAAAAAAATGAATTTAGAAGCTGCCTTTGAGTAGTTGACTTGAGGCTTGAGAATCCCCCATAAATAACCTTCAGGACCTCCTCAGTGGGGTACATGAGGAGGCCATCTCCCTGTTTCTCTCTAGGGAATCCCCTAGTGTGTACTGTTTTATCCATGGGGTGATCTGATAATCAGCTAATAACAGATGGAGACTATTCAAATGCCTCCCCTATTGTATTTATTAAATATAATAGTCAGTTGAAAGAAACCCACATGGTGAAATATATTTTCTCAACTTTTTAGTGAACCAAATGCAGATTGGGTGCTACAAGGGTATTTATCCATTCTCATTCTGCACATTTATTTCATTTATCAGATACACGGAAATTAAGTTCAAATGTAGTTTCCATTGTCATCATTCAAGAAGATGTCTTCATTTCACCTCATAAATAGTGGCCCTTATTATCAAAACAAATTCTGTTGAGATAGCATTAAAATAATTCCCAAGGATTTATTTTATAATAAAATTGAGACTTTGACTTAAATATAATTTATAAAAATCCCTTCAACTTGTAATTATTTTATTTTATTTATTTTTGCTTTGGAATAGCTTGGGCTATTGAGTTGAAAAGAGAAAGCTGTAACTGTTTTTCAAAGGCCTCATTTAAATAAAGAATGACATGTTTAAACTTTCAGGGAGATATTTTAAATGTGAGCTAGTCATCCTAGACTCATTGGAAGTTGCAAAAATATTACAAAGAATTCTGTGTACCCTTCACTCTGCTTCCCCTACTCGTGAGACATATATGTGTGTGTGTGTGTATATATATATATATACATATATATATATATATATGTAATATCAGAACCAGAAACTTGACACTGATACATTACTCTTAACTAGACTCTAGAGCTTATTTGTTTTCACCATTTAGGATTGCTTTTTGCATCTCTAGGAAGATCAATACTTTCTAAAAATTATATCTGAAGGCCTTTGATTCCAAACCCCTAATAATGAAATAAGGTCTTCAAACAATAACTTTTTCTATTTTTAAATTCTATTGAAGCTATAATCCACAAAATGCTGTTAAACTTTATAAAGCAAACAATGAGCCATTATAGAAGACAGGAAGTTAAGAGAGTATTACTCATTTTAAAATCTTACAGGTATTTCTGTATGCCATTGGACTTTCCATAAAACTCAATTAGTAGTCATTCAGAATGTCCTGGCAGTATAACTCTATCTTTTTAAACACATTTAGTGTTTTATTCTAAGTAGCAAAACAACTATTCTTTACTAACATGGAAGTCCTCAAGAACTTAATCCATTTTTCTTGACTACACTTTAGAAAAAGATAATAAACTTGACTTAAAAATTAATTATCGCATCTTATGTAGAAAATAGTGCAAAAAAAGAATATAATTTTTTTTTAAAGTCATGCCTAATTTATTGATTGGGAATTATTTTAATTTTCAATTTGAAACTTTTTTTTTTAAATACTTAAGTTTTAAGTAGTGTTGCAGACCTGGTGCTAATATCTGATTGTTTCAGGATGTTTTAATAGAATACCCAGTTATATAATCACACTTAAATATTTTAGATTCTCTTTAAAGTACTTTTTAGTGCAACAAAATAATCCCTTACATAGTATCTGAGTCTCGATTTAACTGATATTTGAACATGTCAGATAATTTAAAATAATTATGTCTCCTTTTATAATGTCTCACATGTGGTATTTAAAAAGTTTGTCAGTATGAAAATATCCACACCTATATTCAGCCAGTTCACATTTCAGTTCTTGGAAAATGTGCTAAAGTTACGTTGAACATGTTACCAGTTAGGAAAACTTGTCTTTCAATACACATGATGTGTGTTCAGTCACATAATTGCAGTCACTGTTTATATTAGTTGCCATCCCAAACGATCTTACTTTTTTTTTAAGTAAACTCTTGATTTTCTTTACTTTCATGAAAAGGTTTGCCGTTCTCATTACAGTAAAATAATAGTGCCATTTACTACATCTTACTCTAGTCTACGAAATCACAAAACCAGAGGTTTAAAAATGTTTCGTGTAGTCTCTAACTTGCAGAGTTGTCTTTTTTTTTTTTAGCTTTGCTTTAAAGTTTTATTTATTTTGGTTTTCTGATTTTAATTCCAAATACAGATTGTCTGTTATCTTGCCAAGACAACTATTTTTCTAGTTTTATATGTAGCCTCCTCCAAATCCAGTGAAATTGTTTTAAGTTTTTTATCTGCAAAACGTCTTGGCAAACAACGTTGTAGAAAAAATCTTCCTACTGCAGAGGTCTTCAGCTCTGTCACACCTGTGAGTGCCTGCTCAGTCTCTCAGTCATGTCCAGCTCTTTGTGAGCCCATGACTGTAGCCCACCAGGCTCCTGCATCCATGGATGCTCCAAGCAAGAATACTGGAGTGGTTTGCCGTTTCCTCCAGGGGTTCTTCCCGACCCAGGGATCGAACCCCAGTCTCCCATGTCTCCTGCATTGGCAGGCAGATTCTTTACCACTGAGTGATCTGAGAAGTCCCCTTCATACTCAGTACTCTGTTTATAACAACTATTTAATGCTCCCTCTTTTTCCCTGAAAGGAAATTCAGTGGTAATACAGCCTACTACACACATTGTATTTTAAGTCAACATAATGCTTTAAATGTAATATAAGGAAGAAATAAATTTGTATTGCACTGTATAAATGCTCAGGCATGATGACAGTAGAGATGATAATGGAACATTTTTAGATGCTTACACATAAATAAATAGAATTCAACAGCTACAAATGCAGAATAAAGATGGTTTATTGTGAGTATTAATGATTCCAGTACCATGAGCAACACTATATTGTAGGCAAGATTTTCCCAATATTATGGTAAGGTTATGAATAATGCAAAAATCAATATACCCTTGATTTATTTCATTTAGTAGTTGCATTCATAGAAAGTTCAGAGTATTTTTAAAATATTCAAAAAATACTCTACTTATAAATCAAAGTTAGAGTCTAGGTTCAGAAAAGTATAAAGCTCATTGTTTTCTTGTCTTACTTACATGAATGCACATGGGGCATTTGAAATGTGGTGGAATGGAGGAGAATTTTTAATCAGACTTTATGATACATTGAAAGATGGTCAGCATTCTTGACCTGCTCTAGGTACAACCCTCCAGACTTTAAAACAAAAATGTCTCTGTAGATTTGTTAACTGCCTCTGGGAGAATTACATGTTCTATGAGAAGCACTGCTCTAGAATGTTAGAACAAGCCTAGTCTTCACATTATATTCTTTGTTCTATCAAGTCCTTATGTTTTATGGGTTTGGCTAAAACTAAGCCATGATGAGTCATCCATTCAAAATGTCTCATTTGCCACTGAGAAAATACTTCTGTAAAATTATCTGTGTGCTCAAGATGTTTTCAGAAGTTGTACACCTATTGCCAAAGCTTAACTGGTTTCCTAGTTACCTGGCCTATTTGCAATTTTCATAGTTACCTATAAAAATACAGTGATAGGTTCATGGTTTAGATTTATGTAAGTTCTAACTTGCCCCTCTCCTACTGTAGTTTCTTTTGACCAGATTCTATATTTTGTTGCATTTGTTGTTCTGAACCTGATTTCTTCATCCACTATGATTCCTCTTTAGAGGAAAAGGTAAAGTGTCATTAGAGATTCGGTACTATGAATCTAAACATAAATTCTCTCCAGTCACATGTTAATCAAATGATGTTTTAAATTTCATGTCTTGTGTATGCTACTAAATTAGTTCTTTCATATCTTCCAATTAGTATTTCCTTCCTTTAATGAGAAAATGCCTGTATTTTGTTTTGTTTCGGCTTATTTTTTCTTTCTCTTATAGAGATTAACCATTCCAAGCAGTTGCCCCAGGAGTTTTGCTGAATTGTTACATCAGTGTTGGGAAGCTGATGCCAAGGTATATATATATATTTGTTGTTGTTGTTGTTGTTGTTGTTGTTGTCTCACTTGATTGTCTGACTTTGAGTTTTTAAAATATGGGTTAATCAAATTCATTACAGGGCAAAACAGGGTTGCTGCTCCTTTGAGCCCCAGACCGACTGTGAAGGCTTTCCGCTGACATTTTCTTGGCATGAGACCTACAATCTCATTACTGACTTTTTCTTACAGCACTTTGGCATTCTTGAGTCAGTAAAAAAGAATTTTGTTCCTTGTTTTTAATCTTCAATAATAACTCTTGCACCTTCACATTATATAAATACTAGCACACCATGCTTATTATAAACCAGGCACTGTTCTGAACACTTTAAGCATATCAACTCCTTTATTTCTCAGAATATCTCTATGAACTGGGCATTGTTAGTATCCTCATTTTACACATGAAGAACCAAGGCGCGGTTAAGTAGTGAGGTCAAGGCCACCCAGCTTGTAAGTGGTGGAGCTGGAGGCTGCACCCGAGCTGAGTGACGTGTGTCCCTGCCCTTAACCCTCCGCACCACACTGCCTCTCTACACTAGAAGTCCAATGCGCTGTCCATTGCGCTACAGAGCGCGACCACCACATTGCCTTTCTAACCAAAGACCATGCAAAAGCAGCACTCTAGAGAAGCTCGATACGTACTCCCTGTGGAGTTTCAGTGATGGTTTTTAAGCTATCACAATAGAGTTGGAAAAATTCCAAAATTGAGGCTCTCATGTGGTTATCACATTCAAACACAAATGGCCCATTTCCCTTCCCTGCGAAGACTGGTTTAAAAGACTGTCACATACGTACGGAAGTGTTTATAGATAAAATGATAGGCGAGTCTTGGATTTGCTTCAAAATACAGTGAAGGGAAATGAACAACTGTATAGATTAAGTAGGATGGGCCGTGATGATTTTTGGAGTGATAAGTATACGGAGGGTGTTCTCTCTACTTTGGGGTATGTTTGGAATTTGCTGTAATAAAAAGTTTAAAAATAAAAAGGATCCTCACAGATGAAATATTAGAATAAGAGAGATAGCCTCAAGAAAAGAACTAAAATTTTAAAGTTCAAATTTCTGCAGTCTTTCATGGAAATAAGTGTATCACAAACTGACCTTTTAAAAGATAGATCTAGAAAGAAAAAAAAAAGACTTGAGAATGGAATTTCCTCCTTAATTTAAAGCCAGTCCCTATATGACCTTCAAGAAGAATGGATGGTAATAATGCACACAGCCATTCCCTTCATCTCCTTAGGGGAGGTCTCCGGACCCCAGTAGAATCCATGGATGCTCAAGTCCCTTATATATAATGGGGTGATTCAGTCACGATCCTTCCCTAACCCCAACTGGGGTTATACTTCCTCGCATTCGACAGCCAACTTGAACTCTGGTTGGTTGAATCCATGGATACAGAAAGCTGTGGTTTGTCTAGACGAAGTAACTCAGAAACACTTGGTGAGTATGGGAATCGTGTTAGTATCACACAATTCAGGGTGAATCGTAAGTAAAGCACACTGTTCCATTCCACAAGTGAGAACAACTGAACTCCAAGCACATCACTGTGGCCAGTATCTCAGCAACAGACACAGAACCAAGACACCGCTTCTCCCCGGCCTTGTGCATTTCACCCTGGCCCTGATAAACCAGCAGGCTCAATCTGCTCTCACTCCTGTTCGTCAAACGACCTTCACCCTTTTTAGAGTCCTGCATTTACTATTTTTTTTATTAAAAAATTTAACAATTTGTAAACTGTTTAGTACTTTTGTTTAGGATTACTATTGTTTTATGAACTTTTTTGACAAAGTTGATAGGTTTTGAATGGTCTGTCTTGCCCCTCTGTGGGCCCTACTTTCGTGTGTGATTTTGCAGAATATGGGGCTTTTTAAGCATGAAGAGAAATGCCTGCACTTTGCAACTAATCCGGTGGCAATTATAAGTAGCTATTTGCAAGCTTTCTGTAGAATATTTATTTTATATGATTAAAATACAATCTTTTCATATGCTACCACTTATATATCCATTGTGGCATATTTGGTCATTTGGGTAGTATTTTTCTCTCTGATGTGAAAGTGGAAGTCGCTCAGTTGTATCTGACTCTTTGCAACCCCATGGACTACATAGTCCATGGAATTCTCCAGGCCAGAATACTAGAGTGGGTAGCCTTTTCCTTCTCCAGGGGATCGTCCCAACCCAGGGACCAAACGCAGGTCTCCCGCATTGCAGGTGGATTCTTTACCAGCTGAGCCACCAAGGGAAGCCCAAGAATACTGGAGTGGGTAGCTTATCTCTTCTCCAGGGGATCTTCCTGACCCAGGAATCAAACTGGGGTCTCCTGCATTGCAGGTGGATTCTTTAGCAACTGAGCTATCAGGGAAGCCCTTTCTCTCTGATACTCAATTAGAAATTTCACCCGAAATTATTAGTGCTAAATTAGATGAATGCAACTAGATCACTTTAACTGTAATTATATTTCAGTATGCAAAGCAGGTTTTTAATTTCTTAATCTATAACTCTGTACTACGTTAATTAAAATTCTAAGAATATACATTTATGGTATATTAATTAAATGATAGTGTAAACACCTACACAATAAGGACATTAGGTCCAGAGTTGATGCCATGAAGCTGGCATGTCTTTTTAACAGGTAGTAAGCTGATGCTTCTTTAATACCAGAGGAATCTTGTCTTCTAGCACTGTGAAGTATGAAGAAAGTTTAGATCAGTTTTTTTTTTTGTCTCCTAAATTCACGGCATTTTATTCTAATACAACTAATATATGCCCTTTTATATTCAATTTGATTATGCCTCCAGCTCACATTTCTAAGTCATTGCTCTCTCCTCTAGACATACCTTACACACTTTCTTTATTCCCGAAAGATGTTCTTTTCCTTCTTTGCTTTCCCCTCCTGATGACCTCATCAGGCCTTCCCCAGTTATCCTGTCTCCCCTGCCCATACTAAGTACTCCTTTTCCTGAACCACAGTCTGGGCTACTGCCTCATTTTGTGCTGTTGCAATTTTTAAAATATCTTTTCTTCCTGAATGGATTACAGGCTCCATGAGGGAAGAGAGTTAGTTTTTCTTTGTTTCCCTATAGCATCTTCTGTAAATTTAGCAAGTAGATGTACAATTTGTTGTTGACGAAAGTGGCCAGACCAAGGTTTACTTCCTGAGAGGCATGTTTTAGTTTTCTGGCTAGAAGGAAGGAAGGGTTAGTCATTCAGTCATGTCTGACTCTTTGCGACCTCATGGACTCGGGCTTGCCAGGCTCTTCTGTCCATGAGATTCTCCAGGCAAGAATACTGGAGTGGGTTGCCATTTCCTTTTCCAGGAGATCTTCCCAACCCAGGGATTTAACTCAGGTCTCCTGCACTGCAGGCAGACTCTACCATCTGAGCCACCAGGGCATTCTTCTCTGGCTAGAAGTGTATAGCAATTCAAACAGAAGTTGGTGCCAGCCCTATGCACATAGATACAGCAGTAGTTGGTTAAAACATATTTTAATTATTTTTATTTTCAGTCCTTAGAGTCTATAGAGTATTAACACATAGATTAAAATGTTCAGCTCACCTGTAGAAATATGTTCTTTTGCAATAAGGAGGTAGAAATGTGTACAAGAGAAAAAACTGCTATTAGATAAATGTTGGGTCATTCCAATGGGTTTGATCAGGTACTCAAAAAAAAAATTTGAAAGAACAGCATGTATATTATCTATGGTGAAATGGACCACCAGCCCAGGTGGGATACATGAGTCAGGTGCTCGGGCCTGGTGCACTGGGAGGACCCTGAGGAGTCGGGTGGGGAGGGAGGTGGGAGGGGGTATCAGGATAGGGAATACGTGTAACTATATGGCTGATTCATGTCAATGTATGACAAAACCCACTGAAATGTTGTAAAGTGATTGGCCTCCAACTAATAAAATAATATTAAAAAAAATAAATAAATAAATAAAAAAATAAAAAGCAGAAAAAAAAAAAAAGAAAAAAAAAATTTTTTTTTTTTTTTAAGAAAAGAAGGAAGTAAAGGTGGGTATTAGTTCAAGTTCTAAAATGACATTTCTAAAAAAGGACAAAGCAATAGTTAAAGCTCCAAGTTTGATAGGAAGTAATATCTTACCCTCATGTGATAAATAAAATATTTTGAAGGATTTAAGAGAATAGACCCTGGTTCTGTAACTTGCTACCTGTGTGATACCGGGCAATTCATATTTTCCTCAGACTGATCTTCCTTACCTATAATATGAAGATAACAAATAATGTATACAGATGCTTAATAAATGGTTCTGGTTGTGCCTTTTTAAGTAGGCAGAGCCTACATAATACATAAAAGGAAGCTAAGCCCCTTTGGAGGAAGATCCTAGACCACATGTTGTATTCTGTGATCAAAATACTCATGAAATATTAACATATGATTCTACATTGCTGCTATGTTCTGAATGTTCACTTTGATAATTTCCATCTGGGAGCATATTCTAAATAGGAAATAAAGATTTTTCCAGGGATACTTGCCATCCAATTACAAAAAAAGTTTTACCTTATCTCAAGAATGATTAAGTGTAGGGAAAAATATTATTCTTTGAAAATTTGTCAGCTCCTCCTGCTTTTCCATGAAAAATGAAAATCCTATATGTATTATATAATTAGCTCCTGTACAAACAAAACATTTTCCCTGTTGCTACCTAACACATTGATGGAGAAATTAAAATGGGAACACATTCAAAGACAAATATAATTTTTTCAAACTTCCAACTTAAGGCACTTTTTGCTCATTACAAAGCTTAATGTACCATCAGTGACATTTAGCTACCTACGCCCTTTTTTTAAAAACACACACACACACACACACACACACACACACACACCCTGAAAGAGGACAATAATGGCAGACTCAGAATAAATATTCCAGTTTTATATTCCTAAGAAAAAATTACCTTTGTTAATGTAGGAAACACTCAAGTCCTGAGAGCAAGCCACCTCAACATTCTTTCTTCTTGTTTTTGTGCTCCTAAATTAAAATGCATGTTTTAATTGCTGCAACTGTAATTTGTTCAGAAATGGTATAATTATGAGGTGTGATGAAGAGAGAATGTGCATCACCCTTTTATTATCTTTCTCCGTTTTTGTTTTAACCTTTTGTCTCCACCTTGGCTAAAGTCTAAAGAAATAGACTAGGGTAGTTTTTGCTAGCTAAAGAAATACACCTAACCACTGCTTTTTCAATTTCTGATAAACAGTACCTGAGAGTTTCCCAGCACCAAAGCTAGTTATATTGTGGAAAAAACATTGAGAACAGTGAAGTTATGATGGCTTTAAAATTGGGGAATTTTTTCTCTGAGCAACTGGTTTAGGAAATTGTATAAGTTCTGCTAGATTGATAAATAATTTTCCTCCAACAGTTTATTATAAAAAAGTTGAAAGAATTTTGCAGTGAGGACTGGTATACCTATCACCCAGTGTTGGCATGCGTGCATGCTAAGTCGTTTCATTCTTGTCCGACTCTTTGCATCCCTATGGACTGTAGGCCACCAGGCTCCTCTGTCCATGGGATTCTCCAGGCAAGAATACTGGAGTGGGTTGCCATGCCCTCCTCCAGGGGATCTTCTGACCCAGAGATCAACCCATGTCTCTATGTCTCCTGCATTGGCAGACATGTTCTTTACCACTAGCACCACTAGGAAGACCCCTATCACCCAGACCCTACCGTTAACTTTTACTATGCTTGCTTTATCACATAGATAGATTTCTAAAAGACTTAACTGTTTCCTTTCAGGAGTCTTTAGTCATACCTGAAAGAGAACTAATTAGTACTTCCCTTACCTGGAAAAATACTGTAAGCAGTCCAACCTTAGACAACACAATAGAAAAATTACATCTGAGCCTATTATGAATAATTGATTGAAAATAAGTATGATTCCTATGCAGTCTGACAGTTGTGAAAAAGCAAAATCAGGATATTACATCATATCTTATTTTGTTATGGTGATTTGACCTTATTACTATGCTTGCGGATTTTCTCTTAAAGAGCTACTTTCCTAAGTCCCAACAAGTGATTATTTTTTTCTTCTTCAGAAACGGCCTTCTTTCAAGCAAATCATTTCAATCCTGGAGTCCATGTCGCTCGATTCGAAGCTTTCTGACCAGTGTAACTCATTCCTGCACAACAAAGCAGAATGGAGGTAGGTGCCTGTCACACCAGTTTACATCATCTGGCTTCACGGGATTGTGGGTGACTAGCTTCGGACAGGAAGAGAACCTGGGAGCTTGATGACAGTCCCAACTTCTTAGAAATTGGGGCTTTTTTCTGTGTTTTTTATGTTAAAAAGTTTTGGAGATTGAATAAGCTCTCCGTCTCATATGTAAGCAAACAGTGTTCCTCTAAGCTTGTTGCTTTATCATATATCTAAGCATTTAGGAAGAATATTGAAACAGTATCTTCTGAAACAAAAGGCAGTTACCAGACATTCCTTCTGTATACACTCCCCGTTAGGAAACTTTGGCCTCTGTCCCGTGAGAAATAAAAATACTGTCTGCTTGGAAATAGGCAGAGCACTTTTTCTGTTGATGGGAGAGGTAAGGAGACTGTAAAAACACTTTTAAAATAAAACTTTCAATGTTATAAATCCTATTACATTTTGTCAAATGTAAACAAACTTAGTAATGAGAGAATTGTATTGTGTGACGGGAAGAAGTAAGCCAGAGATGAGGCATTTGAGCCAGGTCACGTGATGTACAAATATAAATAGCATGTTTGGACTCTGACATTATTTCTCCCTGACTCAGCAGAGATTTAAGTAACTCAGCCTGCTCCTGATAGCTATGGGTGGTAACATGACGCCTCACGCCACCTGCCGATAGCAAGTGAATACTACAGGCACTTAAAAATGACGGAGTTGTTTAGTCCTGTGATTGCACATTTTGGGGGGCTTTCTGTTTGGTGTTTTACAATAACCTTCTTTATTTTTAATTCTTGGAGAATCTCTAGGACCAGTGAGTTAAAATGAATTTTTACTTAGTAATACAAAAGTAATACTGTTTGCTAGAGTCTAGGTATGAAGAACTTTGTTCTGGGCTCAAAAAATTAACAAAACATGTTAGTAATATTTGTTTCCTACAGTAAGAGATCAGCACACATCTAATCAGATCACTTCCCTTAAATCAGTATAAGGAGCTCCCATAACCCAAGGACAAAGGCCAAAAAACAAGATTCACGACACCCTCTGTGCTCTTACTTTATCTTGAGTATCATTCTACCCCTTAATTTTTGGCTTTGGTCCTTCAACACGTGTCTATTTCTCCCTCATACAGAATCCTTTCAAATGCAGTTTCTTCTGTATAAAATTCATCCCATTTCAGCAGCATACCAGCCGTGATGCCCAAACCCAACTTGACTCTGATTCATATTACTTCAGATAGTGGCTGAAAACAGCTCTCCTTCAAGCAAGTGTGTCCTGACCCCAGACCCACTGAGGTTCCACTTTATGTGCCCTGAGAGCATCTCCTTCATACCCTCTTTTGAAATTAATAAGTAGTTCTGCAGTCTGTTGTTCAATAACAGCATGTCTTGCTGGCTAACATGCAAGAGGGTCAGATCATCTCTTCTGTTCATCACTGTAACTGCAGTATCTAGAACATGTCTTGAACACTGCGGTTGCTCAACAAATACTTGGAGAAGGAAATACCATAGTAGTAATAATCTTAAAAGGCATCGCCATATTACACAAGAGGATAGAAACATGTAAGTTGACTTGTTTGCTTTGATAGATGTGCTTCTTATATTCATTCATTCAGATAGTCATTAAACCTTTGCTGGGAAAAGATGTTCTTTAGGTATGGGCTCTGGTGTTGAACAAAACAGTAACAATGCACTTGGAGTTTAATATTAGATTACTAAATACAAATATACAAATAACTTTTTCATGACTATTTTGATAAGTATTATGACAGGACAGTGCTGGAGGTCTGAGACTATAAAACCGTGAAATCTAATCTAGTCTGAGGGCTTAATAAAGGGATTCCCTGAGGAACTGCTGTTTGATCTCTTAGCCAAAGGATTAGTAGGATTTTAATACTACTATTAATATCCATGAGCTAGGGAGCCTTCAAAGTATGTCAATACAACCAGAAAATAGGGGGAGGTTGCTAAGTTTTCTGTATTAAGATGCAAAACCTCCATAAGACCAAAAGCAATACCCACCATCAATAAATTTCCTAGACAAATGCCATACTGTTACAGCTTTTTTTCCTAGTTGATGTATCAGTTCTTCTGAAAGTTTCTAGTCTCAGGACTCCATCACACTCTGAAAAAATCATTGAGGACTCCAAAGGGCTTTTGTTTAAATGAGTTACATCTGTCAGTATTTACTACATTCAAAATCAGAACTGAGAAAAAAGTTTAAATAGGTACTTATTGATTCATCTGAAAAACAATAATTAATCCTGCTTCTGCATTCAGCTTGTGGTGCTGTCCCATGTCAGGAAGCATGTGGAAAAGTCAATACACTTGTGAGAATGAGAGTAGAAAGGTAAATCATGCCTTAATGTTATTCTGAAAACCAGTCTAACTTTCGAAAAGCTCCCATAAGCCCCCAGATTACACTTGAAAAACTGTCTTTAAAGTAACATTTTAATTAAAATATCATACTAAAGGACCTGAAATGGTATTTCACAAAAAAAGAAGTCAAAGGGTCGATAAACATGTGAAAAGTATTCAATCTCATGTAGCAGCCAAATAAAAGCGAACACAATTTATTCATCAGATTGGCACAAATTTATATCAGGAAAATATCTGGTGTTGTAAACTTCCTCACACTTTTCTGGGGGAGAAATACCTTTCTGGAGGAGTTTGACTGTACAGATCAGACACCTCTCCCACTGCCATTTCATCCCTAAGAAAATAAATGAGAATGTTGTGTGAGACTGTATGGGCATTTGTTTATCACAACCTTTAGAACTATAAAACTGGAAGTGAGCTTCAAGGAAACAAGATTGATTTGGTTTTTTGTGTGTGTGGTTTTTATGACTTAAAAAATTATGATAGCTCCATACACAAAACAGTGTTGAGTCTTATATACAGATCTGATAAATGATTTTAAAATCAATGCTACAGTCCAGTATGTTCAGAATGATTTCATTTGTTCTAAAATAAAAAACATATTTACATGTACATATATGTGCACATAGAAAAAAGTAGAAAAGGTTCAATATTATCTTTTTTCTGCAATAACCCTGGATTAGTTGAATAACAAATATTTTTTTAATGTTTCAAGCTAAAAAGATGAGAGAAATAAAATTGGTAATACATTAATGTATTTTAATAAAAGGCAAGCAGTTGCCCAGAGTGCTTCCTCATTGACTCTGTTTCAGGAGCTAGTTAATCCTGAGAGCTGGAGAAAGGATATATATCTTTACCAGAAACACTAAACTATACTTTAAGAGGCAGCAGAGCTGTTTTCATTGAATTTGGCAATTGATTAAAACTGTGGGGAATAATAATACTAATGAGTAACAATAATGAACACAGCTATTGTTATTCCATTCTTAACCAGATGCTTGTATTTTATTTGGATTATCTTTTTAAATCCACACAGCAACCCTAACTTACATCACAGGTACAAGACCCAGGACATCGGCAGGTTGGACAACCCGCCTGAGATCATACCTGTGATGGAAACCAGGGGGCCTGACCCCGGGGGCCCGCGTGGTACACACTGGTGGTGCTGCCCTTGCACTTGTGGCCATTGTCAGGCCACCTGCTCATTAGCGTGCAGTGTTCACTTGACTCGATTGATTCCCGTGTAACAACGAGAAGCATCACAGGCCGTGATGGTTTTAGGTGATGACTTAGGGAAAACAATGACCCTACTGTGTGTGCCAAGGGTTGACAAGAAGAAAATGTTTTTTCAGGTCACCTGGACATTTCAACGGACTGCTCCTCTCCTTCCGCTGACTTTTATTTGGTGCCTGAAACCGTGCGTCTAGGGTCCAAAGTATGTGTAGGAAGTTACGAGTCTCAGTGAGGTTGGACTCCTGTCCTGCTCTGGCATTTCTGGCAAATGCTTGTTTGCTGATCAGCTTCCTCTACACCTAAACCAGATGAAACATCTAGTCTTAGAAAATTAAATGACTATTCTGAAAATTCTTTTTAAGACTAGGTTATTAAAAACCACATCAACTATGCCCTTTCCTTTAACCTAATAAATGACAGGAAAGAAATCTAGTGTCTAGTGAACCTTTCCTGTTCATCACATGTTCATCTTGTTTCTCTTCCTATGATTAGCAATAGTGGCCACGAACATTAAAACAGAAAGTGTGGTCCTCTTGGTCACGTTTTCAGCTCTCATTGCCCCATGTGATTGTCTGCAGGCCTGTGGTCACCTGCACTGAATTAGCTCCATGGTGCTGTGGAGAGTGTCCAGGTCCCTGTCTCTTGGCAAAACACTCTGCTGGTTGCACTCTTCCTCGGTGATCAAAATACTCACTCTAGCACACCTTCTTAAAAACAAACTACACGGACTTCCTTGGTGGTCCCATTGCTAAGACTTCGAGCTCCCAATGCAGGGGGCCTGGGTTCCATCCCTGGTGAGGGAACTAGATCCCACATGGCCCAGCTAAGATCTGGCACAGCCAAATATTTTCTTAAAAAACATAAAGATTTTAAAAAATTAACCTTCGAGATTTGGATTTAGCACAATTCATTTAATAAATATATATATATAACACTAAGTGTAATATCATAATATATTATCTATTTATCTTGTAATGTATATAATATAGCTGCTTTTATGAATTGATCTTTTATTTCAAAGTAAGTTTCTATTAAAAGAATATAATTATAGTTCATTGCCTGTTTCTGACATACGGAAAACTGATAGTGGTTGAAGTCAGTCTTAGTGGATTTGGTTTAAGAGAAAAACCATAATTTCTATCAACTTAAAACATACAAACTTTATTTTCAGACCAGGAAGATTACGTAAGTGCATCAACCAATGCATTTGATGCAAAAAATGCATCAAGAAAAACGGTGGGGACAGCCAGAGGAGCAGCTGTTTTGTGTTGCCCTCTGGATTGGGGTAGGAGAAGGCAATGGCAACCCACTCCACTGTTCCTGCCTGGAGAATCCCAGGGATGGAGGAGCCTGGTGGGCTGCTGACTCTGTGGGGTCGCACAGAGTCAGACACGACTGAAGTGACTTAGCAGCAGCAGCAGCAGCAGCCGGATTGGGGTTACATCTCTTACGGCATAAGATCGTTGCTGTCAGGATCCTAGGGCTTCTGGGAAAGTCGTGTATGGGAGCTGACCCTGAAGACACAGACTGAGGAAGCCTGCTCATTCGGTGTTTTTCTGCAGCAGCTCTCAGCTTACCTAGCTACTTAACTGTTGATCTGTTTTCCAGAAGGGCTCAAAATCAGAGTGGGCCCCCAGAGCTGTAACTCGAGATGAATCCTAGGCTTAAGTTACAAGTGAAATCAAATGTGCTGGCCATTTTACCCTGATCAGCAAGGACATCAGTGAGCTCAGCCCCCCTGGCAGGAGAGTTGGGACAGGGCTTGACAGCAGCCAGGCCCCTGCCACCTCCCAGAGCCCCGTGTGCCCAGCTCTGCGCCTCCTTTCTCACCCTCTTATTTACTGAAGACGACTCATTCTTTCTTTCCTTTCTGTTGCTTAAGTTTAACCTAAGATCTACACTGAGTTTTTCTTTTTTCCCCTCAGTCCTCCATTTGAAAAATAAAAACACTTATTTGTGGGCATAATATTATGTCTGAAATATAAAATTTGGATTTTATGATAGTCATAATTCTGAAAGATGATCAATTTGCTGCCTTTCTTTAGGGACTCTAGTATGACTTACATGGTTTTGTAACTTTCAAATGGCACCACTAAATGGGACAGAGGGTTGACAACAGATGCTTTTACACTTACTTTCCTGGCCTCCCTTGCTCTGCAGACAGCCTGGGAAGTAAAATATGTGACCCAAGTCCAGATCCACCTCAGCAGCTGTTCCCTGAGTTGGATTTGGTCAAGTGATACCTACACCTTTTTGTTTTCATGTATTTACTTACCATCTATTCTGATTTTCCCTGGACATAAAAAGGCAGACTTGGGCTGCATATATCTATTAACTTAGATCTGGGGGCTTCAAAGTTCCGTAGTCAAGACCTCAAACCGAATCGCACGGTCTGACATGGAGGTAGGTGTGTCTCAGGGCACCTGGAAGCAGCTTTTGGCTCAGCAGCTCCCGCCTCCCTAGTCCCTTCCTCATTCTGCGTCTTCTCCCCCGTCCTCTCTCCCGCCCTGTCTCTCCTTGCTCGCAGCCTCTCATTACTGTTGCTTTTCTCAGAAGGTCTGCAGAAACTCGCGGGAAAGAACTTCCAACTCTCGGAGCATAATTTAGACCTAAGCATTAACAGTAGCCCTGAAGGAGAAAAAACTTACACTGAGCCATCTTACCAGCCTTAATTTCTGTCAAGGACAGGTTTCTGTAACTGGACATATTGTTCCAGGTGGTGAGACAGGTCAGCGCATAGAGTCTGGAAGGGAACTAACTTGCTTTTAAAATTATTAGAGTTAAAATGAACCTTAGAGTTCATCTGATCCAGGATTTCTCACACTTGCCTGATTGTAAAAGCAGACTCATATCAAATAATGGAAATTCCTAGGGCTAGTCCCCCAGCCCTACTCAATCATGAGCTCGGAGGAAGGGTCTTAGGAATCTATGTTGTGTGGTATGTTTTGCCCAGACAATTATTAGGATCAGGCAGTTTGAAGGGTCCCGATAAAAGGTAACCACCACCCCATACAGCTGACAAAACTGAGTCAGGTTAATCCGTAGATTGCTGGAGTTACTCAGCCAGTGAATAGACTAAGGTGAATTTCTGAGTGGAGTGACAGTAATCATCTAACCAGAGTGTCATTTTCCCATCTCTCTCTATGCGAGATTAATACCTGTTTCTTGGGGCTGTAATGAATATAAGATAAGCTGATGTACAGTAGAGCCAGAAGACCATGAGCATTTATTAAATGACTAAACACCAGTTCCATGGCTCAGGCCCCAGACAGTGGTTCTTCACTGCTTTGAGAAAGTATTCCAAACTTATGTTTCCAAGCTAGTTTCTGTGTTGATTTTGAAGGATATGAAAGATGTCCTGTTCTTTGCTAGTTTGTTGTTGTTGTTTTTTAGTCACTAAGTCGTGTCCTATTCTTTGTGACCCCATGAACCGCAGCACTCCAGGCTTCCCTGTCCTTCACTATCTCCCAAAGTTTGCTCAAACTCATGTCCATTTAGTCAGTCATGCCATCCAGCCATCTCGTCCTCTGTCATCCCCTTCTCCTCTTGCCCTCAGTCTTTCCCAGCATCAGGGTCTTTTCCAGTGAGTCGGCTTTTTGCATCAGGTGGCCCAAGTATTGGAACTCAGCTTCCCATGAATATTCAGGGTTGATTTCCTTTAGGATGGACTGGTTTGCTCTCCTCGCTATTTACTGTTTGGTTTCAAAGCACAGGTTTTAGCCTTTTCCTTTGATTAAGCATCGTGATGGACCCCTCAGCACATAACACCTCTTGAGCAAAGTTGAGATTTAAACCAGTTATGTCCTCCTGCAGGTGTGAAATTGAAGCAACTCTTGAGAGACTGAAGAAACTAGAACGTGACCTCAGCTTTAAAGAGCAGGAGCTCAAAGAACGAGAAAGACGGCTAAAGATGTGGGAGCAAAAGCTGACAGAGCAGTCCAACACCCCGGTGAGTGCTCCCTGCAGGGCTCGCTGACCCCCACTCAGGAGACTGGCTGAGCATGGCAGCATGGCGCCTCCTCCCCTGCCGCCGCCTCATTTGCCGCCTCGCGCTGTGATGAGAGGACCTGCATTCATACTTGAGCAGCGCTTCCTATCTCTTTTCAATTAACAAACTTCCAGAAATGTAGAAGAAAAGCTTACCCTGTCTCTGGCTCTGTCCCTGAGAACTGTTACTCTGTCAGTGTGTGTGTATGTTAGAATTACAAAAATAAAATTCAGTGTATTTTTGCACCATCTGCAGTGTACTTTGCACCATCAGGTCCCCAGAGCCTATGCCTTGAGGCAGATGAACTCTTTAGAGTGAGTCTATCAGTAATTCATAAACACTACACCAAGGCAGTTAGCTGTCTGAGAAAGTCATTGATGTGTCAGAACTTAACCAGTTTTCCTTCTAAAAGCTAACTTAATGATCTATAAATGACGAGTATTAATATTCCTTACTCAATGTAGGGTCATGATCATGGGCAGCAAAAAAGTGGGAAAATAGTTCTCTCAGGACAAGCTTCAAGTATTTACTCTGCCAAGAAATATCTTGGTTTTTTCCAAATCTTGTATTTGGATTAAGATAAAAATTCTTCTTAAGAACTTCATTGTTTATACACTTAACTTGAGCTTATATGTTGACATGATATATTAAAGTCTAGTCAAATTACACCATTCTTTCCTGTTTTTTTTTTCACTACTAAAAAATAAAAATTCTGTATTGCAAAAATATGACATTCAAATAAAAACAAACTACAAATTTGTAAAATTAAATATTTAAGACAGAAATGTAGAGAGCTCACAGAAATAACTTTAAAAAAACCTAGGACACCAACAGAAGCATGGGGAAAGACTATAGGTACATAATTCACAAAAGAAGAGGTACAAATAACTAATAAATGTAAGAAAAGTTACTCTAGAAAACAAGGAGAACATTCTTCCCTATTTTAAATAATTTATTATTTAAAGAATTAAGTATAAATTTATCATTGACTTTTCCAGGGTTTTAAATGGGCAATATATACCCACCTTAAGATCACAAGAAATAATGATTAAAAGTACACTTGTTATATATTTTAAATTCATGTTTGATAGTTACTTGGGTGATTATACCTCCCAAATACTTAAATGTTCTTCAATTTGTGACCTTCAAAAAACTTTCCTATTTTTAAAAGTCTTGATCTCCATTAAGCAGTCAGTGCCCAACTGCAAAGTATTTAACAGTGTCTAAAGAGTAAAATAGTTTGCCTCTTTTTCCGATTTATGTGGAGAAAGAACCTGATATCCAAAAAAGGAACCTACAGTGAAATTAAATGTTTATTATCAGATTTAACTTTTTAAAAAATGACTTTGGTTATCCAGGGAATCCCAAAGTAAGGAACTGAGTAAGTAAACTTACTTGTTGTTATGGGTAAGACTGTCTTGTGGTATTAAAACAGTACCACATTTTGTAAATTCTGTGAATTTTATCTTGGCTTTCAAGAAAGAAATTAAGGAAAGCTTCCTGTTATGGTTGAACTGGCAGACTCAGAAAGCATTACGCTAAGGATCTGCAAGAGAACATTGCTTCTCCCAGAACTGATGAGAAGCAAAAATATGGCCACCTTCTGAAGAGAGTTGTGGGGGCTTTTAAGTACATTGAAATCTTAAGCTATAAAGCGCTGCATGGCTTGACTCTTTCTAAATGTAGCGTTGTAAGAAAAAAAAACTTTAAAGGACGCATTAAAGTATGCTTTAGAACCTTTCTTTGGCTTACGGGCATTAGTTTTGCTAAGAAATTATGGGCTGCCTTGCACACATTATTGCTATTAGTAACGCAGCTGTGTAATAAATCATGAAAAGCTGAGTGCACGGTAGGTTGTATGCTTGTGTTTTAACTGCAGAAAACTTTCTGTAAAGGAGCTGCTCTGAGGGCTACCTTCTAACAATGGACAGCATGCAGCACAATCTCAATGAGATTTTCTTCCTTTTTTTTTTCACCTGTGAGGCTAAGTTTTCTTTCTGTACAGTACTTGCTTTTAACGTCTCTTTTGCGTAGAGCTGGTATTTCTGAAGGAAAGAAGGTTTGTGCTCAGGTATTTTATAAGTAGGTTTTTTCTTTTATCCTCACATCAGTTTCTAGTTGACTTTAAATGAGGTTTCTGAGAGATGGATAAAATAAACCTTTTTAAAAGAAAGTGGCTGGAGACTCAGTAGCTGAGACTGTGTAGCCTCATCTTATAACTTGATATTTAAGTAACATCATAAAAAAATGTTTTATTGTATTTATTTCAAGGAAGAACAGTCTTCTCTTTCCTGAAATTAAAACACTAGTTAAAGATATTTGGGAAGATGGTTTCTCCGTATACAAATATGAACAATGTTTATTTTTAACAATTCTTGTAGCTTGATGTAGAAATTTTACTTCTTTTAAAAATAAAACTTATTTGAGAGGCATTTTTTGAGATCTTAACATAATGTGAGGAAGGACCTATGAAATAATAAAGTAGATAAGCAACAAAGAGATCCTGAGAATGTGTAACAATTGAAAAAAACTTTGAGAGGCTGGGAAATTTGACTGCAAGGAAAGGAATAGCCTGTTTCTGGTCTTAAAGGATTTAAAACAATTTCTTCTATGTAGCTGCTGATTTTTAGCTGAATTATGTGAAGTTCTTATTGAACTAATAACTATAGAGGTCTTTTCCTAATGAAGTTAAGATGATTTTTTAATAGAATTCAATTCCAACTTTAATTTAAAAATTAGGAAATTGACCTTTACTTACAGAATGTTAAGATCATCCCAGAGTTATATTATTTGTACTTTATCATAAATTTACCCTTATTTACACAGCATCAAAAATATGTCTTAATTTGCTTCTTTCTCAAAAGAAGAGACCATCACTCTTTCCAAGCCTAACAGTTCTACTCCTGAAGTGTGTATGAACAACATTTATGGAAATATGTTGGCTGTTTAAAATAATTATGTAAGATTGAAAATGTCTTTATCCATTATGAGAAGAATTCCTAGAAAAAAATTCTGAAAAAAAAGAAGGAAACTTGTAGAGATAGAGACCAAGGTGACAATCTAAATTAATACTAGTTTCCTGTCCTCCCAATTTTCAGATATTTACATACTTGTTTATACTTAGATGTCAGAGATGATCTAAAATTTGTTTATAAGTGAATTACTTCATAAATTGGATAACTAGTATTATATATCTGCCTGTATTAAATAATAGAGACAAGTGAATTCTAGACTCCTTTTTAGTAGTCAGATACTTAATCTAGCTAAAAAGATAGGTAACGACCCAGATCTCCCTAGAACTGTATTGACTACTGAACTGTTTTTATGCTTCCTCTAAGCATTTCTTCTTTGGTACACGGTTTCTTGTTTGTTTTGTTTTTTATTACTCAAGATTAATCTCTACTTAATTTCTTCATTAATATAATAGTTAACTTTTTCCATATGAATTTGGGAAAAATTCAGAGAAATTCTAAAAACTACTTTGTTTTTGCAAAATGAGGGTTTAAAACTTACAAGTTCCTTCCTATTTGAGAATTTGGCTTGCTATAGTGCTTTGCAAACTTTGATGTGATCTACTCTGTCATTTATAAATCATGATAAACATGCTGGAGCCAAACCTGCCATTAATAAATTCTCACATAATCCCCTACATTTGTTTCACTAATCATTTACTTTCCATGCAGCAGCCATTAATTTTGTGGTATCTGTTCCCTTGATATAAATTGGTCCTAATTTCTCTTTTTACTTCTGTCCTTTCTTCCCTCATGATAGCTTCTCTTGCCTCTTGCTGCAAGAATGTCTGAGGAGTCTTACTTTGAATCTAAGACAGAGGAGTCAAACAGTGCAGAGATGTCATGTCAGATCACAGCAACAAGTAACGGGGAGGGCCATGGCATGAACCAAAGTCTGCAGGCCATGATGCTGATGGGCTTTGGGGATATCTTCTCAATGAACAAAGCAGGAGCTGTGCTGCATTCTGGGATGCAGATAAACATGCAAGCCAAGCAGAATTCTTCCAAAACCACATCTAAGAGAAGGGGGAAGAAGGTCAACATGGCCCTGGGGTTCAGTGATTTTGACTTGTCAGAAGGTGACGATGATGATGACGATGACGGTGATGAGGAGGATAATGACATGGATAATAATAGTGAATGAAAGCAGAAAGCAAAGTAATAAAATGGAAAATGTCCGGGAAAACAAAAGAAGCTTGTTATCTCAGTCTGTACAAAAACCAGTGATGAGGTAGAAAACCGAGCACTGCATTTTTAGGCCAATCACATTTAGATAACTGTCATTTCTTTACAATTTTACTTTTGATTTGTCTTTGCTTACAGGAAAAGGGGGTGGGGAATTAAGCCAAAAAGGTCTGTTCAATGAATCAGCATATGTGGTGCCTGATTATAGAAACTTGTGATTTTATATGCAATATAGCATTTTTTTTAACTAATGACATTCTGGCTTTTTTTAATGAATACTTTACAATTTGATTTGATTTATCCAATTGCTTCAAAAAACTTACATTTTGGACAATCACTCTTAACCGCTAATTCTTTTCTGACACTTGATTTTCTTGTAACATACTACATTTTTTTCCCTTATGTAAATATACAGTACCGTCAGAAATAATTGATAGTGACTGAAAAATCCAACAGTAAAAAAATTGAGATGAAAAGAAGTTGTAACAAATACTTCTACAGAAATACCTAAGTGCTAAGAATACTGAGAGTGAGACCCAAGAGATGTTCTCAATAGTATGTTTGCAGGAGAAATACTCTAATTTGAAACCAGCATCAGATGTGGTACTTTCATACCAGTACTCACCCTAGAAGCTTCTTAACAGCACACTGTCATCTAAGGCTTAGCTTACACTTTATACGAAGTATTTTATACAAAGAGAAAGAGAGGATAAGGGATACTTCCAGACAGTGTGAGTGTTACTATGGTGCCGTAGGGGTTATACATGTGTCTGTTTTCCAGAAGGGTATGAGAATCCTGGATTCTAAATGCATGTAGAGATATTTTAAAGAGGGAACTAAATATTATAAAAAGCTGTCCTTACTTAGGCAAAAGTGCAGAATGAAGGATCCTTTTATAGCAGATAAAACTTTCCAGATTTGTCTTTAAAAAAAACCAAAAATCCCTGACTCGGCTATGCTGGTGTTAAAGAGAAGTAAATGTTGATGCTGCTCTGAAAACCTAGCTAGCCAGAGAGATATTTTCAAAATGTTGTCACAGATTTGTCAAAGCTTGTTTAAACTATGAAACACTTAAAAAAAAACTAAAAAAATTTGTATTATACATATATATATGTGTGTATATATATATACAGAAAGGCAAAAGAACAAAGACTTTTCTTCAGTCTAAGTTTGAAAGTAGTGCCATTCATTTGACTATCAACCCAAGGAACTTTGCGTGGTTCTTTTTATAGGAGATTTAAGAAAGGATATTATCATAGATATTATCTAACACTGTTTCTAAGTATATTTGATCATAAAAAGCCTCCTGGAATTTGAAGCATGACATGTTTCTAATCCCCATTGAGGGTAGGAAAATATCATAAAATGATCAATGTGCTATGTTTGCTTTATTTGGAAAATTACTAATGAAATGTTCTGGGTATGAAATGTAGACCACTCAGTACAGAACAGTGATAAAGAGAAGGATCTGGAATCAGCTTGTGATTCAAAAATTGCTGTGCAATCTTGGGCAAATTATTTAACTTGTATGTCTATTTGCTCATCTTTTAACATGAGAATGATAATAGTACCTACTTCAAAGGATTGTTGTGAGGGTTAAATGAAATGATAGACATAAAGCATTTAACACAATACCAAGCCCATGGTAAGTGGTCAGTTAATGTTAGCTACTGTTAACTGTGTCGGTGAAAAGACACTGAAAAATAAGTGGTCTCTGTAACCTGGAAAATGAAACTATCAATTTCAAGTAGTGTTTGTTGAGTAGGATAAGATGAAAGTTAAAGTGAACAACTTTCAGGAAAGATAAAGCAAACATCTTTAGAATGTAAGCTATGTGAGCGATCCACTGACGCCCTTTGAAGACCATGCACGTGGCAAGGTTTGCCTAGTCTGAGGTGTTTGCAGGCCCTGCTACCACCCATAGACCAGGCAAACACAGAAAGAAGCCATAAATGTTTTCCCTAGAAGATGGGCTCCCCACATGGCCAATCTAATGCACTTCCTGTGTCTATGCAAACTTAGACCCATATACCCGTAACGGCACAGTACAGTGCTGGTGACAGACAGGTGCAAACATCAACAGGCGTCCTGTCTGCACTCAGACATTCAGGAGTCCTCCCTGATTCAAGCCAAGCCACTCAAGCAGACCTTGGAGTGGAGCAGAGGGGATGGTTTTCAGCTCCTGCCTTCCCAGCATGCCCTGGGGCTCTGTGACCCTGTAATTGAAGGAGGGCCAGAGACCAGGTAGTTCAGAGCCTCTCGTTGCACGTCTTCCAGGCCAAGGTAAAGGCATCCATCCCACCAATGTTCTCGAGCCCCTCCTCTGTGCCCCATACCATTCTAGGGAACGGCTTGATGAAAATCTTTGCCCTCACACAGTTTACATACTAGTGAGTAGAGATTGACAACAAACAGAACAAATGCATCGTATAGTAAACATTTAAGTGGGCACTGGACACGCAGCAGAGAAGGAGGAGGTGGCTCATAGGAGAGTTTTGCGGACTTGCCAGTGTGGTCAAGAAGGGCCTCACTGATTATGGAATCTCTGTGGGCAGATTTGGGGATCTGTGTACCTCTGTAGGAATGTAGACCTTGCTTCTCATTTGAGACTAACCAGCAACAAATTTAGAATGTGTGAAATGAATGGGATGGTTTTTAAATTTACATTTTTTAAAATTTATAGCAATTAGATGTATTGTGATTTTACGTAAGATTTTCTTGCATTAATAAAAGCAGCCAAATAGGGCCAAAAGAGAAGGGTAATCACACAGCCATAGGCTTACCATCAATCAGGTAATATTTCTCTAATCTCTTCAACTGTGCCATTTTCCTGACCAATATTCCAGAGATGGTCAAAGCTCAATAATCTACCATCAAGAAACTACAAAGATTCCAGATATAGCAGAATTGATAACCTCGGTGATAAGCTTGAAATCTTCTAACCTAACATTGAGCTATAGATAATTACTGTATTGCACTGGCTATTTTACTTCTGTTCCAAATCAGTGTCCTTTCTAGGGTTTTGAACATTCCTTCAATCTGTATCATATAAACAGAATCTTAAAGTGGTCTCATACAATCTATGAAGATGATTTAGAAGACTTTAGACTCTATTATTGGCCCTATTAATTTTAAAAAGAAATGTTTATTAGTCATTAGTCATCTTCATTTCGAATGAAGATGTTAATTATACAGCTTTTAATTTACCTTTCAGATCAGTTTTTTAAATGGTAAATTATTGGTGTTAGAATTATTTCCAAATACCTGACTTACAAAAATGTACATTTATAAAGAGAATCTGAGTTAAAGAAACAGAATATAAAATAGGTAACTAATAAAAACCTACTGTATAGCACAGGGAACTCTGCTCAACACTCTATAATGACCTATATACAAGGAAAGATTCTAGAAAATGGCTACATGTATAACTGATTCACTTTACTGTACAGCAGAAACTAACACATTGTAAATCAACTGTACTCCAATAAAAATCAACTAGGAAAAAAAAGAGAAATATGAAGACTCACAATTACAGTTGAAACTCCAAATTGTGGTAATAATTATCAGAGCCATACAACTGAAAATATAACTACTGTTTTATCTTTTTTTCTTTACTCATAAAGCTGATCATGCAGAATTTGATGACACCCTCTCAGTGGTTCTCAAGCACAATAGCACTGTCACCAAATGGTGTTTGGTGATGCTGGGGCATATTTTTGGTTGTCTGGGAGTATATTTAGTGCCCACTGTCCCAAATCTTATGTGCCAGTCCCACCCAATAAAACAATTAAATACAAAAAGCCATGGCATTGTCCCTTCCTTCACTGAGAAACTTAGCTAAACCTGGCGGTTGTAGAGTTTCACATCTCATTTTTTTCCCCATAAACGTAATTACCCAAGTCAAAAGATGCATTTTCAGAATTACAACTATTTATACAATTTAATTTTGTCGATTCATGTCATTTACCTTAAATCCTTACTTGTGGGAATTGTTTCTTTCCCCTTAAGATTGCTGGTAGAAAGTTTATGAAACAGCTAAATTTACTAAGAGAGAGGGGCAAGGTGTCAGTCTCCTGTTACACTATTTTCACAATAAATAAAAAAGAAAAAATCACTGAGGTAGCTACAGTTCTGCAAAGTAGTCAGGTTAACTTAAAAGGACATGTTTCTTTAACAGTCTTCTTTTTTTAAAGAGAAATCACATTTTAATATTTTACATAAATAACCAATGGGAAGAGGTTGAAGACACACTTGTTTCTGATGCTCTGGAAATGTTGAGGGCCATTTTATAGCCAGTGATTTTTAATACGCAGTAGATTTGTTAGACTTTAACACCAGCTGGGGAATTCAAACTTGATCCCCATGAAAATCAAGGAATTGGGGGTGGGGGGAAGGTTTGGGAGAGATCTAAAATGATTTCTCATGGCACTATGATGTACACTACTTTGTTTTCCAGAGGTTTCATTGGAGTGGTAAGAATTTCATGAAAGATCATTTTAAAACTTATTTTGAGTTAAACCTTGATCCTTTTTGGTTTTCTTTTTTTTTGGATATACTAGACTTTTGACACTCTGCCTCTTGAGACTAGCAGAATCTACTATTCCGTATACATAATAGAGCATACTTTTTCTATAATCAGGTACCTTTTGCTGCTTTGGGATAAGACTGTTTTCCTGTGTAGATTTTAAGCATTGCCAGAGAGAAGAATCTGTCCTGTTCTTTTGATTGTAGCATAGCCTGATAGCTCTAACTGCAGCCTCTCTGATGAGGCTATCAGGACATCTGGGCAACTAGCTATGTTTCCTCGGACTCCAGCTTAGTTGGCGCTCCATTCACTGCCTGTGAGGAGCTTTCTGGCATGTGATTATTTTCTTCAGAATTAGAATTTCAGGCACCTACATTGACTGTCTTATATGGTGTGCAGAATAATAGATCTTTTAATGTCAGATACAATACACTGCACATATTGCTTTTGCACTGTTTTAAAATTTTTGTACTAAATGATAGAAAATATTTATATTCTTTGAGTGTGAGCTTTGAATAGATGGTATGATCACTTTATTGTTTTTTTTTTAAACAAAACGTTTTTCTCAAATATTCTATCGCAATGTTATTCTGAGCAAGTCGTACGCCAAAATCTTGTATCATGTTTGTATGGAAGATTAAATTTTACTCTTGTGTGGTAAGACTACTCAGTTATTGAGTTCATTGTTGGAATTTGATATTCCAACAGAAAGCCCACTATGTATTCAGAAATCCAAGTTGGTGTCATACATTTCATTTTGATGTGAACTTTTCTTTGCTTTCCTTTGTTTCAAGACTCCATTTTGCAATAAACGTTTTGACAGTAAATCCCTTTGTTATGTGTGACTGTGTATATCAGAGATTTGTTAGATTGGATTCCCAACATACTTTGAAGGAATCATTGTCACACACATGCCCATGAGTGTGAGCTCTTCTCTCCTGAAATCAATTGGAGTGTAAATAATGAAACTGTAAAGTGATGGGGCAGTCACGAGGTAAATGGTTTTGTTTGTTTTTTTTTCAATCCCCAAAGAGAGACAGAAAGACTTAGAACTCACCCTCCAGCAGAAACACTGATATGTTAACAAGCTACAGCAGACATAAAGGAAAGGGAAAGCCACTCTGTGACTGGAGATCATTAACTCTTCTTCCCTATCCTGCCAAACTCAAACCATCTTGAAGCTGTGCCTGGCTCCACAGCCTTCCTCTCACTGATCTTTGCAAGCAGCGTGCAAGAATCCTACCAGAGTGAGGGCTCACCCTGCATTCAATGCCTTCCCTTGGCGTCATCTTGATAAGCCTTTCTCAGAGCTCAAGAGAAGTCTTCCCCTCTCCTTCTGACATGAAAACCAGAAATGCTGGTTTTGATTAGTTGTTTCACTTACAACCTTTACTCAAGAAATATTTATCAGTTTTGTTGAGTGCAACATTTGGGGATTGTATTAAAAAATCAAAACATTGCATACATACCCACTCCCTGTAAGGCCAGCCTTGACGCAGGGAGCATCTCTGAGATGCAGTCTGTTGTTTCTTGAACTAATCAAATAATTTCCTTGTTTCACATTTGATCCTGTGATGGGAAAGGGGAATGACATGTTTCTGCAGCTATATACAGCTGCCCCATGAAGAAATAAAACTTGTCATGTGTTTTCTTTGATCAAGTTCTGTTTTCGGTCCTATTTCTCAAGTCACTCTCCTTCTTGCATTATTCAAGCAGATGAGCGCCTGTGACTACAAACATGAAGTATTTCAGAGGAGGATGGGGGAGCCCTGTAGGAAGCACATAGGGGTGGTGGAATATACATGCAGTGGTAGCGATTTGTACGCTTGCAACTTATCTCTACATCTCTAACTCTATGCATTCAGATTCACTGTAACTAGTGGGCTTTTAAAATAATTCTGTGTAGCCCCCTAGAGTTGGCTACATTTCCCCTTTATCTTGAGACATGCATACACTGTAACTGGAGCTCCAGTCAGCAAATGTGACATGCCTATCCTTCTTTGGTCCCCACTGTCAGTTTCCCGCCTTGTTGCTTCTCCTATCCAGGAGTCACCTCTCTTCTCCTTACCCTGCTGTGCCAGCTCAAGCCACTGTCCCTTCCATCCCCATGTTAGTCTATGAAACATTCTTTTTCCATGGTATAGCCATAGATGCTGAAGTGTATACCAGACAATTTAGCTTTGTAGTAAATGCAGCCTCCAATTTTACTCATTCAACAAATTGTTCAACAAAGATTTACCAGGTATTATGTGCCAGGCATTCTGCTGGGCATTGAGGAAACTAAGATGAAGGTGGATTCCTCCAAAAGTAAAATCCATGCCTGCTTCACCCCCTTAAATTAAAGACTCCCTGAAAGTAGAGGTATGACTTTCCTAACAAGGTTTTGAGCATGTGAATTAAAAACACCTGCAGATTAGAAGCCTTAGTCACCCACCCTCTGATTTTTACATAATCATAAAAGTAACCAAATTCAACTTTTGTTTTCAACTCACCCACACACAGAAAATATGTGTAACAGGGGTTGAAAGACACTTTGCCACATTATCTCATGAGCAGTCCAACCATTCTGGCAAGTTAGAGTTAGTTACAAGTAATGGCTGTTGTTGTTCAGTTGCTGGGTTGTGTCCGACTCTTCTCTGACCCCATGGACTATGGCCTGCCAGGCTTCTCTGTCCATGGGATTTACCAGGCAAGAATACTGGAGTGAGGTGCCACTTCCTTCTCCAGGGATCTTCCCAACCCAGAGATTTAATCCACATCTCCTCCACTGGCAGGTGGATTCTTTACACTGAGCCACCAGGGATGATAATGGCTAAAGGAAACTAATTCAGGTCACGAGACACAGATTTTCTCCCCCACATTATGCAGGTATTGGGTTAGTCAAAATGTTCGTAAGAAGTTATGGAAAAACCCAAACAAGCTTTTTGGCCACCTCAATATTTATTACTTAGTCTGTGGCCATGGAACATATATTGAAGCAAGTAGCCCTTTGACTCTGAAAATGGCCAGGTGGGAGTCCTTCTGAAAAGTTGTCTTTTGTGTTTGTACACTTGCCGGGGAGGGTGGTTACTTTAATTTTAGTTAGAGCAACTCTACCACCTGAGTTCCTTCGGGCAGCTCCGATTTCACATGTCCTTCTAATACTTGGTTTTAAAAATATAGTGCAAGTAAGACATTTAGTTAAAACTTGGAAATTCCCCTCTAAAAATAAGCATCTACAATATCTAGTTACCAAATGGTTGCTTTGGAATTTTCATTAATAAAATCAAATTATCTCCGTGTTGACTGAGAATCCCGAAGAAGGCTCTGGTGTCTGACAAACGTCAGAAATTCCTCGACTTCCAAGGCCTTCTTGTGGGAGGTAAAACTACTCTCAATGTGCCAACTACCAAGAGAGGAAAATCCCACGATGTGCAATCCCACTGTAACAGTTCACCAGGTGCAGTGACTTGTTACTGAGAGGTTGATGCACTCGATTGGCTTCTGTGGGCACCATCCTTAGAAACTTGAGAAATTCCTCTTAACAGGCAGGAAAATTGGTTTCCATTCAACATAACCTGCAGAAAGAACCAAGCCAGAACATCGGCCCAGAGTTAAAATATTGAAAAGAGGGGATAAGCCAAAAAGACAATGATAATATTCCTCTTTTTTTCCCCCATTTCATTCATATTTCCCATGCAGCTGCTGCCTTCCTTTGAGATTGGTGCTTGGACAGAAGATGATGTGGTAAGCTGCTTCTGTTAATGCCTCCTTCAACCTGGGATAGGGAGTTTATAACTAGGTCCACAAGTTAAAAATGCAGGTAGATGGTTCTGGGCCTTAGGAAAATCTAAGTAGGAGAAGTTGACAAATTCCATGTTTTTCTGTTTTTAAGGCAGTAATGATTTAAAGTAAGGCCTTGAGCAAAGCAAGTATCTCATCAAATCTTACAAGAGGATTCCACCTCCCTATTTGCTCTCAAAGGTATTCCAGAATGCAGCAATGAATCCCAGTTAAAGGGGCTTCCCAGGATACCAAATAAACATACCAGGAAAAAAAGTGATCTTATTTTCCCAGAAGATCAGGGTTGGACTTGAACCATGGTGGGGAAAGATTTGGTAAAGGCAGTGCCTTAGACCTGTTCATTTTGCCATCTTTACTCTGACCTTCCCAAGAAGGAACAGACCTGAGTTTCCAGACATTTCTCTACAGCTGGAGCCAGACAAGCCCAGTGTTTGGTGGAGGATGTGAAGAGATTGTTTAACTCCAAGGAAATCCCACACCCTACACTCTGGGTAGACACAGAGGAACAAGCCTCCTTAGCCTGTTTTATCTCTGCAGCTTGTTTCCTTGGTGAAAAACAGTGCTAAGAATTCTTGATCAGAGATCAGGGGTTTATGTCTGTCCGGGTCCAGCTTATAAGTTCAGGGTTTTGTTAAATGAAAAGTGGGGGAAAAGCTTGTATGCCAGCCTTAGCAGGCCCACACCCCAGGAAACAGACTTGGTACCCCAAGATCCAACTTGTTACTAGAAATTCTTGGGGAGGTCTCTGGAAGGTTTACCAGACTCAGTCTGGTTTTTGGACCGGGGCACATCCCTTCCTGCCCTTGGTCTTCTGCTGAAGTGATGCTACTTTCAGATGAGCTCATCCCTGTGGCTTCCATGGGGGGAGGACGCTGGCACCTGTTGCCTCTACTTCCCATTCCCTGAGCCCCCAGGGATTCTAAATTTCCTGCCAGCCCTGCTTAACAAGGAGAGAGGACTTAGGATCTCCTCTGTTCACAGACCTGGATATAATGCCTTCATCCCCTGCTGCAAAGTTGGCCTGTTTCATTTGAGAAGAAATGTTTTCAAAGGCACTGAACTCCAACAGCTATTTTTAGTCTTTGCTCTGAGGCTGAGTGGTTTTCAAACCATTTAAATAAAATTCCAAGGTCAAAGGCTCCCTAGAGAACTGGGTCTGGCCCCACCATTCTGTCTCCCTTTGCCTGGGTAGTGTGAGGGGCTACGGTAAACACGTGCCAAGTGAGTCAAGGATTGAGGTCGCTGCGTCCAACCTCATTCTGTGTAGAAAGCTCCATGCTTTAACTTGTCTTGGGCCACAGAGCTACATCACGACCAGGCCTAGAACAGAGGATGCATATTATCCATTTTTCTGCCCACTGCCATGTGGTCCCTGTTTTTCTATAATTCCTGGGTAAACCAGTGCCCTTGAACACCCCAGCGGACCACTGGCACATGAATGGAAAGGGCATTATAAGTAAGAATCTTCTCAAAAGGATTTTTAAATGTGTTTCAAATAAGAAGTAAAACCAGTAGTCCTCCAAGGGCCCAAGATCCCCAAAGGGAGGGGTATCTCCAATTTGAAAACTTGAAGCTTTAAAACAATGAAGAGAAAATCTTCGGTTTTCCCTTTGCAGTTGAGCAAGAATTAAACATATTTTACCCAATGAACAACTATGTGTCTTACTGTTAAGTCTGGCCACTGACCATGAATGAATCTTCAAAACCATGTGTGTCCTCTCTTCCACAGTATTTTTGGGTTCAGCAGCTCGTCAGAAAAGGCAAGTGGAACAACTTACCTTCTTAATTCATGGAGTTAACTTTGCTTGGGATGTGACTGAGTCTAATTTTATTCTGCCTTCTAATCCCTCCCTTCAGGTGACTCTTCAGCAGAGATGAGTGTGTATGCAAGCTTGTTTAAGGAAAACAACATTACAGGAAAGCGACTGCTTCTTCTCGAGGAAGAAGACTTGAAAGACATGGGCATCATCTCCAAGGGGCACATCATCCATTTAAAGGTACCTCAGAAAGGGAGACCATTCCGTCAGCAGATGTCTATTGAGCGCTTACTATGGAGTGGGTCATGTGTCATGTTAGAGGCTGAGCTGATGGTCATAGCGCCATACTTCATACCAGTTGCGCATTAGCTGCTGCCCCCATGGGACGCCTACTTCCTCCACATAATCCCCAAACCAGCAGAAGTCACCTGGATACTCTGCATAGCACCCTGTGTCCTCAGGATGTCTCTGGTCTAGTGGAGAAGACAGGTATTGATCATGCAAAAATGATTAACACGACAGCTTTAAGAAAGGCCACAAAGGAGAGGTGAGGTTGGGCGGAGGAATGGCTTCTGTGAAGGGGTTAGGAAGGAATTGAGAGCTGAAGAACCAGGAGGTGTTGAGCAGGTGAAGGACACGGGGTGGAGGTGTTCTGGGAACAAGGCACCACCTGTGGCGAGGCCTCAGAGTGGGAGGAAGCGTCCTGTACGCTAAGGCTGCGTGTGCATGCAGAGCTGCCAGCCCCCAGGCAGTAGGAGGTGACTTCCTTTGAGGCCAGACTGGATATCCATTAGGGACCCCAACAATGCCAGAGCATGTCTGTAGACTGACTGAAGCTTGAAGCACCACAGCATCTAAAGCCATAGGAATTGTGTGTTCGGTCTGCAATCTTCCAAATTTTGACCCAAACAGACACCACTATATGTATCTTCTTATCTCTCATCTTCTCGGGAAATCCTAACATTTCCCCCCAAAACTTTAGTCTTGAACCCTTTCAAGGCTAAACCTCTGTTCTTGTTGTTGCTTTCTTTCTTTTTTTTTTTTTTTTTTTTTGTAGTTTAACAACCAGATCTGATATTTTGTTTCTTTGTTATGTTTTGCTTTTTAGTTACTCAAACCAAACCTCACTTGCTTGCATCTGTGTGCACCTTGTTATTAATCAGAGGTGTGTTTCAAGAGCAATCTTATGAGAAAATCAAATTTGCTCTCTAAACCACCTCAACCCCAGTGTCAGTGGTTGGAGGGGTAGGCATGAGTTAGAAAGAAGAAAGATAGAATAAAGAAGGAAATGTAGAAAAAGCAACTTCTTATCCAAATCCACATTGTGACAAAGGTTCTACCAACATGCCAATAACTGTTCCCTTTTCCTCAGTTGGGGCTACTGATACCAGGCTTTCCAGGGAAATCTCCCCTGAAGTTCAAAGAGAACACATCCACTCCTATCCTGTGGGCCCTGGATCCATATAAAGATATCCTTACAGCCCCTCAGCACCCTTTGGCTGATGGCTTAACCTTAACCTATCATCTGCTCCCTCTCAGAAGATGGACAGGAAAGCTCATGCACACACATACACTTCAAATGCTGATAAATAATTTAATCTCAACCTATGACTGTGGGCGAATCCATCCTGAAAAGCAATGCTGGCTTAGATGGCCCACAGTAGGAAATATTCTTTTCTCTGGTACAGAGAGAGGTGTTTCAGGATTCGAAGAAAGATCTGGTAAATCGTGTCCTATTTAGCAGGTGCCAAAAAGAAGCTCCCAACTCCCCTTCGCCTCTCTCTCAGTCACAGTGATTTCAATATTCCCAGACTCAGCCTAGGACAGTCTTAAGTTTCTCTCCATGCTGGTTGGTATCCTTAAAGCAAGCAATGTCCAGACTTACTAATTATTGTTCAACAAATACAGTGGATACCTGCTAATCAGAGTCCTGGGCCTGTGAATAAACAAAGAATCCTGCCCTTAAGGAATTTACATCCCAGAAAAGAGATAAAATGTACATACAGCTTCTCTTAATTTGAAGTCTTGGCAGTTGGGAGTAGAGTGGCTATCCTGAGTTTCAAAGGAAGGGTGTGACCAGCATCTGCGGGGACTGGAGACACCCCTCAAGCTCCTGGAAGAGTCTGCTTGTGCACAGAAAGACAGTGAGTCCCCAGAGGTGGGGGTCTCAAAAGTCAGCTTTGCAGACCCTCCACCTCTGCCAAAGCCAGGGCTGTGTTAACAGTGGCTGTTCCAGGGGTGGGGAAGGGTTGGGGGTGCTCAGCCCACAGGTGACACTCTCTTAATCTCAGCTAGGGTCCCAGGCACTTCTGACAAATAAACGTATATGAGAGGGAAAGAATAAGGGGAAAGGATCATGGAAACAAACCTTTCCATGGGAGGTCTGGGAGCATCCTGCATATATTCTTTAAAAAAAAAAAAAAAAAAAGGAAAGATTCTTTTCCGTTACTGTTTATCATAGGATATTGAATATAGTTCTCTGTGCTATACAGTCAGACCTTGTTATTTATCCATTCTATGTACAACAGCTTACATCTGCTAACTCTAACCTCACACCCAACCTCCACCCCCTTGGCAACCCCCTGTCTGTTCTCTATGTCCATGATTCTGTTTCTGTTTTCATAGATAGGTTCGTTGGTGTCATATTTTAGATTCCACGTATTGGCTTGGCCAAAAAGTTCGTTGGTTAGTGAATACATTGTTCAATAAAGTCTTGGCGAAAATGAAATATGTCTTTTAGTTTTACTTAAAACTGAACGAACTTTTTGGCCAAGCCAATGCAGAAAGGGATATATTGCATATACTCTTAAGGCAATGAAGATAAAGAAAGGATCCTTCAAGCTGGGCCATTCGGAATGGGACACCACAAAGGGACCTCCAGCCTGGAGGAGCCCACCTGGTCCTTGTCAGAGTGGTCTACACACACACACACACACACACACACACACAGACACACACACACACAGAGACACACACACACACAGAGACACACACACACACAGACACACAGACACACACACACACACACACACACCACCCCACCCCACCCCTCCAATCCTGAGGGTGAGAAAGTGTCCTCCATGCTCTGTTTTCCCACTGAGGCAGGCAGGGCATTTTTACACACACACACACACACACACACACACACACACACACACACACACACACACACACACACACCACCCCACCCCACCCCTCCAATCCTGAGGGTGAGAAAGTGTCCTCCATGCTCTGTTTTCCCACTGAGGCAGGCAGGGCATTTTTACACACACACACACACACACACACACACACACACACACACACACCACCCCACCCCACCCCTCCAATCCTGAGGGTGAGAAAGTGTCCTCCATGCTCTGTTTTCCCACTGAGGCAGGCAGGGCATTTTTGTAAAACTTCTAGGTGAGTGAGCCTCTCAGCCCGCAGATGGTAGATCATAAAACTGGAAAGTGGACAGTCTGCCCACCTACCCTTTTGCTATTTGACTGTCCTGTTTAGCCTGTCTTGGCTCCCGCCTTGTTGAGCCTGGAAGCCCGTGTCGAAAGAATAAAGCCAAATATCCAATAAGTGCTGATTACATTGTCAGGTGTCAATGGCTTTCATTTCACTTTTAAAAAATGCATCTCATTTTTCTCACGTTGGTACTTTTTTACTCTCTATGTGATATGTTTGGTTCGCAGAAAAGCTGGATTATACCTGATGAGTATGAAAAAAAATCATAATTTAAATTGTGCTCCTTTCCTTTAAGAGTTCTTTGTGCTCCACTGGGGGACAGAGCTTTGGACACAAATCCATGGGAAAGCCCGCACAGTGCAGTAAACCCTTCATTGAGGTTTTAGCCCTAATGGGAGCCTCTGGCGCTATATTCGTGTTCTTTGTTGTTTTTCCCACAGTTACTCGAGGTGATGACTGCATTCTCTACCCTAGAATATTAACTTGTTACTACTGTACTCTACCAGAGTTTGAAGAAAGCTTTTACTTTTTTTTTTTACTCTGAGGTTTAACATCTTTAAAATATCTTCCTGTTCCATTCAATAATTATAAAACTACCTATAATACTTTGAACAATCAGGTTTATTCTCAATAGATGTTGGATAGTAACATCCCCAAGGCATTTTGTGGAATATATAAATAAAGAATGCCTTTATATGTGCACAATAATTTTAATCCTTTCTTGGCATTATCAGGTCATTAATAATTTTTTTTTTTTTTTTACAGTCAGCCATTGAGAAATTAACCCACGATTACCTAAATTTGTTTCACTTCCCACCACTGATTAAGGTAAGTAAGGTTTTTGCTTGCTAAGAATATGCACCTTTTATTGACATATGCACCTGCCACATCCACACCTAAATTTGCCAATGTCGGGAACTGTTGTTTGAAGTGAAATTCAATCATATCTGTCCAACAAAAGGCCCTTTGAGCAAACCTTAGGATGTGCATATATTGAATACCCTTGTTCCTTGCAAGTTGAAATATTAACATCACAGTCATGATAAGAACAACACATGTCACCTTAGTAGCTTGGGGACATAAGGGCTAACATTACAGGTAAGGACTTCTGGCCTCCCACCTGGCTCTGCAGAACTTTGTCCAACATGGAAACTGCTAAAGGAATTCACACACTAAGCTCTGGATGACTTCTTGCATTGAGGGGTAGGAGTTTTATTGTTTGAATAACAAATAACATTGAATAACATATGTTAAGCAATATATTTAACATGCATGCGTGCTAAGTCACTTCAGTTGTGTCTGACTCTTCACGACCCCATGGACTGTGGCCCACCAGGCTCCTCTGTCCTTGGGATTCTCCAGACAAGAATACTGGAGTTGGTTGCCATGCCCTCCTCCAGGGGATCTTACCAACCCAGGGATCGAACCTGCCTCTCTTATGTCTCCTGCATTAGTAGGCGGGTTCTTTACCACTAGCATCACCTGAAAAGCCCCATGTTTAAATATAGTCTAAAGGTATTGGCATAGTTTGTTATAAAACTAGTAGATACTTGTAGGAAGTACACAGAATTCTTCTCATTCACTAACCATTCTAGTTTTCCATCTCTGAGTCCTCAAATGTTCATTTTGTTCCTCTGCTTGGTCCTCCATCTGCAGATACTCTAGGAACTGCATTCTTCTTTGGGAATAGGGTGTAAATATCTCGAGTGTTGTGAAACTTTCAAGGTGAAGGGACAAAGATACATTTCTAGGGGAAAATTGCACAAGATGCATTGTGAAAAATGTAAGATGGTGGCATTCAGTTTGTAGTGCATGAGACAAATCATTTGATAAGGTTTCCAGTTTTTTTTCGAGGGCGGCGACTGAGTCTGTGGAGCGACCCCAAGAGCCGGAGCTGCCATATCTATCCCCTCTTCCACTTCCCGCTCCAAACAATAAAAGGTCATTCGTACGGTTAAAAAAAAAAAAAAAAAAAAAAAAAGTTTCCAAAGGCTTAATACGTCGTTTCTCTTGCTTTAAGCAATTGGAATGTGTGGCATAATAAAAAAAAATTAGAAGTTAAACAGTAGATTAGAATGGAAAAAGAAGTGCTGGGAAATCATCTCCTTTACATGAGAAGTAAAAGTTAAAACACTATACGAAATAAACAGTGCTTGGTTTTCTGTTTCAGGGCTCAGCAGGTGAACCAGAAGAAAATGAGGAAAAAATAGTGAATCTTGAACTCGTTTTTGGTTTTCACTTGAAACCAGGGACTGGCCTACAGGTAAATCACATTTTAAGTCCTTTGGATAAATTTCAGTCTAATTTACTCCTTTTCTCTCCTGTAACTCAGTGGTTTTATATACCCCCTACCAGCTGGTAACATTTATAGACTTTATAAAATAGAATTTAGTTGAAAGGCTGCCAACTGCCTCTGTAAGTCAATCTAGGAATCTTTCTCATCTAGCTGAAGAGTCCTGTGTGAGGCCACCCAAACCCTCAAGGAAACTCACTGCAAACCATGGAGGATGAGGGGTGGGAGTTAAGGTTGGGGGCACAGACACTAGAGTAATCGTTTATGCTTCCTGGTATCACAGCTTCCTGATTCCATTTTCTTTGGGTCTTTGTTGTTGTTTAATTTTTTGGCCATGCCTCATGACATGTGAGGTCTTAGCTCCCTGACCAGGCTCAAACCCGGGGCCACTGCCTTTCAATCATGGAGTCTTCACCACTGGACTGCCAGGAAAGTCCTGCCAGTTTCTTTGTTTTTTAAGGAAAATCACTTTTATAATATTGAGAGTAGAACAATACCAAGAATGGAACTGTAGGCAAAATGGAAACCCAAATTATCAGCTCTAAATGGGGTGGCAGGACTTTTGACCAATTCTCATCCAGTTGGAGTGCTACTCGATGTTATTTTTAGAATCTGGGCAAATGGTGTGGGCTAGATGGCATGTGAATTGGAATCATAATAGGTTTGTGTTACTTTGGATTACTATGAATAGCTAGTAATAGTGATCACGTCTACTAATAGGGACCACTCATTGTGTTCCAGGCATGTAGGACTCAGGTTTACACATAATGAGACTAAGGCTCTGAAAAGCTAAATAATTTGTCCAAGGGTTACACAACCAGCAAGTAGCAGAAGAAGGACCTGAACACAAGCTTCTCTGACCCCAGAACCAAGCTCTTAACTACTGCACTATTGGTACCTTTGCTTTGATGCCACAGAGAGACCTTGTAAATACAACTCCTCACTACCTGAGCCCGTTGCTTTGGGAGAGCTGGTGGGCACAGCTGGCCCACTGGCCCTCACTAATTAAACCTTGCTTACCCCAGGCCATTCCTGGAACCAGTGCTTGGGAATGATAGGAAATTGTTGCAAGGGGTTAGTTTCACCTGGGGCTTCAAAAGATGCTCTTTCTAGACACCTCACAGAGTGTTTTACTTGTACCACTGCAGGTATATTGATGCTCTCGCTGAATGGAAATCTTAGGCTCCTTGTTTGGGCCACAGAACTTGGATGAGTGAAAGCTGCTCTGACTCCAGGTGTCTGGTGTAGGATCGCTTTTCTTCTTCCTCTGTGATCGGATCACTGTCTATTCATTCCTGTGGATAGAAGCAGCTATAGAAGGGGGCATAGGAGAGTAAGCTCCTCTCCAACAATAACCAAGGGCCCTTCCAATCCTGAGAGTCTGTGCCTGGGGATACCCTAGGTCCATCTGGTGATAAATAAGTTGCACATTGTAATTTGTCTTCTTTGGCATCTACAGCTCTATGGAACTTAATTTATGAGTATTCTGTGTTTAAACATTTTTATGGCTTGTAGGAGGTAAAAGAAGGGGCAAGAATTTTCTTAAAAAAGACTTGTCAAGAGTAGTTTCAGCCAAGAAAATTATTTTCAATTCACAAAGAAATGACTTGTTAATACACACACAGTAAAAATCAGAAGCTATAAATAATATTGGAGACCAAATACAGTAGTATGGTTTTGACCATGATAGTATATAGACTTCTTGAGTCATTGCTTATCCACAAGGCCTCAAGTCACTGGAACTTTTGATTATTTGCTGATCCTTGGTCACCCATGCAGAATAATAATTTCATCCATCCACTCAGCAGAAATTTACCAAGAACGTACTGTGTGCCTGGCTTTTTGCTAGATGCTCAGAATGTAAAGTTTAAAGGTATAGCACTGCCTTGCAAGAAACCCACAGTCTATGGGAAGAAATAGACAAGATCAATGAATGGTTTTAATACAGAATGATGCATTTTTACAATATCATGCACATCATTTAGTGAAAGCACAGTGGATGAGCACTGAAAGGGGTGCAGAAAGGAGTCAAAGGAGGATCTTGACGTCTTCATGGTAGAGGTGATGCTTGAACTAAAATTTCAAAACTATCAAGAACTGTTATGTTAGGGAGAAGACATTGAAGGCAAAAGGGACAGCATGTACAAAAGTTCAGAAGCTAGGAAAACACAGGTAGCTCTTCTTTGGGCTAACTTCTATGAGACCTCACAACTCAAACCTCGCTGCCTCTGGGGCAACTTATCATAGTGTAGGTGGAATAGAATGGTGAGAGTTTAGGCCACAACGGTGACTGGAGACCAGAAAAAGTGCTGTCTTGTGTGCTAAGCTAAGGAGTTTGAAGAGTTCTAAGCATGGCGTATAGAAGCTTCCCTGGTGGCTCAGTGGTAAAGAATCCTGCAATGTAGGAGACGCAGGTTCAATCCCTGGGTCAGGAAAATCCCCTGGAGAAGGAAATGGCAACCGACTCCAGTAATTCTTGCCTGGGAAATCATCCATGGGGTCACAAAAGAGTTGGACATGACTTAGCAACTGAACAGCAAGAGAGGATGCTATTTATGTTTTTAAATGATCTCCGAAAAGCACAGGTGAGCTGGATGAATTGTAAAGCACTCAGGACAGGGTGAGAAAGACCTGTGTATGGCAGAGACAACCAGGTGAAAACGGCCAGGAGCTGAGGCTATGACAGTGCCATGGAAGTTCCAGCATCCAAAGAACTGATGAGACCACATCTCTAGCTGGAGCTGGGGTCTGAGGGAGGAGCCAGGATGCTGCCCAGGTTTCTAGGGTGAGCGACTGGCTAGATGACATCATAATGCAATAGATGAAGAGTGAAATATACAGTGCAAATGTAACACTAAGGCACTAAAAGTATAAAGAAGTAACTGGAATGGGTGAGGTTAATTAAGAAAAGAAAAGCTCCCCCCCCCAATTTTTTGGCTGTACCTGTGGCTTGCAGGATCTTAGGTCCCCGATCAGGGGTTCAGTCAGCAGTGAAAGCGTGGAGTCCTGACCTACAGGGAATTTCCAGGAAAAGTTTTTTTGGAGGGATGTTTTGAATATGAGCTCAAAAGGCTCATGGTCCTTTGCAAATAATTTTCTGAATATGTTTAAAACTTAGGCTTAGAGAGTCCTTCTTTCCGAAGAGCTCAAGTTATTTCATCCTTGTCACCTCATTTACCCTCCTTGGCATTTCTGTGAGATGCATAAGGCACATGGTATTGTCATTTTTGATTAGAGAAAGTGTGTTCCCAGCCTAGGGTGAGGAGAGGATAGAGCTGAGACCAGAAATTACATCTTCATCATAACCTTTATATTAAACATGTACTTGCTCTCACTCCTGGCCAAGATATTTAAGCCATCTGGAGACATTCACAAAATAATCCTCGAGTAAATTAGTGTCCAGATCTAAATTACCCAATTATGTGCTAGGCTATATCCTAACATTATGAAATATCTTCTCACAAATGTGCTTTAAATTGCAATTTCAATTCCCCACATGAAAACCTTGTTACATTGACCCTTCAAGGTGGAACCCAAGAGAAAAAGACATCCTCAAAATTCCAATTAACTGAGTTCCCATAAGCCCATCTTTATGGAGAAGGTGCAGCCTTTACCCCCATCTTCATGACTGGAATAAGTTAAATGAGAACATTGAGGCTTTGGAACTTCTCTCCAAACAATTAAAATGAAAGATGTGTTCTAAAGGCAGCTATTGGAAATAATGTATGGCAATGACTTTATCATGAAAATAGTAGCTGTGTTTTCCCACTGCCTCTGAAAAGGGCCACCAGCTAGCTACCACTTAAAATTGGTTTGTTGTGCAGAAACTGGCCTACTGAGAGGAAACAATGGAAATATGGCCTTATCCACAAATATACAAATATATGTAGAAAACAAAGGCTTTCCTTGTAAGACCTGTCAACTTTTATGGTCAAAGAACTCAGGCTAAATTCCGTTTTTTAAGCTTCATTTTACAACCAGATGGATTATGGTACATAAGTGAGGCCAAACCAAGGAAAGCTTTTCATGTCTGGGAGCTTCTGCCAGCTCCAGTGGTCAGAGCCCCTGACTGTGACCCCACCTCTCGAGATGACCAGGCCCTCATCAGACTCCAGCACCGTGAGTGATTTAAGAATTTGTCCACCAATGAAACCAACATCCTTTTTCCTTTCCTTTTCTGAGACAACCTGGCAGGAGAAATAAGTGGACCAAAGACTTTCCTGACAATTTAAATTAATAAGAAGTTGAGAATGAGTTTCACCCATTTACCCATTTCTACAGAGTAAAATTAATTATCAATTTAAAGAACATTGTGCATTGAGGCAGCCTCGAAGTTGACAGTGGTATTGGCAGAAATTGGGTCTTTCTCAGCTCAGGTTTCCTGGGCGAGTGCTTAAAATGCTTATGATAATTATTATTATTTCATACCTCACCCAGACACTGTGGCAAGTACTCTGCAAACATTTTTCTGGTGTGATCATTATAGCCCACCCTCACAGGGAGGAGTATCCCTGTATTAGACCAGGAGGAAACCAAGGAGGGGAGAGGAAGAGCTCCTCCCCCAGAGTCCCTACCTAGTTAGGGGCAGGTCCAGCCCAAGGCCTCAGGCACCATGTCATACTGCTTCTTTCTGAGAAGTATCATGCGTGCTAAGTCACTTTAGTCATGTCCGACTCTTTGCAACCCCATGGACTGTAACCCACCAGGCTCCTTTGTCCATGGAATGCTCCAGGCAAGAGTACTGGAGTGGGGTGCTATGCTCCCCTCCAGGGGATCTTACTGACTAAGGTATTGAACCCTGATCTCCTGCAGGTCCTGCATTGCAGGCAGATTCTTTACCACTGAGGCACCAGGAAAGCCCTTGAAAAGTATCAGATTCAGTCCCCAAAATAGGTGCATTGGCAGTAAAAAGGCAAACACTTTTTTGGACATTTAATACTAAACCACCACTATTTTTGTTTCATGTAGAAGGTGCCTTGTGTTTTGTAACCTAAGGCCTTTGACTTGCTACAGAAGGAAAGTGGCTTACAGAATCTCAGGCAGCTTCATGCACTCCCCAGGGTGGCAACCACCCATTTTATTGGAATATTCAGGTGCACAGAATTTCTTATTATATCTCTTATCAACTCGCCAGTCAGGAGCATTGATTCTCAAATTGCCAAGGAATAAACTATCAAATTACCCAGCAGTTTTCTCACCGAGCTCCTTTTGAGACTCTGTGTCATAAAAATTCAAAAGCAGAGTTAGGAGGGGACTCTCCGAGGAGCCATCTATTCCTTGTGAGTGCTGGACAGTTGTAGACTTCGCTCCTGAGTCCTTAGTCCGTTTTCTCCCCCATGGGGCAAGGAAACCTGATTGAAGCTGGGATTCCATGAGTCTAAGTGGATCCCTGCAGTAGAGAAGAGATGGGCTTTAGGGGAGAAGCCTGGGGAAGGACACCTTGGCTCCAGCGGACCCTTAATTAGACAGGCTTCCAGCAGCATTTGAAGAGGCAAGCAAACCAGAAAGAGAAAACAAGAAGGGACATTTGGAAAAGGTGGAAGCGGCACCAATTGCCCGCTTCAGAGTAGAAGGCTTTTGTGTCCCCTCCCCATCCCTCCTTCCACCCGTCCCTGTAAGCACCTGGCCCCTTTCTGCCACTCCCCAACCCAGGAAATTCAGTCAATAGTTTTGCTTCTCTGGTTGTTTCATCTATAGGTTAAAAATGCTGCTTTTTACAAATACTTCCCACTCACTATTGTGCTTTTACATCTTTATTAGATTGCTTATAAAATGTGGCATTTAATAAACTTAATTGAATCTCCAGGCCCTTTCTCAAAGCACTATAAATATCAAAAACTGTCAAATAGGGCTTTTTTCCCTCCTTTTATATAGTTTTTATAAATGGATAGATAAACATGAATAAAATAGAGCACAAAGAACAGGATTTTGTAAGGAAGTAAAAAGCCAACACCTTTTGTAATTTCAGAACTGAAAGGCAGTGCTTTGCCTTACTTTGATATGTCTAGCGTTTATGAAAAATTCAGTGTAGGAAAGTTGATTTTCCATGACCAACTATTTTTGAGGATAAAGATACATGTACACAAGTACGTGTTTGTAGTCCTCAGTATATAAGCTTGCAGTGGTAGGGTTCTGTAAGAAATACAAGTTTTAGTGGACAGCAAAGGAACAAGTACAGTTCAGAATTTGACCACATGACTTGCTGCTGATTTCTAATTAGCATTGGTTATATGCTTTGTCAAACAGGCCAGGCAGCCTCCTATAGAACTAAAACAAAACTGGAGAGGTGTCCAGTACATCATTGCTGATGGACTGATAGTCATGTGTAGAACTGGTGTGCCAGAATATGTCTAGTAAACAGGGAAACCAACCCTGACGTGTAGTGTCTGCAGTTTTCCATGGTGTCAATACTCCTTCTATGGCCAATTTCAAATTGCCAGTCTGACATCACCAAACTCGAAGTTGGAAAGAGACGAAAGTAGTCAGCTCATGAGGGCTGGCCCCAGCACAGACTGAATCACTCTTAGTCTTCTTGATCAAGATTATGTGGTCCTTTCAAAATCATGAGTAGCACGGAAGCATGCATGATGAAACATAGGCTTAAATAAATCACAAACATCTTATTGCTGGTTTCCAGCTATATTAAAATGTGTAGTTAGCTCACAGAGCTCCAAGCTCCCCAGAAACCCACTGTTGGCTTAGATCCCCTCGGGTGGCTGTTGGCTCGTACAACTACACTGCCCATAGTGTATGAATCATTCCTTAGGATTTGAGTTTGTAAAAAGTAAGAATGTAATTATAGAAACAGAGAAACAAGACTTAAATTTGTGACTGCCTTTTAAAATGCCTCTAACAGCCACCGTTGGCAACTCCATGATGACAGGCACAGTTGTTGATAATAACAGAGATCTTTGCTTTTAGAAGCAGGTTTGGAAAAGTCTTTGTGGATCTGCAGAGAGACGGCCTCCATAACTCACAGTGATTTGTGTTTCCTGAACCAAAATTTAGATCTTGGAAATAATCAACTGTACAAGGACAGATTATTTGAACTAAAATTAAAAGCACTATGTTGGAAAAGCAAAGATATATGACAACCACATCAACATTAAGATGTGAACTGAGAATAAGGATGCCTACTAACTGGGACAATCTTGTTATTTCTTTTTTCAAAAAATTGTATTCTAAAAGAAAATAGAAAAAAGTGTATTTCTTGGAGTCATCTCTAGAGACATGGGAGGAGGCAGGAGAAGTAAGTAGGTAAAAGAGCTGTTTTTGTATTTTGAGTAAAATACTTTTGTATTTTGAGTAAAAGTCCTGGGTAAAAGTTTATTTGTAGCCCATTCTGTAGTATTAACAGTTTAAGCAGTAATTAGGTAAGCCAGACCACTTTCTGTATTGGTTAAGAAATCTAGTTGGAGACAGGATAGATTCTTAATTATTAAAAAATCAATAAGAAGATTTACCATTCTTTTTTTCCGAGATGAATTCTTAGTACCTTCCAATTTCAAATGCAGTTTAAAAATAAGTAAATAAAAAAGCCTTTTCCAAATATGTCAACTAACATCTGAGCCATTTTAGGTAGTCAAGTATGTAATGCATCATATGAAAGTATACCTCACTTGACTTCTCACTTTATTTTAGCACCATCCCTAAAGTCTTTTTTCCATCCATAACTCAAATAAAAACCCCCCAAAAGGCAACAGAACAACCTTATCTCCAGTGGTGTCTAGTTGGCACCGGTCTGCCCTGACCTTAGACACAAGCCATTGTTAAGGGTATAACGCATTTACATATTTTGCAATAAAACATCAGTTATTTGCATTACTGTGTCAAGTTTTATTTGATTCTTTCACCTAAAAATGACTCATTTTCCTTTCTTGTATTTTAAAAACCAACTACTCTAAGCTTGTTTGAGAATAATCAAAAATTGCCCATTTAGCTAGAAGTCATTTTCTTTTCAAAAGGCAAATGTTATTTAATCTTTCAGCTGTTCATTGTGCCATCATAAATACTTTCTTTTCAGCACAGTTGTGGGGACTGAAATGAGCCCACTAATTGCCTCCCATTTCGACTGACATGTGGTGGTTTAGTGGAAAGAGAACACAGCAGGGAGAAGGAAATAGGAGGCTGAGAAAATGAGAGCTAATTATTTTCACTGCCTCATGTCAGGCTCTGTGTCAGCCTTGTTTTTACAAACTGGAAGGTTTAGCACTAAATAAAACAAACTGGCGTCATGTTTTTATATACTGGCAGTGTCATGGAAGCAGCTGCACATCTCAAAGACAATATAATGCCTGCGTTCGCATGGACACCATCTGACAGACACTGTGAGCCACGGCTAATGAGGACATCACAGTGGTGCCAAGGAAAGGTGCTGAATTATGTATGATTCTTCATCAGTACAGCAATAGTCCTGTGCATCATTATGAGACATTGTTTTGCTGGAGAGATTAAAACATTCTTAGTTCCAGACCCTGCAACCTATGTGCGCTGAAAGAGGTTATTAATGGAATTTTTAGGGAGAGTTTCTTGTGGATTTCTTTGGGGTTGAAAAACACATCTCGTGGGACAAAGCTGTGATGGGTCATGACACCATATAGATAAAGAAGAGAGGCAAATTAACCATACTTGCATTATCTTCCTTTTAAAGGCAGCATAATAAAATAGAGTGTAGCAGGGTTATACATAATGATAAATAACCCAGGTGCTATCATGGGATGTTCCTCTCTCCTGCCTTTAAAACAGCAGGTTCCAGCAGCTGAGCGAGATAATAGCAATGCATGTAAAGGAGCCTTCGGAGGCCTAAATCATCAACATCTTACTACTTTTAATACCAGCATGACCAACATTTCTATCATGCTTTTATTTCATCTTGTATGACTTCTTACATTTCAAAATAGTCAGTCGCCTGCTATGAGACTCTTTCCCTTTTTCCCCCCCTCTTGAATCTTAAAAAGTTTATTTCGACCTCTATTTCTTAGATTTTAAAATATGTCCTCAGTAGAGGCCTTTTTTTTTTTTTTTTTAAGGTGGAAGGGCCTCTTTGCTAGAATCTTGGGCATTCTCCAGTGGGATTTTACTTTTTCTCTGGTCATGGAGAAGGGGGCAGGGTGGAGATGGGGATTTTAAAAACCTGTATCTCTTCCATTTGACTGGACATGCCAGGTGTAGCTAAGTGAACTTGCTACAAATCACCACACTATAAAATCCCAATTTTTTGAAGTTCTATAGCAGGCAAAATTAATCTATGGTGGTAGAAATCAGGACAGTGGGTGCCTCTGGTTGTGGAGATGTCAACTGGAAAAGGGCCTGAGGGAATTTTCTATGGCAGTGGAATATCTTACCTGTTTAATTTGTTGTCGTTTAGTCTCTAAGTCATGCCCGGCTCTTGCAACCCCATAGACTGTAGCCTGCCAGGCTCCTCTGTCCATGGGATTTCTGAGGCAAGAATACTGGATTGGGTTGCCATTTCCTTCTCCAGGGGATCTTCCCAACCCAGGAATGGAATCCAAGTCTCCTGCATTGGCAGACAGATTCTTTACCACTGAGTCACTTGGAAAGCCCATTTGCGTAATTACATGGGTGTATACAGTTGTTAAAATTCATTGAACTGTACACTTAAAAACCTGTACATTTTACTGTATGCAAATTATGTTGTTCAATCACCCAGTTGTGTTGGAATCTTTGCTACCCCATGGACTGCAGCACACCAGGCCTCTCTGTCCCTCACCATCTCCTGAAGTTTGCCCAAGGTCATGTCCATTGCATCGGTGATGCCATCCAACCATCTCATCCTCTGATACCTCAATAAAAAATACATTAAAAATTTTTTTATGTCTGTAACCTTCAGATAAAGATCATCTATAGGAGCCTGAAAGCTCAATGTGGAGGTCTATTTTCTCCTCAAATGTCCTGAATAATCTTGCTCCTAGACTTTTAAAGATTTACCTATAATGTTCATGTTTGTGATAAGATTTTGGTAGGAAAAAAAACATAGAGAGATTGTTGTTTCTGAATTGCCCAGAACTTAATATAATATTTAAGTATAACTTTTGTGCTAACTTCAATCACTTTTTCTATTTAGAAACTTTACCTCTATCCTGATGAGTTCTTTTTCTTTCCTTCCTTTTTTTTTTTTTTTTTTTGTGAGAGGGAGAAGGGATGTCTATGTTTAGAATCACATGTATTAGCCTAGGACTCCAAAGAATTTTAAACAGCTTGCAGAGAATGTAATAGTGATTTCTCACAAAGAGATACTTAATTTAGCATTAACTGAGTGTTGTTTAGAATGTTATCTTCCCAGTGTAAGAGTTTCTGTTTTACTTGGCCAGTAATCTTAATTCAGAAAAAATTTTCATATAATTGGCAATGCAGAAGCAGTTCAAATGGAATGCTTTCTCATCCTCCATTAACCACATACTTGCTCCTAAAATTATCCAGGTATTTCAGCAGCTGCCGAGATAAATGGTACATATCCTGGGCGCTCAACAGAACTAGTTTTTTCATCAGTTTCCAATGCAAGAACTCCCCTCTCGCCACAGAGAGGGGAGTTGTCTTGTAGGTTTGCCCTGAGGGGCAGATTATCTAGCTAGTACAAAGGTTTTGGAATTCAGCCCCAGTGAAGAACTTCCCAGGGCTTCTGCTTCTGGTCCACTGCCTTTCCCCTATGGACTAGTAATTAGCACTCCCTAGAGATGTGCAGTGGAGAAGGCAATGGCACCCCACTCCAATACTCTTGCCTGGAAAATCCCATGGACGGAGGAGCCTGGTGGGCTGCGGTTCATGGGGTCTCGAAGAGTCGGACACGACTGAGTGACTTCACTTTCACTTTTCACTTTCATGCATTGGAGAAGGAAATGGCAACCCACTCCAGTGTTCTTGCCTGGAGAGTCCCAGGGACCGGGGAGCCTGGTGGGCTGCCGTCTATGGGGTCGCACAGAGTCGGACACGACTGAAGTGACAGCAGCAGAGATGTGCAGGGTACAAATCTGAACACTGGGGATCCTCTCGGGTGGGGATCTAGTTGTGACATGAAACTCTGTGGTAGTCAGGACCTGCCCGTGATTTTGCAAACAGAAGGGAGAAGGCTGTTTCTGCTTTGGAAAGTGGCAGGCCTCCCTAGTCATGAAGCCTAAGCCAGGGCTGGAGGGAAATGTTTGTGATTCCAGATTCTGGCCCAATCAGTCAAGAAAAGGAGCTTACAGACAGTGAAATGGCACCATATTCAGGTTTAACAATGGTATTTTTCAACAAAGGAGAGGGAAACTGGCTCTGCTGGACTTATTGGAGACTCAGTATTTCCGTCTCTGCCAGGGAGTCCCACAAAAGAACTCGCAAGATAATTTGGACTACTTGTTGACTTTGGAAGGTGGAACTCCTCTGGACTGTAATTCTTACTTTTGTTAACCCATAACAAGCAAAGTTCAGGATTCAGAAAAGTCTGAGGGGAAAGCTACTCTTCATAGCACAATAGGTCTCCTTGGTTTAGTTCTGAACTCCACTACATGCTCTCTGTGTGATCTTGGTTGAGTTAACTTATTCTCCTCTACTTCAGCTTCCTCATCCAAGATAAGGCTCTCTGGCTGTCCATCATATTTCATAGCCATTATCCCTCCAATAATCTGCTGGTTTCTCTTTGGAGGCCCACATCAGATCTGCTGAAACTGGAAAGGGCAGAATTGGTGCTGTCTAATCCATCTATGTAAGAAGATGTGAGGTTTTTTTTACTTCTATTTACTTTATAAAAGCAGTTGTGGTTATGTTGCCACTTGACTGCACCTTCTTTTTTCCAACAAAGTCCCTGGCAACAGAGTTAGTCAGTGTCCTCTGGGCCAAACTCCTGCCCAAGGAAGCTGCTTTGACACAGCCTATCCACTCTGGCCAGGTATCTATTCTAGACACTCTTTAGACCTTCCTGCCTCACTCACCTTCTGGCCCGCTCCCTTAGATGGCTGCTAGATGACAGGTTGGCTAATGTAATAACAAATTGGAGCTCTGTTGGTGACCAATATTGGCAACAATAGTAATTATTTCTTTTTTTATATTGAATTTTTTTATTTTATTGAAGTATAGTTGATTTATAATGTTATATTAATTTCTACCATACAGGAAATATATATATGTTTGTGTGTTCAGACACTTCAGTCTGTCTCTGTGCAACCCTATGGACTGTAGCCCGCCAGGCTCCTCTGTCCTTGGGATTCTCCAGGAAAGAATACTGGAGTGGGTTGCCATGCCCTCGTTCAGGGAGTCTTCCCAACCCAGGGATCGAACCTGCAATCCACATCTCTTACGTCCCCTGCATTGGCAAGCAGGTTGTTTACCGCTAGTGCCACCTGTAAAGTCCTATATATATGCATATATATACATGAATATATATATAAAGCTGAGTAAAGTATATACATATATGCATATATATTCTTTTTCATATTTTTCCATTATGGTTTATTATAGGATATTGAATATAGTTCTCTCTGCTATACAGCTAAACCTGTTTATCCAATCTATATATAGTACTTTGCATCTGCTAATCCAAAATTCCCAATCCATCCCTTCCCCAAGTAATTACGTGTTTGGGAACTCCTAATTTGGCTCTGGCACAGTGCTGAGTACTTTGTTTACATTATCTCATTTAATCAAAATACAACAACCCACTTGTAGTTAAAAGAACACTAAGATCCAGACGGGTTACATAATTTGGCTGAGGTTGGGGGGAAAGTGGCAAAACTGGGATTCCAGCTCAGGTAGTTGGACTTTAAACTTGTGATCTTTCACCTCCCCTAGTGATGGCTCAATGTCTGACCCTTTTCTATATTGTTTCCATTCTAATAGGAATCCTCAACACCTTAAACCAGATGAGTGAATAATAGAACCATTGCAGACTGCCAGGGGTGAAATGAGTTTCAAAAAGGAGTCCTTCAAGGCCCCCATGGGCTCTCAGAGAATAGAGCTGTCTGCTTTTGATTTCTGCCTGTCGGGATGGAGAGTTGTTCACGGACATCCAATATGACTCTTGAATGTTTCCGATTCAAATATCAACACCCACATTTCTGTCATTCACATCAAACCAAAATCAATAGCTCTCCCTAGCAAATTGAGTGGTTTTTAAATCAGAGCCAATATTCCCACTATCTGGTTCCTATCACTAGCAAGAAACTGAAAAGCTAGCAACTGTGCCTCTAAAATTCTTTGTTAGGCTCATAAATATGTAGAATTTTTATTTTTAGTGATATTGTTGGTGATTTAATTCACTTCATTCATATGAGGTCCTTTCCAGTGATCTATTGGTTAAGACAAGTTCTTCCCCAGCATTCCGTCCATGGTTGGGTCCTATGGAAATCAATAATTTGTTTAAATCCTGGGAGTCGTGGAGAATGCTCTTGGACACCTCTGGCTCACCAAATGACAAAAATGCCAGGAATACCTTCATTTTTAAAATTTATAATGAGTAGATTTTCATTTTTAAAAATTAAAATGGGTAATTTAAAACTGAGTAAAATTTAAAGAATTTCATTACTTCATTTGTAGATTACTTTTCTTAACTAAGGAACAATGAAATCATAGATACCCTGAAGATACCTAGGGCTTATATCAGGTGGCTCAGTGGTAAAGAATCCTTCTACCAGTGCAGGAGATGCAGGTTCGATCCCTGGGTTGGGAAGATCCCCTGGAGAAGGAAATGCCAAGCCACTCCAGTATCCTTGCCTGGGAAATCCCATGGGCAGAGGAGCCTTGTGGGCTGCAGTCCATGGAGTCACAGGAATTGGACACGACTTAGCAACTAAACCACCACTACCTTGACACATTAAGTTAATCATTTGGGTGCGCACTTCATATTTCCTTTCTTTCTCTCCCAGTTTTGCAACCACCAGTACCTACTTTTTAATGAATGGATAATGCCCCTCTTGTCTTATAACTTCTCTGATTATAGTTTTATTACTTCTCTCGCTATCTTCTTTTATGGTTCAGGTAAAAGGCTTGCTTTAAGATAAGAGAAAAAGAAATTAAAAAATTAAAGGTCTGTAACCCTACTTGTTGATCCTGTTTCTCCACATTGGATTTTGGGGAACAAGAAGCTGGGGCTGCAGGGGAGGGCCTGTGAGCACTTGTTATTTTGGTTGTATTGGCAAAGTCTTCACTGGCCCTGCTCCTTCTGGCCTGTGGTCAATAGCTGGTCCCACTCTGGAGCTCTGACAACCAGCCAGTGAGTCCATCCTGTACCTCCCAGTCGCCCTCCCTATTGCTTTCTCCTCCAACTTCCGAGCCAGGCAGCTCTGCTTTTCTAACCCCACCTGTATCACTTCCTGGCCAGGGAACCCTAGAAAAATTCCTTAATCTGTCTAAGCCTCATTTTTCTTACTTGCCTGACAGGAAAATAAAGCTAACTTGCAGGGTCATTATAGGTATCAAATAAAACAGCACAGTGTCAGTACCCAGCAAGACGCCGAGAGCACAGTAAGCACCCCCAGCCTGGGCTCCCTCTGAAGCCCCTTCTCTAATGCAGAGCTCCCCTCAGCCTCTGATTGGGAGGGACCTGCGGTCACAGAGGTGAAACATAGGGTGTCAGGCATTTGCACCACAATTCAAGGTCTTTTAACTGTGCTTTTGACTAACTTCATTCCAAAACTTGGAAGGCAGAAAAAACAGAACTAAGTAAACTCGTCTTTTCTAAGGCTTTTTATTCTAGCCACTGCCTTGAGGAGGCTCTTGCTATTTCAGAGAAGAGCAATCATGACACCAAAGAGTCATTATCCTGCCCAGTTATCTCAGGGCTCACGTTGCCAGGGTAGTAGTGGCTCCAAAATAAAGAAATACTGAGAGATTTGTCAATTCTGAGCGACTAATTTGACTTGTGTTAGCCAAGAGCAAGGTTTTCATGTTATTGAATAGAACTTTTCCTTCACTAATTGACTCTCCACCTTGTGAACGTGGCTGGGCAAAGAGGGACCATCGCCTCAGGCCTGGGCCCTTCTTGGTTCTGCCATTCCCCTAGAAGCTTTCCTAAAACGTAGGGCCCCTCCAGCTTCCTGCTGAAGCCAACAGGCTTTCAACAGTCTCTTTGTTCCTGTTCTTCCGTTAATAATTGTGTCTGAGCTTGCTTAGGGAACATTCCAAGTCTGCTGATGTGAAAGCATGTTTTGGTTTCGGGGTATAAGGTACTTAGTGCATTATCCTTAATCTCTCAGAATCCTTTATTATCTAATAATATAAGACAGAAAATGAATTTATGATCCAGGAGTCAAATTTGGTGCACAGACATGGGTTTCTTTTTCTTTTTAATTGCATACACAGTGTTTACCCCCCAACATTTTTATTGATGCATTTTTCTAAGAGCAAAGTTGAAAAAATGTTATAGAAATTCTTGCATACTCACCTCCTAGATTAAAACAGAAGCATTTAATTCTACTTGTTACATCTCTCTATCCTTTTAGCCATCTATCAATCCTTATTTTTTGATGCATTTTAAAGTAATATGGAGATATCAGTATACTTTCTCCTAAATATTTCAGTAGGCTAGAATTTGATAAGAAATGCTCACATGTTAAGTATACACACTTAAGTTTTAACAAATGCATACACCTTTATAACCCAGCTCAGCTTCCCTGGTGGCTCAGTGGGAAAGAATTCGCCTGCCAATGCAGGAGATGCGGGTTCTAAGCCTGGGTCATGAAGATCCCCTGGAGAAGGAAATGGCAACCCACTCTAGTATTCTTGTCTGGGAAATCCCATGGACAGAGGAGCCTGGTGGGCTACAGACCATGGGGTCACAAAGAGGAGGACACAACTTAGCGACTAAACAACAGCGACAATATAATCCAAACTTCTATCAGTAGAGCATTAGCATCCTTGGAAATTCCCTTCATGTGTCTTCCAAGTCAATTGCCATCTGCAGAAGCAGCCACTTTTCTGAATATTTTCCACTGTAGGTTGGTTTTGTCTCTTCTAGAAATTCATGTAAATTGAAGCCTTAGTTTGTTCTTTTTCTTGTACAAGATTTCACTCACTGTAATGCTTTTGCGACTTATCCATGTTGTTGCATGTATCAATAATTCATTCCTTTACATTGCTAAGTAATATCCCACTCCATGAAAATATCACAGTCCATTCATTCTCCAATTGATCAACACTTGGCCTGTTTCCAGTTTTCTTTAGCTATTATGATAAAGCTGCTCAGAACAATACCATACATATCTTTTTTCATTTCACTTGGGTAAATACTTAGGAGTAGAATTTGTGGGTCATAGAATACATATATGGTTAGTTTTGTAATAAATTGCCAAAACTTTTCCAATAGTGATTTTACCATTTACTCCCACCAACAATCCAATAGCTCCAACTCATAATCAACATTTGATGTTCTCAGTCTTAGCCACCTGGTAGCTGTATAGTGTGGAGAAGGCAATGGCACCCCACTCCAGTACTCTTGCCTGGAAAATCCCATGGACGGAGGAGCCTGGTAGGCTGCAGTCCATGGGGTCGAGAAGAGTGGGACATGACTGAGCGACTTCACTTTCACTTTTCACTTTTATGCATTGGAGAAGGAAATGGCAACCCACTCCAGTGTTCTTGCCTGGAGAATCCCAGGGATGGGGTCTCACAAGAGTCGGACACGACTGAAGTGACTTAGCAGCAGTAGCAGTAGCAGGTGTATAGTGGGATTTCATTGTGATTTTAATTTACATTCCCCTGATGATTAATGTTATAGAGCACTTTTTTATCACATGATCATTTTACTGAAAATTTAATTAATGTACTATCATTTAAAAAACCAAGAGGTTCCTTATAAGAACCAGATAGCCAACTTTTTATAAAACACTTAAGGACCTAGCAAGACCAGGCTCACATTCCCACATGGGAACAATCAACAGAAGATGAGTAATGGCTGCCCCTTTAGGGCAGTTGCCCTTTAGGTCCCCAGAGAGTCTAACCCTCCCCTCATGCCTCCCCCAATGGTTGGACCAGTTACCCATCACCATATAGACTCACATTTCCTGTTAAGAAGAAATGAAGCTATTTCTTGAATCTGTGTCATTATTAATACTGGGAAAGTGAAAGGTAGATCAAGAGAGTCTTATATTTCAAAATAGTGGGAAGACCACATTTCTTTGTGTCAATGGGGAAATATCCCTACAATGTTCAACATGTAAATTAAATGGGTCTATTTTGAAAGGTTACAATTTAAGGCTTTTAACTGCCTGCCTTTACTCATTTTTATCTGCCTGGCCCCTTTAAGGTGTGGAGTTTGCAACTCCTATTAATAGAACACTTAGATTGATAAATGGTGTCTCAAGACTGCCCCGCCTGGGGGTTATTTAGATATAGAAAGAGATCTAATTTCATGTCCTCTTATTGATAAAGGGAAAAAAAATTACAATAATACTTCATTGAGAATACTTCATGTGTTATAAAACATTGAGACTAAAAAAAATTGCTTTACTTTCTAAAATTCTGTAATTTTTCTTTTAATTCCAGGACTGTAAGTGGAAAATGTATATGGAGATGGATGGGGATGAAATTGCAATAACCTACATCAAAGATGTGACATTCAACACTAACCTACCTGATGCAGAGATTTTAAAGATGACAAAGGTAGGGTTCTATTTACGGCTTAAAAGCTTTTTTGAATTCACAGATATCAAACAAAGACATTAAAATACCCCAGTGGTGTGCTTTTGTGTTCATGATGTTCATACCAGCTCAGCTTCAAGCTGGCTGTTGAAAGGCACATTTTATTTAGCAGATTGAGATCATAATAGTTTTTTGTTAAAATTTCACTTATGCTGTGTGAACTAAAAAGTACTACAGAAAAGTGCTGTTTAAATTTTTTTTACTTTCTTCTACATTTCTCTAGGCATATTCTATCATTTATTAAAGGAAAGAAAATGCTAATGATGAAAATATTTACCTTGAATTTTGGGTCATTTTAAACTTTCACAAACTTGTCAGGAGAAAGATTTCTTGAATTTCTGGAAGAACTGGGATGAGATTATCCAAAAGGCACATATTGTAGTCTTCATGGTTTTCTTGAATTCACCCCTGTGAATTCCTGGAGTGACCAGACAGTATCTTACTACTCTGGGGTCAATAGTAGAAGCACAACCATTATAATGCTGAAGACAGACCTAAAGAAATGGTTAGCTTCTCTTCAAAATAATCATACTGAAAACATACGTATAAGACTTCAATTGTAGAAGGTCAATCACTCAGGTGAATAGCCACAATGTCAACAGGACAGTTACCCTAAATGTCACAAAAGGCATGAACTCTACTACATGATCGACTGCATATTTGGTTTCAGTGAAGAAAATGAGGCTGGCAGCAACAAGAAAGGGTGCAGACACAAGTGAGGAAGTGAAAAGAGCCTTCAAATCCCCAGCATTAGACTTGCAAATGTGTTCCCTTCCCAGGCACAAGACTGCTAACCACCCAAGTGTAAAGAATCCGCCTGCAGTGAAGGAGACCAGGGTTCAATCCCTGGGTCGGGAAGATCCCCTGGAGAAGGAAATGGCAACCCACTCCAGTATCCTTGCCTGAAGAATTCCATGAATAGAGGAGCCTGGCAGGTTATAATCCATGGAGTGGCAAAAGAGTCAAACATGACTGAGCAACTAAAACTTTCACTTTTAATTTACAAGCATATGCATCAAGTAGATTGACGTGATATTCCTTGTTGGACTGCCCCTGTGTACTGGAAGTTATGTTATTTATCTGTAAAGGTTATGATCTGCTTTCGCCTTTCCCTTATTCTGTTGGGACAGACTGTATTTTGGTGTCTGGGAGCCTGGACACACACATACTTTCTCTTTCCTCCCCACCTGTGCTGTCTCTGGTTGCACCAGTTTGTGGCTTCGGTGTCGCTGAGAAGTCACTGCCTGCTAACGGAAGGAAGTCACTCAGAGCAAAAATAGCAGGGTGGAGTTATAAAACTGAACATAGGTGTTTCTGCTGTAAGGCTAATATATACATTCCAGAGGAACTGTATCTTCTGCAAAATCACACACCAACATTAACAAGGCTTATGGGAAAAAATAGAACTGGGCTGGACCATTCAAAATCTGCAGGACTTTTCAACATCAACAGAAACAATAAAAAGTCCTAATTAAGGAAAGAAAAAATACCAATATTGATTCTTGTCCCAGGAGAGACTAGAGGTTGGCTCCACACCTAGACAAACTTGGTCACTAGCTCTCCTGCCTCCCATCTGTACCTCTAAAGGCCCATAGTCTTTCCTAAAAATCAATTTCTCTCCCCCAAGAGACCTATGTCTCCCTCTTCCCTTTCCTCTGTAAACATGGCATTTAATCCTGAATTCTTGGAATTACTCATTTTCCCCTGGGTATCTCCCATGTATACAGGAGATATAGATGCTAATAAACTTCACTTTGTTTTCTCATGTTTAAAAAAAAAAAAGCTCATTTAAATCTCTACCAAATTTGCTTTGTACCCATCTCAGGGTCAGCCAGTCATTTGCAACCTTAAATCTGGAATGACAGTCTCGGGGGTGGGAAGAGAGTGGAGATTCACCTCTAATAAAGACCACTTTCATCTCACTTAAAATAGGACCCAAAGCATAGGCTTGTTCATTACTCATTTATCTTAATGTAGCAGGGAAATGACCCACCCAACCCCAGTTTCATTTGTGCCCACAACGTTGCTGGGTATCCTGATATAACCAGAAAGCAGAGTGGTTATGAAACCTCTAAACCAGCCACTGCTTGCACTCAGAAAAAGCATTTTAGGATCTTCTTAGATTGTTAAGGATTTTTCTTAATTGCGAAAAGCTTTCTGAGAAGTCTTCCAGATATTAGCATGAGTTAATGATCTAATGATACAACTGAGAGATGCATGAGAAAAGAGAAGATTGTGGGAGACAAGATTAGCTATTTACAAACATATAAAAGGATGTCTCATGAAAACCAAATGCCCAAAGATCAGACATTAGCATGTTGTGAGTAATCATGGGAACCAACAGGGCTTTTCTAATAATCTGACATCATGGCGTTCATGACAGTCTGACATCACACCCTATTTGCCAATTGTGTACAGCATGACTGGCCTCCAAGAAACCTACACGGTAGCAGGGCAGGCTGTATTAAGGCAGTTGTTGCTGTTTAGTCTCTAAGTCATGTCTGACCTCTGTGACCCCATGGATTGTAGCCCGCCAGGCTCCTCTGTCCATGGGATTTCCTAGGCAAGAAGACTGGAGTGAGTAGCCATTTCCTTCTCCAGGGGATCTTCCTGACCCAGGGACTGAACCTGTGTCTCCTGCACTGCAGGCTGATTCTTTACTGCTGCACCATCAGGGAAGCCCTACTACAGCACCTTTCTATTTTTCAGCCCCCGTTTGTAATGGAGAAGTGGATTGTAGGAATAATGGAAAATCAGACTGTAGAATGCACTGTCACATATGAGGTAAGCCTGGGTAAGGGGTAGGGGAGAGGGGGCAAGGCTGTTGGCTTCACTATCAGTTTCTCCAAAGGGGTTTATTTGCTGCCTCAGGGTGTTTAGCGTTTATTGGAAGAGAAGCTATTTAACCAACACGAATATAGGAAGATCAATATAATTATTCTAACAAAGTAATGAAAGGAATGAAAACAGGGTACTTACCTAGAGATTGAAGTAGTAATTCATTCATCAGTTAATGATTAAGCACCTTCTGAATACAAATGTATGCATGTGTGACATACTGGGGATATGGAACAGTGACCTAAACAAAGCTCTGCCTTCTTGGTACTTCGAGTCTAAGGGTGAGGGTAGCTCAGTGAGTGATTCTTCACAAGGACAGGGTACAACTTCTACTACTACCATCAAAACCAGATTCCATATATTTAGTATATGAAAAAAATTGAAAAATGTTTAGAAAAACAATGTATTTGTTTTAGAAAAATAATATATTTGTTTTAGATAAACAAATATTTTAGAAATAGGTGCTATTAAAACTAAAATTCATATATTTAGCATTACCTACCAACAGGTACCATTCTGTGATTTGTTTGTTCAGTCGCCAAATCACGTCTGACTCTTTGTGACCCCATGGACTGCAGCACACCAGGCTCCTCTGTCCTCTACTGTCTCAGAGTTTGCTCAAATTCATGTCCATTGAATAGGTAATGCTATCATTCTGTGATTAAGTGAAGTCGCTCAGTCATGTTTGACTCTTTGCAACCCCTTGGACTGTAGCCTACCAGGCTCCTCTGTCCATGGGATTCTCCAGGCAAGAATACTGGAGTGGGTTGCCATTTCCTTCTCCAGGGAATCTTCCCGACCAAGGGATCGAACCTGGGTCTCCCGCATTGCAGGCAGACACTTTACCCTCTGAGCCACCAGGGAAGCCCATTCTGTGATTAGGGTAGACTAAATCTAAATCTATACTCTCTGAAGGTTTATATAGACTCCAGTGGAGGGTGATAATAAATAGATAAATAAATTAGTAATGTCAGAGTGGTAAGTGAGAACCAGAAAACAGTGAGACTCGGGGCGTTAGATTCAGTGGTCAGGGAAGACCCTTCTTCTCAGTGTGAGGCAGCAAGGAACAGCAGAGGAAGGGCAAGCACAAGTCTGGAGCACAGAGGACATGAGAAGACTAGAGAGGCAGGCGGGCCGAGCACAGAGCCTCCTGGGGCCGAGGTGAGGAGTTTGGATTCACTGTAACACCACGGTGGCTGTTTTAAGGATTCTGCTGCTTTAAATGATCTAATTATGTTTTTGAAAAGAGCAAGAGCTTCATGTGGTGGAACAATCTGCTTCACAAGGTAGAGAAACCCTGGTTTTCTCTACCTGGGAATGGGATGGAGGGAAAGAGTTATAGCAGTCTAGGCACATGTGGAGATATGGTTAGTATGAATGTAGTTAGTATCCAGCTACCCTCAGTAGCATATATGTAGTACGTAGTTAGTATGCAGCTACCCTCAGCAGTATGTATATAGCATGTAGTTAGTATGCAGCTACCCTCAATAGGACATGCCTTTCATTCATTCACTCTCTTATTCATCTAAGAAACATTTAGCAAGGATTTACGGGCTCAGACAGTAAAGCGTCTGTCCTCAATGCGGGAGACCCGGGTTTGGTCCCGGGGTCAGGAAGATCCCCTGGAGAAGGAAATGGCAACCCACTCCAGTACTCTTGCCTGGAAAATCCCATGGATGGAGGAGCCTGGTGGGCTACAGTCCATGGGGTCGCAAAGAGTCGGACACGACTGAGCGACTTCACCTTCACCTTCACTTTTTACCATGACCTAGATACTGTAAGCAGAGAAGGCAATGGCACCCCACTCCAGCACTCTTGCCTGGAAACTCCCATGAACAGAGGAGCCTGGTGGGCTGCAGTCCATGGAGTCATGAAGAGTTGGACACGACTGAGCAACTTCACTTTCACTTTTCCCTTTCATGCATTGGAGAAGGAAATGGCAACCCACTCCAGTGTTCTTGCCTGGAGAATCCCAGGGATGGGGAAGCCTAGTGGGCTGCCATCTATGGGGTCGCGCAGAGTCGGACACGACTGAAGCGACTTAGCAGCAGCAGCAGCAGCAGCAGATACTGTAAGAGGAACTTACACCTGTGTTATTTCAGTAACCTTGTACAAATACTCAAAGGTAAGGAGCACTACCTTCATGTGGCAGCTAGGGAAAACCGGCTTAGAGAGATGAAAGGTGGTCCCAAGGTCTGGGTGGTCAATGAGAATCCATGGGATCACCAAGTTCCTCCGAGTGTGAATACAGTTCCAGCCTTCCTTGGCTGTTCTAGCCATTCCCTTCCCAACAATAAGATGAGGGAAATCAGCCTCGAAAGGACTTTATATGCTGCTGCATAGGGATGGTCTTCTGAGCTGCCACGGATTAGCATTTTAACATAAGAAGTCCGAAGTCTGGCCAGTCCACTTATTCAGGGCGACCCGATATTGGAAGCCAGTTAGGATGACAGCAATGATTTATCCTCCCCAGCCAGGGTACACTGCCTATAGGAATTAGGCACCTGAGAAATAGCCTTAATTGTCAAAGTGTGGCTTGCAGGGCACAGACCTAAATAAAAGTAACTGGTCTTGAGAAACTGGGAATCGGGACCATTCTATAGCCTGTTGACCAGTCTCCAGTACCAAGGAAAAGCCCTCTTTTTAGTAAATGGACAGTAATAACAGCCAGTTTTCATCTCTGCCTACCTTAGCTCTGGAGACACGCCTCACCAAATTATTCTCTTCTCTTTCTCTTTCCCCTGCCTCCTCCTCCTCTCCTTCTCAGACTCTGGGATGATGTGATAATTGTGTCAGTAACAGTCACTTCAGGGCTTTCTAAAAAGTATGTATTTTCATAACCTTATCACATCCTGAGAGGTTCTTCAATCCAGTCTGATTTGTGGCACCTGGTGATGAAGGGGTGATTGGTCCCACCAACCTACCCATTCAGTTACCCAGATGACCACAGGCAGTCCTGAGCAAAATAGCAGTCAGATTTTATTTATTCAGCAAAATATCTGTTTTCAATTACTATAAATGAAAGACATTGTTTTTCATTACTCATTAAACAAAGAGGTAAGTTGAGATTTACCAATAGATTCTTAGAGAAGACAACCACCTTTTTAAACTACTGTAGTCCACTAAGGAATAAAGTGGTTAAATTTTCTTATTTTAACCATATTACCATATTGACGCAAATAGTGCAAATATTTTACCCGGTGCATTATGATAGTGTTCTAAAGAGTTACCTTGAACAGATAATGAGAACCTGATTTTCTTTCCTGTTTTATAAGCATGCATATATCCGGGTGTGGGTTTCTCTCCCTATTTTTTTTTTTCACAGAGTGATGTTAGAGCTCCTAAAAGCACTAAACACATCCATTCGATTCAATGGAGTAGAACAAAACCTCAGGATGAAGTGAAGGCTGTCCAGCTTGCCATTCAGACGTTATTCCCCAACTCAGAGGGCACCCCTGGAAGCAGGTCTGACTCAAGTAAGTTAGCTGTGCTCTAGACAGGTTCCAAAATGGAAATGTCAAAAGTCTCACATCAGGAATAAGGACCCGTCTGTAAGTTCATATAGATTTCTTTCTTTCTTTCTTTTTTTCTGTGTGTACAGCTTGCAGGATCTTAGTTCCCCAACCAGGGATCAAACCTAGGTCCCCTACTGTGGAAGAGTAGAATCCTAACCACTGAGTTAGGGAATCCTTATTTACTTATTTAGTTGTGTTGGGTCTTAGTTATGGCATGCGGGATCTTTTAGTTCAGGCATTTGAACTCCTAGTTGCAGCATGTGAGATCTAGCTTTCCGACCAGGGATCAAACCTGAGCACCCTGCATTGGGAGCAGAGTCTTAGCCACTGGACCACCAGGGAAGTTCCCCCCATAGAGATTTCTAATATAATGCATGCATGCAAAGTCAATTCAGTTGTGTCCAATTCTTTGTGACTTTATGGACTACATACAGCCCGCCAGGCTGCTCTGTACATGCGATTCTCCAGGCAAGATATGGAGTGGGCTGCCATGCCCTCCTTCAGGGTATCTTCTTGACCCAGGGATTGAACCTGTGTCTCCTGCAGGTCCTGCATTACAGGCAGATTCTTTACTGCTGAGCCACTGGGGAAGCCCTCTAATATCATACTTCCTCCTATTTTTAGAATATTGGCTTTATACACAGATTATATGGAAAGTATAAATTATGGGCTTGGAAATAAGAACATATTATAATAAAGTTCCATAATCAAGTAACTATCATAGAAGATACAAATCAAGAATTATGTCCTATTGAAAAATGCATATGTATATTTATACACATATATATTTAGTTTCCAAGACTGTAGATAAAGATAAGAATCCTCTTCCATGTCCAGCACACATTCCTATGAAGTCACTGCTGTCACTGGGGCAACCTCTTGAGTCCTTAACACCATAGATCCATCAAAGCAAAAGAATGACAGGGCAAGCAAGAGAGAGGGCCAGGCATGGGGGGGGGGGTGGGCGCGGTGATAAAAGTAAGGGAGGAAGGAAGGAAAGGAGGATGGAGAAAGAGAAACATGAAATGCATATGCTGGGTAGTGATGATAATAATTACAGATGCTATAAAGAAGCCATTTAGACATGACTTAGAGTAAGACAGGTGGCTTTGTTGACGAACTGGTCATTGTTTGCTGGCTTCAGGGGAAAAGTTCTGACCTTCACCTTGGCAGACCCAGAAACTCTAATACAACCCAGATTCAGGCTAACAACCACTCGGGAGCTGGATACATAAACTCCTGTGCAAGTCACCTTTTGCCATGAGAAACATACCAACAACCAAACAAACCAACAAAACCAAACACCTGTTCTCTGACCAATGCCTCTTTTTCCCAATAAGAAAATACCTTTGATGGAGAAGGAGATGGCAACCCACTCCAGTGTTCTTGCCTAGGAAATCCCATAAACAGAGGGGCCTGGTGGGCTATGGACCATGGGGTTGCAAAAGAGTCGGACTCAACTTAGCAACTAAACAACAATTAATCAGGGTTCAAATGTGTGTGCTTCTATGATCCAACCAACACAGCAGTTTAAATCCCTCCCTTGCTACACTGTAATAGAAATAAACTCTTTAAAAAAAAAGAAAAGAAAATATCCCTGAGAAGTCATAACAGAAGGTTCTTTGGTGGCATGGAAACAACGCGCCCTGATGGCTACTGTCACTGAGTTATGAGTGTGTCCTCCACGGTGAGGACTGGCTTACCAAGCACGTCAGGTGTTTTAAATGCTCACTGGCCAGGGGCCCCAGGATCCTGGGTGGTATTCTAAACCCAGCAACAAATTCTGTCACAGCATGCTAGACCTGCCTTGCTTTGTCAGCATGGTTGATTGCGTTATTTTTCTTTCTCATTCTAAAGTTCTTAAACCATGGGTTTTAACTATACTAAAATGTACCATCTTCCATCACAAGAAGTCCAGAGGTAGGCCGGGCTCCAGGTACAGTAAGATAAGGAGCTCGATGAGCCTTGTCTGCTTTCTACTCTGCCATCCTTAACAGGTTGCCTTGGTCCTTGGCCTAGCTCCTCTCACATTCACAGTCATCACATAAAGATATGGTAACGCCCACAGGAAATAAGAGGTCAATCCCTTCCCTGTTCTCATGCTTGGGAGGAAGACTTGCTTAGAGACCCCTTTGCAGACTGCCTTTCAGGTCACCATTTTGGCCAGAGCTGAGCACCTTGTTCATTCTTAACCATGGCATCATGTGTCTGGCTTGGACTAATCAAAGTCTGCCTTAGAGCTGGATGTGATCAGCTTCCCCAGTGCTCATGGCTCCGTGTAGGGGGCTGGACACTGAGCAAAATTAGCGTTCTGTTGGAAGCTAAGATTTCGGGAAGGTCCGAGTGAAGGGAAAGAAGCATGTGATGGCTGACTGAAGCCTGTGAGCCTGAACACAGGAGGTTGCCTGTGTCTGGATGCATCCCTCACCTGAGAGGCGTGAGGCATCGTGCTGGCAGAGGCAGTGGGCATGCTCTGTTCCTCTCCAGGAGCCCCACTGACACAAGCAGGGCCAGGGTAGCTCAGGGAGGATACCAGGGAACTCAGGAATGTGGGCAATGCAGGCCCCAGGGAAGACAGAGGAGATCCAAGGTGGAAGGAACTTGCTTATTCACTGAAATATAGTTTACTAAGTGGCTGTTAATTAAGCGTGTTCTTTTACTGTAACTTCTTCCTGTTTGCCACAAAGCTTCATTTTTCAGGCAGAAAACATTTCTTATTCCTGAACCTCAGGAATCTCTCCTCCGGAGGTATAAACTTTCTTCCAGTCTCTAACTGTCTCAACCATCAGAACCTAATCTCTTTCATCTGCATTTAGGGTTCTTGAGGATTTAAAAGTGCTGGTTAGCAAAAAGCCTTTTGTTGACTAAACATGCCCCTGCCATCCAAAGACACTTAAACAGTCATTTCTAGAAGTGACAGCATGGCTAAGATGGGGAGAAGATAGAATTTAGACACAGGAGTATTAGCTGAGTGACCATGGGTCTGCTGACTTCACCTCTCAAGCGTCAGTCTCCTCCATTGTAGAATGATAGTATTAGTATTGACCTGAGAAGATGGCTCAGTGGTAAAGAATCTGCCTGCCAATGCAGGAGCCACAGGAGACGCGAGTTCGATCCCTGGGTGGGGAAGATCCCTTGGAGGAGGAAATGGCTACCCGCTTCCAGTAGTCTTGCCTGGAGAATCCCATGGACTGGGGAGTTTGGCAAGCCACAGTCCATGGGGTCACAAAGAATCAGACACGATTGAGTGTTTGATCACGGTTTCTAAGAAGATGACAGGGAGGTTAAGTGATATAAGAAAAGCCTTTGGAACAGTGCTAGCATATAGCATACATTTGGTAAGTATAAATGCCCTTATTTTTTTTAATATATATTTATAATAAAGGAAATGTTCTGATACCTAGCCTAGAATTATGAATGGTAACGCTTAGAGCTTCCCAAAGAGGTTTGAAATTTTGTGAGACAGGCTTATGTATTAGGCATGCAGCTTTACTGTGGCTTAAAAGATGCCCATTTCCATTTCTTCCACAGGCGCTGATTGCCAGTGGCTGGATACTCTGAGGATGAGGCAGATTGCATCCAACACTTCCCTACAGCGCTCCCAGAGCAACCCCATCCTGGGGTCCCAATTCTTCCCCTATTTCAATGACCAGGACTCCTATGCAGCTGCGGTGAGGCGGACCCAAGTGCCCATGAAGTATCAACAGATTACACCTATAAACCAGTCCAGAAGCTCCTCTCCTACTCAGTACGGACTGACCAAAAACTTCTCTTCTCTGCATCTTAACTCCAGGGATAGTGGCTTTTCCAGTGTTAATACTGACAGCTCTTTAGAGAGGGGGCGATACTCTGGTAGAAGCAGGAACAAATATGATCGAGTTAGCCACTCACTCAATTCTTCTCCGAGAGGAAGACACAGTGGGAAAAGTCAGCATTCCACTCCTTCAAGAGAAAGATATTCTGGAAAATTCTACAGGGTTTCTCAGTCAGCACTCAATGCTCACCAGTCACCTGACTTCAAGAGAAGCCCAGATGCCTCCCATCAACCCAGGACCATCCCAGGGATGCCTTTGTGCACTGACACGGACTCACGAGCCAATGAGGAGGAGAGCAAAGTCAGCGAAGGGGGATGGACAAAGGTGGAATACCGCAAGAAACCCCACAGGCCCTCCCCTGCCAAGACCAACAGAGAAAGACCCAGAGGAAACTTCCGGGGAAGGAGAAACTTTTGATGAATTGAACTAGTTGAGCTTTTCTTAGTATTTTTTTTTTTTTTAATGTAATGGATTTTGATAATGTGCTGCCTTCAGATAAAATTAACAAAAGACAATGTTTCCCTTATGGGGGTTTAGAAAATACTTTCTAAGAGAGGCTATAACCAAAACAAGGCTAAAATTGTGGATGTTGGTTGTCCATTATAAGTAACTGGACTTAAAACATAACTATATGTATTTTATTCCCCTGAATTAACATCTTTAGAGAAGGGAATATACCACTGTATTACCCTAACCGCTGCTTTTCTGGTTAGCAGGGCCTGGACTAGGGTGAACTTAAATGCAGAAACTTAGTTTAAATAGGGCACTCATCTTGGGTGCAAAATTTAAGGAGGAATCGAAAAGCTCAATAATCAAGATTAATAATATTCTAGTGCAATATTTAAATAATATTCTAGTGCCATATTTAAATGAATGAAAATTAATGCAAAAAATTGTGATAAAAAAATCGAGATTCTGGAGAAAGACAGATCAGCATTACTATGTTTTTCCTTTTGTCTAAGGCTCCAGTATGGCTTGGCAAGACACTGTTACTGATCCTGTCTTTATTTAAAAATCTTATATTAATATTTTGTTCATCATGTATTCTTTGCATTAATTTTCTCTCAAAAATATTGCATTAAAATATCATTTATTTTGATTACTCAGGTGGGGCTTCTTTAATGCTTCCTTAAATTGTGTGCCCAAGGCAAGTACCTCACTTGCCTTACCCAATCTCCACACAGCCGGTTAGTATTTATTTTAGTAAGACATTTGGGTTTTTATCTTAGTCAGAGCTGAATTGACTTGGCTTGTCATTTTTAGGCAATAAAAAAGGTTACTGGATTTAATGTTGATCATATTGCCACATATTATTCCATGAGACTCATCAGAAACCAGAAATCTAAACTGCTTAGGAGATTTGTGGTTATTTCTTTCCCAAATCTCCCAGGGACTGCAATCAAATATTATTTTCTACATTTTGCCAAAGGAGGAGCCAAGAGGGGAAAACAGAGGTCTGTAAAGTCCTCTTGGGATGTCAGAACTTTAAAATCTAAAAGAAAACAGACACAGAACAGGATGATAACATCACAAGCTAAAAGTCAGAGAAATTTAAAATTACTATCATCCTTGTTAGAGCAAGACAGTAAATACCATCCTTGTAGCAAGAACGCTGTAAACAGCTGGGGGTAAAGAGGTGAATGGTATGGGTGGGAGGAAGCTGACTACAGTTTAGGACAGGCATTGTGGGATCTGGCTTGGGAAATCCTTCATATTTTTACAAATCAAAAAAGCCTGGTGGCAACAAACGTATTATATGTCAAATGAATAAATGTTACTTTCAGTACATTCTGAGTTTCTATTCAACATTCACTAGCTCTGAATATCAACCGTTCTTTGCCCTGCATAGAATTCTCAGTGCTCTGCCTAAATCTGATTCTGGGGAATTGCCAGTGTTGGGGGTGGTTCTCTTTTAATAGAAACCAGCCATCAGGTACATGCATATATTCCCAGAGTAACTGCCCTGCTCTATTATGGTCCCTGCAGCCTGGGGTTGGTTTGGGCAGCATTAAAGAATCCCACGGATAGAGGAGCCTGGCAGGTTACAGTTCATGGGGTCGCAAGAGTTGGACATAACTTAGCAACTAAACCTCCAACACCACAAAATCTAGGTTATAGGAAACAACTTTACTTGTGTGGAAAGTTGTGGCCTAATCATCAATCCAACAACTCAACTGTATAACTCTTATTGTTTAACACCTGCATTTACAAGCAAAAGTGATGGGAAATAGTGACATGAGGCACTGAGGTCCTCTTTTCCACTGTGGATGACCAACTTCTCCGAGGATTTAAGTTCCACTGTGATCCTTTCTCATGAAGCTTATATCAACCACATCTGTTTTCAATTATTTTTCCCTTTGTCCTTTGTTCATGTTTAATTTTTTTAAGAGGGCTAATTCAAAGTATGCTATCTTCATAGCATGCTGCTTCCAAATAAGCAATAAAATAACTTTCTTTGATTAGGATTTTTGGATAAGTAGCTAAATGCAGTCTTAACTGGGTCACTCTGATGGAACATGGAGTATGGGTTTAATTATTAAACAGAAGGTTCATTCTGGGGAATAATTTAAGACTCTAGTTTAAAAGGTGTTATGCCAATAATTGCTTGTTTCATGCTTTTTCCCTTCTTGCTTTCTTGGGCTATTCATTGGAGAATCCAACCTGGTAGTAAAATGACTCAATGACCTCATTTCTAGTTAGTGCAGTAGCTAATCACAAAGAGGTTATTCCAACACTGTACAAAACTGACCGCCTCAAAAGATCTCATGAAAAAATTCCTGTCACCTCAATGCTCCTAGTCAAAACCAAAATAGGAACATCTGTGGTCTGCTTCTTGGTTGAAAGAAATTATTCTTAAAGAAATAATAAGGGTGGATGTTATTTTTTTCCTAATGATGCTTATTCATCAAAAATTGCTTGCCATGTTGCAAGATGAATGTAAGTAAAGAACAGAACAAGGATTAAGAGGATTTTTTTCCCCATAAAGTTAAATCAGTTGCAAGAGGCTGACGTTAATAGCAACAACAATCAACAGCAAAAAAACAAAACAAAACAAAAAACAACAACAATGAAAAACCACCAGGGATATTTTAAGAGGAAAAAATCATAGTAGGAACAAATTAAGAAACTATATCTTGAGTTAGGCACCTGTAAGTGTGGGGGTGTGGCAGACCTTCAGTAAGCTTCAGATCAAGTCTGAAACACCTGAACCTGTCCTGGTTGCTACCAAAGAGGCAGGCATTACTCCAGGAATTGCCCAGGCAAAGCATAATGTTTTGCTCTCTGCATAGTCACTAGATAGCAATTCTACAGCACTGACCTGAATAATTGAATAATCCCACATATGTAAAGGAGAATTGGAGATTACTTAGCAAAGATACATTTGAAATAAATATAACCTGGTCATTGTTTTCAACCAATTCCTGAATATTATTCATAAAAATTAAACTGCAATGTTTAAAAATATTCACAGTAAAAAAAAAATTCACAGTAAAATTTAAAACAGTAAAATCTGGGATAACTGGATGAAGACACAAAAGAAGACTCACAGTGGCAGAAGTGATAATGGGTAAAACTTGGTATGAACAACAGAAAAAATGATATATAAAATCTTCATTGTAAAACTTACATTGAAAAAAACTAATCCCATGGGGGAAATCAGTACAATAAAAATTAATATAAAAATGGGAAATAATTTTATTATGCTGGATAGAATGCATGCATGTGTGCTCAGTTGCTCAGTTGTGTCCAACTCTTTGCGACCCCATGGGCTGCAGCCCACCTGGCTCCTCTGTCCATGGGATTTTCCAAGCAAGAATACTGGAGCAGGTTGCCATTTCCTTCTCAAGGGGATCTTCCCAAACCAGGGATCAAACCTCAATCTCCTGCATTGGTAAGTGGATTCTTCACAAGGAAAGCCCATTAAATGGAATATCAGGGAACTAAATTGGCATAATGACATTCTTCCTTGACACAAACATTTCTCAGTAGTTATATATAGTTCTGATCATCTTTTATCCATAAATAAGTGTTTAAAAGTCCAAGAGTCAACACATCAAGGTCAGAATGTCCAGTGGTTCAAAATGGAACAGCCTGCACACAGCTCAGAGCATTCTGACTCAATTACAACTGTTCCAGTTGAAAAATACCAAATATTTTATGTCTCCCAAGTCTCATAATTTATCATTTCACCACAACACGTTGGTACAGACATGGCATGCTTCTGAAACTCTGGCTCAGCTACAAGATGTTGTGATTCGGTTGTGCCAACTTATGGAAACTCTAAATTAGAGACACTGTAGTGAGGAGGCTTATAAAATCTCTCGCCATCACTCAGGTTTGAGAAGCTGCAGTTAAGCCAGGATGGCCTGGGGAAGTTAGACCATAAGACCTGGACCCAGCTCTATTGGCTACTCCTGGAACTACTATATGAGATTGTGAGGTGGAAAAAAGCACTAGATCCGTGCTCAACCTTGGCAAGGCTTTAGGGTAGCAGGCACCAGTGACTCTTCACTCTATTGCCTTTCCCTTTGACTCACTGGCTGGTCAAGCAATGCATGAGCAAATTAAGAGAGTGAAAAAATGACGTGGACTTGTGACTTTGTAGCTCATTCAATGGAGAAGGCAATGGGAACCCTCTCCAGTACTCTTGCCTAGAAAATTCCATGGATGGAGGAGCCTGGTAGGCTGCAGTCCATGGGGTCGCTAAGAGTCGGACACGACTGAGCGACTTCACTTTCACTTTTCACTTTCATGCACTGGAGAAGGAAATGGCAACCCACTCCAGCGTTCTTGCCTAGAGAATCACAGGGACGGGGGAGCCTGGTGGGCTGCCGTCTATGGGATCACACAGAGTTGGACACGACTGAAGCGACTTAGCAGCAGCAGCAGAAGTTCATTCAAAACTAAAATAAAAGTTTATCCTCCATAATCAATGTTCTATTTACTCAACTGTCCCAAAGAAATTGCTTCCCTGCCACCTAGGTGAGTCTGACTCAGCCCTCAAGTGCCAGCTGTCATCCTGGAAGGCCTCTGTCCACAGTTCCTGTCACTTTGCCCATTCTGAACTCCTCTTGGGGCATCTTATTACTTAGTCCCTTGCACCATTGCTTAAGCCTTGTGTTCCCACTTCTCTGAAGGTGCTCTGGGAGGACAATACAATGATGCCCAAGAACTTGGCAACGGGGAAATACAACTAACCACCAAGAATTCATCAACGGAATGACCACAAACATCACAATACCTCCCAGACCTGAAAAGCATGCATATATATCAGACCAGAGACATGAAATGATGAGTCTTCTAGAGGTGGTGGAAGGGTTAGGAGGTGGGTTTGGGGACAGACAGAGGTGGTCAGCCTTAGAAGCCCAGAATAAGGCAGTCCACAAAGGAAAGGGTTAGCCATACTATCCATACCAGGCCTTCACATAGGGCATAATGTGCCCAATCACTCCTAGAGACCAGTAAGCATCACAACATTGTCCAGCAGAGCCTTTCCCAGACTGATGTGAGAGTCTACTTGGTTAGGGAAATATAAATCTTTTATGGAGATGTGCTGGGGTCCAGCCCCAGCAGGATCCAGGGGAACCCTCAGGATGAACGATGTCGACGAATGAGAGAGAGAGAGAGAGAGAATGAGAGAGAAAGACCAGACCAGGAAGGTGCGGCGGAGTCTGGTAGTTGCTTTATTTTTCACCGTAGGCTTTATACCCTAAGTTGGTACATTTCTAAGGGGTAGATAAGCACACAGACTTAGTTTAACATTATATCAGCTTGTCCTTCACGAAACCAGGTGTGCTCTGTATATTTTTTGTTTATGAGAGTCTTTTCCCATAGATTTTTTGTACATTATCTTCTGGCCTTGAGGTTAGCAGAAAACAGAAAATTGGCAGTCTTGTGGTACAGCAAGTTGTAACATAATAGAAATACAATCTTGTTAACATAAAAAGACAGTCTTTTTGTAGAAATTTTCAGCTAAATTTATCTAAAAAGTTTAACACACAAAGACTCTGTGGCTCTGGAGAGGCAGCCCCTGTTTAGCACTCCTGGTTAAAATTAACAATTATCTTATTGTTTTTACACTAGGGCTAAACTCTTATTTTTCTAGATCTCCAACTATATTAACAATAGTTTCCACTGCACAACCTCAGCACATTAACATCAATCAAACATTGATCTAATAACCACTTTTAAAACAATATTTTTTGTATTTTCTAATAGGGCTTTCTCACCCCCTAAAGGGCTCTGTGCCTATTAGGGCCTTTTTTAATGGTTAATCTCTATGTATAATATCTTCTGGCTTTCAGGCCTGTTGACAATTTATGGCTTGCACCTGGTGCAACTTTAAGCAACTTCAGTAGCCGACCCTGTCTTTTTTGTGGCTAATCTATTTTCTTTCTATTAGGTGTCATCTCCAAGGGAACTAGATAGGATTACATTTTCACAGAACAGAAATGTAAAGGATTGCAAAAACAGCAGATATGGCACAAAACAGGCTCTTAGTCCAAAAGTTAATTACCTGCAAGAAGTCACTAGTTAATCTCCATCTAAACTATTTTCTATTAGGCATATTTGTGGCTATCATACTTGAGGAGCTTTTCTCACCCCGTGAAGGGACCTATGCTTAATAGTTTCTTTTGTTAGCGTACTGTGCTTAGGATGTTTAGAACAATTATGAGCATTTTGTGCAATGAGAGCACACATTTATCAAACAAGCCAGAATGCCAGCAAAAGGGTTTGAATTGAAGCATTTCCTTCATCCCTGGCCCCTTCATAGGGTACCAGCGTCCAGGAGATTTATTAATTAGGGTTTTAAGTTGGTCCTCATTCAGTGAAAGAGGAGCAGGAGAGCTCTCGGCAGGCAACACAAGAATCCACAGCAGGGCAAACAAGAACAACAGCAGAAAGGGGGGGAGGATACAGGGTGGGGTAGAGGCCGAGGCCAACCTGGAGGGTCCCTTATCCTAGACGGCCTTGCCTGTCAGGTTTTTTCCTAGTGACCTCGTCATGGATGGGGTCCCGGACGGCCTTTCCTGTCCGGTATTTTCTTCATGACCTCGTCACGGGCAGGACCTCCCATAACGGCTCCCGGCAGAGATGGTCATTTGATCGGGCTCCTGCTTACTTTTTTCTGCATCACTGTCTGCCTCTCTCCACAGCAATCAAACTGAAACGCTGCTATGTTCGCCCTTGTCTTCAAAACTCCCTCCATCCTGCTTCCTCTGCACTGTCTGGCTGAGTCAGCCTTTAGCTCTCTGCTAAGACCTTGCTTCCTCCAGGAAGCCCTCCCAGGCTTAGGTCAGGCTCATCCTCATGTGTTCACACAGGACCTTGTGGTTAATCAGATGTATCTCCCTTTGTTAAAATCATCCCCAAATCTGCTCCTCTCTACTCCTTCATAGATAGATCATCAGTGTTATTTCCAACACACAGTTGGTACTCAATCTGTTTACTGAATGCATAATTAATTGGCAAATATATTGATCAGACTAATAAACCATCAAATCATCTAAATTCTTGTTCTAATCTCATGTTCATTAAGTGACTTTAACAGGATTCTCCAATTCACTTTAGAGTTACATTTCTAGTATTGAAAAAAAATTACCATTCTGATTTTATACATCAGTCTCTCGTGAGTTTTGCCAATGTGAATTGGCCCCTGAGAACAACTCTGAGGCATTGACTAGATTTGGGGGCTTATTGAGAATTCCTTGGTGATCCAGTGGTTAGGACTCAGCAGTTTCCCTGCTGTGGCCCAGCTTCAGTCTCAGATTGGGGCACTAAGATCCTGCAAGCAGCATGGTGCTGCCAAAAAACAAAAAGGGGAATGGGGGGTGGGGGCTGATCAGTGAGAGCAGATTCTGGGTATGCCAAGGCCCCCAAGGAAAGGCCAGCCTGTTTTTCCCAAGAAGCAACCCCTTATATCATAGTGAACTATGCTCATTTTCCATTTTGAGTTTTTGTAGCTAGTATAGCACAATAAATACCAGATTCTCAAGAAATGCTTGTCACAGGAATAGAAAAAGAATAAAAATATCATGTATGTTCAAGAATTTCACACAGAGACATTGTCCTTTTAGACATTGATAGAATCTCATTATATGGCTTTTCTTTGCAGAGACCCAAAGTGTGCTGTTGTATTTTTGTTTTGCCTGTGCTTCGAGCCTTGTAGGATCTCAGTTCCCCAACCGGGGATTGAACCCCAGGCCAGGGCAATGAAAGCGCCAAATCCTAACCACTAGACCACCAGGGAACTCAAGTTCTTTTTTTTTTTTTTTTTTTTTTAATGGTGCTCTCTACTCTCCTTCTGTATAAAGTTTTCCTGAAAGTCTGACCTGGCAGTTTTCCTTTCTCGTAGCCATGAGCACCACGCGCGCGCCTGATGTCTGATGGTGCCTGTTCCGGCTGAGATAGGGGACGGCTTAGCCTCGGTGCAGGGACAATTCAAGATTTGTCAGCTGGTTGTGGCTGATTATCAAGATGTCCAAACCGGCTCCTTCACTATGTGTAAGCAATTTAATTTTGTGCCTAATTTTAATCTGCAGTGTACTGTATGTCTACATCTGCTGTGTTAAAGGATTCATTAGCATTTAAAGGGGGAGCTGATGGTATTGATCACTCTTATTAAAACCAAAAACAATCACGCAGCAGTAACTGATGAGCATTCTCTTCGACCGCTGAAGTCACAGCCAAAGTTTATGTACTCGAAACTCTGGCAGAAACAGAAATGTGATAATAAAGCAGAGAAATCAAAGTGGCATCTGTTATACGCATTTATGATTTGCCACTATCCCCCGCCACCCCAGCTTTTCAGATTATGAGCTTCTTGAAGATAGGAAACTTAATTTTTTTCCTGAATTTCTACCACCTGGCACAGTGTCTGGCAGAAAGATCTGGATAAATTTTCTGATAAGTGAATAAGTTAAGGAATAAAGATGAGAAGTAAATAACCAGTGCATGTTATACAAATACTCTATAAGAACAACTAATTTTCTTACAGATGTTCTAACAGTTGTGTATTTCTATTTAACAAACTGGGCTTCCCTGGTAGCTCAACTGGTTAAAGAATCCACCTGCAACGCGGGAAACCTGGGTTTGATCCCTGGGTCGGGAAGATCCCCTGAAGGAGGGCATGGGCAACCCACTCCAGTACTCTTGCCTGGAGCATCCCAGGGACAGAGAAACCTGGCATGCTGCAGTCCATGGGGTTGCAAAGAGTCAGATGTGACTAAGCACAGCACAGCACATAAAATAAATCACCCCAAAACGTAGTGGCTAAAAATAAGAATAAACATTCATTATCTCATGTTAATTCCTGTAGTTCAGGAATTTAGGAATAGCTTAGCTGACTGGTTCTGGCATGGATTTCTGATGAAGTTTCTGTCAAGATGGTCACAGGAGCTGCATTTATCTGAAGGTTTGACTGTGGCTGGAGGTTCTGCTTCCAAGACAGTTCTCCTACATGGAGTGGGTTGCTGGCATGGGACCCCAGTTGCTCCTCATGTGGACCTCTCTATATGCTTAGGTATCTTTATGACATGATGCTTGGATTCCCCCGCTGAAAGAGATCCAGGAGAGTATGGTGAAAGCCATAGTGTCTTTTCTGAAGTCACACCCAAGACTTCCTTGGTGGTCCAGTGGCTGAGACGCCACACCCCCAATGCAGCGGGTCCACGTTCAATCCCGTCAGGGAGCTAGATCCTACATGCCACAACTAAAGATCCTGCATGCCACCACTAAGACCCAGCACAGTCAAATGAGTAAATAAATACTAAAAAATAAAAATGAAAAAGAAGTCTAGCACATCCCATAACATCCTGTTGTTTACACAGGTCAACCCTATTCCATACGGGAGGGATGACACAAGGATGCAGAAGGTGAGATCACAGGGCTGCCCGGAAGGCTGGCTACCTCAGACATCACCAAAATCTCTGTACCCCCGCTATTGGAAACGGATGTTTCCTCTTCTGAGCTTTGCCTTTTCTGCCTGCTTTATGTTTTCTCACAATGTAAAATTTGAACCTGAGCAGACTTCAACGGAGTGTCAGAGCCGGAAGGCATCTTGAAGACCATCTCCCAAAGTTCAGTATCCTCACTTCACAGATGAAGAACCCAAAGCTTGGAACTGAAGTGCCTGCTCTGTCACTTAGCCAGTTATAGGCAGGGCAGCACGCACAGCCCCCAGCCGAGGCTCTTCCCTACCCTGTTCTCATGGAAGCCGTGCTTTGTGAAATGGTTCATCACGTGTGAAACTGGTGTTTGTGAAGTCCAGCAGCTGTAAAGTTAACACTTATTTTATTTTGGTGTAGCTGAACCTCTCTGGTCTCCGTAGAGACAGGGAGAGTCACTGTGGTTTAGTAGGTGTGACTAAATGCTTCTAAAAACAAAATATTCCGGCAATTAACATTTTCTCTTTCTTTCATCAGTCCTCTGTTGATTTCCTCTCAATTTTGTGGTAGTTTAGAGAGAGTGTTTGTTTTATGGAATAAGTATGTCTAATAAAGTTGCAGAGTACATTTGAATGCTTAGTTCGGTCAGGCAAATGTTTGCTGGGGTCCTTGTGTGTTAGGCACTGACCCTGCATTCTTTCTCATTTTATCTGGCAATTCAGAAACAAGTCTCAAAGGCAGGGGGCATTACTTCCCTATTGACTAAATTTAAAACTTGGAAAGAAGAGCTAAAAACATAAAGGAGAAAAAGAGAAACAATTCTTTTGTGAGACAGGAATAATTCTTTTCCCTCTCCTTTGTCAGTTCTCTTGGCTCCTACTGCATACCACACTTTCCTCTGACTGTATGCATTTCATCCTTGCCTGGGGAACCCATGACTTTGAACTTGAATTTCTCAGGACTCAGCCTACCCAATTATTTATCTTTGTCTAAAAAGAGTCTAAAAGCTACTAGTTCCTCCATGTGATGTAACACACTCAACAATGACCATTCCTTAAATTCGAGCCATTATTGTAAATCACTGTCTTACTTTATCAAAGAATCAAAATGAGCTTACTGAAAATGAGAGAGCCAATGCTAAATGGTCAATTTTCAGAAATCCCCTACTTATTACCCACACAGAGGAAGTTCCAAGGAGACTCAAAGGATAACAACACCACCTGCTTGTTTTGCTGAGTTTTAACTATAAGGAAACAGTCCCATGCTAGCCGATTCAAATACAAATTGGTTGTAATGTAATATAAAATATGTCACAGAAGAAGTAAATTTTGATTAGAGTTAATTATGGACAGATCATGATGTACCAAGCCCAGTTGTAAGTCCTTCCCACTTCCTATGAGGTTGATTCTGTTATTATGTCCATGTCCATTTTACAGTTGAGAAAACTGGGACATAGAAGTTAGTTATTTGATTAAGGTAACTGAAGAAGTGGCATTGTGTAGGACCCCACAAAGACTGGTGCTGAAGGGGGAGTGCCTCTAAGGGCCTGGGTGGTGTTGCTGGGTCCTTGCCTCACCCTCCACCATCAGCTGCCCCCATATAGTATCTGCTGTCCTAGTCACCAGCATCTGATGTCTGATCTTCTTCCACATTTCAGACTGGACTCCCAGCTGCCATGCTGCTCCATGAACTTTAGCTGCAAATCCTACCTGGAATTGTTATTTATTTATTTATCTTTATTTGGGGGGGGGGGGGGGGGGGCGGGGTTCTGTCCTGGGTCTTCTTTGTGATGCACGAGCTTTCTCTATTTGTGGCATGTGAAGAGCTTCTCTAATTGTAGCACACGGGTTGAGCTGTCCCTCGGCAGGTGGGATTTAGTTCCCGGACCAGGGATAGAACCCACATCCCCCGCCTTGGATGGTGAAGTCTTAACCACTGGACCACCAGGGAAGCCCCCCTACCTGTAACTGTTAAGTAAGTGTGTGTGCTCAGTCATGTCCAACTCTTGGAACCCCATGGACTGTAGCCCACCAGGCTCCTCTGTCCATGGAATTTTCCAGGTAAGAATGCTGGAGTGGGTTGCCATTTCCTACTTCAAAGGATCTTCCCAACCCTAAATCCTTCTCTAGTCCTTGTCTCAAAGTCCCAAAAGACAGAGAATTGACTTGGCCTAGCTCATATTTTTGAGACAGACGAGAAAGCCCAGGTGGCTCAGCTGACCCGAGGTTGGACAGGCACCCTCCCACCACCTGGGAAGAGAGAAATACAAGGGTGGCAAGTAACAGAAAACACAGCCATCTAGGCTGCAAGGCCCTGTAGCTGCCATCGCATCTCTCAGAACAGGGATAGGCACACTCTTCCAGCACATTTTTATCCCCTAATGTCCAATCTGCACTGTTTGCTAGAAGGGCACAGTCAAACAAATTGGCTGAATTTAATACATTTTTTAATGTGTCATTTGTAAGAACTGTACCAAGAAAATTATACAAAATTAAAAAATGGGCTAGTGAGTAGGAAACCTACACGACTCCAGTGTTTCTCCTTTGTTCTCACATTACTATCACATCCATAACACTTCTGACATGACATGGGTGGGCTTTCTCCCTCCACACCACGCAATCCTGCCACACCAGCCGGGGTGCCCTACAATTTAACTCGATTCTGACACTATCTGCCTGGAGATTGTATCAGACCCCAGGTGAAGGGTTCAGTCTCACGAGACTGCTACACACTCCTCAACTTTGAATGGCAATTTCAAGTCCAGGTTGTCACCTGTGCTTCTGACCAATGGGCTGTATATCAGAGGTGCCCATGACCCTCTCCCAGGCCTTGATTCATTTGCTAGAGTGGCTCACAGAACTCAGGAAAACAGTCTACTCATTGTTTACCAGTTAACTACAAAAAGATATGACAAGTGACACAGATGAACATCCAGGTGGGAGAGATGTATGTGGTATGTGGGAAGGGGCTCTGAGCTCCCATGCCTTTTCTTGGAGTGCCACTCTCCCAGCACCTCCATGGGTTCACCAACACAGAAGTTCTCCAAATTCCATATTATCAGGATTTTTATGGAGACTTCATCACACAGACATGATCAATTATTATATTAACTCCTTTTCCAGCCCTTCTCCCCTCTGGAGAATCTGTGATGGGGCTGAAAATACCAAACCTTCCAATCCTGACTTTGTCTTTCTGCTCTGCCATTTGGCTCATAGTCTTGGATTTTATAGTAATGGGGTTAGTTTCCAGGTTCAGTTCAGTTCACTTCAGTTCAGTCATGTCCAACTGTTTGTGACCCCATGGACTGCAGCATACCAGGCTTCCCTGTCCATCACCAACTCCCAGAGCTTGCTCAAACTCATGTCCATCAAGTTGGTGATACCATTCAACCATCTCATCCTCTGTCTTCCCTTTCTCCTGCCTTCAACCTTTCTCAGCATCAGGGTCTTTTCCAATGAGTCAGCTCTTCACATCAGGTGGCCAAAGTATTGGAGTTTCAGCTTCAGCATCAGTCCTTCCAATGAACACCCAGGACTGATCTCCTTTAGAATTGACTGGTTTGATCTCCTTGCAGTCCAAGGGACTCTGAAGAGTCTTCTCCAACACCACAGTTCAAAAGCATCAATTCTTCAGTGCTCATCTTTCTTTATGGTCCAACTCGTCACATCTGTACATGATTACTGGAAAAACCATAGCTTTGACTAAATGGATCTTTGTCAGCAAGGTAATGTCTTTGCTTCCTAAAAGGCTGTCTAGTCCTGTCATAGCCTTTCTTCCAAGGAGCAAGTGTCCTCCTGTTGTAAGATAACTCATGCACTTGGCTACTATTAATATCTTTCCTGGCTAAGGCAGGCAATTTCAGTCAGTGGTTCCCCTAGCAGTTTGGTTTTCCAGTCGTTTGAGCAGAGGAGAACGACAGAATTTGTGTAGCTGAAGGCACTGCACTTGTGAGGGAGACAGAAATGCCACTTTAATAAAACATCATTCTTGGGAATTCACTGGTGGTCCAGTGGTTAGGACTTCATGCTTTCATTGCCAAGGGCACAGCTTTGATGCCCAGTTGGGGAACTAACATCCCATAAGCCATGTGGTCAAAACCAAAAACCATTATTCTTCATATCTAACTAAATGTTCCCAAATGTTTGCTTATTTATTTTTATAGGATGTCTTTTTTTGTTGTTGTTTGCTTTGGTTGCTCTGTGTGGCTTGCAGGATCTTAGTTCCTCAACCAGGAATCAAATCTGTGTCCTTGGCATTAAAAGTGCAGCATCCCAACTACTGGACTGCCAGGGAATTCACCACAATGTCTTTTTTTTTTTTTAAGTTTTTATTTTATATTGGAGCATAGTTGATTTACAATGTTGTATTAGTTTCAGGTGTAGAGCAAAGTGACTCGGTTATACACATATGTATATCTGCTCTTTTTTAGGTTCTTTTCCCATATGGGTCATTACAGAGTATTGAGTAGCGTTCCCTGTGATCCATAATAGGTCCTTAGTAGTTATCTATTTCATATATAGTGCGTGTGTAGGTTATTGCAACCTCCTAATTTGTCCCTTCCACTGACCTTTCCCCTTTGGCAACCCTAAGATTGTTTCCTAAGTCTGTGGATCTTGATTTTATTTATATTTAGTTTGCAAGTTTGTTTGGGCTGTACAGTTAGTTGAATGACAACTATGAGGTAGGGAGTTTGTTTTTGGTAGTGTTTATTTTTAAGTAACATTATAACCTAAATAATTTAGTAGTACTGGCAGAATTTAATAATTCTTTTTGTTTAAAAGGATACCATACATTACTCATGTTTGAGGAAAACTGATTTAGATCAACCTAATTTTCAGATGGGAGGTACAAGGTCCTGAAATATAAAGAAACCTGTGAGCTACTTAAGACAGGAAGTGACTTATTCATCCCAAGGGCACAGAACTTAGATCCCTAGTTACTTGTAACTGAATTTTAAAAAAAGAAGGAAAAAACCCCACAGCAAGTTGGTGACAGAGCCAGGGCAAGCTTTTTACACTTGTATTCTTTCCCATTCCCCACCCTCGGAGGCTTTTTAGTTCCTTGCTTAAGTGGATCACCCAACTGTGACTTTCTTTTTTTAACTGAAATATATTTGATACATAACACTGTAAATGTAAGGTGTCTAACATGTTGATTTGATACATTTATATATTATCATATGATTGCCATTGTGATAATAATTAGTACCTTTATCATGCTACATAATTATCATTTCTCTTTAGTAGTTGAAGTAATTGAGATCTAGTTTCTTAGCAAGCTAGAACAGAGTAGAATATTGTTGTCTATATTCACTGTACTGTGCATTAGATCTGTAAGACTTATTGACTACTTGTTACAAGTTTATACTCTTAAAACAACATCTCTCCTATCTCCCCATCCTTCGGCCCATGATAACTACTATTTTATTTTTTGTTTTTGCAAATTTGGCTCTTTAGAATCCACATATAAGGGATATACAGCATTTGTCTTTCTCTGTCTGACTTAACCTCACTTAGCATGACGTCCTTAAGGTCCATTCAAAGACATTGCAAATGGCAGCATTCCTCCTTCCTCATGTCTGAATAATATCCCAATGTCTCTGTGTGTGTATATACACATATATATATACCACAGCTTCTTTATCCTTTCATCTGTTGATGGACACTTGGGTTGTGTCCATAGCTGTGAAACTGGGTGTCATTTCTAGTCCTTTGTGTTTCAGCACAGAAAAGAATTCAGCAAGAGGCACAGTGATACATAAGAATGATTTATTAGAATAGGATGCTTGTGAGGCTTACAAGTCAGTGGGCGAGGGGCGTGTTGCGCCCTGAGAACTTGCTGGGCTACAGGCTTATCACCAAAGGAAAAGTGAGGCGAGGGAAAAGAACGTCTTTAGCTTTCTTGACTAGATGCATGCTTCCATCATCAGTTTCTCCTCCAGATTGAGCAGGGGAGTTTTCTTGTCCCTACATGGTCAAGTTATGTCCACAGATGATTGGTTTTTCATGCGTGCAGAGAGCATGTCCTAGGGATCATTAACTTGCTGACCTCACTGTGCAGGACGTGGGTCTCATTCCACCATTGTTTCATTGTTTTGGGACATGTCGCATGCTTCTGTTGCATGGTTTTGTTGGCTAAGCGAGCCTGCTTGGTTTTGTGATTAGGTAAACCTGCTCTCTTAAATAATCATTAATTTACAGGGGTCTCCCATATTTTTTCTATTTACAATCCCCTAGTGGGATTAACTATTTAATCGCCTACTTTGTCCCTTTACTCTGTCCGTATCAGCCACGTTATGAGAATAATGCAGTGATAAACATGGGAATGTGTGTATCTCTTCAATAGCCTGTTTCCATTTCTTCTGGGTATATACTCCATAGATTATATGGGTTATATGCTAGATTACATGGTGGGGCTATTGCTAATGTTTTGAGAAAACTCCATATTGTTTTCCATAGTTTTCCAACATCTCTTTCCTGTCTTTTTTCTCTCTCACATTCTCAGTAGTAGCAATAATTATAACCACAATTTACCTATAGCTTGGTATGTGCACAGTGCTTAATAAATATTATCTTGTTCCAAGTTTGATTACACTCCTCAAATCTGGAATTGTCTTTAGTTTTGTTTCATTTACCATTTTGTTCTTCCAAGTTTTTTTCTTGTATGAGTTTCTTTAGCTGGGAAGCTTTTCAGGATGAGAAAGTCTGCTGAGTGTTCCTGGAAGGTGACTGCTTTCAACCTCAATCAGGCTACTGTGCCTAGTAAGGGAATCATGAATTAATGACACTTATCCAGTAATTTTCTTGAGAGCTTTTTGTTGTCCTTAAAGAGGAACAGTTCATCTGGCTTGAGATATGATTTCGGTCATATGGTTCTCAATAAAAGACAGCTTCCATGCTGGTGGAAACCTTTGTATTTTAGAGTATTCTGCCATGAGCTGCCTTCCTTAGATTCCTTGAAAAAACCACCCTTTCTCTTTCCCTTCTCAATCCATCATTTTTACATAGACAAGTTTCTCAAACACAGACAGGAAAAGTATCTAATGTAACAATGACTTGACTTTATGCAATGCTTCACAGTCAAGCCACAAATACCCGCCCCAGAGTTGGTGAAACCACTGTGCTAATAAACACCCTTATCTCTGTCATACAAAGTGAAAACATCTCCCTAGAAATTAGAAAAATCTAGAGTGCTGTCCAAATTAGAATGCAGAAGAGCCTAAGTTTAGTCTTTACTTCAGATCACTGTGGTTCCTCCCATTCACAACGCCGTCCTTGCAAGACTGATTGCCATCACAACTACAGAACAAAAAGAATGAGCACTGCAGGGGATGAAAAAACTTCCCTGGACCCTCGTAGGGTCCCTGGATGGGTCTGAAAATTAAACCAATAAATACAAATTAACAGGAGAAAAGCAGTTTATAATAATGGCAAGTCCCCTCTTTAATTTTATGCATATCTTGAGAGAATTTCTCAGAAGAGAGCTGTTTCTCCCACATCCACCTGTTGATCACGCATATAACAATATGGGATGGATATCGCAAAAATTTTTAACAAGTTATTTTACTAAAAAAAAAAATCTAAGAATATCTAAAATATATATTTGTTCTGTAGCTCCTTAGCACTGATGTTATATCAAGACTGAAGAGTGACTTTACACCGATTCTAGTCAAAAAAATGATTAAGAACACGAAAACATAAAAAATAAAGCAGTGATTATCAATACACTCTTTTCAAAATATCATTCCTGAGTTTGCTAATTGCAACATCTGAAAACCAAAACTGGTAACCAAAACCATTACCATGAACAGGAGAAAAGATTCCATCACTTTCTGCACTTCCAGGGTTTGACGTTTAACATTTGGGCAAACTTGTAAATTTGCCACAGTCAAGCTGGATTGAGGTTAAGGAGGAGCCCAGTTTAGCTAGGGGTTTCAGTTCAGTTCAGTCGCTCAGTCGTGTCCAACTCTTTGTGACCCCATGAATCGCAGCACGTCAGGCCTCCCTGTCCATCACCAACTCCCGGAGTTTACCCAAACTCATGTCCATCAAGTCAGTGATGCCATCCAGCCATCTCATCCTCTGTCGCCCCCTTCCCCTCCTGCCCCCAATCCCTCCCAGCATCAGGGTCTTTTCCAATGAGTCAACACTTCGCATCAGGTGGCCAAAGTATTGGAGTTTCAGCTTCAGCATCAGTCCTTCCAATGAACACACGACTGATCTCCATTAGGATGGACTGGTTGGATCTCCTTGCAGTCCAAGGGACTCCCAAGAGTCTTCTCCAACACCACAGTTCAAAAGCACCAATTCTTCAGTGCTCAGCTTTCTTCACAGTCCAACTCTCACATCCATACATGACCACTGGAAAAACCCTAGCCTTGACTAGATGCACCTTTGTTGGCAAAGTAATGTCTCTGTTTTTTAATATGCTGTCTAGGTTGGTCATAACTTTCCTTCCAAGGAGTAAGCGTCTTTTAATTTCATGGCTGCAATCACCATCTACAGTGATTTTGGAGCCCCCCAAAATAAAGTCTGACACTGCTTCCACTGTTTCTCCATCTATTTGCCATGAAGTGATGGGACCAGATGCCATGATTTTAGTTTTCTGAACGTTGAGCTTTAAGCCAACTTTTTCACTCTCCTCTTTCACTTTCATCAAGAGGCTTTTTAGTTCCTCTTCACTTTCTGCCATAAGGGTGGTGTCATCTGCATATCTGAGGTTATTGTTATTTCTCCCAGGAATCTTAATTCCAGCTTGTGCTTCTTCCAGCCCAGTGTTTTCATGATGTACTCTGCATATAAGTTAAATAAGCAGGGTGACAATATACAGCCTTGACGTACTCCTTTTCCTATTTGGAACCAGTCTGTTGTTCCATGTCCAGTTCTAACTGTTGCTTCCTGACCTGCATATAGGTTTCTCAAGAGGTGGGTCAGGTGGTCTGGTATTCCCATCTCTTTCAGAATTTTCCACAGTTTGTTGTGATCCACACAGTCAAAGGCTTTGGCATAGTCAATACAGTAGAAATAGATGTTTTTCTGGAACTCTCTTGATTTTTCAATGATCCAGCGGATGTTGGCAGTTTGATCTCTGGTTCCTCTGCTAGGGTTTAGCTAAGCCCAATTTAGCCAGGGGGATAGCCTTGGTTCAATCTCTGGGTTGGAAAGATCCTCTGGAGAAGGGAACAGCTACCTACTCCAGTATACTTGCCTGGAGAATTCCATGAATAGAGGAGCCTGGCAAGCCCCAGCCCATGGGGTCACAAAGAGTCAGACACTGAAACCATTTACCTCAGATTGGGAACCCATGTGGCTGGGACTTGAACCCAGCCAAAATCCCACTTGGGACTTGAACCCATGTGGCTGGGACTCAAACCCAGTCAAAACCCTGCTTGGGACTCGAACCCACATGGCTGGGACTAGAATCCAGCCAAAACCTACCGTACCGGTTTCAGGACCTAATGAAGCTCAGGTTCTTCACATCTCATCACAGAAAGAATTCAGCGAGAGACAAAGTGATAGGTAACTTGTGGATTTATTCAGATTCAGAGAGAGGCACTCTCCACACGCAGAGTATGGGCCAGCGCAGAGGGTGAGTGCAGTGTGAAATGTGTGGTAAGTGTTTATAGGCTGGGTAGTTTCATATGCTAATGAGTGGGAGGATTATTCCATCTATTCTGGAGAAGGGGATGGAAATTTCCAGGAATTGGGCCACGGCCAACTCCTTGGTCTTTTGACATTGCCTTGGAACTGTCATGGCGCTTCTGGGTGTGTCATTTCACTTGCGGATTGAGGATTAAGGTCTAGTCTTATCTGACATCTTGGTCCCATTTGATTCTAATCCGTTTATGTTGTGACCTTGGGCTATGTCATTCTTTTAAAAGTTATGCACTGCCCCTTTCCCTCCTGTTACAACATGACTGAGAGACTTTCACATTCACATTTGTTCATCTTAGCTCAGCTGGTTGTTGGATCCACCACTGAAAGTACTGGCTCATTTAGGAAAGTAAATTGAACTGTAGACTGAAACCAAACTGTAGACTGAAACCAAAAACTGTAGACTGAAGATCCCTGATTTTGTTTAAGAGGTCATTCTGGAATATTTTTTCTTCTCCTTCCTGAAGGGTTGGTCAATGTGCCACCCTAAAATATGTCTCTTTGGTATAAGAATTATTTTGAGGGGATTATTTTTAAGAAACTGAAGGTGCAAAAGAGGCTCTGAAAACAACAGCAGTTACCCTTTGGTAAAGGAAATCTATGTTTATAAAGAAATTTACATTAGAAAGGAGCCTGTACTGGAAATAACTTTTTAACTTTTCCACTGGAGGGACTCACCTGCAGTGACTGGCAACCTTAGTTTATCAAATACTCCTCTTTTCACCTACTTCTAAATGGCTTCCCCCTCTGAAATCCCAGCCCCCATCTCTGTCCTTAGATTGGGGTGGTACTTAAGTCTCAACTGTCTGGCTGCCTCTTTTATTTTTTTAATTACACTGCAAGGAATGTGGGATCTTAGTTCTCCCACCAGGGATTGAACCCGCACCCACTGCATTGGAAGTGCACAAAAGTTAAAATGTAGTCATTCAGTCACGTCCGACTCTTTGTAACCCCATAGACTGTAGCCCACCAAGCTCCTCTGTCCATGGAATTCTCCAGACAAGAATTCTGGAGTGGGTTGCCATGCCCTTCTCTGGGGGACCTTCCAAACCCAGGGATCGAGCCCTGCTCTCCCACACTGCCGGCAGATTCTTTACCATCTAAGCTGCCAGGGAACCGCCAGGGAAGTCCATGTCTGGCTCCCTTTTGAGTCTCAAGTCTCAGGCTCCAGCATGCTGCCGCAGCTGCTCAGTCGCCCAGTCATGTCTGACTCTTTGCAACCCCATGGACTGTAGCCTGCCAGGTTCTTCTGTCCATGGGATTCTCCAGACAAGAATACGGGAGTGGACTGCCATGCCCTCCTCCAGGGGATCTTCCTGACTCAGGAACTGAATCCGCATCCCAATGTCTCTGCATTGGCTTCCTGCTAGGTTCTTTACCACTAGTGCCACCTGGGAAAGCCCAGGCTCCAGTAGGAATGCGTGTAATTAAAATTGTTTTATTTTTCTCCTGTTAACCTGTCTTTTCTCCTGTTAACCAGCTGAGATAGCATGTTCAGAGCTACTTGTGGATGAATCCTATTGGCTTCTAGAAATCAGGTGCCCAGGTGACACAGGACTAGTTGGATCTCATCTGGAACCTACACTAAGAGATGCAATCAGCATCTTAGAGTAAATGTTCATGGAAGCTAAAAAATTTACCTCCGTTCCTTTTTTCCTTAAGAAACCAGACAAATCAATCATAATTTCTATACATATCTGTAAAAAAGTATTTTCTGTTAATTATTATTATTATTTTTTGCCAATTTATTTTCTCCAACTTTGTCATTAAAATCAAATGTCTATCTGGCTCACCACCTAGTGTGCTTTGATTGTATTTTGGCTTTGACTCTGCCATTTCTGGGGGAGGAGGGAGACAGAGCTGACTTCTCCAATTGCTGTGTTGTATTCCCACCCAATTTCTTGGGCAGCTGATGGATCTCTGGGAGAAAGACAAGAAAGCCTGCTGAAATGGAAAACTACTGATGAAGGAAGGATTGTTCATCTCTTAGGCTTTCCATTTGGATGGGCCTGCCTTAACATTGTTTGAAATGGAGCGTGAGTAGCCCTTTTGTTTACTGTTTACTTCCTTGTGGCATGTCAGTTCCCACACTTCCTTCATTCTGTTGCCCTTGCTTGAGCTGGTCCTGCTAATCCACAAACCTATTTGGAAATGACCTCAGTAAACATGGAAGAAAATCTACCAGGCTCACTTTTGGAAGACAACAAATCGGTAAGGCTTATTCATGGCTCAGTGCCAGGAGGAGATAAGCTTTTTGGGTCCCTTTTGTTTTTGAAATGGCCTTTGTTCATTGTACTGTGATCCACTGACACTTTGTGCAAAATTATTTAGCAGCCATTTTCTGTTCTGAAGAGGTAGAAGATCTGAAACTTGTTTTGGGATTGTATTCATTCTCTGTTCCACACTCATATGTATTCCTTCCTCTACCTCTCCCTTTCCCATTTTTTTCTCCTTAGTGTGATGTTTTGGGTTGTACATTTGTTCAAAAGATTAAAGATTTATGAGTTGACTTGGACAAGTTTAACTTTATTTTTATTGTGTTAATTACTTGGAATAAATGCATTAATCTCAAAAAAAAAAAAAAAAATAACCTGTCTTTATTATGAGGGTGAGGGGTCTTAGCCAAGAACTTGGAAGAATAGAGGAGAAATTATTTTGCCTTCCCTACATTATTTCAGAAAGCAGAATGCTTAGCCCTTATTTCACTAAGATTACTCCACAATAAGAGTAAGATTTTAAAAGATAAAACAGCCTGTACGTAAAGTGCTCAGTTCGTAGATGGCTCCTGCCATGGGCTCAATAGATTATAACTATTACCATTGTTGTTATTAGTATTATATCTTAATACTTATATAATACATATATAATATAATACATTATATCTTAATACTCAAATTTAAATGGCCAGGTCTGAGATGGAAGCACTAAAAGTATTAATATATTCCAGTTACTTCCCAGGTAAGTGCTAACATCCTTGGTTTACTCTTTCTGTTAATTGCCTTTGTATAAATAACTCTCTCTAACCTTTTTCTGTGTTTTATTTTTACATTGCTTTAAGGAGACTGGGTTAATAGTGGACCAATTTTTCAATTCCTTAAAATTTTATAATCTAGTCAGCTTCCCCCTCAAAATAAACATACTTACTGCCTCCAGGCCTTGGTTATTTTAAAAGGGCTATATAGCTGTGATTGGGTTGCACAAGTTTTCATGTTCATAGATACTGCATACCATGATGTCTTAGTACTGGTAAATGGAATATTGCCTGTCATATCAGTAAACAAAAGATGTCTCCATTTTTCAGAGGTTGCAGCTACAGTCAATGGTGAACGGGTGAGTCCTGAGGGGAGGGGACTCAGGAAGGAAAGAATACCTGCCAGCTAACAGCTCGCATCCAGTCCCATCACTTCACGGCAAATAGATGGCGAAACAATGGAAACAGTGACAGACTTAATTTTCTTGGGCTCCAAAGTCACTGCAGATGGTGACTGCAGCCAACAAATTAAATGACCCTTGCTCCTTGGAAGAAAAGCTGTGAGCAACCTAGATAGCATATTAAAAAGCAGAGACGTTACTTTGCCAACAAAGGTACATCTAGTCAAGGCTATGTTTTTTCCAGTAGTCGTGTATGGATGTGAGAGTTGGATTATAAAGAAAGCTGCTGCTGTTGCTGCTGCTGCTGCTGCTAAGTCACTTCGGTCATGTCTGACTCTGTGCAACATGCCATAGACGGCAGCCCATCAGGCTCCTCTGTCCCTGGGATTCTCCAGGCAAGAATACTGGAGTGGGTTGCCATTTCTTTCTCCAATGCATGCATGCAAGCTAAGTCGCTTCAATTGTGTCCAACTCGGTGCAACCCTATGGACAGCAACCCACCAGGCTCCTCTGTCCACAAGAATCTCTAGGTAAGAATACTGGAGAGGGTTGCCATTTCCTTCTCCAAAAGAAACCTGAGCACCGAAGATTGATGCTTTTGAACTGTGGTGTTGGAGAAGACTCTTGAGAGTCCCTTGGACTGCAAGGAGATCAAACCAGTCAATCCTGAAGGAAATCAGTCCTGAATATTCATTGGAAGGACTGATGTTGAAGCTGAAATTTCAATACTTTGGCCACCTGATATGAAGAGCTGACTCATTGGAAAAGACCCTGATGCTGAGAAAGATTGAAGGCGGGAGAAGGGGACAACAGAGGATGAGATGGTTAGATGGCATCACTGACTCAATGGACATGAGCTTGAGTAAACTCTGGGAGTTGGTGATAGACAGGGAGGCCTGGTGTGCTGCAGTTCATGGGGTCGCAAAGAGTTGGACACGACTGAGCAACTGAACTGAACTGAACAGCTATCAGACTGCAGCAACTCCCCATGGTGAGCCCTACAGAATGGCAGGATATGAATACATACCCTCTGGCCCCAGATAACTAAGGTGCGTATCAAAGGAATGACTTCACTGACCCCAGACTTGCATCTTTCCATACATAGAAAAGCACTAAATTACTTAACTTCACATATCTGAGTTTTTTAAATTAACAATAATTGTTTGTTGTTCAGACTACTGCCCTTTGTTTCAGACCTTATATATATCCTGGCTCCTCCCTCCCATTCTTGGAGTAATTATCTCAGGGTTATTTGAGATGCTGCCTCCCAGGCTTAAAGTCCTAAAAATTCCTGCTAAATAAAACACAACTCTTAAAAAAAAAAAACAAAAACCCACAACTCTTAACTTTTAGGTTGTGAATTTTTTTTTAGTCTACAATACATTGAACAAAACTGTATAAATTTTTAATAGATCCCCAATATTCCAAATTGATATCATTACCTAGAAAAAGTCAACTAAAAAAAAGCCACATGGGAGTTCCCTGGTGGTGCAGTGGCTAAGACTCTGCTCTTCCAATGCAGGGGGCCCTGATTTGATCCCTGGTCAGGGAGCTAGGTCCTACATGCAGCAACTAAGACCTGGTGCGAAACAAACAAACAAACAAATGTGTGTGTGAGAGACAGAGAAAAAAGAAAGAAGATGTCTAGAATGATATATAACAAAATATTAACTTTGTCACTGGGTGATTTTAGATAGCAGGTGCTTTTTTTTTTTTTTTTAAGCAGGTGCTTTTTTTATTTTAAATTAATTTATTTATTTTAAATGGAGACTAATTACTTTACAATATTGTAGTGGTTTTTGCCATACATGGACATGAATCAGCCATGGGTATACATGTGTTTCCCCATCCTGAAACTCGCTCCCACCTCCCTCCCCAATAGCAGGTGCTTTATATTTTATCTTTGTTTTGCTTATTTATACAATACCTCAAAAATTACTTGTACTTTTTTAGTTGAAAATGTACTTATTATAATCTAGTATCTTTAGCATATGCACATTACTGAATATAAAACATGAAGAAAGATTACTTAGTGTATAGCACAGGGAACTGTACTTTATATTTTGTAATAACCCATACAGAAAAAGAACCTGAAAAAGAAAACACACACACACATACACATACACACATACATATGTATGTGCTAAGTCACTTCAGTCGTGTCCAACTCTGTTGGACACTATGAGCTGTAGCCCGCCAGGCTCCTCTGTCCATGGGATTCTCCAGGCAAGAATACTGGAGTGGGTTGTCATGCCCTCCTCCAGGGGATCTTCTGGACTCAGGGATCAAACCCATGTCCCTTATGCTTCCTCCATTGGCAAGCAGGTTCTTTACCACTACACAGACCACCTGGGAAGTATATGTTGGCAAGCGAGTTCTTTACCACTGAGCCACCAGGGAAGCCCCCCCATGGGAAGTATGTATATAACTAAATCACTCTGCTATACACCTGAAACTAACACAACATTGTAAATCAACTATACTTCAATTTTAAAAAATAATTGATCGAAAAAGGGAAGATATGGGGTTTCCTTGGTGGTCTCGTGGTTAAGAATCTGCCAGCTCGTGCAGGAGGCATGAGTTCAATCCCTGGTCTAGGAGGGTCCCCAGGCTATGGAGCAACTAGGCCCGTGAACCACAACTACTGAGTCTGCGCGCCTGGAGCCTGTGCTCTACGACAAGAAAAGCCATCTCGATGAGAAGCCTGAGCACCGCAGCTAGATAGTAGCCCTCACTTGCCACAACTAGAGAAAGCCCACATGCAGCGGCGGAGACCCAGCAGAGCCAGAAATAAACAGAAATGAATAATACAATCCTTTCTAAAAATGAAGATATGGGTTAAAAATAAATAAATAACCTAATATCTTTAGATAAGCCTACCAGAGAGAGTTTTCTATCTTCTCAGCCCAGTGGGATTTTTCTGTATCTCACCGGGCTCTGAAGGAATCACACCAATTATCCATGATGAGACCAGTTTGCTGTCTGCACCCCTAATTCCAGGTAAGCATTTTTAACAGGTAATCAACAAAACAGCACAAATAGATTCCACTGCTACCGAAGATGGCCTCTGGGCCCTTGTTCCATCGGATGTGAGCTGATGAGTCCATCTCTGGAAAAGAGGTAGCCCTCAATTTTAGTTTAGGAGCTGTACAATGTTGGATACACATCCCCAATATATAAGATGGATACAAGGATCATAATTTCACAAGAATGTAGTTCTTGTGAATCACTATGTTCACAAGAATATAGCGATGGTTAGGAATGAATGTAAAACTCCAAAGAGTGCCTCGCAAGAGCTAGCATTCAACACCTGGAAGCCATTCTTATAATTCTCTGTAGACAAAATAGCACATGGTCCCTGTCCTATCCACTATCTCCTAAGTCTTTCACTTTCCTAAGTTTGAATATCTCCAAAAGGCAGCTCCTTCTACATAGCCTCACCAGTGAAAGGGAACCAGCCTGCATTCCTTTGGTGTTGAAATGATAAAGATGCATGTATTGATACCTCTTAAGACTATACTATTTTATACATCTATATGATTTACATAATATAGATACTTAGGTATCTAAAATCTGTATTTAATTCAGCTGCTTATAGTGACTGCTGAATCATAAATGTTACTGCTAATTCTTGAATAGCTTTTGCTCTGCTTACTCTTATAATTTATTAACCATCTAACCACCTAAAGATTTTCTCCCTCTCCAAATAATTAAGTTGATAAAATACTTCTTGGGTAGTTTTCATTTTCAGGTTCCTCAAGACTTCTAAGTCTTAAAAAAAAAAAACAAAAAACACAACAGTTATCTTCTAAGTCTGTATCTCTAAAACTTTTAAGGCTAAAGTCAGAGGTCTCTCAAATTAGACTGTTTCAGCTCAAATTCCAACTCACTGTCTTCAAGCTGTGTGACAAGCTACTTAACCTCACTGTGTTTCAGACTCCTCAACAGTTTAATTAGAGAATAATAATACCTATCCTATCCCATAAGTTAAACAGTGAGAGCCTGGCATGGAGTAAGTAGCTATTAATATGTGATCAATATTGTAGACGTGAAATACACTCCACGGACATTTGCAATTCCATCAGTCCATCAGAATGGAAACTGCCTACATGCATGAGTCTGTTTTAAGTGACTCTGAGTGAAAAACACTGCCTGCCATATCAGTAAACAGAGGATGTTGCAGCCATCAAGCCATCATAGTACAGCTGCTGGGAAGATAAGCTCTGAGGGAAATCAGAATGGAGGCAGGATGCCCCCCTAACAGTCAGCCACTGCAACCATCCCTCACAGTGCACCAGGCGGAGTCTCAGGGTGAGAAAATACAGGATGCTGCCCCAGATAGCTGAGGTGCATATCAAAGGAAGAATCCCAAAGAACCCAGACTTTGCATTTTCCCATATACAGAAAAGCAGTAAATTCCTTAACTTGAGATAAGTGGTTTTCCTTAATTAACAGTAATCTTTTGATATTCTGACTACCTGGTCTGGGAACCAATTTGGGATAGAAGTGGGGGGCTTTGATCTTCAACATGTGAATGGTTATTAATCACCAGTTTTAAGGGTAGAGTCCCTTACTTCAGTGGCCCTTTATATTAATCTCTGCAAATGATAAACCTTTGTCTCAGGGGAGAGGTAGCCATTTGGGGGTACCAGTTGGGGAAGAGCCTGGGGCTCCAACTGCTTCTTACACTGAATTGCAACCTTTCCTTCTGTTTGTAGCTCACTTGTACCCCTTTTCAGGAAGCTATTACAATGTTGCCAGTTTCTGAGTCTTTGCGGAATCCTTCCCTGTAAGAGGAATCCCGTTTTCTTAAGATGGTCATCATCCTACCCTTTCTTTACCAGCTTCTAAAATGTTGTTCCTTTTCTTTCCTCTCCTAATTTCTTTGATCTTGTGGTTTTCTGTTTTAATTAAAAAACCACATGTATCCCAATGTTCATTGCAGCACTATGTACAATAGCCAGGACATGGAAGCAACTTAGATGCCATTGATAGACGAATGGATGAAGAAGTTGTGGTACAAATATACAATGAAATATTACTCAGTCATAAAAGGGAATGAATGTGAATCAGTTGAACTGAGGTGAATGAACCTAGAACCTGCTATAAAGAATGGGTAAGTTAGAGAAAAACAAGTATCATATATTAATGCATATATATGGAATCCAGAAAAATGGTACTGATGAACCTATTTTCAGGGCAGGAATAAAGATGCAGATATAGAGAACAGACTTGTGGACAGAGCAGGGGAAGAAGTTGGGACAAACTGAGAAAGCAGCGTTGACATATATACACCACTGTGTGTAAAATGTATAGTGAGTGGGAAGCTGCTATCTAACACAGGGGACCCAGCCAGCAGCTCTGTGGTGACCTAGAGGGGCGGGATGAGGGTGGGGTAGGAGGGAGGCTCAGGAGGGAGGGAATGTATATATACTTCTGGCTGATTGTTGCATGGCAGAAACCAACACCACATTGTAAAGCAATTATCCTTCAATCAAAAAAAAAAAAAAAAGGAAGAAAGAAAAACCAACCAAACAATTTAAACCCATGTTACTGTGGGTTTAGTGGAGTGGGGGGGAAGGGGAAGTGGCTAATTGCTGGTATTTGAAGTCAGGATGTAAACCAGCCTTTAAACAACTTCATATTTCCTTTAAAAATTTTAAATTTAATATTAGAACATAATTATTTCCCTGTATAATAAAAAATAACTTGATAAATATCCTTTAGTTGTTGCTTATATGACATTGTCTTTCCTTAATAACTATTCCATCATGGACTTTGGCCATTCCCTTCTCCAGGGGATCTTCCCAACCGAAGGATCGAACCCAGGTCTCCTGCATTGCAGGCAGATTTTTAACCAGCTGAGCCACAAGCGAAGCCCCCATCATGGACTTTGGGTGTTTCTACTGTTTCCCAATTATAAATAATACTGTAATGAACACCTCTGAGTATAAAATCTTGACCTGATTTTAGATTATTTCCTTGGGACTGTTAAGAAACAAAATTCAACTGAGTAAATATAAAGACCTAATTGGCTTTATTTCACAGTTCATGAATCGGGCAGCATACTGATAAGTAGGGAGGAGCTCTGAGGGGCTGTACAGAATGGAAGACTGCACAAAAGAGTAGAAAAGGGAGAGAGATAAAGAAAGAGTGCATTGTTTCAGGCAAGGTTATCTTCTGGGAGGGGACGGTAGGGGTCTACTGGGTGGATTACACCATTAGTGCTGACCAGGCAATTCTAGACTGGTTAAAGATTACATTCCTGGGAGAGCTAAAACTGCTATCAGGTTAGGTGCCGAGTCTTGGTTTGCTCAAGCAACTCCTTTTGGGGCCTGTAGCATCTTTTTTAACAGAATAAATTCCCAGAGGAAATATTAATGCAAACAAGAGAATGCAGACAATAGCAAGATCAGATCCTTCAGTTGCCTCAGACTAGCCTGGAGGGCTGGTTAAAACAGGCTGCTGGGCCCATCCCTAGAGTGAATGATTTGGCAAGCCTGGGGTGGGGCCAACAATCATTTGCATTTTTAACTTGTTCCCAGACCTTGGCTAAGGGTTGGGAACCACACTCTGAGAACACTGATCAAAACCAGAGACAGGGAAAAATAATCTTGAACAAGAGAAGAAAGGGAGGTAAATTGAGAACAGATGAAACTGCAGAGGTGTTTGTTGGTGGGACCTAGGCAAGAAACTGCTTCTTTTTTCTGACTGAAGTAGGAGGTGGAATCCTCAGCCAAAAAAGGTAAGTGTAGAGCAAAAGGTGTGATGAGAAGAGTGAGTGATTCAGCTTTAAGCCATGGTGGGATTTAATGAAGGCACAGACTTGGAATCCTAAAAAAGCATTAACTTAAGCGCGTTGATAGTGGAGGACAGGGAAGCCTGGTGTGCTGCAGTCTATGGGGTCGCAAAGAGTCAGACACGACTTAGCGACTGAACAACAAGGGCATTGAAAACCCAGCTTAAACTATACATCATACATTTAAAATTATAGTCTTCATGATCCTATAATCTTTCACAACGTTGTTCAGCTGCCAGAGGAGGCCTAAAGAGTATAGGGCAGCTGCCCCAGGGAGTGAAGCGCTAAGACTAGTGGTGAAAGAGTGAAGCAATGAAAAGGAGATCTGGGCTAGAGATGAGATCTCAGCGTGACCAATGTGCCAGAGGCCAGGCTTGATAAAATATGTGGTAGGCCTTGTGGAAATAAACGAGTGAGAAAGCTGGAAAGATGGGGACAAGACAGGAGAGTGGTGAGTCAAACTATTAAAGCTGACCATTCTACAAATGGAGCTGTTCTGAGGTGTGAGAAGAGTTTGGAGATTGGGAGAATTTGATTGAGGAAATCTGTCATTTGCAAGGGCGTTAAAATTCCTGGGAATAATGACAAACCCTGGGTCACCTGGAAGTTGAAAGAAGTAGCCCAAAGGGACAGTAAAATTGAAGGCTGCGGTGGGGGGAGTCTGAAAGGCTTTTGCATCAAAGTTGGAGACAAATGAGCTGAAATCAGCCACAGAGAGGTAGGAAAATTCACATAACTCCTCAAGTATGGTAGGTGGGGTGTGGGAAGCGGGTGGGTGTCATCTGCCAACACCGGAGTTGGCCAGGTGGTCGTGATGAGGGGCCAGGCCCGAGAGCTGAGAGCTTCACTAAGTCATTCCTGTAGAGGATGGAGGGAAGCGAGAGTTCCCCCAGAAAAGCCTGAAGTCTACAGAGTGATTGTTGGTCCCCAAGAAACCCAGACATCTCCCCTCCAGGATGAAGGATGTTAGTGGAACCTTTGTGACCATTAATTAATTTCATTCTGTGGGGAGGGGGAAATTTCCCCCTCTACTCCTCTTGGTTCTTATAACTGGGCTAATAATCAAATTAAAACAGGTTAGGAGAAAAAGGAGCACATTTTAATCCAGGTGCATGAAGTGCTCTTGGAACCTAAGGAGTGGCCAAAGCGGGCAGCTTTTACACCTTTTAGAGAAAGGAACAAACTTGTGAGGAACTGGCAGGACAAAGAAACTTAGGCGCCCAATTAGTGAAGAATCAACACAGAATTTGGGCTTGGGGTAGAAACTTAAAGAGGTAACAAGGTTTGTGTAAACAGGCATCTAGGCCTGAATTCCCTATCTTTGGCGGTAAGGGTGTTTTACCTCCAGATGCAGGAAATCTACCTTTCGCCGGAGAGATTTATTTCCTGCTTTCAGGGAGAAAGAGAGGAGGGTCAGAGTGTCCCTCTTGTGTTGGTCATTTCTTAAGCAACTTTAATCAAAGATCATCAATATGCCTTTGAGGCACATTTGAGGGCAGCCTACCCTGGGCCCCAGTAAGTCTTAGGAGGCTCTGAAGCTAGGGGGCTTCCGTTCTCCATCTCCCCAGGATCATAGTCCTTCTCTGAGCTCCAGGCAACCTCTACCAATCCCTTTAGAGTTTGCACAAAAAAAATGAAACTCCGTGCCTTTCTCACGCTAGGCATTGGCAACACTAAATCCCCATTCTCAAGGATCTTAATGACTGGGGGGGAGGGGAGTGGGAAATGAAACGAGTCTTGATGGGGGCTCAGAAAAAAGTCTCGAAATCTGGATAGAAAATGACCTTTCTGAGGATATTTCTTTGTAAAACAAAAGCTCTTTGAGGCAGGTATTTCCTAGGAAGGAAGCTTTTTCAAAATGCAAATAAACCACTTAAGACCAAGAGTACCTATTGTTTCCCACTGTCTGCTATTTCTGGCACACTTTCTGAGAACAGGAATTAGCTTGGGGCCAAGTGAGAAAACTAGGGGCAGAGGGAGATGTTTGTAGCTGGGCTGCCCTGCAATGACTGAAGCCTCGGCCAATTCTAGGGTGTCCCAGCTTGTAGGGAGAAAGGGGATAAACAAATACATTGCTCTCAGGTGACATTTACCTTTACTCTGCCTCTGAAATGATTTGCCTTTAAAAAAACGCATTTATTTCTTTGTGCTGTGTCTTAGTCGCAGCACATGGCATCTTTAGTTGCAGCAGGCGAATTGTTCTTTGCAGTGTGTGGGATCTAGTTCCCTGACTGGGGATTGAACCTGGTCCCCCTGTATTGAGACTGCAGAGTCCTAACCACTGGACCACCAGGGAAGTCTTTCTTATAACTATAAAACTTGGCTCAAAGAGGGGTGAGTAGAGGAGGAAAGGAGAGAAAAGAGACAAGCCTGTTGGATGTGATCTCAGAGTATGTGGGGCACCTCGAACGAGCCCCAGGAACACTGGCATCTTCAGTGTGGGCAGAGGAAGTGAGAAAGACTGCCTGTAAAGGGGGCTACGTAGGTTCCTTAGGAAATACGCCACATTCCATAGCCAGTCTTGGGCCAAGAGATAAGAGTACACGGTGGATGCTGGAGTTTTAAGAAGTGAAAAACAAGCTGTCACATGAAAGGACAAGCAGATAAAAACCAATCAGTAACTGAGCCGGGGTGAAATTCTTGAATATTTATTCAGTGGTAGATTGAAAGCCATTAAGGAATTGCAAGTAGGGGAACGACATGGCTGTGTGTGTGTGTTCAAGTCACCCGCTGACCAGAAAGAAGCTGTGTGAGTCGTTGGGTGGGAGGTTGGTGGCAGTGGGATAAGAGGCAGGGAGAGGATTCAGCCCCTCCATAGTCTCCTTCATTCTGTACTCATCATTTACTTTCTTCTCCCTATCTGCCATGTGTGTGCTCAGTTGCTGAGTCGTGTCCAACTCTGCCACTCCACAGGCGGTAGCCCATCAGACTCCTCTGTCCATGGGATTCTCCAAGCAAGAATACTGGAGAAGGTTACCATTTCCTCCTCCAGGGGATCTTCCCAACCCAGGGGATCGAAGCCATGGATGCATCTCCTGCACTGGCATTCTTTACCACTAAGCCACCTGGGAAGCCCACCTCCCTATCTATAGGAGCCTAAAAAAGCCTAAACATAGCCTAAAAAATAGTCCGGAGACTTATTTTTTCCTCCCAGGCTGTGTGGGGTGATTCTTCTTTTTTACACTTGTCAGAAATGAAAGTGACAAATGTAGCCTCTTTCTCACTGAAAGAAAAGAAGCCTTGCTAGGTTTTAAGAAAACGGAGACTGTCAGAACAGAGATGTTCTATGTACTTTAACCAAGAAACTTCTCAGTTGGCTGTCCTGACATCCCCAGGCATTATCTTATTTCATTCAATATTCACTTTATGTCACTGTAGAGGAGGAAAAACAATTTTGCCTCTACCCTTCTAGATTCTTGAATGAGTGCTGTGGTCAGTCGTTCAGTTGTGTCCAACTTCTGCAATCTCAGGGACTAGCCCACCAGGCTCCTCTGTCCAGAGGGGATTCTCTAGGCAGGAATACTGGGGTGGGTTGCTGGGCCCTCACTCCAGGATCTTCCCAGCCCAAGGATCCAGGTCTTCCACCTTGCAGGAGGATCCTTTACTGTCTCAGCCACCAGGGAAGCCCAAGAATACTGGAATTCTCCAGGGGATCTTCCCAACCCCTGTAATTAAAAGATTAACAAGAGGAAAATTTCATTCCATTCCTGTACAAAAGCCCCACAAAGATAAGAGACAGAAAGACATGACCAGAGCAGGATGCTTTTATAAGTTTTAGACAAAGAAACAATAAATTTGTGAAGAATTGATAAGACAAAGGGGTTTGGGCTGGAAGCAATAAATGGTGAGGAAGTAACAAGATTTGTTTATCCAGGCTGTTCGGCCCTAAATTCCCTGTATCTGGTGGTGAGGATGCCTATTCCAGGTACACTGCGGGCACCTTTCACAAGGGAGTTTTTTTTTTTTTTAATTTCTGCTGTAGAGCAAAGTGACTCAGTTATATTTACATTCTTTTTCATATTCTCTTGCATTCTGGTTTATCACAGGATATTAAATATAGTTCCCTGTTCTGTACTGTAGGCTCTTGTTTATCCATCCTCTATACTAGTTTGTATCTGCAAATTTCAAGTTCCCAGTCCTTCTCTCCCCCACCCCCTTGGGCAACCACAAGTCTGTTCTCCATGTCTGAGTTTGTTTCCGTTTTATAGATACGTTCATTTGTGTCTTATTTTAGATTGCACATATAAATGATATTTGGTATTTGTCTTTCTCTTTCTGACTCCGCTTAGTATGATGATCTAGATCTAGGTATATCTATGTTGCTGCAAATGGCATTATTTCATTCCTGTTGTTTATCACGTGGGAGATTTATCTCCTGCTTAATAGGGGGACAAAGGAAGGTGAGAGTGCCCTTCTTGAACTGGCTGTTTCTCCAGTGCCTTTAATTCAAAATAACTGCCAAAGTGGGAGATACGTTCTGAACTGCTGTACCAGCCATGGTACTAAGATGAGGACCATGAATAAGACAGATGGGATCTTTGTTCTCCCAGACTTTACATTCTAGGTAGGTTTTGGATGTGGGTGGGCACATGCATGTGTACATGAGTGTGTGCGTGTATATGTTGGGAGCAGTGAGTGAGACAGACTGTAAACAAGTAACCGTGAAAACTTGAGATTCTGAGAGGGGCTGTGAAGACCAAAGGGTCCTGAGATAGAATATAATAGGGTGGAGGACAGTCCTCTGAATGTAATACAGGCTCAAGGGAGGTGACATTTGAATTTAGACTTGAAGACAGAAAAGGAATTAGAGTACAAAGATCCTTTTAAGCAGACAAAGTAGCCTGTGCAAAGATGGTTATGAATCGGAGTTTCCTATAGCTGGATCACGTTTGAGCACAGCGGTCACTGGTTTAGGATGAGATGGAGGAGGTAGGCAGGACTGGAGGAAGGGAAAGCTAATGAAGGATTTTCTTTTTCTTTTTTTTTTTTTGGCTAACACCAGCTCTTAGTTTCGGCATTTGGGATCTAGTTCCCCAAGACTCTGAGCTCCCAGTGCAGGGGGTCTGGGTTTGATCCTTGGTCAGGGAAAGTGTTAGTTGCTCAGTTGTGGTCTCAAAGAGTCAGACTGAGTGATTAACACATTCCCTTACCAGGGATCAAGCCCAGACTCCCTGTTTTGGGATCTCAGCATCTTAGCCACTGAACCACCAGGCAAGTCCCTGGAAGGATTTTTAAACTGGAGAATGATCCAAGTTATTTTCTAAAAAACTGCTCTGGTTCTATGTAGACATATACTTGAGGAAGTCACTGGAGTATCCAGAGGGATTTTAGACAAGAGTTTAGACAAGAAACAGTGGCAGTGGCATTGCATAGAAGTGGATGGGCTTGTGACCTATGTGTGGAAGTAGAAGCAACAGTATTTGGTGACACATTAGATGTGAGAAATAAGGGATACAGAGAAATCAGGAATAACACTTGATTTTTAGCTTGGGCAACGGAGTAGATGATGCTGTTTACTGAAGTGGGAAGATTTGGAGATGAGTGGCTTTTGAGGAGGGAATCGGAGATCTATTATGATATGTTATATTCAAAATGACATTAAGTAGATGGTTTAATATACGAGTTTTGAGTTCAGAGGAAAAGTTTTGGCCACATAATACTGGGAGTCACAGGAGATGATGGCAGTACTGACCATGGGCTCAGATGATCTGTTCCTGAAAAACAGTCGGATAAAGTCAAACCTTTCCTAACTTAAGAACATGTCATGCCTGAGTGCCATGTTTCAGGTAATCCCCGCGTTTCACAGGCAATCACCATTCATTCTAATTTTTGTTGCCATTGTTTCGTTTTACCTGTTCTAATATAGGTTTTCCCTTCACTAATCTGAAAGTAGAGCATTCCTAGGAAATGTTTCACAACCTGAAATGGTGTGAAGAAGCAATTACCTTACGACACATCTTGTAACCGATGCACAAAATAAGCTGAGATACAGCACAGAGTTCAAATCTGGCGGTTTATTGCTGAGGTGCTGACTGTTGTTCCCGGGGAAGAAGGTTGGTAGGGTCACTTTAGCTGCTTCCAGTTGCTCGCCACCTTTATAATGGTGGTTGGTGGCTGGCTGCAAAGTAAGTGCTGAATGTTATTGTCATTTTTCTTTTTTTTTTTGGTAAAAGTGAGAATCCTCTTTGGCTTTCTTTCCAGTGTGATAAACAGGTAAAAGCAAAGTGGTTATAAAGCAAACTTTTGAAAAGCAGGGGATAACAATACAATAAGGGGATAAGTACAATAAGCATTGTACTTTCTTCATCGTTGTCCAAAGTATTTTTTCCTTTGTGATTTCTTTGACTCATGGATTATTTATATGTGCACAGTTCAATTTCCAAATATCTGAGACTTCTCTAGTTATCTCAATGTTGTTGATTTCTAATTGAATTATTTGTGGTCAGGGAATAGATTAGGTAAAATGGCAATTTCTTTTGAAGTTCATTGAGAATTATGAATTCATGACCTAAAATAATGTGTATCATGATAAACATTCCATTTTCACTTGAAAAGAACATGTATTCCACTACTCCACAGTTGCTGGATAACATGTTTTATAAATGTTAATTATGTAATTAGGTGAAGTTACTTAATGATGTTTTTTCATATTCTTCATATCCTAGTTTTTTGAGTGTGGTTGTGTGTTGGTCTAATTCTTTCCATTCCTGAGATGGGGATATTAAAATCTCTAACTATGATTGTGAGTTTCTCTATTTCTCTCTTTAGCTCTGTCAGATTTTTCTTTAATGTTTTGAAGTTCTGCTATTAGGGTTCATACATTTCAGAATTATATGTCTTCCTGGTGAAACAATCCCTTTGTCATTATAAAATATTCCTCTGTATCTCTGGTAATACATGTTGCTTTGATATCTAATTTGTCCTGTATTAAGGTGGGTCCTTTTTTTTTTAATACTTGTTTATTTTTGGTGTCCTGGGTCTTCACCCCTGCACTCGGGCTTCCTCCAGCTGTGGAGTGTGCAGCCCACTTTTCATCGTGGTAAAGGGACCGCTCACTGTGGTGGCCTCTCTCCTGCAGCACAGGCTTCATGCATGGGCTTCAGCAGTTGCAGCACTCAGCCTTGGCAGTTGTGGCTCTTGGGCTGAGTTGCTCCACAGCACATAGAATCCTCCCAGACCAGGGATCGAACGCACGTTCCCCGAACTGACAGGCTGACTTGCATCCACTGTGCCACCAGGGCAGTTTGCATCTCTTGTTGATGGCACATAGTTAGGTCTTCCTTTTTTTACTTAGTCAGACAATTCCAGTCTTTCAATTGGTTTGTTAGATTCATTTACACTTGCTGTAATTCCTGGTGTGTTCAATTCAGTTCCACTGTTTTTGCTATTTTCTCTCTGTCTCAACTATTTTTTATTCCTTTATTTCTCCTTTCTATCCTTCTGTTTGGGAGATCATGTTTTTTACTATTCAATTTTAGTTCCTCTATTAGCTTTTTAGCCCTGACACCACAAGCCAATAAAACTGCGGATATTTGCTTCAGGTCTAGCTGCCCCATGCAGCCTAGACATGGGAACATCCTGTATGAGTATATTTCATCTGTGCATGTAGTTCTCCTTTTTAAGGCTTGAAGGCCCCTCCAGTTTTCGCCTGCTGTGGCCCCTCTCCAGTATTTTCAAATAGTTGATTACATTTTGTCCACAGTTTATAACTGTTAGCAGTGTAAGAGTTATTCCGGTGGTGGTTACTCTGCCATTATCAACACTATAACTATCAGTTCTCTTAATCCCTTAAAAGTCTTTATTATCAGTGAGAACCCCTGAGTTTGATATTGTTATTTAATGTCACTTTTTGTTCTGTCCAAGAGATCATGTCTCAGATTTTAGGAGACAATAAAATCTAATTAGAACTTAATAATCATGTTTCATACTTTATCCATCTATCATTTTATTGACAGCCAATTATACTGCTTTTCCAATTGTAGCTATAATTTTAAGTTCTATACAAGTAAAATAAGTGTGAGTCCATGTAAAGAAAACTAATTAGCACTAATAGTAGCAGGGTTATACAGTTATGGCAAAACATGAAATAACAGTGCTGGGAATATTGAAGTTAGAAAGATGCTTTTCAGTAACATACTTCCTCTGACCCTGAGACAGTGGTGAATGTAAATCAAGAGTGAGGAAGGGAAGTCAGGACAGGGAATAGAGATTAGAGAATTCAAAGGCTTAAGACCTTCAATCAGTGCCATTGTTAGAACCAGTTTTTGTAACTTTAATGTAAAAGCTTGTTGAGAATACAGTCATTCTAAGAAGTTCTATCTTTGGTTCTCTAAGATGTTTTTATCCTAATACGTTATTAAATTCTGTAAGAATCAGTATAACCTTCAATTCCACTTCTGATAAAAGTTTTTTATTTGATTTTTGCTTTCTATTTCCAACCATTTTGAAGGTAGTTTTAAAATACATCTATAAGTTGATTTGTTTGAATGTCTCTGATGAAACTTCAATTTCAGAAATGTCTGTTATTTCCTTTCTTTTTTTTTTTCCTATGTTGATCTTGATCCTGAGAAGAGTTACAAAATTTTCATTTTTAAGTCATCTAACTCTAGTCCTAGATCAGGTCTATAGTACCTGAAAAGTAATACCTTTGTTATCCAAAGAATATAAAGAAAATAAACCCCCAGGGAGGCAGCATTGATTAGAGATTAGAAAAAGGGGCTGTCAGGATGATAATCTAATCAGCTCTCCTTTTTCTAAACTCTGCTACCAGTTTTCTACCCTGGCTTTTTAAGGATTGGTATGACTACCTAGTGCTTATTTTATTTATACAATGAAGGCAAAATTTTATTTTCTTAACTAGGCTTTTAGTCATTTCACTGAGGAGTAACTGGTTCTTTGATCTACTTTGAAGGATGGACTGAAGAAAAAATTCCTGATAATTCTGTTAAGGGCCTTGTGTCATGGACATCTTTACTCTGCCTTTTCTAGTTGGTACTGTGCTAAAATTGAATTATGCCAAAACACAATTATGCTGTGTTTGGAAACACAAATACTTTTGAAGAGACGTCAGTGATCATTTGTATTTTCTTGTATATAATATATCTTTTTAAACTGTTTTTCTGTACATCTTTGGTTTTCTGAAAATTTACAAAGGATATCACAGGTGTGGTTTTCTTTGTATTTGTTCTGCTTAGGATTTGCTGAGCTTCTTGAATCTATAAATTTGGGAAATTTTCAGCTATTATTCCTTCAACTATTTTTTTTCCTGCCTCATTCTCTGTGCTTTCCTTCTAGGACTCTAATTACTCATATATTAGAACTTTTTATAATGTTCCCATAAGTCACTAAGTCCCTTTTCTGTTCTTTTCTACACCCCTCCCCCCCAAGTCTTTTATCCTCTGTTCTTTAGACTGGATAATTTCTAATTATCTCTCTTTATGTTCACTTATTATGACATCATAACCAATATTCTTTTAAGTCTATCCATTAGATATTTTATTTATGTTATATTTCAAATCTAGAACTTCCATTTGATTCTATTTTTATACTTTTGCTTTCTTTACTGATAGCTCTTATTTGTTTAAGGACATAGAGGAAAGTAAGCTTAGTCCTAATAACTGTTTTGTAATCTTTCTTTGCTAACTTCAGTATCTGCAGAATCTTGAAGTTAGTCTGCATTGATTACGTATGAGTCATGAGCGCTTCCCCCTTTGTGTAGTGATTTGGGGTTTTATTCATTTGATCTTAGCCAAAAGACCAAGAAGCAATTGGGGTTTTATTCAAAACATAAATAATCACTGTAGAAACTCTGGATTCTGTTCTGTTTTTCCAAAGAGTCTTATTTGTTTTGAAGGGAGGTTAACTAGGCCTGGACTTCCCTGGTGGCTCAGACGGTAAAGCGTCTGCCTACACTGCGGGAGACCTGGGTTCAATCCCTGGGTCAGGAAGATCTCCTGGAGAAGGAAATGGTAACCCACTCCAGTATTCTTGCCTGGAAAATCCCATGGACGGAGAAGCCTGGTAGGCTATATACAGTCCATGGGGTCGCAAAGAGTTGGACACAACTGAGTGACTTCACTTAACTAGGCCTACTGCAAACTCCACACTCAGACTCCCCTACAGTTGGTAGCAGCTGAAATCTCAGTTTAGTTTTTAAAGCCACAGATGAACTTCTTGGATCTCTCATGCACATGTAGTTTAGGAATTAGCCAAAGACTTGGGCAGAACTTACCCACAGAATTTGAGGCTACCCCTTTATGACTCTTTTTTTAAAAAAAGTAATTTTATTTATTTATTTTTGGCCCTGTGGGTCTCTGTTGCTGCATGAGCTTTTCTCCAGGGGCTACTGTCTATTGTGGTGCACAGGCTTCTCATCGCAGTAGCTTCTCTGGGCTCTAGGGCGTGTGTGTTTCAGCAGTTGCAGCACTTGGGCTCAGCAGTTGCAGCTAGAATCCGAGGCTCAATAGTTGTGGTGCATGGGCTTAGCGGCTGGCCATGTGGGATCTTCCCGGATCAGGGATGGAACCCAAGTCTCCTGCATTGGCAGGCAGATTCTTTACCACTGAGCCACCAGCGAAGCCCAGAGTTCTGTTATTTATTTCTAGTTTGACTCCATCGTAGTTCTATAATACACTTTCTATAATTCACACTCTTTTTCATTTCAAAGTTTGTTTTATGACCCAGGATATGGTTTGGTTTCTCTGGACACTTTAAAAGAATGTGTATCATGCTGTTGTTGGATGGAGTGTTATATGAATGTTGACTAGGTCCTGTTGGTCGGTGGTGTTGAGTTCTTCTGGACCCTTGCTGATTTTGTGGTTAATTTTATCACTCACTGAGTGAGGAGCGCTGAAATCTCCCAACTATAATTCTGTCCATTTCCTGATACCCAAGCCCTGTAAATGTTACCTTATTTGGAAATTACAGATGTAACTTAAGGATCTTGAGATGAGACCATCCTGGATTCCCCAAATAGGCCCTGATCCCAATGACAAGTGTCCTCATAAGAGACACAAGAGGAGGAGTCACAGACACAGAGGAGAAGGCCATGCAAAGATGGAGGCAGAGACTGGTGTGAGGACAGCAGCCCAAAACTGCAAGAAGCAAGGAACACAGACTCTCTCCTAGAACTTCTGGAGGGAGCACAGTCCTCTTGATACCTTGATTTCAGACTTCTGGCCTCCAAAGCTGAGAGAATACGTTTCTATTGTTTTAAGCCACAGAGTTTGTGATCATTTTTTACAGCAGCCGCAGGATAACCATACAGCTGCATACCTAGCATTCCAGGCTCTAATCTGAAAAAGAGGAGTCCAGAGAGACACAGCTTGACCAAACTCTTACCCTAGAGATTAGACTCCCATTACAACTCTGGTGACAAACTAGACTAGATTTTTCAGACTCATCAAAGGCAGTGACTAGAATAACCATTCTTTACCAGTTTCCACTTAGAAACTTATAAAGCCAATGTCATGGACTGGACGTTTGTGTCCCATATGTTGGGAAATTCATGTGTTGATGTTCAATCTCCAGTGAAACAGTATGTGGAGGTGGGGCCTTCTGGAAGGAATGAGGTCATGGGGGTAGAGCCCTCATGAATAGGATTAGTGCCCTGAGAAGAAGAGATAATGAGAGAAATTGCTCCTCTATCTCTGCTCTTCCCTGTTAGGATAGCAAGAAGAAACCCATCTCAAATCAGGAAGCACGCTCTTGCCAGGCACATTGATTGTGCATTTCCCAGTCTCCAGAACTATGAGAAGAAGTAAATATTTATTGTTAAAGTCATCCAGTCTATGGTATCTTTGTTGTAGCAGACTGAACTAATAGCAGGCAGTTTTTATAGTTTCTAAAATTTGGAAGTTTGGATAATTCTTCATACTGCCCTAAGCAATCTTCTTTTCTTTTCTTTAAATTTTATTTTATTAAAATTTTTTTTTTTTAATTTTCTGGGTACAGTAGGTCTTCCTTGCTGCACAGGCTTTCTCTAGTTGTGGCAAGTGGGGCCTGCTCTGCAGGCTTCTCATTGTGCTGGCTTCTCTTGCTGCAGAGCACAAGCGAAGTAGCTGTGGCACATGGGTTCAGTTGCCCAATCACATGGTGAAATCCTCCCAGACCAGGGATCGAACCCATGCCCCTTGCAATGGCAGGTGGATTCTCAACCACTGGACCACGAGGAAAGTCTGCCACCCTGTTTTCTTACTGGCCATTTGGTCTCTTCTGCTTCCTTGTGACATTAGCTTACAGTAGTCCTTAGTCAGAGAAGGCAATGGCAACCCACTCAGTACTCTTGCCTGGGAAATCCCATGGACGGAGGAGCCTGGTGGGCTACAGTCCATGAGGTCACGAAGAGCTGGACACGACTGAGCGACTTCATTTTAACTTTTCACTTTCATGCACTGGAGAATGAAATGGCAACCCACTCCAGTATTCTTGCCTGGAGAATCCCAGGGATGGAGCCTGGTGGGCTGCCATCTATGGGGTCGCACAGAGTAGGACACGACTGACGTGACTCAGCAGCAGCAGCAGCAGTCCTTAGTCTTCCTTGGACTCAAAGCATCATTTATTTGCTTTCTATTTCACCACTAGCCAGAGTTATCTTCTAGTATTAACAAGGATTGACTAAGTCAAGAGAAAGAAAATGACCATGGGACCACTAAAGCATTAATAGATCAGTGGCCCCTATCTCAAGTGTCTAATCTGATTGGGAGCAGGGGAACATTATCACCTGGTATCAAATGTGGTGCTTACCCACGTGGGGCTGGTTATTCAGGTGGTGTTTGGTACAGTACAGCAGTAAAGAGTGGGAACTCAGCCTAAGTTGAAATAGCTCTGCCACTCTCCACGTGTTCTATGTCCGTGGGCAAGTTAACCTCTCTCAGTTTTTGTATTTTGTCTATAAAATAGAGAAAATGAACCAAGCCTGCCTTACAGGATTGGTGTGAGGATTAAATGAGTACACGTCTGGCATATAGTCAGTGCACAATGCGTTTTCTTTCTTATTACTGAGCCTGCCAATTGCATAACTTTTCCCATTCGGTAGTTCCAAAGATGCCCAGGCCGACATGATTCAGATAATACTTTTCTAGTCAAAATCACATATTCCCATTGCTAAAATAAAGCTCCTAAAATCATAACTAACTATTGTATCTAGAGAAAATATCATGGGGCTGTATCAAAGCTGCTTCTCAGTCTTAAACGTGCACAACCTCCTGGCACTAAGCATCCCATCTCTAGTTCTGCTGCAATCCCTTCCTGCCATTTTATTGAATACATCCCCCCGTGTCTCAAAGGTAAAGAATCTGCAATGCATGAGGCGCAGGAGACGCAGGTTCAACCCTGGGTTAGGAAGATCCCCTGGAAGAGGGCATGGCAATCCACTCCAGTATTCTTGACTTAAAAAATCCCATGGACAGAGGAGCCTGATGGGCTCCAATCCACAGGATCACAAAGGGTCAGACACCACAAAGTGACCGAGCACATACCACATTAGCACATGGAAGGAATGGTACCTTTTACCACCATCAGCGTCGCTGATACTATTTAGATATTATTTAACTACTTATTAAAGTATCAGTTCAGTTCACTTGCTCAATCCAGTCTGATTCTTTGTGACCCCATGGACTGAAGCATGCCAGGCTTCCCTGTCCAACACCAACTCCCAGAGCTTGCTTAAACTCATGTCCATTGAGTCAGTGATGCCATCCAACCATCTCATCCTCTGTCATCCCCTTCTCCTCCTGTCTTCAATCTTTCCCAGCATCAGGGTATTTTCCTATGAGTCAGTTCTTCACATCAGGTGACCAAAGTATCGGAGATCCAGCTTCAGCATCAGTCCTTCCAATGAACATTGAGGACTGATTTCCTTTAGGATTGACTGGTTTGATCTCCTTGCTGTCCAAGGGACTCTCAGGAGTCTTCTCCAACACCACAGTTCAAAAGCATCAGTTCTTCGGTGCTCAGCTTTCTTTATAGTCCAACACTCATGTCCATACATGACTACTGGAAAAACCAAAGTTTTTTTTTTTTTAAACCAAAGTTTTGACTAGATGAACCTTTGTCAACAAAGTTATGTCTCTGCTTTTCAATATGCTCTCTAGGTTGGCCATAGCTTTTCTTCCAAGGAACAAGTATCTTTTAATTTCATGGCTGCAGTCACCATCTGCACTGATTTTGGAGCCCAAGAAAATAAAGTCTTTCACTGTTGCCATTGTTTCCCCATCTATTTGCCATGAAGTGATGGGACTGGATTGGAGAAGGAAATGGCAACCCACTCCAGTGTTCTTTCTTAGAGAATCCTGTGGATGGAAGAGCCTAGTGGGCTGTTTCCATGGGGTTGCACAAAGTCAGCCATGAAGTGACTTAGCATGAATGCATGCATTGGAGAAGGAAATGGCAACCCACTCCAGCATTCTTGCCTGGAGAATCCCAGGGATAGAGGAGCCTGGTGGGCTGTCATCTATGGGGTCACACAAAGTTGGACACTCCTGAAGTGACTTTGCAGCAGCAGCAGCAGCAGCAGATGGGACTAGATACCATGATCTTAGTTTTTTGAATATTGAGTTTTAAGCCACCTTTTTCACTGTCCTCTTTCACCTTCATCCAGAGGCTCTTTGGTTCTTCCTCGCTTTCTGCCATAAGGGTGGTGTCATCTGCGTATCTGAGGTTATTGATATTTCTCCTGGCAATCTTGATTCCAGCTTGAGCTTCATCCAGCCCCGCATTTTTCAAGATGTATTCTGCATATAAGTTAAATAAACAGGGTAACAGTATACAGCCTTGACGTACTCCTTTCCCAATTTGGAACCAGTCTCTTGTTCCATGTCCATTTCTAACTGTTGCTTCTTGACCTGCATACAGATTTCTCTGAGGTAGGTAAGGTGGTCTGGTATTCCCATCTCTTTAAGAATTTTCCACAGTTTGTTGTGATCCACACAGTCAAGGGCTTTAGTATAATTAAGGAAGCAAAAGTCGATTTTTTTCTGGAATTCTCTTGCTTTTTCTATGATCCAATGGATGTTGGCAATTTGATCATACATATTAAAGTATATGAAAGTATTAATGCAATTATATTAAGTATATACATATCTATTAATTAATGAGGAAATTAAAAAAATAGATTTCTAAGAAATAAAGTAACTATAGAGACAAGCTCAGTTAACTATGACCCTTGCTCCAAGAAAACCAGACCCCCTGTTTCCTGCCTTAAAGTTAATACTAATGAGTATAGCAGTTGGTACATACTGGATACCTGTAGACAGAGTGAGGACACTAATGTGGGATCTTTCTTATATTTTTTTATAAGCCTAGGAACCATATAATTCCAACTGGAGAAAAATGTTGCATTTTTACTTTTTTTTTTTTCATTTATTTTTATTAGTTGGAGGCTAATTACTTTACAGTATTATAGTGGGTTTTGTCATACATTGACATGAATCAGTCATGGAGTTACATGTATTCCCCATCCCGATCCCCCCTCCCACCTCCCTCTCCACATTTTTACTTTTTTAAAAATCATTTATTTGGTTGTCCTGGGTCTTAGTTTCAGCGTGCAAATTCTTAAGGTTAGGCCTGTGGGATCTAGTGCCCTGACCAGAGATTGAACCTGGGCCCCCTGCATTGGGAGCACAGAGTCTTAGCCACTGGACCACCACAGAAGTCCCTGCACTTTTGCATTTAACTGCTATTTGATTATTGGTATCATAATCATGGTTTTTAATTTTTTACATAGCTTTCAAAATATATCTCCAAATTTACAGAGCGTTATGGGTGTAGCTCATAGACTTATTTTTTTGAGGACACCAATGGGATTTACTCTCTTTTGATGACAGCACTCAAAATCTCTTTTTTAATTCTACCATTTTATGCTTCTCTCCCACTGGTTACATCCTTGTTCTCTCTCACCTTCTAAATATCTCTTACATTCTGTTTTATACTCATCCCTCCCTCTGTCTCACCAGAACAATATCAATTTAGCCCTCATTCTGTGTCCTGGATAGCTGGAACAGTTTCCTGTTTCCCCAGCATCCAGCTTCCTTGCCCCCTTTCTGTGCATTATTTTTTATATATATGTTTTTTAATTGATTATTTATTTGACTGTGCTGGGTCTTAGTTGTGGCATGTGGGATATAGCTCCCTAACCAGGGATCAAACTGGGGTCCCCTGCATTGGGAGTGTGGAGTCTTAACCACTGGACCACCAGGAAGTCCCTCTTGTGCATTCTTTATCCTGGGACCAGAGTGATTTTTCAAGTTCAAATTTTACTGTTTTTGTTTGTTCTTTTACTCAAAACTCTATTGCTTTCAGGATACAACCTAAACTCCTTAGGCCTTTCCAAATTCTAGCCCAGTGGGTTCCTGTGGTTGATGTTAAATCGTCTATATTGCACCTGTTGGTACCTGTTTTCTGCTGCATTGCCTGGCAGTCTTATGTAGCAAAGCTCCTTCCTAGTCCTACTAACACCACCTCATCATCCCCTTAGTCATTAATGTGGATGTTTGATGGCACTTGTAGTTGCAGATGCTGGTCTTACTGAAACAGGAAAAGACACCCTTTCCTCCCTTTAGAAAATTCTTTCATTAAACATCAAAGGGAGCAGTCCATTCTGAGTTACACCCTCAGGAGGCATAAGTTTCATCAGCCTGTTTAAAGACCATTAAGTGGAATTACTGTGTCCCACCCCAAAATGTCTCTTTGAACCAAAAATCTAAGTGGTCCGGGAGATTCCCAGCCTAACTTGAGTATCTGTCAGTCATTTCTTTTTTCACTAAGCTGGTTCTCCCAAGGATGGATCTCTGAACACCTGAGCCAGACTGACAATACTGATTGTTTTTTCCTTGTTTACTCCTGGTGGCCCATGAAGGGAGGACATGTTTGTGAGTTATGGATATTATGAGTCATGATCACGAAAACTCTTTTTATTTTAAAAAGTTGCAACTTTTTTTTGCTGTCACACACCCTATAGGATCTTAATTCCCCAACCAAGAATGGAACCTGTGCCCCCTGCAGTGTTAGCTCTGAGTCCTAACAACTGAACCACCTGGGAATTTTCCCCAAACGAATCTATTAATATTACAGCAAAAAAGAACTGTGAACTACAATGACTTTTTGGATTATTAATAGTTCCATCACATTTTCCACAGTAATTTCTTCTCTAGAAATCTGGGAGAGGATAGGGTGGGAATGTGGTTTTCCTTCTCACTTTGAACACCTTTAACCTGACCCCATGAGTCCTCATGGAATCCAGATTTTTGGTGAGCTGTTTGTTGTTGTTATTTTTTAAAAATGTGGTCAAATGTACATGAAACTTATCATTTTAACCATTTGAAGGTGTGCAATTCAGTGGCGTTAAGTGCACTCAAAATGTTGTGCAACCATTAGCACCATCCATTTCCAGAACTTTTTCATTGTCCCAAACAGAAGCTGTATGTGTTAAGGAGTCATTTCCCTCCTTCCCTTCAGTCCCTGGTAACCTCTATTCTACTTTCTGAATTTTTCTCTTCTACGTGCTTTATATAATATTTGTCATTTTGTGTATCTGACTTATTTCAATTAACAGTGCTTTTTAGGTTCATCTATGTATCAGAATTTCATTCATTTTAAGGCTAATTAACATTCCATTGTATGTATATGCACATTTTTTTTCTATCCATTCATCTGTTGATGGACATTGTGTGCTTATCACCTTCTGGCTATTGTTAATAACACTGCTGCAAGCATGGGTGTACAAGTTTATCTTTGAGTTCCTGCTTCAATTCTTTGGGCATATACCTAGGAATCGAATTGATGGATCATGTGGTAGTTCTATGTTTAACTTTTTGAGGTCTGCCGGTGGACTGGTTTTGAGTTGTATAGATTAATGTGCAGATTAGGCTCTTCCCTGGGGTCCTGACCGGTATCTTGAGCTTTGAACCAATCTATAGTCAATCCTCAAGTCTCCTTTTAGCTAATAGTCAAACTTCTCTCTGCAATTCTCTTTCCACAGAGTTGCTTAAGAGGAACCGATCTGAAGAAGAAATCAATGCTCTGGAAAATTCACAAGTAGGACAGTTTACGATAAGCTGTCTATGCAGCGAACAGAGAAAAGAAACTTTTCACCCCTTTTTTTGGGTACTCCCTAGTTGTTTCCAGTGGTGGGAAAGTGCTCAAGTGTTAGTCGCTCAGCTGTGTCTGACTCTTTGCAACCCAGTGGACTGCAGCCCACGAGGCTCCTTTGTCCATCGAATTCTCCAGGCAAGAACACTGGAGTTGGTAGCCACTCCTTTCTCCAGGGGATCTTCCCAAACCAGGAATCGAACCCTGGTCTCACACACTGCAAGCATGTTCCTTACCATCTGAGCCACCAGGGAAGCCCCCCAATGGTGGTGGTGGGATGATCAAATTAAAAACAAACCAAAACCTCTTGAGTAAAAACAACAGAAACCTTGCTAAGTACACATTTTTTAAAAAGTTCTGGAAGGAGAACAAGTTAGAAGGAAGTTTGGATCATAAAAATGTAGGCAGAGTTATAGTTATAATTCAGCTTCTGTAATGTTGAAACTGACTGATTCAGTAATTAAAACTTGACTTTATCTCATTCAGTGTTTAATGGTGCCTTAACGCTAGCAATCAAGTATTTCACAATAGATAATGCTTATCCATGAAAAACCAAATATTTCCTCTTGCGAAAAATGGCGAGATTTGCATTCACGTTTCCATCTTCCATTCTCGCATCAGGCATCAGTAAACTGACCTATTTAAAATGGTGTTGACATATGATTAAAAGCAAACATACCAATACAGTTTGGAGGTGTAGGATTTATGAATTTCACTGAGCCAGGGTGGTCATGGGCTAGGCCCTCGTGCAGAGTGACTTCTGGCAACAGAAGGGTAACTTTAGAGCTTTTTGGTTTCTTGCCTTTGTGCATCCTGAAAGCAGGCACTGGGCAAGTAAATCAATAATTGGGGGTTATTTAAAATAGAGATTTGTCAGCTGACAGACTGCAACCTGTCTATATCCACAAACACAGTGACAACTCTCCCAGCCCTTTGTCCCCACGTGTGTGGTGGCTATTGAGGGATTCTCATTTACAGAGCAGCTTGGGTTCAAGTTACCTTGCTTGAAAGGAGGAAAGGTGGGTGGGACTAGAGCAGCAGGCCTACTGGAACATTAGCTTTGTTTTGAAATCCATCTAAAAGAGATACCTCTTATTAATTTTTGCACTCTTTGTCCTAAAACCAAGCATCTCAAGGTTGAGATTGACTTAATTCATCTTGTTATTCTACAGGTGCTGAGTGCTCAGGTCCTCAGGGGCAAGTACCCAACTTAATAGGAAATGAAATTCTTTGTGCAAAGTGAATAAAAGCTATGAGACAGCATACAACCATCCCGAAAGTTCATAAGAGCCTGAGGAGTTCAAAGCTCTGTTACAGGAGATTGGTATTTTAGAATGTTTCACAGATTTAAAATTCGTCCCACAATCATTCTAGTTGGTAATAAGTAGTTACTGAGGACTTGCTGTATTTACAGCCCTTAGATCAGATACTGTCGGTATATGTCTGGTATGTGCTTATGCAATGTCAGGTATGTGCCTACTATCTGTTGCCCTGGCCAGTGGCCTCGTCATCTCTGCTCATTGAATTTTCATTCTTACTCATTTGTGTCTTTCATTCAAAATGAACATTTTACCAGTATATGATTAATATAGTGACTTAAAACCTTTATGAAGTAGCTAAAATTACAACACTAACTGGCATTCCCTTTTATAGGACACTGCGTGTATATACACACACATATATTTTGGGCTGTGTTGGGTCTTTGCTGTAGGCAGGCTTCTCCAGTTGTGGTGCATGGGATTAGTTACCCTGTGGCATATGGGATCTTTGTTTCCCCTACCCCACAAGGGGTCAAAACTACTCCTCCCCCCAGGTCCTCTGCCTTGGAAGGTGGGTTCTTTTTTTTTTTTTAAGTTCTACCACTTTATTGCTACCAACCCATTTCCCTCCACCCTCGTGCACACATGCTCAGTCATGTAATCCCATGGACTTCAGCCCACCAGACTCCTCTGTCCATGGACTTTTCCAGGCAAGAATACTGGAGTGGGTTGCCATTTCCTTCTCCAGAAGGTGGATTCTTAACTACTGGACCATCAAGGAAATCCCAGGACTGCATATTTAACACTAAAATATATGTCTTGATTGACAGGATAACTGTCTCAAATTAAAAAAAAATTTTTTTACCATAAAATGTTTCAGACACAGAAAAGCCCACAAAAAGTGAAATTATAAGACACTCATGTATCTACCACTCACACTGAACACGTTGCCATTTTTTCTTAGTACCATTTATTATTTTTTAATATATTTATTTATTTAATTATTTGGCTTTCCCAGGTCTTAGTTGTGACACATGGGATCTTTACTTGTGGCATGTGGAATAAGCTCCCTGACCAAGGATCGAACCCCAGACCTCCTGCACTGAGCACGCAGAGTCTTAGCCACTGGATCACCTGGGAAGTTCCCATACCGTTTATTTTTAAAGAAAGCATTAGTGATAGAGTGGAAAACCTCATCCTCCCCTCTGTCCTCCATATTACCCTCCTTAGAGTTAACCTCTACCTATTCTAACTGCTCATGTCTTTATATACTTTCACAGTTTATGTATGTTTTGTGTTTTTTTTAAATTTGCATAAGGGGTATCCTTTACCAAAATGTTTGCAATTTGCTTTTCCATTCAACATTAAGATTTACCTACACTGATGCACGTAAGCTATGCCATTCCTTTGAACACTGTTCAAATTCTGTTGTATGAATATACCACTGTTCCTGTCTCCATTTCCTTTCTGAGGGCCATTTAGATTGTTTGTAATATCTTACTATGATACACAACAAAGATTTGGAGTGATGCTACTGTGAATGAACAACCCATTCCTCTGGTCCAGTTAGCTCTACCTTCAAAATGATGTATCTTAAAATCTGACCACTTCTCCCTCGTCCCACAGTCACCCTAGTCCAAAACATCATTTTCTCCTTTAGGGGCTCTTAAGTGTCTCACTCTTGCTCCCCCATCCCTGTTTAGTTTATAGTTCACACAGCTCATGGAGTCTGATGGGGTCTTTTCTTCATCCAAATCCTTCCCCTCATACCTGATGTAAAGTCCAAGCTTCTTCCATGGCCAGGGAGCCCCCATGTGATCTCTCCCATGCCCTCTCTTTCTCTAGCTTTCTGTAGTCCAGTATGATCTGCTACTGAGCTTCTAGTCACTGCCTTAGAGCCTGTGAACTAGCTGTACACTGTCTCATGCCAGCACTTCCTTCATCTTCCTATGGATTCCTTTTTCTTTTTTTTTAATGTATTTATTTATTTGGCTGTACCAAGTCTAAGTTGCGGCATATGGGATCTTTAGTTGTGGTATGTGTGATCTAGTTCCCTGACCAGGGATTGGACCCGGGCCCTCTGCTTTGCAAGCATGGAGTCTCAGCCACTGGAAGTTCCCCTCTCTTGTCTTTATTTGGGTTTTTGATCAGATAACACCTCCTTTCCTGTTTCTATTATCTGGATTGGTACCTCTTTCATTTCGTATCCCTTTATTCTGCTTTTTGCTTCCCTGGTGGCTCAGACGGTAATGAATCTGACAGCAATGCAGAAGACTTGGGTTCGATCCCTGGGTTGGGAAGATCTCCTAGAGGAGGAAATGGCAACCCACTCCAGTACGTTTGCCTGGAGAATTCCATGGACAGAGGAACCTGGTGGGCTATAGTCCATGAGGTCACAAAGAGTCGGACATCACTAAGCCACTAACAGTTTCTTCTGAGAAGTGATCACGTCTGAAATTATCTTATTGTTTACTTCTGCTCCTCCACTAGAATGTAAACTCCCTGGGCTTTATGTCCTAGTTCTCAGAATAATGCCTGGTGTTAGGGGTGTTGGCAAGCCTCAGCTGAACAAACGAGAGCACCAGAACAAGCCTCAAAGCACCTTCTCTGGGACGGTGTCTTGGAAACGTGTTGATGGTGAAGCACAATAAGAAGTACACATTTTATACAGCATACACACAGACAGGCACAAGAGTTTCAGGAAACTACTGTTATTTTTTAAATTCTATTTCAAAAAGATAGAAGAAAATATGCTAGTTGCAACCCACTAAATTGATTTCACAATTTGCCAGTGGGTTCTAATTTACAGTGTGAAAAACTTTGTTTTAGAGTATATACCTGTAAGTGGTTTTTGCTGAACATTCCTGAATTGCTCTCCAAAGTGAAACATTTACACTAATAACATCGTTGCAGGGATTTCTTCATATCTTTACCAACACATGGTCTTAACAGGCTTTACATTTTTTTGCCAGTCTGAGTGAAACTATCTGTCTTAATTTGCATTTTCCTGATTACTAAAAAGAACAGCCCAGTGCTGTTAACCTTAAAAGATAATGTAAACTATATTATGGTGCCCCAAGAGGACTAAGTGGATTCTTTACCGACTAACCCACAAGGAAAGCCCTTCTTATCAGAACCAGTAGGCAAAGTGACTTAATCTTCCCCTTCCTTAGTAGTTTAGCAATTCCAAATTCTCATATGTTTAATTTTAGTGGCACAAGATTGCATTTCCAAGGACACAGCAGTAAGGACAATTTTAGTTCACTCACCATTCATGCAGTCATTTATTTACTCAACAAATATTTATTGAGGGCCCTCTACTGCCAAGGAATTTCGAAGGACAGACCGACAACCTTTCCTGGCGCGCCCACCTTCCAGACCCGGAATTCTTTGTCCCTGGCGCTGTGGCAGAGTGACCATGAAGCCGACGTGTATTAGAAAGGCTCGAAGACTCCGACCAAGTCCCCTCCAATTTTTCCAATCCACATTCTCGTGCGTCACTTGTTCACAAGTTTTTGTGTTCAGTACACCCAGAGAGGAAGCAGTATGTTCATGCATTCTCTTCCTGCAAAGAAGTATTCCCAAGACAAGTTGTGAAGGAGAAAACTGATGTTTCATTTCAAGCATTTGTTTTAAAATGTAAGATTATAATTACCGTCTTTAAAAGCAATCCAATTTATTTAACTTTTTCTTCTAAAAGCAACTTTTTTTCCTACTCTCTGCAAACATTTGTTTTAAAGCTTCACACTTGATCTCGTCGTAATGTCAGGTTCGATTCAAAGGGCAATGAAAAATCTCACGTTCTTTCTGACTTAAGTGATTACAAATTTTGACAGAAGAAAAGAACCCCAAATCACATTAGTACAGTCTTTAGCTTCTATTCTTCTATAATCTCTAGACTTTATTATTCCATAGTTAAGTCTTAAGTAACATCAGACCTTTCTTATTTAAAAATCACAAGTCTCATGTAAAAGAACTTCCCGTGCTTTCTGGAAAGAAAGGTAAGGGATTTAGCTCATTTTATTGCTTCAGATAATGGTGTTACCAGATAAGAGGTGCTAGCTATATCGCGGGACAGAACCTGGTCTGTCGGGAGTTCGTGCTCCAGTCTTTGATTTTTATTTTAAATAACGTAAACCGCACGCCTCAGGGAAAGTGCTAAGTGCGGAGGCCGGCACCGCTCTCCATTACCCCCCAATCTCCAGCTTTCCCCTCCCAGCCCCAGAATTCATGCAAATTAGGCTGCTGTCCCCGGGGCAATACGACCCATTTTCGCGCCATTCTCTCGGGACCGTGCCGCTGTGTAAAGAGGGAGGTCCCGGAGCTTCCAAGGCACTACTTTTCCAAGGCGGATCTTAGGGGGCTGCAAGGCTACTACTGGACTTCAGCGTATCTGGAAGGGCTGCTTTTTTTCTCGGGGCCGAGTGGGTCTCAGGCGGGTGGGCCGTTACCAAAGCTGGCAGGACCTGCGCCGCAACGCGGGAAAGTCGGCCGCGCCCCGCCCCTCCGGCCCCGGCTCTGCACACCCCCTCGCCGGCCCGCGAGTCTAGGGCTCCGGCTCCTGCGCGGAGGGACGGCGGCGCGCGCGGCTGCTCAGCTCTCTCCGCTCCAGCGCCGGCCGCCAGCATGGACGCTCGCCGCGTGCGGGTGAGGCTGGACGAGCTAAGGCGCGGGATGGGCGCGGTGGGTGCTGGGGGCGGGCCGACCCCCTCCAACTCTGCCGGCGGAGTGCCCTTATCAGGGGTTGGCAGTCCTGGGCGGCACCCGTTTAGCAAGCCCCAGATTTTGTGCACTTGGGGGTATTTTAGAGACTACCCGGCGGGCGTGACACCCGGCGCGCGGGCGGTCAGAGAGTTGTGAGGTTTGCAGGATGCTTGGCAGCCTGGGGAGCTCAAGGCCACGTGCGTCCCAGGCACACGTGTGCTGCGAGCGGCAGGGGCGGACCAGTCCCCCATTGTGTCTGCCGGTCTGAGCCCTGCCCGCGGGGCGCGGAGGGGAGCGGGACGTGGAGGAGGCTGCTGCCCTGCAGCCTCCTGGCCCTTTCCCGCGCGCAGCCCGGGGAGGATGAGTGTCTAGTCACGCACCCTCCCGCGCGCACTGGGGACCCTTGCGCTAGCTTCCTGCTTGTTTTTGCCTTGGCAGTGCCGGCAAGCGCATCTAACTGCTGAGAGTTGATGGGTTTGGAGTTTAAAGGTCTTGAAAACCGCTCTCTGTAGAACTTGGGTTGCGCACACTTGAAGGGGCACTTACAGTCAGGGAGGTGATTAGTGCAATGATGATCTGATCGGTTCGCCGACTATTTGCTCGTTTCCCATTCCCTTCCCCACCCCCCAGTCTTTCTTGCAGCAACAGGACGCAGCCCTGAATGGAACATGGAACGTTACTGTTTACTCTAACGGAAACCGGAACGGAGGGTCGGCCCCAGGAGAGGTTAGAGGGTGGGGGGTTGGGTGAAGAGGAAGAAAGTGACAAGCTTAAAATAAATAGCAGGGGTAAGGGGCCCACGTGAGGGGGCTGGGGATCTCCGGGAGTGGGTTGGAGAGGGCGTGTTGGGGGCGTAGTTTCAGAGATACCTCTTCCCGAATGGACCGTTGGCTTTCAGGAAGAAGAAAACTACATGTAGCAGGACCTGGAATCTGACATCCCTGGATTCAAATTTGAGCCATCATGGGACTTCAATAATCTGTTTCACCACTCTAAGCCTCAGTTTCCACTTTTGTTGCAAGGAATGTGTGAAGGCATGCTTAGTGCCTGGCACAAAAAAACTGTTGAATGGTATTTGTTATTGCCTACCTGCCGGGAAAGTCCGTGACCATTTGTGTTACTTCTTTCTGTCTTATCCTCCAAACATACATTTGCCTGTTAACTAACTTCGCAAGCGCTGACTTGTTAACGCCCAGCAAGTATTTCCCTGAGAGCTTCCAATAGAATACCTCCCTTGAGGCAGTCTTGTGCCTCTGACTGCAGGCAGGTAGATTGATGGTTGCAGGTGTGAATGCTAAGTCGCTTCAGTCCTGTCTGACTCTGCGACCCTATAGACTGTAGTCCACCAGGCTCCTCTGTCCATGGCTTCTCCAGGCAAGAATACTGGAATGGATTGCCATGCCCTTCTCTAGGAGATCTTTCCGCCCCAGGGATTGAACCCCCACCTGCTGCTCCTGCATTGCAGGAGGATTCTTTTCCACTGAGCCACCGGAAATGGTGATAATTCCTGCAGCAGTGTGAGGAGCACAGCTATTTTAGGAGACTGCAGACTCCTTCCAGCCCTGTGATCTTGGGCAATCTTATTTCACCTACCTGGTACTTTTAATTTGTTCATCTGGAAAATTGGGAGTTTCTGAGACTTCCTTAGTAGGTAGTACCTCTACCCGTTATCACATTTTCATGATTTTTAAAAGGACAAGACTAAAACTTCCTAAGATGATTGATTAAAAGTAGTCTGTTGAGAAGCACTGACTGGGTGGTTGGGTTCCACCATCATGAAAATAATTTTATTTGCAAGAGAAATGTGTAACAGGTGTACAAAGAAGATCAGAAAGTTCTATTCCCCCGACTCCTCACATCTTGGCATTATTTTGTGGGACACGTAGCGGAACTTGTCTTCTTAAAGTTTTCAGTGTATGGAGTCACTTCTGTTATTCCATGGCCATATTTCAGATATGAAAAATACAGGAAGTAATACAACAGTAATGAATATTCATTTGAAAGACTGCTACTGAAGCTCCAGTACTTTGGCCACTTGGTGCAAAGAGCCAACTCACTGGAAAAGACTCTGATGGTGGGAAAGATTCAGGGCAAGAGGAGGAGAAGGGTGCGGTAGAGGATGAGACAGATAGCATCACTGACTCAATAGACACGAGTTTGAGCAAACTCTGGGAGGTAGTGAAGGACTGGGAAGCCTGGGGTGCTGCATTTGATGGGGTTGCAAAGAGTTGGACATGGCTTAGTGACTGTGCAACATTTAAGAAATCTCTTATTAAATATGAAGAAATGGTAGAAGCTACTATCTTTTTTACATGAAGTAGATGTCAGGTGCATATTCTGATGATTGGTGCCAGGCTTTCATTGTTTATGAAGGAAAGAAACATTTTCATATCCATAGGTTATATGTGTCTAATAAAAGGACTTGTAAAAACTTAAGACTTGTGCAGCAATGGAACTATAGAAAGAGCTGAATGGCCAGCCTAATAGTGCCCTGAAGTGGCATCGGGCATTCTACCTGGGTTTGGAGGACTGTTTGACCTTTAACTTGGTTCTTGTACATTTGTTGACTGGGTTCATATGTTTGATTTGTAAAGACTTGTGCAGAAATCACTGTTCCCCTCCTGATTGACACAAGGCCTGTTTGAAAGTCTGCCATCTTGAAATAGAGGTGCTGCCCAGGTTTCCTGGTTTGAGAAATTAGCATCACAGTACAGATGCCAAAGCTTCCTTAGAAAGACCTCATTAGCTTGATTTTGGCTGAGGGAAAGAAATCACTACCATTTTGTAATTTTGAAGTACAGTCTAATTTTTTTTTTTTTAAGGGCAGATTTTAGCAGGTTAGCATTTAACGCCTTGGGAGCTCAGTATAATGTTAAGAGTTTGGGAGTTTTTAAGGTGGATTAAAGGGTAGTTCCACAGGTATTTGAATAAATTGATACTAATGTTCCCGCAAAAGGATCTCTCTTTAGGATTTTACCTGATTTTGGAAAATTTTGTAGCAATTGCAAACCCTCCTTTTTCTTTGTAGGGTATAAGAAATGGACATACCTCCTCTGCGCTTTTTGAATCCACTCAACTCAAAAATGATACCTTTCTTTAGATTCTGCAGCAAGCATCCCATTTAATAGTATGGCCATTTCTGTTTGCAGCAAAAGGATTGCAGAGCAAAGAAGAACTTCAAGAAATTCAGATATGTGAAGTTGATTTCCATGGAAACCCCGTCATCCTCTGATGACAGTTGTGACAGCTTTGCTTCTGATAATTTTGCAAACACAGTAAGTGCTGCCTGAGAATAAACAGAATGGAGTCTGCAGTGCTCAAAATGCCCCAAATGCTTTGTGCGTGATTAAAACTGCTTGCTTTTTGCCTACATTTCTATACAGCTGTTACGAAAATACAGTATGCACTGTAATTTCATTTCACTTTTTGCTGTGGTTCTAGGTAGTAATTGTTGGAGGTAGATTAGCTACTTATTCTATCCTTTTGAAATGTCGCCTAACCTAACATGCCTGATGATTTGCCATAACAACTCAGAAATCATTTGTAAACCTCTGAACCATTTTTCTTTGTAACAAAAGCTATTCTCTTGTAGTGCACTTGTAAATGTGATTTGCTCTCTGCACGGTTTACGGAAAATTGGTTCTTGAAAAAGGAAAAAAAAAATGCACAACCACATTTATTTATTTATTTTACAGAAACCTAAATTCAGGTCAGATATCAGTGAAGAACTGGCAAATGTTTTTTATGAGGACTCTGATAATGAATCTTTCTGCGGCTTTTCAGAAAGTGAGGTGCAAGATGTGTTAGACCATTGTGGATTTTTACAGAAACCAAGGCCAGATGTCACTAACGAACTGGCCAGTGTTTTTCATGCCGACTCTGATGATGAATCGTTTTGCGGTTTCTCAGAGAGTGAGATACAGGATGGAATGGTGAGTCTGAGAATTTCACCAATATCAAGCAACAAGGTACATTTAGAGGCATGACATACTTGCTTAAAGATCTTTTTTCCTTATGATTTTCATTTTAGTCATGCCAGAATGTTTTGTTGATCTTTTAAGAAAGTTTTAAGAGTATCTTCTTCATGTCTTAAAGGAGTTTTTTGCTAATACATTTCTAATAGTAAGGTTTGAGGATTTTTGTAGTCTCTGAAACTCTTAGAAACTTGTAAGAAACGATTGGCCAGTGTGCAGATTTCTGTGGCCACAGAAATCAAGCCCAATCAGAGGGAGCAGGTATGTCCTCAAGATGAGCTCTAGTCATATTTTACGTGCCCAGCCCAGGGCCTGACATAGAGTAGGCCTTCAGTACATGTTGATTCCCACTGGATCTATACCTGCATCTGGAAGGCCTGTGATAACTCATGCGGGAGCTTGAGTACAGGTAATGACAATTAGGGCCCTGCCTGCTTCCGCTGTTGCTCCTCCTTTGGCTTTTCTTATGCCTGCTGTCTTACCTTTAAATTCTATTGTCCTGCTCAGGACACTGCTGCCAAGGATGCGCCTCAGTTCCACTCTTATCTGAGCATGCTGTTTACTTCTGCACATGTTTTCTTCTTAGCAACACTTTCTCGACAAAGGAAATGTGTTTCAGGTGCATGCTTTCCTGCTCATTGTGGTCTGCCACGGGTCCACTGCCTGGGACCACAGTTGCGCGGCGCTGACATAAGTGAGAACATCTGGCCAGGGAGTGTTTTATCATGACCTAACTTCATGATAGTATAATATTTTCTGTTAAGACTTGATGTTGATCTGAATCAGTGCATATTGGAGTTATTGGCAGCACTGCTCTGCGAATCTGGGTATGACTCAAACATTGTCTATAGCCTGAATCATTTCTGGGCAGTGTTTCAGTTCTTTGTAGATGCTGTTTGTTGCGACTGAGAAAATGCCAGTCGATTAAAAGGCTTAAGAATTTGTAAAAGTTTTTTTTGTCATTTTATGTTCTCTCAATCCGCACACTAAAAATAACATAGAAGTTATAAAAAGCAGTGAGGTTGTTGAAATGTTAAAAAAAAATGGGTCTTCCATTTTGGGACGTTATGGGTGGTATTTTTTACTGTTCTCTTTTTTTGTTTGTTTTCAACAATCACCACAATCAATTTCAGAATGTTTTCATCACCCCCAAAAAAACCCTGTTCCCATCAGCAGTCACTTTGCATCCTTTCCCAACACCCTCAGTTCTTGGCAAAGGCCAATCTATTTTCTCTCCTAGGTTTGCCTATTCCAGGCATTTCATATAAATGGAACCAGACAATATGTGATCTTTTGTGACTGGCTTCTTTCACTTAGAAATATGTTTTCGAGGTTCTTTCATGTGCCATTACTTCGTATCTTTTTATTGCTGAATAGTGCTCAGCTATAAATATTCAGACTATATCATGTTTTGTCTATCTGTTCATCAGTTGATGGATGTTTCACTTGTTGGCACCTTTTGGCTGTTATGAATGATGCTGTTGTGAACATTCATGTGCAAGTATTTGTGTGGATATACACACCTGAGTATATACCTAAAAGAGTAGAATTGTTGAGTCATATAGTCTCTATGTTTAACCTTTTGAGAAACTGTCAGACTGTTCCAAAGTGGCTGCCCCATTTTACACTCCTCCCAGTGTTTGCAGGATCTGATTTTTCCACATCCCTGCCATACTTGTTTATTTGGCTCTGCTAGTAGGTGGGAAGTGATATCTCGTGATTCTGATTTTCCCCAGTGACCAACTTTAATACATTTTAAATGATGGAAACATTACTTTTGGAATCTGAAATTTAAAAAATTTTATGCTTACACAAAATGAATTAGAGAGTTGTTGTTAATGTTGTTTAGTTGCTAAGTCATGTCTGACTCTTGTGACCCCATGGCTTGTAGCCTGCCAGGCTCTCTGTCCTTGAGACTTCAAGAGAGGTAGTCAGATTCACAGAGACAGAAAGTAGAATGATGCTTGCCAGGAGTTCCAGGGGAGGTGAATGGGGAGTAATTGTTTAATGAGTATAGTTTTAGTTTATGAAGATGAAAAATTTCTGGAGATGGATGGTGGTGATAGTTGCAAAATGATGAATGTATTTAATGTCACACAACTGGACACTTAAGAATGGTTGAAGGGTAACAACACTGTAAATTAACTATACTGCAATAAAAATTAAATGGTTAAAGGAGTAGATTTTATGTTGGTATATTTTGCTACAGTTTTTTAAAAAGTAGATTAGAGCATTGAGACATCTTTAATATAGTTTAATACTACCATAAGTATGGAAATCATGTTTATGAGAGAACATATATTTGTCCCTAGGGGAAATTCTTTTAAAATACATAAAGATTCTATTTTTTAAGGAAGTGAAAAAAGAAGCTGGGATTTTTCATAGTTTAAAAAATGACTCCAAACCACTGTCCTAGGAGCTGTGACTGTGGCTTATTTCGGAGTGTCCCAGGAGAACTCCTGAGTTAATCGGCCCTCCGTTGTTGTGTTTGTTAGTAATTCCTGATTTTGTTGCTCAGAGCCGTCAGTTAAACTTGACCATGAAAGTGCTCAATGCAAATGTATTTGCAAGTATCTTCTGTTCCAAAGGCATTGTGTTGTCACACTCTTGCAGTCTGTGTGACCGTCAGCAAGTCATTAACGCCCCACTTGTTCCGATTGACCAGAGGCTGCAGGCGGACCGCGAGGGCTGTCGGACCCGCAGTCAGGGCACACGGTCTGGACCCCTCCGCGTGGCCATGAAGTTTCCCACGCGACGCACCAGGGAAGCAGCCAGCAAAAGAACCGTGCCCCCTAAGCCCCCGGAGAATTCTGTGACCGATTCCAATTCTGATTCGGAAGGTGAAAGTGGCGTGAATTTCTTGGAGAAAAGGGCTTTAAATATAAAGCAAAACAAAGCAATGGTAGGTATCTGACTTGGAAGGTGTCAGAACTGATGACCCTTCCCAGCATTTCTCTAAGCCACTTGTTGCTTATATCTGTGTCCTAAGAACTCTTTTCCACGTAGCGCTGAAAACGGCATCACATACGCTTTAGCATGTATTTCTTTCCCTTTTCTAACTTCTTTGTTTCAATCTGTGAAAGTTTTGGGAAATGTACGGGGGAAACAAACTGTGAGTCGTGCCGCTGTGATTTCTAGAATTTGCTTGCTTACAGCAGTTACTGTAAACCAATAATTTCTGTTTAATTTCCTCCCTTTCTAGCTTGCAAAACTAATGTCAGAATTAGAAAGCTTCCCTGGCTCCTTCCCCGGGAGGCGTTCCCTGCCAGGCCCCAGTTCGGTAAGTACAAATATTTGTTTGTGGAATGGTGTTTGGGCTAGGTCTGAGGTGTTGTGATAGTTTAAAGTTCGATTTTGTTATTTCGTGTGATTTTGTAGACAGAGGTGATAGAGAAAGTCTTCTAAAAGATCTCTGGGACCTCTTCCTTGCACCCCAGGCCAGGTGTGGACCCTCTACCCATGCCAAGCACCTACAGGGCTCAAATCACCCCTCTTTTTTTTTTTTTTGGCTGTGCTGCGTGTCATGTGAGATCCTAGTTCTCCCACGAGGGATTGAACCCACACTCCCTGCAGTGGAAACATGGAGTCTTAAGCACTGAACTGTCAGAGTAGTTCCTCAAATGCCTTTTGATTGGTTATTTCTCTCCCTCCCACCCAAATAAACTAAGCCCCTCAGGGATAGGGAAGAAAAATTGAAAGTTGTTTTTTTCTGTAACTCCAGCCCTTGGAACATTTCTACTTGGCATGGTAATCAATCTTTTTAAAATCTGCGAATGAGAAAAAAAGAAAAAACAATTTCTTAGCCAAGTCATGGCCTAATATATGTGATTGTATTCTGAGGGGCTAAGCCTGTGCTACTTGGGATCTGGCCAGTCGGCTCTGGGACAAAAAAAAATTTCATTTCCCACCTCTGCCTGAGCAAGAACAGAACATGGAAAACCATACATATATTTCTCTCTTGGGCAGTGAGTATGTTTCAGGGCTTAAGAGATATTGTAGAAAAGGTTTTTTTTAGAAAACAAGATTTTTTTCATACATCTTTATCAAGTCAAGAATAAATAGGTCATCCCTGAGTTTAAGAGAAACTGGGCTTGGTGTTAGAGAAACTGAATGTCAATGGCTGTGTTTTTTCTGGGCTCATTTCCCATACATTACAGAAAGGATGAAGGAAAATGGCAGGTGGAGCATTCCTTTTACTTACGGGAAAACCTGCCTCAGGAGAAGCTGCCACTTGGCATTTTGGAATAAGTGGGTCCGTCCTCTGTGTTTTCTTCAGCGTCCAAAGACACCCAGGAGGCGCACGTTTCCAGGTGTCGCCTGCAGGAGAAACCCTGAGCGGAGAGCTCGTCCGCTCACCAGGTCCAGGTCCCGGGTCCTTGGGTCACTCAGGGCCCTGCCCACAGAGGACGAGGAGGAGGAGGAAGAGGAGGACAAGTACATGTTGGTGAGGAAGAGGAAGCCCATGGTCGGCTACATGAATGTGAGTTCTCTGCTTTTGTGCCTGCTCTTCTGTTTGTCATCTTCTGTGGGTCCAGGGATCATGGACACAGGATGGGAGCATACACAACCTCAACACCAGTGATCCATATATATTTTTAACTTAAAAAAAAATAATTAATTTGGCTGTGGCACGCAAACTTTGAGTTGCAGCATGTGGGATCTAGTTCCCTGACCAGGGATTGAACCTGGGACCCCTGCGTTGGGAGCGTGGAGTCTCAGCCACTGGACCACCAGGGAAGTCCCTAAGGATCTGTATTAAATGGCCTTCTCAAACCGTCCACAATGGTTAAGGTCACATCAACTTGTTTTGATGGCTCTTGGTAGCAGGCAAGAGAATTAAAAAGTTTTCTTGGGCTCTTCTTCATTGTAGGAGTTGTTTCAATGATGTTGTTCTGTGATCCTTAGTAAATAAAGCCCCTTTCTCCGTAAGTTGCAAGAACGATTTCCAGGTTGAGTTCTCTGTGAAGGAGTGACAAAGCGAGGATCTAAGAGTCAGCTGGGGAAAGCGAGCCAGGAAGGACGCTGTTCCTTGGTTCTCGTTATGCAGGAAGATGACATGCCCCGAAGTCGTCGCCCCGGACCCATGGCCCTTCCTCATGTGGTTCGCCCGGTGGATGAAATCACGGAAGAAGAGCTGGAGAACATCTGCAACAACTCCCGAGAGAAGATCTATAACCGTTCACTGGTCAGAACCTCTAAATAATGTCTGTAGATGTCCCCGTCTGTGGGAGACATTTTGCTCATGTTCTAATGGTCTTAGCACGTGGAATGTGTGCCTGGGTATTGTGTTCATGTAAGAAAAGAGAATTTTGTAGCATCCTTGGGATTTAGCCTGGTTAGTAGGTTTGCAGTAGTAGTGGTTGTTTAGGTAAATCTTCAGTAGCATTAAATCTTTTCACAATTTAGAAATTCATTTCATTCAACATAAGTAGCTGTTAACATGTGCCTACATAGATAGGTGCTGAGGGCGTGGTGGTATGCTAAAGACAAACAAGACTTGGGCAAGCTTTCTTTTGCGTAAGATCTCTTTTGAGGTAGTTTTGAAAACATTAACTGTTACATCTGCCAGTTGAATGGAATCACCCTGCTCAATACTTTTCATGGCCTGGTATATACGTGTGTGTATAGATGTGAGGTAGGATTCAAAGCGAAAAGATCAGAATGCCCACAAAAAAGGACATTCTTTTTTTTTTCTTTTAATTTTCTTTTTGTAGTCAAATTTATCTTTCTTTTTTTTCTTGCTTATGAGGCTTGTCCTCGGCAGTAAAAGCAAAGTCCTAACCACCAGGCTGCCAGGGGATTCCCAGAGAATGACATTCTTTTAAGATTTTTTTCTACAAAGAGTAGTGTTTATGTTTTTTTTCTTATTTGCAGGGGTCAACTTGTCATCAGTGCCGCCAGAAAACTCTCGATACCAAGACAAACTGCAGAAACCCAGAGTGCTGGGGCGTTCGAGGCCAATTCTGTGGTCCCTGCCTTCGAAACCGTTATGGTGAAGAAGTCAGGGATGCTCTGCTAGACCCAGTAAGTGCCTTGAAGAGGTGGTCCTGTAGGCTCCAAGGTCAGCTGTTCGTTGAGCTGATAGGGGCAGAAAGAGATTGAGCTCTTGGTGTTGAAAGGCAGATGAATTCATGGTGTCTGTACTGCATGGCTGTGAGCACTTGCAGAGTGCTCAGGACCTGGCCATTCAGGGGAAGTCTGTTCTCTAGTCCTCCTACTTGAAGTGGTTGTGTGACTTTTCTGCGGGATTTCCCACGGGAACGTGATGCATTAACCACATTATGTTTTTGTTTTTTTAATAGTAATAAAGAAGATCTGAATGCAATAGATGACACCCACCTTAGAGGTTAAACAAGAGTAGATAAGTAAGGGGTGGTAAGGTTTGACTTAATGGTGTCTTCTCACGCTTCTCCTTCAGAACTGGCACTGCCCACCATGTCGCGGGATCTGCAACTGCAGCTTCTGTCGGCAGCGAGATGGGCGGTGTGCGACTGGGGTGCTCGTGTACTTAGCCAAGTACCACGGCTTTGGGAACGTGCATGCTTACTTGAAAAGGTAGGGCTGGCTTTTCTCTCTTCTGCACCCCAATCTTTTTTTTTTTTTTTTTTATTTTTTTAATATTATTTTATTAGTTGGAGGCCAATCACTTTACAACATTTCAGTGGGTTTTGTCATACATTGACATGAATCAGCCATATAGTTACATGTATTCCCCATCCCGATCCCCCCTCCCACCTCCCTCCCCACCCGACTCCTCAGGGTCCTCCCAGTGCACCAGGCCCGAGCACCTGACTCATGTATCCCACCTGGGCTGGTGATCCGTTTCACCATAGATAATATACATGCTGTTCTTTCAAAACATCCCACCCTCACGTTCTCCCCCAGAGTTCAAAAGTCTGTTCTGTATTTCTGTGTCTCTTTTTCTGTTTTGCATATAGGGTTATCGCCACCATCTATCTAAATTCCGTATATATGTGTTAGTATACTGTAATGTTCTTTATCTTTCTGACTTACTTCACTCTGTATAATGGGCTCCAGTTTCATCCATCTCATTAGAACTGATTCAAATGAATTCTTTTTAACGGCTGAGTAATATTCCATGGTGTATATGTACCACAGCTTCCTTATCCATTCATCTGCTGATGGGCATCTAGGTTGCTTCCATGTCCTGGCTATTATAAACAGTGCTGCGATGAACATTGGGGTGCACGTGTCTCTTTCAGATCTGGATTCCTCAGTGTGTATGCCCAGAAGTGGTATTGCTGGGTCATATGGCAGTTCTATTTCCAGTTTTTTAAGAAATCTCCACACTGTTTTCCATAGTGGCTGTACTAGTTTGCATTCCCACCAACAGTGTAAGAGGGTTCCCTTTTGTCCACACCCTCTCCAGCATTTATTGCTTGTAGACTTTTGGATAGCAGCCATCCTGACTGGCGTGTAATGGTACCTCATTGTGGTTTTGATTTCTGCACCCCAATCTTAATTTGGCTTTTTTTTTTTTCCTTACGTTCATTTTTTTTTTTTTTCAAGTTATCTGAAAAACTTTTTTTTAAGCACTTTTCGTATTTTTTTTTCCTCAAACTTTAAACTCTATTTTGTATTGGGGTATAACTGATTAACAACGTTGTGTTTGTGTTAGGTGAACAGTGAAGGGACTAAGCCGTACATAGACGTGTGTCTGTTCTCTCCCAAACACCCCGCCCCTATTCATTTTTGTTATCTTTATAAAGGGAAGGTGGAAGTCAGGATAGCAATCACATGGAAAGCAGGAGGGGCACGTGGGGCGTCAGGGAGCCTTGCAAACCTTCTGCGTGGTGGTGACCCTTGTGGGCCCTCGTGTGTAAAATTTAAGCTGTGCACTTAAGATGCGTGTTATAACTCAATAGAAACATTTTTAAAGGAGTGAATTAGGCTCTCAGAAGATTAGTATTTTTTTAACTTTAAAAATAGAAGTATGGTTAATTTACAACGTTGTATTAGTTTCACGTATACAGCAAAGTGATTCAGCTACATGTTAATATATTCTTTTTTGTATTTTTTCCATTACAGTTTATTACAACTATTGACTATAGTTTCCTGTGCTATGCAGTGGACCTTGTTGGTTATTTATTTTATATTTAGTAGTTTGTAACTGCTAATCCCAAACTTCTGATTTATCCTCCCCCCAACTCCCTTCCCCTCTAGTAACCATGTTTGTTTTCTAGATCTGTGAGTCTGTTTCTTTTTTGTAAATAACTTTTTATTTGTGTCATATTTTTGATTCCACATATAAGTGATGTCATATGATACTTGTCTTTGTCTAATTTAGTATGATAATCTCTAGGTCTATCCAACTGGTCCATCCAAATTGCATTATTTCATTCTTTTTTTTTTTAATGACTGAGTAGTATTTCACCTATATATGCACCACATCTTCTTTATCCGTTCATCTGTCAGGGGACACTCAGGTTGTTCCTGTGTCTTGGCTATTGTAAACAGTGCTTCTGTGAACATTGGGATGCATGTATCCTTTGGAATTAGAGTTTTCATAAGAGAATTCTTAGGCCAAAAACCATATCCTGACATGTTCCCTCTTCTCTTTCAGTCTAAAACAGGAGTTTGAAATGCAAGGATAATAATTGGAAGATCCGCTACTTGCCTTCCACTTCGCAACTCTTCCTTGTTAAAGTTTCCAGTTTTGTCATGTGATTGAAACCCGGGTTAAGAATTCTGAGGCTCAGTCTGCCTTACAGGCAAATCAAGTTGTTGTCATTAAATGCGCACGTGTGCCTGGGCATCCCAGAAGTGTAGTGCCAGCTGTCCTCTGCCCTCCTGCAGTGTCTCCTTTGCTTTTCTGCCCACCCTCGCTCCGTGCTGTCCTCTTAACTTCCAGTGATTCTCCATCATTTAGATTCGGAATCCTTTTTTAAACAATAGTTTCATGAAAGCATGTTGGATTTAATTGGCGTTGAAATAGCCCTGGAGTCCACACATAAAACCAAGCACTTAGAAAAACAGTGGTAGTATTAACTGCCTCTGCCCAGTTTCAGAGAGTATCCCTGTAACTTGCTCACTTGTAAACATTGGGTCTGATACAGTGTTTGTTGACATTTTTAGCAGAATCAAGGCACAAAAGTCGTAAGACCATGTGGAAAAATTAGGTGATTGTTCGCAAGTGGAGTATATGACTTTGGAGGCTTCTGAGGAGAATATTTTGTGTATTTTGCTTGTGATTCAAGTTGTCACAGTTGAGACTTAGTTGCTGCTGATTTCCTCTGCCACGTGCATCTGGCCCACTGGTCACAATATGAAGGTTCGAGGACAGTACTAAGCTTGAAATCATTGTAGAAAAGCCGTCCTAGGGAATTGAGATGGGGAGGCTTCAGGAGTAGGCCAATCTTTGAATTCATGGAGTCAAACCCCAGGATAATTGAATTTGCCAAGTTTATTTCAGCTCATAACATAAGGTGTTTCAAATAAATTCTTGGTTATTTTGCATGGAAATTTGATACTTAAACTCAGCTACAATCCATTGCAGTTTTTGCTTTCTTGAAGAAGTTACAAGCCAGGCATAGAGGATTCATGTTCAGGTTTGAAGCACTTTTATAACTGAGAAGTGCCTTTTTTGGAGGAGGGTGACTTTTAACAGTTTGCGAACTTGCCTTCTCTGCCAGTTCAGTTTCTGGGCAGAGTCGTGTGTTGTCTCTCCTTTGCCCTGTTTTGGCATGAATCAAATCTCTCTGTAGAGGTAGAGTCAAAAGTGTGTGTGTGTGTTCATCTTGCTTTGCATCTGCAGCCTGTAGCTGTGCCAGTTCAGTTCAGTATTTGGTGCATAATTGGACCTTGAATCAATAAATGTAAATAGAGCTTTTGATCTGTTATGCTTTTATACAAAGTTTTTTTATTTTAATAATAAAACATTTTGTTTTATCTTGTCTACTTTTTTAAAATCTTTGATGCTCAATCTTACTGCACCGAGTCCTAATGTTTCTTTCCTATTTAAACAAAAGACCATTTCTGCCTTTTCAGGACCCGCCTCCCCCCTCTTGGCTTAAGTTTCTGATGACTAAAGGCTAACTCTTTTGAACAGGGCCTGATTTGGTGATGTGATTAATAGCTATGAATCAGGTATGATTCATAGCTATGAATTAGAATCAGCTAAGATGGCTACATTGACAGATAGAAAGTAGGGACCCATGAAGTTTTACAATGTTGTTTTCTTTCCCTTGGCCATTTGCCAACACAAGAACCAACAGCAATTTCACAATACCTGGATATTTATTTTAGACTCCCTGTACCTTGAGGCATGTTTTAGGACTGAGAGAATCAAAAGCCAGAAAAAACATGGTTCAAAAGTTCTCATATCCCATTCTTTTATTTTTTAATTTAAAAAATTAAAATTTTTTGGGCCATGTCGAGCAACATGTGGGATCTTAGTTCCCCGACCAGAGGTCAAACCCCAGGTCTTCTGCATTGGAAGTACGAAAGAAGTCTTAACCACTGGACCGCCAGGGAAGTCCTAGTACCCCATTCTTCACATTAGGGTTGGCATACTACAGCCTCCTAAGTTACAAAGACAAAGAAAGCTAGGAAATTGAGAATTCTGGAGCGTGTGGGGCTAGTCTGTAGACCTATACTGTAGCACATAGTTCTGGGTGAATTTGGGTGTTGTAGCTCAAGGGTGGGGAGAGAAGAGGCAAGCTACTTTGTTAGAAGCCAAAATGGGCTGGCAGCCTGTAGGGTTGCAAATGGGCATAGCTGGCCACATAAGAAACTTTTTAAAACATAATTCTGTGCCTTGAAAGTTTGTTGGAAGTGCTTATTATCAGATGAAAGTACCTGCTGGTAACCCATGACTGCAGCAGTGCTCAGTCCAACATTATAAATATTTGCCAAAGAAGGGATACTAGAGTTCTTTCAGCACCTCCTAAGTGACAGACAGCGCTCAGCACAGGATGTATGTTAGGCATTTTGGAGATGAGATTCAGCGAGGTTAAGTATTGTAACTTAAGAAAACGCAAGAGCCCTGCCTGCTCTTGCAGCCTGAGAAGGTAGATAATAGAATCAAACACTGTTCTGAGGGCTTCTGATAGACTGGGTTACATATGTGATAGATAAGGATACATACATTGATCGTAACAGGTAATACCAGCCACTCATAGTTACATGTTTATTTCACTTTCTCTCATAAGAATGAAGTCATTGGGAGCAAGACCACTTTGATCCAAATACTCATGTACTCTGGATTCAGCAAGTGGTTACTAAGGGGAGTTCCCTGGTGGTTAAGATTCAGGGTTTTTACTGCCATGGCCTGGGTACAATTGCTGGTCAGGGAACTGAAATCCCAGAAGCCACACAGCCAAGAAAAAGAAAAGCTTATTAAATATTTATCAGATGAGTTGAGGTTCCTGGACAGGAAAGTTCCTGAGATTTGAGCGGAAAGAACTAAAGTCATGGTGGAGGAGAAATAATGGATAGGTCCCAACATTTGTTAATCCCACCATTAACCCCTATGAGGTGTAACCTTTGTGATAGAATGCTTAGCTTTCTATGAAGCTGCAATGCTCAGTTCATTAAAAATCATGTGTTTCAAATAGTGTGTTTTTCTATGGGAAACAATTTAGTTCATTATACTAACTTGAAAAAATACCGCTATTCAACTAAATAAAGAATTTCTATTGAGCTATTAATGAGCTACAAAAAGATAATTTTACACATAGTAGCTCTAAATGGTATCCATTTGGGGAGAATTTGGGGTGGCAAAAATTGAGTTCATGGAAGTTAAAAACTTACTGTAAGAGAGAAGATACCATCCCCTACTGTGTGTGCCCATCACTAACCAGCAGTGGTCCATCCTATTTCATCTGTACTCTTGCTCCCTCCAGTCCACTGAATTATTGTGAAGCAAAACCCAGACCATATGACATTCATACATACTTCAGTATTTCTAAAAGTTTTTCTAAAAGATTTGTAGAACCATAATAAAATATTATCACACCTATATAAAGAGTTCCTTTAATGTCAAATATCCAATCAGTTTCCAAATTTTCACTATCCCACGCCTCACCTTCCATTTATGCAATTGATCTATTTGCATTCAGGACTCCTAATGCTTATTTTAAAGTCTTTTAATTATTAGGTTTTCCCTCCCTTTATTCCCCTTGCTGTTTATTTGTTGATAAAAGTCATTTTTTGCTGGAGAGTTTCCACATTTTACTAACTGCAACCCCATGGTGTCATGTAATGTGTTCCTCTGTCTTCTCTGTTATATCCAGAAGCTTGATCAACTTCGGATGCAGCAACAGTACTTGTGTGAACTGACATCAGAAGACTTACTATCCTGTTCGCTCCTTTTTTTTTTTTTTTTTCCCGCTCCCATTTTGTACTTACTAGCCACTGACCAAAATTTTCTGTAAATTCTCTCTTCATTAATCAACTGGGAATTTCCCCTCAACTGTTTAGTTATAGTCGGTAGAGTTTTTACATAACAGATGTATTAAGGACTTGATTTTTTTTTTAACCACTTCAGAACCAAAAAGAAGCTCTCAAGTATCTTCTAATGGTGCCTAACAAGAGTTTTCTTGTTTACTTGTTTAAGTATCATTTGAACTGTTGGAGTTTTCAAATATTTGATGTGTTTCAGTTCATAGCAGTTATTATTCTTATTGATGCCCAGTTTGGCTCATTGAGAGAGCTGTCACATAGGCCCCTGCATCCTTCTGATGTGACCCCAGGGGTCTTTATAATTCCCTTTGTTTTCTAGTAAGACGGAATGTTCCAGGCTCACCCTGTACATTTTCTACCTCAAACCTACAGCCAGCCATTCCTCCATTATATTTTGTTTTCATAACACATTTTTTTGTATCTATCTATATATTACCTATACACACAACTTACATAAATGAGCTCACATATAAACAAATCATAGCAATTATATGTAAATATATTAGCGTCACTATACATAAACATGGTTTCAGAACAATAGTACCAATATTACTACTTAGCTATTATTACTGAAAACAGTTAAAGATTTTTCTCTTTTCATCCTTATTGTAAGTTCTTTGGTACATACTACTGTTTTTAAAGTCATTTTAAATTCTTCATATGGTTATTACTTGTGTTATTTTGCTTTTGTTTTTAAAGACAGCTTTTTTAAAAATTAGGATTTAATTTTGCCTTCTAATGATGTAAAACAGTTAACATATTTCCAAAGTCAAGCTTACAAAATAAGATGTTTTTAGTAAAGTCTAGGTTTTATTTCTGTCCTTCCACCCTGATCCTTCTCTCCCTCTCCAAATGAACATCTTACACTTTTTTATGACTTACACTCAGATTTTTAGAACTATAAACAAATATGTATATATATATGTACTCTTTTTGCTTTCTCAGATAAATTACAGTATCCAACTCACTATATACTTTTTAAAAATCTTTTTTACTTAATATGTATGGGAGAGACTCATAATTTAATTTTATTATACAGAGAATTCTGAAATATGCTCACATACATGAACATGGAATATAAGCCATAAAGTTTCAGAGGAAAAGATGTTGCAGAAAGTGGTTTCCTCTACTACTCCAACATCGAGGGACATACTGTTCTGTGAGCTTGTGCTAAGATATTCAAATTCTCTCTTCTCACATTGAGCTTAGTAGGCAAGTCATATCAGCAGGAACCAATATTTCATTTTTATTTTTATTTGATTATACATTCTTTAATAGATTAGTCCTCAAGTTTGTCTTCTAAAATGAATAGCTGTAAATGTTTCTCAGGGGTTTCCCTGGTGGCTCCGACGATAAATAATCCGCCTGCCAATGCAGGAGATGTGGGTTCAATCCCTGGGTGGAGAAAATACCCTGGAGAAGGAAATGGCAACTGACTCCAATATTCTTGCCTGGGAAATCCCATGGACAGAGGAGCAAGGTGATTGCAAAAGAGTTGGACCTGACTTAGCAACTAAACAAAAAATGTTTGTCACTTGTTGAAGACTATCCAGTATGGCTTTTTAAAAAGTAATAATTACCCCAGGAGCTTGCCTAAATTTTAAGACATGACCATTTTGAGTAACCTAGTGCTTTAGGAGGAAAAATATGTAAATAAAATTCCTTTATGCAAATGATTCTTGCAATTCTCATTGCCAGTCAGATTTTTGTAAATCATGATAAACAGATGCTACTGAACTAAATGACTAAGTAAAATTATGGAGATAGATTCTATTTATCTTCTTTTTCAGTGTTGGGGAGGGGGAGAAAAGGATGATCAGGGCAGACACCAAGAACTCTATTAATTGATTTCAGCAAAGTGACAGGTGGGATTTCTAAAGTATTGGAGAGAGCTGACAGACAGGCCCTGGTAAGAGAGAGGTTTGATTTCAACTTACTTTGCTGTACCAGAAAACTCGGTTTTGGAAACAACCTAATGTCAAGTTTGCCTAGTGTTTAGCATTTTAATTTTTTTAGTTTTTATGACTTTTATGAAGTTCTTACAAAACAGAATACAAAATTCTGACATTGACATTGTAAAGGAAAATTTCTGAGCTGTATCAGTTTGCCTAATATAGTGGCATTAAAAAGCTTGGATGTTTTCTTCCTACTTCAAAAAAAATTTTTTTTGTCTTTTTTACACATCTTAACATTGAAACTATGCTGTGACCCCTTTCCCCAGCATGGGAACAGCCTGGAAGCCAGGCTGCTCATTCATAGCAATGGTTCTTATCATTCCTTCCTGGCTGCACTTTGTGACATGGGGGAGGAAGTACTGTCCCATCTTTGGAAAAAAGAAAATCACTCAGCTTTCCCGAGTAAAATGGCCATGGTGTTTTGCAATGGGTGAGAGTCCATTTGTTTCTTTTTTACAGAAAGGCAGAATCTCCAGTTTTAAAATGTGGAATCTCTAATGGGAGAGAAATGGTGGTGGGGGTGGGTGGCCTCCCTATGCCGGGAGTCGTTGGACAGCCTCCTGGACTTGGGAGACTGCAGAAGCTGGCGCCCGAGCCCCCATGCCTCGAACCTCTCTCCAAGTGATTCTTCAAGAGCAGGGAAGGGAAGTCAACTGGCGTTTTAGAAAACTAATGAAACAGGATAAATGGACTAGAAGCTGGAGGATGGTCTGAGCTGCATGCCCTCAAGGCTTCATGTTTGCTTTTTGTTACTTTTTCCCTTAATTTAAAAAGATTGAAAAATGTACGGTTCTGGATTTCCCTGGTGGTCCGGTGGTCAAGAATCCAGCAGCTGGTGCAGGGACACGGGCTCCCTCCCTGATCTGCAGAGATGCCACGGGACAGCTAAGCCTGTGCGGCACAGCCGCCGAGCCTGGGTGTGATAACCACGAGGCCTGTGCGCGCTAGAGCCTGTGCGCCGCAACGAGAGAGACCACCGCAATCAGGAGTCCGCGCTTAGCGAGGAGAGAGCAGCCCCCACTTGGCGGAAACCGGAAAGGCCCACGAGCAGCGAGGAAGACACTGCATAGCCAAAAATAAGATTAATTAATTTTAAAATGTACAATTCTGTGGCTTCCAGCACATTCATGGTGTTGTACAACCACTACCAGAATGTTTTCATCAGCCCCCCCCAAAAGAAACCAATCACCAAAACAGTCACTCCCCTTTTTCTCTATCCTTCTCAGTCCACAGGAACTCTGCTTTCTGTCTCCTGGATTTGCCTGTTTTGGATATTTGGGAATATACAGTATGTGACTTTTTGTGTCTAATTTTTTTCACTTAGCATGTTTTCAAGGCTCATCCTTATAGTAGTTATCAGTACTTTTATTTCTTTTCGTGGCCTAATTATATTCCATTTTATGGTTATGCCACAATTTTCCCAGTCAGTGGATGAGTATTTTGATTGTACTCACTTTTGTCTCTTGTGAATAGTTCTGAATAGAACATTCATTTGCAAGATTTTGTTTCAACATTCAATTTCAACCTAGGAGTGGAATTGCTAGGCCGTAAGAGTAATAATTTTTTGATTGAGTAACTGCCAGACTATCTTTTTCACTTGCTTGATTGTACTCTTTGGTGCACTAAAGTTCTCATTTTCAAGGGGTCTGGTGTATTGATTTTTTCCTTTTGTTGCTTGTGTTTTTATGTTATATCTAAGAATCCATGCTGGGCTTTCCTGATGGCTCAGTGGTAAAGAATCTGCCTGGCAATGCAGGAGACACAGGTTCTGTCCCTGATCCAGGAAGATCCCGTGTGCCACAACTGTTGAAGCCCATGCTCTGCAACAAGAGAAACCACTGCAATGAGAAGCCTGCACACTGCATCTGGAGAGTAGCCCCCTGTCTTCAACTGGAGAAAAGCCTGCATAGCAACAAAAACCCACCACTGCCAAAAATAAAATTTAAAAAAAGGAATCCATTGCTAAATTCAGCATCATGAAGATCTATAGCTACGTTTTTCTTCTAGGAGTTTGACTTTTTTAATTTTTACATTTTTACGTCTGTGATCCATTTTGAGTTAATTTTTGTATGTGTGTGAGGTAAGGGTCCAGTTTCATTCTGTTGCATATGGATATCCAATTGTCCAAGCACCATTTGTCGAAAAGACAGATTTTCCCCATTGGATGATTTCAGCACCCTTGTTGAAAATCAGTTAACCAGATATGAATGGGTTTATTTCTGGACTGTTAGTTCTATTCCCATGATCTTTATGTCAGTCCTTATGCCACGACGACAACCGTTCAATTACTACAGTTTTGCTGTAAGTTGTGAAATTGGAACATTTTCCTCCAACTTTGTTCTTTTTCAAGATTGTTTTGATTATTTGGGGCACTTTGCAACTTCATGTGAGTTTTAGTATCAGTTTATCCATTTCTGCAAAATTGGAAGTTGGAATTTTTATAAGAATTACATTGAGTCTGTAAGCTGATTTAGGGAGTATTGCCATGTTAACAAAATTAAGTCTTCCAATCCATGAACATGGGATGTCTTTCCATTTATTTAGGTATACTTTAATTTCTTTCAACAATGTTTTGTAGTTTCTAGTATAGTTTCTGAGTCTTGCATCTCCTTGGTTAAATTTATTCCCAAGTAATTTATTCTTTTTGATGCTATTGAAATTTAAATTATCACTTACATATAGAAATACAACTCAGTTTTGTATATTGAAGCTTACTATTGTTTTTAAGGGAACTTTTCTCACCCATGCATCCTTGGAACTTAGCTTGTTCTTTGGGTTTAACAGTCAGACTACAGTCTTTCTAACAATAGAAAGACTTAGAGGATATTAATACCTCTAAGGATATTAATACCTGCTGAAGGATATTAATACCTCCTTAGTCTCATCCATCTTGATATAAGAATTTCAATACTGTCTTGTTACCAAGAAGTTTTGCTCTTTAATTAACCATGGAGGGACTTCCCTTATGGTCTAGTGGCTAAGACTTGTGCTCCCCATTAGGGGGCTCATGTAGATCACTGGTCAGGGAACTAGATCCCACATGCTGCATCTAAAGATGCCATGTACCACAACTAAGACCCACAGCAGCCAAATAAATGAATATTGTAAAAATGTTAACCATGGATAATATTACATTTTAAAATGCTGACTGACATGTTGAGGTGGAGAAAAAAGGGAGATACAGGTAATAAGCTTATATTCATCATATTTTAAAATTTATTTTTTAATTTTTATACAAAATTGAAATTTCATAATTTAAATCATCCACATCCTGCCACTCACAGGTAACCACAGTTAAGAATTGGATTACATAGGTGTTGAACTTAAGTATTTTTAATGTTGCTGAGATCATACTCTGCATATAATTTTTGTCCTTCCATTTTTAAAAAATCTTAAGTCTGTATTAGCAACTCACTGTTAGGAAACATCAATTTAATCACTATAAAAAAGAATAATTTCTTTACATTTATTTATAATAGGGACAACCACTTTGGGCAGGTATTCATGGATTTTTTTTTTTTTTTTGCCATGCCAGAAGGCATGCAGGATCTTAGTTCCCTGACAAGGAATAGAACCTGTGACCCCTCCAATGGCAATACAGAGTCTTAAGCACTGAACTTCCAGGGAAGTACCTCCACACACACTGTTTTTTTTAAATTAAAGCATTACAGATGCATTTAAAAAAAAAAAAAATCAAATATTTCTGAAGGATTCCTAATGAAAAGCAACAATATCTTTCTCCACTTCTCCAGAACCCCAGTCCTACTTTAACTCCAATTTTTACAACTTTTAGGGGTAACCTCCATATTTCAAGTAATATTTTCCCGATATTTCTCTCTCTCTCTCTCTCTTTTTTTTTTTTTTTTTGCTTAAACAGTAGACTTATTTCTTGACGTTCTGAAAGCTGGAAGTCCAAGGCTAGTGTGCTAGCAAGGTCTGAGGCTTCTCTCCTTGGGTGGCAGAAGGTGCCTTCCCCCTGTGTCCTCACCAGCCCTTTTCTCTGTGCCCTGTTACACTATCTGTTGATCTCTTGACCTCATTTTCCCCACATCCTCATCATCCCTCAAGGCCTGACCAGAATAAGCATATTGGCCCTAGATGTTAGAAGCAACTAGAATTTTGTAAGCACTTACATGTGCCAGGCACTCTGCTGTAATGTTGCCATTTTAATCCTTACCACAGCCAAATGAGTTAGTTTACATCATTCTAGTTTAAAGGTAGGGAATCAGATATTCAGAGAGGGAAGAAACTTGTCCAAGTGTGGCAGATTGCATTTTCCAAAACCTGGTCACTCTTCTGGTCCCACCTGCTTTTTCAGAATCCTGCCATTTGCGCATTGCCTTGGAGTATTTCCTCACTCCTTAAGCCAGGGTAAGCCTCTGTGGCTGACTTAATGAGTAGAGTGCTGCGGAAACACTGCTGCTGCATGACTTACAAGCCTGGCTTTATTTATTTATTTTTTAATTTCAAGCCTGGCTTTATAAAGGTAGAATGCTTCTAACTGTCTTTCTCCCCATGGATTCTTTTTTTTTTCCTTTCATTTTTTTAAATTGAAGGATAATTACTTTACAGTATTTTGTGGTTTTCTGTCATACGTCAGCAAGAATCAGCCATAGGTACACCCTTGCCCCTCCCTCCCAAACTTGCCTCCCAGAGCTGCTGTTTGACTTCCCTGAGTCATATAGTAAATTCCCATTGGCTCTCTATTTTACATATGGTAATATAAATTTCCATGTTACTCTTTCCATACATCTCACCGCCTACCCCCCCCCCCCCCCCCGCCCCGGCCCCGTGTCCAAAATGACTACTACAAATCATTTTGTAAACGATCTGTAAATGCAATCTACAGATCCCCGTGGATTCTTGCCATGATATTGTAAGGAAGCCCACGCTCCATGAAGAAGCCACATGTAGGTTATCCGGCTAACAGCATCAACTGGAGGGCCCAGCCAGTACAAGAGTTGGCATTATATCCAGACATGTGAGAAAACAAGCCCTCAGATGATGCTCGACTCCAGCCCATGAGTCACTCTCGTTCTTCCAGCCAGGGCCCTGGACGGTGTAGAACAGAGACAAATTGCCCCTTAATGCCCTGTCTAAATTCCTGACCTACAGAGTTGGTGAATGTGACAGAAAAGAGTTGTTTTATGCCACTAAGCTTTAAGATCATTTGATGCACAGCAATAGATAACCAGAACATTAAGACACTGTACATCTGGTAAGTGACGGACCTTGGGTTTGAGACCCGTTTCTCCTCCAGAGTCTTTGCCTGTAGCACTAGGCTCCTTGATCTGTGAAGGTTGCTGTATTAGTTGGCTGGGGCTGCCATAACAAAGCGTCACAGACTGGGTGGTTTAAACAGTAGAAGTGTATTTTCTCACAATGTGGGAGACTAGGAGTCCAAGATGAAGGTGTTGGCAGCGTGGGTTCCTTCTGAAGCCTCTTGCCTTGGCTTGTAGGTGCCATCTTCTCCCTGTATCTTCACATGGTCGTCCGCATTCTGCTCACCTGTGTCCTTATCTCCCCTTCTTATAAGGGTAAAACCCACACGTATGACCTCATTTTACCTTAATTGCCTCTTGAAAAGTCCTCTATTCAATTACAGTCATATTCTGAGGTACTGGGGGTTAGAATGTCAGCATGTGAATTTGGGGAAGACACAGTTCCACCTATGTCAACAAGGACAAGGAGCTCTGGCTCCTAGCTCACTCTGCCCCCGCCTTCATCTACTTACCTTCCAGGGCAGTGGTTTTAGAACCTGGCCACGCATTAGAACCATCTGGTGAGTTCAAACAAGACGAGTTATAGCCACGCCCTACCCCAGACTAATTCAGTCAGAATCTCTGGGGCAAGACCTGGGTACCAGCATGTTTTTAAAGTTCCTCTCTGATTCTAATATGCAGCCAGGGTTGAGGATGACTGCTCTGGGGTGGAAGAGAGGTCTGGTCAAAGCATTGAGTCAGCCAGGACAAGTGAGGGTCCCATGGGGCAACTAGCTGGTGCTTCGGTTACTGGAAAAGAAATATAACTGACAGAGAATCCAAGTGCTTTACAGTAGCTTAGGTACAAAGAGGCTGGGGTATCCAGGGGGATAAAAAGCAGAAGATGAAGGGGAATATCCATCTTACCAGTTAAGATGTGAAATTCCATTACATGACATTAGAAACCAGAATAAAAGAGGGGAGCACAAGATATTCAATGGCACTAAGGTAGCATAAGTGAACAAAGGGTTTGGTATGAATCTTTCCAGGGTTTTGTGTCTTACTTTGGAAATATATAACTGAGCAGAATTTATTGACTGGATCTTATGTGAAAATCAGCTGCGGGCAATATTGTTCAACCTGGGAGCTCCAGACTCACATGTCAGGAATTGATGACATGCGGGTTCCTTGATCTCGGTTCAAAATCGGAAGTCAGCAGCATCAAACCATTTCTACCTTGTCCTTCCCCAGCCAGCCACACTCAGCAGACCTCTATTCCATTCTTTCCTTCTGACTCCCAGCCTCCCGCTTTGGCTGTTTTCTGGGACTGTTTGTTGCTTGTGAATTGACACAGGGGATGTTGCCTATTCTCGAAGTCATAAATTTATATTAGTATTACTACAGTAAATTCTTTATGAAATAAAAATCAATAGTCACCGACATCCTGAGTAGTGAGGAAAATAATTGTTTATGGCACTCAGCTTAAGCTGTTCTGGTAATCACGTTGAAAAATACAATATTTATTCATTAGATCAAATTTAATGAGGCCTCCTGGCAGTAATTATAAAAATTACTGTAGCAGTAAATTACTAATGAGTTGTGATGTGCTTCCTACCTGTGAAGGACTGGGGGTTGAAAAAGCCCGCTCTCCAGATGAGGATGTGAGGGGGGAGCCCCACAGTCTCCGTGCTGCTCCCTCACCCAGGCAGGAGAGGAGCAGTGTACCCAGACCACAAAAGCAAACAAGAAAAAAGGCCAAGGACATGCAGCCGGGGCGGCGGGGGGAGAGGATTTCTTGCAGCCGTCGGAACATGATCAAGATTAGAGCATTCTTTTCCCAAAGGTGAGCATCATCTCAGCGGCTTGGAGTTACTGGCGTGCTGGGGTCACAGAGGAGCACTAATCTGATGCCTGGGAAGGACAGAGTTTCTTATTAAGGCTGGGAAATGATTCCAGACACAAGCCGCCCCTTTAAGTCGGGGGGCTCGACTCTGACCGCGGAGGTAAAGGTTCTGCCCGGCGCTTTCAAAACCAGCCGCTGAGCCTCTGCTCTAAGCAAACACAGTTGCTAGTTTCTTACAAGCTCCTGGGGGTTTCTTCCCTGCTCGGAAGACTCAGAACTGCCTAGAATTTTTGTTCTTCTATTTGGAGCCAATTTTTTTTTTTTCTTTAAAGATGCAAGTCATTAATTTTGATAGGAGATCTATACATGGAAAAGTCAGAAAACATATTGATCTGAGGTCAGGTACAATTAAAAAAAAATACAGCAATGGAGTTAAATGGGCACATTAAACCTGAATGAGGTATGGTTCGACACAGCTTTGTACTGTAGTTCCCTGGATTAATATAAATGGTGGATACTGCTGCACCTCACAACAGGGCTACTATGCTGGGGCCTTATGATAGCCTTTGTTCCCCAGACACAGAGCCATGGCCTTCCCATGAGGGACAAGCCATACCGGGTGAGGACCTCCCACCACCAGCTGCTGGAGTCAGGTACCTGGCGGAAACGCCCGCCGAAGCCTCAGCACAGCATCCCCCTCCAAAGCAATGGCTCTGAATAGCAGGCAGGCTGTCGTCTGGAGTGACAGCTATCTATTCAGGTGGCGGCTGCTTTTGTCTTCTCACTTGTAACACCACGAGGATTTTTGTTTAACTTTCAGGATTCTGACAGCATCTCAGAATGTCATCCTCCGAGTGGGTCCAGCCCCTCCTCTCATGGGGAGGATGCAGTGACATTAGAGTGTACTTTTTTTCCTTTAAATTGCAGATGCCTTAAAATGAGATTGTCAGGTTTGTTGGCTCGTCAGACGACAGTATCAAGATTGTCACAGTGTATTATATCACCATAATATGATCATGGTACACGAAACTAATGAGTAATATTGTAGTTAGTGGTGGGACTGAGTCACGTTAGCACTAAAAATGGTGAGCAGCCTTGCGTCTTACCAGAGAACCTAGGAAAGATGTTATCCTGCAGGACATGAGGCCAGAATTTCATCATCCAGGGAAGGTCAAGAGCCCTCCTTGGAGAGGGAGGAGTCGTGGGGTCAAGACAAGGGATATTTGGAGAGACCCGAGCAGAAGGGAGTTGGGGGCTCCTCAGGAAGGCTGAGTGAGGCCACCAATAGAAAATGATTGTTGAAGGAAGGCATCAGTGTCAACTGTGAAGTTTTCCTCACAATTAGAATCATGTGGCTAAACTAGAAGCAATTTAGAGAGGAGTGTTATCTGCCTTACTTACACCCTTCTTTGCCACCCATTCGCTTCATCAGAGTTCCATAAGCCCTCCTGCGTGCCCAGCCCTGGGCATCAGGCACCCAGCGGTACAGATGCCGGGCACAGGCCTGCCTGGCGAGGTCTGCAGTGCAGACAGTGAGCAAGTGTAAGTGCAAGCTAACTTGCATTGTCCGTGGGCTGTAAGTGTTGGGCAGGGGGAAGGCCTAATTTGTTTAGAGAAAGCAGTTCTGAAGCTGAGAACTCAACAGATGAGGCATGAGGAGGAGAATGGTGGGTCAGGGAGCAGCATTCCTGTGCAGGAGATCATATCCATCCTGTGCGAGCTGACGGAGGGCCAGAGGGATGGAGGGAAGAGGTGACCCCAGAGTCACCATTTGAAGAACATGACCTCTGGGGGTCAGACAGATCTGAGGTTGAATTTGGGCCCGTCAACCTCTCTGTGTTATTTGAAAGAGCCTAAATAACATCATCTGGAAAGCCCTCAGCCAGCACGGGTCCTGGCATGTAGTAGAAATTCAGTACGTGGAAATAATCATTATCATTACTGAGGAGCAGTTTGGTGAGCTTATTGCCACGTGGTGGAGTGCAGATAACCCAAGTGCTTGTTCCATGGTGGTTGGACAGTCAGGGCGTTGGACAGACAAAAGTAAGGCATGTGCAGGCATGGTACTGCCATCATCCCTGAGTCAGGGCATAGAGGAGAACACGAGAGTAGTAATTATGTTGATACAGGACAACAGTATCCCAAAGAAAACATTCATCTACTTGTTAGCATCAAGCAATGCCTCCACATATGGTAAATGAGCTCGCACATCATCATTTGAGATTATTTGTTCAGTGTACAAACTGCACAACTGTACTCAGAAACCCTGAGTCCCACATGCCATTCTCTGAGTGCCTATAGAGTAGTCAATTTCAAGCATGTGTTTTTTTCCCAAGGCAGACTGCTCTTGTGCCTACTAGTAGAGAAAGTCTGTTTCCTAAAACTGATAGGATTTTCAGGGTTTGTCTTTTCTAAAATATGCACAGATTCCTTCCCACACTAATGTTACTACACACAACAGTCATATTTGAAGAAAGAAACTTACCTGTAAGAACTGCAAGAGAAATGAAAAATGTGTACCCAGAGCCCTCCCAGAAGTCAAGGATGTCAGTGTTTAGAGTATGTTGAATTGGATCTTTGCACTTCTGAACTCCATGTCCCCAGACTCAAGAGTAGCCTGGGAAAGATGAAGTGCTGGGGTTTCCCCATTGCTCCTATTCCGAGAGTCCATCAAAGACTGGCTGAGAGTCACTTTTCATGACTGGGTTATGAAGATATTTATAAAGGATTAACCTGGGCCTGACAGTCCTGAAAAATGATATGGTTAAAATATTTTATTTCATTTTGTGTTCTTCTTCTATGTCTTTCCCTACTTCTTGATAACGAGTTATTGTCATTGATGGGATTATAGGCATCCTAGTAGTCCTGCTAGGGAAGATGTAGCTTTTTCCAACCTGGACATCCAGAAGGTGATAAAGCTCTTATTTTCTGAGAATTTTTGTCTAGAGGAAAAGTGTTCACTGCTGGGTTGACTGAGCTTTATAACCCAAATGGCTGAACAAATGAGTCGAGGGCATCCTCAACTGGCTTCAAAATGCATAAAGCGGGGAGCTGTGGGGAGGGGGGGACGGGAAAGAGGCAGGAGGAGAACAGACACAGGCTGGAGGCTCACCGGTCCTGCCAGGGGCGGCTTTGTTCGGCCCGGCCTGCCTCTGGTGCCCGGGGCACCCGCGCGTCCTCACGCAGCTCAGCTCTCCCTCGCCTGCAAGCCTGCTGCCCCGAACTCTTTTTAGAGCGCCAGGTCTGAGTGTGGCTTAAAGGGCCATCTGCTACAGGCACATGGTCAGCCCTTTGTGGAAGCTGCTTATTGGGGGTACGTTAGAACTCAGCCTCTTTGTCCCGAAAACAGCATACTTCTGTGGGCTTTTTTTTCCCCCTAAATTGAACCACTCCTGTCCCTAATTGTGTCACTCCTGCTGTCACCTCCTAGCCATCAGAGCCTGTGGCATGGTTCTGATTGTGTTGCCGTGTGTCCTTGAAGCATCCTTTTTGTTGTGTTCAATGGCTCTCCTTCAGCTCACAACACAGTGGTCGCAATGGTCTCCTAGGGTCACCCATTCTCCACTGAGGACCAGCCCAGAAAGGCTCAGTCGTAATGAACGGGGCTTCAGACGGACAGACACACACGCGGGCTTGAGAGCCCTCCTGGCTTCGGCCACTCTAACAAGATTTTGTCATTTGTGGCTTTTGCACATTGGAAGAACTTTCATCTCTGAGTTTCTATGGGCTATAAATACTTGGTAGGTTAAAAAGGAATCATTCAGAACATGAAATAAACATAACCTGGCACGTACACAGCCACACACCTCAACGGAGCCCTTCAACTTGTAGGGCAGAGCTGCAGGAATCTGAGACGGGCCTTCCTTCATCTCCTCTCTTATTCACTTCCCTCCGGGGCTGGACACTGCTCTGCTTGCTGACCTCTTTTGGTTGGATATTTTCCTAATGAGGCAGGAGGATGAGGTCTCCATGTTACTTGCACCTTTTAACCACGAAGTGAAAACTCGATTTAGTTGGGATGGGGGGAAAATGTGTACAATGTATGGAAAACATGATATGGATAATATATATCTTCCACAAATAAAGAAATGAGCTTGACTGAGGCACTGCTCTGCCTGGGTTCTGAAAAATCCCTACCGTCCCTGCTCTCTGTGACTTTGTTTTTGAGATAAGTGCTTTATTATTATTTTCAGATTATAAAAGACATATGGGATTGTTGTAAAAAAGAATTAAGTAATAGAAAAATAGACTAAGAAAAATCAGCATCAAACATATTTTCCAAAGAGCGTATCATTAATACCTTTGTCCTATGTTGTTCTTTTTTCATTGAGATATAAAATACACATAGAAAGGTACACAAATCATAAATGTGTGACTCAACACCAAAAAAAAATTTTTTTAAATAGTATACATCCATATCATTAAAACATTCCTTGCACCATAGCAAACTATTGTGTCCTCTCATCGTCCATACCCTCCAACAGTCCCTTCCTGAGGACATACATATATACATATCCCATTTTTAGACTTTGTTTTCTCTGTATTACACTTTTTATGCTTTGCTTATGTATAGCAGGTGTTTTTACAAAAAGGAACCCACCATTTCATATGGTATTGCAATCAGATCTTCTCATTTTATGTAACAAAAAATTTAAAATTCTGTATATAATAAAATATATAGCATCACTTTATATAATATCAATAAAATCTCACATTATGTAATATACAAATATATAATTTACATAATTATCACTTTCCTATCTTTGTCATTAAATCTAAAACTAAACCATCATTTGTCATGGCTGCATCCCATTATTAGATGTAGCATAATTTGTAAACTAACGTTCCCACTGATGGACATATAGTATTGTTCCCTTTTGATTACATTTAAGAATTGCCATTAAGTTAACATTTATGAGCAAACTTATTCCAGAGGTTTTGTAATCCTATTTTCCCGTGAAGTGTGAGTATTTCTTAAATGCTTCTACATTTTTATATTACCCGTCTCTTGTTCTTTCTCTCACGTGGACATGCTGAAGGAGTCTGTGTGCATGTGTATTCTGTTATTGTTCATGCAGTAGTCCCAGTTTAGCCCACTCTTGGAGCAGAAGACAAAAAGTGTGTTCGGATCCACACATCATGTCATGAGGTTTTAAAAGTCATTTAAAAATTCTCATCAAATTTCACTTCATTTCTTTACAGATTATTCTATTGACAGGGGCAAAAAAAAAAAAAGGTATCTGACTCAAGTACTCTGATCCCATCCTTAATGAAACATCACCCTTTCCTCTTGACTAGAAAGCACCTTCATGAATACGCATGGTGCGTTTCTTTCTGCTCTAATTCACGAATATCACTGCCTTGGTCTCTCAGTTTCCACCTCAAGGTTTTTGTGTAATATTTCATGCTTTTTATTAGGAGTTACAGTCTCGTACAAAATTCCAGTGATGTGGGTTGGCACGCTCCCTGAATTTTCAAGTCAAGGGTTCATTTTCCTGGTCAGTTATTTAATTTATTTTTGAAGACATCTTTTATTTTCAGTCAAAAAGACAAGGAAAAGTAATTTGCAGAGATATGTGTTTAAAGTTAAAGGGGGTTTTATTAGGATGTTTGTTTATGTCGACGCTACAGAATTCTTTTTAGTATAGAAGCCACAGGGATTATTATTTCTTTGTCATGGAATCCCTAGATCTTTGTGGGAGGCCTAGAAGAACCAGTTTCTCTTCCTTTAAACAAATTCAATTCAATTCAACTGCATTGGCAGAGCACACCAAAATCTTATTTTTCTCAGCCAACGAGAGGAAAGTCTGCCTGGGAATTTTCTAAACATGGATTTTTTCATCCTAATTTTTACCCCAGGGTGAAATATAAATATATAAATATTTACTATATAAATATTTTACATATAATATACACTTTTATACATAATACATATATATAAAGTACAGATATCCTTTTCTCCAAGGTAATGAGGGCATATGAAATTTCTCTCTTAAACCCCTTTGTGCCTTGGAGATTATGTATGAATGAAAGTAAAATTTTCTTATAGGCTTAAGAGAAATAGCCAAGTAAATAAACACTTGTTTGAAAAGAATTCAAGCAAACATCCGAAATGTAAAAAATAAAATATGGTCTCTCGTAGTCCCACTACCTCAGGATTAGCCATTGTTAATTGTTGGCATTTGTATCAAGCTTTAGAAACAAAATATGGGATTGCACTAATCATATCATAATGCAAAATGCTGTTTTCACTCCACACATACTGGACACATCTCTATAGCAGAACAAAAAGATCTACCTCATTAGAATGGCAGTAGGAGATTCCATAGTGTGAGTCCCTATGATTTTTTAGTCATTTTTGATCAATGGACATTTAGGATTCTACAGATTTTTCTATTTAAAAGACTGTATATAATGAATCTAAACATCTCACAGGTCCAGTTATAATTCTAGCCACAGATCGTAGTCAGTTCCAGTTGGCGGTCGGCTGGTGGTGGTTTTTATCCATTTTTATTCCCAGAAAGGAAGGAATAGGGCCACCTACGGCCAGTGACTGACCTGCCTAGCCAGTACACCAATGTAAATATAAAACCTATTTTTCCTTTTTCCATCCCAGCCTCTCCCCAACTCCTTCCTCCCACCATACCTTTTGCCCCTCAACCCCACATCAGATGGGGAAAAAAGTTTCCAAGAGAAAGTTTTGGGCTTCACCTGATGTATCAAACTCCTTCAGAGAAATGACTGCATTATATTTTTATAGTTCCATATTCCTCGCCTCCTCCTACAAGTTCTCTAAATTGCTCTACATTTACGAGCTGACGACTATGGTCTCTGAGAGGTTTTCTTGTGACTGGAAGGTTTATGGTTGGTGATGCAATGCAATAGCAATTTCACACCAAGTCCCGCATTCCTGAGTCTAACAAAGTGCTCTTGAGCCCGATGTATGGCATTTTGAGTCTTCATGTTCATGCTCCCCCTCCTTCGTCACGGAAAATAACAGTACACCACGAAGCTGAAAACTGCATGAAGAGGATGGCTTTCAGACTTGCATGTTAAAAAGGGCAGAGTTCTGTGTGTTGTATTTATACTGTCAGCCAATGAAAAACAGACAAGATTTAGGAGAAAAGAAAGGCTATTTACTAGCGCAAAGTACATGATGGTTCACTTTACATATTTTCTTGACGGACACAAAGTGACATCCATACTGATTGACTGTCAGCATGCGCCTCTCCACGGAGCCAGGCGCTCTGTGATGGATCAGTCGGGCTCAGGCAAGTGTCAGGAAGATTATCAAAAGAAAGAGCTGTCTGTAGTTGTTCCCTTTCTGAAGAGATTGACAACTCACCCTCACAAAAGGAAACATTAGTGTGCTATTTGCGTCTCTGAGAAAGAGACTGTGATAAGATGACGTGATAAATGATGGGGTGGGGGTGGGAGGGAGGTTGCCATAAAAACACATGGTAGCTAAATTGCAAAGAAAACCTCAACTCGCACAATTGAGGAGGCTTGTTTATTTTCAGGTGAGCTTGTCTGAACTCCAGAAGTGTCTGCAAAAATTTTAGCCTAAGTTCTCTAAGCAGTGTTGCCAACAGCTTTAGGAGAACTCTTAAGAGAAATCTTAAATTTTATGTGCCTTCCCCTTTGTGCGTTTTCTCCAGCTGCTTCACTAGGACCATTGATGAGAGTGACAGTGAAAATCGTGTCTGACTCTTTGCTACCCCAGGGACTATACAGTCCAGGGAATTCTCCAGGCCAGAATGCTGGAGTGGGTAGCTGTTCCCTTCTCCATGGGATCCTCCCAACCCAGGGATCGAACCCAGGTCTCCCTCATTGAGGGCAGATTCTTTACCAGCTGAGCCACCAGGGAAGTCCTGGACCATTGATAGCCTGCATGAGAAGACACAGTATCCCGTGAAGCAAAAAGGAATTAGGTAAATCTCCTACCTCTATGAAATTCAGAGTGGGATCTACATCGGGCATAGCCCCAGGAACAGAGGTTTGTATACTGGATTCACTGAGGGCCTTTATTATGATTCTGAAACAAACTGGGTGAACTTGAGTGTATCCAAATAGGAAACTGACCCCTAGAGATGCTCCACCCCTCATTAATTGCAGGGATGGCACCGATTTCAAGTGTTTTCTGGTCATCTTGGCAGACCTGCTTCCCAAGCTAATATTCAGGAGTTGCTACTCAATGAACAAGTTGCACTTGGAGATGAAAATGCCTTGAAAGGCAGCTAAAGTCCACATGGTGCCTGCAGGAAGAGTTACTTTTCTCCTTGCAACATTCCCAGGCACCCAGGGTTCTCCTGGGGGAGCCTCCCATCTCATGGCAAACCAGGCAGGTGGGAACAGAGGTGGTTCTGGATCTCAAGGGCTTGCGGTAGGAGCTGAACCTTGGATCAGGCTTGTCCCTCTGCATACCCTCAGGGTCTGGGACTGGAGTGGGTCCTTAAATAATACTTTCTGCATTTGCTTGATCAAGAGTTGCTGAGAGCTCTGGCAAGTTTTCATTTAGCATGAATCTCAAGAAGAGTGTTCTGGCCACTGAAGGATCGCTGGCACAAGGATCTCTGCCACTGATTCTTCCCACTCAAGCTTCCTACATACGTAAGCTCTGGCTTTGGGAGTTCATGATAGAGGCTATCCAGTGAATCAAGACAGGCTCTTCTATATGCCTCTGAAAGGCCAGGTGCCACCAGAGGTGGAGAGGAAAGGCTGGGCTCTGCACACTGTCAGCCATGTAAGCACTGACAGGGTAGACAATAGCACTTTCTGTCCACATTTTGGTGTGAGTAGAAAACATGGTCAATATCGAATACCAGTAATAACAATGGGAGTGGAGAGCTTTCTGTTTTTTTGGAAAATGCTTCCTTCTGCTCTGCGGGTACCACTCTCTACTATTACATCCTTCCTTTGATGACCCAGGGAAAAGCTACCCACTCCCTTCTCTGGGGGATCTTCCCAACCCAGGGATCAAACCCAGGTCTCCCACACTGCAGGCAGATTCTTTACCAGCTGAGCCACAAGGGAAGCCCAAGAGTACTGGAGTGGGTAGCCTGCAATGCAGGAGGCCCTGGTTCGATTCCTGAGTTGGGAAGTCCCACCGGAGAAGGGATAGGCTACCCACTCCAGTACTCTGAGCGACTTTCACTTCACTTTGATGATCAACTTCACTATATTTTTTAAATGCCATACTTTGTCCTGAGATTTAAAGCAACTTGAATTTTGGTGTGATTAGCCTTTGGTTCCTGAGTGGTTTACATTTCACTGAAAACTGTTCTTTTCAAGAATGACTGGGTGAGTGGCTGCGGTGGTGTGTTTTCTTACAGCAGTGGAGGGGCTGCAATGAATGATAAGATGCATCTTTGTTGGTCAGTGGGAATCATGTGCTCAGGTTATGCCAGTCACTAATTTCGTGACTTCTTACCACTAATTTGGTGAGAGCATTGGGAAAATCCCTCACCTGCCCACGGAGGAGCCCAGATACAGGTCTGCATCTTGCCACATTTAGGAGACTTCCGGGAGAGAGGCGCTTCCCTGATATCTCAATTGGTAAAGAATCCGCCAGCAATGCAGGAGACCCTGGTTCAATTCCTGAGTCGGGAAGATCCACTGGAGAAGGGATAGGCTACCCACTCAGTATTCTTGGGCTTCCCTTGTGGTTCAGCTGGTAAAGAATCCACCTGCAATGCGGGAGACCTGGGTTTGATCTCTGGGTTGGGAAGATCCCCTGGAGAAGGGAAAGGCTACCCACTCCAGTATTCTGGCCTAGAGAACTGAGTGCCGAAGAATGGATGCTTTTGAACTGTGGTGTTGGAGAAGACTCTTGAGAGTCCCTTGGACTGCAAGGAGATCAAACCAGTCAATCCTAAAGGAAATCAGTCCTGAATGTTCATTGGAAGGACTGATGCTGAAACTGAAGCTCCAATACTTTGGCCACCTGATGGGAAAAGACCCTGATGCTGAGAAAGATTGAAGGCAGGAGGAGAAGGGGACAACAGAGGAGGAGATGGTTGGATGGCATCATCAGTTCAATGGACATGAGTTTGAGCAAGCTCCAGGAGTTGGTGATGGACAGGGAAGCCTGGTGTGCTGCAGTCTATGGGGTTGCAAAGAGTTGGACCCAAGTGAGTAACTCAACTCAACTCAAGTGGGAGATAGAATGACTCCTCCTTGGGCTGATTTTTGTCTTGTGAAGGCCCCCCTTGGCCCTGTCTGAGCCCCTAGAGAACCCACATCACCATTAAATCTTGTTGTCTATTCTTGATCTTCTTCCTCTTCATGACCACATTTTAAAAATAAAATCTAACTTTCCCTTTTCTACCCGAGGCAGCCTTCTGTTCCCATGACAGGTTGCAGGACCCTTTAACCCAAGGCAGTACCAAGGCAAAGCTGGAAACTTTCATGAGGCCCTGGATCTAAAGTGATTTAGGAACAATAGTTGAGAGAAATGGTGAATAAGCAGAAAGTCAGAAAAGGAAACTCTTGGGAGGGCTGGGGAGAAGAAGGGAGGCAAGCAAACTAGAAAGGAGAATCGGGGAACTGGAAGGAAACTGTGTTAGAGAAACAGAGAAAGAGAACAAATACTATGGCCGAGGAAATACATCAAGTTACTTGAGTGAATCCCTCCCCTGCTGCCAAAAAAAAGGCAATAACCAAAACTAAGCAACAATAACAACATCAAAACCCAGAGAATGGAGTCCTGCCCCCAGATTTTCTAAGGTCAGCAGTACACACCAGGTAATTTGACCGTGACACCAGGTGGCTGACGAGACTGCACGTGAATTAGCCTAAATGATTTTACCCTAAAAAGCCAAGCTTTGTTCTCTAAACCAGCCCCTAAGTTGAAACAGAATTTTAAGAAACCTAGATACCATGTAATCCAGTTCCTCAGTTTACAGCCAAGGACACTGGGTCCTCAGATGATCAAGGGTGACCAACCAACCGAACGAAAAATGCAATCCATTGTGCCAACATTGCACTTCATTTAGCCAGCTATACGACTTCAGCTTTTGTTGTTGTTCATCTTTTAAAAAAATAAAATCTACCTTAGATTTCACTGCCTTTTGGTCAAAAATGGGAAACTAATACGAAAACATAAATTGTGATGGTCTGGGCATTATATCTGATCAATGCAGATGCACAAAGAAGATTGCTGAAGAAAGTTAATCAAGAGGAAAAATCATCACAAACACATGTGCAGTAACGTTCGACATAAAACAGATTATTGAAGGGGGAGCATAATTTGACTAGTATTGTCTTTCCTTTATAGTCAATGCTCTGTACCCGCAGGGGATCGTTTCCAGAACCCCTATGGATACCAAAATCCTTGGATGCACAAGTCTCATATAAAATGCTGTAGTATTTGCATATAACCCATGCACATCCTCCCATATACTTTAAATCATCTCTAGATTACTTGTAATAGCTAATACAATGTAAATGCTATGTAAATACTTGTAAATACAGTGTAAGTGCCATTTCAATAGTTGCTGGTATATAACAAACTCCAATGTTGCTTTTGGGAACTTTCTGGAATTTTTTCCCCAAAATATTGTCAGTCTTCTGTTGCTTGGATCCCTGGATGTGGAACCCAAGGATACAGAGGACTGACTGTACTTTTAGAAAGTTACAGAGAGCAACTTGCTATTCTAGAAGTAATATCAGATGTAGTTTGTGAGTTTTTGGAAGTTTTTCAAGAATATCATACAGTAGACTCATCAAATGTAATAAAAAACAGAGGAATTCTAAATATTTTTGGTGTCATGTCTGACTGTCATGCTAAGAGTCAGTTAGCATGCAGGGGTCTATTTGTCCTAGTTGTATCTGACTCTGGTTTTATCTAAATTATACACCCAATGAAGCATTTGGATGAAAAGAAAAGTTTGATATTAGAATATGAATCAGCAAATATTGGGCATGTAGAATTACCCTGGACCATTAAAAAGCAATTTGTTTTGGGGGGAAAAAAAAGCTGAAAAATATTCTTATAGGGAGGAAAATATAAAAAGGAAAATATCTGTGGATTGTTGCAACTGATATGGTATATTGAAACCTGTTTCTCTAAAACAAATTTCTTACATGGCTAGATTTGATCAATTATTGAAAATAGAAGATCTTTATGATTTCAAAGAGTGGCTTATGAAGTTTAATTTGTTTTATTGGCTATTTTTTTTAAGCTGTAGAGCCATTTCCTGGTTTGCTTTGGTCAAATTAAAGGGAAAAGAAAAAAAATCAAACAAGAAAATAGCCATGTTAAGTGAAATCAATGACCATATAGAACATAAACACTTTGCCACTTTCATGAACAATTTCCCATCTCTGTGTGTTTATGGACCTCCTCCTCTGAGCATCTCTGTGCTGATGGTGTCCCCTCACAATGATGGGCTCTCAGACTGTTGAATGGGCTGCCTAGTCACCCTCAGGAGCAATGTCTACCTGAGGGAACAGGCATGCAGGGTCAGTCCCCTCTGAGGCAGTCTTTCATCGTGCATCCAGGTCAGCTCTGGAACTCTGTCGAGAAGCTGCTACCAAACAGGGTGGGGCAGGCAAGAATTCGCTGCCTGTCTGGCTCGCCTAGCAAAACCCTAGTTGTCATCATTGCTCCCAGTAGGTGCCCTGATCAGATGCACAGGCCAGTGATCCTGTCGTGGCAGTCATATTGATAATGACCCAAGATTTATAATGTGTCTGTGCACGCCTAAATGAACCTGTACCATTAAAACAATGTGCACAGAACACAGTTACAAATTCTTCATTCTAACCAGGCTGTTGCTGGTTCTTTTAGCTGAATTGTTATGAAATACTAACATGGCCTTTTTTTTTTTTTTTAAAGTGGGGAGAGGCAAACGTTCCCTCTCTTTTTCGGAACTCTGTCTTGTAACAAAACATTATTATTCCATTTGTCCCTAAATTAAACAATTTAATATTATAGAAAATGACTTTTCTCTATTTAAAAGAAATTAAGCAATGTAGTTTGCAAAGTAAAAGGCAGGATTTCATCTTTTAGACAAGAAAAATTAAAAGAGAGAGAAAGACATGTATTGTCTTTTTAACAATCAAAACACTCCAATAAAATAAAATAAAATTGTGATATCATAATAATGAGTTCTTTTTCAAATGGTTTGCTGTGAACTGAATTGTGTTCTTTATATAACGAGTGACAAATGGTTTAATTCAGTATCAAATATTCATGAGCAGTAAATGTGCTACATCACCAGAACAGGGATAAAATCATAAGCAAATACTGTAGCATGATGGAAGCTAACGAAGTGGACGTCTGCACCGGCTTTCAGTGTTATTGTGGTTTTGAGTCCAAGAGAGAAGAGAGAAAGAATGTTCCCTTTCCTAACCATCCTAAAGTGCAGCTGTTGAGAGGAACTCGGATATTGATTCTCATGGCTCCTCAGATCAGAAGGCTAAAGGCAGATCAGAAATTCCTAGATACTTCACCATGGTTCACCATGGATCACGGTAGTATTTCTTTATTAGAAAAGAGAGTATGTGAATTGAATCTTGGTTTCCCTTTGAGGTTAGAATGGCCAGTTTTCCTGAATCTAAAAATGAAGTTGGTTCTGACCATCCAGGAAACTAGATGAGACCTTAGCCTGCACGTCTCTATCTGGCCATACTGCGTGCCCGGTACATGGCCGAACTTCGTGGGAAGACAGGTCTTTGGAAATAATGGAAATTGAAACTGGAAAATCCAGCTGTATTCTGCAGGCTCTGAGAGTCTTCTAGGACCTCCCTGGAACAAACCGATTCATTTAGAATAATGCATTTCTTCTTTTCGCTTCAGCCAAATGCTCTCAGGAGCACATGGGTCTTCAGTCTGTTTCTCTGTGTCTCTCTTTCCGCACAGTGTTTTGCCTCACAGGGGGCCCCACACCACGATTTCCCACCTGCCGTGTTCAGACTTTTCTAGAACACATGAGTTCAGAAACTGCCCCAGTGTGTGGGGCAGGCCAGTAGAGGAGCTCTCTTCTCATCTCTGTGAGCAGTCATTTGGAGTTGCCTAAGAAATCTCTAAGAATGCCACGGAATTGAGATCAACCCTCCCAAATGGCATGAAGAGTTTTTGGTCGTTAACTCTGCCATCTCCTGTTAGCTAAGCTCATTTGTTTTCCCTCCTGAGAGAAGAGCTCTTGCATCTAATCACACCTAATCTTTCCGCAAAGATGTTTTCCTAAAAAACTGTGTAAATCAAGTTTTGTAAATCTAATCATATGTTTTATGCATCAGGGGAACTTGAAATGTAAAGAAATTCCATGGTGCATCCTTCTGTAAAATGAAGATTTGCTCCCTTATTATTCCTTTTTTATACATCTGAATAATTATTCAGTGGGTTGAAGGAGGTATGCCTTTATTTAGATTTTTGCATTTGGTGTCTTTCCATTTCTTATTTTCAGTGAGCTTGCAAATGGGCATCATTCTACTTTTAGAGGAAGGAAACAGCACATATCCTCTCTAATTCTTAGGTTGTAAGGAGCCTTCCAAATTCTGTGCCAGTGGATCGTAATGAGCCATTGTCTGAGTGAAAAAAAGAGCCAGCAGAAACCCTTGCCCCTATCCTGCATCACAAAACCAGAGATCCATTTCAGACTGTCTCAGTTCTATTCCTTCCCTTCATCTTTCTATCTGAAAAATAAAAATAGTTCTCAATTTAAAATAGGATGGCATCTATGAAAGCTTTATCTAGGATGCATTCCCCAAATAGGACCTCAAGTTTCTCAGCCACCAGCGATCCTGGAGAGCCTGATATCTGAAGATGACGTTAGAAATGAGGAAGGTTCATTCTTCTAACTCAACAGAAACCACGGGGTCCTATAGCAAGCAAAGGCTTAGCAATGAGAGCAGAGTGAAACCAGACTCCCAACGTTTGTACAGTAGACCTCATCCCTAAGGGCAACTTTTTTGAGGTATTTTTTTCACCCTTCATCCCCTGGATCCCAATTAAGGGAAACATTTTTTTGAGACATGTCTTTTCCCCATGATAGTAAAGCAGGCCTGTTTCTTTTCTTTCTTGCCTCCCTCCCTCCCTCCCTTTCTCGTTCCTTCTTCCATCTAGATGGTCAATGCAAAGCGTCTGATATTCGAGAACGTAATCTTATTAGTGAGAAATGTGTCCTACAAGGACCTTGCTTCAATTCGAGAAATTCTCCAAACCTAAATTCCCAGTTCGGAAGAGCCCAATTCGACCCGGGCTGGGCAAACTGGAGCATTTTCAGTAAAAGGGAGATAGCCGAGGGGAAGGAAGAGTCACAAACGTCAGCTCAAGTCCTTGGGAAAAGAAAGCCCCTACAGAAGAGAAGTGGCTGGCTGAACGCTCCCTCAATCAGGGCTTCAGCACTCAGGAATGCAAGAATTCCGAGCGGCGCTACGAAACGCCCTGGCTGCCAGCAGGGGGAGCTCTAGCTCCGGAAACCCGTCAGTGTTCCGGGACAGCTCCTCACCGAGTCTGCCGAGATCTTTCCTCGGAGTTGAGCCTGTGTGACCGCAGAGGTCGGTAATAAGACCCGGGGGTGACGTCCCTTAACCAGAAACAGGGGTCTACCCTCGCACGGTCCCTGGATGAGGAACGCAGTTAATGCCTTTCTAGCAACACAGCTAAAACAGACATTTTAAGAGCAAGTGACCAAAGCCTTCCCAAGACAGCAGAGAAGAAGCCTCTTCTTCCCACGTCTTTCTCTTCCTCTGCCCCTGGGCACAACTGTTTCTCGGGGCCAGGACCGCGGTCTGACAGGACACATTTTGCAGGTGTAGTCTTCCGGGTTGGGCAGGCTGCCAGTGGTTGGGGTGAACTGGATTTCTCCAGGCCATCCCTCAGCTCTGGGTCACGGCTGGGACCCTGGTGCTCTCGCTTTTTTTAGGCAGAAGACAGAAAAGCCTTCAGCTGTGCAAAAGTCTCCAGGTGTCATGTCTTCTGTGCTTGCTGTAGAAGGTTCTGCTGAGAGAGGAAGGCAGCCCCACTAAACGCAGACACATAATATAAAAACCATTCCAGCCCAGGAAATATCTGAGAAGCAGCCCGACTCCAGCGCCTTGTTCCAAGCTGTGTCGTGTGGAATACTGCTGTCCCTAGGGAGTTTCTGGGTATTAGGGGGGCAAAAATCTTCTGCCTGTGTATGAATATGAGAAAGGCTGTACCACCATCCATGCATTCCCCTCTCCACGACCTCTCCTGGCAAGACAGTTTGTTACAAGTTCAGATGAACAAGTGAAAAAATCTACTTAATTTTCTTTAGCCCCGCTTAATTGATCTGACCATGAAATATTTTTTCCCTGCTCCAGAGAGTACCCATAACCCAGGCCCTTGTGTTCTGCAGAGCGTACTTTGAGGAATGCTGAGTATGGATAAAAGAGCCACGTGCTAGGGGTGAAGAAACGTGTGTTTATGCAGGTTGGTTTTGAACCTAACTGTTGTGCTTTTCGATGAGTCATCTAGCCTCTCTGGGTCTCAGTTTCCTCTTCTGTAAAGTGATGATTTCTTCATTTCTACACATGCACATGGTCCCCTTGGCAACGTGAATCCTAGATGTTCAGATACATTCAGAGCTCCTAAAACCTGTGGAAACTGTTTACATGTTTATGTGGAAAGAGTTACGAACTTTTGTCTGTGAACAGACAAAATTGACAAAAGTCATACAACAGTAAGAGGCAATACTCCTTTCTCTTTGTATTTGGTTTATAAGCCACACTAGTCCTGTGGCTACTTCTGTGTGTTTATCTGCTTTGCTTAACCTGTGAAATAGCTTGCATGCGTTGTTCTCTTTACTTTCCATGTGCAAAACTGCAAGGGTTATATTTTGATTTAATTCACATAATGAATTTTAATTGTTTAGGACATTTATCTGGAATCTTAGCAGGGATTCCACGGGTTGCCAGGACATACAGGTTCCTCCGAGCAACAGCAAGAACTTGAATGCCTGCTGATGGTGGTTAGGAACTGGTGTTAGTGAAACAGTGTAAGTTGGAAAACATACAACTGAAGGTTTTGCTAAAAGAGCTGGAAGGAACAGTGGTTAGAGTATCAGGGTTTCTGGGCTAAAAGTGCATTTCTGCTCTTTCCCCTAGTCCCTGCCTTTCCTTCACTTAGAAGTAGAAATGGTATTAGCTTGGATTCCTTTCCTTGGGAATGTAGATGAGGTGTATCAGAAGGAAGGTAGGGAAACTTGGGGTTTGTGGTATGTTATTGGACATCCATCTTGCACATGCCCATCTACAAATCCTTAATCAGCAATGTTGAACAAATCCAGCAGGTATTGATTTAGCACCTACTCTGTGCCAGGCGCTGATTCGTACCAAGTGGAAAGTCTCTTCTAAGCTCTGGCTCGAGTTCAGGCTGCTCTCTGGAGACTGCTGATACTTGCAGACTTCACTGATAGCTGCCAGTTGCTCAACTGTTAGAGTTGGATCACACAGCTTGGCGCTTATTATATCCTGCCTTGTTGCTGTGGTTTTCTGTGAATTCCTAAGTAGGATGTAAGCCTCATGAGAGCAGGGGCTAAACCCTAACACTCTTTTCCTTGCCTGTGGTACCTCTATAAATCCAACTCACCCAATCACAGCGCATCCCAGCAGAATCTGGGGAATCCTTCAGACAGCAGGTCTCTGCCCCTCAGAGTATTAAAGAATGTTTTTGAGCCAATGGTATATGTTGTGTATTAGTGCTCATGACTGTCTGGTATGTCTACTGTCTTTGTTTCAGTGGGTTTTTGTTAGTTTCAGAATTAGAGAGTCTGATTTGGGGTTTGCTTCTCACTATTGATTGTTGATAATGTGCACTAAGACTTGTTGAACTCCAAAGAATCAAGTGCCTTTCTGGGTGGTCTGAATTCACTCTCCTAAGGCAACTTCCACTGATGTGGTCTTTTCCCTGGCTTTCTGTTTTACTAGTTTGTGGCTAATTAAGAGGGTTTCAGTCAGTTTGATGAAGCCACATATGGCACCACCACCCCAGGTGGCCAGAAGAGGATTTGTGGAGCTGTGGGGTCTGGGCCTCTTCAGAGAAACCCTCAAGGAAATTAGTGACGTGGTCGTGGGTGCTTGTCTCTGCCTTTTTCATGGCTCTCCTCCTGGCATCGTTGCTCACCTTCTGGAGCCGCTACCCCCTGCTATTCTGGAACGCAACTTAGGTGTTCCCTGCTGGTAAGTTATTGCCTAATTAGGATGGGGGCTGATGAGCCTTTACAGTGGGGTCCCTTCCAAGTGTGTCCTTGCATGAAAAATAGATCTGGAATATCCAGCAGTCCTTCACAAACCCTAACATGTCTAGTCTTTCCCATATATCCCAATTTGTAACCTTTGCACAAAAGTTTTATTTGTATATTTTTACGTCATTTTATTTTCTTTATTTGGCTGCTCCAGGTCTTCATTGTGGCATGCAGGATCTTCCAGTGGTGTGACAAGAACTCGTAGTTGCAGCATGTGGGATCTAGTTCCCAGACCAGGAATCGAACCTAGGCCCCTGGCACTGAGAAGGCAGAGTCTTAACTGCTGGATCGCGAGGAGAGTCTATGTACCACGGTTTTAGCATCCGCAGAATGCTTCCATGCACAGTGTCAGTCGAGCTGTGGAACATCCCGGTGAAGTGAGGGGCGTGGTAGAGAGGCTGAGGGCAGGTGACTGGCATCAAGAGGGAGGAGGAGGTGGCAGGCCTGGAACTGTGTCCCTCTGACCCACCTTGCCCTCTGTTTTGCCTTGTATTGTGGTTATTGGCAGGTATGTCCCTTATCGCCAGAGCCTGTAGTAAGAGGTAGAGGGCAAGTATTCAGTCTGAAAACCTGGGACTGAAAGTCAGTCTGCCCATCACATACAAGTGGACAGTAGTGATGATGGTGACAGCAGCTCCCGGGATTCGGTGCTCAGTGTGTGCGGGGAGCTATACACAATTTCCCTCGTTGTCTTAGTCCACTTGGGCTGCTAATGCCAAAGACTTGCTAACATCCTGCTAATACCAGGTTGGTGTGTCAACAACAAACGTTCACTCCTCATAGTTCTGGAGGCTGGAAAGTCCAGGATCAAGGCACTCGCAGATTCTGTGTCTGGCGAGAGAATGTTTCCTCGTTCGTAAAGGCTGCCTTCTCGCTGTGCGCTCACATGGCACGAGGGGTAAGGAAGCTGTCTGGGGTCCCCTTTTAAAGGCGCTAATCTCATTTATGGGGCTTCCCTGGTGGCTCAGTGGTAAAGAATCCACCTGCCAATGCAGGAGACTTAGGTTTGATCCCTGGGTTGGTAAGATCCCCTAGAGAAGGAAACGGCAACCCACTCCAGTATTCTTGTCCATGGGAAATCCCATGGACAGAGGATCCTGGTGGCTACAGTCCATGGGTTCTCAAGAGTCGGACACGGCTTAGCATTTTAATGACAACAGCATGAAGCCCATTCATGAGGCTTCACCCTCATGACCTAATACCATCAAAGGCCCCACTTCCAAATACCATCATATTGGAAGTTAGGGTTTAACATGTGAATTTAGAGGGGAAACAAACTTTCAGTCTGGGCTTCCCTGGTGACTCAGATGGTAAAGAATCTGCCTGCAATGCTGGAGACCTGGTTTCTTCACTGGGTTGGGAAATCCCCAGGAGAAGGGAATGGCAACCCACTTCAGTATTCTTGCCTGGAGAATTCCATGGACAAAGCCTGGCAGCTTCAGTCCATGGCTTCGCAAAGAGTCAGACATGACTGTGCAACTAGTACTTTCAGTAAACATTCAGTCTAGAGCATTCATTTAACACTTATGATAGCTTGAGAGACATATATTCTTTTTTTGTTTGTTTTTTGGCCATGCCTGGGCCTATGGGATCCTGACTATTGAACCTGGACCCTTGGCAGTGAAAGCGCAGACTCCCAGCCATTGGACCACCAGGGAATTCCCGAGGCATATATTCTTATCCTGTTCTACAGTGGAGCTCAGAGCAAGGGTTCACAGTCACTAACTGATGCTGCTAGGATCAAAAGCAATGTTTTGTCTGTTTTTAGCCCATGATCGGTTTCTGCATTGGTTGCTGAGAAGTTTAAATCTGATAAATTGCATGGTGGCAGCCTGACCCACAGACAACTCACAATAAGCACTAGGTCTTTCTCTCCTTTCCCTTGAGTCTAGGGGCCTAATCACCCCCACCCGCACCTGTCATGTGCCTGGTCCCTGAGGTATAGTCCTTTGTATAAGGTGATTCTCAGTAAAGGTTTATTGAGTTAAATGGAAATTAAAGCTAAGAATGAGGAAGTCATTTTGCTTTTCTAAGCAAGTGGAGGAAATATATGCAGACCCAAGTAACCATATTGCAAAGGTTGCTGTGTTGGAGCATAATGAGCCCAGAATTGTGACTTTGTTCCCTAAACACCATCTCTGGTCCTTCACTGATCTCTCCAGCTGCCCCTTATTTGCTTTTTAGGCTTCTCTTTCTCTGTTCACCTTCAGGAATCTGTATCTCAGAATCTCCTCTACATTGTTGACTCCCAATTTCCTTTCATAGCTCTGACTCCCTTCCTGCAGGCAGTTATATCCCCAGCACCTACTCAGCTTGGAGCCCCACACCTCAAACATCTTCTACTGAGTTAATTATTCCCTCATCCCACTTAGCTGCTTTTCATTTTAATCTTATTGGTATCATTTCAGGTAATGAAGGTTTTACTGGGAAAAAAAAATACATATGTGAGAGAACCTGTTAAAGCTGAAAAAAATCAAAGCCAAAGCTAGGCTTGGGGGAAGAGCAAGCACAGTGGATCAGGAGAAGCAGACTCCCAGAGCAGCTCTTGGAGGTAAACAGCGGGAGCTGGGATGCTTTTAGTCTGGGTCCCATTGCTAACCTTACTCAGCTTTCCTTCAGGGTCTCCTGGACTTGGTACTTGTTACTGAGTGGCTGGTCCACCCTGCAGGCTGTGCATCTTTTTCTTTTTACCTCACTGTTTCAGTTTACTTTCCAGTTTCTCACCTTGTGATTTCCTTGGTGGTTTGGAGGGTAAAGTGTTCTGCCCGTAGTCTGAGTCCCCGGTCGGGAAAGAAGACTCCTCGAAACAATGCAACTTGCAATAGGGGAATTTATTACTGACTCGAGCCAGGGCCTCCCGCCCTCACCAGGTGTGTGAGGACGAATGGCTCCGAGCCCCAGTTCTCTCGGTTATTTATTAGGTCAAAACAAGCAGCAGGTAGTTGGCGCAATTGGATTGGTTACACAGTGGGTAGTTGGAGTAAGCGGATTGGTTACACAGTTGCAAGGTAATTTTTGTTGGCCCAACATGGGGCTTTCAGCTTTCCCCTGATAGGTTTCCTTTTTTCTGGCTAGGCATATGTTGATTGGCTGGCTCCAGGTAGCCTGATAATTATGTTACCCCGGGAAACCAGGCCTACTCTTAATCTAGGCTGCCTGCCATGGCGTTAGCCTTGACAGCTTCACATGAAGAATCTGCCTGCAAGGCAGGAGACCCAGGTTTGATCCCTAGGTCAGGAAGATCGCCTGAAGAAGGGAATGGTTACCCACTCCTGTATTCTTGCCTGGAAAATCTCATGGACAGAGGAGCCTGGCAGGCTACAGTCCATGGGGTCACAAGGAGTTGGATATGACTGAGCAATTAACAATGTTCACTTTCATTTTTCTCACCTTGCCTTGATCCCTCATGGCCCAGTTCTAGCTCATGAAGTCACTATGCATTCTGCCATCTTTAGCGCCCCTTGATTTAAAAAAAAAAAATTTAGCTGGATGGAGTCATCTTTGCAGTGCATGGTGTCTTAGTTTCCCGTCCAGGAATCAAACCTGCATCTCCTGCATTGCTAGGCAGATTCTTAACCACGGACCACCGGGGAAGCTCCTCCCCCTGAGTGTTGCCACCATTGAATCATTGTCTCAGTATTTTTGCAGTTCAGGTTGGAGAGAATCTGATTGCCAAGCGCATAAAGATTCCCAGCATATATGGATGGAGCTTCTTTGATAGCTCAGCTAGTTAAAAATCTACCTGCAATGCAGGAGACCCCTGTTCGATTCCTGAGTCAGGGTGGTCCGCTGGAGAAGGGATAGGCTACCCCCTCCAGTATTCTTGGGCTTCCCTTGTGGCTCAGCTGGCAAAGAATCTGCCTGCAATGCAGGAGACCCTTGGGTCAGGTCTGATCCATCAGCTGTGGTCAAGGGTAGGACTCCTGGGCTGCCTTTCTTCAAGTCTGTTTCTACAACCCAAATCTCTTATGCTAAGTGAAAAGGGCAGTTGTGAAGGATCCTGTTGTAAATGAAATGTCCAAAAACAGACAAATCTGTAGAGACAGAAAGCAGATGAGTGTTTGCCTAGCGCTGGGGGTGGTTAGGGAACGGGAAGATGACAGCTAAGGGGTGTGGTGTTTCTTCTGGGGTGATGAAAATGTTTTAAAAGAGATTGTGGTGATGATTACAAAGTTCTGTGAATGTACTAAAAGCCATTGAAGTGTGCACTTTATTTATATATATATATTACTTCTTTTTAGCTCAAAGATTTCATTTAATACCTTTATGGTAGTTGTTTATGAATTCTTTTAAAACCTTTTTTATTGACTTATTTTTGGCTGTGCTGGGTCGCTGCATGGGGGCTACCCTCTAGTTGTGGTGTATGGGCTTCTCATTATGGAGCACGGGCTCTAAGAAGCCCCAGCTTCAGTAGTTCTGGCACATGGGCTTAGCTGCCCCATAGCCTGTGGAATCTTCCTGGACCAGGGATCGAACCTGTGTCCCCTTCATTGGCAGGCAGATTCTTAACCGCTGGACCACCAAGGAAGTCCATGTGTCTTTTTTTTTTGGTGAACATTCATCATCTCATATTGATATAAGTAGAAAAAAATTTTTTTCCTTATGATGAGAACTCATGATATACTCAATGACTTTTATATATAGCATACAGTAGTGTTAATTATATTTAGCATATTGTATATTACATCCCTTGTACTTATTACTTTTTTATCCTATAACTGGAAGTTTGTACATTTTGACTGCCTTCATCCAATTCACCCTTCTCCCTATTCTCTTCCTCTGGTAACCAAATCTGCTCTCTTTTTCTCAGAGTTTGTATTTTAATTGTAATTTACCTATAACACTATGTTATAGTGTTCCTGGTACACAAAATAGTGATTCAATATTTCTGTACATTTCAAAACGATTACCATGATAAATCTAGCCACTGTTTGACGTGCACACTTTAAATGGTAAACTGCAAGGTAAGCGAATTATATCTGAATAAAGGTGGCTTGAAATAGAGTGTTTGGTAGGACAGCTTTCTGTAGGAAGAGCTGAAAAAACAGCAGATACCATATCCTCCTTAATCGTTTACCTTAATAAACGCCACTGCTCTTTACATGCGTGTATGCTCAGTCGCTTCAGTCATGTCTGACTCCTTGCGACGCTATAGCCTGTAGCCTGCCAAACTCCTCTGTCCATGGGATTCTCCAGGCAGGAATACTGGAGTGGGTTGCCATGCCCTCCTCCAGGGGATCTTCCCCACCCAGGGATTGAACTTGGGTCTCCTGCGTCTTCTGCATCACAGGCAGATTCTTTACCGCTGAACCACCAGGGAGGCCCCACCACTCTTTACCCATTTTGCCAAATCAAGCCCTGGAATTTATCCTGACATCTCCATCTCTTTCAGTTCAGGGGTTCCCTCCTTCTCTGATCCCAACTCTTAGGACAGGAGTTGGGCCTCAGTTTGGGTCAAGTGCTCCTCCGTGCTCCAGAGGCATCTCATAATTTGGCATCTCGTTTATTAATCCATATTCTACTTGGTACAAGTAGACTTGCTAGCAAGTCTGAGGGTCTTTCACCTCCACTCCTAGCATGTTGCCTGATGCACTAGGTACCTAAGAAGGTTTCTTGTGTGGATGGGATGGATGGGATGGTGGATGGGATGGAATGAGGGCAAGTGCCAGTTACTGTCTCTGCCCAGGATCGCTGCCTTACCAAATCCTACCAATCACCTAAGATACGTGTGCCTTGGGAGAAGGGCAACGGGATGGGTAGGTATGTGCTCTCCACCACTGTCATCTACCGAAGAATCCAAAACACAGATAGTGTTGATGCAGCTTAGCTCAATACTGTCAGAGCAGTTATCTGGGGCAACTGGCAAACTTGCAGGGACTCGGTTTCCACTCTGATTCCTGTTGAGTGTCTGACATGTTCTGGGGCATGATTCGCCCCTTGTGGGTGAGGGCAGACCCAACACTGACAGCACGTTATAGGTCCGCTGTTTCCAGTCGTTTCCTGTCTGTGCCAAGCCTGTTGGCCGGGGCAGGGTGGAAAGGCAGGAGGGTGAGAGACGGAGGAGGGGGAAGGAATGGCCTCCTCAGAAAGCAGCGATTGATTTGAAATATGAAACCTCTTATTGATAAAAGCAAAGCCTAGACGGAAGGAAGTGGTTTGATATAGCACACTATTTGAAAAAACCATGTGCATCTGTTTAGCACAATATACAACATAATGACAGCAATCTTCCCTGTTTGTATCTATTCATCTGATTATACAGAGTAACAATTCTTTTAGTTACACATTTATTTACCCAGGGATTTTTTTAATGGATAATAAGTTAGTAAATCAGATAGCATGTGTTCTGGATAATACTTTAGTAAACTGTCTACCACACAAGACAGTTGCAATTCACATTTTATATTATATCCAATGTTCCATTAATACACACAGCACGATGTGAGGCTATGAGCAGCTCTTCAAGAAGGACAAAGCAGATTTTAATGATTATTTAATACTGTTTGATCTAGACACATATTATGTTGAAAAGCTACAGATTTCAGTCCTGCAATGCACCACAGATGTAATGAGAAACGCGGACTTATTTGAAATAGAATCCAGTGGTCTTCTTTTGATGCAGTTGCCATGACTGTGCTGAAGTTTCCTGTCTTTGCCTCAAGAATACATTCTGAGCTTTTTCTAACTGGTGAAAATCCAGACTTCAACCCCCAAACATGTATGCTGTTTCATGGCAAAATAATGAACACTAAGGACGAAATGGGCTTCCCTGGTGGCTCAGTGGTAAAGAATCTGCCTGCAATGCAGGAGAAGCAGGTTCAGTCCCTGGGTTGGCAAGATGCCCTGAAGGAGGAAATAGCAACCCACTCCAGTATTCTTGCCTGGAGAATTCCATGGACAGAGGAGCCTGATGGGCTACAGTCCATGGGGCTGTGAAGAGTTGGACATGACTGAGTGATGAACACTTTGACTTTCAAGGAAGAGTATTTAATTTAGACCAATGAAATGCGATAATAAAAATGGAAATAATTCTTCATCTCTCTCTGAAGTGAACACAGAAGTCAACATAATTCCTGGTCCTTTCTGGAGTGTTGAGTGGGCCAACATCTGTTGAAGACTTGAAGATGGAAAAAGAGCAGTGCTAAGGAGAAGGGCTCATCACTTCTTTCCTCCTCACACAGCCCTAGGTCAGGCTGCCAAGAGAATGAAGCTGCTGCTGCCACAGGCCCACAGCCTGTAAAGACAGCCACAGACTTATCCAGTAGCACCCTCTTGCAAACCTTCACTCCCTCTGTGCCTCCTTACAGAGCTCAAGGAGGCATTTCAAGGTCCGTAAGACGTGGTCTATTGTAGTCTGAAGACCACATTATGTATCTTACTTTATTTAATTCTTTGGTTGCATTGGGTCTTAGTTGCAGCATGCAACATCTTTGCTGCATCATGTGGGTCTCTGTTGAAGCACATGGGCTTCTCTAGTTGTGGCATGCTGGCTTAGTTGCCCCTCAGCATGTGCGATCTTAGCTCCCTGATCAGGGATCGAACCCATGTCATCTGCATTGGAAGGCGAATTCTTAACCACTGGAGCACCAGAGAAGTCCCTATGTATTTTGGTTTAAAGGATATGCCTTGGGTCAGATTCCCTTTGCTCTGCATATTTGTAGGGTATCTCTAGAAATGGACACCAGAACCCTTACAATTCAACAAGTCATCCAACAGGGAGCCTCCAAGCTGCTTTGAGGAGTCAGTTCCTAAATGGGGGAAGAATCTGCATATTATATCTGCTCAGATACAGACAATAGCAGCCCTTTCTGTTTCTCCTGTGGTGTGGCATGGGACAGTCTTATTGGCTATGGACATGGCACCCACACTTGGCTTGTTCTTGAACAGTACCAGCAGACAAGCTTCTGAGCAAGAGAAGACTCCACAGCTCCGAAAAGTCAGTTCCTTGGGACAGAATGAAAAGACGTTGGCTATGTGAACTACTTTCTTGAAATAATTGAGCAAAATTGCATTTGTTTCAGAGTAGGACAAAATATGAAGTTATATTGGGAAGAAACCTGGCATTAATGAGTATCTACTACTTACCAAGCATTTTCCACATAGCTTCTCATCTAATAGTTACAGTGGCTTTATAAAGTAGGTCTTATCATCCCCTTTTCTAGACAAGAAAACAAGATTCAAGTTTGCAGTTAATGAGGGGCAGATTCCATCTCTATATCCACCCAGCACTAGCTGGCCCAAGTGAATCCTGTGTGTGTTCTCTGTCTCAGTGTACCCCAAACTGGGTGCTTCAGTTCTGTCCTCTGGGAGTTATAATATACCTACCACTGCCCCTGTTCCGCACCCAGAGATCCTGAAGAAATTGGACTGGGCTGGAGCCAGGTCATCAGTATTTTTAAGAAACCTACCCAGCTATTCTAACAAGCAACCAGGGTTAGAAATCATTGGGTTACATCGTATCACTCAGACTTGCAACCCCGCATGTCACATACATTTATCTGAATCACATGGGTCACAGGTGACAAAGATCATGCCATATATACTGGGAGACAGACAAGGAGAAGCAGATGCCCCAAGCACAGTTAATTACCAATCTTTTCTACGAACGCCTCACACATTAGGCATTCCACAGGAAGATTTCAGACCATATTGACCTCTTTTTTTTTCTATTCCAATTCAGCAAGTATCTTGAGATGCTTTAAATAAGTTCATCAATCTGTGTTCTGGTAGTAGTTGTATTGTACCAAACCCACTCAAGAAAACTCAAGAAAGGAAATGATTAAATGAAAGTGAATCTTTGATCACAGGGTCAAAAACTGGGGTAAAAGTTTAAGACTTGGATTTTTCTAATGGTTAATTTCTTTCCTTCATTCTTACTTGATTGGATTTTGTTTGTTTTAGAAACTAGAATCTAGCTATTTGCCTGGCAAATTGTTCTTGTGCTACAGATGTTCAGTCTGGATGAGAAACAGTGGAACCTAAATCATATTAAATGTGGACTTATTGTTGAATCAGAACTAATGTCTTGGTGGAACTTTTTGCCTTTTTGGTGTTATAAGTAGTTTCTTTTGGCACATTAATGCCAGTGCTTTCTCCCAAAACTTTGAGGGCTATTTATAAGGCACAAAAATCCTCCAATACTGTCCTCCAAAACAAAAACAACCCACTCATAATCTAGGAGCTAAATTATGTAAGCAATGTGGTTGTAATTAGAAATATTAATGGTTATTGGAGGAAATGCTCCGAAATGCTAACGACCATCATTGTTGATTAAAGGTAGATGTAAAAAATATGCAAACTAAACCCCCAAACTCTTGAGATTTTAAAAACTGTTTATATCTGTGGTCCTAGTTATCATTTTCTTCCAAGACAATGGCTCTGGGTCATTTTTATGAGAGACTTTCTTTCTTCTTTTTAAAAAAATTTGCATCTTAGTTGAATGACCTGCCTTAATAAAAGCCTTTTATTTTAAACATATGGGAGACTAAAAGCACCAGCTTTTTTTTTGCTGAAAGTTCTCTACAGTGAACAAATATGTGCTCTCAAACTTTTCTGACTTGAATTTCTTTGAACCACTTGGTTTCTATATATAAATATTCTATGTATACACATACACAGACACACACACACGCACACCTGATTCCAGACTTCATTGAAGAAATGGAGCATTAGGTATGGTTTAATCCAGAAGGAGGTAAGTGAAAACAGGAGGTTAACTCCTTCCTGCAAAAAGCTTTCAACCCTGCAGTGTCAGGATTAAGAAAAGAGACACTGCAGCCAGAATGCCTGCGGTTGATCCTGGTCATGTGACCCAGGCAAATCATTCACCTCATTTACCTCAATTTCTCCACCTGCAAAATGGGACTAGTATTTGCTAACTTCCCATTGGAATTATTATGAGGATTAAATAAATTAATACGTGTAAAGTACTTAGAGCACTACTTGGCACATCTTAAGTGCTTAATACATGAGAGATACTATTATTATTTTAGATGGAATATATACTCAGATCAATGGCAGAGCTAGTAAAATTATGCAGAAGCTCATGTGGATACCTTATGTTTTAAAAAAAAGATTTTTTTTTTATGCATTCTTTATGCAAGGAAGTGGAGGGTGGAGAGGAGCAGAGGACTATTTTCTTGCCTTGCTTCAGTGACATCCAAAACTCAGTTGTTTTGTTTTTGTTCCTGGGTGCTGCTCTGGGAACTTCAACAGATACTAAACAACAAGTTCAGAATTACGTTCTGGTGACCTGCAGTTTACTCTCCAGACCAGGGCTACAGGCTAGGGTTTAACTGAGAAACCACACTCTGAGCCTGGACTTGGAAAACATGAAACTTTCAATTAACACAGGAGGATGGAAGGGTTGCAGCACATTTTCTTCTCTTTCTTCCTTCTTTCTTCTTCTTTCTCATTCTCTTTCTTTTAAAAAATTATCAATTCTAAAAAAAAAAAATTCCCTTGTATAAACTATCTACTTGCCAACTGATCAATAAAAAGTCTCAAATTAAAAACAGAGTAAGTTAACTAAAAAATTAATTATATTGCTAATGTAGCAAAAGGGCTTCTCTGATAGCTCAGTTGGTAAAGAATCCTCCTGCAATGCAGGAGACCCCAGTTCAATTCCTGGGTTGGGAAGATCCGCTGGAGAAGGGATAGGCTACCCATACCAGTATTCTGGCCTGGAGAATTCCATGGACTGTCTAGTCCGTGGGTTCGAAAAGACTCAGACGCAACTGAGTGACTTTCACTTTCAATGTAGCAAATAGTGTACACTACTCAGTACTGGTGTTCCGCTGCATATATACTAGTATTGTGGGGGACCTCTCTGAGAGGTGTTTCCTCTTACCATGCACAGACAGAGGATTTTCTCGACCCTGCAGGAGGCAAGCGTGTGTTGAGGGGAGCACTTGATGGTTCTTTTGCCTGGAGTTTCTCACCTTGCCCCAGCTTGGAGAGCCCCTCAGGGGCATTTTTTATATCTCTACCAGCTTTTACTTAACTACTGCATTTGAATTACAACATTCTTTCTAGCGAAATGAAATATTAGAAGAAAAGTGATTTTCAAAAATACCCCTCATGTCTTCCTTTTATAACGTTGAGCACATTTTGAGGGCATGCAGTTAACTACAAGGCATTCTTCCCTTGCCTACAAGTTCAGTGTCTTATCTTCATTACAGAATAGTCCCATGCAAGCCCCAAATTGCTCATATTTCACTTTTATGTCTTTCGAGTCACTTCTTAAATCATCTATTCAAATCCTTGTCTAAGTTTCCTTTAATTTTTGCCTCTATACTTTGTATTGCCTCTGCCTTAAAGCTAATGGTTGTTTTCCCCTTAAAGAAACACAATAAGCCCAAATCATCTAGTTTCTGCATACACCCCCCCTCCCCCCAATTATAGATCGTTCTTTTAGTGACTTCTAGTCTTGGGCTTGCCGCCTACAATAAAGAAACTTAAATGTCATTGCCTATGTTTATGTAGAGGACTGGTAACTCTGATTAGTCACAATTAAGTCATCAGCCCAATAGCCAAGAAGAAGAGTGCTTAAATATGTTAGATGAAGTCTTTTTAATTAGAATATAGATTTTTGAGTCTGGATGGATCTCAGAAATACATTAGGTTTGACTAGACATTTTTTAGATGAAGAACCCAAGAGCCAAGAGATTACCTTTCTTTCTTTTTTTTTTTAAGAGGTTACTTTTCTTAGTCAAGTGTTAACACGACTAGTTAAGCCTCTTGACACCTAGTATAGCACTTTCATTCGTTCACTCATATCTTCCTTTCTTCCTTTCCATAATGTTTATTCATGCCTATATATAATTGTTTCATAATGAACAAGGGACCAACAGTGATCTATTTTTGTAATAAAAAACCTGGGCAACATATGGTCTGTCAAGTAGGAGAGCCCCAAATAGAGGCACAGAAACAAAATGTTCCAAATGGGAACTATCCTGGAAAATGTGATTTGTGTGGTCATTGTCACTCTGGAATAACACTCTCATTGTAACTCATACCACACCACTTTCACTGCGATGCTATAGAATCCTGATCCAAAACAAGACAAGAAGAACCAAAGATAACAAGAATGCCCGCACACATTTTCAGACCTCTAATAGAGATGGAGCTGCCTCAGATGTAGTCCAACAGTTAGTACACAGACATTGTGGCAACATTTCCAGGCATTTCCATAAATCCTTGTTAGACTCTTCTTTCCTCCAACTCAGGCAAGACAAACAATAGCGTGCAAATGATATTTACGAACAAGCCCCCAGCATGACGAGGGGGGCTCATGCGGCCCTGGAGGAAGGAAGGACCAGATGCCCGCTGTTCGTGCGCCGCCTCGCTCCCGTCTTCCAGCTGCCTTGGCCTCTTTACTTCACTTTGGGAGACAGGAGCCCGACCGAAACGCACAAAAAAGGTTTAGGATTAAGTAGCATCTTCTCTCTCTCTCTCACCTGTAACGGCTTTCATCCTAACAAAGGTGGGAGGTGCCGACGAGAAGGACCGGCTGCCGGAGGAGGTCGAGGAGGAAGCCCGGCGACCGTGGGGGAGGGGGACAGAGCCACCTTTTAAAACTCGCTGTCCCTCTGCTCTCAGTTTTTCTTCCTCACCCAGAAGCGCCATCTGTTCTCAGACTTGCTGCCCGTCCATTTGTTTTCCATTCAGTAACAGCTTATATAGCAAGCAGATTATGAAGTGAGCAAATATGCCGCTGGCTGGATGAGGGCTGTACTTTGTTCGCGCCCCTGAAAACTTTACAAAAACACGGCAGCAGCGAAGCGCGCTCTTCGCGGTCCTGACCGGGGCGCGGCCCTGATGCGCGGGCCTGGATTACACCGCCTGCCTTCTATTAGCCACTTTATGCGACATCCTCTCAGTGTTCATGTGGTTCATTTACACTGTGCTTTAAAGTACCCTGAAATGATTTTTTCTCCATTAAAATTTTTTTTTTACCGCGCTAGCCTAACAGGAACATAAACCATCTGAGAAGAGGAAATTTATTATCTCTTCTGGGCTACTACCTCTTCTCTGGTTAGCTAGAGGCAGCTCTGTAATACACTGACATTTTGGCAAAATTTGCAGGTGTTCTCTTCTATATGTAGACCTATTTGATTATATGTTCAAAAACAAGTGGAATCAATCACAGAGGTGGCTGTAGACATCAAAATATTACCTTTTGCTATCTCAGAAAAAGAAAACATACAACTGTCTTTGACCTTTTTTTGGCTATACATATTTTTTTAAAAAAATTATTTATTTTAATTGGAGGCTAATTGCTTTATAATATTGTAGTGGTTTTTGCCATACAGTGACCTTTTTAAGCATCCTTGGAAACAGGATCCATATCCCTTGATCTTCACACTGGGCCATGATATATCCTGCTTATGTGACACTATCATGCAAAAACCTTTCACACGTCATCATCCCATAGCGCTGGTATACTCAAGATTACATCCCCAAATAGCACTGGACATTTTAGTCATTTAAAACATTTAGATAATGATGGACCAACATGTTTGAGCATAAAGCATTTTCTGTTTTTAGAATTTTCTTAGACTACATCATGAGATGTAGAATTAGAGTCAAATTTGTGCCACTTTGAATTTAATCTTCAAACTCTACCACTTAAAGAAAATTTACCATTTGATTAGAAATATAAAGATGGGCACCACTAATTCATCATTGCATTTAAACATTTTCCAGACTATTAAATAGCCTTGTCATATTACTTAACTAGGGCTTCCCTGGTGGCTCAATGATAAAGCATCCACCTGCTAATGTAGGAGACGTGGGTTCAATTCCAGGGTTGGGAAGATCCCCTGGGGAAGGAAATGGCAACCCACTCCAGTTTTCTTGCCTGGAAAATCCCATAGACAGAGGAGCTTGGGGGGCTACAGTTCATAAGGTCACAAAGAGTCAGACACAACTTAGTGACTAAACAACAGCAATCACAACTAGAGTTTTCATCTGTCAAAGAAAATTTAATGTTTATTTACTTAAAGTACTCTTAAAATCCAGAAATATGAATTTTTCTTCAACATATTCCTTATTTTCCTTAGGAATTCAATGAACAGAATTCTCTGGTAGAGAATGTTGAGTAGATTGGATTATGTTAATTTATAACTTGAGTGTGTTATTTTGGCATTATAATACATTCTGTACATACCATAAATTGCTTAGGCATCAAATAACAGACGTGCAATCAAATTTTCAACTCTAAATGTCATGGTTTAATAACTATGCACTGATATTTTTAAATAGTCAAATTTAACTCTGGTATAATTTTTAAAATCTCATTTCATACTTTCCTTGGAAATATTTATTGCATTTTTTCTTTTTATTATTCTTATTTTGCACTATAAAAATATGACGACAACCAGTAACATACTGCTTTTCTTCACATTCATGTGGATTTTAGGAAATTATTGCCTTTTCCCCTAGAGAAATAGCCTACAGACCAAAAAAGAAGTAGTACCACACTGAGAAATCTGCAAATCCCAGAAGTCAACAGCTTGAGGACAACCCCAAGGGGCAGAGAAGAACACAAGTGTCACCAGAGATGAGACAAGCACTTATACAGACAGCAAGCTGGGTTGACTGTTGTTTCAATGCCACTGACCCAGGAAGTGGATACCCTTTCCCTCTCCTGGCACCCACTTCCACCACCTCAAAGGGGTAACTTTTGTTCTGTGGCCTAAAGAACTCTTCAAATGATGCAAGAGTTGCTTTGAGGAGAGGTTCAATGAGAAAGGTTCAGTGAGAAGGTTCAAGTATGAATAAGAATCATGCCCAAGTCCAAAGTCAGGGAAGAACCCACAGTGAGAAGGAAACGGGAACTGTTCCCGTCTCACTACTTCACCCAGCTGACTCCACCTGACCCAAGATAGAGTTTCAAAAGCATCCAAGGGTTCAAATTGGCATATACATCATGTCCCTAATACCCTACAGGGTTACTTTCCTGACTAGGTGGTGATCTTTATGCCCTGAAGCAACAGAGACAGATATAGAAACTGCCAAAGTTAAAAAAAAAATAAGGTGGAAATTGTGCTTCCTTCAAAATGATTTGACTGCATGACTACCTTTTCTCCTGGTTCTAGCAACTGCTTTCTCCCATGCTGCAGGTATTTATTGCCTTATGTTTGAAATGAAAAGGCGAATTTTGAGGTGCAAAGACTGGGCAGTCCCAAGGGCGGCAAGTGCAGAAGTCAGCACACACTGTGCTGTGGTAATGGCTTGGCCTTCCTTCCATCCCAAGGTCAGTCTGAAGTTTGTCTGCAAACCTAGTGACCCCTTCACTGTCCCACCAGGACAGCAGGACGGGGCAAGGTCTTCAGTATTGCACAGGTATGAAATGTCCATGAGTCAAAATACAAGATCACAGCTGTTCTTGGGGCTGGGCTGGCAGCCCTAGCCTGGTTTTAGCAGGATGCAGCTGTGGTCAGGGGGCCCTAGCTGAGCTCTGAGACCGTCGAGTGGGTGGGCACTGGGGCCAGCACCAAGGTAGGGAACGTGCAGTAGGAAGCCTGCACGTCACGGCTCAGTGTCAGAAAATGGGTGAGGAATGAAGGGCCGGCTGCCTCCCCTTGGCAGGAGGGAGACTGGGGGGTGGGTGTGGAAGACAGGATCTTGTACTCAAACTGTAGGAGCTGGCCCATGAAGCTGAAGTTGGGCAAGACCTAGCTCCTCCTCTGCGCGATGTAATCAAAGGCGTCCTTCAGGTGGGACTGCTTAGTTTTCATGAGGTAAGTCATGCAGATGGTGGGTGAGCGGGAGATCCCAGGCTTACAGTGAACCAGGACTTTGCCTCCCTTTTCCCTGACACAGGCGATGAAATCTATTGCTCCTTGAAAGTGGGAGCTGACGTCAGCAGCATGGCTGTCTTCCATGGGGATCCATTTGTAGTGTAGGTGGGTCATGCAGGCCTTGGAGTTCTGTCAGGAGACATTGAGCAGAGAATGAAAGGGGTAAGTCAACCAGGTCATCGTTATATTGCTTTGTTGTTGTTCAGTCACTAAGTTGTGTCTGACTCCTTGCAACCCTATGGAGTGCTGCATGCCAGGCTTCCCTGTCCTTCACCATCTTCCAGAGTTTGCTCAAACTCATGTCCATTGGGTCGGTGATGCCATCCAACCGTCTCATCCTCTGTCACCTCGTTCTCCTCTTGCCCTCAATCTTTCCCAGCATCAGGGTCTTTTCCAAGGAGTCAGCTCTTTGCATCAGGTGGCCAAAGTATTGGAATTTCAGGTTCAGCATCAGTTCTTCCATTGAATATTCAGGGCTTGCTCTTTAACAACCACCTCTCCAGAAAAAAGAAGCCCTGATGTGTAACATTTGCCAATTACCATGGTGTAAATACTCCGACTGATGATGATTTTAAGCTGACAATGTGATTTCACTAACATGGAGTTGGGAAAAGACACAAAATCTATTCTTGGGAGCTAGTGTAAGCTGGCTCCAGCGCAACTTCTTCTTCCTCTGGACCATGAGTCTTCTTTAATTCAGTGATGAGTCCCCTCCTGGACGTCTCAGATTCTTTATCTCATCTTGACCCTGTGGTCAGCCGGTTGCTTCTTCTTCAACTTTTCTCTGTCCTCAGACATTCATTACATACTTCCTATCTGCCAGATTTAGCACAAAGTATCATGGCTACCAGGTCAGTTAAGACAGGGTCCCTTTCTCAAGGAGTTTAGCATCTAGTGGGGACCAAATAAATTACCAGTCTGCATGGCATGGTGGGACCCTAGTTTCCTGACCAGAGATCAAAGCCATGTCCCCTGTAGTGGAAACTCAGAGTCATAACCACTGAAACAGAAGTCCTGCTCACAGTCTTAGACAAAGAGGTGCTTGAGTCTTGGGAGACTCAGATGTAAGCAAAATAGGCAGAAATCCCTGTCCTTGTGGAGGTTACAGACCAGCAGGGGACACAGAGCGTGAACAGTGGAAATAGGACAACACATAGTAGGAAGGATAGTTATGAGGAATCGACAGAAAGCATGAAATGGGGAAGGACGGAGGGTTTGCGAGGAGTGGTTCCAGAAAGGAACCTGCTGGGAGGCTCCCTTCTGCTTGGGTACCAGGGGTAGGGAGTTCATATTTGCCCCAAGAACCGCCTGCTCATCTCCCATCACCTGCTCAGCTCCCATCACCTCTGACACTCCCCTCTCACATAGCCCCACTTCCATCCCCAGCCTCACCAGAGTCGTTTTGCTTCTGTGACCATGAACACTCACCACAACTCTCTAAGCCAGCCTCTTCAGGTCAGCTACAGCTGATGGCCCTGAAGATACCAGCATTCTAGGCGTTTATCCCTGGCAGAAGCTCAACACGTCTTCACTGCTGGCAGTTTTGCTCTCTCCCCTGCTCCGGTGCTGATCAGCTGGCTGTGCCTCAACCAGCCAGAGGGATTTTCACCATGCACATCCAGTTAGAAGCCAGCTCATGTAGCTGGTTTGTGACTTCAGCCTTGCTGCTGTCACATTAACCCTGGAACAGGAACTCTGTCCCCACATGGAGACTAAAACTGGTTTGGGGGAGTCCTGGTCGGTGAATATTCTTTCGTGTTCCTGATACTTTCTCTTCCTGCCTTCTGGGAATAGCACCCTCATTCTTTGGGGAAGCTGTTCTCTCTACCCCATCTGGATCCGATGGGGAATTCACACATTAACATAATCCCTCTTACCTGTACGTAGTGACTGGTCAAAAAGTAGGCCCCTGGCCAAGCTGGGGTGATCACAGTAGTCACCTCCCTTCCACGGTGGGTGACTCAAGAAACCAATCAGAAACTGATGGGGTTTCAGTAACTAAACCTGGGAACAGAGCACTTTTTTCTTTTGAGGAAAAGCTGGGAGATATGAGCCCATCACTGTGGCAAGCATATCTGTTCTGGTGGAGAAAATCAAGCAGTGGGAGGTGAGAAAGAAGCTGATTTACAGAAGGAGGCAGAGACAAGAGGGTCTGGCTAGGCTGAGTCCCTGGCTCTGAGAATCTCCAGACACACTTCTGCCCTTCAGACATTTGAGCCATTACACTCCTCTTCTCCTTTGCTGAGTTGGATTGGGTCTCAGTCACTGGGAATCAATGGAGTACGACTGTCATACTTGAGGAAAACCCAAAGGGCTCAGGTGAACCTTCCTACTTATCTTTAGAGCCTTACTTCTTCGTCGGAGCTTTTTCTGACTGTTCGCAGTAGGACTTGTCTTCCTTTTTTGTGTCTAGGTAACTCTCCATCTCTTCTTCTCTCGTGGTGCTGGTAATCCTTAGCGTACTGACTGGTTTATCCATTTGTCTCATTTGGAGAGTAGACATTGGGTCTTTCTCTTTTTTGTATCCCCAGAGTTGGCACGTTGCTGCTTAGTATGTGTTTGTTGATTGAATGAATAAATGGATAGATGGATAAGTACCACTACCATTTAATATGTATTAATACCTCTGAATGTTAATTCTTTAATCAAACTTTCAAAATCTAGAGATTCTGTGGGCACTAAATTAATTCTGGGATTTTGGAGAGGTTTTGAGATGGTTTGGGGAAATTGATGTTCCCTTGGCACTACTTTAGAGTCACCAGAGGGTAGCTAGGAGTTGATTCAAGGCTGCCCAGGACACTTGGTGGTGGAGCTTCCTTGGTTTGCTCAGGGCAGAGGGCAGCGCCTCCTTTGGGGCTACAGAAGCTGGTTTGGGGAGCTCCCACCTGGCACTGCGTGGTGCATAGCACTCTGGTCCACAGAGATACCCAGCCTTGCCCTGGTGAGATAGATAGAGCAGAGACTTGCTTTCCCTGACGTGGTATTGGTTTCATTTTCCTCCTCAAACGCTCTGGAAGGGACTGAGATTCCCATTCCCCATACACTCATGGTCACACTCCCTCTCCTTGAGCATTTTCTCTCAGCAGACTTGTTCTCACTGATATAAATTTGTTTTCCCCAAACTGCTTTCTTAATCTCAATGTCTTTTCTCTCTCTGTCTCTGTCTCTCTCTCTCACACACACAGATACACACAACACATTTCATTTATGGCATTATTTTCTTTCTGTCTGATATTTTTAGATTTCTGCATAGACCATGAGCTTTTTAAGAGCAAGGGCCATATTTTATTCAATTTTGAATCATCTGTTCTCACATTTAGGTTTTCTCTAGTTTCTTCAATTCAGATCATTTACACAGGTTTCTCCAAAGGGATTTATATAATGTCATTCATTTCTTCACATCTAGATACATTTTATATGTAATAGCATTTATGAACATTGTGAACAGCAAAAGGAATCTGCATAATGTCACAGTATTATGTACAATGTGTGCATGCCCATTCCCTGTGGATAGACACCCATCAAACAACAGCACGTGTTGGGACAGGTCTTCCTCTTGTGGATGGTCCAACATATTGACCCCTCTTTCCAAATGCCAACAGGTGCCTCGGTCATTGAGGCAAATAAAAAATGCCAGTATAGTTAAGTTCTAAAAATATTAACTGCAAGTGAATCTCCCAGATTAAAAAAAAAAATACCTTCTTGAGGTGCTTATCATTATTATTATTTGCTGTTAAAAATGTTTACCCCTCATTATTATAAAAGTAATAGTCATTATGAAAAAGTTCAGAAAGACAGAGAAATAAAAATATTCATTCTTCTACCCCCCCAGAGTTAACCACTATAACACCTTTATTTATATACACTTTCAATCCACATATGTATATAAGTAAAAATAGTATTGGGCTATTTATTCCACTTTGTAGCATGTGTTTTTCCCTAAGAATATATTGTAAACATTCTCGACTGCCAATAGAGATGTTTCTCCAACTTTATTTTTAATGACTGGCAGATTATTTTATTGTCTAAATATACTATGGCTTCCCTGGTGGCTCAGTGGTAAAGAATCTGCTTGCTAATGAAGGAGACCCAGGTTCCATCCCTGGGTTGGGAAGATTCCCTGGAGAAGGGAATGGCAACCTACTCCAGTATTCTTGCCTGGGAAATCCCATGGACAGAGGAACCAGGTAGGCTACAGTCCATGGAGTCGCAGAGTTGGACATGACTTATTGACTAAATCATTAACACCACCACCACATACTATGATTTATTTTCTTAGTACCCTATTGTTGGAACTTTTGGTTGCCTTCAATGTTGATAATGATTAACAGTGTGGCAAAGAACCTCCTTGTTATATCTTTTTGTAGTCCTTCATTGTTTTCTCATGATAAACTCCTAGAGTGAATGTGTATTTTATGATCTTTTCATACATACTGACAAATGTGCTGCCCCATAGCCTGAGTTACTTTCATAGCTTTCATTTCAGCCATTATTCAATCAATAGATACCATTGATAGACTTCTGTGAGTGAACTCTCCTAGTTCTTTACTGTGATTGTTCCTCAGAATGACCTATTTTGTCGTTTAAGGACCACCCCGAAAGAAACTGAGGTACATCTTATACCCAAGACATTTTTTAAAAGCCAGGAAAAGTAAAACAATCCATAGAGAGACTCACAGGTGTGCCGTAAAGTCAATGTGGTTGATCATTATGGCTCTAGATTTTATTTTTTAAATTTATTTTTTATTAAAGTATGGTTGATTTACAACATTATGTTAGCTTCTGGTGTACAGTCAAGTGATTAATTTTTATCTATCTATACTTATCTCTCTATATATAGAGATATATATTCTTTTTCATGTTTTTTCCCATTATGGTTTATTATAGTATATTGAATCTAGTTCCCTGTGCTGTACAGTCGGCCCTTGTTTATGATTCTGTATGTATGATTTGCATCTACTGAACCCAAACTCCCAATCCATCCTTCCCCAACTTGCCCTGCCCCTTGGCAACCACAAGCCTGTTCTCTATGTCTGTGAGTGTTTCTATTTCATACATGAGTTCATTGTGTAGTATTTTAGATTTCACATTTAAGTTACGTCATATGATACTTGTCTTTGTCCGAGTTACTTTACTTAGTGTGACAGTCTTTAGGTTGATCCATGTTGCTGCAAGTGGCATTATTTCATCTTCTTTTATGGCTGAGTAGTATTCCATTCTATTCACACACACACACACCCATATCATCTTAATCCATTCATCTGTTGATGGACTTTTATGTTGCTTCGGTATCTTGGCCATTGAAAAAGTGCTTCTGTGAACATAAGGGTGCATGTATCTTTTTTGAATTATAGTTTTGCTCGAATGTATGCCCAGGAGTGAGATTTCTGGATCATATGGCAAATCTATTTTTAGTTTTTTGAGGAAACTCCATACTGTTTTCCACAGTGGCTGTACCAATTTACATTCACACCAACAGTGTAGGAGGTTTCCCTTTTCTCTACACTTTCTCCAACATTTGTTATTTGTAGCACTGTGTCTCTTTAAATGCTATTTTGAATATACTCATTATGGCTCTTTCAAATGCTCTTTTGAAATGCTACTTATTACTACTTAAGATGTAAATAACTCATTCTAGATTAAAAACTGTATGGTTAGTGGGCTTCAAACATAATGCCCTGCATGCAGCTTTTGAAACTTGGGACACCAATGCTATTCACTTAGGTCCCTTGCTGGTAATCCTGAGGCAGCCAATACAGTCAGAAGCTGATTGCATTTGTGCCTTCCATGGAAGCTTCTAGAGCACAGTCATGTAAAGCAAGTCTTGGACTCAACGTCCTTCTGCACATTGACTCACAGCCCTATTTATCTCTCCACGAGGTCAAACTGCAAGTGCCAAAATTTCACTTTCCCCAATTTTCTATTTTTGCTAATTGCCTTTACCTTGCTTTTTACCTTTTTCCCCTATACATATTTGACATTTTAAAAAGGTGTTTTTAGCCTCTGAATTTAAGCAAATTGGTCCACAGAACTCCACAGTGAGAAGCAAACTCTGAGTTAATATTCACAGTGTCCTGAGTGTGAACATGACCATGAAATCAGCCTGGTTTTGCTGTAACTACAGCTAATTTTAAATTGCATTTGCAGAGTTATTTCTTTTTCTTTAATGAGTCAGAATACCCAGTTCAATTTGTTCAGCTATTTCATTACTGTTCTTTACATACGACAGTAAAATTATAATGTTAATTTTAAAAGCAGAGAATCCATAGTAGATTTGTGTTTGGATAAGAGAATACTCTTATGTGAGGCTCTTCTGGGCCTGACATTCTAGAATGCCTTTTTAAATAAAGAAGAGTGAACAAGTCTCTGGGACTATTGGAGAATGTCCTTTATCTTAGTTTTAAAAAATACTTTCATAGTTAATACTCTGCAAGTGAGAAGCCATAGAGATCTGCCAAGTGAAGCTGAGACGATTGATCACAAAGTATGTAGCATACTACTGATTTTCAAGTGATTCTAAAAACCAATCCTGATACCTTATCAACAGTGAAATAACAAAGGGTGTTGTCCCCAGGTGTATGTGGAATTAAAATACTGTCTTTTTCACATTCACATTTTTTCTTGCCCTTAATTCCTTCTTTGGCATTCCCCTGCCACACTCAGAAATACCCACTCATATTGTCCTCATTGGTCATGAGGTATAATAATAACAGCCATTTCTATTAAGATGGTATTTTCATTAGCTGCTGCTTCTTTTAAGAAGCTTCAGTCATGTCCAACTCTTTGCGACCCCATGGATTCTTTGCAACTCAGGCTCCTCTGTCCATGGGATTCTCCAGGCAAGTATACTGGAGTGCTTTGCCATGCCCTCCTCCAGGGGATCTTCCTGACCCAGGGATTGAACCCCCACCTGTTACTTTGGCAAGCAGGTTCTTTTCCACTAATGCCACCTGGGAATCCCCATTTCATTAGAAACATTCTTTTTTTTTTTTTTTTTTTTTTTTTAACCATTCTTATTTGTCAGAAAAATGTATGGACAGTGTTCTGTATTGAATGTGTATCCTTAATGTTCCAGAGTTAGCACTCTGATGTTTCTATCACAATTATCTGAGACTGCAATCTCAGATGTAAGCATCTGTAATTTCCAGATATCTCTTCTGGTTGTTTGGTGCCTAATTCAGTCGTCTGACTCTGGACCACTGCTCTACTCTTCCCCTTTCCGTGGCAAGTGTTCTGCTCTTTGATTTTTCTCTATCTTGTTCATCCTGAGTATGAATACAGAGCCTTCCTGTAATCCCCCAGTAGAAATTGAAGCCAGTCTATAATTTTTGAAGGTTTGGGAGTATGTGAAGTGAATTAAACCCCAACTCCAGGATAATAGATAGATGGTTTTCAAAATTCATTACCCCATCCCTCACAGGGATACCCACCAGCTCACCTTCTTCCTAGCTTTGTCAACCACCGTCTGCAGAGCCTGCTTATCTTCTGTGAATGGGAGGCAGCCACCCTTCCCATACATGGTATGTTTGTGTGTCCCTCCCTGGAGTCCAGACCCAACCTTGTACAGATCAAGAAAAAGGAAAAGATTCTTCTTTAACTCAGCTTATGTCTTCTTTCTTTGCATAAAAATTGTTCTCTTCCAAGGTTATGGTTACTTGAGCACGTTTATGCCTTAGTGGCTGCCCTGTTCCTATGACCTTGCCCTTTAACATGTAAAAGACTTGAGAATTCAATGGTCTAATGTCATATATTTCTCAAAGTTTGGGTTAATTCCTCAGGTTTGGCAGAGGGCTTTGACAGAGGGGTCAAACTTTGCCTGTGGCAATTCTAGTCTTCCAGCATGAAGGCCCTTCCTGTAGCCTGTCTGGAGTCTATGTTGCCTAAATTCGTGTTTAGTAAGGAAATATTTTTCCTACAGGAAACAATCTACAGAAGCATAAGTCTCATTAAATGCCACATCCAGCCAACATTATTGAAACAGACTCTTAACTCTTCAGTCAAAATCTTGTGCATTTTGGTCTTTCTCAAGGACAGCTAGAATCCATGCTTTATATTTGCACCTTTCTGAGTGACAGGTCTAGAAGAGTGTGGAGACAATAAGGGAAAAGAGGCCTTATAACTCATCACTCTATACCAATGATTCTCCAAATGCAAACCAAAAAAGTTCCCGTGAATCAAATAAATGTGAGAAAAACTGGCTAAAACAAAATTCTTTTTCAAATCAAAATCTGTTTTAAGACTTATAATTTACTCTATCCATTATGCATCTTTTAGGGAAATTAAAATGTGTTTCTCAAACTTTTTGACCATTGACTTTTTCCCCCCCTACAGAGAGCTACTTTTCTAGAATTCTAGTTAAGATTGGATGGATAAAGATGAGGCCTGTTTGTGTAATGTCTGGGTTCTGGTGACGATCACACAGTAAAGTATTAGTAGTCAATGTTCATTCATGCAAAGTATAGAAATATAGACATGGTCGTACTTTAAATGTTAATATCTAATACCTGCTTCAGGATTTCCTCAAGCGTCCTTTGTCTTTAGATAGATGATGAATCTCATGTAGTGACCATGACTCTTCCTTTCTGGGTGAAAGATAAACACTTGAGCCTATAAGTCAAGTTAATTTTATGTCAAGAAGGCATGAGGTACACGAAGTGCAATTTCTAATCCTCACTGCGTTACTTTAGCCTTTTGGAGACCTGTAGACTGATCTATCCTCAAGAAATGTGAATGAAAGAGTAATGTGAGAGAACCAACCTATACTTTTAACAATAAAACATTGGGGTGTAGTGTCCCAGTTTCCTCTAACAAATGTGTACTTGCACGTGTACTCACATTAATCACAGTAGTTTAAAGACGTCAGAAAACAAGATACCTACTAAGTGGGATGTATTTGTTTCAGAAGACCACATTTGATTTTCTCTGTTGCCATGTTGAAGAGTTTCATCTACAGTCTTGTTTCGTGGTGGGATTAAGGAGGAGGAGCTGTGGGGAAGAAAGAGAGAGAAAACTTGCAGGAAAGTCAGTGAAGAGATTTCCCCTGGAGTAAATTATCTGTTCACACAAACACTTTGATCTGCTCTTATTGAGTTAGTTTGTATGAGAAATATTTTATTTTATTTTATTGGTCTTGGATGTGTAAAGGTCATCCATGAGGAAATAGAACAATAAAGACTTTATTTCACTTGTCACTTCCCTAGTGACATTATTTCTAAAACCTGCCAAAGACAGAGACCTAGTGAGAGTAAGAGAGTTTGGCCTCTACTTGTCAGAAGGAAATAAGAAGTGGCAAAAAAGCATGGGAGAGGGGATTTCCTCATTGCTGAAAGTAAAGACTGCTGCTCATTTAAGATTGCTCAGTGTTAATAGCAATCTTTTTTCATCAGAGTCTCCTATATAGCCCTTGACGCATTGCATTAAAATCTTATTTGCAGTCCTCAGGTAGATTTGTGGACAACTAGGTCACACCAAAAGACTTAATGTAGATATTTATAGGTCTAGAAAAATCTCAAGTTTTCTCCCGCATGGACTGTGAAGTCTCTCAATGCCATGGAGATGCACACATAGGAGAGGTGTGGCTCAACACAGCAGATGGCAGAGAGGCAATATTGAAAAGAATATGATCCCTGAATTGGTTAGGATGCTTTTGGCTGCAAGTAACAAAGCAACCTGACTAATGGTTACTTATATCAACAGGAATTTGCTCTTCTTACATAGCAACATGAACAGATGCTGGATGTTGGTTCAGCAGCTCAATCGATATTTGGGATGCTCAGCATTTCCTTCACTGTGGCAAGATGGCTCCTGCAGCATCAGTCACCAAGTCCACATTCAAAGTGATGCCTGGGCAAGACAGTGCAATTGGTGCGCCTGTTACTTATTCATTCAATCACTCATTCAACAAATATTTACTGAGCACCAGCTACATGCTGATACTAAACTAGGCATGGGGAATAGAAAGATGCTGAAGACAAGGAGTAGAAAGAGGAACATCAAACATTTTCTGTTCTCTCTATCAGGTCAGCAGACATCTTCCCCTTATGTTTCATGGTCGTGAAATGGATCCATGCCCCTCCTCACCCACTGCAATCACTGGTAAAGAGTAACTGGAAATTGAAGTCTTATACCAGTCACAATTCATTTTCTGAGGCTATGGGAGGAACTATTCTTCTTAAGAACATGTAACATTCATAATTCCTGACTTTTACCCACAGATGTTGCCCCTAGGAGTCATTCATTCACTCATTTATTCAACAAATACTTCAGAACACCTGCTATGTACCAGATACAACTTAGGTACTGGGGTTAGAGTGATGCATAAGACAAAAAGTTCCAATCATCTATAAAATAAAAACAGTGCAAAAAATTTTTGTAATACAATATGGTGAGATGAATTAAGGTGATACTGGGAGTGGAAAAGAGCCCAGAAGGAGTTATGAATTTTTCATGCCCAGAATAGAGGGATGGATTGAGAGAAATGAAGACTTCCTAGAAGAGGGGATAATAACAGCAGGCACTTTGGGATAAATGCGATTCCACAGAGTAGAGACAATTTGAAGGTGAAAGAGAGTAGCGAGGGACTCAGTTCGCTCTGAGCTAGCTGTAGTGACCATGGGATTCTCTGTCTTTGTTTCCCCATGGAATTTCATCTTTTGCCCAAGTTTGTAGGTTGACTACTCATACCCCTTGTTCAAGGAGTGAGAAGTAAAGAGCAGAGGGTAAAGGGGAAGGCTGGTTTTACTTTGGAGTTGTCTCTCTCCAAAAATATCTTCAATTAACAAAGTGTCATCTCTTTAACCTTTCTCTTGTCCTGCCAAACTAGAAGATAGGAGAGTTAAAGTTCTCTACAGAAAAATCAAACCTTTTAAAGAATTAAAAGCAGGGGGCACCATTCTTCTCCTTGTTCCTTTTCTTTCTTTCTATTTAAAAAAATTTTTTTTTTTTTGCCATCCCTTGGGGCAAGTGGAATCTTGGTTCTCTGACCAGGGATCGTACCTGCACCTCCTGTGTTGGAAGTTCGGAGTCTGAACCAGTGGACCGCCAGGGCAGTCCCTCCTCCTTGATCCTGATACATTTCTAACCTGTCACCCTCACTTCAGTAACTTTGTTGGCCTGACAAGGAGCACATGGAGTGCAGTCTGTCTATTCAAAGAGCTTTCCAGTTGCAAGCCCCACTGCTCACAAGCAGTGGGAAGTCCTGAGGTTTTCCATTATATTCACAAGGGGGCTTCAGAGTAAGAAGAGGCCCAGCGTCTGTCTGCATTTTAGGGAAGTCTAAACACTGCCAGAGGAAGACTTCCAAGTTCCCCTGACTGCTAATCCACACACAAAAAAACTCGTTGGTCTTCTTTATAAGCCTAATCCATCTGTCAATAGTGGTCAGGGGTCTGAGCACACACTGCTTCAGAAACACCAGCCCCTTTCTGAATTAGCCCTTCAGCAAACACACAGCAAGCGCTTTAGAAAGCATGGGGTTAGGAGATCTGACCTTAGAGAAACTAAGTGACATAATCCTACACTCCACAACTCTATTTTGGGTCTAATGAAAATCCTCTGTTGAGGGAGAAGAAGAATCTTCAGCTTTAGGATGTATCTGAGGGAATAGGAATAGATTAACTCCAAAAGTTTTGCTTTTTTTAGCATTTTATTTTTTAAATTTTATTTATTTTCGGCTATGAGTCTTCGTTACTGCGTGGGCTTTTCTCGAGTTGCAGTGAGCAGGCTTCTCATTTCATTGGCCTTTCTTGTTTCAGAGCACAAGATCTAGGAGCTCTAGGGCGCATGGGCTTCAATAGTTGTGGCATGGGGGCTCAGTATTTGCAGCCCCTGGGCTCTAGAACACAGGCTCAATAGCTGTGGCTCACAGGCTTAGTTGTTCCTCAGCTAGTGGGATCGTCCAAGATCCCACAGGGATGGAATTCATGTCTCCTGCATTGGCATGTGGATTCTTTATCACTGAGCCACCAGGGAAGCCCTGAAAGTTTTATTTTGACCTAAAAGTGTAACTTTAAAAATATTCTTTATTGCTTTAAAAGGTAAATTAAAGGTGGGTTTTTGGAGGAGCACTTTGAATTAGAGCAAATTTTGTACACTGTGTCCTGGTAGGGTGATGCCAAAGCTCAAACCCCCATATACTTTCCTTCGCATGGCTGAGTTATTGCATGAGTTACATTAGCAAATATGATACACAAATATGAACAAAACTCTTATACAATTTCAAATTCTGCAGATCTATTTTCCAAATTTGAAATAGGAAAACTGAGAATTCTTCTAACAGTGAGTAAACATTAGGTGAAATCCAGTTTTATAAATCACAAACAATGAAGAGCAGGTCAGTTCAGTCGGTCAGTCGTTTCCGACTCTTTGCAACCCCATGGACTGCAGCACACCAGGCTTCCCTGTCCATCATTAACTCCCAGAGTTTTCTCAAACTCATGTCCATTGAGTCAGTGATGCCATCCAACCATTTCATCCTGTGTCATCCCCTTCTCCTGCCTTCAGTCTTTCCCAGCATCAGGGTCTTTTCCAATAAGTCAGTTCTTTGAATTAGGTGGTCAAAGTATTGAAGTTTCAGCTTCAGCATCAGTCCTTCCAATGAATATTCAGGACTTATTTTCTTTAGGATGGATCGGTTGGATCTCCTTGCTGTCCAAGGGACTCTCAAGAGTCTTCTTCAACACCACAGTTCAAAAGCATCAATTCTTCAGCGCTCAGCTTTCTTTGTGTCCAACTCTCACATCCATACATGACTACTGGAAAAACCATAGCTTTGACTAGATGGACCTTTGTTGGCAAAGTAATGTCTCTGCTTTTTAATATGCTGTCTAGTTTGGTCATAACCTTTCTTCCAAGGAGCAAGTGTCTTTTAATTTGATGGTTGCAATCACCATCTGCAGTGATTTTGGAGACCAAGAAAATAAAGTCTGTCACTGTTTCCACTGTTTCCTCATCTATTTGCCATGAAGTGATGGGATTGGATGCCATAATCTTAGTTTTCTGTATGCTGAGTTTTAAGCCAACTTTTTCACTCTCCTCTTCCACTTTCATCAAGAGGCTCTTTAGCTCTTCTTCACTTTCTGCCATAAAGGTGGTGTCATCTGCACATCTGAGGTTATTGATATTTCTCCCAGCAATCTTGATTCCAGTTTGTGCTTCATCCAGCCCAGCATTTCACATGATGTACTCTGCATATAAGTCAAACAAGCAGGGTGACTATATACATCCTTGACGTACTCCTTTCCCAATTTTGAACCAGTCTTTTGTTTCATGTCTGGTTCTAACTGTTGCTTCTTGACCTGCATACAGATTTCTCAGGAGGCAGTTAAGGTGGTCTGGTATTCCCATCTCTTTAAGAATTTTGCACAGTTTGTTTTGAGCAAGCTCAGGTAGTTGGTGATGGATGAGGAAGCCTGGTGTGCTGCAGTCCACGGGGTTGCAGAGTTTGACATGACTGAGCAACTGAACTGAATAGCTCTTCATTGTCTATGATTTATAAAACTGGATTTCTACTAATGTTTATTCACTGTTAGAGGAATTCTCAGTTTTCTCAATGAAGAGCATTCTCTATAATAAAAATATTTTTATACAAGTTAAACTCTTTCATACCGTAAATAATTCCTTCCACTTTACTACTTGATTATATATGTTTGTCATATGATTATTTTAAAATAAATTTTAAATTTCAGAATAATTTTATATTTGCACAACAGCTGTAGAGTACTCTTGCCGAGAAAATCCCATGGACAGAGGAATCTGGTGCAGGCTACTGTCCATGGGGTCACAAAGAGTCGGACACGACTGAGCGACTTCACAATTTCTTTCACTATTTGATTATATGTATTTATCATATTAGTATTTTAAAATAAATTTTAGATTTTAGAATAATTTTATATTTTCACAACAGCTGTAGAGCTAATAGAGAGAGATCCCATATGACCCTCACCAATTTCCCCCATTATTCGCATCTTACATTAGTATGGTGTGTTTGTCATAATTAGTGAACCAATACTGATACATTATTATTTTTATTAAAGTCCATACTCTACTCAGACTTACTTTTTGCTTGATGTCTTTTTTCTCTTACAGTGTATCATTCAGGGTATATCATTACATTTAATGATCATGTCTCTGTAGGTTTCTCTGGGCTATGATAACTTTTCAGGTAGTTTCCCCCCCCCCCTTTTTTTTTTGATGACTTTGACAGTTTTAAGGAGTACTGGCCAGGTACTTTGTGGAATGCCCATCAATTTGGGTTTGTTTGACGTCTTTCTCATGATTAGACTGGGGTTGTAGTCTGGGGGGAAGGGGAGACACAGAAAAGCTCCGTTCTCATCTCACCACATCAAGGGCACGTCCTTCCAGCGTGACCTACCACTTTGCTGTTGATCTTGGTCACTGGACTGAGGAAGTGTTTGTCAGGCTTCTCTGCAGTCCTGTTGTGCTTTCCACATTTGCATCCTGTGCTCTTCCAGAAGAACTGTTTCCTTTGTGATTGTTTTCTTTTGTAATTGTAATTTTTCTCACTCCTGTCATTCTGTATCTTCTCTCTCTCAGTAGGAAGCTGACATTCAGTGCAGGAATAGGAGAAATACCTGCCTTCTATAGGATTTCCCTGGTGCTTCAGATGGTAAAGAATCTACCTGCAATGTAGGAGACCTGGGTTCGATCCCTGGATTGGGAAGATCCCCTGGTGGAGGGCATGGAAACCCACTCCAGTATTCTTGCCTGGAGAATCCCCATGGATGGAAGAACCTGGCAGGCTGCAGTCCATGGGGTCTCAAAGAGTCAGACAGGACTGAATGACTAAGCACAGCACATGCTCTTCTACTTGGAAGTTATAGAAAATAAAGAAAAACTTTTTGTCACTTGCTAAAAGATAATAGAGGGGCTTCCCTGCTGGCTCAGTGTCTAAGCCGGATTAGGTTTGGCCCCTGGATCGGGAAGATCCCTTGGAATAGGAAATGACAGCTGACTCCAGTATTCTTGCCTGGGAAAGCCCATGGACAGAGGAGCCTGACAGTCTACAGTCCATGGGGTTGCAAAGAGCTGGACACGACTTAGTGACTAAACAACAACAAAAGATAATAGAAACAACTAGTTTCTATTTAGAGAATTTCCTTTTGGGGAAGTGTTTTAAAATTTTCCCCATATGTGTAATAGGACATATAGGATTTATTATAAGATTGGTAATTGGATCACTATGAGGGTAGGTATTAATGGAAGTGGCAATGGACACAGTGATGAGGTCATTACCTCTCCCTACGAGAGTATGGGCTCTGAGGACAGTGCTGGGGGGATATTTCATTGTGCTTCATTGCTATTTGAACATCCTTATACCAATGTTCCCACTTTTACAAGAACCAAATGGAAAACCTTAGGTCAAATCATTTTACCTTTTTCAACCTTCAGTTCCGCACTGTTATACCTAGAAGCTATTGCTTGTTTTACCATTCTTAGTGCATCTTTGAGAGATGATTGTTAAATCTGTCATGCTACACTGAAAAGGATAAAACAGGTGTACAATTCCTTAGCCACAATTCTGAAATTAAAATGTTTTTCTAAAAACTGGATGTTATTTCATAACTCCCTTGGCAGCAAATTATGGCGTGACCTGATACAAGGCTATTGACAATTTTTATTTATCTCACTTAGTACAAACATTTACACATTAAGTGGCAGAGATGTGACTGTGTTTGATTACAGAGTGCTGCCCAGACTCCAGAGGGAATATTAGTTAGTTAGTTAATTCAGTCGTTTAGTCATGTACGACTCTTTGTGACCCCATAGACTGCAACACGCCAGGCCTCCCTGTCCATCACCAACTCCCCGAGCTCACTCAAACTCATGTCCATCGAGTCGGTAATGCCATCCAACCATCTCATCCTCTGTGGGAATGTTATAAATATTATATAATATATGACATATGTCCTCAATTATAAGTCTACATTCTTAACATTCCTGAATTCTGAAATACACCTGAGGCAACAGGGGTTCAGAGAAGAGACTATAAATCTCTAAGTTGGGTATCATGATTATTCCCCTGTTATTAAATAGGACTTCTCTCAAACTTTCCCCAAACTCAGGCACTGACTTTTTTTCTTACATTGCAGAGAGAATCACAGCAAACTCACTTATCGTATTTACACTTATAGTATAGTCTCATAATTCTTCAACATCAAAGCTAAGAGGTTTATGAGAAATGTTCTACATTATCAGATGTATAATTTTCCTCTATGGGTAAATACAGCAGGTCACTCAGCAGTGGAGAGCTATACAGATAAGACAAAAAGTCATCTGAAACCCTGCTCTCACATTCCATCTGCTAGGTTGCACAGCCTCTATTGCTGGTTGTAGCCTCTCCTCTGTGATTAAATCCATTTGATGGTACATTTTATTTTTTATCTTTTGGCCACACTGCAAGGCATGTGGGATTTTAGTGCCATTGACAATGTGGAGTCCTAATCACTAGACCTCTAGGGAAGTCCCTGATGGTACATTTTAAGTTGCACACTTGCTGTGCTTTAAAAACATTACTCTTCCTTATCGAATTTTTCTTTCCATTCTGTCACTTTATTTAAGCAGAAGAATTTTTGTGCCTGTACATGTGAAAACAGTATGTAAATTTTGGGCTGGTCCATTACTATCTGGAGGCAAATTTTTTTTTTCCAGTTATTTGGTTAACTTCACCTGTTGATAACCAGGGGAACATTATATTTTTAAACTCTATGTAAAGAATTATCATAATTAAATGCAGTGCATCCCTTAGAACTTCAGTGAGCTCTGAAATCAGCTCTCTAACCTCAAATGCCCCATAGCTAATTTCACATGATGTGTTAGCAACAGGCAGCTAGAAAGCTGAAACCTAAATAGAATCCTAGAAGCAGTTAGAGAAAAGTTGCTTTTTTTTTTTTTTTAAGTTGCTTTTTTAAATAAAAAACTTTCCATCTTAACTCTCAACTTTATATGGCACACGGGGTATGATTTGACCTTTGAATTTTATTTCTCCTGTTTTGTATTCCAGATGGCCTCAGGTACAAATAATAGAAGTATAAAGGAGGCCCTTCTGATTAATAATTTGTGCCTTCCAGTGAACGTATACATGAAAATCTGGGTGGAAATCCAAAGGCCACAGTAGGCCTGTTAGCGCTGAGTATTCACAGAAGGATTGATTGGAACTAACTCTATGAGTTATGTGTAGAACATTATCCTTGAGTTGAGTTATATATATGTCTTAAACATCATGCTTTGTTACAGTTTATTGACTCAGATTCTACTTGTGAGACCAGAGTAAACTGCTGTCTTTTGGAGGTGGGTATTAACTATTTCAATCTGCCCTGATGAAGCAGATTGTATTTTTCTGAAGTTTTGCATACACATTAGTACCCATCGCTTGAGTCTCTAAGAGGCCTCTGAATATTCAGAAATTTCCAAATGACAAGGTAAAAATCACATAGGTGAGAACGGTCTATTGGTTCCAGACAATTCTCCGATCAACCACATCCAGCTGGAGACAAGATTCCTTCCCAATCAAATACTTCTGGCCAACGTTTGATTTAAGAGGAGAATTTTACAAGATTTTTTCCCATTTTTCACACATCACTTTTTAAAAAATACAAACTCAGGTATTCAGGGGGAACAACAAAAGATAAGATGGTAGGATGGTATCACCAACTCAGTGGACATGAGTTTAAGCAAACTCTGGGAGGTGATAGGACAGGGAAGCCTGGCGTGCTACAGTCTGTGGGGTTGCAAAGAGTCTGACACGACTTAGCAACTAAGTAACAACTGGTATTCTAGCCAGAGGTGGTTTCAAAAGTATAATGTACTGTCTCTCACCTAAAAAGGTGATGCTGTTTGAATCACTTTTGCTATGATGAGGAGCAGCATTTTTCTGATGTGTCATCATATTCTCTCTCCAACGTCCGTGACCAATGGACACCGGGACTCCTTGGAGAGGATCCTGGGGTGGAGGCATGCGTGGTTTGTGAGAAACCACAGGAAGAAAAATTTAGAGGAAACTGAAGCTTGTAAGGAGCTGCCAAATCACGTTTAAACCTTTAACACCTTTCCTCACCCAAGTACTAAAGATTTTCATCTTAAAACTACCTCTTTATTTAAATTAGGGGTTTTGTCTTTGGTCGCTACAAAGAGTTCCTTTTGCATCTTGCTAAAGGCGCCCTATTTTCCTTCATACATTTGTTACTCCTTCATACTGGAAACTGGAAGATGAGGCAAAATGAATTCAGGCAGGAGTCTGAGGAAGCTGAGTCCACAGAAGCACCAGATGCTTTCTGCTTCTAAGTCACTAATCTTCCCCTCATTTTGAGCTTAGGAGACTGTTACCTGCAACGCTAGGCTGTGCTTAGTGACTCAGTCATGTCTGACTCTTTGCGACCCTATGGACTATAGCCCTCCAGGCTCCTCTATCCATAGGGATTGTCCAGGCAAGAATACTGGAATGGGTGCTATGTCCTCCTCCAGGGGATCTTCCCAACCCAGGGATCGAACGCAGGTCTCCTGAATTTTTGGCAGATTCTTTCACGTCTGTGCCACCAGGGAAGCTTGCAAAGCTGCTGCTGCTGCTGTTAAGTCTCTCTTCAGTCGTGTCCGACTCTGTGCGACCCCATAGACGGCAGCCCACCAGGCTCCGTCATCCCTGGGATTCTCCAGGCAAGAACACTGGAGTGGGTTGCCATTTCCTTCTCCAGTGCATGAAAGTGAAAAGTGAAAGTGAAGTCGCTCAGTCATGTCCGACTCATAGCGACCCCATGGACTGCAGCCTACCAGGCTCCTCCATCCATGGGATTTTCCAGGCAAGAGTGCTGGAGTGGGTTGCCATTGCCTTCTCCGCTTGCAAAGCTAGGGGCAACTAATAATACAAGCTGAATTGTATCTGTCTTTAAATCTTGTGTTGAAACCATCCATAAATCTGACGTTAAGGATAAAGAGGAAAGTTACACTCCAACGTGTACTTTCTACAGATGTGCCCCATTCTGAAATACAGAAACTGTATCTTAAAATATAAGGGTAAGATCTTTGTAGTTAAGATGGGGCATAACTTGCATATATGTTGTATATATTTGCTTAGAACGTATGCTCGATTAAGTGGCTTTAGCTCAATGTTCATAAAATAAATGTAAACATTGATACTGCAGCAAACTGCAAGCTTCAATATCAGAAAAAAAATCAGTAAAAGACACGGCTGACTTTTAAATGAGTTAATTTGATTATATCACCACAAAAGACCTTCACACTGAAAGAGAAACAAATATGGCTAATTTGACAGGAGTGACTCAAAGTGGTAAGTTGCTAAAAAATAATATCAACTTCTCCCAAATGAGGACGAAGAGTAAAACGTTCAAGCTATATTTAGGTTAACCATTTGAAAAGTAGTTGTGAGGGTATTTTTTTAAATACTGAAAAAAGACACTTTTATATGGAAAGAATTGGAAATCCTTACTTTCCTGTGAATAGTGTCATCATTAAAAATAAAAAAAAGACCACAATTACTCTTCCCGTGCACTTTCAGCAGGAGAAGACGTTACAGAATAAGCACGAGCAGCAGCTCTCTGGTTCGTTCACCACAGTCAATGCTAGTGGTAAAGGACGTTTTTACGTCATGGGGACGTGCATCTGAACTTCACTGAGATCAGTTTGGGGAGCAGCTCCCAGATCCAAAGTTTTGTGCAGCCCTGAACATCCCTCTTGTTTCAAATCTTGTGTAATCTGGAAAACCCAAATTACATGAGGTCAATAATGATGTATGTTTGCCAAGGCTACGCAAAATTGAGAGAGGATCACTGTCTTCATTGTATTCATATCAGTTTCCTAAGACTGTCCTAACAGAATTTACTGTCTTACCATTCTGGAGGCCAGAAGTCCCAAATCAAGGTGTCAGCGGGGCTGTGCATCCTTGGAAGGTGCGGAAGAAAGGTCTGTTTTCGGGCTATGTCCAAGCTTCCAGTTGTTCCTTGGCTTGTGGTCCCATAACTTCAGTCTTCACAGGGCTTTCCGTCTGTGTGTGTCCATGTGTCCAAATTCCCCTTTTTATAAGAGCACTAGTCATATGGGATTACAGGCCTATGCTGTTCCTACACCATGCCCATGCTTACTCACTCAGTTAGGTCCGACTCTTTGCCACCCCGTGGACTGTAGCCCACCAGGTCCCTCTGTCCATGGTAAGATTACTGAGTCAGTTGCCACTTCCACTCCTGAGTATCTTCCTGATCCAGGGATGGAACCCATGTCTCTGTGTCTCCTACATTGGCGGGCAGATTCTTTGCCACAGTGCCACCTGGGAAGCCCATATTCCTATATGAGCGTATCTTAATTTTCTAATTATACCTGTGATGATCCTATTTCCAAATAAGGTCTGAGGTGCTTGGGCTTAAGACTTCAGCATATGCATTTGGTGTGAGAGGACACAGTTCAATCCCTAACATTCATCAAGTAGATTTCCTGTGTGTCAACCTCCGTTCCACCTCTGCTACCGGATGGGGTTGCTTCTAACTTTTCCAATGGAAAAAAGTTCCCAAGGAAATGACCCTGTGTAGAGGGGAGGCCGGTGAGAAATTCAGCTGGTAGTGAATTTTCAACTTGAGTTTGACATCATTTTCCTTCTTGGTGAGTGCAGACTGAAACAGCAATGAAGACTCTCAAATCTATAATGTCAGTCTTGTCAACAAGGAAATCTGCATCACTGTCCTTCCAAGTGAATCGTTTCATGGGCTTTCACTGTGATTTCACAGCTTCGGTAGTTCAATTCCCAGTCGACTATCCCAAAGAGAAATCAAGTGCTCTTTTGCTTATTCTTGATGTGGTTGTAGGAGACTAGAGAAATAACCATTCACAGAGAGAACATCCAGAATTAGTGGACCAGGATTAATACCTGTCGGGAAACGGGGATAAAAAGAACTCACCTAGAAGGCAGAGAAATTTCTGCTGGAGGGTGGAAGGTCCCATGGCAGCTCCAGCCCATGGCAGCAATTTCTTCACTCTGGTGAAGTTCATCTAAGTTCAACGTTATACAGACCAACCCCTCCTCTTCAGGACTTTCCAAATTCATTCTCCTCCTTTTACCTTCTCCTTTTCTGATAACTGGCAAGATCATTTGAAGTGATCTGAAACCAGATTTCAAATTCTAATTGAGGATTTGAAAGCTGATGGCCAAATCATGGGCCTTCTCAGGGAGCTCAATGGATAAAGAATCTGCCTGCAATGCAGGAGACACCACAGATTTGATCCCTGCATCGGGAAGATCCCTTGGAGGACAGAGCAATCCACTCTAGTATTCTTGCCTTGGAGAATCCTATGGACAGAGGAGCCTGGCAGGCTACAGTCCATAGAGTCACACAGAGTTGGACATGACTGAAACGACTGTGGGCCAAATGACTTACGATTTCTGGTAAAATTTATACCTCTTTCCTCTTACTCTTGGGTAAGGGTAAATGGCCAAAAATAAAAAGGAGAGTGGGAAAAAATGGCTACAGAGAAAACCAAAGATAAAAGCAAAAAGTAATCAAATTAGAGAGATCATATTCAGAAAACAAGGGCTAAATGAGAAGGGGGAGGGAGTTAATAGCCGATGTAAAAAAAGTGTTAGAAAACACAAACCTGTTGCTGAATAAGAGATTATTCAATTTCAAAACAGTAACCAAGACAAAAAGTAGTCCTTTCCCAAGTCTTTGCCCCCCAGGAAGTCCCTCATTCTCATCAAATCCCCGGGGATTTTGGATAAAGAAGGGCAGATCCAGAGTCTCCAACAATGATCTCATGGCCTCTGATCCAGAATGTGTATCCATGATTCAGATTCTGCTGATGTGGGGCGTGTGGCCATGCCTTTCCGCAAAGACAGACACATCGATTTATCTCGTAGTTTCGGGACTCTGTAGTGGCTTGAAGGCATGTTTTCTTCTGTATTGTTTGATCCCTAAGAATAGGCATGGCCAGTGGGATCCTGTCAGTTTGCTTTCTTAGTTTCTTTCCCTTTTTTAAAATTTATTTTTAATTGAAAGATAATTGCTTTACAATATTGTGTTGGTTTCCGCTGTACAGCAGCCTGAGTCAGTCAAAAGTATACATATATCCCCTCCCTCTTAATGCTCCCTCCCACCTCCACCCCCCATCCCACCCCTCTAGGTCAGCACAGAGCACTGGATTGAGCTGCCTGTATTATATGGCAACTTCCCACTAGCTATCTGTTTTACATATGATAATACATATGTTTCCATACTACTCTCTCAATTCATCCAACTCTCTCCTTTCCCCTGCTGTGTTCACAAGCTTGTTTTCTATGTCTGAGTCTCTATTCCTGCCTTGCAAATAGGTTCATCAGCACCGTTTTCCTAAATTCCTTATCTAGTTTCTTTATTGTCATTTGGATATTCTGGGGAAGAATGTGCTTCCTTCCTGTCTTGTCTAGGTTGTTGGCAGAATCCCATTTTGGGGGGCTCTAGAATTGTGGACCTTGTTTCTTTTCCAGCCATCAGCTGGGAGCTGTTTTCAGCCCCTGGAGACCGCCCTTACTCCCTGCCACGTGGCACCCTTCATCATCAAAATCAGCAGTGGAGAACTTTTCCATGTTGAGCCCTCCTTGTTCTTCCAATCTCTTAGTTACTTGTTTTTTGCAACTAGTCAGAGAAAATCCTCTTTCTTTAAAGGGCTCATATAATTAGGTCAGGCCCATTGGGATAATCTCCCTATTTTTAAGGTCAACTAGGTTGGAACCTTAATTACATCTGCAAAATCCTCTTGTTGCAGAGTTTGACTGAATAACTGGGGAAAGGAGTGTACATGTCAAGGGCTGGGAAACTTGGGAAACCATCTTAGAATTCTGCCAGCCACAGTACCCTTCCTACACTGAATTTTAGCAGTGGTTCTGCAGAAACAGTAACAGGCCAATTTGCTATATGTATAGACATATATCTCTAAATAACAGAAGACTACAGATATTGCATGATATATTTTTCAAGATTGCTACAGTGTTTTTTAAAAAAACATCTAACCATTTATAAAAACAGTTCTTAATACCTTTGCATCAGAGTGGCTTGAAAATCAGAGTGATGGATCTCCAGAGTTGAGGGAGTCAATGGTGGTCACTATAGGGAGACTGGTTCTTAGGAGAAATTGTAGGACCTTGTGTGGCCCCATTATCAGGCCAGCTCCCTTCAGTTTGTTGATTGAATAAGCACTTAATATGATCATTTTCTCTTAAGTCTGAATTTTGTAGCAAGAACATAAACTTGTACTGAGGGCTCAATTTTGTTAGCATAATAATAAATCTTAGACATAGAATCTGAAATAAATAAAACAAAAAAATCTCCTTATAAAATATTTTGGAAAATATTGTGAATTGTAAAGACCAAAATAAAAAGATATAATCACACCACCCAGATTCAACCGCTGCTAAGTTTTTGACTTTTTGTCTCAGTCATTTTTTCTCTTTCCCTATATATAAACATATGTGTTAGTCAGGACCACATAGTAATCTGAACAGAAAATTTACTATAAAGGACTACTAACTATGACACAGGCATAATTAGGAAGGTGAAAAGAGAAGTCTGAAGAATACCCTAGGGCTGAGAGAGAACATCCCAGAGCAGCACAATTTCAAAGGGAGCCCTCCTCCAGAGACAGATGGCGATCTGGCTGGAAGGGAGGACATGCCTGCAGCCTCACTGGTTGGATTCATTCTCTGGACATGCCTGCAGCCTCACTGGTTGGATTCGTTCTCTGGGCTGCCTGAACCAGGACTGGTCCACCGCTGCTGGGCAAGCAGAAGACACACCTCTGCAGGACAGGTGCTCAGAGGCAGTCGGGGGAGTGAGAGGCACCTTACTGGTGGGACAGGGTGATGGTGGTCTCACTGGGAGCGCCACTGCAAGTGGTCGCTGGCTGGGGGAGCGGCGAGTGCTTTCAGAGGGGCTGCACACGCTGGGTGGGTGGCTGGCACAGAGGCCTCTGACTGTGGGGAAGGAGTAAGAAGAGAAACAAAGGGAAGCTTCTGAACCAGGAGGGGAAGCTTCTTCTTCCTACATTGTCTCTCCCGCTCCCTCTAGAACAAACCTAATGTGGAGCTCACTGCAAAGGAAAAATGTTCGAAGGGTCCAGTCCATTAAGGCAGATGTAATGAAAGTGGGTTTGGAGCCGAGAGGCAATATATTGCCAGGCTGAGATCACAATATATATCTCATTTTGTAACTTGCTTGGCTTACTTAACATACTTGAAACACTTTCCCATATGATAAAAATAGTCTTCTGCAACATAATTTTTAATGGATATGTGATATTCTGTTTTATGGGTGACTCATAACTTATTTAGGCAATACCCATTTGGGGGACTGAGGTTATTTCTAACCTATATTGATTATAAACAGTGTTGTAATAAATATTCTAGGAGTCAGTTCCTTAGGATGAAGTCCTAGCAATGGGATTTCTGGGTCAAAGAGTATATCCATTCTTCATATTTTTGATGCACACACTGAAATTTCCCTTCAGAAAGATAACAGTATGTCTTAAAGCATTAAGTACCGGTAAACTTACTGCATTTCATTTTTAATGTGTACTAATTTTAAAAACATGCTAATTAAGTGAATTTCATGATGATAATGAAATAGTCTTGGATAAAACAATTTTTATAACAGCATTTAATAATGAGTGATACCAAAGACTTACTTAAAATGTTAATGAAGTGGCTATTAGTACCAGTGCCAAAGAGAAAAAAATGCTCAGAACTTACAAATGAAGACTCTGATTATTCTAAACATAAATTTCAAACTGTAAACACAAAACCTATTGGAACCAACCATTTTTATGGTTTACAAAGGAAGAGACAGAAATTTAACAGTCTACTCCAAAAGGATTGCTTTTTTAAAAAAATCAGTAATAATTAGATTTCTCGTTTTTAGTCAAAAAAATACAATGGAAAAAAAATACCTAGAAAGAAAAAAGAGACTGTCAAGTTGCTCAGACTCTGTTCTTCCACTGCAGAGGGTATGGGTCTGAAAATTAAGATCCTACATGCCTTGTGGCTCAGACAAAAAAAAACCAGAAAGAAAAAACATGAAATCAAGAAGGAAGGATGGAAGGGAGGAAGAAAGGAATGAAAGAAAGAGAACAAGAAATTAGGAAGATTTAACAAAAAAGGCAGGGTAAAGTCATTATGGGAAATGCTATGGAAGTTTCTCAAAAAAAAAGAGTAAAACCATGCTTGTGTGCATGCTAAATCACTTCAGTTGAGTCCAACTCTTTGCAACCCTATGGATTGTAGCCCTCCAGGCTCCGCCCTTTAGGCTCCTCTGTTTATGGACTTCTCCAAGCAAGAATGCTGGAGTGGGTTGGCATGTATTCCTCCAAGAGCCCTTCCTAACCCAGGAATTGAACTTGCGGTTCTTATGTCTAAGTAAAACCATATGACCTAGCAATCCCACTTCTGGGTGTATATCCAAAGGAAATGCAAACAGAATATTGAAGGGATATCTGTACTAGAATGTTCATTGCAGTATTATTCACAATAGCCAAGACATGGAATTAGCCTAAGTATCCATCAATGGAGGGATAGATAAAGAAGAGGTGAAATATATATATAGTATCTATTATAATATAATTATAATTTAACAATTAGAATATAATATAATTATAATATTACTTTATAATTATAATATAACAATAATATATTGTACATATGATAGTATTCAGTCATTAGGAAGAAAGAAATCCTCATTAGGAAGAAAGAAATCCTGCTATTTGTGACACCATGGTTGGACCTTGAGAGTATTATGCTAAGGGAAATAAGCCAAACAGAGGAAGACAAATACTGCATGGTATCATTTATATGTGGAATAAAACAAAAAAAGACTTAAAACTCATGGAAATAGTGAGTAAGGAAGTGTTGCCAGGGAAGAGGGGTGGGAGAATATGGAGAGATTGGTAAAAGGATACAGACTTAGAGACATAGGATAAACAAGGTCTGAGGATATAATGGAAAAGGTGGTAACCATAGTTGAGAACACTGTATTGCATAATTGAAATTTGTTAAGATATGAATAGAATTTAAATGTTCTCCAAAAACACACACACACACAAAAAAGATAATTGAAGTGATTGATGTGTTAATTAACTTGGGACAAATTCCTTATGATGTACATGTATATTAAATCACAGCAATGTATGCTTTAAATATCTTACAACTGAATTTATCAATTATACCTCAATAAAGCTGAAATTAAAAATTTTTTAAAAAGAGGCAGAAAGGAGAGAGTAATGAAGAAAAGAACAAAAACTAGAAGGAAAGAAAATATGAAAGAGTGCAAAAATAGAAGACAGGCAAAGAAGAGAAAACAAGCAATTTAAGCAAACTCCATTTCTGGGATGGTAGTATTTAGTTGACTAATATCAAAACATTTTTAAGTGCTAGGAATACACAGCTTAAGAAAGACATGCTTTCGGGAAATAAGTCTTAATTGCTCAACGTGCCAGACTAGTGGAGATGGCGGTGTCTTTGTGGCACTTATGTGGAGGTGCCCTGTCATCATGGAAGTTAGTATAGAGGGCATGCATTTCTGCAGCACAGAGGAGCCAGATAATTCATGGGGTTTCAAGAGTCGGACATTACTTCGCGACTAGAGAGAGAGAGAGACACACACAGTCTCCAGGGCTTTCATTTGCTGTTAAATGCCTCAAAATAAGCGGCACATGTGTCTGAACAAAGAAGCTTTGGTGTCCACACAGGGAGTACTTCTACCAGGGGGTGGTAGAATTTACCTGCTGACTGGTTGCTCACGGCAAGCTGATTTCTCAACAGGTGGGATGCAGGCCTGGCTTGCAAAGGAGCCAGAACAATGTCAGGGCTGCTGAGGGGAGGTGGGTCTTCCCATGTGGCCTGCATTCCAGTCCTGGTACATGTTCTCTGGAGGCCACAGGGTCATCACGCCAGAAAGGGTGGTGCAAAAGACCTGGAAAACATTGGGAGAGCCAGTGCTCTCTGTGCTTAGGATGCAGTTTTTTCTCTGAGCTTGTTCTGACAATTATTTTTGGCACAAAGAGCTCTATCAAATGTGGTGAACGTAAGTCAGTAAGGTTGAGGCATGGATGGTTGTTCAGAATATGGGGTTCACACTACTCTTTGGAAAGAAAGAAATTCGTTGCTACTCCTCTGCTATTTCCCTGATCTGTTTGGGAGCTGGCAAACCGATTTGATAAAACAGTGATAGATTTGTCAGATTAAGATAGTAATTTACTTCCATTAATTTGAGAGACATCGGTGTCTCACAGTGAGAAGAAATATGGCTACCCCGGTGGGATACATTTAAATTCATTAGATTTCCCGGCTTTCATCTGAGACATTGAGACTTTTTCTTCTCAGCCGATAAAGCCTTTCAATTTTTACTTCAAATGGTACTAAACAAGCACTCATCAATTTATACTTTAAATTCTCTTAACAATATCCGGGTTGGATGAATCTGTTTAATTAGCAGTGGGTTGATGCTTTCTTGGCCCTCTGCAAGTACAGTTACTAGAATAAAAGAAAGGCATGGAAAGCTGCTGGTTGGAAAAACATGCCTCCTATGATGGCGGGGAACCAGAAGAGACATTCTCCCAACAAATGTTAACCCAGGGAAAAAAATTTGAATATATACAAAAGATTAAATTAGCAATAGATGAATGGCAAATGAGAAAGCTTCCAGTGACCAGACTTTCTCAGGAGCCAACCTTTAACAATATGGATTATTTCGGATAATTCATGGTTTGCCACCCTTCATTCTTTGTCTCCACTATAATATCCAGGGCACATCTTAGACAGATAATTAGGGCATTATCATATGCCTTAACTAAGTCGGACAAATTGCCTTGCACTTCTTGGTAAACCAACCTCAGGCTCTGTCATTAGCCTTGTCTAATTGTTCCAAATAAAGTCTTTGCCTTTTTACCGCATCAACTTTATTTGTCAATACTCAAGCAAGAGTGACTGTTTCCTTTCCTGTCGGGCTTCATGAATACGCTAGTCACTAGGTAACCTTACAGTTAATCCAGGCCACAGCATGGTAAAATGTAAGAAAATGTAAAGGTCAAAAACATGTTTCTATTATGAAAAAAATGAATGATAATGACATAATTTTTTCAGCTCATCAGGCTCTTTGCTAAGTGCTGCTGTTATTGCCAGATCAGTAGTGTATAACAAAGAAGTGCTTTCTGTAGCCTGCTTCATTAGTCTGCCCCGTAGGACCTCACCTCCAGACCTTTCACTAATCTGTTGGCCAGCTCAATAGTCTTGTTAGTTCTATTCACTTCTTCCTGACAGCGGATTTTCTCAGCTGTAGCCCTTGCAGAGGCCATGGTTAAGGCAGCCAGGTTTGTGTCTAGTTCCTTTAAATAAAAACAGTGAGAGACAACTTTGGACATTGTCAGAACAAGGAAAAAGATCTCCACTGACTTATTTTATATTGCAGAAAGTTAAATTATACAGTGTGCCCCAGAAGTAAACACACCCTCAGATGGGAGGCTGTGCCAATTCACACAATGAGAAGGTGCAGTGGGGAAAATGGAAGAAAAGGATATTCGGCAGTTTATGTAATTTTTGTTGTTTGTTCAAAACAGCACCAAGGGGGGAAAAATAGGAAACACACACAAATTCAAAATCCTAGAGGGAAATGGAGAATGCCATTTTCCAGACGAATTACCTGAATTCATGAAGATTTAATACATTTGATTCGCGTGTACCATTAGTGCCAATAACACACTTAATACAATGTGTCCCAAAACATTTTGCATTGAGAGCCTATGGCAAGATAAAACCCAGGGGAAGCTTTTAAGTTGGGATTTGAAGAGCTGTGAGGAATCAACAGCTCAGGGGGAGGGAGCCCCAGTGCGGGGGAGCTGGGGGAGCGTGGAGAAGAGCAGAATTTCCAGCTGAGGATGTAATGGAGATGGGGAGATGGGGGGTCCCAGGGAGCTGCTGCTGGGGTAGGTGGAGTTCAGGGAGGAAAAACAGAAAAACAAGGTTGTGAGTATAGTGTGTGCAAGAGACTTGACTGGCTCTTTGCAAGAGGCAGATTGTGAGAGGAGGGAGATTTGGAGAAGAAAAGGCAACCTTCAAAAAGAATCATGGCTCAAATAGCAAAAGAACTATTTGTGTGTGTGTGTGTGTTTGATTTGCTGATCTTTTTCAAGAAATCACCTACTCAATGAAAGAACCTCCATAAAGACAGGGAGATGGCTGATGCTCACCACAGTACGTTGGGAAGGCATTTGTAGTGGCAAGGGATAAAGCTCATGACATTGTGTAGAATTTTGCTCATAGTAGTTTTATGAAAAAAAATGTTAGCACTGGAAATAACTGGATAGAACCACAAAAACTCTCTTCAGATATATAACATATATAAGAATCTCATGATTCCTTTGATATGACTACCCGTTACTATTCTGAATCTGTTTTCTACTTAGGAAAAATGAGGCCAACAGCCTGACAGGAAATGGGAAAAAACTGTTTATAGAACCTTAGGGAAGAACCTCAGCTGGTACTTCTCGGGCTCATGGAATTCTTTCTCAGACTTGTCCTGATCTAGGCACCACTTAAAATTCCTCAAGCCAAGGAAACAACCCCCCTCCAACCTTCTGAATTTTCTTCTTCCCTCCCTTCTTTCCAGACAGCTGGCTCATGGTTGTCCACTTGCAAAACCAATGTAAACCATTAAACTGGACTAGGAGGGAAGACCAGATACTGCAAAGTCTTGTCTCATGTCTTATGATATCCATTTGCATTAACGGTAACACAGATGGCGAGTGGCAAGCTTCCATTAAGAAGAACATTAGCCTCTAGTTTCTAGAATCCTCTGATCAATCATTAATGAGGCATAAACGGCTACTGGATTAGCTTGCTAGGGCTACTATAACAAAGTTCCAGAAACTGGGTGGCCTAAACAGCAGCTATCTATTGTCTGGCAGCTCTCCAGGTTAGAAGTCCAAAATCAAGCTGCTGGCAGGCTGGTTTCTTCTGAAGGCAGGGAGAGGAGTCTCCATGCCCGTCTCCTAGCTTCAGGGGTCTGTTGGCCATCTTTGGTGCTCCTTGGCTTATAGACACCTCCCCCCATGTCTGTGTTCATCTTCACGGGCCATTCTGTGTGAATGTTTTTAAATCTCCCATTTTCATAAGGACAGCAGTATATTTGGTGCCCTCCTTTTAACTTGATTAACTCTGCAAAGACCCTATTTCCAAATTCAGTCACATTCTGAGGTGCTGAGTTAGCACCTCTACAAATGAATTTGGGGAGCACGCAACTCAGCCCGCAGGAGCTGCCAAGTGCCAGACACTGTGCTGCTAACTTGAAGGGGAAGGGTGGCACCAAGATGAATAAGGTATGGCCCCTGACCTCCCCGGCTGGCAATTTAGTGAGAGAGGCGGGTTGATATGCAAACGAAGGCAAATAAAAGAAGGGAATTTATAGCCAACTACAGCCTCGCTGGGCCTAAGGGAGTGGGAAGCCCGGGCCGATTGTTTCTGGGGAGGGAGGGGAGGAGAGCTTGGCCCAGGCTTTGACTCGAATTCCCCCTTTATTCGTGGGCCTGCGGGCGTGTGGTCCCTCACCGCTCCCGGAAGTAGCTGCAGTGGGTGCCCAGCTGAGGGCTGGGTCGCGAGGCCAGGGTCCCGGTGCCTCCCTGTCAGGCGGGGAGTGAGCCCCTCGTCCTGTCACGGGTGGATGGGAGAGCAGAGCCCTGATGTTCCGGGTCAGGAGGAAGGGAGAGCACCCAGCGCAGACGCCTGCAGGGGCGGGGTGGGCGCTGTCTTTAGCCCACGTGCGTCAGGGACCCAGAGCTGGGGCGGGGCGCGAGGGGTCCCCGCAGCGGCCTCGCAGCTGCACAGCCCTTGGGAAAAAGCAGGCCCAGGATGTCTCTTCAGGTGCCTTCCTGTTCTCTAACCTAAATTCCTCCTGAGACCCTTCCCTGCGGCCCTCTCTTCGCCCTGAGAAGGCCAGAGAAGGTCTAATCAAAGCAACTGCAGCAGCTTGAGATTAGTGCCCTTTGTGGACTGTTACCAAATTTCAAGGATTTATGGTTCAACTGTTCTTTGGAGGATCATTTGAGTTCCTGCTGGAGGGACCGAACAGGTGGGAAATGGAAAAAAGAAAGGCGGGGATGCCGGAAGAGAGGGGAGGGGGCAGGAGAGAGAAGGGACTTCTTCGAAAGGGGCCCAAACCAGACTGAGTTTTTTAGTTTTTTGTTTTTCCTCTTCAAATCCACCACTTCCCAGAGTTACATCTCTAAAACACTGAGTGATTCCCCACTAACAGCAATTTGTTACTACTCCCATCACCTCTAGGACAAAATCCAGACCCCTTGGCACATCATGCTGAACCTCCCAGCCAGGCTCCAGACTCCTGCCTTCTTCTCAAACTGCCCTCCTCCTCTTTCCTACCCTGACCTCTACCCTGCCTCACAGACGTAATTCCCATTCCTTTGCCACACCCTGGAGCTGTGTCCTTGCTGTTCTCTCTGCCTAATATTCCAAACTTATTCCTCATTTGAATATGTCACCTCCTTTGCAAAAGCTTTCTCTGAACCCCAGGCAAAAGCAGTCACGCCTCCGTCCTCCTCTAAGTTGGCACAGCCTTGTTGCTCATAGTACAATAGAAATAATATTGTATTATAATTATATATTTCTCATCCATCTCCCCAAGGAGACTGTGAACTACTGCAGGAGAGGATCCTGACCTGATTCACCTCGGAGGTCCCAGCACCAGCGCATGGCCCAGCGTGTAGCTGATACACAGTCAGCCTTTGCTGAATGAACGCCTATTTGCAGGGCTTAGGAAAGAGAGGGGAAGGCAGAAAGTAATGAGGAAGGTAGACGAGATGAGGGGAAGAAGAAGACAGCAGAGAAGCAGGAGCGTTCTGATTCTTCACAGCTCCAAGTTCTCTCATTCATTGGATAATTATCACTTACAGGGTTAACCACTAGGTGGTACGCCAGGAACTGGAGATGTGGAGATGAAAGATACAGTGTCTGTCTTCAAGAAGCCACCATTTAGGTGGTGTTGGGGGAGGGGATGCACAAGAAGGAGGTAACAGGTGAAGGGACAACCAATGAGCAGATCAGTGTTAAACGCATCGTGACGGGGAGGGACAGAGGGCCACTCATCAGGCCTGCAGGAGTGGAGGTGTTTTGACGATTAAATAGGTGTGCTGAACAAGAGTAACGGATGGAAAACAAAGGAACAATATTAAGAAAACTATTGATGTTGGATTTGTAGAGGAAAGTTTCTTAAATTTAGAACCTTTAAGAAATCTATTTATTTATTTTATGCAGTGCTCGGGGTCACTGTTGCTGTGCGCTCGCTCTCTCCAGTTGCAGCTAGTGAGGGCTTGCTCTCCTGTTGCTCCTCGCTGGAGCAGGGGTAGAACCCATATTGCCTGCATTGGCAGGCGGATGCTTAAGCACTGGACCACCAGGGAAGTCCAGATTTAGTGCTTTTAATGCTTATTTTTGTATTTGAAACTGACCCAACTTTGCACAGTGTTTCTTGAGGTACAGATCTTTTGGTTCTCTCTAGAATATTTACAATGGTAACTGAGATATTTGAGATTGGCCAAGAAATATAGGAGCTTGGCTTCCCAGGTGACGCTAGTGATGAAGAACCTGCCTGCCAGTGCAGGAGACTGAGCACAAGGAACATCGAATTCAGCCACCTGGGAGGTTTCTTCAGATTTGACCTTATTCATTTTATCGGTAGGAAACGATTTATCCTTTTATTGAGGAAACTGTTTTTTTTGATTCATTTGGGTTTTTGTTAGTGAAGTTGTGAACCACTCATTCCACCCCAGGGTCTGTCTCCCCCAATGCACGGTAGACTGGATGTGTGAAGCTGGGTGCCCGTCCGCCCTAGAGCAGCACCAAGGGGTCACGTCATTGCGTTTCCTTTAGAGGGGCTGGAGACTTCCAGCTGGCATGATTTTTCTTTTAGGTCGTCTTTTGTTTGACTATAGTCTTTCCCAACACTCTGAGAAGAAGTGCTAAACAGAAGAAAGATAATATCATTCTTCCTGCATTTTCCCATATGGCTGATAATAAGACATACCCCTCTCTTACAGGATGTGCATATCAATGTGGTTAATATGAATTTTTTTTAAGTGTCCAAATCCCTTTCTCTTCTGGCTTCCTTCTCTTTTTTTCCTTCCTTCCTTCTTTCTTTTTTTTTTTTAAAAGCATTGCCCTTTTCAAAACAAGGGGAGAGTCAGCATAGTTCCCGTGCTGACCGTGATCCAACGGTGTCACATCACTATGGCAATCGCTGCCCAGGGCAGGAATGCAGAGCAGCTGTAATTGTGCAACGCCTTATTGCTGGTGCATGTCAATCAGAACCTATGAATTGAGAAAAATTTGCTCTGTTCATTCTGTTAAATGATGTATCCAATTAAACCTGTTAGAATTCATGATCTTCAGTCAAGGTTAAATGAAAGTAGTTACTCCTGTCAGCTAGGTGATTAAATGCTGCCTACATCAGGCACATTTATGTGCAAAATTAAAATTTTGGTATAAAGCATGAATCTTTATGCATGCCAGTTAATTATCTTGCGGTTCCTCCACTTATTAAATGCCCACTGCATTTCTTCTTAATCATCAGCTTCCTTTCAAAACTTATTTCATACTTCACATTACACCAGATTTCAATGTTTAAATGAAATGCTTTACCAGTGAAAACTTCCTCTTTTTGAGGGCTTGGCTCTACTATGCTACTGAAAATAATCATTATTAACATTTTCTCATTATTATGTACAAGTGTTTCTAGAAGCCAGTTTGACTGATGCCAGGGCATTCTGAAAGTGATCCCTGTTCAGATTCCACCGAGAGTTGGGTCTAACCTGGGTTCAGCTTCCTGAATTCCTCCTTCCCTCAACCACTCCAGGCTGCCATGTGCAATGCCTCTTGCTGAATGTAGGGTCCTATTTCTTTTTCCTTTCTGATCTACTTTGAGTAGATACAAAATGGGCACAAATATAATCATGAAATGAGTTACTACTGTACATCAAAGTACCTTAGAAATTGCTGGGGGTAGGGTGGGGGACACTGCTTCTTCCACTTAAAAAAAATAAAAAGAGACCTAACCACTTCAGACCTGGAGAAGGGAATGGCAACCCACTCCAGTACTCTTGCCTGAAAAATCCCATGGGCAGAGGAGCCTGGCAGGCTACAGTCCATGGGGTCGCAAAGAATCAGACACGACTGAGCGACTAACATCAACCACTTCAGGTCTCAGGCATACATAAATGTTGCCTCTTCTGTTTGGTTTTAAAATGAATGAAAAGTACAAGGTAGAAATAACACAATTCCATAGTACCTGTGGTTCCTAAATATAACATTACAGGAGCGGTAGGATGCCGCAAAAACACTCTAGCAAATACTTCTCTTAAAAGTGTTTCACACTATAAGTTAAGTGTTTCTACTTTTGGGGACTATTTGTTTATTTTTGCTAGGAAAGATTCAATAATATTTGCATAGAATTAAAAATTTTGCAACGCACTTTCTTTTACTGATGTTATTAATTTCAGATGTTTGTTTCTCTCTTTCTGAGGCAGATGTTATCCTTATAAATTTTAAAACTTAAAAATAAACTACTTTTTTATTGATTCACAGTAATAATACTAATGAAGTCAGTATTATTGAAATCGATTTCCATTGTATTTAATTCTCTGTGCCTTAGTTTCTCAGTCTTTTCTAACCACAAAGCATTCAAGAATCACAAGAAAAATATCTTTAAAGATGAAAAATATAAGTTCTCAATTTAGTTGTTGCAAGTGTTTAAATAAAAATACTTCCCCTACTGGAAAGTTATGAAATGTTCTTCTTAAATAAACTTGAAAGGGGCCAATTTCCATGAGAATGAAAACAGATTTATTAACAAATGGAATGGAAAAAGTATTTTTCACTGAATAATATTAATGAATTAACCAGTGGTTAGTGACGCTGAGCAGCTGCCTATGTGGGAATGTGTTAGAAACTCATTTTTACTGCAAATGTCCCCTCAGACATGCCCCATGTCAATAACAATGCCCTGTTATCCTTCTTGAATTTATAGCTTTCCTTAACATATACCAATATTCAAGGTCAACTTTTTTTTTTTTAAAGGAAATCTAGCATTAGTGTGTTGAAGAAATGATGAAACTGGAGCTCAAACAAATGTCAGTCCTTCATCTGTTGCAAAGACCAGCCTCATCTAGTGATGTGAGTGACTGGACCAGGATCTTGGAAGGTAGGGAGTGGGCCATCGTGTGGCAGAGGTGGTTACAGAGCCCGGGAGTGCTTGGTCACCTTGGAACCCTCTTGGTGGCTGCAAGGCTGATCCCAGCCTTCAGGAAGAGGCAGGTGTAGACGGTGGCTTTTTGTGCTGCTTATGCCCTTGCATTGGGTCCTTATTCACTCGGCTCGCCTGCTCTTTAAGAGCTGCTGCTGAGAGTCCTCAGTGTTTCGTCATGAAATCCATCTCTTGGGCCAAACCTCGCTGAACTCAGACATAAGGCTGTGTAGATCCTGGGAATTGGAGTCAGGCTTGAGCCAGGCAGGGGCTGCTGGAGGTACCAGCTCATAAGGGCTTTTTACACGTAATGGAGATGGGAGGGGATAGAGAACATTGAATTTAGGGTACATTTCTGGGAGAAGGAATCTGTTTCTGTTCTATCCCCTTCAAGTGGAGGAAAGGTTTGGAGAGATCACCCGTGTGAGGAATGTGCTGGAGTAACAATAGGTGGTCACCACAGTGCCCCTGAGGACGGGAGCCCCAGGCTGTGGCTTTACTCAAGGGCTGTCAGCTGTGTTCTCTTAAGCACGTCACCTGCTTGGGACTCATCTTCTTTTCCACTAAATGAGTGCTGAAGATTTCTTAAAGGATACTTATTTAAAGTCTTCCCAAATGATTGCCTGGATTTCCCAGCTGGCTCAGTGGTAAAGAATCTGCCTGCCAATGCAAGAGACCTGCAGGTTCGATCTTTGGGTCAGGAAGATCCCCTGCAGGAGGATATGGCAGCCCACTCCAGTACTCTTGCCTTGAAAAACCCCATGGATAGAGGAGCCTGGTGGGCTACAGTCCATGGGGTTGTACAGAGTCGGGACACGACTGACAAGAGCTCCCATGCAGACGATTACTCAGGGTGCCCGCAGATCTCATTCTGGCTCCCAGGAGGGAATAAGGGATTAAGGTGGGAGCGAGAGCTCTCCTGGGTCCTGTCTCGAAGGCTTAGGGGCTGAGGAAAGACACACAGGTAGAGAAAAACAAAGCCTAAGGAGGAAACCAACAGCAGGTGAAGAGCAGAGCAAGTGAATATCTGTTTGAGTTAATTCTTACAAACTGGTCTCTTTTTGTCTGACCCTGTGTGTGTTTTATGGGTTAGATGTCAGAAAAGCAGCGTCTTTCCTGGGACCTTTTTCTTTTCTTTCTTTCTTTAAAAAAATCGTTTAGAAACGTGAACAATTTTCTGTCCAAATGGTCGCTGTCCCTAAGTGGCTTAAAAACTCCCAGTGGGAAGGACAACAGCTCTCTCAGAGGCTGAGTGGCCTCTGTCTGTGAGAAATATTCACCTACAGGTATGCTTTTCTGGCTTGCTTGATGGCTCGCTTTGCAACTTGGAGATGTAACGTAGCTTGAAATCCACTATGCGTTTAGCCCTGCTTTGTCAGCCCACCTGGTGACAGATTGGGCTGTTTTGTAGCCCTGCTGCTTTCCCAGGTCACACAATACCATGGCAAGTAGAAGGACTGGGTCCGATTTAATCAAAGGCTTTTGATTGCACAAAGCCTGGAGCCTCGTTCCTACAGAGAAGCCTCTTCTGGGACAAGGAAAGAAGGGGTTTGCTGTGTAGCAGACACACCAGTTTAAAGCTCCATGCAGAGAGACTGATTCCCCTCAATCTACCTGGCAGCTGCCTGGGCAGACCACCCCCGCCACAGACGTTCATACTGGGAAAGGTGGGAAACCAGAGGAAGGACCACTGCTTCCTCTCAGGGCACTGCTGTCCAGAGGTTGGGGGTCTGCTGCACGCAAGGTCTCAGGTTGCCACCCCTGGTCCAATTAACCTCCAGGTGGGGATGAATTAAGCAAGAGACAGTGGTATCACACCTTGGGCTGGTTTACAGGTTGGCAGGGATAGGCTTCCCACTTCATTCTGTGTGTCAGAGGGGAGATAAATTCAAAGATATACTCTGGTATTAAAGAGATGGATGCTTTTACGTGTCACTTTGCTGACCTGAGGTTGGAAAGGTGATTCAACTAATAGTTGCCTCTCCTACTTAAAAGAGCAATGAAAATATTTTCTACTTTTCAGTTCCTCGGGGTATAAATAGGATATTTACAAAATAAAAACACAAAGACTGCCTTTATTGATTTGCTGTGAATAATTTTCTAGTGAGTAGGAAATTTCCTTTGAATTCAATTGGGGAAGGAAAAGTAAAGTCCCCGTACAGCAAAGCAGACATTGCAAAATCTTGTACCTTTTCTCTGGTGGTCTTTGATTCATCTCATGAACTCATGGGAACCTGTGATTATATTGGGTGTGGGGTTATGTCGCTGGTGAGCAGATAAGACAGGCACGCGTCATCTTTATTCCAGTCTAAGAGTGTTGTTTGTGCTCTTGAATTCACTGTATTTGGGGGTGCTAGATATGTGGAGACACAAAATAGCTAAATGTGAGTTTGTTTTGAAATATTTTATATCATAAGGAAATTTACTTAAGAAAGGCTCCCTTTATTTAAAATGCATATACCATGACAGTGTATGTTAGTCTGTCAGTCGGGTTCGACTCTTTGCGGCCCCATGGGCTGTAACCCGTCAATCTCCTCTGTCCACAGGATTTCTCAGGCAAGAATGCTGGAGTGGGTTGCCATTTTCTCCTCCAGGGGATCTTCCCCACCCCGGGATCAGGTGGATTCTTTACTGCTGAACCACCTGGGAAGCCCCAGGGGAAGGATGGTGTGGCTCAAAATCTTAGCCAAGATCAGGGTATGAGATGGGAAATATTTGGGAGAATACAGGGATGTTTGTGTGCACGTGTGCTTGCACATGTACGCATGTGACAGGCCCTCAGCGAGGTGACGGGTCTGAGAGTTGAGGAACACTGCCTCTCCTGTTCTCTGGGCCCGTAGGGTGCGGCCCAGAGCTGCCCATGGAGCCCCACAGACCATGGTTACACTTTTACTCCTGTGGAATGTGTGGGTAGCTGGGCCCAAGAGGACCCAGGAGCCGTGACTACTTCCCTGCATGGTCCACCACAGCGTGGGTATGATGCCAAGAGTGGACTGACCTGGGGTCCCTGTGGCTGGTGTGAAGAGGCAGTCACAGATACATACTGTGTGGCTGGAGGCCCGGTAGGAGATTACCACCCTGGGAGATACCAGCACGTGGAGATGAGAATAACAGAACCAGGCAGCATAATCTGGTTCTGAAGATACCAATGTGAGGTGAGTGGATGCTGGTTAAAGGACCAAATGCCTCTCCTGATGCTGTGATGCTGCCTACTCCTGGGACCAGAGAAGACAGGCCTTCTCTGGGACAAATGGAGATCCTAAAAGGACCTGATTTACCCTGAACCAATTAGGCAAACCCTGGTTTGATTACAAAATTAGGAAATATTCTCCATTAGAGAGCAAAATGAAAGTTTGAGGCTTTTTTTGAGATGGAAATTTAGTTTAGTTGCAGGAAAGTAAACAGAGTTACTGATTTTGAAAACCTGAGGCTGTGAATTAAGCAATAGACCTGTTTCAATAAAATAACTAGATTTTGAGACACATACGAATGCTTGACTGAATTTTAAAGTTGGCTATTTGGAGTAAAGGAGACACAGCTAAATGCCTGAATCTTCTCTGAAAACTTCCGATAGACACTATTAGTAGAGTCTCAAAACTGTGTTCTGTACAAGGCCCAAGTTTATCTCATTGTTCTTTGAACCCTAAACTTAAAAATTCATTTATTTCCTAAAATACTTACTGAACACTTACTATGTGCAGGTATATGTCTAGATATGGGGAGTTGTTTAATATGCCTTCTCTGACCTCCAAGAGCTTAAAGTTTATAGCTTTACAAACAGTGTGTAGATGTTTCACTCAGCACATGTATGTCATTAGAGTGATATTAGAGTGAAATGATAAAAGTGATCTTTAAATATAACAAAATTTAGAACCTTAGCTTAGACATCATGCATATTCAATGTACCATCATTAAATGAAGTTCATCAGGAATCCCAGAGATGAGAGACAGAACAGCGGGAGTAAGAGAATCAGCTCTGGAGCCAGGCTGCCTGGGCAGGGATCCGTGGGCCGTCATTACTAGCTGTGTGTTGGGACAAGTTGCTTAACTTAGCTCTGCCTTTCCATTTCTCAGCAGCTGTGAAGTAAGAAGACTAATAGTATCTACCTCAAAAGGGTGGTTATGAGGATTATGAGTTGTCATATACACATATCACATTTTACAGGGTCTAGTGGAGGGAATGGTAGATATACATATGTATTTGTGTGTGTGTGTGATACAGTATAATACATGTATTTTAAAAAATGCAATTTCTTTACCAAAACATATCAGTTCTATACAATTGATGCTATAGTGCAGATTATAAGAAAAATCTCTTTCTGAAGTTTAAGCATTGAATTTAGCAAGTGAATGACATTAATCTTGTACATTAAAAAGTAGGAAAGCCTGAGCAACTCCTGTAGTATTATTTTTGCCAACATGGAGTCTCCCCATGTGGGAATTGCCTCCAACCTTAAGAAACATACATGTATAAAATACTTGAAAAATGAAGCATCAGATTCGGTTAAATATACGCCATTTTGAACTGACTGTGTGATAAGAGGGAGCTGGTTGATAAAGGACAAGAGAAATGCTAAATATGTGTCGTGACAAACAGTGAAAAATTAAGGATTGTAACTAACATTAATTACATTCTAGTAAGATGAATAGGCTGCTCATCATTAATGAGAACATGCACCTTTGTCTAAGTTTCACATCCACCTGTGATGAATGTGCTAATGGGGATAAAATACATCATAGTAACATTTGAATTAACAGCACACTAATAGATTGACATATGAGTATGAACAAAGCATTTAATCATGTAAACTATACCACACCCAAGAGCAAATTTTTCTGTATTGCCTACATCACATCCAAGTGAATGTAGAAAGCATTCAAATCTTATTTTAAATAATATATTTAGGATATTGTCGGTATTAGATAATGTTCTAGAAAAAAGCGTTGATTTACCACATTCCAGAGAACACAACTAAGGTTAATAAGATTCTGCAACTTAACTCTGATGAGATAAAGGGAATTCAAACACTGTATGTATTTCTCAAGCTATAGCATATACTGAATCTTTTAACTTAGATTAGCAGTGTATGACCCGCTGATAAAATGTTATCAATTTAATACCAGACATAATATACACTGAGTAAAATCAGGCTTCTGTTTTGAGGAGAGGTCTATGAGAAGTTGAATATATCCTTCTTGTTGATACCTGGTATCATTTCTACAGCAGTTGAATAGGACCTCATAAATAAAGCAGTGCCATGTTATTTTGATGGATGTCAGATTCCTAATATATTAAGTAATATTATTTAAAGCCTCACCCACTGTGATTAAGTATTCTTGGAGGAGAGCAATTATGCATATATCACAACAATAGGAATAACAAGTGTATCTTTATAATCTATATCCATTCCGGTTAGAGAAAATATATATGCTGTGTGATGTTTTCAAGAAATCCCAAGATCGTGTATAAACTGCTCTAGTCCTTACACTTACTTTAAAGTTGGGAGTTAGAAAACAATTTGATTATGTTATAATAATAATAGCTAGAAGCCTTTTGAAAGATTGAAAATCACAAACCATTTATTCAATCACTGAGCTCCTAGGTGTCAGCTGTGATGGCAGTGCTTAGACACTCTTGTGGACACCAAGAACAAGATTCTGGTTCTCCAGGACTAGTTGTGGGGAGACAGAAGTATCAACAAGAGTGCTGAAGACCTCAGTCCCTAATTCCTAGCATAAGTTGTGTAGATCCTAGTGTTGAGGAATGTGCAGGACTGGAATGTGCAGTACTTGGGGGCTGGGTAATCACTTACAAAAAGAGAGAAGGATAAGAAATACCTCTTGAGAGAAAGGGAGACTCTAAGCCTGTCACTCAGCATTTCCTTCTTGCCAGCTCCCACAGACATATGCCCACTGGGCTGAAAAAAGACCAATATTAAATGTAGTTCTTGGGGGACTTCCCTTGTGGTCCAGTAGCTAAGGCTCTATGCTCCCAATGCAGGGGGCCCAGGTTCGATCCCACATGCCGCAACTAAGAGTTCTCATGGGTCAATGAAGATCGAAGATCCTGTATATCACTACTAACACCCAGTGTGACCAAATGAATAAGCAAAATATTTTTTAAAAATTAGTTCTCTAAGATGTCTTGACCTATACAAGCACAGCAGGGTAGCCTGTGAAACAGAGCAGATCTGAAGTGCTTTGGGGGAGCTCACTGGAGTATGGAATGGATAGAGTGGAAAATTGAATGATAATCAAGTTTACAGAAATAATTTCAACGAACATGTTGCCGTAACAGCGGTAAATGTGAAGTACTATATAGAGAGAAAAGAGAACAAAAAGAATCCTGTCCTTAACATTTGTAGATGTCTTCATGAAAGAGGTAATGTGAGTTGCTCTTGAAAAAAATAATGTGAGTTTTTCAGGTAGAGCAGAGGAGCCGAAGAATTCCTGAATTTGGAAAGGAAGGCACAGAGTCAAGGCACCAGAGTCAGAGGGCATAGAAAGGGACACGGCTGGGACACAGGCCTCAGGAGGATGTGGAAAAGGAAGTTCTTTTAGGAGCTGAGTCCAAGAGAAGGAGAAGCAAGATGGACTCCAGGGCATACATTGACCAAGGCATGTGACTAAAGATATAGGTAAGTATGTGGAATGAAAGGTGGGATGTTGAAATGATTTTCATCTGATTGCATCTATATTTCTCTGTGAAATATATGACAAGGTCTTCAGCTGAGAGTTGGGTGGGAGGGACTGTTGGAGATTGGAGAATTGAAGAGAAAGTGTGTAATAGTCATCTTGGGAGTAGGTTAATGAATGTACTAGGGGAAGTTTAGTTGTCAGATAGTGTTGAGTGCTCATTGAAGATTTTTGGTCATAAATTTGCAGTGGTTCCTAATCGCATGGGTTGTGGGCTCTCCTCCAGGAACATTCAGCTGCTTGGGTACAGGGATGTAGCGAGCACTCAGTTGAGTTTAAGAAGACTTGGGGTTTCAGCAGGAAAGTACAATAGAGGGAGATAAGGCAAGGTAGTTAAGAATGTTTGAAAACGCAATGAAACGTGGAGTTGAGGGTAGGTAATGGGATCTGTGAGGACCTGAGGAAGTGGAGGGCAGTGAACATGTGGCTGGGTCAGTGGACTGGCAGTTCAAAAGAGTGAGTCGGAAGGATGGGACGTGATGATCAAGGAGTGCTTTGAGTTTTCAGAGTGTTTCCATCCTAGTATATGTCAGGCACTATTCTGGGGACAGAGGATGTCATGATGAATGGAACGGGTATCCATGACACATGTAAACTATGGCAGAAAACTGACAGTAAGCAAATGGACAACTAAACCTCACGTATAATGTGTTAGATAATGATGAATACTAGGGACACAAATAAAGCAGAGAAGGAAAATAGGGAGTATTTAGGGAGGTCCTTGCAGTTAAAATAGGATATGGAAGGCTTTGCTGTGAAGGTGATATTCGAGCAAAGGACGGAAGGAAGGGGAAGAACACACAGCAGTATCTCAGTGGAATACAGTCCAGGCAGAAAGACAACAGAAGTGACAACATCCCTGGTGACTGAGGGAGCATCAAGGAGGGCAGTGGCTAGGATGAAGTGGCCAAGAGGAAAAGAGTAGAGAGGAAGTCAGAGGGATGATGGTGGTGGGAGTGAGGGTCAGATCTCCTGGAGCCTTGTACCAGAATGAGGAGGGCTTTGTAGGTCATTGCAAAGGTTTAGCTTTTATCTTGAGTAAGATAGGAAGCCATTGGATGGTTTGGCACAGAGATGAGACTTACCCTTAAAAGGAGGGTGATGATACCCTTAAAAAGATATACCCTTAAAGCAGGTATGGTGATACCTGCTGTGTTGAGAGAATAGAGAAGCGGGACAAGGACAGAGGGATGGAGAACAACTGGGAAGTTACTGCAATAATCTCGTGAAAGATAGTAGTGGTTTTGAGTGGTAGTGCTGGAGATGATAAATTGTCAGAATCTGGATACATTGTAGAAGTAGAACAAAGAGGGTTTGCCCATGGGTTGGATGTGGGTTGTGTGTGTTAGAGAGAAGACTCAAAGGAGACTCTCAGAATTGTGGCCTAAGGCACTGAAAGGTTAGAATGGATGTTTATACAGGCGGCCAAAACTGTGAAGGAATCCAGTGTGGTTGAAGATCAGATTTAATTTCGACTATGTCACGGTTGAGATTCCTCTTAGATTTGTGAGCAGACATGTGGAACAAGCAGTTGGGTAGACAGGACTAGAGTTCAAAATCCTGAACTCTGATTCAGTTATCTTTTATCCAGAAGGTAAAAATTTGGAAGATATCCCAAGCCCAGAGACTGTGTAAGATCTGTGAGAGAATGTGTATAGAGGAGAGAAGAGGCTGAAAAATCTGAGAGGCCTTCCTGTTTTTAGAGGTCAGGGAGCTGAGGAAGAGTCAGCAAAGGTTACTGGGAAGAAGTGTCCAGCATTGTAGGAGGAAAATAAGGACAGAGTGGTGAGTGCCTGGGAGGTAAGGGTGTAATTATTGGCAATGACGAGGTCTAGGGTATGATGATGTGAATAGGTGATTGAGATGAGGAGGAGGGAAAGATCTCCTTAGGGAGGGCGGGGAGCCAAGTGTCAGGATATCGGGTGACTCTGGGGTTGGTGACAGGATTGTGATGGAGAGGTAGGCAGTAACCCATGTATTGGCATCCACCTGTGACTCCACTGACCGGGCGGGAAGGGGAGGACTTCAGAGGTGGTAAAGTTTGATGATTTGCTTCTGAAAAGCTAGGATTTTTGAATGAGGAAGGACTGACATCTGAGAAGTTGCAAAGGGGAGCCAGGTGGATGTTTGCTCCTCTCCCTGGCCTTGAGTTACTTGGGGAATAGGAGATGCACAGTCTTTAGCTGAGAGGATGGCTGTAAGTAGGATCCCCAGGGGCAGGCTGGGTCCTTGTAGCAGGAAGAGACATTTAGGAAAGGAAGAAGCTGTGGGCCAGTTTGCTAATGACAGTCAATTCCTAGGAACAGAGTGGAAGGGTTTGGGAAGAGAGAAGGGTTTGGGTTCTGGGTTAGGATTGGGTAATACCTAGATGGTGGGAGATGATTTGTTGGTGACCAAGGTGAAAGTGCATGCTGTGGGGGAGAGTGGGGGGTGGGGATGCTGGCTGTGAGGCGTTTGGGGTTGGTGCAAAGCAGCGAAGGCCGGAGGTCTAGCCCAAGGCTGAGGATGCTATGGCAGCCAGGAAAACAAGATGATTGAAGACCAGCCTGAGGCTGGTCACACCAGGGTGGGTAAGGTGGTGGAGAGTAGAGTAAATCTCTCTAGGATGGCTAATTATAATAATGCTATAGTCATCACCATTGAGGGAAATTTATCAACAACTAGGCCAAAGACTTAGTGAAGTTTATCTGCAACTGGGCCATAGAGTGATGAATTACTTTTAATCCCAACCCACTGACTATACTAGTAAGTGTTGACAAACACACGCCAAACTTTTGCTGATGAAATGAAGAGATGCTGGAGAAATCTGGAAAAGAAAGATGTGAGCCTTTTATAATTCCAGGAAATAGCCAAATCATTCTTACATTTGGGAGTGTGGGGTAAAAAGTCAGAGTTCAAGGAATCATTACCATAATTCCAGCTTGGGAAGTTTTGTCTGCCCCAAATCCACCCTTTCATTGAATACATGGATCTAAAGACTGTAGATGATTTTTCTGTGCCATTAATTCATTATTATTTTTATGAAAATGAAAATCACTGTGATTCATACTGAAACACAGACACATATATATCCACATACAAACCCACACTACAATCTGGCCGAATAACCACATGCACAACCTCATTTGAGGCATAAAAGACTTGTTTTGAGGGTAGAATGAGATAATGCATTATCCCTACACTGAGTAAGACTGTAATGAACATTTCCACATTACTTTCTTTCTTGCATTTTCAAATAGAACAAATGGTTTAGTGATTTGGAGTGAGTCAGTTTAAGAAATTGTCTTTCCCACTAACCATGGATTTCTCAGGGACAAATGTTTATATTTGTACCTTCAGTGCCTAAAATAGTGCCTGGCACATAGTAGTCATTCAGTGAGTGTTTCTTGGGATGAAGCAGAGTCTGCTCCCTGAATATTACTACAGCTATTTCCCATGTTCACTTTCCAGGTGTGTTCCCATACAATTTATGAAGGGTTCCTACAGCCAATGAACATGCATTTTACCAACCCCATTCATGAAAGGAAATCATCTTGGACATATGTCTTCAGTGAATTAGTGTTTATTAGATACTGACTATTATATCCAACATCTGAGTCAAAGGGCAGGCAGTAGCTCCAGTCTACACATAGGAATCTGAATTAAAATAACAGTATTTTGTTGTGCTGACATCTGGGATGTTAGGTACATAAGTACATATGGTGTGGCTCACATGATACAGGGAGGGCAATGGTTAAAAGGCAAGGGACTTGGCTGCCTTAGTGAGATGGGGATGGGGAGTTTAGGTGGAAGGTGCTCATCATGGGAAAGGTAATAGATTCTTGCAGACAAACTGTAGGACACACACATTCATCTTCCCCAAATGCAAATGTTGAAACTTAATCCCTAATGTGATGTTATTTGGAGATGGGGCATATGAGAGGTGATTAGGTCAAGAGGGTGGAGCCTTCACACATGGAGTTAGTGCCCTTAAGAGGCCCCAGATACCTCCCTTGCCCCTTCTGCTGTTTAAGAACACAGTGAAAAGACAGCCAATTATGAGCCAGGAAGTGGTCCCTCATCAGGCATCAAATCTGCTGATACCTTGATCTTGGGCTTCTCAGCCTCCAGAGCTGTGAAAAATAAATGTTTGCTGTTTATAAGCCACCCAGTTTATAGTATTCTGTTATAGCAGCCCAAACAGACTAAGAGAGCATTAGAGCAAATTTTATGCTTTAAGTGTAGTTGATAAATAGACATCCTTTACTTGGACTTGAAGCCACTAGAGTCAGAGACTGAGAATTTCCTCCAAATCCTAATAGAGCTGTAATGTAAAGAAACCTCAGGGCTGAGAGCAGTGCTGGATGCATAAGAGCACTTCAAAGGAACTTGATTCAACAGAGGCCTCAGGACAGGACCAGGCAAGAGCATTTCACAGATGCTAAGGATGTCCATTTGTCCCTGGTGAGGAGGAACTGGGAACAGTGATTAGAATCTCACCATTGAGTCTTACTGATACACTTGGACAGGTGTGCATGCGTGCATGCTAAGTTGCTTCAGTCGTGTCCAACTCTTCGTGACCCTCTGGACTGTAGCCCACCAGACTCTTCTTTCCATGGGATACTCCAGGCAAGAATACTGGAGTGGGTTGCCATGCCCTCCTCCAGGGGTTCTTCCGAACCCAGGGATTGAAAGTGCATCTCTGTGTCTCTTGCATTGGCAGGCAGGTTCTTTACCACTAGCACCACCTGGAAAGCCCCACACCTGGGCACAAAAGTTAATTATTAGCAATTCTTATTTTTAATTCTATCAGCCATTTCCTAAGAATCGTATTTTTTTATTTTTTACCCTGAAATTTTCATTTAAAGAACTTTATCAGATCATGTGGCAGAATGTCCTTATGCTTAAGTGATAGATACTGAACAATTTAGAGATGAAATGTCGGGATTTTTGCAGATTACTTCCAAGTCATGCACATACATAGAAAAAGCAAGTGTGACACTACCTTTTGAATTGTAACTCTCTTCTTTAAGTTTTTGTTTTTGTTTTTAAGTAGGTTTAAAAATCTCCTACTAAAACGTTAGAGGTTGGGAGGAAAAGTCCACTTCGTATTGGTACAGGCAAGTATCTGGACTAGCATTTCTCACTTGTTAGTTTTCATCAAGATTTGGCTTCCCATATGATCAAGCCAAATTCTTCCCCAGTGGCTTAGTGGCAAAGAATCCGTCTGCAATGCAGGAGACATGGGTTCAATCCCTGGGTTGGGAAGACCCCCCTGGACAAGGAAATGGCTACTCACCCCAGTATTCTTGCCTGGGAAATCCCATGGATGTGGGCTAAGCCTGTAGGGTCGCAAAGAGTTGGATACTGAACGACTTAACAACAATATGATGAAGCAAAATTGGCAACAACTATGACAGAGCATTATCCTACAGGGCTATTGGTTTTGTTGTTGGTTTAGTTCATTCATTCATTCAGCAAGTGTTTGTTGAGTGACTATTATATATGAGTCACAAAATTCTAGGTTCTGGCTAGATAACAGGAGGAAAAATACATACTTTCTCCTATGCAAATATATTAACTACTATTTAACAAAAATGCCCTTTACAGAAAACAAATCTTTTGTAATCTATAGATTTATCTTTAAGAATGTTTGTCCTTAAAACACAATTCTATTAAATGTCCTTCCCAAATTTATATATTATAAGAAAAATAATGAGTTTCTCTGGAAGAGCATGATAAAACACACTTTATGTCTCTCTTTATGGTTTTCTGGCTCCTTTATTTTAGGGTTTTGCCTCAGGGAGAAAGACCAAACTTTCCAGTCCTGAGAGTATCAGAGACAGAAAAGTAGGAAAAGTCTTCAGTTTATATTAAATGAGAAGGTGTACAGAGGCCTGGCATGCTGCAGTCCATGGGGTCGCAAAGAGTCAAACAAGACTGAGCGATTGAACTGAACTGAACAGAGGTTGGGCTCGGTAATTATTATAATTTATTATTGTTATCTATTTATTTATGACTGCACTGAGTCTTTGTGTAGGGGATTCCCTCCATTATGGCACACAGGCTTCTCGTTATGGTGGCCTCTCTTGTTGTGGAGCACGGGCTCTAGGTGTGGAGGCTTCAGTAGTTGCGGCCCTTAGACTCAGTAGTTGTGGCACATGGGCTTCGTTGCTCTGCAGTATGTGAGATCTTCCTGGACCAAGAATCGAACCTGTGTCCCCTGTATTGGCAGGCAGATTTTAACCAGCGAAGTCCTTCGGTAATTATTTTAACAGAATAATGGGGTGCTGCTGCTGCTGCTAAGTCACTTCAGTCGTGTCCGACTCTGTGCGACCCCATAGACGGCAGCCCACCAGGCTCCCCCGTCCCTGGGATTCTCCAGGCAAGAACACTGGAGTGGGTTGCCATTTCCTTCTCCAATAATAGTGGAATAACCAGAGTGAAATAAATAATAATCTATTCACAGTTCCTATTAAACTTATATATATACATATATATATAAATAAATCCAGTGCACCCTGTGCTGAGTGTTCATAGTTACATTGTGGTATCCTAAGCAGGCTCCTTTGAGCTAGTTCTCCCTCAGGTACTTGTGGCTGTTTTCTCACTTACTCCTGAAGAGCAGCAAGCCAGAAAAATTTACCCCTGCCTGTTTTTAGATCTGTTGTGACGTTCCCATCAAAGGACAAACGATACCCTTCCAAATGATGTCTTTAATTTGCCAGATTTCATATCCCAAGGAACCTCCTAAAAATGCGTCTGACTTTCCCCATTTCTGCTTTCTTCCTGTAATGGGCCAGAAACAGATCTACCCCCTACTAGGAACTGAAGAGTTTTTGATTGACGAATATGGGAAACAATGATTGCTATGTTGGGCTTATATATTTTGTTTGCAAAATAATGGGTTTTAGGTTAAATTGAGGCAGGTGTGCAAATGTTCTGGTGAAGTCCATTGCCACCTCCCCCCAATCGCCGACAGCACACCATAAAAAGTCTGATGATAGCTGTCACCGGCATCAGTAATTGTAACAAGGGCCTGGAATATCAATCAAAGGGAAGACAAGCATTTTGATAGCATTAATCAGAGCTGGCTTCCTCCCGCAAGTTGTGCCAGCGCTCTTGGACTCCTGCCTGTTCCCATTGTGTTCTGTCGGGTGGTTTGGATGCAGATCCCTTCCCCCTTCTCTACCATGGCCATCATGAAATTGGGGAATTAACTCAGAGCAGAGTTGTGCTAGTTTGGATGTGAAGGTAAATACAAATGGAGAAATTTCAAATTATTAAGAAGAACAAACAACCCTTGTTATGAAACATTAGCTGGCAAATGCAATAGACATGTACAATGGGCAGAAATTACGGGCGATTTCCCATACTGGCCTAAAGGAAAGATGGTCACAGGCTACAAGGCCTGTGTATAATATCCCCAGGAAGAGATTTAGGTTTTTCCCTTTCAGCAACCAAGCCAATGTGTCGAGTCTCCTGATTTTGGATAATAGTCTACCATCACTCATAAAAAGAGTTTGGGGGAAGCGATACATTTGAATTTCTTCAGTTATCATCCTGAGCTGTTCTGTGCAACTTTAGAGATGCTGTGTGGACCGATTTAATCTTTGAGTTTCACTTTGTTGCTGGGTAGATCTTCTTTCAGGTATATGACCTATTTGCTGTGCTGTGCCAAGTTGCTTCTGCTGTACCTGACTCTCTGCGACCCTATGGACTGTAGCCCACCAGGCTCTTCTGTCCATGGGATTCTCCAGGCAAGAATACTAGAGTGGATTGCCATGCCCTCCTCCAGGGGATCTTCCTGACCCAGGGATCAAACCTGCATCTTTTATGTCTCCTGCATTGGCAAGCGGGTTCTTTACCACTAGCACCACCTGGGAGGCCCCATGGAATCTATAGGGATCTATTTATTTATTTTAGGTCCCACTTGGACTGTGGGATCTAAATGATAGTCCAGAGCATGGCTAGAAAATTTAAACATTTCAGTACTGGAATTTCCCAAAATAATAAATGGCTTTAAATAGTGCTTAAATTCAAGTAATGACATAATTTTTTGTTAAGAGGAGAAAATAAAACAAAGGAGGTAAGTTTTCAAAGAATCACATGTCAGTGAAAGATAATGGGTTAAAACCAAAAAATCTGCCCACTTAGTTGGAAACTTCTTTCTAACTTCCTCTGTCAAAGTGCTACTTCCCTTGGATCTATTCAAAGAGGATGGTAAAAAGAGTCCATGAACCCAAGAAGCAGGAGCAACGCCTTTTATACTCTCTGCCCTCACATCAAGTACACTATATACAAAAAATTCTAATATTATATACCTTTTCATGGAATTGAAACCACTGAAACAGAAAAAGAATCCATCTACCATAAGCACATGTATACATATTTATATGTATACCTACACAACCCAAAATAAATGGTTGAAAAATGAGAAATTCAACCCACTGGCTGATTTGTCTAAATGCTGTCAGACAATCATTTTGATTAATATTTTTTCACTGAATTGACTGATATTTTTTAGTGACTAGAATGAACTGAGATATTGTGTAGACATCTCATATATGGAATTGCTACAGCTCCTTGGAATATTAATTGACCAACTTCTGCCATAATGGATAACAACCTATATCAGAGATGTCTCACATAAACAAATTATTATCTTTTATAGCATAAGCTGGCTAATGAATTTTCTAGGGAACTCCAAGTCTTACAAACTGTTATTAACTAGTGGTAAGTAAAAATGTGTCTGAATTTCAAGTATTTGAGTTTCTTATGCCTTTTATTTCATAAGAAGGAGTTCATTTTCTCTAAGTGCTAATAAATAATTGCCTTTAAGACAGAGTCCAAATTGGACCTTTTCTTATGACTTTGCTTCTCATTCTTTCCTGCACTAGTAAAAATCACTCTTTAGATATGAAACACACACACACACATTCTGGATAGACTTTGGAAAGGATAGTTAAACCATTAGGAAAGAAAATGCTACCCTCAAATTATATTTACCTTAATTTGAAAAAGATAAGGAAAGTATAGAGGAAAACTGAAGAACAGGTAGAAACAGCTAATGGGACTTATAGTCCATAGTGATCATTCTATGTAATCTTGTCTTTTTAAGAAATTGTAGTTTAAAAAAATTAACATGGCTTATGTATTAATGTTTTCTCTTCAGGGGCCTCCCAGTGCAGGGCCCACACGGCTCCATCCTGACCGAGCTTCACTGCCCTGTTGGGCAGTCAGTGCCTCTGTGTCTTCGTTTCTTTGAAGAGTTCTGTTTTCTGAATGGCAAGTTTAGACTTTAAATCTTCCACCTGAATGATTACAAGAGAGATTTGGTAATTAAGTTCTAACAAGATTTAAATGATATTAGAAGCAGTCAGTTAAAAGGAAACACAGCCTTGGGCTTTGTTGTAAATTTGTATAATTATTTTTAGTCCTCTAGAGGACGCATAATTATGTTTCTGTATTTATAAAACTACTGCCTCTGAGGCACCAAAATGAATTTTACAGCATGCTGATTTGCATATTAATGCTATTCTTTGTATATCAAAATTTCTTTGGCTGAAAAAAAAAAAAGATTTTCCAAGAAATTTTCAAAGTAACCACTAGGAGCATAAAGTCTTTTGATCTGTGTGTCTGACAAAACCACTGCTCAGGGAGAAAGTTTGACAGTCCAAGAATAGAAGAAATGTAAGAAAGTTAGACATATAATACTAAACCTCAACTTAATTTGATCTTCACTTGGAAAGGTGTACAGTGACATAAGCCAGGAATAATAGCCAATAACACTGATTGAGTACTTATTATTGGCTAAATGAGATCTAGTCACTAAACATGCTTCATACAATGATGGTATGAGGTAGATACTATTATTTTTCCCATTTCAAAGATGGGGAAAACTGAGGCCCGGAGAGATTAAGTTAATGGCTTAAGGACATAGCCAATATTTTAACCTAGTCAGGTTGATGCTCAAGTTTCAACAATTATACTATGTTGTCTTCTGAATAGAAGAGTAAGGAAACATTGGGGCCTCTTTCTATTCTGATGGAGAAACCATTTTCCTGTGAAAATGTGGATGCTGTGTCCACATTGAAGGTTGGAAACACCACATAATTCAGGCCTGGGTGCCCACTTTTTCCTGCATGCACTTTCTTATCTGTTTTATAAGAAAGTACTCTCTCTGCACCAGATTTTAAGCTCCTCCAGAGCAGGAGCTGAAATCATTGTTTCCTTCTCTGCTTTTTCTTGCACTTAGTATTCAGATTTAGAGGGACAGCTTATTAAAATAAAATCAGTCAGGGAGTCTGTCTCCGTCCATTTGGGCTGCTGTAATAAAGTACCATAGACCGAGGGTTTAAATGACTAACGTTTATCCCTTATAGTTCTGGAGACTTGGAAGTTCAAGATCAAGATACCAGAAGACTCTGAATCTGGGGAGCACCCGCTCCCTCGTCCATAGATGCCATCTTCTTGACCTGTCCTCAAAAGATGGAGGGGTAAGGAAGCTCTCTGAGGTCTCTTTTCTAAGAGCATGAATGTCATTCATGGGAGCCCCACCTTTATGATCTCACCATCTTCTGAAGCCCCCATCTCCTGACAGCATCATATTGGGAATTATTCAACATGAATTTCGCGAGGACACACTCAGTCCGTAGCAGAGTCCTGGGAGACACCTGAGGTCTTTCTTCTGGTAGAGTAGTTATTTTTTATATTGTGGTAAAATACACAGACCACCTGACCTGCCTCGTGAGAAACCTGTATGCAGGTCAGGAAGCAACAGTTAGAACTGGACATGGAACAACAGACTGGTTCCAAATAAGAAAAGGAGTACGTCAAGGCTGTATGTTGTCACCCTGCTTATTTAACTTATATGCAGAGTACATCATGAGAAATGCTGGGTTGGAAGAAGCACAAGCTGGAATCAAGATTGCCGGGAGAAATATCAATAACCTCAGATATGCAGATGACAACACCCTTATGGCAGAAACTGAAGAGGAACTAAAAAGCCTCTTGATGAAAGTGAAAGAGGAGAGTGAAAATGTTGGCTTAAAGCTCACCATTCAGGAAACTAAGATCATGGCATCCAGTCCCGTCACTTCATGGCAAATAGATGGGGAGACAATGGAAACAGTGTCAGACTTTATTTTTTTGGGCTCCAAAATCACTGCAGATGGTGATTGCAACCATGAAATTAAAAGACACTTACTCCTTGGTAGGAAAGTTATGACCAACCTAGATAGCATATTAAAAAGCAGAGACATTACTTTGCCAACAAAGGTCCGTCTGGTCAAGGTTATGGTTTTTCCAGTGGTCACGTATGGATGTGAGAGTTGGACTGTGAAGAAAGCTGAGAGCCGAAAAATTGATGCTTTTGAACTGTGGTGGGAGAAGACTCTTGAGAGTCCCTTGGACTGCAAGGAGATCCAACCAGTCCATCCTGAAGGAGATAAGTCCTGGGTGTTCATTGGAAGGACTGATGCTGAAGCTGAAACTCCAATACTTTGGCTACCTGATGCAAAGAGCTGACTCATTGGAAAAGACCCTGATGCTGGGAGGGATTGGGGGCAGGAGGAGAAGGGGATGACAGAGGATGAGATGGTTGGATGGCATCACCGACTCAATGGGCATGAGTTTGAGGAAACTCCGGGAGTTGGTGATGAACAGGGAGGCCTGGCGTGCTGCAATTCATGGGGTCGGAAAGAGTCGGACACGACTGAGCGACTGAACTGAACTGAACTGTAAATACACAGAACACAGCATGTAATTAACCATCTAGCCATACGTAAGTAAACGATTTAGTGTCATTAAGTACATTTTCATCGCTGTGCCACCATCACCACCAACTATCTCCAGAACTTGTTCATCTTCCCAAACTAAAACTCCATGGAAGAACTACCCCCATCCCTCCTCTTCCAGTCCCTGGTGAACACCGTTCTACTTTCTGTCTCAGTGAATTTAACTACTTACGGAACCTCACCTCACTAGTGATGGTATTAAATTGAAGGTAATTTTTACTTGAGGTTCAATCTGGAACATTTAAATGCAGGACAGTATGCTTCTGTTTTCTTAAGTTATGTTCATACTGTGAACGGGAAGTGGTTGGAGTTAGGAAGAGTCCGCGGTGAGTCTGAGGGGTGTAGGTGGGATGTTGCCCACTTTGTAGGTTGAGGGGCAACAGGGGGTGAGTTCTATGGCTTTTCTGGAGGCTTCTTTGGGGGAGGGATGCCCAGGAGGTCGGGACTCCCTCATTGCAGTTCTCACCAGCATTGACCCGTGTGGAGAGACACGTGTTTTAGCAATGAGTAAAGGAAGAGAGGGGCTTCCCTGGTGGATCAGATGGTAGAGAATCTGCCTGCAATGCAGGAGACCTGGGTTCAATCCCTGAGTCAGGAAGATGCCTGGAGAAGGGAATGGCAACCCACTCCAGTATTCTTGCCTGGAGAATTCCATGGACAGAGGAGCCTGGTGAACTACAGTCCATAGGGTTGCAAAGAGTTGGGCATGACGGAAGCAGCTTAGCCTGTGCACACACACACACACACACACACACACACACGGCCCAAGCTGGGAGTAAATTGTCAGGGAGAGAGCCATTCCCATGCCCCCCAATCAGACCAGATGTAGTGGTGACAGCCCAGGCCATGGACAGCAAGGGTATGGACAGTGAGCAGTCAGAATGAGCCCAGATGGGGAGGCTGATGTGGAGGACTCCACAGGGCCTGTTCCACATGCAAGGAGGCTGCAGCCCGGGGCTCCCTGCTGGAAATAGCTTCGGGAGGGCTAACTTACAGTGCTGTTGGCAGTTAGGGTCATGTGGTGTTATAGTTGGGTTATGTATATTGTGTATGCTATGTATATTGTGAAGTGGAGTATCTCCTGCCATATCAGTAAACAAGGAGGTCACCTTCATAGTGATTTCGGGGCTCCAAATTTCTGAACCCAGAAAGCACCCAAAAAAGAGAACAATGCCTCCGATCCAACAGCTGCCAGCTGCCGCCACTCCCTATGGTGACCAAGGAACTAAGAATGTAATAAAATCAAGAAGCAGGATGCTGGCCCCAGATAGGTGAGGTGCATATGAAAGGAATGATTTCGGTAAGACCAGATGCTTGTATCTTCCCATACATAGAAAAGAGCCCTAAATCCCTCAACTTGAGATACTTGGTTTTCCTTAACTGACAATAATCTTTTTAAAATAACCTATTTATTTTTAATTGAAAGATAATTGCTTCACAATATTGTGTTGGTTTCTGCCATATATCAACATGAATCAGCCACAGGTATATGTATGTCCCTTCCCTCCTGACCCTCTCTCCCCATCCCACCCCCTAGAATAACCTTTTGGTGTTCAGACTATTTGCCCCTTGCTGCAGACTTCTGCATAACCTGACTCCTCACCCTGCCTCCTCGGAACACTTCTCTCAGGGTCCCTTGAGATGCTGTCTCCCAGGCTTGAAGTCCTAGAATTCCCAATAAAACAACTCTCTACTTTTAGGTTGTGACTATATTTTTTTTAGTTGACAATATGTTACCTCATTTAGTGCTCTCGACAGAACTATGAGTTGACTGGTTTATTGCTATTTTACAGGTGAGCATAACCTGATTTAAAGATATCACTTGCCCAAAGTTATAGCTTCAAATAGCAGAGCAAGGATCTTAACCCAGGTCTGACTTCAGGGTCTTTCCACTGTCACCCTGTTGCTTCCAGGACTAAGAAAGAAGTTGTAAATTGTGTATCTATCCCACTAACTTTTCTAGTTGAGGTGAGAACTAGAAAATTGGTCCCTGAGGAATCTGAGGTTCTACATTGTTGCTATAGAGCTATGCAGACTTAGCAGGGAAGCGACTGCTAATAGACACTATTTGGCCCAATCTCTTCATATCAACGGGACAGGGCTGGCCAGAGCCACCCAGGGCTGGTTACAAAGCTAAAACCAGAACTCTAGTCTAAAATCCTAATCCATGCCCTTCTCTTATGTAAAAAAGAAGAGCACTCAATATTGGTTTCCTCTGTCATTGAGAAGCAAAGTTGATCTTTAACGTCTTCCATTTCTGTTATCCATGTCCCATCCCCACCAGGCACCTCTGCAACATCCTGCTTTCAGCTAGTTGTCCTTTAGCATCTAAAAGGAGATAAGCTACTAAGAAAAATGTTAGCTTATAATACTTTTAACCCCTCAAGTTCTCATTATAGGGACCTTTGCCTTTTAACTGGAGACTATTAAGATTTTTCTGAATCCAAGAAAGTATATTTTACAATGAGAGAATTACAAGCAGTAGAGCAGTCTATTTGGGGCAGAGTTTCTCCTTTAATTATGCTCATCAGTCTACTCCTAAGGCTGTGCTAGGGAGCTCAAGTCACTACTTACAGGAAAGTCACACAACCTCTCTGAGTCTCAGTGCTCTGCTCTGTCAAAAATCACATTAACAACATTTACCCTGGGGTAGTGAGAATGATATGAATGTGTTAGGTAAAGTGCCTAAAATAGCAGCTTAAAAATGTTGCATCATTTTTTCTGCTCTCCCAGGGCCCCTGTGAAGGCAGTTTGTGAAGAGCCATGCTGATTGCAAACCCATTTGCTAACCTAGTTCTAGTTGTATCTTTCGCTGCATGATGTTTTATTTCTTATTTGCACAGGAGGGAATAGCAGTCTAGGGTTAGACAGATGGCCTGGTTTATGGCTTAATTTCACTGCCCCCAAGTGTGCGTTCCTGAGCCTCCACCGCTAGGGTGACCACCCGGCGGCCTACTTTGTCCAGCACTGAGGGGTTTCCAGGACAAGACCTGCTGTGTTAAACCTGGGAGCGTCTCGGGCAAACTGGGACAGACTGGTCACCCCACCTAGTATCACTATGTTAAAGATACAGCCCTCACTGCTTTTCTAGGATAAGTACCCCGGGCTCCCATACTTCTTTTCTTGGTGGGGAGGTGAGAACGGTGATTATTCTGTGCCTGTATAAGCAATGAGAGACTTTACTCCAAGTAGCGGGGACAGGGAGAGTAAATCTCAAGCAAAATTGCTGACTGGACATTTTAATTCCATCCAGGTGCAAAAGAACTTATCTTAGATATTCTCCTTATAGAAATCATCATCATCATCATTATGTATGATTACACTTACATGAGGCACTTGGAGTAATGAAACTCATAGATGGAAAATAGAATAGTGATTTCTGAGGGCTAGGGAAAGGAGGGAGTTAGCATTTAAAGGCTATAGAGTTTCAGCTGGGGAAGATGATAGTTCTGGAGATGGACTGTGGTGATGGTTGTATTGCATTATGAAGGTTTTTAATATTACTGAACTGTGCACTTATAAATGGTTAAACTAGTAAATGTTATGTGTATTTTACCACAATGAAAAAAGATAAAATAGATAGAATTGTTATATTTACCAAAAAGCTTCAATTGCCTGTGCTGCATCCGCCAGTTCCAAGCAGTCACCTCTTTTTGACTACTAAAGTTGTGAATACATTTTTCATCTTGTAGATGGGCAGATTTAGGTACAGAGGAGAACGTTTTGGGCCACTGGAGTCACAGCTAGGAAAATAGGTTCTTTAGAGGCTTTTAGAGATGCTGAAGGGACTGAGGAATTTCTTATAAACACTTGGCCTCTTTATAAATGAGAGAGTAAACTATCTGAGAATCAAATGTTTGGGGTTTTTAGAACTCATTTTCAGATCTTTTCATTTCCGGATCAATTCCCTCTTCAGACAGGCCCGTCTTGGTCAGGCTGGATAAATGGGAGAGCGTGGCTGAGGGGAAGCTCTACTTTCCTAAGGGTTTCACGGTCAGTGATGCAGGTAACTTCATCTGTGCTCTTGTGCACCGAGGCAATACAGGTACTGCTGGAAGTATTCACTTGAGAAACAGAAAGCAAAGTGGAAGTAAACAGTTTCTGCAAATTCTCAGCAGTCGATATTTAAACAGTTCTCTTTCACATATCCCCCACTGGCACCCTGAGGTTAGACCAGCTGCTGATACCATTTGCTGACTTGAAAGACTTATGTAAAAACCATTCCAATCATCAACAATAAAGATTAAGAGACATAAAATGTTGTCAGTGATGGCTTAGATTTTTCAGAAATGCATTACTAAGAAATTGATGTCCTGAGTTTGATCAATAACAGCAATACGTATGAATGCTTCTGGACCCCCTTATTAAAACCACTAAATTAGGTCTTGGGAAACCAATTTGTTTCAAACCACTCAATGTTAGAAAAGGTTTCCCCAGCTCTGAGTAGGTCTCTGTCAAGCGTGCATGCTGCTCCATGTGGCCAGCACTATCTCTATTCTGGACAGTGCCATTTTGGAGTAATAGATCACTGATGTCCCGGACGTGGGTGATGCATTGCTCCGATGTGTCAGAACAACAGCTGGCTGGGTTTCTCTGTGCTGGGCGCACAGCAACAGCTGATTGCTATGATGGATGACATGCGCGTGCAGCCTATCGCTGTAATACATCAAGACACCGCACCGATTTGAAGGTGAATTAGTCAAGAGATGGAGTTCCCACAAGTTCCGAACCCAAAAAAAGGAATCCTCTTTAATTATAAAATGAAAGACAAAGTAGTTGGCATGAGGTGTCAAAAGCAGGGCTACTTCTAAGACGTAATTCACGTGAAGTGTGCAGCGAGCCCAGATGAGGGTTGATCATTGCTCTGCTTTCTCAAGGTGTGATTCACATCCTCTATCAGCACACCACCCCTGCCAGAGCAGCTAGACCAAAGTTGCGACATATTTTTCCCATGTCCCTTAATAGAGACTTTCTAAAACCAGCCCCGCTATGAAAAATCAGATACTCTCTGTTCAAAGGTCAAGTATTTTTTTCATCTCTTTCTCTGCCCTGTATCCTTTTGCTCCAAATCTACACAGAACAGAATGAAACTATAAAATGATAAGGTCTGTGTCACTCTACCTTACATGAGGTTGTTGAGCCCTTTGACATTCATTCACTCAGTTATTCATTCAAAAAGTATCGATTGAGCATTGAACTTCTTAAGATATTTCAACTGCAAATGATAATTTAAAAACTGCAGTGGTTAAAAAGTAAGGACATGTAGTAGTTTCACATAATGAGATGTCCAGAAAAGACAGTTTCAGGATGGAATAATGCATTGGCTCAATGACACTGTTGAGGATCCAGGTTTTTTCCCATCTTTATGTTCTGCCATCTGATTTTTGTCTTTAGGCCTTTATCTTCATGGTTGCACAATGACTGCTGCAGTTCCAGCCATCACATGTAGACATAATGACATTGATCCATGGAAGAGACAGGAGGACATTTTCTCACATTCTTAAGAGTGAGGAAAGCTTTTTCAGAAGCCCACATCAGACTTCCCTTCAAGCCTCAATGGCCATAATTATCTTCTTTTACCATGTCCAAACCATCACTGGTAAGGAGAATGAGACTGTCATAAATGGCAGACTAGATAGAACCTGTCCTCACTGAAGGCCACAAATCATTGGCAGAGGGTGAATAAAACTGAGGCTTTGAAACAAGGAAGAAGAGAGATGAGTGTGTGCTGGTTGGAGGGCAATTTATGGTGTTAGCTACAGGCTTCTAGCTCTGAAGGCCAGGGAAAGCCTTTCCCAATATCCTTGGTAGTCTCCAGAGGGCAGGTTGGGTAGACGGAGTGATGCTCCACCCAGTTCCCCCTTCGGAAATAAAAACCTTATTCTAACAGCTTCTGGACAGCCCCAACCAACATCTCCCTGCAAAAGAAAATGCTCTTGCTCAAGGTCATGCTCTTTCCAGGCTCAGCCTATATCCAGTGACCAATCAACACAAGGATAGAAAACCGTGATCCCCTGGTTTCACTGGAGCAACTCTGAAAGGTCATCCCAACTTCAGGGCTCCTGGTGACAAGGACTTCCTGTGTCTGCATCCTAACTCAGTGTCTGCTGCCCAATCCTCTTCCTCTATCCACATGTGTTGATACCAAGAACATGCTGCTTGCTGATCATTTCAGACTCTGCTTTCTGGGAAATCTCTTCCTGACCTTAACTGTCTCTTTGAACTCTGTAATGTGGAACTACCCAGAGAGGTGGCTGGTTTTCCAAACCAGACACTCAGTGATTTGTAACATCGCTAATAGGTAGCTGAGTCTTGAATCCACTGAAGATTCTAATCTGCTGAGAAGATTCTCTCCCACTTCCAGTAGTAATAATTTCTGATTGACTTTAGCTTCCTGAGGAGGTATAAGATGTGAGAGCTTATTTGACTTTAGGGATTGGTCAGAATTATAGTTGTGTTTCTGCTATTGTTATCAACAGAAGTGGATCCACAAAGAGGATATTGCCGATGTGACACAGCATGAACGAGGCTTGCTGCTCACGGCATAGTCCATGGGCTTATAGTATCCACACCACCAATATCACAGGGCAGATTGTCAGAAATGCAGAATCCAGGCCACAGCCACAGACACTCTGAATCAGAATCCGAATTTTCAAAAAAGTGATTTATGTGCACTACTTTACCTGCAAGAGAAGATGAGAGGTACAACCTTTTTTTCCTAGGTGGCTGTGAGCCCATCAAAAATTAGAGGTTCTGTTGAGAAAGAAAGGGAAAAGTGACATTGGGGGGTAGAGAGCAGCCATACCTACTTCACAATAATAAGAAAGATTTAAAAAGGACTAGAGGGGGGAAGCACATTCTTCCCCCCATTCCTCTTTTTAAATAACTCCTAACCGATGCAATAGACAAGAACTTGGGCAAACCCCAGAAGATGGTGAGGGACAGGGAAGCCTGGTGTGCTGCAGGTCATGGGGTCGTGAAGAGCTGGACATGACTTGGTGACTGAACAATAACAACGGCTAGGACCCAAATCTGGATGACAAGCTTCCCTTTCACTTTGAGTCCAGGTAAATTTTCAGTGGGATTCCTTCCTTTTTGTATTTATTTGGTTGGTGAATAGAATGATGGAAAACCCCTACTTTTCAAACACAACGTTTACATGAAAGTAAGATTATTTCTAAATAGTAAGAGTGAAAAATTCCCTGGGTACAGGACAAGATGCTCTACAAACTGAACTGGTGGTCGGTGAGGTTGGTTGAGGGCTTCCCACGTGGTGCTAGTGGTAAAAGACCTCCCTGCCAATGCAGGAGATGTAAGAGACTTGGGTTCGATGCCTGGGTGAGGATGATCCCCTGGAGGAGGGCATGGCAACCCACTCCAGTATTCTTGCCTGGAGAATCCCATGGACAGAGGAGCCTGGCGGGCTACAGTCCATGGGGTCGCACAGAGTCGGACACTACTGAAATGACTTAACACTCATGCAGGAGTTTGCTTGAAAACTGTAAAGCAACTACTACCTCTTCCTCTTTTAATTGCTCTCAGGAGAGGAAAATGGAAATGAATGCTCGTTCAAGATCACACGTAAGCAATGGGCATGTTGTAAGACCAATAGATGCCATTGATTTGTGGTCCATATAAAAACTAACAGTCCTGGTGAAAGACTGTCTAGGCAGTAGCCATCTGGGGACTCTGACACTTGCCCACATGAAGGCGGTAGGATGAACATAGAGGTTCTAAAAAAGATATTGACAGTTGGCTTTGAGACAGATGTCACTTGCATTGCTGTGCGCAACGGGAAGGATGATACAGCACAACATGATTAAGAACCAGTGGGGTCTGAATCACTAGGGCCCTTACACACACTTCATAAAGACGAACAAAAGCTCCCCCTGTAAGTAATGCAGATTTAGCTGTGAATGTGAGTTGGTGTGTCCTTAGCCACGGCAACACATTGCTTTTTTGTTGCTGGAGATCTTACTGGGGAGATGAAGCAGGGGGACAAACAAAAGAGATACAGAATGAAGCAGATGAATATCAGAGTTTTTATGTTTGGTTCATAAAGACACAGCACATATGGGTCAAGCAAATTAAGGATAAAGATGTGGGGTTATTGGCAGGGAGGGAGAGGAGATGGCAGTTATTGAAGCTATTTCATCCTCTCTTTTAGGGCATCATTATGAATACTAAATGAATTTCTATATGACACCCATAGTTTCCCCCTCTTCTCATCAGCTCATATTTTATAAATCAGGGGGCTCATAAAGGATAAATACTGTTCCAAGGTAAAAAAAAAAATGTGGAAACAGCTGAAAAAACTGTAGGTCATTTGATGAATTTCTGGGGGAATAATATAAATGAGTTGCCCTGGAGCCTTTAATCATACCTTGTGTTTACTTCTCATCAATGAGCAGCATCTTGCCCTAAGAGTGAGGCCTGCTGATGTGACTGTTTTGGGATCTAGTCTCAGCCCTTCCTATTTTTCCAAGATCCAAGGCACTTAAACAATTTAACAAAAACAGAAAGATGCTTGGAAGATGGAGGTGGGCATGCTACTCTGGCTTCTGTAAAAGAGAGGTGGATAAAATTGACAGAAGTGGCCCCAAAGTTTCTCCATCTCTCTTTATCTCTTTCCCTCCTCCCACATGTAAAGCATACTGCTATGTGCCAGACACTCGGGAGATGGAGTCGAATAAACCATCATTCAGGTCCTCGACGTGCTCAGTCAGGTGGAGAAGACAGACCTATACACGTACACATTACAATATACTGAGCGACGGGCTTAAGGAACCACGTCCAGAATGTTCTGAATGCACAGAGGATGGACAGAACGAGGGAACTAACTGTCTTTGGGAGTGCCCTTTGGCAGAATTTTAAAGTCCAAGTAGGAATTTTCTGGATAACTCAGGAGTGAGAAGCCCTTTTTCTGGCAAAAGGACCAGCAAGAGAAAAGGTTTAAAGGTTTGAAATAGCAAAATATATTTAGGAGTAACAAATGGGTCAGTGTGAACCCAGGCAGGACATGAATGGAAGTTCAAAATGAAGCTGGAAAGACACCTTGGTGCTCTTCTTAGGAGTCTGGGTTTTTTGTTGTTGTTGTTTGTTTATTTTGTTTTTTAAACCTTTTTTGATTTTTGGCTGCACTGCATGTCTTGTAGGATCTTAGTTCCCCAGCCAAGGATCAAACCCATGCCCCACTGCAGTGGAAGCATGGAGTCCTAACCACTGGACTGCCAGGGAATCCTCTTGATTTTTAATCTTATAGGTGCTAGGATTTGGGTGGAGGGAGAAGGTCGGGCTGACAGGGTCAGTGACTAGAGGAGGCTGTCACTGGCTTCTCATCTCCTTCCACTGGGGAGCTGAGCAAGCTACAGCTGCATGATCTTGATGACCGAGAGGTGTGAGAGTGGTCAACAGTTTGGAGTTCTAGAGAGAGAAGTCCAAACTAGGAACTGGTAGGTGGCCACTGGCCTGGTGACTCAGAGGGCAGTTGCTGTGTACATCATTCAGGGTCCAGTAGAAAGTGGACTGCATTCCAGAAGTTTCAGGTGAAGAGATTTATATGAAGGGACCTTCTCAGAGGTGCAGGCGAACATGGTGTATTGAGGCCTCAGAGGCTAGTTACCACAGGAATTACTTCTTGAGCTGAGGAGGCGAAAGGAGGATGCCATCAACAGAGCCCAGTGAGGGCAGAGGCCTCCTGGAAGGACTGCAGTCATGGATGGACATCATTATGGCCGGAGGCGTGATCCAGAGATTTGACACCCAGGATGGGAGTTGGGGAGGGGGAATCCACTTCTCTTTTCTCCAGGCCTTTGACCTCTGCTGTTATCTCCACTGACATCACCCAACCAGAGCCATTTGATAAGGAAGTCCAGGTAATGGAGTTAATAGGGCCCTCCTCGCAGAGCCCAGAGAAGGGCAAAGAAGGGTGAGGAAGGAGCTGGGGAAGGACTGGTAGAGAATGATCAGTTTGTGGTGTATCTATCTGCTTGCTCTTTCCCCCAAGGAGGGGAACCTCAGGGATGAGAAACTGAATCCAGTAGTCATCATGTCCCTTTTCTTTTGTTGTCAATTAATCTCGTATAACATCTGGTTTACATCTTTTTGTTTGATCAACCTCTTTGAGAACCTGGTGAAAACAACAGGCCCTCTTACCATTAAAAAAAAAAAAAATCACATCTGGATGAAATTTGCATTCGATGTATACACCCTCTAGAGCCTTATTACTCAAAGGCTGATCCATAGACCAGGAGAATCAGCCTCACCTGGGACCTTGGAATGCAGGCTCTCTGGCCCTACCCCAGGCCTCCTGAGTCTGAATCTATATTTCAACAAAATTCCCAGGTGATTTATATGCACATTTCTAGAGAAGCACTGCCCTAGAAATCCATGGAACCCAGCTTCATTGTGACAAGTTGTGTAGATATGGGTATGTTGGTTAGGATGTAGGTTCAACTGCAAATGAAAGAAAACCCAATCAAACAGCAGCTTAAACAACAGAGAGGGTTTTTTTTTTTTTTTTTTTTTTTTGGGTCACATCACATGAAATCTAGAGATGTATCAGTGCAGGACTGGTGTCATGATTGCCTCACTCTGCATCTGTATTTCTGCCCAGCCTCCCTAGCATGTGGCTTTGTCCTTGTGACTGTCACGTGGGTCCTAGAACTCCAGACATCATCTTTGCACTCTAGGCAAAGAGCAAGAGGGTGAATGAAGTAGGCAAACCAGTGAGCCCTTGTCAAGATCATGTCCAGAGCTACCTCCAGAAACTTCCACTGGCTGTAATTCAATATAGCTGACTCTGGCTGCAAGAGAGTCTGCAAGAGTGAGTTTGCTTTTAACCCTCAAATAAAATGGAGGTTATGTTAGCCAGAAGGAAGGAGAAAATTGATATTTAGGAGGCAATTGTCCAAATCTGTTCATTGTACATAATAATTATTATGTTTTGAAAGTTATTATTAGTTCTGAAAATCTCTCATTCCATCTCATCACTGATGAGAACCTGTTACCTGTATTCTGAGCTTTGGAATCTCCTTTTGTAGGATAATGTGAATTCAGAACTTCTTAGCATAGGGCCAAATAGAATTATAGAACTAAAAAGTGGGAGATAAAATTTTTTTTTGAGATAAAAATTTTAAATGATTAATTTGGGTTTTAGTTACTCACGATTGGTAGTAATTTCTTTAAACACCAGAACTAAATATACTTTTGACCCATTAAGCAATAACTGCCTAAATATAACTAAGAAGACAAAGAACACCTTAATTTCTTAAAGAAAGTGTGCCTAAATTTCATTTGTGTGGATATTTGTATGCTGTTCTGGAAAGAAGGGTTACAACTTTTCAGTATACCACTTTAAGTTAAAAATCACTGATTCAGAATTCTTATTTACAAGCAAATGACATCCTAATTTTGTGTCTGTGTAACTGAGTTGTTAATGCCAATACTCAGAGATATCCTGGCCCATTCAGGCGTGTTCGTACACATGAAAGGAACAAAACTCTTGATTTTAAAAATTCTGCATTTAATTTCTTCACTAATTTGGACAGACTTTTCCCACTTCATCTAAATTAGTGATTTTTACTGGACTCAAGTAACCAGTTCTCCTAGGCTTTAGAGCTGGCTGCCCTAGTAACAGAGGTATATATTATCTTAAATATCACCCAGCTAAAGAGAACTGAATTCTAAGGAGACATGAAACTTGGCTTAATGTCCTGGGTTCTAAAATAAAAAATTGCTGCTGAATGCTCTCAAAATACCTGCAGTAATTTACGGGTCTCTGTTCAGGGACACTTGAGTGTAGTAAGGTCACAATTGGAAGGCCTGTCCTCTCATGGAGTCAGAGCTCTCAGCAGGACACAAGGAAATTGTTGAGCATGAGACCTCAAGCTTAGCTGACAGATACTGTCAGAGTGGAACTCTGCATCCAGGACTTAGAACCGGCTATAGACCATCAGGTCTTGGAGCTACAAGGACCAGCCGTTACAACCATCTGAGACTTTGGGGAATAGGTGTGTTCTAAGATATGTGTGGATTGTTGTCTTTCTGTGGTTTATGTTGCCGTCTTCTCTGACCAGAAATCCGGAGAAATACTTGATTGAGTGACTGACTGCACTTTGGTTGGTAGGCTCTGCGCATTCATTCAGCCAACTCAGCACCAACTATATTGTTTTCTGTCTGCTCGAGACTGGTAGAAGGAGGAGAAGATGCCACAAGTAAAAAGTGGTATCTTACTCTCCTACCTTCAAGAGATACATGTATATGTAACTGGTCATAATAGGCATACACCAAATGCTAAAGATTTTTCAGATCTAAAGTTTTTCCACACTCCCATGCAAACCTGCTATGACGCTGAATACATAAAATACAAAGCTATGAGATTTTGATTTACCTTTCTAGGTTATGAATATGTTGGAAAGAAAGAGTCAATATCTAACCCTCATTAGTAACAGCTAGTTTTAAAGAATCTGTACCAAATTTTACCAAGGTATCTTTTCAAATCTAAGTAAGTTGTTGGCACCAAGTTTCTGCAGACTTGTTAAATTTATAGGATCAAAGCTTGTTTCAATTGTGTTTGGACAACTGGATTACAATTTTTGAGAATTATACTTTTTGCTTCCATGAAAGCCATTTCTTGTATTGACTTAAGCCCATTTCCACAAGTCAGTATATGCTCCTTGGGATTATCAGTGCTCACATGATGTAACATTTTCCCCCATGCTTTTGGGAAGAGCCCTTCTAACAACAGGGGCTGCCATGTGACATGCTGTGCAGACTCTTGGGCTCGATTCGTCCTGTTTCCAAGGCGTCTGTGGTGTTATTGGCATGTTAATTATTACAGCAAATGATAAAATGTGCAAAATGGTACCCCCCTTCTTAATGACATAAATAAATGAAGCAATTAATTTTACACAATAAAAACAAGCAATACAATAACTTACAAATTTGGAGTTTCTTCATTATTACATCAAATTGCAAAATGGAAACATGTAATTTCAAAAGGCTCATAAGTAAAAATGGAAACACAGCTGATGCCGCGTCAGCTTGTGGGCTGCAAAATAATGTGGGGCTTGCAGAGTTTGGAACAGTCAACATCTTTTAGATAAGTCAGGCCACATATGATTCAGAAACTACATAAATCTTTCTAGAACTGAGCCATCCCAGTGATCCATGTTATTTGTGCACTCTAATAAAACACAAAGCCAAAAAAACCTTTTTTTTCCTCCCTTGTTTTCCCTCATATTATTAGTTTGGAATTTCAGCAGCTACTTTGCTTAGGACCCTCGTGTCCATTTATCAGCAGTTGCAGAAGCTAGAGCCTATGATTGATCTTATAACTTCAATATCTAGAGAGAGATAAGTAGAGAAGCAAATTTCCTGGAAGGGCTGACAACAGTTTTGAAAATGAAATGTGTACACACCAAGCCTGACATCCTCTATTGCCCACCATCTTTGAAACTGTCATTTTTAGGGCTGACATTCGGTTCTGAGTGTTTGTTTTGGTGAACGAGAAAGTAACACGTATTTTCTTTGACATCTTGTGCAATTTTACAAGTATTCAGGGCACACTCCCTACTTTGCATGGAGAACGTATTTGCACAGTTGTCAGTATGACGGACAGTGGGGCGAGTGACAGGATGGAGCACTGATCTTCGCTTGTTATTACATACAATAGCCTGGTAGGAATCGTGATGTGTTGGTGAGACAAACTGTGTCCCATTCTGGAACATATTAAGTTTGTCTCCAGGACACACATGACTTCGCTAGGGTGTCGAACCTCATTCATAATAGATGCTAATCTTTTCAGGGCTGACTGATGACAGCACTTCCTGCCCTTCACGGAATTAGAGCTGGATTTTATCAAAGGACTCAAACTGCCTGCTAATTAGACTAATTCCCTTCATCATGAATTATTTATTTCCATTGGTAACCGATCACTGTGACATTAATGGGTTCTGCTCAACTTGGTTTCATACTAATACACACTAGGAGTTAAATGTTTAAAAATTCCCGATGCCTCACTCCAGGTCAAGTGTATCTTTGGCTAATATTTGACAGACTTGAAGTCTCAATGGTTGTGTTTTAGTTACAAATAGAATGGGACAAAGTTCCATATTTGATTTTGACAGGACAACAAATCCATTTCTTTCTCTGCTCAGGTGTCTCCCGACTTGGCTGGAGTGGGTCCTCTCGTTCGAGGACAGGCTGTCTGTACTGCGTAGTGTTTTATCAAGGTCAAACTATCACGTGAACGTGCTGGTGACCCTCTTCAGGGTAATAGTGTTTCAAAGCTGAAATACTGAATTGGACAAAATGTCAGCTAGTGAAGTTCAAGTGATGTTTGAATTATTGATTATCTGTTAATAAAAGTCAGAGTGCCATGTCTTGTTCGCATGAATGCATACTAAGTTGTCTCAGTCATGTCTGACTCTTTGTGACCCCACGGACTGCAGTCTGCCAGGCTCCTCTGTTCATGGGATTCTCTAGGCAGGAATACTGGAGTGGGTTGCTGTGTTCTCCTCCATAGGATCTTCCCAACCCAGGGATCGAAGCCGTGTTTCTTACATCTTCTGCTTTGCCAGGCCGGTTCTTTACCACTAGTGTCATTTGGGTAGCCCTTAATGTCTTGTTTACCCATTGGTAAAATGCAGAATGTGCTTTTTATAAAATAGTTTATAGATTGAATCTAATGGTGCACTTGTCTGAGGCTGTATAGGTCAGTGTGTCTCAAAGTACAATCTAGGAAATTCCTGTATCCTGGAGGTGTTTGTGAAAATGCAGATTCCTGGGCCACATACAAGTCCTGTTAATCTCTGAGAAAGGGATCCCAGAATGTGCATTGTCAAAAAGCACCTCATGTGATCCTTGAGCATGAGGATCACTGACATTAATTATGATGAAAAACCCTATAAACATTAATAATCAATTATTTTATCAGAAATACTGAAGCATCTCATCAAACAGGAACAGGACGCTGCCTGACAAGGTTAGAACTGGTGTCAGGAATTGGCTTCTGCAGTGGTGTCATCAGCACACATAAACTGAACATCAGTTCTACTGGCCTAAGGAAGGTCGTCCATTAGGTCTGCCAATGATGGGAGGGAATGTTGTGCATCACGCCTTCCCTCAGAGGACATGCGTGAATCAGGTGTCAAAGTAGAGGCATAAGCAGTCACAGTTTGGCAGTGTAGTGGGTATCAGATGGGAAGGCTTGCTGTATGCACACACTGAGGCACGTCGCACGTATTGGTGCTAGATAGTTTCGCTATCAACTATTGCACTTTGGATTCCCATTACTTATCTATTCTATATGTAGTATCAATAGTGTATATATCAGGGAACTCTGCTCAGTGCTCTGAGATGACCTAAATGGGAAAGAAATACAAAAAAGAGAGGATATATATCATATATATGTATAAATATGAATAGCTGACTCAATTTGCTGTACGGTAGAAAGTGACACGACATTGTAAAGCAACTATACTCCTATAAAAATTAATTTAAAAAGTATTTCACTTTGGAAACTGGTAACAGGAAAAGGAAAAAAGAAGACAGCATAGTGAGTGGCGGCTAGCGATGAGGGACAGACGCTGAACAAAGGCACTGTCGAGCCCATGTGCAGTGAGGCAAAACCACAAGCAGCGGGTTCTGTTAGAAGCAGCTGCAGTTCCAAACCGAAGGTGGGTTTCACGTGAGTCCAAGGATGAGTGCTCTCAAATCACGTGTACCTGTGTGAGCAGAAAACAATGTCTTCAGCAGAATTAGGGCTAAAAGTAAGGAGCCACCCATGGTGCATACATTAACCCCCAGTAAATTTTATTATCCTTTTAATTGAAGCATAAATAATCTGTTCTTGCAGATTTTCTAACAAAAGTGGTACTATTGCATCATACGAGCATTTTAATGCTCAAAGACATGAGATCAATGTAACTGAGAAAACCAGGTTGTATGGCATTGGTTTTTAAGCTACGCAGTACACTCTATTATTGTCAGGAATTCATATATTAAACAGATACTTGTGAAGTATTCTAGAACCTGCTGGGTTCTAGGTGCTTATACCTGATAAAACTAGTCTTAGTTTTACAGACATATACATGGAGAGATTATCGATTCATGGGGTTTATAGATGTTTTCTGAACTATTTATACATGCAAGTAGCTCGTTCTACCTAAAACTACAGATAGTATTTTTTTGGCTGCACCACACGACTTGTGAAATCATATTTCTCTGAAGAGAAATTGAACTCCACCCTGGCAGTGAAAGCTCAAGTCCTAACCACTGAACTCCCAGGGATATCCCATTATTTTTTACTTAAGAGAAAGTTGGGGAAAGTAGGGCTACCAGTGAAATGGAGAAATGTTTTTTGTTTTGTTTTGTTTTCTGATGGAAATACTTAGATGAGTTCAGCTTTATATTTCTCTCTCTCCACCCTGCCCCCCACATTTATTCACCTACATCTACATGAGCCTTGAATTTTATTTCACTGTCTTATCTCTCTCCTATGCCAGCGCTTTTTCTTTTATTTCATGAATCTGCACTTGTTCACTTACTGAATTGTTCCCTCTTTCCTCTGCTTCCCTTTCATCTCTTCTTAAAGTCACATTGCAGCTGGAATGACTTAAACTTGAGTTCATCTGTGTGTTAATATCTGGTAATTTGAACAAACCCTACCCTCTAAACTTCTACAAAATATAGTATCAATTAATAAATCCCAGAAATGAAGATTTTCTTCAAAAGAAAAAAAAAAAGACATCAGAGGTTCTGGTGAGGGATGACAAAGTATTTCATGTGATGCTGGCTTGATTGTGTTGTGTTGGTTCTCACATAACTGGAGATGAGCTATTGAGACTTCTTAAAAATACTTTATCATGGACAAGTGACATGCTTAATAAATGTTTATTACATTGAACCAAAGCTTCCAATGGATTCAGCAAATCATATTTCAGTCTCTCCTTGTATATCTTGGAAATTTTGCCTGACTTTCAAAGAACTCTTTTATTGCCTTTGAATTGTATTTTCTTGCTTAAAAAAAATTACTGTTAATGCAGTATTGAAAATAGTGACCATAGGAAGGCAGAGGGGCAGGGTCTGAGTTATGAAAGGGAAGTCGGCTTGAGGTCTGGTAAGGTGCCTTGGGGTGCCATGAAGAATTCAGAGCCCTGGAGCTGGAGGTACGAACTGTGATGCATATGATCCAGTCTTCCACCCTCTACCCCCAGGGAGGTAATCTGACCTACAAACTGGTGAGTCTAGGACATTTGGGCTGTACCTGCAAGTACCTGTGAGGATTCTGTCACATAGTTGTGGAGAAAACCCCCTAAAAGTTACAAACATGCTGCCGGTCAAGTAATTGGAGGTTTAATGCATTGAATAAAAAATGGATTAATTGTATTAATTTGGAACTTAAATATTGGGAGGAATTTTGCAGTGTCATTTCTCCTGGTAACTAAATTTTCCAATCAATATGGGATACCTAACAGTAAGTATTAACAAAGCATAATTCAAAAATTTAAATAATCATAAATCCAAACAATAGACCAAATCAAACTCACTGAAAGATGAGCCATTTGAAGAAAAATAGCTATATTGTATTAGGAATGTACTAAGCCTACATAATCATCTTCCCTGATGCCCTTCATAAGCCTATTCCCCTTCTAAGAATCATGCTCTTTAAACAAGTTTTCCAAAGGAAGACTAATTCCTGAAGGCATTAATAGATATTCTGAAAGAAGTGTTGCATAGGAATTTGGGAAATTTGGGAAATGTTATGATGACTTTCAAATTTTAAAAATTCCTCTAACTTCTGTTTTATTTTGGGATAGAGGCACTAGGGCCTTTCCACCATAAATAAGTTGAAGACTGGGCAATTGATGAAACAACTATTTTCAAACATTGGACAGAGGTAGCTGTGATTCCTGAGAGATGGGAATCAAACAAGATGAGGCCCACTGTTACCTGGCTTCCACTTGGAGGCGATTTCTACACTGTAGTCCAGGAAGGGGAATCCCAAGCAGAGCACAGTGGGCTTGCTGAATCGAGGAAAAGGAGATTGGGGACTCTGAGGAATATGGACATTGCAGGTCATAGTTTGAAGAAAAATGTACTAGGCAGAAATAGAGCTAGATAAATCCTCATGGAGGGCCCCTTGAATCTTGCTGATGATTGGGTTGTATGTGCATGCGTGAAACACTCTAAGGAAAGGGAAAATGCAATCTGGGTCTCGTAAGTTCACCAGGGTAGTGAAATGTTTACACTCCAACCAGCCAGAGTCCAGTCTTCACTGGTCTCCCAGGACTTGCAGGGGAGACCAGAGGGAGCCATGTCTTAATGGCCAGTAAGGCTGAACACCCCTGAAATAAAAAGAAAAGATGTGTGATTGAAAAGCTAAGAAAACAGGTCTAGACGGGATCAAGCTGAAAAGCAAGCAATTGCTCACCAAAACAAAGCCTGATGCGCTTTAAAGGAAAACAAACAAAAATCCAGGCTTTCAACAACATAACATTCACGATGTCCTTAATCCAATTTAAAAAATCAACAGCATGTATATTATCTATGGTGAAACAGATCACTAGCCCAGGTGAGATGCATGAGACAAGTGCTCGGGCCTGGTGCACTGGGAGGACCCAGAGGAGTCGGGTGGAGAGGGAGGTGGGAGGGGGGATCGGGATGGGGAATACGTGTAACTCTATGGCTGATTCATGTCAATGTATGACAAAACCCATTGAAATGTTGTGAAATAATTAGCTTCCAACTAATAAAATAAAATTAGAAAAAAAAAATCATTAGACATGCCACAAAGCAGGGAAGTGTGACCCATAACCAGAACAAAGTCAAGTCAATCAGCATGGGTTGGTTCTATAGATACAATCAGCAGAAAAAGATGTTAAAGCAGCTATTATAAACATGCATAATCAAACAGTTAAAGTGTATGAACATAATGAGAAGACAAATGGAAGATAAAAAGAACCAAATGAAATTTTTAGGGGTGAAAAATACAATATTTAAAAAAAATTAGCATGTGAAATTAATAGAAGACTAGGTACTAAAGAAGAAAGATCAGTGAATTTGAAGACATAGGGACAGAATTGATACAAAATAAAGTATATGTGGAAAAAAACAAATAACAGCAGTGATGGCTTGTGGGATAGTATTAAGCTGTTTACCATATATGCGATTAGAGTCCTAGAAGAAAAGGAGAGAGAAGAACAATTTATTTGAATAAATGATGGTTAGAAAATTATGACCTCTTTAGGCAAAAGAAGCTCAATGAACTCCAAGCAGAAGCAGCTTTCTGTCTCTCTCTTCCTTTCTCTTTCGCTCTCTTTCTCTCTGTCCTACCTCACAGCATGTCGTATTCAGATTCTTGCTGAGCAGAGTAGATCTCAGGTAGAAAAGAAAGGCTGGATGTTTAATGGGTAAACACGTGCAGTTTACTGCAAACTGTTTACTCCAGTTTACCAGGAATGTCAGGCCCACTCCTGGCTGCCTGACACTCTCCTCACTCCCTCCTGCAAAGAGTTTTTATGGACAGCAAGGTCCTGTGGTCTTATCTCTGCAGCAGTACAGGCATGGAATAAGCCCATCTTCAAGGCCCATGGGATAATCAGGACAGGGCTGCGAGAAGTCAGACAATGGACATACTAGCGGTCTCAAGTCCTCTGCTGGTCTCAAGTCCTCTCTTCTTTGTTGTTTTCACAAATTTTTTTTTGGAATTCTGTTTTGTTTTGTTTCCCGAAAACTCAGGTCATCTCCTGAAAACAGTTGATACATTTTAGCCCATTTCCTTGGGTAGGAATAGAAAGAATGTGAGAGGAGTTTGGAAATTCAAGAGAAAGACATGGATTAACATCACAGGGCAAATACAGCAGAAGGTTTCATTGTTTAGGAGGCAGCCATGGTGTGGTTGCTGGGTTTCCCAGGTGGCTCAGTGGTAAAGAATCTGCCTGCCAGTGCAGGAGACACAAGAGTTGTGGGTTCAATCCCTGGGTCAGGAAGATCCCCCAGAGAAAAATGGCCACCTGCTCCGGTATTCTTCCCTGGAAAATCCATGGACAGAGGAGCCTGGTGGGCTATGGTCCACGGGGTTGCAGAGAGTCAGACACGACTGAGGGACACACACACACATGGTGTGGTAGCCAGAGTGGACTCAGCAGTAGCCTGAGCCGTCTTTGTCTCTTATACAAGGTATTAGGCAAATTTCTTATACCTCTGAGCTGTGGTTTCCTTATTTATAAAATTAAAATATATACCTTGTATAAATATCCTAAGCACACTAGGCACCACACCACACATGCGCGCACACACACACACACACACACACACACTTATCCATATAATTTCATCTCATTTACTCGATGAGATAATATATGTACAATGTCTATTATTCCTAAGACATAGTAAGTGCACAATAAACAGGAGCTCTATCATTGTTTACAGAATCACTGTAATGGTTTAAGATACTGAATCCTGGTCTGTGAGCACAGACTGCCTCTATAGAAGGAGGGATTTTGAAACCTGAGGGGAGCTCTTTTAAAGCTTTTGCTTGGTATAGAGCGAGGAGAAACTTAACATAGGGAGGAGAAACTCTTTGAGAAAAATTCCACGATATTCTACCCTATCTTCATAAACAACCTGATCACACTTGGATTTTCTGGGAGAAGTAACTTCTTTACAGTGTCTCTTTTGTTCTGTGGTTCTAATAGACAGCACATTTTCTCTTAGAAGCAGATACCCCTCTGCTCCTATGTAATGGTGTCCCTGAAGAGAAACACACCATTTAGAGCTCTCTATATGTTCTGTAGCCTGCACATACTTTCTAAATATAGTAGCCAGATGATTACTTAATTTAGCTAGAAATGGCAGATTGTTGACAAAGAATCCCTGCTGGGTTCCAGTGCTTTGAAATGCAGCTTTTATAAAGCAAATAATATTTGAAGAAATGACTAGCAATGCCATGTGCTTCATATAGTGACATAATATTTAACTCTGTCATGGAACTATAATTGCCTTATTTTTACAATGTTCATACCCTATTGATAAATATAGATTACCTGGAACAAGTCAGAGCTGCTGCAGGGAGCAAAGCACTTGTAAAGAGGGGAGATTTTAGACAAGCAAACTATCTCATGCTCAGACACACCATCTGTTCTCTAGCAGCTGGTTGCTCAAATGACACAGATTCAGTTCCTTTATAGGATCAACTCATGTAGCGTCATTTCACAGACTCACAATTTAATAAGTATGAAATAAAGAAACAGAAGCCGTTGGTTTCACTTGACAATGAAGGATGAGAAGGTCCTGCAAATATACATCTTGCTGCCCATTTGCTACTTAGTAACAGCTGTGTGGAGGGAGTGGTAGGGATTAGAATGAACCTCCTACTGCTCTTACCTGTAGGAAAGATAAGTGCTCCCCTATCTCTTTCCCCCTGAACTTAGCCTTTGACTTTGACGAGAGTGGGCATCATCCCTCAAGAGTATGGGAACACAGTAGAGAGAAAAGAACCCAATTCCGACTATTTAAGCAAAAATGGAATTGATTAGCTGATAGAACTGAGTAGTCCAGGTGTTCAGTCAAATCCATCTGTGTTTCTCTCCACCTCTCACGTCAGCTTTCCTCGTAGATGGTGGCTCCCCATGGATACAAGATGCCCATGGGTAGCACCCTCAAGCTTGGGGTCTTGACATTTAAACGGACATTGTAAATTGCCAGATTGGACCATGGCAGATAATTAAAGAGCTGTGACCAGAGAGTGTTTGATTCCTTACCTAGAACTGCTGTTGCTGAATAGCACTTTGAGGTTATGCCATCAGCTATGTTGATGTGTTTTCCAGAATTTGTTCTTGGAGGGTCTCTATAACACAGTGAGAAATTACTACAGGAGAAAGTTTTCTCAGTAAAACTGTTCTTTCCTGTGTAACAATTTTTGTTTCTTTTCTTTCTCTCTTTTTTAAAAAATCTGTTGGCCTTCATGAATCTATTAGAGGTATGTTTCCCTCTTTGCTTTGGCTAATTTGAGAGGTCAGAGACAAATCTGTTGTCCACCTATAGCAACTGCACAGGATATTATGAAACCATTTTATATACTAACTTTTCCTTATATTTATTTTATTTTCTTATCATTACTTTTATATTGAGTTCATCCATTTATTTAATCTTATTTATCCTACATAGTATTAAATCCACTGCAAATCATTTTTGGAAGTAAGGTATGAATAAATAAATTTATTATTAATGCAATATATTGAACACTCATTTAAAAGATTTAAGAATATCTTGCATTCACAGACTGACCCTGTAGGAATGTTTTCTTGGATCCTTTGGCGGCTCTTCTCACAGACAATTCGGTGGTAAAGGAACTCTGTATCACGAATTATTTTAACCAGCTGACCTGTACATTTTCACTCGGTGCCTCTAGAACAAAAGGGCAAATGCAAGTTTGAATAGGAAGTTGTCCTGATTCTGGCCAAACCCTTACGTGACCAAGACCTTTTCTTGGCAGCAGGCAAAATTCACCCTCAAGTCCAATGACCCCAGGAAGCTGGGGTGTTCCTAGATGTATCATCCCCTCCTCATGGTTGAAACACTATTCAGTAAATACCAAGGACCCATGGTAATTGCAGATTCGTCAAGAATTCACATCTCAACATAATATTCTGTACATAGATTTCTGGAAATTTTTTTATATGTAATTTTATTGGCTGATTTTTGTCTGTGCTATGTGGGCTCTCCTCCAGTTGTGACAAACCAGGGCTACTCTCTAGGTGTGATGCACAGGCTTCTAATGTGGTGGCTCTCTTGTTGCAGAGCACTGGTTACAGCAGTTGTGGCCCCCAGGCTCTAGAGCACAGACTCAATAGTTGTGCACGGGCTTAGCTGGGTTTCCTGGTGGCTCAGGTGGTAAAGAATTTGCCCGCAATGTGGGAGACCTGGGTTTGATCCCTGGGTTGGGAAGATCCCCTGGAGAAGGGAAAGGCTACCCACTCCAGTATTCTGGCCTGGAGAATTCCATGAACTGTATAGTCCATGGGATCGCAAAGAGTTGGACATGACTGAGCAACTTAAACTTTCATGGGCTTGGTTGTTCCACGGCTTGGGATGTTCCTAGGCCAGGGATCAAACCTGTATTTCTGCATCGTCTGCTTTACAGGTGGATTCTTTACCAATGAGCCACCAGGGGAGCCCCTGGAAGTGTTTCAAGGTCTCTAGTAATTAGAGTTACTTAGGAGTGGCCCCAACATTCCAGTCTTACTTTTGGGGATGAACTCTAGGGATTTGCGTGGAAAGTAGTTAGATGTTTATGGATGCCACAATTTTGCCTCGGTTATTATATCTATTAGCATTTAGTTGTATGTAAGAGAAACTTATATCCGCTTAAAGAACTGAAAGGAATTTATTGGCAGAGAAATCCAGATTTAGGGAGAATTTTATGCGAGAACTGATCCAGAAGCTCAACAATGTCACCCATGTCATTCACTCTGCTCTGCCTTGCACCGTATCAGCTTCTTTTAAGACTGGTTCTCTTCATCACTGTGGAATCCTTGGCAGCAACAACTAGAGTTAGATGGATCTTAATGCCCATCTCTGGGGAGAAAACATTAGCTTTTTCTACCCATCAGAGCTTCCTTCTGCTTAGATTAACTTGTGTCACATGCTCACCTCTGAACCAATCAGAGGGGTCAGGTGATTAAGGCCAATTAGTTCCAACTGGGGAAAGGTCAGGAACACCCAAATTATATAGTTAGAAATTTGGGGACCCTAGCAGGAGCAAAGGAAGAAAGGAAATGAATGCTTGGAGAGTGGGAGGTGAGGGAAAACAAAAAGCTCACTGCCATCACTAGAGTCTCATGGGAACACTTTAGTTTACTTCTGAATCCCTGACAACCCTCTAGTGTTTGCCTATAGAGTATTGACAGTTTAAATTAACTGCATCATTGCTATTATTCAGCACAATATTATGTAGGAAGGAAATCTATAGTTTGAATCTGGACGATGTGTTTTAGGGGAGAAAGCAGATTGTGTTAAGGTAAAAGGAAAATGGATTTGACTCACTCATACTAAATACATTTAACTCATCATGAACAGCCACAGTTAGAGAGACTGGTAATCAGCTGGAACCAGCAGCCTGTGATTCAGTAGGTCTGGGATGCTTACTAGACTTAGGTTTAAGCTGCAGGTATCCCACAGTCTGGAAGTTTCTGTTGGTGCAAACAACACAGCTGACTATATGACAGCCCTTAAAATACACCTTGCTTCCATCCATTTCTTCTTGATCGCAAATCTTGACTGGGTTCAACCTTTGTTCCAGGTGTGGAGCCTGGCTTTTTAGTCCTTAGTTTAAAAAATCATTTTAATCATATTTTGCAAAATCATTTCTATTGAATCTCTCTTCTTGAGGGCTTTCTGGCTCAGAAACGATTTTGCAATGTATATCACAGCCTCTGTATCTGACTAATTGTTTGCATGAATAATAAAACCTTCCAGGAGTAAACAAGCTCATATTTTTGTCATCTGGAAACTTTATTGCTATTATAAAATCAATGTTTTGCAACCAGAACTCTTGGCAGATCTTAAGGATGGTAGTGGGGGCTGTCAATAGGTGCAATGGACTTTTCTCCTTCTCGGTGTGATTTTCTTTTCATATAAAACATTAGTGTGATTTTTATATATGTAATAATCACTCCTCATCATAAATATCTCAAGACTTAGGCAAGCAGTGGTGTACTAATGATAGGCAATCAGTGTGTATACTCACGGATGAATAGTCCTTCCCATCACAGACCATAGACCTGGCTGAAATACGGCCATCTCAGGAGTGATAAAGGCTTCAAATGTGATGAAGCTTAGAAACACGTACCCTCTAATGGAGGCTCTTTTCAGATACTTGACCTTTCTTCCTTGACTTAGAGCTGTCTGGATTAGAAACTCCCAGAATTACTTTATCTGTTTCCCAGTTTTGTCTTGTGCTGAGTTCTCATGTGAAATCTTTGACTTGTTCTCTAGCACAGATATTCTTAAACATGTTTGTATTATTATCTGATATTTTCTTTTTTCTTAGTGATTTAAAAAATAATGTATGTACATGGAAAATAAAATTTGAAAAAGGACAGAAGAGAAGAAAATGAAAAGATAGATTTCTCTTCCTGCCTGGCCTTATCTCCTAATCATTTTAGCAAAACCATTTCTGCTTTATATTCTTCTTTTGGTACTTACCTCTGTAATATTCAATAATATGCTTATACTTTTATTCATGGTGTTCTTCAAAATGTTTAATAGCTGGTAAGGGATTATCTCTTCCCTGGTGGCTCAGACGGTAAAGCGTCTGTCTGCAATGCTGGAGGCCGAGGTTCAATCCCTGGGTTAGGAAGATCCCCTGGAGAAGGAAATGGCAACCCACTCCAGTATTCTTGCCTGGAAAATCCCATGGACAGAGGAGCCTGGTAGGCTACAGTCCATGGGGTTGCAAAGAGTTGGACACGACTGAGCAACTTTACTTTACTTTAAGGGATATCCAACAACCCATCAAAACTGCTACCTATCCATGGTATTGGAACAATTTCTTGGCAACCCCTATTATTTCAGGGATTAACTTTTACTTGCAGGGATACAGAGAGATTTGAAGGGGTATGTTTTCTGTAGCCACTATAATAAACTGTCACAAACTTGATGGATTAAAATAGTGCTTCATAGTTCTGGAAGCCAGGAGTCTGAAACCAAGGTGTCAGTGAGCCTCACCACCTCCCAAGGCTCTGGAGGAGAATCCTCCCTTGTTCCTTCCACCTCTGGTGGCTCCAGACATTCCTTGGCTTGTGGCTACCTCACTCCAGTCTCCACTGCCATCTTTGCATGGCCTTCTTCTCTGAGTCTGACACTTGTCATGAATTTACGGCCCATCCAGACAATCTAGGATGATGTCATCTTGAAATTCTTAATTCAGTTATATCTGCAAAAGACCCTCTTCCCAAATAAAGTCACAGATTTCTGTTTAGCCCATGGATGTAGCTTTTGTGAGATGACTACTGGTCAACCCTCTACACTGAAGAGAAGATTGTGAAACTGGCTCTCTAGCAGCTAGAAATGAAGCATTTCAGTATTTCAACATTTTTGTCTATACCTGCTAAGTATAAATCTTGTCTTTATTGATTTATCTACTTTAAATAATATCTATTGACTGAAGATAGATTTTAAGACCCATTCAGATCTACTGAATCACCTGCATTTTTAAAATCTGACAATTTAGGTAAGGTTGTGTAACTGAGCATTGCTTTGGGAACTCTTGCTTTAGAGTTGTGATACTCAAATATGGAGAAGAATGACCAGTATCTCCAGGGTGCACAAGAAAAGGCAACAAAGATGGAAAATGTGTGTTTACCATGGAGGTTGTTTAGTTCATCTTTAATGACATCAAGATTATTTGGTTCTTTTAAAGTCATTGGTGGGTGGGTGGAGCTTATTTTTCTAGTTTTCCAAAAGGGGCCATTTCAGAAGACAGTTTCCAAACAACCATTGGTATCATAGCTCCCAGGTCTATAAAGATGTGACTCTACCTGGAGGTGGGGAGGCAGTTATCTAGTTGCTTCTCTATTTATTTAGTTAGTCTCTATTATTGCTTTTCCTTCAAAAAAAAAAAAAAAAAAACCAATTTCTTAAATACATGAAAGAGATAGAAAGTGAGAGGCACACAAAGTTTGCAGTGTAAAAAGGGGCAGCTCACACACTGCTGTGAATCTGCTGGCTTCCCTTGTGGCTGAGGCAGCTACCAACCTGCAGACACCTGGGCAGGTGCTTGAGGGTACTGAGAAACTTGCATGGGGTCCTGCACTTCCTCCCAGGTCCCCATCTGTCCTTGCCTCTCCCCAGCTTGGTGCCCATTGTCTCATTCTGGGACTGGACAATGGACTGCTGGTCCTCATCAGACACAGGGACAGCAGAGTCACATAACTGCTTAACACACTCTGATGATCCGGCAAGGTCTAATTCCTAAAATAATGACTTAAACCACTCATAATAATTCCACTTCAAATTCCAAATTGACTCCATCTCACTCTGTGTCTATTTCCAGCTTTACTCATCTCCCCACTCAGGATGGGGACAACTAACTCTAAGCACAATCCCAAAGCCATCTGCAAATGAAGGAGTGACTCTGAGTAGAATATATGGCACTTCTTTTCCTCCTTGAGGCTGAACATTCAAGCACAAAGCTCAAGAAGACCTACAAGAATGAGCCACCATGAGGGAAGCTTTAGAATTTCCATGTGGGGCCTAAGTTGAATGTCTGAATGAAATCTCAGCTATTTCTTGAAATTTTGTTATTTCTTGAGCCTGGAAGAAAAGGCAGAAAATAATTTTTTGAGAAAAAATTTTAAAGACATTCAGAAGTTCTACTTACAACTCACGTTCAAGCCCCAGGTTGCTCCTGCCCACTACCATCTTTGCAGCCAGGTTCTAACTGAATGTGGAGCATCAAAGTAACCAAAGAGAAGAAAGACAATCTATTAATAGCTCTTCAAGGACTCCTTGAAACAAAACAGAACCAAATTCCTTCTTTGTTCCCATTTTGATTTTCCTTCTTATTTGAAACAGAGAGGATCATCCATCTTTCTTTAAAATATGGACATTTTTAAAAGACTCTGGCTGAAGATTAGTTTGGAGTATCAGATGGAGACAGAAAACCAGCCCAGATAAGAGTTTCCAAAGCTATCCATCACTGGAATAAAAGCCAGGGAGCAGGTATTGATCCTAATCCCAAAGACAGGCTGAAAGGAGGAGGTAAGGTCACAGTGTTGAGGTTACTTGGGAGAATTAAAGAGGTGAGATTGTGATGAGGATACCCTGGGCAACAGGAATGAACCATTATGGACCAGGTGGAAAGATATTTAAGAAACACTTCGGGCATGACCTGAAAAGCCCTGTATGTCACCCAAATTTGGGACTGCAAAATGGAAACCAGTGGGATTGGGTTTTCTTGGTGGCTAAGACAGGATCAGTTGTTAACCAGGGTGAGTCAGAGAAGAGAATTACACTCTAAGGCCATGTCAGTGAGAGCACTTTCTTGATTCTGGTGCAACCAGCTTGCAGGCCACTTGATAATATGTGGGTCTTCGTGCTCCAGGCCAACACTCTTTCCTGGTGCTCTCCTTACCTTTGGGATCTATTGCTCTTTTGTAGATAATTCTACTGCTTGCTCACTAAACCTTAGAATTTCCACCAGCTCCACTATCCTCACTTTATATGCTTTCCTGGATCATAATCATGATTTCCTAGACTCCCCAAACTGTACTAACTGCAAACCTCAGTACACAAACTCACATAAGGAAAAAATGTAGCTTTCTTGATTTTTCTATAACTTAATTTCTGTTCTGCATCACCATTCTACTGAAGTGGCAGAAATGTAATCTCAGGCATTTATTCTTGGTCTAGGGTTTCTCTTACAACAAGCAGACATTTCTGCCAAAATAAGAGCCTGCCCGCTTCCCCTACACCCACCCTGCAGCCCCAGCCCTATGGCTGCTGCAGGACAACCATCTCCAAGGCCACTGACATCCAGGGTATTCCTAATGCTCCTCTTCTCCCCACCTTTTCTCCCTCACAACAACCCAGGCACATCATTTCTGGTCTTCGTGTTCTTGGGGCAGAAGATGGGGGAAGGTGACCACTTCTCCTTCAATTCTGAAATGCTATGACTGAAACCTTGATCTCTTTGTTCTGTTCAGGTATATGGGCTATTGAAATACACAAACCCAAGAGGAAGCTCCCAGAATCTCTTTTTCAGTCCTGTCTGAGACAATGAACTCAGGGCAAATTTCAAACAGAGGTCAGGCAGAGTCAGGCATGGGGAAACAAATGGGTTAAGAGTTCCAAAGTGGTATCCTATAGCAACACCTGCAAAAGCCAGCAGTTTTTGAGTCCACCCCAAGGATCTTTTTTTTTCTTTTTAGACTCCTGTCACACTGTAGTTCACATTCTTTTGTAACTATTAAGGACACCTTGCCTTCTTTCATCTTCACTTTTTTAAACTTCCCCAAGAGAAGCCACCCACTGTCCACCCTTCTAGTCTAATCCTGTTCTTTCTCTCTCCCTCCACAGACACTTTCAAGGACTGTATTTGTCTTTATAGTTGATCAGAGGTTGAATTTATAGCAATAGAGGATGTCCTTGTTGATATTTATGATTACACTGATAACAAATAAATCTCACATCTTATGTCCCATTCCAATCAGAGACCGTGATATTTCATATATAGTATTATTCTGGAGACCTGGAGCTTGTCCACTTAAAGTTGTACATTTTAAAAAGTATGTTAAATAACCATTTTAAATAAAGTACATATAATAACCATTTTTAGATTTTTATGCTTATAAAGCACTTTTTGTGGTGGTAAAATTTACATCACATAAAATTTATCATTTTAAAAAATATCTTGATTGGGGGATAATTGCTTTACAATGTTGTGTTACTTTCTGCTGTATGACAACATGAACCAGCCATAAGCATACATATATTCCCTCCTTCTTGAACCTCTCTCCCACCCTCCCTTTATCTTAACCATTTTTAAGTGTACGATTCATTTTTAGGTGTACAATTTAAGTGGCTTTACGGATACTCACATTGTTGTGCAATCATCACCACTATCCATCTTTGGAACTTATTCATCTCTCTAAACTGAAACCCTGCATCCAGTTATTGTTTAGTAACTCTCCATTTACCCCTCCCCAAGCCTCTGGTAACCAGTATCCTACTTGCTGTCTCCATGGACTTGACTATTTTACATACCTCAACTAAATGGAATCAAACAATGTTTGTCCTTTTCTATCTACCTGATTTCACTAAGCATGTATTTAGGTTTATCCCTGTTGTACAGGCTGAGTAATATTCCATTGTACACATATACCACATTTTGCTTATCTTTTCTTCTGCCTATGTGCATTTAAGTTGTCTCCACGTTTTGGCTATTGTGAATAATATTGCTATAAACACGGGTGTACAAATATCTGTTCTCTATTTCCTGCTTTTAATTCTTTTGGGTGTATCCCAGGAAATGGAATTACTGGGTCATGTGATAATTCTATGTTTAATTTTTTGAGAAAACTGCTGTACTGTTTTTCGTTGTGTCTGTGCTATTTGACCTTCTCACTGGTAAGGCACAAGTGTTCTAACTTCTCTACATCTTCACCAACGCTTCTTATTTTCTGCTTTTTAAATAATAGCCATTGTAACGGATGTGAAATGGTATCTTGTGGCTTTGATTTGCATTTTGTTAGTGATTAGTGATCTTGAGCGTCATTTTGTGTTCTTATTGGCCGTTTGTATCTCTTCTCTGGAGAAATGTCTATTCAAGTCCTTTGTCAATTTTTTAACTAGGTGGTTTATTTTTGTTGTTGCTGAGTTGTAGGAGTTCATTATATATTCTCAATATTAACTGCTTATCAGATATACAGCTTGTAAATATTTTCTCCCATACCATGTGTTGCCTTTTCACTTTCTTGATAGTGCCCTTTGGCTCACAGAAGTTTTTAATTTTGATGAAATCCAATTTATTTCTGTTATTGTTCTTGCCTATGCTTTCAGTGTCATATCCAAAAACTCATTGCCAAATTCAAAGCTGAACTGAAGGTTTGAATGAAACTTTTCTCCTGTTTTCTTCTAAGAATGTTATAGTTGTAGCTCTTATGTTTGGGTCTTTAGATCCACTTCGAGTTTTAAGGTAAGGATTCAAATCCATTCTTTTGTATATGGATATATAGTTTTCCCAGCCAGTTTTGATGAAATGCATTTTTAGATATTTAAAATGCATGTTACACACAATTCTTTCTTAAACAATATATAGAAGACAGCAAACATGTTCTTGAGGACTCTTAGCTGCCCTAAGATCATTAACTCTTGTTCTATGCTGTGCGATAGTGACTATTTCAGGGTTTCCTTATACTAGTGACCTCACATTCCTGGGCTTTATTTGTTCCTCTCTAGGTTTTCACTGCTTTTATTTCTCCTTCTTTGTCGTCAAACTGTTTACAGTCCATACCTTAGCTGTCATGTCTCTCTCATGACAGTGTGCCCTCCACATATGTTTCTATAGACAAACAAACCCGAGAGTCAAACTTAATAAAAACTGCATATAAACTTAAGGTCAGTATTCTCTAAGGAAGGATCTAGTGGATTCACTAATAGAGTAAAGGAAATGTTATACGGTGTTATGAGAGCTATTGACTTTGCTAAAAGATCACTGTCATTTATGTTGAGGTCTTTCTTCATCTTTGTCTGATGTCTACATAATCAGGCATGACTCACTGGTGTGCTGATAATGTTTGAAAACCAGCATTCAAGGTGGGGAGAGGGAAATCTTTATTTATAGTGGTTGTTGATTCCATGGTACAAAGATTCCCTGTGTGACCGATTGCAAGCTACCAACGTGACGTAACTGAAAGTAGAGATAGGAAGAGATATACAGTAGGGAGTCATCAGATAGTATTTTGTTACACAGATACAACAGGCATAAATAACTCCAAGAGCAGAATTTAAAACAAAATGTAGCAAAATAATTAGGATATGATGCGTTTTGAATACTTATTGTTTATTATCTTGTTTTCAGCATAATTCTTTCAATGTAAGTTTATGCAGTTTAAATCTTAATAAAAACCATATTATGCAACTGGCTCACAAACTTCCTGAAAGTTTAGCAATCAGCTCTTGTGAGTCGGGACAAGTCAGCACCAACACTCAACTCCTTTGCACTAAAGGTAATAAAATCACGAAGTTTATTATCCCTAGAATTTGCACAGACTCAAAATGTTAATGAAGCTTTTAAATGCTCAGATTAATTAATAAATGACATGCATGACCAGTTACTAATGGAAACAGGAATGTTTTGATGGTATTCTGCAGAATATTAGATAACTAACAATTTCTGTGCTCTTATTTTGTGCCAGGCACTATGATAAGTTCTTTATTGTTAATATCTTGTTGAATCCTGAAAAAACCCTTGGATAGGTGTTATTATCTCCACTCTATAGATGAGGCAACGGATTTGAGGAAGTTCATGTGTTCAAAGACACACTAGGTTTTAAACTCGTATCTGCGTGTTACTGTGCATTCAAGAATTCTTTACCAAAAGCCCACTGTTTACGTGATGATGAGCAGTAAGGTGGACTGAGATGAGGCGAAAGTGACTGGACCGAGATTGGAGGGGATTGTGGTGCAAGATGAATCTAGATATACCTGGGTGACCAGACCTCGCAGAACCTTCTAGACCTTATTAAGGAGTTTGGTCTTTATTCAAGAGCATTGAAAGCCACTGAAAGATTTTAATTATAGGACTTGGGATTTGTTCAACCATGCCTTTTGATGGAAATTTCTGTGTGGAGTGGGACTTGGTGTACATAGGAGACCAGTTAAAAGTCATTACAGTTACCCTGGCAAGAGATGATGAAAGATTGGTCCAGGGTGGTGCTGGCTTCTGGTTTCTGCAACTGGATGCACGGTAGCATCACTCAGAGACAGACCAGCGCAGGAGACATGTCCCTGGTGGAGAAATCAAGATTTGAACTTGGCACATGTTGACTTTGAGGTTTCTGTAAGAGTTTGAAGAAGTTCAGTGAGAAGTTGGACACCGAAGGTGGGGAGATGCAAGCCATTCTTTCGATCTCTGTGCTGCACTAATTATGTCATGAGTTGGAGCAGATGAATCCTGAGAGCCTTTGAAATCTTGGCATTTCATGACATTACATTCCCTGATATTTGAGATAGACATGAAAGAGCTGCTACCTCTTTCCATGTATGTCTCCGTGTGCTGCTAGTGGAAAGGAAATCTTTCTTTGGATGGACTTTGAGACTTATCTCCTATGTCATTGGTTCATTTTTATCTTGGAAAGTCATGAAGGAAGGTCATGCAGGCCAGGTACACCATCACAAGGGGATTAGACTTGACCATGTAAACCAGTCTTTAATGCCAAGCATTCAGAAGGAGCCAGAGCCAATTAATATGGCTGTGGAGAGAAGAGATACAGGAGAGGTGATGGTGAAAAAGCTGCTATCTTTCTTTTTTTTTTCTCTAGGATATTTTTTGTTGTTGTTGAGTATAGTTCCTTTACAATACTGTGTTAGTTTCTGCCGCACAGCAAATTATATATATACACTCTTTTTTAGATTTCCTTACAATTTAGGTCACCCATAGAGCATTAAGAAGAGTTCCCAGAAGTTGCTATTTTTCTTTTTTAAAATTAGCTTTTATTTTTCTTTAAAAAATACATGCCAATAGTTAAAAAAATAAAATAGCTTCTAAAAATCTTATGATAGAAACTGATCCCTTGCCCAACCTGTCCCTACCTTCAGTCTTATTTCCCAGAGCCTAACGCTTTCAACTCTTTTAACTCTGTCTTACAGGATGTGCTGTGCTGTTTAGTCATCGAGTGTCCTACTCTTTGTAGCCCTATGGACTGCAGCCCGCCAGGCTCCTTGTCCAGGGAATTCTCCAGACAAGAATACTGAAGTGGGTAGCCTTTCCCTCCTCCAGGGGATCTTCCCAACCCAAGGTCGAACTCAGATCTTCCACATGGCACTCCATTTCCTCTGTGTCCTTACAAAGAAGAGGCCATGTGAGCACCCAGCAAGATGTCAGCTGCCTGTAATCGAGGGGAGAGCTGTTTCCAGACACCAATTCTGCTGGCACCTTGGACTTCCAGCCTTCAGACTGTGAGAAAATGCATTTCTGCTTGTTGAAACCATCCAGTCTATGGTGTTTTGTTATGGCAGCCAGACTAATGCTCTCCTCATTGCAGATTCTTTATCATCTGAGCCACCAGGGAAGCCCATATTTCTGAATAATATGCTTATACTGCCATGTTGTCATGTATCCATTTTCATGAGAAGAGTGTAGCACTTTTGAGCCAGACTGCCTGTTTTAAACTCCTGACTCTGAACAAACTAGCTGTGTGACCATGGGCAACGTACTTAAACTCTCTGTGTCTCAGTTTCCTATTCTATAAAATAAGGATAACAATAGTCTTGATCTCATAGAATTAATGCTTAGAAAATTGCCTAACACTTGGCACTTAAGTATTTTTCAAATAAATTAACAACAAGAGAGACATGACCTTTTAACTTCCTGTGATGGTGATTGAGGACCTAGCTCTATCACACCTCTGCTACCATCTGCACAGAGCATCTTTCCCATTCTCTGCAGCAAAATGGCTGTATACCAGTTTGGGCTATATCTGGGGTGAACATTTCCATTAGTATGACTATATTCAGATTATCGCTGCCATAACCAAGTGGTATACTGCATTTATATTTCCTTTTTTATGTAGCATTCTTGTTTTTAGTAGTTAATAGTTTCCTGACTTCCCCACAATCTTTCCTGCTCCAAGATGAACTGGTGTTCTTTAACTTTGTGCATATCAACTGTCCTGAGATGTCTCTGGTACCAGCTCCCTCGTTTTGGATCTGAAGCCTCTTTCTGGGTCTTTTTCATTTTTCTGGAACATATCCTTCTGAAGCTTCCTAATATAGGGTGAGAAACAGATTAATCATTTGAGTCTGCACATTTGAAAATTGCCTATGTGCTAACTTTTATGCCCTAAATGTGTTGTTTTCCTGTCAAATTCCTATGTTGAAGCCCAGTGTAGCTATATTTGGAGAACAAGAGTAATTAAGTTAATGAGGTCATAAGGGTGGGGCCCTGATCCATTAGGGTTAGTGTCCTTGTAAGAAGAGATACCAGAAAGCCCACTTGCCCTCCATTTTTCTGTGTCCTTACAAAGAAGAGGCCATGTGAGCACCCAGCAAGATGTCAGCTGCCTGTAATCGAGGGGAGAGCTGTTACCAGACACCAGTTCTGCTGGCACCTTGGACTTGCAGCCTTCGGACTGTGAGAAAATGCATTTCTGTTTGTTGAAGCCATCCAGTCTATGGTGTTTTGTTATGGTAGCGAGACTAATACTATCCTCATGCTTGACTGATATTTTGGTAAATATAAAATTCTATTTTGAAAATCCTCGCCCCTCAGAATTTAGAAGATGATGGCATTTGATTCTCATCTTTGTATGTGACTTTTTTCTGTTTGGAGGCTTTCGGAGACATCTTTGCATCTCCTATGTCCTGACATTTTACAACGCTGTGGCTTTGGCACTCGTGTTCATCATTCATTTATCTTGCTGAGCACTTGGTGGTTCCTTTTGATCTGGAGACCCATGCCTTTTTGGAAATATTTCATATATCATTTCTTTGATAACTTTATTGTCTCCATTTTCTCTATTCTGTGTTTTCAGAAACTTTATTAATCATGCTAAGAACTTGGAGATTGATTCTCAATTTCATTTTTAAAAAATCATTTATTTGCTATCTTCCATACTTACACTTTTTATTTAGGTTTCTAGAAGAAATTAACTGTATAGAAGAAAGCTTATACTAAATATTTTAATTCCAGGTACTGTATTTTTAATTTCCTAAAGGTTTTCTTGAACTCTTTTTTTTTTCTCTCCATACCTTGGCTTTATTTTATGAATACATCATTTGGATCAGAGGTTGATTTTCTGTCTTTGTTTAAGGTTCCTTCTGCCCCCATATTGTCTCTGCTTCCTTTTTTTGTTTGTTTAAGTTTTGTCTCTGTCTTGTATGCCAAAGATTTTCTTCAAGTGTTTGCTGATCTTTTAACTTGTATTAAAGATTGAAGCACTGGACAACAGTTTGGAAAGTCTGTGTGTGTGTGTCTTGGGGGGAGTAGGGGCTTGGGCCTGCTGCATGGTGAGTGTCACCATGGGATGGTGGTGCTTGAAATCAACCCTTCTACTGGGAGAGTCTTAAATATCAGATTCTGAGATCTTTTCTTAGAGGCTATTCAGTTTTATTTTGTTTTGTTTTGTTTTTAATTAGAAGCATCAGTCCTCCAGTCTCCTGTTTGAGAGCCTTGGTTGCTGGTATTCAAGGAGTAGGACAAAACCCAGAGGGGCTGGGTCTCACAATTCTGTACAGAAACTTTACTTTGTTCCTCCGTTTGAGCTCAGCCCACACGCCAGTCTGGCACTGACCCCCAGGGCTTGGATCTGAAGCCATTTGTAATCAGTTTCTCCAGTGTGGACCACAACTCTCCCATAGAGTTCATGTCAGGATGGGATTGGATGGGCGGGAAGCTGAATCACTGCTTCTGGAAATCTCCCTGCAGCACTTTTACTGTTACTTACTCACCTCTGCTAAGTTGATTGCCACCTCTCCAACTCAATTGCCATTTTCAAGAAACTTGCTGAAATCTTTCATTCACTTTTGTCTCCTCTTTTGTTCTCTCAGTCCACGTATGCTAATATCTTTTATTCCTTTAGTGTTATTTTAGGGAAGTTTGGAAGGGAAGAAGAGACAAATGCATGTTATAATTCTGCCATATTTAACTGAAAGCCTCCCTCCTTTTCCCCCTTGCTTTAAGATTTGGAATCTGTATAAGTAAAAAGAAATAATTATAACCTATATACTAATTATTAATTGTCATCATAGGACAACTTCCCATTAATATGAATCACAGTTGCCAGAAACAAACCAAAAAATAACAATAATAATAAGTTGAGGATTTTCCTCCTCTAATCCTCCAATTATACCCCCAATAAAAGACATTCTGTTCATTAACCAGACACTCTTATCACAGCATATTTGTAGATAAAGTGTCAACAGGGAATGGATTCTAAGAAGAAAATCCACCTTCGAAAATTCTGCAAATTCCCCTTTTCAGTGTCCAATGTAGCACATTCCCATGATCACTTTGGGCTATTGTGAGTTTATCTGAGACAAGTAAGGTCATTTTGATCAATGTGATGAGTCCTCATCATAAACATTTCCTTTGATTGGTACATGGCGATGCACTTTTCTGCTAGTTGGGGGAGGGGAAGCAGCATTTTTGTTGGCATTTGAAACGAGGTGCTCATCTGAGGGCCCCTGAAAGTGGCAAAGGAGCTGGGGTTGCAGTAAAAAGCACAAGGTTCCTATGGTGCAGTTCTGGATAAAAGCAAGAAATTAGCTCTCAGCCACAGCAAAGGAGCTGAGCAACTCTGAATAAGCACGCCCATCCTTCTGATTGAAGTGGAAGAGAAGCAGGTAAAAGAGCTTCTCCTGGTATCTGAGCACCAGGCAAGTCAAATAGAAAGGAAAAAGCTTTCTGGTTTTTTTCAGCACCTCAAGAGCAGTTAACAAACCCTGACAGGGAAGGAGAAGTGGGCAAAACTGCACTGCCTGAAAGTTTTATTGAGAGAAAAGAGCAAAGAGCTTTATACACAGGGTGAAGAAATGACGCTCTTGGTTGATAGAAAAGATAATAATGTGAGTTACAGAAAAGAACTGGTAAGAAACTGGAACTTACAATTCACAAATTTTTATAGTAAGCAAGCTACATGTAGCATTCAATACTTTAATAAAACAGAATAGATTTTAAAATATATAGCCAATATAGGAAGGGGCTTTCCAGGTAACTCAGTTGGTAAAAAATCCTCCTCCAATGCAGGAGACAGCCTGCAATGGAGAAGACCCAGGTTCAATCCCTAGATCGGGAATACTCCCTGGAGAAGGGAATGGCAATACCCACTGCAGTATTCTTGCCTGGGAAATCCCATGGACAGAGGAGCCTGGTGGGCTACTGTCCATGGGGTCACAAGAGTCGGACACACCTTAGTGACTAAACCCACCAATATAGGAAAGGAATTCCATTCTAGCATTCGTAAGAAGGTATTCTGAGCTTGGAGAGGAATATGAGATATATTTAGTGATGATGAAGTAGACATAGCGATAACAGGTTTTTATTGACAAAATTTGTCAAGAGTCAAAGGTGAAAAGAAAGACATCAAGGATGAAAACATTTTTTCCCTCTAATCAACAAACAATCCTCCAGGAATGAGTTCTCATAATAACAATGTGTTGGGGAAATTATTTTTATTAGTAATAATGAAATAATGAAAAATCCATTCATTGATTTTTTAAATGGGCAATACTCAGTTATTAGGGGCCTTAAAAACTCATCTGTTTAATCTAGAGATACTGTGAATAAGATGGGTTAATTAGAGAATGAGGAAACTGCAAAACTGGGGGTCCAAACATAATTTTATTATATGGTTGGCATAGGAAAAAAACTAAAACATCATTAAAGAGAATTTTAAGGAATATAATAAAAGCCACTTATTCTCTATTCTAACACTCCTCCCCAAACTCTCAACTAATTGATAGATGCCTCTCTATGTCTGGACAGTAATGCTCATTGGGATGTGTAAGGAAGAATTGGGTACATGAGTTCCCAAAGGACTCTCAAAAGGATTAATTTGGGTTCTTTATGTCTTAGCATTAGGAATGTGCTATGCTTGAGAGTCCTCACATTCATGTTCCTTGAAAATGGTGCTGTTAGTTGAAACAAATCTGACTTAGAAGCACAGAATCATTCCCATTCAAAGACCCTATGCCCAGGTTCTCCGGAGATACCACAAACATCGTATTTAATGAACTATAAGTGACATGCCTGGACACCAGGAAGTAAAGTACATTCAGCAGCTTGATTAACAAGATCACACTGTGACCTGATAACATCACAGAACACAGAACATGCTACTAAACTTCCACCTTCATAATTCCTGCTTATTTTTCCTGGTAGCAGAGCAGAAAGTGAAAGAACTCCTTCAGGGCTATTAATATGGAAAGTCTTCTTTAGGGGGATATTTTCATTTTTCTTCAAAGGATTTTGGTGGGTAGTGGGATGAGCTTTTCAATCCTTCTTGTATCTTATTTTATTTATTATTTATTTTTTAATTGGAGGATAATTGCTTTACAATGTTGTGTTGGCTTCTGCCATACAACAATGACAATGTCATAATATACACACACCCTCCCTCTTGAGCCTTCCTCCCCCATCCCATCTCATCCTTGTAGGTCATCACAGAGCTCAAGGCTGGCCGCCCTGTGTTTTATAGTGGAATCCTTCTTGTAAAACAGGTAAAGGTGGTTGCTACACCATCATCTTTTATTTCCTTCTCTCTTTCCTTCCTTTCTTCCTCCCTCCCTCCCTTCTTTCATTTCTCCTTCTCTCCTTCCCTATCTTTTTTTCTTCTCACTATTTCTTTTTAAAGAATTGCCCTTAATGAGTGTTACTAACACTGAGTAACAAATCACCCCAAAACTTGGTGACTTAAATAACAACAGGGAGGCAGTTGAAGTGAACTGGATGCAGCACTGGACAGGAAGATTAACGTCTTAATTTCCAAATGCTGGCCATGGTTCATAATACATTAATGCTGGTGAGCAAGTCTGCACCTGTCTGAAGACTTTCTTCTCCAAATTAGAGCCCTCTAAGGCTCCCACTAGCTCTAAAATGGTTTTATTCTATAGCTAGCCCTACCTCCAGGCCTCTGAGTGATTAAGTTTTTGAGCACTCTCTTTCTTTAAAACAGAAAGTCTTCTTCCACTTTGAGTGCCATCCTATCAGGCAGTGCAAGGTATACCTGGCTTCACATGACCCTATCCTAATAGGTGTGGAATACTTTATCCTTTGATCTATTACCACACTTTTTCAAAGGCAGATAGTTTGAACGATGACCACGTGCAGAACTGCAGAATCTTACAGCTGGGAGGGGATCTTTATATGATCCATAGGGTTTGCACCTAAATCCACAGAGTTAAAAGTCATAAATTCGGACCTTCCTGGGTGGTACGGTGGATAAGAATCCACCCGCCAATGCAAGGGACCCGGGTTTGCTTTCTGGTCAAGGAAGACTCCACGTGCCTCAGAGCAACTAAGCCCGAGTGCCGCAACTGCTGAGCCTGCGCTCTGGAGCCTGAACCACGGCTGCAACCTGAGCGCTGCAGCTACTGATGTCCGCTCACCGAGAGCCTGTGCTCCACAAGGGAAGACGCCGCAACGGGAAGCGCGTGCACCACCTCGCAGAGGAGCCCCCACTCTCCGCAACTGGAGAAGGCCCGCGTGCAGCAACAAAGACCCCGCACAGCCAGAGAAAAGTAATTAAAAACTCATAAGTTGCATACCTTTTCTTAAGATCGAAGATTGCAACAATCCCTTGAACAATGACTCCCCCCCCTTATCAGATTTATTTAAAGATTATACGGGTATAAAATTGTAAACAAATTTGATTTCACTTCTAATGCAAGTTGTCCTTGAATCGTTTTAGGAGACTAACCACTTATTCAGGGGATGTTTTGCTTATTCAAAGCATTTGTAGTATTCTTTTAATTGCTTTCAGAACTTCTTTTTTTAACCAAATCAGCTCGTTTTATTTGATTTTTAAACGTTGTTGTCCACTTGCCATTTCCTCTTTCCCGTTCTTTGGGCACCACCCTTTGGCTCTACCACCTAACCTCATAGCTTTGCTGTGTCAACAAAGATATGAGACTCAGGAGCAGACAGGGGAACTTGGAGGAGGTAGGGTCTTGACTATGAATGGAAATCTAGAGAAGAGTTTCATTAAGCAAATAAAAAGCATATGGTATGAAAAAGTTCATCTCAAAATGTTGATTTCTAGTTTAATTATTGTAAATACTTGGGTACAGTGTTCTTCTAGAAATGGGAAACATTCATGAATAAACTGTTCATTCAATCATCACAGTGCTAGGTGCTAGATATAAATCAGTTAATAAGACAGAGGAGGTCCCTGCTCTCTCTCTCTCTTTATTTATTTTTCTTTTGGCCACACTGTGTGGTTTGTGGGATCTTAGTTCCCTGACCAGAGATTGAACCTGCACCCTTGGCATTGAAAGCATGGAGTCCTAACCACTGGATCACCAGGGAATTACCCCCTGCTCTTACTGAGGGAAAAAAAGAATAAATAAACAAAAAGAAACTATCACATGGAGTTAAGGGGTAAGGAAAAGAATTACAGATGAGATGTTGTGACAGGGAGTAATTGAGGGGTAACTTTGGAATGGGACCAGGGAGAACTTTGCTGAGATCTGAATAATAAGTGGCCCATGTGAATAGTCAAGGGAAGAACATCCTAGTGTGGGAAGCAGATGGTACACAGGCTGTCAGACAAGGACAGAGAGAAGGAAGAAGTGAAAGGAGCACAGTGTGGGGAGCTGAGAGGGGCAGGCAGGGACCAAATCATTAAGGCATTAAAAGTCAGAGAAGGAAGTGTATGGGCAACAACAGAGTAACCAATGTTCTGGCTTCTGTGTCAAAAAATCACTGGAATTTGAAAGCAACCAAGACATCCTTCCATAGGTAAATGGGTAAGTGAACTTTAGTACATCTTTACAATGAAAGACTATTCAGTGATAAAAAAGGAATTAGCTATCATTCACAAAAAACATAGAGAAACCTTAAGTACATACATCTAAGTGAATGAAACCTGTCTGAGAAAGCATCACGCTGTGTGATTCCAACTATGTGACATTCTGGAAAAGGCCAAACTATGGAAACAGTACAAAGATCAGTGGTTGCAAAGAGTTCAGGTGAGCAAGGGAAGGATGAATATGTCTAGTACAGGGATTATGGAGCAGTGAAATTATTCTGTATGATGTCTTAATGGTAGATACACATCATTACACATTTATCAAAACCCACAGACTGTGCAAAACAAGTGAAACTTAAGGTGAAATATGGACTTTAGTTAATAGTAATATGTCAATATTGGTTCATCAGTTGTAACAATTGTACCATACTAATGCAAGATATTAATAATAGAGGAAACTGAGTTAAGGAAGGGGGGGTGGTGGTGAGGAGACATAGGGAAATTCTCAGTTTTTCTGTAAGCCTAAAATGCCTCAAAAACATAATCTATTAATTAATTTCTTTAAGTCACTGGAGTTGATATTTAAAAGCTAGATGGTAGAGGGCAGAGTGGTTGCAGGAAGACTGTCTGGAGGCTATTGATGCAGGCCAGAGGAGGCATAGGTGGCCTGGATTTTGGGGCCAAGTGGGGAAGAGGGAGAAGATGAGGCAAATGGGTAGACCTAGAATATGTTTTGGAAATGATCTTACTGGGACTTACAGAGGGCCTGCAAATGAGAGGGAAAGCAGCACAGGATGTGGGGTTTAAGCAGCCGGGTGAATGAATAGCCCTACAGTTTATGGAGGTGGGGAAAGTGAGTGTTGCCAGCTGGACCCAGGCAGAGGGGCAGGTGGGTGGTTGGATATACAAATGTGGAATTCTGGGGCGACATCAAGATGAAGATGCAGATCTGGTTGTCATCAGAATCTGGAAAATGCCCAGCCTCACAGGACTGGATAAACACAACTCAAGCGAGTGTGGATAAGGTGGAGCAAACACTAACTGCCGAACAGCTCAGCACTGGAAGGGAGCTCAGACGGCTGACAGAGGAAGCTGCGAGCGAGCCTCCAGGAGATGGGGGACATCCAGAGGCCTGTGGTGGCAGAGGGCCAAGGGAAGACTTGTTCTCACGCTGAAGGATTTATCTAAGTGCAACTCTGAGAGGTTCAAGGACCTAGGCAGGTGAAACACCCCATCAAACAGGAGGTTCACTTTCTGTCACTTCCGACTCTTCAGTCAAGGGACTAGAATGCAACTCGTCTGGGAGCTGAAGCCTCACCTTGGTTCCTGATAGTCAGTCCTCCTCTTTCGGACTCATAGAGCGTGTTGGTTTAGAGCAGACCTTGGCCAAGTACGGCCCCTGAACCCACTTGTTTTTCTACAGCCCGCAAGTTAAGAATGGCTTTTACATTTTTTAATAGTTGGGGGGAAAAATCAGAGGAAGACTATTTTGTGGCATGTGAAAATTATAAGAAATTCAAAATGTCAGTGTCCATAAGTAAAGTTTTTGTTGAAACAAGCCATGTTCATTTGAATGCTCATTTTCTGCCTGCTTTTGCATAACAAAGGTAGAGTTTAGTAACTGGGACGCAGATTTGCAAAGCCTAAGATATATATTCTCTGTCCCTTTACAGAAAAAGTTTCCTGGTTCCTGATTTAGGCACAAAATCTATATTATCATGTGTGAGGAAAGGCATGACACAAGCTTGTCAGGCCTCATCGTGGATTCTCTTGGACACACCTTGAAGTTCATATACATATGTGTTTTTTTTCCCCCACCATATCTGACTCATACCCTTGGGGTCCTCATAGGACCACGCCATTCAGCGACTTCTGAAGTGGCTCCAGTCCTGCCTTCTCCCTGCAAGTGCACCTGCCTGCTAGATGTATCCATCTGAGTCATCCTTAAGCTCATCATATACAAAATGGAGCTAGCTACCTTCCCTTGTGGCTCAGCTGGTGAAGAATCCACCTGCAATGCTGAAGACCTGGGTTCGATCCCTGGGTTGGGAAGATTCCCTGGAGAAGGGAAAGGCTACCCACTCCAGTATTCTGGCCCAGAGAACTCCATGGACTGTGTAGTTCATGGGGTCACCAAGAGTTGAACACGACTGAGCAACTTTCACTTTCACCTTCCTCTGAAAATGTATTTTATGTTACCATTCCTTAGTAGGATAGAGCAAAAATCTGTCTTTACCTTTCCTCCCCTACCTGACAGAGTTTCAAAAACTCTTGGAATTTCCCCAGTGATGGGAGCCTCTTTTGTTATTCCTGATAGAGCCGTTTCAACCACAGCTGAGCTTATGCTGACAAGGTGAGCCCTGGTGGGCCCGGGGAATTCCAGAAGATGGGCTGGTCACACAAGAAAGACCAAGCAAGTGACCAGAGGGCTGGAACTCTCATTCCCTCACTCTCCTCCCACCTCCATGGAAACAAAAGGCACTGGGGATTGAGTGGTTGATTACCAATCATGTCCACCTAGTGGAACCCCAGAAACTCAGAGAAACTCTGGAATAAAGAGGCTAGGGGGAGCTTCCTGGTTGGTAAACATATCGGTATACCAGGATGATGGTGCACCCCAACTCCACAGAAGACAGAGGCTCCTACGCTCAGGACCCTTTCACATATATGCAATGTGCCACTTCATCTGGCTGTTCATTCGTAGCCCATAAAACAGCCATTGTTAAGTATTGTGCTTTCAGTAACTTCTGTGAGTTGTTTTAGCAGATTGTTGAACATAAGTGGGGGATTTGGGGAACTCACATTTGGAGCCAAGATAGACGTGTGGATCACCTGGGGACTCCACCTGTGGCTGATGCCAAGCAAAGCAGTCTTTTGAGACTGAGCCTTTAATTTGCCGAATCTGCTCTCAATTCTCTGGTGTCAGAACTGGATTGAATTGTAGAATCTCCAGTTGGTGTTAGAGAAGTGGTGTTAGAACCTGCTGAGTCAAGGGCAGGTTCCAACCAGTCACCCAAGGTAGAAATCTGATAGGTATTTTAGACTTGTTCTTTACTGCCTAGTCCATACTCCACATTCAATCTCTGAGTGGTGCTGACTAAGCACTGACTCTACCTGCCTACCCCCGAGCCTCCGTTTCCCTCTCCTGCTTCCACTGCCTTAGTTTAGACACTCATCAACACTCACACAGATCGTGATAACAGCACCCCAGTGATCTTCCCTAACACCAGTCTTGCCCTATTTCAAATTGACACTAGGTTTGTTTTTTGTTGTTGTTTTGGTCACGTGGCTTGTAGTATCTAGTTGCCTGACCAGAGATTGAATCCATGCCCTCAGCAGTGAAAGTGCAGAGTCCCAACCACTGGACCATCACGGAATTCCTGGTACTAGGTTTTAACTAGTGATCTATTGAAAAAATACAGACTAGCCAAGTCTTAAGACCATTTAAAGACTGACGCTTTGTACAGCAACAATTCTCAAGCCTGATGAACATCACAATCACCCGAGAAGTCTTTGAAGCATCCAGACACCTGGGCTACTCCCTTGTTGATTCTGAGGTCCAGCTAGGTCCTACCCGAAGGACAACAGGATAGCTTTTTCCTGGAGTTTCTGGATTAGACATGAAGTATTTGGAATTCACACTGATGAAAGATTAGATCATGAAATCTTTGAGTTATTTTGGATCAGACAAAGAGGAAAATCTTTCATCACACCATTTAACATTTTATGGCATTTCATCATTCAAGAGTGTTCAAAGTGCAGATATTTTGCAAATCCTTTACATCCAGCCTTTGAGGTTTTTTTTTGGATTCAGACTGCAATCTGGTGACTGATCAAAGCTTGCAAATCTTGATTTCGACATTCCAAATCTGATAGCATCCTACCTGGGGTAAATCCTATCTGGCAACTTTAAACTGCCAGAAGAGTGTATGTCTTCAGTAGTGGGAAAGGTTGCCTTCAACCACAGAGATCTCTCTTTGGGAACTGGAATGTATTTCCAGTGTTCAGTGTTAGAAGAGTGCAGATGTAGTAGGGTTCCAGCCATTCTTTCTCTGGGTTGTTGCTCTATAGGCAGGGATAATTTTGTAATATCTCACCCACATGGATTAGCCATTCCTAAAACATCCTAGGTAATACAAACACTACTTCTACTATTTTAAAAGAAATCATTCATTTTATCAGCAATACACAGGTGATTTGACCTTCAACTTAGGTAATTATAATAATTAAAGAGCTAATACCACATTCGCAAGCCTGTTCAGACCCTCTCTCATTGCCTATTGTCTAGAAACCATTTTGCAGCGTGTAGCTCTCTTTCTGTTCCCTGTTTCTTTGGCGCGCTTCCAAGATCCAGTCTGTTATTATTTAAACTCTCTCTGAATGTTGGTATGTTGGTATTTTTGTGCTCTGCCTCGTATGACTTATGGATTTTTGTTTCCTTCTCTGTGAGATATTTTCCATAGCCATTCAAAACCATTATTCATTCCACATGCTTCAAATATAATGCCCACCTAATCAATCACCACTTCTGCATTTGAAAATAAAACCATCCTTTCTTTATTATATTAGGCAAATTAGTCAAATGAGTGTTTTCTAAAACTTGCTGCCTTTTTAGGGCCCTTGGCGCTCAGCCTGCCTTTCTCCACTGCCGCCTCCTCCCTTTCTCCTCCTGTTTGCAAACAGTATCCGTTTCCTTTTGTGGTGTTCCGAGTGGATTCTGATCCTCCCCGACTGTGTCGTCTGCTTCCACGATCAAGCCTCCTTCCTTGGGAGCACTCCCTTCCGGACGACGGTGTAGAAGCCTTCACCTCTTTCTGCCCTGTGACTGAGCAGCAAAGCCCCTTGGAATGAAGCAGACATTCCTCTCCTCTCGGGCAGGTTTTATTTTTAGAAAGCACAGCGACCATACAGTCAATATGAATCACCAAAATTTACAAAATGCCTTTCTTGATGTTTTGCTGAGATGGGGTAGTAAAAGAAAGAAAGGAAAAAAAAAGAACGGAGCAGCTTATATCCTCAATTCTTCCTTTATCCATTCTCCCCCAGTTACATGTTTCCCTTAATTTCTCCGTTTTAGTTTAATTTTAAGAAGGATTCCTTTGTTTTAAGAAACCAGGGTTCTTTTGTGCCAATCCCAACATTCTTATCAATTAAGCCTCTTGAAGAGACAGAGAGAACTAGCGTCTGCTGCCACGAGAAGTCATGCAGCCAAAGCCTGTTAGAGGGAACTCTAACTATTGTCCTGGCAGAGCAAATGGCCCTTCGAATCATGATTCTTTCTAATGTATGTGTTTATAAGCAATTAAACTCCAGTTTTAGGGAAGACTCAGTAACAGCATACATTATTTTAATAGACATACAGTACTACTTTAAACCGTCTTCGCCATCTGCTCATCGTGATTATAAATGCAAAAAGAACATATTTTACATTAGCATCAGAAACTAGTGTGATATTAGGGATGGAAATGCCCATATATGCTCTTTGTACAATACCGAATGCATCTGTGCTATTTTCCTTTTCTTTCCACAGTACAAATCAGAGGAAGAAGATGCTTGTTTCTTGTGCTCTGTTTCCTGACATGGAAGATAATTTTCAGGATGGAAATTCATTAGGAGGGGATTTTGACTTAGTATTCAGACAAATATTCTTTTAAAGCTATATGAGCTGATGTGTCTGGCTCTGGCTGGCTCTATAGAGTTATCTTATCTCTTAGCCAATAAGGGGGAAAAAAACACAATATACCAGGGGCAGTAAATCTACTGTAATCTTCTTTAATGTCCATTAGAGATACAATGCATAATGTATAATGGGGAAAGTGTTTTTTCTTCCTATAAATAAAATTTAAAAGAATCATGGGATGCACGTGCCTTGGTGGAACACTTAATATAGAGTTGAAAAAGCATCTGGGTAGGCATATGCTGTGGTTTTCATCTGCATCTTTATGGGTGGGTGATCTTTCTAGATGGAGAATAATGCCATCATAATGTTGGAGGAAGGAGAAATGAAACACTCAGTTCCATTTTCTTAGTGGGGTTGGTCAAAGCCATCATATAAACATATTCGTTTTATAAGAAATGGTAGAGATGAGTCTATTAGGCTCTCCACCAACAAGGATTTTTAGCCAGAGTTTAGAAAGGTAGACCAAAGGAAAGGATACTCAGGATGAGTGAAGAGAAGTTCAACAGTAGAGTCTGCTTAAAAGAATTTGTCCCTACTCTTGATGAAAGTGGATTCATCATTTACTAAAAGAACTCAGTTTACACTTCATTTCCAGGTCAGCTAGTTTAAGAACAAAGGGCAATACCATTTCCCCTGAGCTTATTAGCGTGTTTCTGTCTCTTGTTTTGCATCCTGGCCATATTGGACAGTACTGAATGATAAATGCATTTTATCATTTTAGGATGAGAAGTGTTTCATGCAGGTGAAGACGAAGATGTACCTGCTCATTAGTAATGAGTGACTCCATCAGTAATGACTGATCAACTGTATGGAATCAGGTTAAAATCACCAGAGGTGGCTGCTCCCATTTGGGCAGGACCAAGAGCTGCTGTGGTCACAGAACAGCTGCTGGAGGGAGAAAGCCATCACTCTTCTCTTTTCTCAGCTCTGGGTTAAAAGACAAGCACTAGTTAAAATACAGTACCCTACAAGAAAATATCTGACTTCCTATAAAATAGCCCAACCTTGTAATTCTGTGAAAGGCTGCCTCCTGGTGTGGCTTCTGTTATCTTGCTTAAGGGCTGAACTTTTTGAGTCCCTGTCTCATAAGCATGTACAATGAGCCAACCCAACTACAAGACCAACATCCCTAAAGTGCCACATTCACCATGTTACTCCCTGCTCAGAAATTTTCAGTGGCATCCACAGCTGACATTTGAAGTTGCTGCTGAACCCTCTGTGGACACGATTTGCTGGCTTTTCATTCTAACTCCAGAAATTCTCTGGTCGCTGCCTCAAGTCTCCTTTGCCCCTCATGGGATCATGAGGGGACGTTTGCATCTCCACAGGCAGCCTGTGAGGATCTGTGGGACTCCATCTGGGATCCTCTCTGTCTGAACACACAGCGCTGCCATGTTCTCCTGCAGCAACGCTCGTTGGTTTAGGGACCTGCGTGATGGTCTCTTCCCTGAATATCAACAGAAAGCAAGCCCCACGCCCCCTGTAGTGTATCTTGGGTTTCTGTCACTTGATCTCTCAAGCTGAGGGCCAAGACTCAGAGACTGGATCCTTCCTCATGGGTCTGATTAGGGCTTTATCCCAAAGCTTGTCTCCTTCAAATGTCTCTCACCTCTCCACAGTTCCCCCAGCCTTCTCCTTCTTGATATGTCTTTTCTTCCTCTAGGGTTTTGGGCACTTACTCCTCTCCCTTGTGGGTTATTATAAAAACTCTGGTTCTCTAATGTTGGGTCCTTGAGATCCATCAGTTCTTTCTTCCTTCAACAAAGGTTGGCTTTCACAAGTAAACGCCTGGGCTTTCACAACTGTTGTATCTGAAACTATTGTATCTGAAGAAATATTGTTCTTCCTACAAAGCTGGACTCTGCCTTTCTCTAAAAGAAAGATTACTTCAATTCCAATGGATGGAGGGTCACAAAGCTTCAAGAATTGGGGGAAATAAAGATTATGTGGGGTGACACTTTAAAATAATGTTTTACTTCATATGCATTAAGATCTAGTTCAAATTCCATCTTCACTAATCACACATTTTAAAAGTGGTTTCTACCACCTCTAAACTCTTGGAGTGTGCAGCCCTCATATAGGCCTTTAGAGCCTTGCCGGCAGTCATTTCTCACTGATCTCTCCACAGAAGACTGTAATCCTATTATTCTCCATCCTGCCTGAGCTTAATTAAGAGTTACAGAGCAGTAAGCATTGTCTTCTTCCTGATAGACAGCCTTCTGGCGTCTCCCTGGGGGTAATCCCGCATCTCACCTGGTGGTAACTGTGCAAGTAATGGTGGTAAAGCCACCTGGAAACTGCAGAGGTGAGTTTGTAGCTGGTTCAAGTCTTGCCTTTCACACTTGCCCTGCTTTTTAAACTTTAGATATTTTAAAGCTGAGAGCCACAGCAGTGCCTCAGTGTCAGCCTTATGAACTTGATTTCTGGACACTGAGTAGAATTACAAAAAGGAGGAGTTTTAATATTGAGAAACGTGGACCCCTGAAAATAGTCTTATAAGGTCCCCATATCTGAAATTTGGAAAGAATGCATCACACTAGTCACAAAGGTATATAGTCCTGTTTCCACAAGATTTGATAGTGTTTAATACATACAAGACAAGTAAAATAGGCTTACCTGGTAGCTCAGCTGGTGAAGAATCTACCTGCACTGCAGGAGACCCCGGTTCGATTCCTGGGTCGGGAAGATCCCCTAGAGAAGGGATAGGCTACCCACTCTAGTATTCATGGGCTTCGCTGGTGACTCAGATGGTAAAAAATCTGCCTGCAATGTGGGAGACCTGGGTTCAATCCCTAGCTTGGGAAGATCCCCTGGAGGAGGACTTGGCAACCCACTCCAGTGTTTTTGTATGGAGAATCCCCATGGACAGAGAAGCCTGGTGGGCTACAGTCCATGGGTCAGAAAGAGTCGGGCACAACTGACTAAGCACAGCACAGCACAAGTAAAATATTGGTTGAAATACTTTAAATTGTTTTTTTAATTAAAAAATAATAACTCTGGTACCAGGTCAGAAGAAATCAAGCAACGCTAAAAATTACACACAAAATGCAAATGTCTACCACATCCTAAATTCCTTTCTTGTTCCTCCTCCAGAGGCAACTATTATTAACAGCTTCTTTTTAATCCTTCCAGAAGATTCTTGTGCACATACAAAGTATATTTATGGGGGTACATAATATGCATATGTATATGACCCCTTCCACCCCCAGTAAAAGTAACCATACTTTATATACTGTTATGAACCTTGCTTTATCCACTTAAAAGTGAATCATTCATATATTTCTCTGTCAGTATTTACAGCTCTTATTATTTTTAACAGGAGCTTTGTTGTTGTTCAATCCCTCAGTCGTGTCCGACTTGTTGAGACCCCGTGGACTGTAGCGCACCAGGCTTCCCTGTACTTCACTATCTCCCAGGGTTTACTCAAATTCATGCCCAATAGGTGCTTATGACTGCCTTATCTGAATCTTTCATACTTTGTTTTACCAATTGACCTAATTTTTAGGTCAATTATACAATATTAACAAGAATTTCTATCATCAAATTTCCTAGGCAAGGCTACTGCTGAGAAGTCAAGGTCTCAGTTTATACTAAATTTCATTTGGCTCAATCCTCCGTGTACTTCAACTCTGCAAGTCCCAGGTGGCAAGGGGTGTCTCTGGTCCTTCCATGTGCAGAAGGAAAACATGGTGGCGGGGTAGCTTTTCCTGGGCTAATGAGGGACGTAGAGTCTCTCAAGGCCAATATGGAGCCTTGTTTTGTCTATGTTTTGGTGTTGGCCTCATTGGGCTTTAATGCCAGATCTCCTCTGATCCAGCCCTTGTACTTGTCCAGGCCCATTGGTTCAGTGTGACCAGCCACCTGTCCTCAGACTATTCCGATTCTTTTCTGTTCACTGTCCAAGCCTGTCTTCTCTATCATTTTGCATATTTCACATTTTTTCATCCACAAGGCTTACTTGACCTCTAAGAGCTGACCACTCCTGTCTACTCTAGGTCCTGGGACACCTCTATCACCCCTCCCCCTTTCGGTTGGTCTCTGACTTTCAGGCAGCTCCTCCCTCTCAGCCCCTCTTGTTGGTTCCCCCTGCTCTTCCAGCCTGTCATGTTAGGATGCCCCTAGGGTCTATTGAACAGGGTCCACTGAACAAGGAGAACACCTAGGAATCATCCCTGATGCCTCTCTTTTTTCTCTCATCCAGTTCCTGAAGTCCCACCAACTTCACTGCTACTATTCTAGCTGAAACCACTTGTCTCCACACACTGGGTTGGGGTGAAAATAAGGAGAGCAAGAGAACAGGGATATCCTGTTGGGATATCCCTAGCCCAAGGGATAAAAATGTTATTAGCATGGATAACATGGAAGCTGATGTGTTTCGTGAGCTTTTGAGCTTCTAATGTGAGCTAAATCTCATTGCTAGCCTTTGTTTCAACTGGGAAGAAAAGGCCAAGTGTTGACTTGAGCACCCGGAGTACGTCCAGTCGTTGCCTACTGCTGCTCGCTTCAGCCCCAGGAAGGTGCAGGCTAAAAGGACTATGAGGCTAGGCTAGGACTACACTATCCAATATGGTAGCTGCTACCACCTGTGGGCACAGAGCATTTGCAATGTGGTCAGTGCCAGTGGAGATGTGCTCTAAGTGTAAAAATACAACCACATTTGAAAGACTTAGGACAATAAGAAAAAAATAATGTGAAATATTTTTTTGATCATTTTTAGTTGATTATGTGAAGTGAAAGTCATTCAGTCATGTCCGACTCTTTGGGAGCCCATGGGCTATAAAGTCCATGGAATTCTCCAGGCCAGAATGCTGGAGTGGGTAGCCTTTCCCTTCTCTAGGGGATCTTCCCAACCCAGGGATCGAATTCAGGTCTCCCTCATTGCAGGTGGATTCTTTACCAGCTGAGCCACCAGGGAAGCCCAAGAATACTGGAGTGGGTAGCCTATCCTTCCTTCAGTGGATCTTCCAGACCCAGGAATTGAACCGGGGTCTCCTGCATTGCAGGAGGATTCTTTATCAACTGAACTATGAGGGAAGCCCTCTTAGTTGATTATATGTTGAAGTAAAAATTTGGGATATAGTAGGTTAAATAAATTATTACTATCAAATCTAATTTCACCAGTTTCCTCTTTCTAAAATTTGGCTATCAGAAAAGGTAAATTAAGTAAGTGGCTTGCATTGTATTCCCATTGAACAGTACTGGTCAGGAAAGTCTGATGACTGGGGTTTTGAGAATCCAACAGAGTTTTTACATTTTAAAGACATCCTGTCCCTGTGAAGACTAATTCCTGAAAAGTTTCTATTGTTCAAGAAATGTTCAAGTAATTGAACTATATTAAAATAGTCTTCAGAGTGCAGAACCCTTATGGGGGCACATCTTTGTCCTCTAAGAATGAATTTAATTTCTGCAAAGTTTTCACTCATTTATTTAGCAAGAGCATCCATGGAGTGCTTAGTACGTGCTGACACATCCAGACAGCAATGCAGGTAGAGGTGAAAATAAAAATTTCCTGACCGCACGGAGTTTATTACATCAGAGAAATAGATCTACAAATAAACACCCAAAAGGGTGATTTTAATAGAAACATGTACAAAGTGTAAGGACTGCCCACACACTTGGAGCCATGAAGAAGAAAACGGATAATTAACCTGGGGTTCAGAAGAAAACATGTGCATAAAGTAGTGAAACATTGCCTTGCATGGCTTGGAAATAAAACAGACCAAAAATGTGGGAAATAGCCACATCATTGTTCGTTTGAGTTGTTATCATTTAGCCTGCCAATATGACCACTTTGAAAGGGACAACATTTATTGTATCTTTTAAGTATTTGCATGCTAGTAAAAATAAAATCCTGTGTGTCTGGCTCCCAGGGCTTCCTCTCAGTCCAGCATTCCTGTGAACAGCTAGGCTGGTTCCCAGTGGATGGGACATGTGGCCAGGGATGAGCTATTCGAGACAGCTTCCAGGAACTGGAAGCATCTTGTACGAGACACTTAGCAGGCTGGAATGGGAACCAGCAAATGGTCGGCTCTGTACCTGCTCATTTTCCTTAGAGAAGTGTGGGCATCATATCCAAGTGTCCTCTAACCTAGGTCACCATAATCTGTCCTAGTAGACAGGGAATTTCTCTTATTCCAACCCTCAGTGTGTGAATTTCAAAAAGGAATTCTACATGGATGCCTATTGTGCACCTCATAATCTGTTCCTTTTAAATGAAAATGTTTTGAAAAAGGCATCACTTTGATGATTAAGGCAGAACAGGAAATCTGAAGGAGACACACCTGTAAAGGAGGGCTCTGACCAACTGGGGAAGAGTGAGCAGAACAAAGCTTCACAGCCCTGAATTACAGGCTCATCTGATTGATGTACGGTCACACAAACATTTTCGCACAATGGTAGATGGTGACAACATCGTACATAGAGTGGCTGGTCAACTCCAGTGCAAACCATTAACCACATTAGAGAAAATAGCTCTGGAGAGGTATCGCTCCACGGTTTTTAACTTCCAAAGATGTCACGAGAAGAGCCACAAATTATTATTGCTGACAATTTGTACAATTTGTCCCTGGTGAAATGTGTGTGTCCCTACACTGTACCGTTTTACATAACAATATGAAATATTAAAAGGGAAAAACGTTTTGTAATAAACAGCAGTTTTGCTGATTGCAGCTGATTATGTTAAGCGGCTTGTACCGTGGGTGTCAGAGGAGACTTAATCGCTCCTATAACTAACCTCCACCGCTGACCTCTCCCCTCCGCTGATGAAGCCTATTCAAAAACCTGCTGCCCTTTCTCATTTTCAGATCTTATATTTCTGAACTGTTTTGATCATGCATATATTTGCTAAAGTTGTTGTGTTCAGAATGTGTGTGTGTGTTTTAAAAAATATATAATTCATGAAGATTCCTGCCAGAGCTGTCTCATCCATTATTAAAAACAAAACAAAACTACACAAACATGCATATTTGCAATATTTTTATCAGATACCCAAATGTCATTAATTACAGGTGAAAGCTGTCCCCCAGTCTGAGAGAAGCTCTGTGAAGGAATATGGTGCTGAAATTTTTTCTTGCAATTTTAAAAAATAAAGGGCAAGGATGTCTTTCTGGGGAAGAGTGTCCTCTTGGTCATTTCATCAGCCTCAATGGCTGGTACTCAGAAGCAAAGTGCTATTCAATCATAAAGCAATTTCATTTTTCTGATAAAAGTTTTTGATTTAAATGGGATTTTATAGAGCACATTTCAGAGTGTGGATAACTCCTCCATCAGTAAGTACAGATAAATACATAAGTGCATATGTGTAAGTGTATCTAATTCACAGTTTGCTCTTCCTCTTTTCCCCAAATTCAGAGATGTTTACCAAACCACAGGGGAAATGTGGTGGAGGCGGGAAAGGCAGGGTTTTGAAAGAGAGAAGAGCGGTCTACCCCAGATTATGCAAATGAAACCATCCCGGAAATAAAGACAAAAGAGGGAGGGAGAAAATCAACAATCCGAAAAGTAAAGTGTTTGAATGCAATTTGCCAGGGAAAGGGGTGGACTCAGTACAACAAGGTCACAAAAAGGTTCAGCTTTCTAGGAGGCAAATACTGGCTGAAGCCGGCTGATAAATATTTCCTACAGGATTTGAAGCAGGTTGCCATCAGCAAAACAAAAGTCCCTAGGGGGCAGTACATAATTAACAATTTGAAGAGGTGGCCTTGTATCGTGTCTCCAAGGGAGCCAGAGAAACCTACCCCAAAAGCACAAAACCCGAGTTGCTATATTAATCTCACAATTCCCGAATAAACAAACCTCGGCGTTTCCCCAGAGGCTGGGAAAGCGCCTTTTACTCTTGGCTGGCAAACGTTTCCTGACTAATGGTGTCATTTTCCTGTGATTTTATATCAGCACCACCAAACCTGTTCCTCTGGTCTGCGGGAAAGACTCAGCTTGTTTAGAAAAGCAAAGGAATCTTTTTTTCCCTATTAACAAAGAAAAGAATAAAATCAGGATTCGGAGGAGCAAGCCTTTGAGGAGGGGTGCTTGTCTGAGTGTTTAGAGACTTTTTTAAACGGTGACTTTTTCTTCTTTTTCTTAAGCAATCGATCTTCGATTAAATCGGACCCGTGGATGAGAACAAAAGCTCAAAAAGCAGTGACAGCACCAGGAAACAAGTCATCAAGAGGTTTTGGTGTGGTTTTAAAATTTCTTTGGTTTGTTTCAAGACGGGTTGGATTTTGGAGGGAGGAAGAGGTTAATCAATTGCCAGAGAGAAAGAATGGACAAAGAAACACTAAACTTTTTATCTTGGGGTGGCACTGGCATTCATTCAAGAGAAATCAGCAGTGTTTTCCAGGAGAGCACACCCGGGGCGTGTGTGTACTGGATCACAGAGGGCAGCACCACGTTGCTCCTGCAGCTTAGAAGCAATGCCAACCCCTGCTCCTGGCCCCAGGGTTTGGGAAAGGAGATCTGGACGACGTCCCCAGCTCTGACAGGAAAAGCTTGTGTTCCCTGAGAAGTTTCTGAGCTTCACTGTGTCTTGGTTGCTTCAATTGCAGACTGAGTTCAGATCACTTGCCACCTGCCTACCTAATCAGAATATTGTGAGGGTTAATGAGATTGCGCTTGCAAAGTGATTGCCTCATCATATAACTCCAAAGTATTATTATTCATCATAAAGACACAGCTGCAATATTGTATATTGTTACATACCAGACACCATGCTTCTATTTTTAGCAACTCTAAAATGAGGCTGTCTTAGAATTATACAGTGGTAGGGGCCTCGCCTTATTACCTGCCCCAGACTCCATTCTGTTCTGGGGCAGGTGAAGGAATAACCACCCAAGACGACTGGCTATTTATACTTAATCTCATCTTTACATCTAAGGGCAGAAACTCTTTTCTTCTCCCTCGGAGGAAATTCCCATGTTATCATCTTGATGGTTAAGAGTTATTGCTTAAGTCTGAATATTCCCTTGTGTTTAACTACAATCAACTTCTTATTTCATTAATATGTGCATTGGTCTCCCTCACTTAGTGCTCTTGGCAGGTAGAAACCATGTCCCATTTGCGTTCTTGGCATCTGTGATCCCAACTCTCTGGAGGATCAGGTTGGGGGATGACATAAATCTAGGGGTTCTGGGCTCACGGGTGGTGTGACTATGGTGGTGACTGTGCCCAAATTTGAAAAGCAGGTTGCACTTGAACTTTCTTTTCCTTAGACATTTCATAAAGCCCTATTGGTTGCTTCCTGGGGTTTTATGCTCTTTGATGCAGAGATTAATGAATGATTCAATCAAATTCCCCTAGTTATCAGTGCTATCTGGTCTATAATTACTATATTAACTCATCTCCACCTCCCATCCCCCATGTGTTTTAAGATGAGATTTGCTCACATTTCCACAAAAACAAACTTTGTCCTCCTTAGTCTTAAAAAAAAATATCTAGGAGTTCACAGACTATCTGCCTGCCATTAGAGCTGACTTCCTTGTATCCAACCACTCTGCACAGATTCTCAGGAAATGTTTTTGGCCCCTGGTCTTGTCCGGTTTCAGTTTTTCTAATACGGCTGAGTTTTGATTGCTCTACAATTCAGTCCTAATATTTTAAAAAGTTAGACCCAAGAAACGAATGCCCACCCCTGCCTTTCATGGTCCTCTCCAGCATTTCTTTCCCTCATGGAAAACTAGACTCTGATGAATCCTGCCAGGTCTCCTGCCCTGACCTCCTAGCTGACTATCCAATCTCTCTCCAAGGCTGAAGCGGACGGAGGCCATGCTTGGCAAAGATGTGCGGGCTCGGAGCCTGAGCTCTATCTTGGGAGGTCAACGGGGATCACTGAGAGTTTGCACCAGTCTCTCTTCTCTTGGTTTTACAACTTCTGTGATCCCAAGGGAAGGTCTACAAATACTGTTCTTTGTTTATACATACCTCAAATTTTCATTCCAACATTTCAGGAAAAAATAAGGTTGTCAGCTGCTTTCCTTCTTTAAGTCTCTACAAATGTTTAGGGAATTTAACTTGGAATTGACAAATCTGGGTCAGAGGCTGGCTTGGGTTATTTCCTGATCTCCTGGAGCTGAAGCCTGTGACTGTGTCCTTGGCCTGCGAGCAGGGGCTGGCGAAGGTGTTGAGGGGGCAGGCACGGAAGACATGTGCTCATCTTGGGGACCTCCCAAAACCTTGTCTTCACAAAGTCTGGGGCTGCCTGTTGGAAGAAAGAGTGCCAACAGATCACATCACTGCCTTCTTTCACAACTCTCCATTCCTGGAAAGCCCACCAAAGTTCTGAAAACAGTGTCATTAGTAAACCTCATTTTCTCCATAGCAAAAAAAAAAAAAAAAAAAAAAGTAAGCAATTTTACTTTTCATCTCTCCCTTCTTTTCTATTCAAAGTCAGCCTAGAGAGGAAGCTTTTCCTTCCGTGGCTGAAAAGTTCAATGTCACACCACTAGAGGGGCCACGAGTTCCTGAGCTGCTGGCTCCTTTGCCAAGGTTATTCCATTTATCCCTGGCCTCAGTGTCCCCTTGGACGTGGGACAAGCAGAGATGGATCTAAAATGACTGTCAGGCTGTTTTAATAATATTAATATTGTGAAATAGGAATAACAATAACAAGAGAAATAGTCACCACTAATTGAACTTTTGCTTAGAACTAGGCAAAATGTGAAACTTTGACTTACATTATTTCACCAAGGAGATATTATTCCATTTTCCAGATGAAATATGGCAAGGTTAAGCAGCTGCCCAAGGACCTGCAGCTGGTTCATGGCGGGAGAGATGGTTCTCAGCCTGCTTCAGGCCCCTGGCCTCCAGTAAGAGCTGCTGAAGGATGGCCACCACTGGGCTGAGCCCAGAGAATGAAGCCACTGTGCCCGTGGACTGGTTCTAATTAAGTCTTTTCTAGAACAGCAGCAGCTCTACGTTAGGGTTTCTCGGCTCTCAGTATGTCCAAGGTCACCCCAAAGTGGGCCCTGTGAGGCTGTCACGGCTAATGCCATGGCAGGCAGCCTAGAGTAGGAGTAGGCCTGGTTTCCCGGGGTAACATAATTATCAGGCCTCCTGGAGTCAGCCAATCAACATATGCCTAGCCAGAAGAAAGGGAACCTATCAGGGGAAAGCTGAAAGCCCCACGTAGGGCCAACAAAAATTACCTTGCAACTGTGTAGCCAATCCGCTTACGCCAACTACCCACTGTGTAACCAATCCGATTGCGCCAACTACCTGCTGCTTGTTTTGACCTAATAAATACCCGAGAGAACTGGGGCTCGGGGCCTTTCGTCCTCACACACCTGGTGAGGGCGGGAGGCCCTGGCTCGAGTCAGTAATAAATTCCCCTATTGCGAGTTGCATTGTTTCGAGGAGTCTTCTTTCCTGACCGGGGACTCGGGACTACGGACAGAACAGGCCCCAAATTCCTGAGCCCTGATGTTTCTTTGTCCTGACCTTGGGGCTTGCTAGGCCATGAAACGTCTCTGAAACTGATGGCGGTAAAGCTCTTCCATGTCGGCCTCAGCAATGCTTTCAGATACAGTGTTCCTCGAATCCTCTTTATCTTGGTGATGTACATCTGGGGCTGACTAGGGCTGAGAGTGTGGGAGGGGTAGAAGGAGAAACAGCCAGGCCAGGTGAGGAATCACTTATTTCCCTCCCCCCCATTTCTTTTTTTTATTTACTTATTTTAATTTGAGGCTAATTACTTTATGATATTGTGGTGGTTTTTGCATACATTCACATGAATCAGCCATGGGTGTACATGTGTTCCCCATGCTGACCCTCCCTCCCCCCTCCCTCCCCATCCCATCCCTCAGGGTCATCCCAGTGCACCAGCCCTGAGCATCCCTGTCTCATGCATCGAACCTGGACTGGCGATCTGTTTCACATATGATCATATACATGTTTCAATGCTATTCTCTCAAATCATCCCACCCTCGCCTTCTCCCACAGAATCCAAAAGTCTGTTCTTTACATCTGTGTCTCTTTTGCTGAGTTGTATATAGGGTCATTGTTACCATCTTTCTAAATTCCATATATATGCATTAATAGACTGTATTGGTGTTTTTCTTTCTGACTTACTTCACTCTGTATAATAGACTCCAGTTTCATCCACCTCATTAGAACTGATTCAAATGCATTCTTTTTAATAGCTGAGTAATATTCCATTGTGTATATGTACCACAGCTTTCTTATCCATTCATCTGCCAATGAACTTCTAGGTTGTTTCCACGTCCTGGCTATTGTAAACAGTGCTGCGATGAACATTGGGATACACGGGTCTCTTTCAGTTCTGGTTTGCTTGATGTGTATGTCCAGCAGTGGGATTGCTGGGTCATATAGCAGTTCTATTTCCAGTTTTTTAAGGAATCTCCACACTGTTCTCAATAGTGGCTGTACTAGTTTGCATTCCCACCAACAGTGTAAGAGTGTTCCTTTTTCTCTACACCCTCTCCAACATATATTGTTTGTAGACTTTTTGATAGCAGCCATTCTGACCAGTGTGAGATGGTACCTCATTGTGGTTTTAATTTACATTTCTCTGATAATGAGTGAGGTTGAACATCTTTTCATGTGTTTGTTAGCCATCTGTATGTCTTCTTAGGAGAAATGTCTGTTTAGTTCTTTGGTCCATTTTTTGACTGTGTTGCTGAATTGAGCTGCAGGAGCTGCTTGTATATTTTTGAGATTAATTCTTTGTCATTTGCTTCATTTGCTCTTATTTTCTCCCATTCTGGAGGTTGTCTTCTCACCTTCCTTATAGTTTCCTTTGTTGTGCAAAAGCTTTTAAGTTTAATTAGGTCCCATTTGTTTATCTTTGCTTTTATTTCCATTACTCTGGAAGGTGGGTCATAGAAGTTCCTGCTATGATTTATATCAGAGAGTGTTTTGCCTATGTTTGAGGAATCACTTCTTAATTGTCTTTCCCTTTTTTTCTGTTGACCTCTCTCATTGCCTTTAACTTGGTGCAACAAGATATCAGGGATCCACCAACCTAGACCTCTTGGGGAGACTGGTTTGCTCTGAATGGCTAGCACAGGAGCCATGCCAGATTGCAGAGCAAATAAATACTACCCAGGAATCAATGTATGGCCAGCAAGTGTGCCTTCCTTGGGCACAATCAAGTGCAATCTGTGATGAGAGGTGAGATGTACAATCAGATGGGGTCTGCGCCACACCCTCAGTGTACTGTTGCAGTGACACTTGGGGGTTGGGTGGGGAGAAGCAGCGCTAATCTCAGAACCAACCCTGAACTCAGCTCACTCCCCACCAAGGGCTCAATTCTAATTGCTCCTTGGCCAGGGCTTTATATGCCAATCCCTATTTGGAGGTACTGGTAAAAGGGGATGGGAAAATCCGAGACCTGCAGCCAAGGGATCTAAAAAAACCAGAGGCTTGCTCAGGAACCAGGTGATTCCTCGCTGGAACATCAGCCGTTGCTATGCTCTGGAGAGTCCTGCACACACTGACGGAGCTTCTCGGCCTGTGGATCCAGCGAGGGACACAATGAAAGGAAAATGTGCACAGGACAGAACTTGGTTCTCTGCTCTTTCAGGTCTTTGTACTTTAGCTGGAGTGTCTGCGTCTCTCAGAGTTGTCTACTCTGGCAGGAGGAGTGCATGGCCTTGTCTAGGCCAAGGGGTTGTTGAACACTCATTTCATCTCCTCTTGCAGATCCAACTATTGTGAGAGACCTTTGTGTCTGCATTTATTAGGTTTAACATCCAAGTGAGTCATAATATTTGTTAGATCCTTAGCTTGGGTTTCCCTGGTAGCTCAGATGGTAAAGAATCTCCCTGCAATGTGGGAACCCTCCTGGTTTTGATCCCCAGGTCAGGAAGATCCCCTGGAGAAGGAAAGGGGATGACTTCCCAGTATGCCTGCCTGGAGAATCCCATGGACAGAGGAGCCTGGTGGGCTACAGTCCATGGGGTCACAAAGAGAAGGACATGACTGAGTGACCAACACTTTAGATTGTGTTGGCTTTGGGAAAGGCCCTTTTTAAATGGGTATTTGAGTGGTTTCTGGGGAAATTATCCTTTTTGCCTATGTGCTGTGGAAATTTTCTAATTTCAGAGCCTATGTTCAGAACTCAGTGTGAAGAAGCATCCAACATCCGCCCCCAGGGAGTTTTCCTGTGGAAAAACAAAGTACCCAAAGGCACATTGGAAGCCATGCGGGGCTGTGAAACCAGGGAAATCAGAAGTCACTACTTGCCTCAAAGTTTGAGCTGTCAGTGTATTTGGTTCCAGGTGGCACCAGAAGTCATCAGAGCATATTACCCATGAGTCACAAAATATGCCACATTTTTAAGGGCTATTTGGAAGATTTCCAGAAAATGTAGCCCCTTTAATTCCCAGTAGGAGGATGTACTCATAAGAAACTTATGAATTTAGCTGATAAAAGAGCAAGAGAAAATAAATGCTGTGTCACTCTTTTTTATTCATTTGCAGATATACAATTCAAAGTTTGTGTTTCCCAACCTGTGGTGTGTGGGTCACCTGCAGCAAAATCACCTGGGATTTTTCTGGCCTCACTCCAGCAGGAAAGCAGAATCTCGAGGGTAAGTCTGGAAATGGTGGGTAAGAGTTCCTTCAGGGGATCCTGGGACATTGCAAAGGCTGAGAACCCCTAGAGCAGGTAGTCACCTCACAGCCTCACAAAACCCGCCACCACGTTGATATTTTCTTCCTGGCTTGAAATCAATAAAGTCAGAATCACTCACCTTACTTCCATTTAGGGAGCATTTGTTTTCCAACATCAATGTGTTGTGAGGGACGCAAAGAAGAGTAGGTCCCAGCTCTTGCCCTCACTCATCTGGGAATGGAGTCAGAAGGGTCAGACAAATGACAAAGAGATGTTAAGGCAAGGCAGAAAATGGTGAGATTTTCCTATGAGACAGCTCTGCCAAGTAGCAGTAGTCCAGAGGAAAGAGGAGCCACATCCTGCAGGGAGAACTAGGAAAGCCAGGGGTTTCCAGATGGGCTGCGAGGGATGAGTAGAATTTCAGAAATGGAGATGTTAGGTGTGTTGGGAAGTGGGAACACTGTGAGGAAAGGGTGAGGGATGGGATTCTCAGGGACCACTGATGAGTGGGTTTGACCTAGAAAGCTAGTTTGAACCATTTCATGATGGTCTGGAATCCTGGGTAGATGAATTTCTTATAATTGAGAAAATTTCCATGCTATAAAATTCATCCTTATAAAGTGTGCAATTCAGTGATTTTAGTATATTCACAGAGTTGTGCAACCATGAGTACTGAGCATTGTCTAATTTCAGGACCTTTTCATCAGCCCATACGTACTAGCAGGCACTCCCAGCCTCACCTCCTCCAGCCCCTGGCAGCCACTAATCTACTTTCTGTCTGTGTGGATCAGTCAAATGAATTTGTACACAATTCAATCCCTGGGTCAGGAAGAACCCTTGGAGAAGGGAGTGGTTACCCATTCCAGTATTCTTGCCTGGAGAATTCCACGGACAGAGGAGCCTATTGTGCTGCAGTCCATGGGATTGCAGAGTTGGACACGACTGAGTGACTAACACACACACGTAGAGAGTAGGGAGCTACTAACGATTTTAAAGGAGATAAAATTTGCACGTAGTGAAATGCACAGATCTTGAGTGTACAATTCAATGGGTTCTGACAAATGTATACACTTATCTTACTAATTCCTCCAAAGACAGACATTTTCATCAACCTAGAAAGTTATCCGTAAGCAAACCATGATACTAATTTCTACCATCATAAATTAGTTTTGTTTTTTCTTATATTTCATGTAAATTGGAACCATGCAATATGAACTCGTTTGTGTCTGACTTCTTTTGTACAAAATAATATTTTGAAATTAATTCAAGTTGTTGGTGTGTCAGCAGTTAATTCTTTTTTGTTGCTAAAAACTATGAAGTACCACATTTTGTTTATCCATGCTTCTCTCAATGGACATTTGAATTGTTTCCAGTTTATCTACAACTGTGAACAAATTGTTCATAAAAAAGAGAAAAGAAATTTCTCTTTGAGGGGACATATGTTTTTATTTTTTGGCAGTGAGGGTAAATACCTAGAAGTGGGTTTGTTGATTAGGGAACTACTGATTTTTTAAGAGAAAGAATGTGATTCCACCAGAACTGAACTTTAATGAACGCAGCAGCAGCAGGCAGGGAGAGTTAGGAGGTGGAAGTTAGGACATCTTTCATGACGGGGCAGCCAGAATATACAGAGCTTGGAAAATGAATGGGTATGTGTGGACAGTGCAAACGGAAGTCTTAATGACTATTTATCAAGAATTTACTCTCCAAGGCATCCTTAGGGTTCAGGCAGCCTTACTAGCAGAATGATACACTTATTCTTGTTTGTGGGAAAGATAAAGGTTTTGGTTTCAGACAAGGAGATAGATCACTGTCCCCAAAGGGCCATTTCCCTGATAATCCAAGCGCCTGATTTTCAGGGTCAGTTGAATGAATGAACTTCGAGCAATCATACTTGGGAAGAAGGAAAGGGCATCGGGGAGAGTGGGTGGGCTGAGGCAGAAGCTCACACATCAGAAATTAGCCAACTTGCTGGACTGGTTGATTAGATTAGTTACTTGGGTAATGAGGTAGAGAATTTTATTCATCAGAAATTCTCCTCCAGAATTGCTCCCAAGGAAACCAGTCAGAGCTTGCTCTGAGACTCTCCCACCCTCCCCCCACTCCCCAGGGAATCTCATGGAACTCCCAGACCTGTTTATTCAAAGAGCTTACTTACAGGCACTAGAGGCAGAAGTCAGCTGTTGAATTAGAATTTAGGAAATGGGGGTGGGGGTGTTGGGGTTTTTCCCTAGATACTCTACTGATTGGAAACAATTTTAATCATCTATCTCTTAGTTTCCTTATCTGTAAAATGGGAATAATAATATCTATTTCATTTTCCTTGAAAATAGATTATAAAAATAAAAAGAGATCATAATGCTAAAATACTTTGAAAAATGTATGCTTTCCATTTCCAACCAAATAAACAAACAACCTACAGAAGTTCTCAGCCCAGCTGTCAGGGTTTCCTGTGACCCACTGGTCTGAACTGCTCCTGGTTTACTCCACCGCGACCCCAGCAGTGGTGGAGTGCCACACTTGCCCACAGCCAGGCTATGCCGCTGTCTCTGCCTGTTTGTCTTCTTCCCTCCCTTGGTCCCATAAAATTCTTCCTGAGGTCTGTCACCCACACTGACTCCTCTAGAGAGTCTCCTTATGACACAGTCCTCATCTGCTTGGGGGCCCCAGATTGCAGCGGAAGTCACCTGTCCTGGAGATTCTATCTCAAGCCAGTCCCTTGAGAAGTTCAACATCGTCCTATCCATTTACAAACTCCTGGGGAATTACAAACTCCTGGGCACTCCTGACTCTAAGTTCCCTCTTTCCCTGAGTTTTTTAATTTTCTGCCTCACTTTCTGTGGCTCTTTCTTCCCTCGGTAGATCTGGGACTGGCTTCACCCTTAAAAATAATAATAATGATAATAATTCCCAACAGACAAGGCACTTCAGGAAGAGGCATCTGGTGTCCAGTTTACTAGGGAGTTGAGGCAAAGTGGGGAGGTATATATTTCTGAAACCTATATGCCATAGTAGTAAATCTTGTACAGCCTGACTCTTAAAAGTTCTTTGGTCTCCCTGCTGTAAGAATATCTCATGGGTGACTGCTTTACAGGCAAAGCCTCTGCTATTTGGCCAGCCCTCCCTCCCTCTTTCTTCCCCATTCCCTCTCTTCTTTTTCTTCTTCTTCTTCTTCTTCTTTTTTTTGATATGGACCATTCTTTAAGTCTTTATTGAATTTGTTACAATATTGTTTGTGGGTTTTTTTTTTTCTTTTTCTCCTCGAGGCATGTGGGATCTTAGCACTAGGACCAGGGACGGAGCACACATCCCCTAACTGGGAAGGTGAAATCCTAACCATTGGACCACCAAGCAGGTCCTCCCTTTCTTCTTGATTCTCCTTTTCTTACCCCAAAATTCTTTTAGCCAGTAAGTTGCCTCTATCTAAACTTCAGTTTTAGGACCTCACCTTCACCACCAGAATAGCATATCATATTTTTTTCCTAAAGAGAATTTCCTCTTGAAATATATTTGCCATCTTGTGAAATATATTTCCCCCCTGGTTACATTGGCTACAGCTATTTATGATTATGTCTTATGGCCCCTGCTGGGTCACATGCGCCTTCATGGCACTGTTTGTTCCTGATCCATATTTAAGAAAATTTTTCCTTAGCATAAACCCAATACCCTGTTATAGGAGATCCTCAAGTGTTGAAGGAGAAGGCAATGGCACCCCACCCCAGTACTCTTGCCTGGAAAATCCCATGGACGGAGGAGCCTGGTAGGCTGTGGTCCATGGTGTCGCTAAGAGTCAGACAGGACTGAGCAACTTCACTTTCGCTTTTCACTTTTGTTCATTGGAGAAGGAAATGGCAACCCACTCCAGTATTCTTGCCTGGAGAATCCCAGGGACCGGGGAGCCTGGTGGGCTGCTGTCTACGGGGTCTCACAGAGTTGAACACGACTGAAGTGACTTAGCAGTTAGCAAGTGTTGAATGAGTGAGTGAGGGAGTGAGTGAGTGAATTAATTCTGGTATCTTCTATGTAACTCCAGAAAAAGCAGAGTGAAGGAACAGAAGCAGTAGGTTTCCATAATGGGGTATTAAAATATTCCACTCACCACCAGAAGAGATCAACATGGGGTACACAGAGTCCCCTATATGGAGCTCATCTTGACCCCAGTGAGCAGGTGAACGCTGGGCGGGGGTCCATGCAGGCTTGGTGGGGGTCCACCAAGGCTTTGTCCTCTCCCTGTTCCCTGGGGAATGAGTATGCAGCACAGATTCTTTTCAGAGAGGCTGCTGACCTCTGGTTGAATGGTAACAATTTATGACCATTACCGATGAGAACTAGAACTGCTCCTGTGGCCCGCGGGATTCGTCCTCTGTGTCCCATTTGTAACCCTTCAGATCAGATTTTCTTCAGTGAAATCAGAGTTGTCACAAGGAGAACACATTCAGGGCAGAATCACAAAAACCCTTATACCTACTGATTGGAAACATGAAACGTGTATTTTATTATATATAAAAAAACACCTCTGCCATTCATCCTATAAAAAATAGAGAAAGAAAGAAGACTATGGCTTGAACACCAGTGAAAGAGACCGTACAACAAAGAAAGTGCTTTTGAAATTGTTGTTGAATTCTGCTGTTCTTTAGATCCTGAAAGTAAAAAACTATTTGTAGAACTTTATAGCCCACTAGTGAGTTCATTCAAGAGGTGCATGAACTTACTAAATCTTCTTGATAAGCCTATACGGGAAGAATCAGCGCTTTCCCCATTCTATAGATGAGGGAGCTGAGACCAATAGAGGCCAGTTTTCTCAATGCCACCCACCTAAGTGGTGGCAGAGCTATAACCAGAAACCTGTCTTCTGGCTCCAAATCTTATTTGCTTTCCATCGCACCTGCCACCTTGCCTGCAAAATGGCTGTCAAGACCTGTTTACACACAGCCCAGCAGAGTTCTGGGTGCTAAAAATCTAAAAGGTTCACACTACCTTAAGAAAATGTGGGATTTCCCTGGCAGTCCAGTGGTTAAGACTCTGAGCTTCCACTGCAGGAGGTGTGGGTTCAATCTCTGGTTGGGGAACTAAAATCCTGTATGCCATATTTCATGGCCAAAAAGGAAACAAAAAAGAAAATGCATAAAATCATTGGCTTAATGAGTGATGCAATTGCCTTAGTTACCAACAACAGAGTTATATTTCTAGAGTAATAAAGTTCACTGTATCATTTTGCTCAGCTGTATCCCAGTTTTGACCCTGGAGTAAATCTGGAGTATGTAGCACCTGATCCAGGAGAAGAACACTGCTTCAGAAAGCTTCAGTAGGAAAAAATAAAGTAGGTGTATGCTTTCTCTCTGCAAACTTCTTCTCTGGCTTACCTTGTTGTAATGGTCAGCAGAGCTCATGGTTAAGATTCTATGTTGGAGTCTGGCTGGTATGGGTGTGTGTTCTGAATCTATCATGCCATCAGCTTTGGGCGAGTAACTAACCTCTCCAAGCTTTCATTTCCTTTTCCTCATCTGCAAAATGAAACCAAACGTCAGCTGGGTTCTTTGGTTGCAAGCAACAGAAACACATTCACTTAGGCTAAAAAAGAAATTTACTAAATGATTTTAGCTCTCTTGCAGAATCAAACGGAAAACTGAGAGATCAGGCCTTGCAAAGAACAGAATAGATCTGAATGTCTGAAGAAACAGACATTCTTGTCTACACTCTGATGTTAGAAAGACTTCACCCTAGACATTTCCCATCCTGGTGTCATTCAGAGCCGACTGGAGTCATGTGGCCATGCCTGCGTGGAGAGGAGTTTAGAGACCTTGATTGACCGTTCCACCAGAACCCTATGGAATGGAGCAGGGGAAGTTACTTAAAAGAAAAATTGAAGTGATACTTTGAAAAAACAAGGCAAAATGAAGATTTACTACAGGACCGAAAAATAGTACTTCATAGGGACTTTTTTAGGGTTAAAAGAGACAATGAATTTAAAATGCTTAGCATGATGTCTGTCACAGTAGGTTCTTGATGAGTATTTGTTGTTGTTGGAATGGAACAGAAGTGAGTTGAGAAGGAATATGGATAATCCAAGGAGAAAAATAAAAGAGAAAAGGATTCAACAAGCGGCTTGACAGAGCAAAGTGGAGACCTACTTCTCCCCCTGATACCATGACCACCCCTAAAATACCATGAAATCTGTGATGAATGCCTTTAATTATTGGAACATTGTACTTTGTATAAAGAATGCTAAGTACGGAGGCACCAGTAAATTCAAACAACCAGAGACTATCTCACTGACTAAACTGTATAATAGATGCCTAGACACATCTATGCAAAAAGGAAATGGCAATAAAAGTGAAGTACAGATGATTCATTTTCAGAAAATTCAGTGTTAACAATCTAAGGAAAAGAATGAATATTTTATAATTATTATGATGGAATCACTTAAAATTTATAGTAAAATGGTTTTCACTTATTCCTCTGTAACATGAATGAAATGTATTAGCAATTAACAATTATACTCTGATATTTCTGCATACCACACTAACTACAATGAACATTAATATTTATGTGTTACCCACACTGTTACTGACTGGGCCAGATTTAGTCCCTAGTTTCTCATTTCTCTATTCCTAGAGACATAAATGGGAGTTACAAGTGAGTACCTGAAGGCACATTTTCAACTGCTATAGTTTATCATTCTTATAGTTTATATCCTGAAAGCTTCATAACCGTGGCAAAACAGCCCTCACTCTGGGAATGGTCTTAAACAAGTTGGAAGTCATAAACCTACACACTAAACCTACAGACAGTGTCAAATGTATCTGAATAATCTCTCACCTTAGTGGTTAAAATGCAGCTCTATTATTTCTAGAATCACAAATTGTGATTTTGAACAAAATACCTACCTATTTATTGATCTATTTATTGATCTGTTAATCTGTCTTCATCATCATCTATCTATCAGATATCTATCTGATAGATATCAGATATCTATCTATCTATTTATCAAATCAAATGGATACAGTTTCAGAAATTTACACTATTACTACTTGGTATGATACTGGACAATGTAAATCTCTTAGAGTTCTCAAATCTGCTTGTAATTTTAGACATTTCTCTAGAACCTTTGTTCAAAAGAGTCAGTGTATCTCTTTTGTGAAGATTCTCCAGGAAGGTAGCCCCTTTTACAACTATTAGAGCTTGCCTTTTGGGATCAAGAACTGACTACAACATTTAAAATCATCTCAGATCTCAGAAACATATTTTGCACCCATTTCCCCTCATTTATAAGGAAAATGATGTGAAAAATTTTAAAATCTCTACTTAAAAAAAAAATCTTTGAATGCAGACGAGTGGTTTTTTTGAAGATGAGTTTTGTTGACTTGAAATGCTTTTCATAAGTGATATCATATGATATCCCTCTAAATTAGTAAACTGTGTCAATATATGTGGGAAGAGGCAGGACCCAAAAATGTAGGTTTAAGAGAGCTCAAAACAAAGGAAAATATGCTCATTTGTTATTCAGATTAGACTATGTATTCTTGGCACTTGCATATCTAAGGTGGCCAGAACTTTAGAAAGCTTATACTTGTCAAGTGAATTTGTATTTAAATGATGATCTTTGTTGGGGCCCACAACACACTGGCTGTGTGGGACACTTACATGTGCATAATACTGCTTCAGTGCATCTCTTAGAATTTGAGTCAGCCTCTCCCAATCAGATACGGAAAAGTATTGAGGCATCAATGGGCAAAGTGGGGGCAAGTTAGTGGTTAGTAGATAAATACGCACTCATTGATATCTAAAAGTAATAATATAGGAGGTAAATACATAGTGAATCAAACTTTTTAACCCTTTGTTTAAGATTTTGCATGGATAGTTAATCTCTTTTCTGAATCAACTCTTTTCTCTTGTATATGGAGAATACATTCATAAAATATCTCAAAATAAATAAAGTATAAAATTTCATATATCTTAAAAAAAAAGGAAAGTATCTGAGGGGATACACTATTTCCTCTGAAGAATCATGGTGGGTTTTTTTGGATGGAGCCCGTGCCCTGACATGTTCCATGATCAGTGCCACAGTACCATCTGGTCCTATTCATAGGGAGTAAATATGTTCCCTATCTCTTCTGCTATTTTAGCATTTGATTACATCTTTAGCAAAGAGGTGGCACTGAATCCATGCTCTATTATTCTACTGTTATGTGGCCATGGGTTATTCTAAGAAATGTTTAGACTAGAACAATATGAAACAGAAGCAGGGCAAGAAAGGAGAATTTAGAAACTCCAACCATTGTTTCCCAAACTTGAGTTATCCACAGAATGGTACAAATAATTTTTAGATGAAAAAAAATTTTTTTAGATGGTCATCAAAGTGAAAACATTAAATTTAAAAGTTCTTCCAGAATTTCTAGACCTTATGCATGTCACCTTGATAAAGACTGATTTAAACTATTCTAGGTGGATAGATTGATTCTTACCCTTAGCTTTATTTTTCCCTCTGGAAACATCACAAGACTATCTAGGTAACCCATTCCAAAGTGAAAGTATTCTTACCGTCTGGAGGTGGCTTTTGAATTCTCATATTGCAATGTCTTTCCTTTGAATAAGTAGTTTTCATCCTCTAATTAGTAAACTATTCATGTATTCTAAGATGATAATTAGGTTTCCTCAGGTTTTGCCAGGAAACATATATATCAGGTTCCATAATCTTATTTAGGGTTTTAGTCGTTTTAATAAAAAAAAAATGTCTCTACCTGTTTCATTGAAACTGTCTCCCTACTTTCCACTTCTCACCTTTCAAGTCGAAGTACTCTACACTAGACACAGATCTGACCTGGGCTGACACTGTCCCAGCTGACTGTGATGTAACCCACGTGCAGTCTTAGAATGTTCTTTACTGCCTGTTCTTTTAATGGAGAAAAGTGAAACCACGAAACATTTTTATGTAGAATCAATAAGTGTTGCATCAAAATGACTCCATTGCTCTTACCTGCAAGATTGTTTCAACAGCTGTGGGATGATTCCTGGAGCCTGGAGAGTAGGGTGTTAGTAGGGTGCTGTTGGCAAGGCTCCCCAGGACACTGCCACATGCATTCTCTACCACCCCGCTGTCACTTTTATTTGCATAAATGGCCTTTTCTGCACTGCTTACTCCCATATCTGGGAATCTGGTTATGAAAGGCTGCTCCATAGAAGCAAATGATTGCTTGATTCATGAAAACACAGAAGACTGGCCTTCTTCACTGTGTGTTTAAATGAGTGACACAGCAGAGAACTTTCTGTGAGGAGGCAGTGTTATTGCCTGGGAACCGGGATCTCTTTCCTCTCTGACTCTGTGTAACTCTTCCATGTTGGTTGGAAATGTCGTGCCCCGTTTCTTGCCTCTAACATGCTTGCTCATTCTCTTCAGCTGGACATCCGTTGTCCTACCTATTCTCACTGTGCCTGCCCACGGGGCCATGTGTCTCTGTTCCAGGAGCCGCGATCTTGCCAGCGTCTGGTTTGAATTTCTCAGTGCAACGAGACCAGCAACCATGCTCGCTCCCCTGTGCTGTAGAGAAACACCATGGGAGCAGCCGCTGCTGTTTCCTCTCCTCCTGCAGTGAGTCTGCTTTTGAGACAAGTGCTGCAGACAGAGGACACGTTCCCAGCTGAGCTACCTAGGAAACTTTTTAACCCTTCAAACTAGCATCATTTCAGCTTCATCACATTCTAGACTTGTAACACTGGTTTCAGATTCCTGCCAGTGTCCCTAACAGCCCAAAGAAACTGCTCTGATGCTCCTGTATTCGTCTTTTCCTATTGTATATAACTGGGCTTCCCTGGTGGCTCAATGGTAAAGAATCCACCTGCCAATGTAGGAAACATGGGTTTGATCCCTGGGTCAGGAAGATCCTCTGGGGAAGAAAATGGCAACCCACTTCAGCATTCTTGCCTGGAGAATTATGCGGACAGAGAAGTCTGGCAGGCTACAGTCCATGACAAAAGAGTCAGACTTGACTGAGCAACTAAACAACAACAATTATGCATAATCATTAATATTGCTTGATTATGCTCAATGTTCAAAGCACTCTGTGTATGTGTGTGTTTGAGTGTGACTAAAATAAGTTTCGACACATGTAACTTAGTATCATCTTTGTATTCAAGGGCTAATTCATGGGTTCCTTGGAAAAACACCCAACTTTGAAAAATCTGACTTAAATAGTTGACTTTACAGTCAGCGCATCTGCATTTGAATTGCGGCTTCTCTGCTGACCGGCTCCATGACCTTGGTCAAGCTTCTCAGGTGCTTTCTCTGGTCGCTGAGTAGATCACTCTGACCGCATAGAGCAGCGAGGAGGAGTATCTGAAGCGATCGTATCAAGTTCTGAGAGCAGCATTTGTCAGGGAGGGTAGCTCTCAGTGATGTGGGTTATTACCAGCTGTGCTTCTTCTGTCCTCTGAGGAAATGCTGATTTCTGTATCAGAAGAATGGCTTATACAGGCTTATATAGAAAAAAAATTATCAGCAGGGAAAAGCTTTGGAAAGTGTGCATGATTTGGAAGTTTCCTTGTGGAGATCCTATTGCTTGTTTGGTGTCACCTTGTATTCATAAGCCCTAAAGACTGGCTTTCACTCACCCTGCAGCTGATCAGGACAGAATGAACAGGACAGCTGTCCACAGGTGAGATCTATGTCAGATTCCTTTGCAGATTTGGTTCTTCTAAGAAGATACAGCAGTGAGTTTTGAAGTACTTGGTAAGTCTTGCTTCTCATTCTGGGCAGGCTTTCCACTTATCTTTAAACTGAAATTTTCTCTATCAATAGCATGCTTTCTGTATCAATAGCTACCATTTTCTGGCTCCCTGTGGGTCCACATCTCATCCAGGCGTAAAACCACTGGGCCAATTTCTGGCCCGGGATGACTGTTTCAGTGCGTGAGCGTACTGTTCTTTTAAGGATGGCGGCCACTTGAGTGCAAGTTCATTGTTCGAAACCCCAGCTGCACTTCATTAGGGTAATGACTGCAGACCAAGAGGAAGGCTGCCTGCCAAAGGTGACTCAGTGGAGAGTGAGATGCTGCTCCAAGAGAATGCAGTTTCACAAAGGGCTGCTTAACCTGGACCCTGGCTTTCACGGGCCCAGGAGGGGAATTTTAGTTTCAAGTACTGTGATTCCTTTCACAGGCCTGCGGAAGGACTCTTTGTCAGACCCTCATCATTGTCATAACATTTGAGTGGCCACATAATTCCATTCAGTCCTACAAATAGCCAATGGTGTCAATTATGCCCAGGACACAGGACTGGGTCTTGAGGTAATTCAGAGAAACAAGACGTGGTTCAAGCCCTCTAGTAGCTTACAATTTAGTACAGAACTCAAGACAAGTATAATTACCAATTATTCAAATAGACAGCCATTGGTTTTGTCTCATGTGCCTGGAAATGGGCCAGACCCGGGAAAGCAGGTGCATCACGCCGAGTCTCTATCCTCAAAGGATGAAAGTGAGATATGAGGCACAGGGATTCCTGTCACCATTTTAAACTCTTTATTTTGAAATAATTTGGAATTCTGAGAAAAGATGAAAGAAGAGTACTACCTGCTTGCCCTTTACCCAGATTTCCAGTTCTTAAGCTATTACCATAGTTGCTTTATCCTTTTTGTCCTGTCATTTATGTATATGTACATAATTTTAATAGAATTTATGAGTTTTAAGTATTTATGAGTTATATATACAAATAAAACATATATATGTTTTTTCTTCTTTCCCATATAACTCAATTGAGAATGAGTTGAAAACTCAAACATCTCACAGTATATTTCCTAAAATACAAGAACATTCTCCTGCCTCATCACAGAACAACCATTACAATCAGGAAATTAATATTGATATAATAGTACTATCTAATCTCTAGGGCCTCATTTAAATTTCACCAACTGTCCCAATAAATGATCTTTATAGCAGGAAAAAAAAATTCCTTTTCTGGTCCAATCCAAGATAACACGTTGCATTTGGTTGTCATGTTTTTTTGTATATTGAATTGGCCAAAAAGTTCATTCAGGTTTTTCCATAGAGCGTATGAAAAACCCAAACAAACATTTTGGCCAATCCAATATCTGTTCAGTTTCCTAATTCTGGAACACTTCCAATTCTGGAACACTTCCTCAGTCTCTTGTCTCCTGTGACCTTGATGTTTTTGAAGCATACTGGGCTGTTATTTTGTAGCATGTCCCACAATTTAAGTTTGTTGCTTCTTCATGATTAGATTCATGTCATGCATTTTGGCAGAAATATCACCATAGGGACATGTGTTCTTCCATCATAACAGAAAGGACATGGTATCACTACATCCTATTGTTGGTCTTCTGAACTGTGATCATTTGGTTATGGTGTTGTTTGCCAGGTTTCTCCACTGTAAAGTCATTGTTTTTTAATTAATATGCAATGAGTAACTTTGTAATTAATATGTATCTTATCAGGTGCTGCTTTGATATCATGTTAATATCCGATTCCTCCATAAACTCTCGGGTTATTTTATCATCTTTGGATGGTTCTTGTCTGAATAAAATATTATTCAATAGCTGCCAAATTATGATTTTTCTACATTCATTAGTTGGCTTTCTACTGAAAGGAAGTGCATTCCTGTTTTTATGGCTTATATATTTATTCATTTGTTTATTCCTCTCAGCAAGATCCATAGATTTCCATTTCATTCAATGAGTCATGATCCATTACATTATTACTTATTTTGTTGCTCAAACTGTTTCATATTTGGCTGGTAGAAGCACCTTCAAGCTGGTTCCTGTGTAGTTTTCAACAGATCGTCTTACGTTTTCAAGACTTCCTTACTTTTTGGAACAATAAGGTGTTCCAGACTCATCTTGAACTTGGCCTGCCTCAGTCATTTCTCCAAAGAGCTCTGTTGCTCCTGGTGGACAGTGGTATTTAGAAACCCAGAAGTGGGCACTAGATATGCTCCTTGCATCTAAGCCCTCTCAATGGACAGATCTAAGAAATGTATATATGTTCATGCACATGTATACACGCGTCTGTATATATGTCTCTCAATAAACTGTTAACGTGGACATCTGTTAAAAATGCTATTTTAGAATGCTGATCTGGCTTGTAAAAGGGTTTCCAGAATGCATCTAATCCAGATATCTGCTAGTAGATACAGAAGCATGTTAAGAACGAAGAGTGATGGGAATGGAGAGGAGGGTGAGATAACTTCCACATGGAGACTCCCCTGGGTCTGCCAACAGTGGGAAAGTTGCCAGATTGAACCTAATGAGCTGTCAGCTTCTACTCACTCTGACCAGTATAGAAAGGAGATTCCTCAGCTTCCTTAAGTTCAACCCCCTTATATACTTATTCTTCCCCTACCCCTAGAATGTACCTCTGCACTGAAGACTAAAAACTGACGCTTACTGGCCTTAGTTTGCTAGTTGGAATGGAAGAGGGCCGGGCTGGCTGTCTCTGGCTCTGTTGTTACAACGCTGTTCATTGCACTCCCTGCATGTGTGTGGGATAATTTAAAGAATTAGAGCTACAGGGTGTGTGTTTTTACATGCATACCCTTGAACATATTTCAATTTTTGTTATGTATGTACCCTTGGATATACTTCAATTTTTGTTGGAAGAAGCCTGGGACTTAGAATTGGACAAATTTGAAATACAGTTCTAACTCTGTTAATCTCTGGGAAAACCTGTTAATTTCTCTGAGTCTCAGTGTCTTTATCCACAAGCAAGGGATAATGAGATCGAGGTAACAGAATTACTGGGCAGCTTAAGTGAAATGATATATCTCAGTGTCTAGCACTGGCTGCCACTTTGAACACCTCAATAAACACAAATTCTTTCCAGCCCTCTACACACTCGGCATCTGATGGGCACAACAGAAGGTGCTCGATTCTTACTTTCTAGCATGAATTCTAGCCCTGTCTCAGGACTGTCGGGCACAATAATCCTTTCCCACTAAATTGAGTGACAAGGGGATTTACTGAAAGAGCCCAGGAGAATCCCATGACTGGTTTCCCATATGCTCTTGGTTTGTAAACACCCCGTCTCTCACCGCCACTTTGCCCCACGGATAACAGATGGTGGTGTATGCGACTCTGTCTTGTGAGGATCCTCAGACTCTACAGGACTTTGAACCTAATTGCCCCAAAGCTGGCCTGATCGATATTTCAGTTCTCCCATGTCAGTTTCTTGGAGGGAGCATCTTCTAGTTCAGACTTGGTCAGGATTTTGTCTCTAATCCAATCAGGCTTGGCCAGAGCAATGAACCTGCCACCTAGGCCTACCTCGGCACAAGGCTATACGGGAGGGAAAATTGCTTCAGTGAAGGGTGGGGTCAGCCAGGGTAGAACTCTCATCTCTCCCACAGTCACCATGACTGAATGAAATTCTTTCTTCATTCTATAATTAAGGAGAATCATGAACTCAAACTGACTATGAAAAAAATAGCATGTATACATTTTATAGAGATACCAAGGGAACATACCAAGGGAAATTAGAGATACCAAGGGACTATTTCATGCAAAGATGGGCACAATAAAGGATAGAATTGGTATGGACCTACAGAAGCAGAAGATACTAAGAAGAGGTGGCAAGAATACACAGAAAAACTATACAAAAAAGATCTTCATGACCCAGATAACCATGATGGTGTGATCACTCACCTAGAGCCAGACAATCTGGAATGTGAAGTCAAGTGGGCTTTAGGAAGCATCAGTACAAACAAAGCTAGTGGATGTGACGGAATCCCAGTTGAGCTATTTCAAATCCTAAAGGATAATGCTGTGAAAGTGCTGCACTCAATATGGCAGCAAATTTGAAAAACTCAGCAGTGGCCACAGGACTAGAAAAGGTCAGTTTTCATTCCAACCCTAAAGGAAGGCAATGCCAAAGAATGTTCAAATGACTGCACAATTGTACTCATCTCACACTCTAGCAAAGTAATGCTCAAAATTCTGCAAGTCAGGCTTCAACAGTACATGAACCATGAACTTCCAGATGTTCAAGCTGGATTTAGAAAAGGCAGAGGAACCAGAGGTCAAATTGCCAACATTCACTGGATCATCGAAAAAGCAAGAAATTCCAGAAAAACATCTAATTCTTCTTTATTGACTATGCCAAAATCTTTGACTGTGTGGATCACAACAAACTGTGGAAATTCTTAAAGAGATGGGAATACCAGACCACCTTACCTGCCTCTTGAGAAATCTGTGTGCAGGTCAGGAAGCAGAAGTTAGAACTGGACATGGAACAACAGACTGGTTTCAAATAGGGAAAGGAGTACGTTAAGGCTGTATATCGTCACCCTGCTTATTTAACTTATATGCAGAGTACCTCATGAGAAATGCTGGGCTGGAAGAAGCACAAGCTGGAGTCAAGATTTCTGGGAGAAATATCAATAACCTCAGATATGCAGAGTATACCACTATTGTGGCAGAAAGCGAACTAAAGAGCCTCTTTATGAAAGTGAAAGAGGAGAGTGGAAAAAGTTGGTTTAAAACTCACCATTCAGAAAACCAAGATCATGGCATCTGGTCCCATCACTTCATGGCAAATAGATGGGGAAACAATGGAAACAGTGAAAGACTTTATTTTCTTGATTTCTCCAAAATCACTGTAGATGGTGACTGCAGCCATGAAATTAAAAGATGCTTCATGGAAGAAAAGTTATAACCAACCTAAACAACATATTAAAAAGCAGAGACATTACTTTGCCAACAAAGGTCCATCTAGTCAAAGCTATGGTTTTTCAAGTAGTCATGTATGGATGTGAGAGTTGGACTATAAAGAAAGCTGAGCGCCAAAGAATTGATGAGTTTGAACTGTGGTGTTGGAGAAGACTCTTGAGAGTCCCTTGGACTGCAAGGAGATCCAACCAGTCCATCCTAAAGCACATCAGTCCTGGGTATTCATTGGAAGGACTGATGTTGGAGCTGAAAGTCCAATATTTTGGCCACCTGATGCAAAGAACTGACTCATTTGAAAAGACCCTGATGCTGGGAAAGATTGAAGGCGGGAGGAGAAGGGGACGACTGAGAATGAGATGGTTGGATGGCATCACTGACTCAATGGATACGAGTTTGAGTAAACTCCAGGAGTTGGTGATGGGCAGGGAAGCCTGGTGTGCTGCAGTCCATGGGGTCGAAAAGAGTCAGACACAACTGAGCGGCTGAGTTGAACTGAACCGATACATTTTACAATCAATTAAAGTTTTCTACTTAAAAAACACTTATTTATCATTTACCATGTGCTATGGGCTATCTCAAGAGTTCTATGAATATTTTTTAAAATGTTTATTTGTTTTCGGCTATGCTGGGTCTTTGTTGCCCCATACAGGTTTTCTCTAGTTGCAGCGGATTCTCTTGTCGCAGAGCATGGGCTCCAGGGTGTGCAGGCTCAGGATTGCGGCACTCAGGCTCTAGAGTGTGGGTTCAGTAGTTGTGGTGCACAGGCTTAGTTGCCCTGAGGCTTGTGGGAACTACGTTCCTGGTCCAGAGATCGAAGCTGTGTCCCCTGCATTGGAAGGCAGATTCTTAACCACTTGACCAGCAGAGAAGTCTGTCTGCAAATACTGACTCATTCAATCTTGTAACTGGCTGAACGACTCTGAATTTTACAAATTATATTAAAGGCACAGAGAGGTGGAGTGATTTGCCCAGAGACACACAGCTAGTTGGCAGCAGAGCTGAGATTTGAACTCAGGCAGTTCAGTGTGCAGAGTCCACACCAGACTACTGTATGATGCTGCAGCTCACACTAAGACAGCCAACAAATGCTTCGCAAGGCTGCCTTTCAAACCAAAGATGCCAGCATATTTAGTTATGACCTAATGATGTGAGGGTATTACAGTGTGTGACCACTGTCTTCAACATTTGCAGAGGTGGCCCACTGGAGGCTAATGCCCACCTCTCACTTAACTTTTATCCTTGTCCAGGTCAATGGCTCTTCTTGGGAGTTCTGCATCATAATGGTTTGGTTTTGCACTCATGTTTTTAAAGCCTTTTCACCTCAGGAACATTTTCCAACAGCATTTTAAATTCCATTTCTATTACTTGAGCATCAGGCACAATTATGCCATTTTGAGTTTCTTCTTTGCAATTAATGCAATCATATGACGCATCACTAATGCCAACCAGGAGTCTTATCACAAAATAGTATAAATTATCATATTTCTATATACATTGCAAATGTCTTATCAGCATTCCAACCCTGTATATACTTTTATTAAAAAATGCTCCCTATGCTGGATTTCTGAAACTGCCACTGGCAGTCAAAGTAGATCAGTTTATATTGCTGCCTGTCTCACAGATGGAAAGTCTGATGGAAATTGGCAACTTAATGCAGGTTGCATGAGATTTCTTAGCCAATAAGAGAAGCTCTTTGGGCTGCCAAAATTTTTAATAAGATTGCTTTTTCATATAGCTATATATAGAGAGATATACAGATGTATAATATCTATAAGGCCATTTTCCATTTAGATAATATTATATGTGTACAATGAATTATTTTATAAGCAAATTCTGGTACTGAGTAATGAGAATATTGGGTTAATTCTTTATACAATAATCTGGAAAAGACATTGGTCAAAAACGGCCCAAGTAACTCAGCTTGCTGATTGTGTTTTGATTTGATTTATACAAAAATGGGTATATAATCATAAAACTTGTTCCAGAGAATCAGTGTAATTTTAACTTGGATAAAACACAATTCCTCTGCTTCAAATCTTCCATCTGCTAAATAAAGATAAAAATATCTCCCTGGCTGAAAGGTGGTAGGGAAAGCGACACAGAAGTATCAGCTCTCTCTTTCACATTCAGCTGTCTCAGTGTCCTCTCCTTTTCTGGTGTCCCTCTTCCCTCTGATGAGACACTCCTTCCTTAACTCTGATCCTTCGTGTAGCTGGGTGACGCAGCACACACTTTAACGGTTGGGGTAACCTGCCAAACACTTAACTTGTAATTCACTGCTTGCCATTTTGCAAGAAGATAGCAGAAAGTACCTCCTGCTTAGTCTTTAGCCTATAAACTCACGGGGAAGAATGGAAAGTGTTTCCCACTGTCTTCCCCCTCCTCTCCCTCAAATAGGGAGGGTTAATAGGACTTTTTGTTTTTAAGGTTGAAGCCTTTCCTATAAGCCACTGAACTCTCTTCTATTATTGTAGAAAGAGATCACAAAACATGGGTTTAGTTGAGAAAATAAGATGGGAGAAAATGAGAAGAAGGAAGGAAAAGAGATCCGCTGGCTAGGTCATGTGGGAATCATATCGAGGGCTATTACAGGATGTGCTGGGGTTATGGACCAGGAAAGGATTTCTGAGGGGGCAACAGGCAGGTGTCTTGGGGCACTGGTCAGGCAAATGGACCCATCCCATCCCTGATGCCCAGGAGCACTCACCACATTTCTGTCCCATTGTGTGAGTAGGATTCTTGCTGTCCTTATTCTGGAAGGTCTTTGTATACTATCCTTTTGGTCATGTTGGTGTGGTTGGTGTGGTGTGGTCCCTACATTTCAAGAGATCACTGGTGATTTGCTACTTAAACAATAGCAAGTCTCACTAGCAGGGCTGGTCTCATGAATATAACACCTGTGTTAGTTGCTCTGTCATGTCCAACTCTTTGCTGGTCTGTTGCCCGCCAGACTCCTCTGTCCATGGGATTTCCCAGGCAAGAATACTGGAATGAGTTGCCATTTCCTCCTCCAGGGGATCTTTCTGACCCAGGGATTGAAGCCAGGTCTTCTGCACTGCAGGCAGATTCTTTACTGTCTGAGCGACCAGCAAAGCCTATCACCTCATAGGGACCCACAACTAGGAAGGGTCCCATGCTTGGTGTAATATTCTGCTGTCACCATCTTGAAATTCTTTGTTTTATCTCTGTGCTTGGGTTTTGCAACTGAAGTCCAATGAATGGAACAGGAGTATGTGTGTGAATAGAGGAGTTACCTTAATTTGAATGTCCACTCTTCACTGATGCCTCATTCACAGTTAGCATCTGTGATGTTCCATGAGCACAGAATTTCCAAGACCCATGGGATATGAGACTCAGAAGAGTACAAAGTAAGAAACTTACATCCATGACTGAGTAAAATGGGGGTTCCGACCTCACTAAGATACCACACTTTTTATTTAAATCACAGCTTGCTTCCAACAGAGAAAGAACAAAACAGTGTCCTAAGAAACACCAATGGTATTCTAACTTACCCATGTTCTCATGTTACACAACCACTTATGCTGAAAATGATGACATCGAAGGAAAGAGAAAGAAAAGGCAACACGTTAATTCTTTTTCCCTTTCAGTCCTTACTCATTCTGTAGGCTGAAGATAGAAAGTGGTGGTAGAATGTGTGTGTTACAAGAAAGAAGCAAGATAAAAAACACTGAGGTCTTTTTTTTTTTTTTGCAGCATTTCCACTGCTCTGATAAGAATGAAATACATATGCATGCATGAGCTAAGAAATACAAATTGTATCACTTTAATGATTCCACATACAAGTTAAACGTTCTTATATTTGCATTTAAAAGTGGAAATGCACAGTATAAAGATGAACAGTAAAATTCATGCCAATAATTTGAAATTTTAATTTTCCTTTCCTTAGAGTGGCAGAAACACTGTAACAAATCAAAAGAGGCCATTGAAGAAAGGAAAAAGCTTTATATTTCAACATCTTTAATGGCAGATTTATTTAGAATTGGCCTTCACAAATTATGGGCTAGGAACTCTGCATTTTCATTTGCACTGTGACCTACAACTTATATAGCTATCTCTGACCCTAAGGTTCCTCCAAGACACACCATTGGGTTGGAAGGGACATGAGTACTGGTATTTGGGGGACAAGCTGGCATGCCGGGGCATTCTGAACTGGGGTCAGAGGGAAGTAGACATGGATCCCTGCCAGAAGGGCAAGTCTTCCTGACCAAGAGAAAGAGTTTGAACGAGACAAGGAACTTGATAGAGTGAATGGGATAGAGATCCAGAGATCTTTACCCAAAGTCAAAAATGATCGTGGTGAGGGATTTGTGCTCTTGAAGACTCAAGAGTGACTGGCCTGGGCTGCAAGGTGAAGGGTTCGATACCTACCGAAGCTGCTATGACCCCCCGAGTTCAGAGCCGACTGGCAGCTTGGACAGCACGTGATGTGGATGTGAAGTCTTGTTCAGGCTTAAGAAAACCAGAGTATTTGAGGGCTGGGGGTGGGGGGTGGTGGGGAATCTCCCTGGGGATTACCTAGCCCAGCTTTTTATCTTAGGCATGGGGAAACCATGACTCTGAGTTTAATGTGAAGGAAACCTGAGCTTTCTCTAGTTTTCCAAGTAGTTATGCAGCCTTGGACAAGCCACCTACTCTACCCAAGTCTCTATTTTCTTAACTTTAAATTGGGGCAGTTAAATTTCACATCCCCAGAGGAGACTGCTCTATTTTGAAGAGCCTAGTATTTAAATGTGTCACACTGACCGCAAGTGTTTGTAGTCATTTAAGTCTTACTCTGAAGGTTATGTTATGCCATTGAAATTGGACATGAGCATCTATGCTGCTTCTTTGTTGTTATTTACTTATTCGTCTTTTGGCTGTGTTGGCTCAATTGCCAGCTGTCATGTGGAATCGTAATTCCTGAACCAGTGATCGAACTTGAGTCCCCTGCACTGGCAAGCGGATTCTTAACCTCTGGACTGCCAGGGAAGTCCCAATGCTTCTTTAATTAAAGTGTCTCTAAGATAAAAGGCATATTTGATAGGACTGTGTGCTGAGAATTCTGAAACTTGTGCTCTATTTCATGGAAAATCCAGCTCTAATGCCAGGTTCAGTCGGTGGTATTTTGTCTATAATTTGTATAGACCCAAATAATGAAAAACTGTGAACCTACCTTATAAACTTAAATTTATAAGTAATATTTTATGTAGATGATATTTATTATTATTTAAGTGTTCATTTATTTATCTGGCTGAGCCAGGTCTTAGTTGTGGCATGCGGGTTCATTGATTTTCCTTGCAGCGTGCAGGATTTTTTACCTGTGGCATGAAACTTCTATTTATTTATCTATTTTTGGCTGCGCTGGGTCTTCGTTGTTGTGAGCAGGCTTTCTCTAGCTGTGGTGAGCGGGGGCTACTCTCTGGCTGATGGCTCAGGTTGCTCATTGCAGTGCCTTCTCTTGTTGCAGGGCAGGGTCCTAGAGTGTGCAGACTTCAGTAGTTACAGTACCTGGACTTAATTGTTCTGGTCATGTGGGATCTTTCCAGACCAGGGATCAAATCCACGTCCCCTGCATTGGCAGGTGAATTCTTATCCACTGGACCACTAGGGAAGTCCCAGATGGGAACTCTCAATTGTGGTATGTGGGATCTAGTTCCATGACCAAGGATCTAGTTCCATGACCAGGCCCCCTGCATTGGGAGCATTTAGTCTTAGTCACTGCACCACCAGAGAAGTCCCCATTATTATGCCTTAGTAACTCTCATGAGAATAGGAAACCGTTAACTAATTTCCAGTAGAAGTAAGTTGAAGGTAGTGATTTTGGTCAAATACCAGCAGCATGAGGATTCTGTTGGTCTCTGTGGGAAACCAATGAACTTTACAGACCATTTATCTGCTGTGCTGTGGTGAGGGTGAAGGAACAGGTCTGGAAAGGAAGGTTAATTTGTGTGATTGCCAGTTATTAACTAAGATCTCCTGGAAACGGGAATGGCTACCCACTCCAGTATTCTTGTCTGGGAAATCCCATGGACAGAGGAGCCTGGCAGGTTACAGTCCATGGGGTCGCAAAGAGTTGTACTTGACTGGGCAGCTAACACTTTCACTTTATTTTTATGATTAAAAAAAAAAAAGGAAATGGGCTAGAGATGGGAAGGAACTTTGTCAGAGGTTGAACTGGTGCTTCTAAGGTGCTCGTCTTTGTCCCTGGATGACAAGTAACACTTGGGGCAGTATGTCTTGCCACCAACGCTCACTCCCAAGCTGTGACCATTTGTCTCAGTTTGGGATTTAGTTTTGCCCTGAGGTCATGACTTTCTGAACTGGAAGACTCTTGATTTATTTGAAAGCTATGGCTCTGTCTCTTTCTGCATATGCATGACTACATCTTGACCTGGCTCTGGTTTCCTTAGAGGTTAAAACAACATCACCCAGAGCTGACAGAATGACCATCCTAACAGTCCTTACAAATCCTAGATACAGAAATGTATACATGTGAAGCTCTCCACCTTTATTATCTTTCTCTAACGACTTTTTTCATGGAAAAAAATAATTGACCAAACCTCCATTCTTCTATTTAAGTTCTTTTTTTTAAAAAAAATAAAATCAAGATTTACATAAAGTATGCAATAATCTGGCCCACAGTGGTTTGTAACACACATGTGGGTTAGTTTTTGAAAGTGCTTTTGAATGTTGGTACTTCTTACACCGTATAGATTAAAGGCAGTATTCATTGAAGAAATTATCCCCGTTTGATATTCGTTTTTGTACATGCCCATTTATCTTCCTTGCTTTTTCTTTCCTTAAAAAAATATAAAAGTAAGATCTGGACCATCCAGAAGGATTAGCAGATGGAGCTCTGTGATTGGAAGGAGACAGCAGAAGACAGAGACCACGGAGCCTGCTGCAGGCGCTGTGCTCTCTCTACAAGGGGTGATGGGGAATCACAGCTTCCTCATTGTCACCTCCTGCCCTAGACTCACTGTCAATCCCCTGCAGTCTTTGCTCTAGAACTTGTCCACAAACTCTCTTTCATGCACAGCAACCTCCTCAGTATTGACTTCTTGTCCTGGTGCTAACCCAACCTGGGGTTTTGCCCTGATTGCTCCAAACCCCATTTTTGACTTTGGACACTGCTTTAGCATCAAGTCCTCAGTTTCACCAGCCTCCAAGACTGGCCTGTTAGTAGTTTGGGTTTCACTCCTTGCCTGTTCTGTGACATTCTAGTTGCTTGAACTGGAGTCTCTGTTTTTCTCTCTACTGATACTTTTCTTCTCAAATCAAGGGTGGTGGTGGTAGTGGCAGCAGGGGACATTGGAGGAAAACACTGTGTTTGGTTTTCTGGACTCATTCTCCCTGGAACACATTTCATAGATGAGCTTTAGTTGCTGGGAGAAATGTCTTTTTTGTTTGTTTGTTTTCCATAAGTCTGCTATACTTAGGTTTCATTTAAAAATGGATGTTCATTGGATCTACTGTAAAATGAGTGAAGGTTAGAGGCAAATCAGGAAGTTCTAAAGAAATCAATGAATAAGTCAATGAAAAAAATACTTCACACTGAGTGCAGAAACGTTATGCTAGTAAAGCTACAGTTAAATATATAAGTGATATTGTGTCAAATCCTGGAAATCAAAAACATAGTTGAAGGCTTCCCTGATGGTCCAGTGGTTAAGAATTTGCCTCGCAATACAGGGGACACTGGTTTGATACCTGGTCTGGGAAGATCCCACCTGCCACGGGGCAACTAAGCCTCATGCCTCAACAAAGAAGCCTACTTGCCCTAAAGTCTATGCTGCACAATAAGAGAAGTCACAGCAGTGAGAAGCCCTTGGACTGCACCTAGACAGAAACCTCCGCTCACTACAATTAGAGAAAGTCTTCACACAACAGCAAAGACCCAGCACAGTCAAAAACAAACAAAAACAACAAAAAACATAGTTGAATTTAATAGGTATTAGTAGGAAATTCTCCCTTTATGCAAATGATTGCTATTTGTATAAGTCTGAAAATAGGAGGTCAGTATCTCCCAGGGTGGAAAAGGTGTATTTATGATCCACTATAGTACTTAAGAACATGATGTCAGGAGTTGAAATCCTGGGTCCTGAACCTGGCTCTGCCACTTATTGGGCATGAACCTTGGGTAAGTGTCCTCATCTGGAGAATGGAAATAATAGCAGTGTGACCTCATAGGGCTACTATGAGTTTTAAATGAATTCATGTGCAATGTGCTTAGTTCCATGCCCTGCATATAATAAGTATCAACTATCACCATCACTGTTATTACACATGAGAAAAGGAAATAGAGAAACACTGGAAGAATTTTTTAAAGTCACAGGAAGGTTTTGGAAGATGAAGAAGAGTAAAATAGAAGAAATAGATGTATTTCTATTTCCATTTTGAGATTCACAAATAATTTCAAAAATTGAAATTACATTCATGGGCATCTCACTCTATGAAGATTATAATTACCATCAAGTTGGTATCAAATGATCCTGACCCAGCAGCTAGACATTGCTTTTCAATATCTTCATGTTCTGCAAAAAAAGCCCCCTAATTTATGGAAACTTAATATGTGCATAGTGCATCAGATATCCTATTAAACCAGTGAAGTCAAAACCCTAAAATTTCAAGTATTCTCAGACATCAGTTGCATCAGCCAGCCTAGGGCAGTGGCTGAAAGGTGGAGGAGGGAGGGAAAGATAAAGAAAGAGAATGCTTTATAATAGGGGACCATTATTTCCTTTGTCATATTTTGGTTTCTTTAAAATTGTTCGGTTGCATTTAAGTTCCCAAGAGCCACAAAAATTATGTCGAACAATAGCAGGGATTTGTGAAAAGATTCCTTAGATAACATTTGAAAAACACAAGCAGCCCTTGAACCTTTTTGCATCCAGTACATCTGACAGGCTTTGTGAGCTGCAGCCACCTGCAAGAGTTCTAAAATAGATGCTTTCACAAAACAGAGATTTCTCAGAATTGATGTGTTAATATCATTCTCTTAATTACTTGACATCTGACCTAAATAGCAGTAACAAGATGATTTCGGCCAAAGTGAAAGGGACAGTTGAGGCCGTCATTCACATATTTTTGGCCACAAAAAAAGAAAAAAACCCACAGCTATTGAGAGAAAAAAACATGATATCAGGAAGATTGTCTACCCAGCTGAAGTTCACTAAATAATTACTTTAGCCACCACTTCCCTTTTCCTATATATATCAGCTTAGATTTTCAACAATACAAAGAATTTACTTACCATTTACAGTTATCATTTTGGGGTGAGAAGACAATAGTTTGGGTAGGGAGTGTGGAATCTTCAAAGAAAAATGTATATTAGAGTGATTTTGTTTCTGGAGATTTTTTTTAAGCATGAAACAAAACATATAGATATAAATATTGGTTAAAAAAGGACACTAAGAAACCCTGAGAGGGAGAAAAACTCCAAATAATGGAAACTTCATTAAAAGATAGAAATTATAGGTCTGAAATTCAAGTTAAATCAGTAACTTCTACTCATCAAACCAAAGTTCCCTATGAGGGTCACATCCCAGCTGCTTATTTTCCAGCCCAAGATAAGGTTTTATTTCCTATTTGTCTTTCTCTTTCTTCAAACTGTCAACACTGCAAAGCCATACAGCTGTGGATGAAGCAGCTGTACGATATTCTGCCTTCCACATCGTCAACCAAATTGTCTGCTCGGTATTTCTTTATTACTGGTACTGATGGGATAGAATGCCAAGGGCTGAGGGCTGATCTCTGTCCATTAACTGTGTGTTTCTCAGGTACCTCTCCTTATGTGTGCGTGCACTCAGTCAAGTCTGACTCTTTGCAACCCCATGGACTGTAGCCCGCCAGGCTCCTCTGTCCATAGCATTTCCCAGGCAAGAACTGGAGTGGGTCGTCATTTCCTTCTCCCGGGGATCTTCCTGACCCAGGGATCAAACACGTGTCTCTTGCATCTCCTGCACAGGCAGGCAGGTTCTTTACCTGCTAGTCTTTCCTTCCCCTTATATTCTTTCAGCCTTTTTTCTCTGCTTTCTTTTTTTTTTTTTTAGGTTTAGTTATAGGAAGACTATGTTTGTGATACAGTTTTGATTCCTGATTATTTCCTTAATTAGTAGCCCTAAGCGTAATGATGCAGTTAAAAATTCCCCTTCCTATTTTGGATGGCTATGTAGCACTACTATGTGGAAGAACAACCCTCCATTTAACTATTTTCCTACTCAACCATGAATCACTGCATGGTGAATATCTATATAAACATCTTTACCATCTCTGATTCTTCTCATCAGGATGCCTAGAAGTGGAATCGCTGGGTGAAAGGCTATATGTTTTTAAAAGGTTTTTGATGCATTATGCCTCGCCACATTCCTTTTTGGATCTAGGAGTGCAGGAGAGTCTGTCTAAGCCATTTTTAGTATCCCATGTGGGAGAGAAATCTGCTTTCTTTCTCTTCTCCGTGTGATACACAGGCCATGTCAGGCCCCAGAGGAGTGTTTGCCAACTGTCCCTGGCGTAAGCATCCTCCATGGTGTTGGTTACCAATATGGATGTCTGGTGCCCTCACCTAGAGACTGGACTCAGCCTGTGCACATTAGTGGGCTCCTCAGGGTCTGCTCGTGTGAGGGAAGTGGGAGAGGCACTCCCTAAGAGGTGGAACAAGTGGGAATGGCAAATGGTATAAGGCACTTAGGCTTGTGCCTCTGAGGCAGAAAATTTGAACGAAATATTGGGATAGTGCTTATTTCAGGGTTGTATAAGGCTGCACAGAGAGATGCTGAGAGGGAGAAGAGGTGTGGTAAGAAAAGGGGTGATGTTGAAAGTAGGCATGCAAGATGAGCAAGGTTAATGTAAGGTGATAGTGAGAGAAGGCTTTCTGGAGGAGGCAAGCTGAGTTGGCTGACAGCTTGCCTAAGAATTATTCTCCAATTGTTGAGTGTTCACACATTTGAAATATCACCAGCACAGCATATTCTTATTTTGGGAATATGTATGTGTGTGCATATTCCCGTATACATACTCACATGTATACAGATGCTTTGCCTTACAATCTCATACATATAAATCATGTGATTTCATTAGATAAGAAATACGTTAATATATTCCTCCTGTCAAATCATAAAATATTACAGATAAGACTAAAATGGTCTTTTTGTCATAATTTCCCAACACGTACCTCCCACCTCTGGAAGTAACCCCTGCCATCAGGTAGGTTATACACTCACAGGAATTTACATCCACACTTCCAACTCTCTGTGACCCTACGGACCACATTCATATCCATATCCTGACCCCATCAGACTCCTCTGTCCATGGGATTCTCCAGGCAAGAATGCTGGAATGGGTTGGCATGCTTTCTTCCAGAGTGTCTTCCCAACCCAGGGATTGAACCCACATTTCCTGTGGCTCCTGCATTACAGGTGGATTCTCTACTACTGAGCCACTGAGGGAAGCCCATAAAATATACAGAATAGTTGAAAGTGTGGGCACACTCTTTTGCAACTTGCAAAGGGAAGGGGGACTGCAGCATTTTGGCTTATTCTAACTTATTTTAATGTTTTTTGGATTTCAAATTAATTTTTAACTACACAGTTAATATGAGAGTGCAGTCTCCTTGTAAATAAATTTTAAAAGAGAAAGAAGCTGCAGATAAAGCTAAGTTTTTCTTTGTCCCTCTCCTCAGTCCTGCTCCCCTCTTCTTCCTTCTGGAGGTAAAGTCTGTCATCACTTTGGAGAGCATCTTTGATAATGTCTATGTTTCCTTCCTTTTCTGAATCTCCCTTAATTCTCAACATCTAACTGAAGTCATTGTAGTTACAGAATCTTAGAACCCAAAGGATATTTTAGAGATTACCTGGTCTTGCCTTTCATTGTACAGATGCAGAAACAGATCGAATGCCTGGTCTCAGGTCTCACTGATTACCTTTGCCTTACTTTTTGTGAGCCTTAGCTGGTGTGTTCCTCATTTTATCAGTCCGTGTTACTTCTAGCAATTTCCATGCAGATGGTTTAAATTGAAAACATCCTTAGTGGCAACTTCATTTGCAAAGACTCTTGTGAAATTCTCTCACCACGAAGTAGTCTTTGGGGAGGAAAGAATAGGATCGCTGATGTCAATAGCTGATAGCTATGTCAGGAGCCGTCCTTCCTGTGACTTGAGTAGCCAAGGGCACAGGAAGAGTATGACCCAACTGTTCGACTCCTGATACTGTGGGTGAGGGGAGGCCTTGGCCCCAACTCTCTGAATCCCTCCGTGGGGCAAGATTTTCATTTTGAGACCGACCGTTTGAATACCAGCTCCCCACCTTTTGGTTTTCTAACGATGTCAGAGGCAGAAAGAACACAGCTGGACTCTTGAATTCCAGGTTGAGTCCATTTCAGGGGTAAGCAGAAAGAAAGAAAAAAAAAGAAAGAGAAGAAAAAAACCCGCTTTGGGTCACAAAGTAAGAATCTTTGAAATGAAAGTTGTGCAGAGAGTAAATATGAAGCCCCACAATGCCATCTCTAGAGCTGCATTTCAGAACACAAGGGCACTTCTACTCTGTAAAGGAAAGTTAAGAGATTTCATGTTCCTTAATTAAAACGTATCTCAAGAGTCAGTGGGAGGCACCTGCACAACCCCTACCTGAAGATGCCGATTTACAGAAAAACTTCCAGCCGTGGGATTCATACAAGGGACACGCTGGCAATTGTGAGTTTCTTTTCAAATCGGCCTCTGTCTGTCATACCTATGTCGTTACAAAATCAAAAGGGATAATAAAGTTCAATTGTATATTCACAGTTTGATATTTCTGTGACAGGTCTCACACAAAAAACACCATTTCAGGAAACTCTGATTCTGTGTCCCTCTATGAAAGGCCCTGAAAGGCTCTCCTGTGTGGCGAATCCCCACCCAACAATCCCTCTAAATCTGAATCTATAAAGTGACCCCATCGCGATTCAAAGGTGTCAAATTGGGCCTCCTCTCCCCAGGTTCTGTTTGTGATTTTTAAAAATCCCTCTGATGGTGAGGGAAAAAGGAAACCACCCAGACCAAACCACAACTGAGTTAAAAATCCCTGCTCCTCAGTAGAGGAGCGCAGTTAACCCCAGCCTCACCACACCCTGGAGGGGGACCGCAGCTGCTGCCCGCTCAGAGGCCTCAGGCAGACCAGGGACGACCCACAGGTCTGCCCCCATGGCCCTCTCGTCACCCACAGGAGTCCGTATCAACTCTGAATAGTTCTCTTTTTTCCAAGATGTTTCAAAATATTTCACTGCTATGGAAATATTCTTCAGGGCGCCCCCAGAAAGCCAGCACGCAGGTGCCTCTAATGTTTAGAGATTTTTTTTCTTGGAAAAGAGGGGTGTATGTTGGTTAGATTCAAAGCCAGCAAGTCTGTTCTTGTAATAGTGTATGGGACTAGGCTTATGCAAGAGCGGAACACATCTGAATGCAAAAATTAAATGGAGGAATGGGAGGGGGGAACAGGTGCTCTTTTATAAAGGCTAAATTCCATATTTACCAAACTGATTTGCATGAGGCATATTTTCAATGAAAATATTGCTACTCATTTTGCTGCATTTGTGCAACAGAAACATAAGGATGGAGCAGAAGAGGGATGCGGTTCTCAAGCTGTCTTCTGTACCTACCCTTTAGCCGACAGTTAAATGGCACTTTTGGGAAATTTGTTTTTTTAGAACTTTTGGCTTGCCACCGCCAATAGAGCAGGACTTTTCTAAACCCAGGGTACCGCTTCGGAGTCAAGAGTTAGAAGAGAATCTAGAAGACATGGTGAGAGGTCATTCACTCCACTGACCTTCTAAGTGAGAACACCTAAATTATCTCCAGATAAGAAGTCTTTTCTAAGTTAATTCCATGCCTTCTCTTAGCAATCCAAAAAAGTGAGTCACTCAGTCATGTCTGACTCTATGTGATCCCATGGACTATACAGTCCATGGAATTATTCAGGTCAGAATACTGGAGTGGGTATCTGTTCTTTTCTCCAGGGGATCTTCCCAACCCAGGGATCAAACCCAGGTCTCCCACATTGCAGGCGGATTCTTTACCAGCTGAGTCACGCAAGCCAGTGTCAAATCTTAGGGCCAAGAATGTTTTCCTCTGCTTTAAACATTTTTCTTATGCTTTACTTTCTCTTCCTATAAACCCCAAATTAAAAAGTGCTGTCAGCTACATAGGTTATATCTTATTTACATTCTTAAATCAACCCTATGATACAGGCACTATTACATCCCCATTTTTCAGGTAAAGAAACAGAGACTGAGAGACATGAAGAAATTGGACAGAGGTCAGTCAGCATGATAGACCCAAGATTTAAATTCAAGCATCTGACTTTAGAGTCTGTGGTGGTTCACTTTACCACCACAAGATGCTACCTGGCAACTTCAGATGTGGTCAGCTGCAGGTATGGAGTTACTAAGAATGCACTAAGGAAGCTTCAAAGAAATGGCACCTAGGCCAGAAATGAGAGGTAGAAATTGGAATAAGGTGAGGTGAGCAGTGGCTGATGGTAGATGCTGGAGCAATGGCCGATACATTGCCCATGCCACTATTCACAGACTTGCTTACAGGTGGGGGGTTGGTGAGCAGGTTCCAATAAGCAGGGTCAGTCCCTTGGGTATTGTAGTCCATGTTTCCCAGAGTGGGTTCCAATAGGGCATATCTAGTGGACTTGTCTCACTGGGGGAATCCCAAGGCTCACTCTAAGTTTCTATTTACCTTTGAGAGTTTGCTCTGTAAAGGGCTTGTAGAGCATCTTGTAGAGGAGTGAAGTTTCCAGAATGCTTCACTCTCTTTTTGTTGGAATCAGACACACTTAGAACCAGTTCACACTTCCTGTCAGTCTTCTGGATTTCCTTCTCCTTAGGGACGCAGAGGCTTCAGATACAGCTTTGAGTTTCAGGAGGAGGGTAGGGGCCTCACATGCTGAAGGTGGGGAGAGCATCCAAGGCGATGCCACTTCCTGGCTTGAAGCTGATATGAAAACACACAAAAGCACTGCACACACACCTTAGAGGAAGCTGACAGCCTCAGGGTTGGTGTCTGAGGCCAAAGAGAGCTGTTACTCCTCACTGCTCTGTGGGTTTGAAAGAAGCAGCTCTTCTTTTTTACTATGATTGCCTAGTTTACCCTACAATCCCCTTTGAATAATTGTGCAAACTTCATCCTAGGTTGCATCTGCTTAGATAAATGGCTTATTTCATCCTACATCTTGGCCATCTAGCATTTCTGTTTATACAGTAGGTACCCAAGCTTCAGTTAGGGGAAACAGACATTTGGACAGAATCAGAACTTTCCAGACCATCTTACACTGGCCTCTCATCCTCCCCATGAATGTCCTTGGACCCGCAGTAGATCGCCCTCTGGGAGTTCCACACTGAATCTGGCTCCACCTGAGGAAGACTGTTGGGGAAAGGTCCTATGTTTGGAAATTAACATCTCAAGGAAGATTTAATCCCTCACTGAGGAAAATCAAGGTCTCCATGACCTATAGTAAGCACAATTTTAATTCTTTCTCTGAAATTCTTTATTTAAAAAAAAGCAGGCCTTCAAGTGTGTGGATACCCAATTCTTCAGTCCCTAAACCTAGTGCCTCATTCTCTCCAGTCTGCCTCAGGGGCTCCTTGATTTCCAAGACCTACATAGCACGGGCTGTGATCTGTTTTTACTGTTGTTATCCGATCATCTGTCTGTTTCCTAATAGAAGAAAAGATCTTTCCCAGTGGAAGATCATATACATCCAAATACAAAATTTCAAGAGTGAAACAATTCAGATGTCTCCCTCCCAGGGACCCTCAGGCACTAGTTCATGATGGCAAAGGCAACCCCAGTTATTGTTTTCACACTAATCCTTTGGGAGAGAGTTTCTGCATGTGTATGAATCTACATCTGTATGATGTGTGTGGATACATGGAGATAAATATTTTACACTAATGGAAGCACACGCTACACACTCCAGCATAATAGTAAGGAGCATAAGCTCTGGACTCTGGAGTTGGTGTTTGAATCCTGGTTTTGCTGGATGGTGGCTGTGTGACTTTGGGGAAGTTACTTAACCTCTCTGGATCTCAGTTTTCTCATCACTGAAACTGGGATGCTAACAGTGCCTACTACATATAATTTAATCATTAAAGTAATTAATAGATGTGGAGGATTTGGAACAGTGAAAGTGAAAGTCGCTCAGTCATGTCCGACTCTTTTCGACCCCACGGACTGTATAGTCCATGGAATTCTCCTGGCCAGAATACTGGAGCGGGTAGCTGCTCCTTTCTCCAGGGGATCTTCCCAACTCAAGGATTGAACCCAGGTCTCCCATACTGCAGGCGGATTCTTTACCAGCTGAGAGTCCCTGCAATAAAATGATAACTTTTTTTTGTTTACCACTTAACTACAGACCTTGGAACTTTTATATTAGTTTGTTTAAATGTGGCTCTTTGTTTCTAGTGGCTGAATAGTGTTCTATTGTACGGAAATACAAAAACATATTTAACTAGAATGTAACCAATTATTTTTTAACTTTTATTTTATGTTTATTTACATTTACTTAATTTTTAATTTATTATTTAAATAATATTTTAACAATATTTAACTTGAGGGTCATTTAGATTGTTTTTAGTCATCCGCTATTATAAACAAACAGTCCTACGACAGTTAATCACTATACTTGCATCCTCAAGGGCAAAAGACTTCTTGAAAGTATAATTGCTGGGTCTACTTTGTCACTAGCTTCCCTTCAAAGCTTTTTTTTAACTTATATTCTCAGCAATAACATCCAGGGCACTTGCCTTTGACACTTCTCAATCTTAACCAACCCAAGAGGTGAGAAATGGTCTCCTGGAGCTTGCATTTCTTTTACTATGAGTGAAGCAAGCATTTATCCAGCTCTGTGCCCATCTCCTATGGGGTTGTTGGTCTTTTTCTCATCAAGCTGTCTGTTGTCTGTTTTTCCAGAGAGTTTTTCTGGGAGTGATTGTAGTTGCCTCATGTCTCAAAGATCTTAAAGTCTCATTAGACTGTGCAGAAAGGTTTCTACAACGGTAATTTTATTCAAAATGTTCAACAGTACAAATTTGATCCCTGAAAGGATCTGTTAGCCTTCATGCAACCTGATCTGTTGTGCTGGAGAATGAGAGTTTATTGCATCATAAAAGTCTTGCCTCCATCTGTGTTAGGCAAGTACTGACTTTTTTATGACCTCTTCTTCTTAACTAAACATATCAATAAATAACACATGATTCTTGACGGGGCTAATCCTAGATTGATGTGACTTATTTGATAAATCAACACCATAAAGAAACTCTTGTCTTAACCTCCTAATCATTCAAAGAGAGAAGGAAGATTCCAGCTTTGAGTGACTAAGTTAGATTCCAACAGTGAAGAATAGTCAGTGGGCTAGCCTTCTGAGAGTAGGCCCCTACTGGTCAAAGGCATGGACGAATCACTATGATCATTCTGCACCTAGGGTGTTATGAATCCGTCATAACCCAATTGCCTTTTACCTACTGCAGAAAAGGCCAAATTTGCAAAGGCCCTTTCCATTGGTCTCCATACTTTAGTGTTTATCAGAATCAATCAGAAACTACACTCTTCAAAGTCCCTGGTAGCTCAGATGGTAAAGAATCCACCTGTAAATTGGGAGAACTGAGTTCAATCCCTTGGACAGAGAGGCCTGGTGAGCTACAGCCCATGGGGTTGCAAAGACTTGGTGACTAAGCCCAGTACACTCTTCAAAAACTCATAGCTGATTCTAAAGCAGATGGCCAAAAGGTGCACTGGGAAATTCAGCTAGAAAAGTCATGTAGGATTATTAAATCAAATATTCAAGGGATATGACCCAGAATCTCCATTTTTACAGGCATACCTGCTGTCTCAGGCTCCCTGAAGTAGAAGTTCTTCCTGCACTAGGGAGTACCCCTATGCCATGTTATTGCCAAGAAGAGGCTGATGGTGTTGGAAGAATATTTTGGAATATGCTCTTCAATAAATCTGAATTGTTGCTGATGATTGGAAGAGATGTTACAGTTTTCGTCCTCCATATCTACTCTCAGCACCTGTTTCACCTGCTTGCACCCCATGAAATAATAGTCAGTGAAGGACAAGAAATCTGTCCACAAGAGGAACAATGGGGAAAAGAGAGCAGTGAAAAACTTCTCCCTGAAATGTCCCTCTTTAATGTCTTGCCCTCAGTTGGGAAGACATAGCCTGACACCTGATCTGAGTAGGTTTTCCTGACACTCCTGTATTTATCTAAGCTGTTTCACATCTCAAAAGGAGACCCGTTTTTGAGAATCATCCTGTAACAATAACAGCTACTGCTGAATTATACCAGACATGGTGCTAAGTGCTTTTACACATTTAATAACAAAAGTTATTCCCATTTTAAAGAAGAGAAAATGGAGATTTGGGGAGGTTGAGCAAATTGGCACAAGTCATGCAGCAGGTAAGTGACAAAAAGGATTCAAACCTAGCAGTCCAACTTGAGTCCCTAAACTTCATAACTCACGGTGACTGCCCACAAGTAGTTTCTGACCCTCACCAGGTCCACCTTAGAACTGCTCCTCGAAGGTGAGGGTGGGATGTTTTGAAAGAACAGCATGTATATTATCTATGGTGAAACAGATCACCAGCCCAGGTGGGATGCATGAGTCAAGTGCTCAGGCCTGGTGGGCTGGGAGGACCCAGAGGAATCGGGTGGAGAGGGAGGTGGGAGGGGGGATCGGGATGAGGAATACGTGTAACTCTATGGCTGACTCATATCAATGTATGACAAAACCCACTGGAAAAAAAAAAATGATAGGAAAATAAAATACAGGAAACATTAAAAAAAAAAAAAAAAAAAAGAACTGTTCCTCATACTGATCAGGTGCTGTGATCAGTAGAGCCAGAAGTGCTCACAAATCAAAAACTCTGGATGCCTCTGTACATGGAAATCTTGTGTAAATCAATTTCTTTTCTACTTTCTTCTCACCACATATAAGGAATACTGAGAGCATTGTTATAATATTGGTATTGATACAACTGTTTGGTTTGTATAACTGTACTTGCATGTACAAATATAATATGACTTAGTCTACAGTGTGTATGGCTGGGGCAGGTCAGCCCCATGGGTAGCAGAGATCTCTTGAAGCCAACTCAGGAAGCCACCAGGGCACTGGGAGGAGTGTGAGGGTGGGACACAAGAGATTTGCTTCCTGTGTCACCTCTGCGTGTGCATGCGTGTGTGTGTGTGTGTGTGTGTGTGACTGTGACTTGGACAATTAGGCCACATCCCTGGAGCTCATTTTCTCAACTGTAAAATGAGAAAAACCAATTAAATAAATTGTTTAAAGGTTTTTAAACATAAAAGTATGCCTAATATATTCCTCTCAATTAAAAATCCACCCAGTAGGGATATAGTAAAAGCCCTCATTGACTCCCACCCAACCCCACCGATCCCTTGAGTGGAACTACTATAAACACTATGGTGCAATTTGGTGCGTTGTATTGTATTGTATTGATTTCACTCACTTTCACCAAATATGCACCTTCTTTTTTGCAAGTGTATAGATTCTTTCATTGTTATTTTGTATAAATGACATCAGATCAGTAGTTCTTATTCTTTTTTTGATTTTAAAAGCCCAGTGAAAGCTAAATATCTCCCTCCCCTAAAATGTACACGTGTACATTCTGGATAGAAAATCATCAAAGATATTTATGGATCCCTTGAACCTCATCCATGGATCCCCTACCCGCACATTCCAGACTAACCTGGATTAGAAGAGTCCAAGAGTTTTAGTTCAAAATTATGTCCTTTAATTTTAAGTACAGGGCTGGTCTGTGTCTCTAAGCTTTCCACCTCAAACTTTCTCTCCACTGTGTCTTTCCACACAACAATATTTACTTTATTTAACTATATTTTTATTTTTATCAGAGGCTTCTATGCACACAGTTTTAAAAATCATATGAGCAAAACTGGTAATAAAAAAATTCTTCTCCCACTCCAAATCATGTTTCCTGAGGCAACCTCTTTCCTGTGTTGTAGCTGTTTCTTCTGGGATTTTCCTCCATGTTTCTGAAGAGTGTGCTTATAACTGGTTTATTGAAAAGGCTCTACTTGGATGACATACAAACAGAAAATGGATTTATTTTTCTCTAACCACAGCCTTTACTCTTTCCCAGCCTTCATGTCATCTCAGGCATATCCCCCAGTTTGTAATTATAATTTAGACATAAATTTCTGGGATAAGTTAGTCTATCCCTACTTGTACCTTTCAATCAAATCTGGTGTAAAAAGTCTCTCTTCCCTCAGCTCGGGTCTGGCCAGTGGCTGAGGGCTGAGCAGGATGAGATGCGGCTAGTGTGTTGGTCAGGACTGAATGCCCCTAGGATACAGTAGTTCCTTTCTTTGCCTGCTGCTTGGCTGACCTGAGAAGCCCAAAGTAACCCAGTGGTAGTCACAGCTCTAAGGTTCCTGGAACCCTGAGTGCCCCCTGGCACCAGAGTGGCCGAGAGCAGAGCTGGTTGATGTTGATGGAAGAATCACACTGTCCACCTGGTCATTGAGCCCGTCCTCCATGATAGGTGCTTTTGGGTGAACACAGAGAGCCAATAAACACGCCCACATATCCCTCCCCAGCAATCCCTGTCTTTGATTCTGTGCTCTTATTCATTGCAGGCCACTAGCCAGAAGTCCGTTTCTAACCTTCTCCCATAGGAAGTGATGAGCCATGTATTCGGCTCAAAGCTCTGGATGCTGGGAGGGCATCTCTTCTCCCCTGCCCCTCTGAGTGAGGCTGCCATGCAGCAGAAGTCCGCTCGGAGCCGCACAAACGTATAAAGTCAACTCATCAGGAATCTGGCCTGAGTTCTCTCCCCTTTTTTCATTTAGCCAAAAGGATTCCCAAGAGCACAGGGATGTGAGTTGAGGATGATGTTTTGGGGCATCAAGGTAAGTAATATGGGAATCTAGGCCATCTTTCCATGTAATTTACTTGTCTCTTCCAGACATGCCTGGATTAGCTCCTGAGAGCACCATTTCCAGTTTTTTGTGTGTGTTTTTTAAACTGTAGTTGATTTACAATGTTGTGCTAGTTTTACCAGTTCTGTCTTACAGTGGATTGCTGCTCTGTTGCATTTTTCATGTCATCTTTCATGAATTCCCCCCAATTATTAATTTTATGAAATACTGTAACATGGGGCAAATACTCTTGCAGAAAATTTATGCAAGAAAAAGCACCTAGACTAAATACTCCCTATGGAAACTATAATATAGGAATGACAATTTCAGCCTGCAAAGTGCATACAATTCTCCCTTAACCACAGGTATGTTGCCTATTTTACTAAATGAATGCAGACTCTTGGAGGGCACGTGCTTCTGTGTTTTTCTCCAACATTTCCTGGAACTTTGTGCATATATTAGAGTGTGGACTTGGCCAAGAATTTGCTCTCTGACTATATTGAACCACAGTCACTTATCCTCCTATGCAATGTGCTTGTGAAAGCCATTGGTCTGGCCATAGCTTTTGCTGTTTCACCTGCTCTCCCCCAAAGGCAGGAACATAGGAAGAGTGAGGGTGACAGGTCACTCCCCAGTGTTGCCCAAGAGAAGAACTTGAACTTTCAATGGAGTCAGGTTTGTGTCTCTTTTCTGGGTGCTGTGCTGTGCTCCGTGGACTGTAGCCCGTCAGGCTCCTCTGTCAGTGGGATTCTCCAGGCAGAATACTGGAATGGGTTGCTAATTCCTTCTCCAGGGGATCTTCCTGACTCAGGGATCGAACCTTGTCTCTTACATCTCCTGCATTGGCAGGCAGGTTCTTTACCACTAGTGCCACCTGGAAAACTTCTCTCTTGAGCAGACAGACACTTTTCTTCTCCAAATGTGTCCTCCCTGACCCCTTTGCTTCTCAGCCTGACATCACTTGTACCACCTCTAACAGGAAACATTTCTAGTACAATCATATTACAAGTATTGTAAACCTTTGCCCCAGTGATCACAGTATAAAGAGATGTTGCTTTTTAGTTCTTAAAAAGCAGAAAGCCAGCATGTGAGATATTTCCAGATACTTCTTGCTCTTAATACTTCTTTTCTTCTGCTCTGACTTGGGACACTGAGTGGTGATTATAATTACTTTATAACACAATGGAATGGATTATTATAGCAGAAGAAAATGTTCCAAAGGAGCGCTTAAATCCATCAAAGCATCCCTTAGCCAAGTTTGAAAACTTAAATGAAGAATTGTTAACAATGTATTCTCTTTCATTTGTTAAATGTCCTTCCTGACCTTTTATTGTTTCACATTTTGAAAGGAAATTATGGTAAAATTGTGTGAGCTACCCTCCTCCCAATCCAAGGTCTATTTAGTTCTCTATCTTGGGCTTGCCCTGGGCTGGAGCTGTCTGTACAGTCCAGATCTTGTTTCCACAGAGAGCCTGCCAGAGCACTTCTGGGGGCACTGAGTTTGAGGCCCCCATGAATCCATTCATATTCTGACTGAATCCATAGTGGACTCTGGTGTGAGCTGGCTCTTTTCAGAGTCCGTATGACCCTTAGGACTTGATACCATGTGCCTTTCCTGCCATGTTCATGGACTCTTTTGTATTAAAAAAAGTATTTTATGCATTATAAATGTAATACTTTATATACTATATTATTCTAGTATTTTATGTGTTATAAAAGTAATAAAACTAATACACACACTAAAAAGGACGGTAATGACAATCCTATATGCAAAACAGCAAAAGAGACATAGATGTAAAGAATAGACTTTTGGACTCTGTGGGAGAAGGCAAGGGTGGAATGATTTGACAGAATAGCATTGAAACATGTATAAAACTAAGATCATGGGTGAATTTAATTCAGATGACCATTGTATCTACTACTGTGGGCAGGAATCCCTTAGAAGAAATGGAGTAGCCATCATGGTCAACAAAAGAGTCCGAAATGCAGTACTTGGATGTAATCTCAAAAATGACAGAATGATCTCTGTTCATTTCCAAGGCAAACCATTCAATATCACAGTAATCCAAGTCTATGCTCTGACTAGTAATGCAGAAGAAGCTGAAGTTGAATGGTTCTATGAAGACATACAAGTCCTTCTAGAACTAACACCCCAAAAAGATGTCCTCTTCATGATAGGGAACTGGAATGCCAAAGTAGGAAGTCAAGAAATACCTGGAGTAACAGGCAAATTTGGCCCTGGAGTACAGAATGAAGCAGGGCAAAGGCTAATAGAGTTTTGCCAAGAGAACACACTGGTCATAGCAAGCACCCTCTTCCAACAACACAAGAGAAGACTCTACACATGGACATTACCAGGTGGTCAATATCCAAATCCAATCGATTATATGCTTTACAGTCAAAGATGGAGAAGCTCTATACAGGCAGCAAAAACAAGACCATGAGTTGAGTATGGCTCAGATTATGAACTCCTTATTGCCAAATTCAGACCTAAATTGAAGAAAGTAGGGAAAACCACTAGACATTTCAGGTATGACATAAATCAAATCCCTTATAATTATACAGTGGAAGTTACAAATAGATTCAAAGATTAGATCTGATAGACAGAGTGACTGAAGAACTATGGTAGGAGGTTCATGACATTGTACAGGAGGCAGGGATCAAGACCCATCCCCAAGATAAAGAAGTGCAAAAAAGCAAAATGGTTGTCTGAGGAGGCCTTACAATAGCAGAGAAAAGAAGAGAAGTGAAAGGCAAAGGAGAAAAGGAAAGATATACCCATCTGAATGCAGAGTTCCAAGGAATAGCAAGGAGAAATAAGAAAGCCTTCTTCAGTGATCAATTCAAAGAAATAGAGGAAAACAATAGAATGGGAAAGACTAGAGAACTCTTTAAGAAAATTAGAGATACCAAGAGAACATTTCATGCAAAGATGGGCTCAATAAAGGACAGAAATTGTATGGACCTAACAGAAGCAGAGATACTAGGAAGAGGTGGCAACAATACACTGCACAATAAGAACTATACAAAAAAGATCTTCATGACCCAGATAAGCATGATGGTGTGATCACTCACCTAGAGCCAGACATCCTGGAATGCAAAGTCAAGTGGGCCTTAGGAAGAATCACTATGAGCAAAGCTAGTGGAGGTGATGGAATTCCAGTTGAGCTATTTCAAATCCTAAAAGATGATGCTGTGAAAGTGCTGCACGCAATATGCCAGCAAATTTGGAGAACTCAGCAGTGGCCACAGGACTGGAAAAGGTCAGTTTTCATTCCAATCCCAAAGAAAGGCAATGCCAAAGAATGTTCAAACGACCACACAACTGCACTCATCTCACACGCTAGCAAAGTAATGCTCAAAATTCTGCGAGCCAGGCTTCAACAGTACATGAACTGTGAACTTCCAAATGTTCAAGCCAGATTTAGAAAAAGCAGAGGAACCAGAGATCAAATTGCCAACATCTGATGGAACATTGAAAAAGCGAGAGAGTTTCAGAAAAACATCTACTTCTGCTTTATTGACTATGCCAAAATCTTTGGATGGATCACAAAAAACTGTGGAAAATTCTTAAAGAGATGGGAATACCAGACCACCTGACCTGTCTCCTGAGAAAACTGTATGCAGGTCAGGAAGGAAAGGTTAGAACTGGACATGGAACAACAGACTGGTTCCAAATAGGAAAAGGATTACGTCAAGGCTGTATATTGTCACCCTGCTTATTTAACTTAGATGCAGAGTACATCATGAGAAATGCCAGGCTGAATGAAGCACAAGCTGGAATCAAGATTGCCGGGAGAAATATCAATAACCTCAGATATGCAGATGACACCACCATTGTGGCAGAAAGCTAACTAAAGAACCTCTTGATGAAAGTGAAAGAAGAGAGTGAAAAAGTTGGTTTAAAACTCACCATTCAGAAAACTAAAATTATGGCATCTGATCCCATCACTTCATGGCAAATAGATGGGGAAACAGTGGAAACAGTGACAGACTTTATTTTTTGGGGCTCCAAAATCACTGCAGATGGTGATTGCAGCCATGAAATTAAAAGACGCTTGCTTCTTGGAAGAGAGGTTATGACCAACCTAGACAACATATTAAAAAGCAGAGACATTACTTTATCAACAAAGTTCCATCTAGTCAAAGGTATGGTTTCTCCAGTAGCCCTGTATGGATATAAGAGTTGGACTATAAAGAAAGCTGAGCACCGAAGAATTGATGCTTTTGTTGGAGAAGACTCTTGAGATCCCTTGGACAGCAAGGAGATCCAAGCAGTCCATCCTAAAGGAAATCAGTCCTGAATATTCATTGGAAGGACTGATGCTGAAGCTGAAAGTCCAATACTATGGCTACCTGATGTGAAAAACTGACTCATTTGAGAAGACCCTGATGCAGGGAAAGGTTGAAGGCAGGAGGAGAAGGGGATGAGATGGTTGGATGGCATCACCGACTCAATGGACATGAGTTTGAGTAAACTCCAGATTTGATGATGAACAGGGAGGCCTGGCATGCTGCAGTCCATGGGGTTGCCTAGAGTTGGACATGACTGAGTGACTGAACTGAACTGAAAGGGATGAATCTGCTGATGGGTTGTAGTATGCTGGAGGTAAGAGCAACAGAACTAGGCTAGCCAGGCATCAAAGCAGTGGGAACAGGCATAGAAAGGTAGAAGTGGCCTGAGCATCACTGGGGTGGGTATATTATAGTTCTCTGAGCAGGAGCCACACTCCCTCTCTTTATAGATTATTCCACCTCCTTCTAATGACCACAGGGATTGGCTCCAGGGTGATAGGAATAGCACACAAACAGAGCCAGTCAAGGTTTTAATTTGAAGTGGGAGGAATGGAGGACCTGAGCTGTCAGATGTTGGCCACTGACTATAGCACCTGGGAACTCTTTGTGTCAGATGGAGTGAGAAGACGACTGACAATCTAACAGCTTTGCTTGGATTCCTAGACCCAGTTGTTCCATTCTAGTTTTCAAGTTGTGTAAGTCAGTAGATTCTGACACTTGCAGTTAAAAGAGTCCAAATTAATACATATATTAGTTTTTAAGTCTTCTTAGAACTATTAGAGTGTGAAAAAAGTAAATGAGTAAATGATAACCAGAACAACTCCAACATTTTTAACTTGGGTGACCAAGTTAAAACTCAGGAAGCTAACTGAGCTAGCACACAGATGTACTTACAGTTTTGATGAGTGAATGAATGAAGCAGGACAAAGGTGAAGCATCAGAGTACTGATACTGTTTTTAAACATAAAATGTTTAATTTTAAAAAATACATATTTTACAAGTAAATTCTAATTCATAACATACAATTACATCTACCCACTGCTATGAAATTGCTATCCATATTCATAGAGGAAAAAGAAACTTCTCACAGTGAAAGAAGGTAGGGAAGAAGAGGATGAGGGGTATGTGAAATGTCTGTGGCAAAACCATAACTTTTACTTATTTGAAAAGTGAAAGTCGCTCAATTGTGTCCGACTCTTTGCAACCCAGTGGACTATAACCCACCAGGCTCCAGTGTCCACGGAATTCTCCAAGAAAGAATACTGGAGTGGGTTGCCATTTCCTTCTCCAGGGGATCTTCCTGACCCAGGGATCAAACCTCGGTCCCCTGCATTACAGGCAGATTCTTTACTGTCTGAGCCACCAAGGAAATTCATTTATAGCCCTAGAAAAATAACTGAAAATATATTTCAGCACCATTAAAAGATGGTGCCACATCATGTAATGTGTGGTCACTTGAATTAGCAAGAATAAACTGCCTGAGGGCCTCGGCTTCAGAAGATTGCTTTTATTTCTGGTTGTATTCAAACTTTAAGTTGGGCTCTCACGGCAGAAGTAATGATGTGGCTCCCTGACATGAGGAGGGCTTTATAGGCAGAGCAGGTTGTTAGCATGCATACCAAGCACACAGCCTCACTTACAAGGTATCATTGACATTCTCTCCATACTTCCTCTCCATGAACTCAGGCAGGTCTTGCATTTGGTTATAACCAATAGAATGAAGTGGGTGTGACTCTGTGGTTTCTGAGGCTAGGTTGTAGGAAGCAGCCAGTTTCTGTCTCATTCCTCAAATACTGACTTTGGAATCCTGAACTGCTATGCAAACAGTCCAACTGCTCCAAGGCCTCCATGCTGTGAGGAAGCCCAACTAATCCACAGGAAGAGAACACATGAAAAAGCCCAAGACCATGAGAGAAGGGAGAGAAATGAGACCCTAGCCATTCCAGGCACCACACTGGAAGTGAGTGACTCCAGCCACTGTCTGCACCTGCAGGAGAGAACTGCCTGATCCAGCCTATCCTGAATTCCTGACCATAGAAACCATGGGGGTAATTTGTTGTTTGGCCATGATAACCAGAACAGTTCTACAGTCATTGAAAGTGGTTTCTAGCTATTACTGAATCTTCTGATAGCCTAGAAAATTCTAGACCCAGATCTATTTTTCCAGTTCACAAATGGGTCCTCCCTCAATACAATTGACTTTATCTGCTCCAAACAGCAAATGCTTAGAATATCACATAGACAGTTTGAGCTGCCTCTGCTATGCAAGTCTGTCTCTGAAAAGAGGTATAAAAACATAGACTATACCTCCATTGAAAGATACAGTTCTATGCAATTAGCAGAACTCAAATACTAATGTAAATTGCCTGATTCATTTTTAATCATTTCTCTAACAAAGACAGAAAAAAATGAATTATTTATTATGTCAGCTTTAACCACTGGAAATGTAAGATTGTTACATATATACCAATGTAAGGCTTGTTATAGTCTTAATTTCCCAATAACAATGAAAAATTTTGTCAGTGCACAGATTAGGCACAGAATAAATGTTCCAGTAAGCTTACACTATGTAGCTTTTGTAACTCAATGTGGTGGAATATTACATTTTCCTGCCACTGAAAATAGAGTAAAATGCAGTTGTTAGAATTATTGCAATATCTATATGCACATTTTCAAATATAAATGGCATACTATAAACATAAATCATTCAACGATAGTGTGATTATGTTGAAATAATACAACATGGACATAAATGAAGAGAAATGATATTGAACTGCTTTTCCAGCTATGCTAGTCAAAATTCTACCATGAAGATCAGAATTATAATTGGAAAGCTGAGTAAATACTGTGGTAGTAGTTTTAACCTAAGAAAAGCAGCAATTTCTTTAAAACTGAAATGGTAGATATACATTCCTATTTATCTCACCAGGCTCTTCTTTTGCACTGCACAAAATAGTCATATCACAGGCAGAAATGAGGTAGGATGTTAGCTTAAATCAGAGATAAAATTTAAAACTGGAGAGGTGGTTAAAATGAAAAAGAAGCAATGGTTTTGTTTGAAAGGCTCCAAATAAAAGACAAAATATAGGGGTCCCCCAATGTCCTATTATCTATACCAGCCCACAGGAAAGCAGGAGGCACTGGTGCCTCAAATGTCAAAAATATAGATTTTCTACATTTTTCAAAATGAGTCAACTGTGTACCCTCAGCTGCATTCCAGCTGTTTGAAGTCACACAGGCAACACAGCACAAGGGGGTGAAAGACAGACTAGGAAGGCATGAGAATTGCTTCTCATCCGAGGCAGGAAACCAGCAAGATCATTGACAACCGCCAAAGCTGTACCCAACAGTGTGTTAGTTGCTCAGTCATGTCCGACTCTTTGCGATCCCACGGACTATAGCCCTCCAGGCTCCTCTGTCCATGGATTTTCCAGGCAGAAATACTGGAGTGGGTAGCCAGTCCCTTCTCCAGGGGATCTTCCCAATCCGGGGATTGAAGCCGGGTCTCCTGCATTGCAAGTATATTCTTTTCCCTCTGAGCCACCACAGAAGACCACCAAGGGAGTGGATAGCAATCAAAATTCAGGAAGAGGAAGGAGAAAAGAGGAGAGACAGAAAAAACAAGAAAAGCTCTTAACGAAGTTATGTAACCCTCTTGTTCTTGCTGATAAAGCACATGCGTAGCCATAAAGAACCCTGATGAGAACTTCTAAAGAACCCTTCCAGAAATTCTAAAGAACCCTTCCAGCACTTCTAAGCCAGTTCATCTCAACTGTATCAATGTATCAATGCCAATGTCACATCTTATGATGAATTTCATGTAATCCTCCTCCTTTATTATCTTGACATTCAGCCTACCTAGACACAGAATTTTTTTTAAGACTATGAATGGTCTAAGTATAATACAAAAGCATAATAAAAGGCAAGCAATATATGATAACCTAAGATGTATTTCAATATACAGATGCTTAGTTCCAAATATTGCTATCAACTATATATGGCATTATGGTGAGTGTGAAAGCTACAAACACAGTTGGAGAGAGTGGTGAGTTGTTGCAGGGGCCCATTCACTACCAGGAGCTATGTTTTGCAACTGGTGGTGTGATTTTCTAAAATTGGGAGCAACTTTTGATCAAGTTCCAGATGAAATAAAGTGCAGACTTCTCATGATTTACACAATATTCCAGAAAAATAGAACATTACTAAAACTATGGAAAGGACTTTATGTTTACTCATAAACAAGTTTTTTTTAAAAAGAGGGTGAGTTCTATCCTCAGGTAATCATGAATGTGTTTTTCTCTTGTGTGAATGTCCAGTGGGAGATATTTGTGAGTCAAACAAGCTATGCAGCAATCTTTTACCATACAGGGCCAGGCATCCTGTCCCTCACTCATTAAACATCACTTGTGCCCCCTCCATCTGCCATCATTTGAACCATTCATTTGTCCCCATGAATTTCCCAAACACCTCTGGTTTAGAGGAATCAGAGTTCTGGCTTTTATTTAGGTGGGATCACACTCTCCCAATGAATGAGAGTAGCTTTTGCTGGTTTTGGAGAAAGGAGAAGTGGAATTGAAGAGGATGGAACATGAGTCAAACACTAGAGACTTTGAGGCTGGGTAGCAGGGATGCCAGGGGATTTCCCAGGTAATGCTAGTGATAGAGATCCTATCCATCAATGCAGGAGACATAACAGACTCGGGTTCGATCCCTAGGATGGGAAGATCCCTTGCAGGAGGGCATGGCAACCCACTCCAGTATTCTTGCCTGGAGAATCCCATGGACAGAGGAGCCTGGTGGACTACAGTCCATAGGGTTGCACAGAGTCAGACACGACTGCAACTTAAAATGCATGCATTCAGGGGACTACTGAGGTACCCAGCAGAGTGTTCTGCTGGAGTTTGCCGGGCTTAGGATGGAATTCCATCTCTACAAAACTGTGATTTGGGAAGGCAGAATGTCCCAGGCAGGCCTGAGTTTCTTTATTTATAATAGAGTTTTGAATGTTTGTAAAAAGCCATCCAATGTCATTCTTCCTGAACCATCCATGCTACCTTGGCACTATGCAACCATGGCAAAACCCAGGCAAGGGAATGCACAGTACTGTTTATAAGGATCTGATATCCTCCTGTCCTGACTCTGACTCTATCACCATTAAGGTGTGCCATCTTTTCCTCAGAGTAGCTCTGCTTATAGTAGAGAAAAGAGGTTCTTAATTGGCCTTATTTTTCCAGAGAGTCAGGATGGTTCCTTCCGGCACTATTCTCATTTCTTCTTCCTTTCAGGAAAATTTTTGCTTTTTCATGAACCATGTTAGAGTCTCAGTATGGATGCAGTTAAAAAAAAAAAAAAAAACAACAATTCTTTTCCACTCACAGAAACCAAGAGGGTGTTTCTGTGTCACTGAGTCAAAGGCCTTCCCATGGGTCCTCAATGAACAGTACCCGTAAGATTTCCCTCCTGGAGCTTGGAGCCAGCCAGGACCCTGTCAGAGCTGGAGGTGTGCCTGGCCATCTCAGGAGCAAGCCCAGCAGCTTCAGCCACCAGGCACAATTTGGTGATGGGCGCTGTCTGGCTGTCTACTCCATAACGGTCGTAAATGGGTGGGCACAGCCACTGACCGGGTGCTATGCAGGTGAAGATGGGTGCTTAGACCTGCTTGACCACAAGTCCTGGCACTAAGGCAGGCCCACAGCAGCCCTGTCATCCCATGTCCATCTGGAGCTCTTCTGTGAGAGGACGTCTTGCTTCTTCTCCCTCATCTTCTCCTCCTTTCTCTCCTGAGGAAGTGGGAATGCAGTGGTCATCCAGGCGCCCCATACAGGCCAGGTCTCTTGAGCATAATTTTTGTCTTCTTAAACCCAGGAACACCTTACTCCAAATGAGCCTTTCCCTCCATTCAATGCTATTTTTTTATGCCTCTTTGCATAAATCTTTCTAATCTTACTGCATGTGCAATGTTATCTGCTCCTTAATGATGGGCCATGGTCAAAAGCTGGACTCCTTACTGAGAATCCATCTGAGTTCTGTTAAGCAGTTGCTCACAGACCCTGTGGTGCTTGGGGTCATGTGTGTGTGTGTGTGTGTGCGTGTGTGTGCACACGTGTGTGTGTGTGCATGTGTGTGTTAGTTACTCAGTTGTGTCCAACTCTTTGCTACCCCATGGCAGCATGGTAGCTACCCCAACAGCAGCCCAGCAGTCTCCTCTGTCCATGGAATTCTCCAGGCAAGAATACTGGATTAGGGTGCCATTCCCTTCTCCAGCGGATCTTCCCAACCAAGGGGTGGAACCCAGGTCTCCATTGCAGGCAGATCCTTTACCACCTGAGCCACCGGGAGCCCCCTTGGGACCAAATACAGCCTCTAATATGAAGGGCCACTGGCTTTATCATGCTCATCACTTTTCCTCACTTGGGTAGCTTCTCCTACAGCATATCCATGACCATGGCCACCGTTTCTTGAAAGAACCCCGATTTCTGGGAAGTTTGGCCTCCATCAAGAACTCCCAAGTTTGACTTATGGTTGGTGCCCAGAATGAACTAAGCTTTTAGGAGATTCCGTCTGGGCAGATGGAACAGAGATGAGGGTCTTTGATTAGACAGAGCATACCTACCAACATCTTCTGTTGCCCTTCTAGGAAAAACATCAATATTTGAATAAATTGTCTCTGAATGAACGCGTGTGTCTTACTCCAAAGGCAACTGTTACCTGCCCTTTTCATCTTCCAACCTCCTCCATGCTGTGACTCCACTGCACTAACTATTTCAGAACTTCTTGCCTCCCAAAAGGTGTACGTGTCTTGTAATTAAGAATAAGGAAATTATATATGCATATGTATAAATGAGGGGTTTCCCTGGTAGCTGAGACGGTAAAGCGTCTGCCTACAATGTAGGAGACCCGGGTTCGATCCCTGGGTCGGGAAGATCCCCTGCAGAAGGAAATGGCAACCCACTCTAGTATTCTTGCCTAGAGAATCCCATGGACTGAGGATCCTGGTAGGCTACTTTCACTTTATGTATAAATGAATCTCTTTGCTCTACACCTAAAACTAATACAACACTGTAAGCCAACTATACTCTAGTGATTTTTTAAAATTTTATTTTAAAAAATATTTTTATTTTAAAAAATAATAAAAAGAATAAGTAAAATACATTAGATGTTTTTCCACCAGTTGTTACAGAAGTAAGTAAAACAAGGACCCAGCATCATTTCATGATAAACACTAAAGCAATTTAAAATTTTACAAAGAACCTTGCATAAGTACAGAATATTGGGGGGATTTTTAGAAAGAAAGTAGCAATTGGCCTTGTGTTACCATGTTGTCATTTGCTCCTGGACTTCAGAATTCAGTTTCACTTGGAGCTGCCGGTGAGTGAGGCGCCATCGTTAATCTTTCATTCTCACGCCACGCTTCTTCCCTTGGTGACTCTTGGGTCTCCCCCTTTTTGTAACAGCCGCCAAGAATTCAGTCCTTCCCCCAGCTGGGAGGGAGGCATGAGCCTCCTGTAGCTTTCTGTCTCACTCAGAGTTGCAATATGAAGGTTAGTCATAGCACATTTCGGAAACAGGAAAGAGTTATGAGAAAAAAACAAACCATCGCTCCAAGCCAGCCTGCTTCTGAGGCACCAGTCTCTGTCCTGCTCGCTCTAGAAGTGTATGTCACCCTGCTGGGTTCCCAGGGTGGTGACAGTTTTCTTTAGCTGAGCCATAAAGCTTGAACTTGGAAAGGAGGCCTGTGGGAGAGCAGACACCAGAGAGCAACGCCAGCTGGAGAGAGCAGGATCTGGAATCAAGTTTGCTACATTTCTGGAGGTCATGAAGGCAGGCTGAGTAAAGTATTTTTAGTCTACATGGCTTTCCCTCCCTCTTTTGAGAAAACATAAACTGTAGGATTTTATTAAAAAATCCTGTGGACAGAAAAAAAATCAAGAGAAAGGCTAAGAGGAGAAAAATGGGATACAGTAACAAATGAGCAAAGAAATGAGTTAAAATAAACAAGAATACACAAACGTTCTGGAGGGCACTTTGACAAAATATACAAAATTTATCAGAGATGTGTATAACTTTGATCCAAAATATCACTTCTAGGAATTTCTCTTACCATTAGAGAAGTTTATAAATCTTCAGTTTCAAAACATTTGTACTAACATTGTATGTAAATAAGGAAAACTTGGAGAAAATATATTCAATAATATAAGACTGGTTTAGAAAGTTATGGTCTGTCTAAATGGTGGAATACTATGTGGCCACTTAAAATAACATTATAGATATGATTTATTGGTTTCAAAATAAATTATTTAAATATTTAAATATTTAGAGTAAAATGTCAGATTTCAAAAATAGTGTGTAGGAAATTCTGTTTTGGCCAAGGACTAAGCAAGAATCAGATTTACTCTCCTGTCAGAAGAAAAACAAAAACTGGACAAAATATATGAGCAATTTTCAAGATACTGTACATTGTGAGCTGAGCCCTACTACCATCTTAATCTACCATGATGGAATTTCTAGACCATAGTGCCAAGAGGATAAACCTAGTCAGAGACTAGTGGGTTCCCTGAGTTGCAGAGATGGAAGAGAGAGTACAAGGACATTAAGATGGCTAGGGTTTTCAGGAACGAATACTTGAAAGCAAAACATTGCCCAGAGAGAGAATTTTGGAAATATGCAGATCAGTCTTGAGTATTCAGCTGATTGGTGCATGCATATGAAGAAACTGAGAGAAAAGGAAAGAACCACTCAAAAGGATTAGAGAGAATCATGCCTGATATGTAAACCGGGCCAGGAATAATACCTGTTTCCACTAGAAAGACGGAGAAGGCAATGGCAACCCACTGCAGTACTCTTGCCTGGAAAATCCCATGGACGGAAGTGCTTGGTAGGCTGCAGTCCATGGGGTCGCTAAGAGTCAGACAGGACTGAGCAATTTCACTTTCACTTTTCCCTTTCATGCATTGGAGAAGGAAATGGCAACCCACTCCGGTGTTCTTGCCTGGAGAATCCCAGGGACGGGGGAGCCTGGCGTGCTGCCGTCTATGGGGTCGCACAGTCGGACACGACTGAAGGACTTAGCAGCAGCAACCACTAGAAAGTCTTTAAAAAAAAAAAACCTCATGACTGATAGAGCCTTGGGTAGAGTATACAAGATGCTTCAGTAATGGGCAACAATCAGCCCTAGACAGAGCACTACCCTAGTACTACATGATAAACCTTCAAAGCAAGACCTAAAAGAATCAAACTACTTCACCTATGGTAACTATGTTACAAAATTCAGCATTGTTTATAGGAATACACAGCAGGTAAATTCACAATGTCTGGCATCTAGTCTAGGCATCAAACCCAGGTCTCCCGCTTTGCAGGCAGATTCTTTACCATCTGAGCCACCAGGGAAGCCCTAGTCAAAATTACCAGGGATGAATAGAAGAAAGAATATACAACTTGTAATGAGGAGAAAAATCAATCAAAACTGATCCAGAGATGGCACAGATACTAGAATTGGGAGACAAGGACTCTAAAAGAGCTGCTAAATTGTGTTCCATATGTTTAAAAAGTTAAGTGGAGATGTGGAAGTTATGAAGAAAAAAAAGACTTCAATTAATCTTTGGGGGATTAAATATACAATGTCTAAAGTTTTTGGTTTTTTTTTTTTAAACACACTGTTGACAGATTACACCTTACATAAGAAAGGAATGGTAAACTTGAAGACACAGCAATAGAAATTATTAAAAATAAAACAGAATGAAAGGGGAATTTAAAAAATATGAGCAGAGCATTGGCTGTCGAACAACTTTGAGCAGATCAATATATATGCAAGTGGAAGCTCTAAGACAGAAGGGAGAGATGGGTTTAAAAAAAAGATATATGTATATATATATATATATATATATATATATTTGAAGAAACAGTGGTCAGAAAACTTTCAGCTCTGATGAAATCTATATATACAGAAATGGAAGAAATTCAACAAACTCAAGCACTCAAAGAAACAAGAAAAACATCAAGTCATATCATAATCAGATTGTTCAAAGTCAAGGATAAAAAGAAAATCTTAAAGGAAGCCAGAAAAAGAGAGAGAGAGATGTTTCACACAAAGGAGCAAAGATAGGGATGACAGAAGATTTCCTGCAGAAGAAATGCAAGCAAAAAGACCGTGGATCTTTGAAGTACTGAGGAAAAAAACTGCCCATTTTTATCCTGTATGCAATAGTATCTTTCAAAAGTGAAAACAAAATAGAGGCATGTGCAGACATAAAAAAGCTGAAAGAATTCATTACGAGCAGACCACATTATAAGGAATGTTTATAAAAAACTCCTGTAGTCAAAGAGAAAATGATTCCAGATGGAAATGTGGATCTAGACAAAGCAATGAAGAGCACCAGATATGGGAACTAGAATATAGAAGGTATTTTTCTTAATAGTTAAATATCTCTAAAAGAACTTTAAAAAAATAATTTGACTGTTTAAATAAAAACACAACAATATAGTGTGGGGGGGTATAAAAAAGTAAAATGTAAAAGCACATGTAAAAGTAAAATGTAGACCAACAACAGCACAAAGGTCGGGAGGGAAGCAGCAGAGACACATGATTGTAAGGTTGTTTTTTTTTTTTTTTTCATTTATTTTTATTAGTTGGAGGCTAATTACTTTACAATATCGTAGTGGTTTTTGTCATATATTGACATGAATCAGCCATGGAGTTACATGTATTCCCCATCCCGATCCCCCCTCCCTCTCTACCTGCTCCCTCTGGGTCTTCCCAGTGCACCAGGCCCGAGCACCCGTCTCATGCATCCAACCTGGGCTGGTGATCTGTTTCACCGTAGATAATATACATGTTTCGATGCTGTTCTCTCGAAACATCCCACCCTCACCTTCTCCCACAGAGTCCAAAAGTCTGTTCTGTACTTCTGTGTCTCTTTTTCTGTTTTGCATATAGGGTTATCGTTACCATCTTTCTAAATTCCATATATATGTGTTAGTATGCTGTAATGTTCTTTATCTTTCTGGCTTACTTCACTCTGTATAATGGGCTCCAGTTTCATCCATCTCATTAGAACTGATTCAAATGAATTCTTTTTAACGGCTGAGTAATATTCCATGGTGTATATGTACCACAGCTTCCTTATCCATTCATCTGCTGATGGGCATCTAGGTTGCTTCCATGTCCTGGCTATTATAAACAGTGCTGCGATGAACGTTGGGGTGCACGTGTCTCTTTCAGATCTGGATTCCTCAGTGTGTATGCCCAGAAGTGGGATTGCTGGGTCATATGGCAGTTCTATTTCCAGTTTTTTAAGAAATCTCCACACTGTTCTCCATAGTGGCTGTACTAGTTTGCATTCCCACCAACAGTGTAAGAGGTTCCCTTTTCTCCACACCCTCTCCAGCATTTATTGCTTGTAGACTTTTGGATAGCAGCCATCCTGACTGGCGTGTAATGGTACCTCATTGAGGTTTTGATTTGCATTTCTCTGATAATGAGTGATGTTGAGCATCTTTTCACGTGTTTGTTAGCCATCTGTATGTCTTCTTTGGAGAAATGTCTGTTTAGTTTAACTTTGGCCCATTTTTTGATTGGGTCATTTATTTTTCTGGAATTGAGCTACAGGAGTTGCTTGTATATTTTTGAGATTAATCCTTTGTCTGTTGCTTCGTTTGCTATTATTTTCTCCCAATCTGAGGGCTGTCTTTTCACCTTGCTTATAGTTTCCTTTGTTGTGCAAAAGCTTTTAGGTTTCATTAGGTCCCATTTGTTTATTTTTGCTTTTATTTCCAATATTCTGGGAGGTGGGTCATAGAGGATCCTGCTGTGGTTTATGTCAGAGAGTGTTTTGCCTATGTTCTCCTCTAGGAGTTTTATAGTTTCTGGTCTTACATTTAGATCTTTGATCCATTTTGAGTTTATTTTTGTGTATGGTGTTAGAAAGTGTTCTAGTTTCATTCTTTTACAAGTGGTTGACCAGTTTTCCCAGCACCACTTGTTAAAGAGGTTGTCTTTTTTCCATTGTATATCCTTGCCTCCTTTGTCGAATATAAGGTGTCCATAGGTTTGTGGATTTATCTCTGGGCTTTCTAAAAATATGGAATGCTTCATGAATTTGTGTGTCATCCTTGCGCAGGGGTCATGCTAATCTTCTCTGTATTGCTCCAATTTTAGTATATGTGCTGCCAAAGTGAGCACGATTGTAAGGTTTTTATACTGTATGTTAAATGGTTTAATATCATTTGAAGGTAGACTGTGATAAATTAACTGTAAACACTGAAGTGAACAACAAAATAAAAAACCTAAAAGTTATAGCTAATAAGCCAACAAAGTTGATAAGATGTAATTACAAAAATATCAGTTAATCAACAAGAAGGCTGAAAAAGAGGAAAAGGAAAACAGGGACACATAGGACAAACAGAAAATAGAAAGATGACAGATTTAAACTTAATCCTATCAAAAATCACATTAAATACAAATGGTCTCAATCCCCCAATTAAAAGACAGAGATTGTTAAAATGTATTTAAAAAGCAAGACTCTATATTGTCCACAGGAAATGCATTTTAAATATAAAAATACAAATGAGTTAAAAGTTTAAAAATGGAAAAATATACCACATTCAGTTCAGTTCAGTTCAGTTCAGTCGCTCAGTCTTGTCTGACTCTTTGCGATCCCATGAATCACAGCACACCAGGCCTCCCTGTCCATCACCAACTCCAGAGTCCACTCAAACTCGTGTACATCAAGTTGGTGATGCCATCCAGCCATCTCATCCTCTGTCGTCCCCTTCTCCTCCCGCCCCTAGTCCCTCCCAGCATCAGGGTCTTTTCCAATGAGTCAGCTCTTCGCATGAGGTGGCCAAAGTATTGGAGTTTCAGCTTCAACATCAGTCCTTCTAATGAAAACCCAGGACTGATCTCCTTTAGGATGGACTGGTTGGATCTCCTTGCAGTCCAAGGGACTCTCAAGAGTCTTCTCCAACACCACAGTTTAAAAGCATCAATTCTTCGGTGCTCAGCTTTCTTTATAGTCCAACTCTCACATCCATACATGACCACTGGGAAAACCATAGCCTTGACTAGACAGACTTTTGTTGACAAAGTAATGTCTCTGCTTTTAAACATGCTGTCTAGGTTGGTCATAACTTTCCTTCCAAGGAGTAAGTGTCTTTTAACTTCATGGCTGCAATCACCATCTGCAGTGATTTTGGAGCCCAGAAAAATAAAAGTCATCCACTGTTTCCCCATCTATTTGCCATGAAGTGATGGGACCAGGTGCCGTGATCTTAGTTTTCTGAATGTTGAGCTTTAAGTCAACTTTTTCACTCTCCTCTTTCACTTTCATCAAGAGGCTTTTTAGTTCCTCTTCACTTTCTGCCATAAGGGTGGTGTCATCTGCATATCTGAGGTTATTGATATTTCTCCTGGCAATCTTGATTCCATTCCAGCTTGTGCTTCATCCAGCCCAGCGTTTCTCATGATGTACTGTGCATATAAGTTAAATAAGCAGGGTGACAATATACCACATTAACAGCATTCAAATGAAAGCTGAAATGCTTATATTTAATGTCAGACAATGTAGATTTCAGAACAAAAAATATTACCAGGGATAAAAAAGACATTTAATAATGATAAAGGATTCATTAAAAGGACATAACAATTCTAAATGTTTATGTCATTGATCACATTTCTGCAAAATACATGAAGTGAAAATTGAAATGACTTCAAGGAGAAACAGACAAATTTGCTAAGAGTCAGATGTTTCAACTGCCTTCTTTCAATAATCAATAGAACAAGTAGACAGGAAATAAGTAAGGATATAGACTATTTGAACAACACTAGTCTACTAACTTGACCTATTTGACATTTAGAGAGCATTCCACCCAAGAGCGGCAGGATATACATTCTTTTCAAGTATATATGGAGTAGTTATAAATATGATCACATTGTGTGTTATAAATATTACTATAAAGTCTAAATATTCCATGGGTCAAATAAGTAATCAAAAGGGAAATTATCAAATATTTTGGATTAAATGAAAACAAAAATACAACCTAGCAGAATTTGTATTATGCTGCTAAAGCAGTACTTGGCAAGGGAGGGGTGAGGGCGGAGGAATTCATTGAACTAGGCACCTGTATTGGAGAAGAAAAAAGGTCTCAATCAATAATTTCAGCTTCTAGCTTAAGAAACCTTTATCTAACCCAAAGTTGTAAAGATTTTCTCCTATATTTTTTTCTACAAATTTTACAATTTAAAATTTTTTCTTTATCTCTATCATCCAGTTTAAGTTAATTTTTATATAGTTTGAGATATGCATTAAATTTCTCTCTCTCTCCCTCTCTCGTATGTATAGATACTCAATTGTTCCAGAATCATTTGTTGAAAATACTATCCTTCTTCTACTTTACATCTTTGTAAAAAATCTTGCCCACATCTGCATTAGTCTATTATTGGTATCTCTCTTCTGTTATATTTGCTTTATACCAATAGCACGCTGTCTTTATTATTGTATTTTTATGGTAAATTTTGAAATCAGGTGATGCTACTTCTCCACCTTTGTTCTTGGCAGAGTTTGATTATTCTAGGTCCTTTGCATTTCATTCCATATGAACATTGTAAACAGCTTGTCAAATACTATTTAAAAACCTGCTGGGATTTTGGTTGGGATTACTTTGAATCTTTAGGTAAATTTGAGGAGAATTAACATCTTAATGATATTGAGTCTTCTGACCCAAGAATATGACATTTGTCTCAGCTTGTTTAGGTCTTTTTAAAATCTCTCTCAGTTTTTTGCAGTTTTTAATGCACAGATCTTTCATATTTTTTGTCAGATTAATCTATGCTGTTTTAAATAGGTTTAAAAAACAATAATGTCAGTTTCTAATTGTTCTTTGCTGATGTTTCTTATATATGACACCAAAGAATTAAAAAATTAATAAACTGACTTCATCAAAATGAAAAAAGTTAGCTCTACAAATGATACTGTTAAAAGAATGAAATGAAAAGCCATAGATTTGGAGAAAATACTTACAAGTCATATATCCGATAAAGGACTTGCATTTCCGAATAAGAACTAGCAAAATTCAGCAATAAGGAAATGGCCCAGCTTTTAAAAATGAGTAAAGGAGGTGACTCAGTGGTAAAGAATCTGCCTGCCAATGCAGGGAACTTGAGTTTGATCCCTTTATAGGGAAGAGCCCCTGGAAAAGGAAATGGCTACCCACTCCAGTATTTTTGCCTGGAAAATTCCATGAACAGAAGAGCCTGGTAGGCTATAGTCTGTGGGATTGCAAAAGAGTCAGACACGACTTAGCAACTAAACAATAGTTACAAAGAAGGTATGTGATAGCAAATAAGCACACAAAAGAATGCTCAACAACTTTAGTCATTAGGAAATACAAATTAAAACTACAGTGAGACTCCACTATATATACATATGTATATGTATATATATATACACATATACACATACACACACACACAGTAAAATAGCTGAAGCTTTTTAAACTGAGCATACCAAGTGTTGGAAAAGATATGGAGGAACTAGAACTCTCATATACTGCTGGTAGGAATGAAAAGTTTCTAAATACTTAGAAACAATTTGGCAGTTTCTTAAAAAATTAAACACTCAGTTGACATATGATTTAGTTATTCCCATTCCTATTCATTTACCCCAGAGAAATAAAACATATGTCCTACAAAGACTTGTAATCAAATATTCATGGAAGCTTTATTTATGAGAAGCTGAAGAGGAAGCAAACCAAATATCCTTAAGAAATAAAAGAAGGAACAAACTGCAGTATATCCATACAAGATTCTGCTACTACATGGGTGAATCTCAAGATAGTTATGCTGAGTGAAAGAAGCCAGAAGAGAAGGATATATAATGCATGATACCATTTATATAAAATTCTAGAGAATTTAAACTAGTACATAATGACAAAAAGCCGATCTATTGTTGCCTCAAAATGGAACTGTGGGAGAGGAGGCAGGGTTCAGTTCAGTTCAGTTCAGTTCAGTCACTCAGTCGTGTCATGTCCGACTCTTTGCAACCTCATGAATCGCAACACGCCAGGCGTCCCTGTCCATCACCAACTCCCGTAGTTCACTCAAACTCATGTACATTGAGTTAGTGGTGCCATCCAGCCATCTCATCCTCTGCATTCCCTTCTCCTCCTGCCCCCAATCCCTCCCAGCATCAGGGTCTTTTCCAATGAGTCAACTCTTCGCATGAGGTAGCCAAAGTATTGGACTTTCAGCTTCAACATCAGTCCTTCCAATGAACACCCAGGACTGATCTCCTTTAGGATGGACTAGTTGGATCTCCTTGCAGTCCAAGGGACTCTCAAGAGTCTTCTCCAACACCACAGTTCAAAAGCATCAATTCTTCAGTGCTCAACTTTCTTCACAGTCAAACTCTCACATCCATACATGACCACTGGGAAAACCATAGCCTTGACTAGACTGACCTTTGTTGGCAATGTAATGTCTTTGCTTTTTAATATGCTATCTAGGTTGGTCATAACTTTTCTTCCAAGGAAGAAGCGTCTTTTAATTTCATGGCTGCAATCACCATAAAGGGATTATAATTGAGCATGAGAAAATGTAGTAGGTGATGGGTCCATTCACTATCTTAACTGTGGTGATGATTCCAGAGCTGTATACACAGTTAGCACATTAATTGTATACTTTTTAAATGTGCAATTTATTATATGTCAATATGTCAAAAATTATTCATCAATAAAGCTGTTAAAATAGTATAGCTTTATTTTGCTAAATTTATGTGTGCAACTTATTTGGCAAGAAGGCATACACACTGAAGAACGAAACATGGCTTAGTTTCTTTTCTCTCCTTTTCCCCCTTCTTTCTCCTCATCTTCCTCTTCTTCTTGTGCTCATTTACAATTTTCGATTTTCCAAAAATGACATGTAGTACATGTGTAACCAGACTAAAAGAGAAAGAACAATGTTGAGCAAAGGAATCAGAGAGACAAAGAAGAAAAGCTGAAGATTTTGCTAACAAAATCAGAAGAAAAAAAAAAGCACAGGAGACACCATTCAGAGGAATTATAAAGATCTCTTTTTGAACAAAAATTTTTAGAAAAATTCATCAGAAGCAAAATATTAAGGGATCAACTTTATGGACTTTCAAGCAAACAAACTTGTCAGAAATGTCCAAGGCAGCTTGACTGGATTATCACTGTTTCAGAAATAAATACATAAATAAATAATTATTGGTTATTTTCCAAGCAGCAACTTCAACATAATATGCAGAAGGAGAAAAGAAACCCACTGGTGACTGAAGGTTTGGGAAGAACAAAGTTATTTTCCACATAGTGATGAATTTCTAGCTAAGAGAGGAAGGATGGTCTAGGTCAACTTTATTGCCAGTGGCGATTCTGAAAGAGTTTTCTGTTTTGGGAGGAGTTAGTTGCTGCATTATGACAGCTGACACACTTAGTGACCTAGATAATTTTCTGGAATCAAAAGGATTGTGGGAATGACATTTTTGTGTTAGAGTTAGTGGCTAGTGAAACCATGACAAGGAGGTACCAGAACATCAAATGTTTTCAGTTCAGTTCAGTCCAGTTCAGTTGCTCAGTTGTGTCCGACTCTTTGCGACCCCATGAACCACAGCACACCAGGCCTCTCTGTCCATTACCAACTGCCGGAGTCTACCCAAACCCATGTCCACTGAGTCGGTGATGCCATCCAACCATCTCATCCTCTGTCGTCCCCTTCTCCTCCCTCGTTCAATCTTTCCCAGCATCAGGGTCTTTTCAAATGAGTCAGCTCTTTGCATCAGGTGGCCTAAGTATTGGAGTTTGGGCTTCAACATCAGTCCTTCCAATGAACACCCAGGACTGATCTCCTTTAGGATGGACTGGTTGGATCTCCTTGCAGTCCAAGGGACTCTCAAGAGTCTTCTCCAACACCACAGTTTAAAAGCATCAATTCTTTGGAGCTCAGCTTTCTTTATAGTCCAACTCTCACATCCATACATGACCACTGGAAAAACCATAGCCTTGACTAGATGGAAATTTGTTGGCAATGTAATGTCTCTGCTTTTTAATATGCTGTCTAGGTTGGTCATAACTTTCCTTCCAAGGAGTAAGTGTCTTTTAACTTCATGGCTGCAATCACCATCTGCAGTGATTTTGGAGCCCAGAAAAATAAAGTCATCCACTGTTTCCCCATCTATTTGCCATGAAGTGATGGGACCAGGTGCCATGATCTTAGTTTTCTGAATGGTGAGTTTTAAGTCAACTTTTTCACTCTCCTCTTTCACTTTCATCAAGAGGCTCTTTAGTTCTTCACTTTCTGCCATAAGGGTGATGTCCTCTGCATATCTGAGGTTGTTGATATTTCTCCCGGCAATCTTGATTCCAGCTTGTGCTTCATCCAGCCCAGTGTTTCTCATGATGTACTCTGCATATAAGTTAAATAAGCAGGGTGACAATATACAGCCTTGACATACTACTTTTCCTATTTGGAACCAGTCTGTTCCTTGTCCAGTTCTAACCATTGTTTCCTCACCTGCATACAGGTTTCTCAAGAGGCAGGTCAGGTGGTCTGGTATTCCCATCTCCTTCAGAATTTTCCACAGTTTAGTGTGATCCACACAGTCAAAGGCTTTGGCATTGTCAATAAAACAGACACAGATGCTTTTCTGAAACTCTCTTGCTTTTTTGATGATCCACTGGACGCTGGCAATTTGATCTCTGGCTCCTCTGCTTTTTCTAAAACCAGCTTGAACATTTGGAAGTTCACAGTTCACATGAACTGAATCCTGGCTTGGAGAATTTTGAGCATTACTTTACTAGCATGTGAGATGAGTATAATTGTGCAGTGGTTTGAGCATGCTTTGGCATTGCCTTTCTTTGGGATTGGAATGAAAATTGACCTTTTCCAGACCTGTGGCCACTGCTGAGTTCTCCAAATTTGCTGGCATATTGAGTATAGCACTTTCACAGTATCATCTTTTAGGATTTGAAGTAGCTCAACTGGAATTCCATCACCTACACTAGCTTTGTTTGTAGTGATGCTTCCTAAGGCCCACTTGACTTCACATTCCAGGATGTCTGGCTCTAGGTGAGTGTGAGTGATCACACCATTGTGACTATCTGGGTTGTGAAGATCTTTTTTTGTATAGTTCTTCTGTGTATTCTTGCCACCCCTTCTTAATCTCTTCTACTTCTGTTAGGTCCATAGCATTTCTGTCCTTTATTGAGCCCATCTTTGCATGAAATGTTCCTTGGTATCTCTAATTTTCTTGAAGAGATCTCTAGTCTTTCCCATTCTATTGTTTTCCTTTATTTCTTTGCATTGATCCCTGAAGAAGGCTTTCTTATCTCTCCTTGCTATTCTTTGGAACTCTGGATTCAAATGGGTATATCTTTCCTTTTCTCCTTTGCTTTTCACTTGTCTTCAAATGTTTTACTAAGTCTCAAAACCCTCAGATGGAGCAGCACTCCAAGGCAGGATGTTCTGAGTGTCTGCTATTTTGTAAAATATACAGTAAACGACACTGTTGACTGTTAGAGGAAAGAGGGGGGCAGTATAGCTCATTGGTCATGAGCTATACTCATGATCACTATACTCATTTAGTTGGGGGTCTAAATTTGCATTGACTGAATCCCACTGTCAATGCAAATTTAGACCCCCCAATTCCACCACTGTCTTTGTGGTCATGGGCATTTTATTTTTCTCATCAGCCCAATAAGAATTCCAACAGTTAGTTGTGGGATGTTATGAAGATGAAATGAGATAATACAAGAAAGGCACTTAACGTTTAAAATGTCATACTTACAATAATGTCCTTGATATATATTAGAATTTTTTGGCTCTAAAAAATTTGGTCCTAAATGAAAACTATTGTAAAATAATAAATTAGACTAAAAGAATGTCAGAGTTGAAGTGGCCTTAGAAACTATGGCCCAGCTGGCCAAAATGAGGCCTGGGGAATTTAAACTGAGACCGCCTGATAGCTCTCCCTGCTTAAAGCGTGTTCCATCACGCAGCACAGTTGCTTGATATTGCTCCTCTGGATTCATCGTAAGTTCTTCAGCAACTCATAAGCTTCTGCTTGTCAGTGATTAGGATGTTTTAAGCAAGTACAAAATGGTCAGCAGAGCCAAGCTCGCCAGGGTGCTTGATAAGTATTACCTGGTGATGGCAATTACATGACAATGTAGAGACAAGGATAGACTGGTTCCAGAAGCTCCCCAGAGTGAAAATGAATCCCAACCCCCCTCACTCTGCTCTCTAACACACAAGAACACACACACATACACTGAGTCTATTCCTCTTTGTCTTCTTTGCCTTGCTCAAAGAGTATTTATGCAGCAAAATCAACTCATTCTCAAATGGCCCAAAATATAATTAATTCTTAAAACAAACTTTATGTAAGGTTACATTATTTCAGATTTGCCAACTGTCTCTACCTAACCTAAGATACTTGCTCAGCATATCTGTTTATTAAACAGGAGAGAAAACAAGTCCTGAACTACTCCTCCCCTTTCTTGCCAGCTTGGTTCAAATTCCTATTCTTCTTGGACCTGAGCTTCAGGAGATTCAATCCCAGCATGCCCTGGGATATATGGCCGTGGAGCCAATGGCAGAAACAGACATTCTTCCAGCTTCTCCTGAGTGACGCCTCTATAGCGTGACTTTGTGATTGTTTTAAAGCAAACTCCATCCATCTGAAAACCATGCACCAAAATGTGTTCCAAATTCAAACTCTCTCAACAGTTTAAGGCCATCCCACATAGCTGCTCCTCTCTCTACTACTTAAAAAGGACCAAAACTTGGCTCATGATCATTCTACAAAATTCTGTTTTGTTTGTTCCAAATTCTGCCTTGTCTTCCTGCTGTATTTTTTCAAACAGAAAGCAAAGTGACAGCGACATGAAGAGCATCTGCCTCTACCTATGAAACTAATCGAATCCTCCCAAGGCAGTTGCCAACAGCATCCTGACCCTTGCTGGGATTCTTCAATATTGCGATGAAAAGTGCAAATTGTAGTTCAAATATGTCTTCACTCTAAGTGCATTGGGTCATTTCCCTTAACAATGTGAACGTGCTCTCATTATCATGTTCAACTTGATTAGTGTATGGTCTAACATTTAAAAGTGCACTTCAGATAAAAGAATGTATAAATGCATGATTGGTTCCTAATAAATTGAGCAACCTCTTAATGAACTGTGAGCCATCTAGAGAGGAACTATTACATACCAGTCACAGAAATGGCAAACCAGACAAAAATAGATTGTGTGTGTGTGTGTGTGTGTGTGTGTGTGTGTGTGTGTGTGTGTGAGTGTGTGTGTGTGTGTGTGTGTGTGTGAGTGTACGGAGAGAAAATAATCTTTCTCCATCTCCCATGATACACTGATTGCTAACTTCATTGAAAAAATAACAGGGAATTCAAAGCAACCAGAGAAATTAGTTCATTTAGGAGCCAAATGTAAACAAAGATCATCTTTTGGCAAATGTTCAGCATGGCTGACCTAGCACAGCTAAATAGAAAATTCAGAGGGGCACATGGAGAAATCTCTTGAACAAACTTTCTTACTGTTTTCCACAAGGTAAGATAAAGCTGATTTAGGATGTAAGAATTTCTTAGTCATTTAAGATAAATTATGTCCCACCCCTTTCTAGTCCCATTTCTCTTTCCTCTCTTTTTTTTCTTGCTGAACATATATTTTATAGTGTTAGAATAAACAATGGTACTGGCCAAGTAGTCTGTTCACAGAGCTTAAAACTAGTAGTTTGATGTCTTATTTGTGACACCTATCTTACATTCGCTCCTGGTTGAAGTCTAAACATTTTCAGAAGAATGAGGCAGGAAGTCTCTTCTCTGTACTTCCTTCCTTGCTCATATCAGATAAACATAAGTAAAACTGAATTGTAAGCTTGAAGGATTTATGTATTTACTTGGCAGCAGGCTCACCCATAAGAAATTTAAGAACTGTGCAGATCAGCATCAACAAATACTTACTTGGCGTAGAGTAAGTGCAAGAGGAACATGAACAAGTACGAGCCCAGGTTCCTCATCGATAACAAGGTAGCGCTTGCCAAGCTCCATGTCCGTGCTTTGGGCAACGCTCATGAGACACCAGGGCTCATCAGAGATGGGACAGTGGGCGAAGGGCTCAAAGAAGAGATGACACTTGAGTCTGGCCTTAAAGGATGTGACTGGACAAAGATGAGTCCAGTGAAGGACAGAGGACGTTAGAGCAGGAGGCCCCAGTTAGGAAAGAACATTCTGTGACGGGGGTCCATGGAGGAGCCTATCGAAGGTGCCGGGACAGTCCATGGAGCGGAACATGATGCCATGAGAAGTTGAGGATCATGAAACTGCCTTAGAACGGGAAAGTACCAAAGGTTTCAGAGAAGGCAGTAACTCCTGCAGAGACCGTTGGCTCTGGCCTGGTGTGTAGGCCAGGTTTTCAGGGGAGAGTATGGCAAGCAGAGGGTCTGGAAGGAGGTTGTCCCAAGTAGGACATGCATGTGTGGATAACAAGGGAAAGACAGTAGTGAGGATAGGTAGCCTGAAGGCAAGGATGCTCAGAGTGAGGGCTCTTACCCCTTACAGCAGCTTTTACAAAGGTGGAGACAAATGTTACTCCTTTTTGCTTTCCGTAAAATGACACAGACACACATGGACACAGGCACACACACACACACACACACACACACACACACACACACACACACACACCTGGGAATGCTGAGTCAACAGGTAAGAATGCTGGAGAGATGCTTAAGGAGCCCCAGACCTTCAAGCCTGTAGAAAGCATTAGACTCTTCCAGCTGAGACCTCCCCCTTCACGAAGCAGAGATAAGTGTCCCCTCTCTGCCTGGTTGTGACCTATAGAATCTGTGAGCCTAAGAAATGGTCATTTTATGTCATTACTATGTTTTGGGGTAACTTGTTCCAAAACCATAGCATCAGTAAGATCCTATCTCTTGACTCCACTAAGCATATCCTGTCCTTCTCCAGCCCCTACTCCAGTAGTCAGATTTTTTTCTGTAAAGGACCAGAGAGTAAATATTTTAGGCTTTGCATCTACTCTACCATTCTTGCAGAAAGGCAGCCCAGGATAGTACCTGAATGAATGAGTCTGGCTGTACTCCAATAAAACAGGCAGCCACTGAATTTGGCCTGGGGGTCTAGTGTGATGAGCCCTAGCCTATACTTAGGAGTCATGAGCACTAGGTCTCATAATCATAGCAGTTTAGGTCGGTTCTGCTGGCTATTCTAGGAGGACAGGGAGCGTACATGGGGCCCATATTCAAGAGCATATCAAAGGAGCCTGAGTGATCAAAAAGTCTGGGGTGACATATTTTCCTACCCTCCACCCCTACCCACTGAAGAACCCTAGCCATTTCCATCACCATGGTAGTTAGGTCCTCTGAATTCTCCTAAGCTGGAGTTCTTCCTCCAATTTTATTTGGTTCTTAACTGCCCCATATGGACTGAGTTCAACACTGTAATCTTGAGGGTTTTCCCACTGCTCAAAGCATAACTGATTTGTAAAACCCAGCTCCCTGTTACTAAGTGCTCAGAATTCATTTCAGAAACCAAAAGGGTGCTCTTCACCCATGATGCATGGAACTCAAGGATGGGCAAGAATGCATTCCATGATCCAATTCCTATCCCTTGAAATGCCAACAACTGTGAACAGCAGCGAGCGACAAGTAGGCAGGAGAGTACAATGGGCCCGTGCTTTTGTTCTGCCCCCGGAGAGCCGAGTTGCTGTTGGGTCCTTGATACCTTGAAGTGCTGATTTTGCAATGATGGTGAAGTAAGCGGTACTGAGTTCACAAGTGCACATCACAGAACACGCTGAGAAAGAGGCCTTAATGAGAGACAGAAGGACTATAAGCTAACCAGAAAATTCGCCTCTCCTTCCTCCTGGTTTTACAGGATTCTCTAATAAGGGGATAACTTGGAGAAAAAGGAGAGAAACTCAACTAAGTGTAACAGCAGGAGTCCCTCCAGCAATCTTCTAAGCAGCTTCCTGAGAAGGCCTCCAGCCATTTAGCAGAGCCTGGGAAGGCTTAATGAGAACAGCCCCACACGCATGACCTGTACACAGCTGCTCCGATGCCAGCTGCCCTGGACCTTTGCCCGCCCAGAGTTAGCAGGTCACTCAGAAAAAGCAGAATGGGAGACATTCTCAGTGACTGCTCTCAGCCCTGACCCTGCTATTATTATATTACATTATAAGATAATATAAACATATAAAATAAAAATGCCTTAGAGGAAAACCACATAAATATATATGTTTTTATAATGTGCCTCTGTGCTAAGTCATGTCTAACTCTATGAGACCCTATGGGCTGTAGCCAGCCAGGCTCCTCTGTCCATGGGCTTCTCCAAGCAAGAATACTGGAGTGGGTTGCCATGCCCTCCTCCAGGGGATCTTCCTGATCCAGGGATTGAACCCAAATCTCTTATGTCTAACCTGCAGTGGCAGGCAGGTTCTTTACCACTGACACCACCTGGGAAGCCCATGGTTTTATAATAGGGTCACTGAAATGTAAATGCTAAGAGTGCTAGGAAAATGAACTTGTGATTTCACTCCTAAGATAAATGGAAAGTGAGAATAGAATTATGAGGAAATTTTCTATCTCCTCCAATACAAAAACAAACAAACAAACAAACAAAAAAACCCCACCAGCACAGATTGTTTAGAGGGAAAATATATCACCCTGAGAAGATAGACAAATGCCTTTCAGAATGACCTAACAGGCTCTTGGGTATCACAGCGAGTTAGAAATTTGGCAGCTGAAGCAACCAAAGCAGGGATGATTTGGGGATCTTGGAATGGAGAAAATCTTTCTTTCTCTTCCACCTGTCCCCTAAATCATGACAAGTTTATAAGGAAGCAGGACAGCAATTGCTGTGAACTCTCACCTCAGGCCTCAGAGGAGCGGCCATGTTCTTTCAGAAAGCACTTGATAAAACAGCTGTTTGTGTGAGCCCTAGCCCAAACCTTCTGGGAAAACTGTGTTTAAAAGAGTCACTTTGATTTACACAAAGTACCAGAGTGAATTCTGTTCTGAAATACCTCAGGAAGGCTTTCCACAGAATCAGACTGCACTTTTCCAGTGCGGAGGGCTGCATTTGTGCCTGGTGATGAGCCGAGTGGCTGTTCAGAGACTCTACCCTTGCCTGGATGCAGGGTGACTGAGCTGAGCCACTGAAACCTCAATCTTCTCATCTGCAAAAAGGGTCTAGTAAACCAGTGTAGCTCATTCAGTTGTTATGAGTAAGGTCCAAATGAGATAAAATATGGGAAAACCCAAAGTGGTTTGCTAAGTTATTAGTTTTGTGGCATTCTGTACAACTGGAAGCAAAAAACGAACAGGGAGAAAGAAAGAGGACGGCGATGATCTGGTGACCAAAGTGTCTATTAAACATTTATATAGCACTTTTGATTCTCAAAGAGTATAATAATCTCTTCCCCTGAGTTTAAGTCTATGAAATTCTCTGGGTCAGAATATTGGAGTGGGTAGCCTTTCCCTTGTACAGGGGATCTTCCCAACCCCGGGATCGAACCCAGGTCTCCCTCAGTTAACATCTCACTTACTGACCTTGGAGCAATTACCAGTGTCAAAACATGGCAGAAAGGGTAAAAGTTCAGAAAAGCACAAGTGCAGTCGTTTTCCTTCTGGATACACGTGGATGTCATCAGCCATCAAGATATACCTTCCCTCCTCCCCTTCACCCTCACCCCACACTCCAACTTTGTGACCCCATGAACCGCAACACACCAGGCTTCCCTGTCCATCACCAACTCCCGGAGTCCACCCAAACCCATGTCTATTAAGTCAGTGATGCCATCCAACCATCTCATCCTCTGTCGTCCCCTTCTCCTCCTGCCCTCAATCTTTCCCAGGATCAGGGTCTTTTCAAATGAGTCAGCTCTTTGCATCAGGTGGCCAAAGTACTGGAGTTTCAGCTTCAACATCAGTCCTTCCAATGAACACCCAGGACTGATCTCCTTTAGGATGGACTAGTTGGATCTCCTTGCAGTCCAAGGAACTCTCAAGAGTCCTCTCCAACACCACAGTTCAAGAGCATCAATTCTTTGGTGCTCAGCTTTCTTTATAGTTCAACTCTCACATCCATACATGACCACTGGAAAAACCATAGCCTTGACTAGATGGACCTTTGTTGACAAAGTAATGTCTCTGCTTTTTAATATGCTGTCTAGGTTGGTCATAACTTTTCTTCCAAGGAGTAAGCGTCTTTTAATTTCATGGCTGCAATCACTATCTGCAGTGATTTTGGAGCCCAGAAAAATAAAGTCATCCACTGTTTCCCCACCTATTTGCCATGAAGTGATGGGACCAGATGCCATGATCTTAGTTCTCTGAATGGTGAGTTTTAAGCCAACTTTTTCACTCTCCTCTTTCACTTTCATCAAGGGGCTCTTTAGTTCTTCACTTTCTGCCATAAGGGTGATGTCCTCTGCATATCTGAGGTTATTGATATTTCTCCCGGCAATCTTGATTCCAGCTTGTACTTCTTCCAGCCCAGTGTTTTTCATGATGTACTCTGCATTTAAGTTAAATAAGCAGGGTGACAATATTCAGCTTTAACATTCTCCTTTTCCTATTTGGAACCAGTCTGTTGTTCCATGTCCAGTTCTAACTGTTGCTTCCTGACCTGCATACAGGTTTCTCAAGAGGCAGGTCTGGTAATCCCATCTCTTTCAGAATTTTTCACAGTTTAGTGTGATCCACACATGAAACCTACCTGCCAAAGTCCTGATTTTCCTAAACAGCACAGAAAAAGCCGATGGACTTCGTCCTGGAAAAGTGAGCCAGGCCTCCAGAGCTCCACCCTGTGCCCTAATCACAGCTCTATGCCTGAGCCAGCTGGTGGAGGGCTGCCTGTCAATTACTGATTCTCTAATCTCTGATCCCTTAAACAAACTCATCCTGCAATTGCTGATATCTTGAAAACAAACAAAGCTTTGGTGGTTCTTTCTATTGCTGGAGATGGAGGCTTCAGCTGAGGGTCAGGATGCATTTATCTTCAGGGAGTAAAACACAAACAAAAGGAAACATTTCAATGGGCTAGGCAAATGTCCGGCCAAAATCCTGTTCTGAACTGGAGACATTTGGTACCCTGTGTTGAAAGCTTGATTTTGGCTCTGGCCAGGTTATAGCAAGGCTAGTTTGCTTTGGCTCTTTCACCCTCCCCCAGGCTGGGTCTTGATAGCAAAGCAGGTGCCTAGTCCTAGGGAGGGGAGGAGATGGACAAAGCCCCTCACAAAGGTGGTGGGCCAGGGTGCAGAGGAGGAAGGACAGACGGATGTAGAGCAACAAGAACAGCCTCGGGACCTCCTCATGGAGGGTCATGACTGTGGACTTGGGGAGGAGTTTCAGCTAGGATTGAGTTTTAGGTTTGTCTGTTCCTATTGTAAATCACATCTGTAAACTCCACTCAATTTTATTATGTATTAGGTGTCCCAGCAGGTGAGAGAATGACCAAGTGTCAGCAGTGCTTTGGGAAGTGGGGATGGGTGGGTGGCAAGTCTTAGTGGAAAATAACTATAACCATGTATCTTTGTGTAGCAGTTTGGGGCTTAGGCTAGGTAAAGGGGAGAGGAAATATAAACACACAGCTAAGGACACCAGGGTGAAGGAGGCCCTAGGGAACGTTTTACCCCTCCCCCACCCCACACTACAGATAAGAAAACTGGCCCAGAGAGCTTCATTTACTTTCCAAAGTTTGATGCAAAGTTCCCATCTGTTGTTTATATACTTGGGCTGGAATTTCGCTGCCAACCTCCACTGCCCCTTTATCTTAAAAAAAGGTTGGAATTTCTCATTCTGTTTCTCTGTACCCCACCTCCCCCAAACCCCTCCCTCCACCCCCCAGCCACAACACGAACACACTAAATTGCTAAAATACATTGACTAAAAGTCAGGTCAAAACTACAAGCCCTCAAACAAGTACAATGGCTGACTGAGACTGGGCAGACTCTCATTTAAGATTGTGCTGGGTTGTTTTTTTTTTCCTTTTCTCCTCTTGTCCTCAGATTTTCTGTCTCCTAACAGACTCTTTTCAATGATGGCTCTTGACATTTTCTTAGTTGCTTAGTCTGCCTACAGTCTTTGGAAAGACATAACCATTGCCTCACTTCACTCAACAAACATTTATTGAAAGCTTGTTGTATGCGCTGGGCATTGTTCTAGACACTACGTGCTGATAGAAAGGAAGGCCCTACCCTCCTGGGGCACGTGCTAAAGGTCTGCTCTCTTCCCCAACTTGGGGAACAGTCCTCAATTTTCCACTAAATTTGCACCACACTAAATTTTCCAAAGCCTTTATTTTCCACTGAAGTCTCTTTCATTATTTATTTTTAAAATTACTTTTATTTTCAAACATTTTTTGACCATGCCATGCGGCAAGTGGGATCTTAGCTCCCTCACCAGGGCTCAAACCCATGCCTCCTGCATTGGAAATGCAGAGTCTTAACCACTGAACCACCAGAGAAGTCCCTCCACTGAACTCTTAAAGCATGTTAGCATGGAGAAATCTAGCCACAAATAGAGGTAAACAATTCTGTTTCTTTCGAGCTCTGTTGATTCTTTGTATTCTTTCCTCTATTTTGTCATTATCAATCAGCACATTCTTTGCGTGCATCCTCTGGCCCCTATGTGCTAAGTTGCTTCAGTCACGTCCAACTCTGTGCGACCCCATGGACTGTAGCCGGCCAGGCTCCTCTGTCCATGGGATTCTCCAGACAAGAATACTGGAGTGGGTTACCACGCCCTCCTCCTGGGATCTTCCAAGCTGAGGGATCGAACCCATGTCTCTTATGTCTCCTGCATTGGCAGGTGGGTTCTTTACCACTAGCGCCACCTGGGAAGCCCCTACATCCCCAGGTAATTCAGGAAGTACCCTTAAGATGCACATATCATTGAAAACCTTCGAGAAATCTAAGTACAGCTTTCTTTCCCATTTAGCATCCCAATGCCAAGTTAAAAGGAAGCTCATCAATGCCAAGTACAGATAACTTGAAAGTATTTTTGGAGGTTAGATCTCTACTACACCAACATGCCTCATCACTTTGAAAATACACGGTGAGTGAAGGATCTCCCAGGGAAAATCCAGAAAGCCAGTTGAACTGATACCTTGAAGCTGAGAACTACCATGCATGACCCCCCTAATGCTTCTGCAGAACCCCAGGTGGACAGGAAGACACCTCAGTGTGGTGCAGTGTGGTGCCTTTTCCCTTTCAAGGCCTTTACAAATGGAGAGAAAACAGAACTGCCACTACATCAAAGCCTTCCAGATTCATCCTAGAGCAACTGACTGAAGTCTTGTTTAGTCGCTAAGTCGTGTCTGACTCTTTGCAACCCCATGGACTGCAGAACGCCAGGGCTTCCCTGTCCTTCACTATCTCCCATAGTTTGCTCAAACTCATGTCCATTGAGATCATGATGCCATCCAGTCATCACATCCTCTGTCACCCCCTTCTCCTTTTGCCTGGCTGGAGTCTTGGAAACACATTATAAAGATTTTCTGGCTTAATAAGTCAATTATAACCATTTAAATTCATAAGATTAACCATGTCCCTTGCTTGTGACTTCAGACATTAAAAAAATAATAATAATAAGATGAGATGAACACGTGAATTGAACTAAGCCAAGATAGCTTCTGGAGACACATACCACTCTCCAAGACAGGCCAAAAGTTTTCCTTAACCAACAGTAATAAATTTTAGGGAATGATACTGAAACAAAGGCTGCTGGTTTACAACTGTAATGAATAAGTTCCCAAATTGGCAAGAATTTCCATGCATGTTCCAAGGCAACTTTTCCCAGCCCAAGTGACTCACCGGGGTCCAGGAGGCATTACCTAGACTGACTTCATTCTTTCCAGTCACAGTGGGACTGTTGTTCCCCTGTGTGTTGGCTCACTTTTTTGGATCATAGCATGAACTGACAATAGAATCATGTCAAACAAAATTCCTACATCAAAAAGAAGTTGTCTGAAGGATGTGCTTGTACCCACTCAACCTCTTGCAATGGCGATGCATGCCCACCCACCGCACTTAAATCATGAACACTTGTATTGTTTATTAGCAAATCTGTGAACAGAAGGGTCATTTTCTGCCTTGATTTCCTTAAACACCATGTGTTTAAGAAGGATGAAAAGCACATTAGGAGGATGGCAAAGCACAGCCACTACAATATCCTGGCTCTGTCGGTCCTATTCAATTCTTTTTTTTTTCCTCTTCAGTGAGCTTTGCATAAAGCTTACCCAAACCCACATGGATTTCTATAATATCCAAAAAGAATGACAATGAGTGATGTGATGTAGGTGGAAACTGCCTGAAGAAACCTAAATTGTAACAGGAAAAAAATTGACATTTTAGATTTTAAATGTTACACAGTTTTTATAAAGCTTCAGTCAATTTATTTTATTTATTCTAATGAAGAGCATTACAACTGCTTTACTGCGCTGAAGCAAGCATCGATCACATCATTAATCACACCTCGTGAATAGCCACAAATCAAGTTCTAACAGCAAGCACTGAATCAGGAGCAATGAAGCATAAACTCCTTCACAATTTATGATCTCTCCAATTGCATCTTTTCAACCATTAAATTGCAAGATACCATAAATTTTTATCTTCTTCACTTCAGTCACATTATTGATTCTGCCGTGTGAAATATAGAAGCACCGTAAATCTCGGCTATTGAATTAAATTTAAAGTCCCGACTTCAGAAAAGAAACCCAACACACCGCCATGGCTGTTAATTTACACTGAGGAACAAATGATAGAAACATTAAAATTTAAATGGACAACAGGGATTTCTAAAAGCCATAGTGCTGTCAATCCTAGTCCTTGTCAACCTTGAGGACTTTTTTTTTTAATTATTATGAATTCAAATTTTAAAATGTAAATAAAAAAAGAATCAAAAATTTTAAAAGTGGAAAGTAGAGAGATTGTTCATAAGATCAGATCACAGAAAGGCTCCTCAAGGGGAATGCCTGCCAATATTAGATATTTTAAAAGGCAGGGCGATGATAACATCCCCCAACCCCTCCCGTGGGATAGGGTCAAATGAACCCATGTGTCCCACATTCCACTCACAATGTCTGTGGCTAAGGTGGCGACCCCTCCAGGGGCACTGACCATCCCTATTTCACACTCTGGCTCCTGACGCGTTTGCTGCCGCAGTGTCCCTCCCTGTCCCCGCAGGCTGTCTTACAAGGCCTTTGACTGTCTGGCTTCCTGTTGGGTTTGGTCTGTGGGAAGGGCCAGCAGAATAGCAAAGGGCACAGTCAGAGAAAGGCTGGAGTATGAGTTCCTGATTCCTTCCTTGTTTCGATGCCAGCATCTGGCAAGGGTAGGACCCCTCCCCGGCGACACTTCCTCTGTGTACGTGGGCATGGGACTGGCAACCCTCCTTGGTGCAAGTTCTCACGGGGCCTCACAAACACTCTTCCTTCCCTTTGCAGCTTGAGGGCTGGGGTTAGGGAAGACTTCCAAGTGTTTCCTTCTAGGTTGCCTCAGCATCCCTTAACGGTACCTGAACCCACCCAGACCTCTGTAAATAGGTCCTTCATTAAAGTCTCTGTAGTTGAATGTCTGAATGGATTCTGCTTCCTGCTGGAGCCTTGGCTGATACAAGCAGGGCACAGGGAAGATCTTAAAAGCTCCAGAAAACAGCAGATAACTGCCCAGGCTTACAGTAAAAGCCAGAGATACCACACCCCCAAAATGATGAAAATCCTAAGTAAACCCAGACCACACACAGAATAAGAAATGCCAATTATGCTTTGGCGGATAGCTGACCCTGGCTATTATGAAGGGCATGCGTTGTACCCAGAAGCGAGACAAATGAGATCACGACAAGAGGCTTTGTTCACAAGCCACTGGGCAAGCTGAGATCTAGCCACAGAGAATAAGAGGGAGGCTACTGAGCAATGACTGAGCTACAGGAGGAATTAGGGGCTTGCCTGCATGCACGCAGTATCCTAACACAGATGGAGGTCATCCAGTGTCCACTGTGATGTCCAGGGCTGGTTGGAACTCAACAGGCATAAGCAGACCACCAGGCTGTTCTCCCAGGATCCAGAATAACGCTATGGTGTGTGAGCTGTGATCTGAGGAAACCCCCAAATGGCTTATAGCCTTTTCTACTACCAAGTGAATCATCATACTTCCCGCATGAGTTTTCTGTGTCCTTCAAGGTACTCCCAAGTCTCAGACCCAGCTGCTGCCTCTGGGAAGGCGAGACAACTAGAAATGGCAGTAAGGAAAAAATACTACTATAATGACTGTCCCATGATCCAACAAACAATCCTCCCTGCCGCAGCCCCCCACCCCTGCACACAGTTGACCAAAGACTCCTAGAACTGAATATGCTAACTTCTCCCACCAAATGACAATCTCATGAAATAGAGGGATTGAGTGACTTTCTCCTGAGAGCCAGCAAAGCCATTCTGGGACCAACTGAGGGTCCGTGGTACGTGCTCAGTCACTTCAATTTGACTCTCTGCGACCCTATGGACCATAGCCCACCAGGCTCCTCTGTTCATGGGATTCTCCAGGCAAGCATACTGGAGTGGGTTGCCATGTCCTCCTCCAGAGAGGAGGGCTTCCCTTGTGGCTCAGACAGTAAAGCATCTGCCTGCATGTGGGAGACCTGGGTTCGATCCCTGGGTTGGGAAGATTCCCTGGAGAAGGAAACCCCTTCTCATATAACCCCTACAGGCTTTATAGTCTATGGAGTCTCAAAGAGTCAGACACGACTTCCTCCAGGGGATTTTCCTGACCCAGGTATGAAAACAAGTTTCCTGTATCTCCTGAATTGCAGGCAGATTCTTTACCAACTGAGCCACCAGAGAAGCCCTATTGGGAGTCCAGCTTACTCCGATAGAGCCCAGGTAGGTCCACTAAACAAGATTTCTGAGATCATCCTCCATTTGACTAAAATGAGAGGTGAAACAGCAGAGATCCACACCTGTGACATCTATTATATGTGTGTTCTGGACTTGGAGACCCGTGCTCCAAAGTGACTGAAACCCCTTCAATCTATCAGAATAATGCCTCCAACCCACTGGGCGCTTCCTGATATTCAGAGGAAATAACTAAGACTCTAGAAGAGGCTGACAAACTAATGACTCTCAGGCCCTTCACAAGTATGTTTGGTAAAATAATAATACATTTACATGGCTCAAAATTCAAAATATATTAAAGAGTATAAAGTAAAAGCTTTCCCCCATCCCATCTTTTAGCCAACAGTTTCCCTTTCCAGAGACAACCAGTGCTGCTAGTTTATCGATGAGTCTATGTACGTACCTGTTTATCTGTCTACCTAGATGTGGATATACACATGTGCTCAGTTGCTCAGTCATGTCCGACTCTTTGTGACCCTGTGGACTGCAGCCCACCAGGCTCCTCTGTCCATGGAATTCTCCAGGCAGAAATACTGGAGTGGGTTGCCATAACCTACTCCAAGATATATGTATACATATGATGTATACATATTTGTGTGGTTTCAGAAGTATTATATTCGTATATGAACAAAGGAATACATATGCGTATATATGTGTGTATATTCTCCCCCTCCTTTACACAAATGATAGTCTGTCATACACACTGCATGACATCTAACTTTTCTCATTTAGTGATGGGTCATGAAGCACATAAGAATTTTCCTTGCAGCTCTTTAAGGCTCCAGAGTAGTTACATAAGATGGACCATAACTTACTGCATTGGTCTACTATTAAGTAACATTTAGGTTGTTTCTAGAAGAAAACAATAGAATGGGAAAGACTAGAGATCTCTTCAAAAAATTAGAGATACCAAGGGAACATTTCATGCAAAGATGGGCACAATGAAGCACAGAAATGGTAGGGACCTAACAGAAGCACAAGATATTAAGAAGAGGTGGCAAGAATACACAGAAGAACTATACAAAAAAAGATCTTCATGACCCAGATAATCCCAATGGTGTGATCACTCACCTAGAGTCAGACATCCTGGAATGTGAAGTCAAGTGGACCTTAGAAAGCATCACTATGAACAAAGCTAGTGGAGGTGATGGAATTCCAGTTGAGCTACTTCAAATCCTAAAAGATGATGCTGTGAAAGTGCTATACTCAAATATGCCAGCAAATTTGGAGAACTCGGCAGTGGCCACTGGACTGAAAAAGGTCAGTTTTCATTTCCAATCCCAAAGAAAGGCAATGCCAAAGAATGCTCAAACTACTGCACAATTACACTCATCTCACACTCTAGCAAAATAATGCTCAAAATTCTGCAAACCAGGTTTCAACAGTATGTGAACCATGAACTTCCAGATATTCAAGTCAGATTTAGAAAAGGCAGAGGAACCAGAGATCAAATTGCCAACATCCGACGGATCATTGAAAAAGTGAAGTTCCAGAAAAACATCTATTTCTGCTTTATTGACTATGCCAAAACATTTGACTGTGTGCATCACAACAAACTGTGGGAAATTCTTAAAGAGATGGGAATACCAGACCACCTGATCTGTCTCCTGAGAAATCTGCAAGCAGGTCAGGAAGCAAAGGTTAGAACTGGACATGGAACAACAGACTGGCTCCAAATTGGAAAAGGAGTATGTCAAGGCTGTATATTGTCACCCTGCTTATTTAACTTATATGCAGAGTACAGCATGAGAAATGCTGGGGTGGATGAAGCACAAGCTGGAATCAAGATTGCCAGGAAAAATATTCATAACCTCAGATATGCAGATGATACCACCCTATGGCAGAAAGCAAAGAAGAACTAAAGAGTCTCTTGATGAAAGTGAAAAAGGAGAGTGAAAAAGTTGGTTTAAAACTCACCATTCAGAAAACTAAGATCATGACATCCGGTCCCATCACTTCATGGCAAATAGATAGGGAAACAATGGAAACACTGAGACAATTTATTTTCTTGGACTCCAAAATCACTGAAGATGGTGACTGCAGCTATGAAATTAAAAGATGCTTGCTCCTTGGAAGAAAAGCTATGACCAACCTAGACAGCATATTAAAAAGCAGAGACATTACTTTGCCAACAAAGGTCCATCTAGTCAAAGCTATGGTTTTTATGTAGTCATGTATGGATGTGAGAGTTGGAATATAAAGAAAGCTGAGCACCAAAGAATTGATGCTTTTGAATTGTGGTGTTGGAGAAGACTCTTGAGAGTCCCTTGGACTGCAAGGAGATCCAACCAGTCCATCCTAAAGGAAATCAGTCCTGAATATTCATTGGAAGGACTGATGCTGAAGCTGAAACTCCAGTACTTTGGCCACCTGATGCGAAGAGCTGACTCATTGGAAGAGACCCTGATACTGGGAAAGATTGAAGGAGGGAGGAGAAGGGGACAACAGAGGATGAGATGGTTAGATGGCATCACCGACTCAATGGACATGAGTTTGAGTAAACTCTATGATTTGGTGATGGACAGGGAAGTCTGGCGTGCCACAGTCCATGGGGTCCCAAAGAGTGGGACATGACTGAGCGACTGAGCTGAACTGAACTGAATCTCTTGCTATTACAAGTGACAGTACAGTAATAAAATTATGCCTGTCTTTGCATAAACACAGCATATCAATTTAAAAACTGACCCAATTTTTAAAAAAAATCCATTTTCACATGAAAAGTGGATTTGAAGCTTCTCTTGAAAAAATGTAAAATCTAGCAGAAAGGAACTCACACCCCCCCATGGCAACAGACAGCTAGAGCTGAGCAGGGGGTGCCCCTTTGGAAGATCCTGTCCATCTTGAAGGCTGCTAAGGATGAAATGAGATAATGAAGGTAAAGTACTTGGTTCCCTGTGAGTGGTGGAGACCTCACAGGGAAATGAGATGCTTTTTAATGGGCTATTCCTTTACATGCTCTTTCCCCCTCCTTACATCTATGAATCCTGGTTCTTCAAGCTCTCTCTAATCTCACAAGAAACTAAACTCCAGGAAGGTACAGACTTTATTTTGTTCGCTACCCTGATTCCAGTATCTCAAAGGGCATAAGGCATATGAAACGAATGAGCAAGTAAAAAGATAAATGAAAGAAAGTAGGGGACTTCCCTGTTGGTCAGGTGGTTAAGAATCTGCTTGCCAATACAGGGGCCACAGATTCAATCCCTGGGCTGAGAAGATTCCTCATGCCACAGAGCAACTAAGCCCATGAGCCACAGCTACTGAATGAAGCCCACGTGTCCTGAGCCCAAGCTCTGCAACTAGAGAAGCTATTGCAATAAAAGGCCCTTGCACCATAACTGGAGAGTAGCCCTTGCTCTCAGCAACCAAAGAAAAGCCCGAGCAACAGAAGATTCAGCACAGCCAACAAGAAATAAATAAACCTTTTTAAAAAGTATTTAAGAAAGCAAGAGAGCACTAAGAAAAACTATCCTAGAACCTACATACCTCAACTACATATCTGTTTCTCAATACTTTTATGCTTTCATTCATTTTCCATAGTTTTCCATTTACTTGCCCAATCCAAGATTTTCCATTTTGTCAGTTACATAAATATTTCCCAAGTTCTTTAGCATTTACCTACTATTTCTTATCTTTTGAATTGTCTTTTCTGTTCCAACTACAAACTCTTTCTGTTGCTTTCAATTATTTCAATCTCATGGTTTCAAACCAGAAGAAATCAGATTAATTTTTAATGTGTTCCCGAAAGCCATAAATCTAATTTTAAATTACAAAACAGCCCTAACATCTTTGAAATGTTAATAACCCTATAAAAATATTCACATTAGCCCAAATTATATGATTAATGTGGCATCTTCCCCAGGAACATTTAGATGACTTTAAACACAGGACTTTGTGACATTTGCTATGTGACAGAAGTTCCATCTTAGAAAATGAAGACGATGAAGAATGCTACTTGACTCACACAATTTTGAAATAAACACCAAAGAATTTCCCAGTCCATAGCTATTTCCCATCTTGCTCTGTTATATAATGAATGGGGCTCCATGGTTGGAGGGGTATTAAAGTTTGAAAAGTGCTGGCCCCACATTACCTGTTCATATTTGCTCTTCTCTGCAACCCATGAGGGAGTGAATCAGGACACCAGAGATGGTTTGAGTGAGCGACAGACTATTAAGCTAGCTTAAACTAACATGAACAGTTATTGGAAAGAGACAAGTATCTTCCAACCTGAGCACAAGAAATGTGACTCCTTTCTAATAGGAACAGGAAGAAATGGCAAAATCATTGGGAACCGAGACACCTGCTCTACGGCCTCTTGGTGAGGCCGCAGCCTCTCCCCTCTCAGCTTCCTGCGGCTCACCTATCCCCACACTTCGCCTGGACAGGCAGCAGGCTTTCTTTGTTTCCCCTGGACAGAGAAGATGACTGCCCGCCAGCTTTTGAGCTTCCTCACCCTCCCTCCTCAGACAAAGATTAACCAGAGTCCCTCAGGCCCAACATGTGCAAGAGACATTCTTACTGGTCCACGTTGGGTCAGACGTCCACCGCAGTCCCACACAGACAGGAACAAAACCCTGCTCACCACGTTTTCTTCTTTGACCGTCCAGCCACATGAGCCAAGGGCAGCACGCCCGTGACTGTGAGTGACAGAAGCTATCCGGGCAACTTTGAGCACAAAGAGGGCACTGCAGGGGAGAGGATGGCATCTCTTGGCTCCAGGACAGGAAGAGCAGCTGCACCCCAGATTTGTTCTGAGTGACCTACCCACAGCTGGGGTGGCCTATGCAGTCACAAAATACGCTGGCTAGCATTAAGTGAAAATACAGCATCTCTTATTCAACAACTATGAAGAATTTAAGATGCTTATAGCAGAACTGTCCAAGAGCAGAGACTTCAAAGCCCAGAGCCTGTGAAGCCAGCCCCTGCATGGAAGGTGGATCCTTGAGAAGGGAGGACTTGGGTAGGCAAGGATTCCCGAAGTTCTCTGTCTTAAGCAAGTGCTGATACTTTGCCCTTATTATAGGTTTATTGCAGCAAGGCGACTTGCCCAGGGCTATGCAGGTAGCAAGTAGACTTCTGACTTAGATCTGTTCCACCCCAAACCTAGTCTTTTAATTTTACCACATTCCCTCTTTCACAGCTGCGCCCACAATGGGCACTCGGGACACAGAAGTTTCCAGAGCAGAAAAAAATGATAAAATATTTACGGTCTCCACTAATGTCTCCACTCTCTGCTATGATGGTCATCCATTTCAAAAACACTAAATTTGGGACTTCTCTGGTGGTCCGGTGCTTAACAGTTTGCCTGCCAATGCAGAGGACATGGGTTCAATCCCTAGTCCAGGAAGATCCCACACGCTTCAGGGTAACTAAGCCCATGCACCACAACACCTGGGCCTGCACTCTAGAGCCTGCCAGCCGCAACTACTGAAGCCTGTGTGCCTAAAACCCATGCTCTGCAACAAAAGAAGCTGCCTCAATGAGAAGCCCGGGCAACGCAACTAGGGAGTAGCCCCCACTCCCATAACTAGAGAAAACTCATGCACAGCAGCAGAGATCCAGCGCAGGCAAAAATAAACACATAAATAAAAAGCCCACTAAATTTCAGTACAAATTGGATTCTGAATACAAGCATCTCCTCACCATTACTGTTTCATCATAACTATCCTGTCATAATTCCTGGAATTCTTTCTGAACCCCAGACAGAGTGCCAAATTGACACTCACTTTCCAGGAATCATTAGATTTTTAGGCATGGAATATTACTGTCAGTTCCTCTCCCATCTAGCTGTGTGATAATTCCTAAAAAATGTGCTCCCCCTACCTTTTTACTTTTAATAAATGTAATTGAATCTGTCTTGGGTAGGAGCATCTGGCCTTGGGTTGCTGTGTGGCGGTGTTTTTTTTTTTTTTTGGTCCAGAGGGCACATTTCTTGTTCTAGGGTCAATGCAATAATCAAAACCTAGTCCCTGGGGAGGAAATTTTATGGTTCTCATTTATTTGATCCACAATCTACTAAACTCCATGCCATAGTCAATCAGCTGCAAAATCAAGAAGGAGCGCACAGCTCGTTTGCTCTAGATAAGGTAAAATCCATTGGATCCTGGGCTGGTTAAGTTAGAAATGGATTGATTAAACCTAAGTTAGGGGGCTCACAGGGCTTCAGTGGAAATGCCCAGTAGTTGGGAAGCTCACTCATTTATTTTGCTCACAAACAGAAACTGCTGTTTGAATTGACAAGATGAATCCTAGTTATCCGGGTTTCCAACCCAGGCAATGGTGGAGATTGACAGGCTTAGATTTGCCAGAAAAGAACAGCAGGAAGGTAATGAAGGACAGCACTTTAGAAGCGATGGGCCGAGGTTCACAGGGAGAAAGCGTGTGTTCAGAGGTGCCCACCACCGCCCCACGGACACCTAGGGCCATCTCCTCAGTGACCCACCCCTCTCAGCCCTCACATCACTGAGCTGGCCCATCAATTGATCTCTAATGCCTGCCTTGGTTAATGTAATTGGAATGTCAAAGAATAAAACATGGTTAGTTACACGTTATTCTCTTTCTCATAAAACTCACCCTTGGACAGAGGGAACCAGCTTTTGATGACGACTGTCACAGGGCTTCCAGAGAGCACAGGTTTCTACATGTTCTCCAGGAGATATTTGAAGCATTGGCAGCTCCAAGTTGAGCATGAATTTAAATGAGTGGTATAGGGTCAGCAGGTTCTCAGACAACTGTGTGACCAGGGACTCTAAGGATTTTCTCGCCAGCTCAAAGAAATAGCCATCACCCAAGGAATCCTTTCCAGCCGTGCTGTCCACGAGTACCGCCACCTACAGGGAGGTAGCCTTGGGGAGGGCGGAGCTTTCTTTCCAGAGTTTACCTGGGGACATCACACTCCTTACCCCAGTCTCACTGTGATTCGAAGCCATGTGCTATTCTCACATTTGCACTTGAGCTCCAGCCTGCAGCCTCCAGGAGGGCAGGGACTGTCCCTTCAATTCCTGCTGCAGGGCCAGGGTCCAGCTCATTGCCTGGTACCCAGTAGGTGTTAATAAAGGTTTGTTGAGTCATTAAAAGGTTTGTTGAGTCATTTGTAGAATTTCAAGGGAAACACTCTGGGAAGAAAGATCTAAACTAGCAGAAAAGATGCGAAATGAGTGTTATCAATACTACCACACAGATGGGGAAATGAGAAAAAGGTATGTTAGTTTTGCTGGATACTTTTTTTTCCAATGATTATATATTCACTGTTTGGGGTAGTGAGAGCAAAAGCTAAAGCAGGGACAGAGTCAGAATGGTCTGATATAGAGTATGCAAATGAAAAGAAATAAAGGAATTTAGAAATGGTCAAAATATGGACCAAGCAGCCACTGATTCTCCCTTAGCAACATGACCATCTCCTGCCTTCCAGTCGGGTCGCACCTAAGACACTCCACGGGGGTGACAACTTGGTTGGACGAGAGCCAGAGAGGGGCCTCAAGGAGTCAGCAGAGCCCCTGCAAGCCCTCGCCTGCAGCCCACTTGCAGGCATGTAGGTGGAGGGCCTTCAGGTTCAAGTACAATCCGACAGAAAGTTATTTGTGTAGGAGCCCCTCTTCTGCCATCAAGAGAGGTAGAATACAAATTCAAGGGCAGGTGACCTGCCCCACTTCAAATCTACTACACATTTTGTCTGTGTGTGTTTATGTGTATTTCAAGCTATTTGCTATTAGCAAACCCATAGAGATACTCTAAATTCATTTTTCTTCAGAAGTATATGTAGCCTCTTGCTAAGAATAATTTGAGCATGAAATGGTTTTTCTGTCTAGTGTAAGCTACTTCTATGAGTCACCAAAGTTGGAGTGGGCTGCAAACATGTCAAAATGAATCCTCCTACTCATATTGAACAGGCCTAGAAAAATGCCCTGAGAGACAGTAACTGCCTATTAAACACGATAGAGACGTGCTCTGTCCAGAAGAAAATGGACAGGGATGAGAGGAGTAGGAACTTCCATCAGCAAACAATGAGTGTTTGCAGAGCAAAAGCTCCCTCAATATATAATGAAGCAGGCACAGTCCACTGGGAGAACATCTCCAAAAGTAAGTAGTAAATATTTCAAACTCATAGTATATTGTATTTTTAAGATGAACACATAAATATCATTGATGCATTCTGAGTATAATTATTTTTACCACTTTTTTTTCACCCTAGAATTAAGACAATTCTAATCCAATAAGGCTTTTGACACTAAAAAAATTACATGTGGAGGGATATTTGAAGACCAAGTGGAGTTTCTATGTTAAGAGGTTATACAACACCCCTTCCAAATTTTTAGTTCGCCTTGAATACAGTCACTTATCTGATCCTGGAAGGCCCAAACACTTGCAAATGCAAAATAGGTTTCACAGAGTGCAGGAGGAGAGTCTGGGGGAGTGTTCTGGGCTGTCAGGAGACAATCCAGTAATGAGCACAAAGTCTTCAATAAAGACAAACAATAAAAGGGCTGTATTGAAATTACTGCAGCCTGGCATAATAGCTGAGCTGCAAAGATACTGCAGAAATGGTAATGAGTACAATAATGCTCTGAACTTGGAGTGTTTTTATTTAAAAGATTTTAATTAACCAGAAAATGAGCATTAATCCCTGCAACTTGAAAAATAACAACATGCCATCTTATTGCTACAAGCAGAAAGGTAAGAAAAAGAACAAGAAAATGTTATTGGGGGAAATAAGATCCTTGAAAAATGAACAATTCAGAACACTAGCTAGAATATGTAGCATGTCCACTTCTTAATGGTCATTTACAATGGCTTGTTAAATTTGAAATTTATAACTTTAAGTTCTTGGGAATCCAGTTCTAGTCCGGGCTTTGGTTTCATAAGTTATATACAAAGCAGGGAATTTTCAGTCATCTCTAATTTTTATTCTGAAAAACTTACTCTTTGTGAGGACATCGAAAGAGCCAACAAGCCTCAATTGCTTGCAGCCTCTCCTAAAATATCAGAGTTGTGGGTCAACAGTAAAAAAGATGCCCATGGGGACATTTTTACCTTTAAAGATCTCTGCAAAGGACATGCTACCACACCAAATTCACAACTGCTGCTCAAAAAAGTAATTATAATTTGTATCCACTACATGAGCTACATTTTCCAAAAGAGGAAGACCTAGGTTTATTATATGAATAACAGAAGCAGACCTCAAAAGATGAAATTGCTTGTCCTAAAACTTCCTCTTGGCAACCAGGCACCTACAAAATGGAGGCGTTGAAAAGGCAAACCTCTTTTATAAGAAATTCTCCAAAATGCTTCCATATCACTTTTTTCCTAGATTTACCCGTGGGAGACAGATTTCAAAGCTCTGTGGCTATAATTTCTATTGTCATCAGCTATCACATGATAGTTGGAGTTAGGATCATAGAGCCTCAAACGGAGCATGTCCAACGCATGACTTTACAACCTGCACCTGGCCTTCAACCCCTTCCTTTGGGCAATGTACCGTGAGCACGAGAGCCTTTCAAGCTGGTTAAAGTGAAAGTGTTAGTTACTCAGTCATGTGTGACTCTTTGCAACCCCATAGACAATAGCCCATCAAGCTCCTCTGTCCATGAAATTCTCCAGGCAAGAATATTGGAGTGGGTTGTCAGTCCCTTCTCCAAGGGATCTTCTCAACCCAGGGATCGAACCCAGGTCTCCCACAATGCAGACAGATTCTTTACCATCTGAGCCACCAGGGAAGTCCCAAGTTGAACTCTCACAAAACCTTGTCAATTATACTCCAGAAATGTCTCCTGAATCTGCTCTTTCCCACTTATTCCTCAATTCAGGCAGTCAGACCTTCTCTAACTTCCAAAAATCCCAATAACTATCAAGTTCTTCCCACTGTATTGATTCCATTTATCTCTGGTCTTTTCCTCCTAAGAAATACTTAGCATGGGACTCTGTGGCAGTCCAGTGGTTAAGACTTGGAGCTTACAATGCAAAAGGCTCAAGTTCAATCCCCGATAGAGAAACTAAGATCCCACATGTTGCATGGTGCAATTAAAAGAAGAAAATAAAAAGAAAATACATAATTAACAAAATTCTCATGCTTAAAAATGTCCCTCGCCCACCACAAAGTCCACACTACCCACCATGCCCTTTACTATCTTGTCCTATTTTTTTTTTTAATTGGAGTATAATTGTTTTACAATATTGGGTTAGCTTCTGCTATACAACCAAATGAACCAGCTATAAGTACACAAAAATCCACTCTTTGTTGAGCCTCCCTCCCACCATCCGTATCCCTCCCCTGTAGGTTCTTGCTCTACTTTTATCTCCTGCCCCTTACTACAAATAATCCATGTTTGGGCCACATTGAATTTCTTAACATTTCTCCTGGCCACCATGTTCTTCCACAACTTCAGTCAAGTGGGTTTTTTTGGTTGCTTTTTTGGGGGCAAAACTGTCCTTTGGCTGTGCAAGAGAAACACCTGTCTGGGTTCCTATGTTTTAGGAGGCTCTTGCTCCAACCCTCTCCTCCACCAGGAAGGCAGTCTGTGGGTTATATGCCTGCTCAGATGTCACACTTCCCCTTCTAGATCACACTCCTGGTGCCCAGGGCTCCCGAGTTGCCTGTCCAAAGGACCCAAGCCTGTTTCTAGGGCCACTGCGGATCTCTTCTCATGTGCATCCTCCAGAGGGCAGCCCATACCATCAGCCTGAGCACTCCTAATGGGAGGGTGGCCATGAGGCAGTCTCCACACATGGCATGTGAAGACCTTGTCACAGGAAAGAGTTGGAAGACAGGGAAAGAAGGAAAGAGGCTCCTAGGAAGGAGCACCAGGACGTGAGGACCAGCACACCCCATGCCCTCAGGGGGCTAGAATTCAAAACTTGAACTTGGTCTTCCCAGTAATCATAAATTAAGTGGATTATATTTTCTTTAATAGCTTATTAGTTTGGTTTATGGGGGCTTTCCTGGTAGCTCAGCTGGTAGAGAATCCACCTGCAATGCAGGAGATACTGGTTGATTCCTGGGTCCGGAAAATCCCCAGAGAAAGGAAAGGCTACCCACTCCAAGCTTGATTTATAACTTTTAAGTATTGAAATATGTAGCACTGGGGCCTCTCTTTGTACTCCTGTTCTGGGCCCTATGGTAAAACATTAGGGGCAGGGCTGCTTTGCTCTATGTCTTTCCTTCCCATGTCTGTCTGGCAAACTCCTAATTCATCCTTCAAAAACCATCACAAATAGATAAATACCTTCTTCTCCCTCTCCTGCTCTTCCTTCTTCATTTAAGATATGGAATTGGCATGTAGCTGTACTTGGGCCTGGAGCCAGGAGAGGGTGTGTCATCAGCTCCGTAGGTAGCATGTTCTGCCATCTTCTACCAGCTTTATCTGCCACTCATCCACACGGTGGGATACAGCCATGCCACACTTCAGATAGTGAAAATGAGGGTGGCTACATGATCTAGTTTCCTTTCAAAAATGTATGCTTATAAGGTTCGTGAGTTTTCTCTTTCAGAAATTTTGATATTTCTTCCATTTGAAAGGCCAGCCCCAGGAGAAGCATATTAACAATGCCAATTCCAAACTCTCAGGGAAGGGATTTTGATATAATGGCAGGAACAACAGATACCGTGTCCTTCTCAGGTGAGATGATGCTGTGAGATATGAACTCCCTCTGTATCCTGTCTTTCCCTTATTTGGTCTAGACCATTTGTTGTCTTGGAGACTGAGGGGCATGGAGAGAAAAGGCTGTAGAGTTTCAAAAGCCTTGGCTTTTGCTTCATAGAACCTCATTGCTGAGATGATGCTGAACTTGGTAAATGTGTAAGGATGTAGAACAAGGCCCTGTGCTCTCCTGGGAACACATACCTCAAGAGAATTAGATCTGCTGTTCCCTTTTGATTTACCATTCACTAGGTCGAGCCTCAGGGAAAGAGTAGAAGAATAGAAGCCATAAGAGCTTAGAGTTGGACCTGGAGCAGGTAGGACCTGGGTCCCATTCATTCCAAAATGGAGCCTTCAGCAGTAGTGAGACTCCAATTTGCTCACCCCCAAGGGCATCATGGGGTGGGAGAAGGAGAACAGAAATGGTGGGGTGGCCTGGCTAGGCAGATGGGCTTGGGGGAGCTGCCCTGAGCATGGTGCGAGCAGTGGATGATTTTCTGTGTGCCAGAGGGAGGGTCCCTAAAGGAGTCTAGAAAGCCTCCGAGGTGTGAAGATGCCACTGTGAGTACAAATGAGGGTGACCTGGGGCAACTCACAACAACTGATAGTCTTGGGTGATGACAAAGAAAGGAAGAAATCAGCCAAGGACCCTCTGGTGATGCAAACTCTCAAACTCATCTTTGCAGAAAGATGTGGGGGGAACTCTGACATGACTGCCACATGGTCAAATGGAGGTTTGGAAGATAGAAGCATATTTTAGGATTCCTATTTTTAAAATAAAATGCTTTCTTTAAAAAATAAAATGTATTTATTTATTTTGACTGCACCGGGTCTTAGTTGTGGCACTCAGGCTCTGCCATCTTCGTCGCAGCCTGTGAGATTTTCAGTTGCGGATTTTTTAGTTCCCCCACCAGGGATCAAACTCACACTCCTTGCCTTGGGAGCACAGTCTTAACTACTGAACCACTAGGGAAGTCTCAAATTTTTTTTTTTCTTTTTAATTCTGACATATTCCCTACTCAGGCTGTCCCAGACAATAAAAATTAGTGTACAGATGACCTGCTTTTTTTTTTTTTTCAAATTATATTTAAACAAAACACCTGAGGATTTCCCCTTTGACTTTTTCATCTGCAGTGGTTACTGCATTTGAATCAATGCTTTTTAAAATGTTAGGTAGGTTACTGGCTATTAAGGCCTTTCCATTCATAAACTTTGTCATTGCCACATTTTCATAAAAGAACATCTGAAGTCACTATTTCATTAAATGAATGATATTATTAGATTAATCTTCTACACTGCTGAAGACTTCCACGGTATTCTATTGTCTGCCATGACTGTCGTGGATTGGACTGGAAACAGCAAACTTTGCTACCTCTGCTGGGAGCACCACCCACGAGGAGCCTTCTGGCTCCAGTGGAGCAGACGGCTGATTTGTTTTGTTTTTCTAGTTCAATGAGAACTTAATAATCTATTTTTTTTCTCTTTCCTTTGAAGACTTCAGGAAAGAAAGGGTCATCGCCCAACTTGAGGGACAAATTGGTACCATCATTCTGGAGGGCAGAAGATGAATTGTGCGGTTCTGGAGGGATCTGACAGACTGGGACACGAGCATGAAAGCACACTTACCTCTCCCGCGCACCGCGCTCTCTGCAGGCCTCCTGGGAGGGCAGCCACTGTCAGTTAACACAACAGCCGTGAGCATCGGCAGAACAATAGATTTTGATTAGAAAAACACTAATGCCAGATCTATTTGTTAATTGTAGACTCTTAACAATTTCTGTCAAATGTGGGATTCTTTTTTCAAATTTCAGAGACATAATCACAGCCTCCTGAAATCCGGGTGCAAACCCTATCCATTCAGGCTTTTGTTCGCCTAATGTGTGGAGGGTTGGGGAGGGGGGTACCGTGAGAGGGACATAATAGACTTGCTCTCTTTCCAAGGGCACTTGAGAAAGCATGTTGAGCTTACAGTTTTAATCATGAAGGACTAAAGATAACCAACTGAAAAGTTTTTGATCAAGATGTTTACATTTTCAATTTAAGCAGTGGAATTGAGAGAGGAAAACATACGTAGAAGCCATGATTTTTATTCATTCACATGGTGTTTATTTAGTGTCTCAGAATATTCACATTTTTATTGCATACTGCTAAAATGTGGAAAGGATAAGAAAACCATCCAAATGAAGAGAAAATAAAGAGAAACAAAAACCATGAAAGAAAAGGATTTGGGGCAGAGGGAGAGGAAGTTGTTTGGGATGGTATACTCTGAGGAAACAAGAAAATTAAGCTAAACATCAATTTAAAAATCTATCATAAAACAAGAACATTGAACAGCCAATAGAACAGAGATTACAACAGTGTAGTAGAGTCACTCTGATTTATCACCAGGAGGGGGTGGAGGTTATCTCACTTCAATCTGGGGTTAAGAACCTGCTGAGAGTCAAACATGTCTGGGCATATTTGAGAAATAGCTGGGGCAACCCTGCCTGAAATTTTTTTGTCTTAGAAGTGAGGAGGGGAACCTTTTGGGTAATACCTCATCCTTCGAGAATTATCCAGACAGATTGAGCCTGACCCCATGACAGAGAAGGAGATATGTGAAAATGACCAGCTCTATATCTGTTGTTAGTTGGAGCTGTCTCCTACTCTTGCCCCACACTTGACTCATGGTTGGGTCCTAAGAAGGCAGAGGGCAGAAGAGCATGTGAGATATTAATAAAGAACGCCAAAGGGAAAATTTACATAAGCATGTGTGGCACAGGCAACTATGCTTGGGGATCCCTCCCACAGCAAGCACAAGGGAAAAAAGGTCTCCTTCTATCTAGCCATCTCAACACCAAGCACCTTTAGTATTCTAGAAGGACATGGTATTCCTGTTTGGTTGGTGACTCATTGCCTGGAGACAGCCAGTGGAGGGAGAACCCATCATCTGCCCAGAATAGCTACAAAACACATGTAAAGACACCCCAGGGGAACACTCAAAAATACCTAGTGGGGAATATCATTTGAAGAAGACTGAGAGAAGGGGATCAAAACCAATGAACTACTTATTTCATATAACAGGCTTCCTTTTTTGTTGACTACAATGTTTGAATTTGACAATAAGGAGTTCATGATCTGAGCCACCGTCAGCTCCAGTCTTGTTTTTCCTGACTGTATAGAGCTTCTCCATCTTTGGCTGCAAAGAATATAATCAATCTGATTTCAGTATTGACCAGCTGCTGATGTCCATGTGTAGAGTATTCTCTTGTGTTGTTGGAAGAGGGTTTTTGCCAAATCCCTTATGATTATACAGTGGAAGTGAGAAATAGATTCAAGGGATTAGATCTGACAGAGTGCCTGAAGAACTATGGACGGAGATTCATGACATTGTACAGGAGGCAGGGATCAAGACCATCCCCAAGAAAAAGAAATGCAAAAAGGCAAAATGGTTGTCTGAGGAGGCCTTACAAATAGCTGAGAAAAGAAGTGAAAAGCAAAGGAGAAAAGGAAACAAATACCCATTTGAATGCAGAGTTCCAAAGAATAGCAAGGAGAGATAAGAAAGCCTTCCTCAGTGATCAATGCAAAGAAATAGAGGAAAATAATAGAATGGGAAAAACTAGAGATATCTTCAAGAAAATTAGAGATACCAAGGGAACATTTCATGTAAAGATGAGCACAATAAAGGACAGAAACAGTATGAACCTAACAGAAGCAGAAGATATTAAGAAGAGGTGGCAAGAATACACAGAACTATACAAAAAAGATCTTCATGACCCAGATAACCAAAATGGTGTGATCACTCACCTAGAGCCAGACATCCTGGAATGTGAAGTGAAGTGGGCCATAGGAAGCATCACTATGAACAAAGCTAGTGGAGGTGATGGAATACCAGTTAGCTATTTCAAATCCTAAAAGATGATGCTGTGAAAGTGCTACAATCAATATGCCAGCATATTTGGAAAACTCAGCAGTGGCCACAGGACTGGAAAATGTCAGTTTTCATTTCCAATCCCAAAGAAAGGCAATGCCAAAGAATATTTAAACGACCGCACAATTGCACTCATCTCACATGCTAGCAAAGTAATGCTCAAAATTCTGCAAGCCAGGCTTCAACAGTACGTGAACTGTGAACTTCCAGATCTTTAAGCTGGATTTAGAAAAGGCAGAGAAACCAGAGATCAAGTTGCCAACATTCAATGGATCATTGAAAAAGTGAGAGAGATCCAGAAAAACATCTACTCCTGATTTATTGACTATGCCAAAATCTTTGACTGTATGGATCACAACAAACTGTGGAAAATTCTTTAAGAGATGGGAATACCAGACCACCTGACCTGCCTCTTGAGAAATCTGTGTGCAGGTCAGGAAGCAAAGGTTAGAACTGGACATGGAACAACAGACTGGTTCCAAATTGGGAAAGGAGTATATCAAGGCTGTATAGATGCAGTGTACATTATGAGAAATGCTGGGCTGGAGGAAGCACAAGCTGGAATCAAGATTGCCAGGAGAAATACCCATAACTTCGGATGTGCAGATGACACTATCCTTATGGTAGAAAGCAAAGAAGAACTAAAGAGTCTCTTGATGAAAGTGAAAAAGGAAAGTGAAAAAGTTGGCTTAAAACTCAACATTCAGAAAACTAAGATCCTGGCATCTGGTCCCATCACTTCATGGCAAATAGATAGGGAAACAATGGAAACAGTGAGACACTTTATTTTCTTGGGCTCCAAAATCACTGCAGACAGTGATTGCAGCCATGAAATTAAAAGACACTTGCTCCTTGGAAGAAAAGCTATGACCAACCTAAATAGCATATTAAAAAGCAGAGACATTACTTTGCCAACAAAGGTCCATCTAGTCAAAGCTATGGTTTTTCCAGTAGTCATGTATGGATGTGAGAGTTGGAATATAAAGAAAGCTGAGCACCAAAGAATTGATGCTTTTGAACTGTGGTGTTGGAGAAGACTCTTGAGAGTCCCCTGGACAGCAAAGAGATCCACCAATCCATCCTAAAGGAGATCAGTCCTGAATATTCATTGGAAGGACTGATGCTGAAGCTGAAATTCCAGTACTTTGGCCATCTGATGCGAAGAGCTGACACATTGGAAGAGATCCTGATACTGGGAAAGATTGAAGGCGGGAGGAGAAGGGGACGACAGAGGATGAGATGAAAGGTTGGATGGCATCACAGACTCAATGGACATGAGTTTGAGTAAACTCCGGGAGTTGGTGATGGACAGGGAGGCCTGGCATGCTGCAGTCCACGGGGTCGCAAAGAGTCAGACACGACTGAGCCACTGAACTGAACTGAACTGACAACGTTTGAAAGTTAATTGATGTTATCATTCTAACATCTTGCTATATCTCAAACTTTCAATGACTCATTAATAAAGAAGGATATAAACTCTGACTGTGAACACTTTTTAATAGCATAATATAATATTTGAATTTTGGGCACAGAGCTCTCTTCCTCAATTACACATTTTAATGCTTCTAGATATGAAAGGGCATCAACAAATACAGTTTTTAATGCACTTAAAAATGGTTTACATTTATATTCAATTTGGGGAGTTGGTTGCCAGTTATTTATTGCTTTTGTTGTTTTTTAGTTGCTCAGTCGTGTCCAAGTCTTTATGACTCCTGGGACTATAGCCCACCAGGCTCTTCTGTCCATGGGATTATAACAAGAATACTGAAGTAGGTTGCCATTTCCTTTCCCCCAGGGATATTCCCAACCCAGGGAAGCAAGCCAAGTCTCCTGTATCTCCTGCATTGGTAGGGGGATTATTTGACACTGAGCCACTTGCTATTTATTGCTACATAACAAATCATTCCAAAACTTATTGGATTAGACTACATAAATACTGAAATGTCTAAAAATTTAAAACTGACTATACCAAGTGTTGACACAGAATTAGAGCAATTAGAATTGTTATTTTCTCACTACTAGTGGGAATAAAATGGTATAACCTCTTTGAAAAGCAGTGGAAAACAGTGATAACTCCTTAAAATATTAAACATACACTACCATGTCATCCAGCCATTCTATTCCGACCTACTTAAGAGAAATGAAAGCATAAGCAATGCAAAGAACTATAAATGTTCATAGCAGCTTTAGTTTTTTAGTTTTTTAAAAACTAGAAACAATGGAAATGTCCAACCACATGTGAATTGATAAAGACTTTGTGGTAGATTCATACAATATATTACTATTCAAGTAATAAAAATAAAAAGGAATGAACTCTTAATATACCCAATAACATGAATGAATTTCAAAATAGTAATGCTGAGTGACTGAAGACAGACAAAAAACAATATGTATTATATGAGTCCATTTAAAAATTCTAGAAAATGTGAACAAGTCTAAAGTAACAGGAAGCAGATCAGTGTTTGCCTGGTTGGGATGGGAGAGCAGAGGGAGAGATTATGAAGGAGCACAAAAAAAGAAAAAACTTTCTTTTAGGAGTAACAGATATGTTCATTATCTAATTGTAGTGAGGGCTTTACAGGTATACACATATGTCAAAACTTGTCAAATTGGACACTTTAAATACATATAGCTTATTATATATCAATTCTTTCTGAATAAAAAATTAAAAATTTAAAAGCAGTGCCCAAAGGAAATTCAGTGACTTAAAACAAATAAAGCTAAATAAAATCATTTAATCTGCTCGAGGTTCTGCAGATTCGGCAGGGCTTCACTGCCCAATTGTGGGCTTCACCCAACTGAGGTCTTCCCTAATAGCTCAGTTGGTAAAGAATCTATCTACCTGCAATGCAGGAGACCCTGGTTTGATTCCTGGGTCAGGAAGATCCACTGGAGAAGGGATAGGCTACCCACTCCAGTATTCTTGGGCTTCCCTTGTGGCTCAGTTGGTAAAGAACCTGCCTGCAGTGTGGGAGACCTGGGTTTGATCCCTGGGTTGGGAAGATCCCCTGGAGAAGGGAAAGGCTACCCACTCCAGTATTCTGGCCTGGAGAATGCCATAGACTATATAGTCCATGGGGTCGCAAAGAATTAGACATGAATGAGTGACTTTCACTTTCACTACCCAATTGGGAAGGCTCATCTCTGCTCCATGTGGGAGCAGCTGAGATGACTGCATCGAGGACTGGAGGCTCAGATCCCAAGGTGGCTCATTCACATGGTGACAAGTGGTACTGACTGTCAGCTAGGAGCTCAGTCTGAGTTGAGTACTAGAGGCTCTGTTCTTCTCAACCTGAACCATTGCAAGTGACCTGAGCTTCCCATCTAGTGACTGGGTTCAAAAGGCAAGTGTCCTGAGAGATCAGACAGGAGCTGCATCAGCTTTTATAGCTTGGAAATCACATAGTGTCACTTCCACCAAACCCCGGTAACTGAGGCAGTCACAAAGGCACGCCTCGGTTCAGGAAAGGGGAAATAGATTCTACTTTGTTATGAGGAGGGGGCATCCCTGGTGGCTCAGAAAGTAAAGACTCTTCCTTCATTGCACGAGACTTGGGTTCGATCCCTGTGTCAGGAAAAACCCCTGAAGAAGAAAATGGCAACCCATTTCAGTATTCTTGCCTGGAGAATCCCATGGACAGAAGAGCCGAGAGGGCTACAGACAACGGGGTCACAAAGAGTCGGACACGACAGAGTGACTGAAAACTTTTCAGCTTTGAGGAGTAGTGAATTCTGGTGGAGCGTGTGGAAGGGGGATTACTGTTGAAGCTATTTTTGGGGAAATATGATCTATCATACCACAGTCCAATCTCTGGCCCAATAATTCACATTTCTCACACATTCAAAATGCACCCTCTCCTACTCTGAGACCCTCAGGGTCTTATCCCTTGATGGTACTGAGCTCAGGCCTGAGATCCAGGATCTCATTACCTAAAGAAAATTCTTGAAAAAATTTCCTAGGAAGTTAAGATTCTTCCAAACTTAAACGTACACCTACTATGTGATCCAATCACCCCACTTCTAGATATTTACCCAAAAGAAATGAAAGTGCATGACCAAAGAGAGGAAGCCCTTTGAAGTTCCTCAAGTACAGTTCCCCGTGTGAAATGTCTCTTGATCTTAAAACACATGAATTTCAGAGAAAGTTACTTAGCCCATATAATTGTAGGACAAATATAACTCCTATAAACACTCCTGTTCAAAAAAAAAGAAAATGGAGGCACACAGAAATCATTGCTCCAAAATAATTCTGCAATCTAGTTGGGCACATTTTTCCAGTCCGAGTCCAATTCTACTTCCTGTGTAAAATTTACTATGACTCTTAACTCTACCCTCTGGGCTCCTTATTCTATATGCTGAATTATCCTTGCTTTTTTTAAAACAAAAATTATCCTTACTTTAGTTTTCAATAAAATACAGCCTACATTTGTTAAAAATATTTTCTGCCAATTTTTTTTCTTTTTAAAAAATATTTATTTTTTTTTTATTTGTTTATTTGGCTGTGCCAGCTGTTAGTTATGGCATTCAAACTCTTAGTTGTAGCCATGTGGGATCTAGCTCCCTGACCAGGGATAGAACCTGGGCCCTCTGCAATGGGAGCATGGTGTCTTAGGCACTGGATCACCAGGGAAGTCTCTCTTTTGTCTTTTGACTTTGCTTATTTCATTTTCTGTCAGGCAAATTTTTTCTTTTCAGTTATGCAATCAATTGTATCCATATTTTCTTTTGATTGCAGAGAAAAACAAATGATTTTAACTGTAAATATAGGGGGAAATAGGTATATTCACAATTTGGCTACACACCTTTAATAAAATATTTTGCTGTCAGTGGTCTTGGTACATTAATTCTGAAATAATTTCATATGCATACCACAGGAAAAAGCAAAAGAATTACTGTATTTAAGCAGGAGGCGGGGGGAGGAGAAAGAGAAGGAAGAATGCTTTTCCTAAGGCACTAGGTTTTCCACCAACAGCTGTGCACCTACATATAGACTGGAGATTTAAGGAAATTCTGTCTTCACGTTCACGCTGGGGAGCTGTGTTTGGGAATACAGCAAGGACTCCCAACAATGAGACAGCACTGAAACACTCTTTCCTCTCTAACAGAACTTCTTATTTACTCCTCTCTGCAGAGGGGAAAGGCAAGGTAGTTAACATTTTGAGAGTATCTCTTATGTACCTTACTTACATTACCCAATTTAACCCTCAGAACAGCTTCGTGGAGAAAAAAAAGTCAGCCCACCATTTCCAGTGAAAATTCAGAAATTTAAAAAGATGACACAACTAACATACTGAGCACTTCATGTAAAGAATTGGTCCAGGTTTTCATTGTCTGCTTTTTAATTTAATCCTCACAATGATCCTATGAAGTAGCACTATCTCCATGTTCATTTTCCATATGAACATAGTTGATGTGAAAGCTGAGGTAGATAAAGGTTAAGTAACTTGCCCGAGGTTTTACAATTAAGTTATGGAGTCAGAATAGGGACAAACTACTTCAACAATCTACTACTTCAACAGCACCGTGCTTTTATCTCTTCCCTTTAAAGGGAGTCCGACAGAGGATTCAACTTGAAGGGTCTCCCTTCTGGCAAAACTGGGGACAATTGGGCACCAAATAAATGATAGCAAATGATTCTAACCCATTGAATAAAGTTGGGATCCATGAATCCATATCCTGTTAATTAAAATGGACATAGACACAGATAGATTTAAGGGTGTGGAGAAAAAGAATCCACCTCTCCTTGGGCAAAATGACAAAGAATTTGTAGCTGTCTTTAATCTATTACAGATGTGTTCTGTCTTATTCCATAATCCCACAACAACCAGAGCAAAGATTAGAGTTCCAGTGTCTTAAAGCCTTGCTCTCACAACTGCATAGTCTGGGTCCTCACTAAACTCTGAGGCATCTCTTGCTAAGCACTCAAGAGCAAATCTATCCTCTGGTCACTAAAGCAAGGGATGCAACTCAAGTATCTACAGAGATCAAGCAGGTAACCTGGATGAGTGAAGTGGACAGGGACTCTGGCAATTTGAACATGTAAGAATATTCTTCTGTACTACACACTTAAAAATGTGTTCTATCATTTCTGCAAACATACAATTCTTTTTGTATTTTGTTTTCTCACTTTCACTAAAGATTGAGTATAGAAACATATTGTCCTACCATAGGAAAAAAAAACCATTCAGTCACATAGAAAAAAATGATATTTAATTCTAGATTTTGACACAGTTGATGCCTTCTAAGGGGACAGATGCTACTCAGTTCTGCCCAAGCACTGGCCAAGTGGAGTTTAAGCCCTCTGTGACCCAAATTTTCCATTTTCCAAGAAAGTTGAAAAATTGGAGTTTTGTATGAAATCCTATTTTTAAATGTTGGCTCATCTTTTTGAAAACACTGTGAAGGTCAAATAAAACATCCTGGGGCAAGTTCAGCCAGTAGATCATTAGTTTGTGACTAAAGGTATTAAAAAGAACTTAGCATTCATTGTCAAATATTTACATATTTAAAAAAGAAACTGATAAAATCTTTTCATTTTCCTAAGCTAATGTTTCAGAGCATAATTAAATTGAATAATTGATTAAATATGAAAGAATGTGGATTATTTCATATCTTAAACATATTTCCAGCACCAGCTATAGTAGATTAATGACACCCTTAAATTCTCTGATGCTCCTCCCATCTAGAGGTGCAGTCTGAGTCCCTCTCCCTTGAGTATGGGCTGGCAATCATGACTGGCTTGTAACCAATGCAATGTGGCAGAGATGGTGCTGATGACTTCTGAGGCCAGGTCCAGGGAAGTCTCACAGATTCTACCTTGGCCTCCTGAACAGTCTCTCTCTGGACACTCCCTCTCTGGATATTCCTTCTTGGAATCCAGCTGCTATGCTGTGACAAGCTCACAGCACATAGAGATACCACTTACAGACACTCTGGTCAACAGCTCAGCTGAACTCTCAGCCCACAGCCAGCATGAGCTGCCACCACGAGAGGAGTCTCCTTGGACATCCTTCCTTATTGTTCAGTCACTAAGTCCTGTCTGACTCTTTGTGACTCCATGGACTGCAGTACGCCTGACTTCCTTGTCCTTTACCATATCCCGGAGATTGAAGTTCACATCCATTGAGTCGGTGATGCCATCCAACCATCCCACCTCTTTTGTCCCCTTCTCCTCCTGCCCTCAATCTTTCCCAGCATCAGGGTCTTTTCCAGTAAGTTGGCTCTTCACATCAAGTGGCCGAAGTATTGGAGCTTCAGCTTTGGCATCGGTCCTTCCAATGAATATTCGGGGTTGATTTCCTTTAGGATTGACCAGTTTGATCCCCTTGCTGTCCAAGGGCCTCTCAAGAGCCATCTCTTCCCAGTTGTACCTTTGGATGGCTATGACTCCAGATGACATCTCATTGTTACTGAATGAGAAACCCCAAAAGGGAGCTCCCCAGACAAATCCCTTGGGAATTTGGGATCTAAAACATTATAAACAGGATAAGGAGGCTGTGTTACAGTGTTGAATTCTGGGATCATTTATTACCCAGCAACAGGTAACAGGAACAGGCTAATGTAGTTGCTCAGGTAACTTCTGAAGCCTAACAAAACTTGTCTGCTGTTTACACTATTTCCACTTAGTATTTTTTCTTATTGCACTGTTATAAAAGCTTATGGATTAATTTTTGAAGAATAAAATATCTGAATCTTTAGGTATTTTTAATAAATGTCTGATGTTAATGTCTGATTTTTTTTGTTTTTCTGTCCGATTTCCTATTGCGGTGGTGAAAACACGAGCAATAGCTTTAAGAAGTCAGCAAAAGTATTACCGAAAATGTTTGTTCTCTTGTTTCTTTATGGCACGTACTATGGATTTCCAAATCACATACTTGATGCAGGGTAAGCAGGCTTTGAAGATGAAAAAGGATAAGTAAAGCTCTTCTAGAAAGATTTGGAGACTGTAATCAAAACTACTCAAAATAAAAGGATGGATAATTATCTCATTAGTAAAATTATGAACCAAAGACGCTACTTAAAAATAAGATAAATAAGTGTTCCCAGTTAGGCATCACACATGTAGGATAAAGAAGAGCAACATAGGGGAGCCTAAGTTTTTACATATGATGCCCAGAGATGGCACGTTTGATAGTATGTGTTTTTAGAAGAATAATCTATATTCATTTGCTATTTTGCAATGCTGTATATAGCAAAGCCCTACATAGGAACAAATTCTATTCCAAGACCTCATTGTAAGTCCAATTTGTTCACAGTTCCAACAACATTAGCTTAGGTACCCAGCTTAGGCAACTGGCTATATAGTACTTTTTTTTACTGTAATAGGTTTATAATGCTTTTCACACAAATAATACATAAAAAACAAACACAAGAAATAAAACATTTTTAATCAAAAAAAAAAAAGCATTTTTAATCTTATAGTACAATACCTTGAAAATTATAGTAGTGCAGTACGACAGCTGGTATAAATGGGCTGGCATCAAGCAATTGGCAAGAAGAGTTACTGAATGAAGGAGGGAGAGGAGGTGGGAGATGGTAGACAGGAAGGAGCGTCAGCAATAGACGATGGAGGGTGAGCTGAAATCACTCATGCTGGATGTTGACGGCATAGGGTCTCATCCTTGCAGGATGTGTGTGTGCCTGTGTGTGTGTATCTGTGTACGTGTATCTGCGTTATATGTGCTGTGTGTATCTGTGTGATATATGCTGTGTGTGTGTATCTGTGTATGTGTATCTGTGTGTGTGTATCTGTGTGTGTGTATCTGTGTGATGTGTGTATCTCTGTGTGTGTATCTGTGTGTGTATCTGTGTGTGTATATCTGTGTGATGTGTGTATCTGTGTATCTGTGTGTGTGTATCTGTGTGTGTGTATCTGTGTGATGTGTGTATCTGTGTATCTGTGTGTGTGTATCTGTGTGTGTGTATCTGTGTGATGTGTGTATCTGTGTATCTGTGTGTGTGTATCTGTGTGTGTGTATCTGTGTGATGTGTGTGTCAGTGTGTGTGTATCTGTGTGATGTGTGTATCTGTGTGATGTGTGCTGTGTGTGTGTATTTGTGTGATGTGTGTCTGTGTCTGTGTATCTATGTGATGTGTGTATCTGTGTGATGTGTGTATCTGTGTGATGTGTGTATCTGTGTGTGTGTGTATCTGTGTGTGTGTGTATCTGTGTGTGTGTATCTGTGTGGTGTGTGTATCTGTGTGTGTGTATCTGTGTGATGTGTGTCTGTGTCTGTGTATCTGTGTGTGTGTGCATCTGTGTGTGTGTATCTGTGTGATGTGTGTTGTGTATGTGTGTATCTGTGTGTGTGTGTATCTGTGTGTGTGTATCTGTGTGTGTATCTGTGTGTGTGTATATCTGTGTGTGTGTGTATCTGTGTGTGTGTATCTGTGTGGTGTGTGTATCTGTGTGATGTGTGTTGTGTATGTGTGTATCTGTGTGTGTGTGTATCTGTGTGTGTGTATCTGTGTGTATGTGTGTATCTGTGTGTGTGTGTATCTGTGTGTGTGTGTCTGTGTGTGTATCTGTGTGTGTGTGTGTGTCTGTGTGATGTGTGTCTGTGTTGTGCTCAGTCATAGTTGTGTCCGACTCTTTGCAGCTCCACAGAGTGACGCCCACCAGGCTTCTGTGTCCATGGAATTTTCCAGGCAGGAATACTAGAGTTGGCTGCCTTTTCCTACTCCAGGGGATCTTCCCGACCCTGGGATATCAACCTTCTTGAAAAAATGATCCAGTCATGTCTGGGTAGTAGCTCTTTTTTCTTGTCATAGATGACAATCCTGGGCTTGCGATAAAGATACTGTACTACTGAACTATACTGTATAGAGTACACAAAATACAACTTGCAGAGGATGCATGTATGTGACACTCTATGCCAGACACGTGAACTAACTCACGTGATTGGACATAGATATAGAGGCTTGCATCTTTGAAAGTTCGCAACTTGAATTCGTATGTAGGAGATTTACTGTATCTAGTTTATCAGTTCAAACAATCTGAAGGTATGAAAAAAAAAAATCATTTATGGAACAGAAAAATACTTACAAATGTTAGTTCATCTACTTTCATTTTTTAAGAGAATATTTATACTATTGTACTTAGGGAAGCATACATATTTACTATACTGTAATTTATTTATAGTATTTATTATATTGCAATTTATTGATTTAATTTATTAAATAAATAATAAATAAGTATGTGATTCATTTAATTTCTTGATTTATTATGCTGTAAATATTACGTATACATATAATGCTTATTTTTATATGTATATGTAAATAAATATACATATTTATCTATACTGTTGTACTTAGGGAAAGACAAGACTCTTGAAATTAAAGTGTCAATTAGAAAATTCTGATTGTTCTGCAAAATAACTATAACCAGTGAACATATCTCTCCAGCTGGACCCACACAATCCAGTCTTTGAGTAAAAATACCCAGTCACTGCATTTCCTTAAGAAATGCCACCTGAATGACTCAAAATAATTCTTGTGATAGCAGGACAAGATTTTCTTTTAAAGAATATTGTTTTTAAATGGGAGGGGGTTAATTAATTTTCTTGCTTAGAAGTATGAGAAAGTGGTCGTAAAGGGAAAGCTATGGGTTTGGTGAATTTTGACCTTGAGGAAACACAGTCTAGAGAAAGACCAGAGACTGTGGGAGTGTCTGCCACTTTCAGCACTAACAGTGGGGAGGCATCATAGGAAAACCAACCTTGGCCTCATAGATAACCTCAGACTCCTGCTTTGCAGAAGGAACCACTCATCTTATACTAGTTACATGGGCCTTTTTCACATCTTATAGCCTTGTGAAGGTCACTGCAAGCTAATGGCAGGCAGAGACTTGGGTTCTGTCAGCCACAGCAAAGGGAGAGAGGAAGAAAGGCACAGATTCTAACAAAACTGACTAGTCTTGCTCTCAGTGGCTCGTTTTCAGCTTCCTGACTGGTTTGACTCTGGGGAAAACAAAACAAACAAAAAAACAAAGAAAAAAATCCCCCCCAAACTGCTTTGAACAAGAACATGTAGAAAGCTTATCAAGGGAAGAAAATGCCCCACTTCATGTTAGAATGCTGAATACCAGTGGCCATGAAAAGACATGGAAAAACTTTTACCTGCTCTATAGGTGGGAGGAAGTGAGGCAAGTGGATGCCTTGGCTGGCAAATTCATAGTCCTCTTTCAAAGAGAAAGATTCAGTGTTCTTCATTTACGTTAATCTGAGAACAGAAAGAGGAGCTTACAGTCAGAATTGCTGGGTGCCATGCTACTCCTGCAAGTAATCCTCTTGATGAAAACTTCAAGAGGAGGCGCTGCATGAGCCCTGCCCCAGTGTATCCAATAACCACAACTGGCTGACTAGTGAAAAAAAAAAAAAGCAGATAAAGAACAAGCAAGGGTTCCCTGTAGGGTGCAAATGCGGACATAGGAGAGTGATGAATGGCGACAGTGTAAACAACCTCCCTGCAGGGTGCTCAGACTGGACTATAGCAGTGCTATCACTGTGACAGCTTCTGGGCCTCAGATCACACAGCCAACACTGGCCTCGTAAGTGGTTTTTGCACCCTCCTCGTTCTGTTTTCTGCAGCATCCTCCCAGCTCACCATCTCCTGGGTCTTCACTGAACATATAGTGCAATGGTTCCTGAGTGCAGTGGTTCCCAAGGGGCCTGGAACTGCCTCATAGGAGATGTTTTGGAAATTTGTGGGCGGGGTGCTTTGATTGTCAAAATAATTATGGGAGAGGAGTACCTGTGGCTCAGACAGGAAAGAATCCTCCTGCAATGCAAGAGACGTGGGTTCAATCCTTGGGTCAGGAAGATCCCCTGGAAGAGGGCATGGCAACCCACTCCAGTATTCTTGCCTGGAAAATTCCATGGACAGAGGTTGTTGGCAGGCCACAGTCCATGGCATCCCAAAGAGCCAGACCTGACTGAGCGATTAACATTTTCACTTTTACTGCATACACTTAGTGGGCAGGGCTGAGGAGGCTGGATGTCCTGTAATGAATAAGCATTGCCAAACCGCAAGGAATCAGCCTCCCAGCCTCATCCTTCATGGCTTTTAAATGATCCACTGCACATCACATACATGAATGCCATCTCATTTGAAGCCTGGAACTTCTTCCATTTTACATGTATAATTGCAAAAGATTCGTTTGCACTTTGCATGATTTTATTAGGCTCAGAATTTTCTAGTTGATTGTGGGAAGATGGGCCTTAGCCTTGTTGTAGACTTTACCAAGAGTAGTCACTGTTTCAGGATGTCAGTTCATGACCACAAGTGCTGCTCTAGGTGTTGCAGACCCCAGCACATTAAGTTCTCCGGGGTCACCTGCCTGTGTAGCTGCCACAGGCATGGGGATTAAGTCTGAATTCTTATGCAATTGTTCACAAGCATTTCCATATTAAAATAAAGAATATTTTAAGTGTCTTTTATTTCTCTTTTATATTATAACTCGACATTCTAGGTTTTAAAAAAATTTCATGTGTAAATAGATTGTATTACCTATGAAAGTCATGACTGGACAGGAAAGTGTATTAACAAAATGATTTGAAGGGAATCACAAGGACTGTCAGGGTTGAGCTGGGGTGTCTAGAAGTTAGTGATATTTCAGTTACTGACTCAAGTATGCTCCTCCTCCTATCCTCAATAAATGCTAAGGAGGAAAGAAGGTAGGGGAGCGAAAAGATTATCACCTACGGAGAAAAGGCCCTGAAGAAGCTTCTCTAGTTCCAGGACCCGCTACAGCAGTCTTGCTTAGCATTTTTTTTATTGGTTTTTTTTTTCTGTCTGGGGCCTGATTTAACTAGCATCTGCTGTCTTATCTACTAGAATGCTTCCCTACCCTCTCCCTGTTCACTAGTGATCATCTGTTATCTCTCTTTACTCCATTATGCAATTTTGGTTAAGTTCATTTAAAGCTCTCAACCTGGCACCCAAATTCTTTGGAAGAATGATTCTGTATTTATATCTGTCAGAAGAAAATACGTTTATATTTAACCCAGAGACAAAATATTCATAAATTCTAACTGTCGCTATTTGGAAAAGAGACTTGCAGATTATTAAATTTCTTCAGCATTAGGAGCACAATTTTTTTCTGGCTGATTAACTGCCCCCCCACTTCTTTTTTTTTTTTTTTTTGTCTACAGCATATGAGATCTTAGTTTCCCCACCAGGGCACTTGTACCCTCTGCTTTGGAAACAGAGTTTTAATCACTGAACTGCCAGGGAAGTCCCCGATTAACCACTCTGTTAAGGTCCCAATATGATTTACTTTAGACCTAAGATATAGATGTGCCCTAAGATTCTCTTCGGGCTTCCCAGGAGGTGCTAGTGATAAAGAACCCGCTGGCCAATGCAGGAGACACTAGAGACATTTGGGTGTGATCCCTGGGTCAGGAAGATTCCCTGGAGGGGGCATGGCAACCTACTCCAGTATTCTTGCCTGGAGAATTCCATGAACAGAGGAGTCTGGTGGGCTCCAGTCCATAGGGTCACAAAGAGTTGCACACGACTGGAGGGACTTAGTGTGCATGCGTGCAAGATCCTCTTTATAGTGCCTCAGACTTTATAATTTAAAACCAGTAGACCATTTCCCAGGCATATCCAGGATCTGACCAATTCTGAATCAAGAACACTTCCAAAATCAAAATATTTCCAAATTTTAAAGAGCTTACATCTGAAACAGCGTAATCAGAAAAAGATTCAAAAGATTCAATTCAAACCCCAAAGTTATTTTTTCCTATATAGAATAAAGAGTGGGTTATGTAGTATATATTTGCAGAGTGCTGTTTTGGAGAATAACAGTTTCCCATAAGAATATCAGCTGTGCGTCCAGAGCAGGGATACAGCCAGGATGTCCCCAACTCCTATCTATATGTTGGGGTTCCCTGACTTCACCAACCAGCCCTCAGAAATCCAGCCGCTCAAGTGTCAGCAAACACAAACAGAATATGGACTCAGTCTTAGGTTTTGAAATGACACGATCTTTCAAACGGGTGGCTATAAAAACTATCCTTTGTTTAGATACATATTTGGTTTAGACTCTGAGATTAATCTTCAGTCGTAATTACATTTTAAAATAAAAGAAATAAAACACCAAGGAACCAAGTCAAGGTCAGAAAGGCTGTTAACCTACCCCTATACCTCTGAAATCAAGCAAACACAGCAGGTGAGAAACCCCAAGGCAGACAGATATTTTATTTACACACAATGGAAGCAAGTCTCGGGCACATTAATGGTTAAATTAGGAAAGAGAAGGTTTTGCATTTTTTTTTTTTAGAAGTAATTAAGTACTTGTCTTCAACACAGGGGCTTTCAGGTGGCACTAAAGGTAAAGAACCTGCCAGTCAGGAGACATAAGAGACATGGGTTCGGTCCCTGAGTTGGGAAGTTCTGCTAGAGGAGAGCACAGTAACCCACTCCAGTATTCTTGCCTGGAGAATCCCATGAACAGTGGAGCCTGGCAGGCTACAGTCCATAGGGTTGCAAAAAGTCAGACACAACTGAAGTGTGGGAGATTGAACTGGGAAGCCCCGTCCTCTCCACTGGTTCTGGGCCTGAGCATCCCTCCTTGGACTGTCTGAGGACCCAAGGAGCTGGCCGAGCGGTGATTCTAGGCAGGCCCCGGGGGCATTATTTAAGTACCCTGCTACTGTCTAGTTTCAAAATGTGTTGATAATTGGAGGTGGGGAGGTGGAGCAAGGGAGGCAGGAATGAGGGAGGGAACAGAGACAAAGAAAAAAGACACAGGCCAGTCACTCTTACTTATCTAAGGAGGGCAATATGTACTCTCCCGTTTATATAACTAGACCCATTAGTTATATACATGTCCATTTTGAACTCAGTCCAAGTTGCTTTCTGGCAAGGCCTGATTTGAAATATTATTCAGGCTAGTGGAGTTTCTAAAATGTACATCAGTACTTGTAAAGCACTAAAACATTAGACTATTTAAAAATAATTATCTTACTATCTAGATTTTTTTATTTACATGACAAAGGGATCAAATCCCCATCTCCTGCTTGGCAGGCAAATTCTTTACCACTGAGCCACCTGGGAAGTCCACATATATGTATATAATATGTCGTATATATAATACACATAATATACTATGAGAATATACATATAATTACATAATATAAACATATTACATTGTTTTGCTAAGCATAATAGTCATATTATTTCTATAGATAGCATATTGTTATCTGTATGTTTATATACATATATATTCCACTTATAATTAAGTCATCTTCTTATTCAATTACATCCTCATGCAAACCAGCATTCCTGAGTCATCATTTCTCCAGTGTAATTTTCATGTGTATTTCCTTGCTCTCGCTCTCTCAGAAAGGTTGCTTGCCTTGCCCATAACTGACAGACCCAGTGCTTGGCAAGTGCTGGGATATTCATTAACCCTAAAGGATTTCATTATAGATGATATATGGGATTTATTTTCATGGAGTTTAGTAATAGCAGTTAGTAGTAGTAGCAACAGCAATAACATTTCAGATTGAGGCATCTGCTTCAAATTATTATAAACTCTTTGGTTTACTTGCCTTTCAAAACTCACATATATGGTTGCAAAGTCTAAAGTAGGTGATGCTGTGAATGATGCATTATTGTTAATTTTGAGGCAGATCCTGAAAGTCATTTCATCAAGTTGTACAGAGAATAAAGTAAGACAGCATGTTCAAACCCAGTTAGCCAGCCAAATGTAAGCATTCTCCAGAAAATAAATTTTAAACTTCTCAGATAAAAATTAACTAACATTGAATCATGCAACTTCCTATTATGAGTAAGTTGTATATTTGTATATTTAAGGCAGCAGCACAAATTTTACATTAAGACGGTAATAACAAAAGTGACTGAAGGAAACAGATAAGAAAACGGGAAATGTAGGGGTTGCAAACCCAAATACTTGCAGGGTTAGGCAGGTAATGGCAATGAGGACAGGTTGGAAAAAGGCACTGTGATTGGCAGGGATGTGACCATAGGGCGTGTGCCTGCTCTGAATACATCCCACAGTGTTCAAACACACACTGACTCCCAATACATCCCCAGATGAAATTCGTGTCTGAGGTTTGCCTCAAAGTAACCCAGAGCAAAGCAGGAAGAGGTAGAGGGGAGGGAGAATTATAGATGAAACAATATCAGCTTTAATTTAATTATCAACTTTAAGTTGATAGTTCTTGAGGCTGGTGATGGGTCCCTAGACTTCATTTTACTATTCTCCTTATTCTTGCATAGGTCAAATGTTTTCACAAATAAAAGGGAAAAACCATTTTCAAATACTCCAAAAAAGTCCCTAAGGTTGCAGGCAGATTCTTTACCAGCTGAGCCACAAGGGAAGCCCAAGAATACTGGAGTGGGTAGCCTATCCCTTCTCCAGGGGATCTTCCCGACCCAATGCAGGGGTCTCCTGCATTGCAGGTGGATTCTTTTCCAACCGAGCTATCAAGGAAGCCCATTGCTAATTTTCAGTCTAAATTACAATTGAAAAAACACAGAACAGCGACTTTAGCAACTAGTACTTGACCACAGAATAAAAGCAAATAGTAAATTCCCTGCTGCCTTTAATGAGTGTCCCAAAGCCAGGAGAATCCTGTGAGGTATGTTTGGGTGGCTTCATTTTTATGTTTTTAGTATTTATTCATAATTACATATCAAATTCAAGGAGTGGGAGAACTTAGCCCTAAAATGTAATGTTTAGGTACTCCTAGATGCGCACGTGCACACACCCACACACACACAGACTCACACATTCAGACTCACATCTCACTTACTCAGCAACATCAAGCAGATGTTGAGATGCTCTGCTCAATGAATTACTTTTTAGCAGGTGAATAGCCTTTTACTGTCCTCTTAGTACAAGAGTTGAATTTCCAAAAGTCAGAATTAGGACTTTTTCATCTCCAGACTCCTAGAACATGGTAGGTACTTAAATATTTGTTGAATTAATGAACAAAACAGTTTTCATGCACTGGCAACATCACCTTGACAACTCACAGCAAGTCTATTTGTTGAAAATTGTTGTTGTTCAGTCGCTAAGTCGTGTTGGACTCTTTGTGACCCCATGAACTGCAGGACACCAGGGTTCCTTGTCCTTCATTATCTCCCCAAGTTTGCTCAAACTCATGTCCATTGAGTCAGTGATGATATCTAACCAACTCATCCTCTGCCATTCCCTTCTCCTATTGCCTTTGGTCTTTCCCAGCATCAGGGTCTTTTCCAATGAGTTGACTCTTCACATTAGGTGGCCAGCATCAGCTTTAGCATCAGTCCTTCCAATGAATATTCAGGGTTAAAAATTATTCAAATGAAATTATTGGGATAATTTAGAGAAATTTCAGCAAAATGTGAAGTGCAATGAACAATGGGAAAACAACTGTATTTCCCCAGTTTAAAAATAAAATGTGGTTCTAAATATATCTAGTAAATCACTTTTTCTGTAATTGACCTAAAAGCTGCCCTAATGCATTCCATCCCCCATTTCTCAAGGCCATCACAGTCTCTGGGGTTGGAATCCCAACAGACAATTTTCCAGTCAAGTGCCAGAGGCTTATATAACAGGCAAATCTGATGGCAGAAGTACAGCTATGGGACTCTTCCTCCAAAAGGCTCCTTGAGCTCAAGAGTGTCCTGGAATCCTGGGCAAACCGTCCTCAAAGGATGACCCAACCATGTGGGGTGGATACATTTTGGTCACGGGCAGTATGTTGCCCCACTCTCAGAGTTAGCTGGAGGTTGGCAGGTGAAGTTCCTAAGTACAGGTAGAGGAAAGTGCCTGTAACATGGTCACACGGTTAGCCAGAGAAGCCTGGGATCCAGTACAACTCCTGAGCCTGGGCTCCTTAAATGTAGGCGGGCCAAAATAAGAGAGAAATACCAGTTAAACAAAATGAAACCCGACTCAGGGTTTCACTGTCACCATCAAAGCAGGTCACTTATTCATATGCTGATACATCATGCACTTCTCTCTACCCTTAGAAAATAATAAAACCAGTCCCTGTCAGAAAACACACATGTCACAGAGCCATTTCCCTCTGTGATTAAGAGTCACTAGAAATGCTCTTCCTTCCACTTCTTGGATCAGCCTGATTTGGTGACAGCACAAATGACAGAATAATTCAGTTGTGACAGATGTACCACAAGGGGACACACTTGTCAATGGGCCCATCTGTCTGCTGTCATTCTCCATCCCCTCAAACGCTTAGAAGATTGCCCTGCTACTGAAAATGTTACAAGCAGAAGGAGTTACACTCACAGAGCCTCATTCTAGATAGGGCGAAGGAAGGTCGTGAATGCATTTAGTATATTTGTATAAACAGTCATCAGAACATCAAGAGATGGATCTAGAACTTCCAACTCTCTGGGTAATGGTGGCCTCTTATCTTTCTTATGCTCTGGAATTACACTAAAACAATAAGAAATTACAATGTCCTGTACTCACTTCATGGATAGTCAGTGAGTGCCTACTGTCTAGACAGAAATGGGCTGGAGATTAGGGAAAACACAATGCACTAAAATCAGCGATTTCTGCCCTCAATGAACCTAACACATAGTTAAGAAATGCTGCACACCTATAAAAAAGTTAAGTTGTGAAATGATACAAGTCCTAACTAGTCACACAGCCCCACAAGTTGGGTAAACCAAATCCTGCATATTGCAAGTTGACTACTATAGGCATCCCAAACAGTGTCTCTGTGAAATGCCTTGGAGAAGTAGCACCTCCCACTCTGGCCCTCTGTGGTTCTGTTTCTTGTGTGAATGTGGTCTCCTCAGCCAGACTGTGAGGTCTCTGGAGGCAGCCCCTTATCTCCTGCATGTTACGTACACCTCTTAATGCCCAGAGCATTGTTGAGTGACCAGTAGAACCAGCTCTACTCACAATCCCACTATGTTCTTATTTACTTCCTGGTATCCCCTCCCGTAGAGCTCAACACACTTCACTGTGGCCAGTTAGAGTCGTCCTTGTTAAAATGTAAGTTCTCTGAGGGCAGGAGTTGGGTATCCAACTCATGTGTAGGCTGGTCAGTGATCTTACCAAGCTGGTGGCCCAGCATATGTAATAGTATAAATCTCTGCAATCCATAGAACTCTGTAGACATTTTCCACCTTCTGCTCTTTTGGATTTTGTCTCCTATATTTGTCTCTTTCTTTCTTGTCACATGTTTCCAGTGGCCACCTAGGCACAGTGACTGAAAGAATGGATTGCTATTACAGCTTTGCTCAATCAACCATCAAGGTAACTAGGAAGTCTGAGAATTTTTAAGGTGCTACCAAGATTGTTGTTCTATCTCCAAGTCATGTCCAACTCTTCAAGTTGGACTGCTGCAGCACTCCAGGCTTCCCTGTCCCTTACCATCTCCTGGGGCTTGTCCAAGTTCATGTCCATTGAACCAGTGGTGCCATCCAAACATCTCATCCTCCTTTGCCCTCTTCTCCTTCTGCCTTCAATCTATCCCTACAGAGGTATTTAAAAAAAAAAAATAAAGCTAAAGGGAAAAGAGAGAAAATGATTTTTAAAAATAGGAAAAAATCCTAACCTACCTCACAGTTTTGTGGGTCATATTATTGCTCATATATATTTCACTCCTTGACTCCCCGAGGCCATCTCTGTTTCAGTTGCCATCTGAAAAGGTACGGGCTATGACGGGCATCTTCCCTGTTGCCGATCAGCCTGCAGCAGCAACTGGAAGACAGGCTGATCACTGAGTGACTTGGATCACTAATCTACGAGCAGCTCCTCCACACATGCTCCAAACTGGCCCTGTTACTGGGCTCTGCCCAAATACACAGAAGCACTGCCCATGGAAACCCTCAGATGTCACCCAACCTGAGATGGAGCCACAGGTATAGTGGTAAAACCACGAACGTCTCAATCCTTGTGGCTCACCAAAGAGACAAAATACAAAAGAGCAGAAGGCAGGAGATGCCCATATAGTTCTATGGACGTGCATTTCTACTATTACATACGCTGCGCCACCAGTCTGGTGAGACCACTGACCAGATGACAGTCGCTTTGCTTTGTCATCACTGGTTGTTTTGTGGCCTCAACATAGCCAAAGCTGTTGGGAAGGGACTAAGACAGGTCTGGGTCACATGGGGAGAAGTACATTTAGAATTTGGCTTTGCAGTGAGCAAGTGAAGAAGATAAAGGTCCACATGTGGCTGCTGCCTTTGCTTCTTTTCATCGCGTCACACTGAGTCTACAGACACGCTGGCACATATACATGCACACAGCATGCCAAGGCAGACCTCACGGTGCCAGATCTGGCTTCCAAACAGCTGGAGCAGAGAGCAGCAGTTGGCAGGAGCAGACAATAACAAGAGACACAGTATTGAGTCCAGATCGACATGCAGCGTTCTTGGCATAACCACACTGCAACCCTTTTTCAGGAGAACTGGCCAACTTCCAGGCCTCCCCAGACCTTCTCCAAATGGCAACTCCTAGACCATCTATGAAAAAGGAAAACTTACTAGGTAGAGCCATTTGCCTGTTTTTCAGCTATATGAAATGATACTTGTTAGACGAGGTCTCAAAATGAAGGGTGTTTGCACATTAATAAAAACAATGGCATGAAAGTAATAAGGCCCATTTCCTCATATGTTATAACTTGAAGAGACCTAGGACATAATTACTCTAATGCTCTCATGTTATCATTGAGGAAAATGAGTCTCAGAGAAGCTATATGACTTGATGGGGTCACACTGCCCATTAGTGGCAGAGTTCCTGCTCTGACTTCCAGGTAGTATTCTTTATTTTCTGCCAAGATGCACTTGTGATTCATCTCACATCCATCATTAGCTCCCTGAAAGCTCATAATACCAAATTTTAATTTTGCAATGTCATAGTCATAGCTAAAACAACATGCTGTAATTTCACAAATATGGCTGCAGTTCTGACCAGTTGCAGGATAAACAAAGATTGACTGGGGTGGTGATGGGAAACTTAGTGATGACTTGAGTGATCAGAAGGCAAGAGAGCAATGATTTGCTTTTAATTTTCTTTTGCTGTAAAGCAAACACCAAGTCTCTGTTGAAAGTGGTTAGGAGTGGATGATATTGTAGTTAAGATGACTGGGTTTAAATTTTGGGTTCACTGCTTAATAGTGGCATGACCTCAGGCAGGTTTCTTAATCTTTCTAAACCTCAGTTTCTGCTTCTGTAAAGCAAGAATAAAAATAGCACCTCCCTTGCTGAGTTCTTATAAGGATTAAGTAAAACAAGACACCAAAGATATTAATATTTAGCACATGCTGGTTGCTCTTAAATACCTAATGAGCTTAATCTTTTGTTTTTCTTTGATTTTGGTTTTCAATACACTTATACAACCCAACTGTTCACTTATGTATCAATTCTGGACACTCTCAAAGTTGCTTTTTGGAGGTAGCTTATAAGAACTATTAATTTTTTTATTTTTTTGCTACATCCTGCAGCATGCAGGACCTTAATTCCCCAACCCAGGATCAAATCTGAGACCCATCCCCTGCATTGGAAGCTTGGAGTCTTAACCACTGAACCACCAAGGAAGTCCTTGAACTATCAGTGTTGCTGACAGAGTTTCTAAAATGTGTCCCAGCACTTATAAGGGCATGTAAAATACTAGGCTCTTTTAAAAAGAGTCTGTTACTATCTCAATTAAGGTAACTATCTTCCTCAACATCCTCACTCTCAACATCACCATCATCATCTTCCTCAATATCATCACCATCTTCTTCTTCTTCGACATCATCATCTATCAGGTACCTAGCAACCAGCTAGAGGAAATCTACCTTGATGATAAGGTTGGGCGTTTTTACAGAGCAGGAAGACATAACACTACATAGTATCTAGTAGTAGACACAGGGATACTGAAGATTGGAGAAGTAAGTATCTTGACTTCTAAGTTAACAAAGAGGAACCATTTTCAAATATTAGAATTAGCTTGACTTCTAACTCTCCCAGGAGATTCTGCTTGCTGCTTCTGGATGTAGCTGATATGTACGTCTTCTCTCTCTCTGAAAATTCTGAGAGAAGACATGATCACCTCCTTTTCCTTCACCTTAAAATTCACTTATAGAATGGATACATGTATGTATATGGCTGAGTTTCTTCCCTGTTCACTGGAAACTACCACATATTGTTAATTGCTATATCCCAATACATATTGGATATGGCCCAGTATTGCTAATTGGGCTATATCCCAATACAAAATGAAAAGTCAAAAAAACAAAAAGCTTCTTATGTGTATTTTCACATGGAAAGTATATAGTTGTAGACTGACTCTTTTCAGATCATAACTCTACCAACCACTCTGGTTCTTGAAATGGCAGATTCATAGCCAAAAGACTGCCTCCCTCTCAATCTCTCTCTGTCTCTATGTCTCTCTTTCCCTTTCTCTGATTCTTATCAGAGTAGCTTTGACTTCTACAAAAAGAAAAAATTCCTTGATCTTTATAGTAGCAATGTTTTTAAAATGTGCAAAGAGATAAACCTGGGTAAAGCAATTAAAAAGACTTTTTAATTATTAAAAAGAAAAAATTAAAAATTTTAAAAGCTTTGTGATCATTTTCTTTTCAAATTTTATTTTGTTCCTATTTACATGATACTAGTCACACAAAACCTAGATTTGAAGTATCTTAGCATAATCTTAGTAATGGAAATATTTACACCAAACACCTTGCCTGCATTATTTATGAAATTCCATTCTTTAAAACCATAGACAAACTGCTAATTCCAATTCAAAGTGCTATACTTTTTAATGTTACCCCTTCAGTCTGTTATCTCCAGAATACAAATTGTTTTCTTTCCTGTTGTATGAGTTTTACAGATTCATCTTCAAACCTGATCTCAGGACATAAGCCAATTTTCCTAAATTTGTCTTGTGCTTGTTAGCAATTTGGATTTGTCTCTGACAGAGGCTAAATGGCTTAGAATATTAATTTAAACTCTTGTGCTAAAAATGTAACAAAAATCTTGGGGTTTGAGGGTAAGAGCCTGCAGCATTTCCATAACAATATGCAAAAGGCTCTGTTTTTACTAAATGTACCACAGTGAATTTAATCCTGAAAATAAAATTGTTTTCTCTCTCTTTAACATCTTGATACATGAACTAGTGATACTTGCTTCAAGCCGGATTCCCAGCCTACTTAGAACAAAAGCTCTGGGCAGCACACCGTGATACCAAGGCTAACAGCTGTCAGCTAGTAAAGGCATTCGCCAGATGTTGAAGCCCAGAGGCGTTGAACAACAGTGATCATTACAGCCTTCCATCACCCCATTTAGAATTTACAACAAACTGAGCAGAAAGCCATTATTTCCACCTTCGGTATAAAGTTTTCCTCAGGCTTCAAGTGGAGCTCGGCGATGGACGGATTGCACCATCTGCTCCAAGTTCACGGTGCTCTTTTCGTGGAACTTGCACCGAAAGAAAAAAGTCCCAGATAAAGTCCAGAAAGCCGGAGACATTGTCCTTATCTGAGGGAATATCAAAATCCCTAAGGGTTCTTGATCATGCCTAGAAAAAGGACATATATTGTAATTAAATGAAATAATAACACATCATAATATAAGGCATAAAATGAACAAACATTATGAATTAATCATACTCAGACAATTACAATCCATATGGCTTGTTAAACTCAATCTGCTACCTGTAGTGACATTGAATGCATACTGTATATTCAATGCTGCAGTTTCTCTCCCTTTGGGATATAATTACCTAATTCTGTGAATGAGCAAATGAGATGTACAGGCAATGTGTTCACCATTTGGTATACTCTCTAGTCAGTCTCCCTTAATGGGTCAGAGGATGCCTGCCATACTTAGCTCAGAAGCCTTCTGCATTCCTTCCCGTAGAGACACTGGTTCCTTTGTAGACAAATGTCCATCTCACTCCCACTTCATGCTAACTTTTCCTTCTTCCCTCTGTCAAGGTCCCTACCTACAGCAAGCAGTTAGAAGAGCAGTCTTTCTATGCACCTTATTCAGGAAGGGAGAATGTATTTCTCCTGTGTAATTTGATACCACAGTCAAATGATATCAGTTCCCTGGAGAAGGCTTTGCTTTCTCTATAATAAAATCAAGGATGTGACTTAGAAGACCTGATGACTTCCCCACTTACCAAGGTCCCTGCTGGGAATAGCAGTAATATCTACCCATGCAGAACTGTTATGAGAGTGACATAAAACATATCCGTTGAAGGGCCTAAGCCCAGTAGTCAGTTTTCACTAAAGGGGTAGTGACCTTCCATCCTGGAAACACCACTGCGAGCTTGATTGTTTCAGAGAACTTTTAAAAAACAACTAAGGAGGGACTTCTCTGGTGGTCCAGTGGCTAACACTCTGCACTCTCAATGCAGGGGGGTGGGGGGGTGGGTTTGATTCCCGGTCAGGGAACTAGATCCCACATGCTGCAATGAAGAGTTTGCATGCCACAGCGAAAGATCCCCCTGCTGCAGCTGAGAACTGCACAGCCAAATAAAAAAACACAAACAAACAAAAGAAAACCTGACAACTAAGAAGCTGCTGAGAATGCTCTTGTTCTGGAAGGACGCAGAGTGAAAACGACTCTAGAAAAATGAGGGGTTGATCCAGACTCAGGCCCAGCCTAGAGGTTGGGCGTATCACAAAATCACTGCATTATCCACCAGCAGGTAAAGCCTAGGGGAATCCACAGGAAGCCACTGAATCTTACCAGGTCGTGGGGTCGGAAACAAGGAACAAAGCCCCAACCAGCTGTACCTTCCCAAGCAACTCTTGCAGACAGGCTGCAGAGGCAACAAAGGAGAGAGGGCAGCTGCAGGTGACGCTCATCAGAAGAGTTAGTGTGGGCCCTCAACCTTCTACCTCGAAGGCCAAACTTGTCCACACAACCCCACGTTCCCTGAGCTGAGCAGCTGGTTCCAGCATTGGTGCCCAAATACAGATGCAAGATCTGCTCTGTGATCGAAAGAGGTAGAATGAACCTGATTCCTAAAGGGCCCAAAGAATCAGTGTCATGAATAAGCCTTAATCAGACAAATTTCACACTATCACAGAAAAGTAGACATGTGAAGCCTGTTCCACCGTTTATCCTCTTATAATCAAGCACTTTGAGTAGTACTGTATCTCGGACAGAAAAGCGATGCCCGGGTTAGCGCTTTGCACAAACTTCAAACACAGAAACTATCTTCCTGTATTCTAATTAGTTGTTTACAACTGTCAGGGAGTCCCAAGCCTTTTTCAGTTCAATCAAGCCCAGATTCTGCGCAGTTGATGATGGAGACAGGACTCCTCTTGGAAGGGAGCCACGGCCCATAGTCTTAATTCCTGTGTTCTGAGGTTCATTTGTCCCCAGAGGTCCTTGCAATTCTGGCTTCACCTCTAGCCCACCCTTTCAAGAATGCTCGGAGGCACAGCTGGAACCACTTAAACGAGAACATTTACACATAATTTTGTTAAGGACTTAGGGGAGAACAAAAAGGAAAGCCAGAGAGATTTGGTGTATCAGAGCCTGAGTTTGAATTTTGGCTGCCCCTTTGTATTCAGTGAGCAGGGGACAACCCCTTCAATCCTCATGTATGATACATAGACAATAGTATACCTACCTCATTTTGTTGTGTGGATTAAATTTTAAAAAAAGAAAATGGCTGAGCATACATCCCGGTAAATGGTAGGGTTTTTTTTAAAAATTAGCTTTACTTTGTGATTTTGTTTATTTTCTGCCTTATAAAGTACAGTTTTAATTCACTCTGATCCAAGCTGTCATCACCTCCCGCCTGGATTATCACAGTGGCCCTTAACTATCCTCTGTCTTTTTGCTTTGCCCACCACCCGGAGTCTATGCCCAGTGCAGCAGCTATAGTGACTGGATTCATCTCCTACTGCTGTTGTTAACAAATCAAATTTAGATGCTTAAAACAACACAGATGTATTATCTGACAGTCCTGGGGTTTGGATGCCCAAAATGGATCCCATTGGCTTATTTTTTATTTAATTTTTATTTCATATTAAGATATCGTTGCTTTACAATGTTGTGTTAGTTCCAGGTGTACAACAAAGTGAATCAGTTATACATGAATCCATTCTTTTTCAATTTTTTTCCCCACATAGATTAGTATAGAATATTTTGTATAGTTCCCCATGCTAAACAGTAAGTCCTTGTCGATTATCTATTTTGTTTTTTATTTTTTTATTATCTATTTTATATACAGTGATGTGCCTGTTAATCCCAACCTCCTAATATTTATCTGTCCCCTCACCTTTCCCCTTGGTAGGATTTCTTGGTTTCAGTTTTTAAACTTTTCCCATTTTTTCTTTTCTTTTTCTCTCTTTCTCTCTCTCTCTCTCTCTTTTTTTGGGGGGTCAACCACAGAATCTTAGTTCCCTGATGAGGGATCAAAACTGTGACCCCTGCAGTGGAAGTGCTGAGTCTTAACCACTGGACAACCAGGGAATTCCTGGTAAGTTTGTTTTTGAAGGCTATGAGTCTGTTTTGTAAATAAATTCATTTGTATCATCCTTTTGGATTCTACATATAAGTGATATTTGTCTTTCTCTGTCTTACTTCATTAAGTATGATCATCTCTAGGCCCATCTATGTTGCTGCAAATGGCATTATTTAAATTTCTATGGCTGAGTAATATTCCTATATATACATATATATATATATGTGTATATATATATATATATATATATACACACACCCCACATGTATATATATATATACACCCCACATCCTCTTCAACTATTCTTCTGTCAATGGACATTTATGTTGCTTTCATGTCTTGGCTATTGTAAAAAAATGCTGCAATGAACATTGGAGTGCATGTATATTTTGGAATTATGGTTCTTCTGGATTTATGCTCAAGAGTGCGGTTGCTGGATCATATGGTAGTTCTATGGCAGGGCACCAGCCTTGAAGACCTATAAAACTTTTAGCAGAAAACATAGGCAGAACACGCTTTGATATAAGCTGCAGCAATATCTTTTTGGACCCACTTTCTAGAATAGTGAAAATAAAAACAAAAATAAATGTGATCTAATTAAACATAAAAACTTTTTCACAGCAAATGAAACCATAAGCAAAATGAAAAGACAGTCCTCAGAATGTGAGAAAACATTTTCAAATGAAGTGACTGATAAGGGATTACTCTCCGAAATATACAAATAGTTAACATAGCTCAGTATCAAAAAGGTAAACCACCCAATCAAAACATGGGCAGAAGATCGAAACAAACATTTCTCCAAAGAAGACATACAGATGCCCAAAATGCACAGGAAAATATGCTTGACATGCCTGATTATTAGAGAAATGCAAATCAAAATGAAGTATCACCTCACACTGGTCAGAATGGCCATCATCAAAATGTCTACAAACAATAAACACTGGAGAAGGTGTAGAGAAAAGGGAATCTTCCTACATTGTTGCTGGGAATGTAAATTGGTACAGCCACTATGAAGAACAGTATGGAGGTGACTTAAACTAAAAATAGAACTCCCACTGGTTTAAAAATCAAGGTGTCAACAGAGCTGTGTTCCTTCTGGAGGCTCTCAGGAAGAGTGCATTTCATTGCCTTTCCTAGCATCTAGAGTTCACCCTGACCTCATCCCTACCCCCTGCATTCCTTGTCTCGTGGCTCCCTTCCTCCATTCTCAAAGCAGAAATAGTGGACTGAGTCTTTACACTGTCACCTCTCTGGTTCTCCCTTGCCCATCTCCTTCTACCAATAAGGAGACTGTGATTATTCTGGACCCATCTAGATAATCCAGGATAATCTCCCCATTTTAAGGTCATCTGACATAACATTTTCACAGGTTCTGCAGACTACATCATGGACATCTTTGGGGGTCATTATTCTGCCATGCACAATGATTGTGTTAAAACATAAGTCTGGTTCTGCCACTCTCTGCCCAAAACTCCCCACTCAGAACATAAACCACAGTCCTACCTGACCCACCAGATCCTGTACCCCTCTCATTTCCTCTCTAGCCTGCTCTCGCACTGCTCTCTCCCTCACTCTGCTCTAGCCACACTGGCTTCCTGACCTTCACTGGTTAAATGAATATCCCAGGCAAGCAGCAACTTGGTACTTGAAAAAAGCACATTTCACAAAAAAAGGATATACAAAGTACAAATAGGCATGTGAAAATGCACTCAACTTCATTAAGTCATTCAGGAAATGCAAATTAAACACATAATACAATACTACTACGAGCACCCCAGAATGGCAAGAATTGAAAAAGATAGAAAATACCAAGTGTTGACAAGGATGTAGAGCAATGGGAACCCTCAAACAGAATTGGTTGGAGTATAACTTGGTACAACTATTTTGGAAAAATGTTTAGCAGTTCAAGGTGGTACCAGTGGTAAAGAATCCTCCTGCCAGCGCAGGAGAGACAAGAGACACGGGTTTGATCCCTGGGTTGGGTAGATCCCCTAAAGGAGGAAATGGCAACCCACTCCAGTATTCTTGCCTAGAAAATCCCATGGACAGGGGAGCCTGGAAGGCTACAGTCCATGGGGTCATAAAGAGTCTGACACGACTGAGCATGCATGCACACACGCACTAAAGCTGAACACATTCTGTGACCTAAGAATGTCACACTACATTTTAATTGCTTGTTAATCTGCATTTCCCATAGCCCAGGAAGGTCTGAGAAGCAGGCATTATGTCTGGCACACAGTGACTCTTAGAATAGTGCTTAGCATACAGTAAGTACTCAAAGCATCCTTGCTACATGAGTGAGTGAAGGCGTCTCAGAGCACCTTTCATGATACATGGATAGACCCTTGGAGGTTCATCCACCTACTCCATGTGGTTACATTGCTTCCATTACCAACCTCTGAGGTTGTGGATTAGATGTTTGTAAATAACTAAGCAGGTTTCCTTACAATATGCCTTCCTTCCCACCTACTAAACCAACAAATGTGGTTTCCCCGGTTGCACAGTGGTAAAGAATCCACCTGCCAGTACAGGAGATGCAGAAAACAGGTTCAATCCCTGGTGGGGAAGATCCCCTGGAGTAGGAAATGGCAAGTCACTCCAACATTCTTGCCTGGAAAACTCCACGGTCAGAGTAGCCTGGCAGGCTACAGTCCGTCGGGTGATGAAGTGTTGGACACGACTGAGCATGCACTCAAGCCAACAAATCCTGGTTACTCTTGTGAGTTTGCATAGCACTTGGATGGCTCCCAAACACAGACCAGTCCTTGTTAAAGAGCTGAGTGAGGGAGGGAATGAGCGAGTGAGTGAAGTTCATGGTGAAAAGCCACAGTGGAGGGCAGCATGTCTTCATAAACTTTGGTTCCTTCCTCAGACCCCTGAACCTCTCTATCCCAGTGACTTCTGGAAGTCTCCAGATGGTGTCTCCCTGTGACACATGGTAGCCGGCATTTTCTGAGCCCCATTCTGCTCAGCCTCTCTCAGTGCCAGGGCTCTGCTGGTCACTGACGCCCTTGTTGCCAGGTGCCACCACTGCCCACCACTGCAGGCTTCCAGGCACCAAACCAGCACCATATTCTCTGCAGTTTTCAAACCACTAAAGTCTCTTCTCACTCCTGCAAGAGTAGGGGGTGGGTTGCCCCTCCCCTCTGTGCTAGACTTTGTCACGTGGGCCCCAAAAGAAAATTACTTCTGTGACATATGCCTCTGGCATCCATCTCTTTAAAGTCCAGGCACGTGTTAATCTGTGTATCATTTTCCCAATCTCCTCCCCTCTGGCCCTACTTCTTTACACAACTGCTACAAAAACCCTAGTCACATTAGCGAATATTTATTCTGTGCCAAATACTGTCAGAACTCTTCTAAAGGCCTCACGAATTTTTAATCAGTTAATCATCAGGACAGTTAGAACCAGACATAGAACAACTGACTGGTTCAGAATTGGAAAAGGAGCATGAGAAGGCTATATATTGTCACCCTGCTTGTTTAACTTCTATGCGGAGAACATCATGCAAAATACCACGCTGGATGAATCACAAGCTGGAATCAATATTGCTGGGAGAAATAAATAGCAACAATCTCAAATATGCATATGATACCACTCTAATGGTAGGAAATGAAGAGGAACTAAAGAGCCTCTTGATGAGGGTGAAAGAAGAGAGTGAAAAAACTGACTTGAAAGGAGAAGGGGGTTACAGAGGATGAGATGGTTAGACAGCATCACTGATACAATGGACAAGTTTGGTTTGAGTGAACTCAGGGAGACGGTGAAGGACAGAGGAGCCTGCTGTGCTACAGTCCATGGGGCCACAGAGAGTCATACACAGCTTAGCAGCTGAATGACGACAACAGTATCACAGCCCTGGGAGAAAGGTACTATTGTAATCTCCTTTCGACAGGTGAGGACATTAGGCGTGGAAAGATCTAGCAATTGGTCTGCAGCCATGCATTCAGGAAGTACAAGCACCAGATTTTAAGCCCAAACAAACCTTGTGTAGATCAACTCTTGGCATGTTCACCCTCACTAGTCAATAGCAATAATGGAAAAAGAAGCAAAGCCAGCATTGATTTATTGCTCCCTAAGGATTAGGCTCTAGGCACTTTACGTCTATTGTCTTATTTGAATCTCTCAGTAACTAATAGCTGTTACCATTTTTTCTACAGAGATGAAGGATCTGACCTGTAGAGAAAAGCTGAGTAATTGCCAACGTCACAGTCCTTATGTGGTAAAGTCAGATTTCAGTCTCAGGTACTATGACTCTGAAACCCATGACTGAAACCTCTGTGTCTTGGGGCTTTTGCCTCTGGAAGACCACAACAATGGCAGAGGGTGTACAGGAGGTTGATGGTGGGGCATTAGGAATGTGAACATTTCTGAGTCCCATTCATGGATATGGCTTAGGCTCCAGTTAGGAGCTGTATTCTGCCAGGATATGTACAATATTAATACAACAAAATATTATTTTTTTCTATATTGCCATGAAAATTACAACATTTAAGTGCTCTTAAGTCTTTTAAGATCACCAAGCCACATTTCTTTTCTGCCTTTGAAAAAGTAAGAATGGATACCTTCAGAGCTAAGGTACCCATAATAATGGTATTCTTAAGAGCTAAGAATGTAGTTCTACTATCAAACTTGCAAAAAAAAAAAAAAAATTAAAAAGAGATAGGAGGCTAGTTACCCTTTGCTTCCCTGTCAGTATTGTGCCTTGAGTCCAAAGACCATAGCTTCTGTCATGATTGGTCCAAGGGAAAAAGAATACTTTTCCAGACTGAACACATGCACCTTATTTACAATTCCCAAGGGAGAGAATGATTTCCTGTTCATTTCCCTACACTCAAGAGGAGGCCATGACATGCTTTCCCAAAACTCCTTAGAGCATGATATGGAGGGCAGGGAATAGTCCTCTGTACTTGAGCCATCATGTTCAATGTAAATAGCATTCCTTGCAACTAGACATGTTTGATGTTTGCTACAACCCTACTGATTAAATAGTGACAAAGCTCTTTAATAAGCTTGATAAGAGGCAAGGTTTCACTAGAGGTCACACCTGTCATTTGCTAAGAAGGCAAGTGTCAACAATGTGCATAGAGACAAATAAACTTCCTGGCAAATATCTTGGAATATATCAGGAAAATTTCCCATGAAATCTTGACTCTTGGGATCACAAAAACTGTCACATCACTTCCATATAGCAAAAGACAGCGACCATTTATAAGAGGAAATGTCAAACCCTGGATGCTCCACAGGTAGGAGCTAGAAGTCTAAATAACAAGATAAGACTATTTTGTTATTATATAACTTTGACACTACACTTAAAGACTGAAGAAATGTTCTAAGTTAAACTCTCTTTCAAAGTAAAGTATTTGAAATAGTAGATTGCTTGTGGCCCATTGCTTAGAGAGTATTTGTTAAACTGTGAACCATTTGGGGACCAGAAAATTTTCCAAAAATCTTCATTTCCACACCCCCACTCTTCCACCTTAATTTCTGTGTCCCTTCCTTTCTATACAGGTGTTGTGTACACTATGAACAGCATAAACTGATTTTTTAAATCTTGTGATTTAAAAATGAAGAGAAAAAAAAATCAAATAACTATGAGTTTAAGCATTAAAAAAAAAGAATTTTACCTCCAAAACTTTTCAAAATGAATAGCACATTCAGGCACCTACAAGCAGCCTTCTCATCTATTATTACAAAGAGATGTAATCTTCGTGTGAAGTCCATTCTTGATATAATGAATTTTATATCATTTTTTATAGAATTTTAACCCAGGCATTGGGTATGTCACCATTCTCTTAATGATATCACAAGTACTACTGATTAAGTAATTTCAATGACCAATGCGTAAAAACAATGGACTATTACTCTGAACAGTTTGAATTAAAAGACAATCTTAAGTTTTTATCCTCTCTTCATTGTATGAACTATATTTCAGGGTAACCAATTAGTGCTAGTTGATGAGGGAAATTTTTTTAAGGAAGAATTCCAGTTAATTCATAGTTAAAGAAAGATGCAATGATAAAATCATCATTTTGTAACCCTTAATATAATGATTGATTTAGGCAACAAACAGCAATCAGTACTAATAGTGAAGAACCAATGAAGAACTAGGTATTTGTAGCAGATTACTTCTACTTATAAGACACAAACCACACATTGTAATGGATGGGTTTGCTGACACCAGCTGAATCCATTGATCAATCTTGGCATTTTTAAATAGGCAGATATTTGTTCTCCTGAAGCAATGCAACATGAAGCTGTTGTTCAGTCACTCAATTGTATCCAACTCTTTGTGACCTCATGGAATCCTGCTTAGCATGTCAGGTTTCCCTGTCCTTCACTATCTCCCGGGGTCTGCTCAAACTCATGTCCATTGAATCGGTGATACCATCCAACCATCTCATCCTCTGTTATCCCCTTCTTCTCCTGCCTTCAATCTTTTCCAGCATAGGGTCTTTTCCAGTGAGTTGGCTCTTCCTATTAGGTGGCCAAAGTATTGGAGCTTCACCTTCAGCTTCAGTCCTTCCAATGAGTATTCAGGGTTGCTTTATTTTAGGATTGACTGCTTTGATCTCCTCACAGACCAAGGAACTCTCAAGAGTCTTCTCCAGAGTCACAGTTCAAAAGCATCAGTTCTTCAGTGCTCAACCTTCTTTATCGTCCAACTCTCACATCCATATACGACTACTGGAAAAACCGTAGCTTTGACTATATGAACAATATAGTAAAACCCAAAATATTGGATTGGCCAAAAAAAGCTCACTTGGGTTTTGCCATAAGATGTTAGAAGAAAACCCAAATGAACTTTTTGGCCAACCCAATATTTCACCCAATAATATTAAAGCTTTTAGAAATAAAAGAAAGCAAAAGACAGGAACAAACCCAATGTCGTAATGAGGAAGACATCAGACAAACTCATAATGTGTATCATTTTACAGGACAACCAATCTCTTTAAGTCAATGGCATGAATGAAATGGTAGTGATTTGCACTAGGTTCTTGATTTAAAGAGACTTAAAAGATGTGTAATCTAATACAATCTAATATGTGGACTTTTTTGGATCTCTATTTGAATAAAATATCTAAACAAATTGAGAAGACAATTGGGGAAAACTGAATATGGATAGTATATGAAATGATATGAAGGAGTTATTGCTGGAGAGCCATAAGGCCTAATGTCTTATGAAGGAAAAATCTTATTTGTATAGAGAGGCATACTGAAGTATTTGAGAGTGAAGTCACAATGTTTGGAATTTCCTGTAGACTATTTCAGCAGAAAAGTAGACTGTTAGTCAACCATGACAAAATGTGAACAACTGTTTCTGCTTGTTCTTTAAAATATTTATTTATTAATTTGGCTGCTCTGGGTCTTAGTTTGGCAGTGAATTCTTAGTTGTGGCATGTGAGATCTTAGTTCCCTGACTAGGAGTCAAACCTGGGCCCCTCACACTGGGAGTGTGGAGTCTTAGCCATTAGACCACTAGGGAAGTCCTTGAGCAACTGTTAAGTGATAGATATGTAAGGATTCATTATCTTGTCATTCTCCTCATATATCTTTGAACTTTTTAATAATGAAAAGTTTTAAAATTAAAGTAAATTCAACCTTCTTTTCCTGAGGTTGATGGAATAAATACTGCTAGAATAAAGTCTTTGATAGAAAATGAGAAAGCTAATTCCTAGACCCAGCTTTACTGCTGACCCCAAAATTCTACTTGCAAACAATATTTTCTGCCTTTGAAGTTTTTTAATGACATAAACACTACTAAAATAGACCAATAAAAGTTACAGATATTCCTGAAATATGTTTTTTTGACTCAGTTTTCAAAAAGAATAATTGTTCTTTCTAGTTGATCAGCTGATCATAAGTAAAATGAAAAATGTATTCAATGGAAAAAAAAAAAGAAAAATGTATTCAATGCACCATTAGAAAAAGTTTTAAATTATATTCAGTTCTCATTAAAAAAAGATTGAGCTTTAAGGTTCTCTGAAAATTTTTAAGCTTCCCACCTATCAGGTATTCAGGATGAGCAGTTTTAAGTATGCCCACTGTAGATCTCAATGTTATAATTCCTCCTAAAAGTTTTAAGCTAGGGACAAGAAGGGTTTGTCAACTAGGTGATCAGTTTTTTCTTGGCTTTTGAAATGATATGCCTGAAGGAAGTTACAAAACTGTATTTTATGAAACATGCTTTTATAAATAAAGGTATGAAAACAGCAACTTGAATTTCATCATCTGCTCAAGTATTAATTACATATTTTAAGCTAAATTTAATTGCAATAATCTTACAGACCTCCTTGAACCTAGACAATGTCAAGCTAAATCTTGGTCTTGACTTTAGGAAGTAATGTGACCGACAGTTACCTTCCTTTGCCTTAGCTTGTCTCTGAAATACTGGTAAAAATGCCTACCCTGACATACAGTCCAGAGATACAGGGTGGAAAGGGGTTGATAGATCATGTCCTTTGTACTGGAAGAAGTTCCCTATACAAATTGAAAGGAAAAATCAGACTGAAAATCAATACGAGGAATTAGGCATTCCACAAAACATTTTTTAATCAAACCACACAATCTGTGGTACATGATAAAATAAATATAATTAGCCTGCTTTGCTAACTGCCACAAGTTGCTACTAGTTTTGGCTGTACAGATTTATTGTGATCCACGCATAGGTAGTTACTGATATAAAGCAGAATGGAGCTTGAATCTTGGGACCATCTGAGCAGGTTTCTTTCCAATTTCAGGCTATAGGTAAGTGAAAATCATTTTGAAAACTAACAAATGTGTATTTGATCAAGATTCTGCTGGCTCAAGTAATGCTCACTCAAACAAGCTAAGGCATACTGGTGAGGGAAGAGGGGATTATCATAAGAAACAAGTGAGATGGACCCCAGGGCAGAAAATGAAGAGGGGTGCAGAACAGACATGGACCAGGAATCAGAATGCTGTCCAGAGCCCAGGTCTACCTTCCTTCTAGAATTCAAGCTTCCAGGGAGGTAGACTGTTGTCCTGACAGCACAGTATCCCCACTGTCTAAACAGTACCTAACACAGAGTAGGAAACACATGAATCTCAGGGTGGGGGGAGGGGGAAAGGTAAGCAAATGAATTTTTTCCACCTCTCCCCTCTTCCTTCTGCCTCTTCCCTCTCCCTCCTCCGCCCTCCTCCCTTCACTCTCCCCCTCCCCCCTCAGGCTAAATGGTCTTTCATCCCTGCCTCTCCCTGCACTCCCGGCATAATTAATTCTCTTTTTCTCCATAGATTGCCTTTTGATACTTCTTTATATACAGAGCCAAGCGTGGCTACACTCACAGTTCCTGAATTTACATATCTTTAATTAAAGCAATTGCAGACACAGAGTAGCTCCCTCAGGATCAATTCCAAATTTTCAGGAAAAAAAATTCTGAGTGATTCAGCCTAGGCCAGGTGTCCAATCCTGTTGAACTGACTCTGCCAGGGGAATGGTCAAGGTCAATATAATATAAACATGTCACCTGGGTCCATCCTCGTGGGTAGATGGCAGCAGTCCTTGGAAAGGTCATGGCCAGGACAATGAATCTTATTTCAAGTTAGTAGATGTTAGAGATCACGAGATGGTTAGTTTTGTCCAATCAGTGCTACAACTTCATCAGTGCGTATGCTATAGCTGTAGGTCTCCCATCCCTACAGGCACATGTCCAGCTCTGCCCTTGTAAGGCAGGGACTTCAGCTAATCTGTTCATCGCTTATCTCCAGTGCTTAGAGGAGTGTTTGGTACATAGTAGGCAATTGATAGACATTTGTTCAGTGAATGTTGGATAGTGTCTTAGTCAGCTGGGGCTGCTATAACTCATTACTTGAGGCTCAGAGGCTCAAACAACAATTTATTTCTCAGTTTTGGAGGCTAGTAAGTTCAAGGTCAAGTGTGTCTGGTGAGTACTCACTCCAAGGTTTGCAGGTGGTTGTCTTTTCCTTGTATCTTCACATGTTGAAGAACAGAGAGCAAGAAGCAAGCTCTCTCTGTCTTTTCTTATAAGGGCATTAATCCCACTCACGAGGGCTCTACTCTCAAAGTCCCACCTTCTAATACCATCGCATGGGGTTTGGTTAGGATTTCAACATGAGTTTGCAGGGGACACAAACATTCAGTACATAAGAGAACGTATAACAAGTAGATGCAACCTGCCTTAATGTACCATCCTGTGTGTGCTCATATGGGCTTCCCAGATGGCCCTAGTGGTAAAGAATCTGCCTGCTAATGCAAGAGATGCAAGAGATGTGGGTTCTATCCCTGGGTGGGGTCAAGAAGATCCCCTGGAGAAGGAAATGGATCCCACTCCAGTATTCTTGCCTGGAGAAACCCATGGACAGAGGAGCCTGTTAGGCTACAGTCCATGGGGTTGCAAAGAGCGTGACATGACTGAGCAACTGAGTATATACACACACGTGCTCATATGCACACCCATACACTAACATGCACGCGCAGTTCAGTGACAGCCACAGTCACCCTTCCTAGCAATCTGGCAGAGTCGATTCTGCACCTGCTCAAGGCTAATCCATAACTTGTCCTCATAACCCTAATCCCTTGCTCTCCTAGGTCCTGATCCCTTGTTTATTCCCTCTCTGGCTTCTCTTTCTCTTTCTTGCTCTTGATCTCTTGCTCTTCATGACTTCCTCTCAGCCTATAAAATACATTCACATCTCTCCCACCCTAAATCCACCCTGGATGGGAGGAGTCCCAGAGCCACTTGCCCTGTAACACTCACTTCATTTCACATTTTAGCTTATGCATTTATGCACTGGTCAATTGGACATTGATAATTTTCATAATTTTAAAAAACTCCCCCCCCAACAAGTGTACAGGCAGAAATATTTACCACATGAGTTCCATTCTTCTAGGAGACTTACCACTCATACTGGCCAGCCAAGTGTTCTACAGGTTCTGGTGTACATCTAAGCTGCATTAGCCACATGATAGAAAATCATCTGCATACACATCTGTCTCCCTCCAAGTTGTCAGCTGTTAGTGGACAGGAACCATAACTTTTCAAACCTTCGATTCTTTAGGTCCTAGTACACATGTGATGGTAGTAGAATTCCACTAAGAGTTTTTTGAAATCAGTTTCAACAATTTCTATCAAAGGAAGGAGAGGTACCTTACATTATTGGCCAGTCTTAACACCACATCACATTGCAAAATGGAAACTGCACAAATAAATGATTACTTGCAGTAAATAAGCTATCTCCATGTGTGGGCCCTGATTTATAAAATAACTGACCGGTCACTTATCCCTGCAAGGAATTTGCTGATATTTATAGTTGCCATTTTAAGGGAGTAATTAAAGCAAAAGAATCATTAAGGACTCTTCCTTTTCAGCCCTTTCCACAGAATATGGGATGAATAAAACTGAAATTCTGTACTCCTATAGAACAGAGTTGGACCACAGGCAATTCTCTTTCCTCAAAGATTGCATTTTGAAGATAGACTTCTGACATGAATCATTTTTCTTTTATCTCCTTCATTTTTCTGACTTGTTTTGTAGAGTGCCCTGAATGATGGTGTTAACAGCCCTCCATAGGAAACACCTCCAAAGAAGAAGGGTGGAATTCATCCACACAACACCAGGGTCTGAGCGGACATTCCCCATTCATGGACGTGGAATGAAGGACAGAAAGAATGAGTGGGAACACCTGCTGATATCCAGGGTTCATAATAGTGAAGTTGAATTCTCTCCCCAAATGAAAACACCACAGAACTGTGATGATTTTTATATCAAATCTTTGACTTAAAAGGAAATCAAAACACTCCTTGGAAGAAATCTACAAGTCTCTCTCTGGAGTTAGAACAGAGCAGAGTCTACTGCGTGCATTTAAAAAGCTTGAGCAGAAGAATGAAAGCAAAGCAGGCAGAATCCTCAATGGGAACTCTCCTTTCTAGCCTATATGTAATTTTAGAGATGGGGTAATATAGAATTTTGTTCTTGAGAATCTGAGAATATCTGCTCCAGATAGGTGCCCATGTCCTACAAGTTTTGTTGTTTAGTTGCTAAGTCATGTCTGACTCTTTGCAGCCCCATGGACTGCAGCACACCAGGCTGCCCTGTCCTTCACTATATCCTGGAGTTTGCTCAAACTTATGTCCATTGAGCCGATGATGCCATCCAAACCATCTCATCTATTGTTGCCCCCTTCTCCTTTTGCCCTCAATGTTTCCCACCGTCAGGGTCTTTTCCAATGAGTTGGCTCTTTGCATCAGGTGGCCAAAGTATTTATTGGAGCTTCAGTTTCAACATCAATCTTTCCAATGAATATTTAGGGTTGATTTCCTTTAGGATTGACTGTTTTGATCTCTTTGCAGTCCAAGGGACTCTCAAGAGTCTTCTCTGGCACCACAGTTCGAAAGAATCAATTCTTCAGCGCTCAGCCTTCTTTACCATAGTTTGACTATGTGGACCTTTGTTGGCAAAGTGATGTCTCTGCCTTTAAATACATTATCTAGGTTTGTCAAAGCTTTTCTTCCAAGGAGCAAGTGTCTTTTAATTTCATGGCTGCAGTTACCATCCACAGTGATTTTGGAGACCAAGAAAATAAATTATGTCACTGTTTCCATTTTTGGAGTTAAAGAAAGAACAAGCTTGTATCATTTAGGGCAGGTTGAAGCCGATGAAACACTTGTAGGTCTATTGATTCTCGACTATTCAGAGGGCATAAGTCATATCAGGACTGTTCTTAACCATGTCACACATCCCTTCATCAACTTATTATCCATTGAGACTGCACACCAGCTCCTTCCAAAGGACTTAGAGTAGTTGTGGGCAGTAGGAATGCTGTTTTCCTGTTCTTATCACTACTCGGCTCCACAGCTTCCTTACTTCATGGAAGCCACAGCCTTGGGCTTCAGAGGGGAGCCAGCTGAATTGGCAGGAGCCCATCAAAGGATGGGCTCATACCACAGCCATTTGCATTTTTCCAATTTTGGATCCCTGCTTCAGTAGACACATAGGACATTCTTGAAGGTATCTTGGCAACCCACCCCCATATTCATGCCTGAAGGTACCTAGTCCCAGGTTGACTAATCCACTCATCTACATTACATATGTTGGGTGACCATGGGATTTGCTGATTGTCTTCAACTCAGTGCAGCTCTTGGAGTTTTTCAGCATCTCAAGTTACATGAAGCATATGTTAGAATAAATCGACTGCCTTCTGCTACTGCGTTTTGGCTCTGCTTCCAGAGAACTTCTGAGTGAGAAAATGGAATATGCACTCAGTATGCAAGATCCTTTTCTCTTAACTGGACTTGAAGCAGAGAAAACAAGGAATTTGAACCTGACCCTGGTCCTTTGTGATCTGGCATGCTGGAAAAGAAAAGAGAACAGAAGCAAAGGGGAAAGAGTAGCACTGACAGGAAATTCTCCATGGGATTGGGATGTGATTTCAAGGGCCTTTACTTTAAAAAGTAGTCTCCTGTATGTTCTCTGATGCCTTTCCTAAGGAGGGAAGCAAGCCATTGCAATAGAAACTTGAACCTAAAACACAAGTATCTATATAATAGTTGTCTATTTCACTACCAGTGAGTCAGGCAGTGTCCTGGGCTCCCTCTGCCATAAAACTATGCACCCACTGATTCACATATAAGCTGAGAGGCTGGGGAGTCCAGGCAAATACAGCAACATCACATGGTTGCAGTGCTGGGGACCTGATTCAGGAGTAGAGGGTGGAGGAGCCACAGTGCAAGGAGAACAAGGTGCCCCCTGAAAAATAACCCAGCATAAGTGAAGAAGGTTTCTCTACCATGAAACTCAGCCAGTGGCCTGAGGCTGGAGAGGTCTAGCAGCCCTGAGCGCTCAGTAGAGGCTGTCATGGCCCTAGGTCTTGTTTATACTCTGGGCAGCTTGTGTCAATAATTTCTCTTGGAGAGAAAACAACTCTAAATCAATTCAGTTTTCACTTCCAGGCTCTACGAATTCGTGAGCTGTAGAGCTGTAACATTTGGGGGTCAGTTAACCTGAATTAGAACTTCTAATAGGGTACAACACACATGGAGCATTCTCCTTCTCCTCATGGTCTTGAAGTAGGAGTGACAGCAACCGGACCAGCTCAAAGCACTGGGACCTGGGGCCATGACACTGAGTAACAAGCAGTACTGACTTTCATGAACACTTAGAGCGCCCCCTAGGAAAGCCCAGAGGAATTCTTACATATAAGCAAATTTGCAAAGCACTGGAATCTCTGAATCTAGGCAGACAGGTTACATTAATGGGACTTAACTGAACTGTCTTCACCAGCTGTGTGACCCCATGGACTTTAGCAGGTCAGGCTCCTCTGTCCGTGGAATTTTCCAGACAAGAATACTGGAGTGGGTTGCCATTGCCTACTCCAGGGATCTTCCTGACCCAGGGACAAAATCCGCATCTCCTGCGTCTCCTGCATTGGCAGGCAGGTTCTTTACCACTATACCACCTAGGAAGCCCCAATTAAAAAGGAAACTGTTTTCCAGAATTCAGAGTGCCTTGTCTCTGGCCCTGATATGTGACTGGTCGCAGCCACGGTTCTCTCTCTGGCCTGTGGCTTTGGCCCATCCTTGATACACTCTTAGTGTCTCCTTGAGAATTGCTGTAAGGAGCCTAGCTCCCACCCTGATCACTGCTTCCTTGTTAATGTGCTAACTTTGTCTTCTCTCCCTGGAAGGCAGAGAGTTATGGAAGTCTGGGGCAGGGTTCTTGACCTTCCCCAGGAGGAGAAGAATATATCACAGAGGACCAAAACCATGTGGCCAGGTGGCTATCGAGCAACTCAAAAAAAAAAAAAAAAGAGCCAAGAATATTCCTGGAGCGTCAAGGAAAGTATCACATGCAAAGACAAAGGGTGTCAGAAGCAAAGCCAGGAGGGGTGTGGAGCTGGACGGAATCAGGTTTGAGAGGGTAGGAAGGGGAGAATTCCTGGGACACTGCAGAGTGGCAGGGGTCTGGGGTCAGGGAGCCCCCCAAGGCCAGACACCTCCACGTGGCCCAGGCTGCCCAAATGACACGCTCCTCTTTGCTTTGAATGCCCACTCTCACAAGCCCATCCGAGGACTCACATCAAACAACGCCTAACTATTACCTTACACTACCACCAAACCTGACACACACCTCTAATGTGCGAATATCACTGTGAACATCTCATTTATATTCAAATGATTCAAATTAAGAAAATAAAACAAAAAACAAAACACAAAAACAGTTCACCCATTTACTTCACCTCCCCCATTCCCATCTCCGGCTACCACCAATCCATTCCATGAGCTTGATGACATATTATTAACCTAGTTGATCCCCTCAGTTCCCATTAAGCAGTGAACTACCTGATGTCAAAGACTTTGTCTTCCCTTTTTTTAAATCTTGGCACTCAATCAGACCCTGACATGTGAAGACTCTGGAGAACGAATAGATGATTGGAAATGTGATAGATGGCAAAAGCATATCTAATTTAACTCCCCCCTTAAATCCCACAACCACAGCAAAGAGATTTAACATAAACAAATTGGGAAACAAGTAAACAAGCAGATAAACCTATTTTGAACTTTCAAGGGAAACAGCAATTTCTATTGTTCATCATGCAAACTACTAGTAAGTTCTTTGGACCTAACTACCTAATAAGCCAAACTATTAGGCATTTCTTTGTCCCTAGGGATAGCATGAATAAATGATTGAGACTCTAGGGGAGCCATAGATGAGAAAGTTTGGGAACTCCTACTGCAGAGGCAGTTTCCAGTTGGCAAGCCCATCTCACTGTTCAGAGTTTCCAGTAAGTTTTCTCCTCTTCTTTTTAAATATTAGCAGATAACTGAGCATATCAGACAACAGAGGAGAGCTTGTAACATGAAATACAGAGATAACACACACACAAACAGAAAGAAAACAACACCACCACCACCAACCAGGGATTGAACCCACAGCTCTTGCATCTTCTGCAACGGCAGGAGGATTCTCTACCACTGAGCCTCCTAGGAAAAGTTTCCTGCATGTCCATGAAAAAGGTTCTAACTATCTAAGGAAGAATTCCCATAGCATAAATTCCTATAGCATATTGGGATATTCCTATCCCAATACAAATCTTGGTCTTTGGATCTTATTTAAGTCTTCAATACAGTTCCACAGGTCAAAAGACAACAGCAAACAATAACTGCAATTCATGGCTGTAGGAACACAAATAATAACAATCTGAAAATCAAATATGCCTCCTTCATGTCAAACGACAACTATCATTTTATTTAAAAATTCTATTTTTGTAGATTAAAAACTGTGTCATCAGGCAATTATGGGTATATTTTTTCTATGTTCTAAGAAAAAATATCTATAAGAGGGTCATTTTGCTCTTTAGTTTTTTCATAGAATTGGACTAAATCATGGCAATTAGTGTAACGGAAATGTTTATAGCAATCTCTGATGGCAGTTCCACTAATGTAATGATTTAGCTCAAGCCCAGTAAAACATGAACATGTTTCATTAGGATGAATTGGAATCAAAAGCAAAGCAAGTTTTTGCTTACAGTAATTCAACATACATCATCTCATCAGCAATGCCAACTATAAAATTAAGGATATACAATTAGTCAATCAGACGGTTCCTGAATTAATTAATTAAGCAAAGAAAATCAGCAAGCAAGGACAGGACTACATCCAACAACATACTCACCCCTCTTGGAGCAATCCTTTCTGTTAATTTTTATCTAGTTATCCCAATAAATCACAGGACTAAATCTTCTCCACATGGCTTTAGCAATCAGGACACCTCCAGATCAGCTTTTGCAAAATTCTTACACAAGTAGTCACCACTTTGGAGAGAGCAATGGCACCCCACTCCAGTACTCTTGCCTGGAAAATCCCATGGATGGAGGCTGCAGTCCATGGGATCATGCAGAGTGATCCCTGGTAGGCTGCAGTCCATGGGGTCACGCAGAGTCGGACACGACTGAAGCGACTTAGCAGCAGCAGCAGTCACCACTTTGGTATCTCATAAACTCATCCTCCAAGAGGATAGCATAGCTTTGTTTCTACGTCTGAGAATTATTTGTTTTGTTGTCTGCCTGACAAAGCCATGCCCGTAATAATCCATGAAGGTTCATTCAACAGCTGCCAACAAAACTATGCTTAAACTCAGGGTTTAAAGTATTTCTCTGTTGGTAGGAATAAGAAGAAATTCAGTTACCTCGAGGCTTTGATTTCAAGACAAAGAGTATTACTGGAAATACAGAAAAACATTTCATAATGATTTAAAAAAAAAAGAATTGTATAATGTGAATGGTGGAGTCTAGGTACTAGGTATATGAGTGTTCACTGTGAACTTCTTTTAACTTTTCTGTACATTCGAAAAATTTTTAAAATATAATAATGGAAAATATATGGAATTTAAATATATGACAACAGCACAAGACAAAAAAGTGGTAAATTAAGTGAAAGTGTTCTTGAGTCTGTCCGCATAATAGGTAACAGTAAGAGTAAAATTCACAGTGGAATCAAATGTCAGAAATTCATATTGTAATTGCTAGGGTAAGCATGCTCAGTCATGTCCAACTCTGCCACCCTACGGACTGTAGCCTGCCAGATTCCTCTCTCCATAAGATTCTCCAGGCAAGAATCCTGGTGTGGGTTACCATTTCTTCCTCCAAGGGATCTTCTCGTGCCAGGGACTGAATCAGCGTCTCTTCTGTCTCCCGTATTGTCAGGCAGATTCTTTTACCACTGAGCCACCTGGGAGGCCAAAATAGATTAAGCACTAACAGAGTAATAGAAGCTACATAAACTAGCTGGTTGGCAGACAAGGGCTGGAATAATAACTTTTCAATCAATCTCAGTGAAAGTAAAATGGCTTCTGAGGTGGCGCTAGTGGTGAAGAACCTGCCTACCAATTCCGGAGACATAAGAGACTCGGGTTCGATCCCTGGATTGGGAAGATCCCCTGGAGAAGGGAATGGCAACCCACTGCAGTATTCTTGCCTGGAAAATCCCATGGACAGAGGAGCCTGGCGGGCTACGGTCCAAGAAGTCGCCAAGAGTCAGACACGACTGAAATGACTTAGTACGCAGCGCACAACTGAAAGTAAGAAGGAGGAAGAATCAAAAATAATGAGCTAAATAGTAAACAAATAGTAATATGGTAGATATAGCCCAAGTATATCAATATTTATTTTAAAATAACTAAATACTCCAAAGAAAGGAAAATGTTAATTAGACTCCATTTTTTAAAGTTCTTATGCTGGGTATAAAAGACATACCCTAAATATAAGGATACATATGATTATAAGAAAAAATGGGAAAGGGTGTACTAAATAAAACATAATCAAAAGAACTGGTGTAGGGAATTCCCTGGCGGTCCAGTGGTTGGGACTCCAAGCTTTCACTGATAAGGGCATGGGTTTGAACCCTGATTAGGGAATTAAGATCCCGCAAGCAGAGTGATGCAGCCAAAAAAATAAAATAACAATGTATACAGTGTTCAGAAATGAAAGATAAGATTAAGAAGTTTTTTAAAAAAGCTCATTATAATCCCAATTTTAAAAATATATGCTTATACTATGTTGTTGCTGCTGTTCAGTCGCCTAGTTGTGTTTGACTCTTTGTGACCCCAAGGACTACAGCACGCCAGGCTTCCCTGTGCCTTACAATCTCCAGGAGTTTGCCCAAGTTCATGTCCATTGCATTGGTGATACTATCCAGCCATTTCATCTTCTGTCATCCCCTTCTCCTCCTGCATTCAATCTTTCCCCACATCAGGGTCTTTCCCAGTGACTTGGCTCTTCCTATTAGGTGGCCAAAGTATTGGAGTTTCAGCTTCAGCATCAGTCCTTCCAACGAATATTCAGGGTTGATTTCCTTTAAGACTGACTGGTTTGATCTTCCTGCTGTCCAAGGGACTCTCAAGAGTCTTCTCCAGCACCATAGCTTGAAAGCATCAATTCTTTGGTGCTCGGCCTTCTTTAGGGTCCAGCTCTCATAACCATATGTGACTACAGAAAAGACTACATAGCCTTGCTTATACTATGTTATATATGTGTATATATACACACTATGTTGTATATATAATATATATACTATGTTATATATTTGCAAATAAAAGAAGATAATCACCAAAATGTGAATAGTGAGTGAGTGACAGGTATGGGTAATTTTTATTTTCTTCTTTGTATCTTTTCTGTATTTCCAATTTTAATTACCTTGACATACAATCACTCAAAATAATATTTAATTCTTGCTATGGTCTGAATGTTGCATTTCCCCACCCCCGCCCCACAAATTCCTATGTTGAAATCCTATTGCCCAAAGTGACATATTAGTAGGTGGCAGTTTTAGGAGATACTTAAGTCATGAGAGTGGAGCCCTCATGAAGGGGATTAGTTAGCTTATAGAAGAGGCTCCAGAGAGATTCCTACTCCCTTCTAACATGTGTTCATGCTTGTCCACAGAAAGAAGGCATCTTCTGTGAACCAGGAAGGGAGGCCTTCCCTAAACAATCATCTTGGCACCTTGATCTTGGACTTCCCAACCTCCAAAACTGTGAGAAGTGAATTTCTGTTGTTGTAAACTAATCATCTGTGGTATTTTGTCATAGCAGCCTGAAGAGTCTAAGATAATCTCCTCTTTAAAAAAGTAACAGTTTTACTCACTTAAAAGTATAAGGCACTAAGCTGATAAAAGAAAAATCAGAGACCAGGATTTACTGCTAAACGACACAGGACCAAGAAGCAACAGTTTGGTATTTAGATTAGGAAACCAATCTATACAGTAGTTGTTTTTTTTTAATTAAAAATATTTTCAATTTTAATTTAAGAAACAAGAATCATTCTTTAACATAGTTTCCAAAGGAAATCTACATTCATTATAAGGACAAAGCAAAGCATCCATGTTTTCATCATCCAGGAGGGAGTAGAATTTCTAGTGTTTTTCTAGTGCAAAGCACCAGAATCTGGCCATGTAACACAGTGTAACATTCCCGAGCAAGAAGTGTTCATGAAAAGTGGGGAGATCCGGGATGGGGAATATGTGTAACTCTATGGCTGATTCATATCAATGTATGACACAACCCACTGAAAAATAAAAATAAAAATAAAATTTTTTTAAATAAAATAAAATAAAAAAAAAAGAAAAGTGGGGAGATCCAGTTTCATTCCAGGTTCTGACTCCAACTATAAAGCCCTTACCCTGAGACATGGTGACAGCATTTTCTGACAGGACTGTGGACTAGAACTGGTGACAGAGAAAGGAGAAGAGTTTGAGGACTGAGTGAACAGAAGTGTCTCTGGGGATGATCTGGGGAAAGACAGGCAAAGGAAATGCCCTCTGGCTGAAACCGGAAAAAACCAGTGAGAGCAAAGAAGGTCGGGGAATGACAGGAAATGTATGGCATCCTGGTTCCTCACAAGCGAAAACATGGGGGGAGTGGGAGCAGTTTAATGCAAAGCCACAGACAGCTAAAAGCAGATTTAGAGAAGACACAGAATTTACCCAAGGTCACACAGTTGGTAAATAACTGAGCTGAGATATGAACAAAGCCTGTGATCTCCCCAGGGTCAAACACCTCCCAGGACACAGAGAAGGTCCCTCCCCCTCCAGTCCACACTGCCATGACCCCAAATGTGATTCTGAAGGCCCCTCACCTACAGCATGCCTCTTCCAGCACTCTGAAGACCACCATCTCAGAAGAAAACATGATTGAACAATTTCCCAACCAGGTGTTTGTAAAAAGAGGAGGAGAAAAATGGAGGAAAACCAAGGCAGTGTTAGAGTCTGTAATCAATGTCATCAGAGTTGTGGTCTTAAACCACTTAAGACTGCTCTCAAGGAACCGAAGACCTCCAATTTGCACAACATAGGGTGGGGGTGGGGCCTCATTCTGTGTGTCTATGTCCTCGGAAGTTGTGCAACACGCAGCCTTCTGAATGAATAAATAAGTTGAAATAATGCAAGAGCACACCACGGAATATTTCTCAAACATTTGCTTATTCTCAAAACATGCAACATGCAGATAAGGGGAGAAAAAAGAAAGAAGGGATGACAATTTATCTTGTCAGAGTACCTGCTGGAGACTGGTACCCTGTGAGTTTGCTGCCTAAGTAGGAAAGTGACTGTGTCCCAGGTCCTTGCAGCTCACTCTCCCAGAAGCATTAAAGGAAGTCCAGAGCTAACCAGAACTCTCTGCCTTGAGGACAAATGGCTAGGATGTCTGTTCTTAGATCCCTGCTAGATTCTCCTCACTTGAGGACCATGGGATGAGCAGATCGTCAGATATCTACGTCTCAATCCAAAATCACTGCCCTCCTCCACGTGGCACATTAGTTCCTGGATCTTGTGTCACTACCTGGCTTTTAACACTTTTTCTTCCAACCAGATTTCATTTCACTTTTCAAACTTGTAGCTTTCTGAATTAATCAGGTAATAAAAAGTGGTTGATACTTTTCCTCATTCATTTAATTAATTAACTGGGAGGGTGCATGGCTGGGCTGGGTCTTCGTTTAGGTCCAGGCTTTTTTCTAGTTTCAGCAAACAGGGGCTACTCCATGGTTGTAGTGCGTGGACTTCTCATTGCTGTGGCTTCTCTTGAAAGTTAAGACTTTCAACTTTCTCAACTTTTTCAACTCTTTAGTTGAGACTCCCTGGCTCTAGAACACGGGCTCAGTAGTTGTGGAACAGATGCTTTGTTGCTCCACAGCATGTGGGATCCTCCGGGATCAGGGATCTAACCTGTGTCTCCTGTATTGGCGGGAGGATTCTTTACCACTGAGCCACTGGGAAAGCCCTTTCCCTTGTTTTTTTAAAAATAAATTATGCTTAAGTGCATGAGCAATAAGCATATTCTTGTTGCATTTATTATGCCAAATAATACACATAATAATACCCAAAATACAATGTCTTCCTTGACCACCAGCCCCATCCCACTATCACTATCACCACTGAAGCAACATTATTCTTGGCTCAATTGGTAAAGAATCTACCTGCAATGCAGGACACCTGAGTTCAATTCCTGGGCCAGGAAGATCCCCCGGAGAAGGAAATGGCAACCCACTCCACTATTCTTGCCTAGAGAATCCCACGGACAGAGGAGCCTGGCAGGCTACAGTCCATGGGGTCACAAGAGTCGGACATGACTTAGCAACTAAACCACCAGAGGTAAAACACTATAATTAATCTTGGGTACCTTTCCAGACCTTTTAAAATACATCTAAAAGGTATACGTGCCCATAAACATGTAATTATATGGTGATATCTTTTACACAAATGGTGTCATGCCGTCCATATTGTTCTTCAACGTGTTTCATTCACTTAAAAATCTGTCTTGGAATTCTTTCCCTGGCAGCCTACCCAGATCTACTTCATTCCTGTTAACTGCTGTGTGGGTAACTGCTGCATGCATAGCCTGTGGTATCCTAGTTTATGTAACCACTCCCCTACTGCTTACAATTTTTCACTATCACAAACAATTCAATAATGAACATTCTTATATGTAAAACTCTGGGCACAGGCCCAAGTCTTTCTTTGAGGCCAATGTCTTTAAGTGGAGCTTCTCTAAATTATAACAGCTTCAATAAAATTGTTTTCCCCGCAAGGCCATACCAATTCACACTATCACTACTCATAAATGAGAGTGTATGTTTTTCCCAGTCTTCACTGCTACTGGACATTATTGGTTTATCCTGGAAACCCAATGGGCAATTTCATTTCCCTGAGTGAAGAAGCGTAAGGGTAAGCAGTGATTTTCAGCTGTCTTGTTTTCTTCGCTGTTTTCTACTTTTTTTAGTCTCCTTCTTTGATAGTTTTGTTTTTCCAATTAAATCCATGGCCCATCTGGAGTTTATTTTCACTGCATACTTTGGTACCAGGGAAAACTCTAATTTTATTTTATTTTTTCCAAATGGAAAGTCAGTAATCTGCCCATAATTTATTGAAGATTCCCTTTTTTCCACAGTGATTTAAACTTCCATCCAAAATCTTGTATGAATCTCCATTAATCATGGGCCAGTTTCACAACTCCCTATTCTCTCCCACTAATCTATTACTAAGCCAGGAACTGTTTTAACTACTAAAGCTTAACTATACATTTAATGCCCAATAGGGTGACATTGAATGTTTCGAACATTTTCTTTTCCAGATGAATTTCAGAACTAGCTTGACAAATTTTTCAAGAAAATTTCATTAGGGTTTATTTAGGTTTCCTTTCCTCTCATTTAGGAGAGTTTTGTAATTTACTTCATATTAATCTTACTTAATTCTTGGTGGATTTCTAAGTTTTTTGTTTCTTTTGTTTTCTGACTGAGCACATATATTTCAAGTTACATCTGATGTGACTTTATTGCACTGCCAATTAACTAGTGTTAATCGCTCAGTCGTGTCCAACTCTGTACGACCCCATGAACTGTAGCCCACCAGGCTCCTCGGCCCATGGGATTTTCCAGGCAAGAATATTGGAGTGGGCTGCCATTTCTTTCTCCAGGGGATCTTCCCAAACCAGGAATCAAATCTGGGTATCTGCCTTGTGGGCAGACTCTTTACAGTCTGAGCCACCAGGGAAGCCCAACTACTACCCTAACCACAATGCAAATAAAACTATTATTTTTGTAGTCTCCAAAACTCACCGATCTCCATTAAATTATTATAGGTCATGCCATTCAGTTTCCTGAGTCTACATTTTACAATTAATTTGGTCTATGAACAGGTAATGGAATAATCCATGAGAAAATTGCTAAAGCTTCTCGACTGTGGTTAGGAACTGGCAGAGCTGCTTTAAGAAATTTCTTGTCCCAAACCCCTTGTGTACCAGGCCCTCCACCTTCTTTCAACCAAAGCATCAGTGCTTTTGCTACTTCATACACAAGGGTTCTACATACCATTTCATTTGAAAGCAAACTCCCGGATGAAAAAAAAAATTTCTGTTTTGAAAATCACCGCCTTGTGGTATGAAACTCAGGAGACAATAGACTATTTGTTCAAAGTTGGAACAAATTCAGGCTGTTTCCTAAAGGAACGGCCGGCTGGGCCTGCAGAAATCCCTGGGACCCATTTCCTTATAGGTTTGTGGTCTACAGCCTACCATGTTTTCTCAGGCTGCCAAACCAGGCTTTACCCACCATCTCTGTTCTCTCAGTTGCTAAAGTCAGAAGATCTGCTTTCATTCAGCAATGTATTCTGAATCTTCGTCAGAGAGTCCAGTCTTTTCTTCAGCACCTACCAAAGGTTGACTGAGACCAGTGATATTTACAAAAGATTGTTTAAGGACTGTATAATCTAGTAATACATAGTCATCAAGGACTCTGAAGTTCTAGCCTTAGGTGGATTGGACAGATGGAAGCATAAATGTGTGGAGCTTTTGAATTCAGCTCCTAGAGAAATCACTTTTACTCACCTAAATATTTTGCTCTGGTTTTGAGCTAAGGTCATTCCAAGAGTTATGAATGAATGAATCAACAAGTGAATGAACAATCAAATTTAAAGAGAGTCAATTTGCAAAGCAGAAAACCATAGTTTTGTCACTGTAGGCAGCTCTACTTAAAAGTCTATTAGAAAAAGAACTAATTAAATTAGCCTCTTTTTCATTCAGTTAAATTCTGTAGTCAAAATAAAGAATAATTATCAGAAATATCTCAGTATTAGCTGGAAATTTTGTCAAGTACTGCAAAATATGCATTCAACATAGAAGCTGTTCTCAAATTGAGCATTATTTCTATCTTTAACAATCCAAGATGCTAAAACTTCAAAATGAGATATTCATGATCAAGAACTTGCTTTGTGAGTTATTTCACCAATTTTATGATTTATTAAAAATTTTGGATTTTGTAATGTAGATGTAATGAAAATTTCAGGATAGATTTACTTTACCACTTAGATCTTTACATTGAACTGCGTTTTTAAACTAAGTCGTAAAATAATGGTGTGTGGTCTGATGGCTACAGGAACTGTTCATTTCTTTCACTGTAGAAACGAGCCAGAATAGATTTTACTATTCACTTAATATTTTTTTTAAAAGTATTTCATGACACTGCTTACTCAGCTCTGACTGAAACAATTATTTCCCTACACACACAGAAGGGAAAGAAAGCAGGGAGGGGTAGTGAGAGAAAGGAAGCAAGTCCTTTCAACAATATAAAGATTGTATCATCCTGTGATACTCAAAGGACTATATGTTTTAAATGGATTCCTATATCATTATCATATGTATTCTATCATTATTATAACAGTCTAATAATGTTGTCTAGCAGGTTTATTTCCCAGAACTTTCTGCGGCTCAGGGAGACTCTGCTCTCTGAGTCATTCCCGTAACCTGCACCCTGCGTCATTCCACCCTTGCTTACAACAGCTCTGTTCCTGCCCTCTTAGGGGGAGTCCGGGGGAGGGGCAGGAATGACTGCATTTGTGCGGCTCTCCGGGCACTGGATCAAGACTGGTTGACCTTTTTGGTTTGTTTATAACGCAGAGTCCTCCAGATTATTTTCTAAGGATGACATATAAATTTTTAATATTGCATTATTTTAGCATGAAGCTTTATCAGGGTATGAGGAAGGAATTTTTCTCTAAAGAGCAAAACTTCGCTCTTTTTTATGTTTTATGGTAATGTTTTATGTTTTAAGTTTTATGGGGACCATTCATATTTTCCACCCAGTTTAGAGGGCTAATACTTAACCATTTCTGATAGATACTTGGTCTTGACATCTTTTGGTGCACACATAACCCATCACACGCCCAAGATCCTTGGGATCCAGCCTCTCCTGTCCCGGAAGTGAGTAAAGCCCCTACTTGGGGTTGGGTGGAGGCAGAGCACGAGGGACATGTAAATCAACAGGCGTGACGGAATTCTGCTGTCTTGTAATTTTTACTTCAGTATGTGCTGGTGGGGGTGGTGGAAAGAAAGGAAATGAAATCGCTCAGTCGTGTCCGACTCTTTGCGACCCCGTGGACTGTAGACCACCAGGCTCCTCTGTCCATGGGATTTTCCAGGCAAGAGTACTGGAGTGGGTTGACATTTTCTTCTCCAGGGGATCTTCCGGGCCCAGGGATCGAACCCAGGTCTCCCGCATTGCAGGCAGACACTTTACCATCTGAGCCACCAGGGAGGGGGAAGAATTCTGAAACATCTTAAAAACAAAATTCCTAACACATGGCCAAAGGATGGGATACTCACCCAGTCATGAACATTCCCTGACTCTGAAGGATGACAGAAACACACAACACAGTTAATCATCCTGTCTGCTTCCCTAATACTTTTAGGCTCATACAAGAATGTCTACAAAGTTTCCAGTAAAAGAAGCTGCAGATATTAATGACAGCCCTTTGGGAAGCCTTGCTCTAACTCCTCTATGGCCAAAATATCACCGAGCAAGACCTAGCAGATGGGTGGGGGTTCTGGAGGACAAGTCTGCCCACATGTGGCATGAGGCATTGTGCTTTCAAAGTGTATTACAATAGAAATTAACTAACTTCAAGGCCTTGAGGAAATGAAATCAGTCATTATAGGGCTTTTTTCAAGGAATAATGGATCATTAACAGTCAGACTAAAGCATCTCCAAGATCTGCTGAACTGACTGGGTTATGGAGCTGAAGTGGTAAATGTATATGCTCTGTTGCCAGTATGTCATTTTTTCCCACATAATCAGATAAGCCTGTCCATCAGAATAGCACTGACCCTCCAATATTGTGTGATACAAACTGCTCATATAGGCAGGCGCCCTGCAAAACCTGAGTGGGATTCCTTCACACCTTAGGGCAGGTCTAGTCATTGAGTCCCTTAAATGTTATAAAAGCAGATGAAGTACTCCTGAAAAGGAGTTATAATTTCAGTTTATATCTTAATTTGGGCTTAAATCTATGAGCTAAAGAAGTTCTTAGAGACAAGTTTAGGAACCTGCCTTATACAAAATTTTTGGTATAGGGAAATGCTTTCTGGTCATCAAAAATTTTCAAGTGGAGTTTTGAAACTGAATCCATTCTGAATTGGAGACTATCTGTATCACTCTATGTATATACTGTAGAACTCATAAACACAGTCAGTTACTCCATGAATTTCTCACTGTAAATCATTTTGGAAACAATGCAAAGGGAACACCATGTGTACATTTCTGTGTCTCATTCATTGATTCATCACGATGCCTCATAACACCTGGTGCAATACGTCGCCCATAGTAGACACTCAACAAATATTTGCTGGTGAGCATTTTTACCTAGACAGTCTTCATTCTGTATTTTTCTTCAAATAACAGATGTTTATTGGAGCTTCATAGCTAATTGAGTTGAGTTCTTTTACTAAGAAAACAAAATGAGAAAGTTCTTACAAAACACATGAGAATATTTTCCTCAAGAAATTCTTCTGGCTTCATGATCTCGTCAGAACTGCCAATGTTTTCCTTGTAACTCAACAACAATAACAAAAATGACACAGCCATCCATAGCACTAAAAAATGGTTTTAAAAAATAAAAAAATACAGTGGGAAAATGACAACAAATCTGAAAATGATTTAAGGACTCTCTCACTTCTTCATCTTTGTTTTGTCTGTCTTTTTTTGTCTTTTGTCTGTGAGTGTGTCACACTCACAACATGAACACACACACACACACACACACGCACCACCCCCACCCCCCGCCCCCGCCACCCAGTTCCATCTGTCAGGAATCAAGACAGTGGGGGGTGTGTGATTTAGGTCAGTGTGAGCAGAGTGAAAATTGTCAGCCATTTCCAAAACAGGCATGTGCTAATGAGAAAGGGGGGAGCCATTTCCTCAGCCAAACAGAAATTGAATTGCTGGTTCACTTAACTGTGTATTTCAGTCATAAACTTAACCAGTGAGTAATTTTCATACTCAGTGTGAAAACCAACATTTAAAGACTGCTGTGTGCACATATTTACCATTTATGCAAACATCTATTAAGACTGTCTAGAGGATATCTTGTATCTCCTATGTGTTAAGTGTCAATGATTATAAAACATCATTCTTCTTGTTGTTTGGTCAATAAGTCATGTCTGACTCTTTTGCAACCTCATGGGCTATGGCCCACCAGGCTCCTCAGTCCATGGGAATTCCCAGGCAAGAATACTGAAGCTGCTGTTTCCTTCTCCAGGGTGTCTTCCCAACCCAGGGACTGAACCTGTGTCTGCTGCATTGGCTGGCAGATTTCTTAACCACTGAGCTACCTGGGAAGCCCATATAACATCATTAGAGTTAGCAATATTATGTGGTCTCCATAAAGTAAATGAACTCTACTTTTCTTGACGAATCCATGATTCCATCATTTAAGTAGACTCTTTCCAAACCAACATTTGTGATATGTTTTTAAAATATATTACACATGCTGGTAACAACAACAACAAAAAAATCACCTCAAATAACTAAAATGCATCTTCTGAAATCAACACCCCTCCTTGGGGGTTTCTGCAGGTCAGTGTTGTCATGGTTGAGCAGAAAAGATAGCTATCGGCTCTTCCTCTCCACACCACCAAATGGAGAGGTTGCCGCTGTCTGGTGTCTTCACACAACAAGGACACCTTGCTGTCCTCAGAAATGTGACCGAAGAGTCTGTGCCTTCATCTTTGTGGTGTATATCATATTTAAATGCACCAAGAGAACTTTTTTCCTAATTTTTATTGGCGTGTGGTTGATTTACAATGCTACATGTACATATATATTCACCCTTTTTAGCTTTTTTTTTTAATACAAGTCATTACAGAGCATTCAGTAGAGTTCCCTGAGCTATACGTTAGGTCCTTAGTAGTTATCTGTTTTACATCTAGTAGCATATATGTCAGTCTCAATCTGCCTAAACAGGATCAAGAGAACGTGATACTGTATTTAAGCATACTCTCTCCTGAATAACCTTTGCTCATATACCTTCTATATATAGAATTTAATTATCAGGTTATCCTAAAGCATATATTCTGAGAGTTCTTTCATTGTAAATCTTCCTGTTGCTGCTGCTGCTGCTAAGTCGCTTCAGTCGTGTCCGACTCTGTGCGACCCCATAGACGGCAGCCCGCCAGGCTCGCCCATCCCTGGGATTCTCCAGGCAAGAACACTGGAGTGGGTTGCCATTTCCTTCTCCAATGCATGAAAGGGAAAAGCGAAAGTAAGGTTGCTCAGTCGTGTCCAACTCCTAGCGACCCCATGGACTCCAGCCCACCAGGCTCCTCCGTCCATGGGATTTTCCAGGCTAGAGTACTGGAGTGGGGTGCCATTGCCTTCTGAAACTGTAAATCTTGGCTATCTCTAATTTTCATACAAAAGGGCAAACTGTAGGTCAGTGTCCCAGTTTTCTGGCTTTAATGATTATCAAGATCATGCTTGTGTCTTACCTCCACTGGTGTCATTCCCAGTCTTCAATAATAGAGAGTCCTTCTCACAGATGAAAGGCATTGAGACAAAAGCCACTGAGTTATCACTCCAGAAACCACTCCCAAATAACAGCCAGCACTAACTTGCTGCCCCAGCTGGCAGGGAACACCTACTCGTACCATCACCACCTTTCACCTGTGGTGGAAAAGGAAACAGCCGACGAGAGAATGAGAGGACCCTTGCCCAGGTGTTCACGCTCTCAGAGTAAGATGGCAGGCCTTGTGAAGACAGCCACGTTCCTGGACGGTTCCTCTGCTTCAGCTACTCTCAGGATATCCCCACCTGAAACCTTATTCCAGCATTCCACCCAGTCCCTCAGGAAGACAATCCTCCCTTCAGGGTCCTCTCTTCCCTATTCTCTCTGTGCTGCAGCTTCAAAGATTCCCCTGGCCCCACCTCCGAGATTCTCATTCCATCTTCATTTTTCATTCCTGCTCTGGCATAATTTCCAAGACTCTGCTTCCAGATCCATCAGTTCTAAGCAAGCAGGAACTTTCAAAAACTGACAATGATGCTCCAAAGCATGGAGCTACAAACATGTTTCATCTTCACTAATCTACAACCAACTCCAGAAATGTAGTGAATTCTCTAAAACAAATACTTTAATTTTATGGTAACATAAAAAAAAATAGAATGAATGAAGTTATGGACTGAATTGTGTCCTCCCTCAAATTTACCTGTTCGATCACTAACTGCCCCTTCCACTCCCACCATATGAGGACCCAACAAGAAAGTGCTGTGTCCAATCCAGGAAGAGAACTCGCCAGAATTCAACCATGCTGGCACCCTGATCTCAGACTTCCAGCCTCCAGAACTGTGAGGAAATAAATTTGTGTTATTTAAGCCACCCAGTCAATAGGATTTTGTTACAGCAGCCTAAGGTGACACAGACTACCACACAATTGCACTCATCTCACACGCTAGTAAAGTAATACTCAAAATTCTCCAACCAGGCTTCAGCAATATGTGAACCATGAACTTCTAGATGTTCAAACTGGTTTTAGAAAAGGCAGAAGAACCAAAGATCAAATTGCCAGCATCCTCTGGATCATCGAAAAAGCAAGAGAGTTCCAAAAAAACATCTATTTCTGCTTCATTGACTATTGACTTTGACTGTGTGGATCTCAGTAAACTGTGGAAAATTCTAAAAGAGATGGGAGTACCAGACCACCTGACCTGCCTCTTGAGAAATCTGTATGCAGGTCAGAAAGCAACAGTTAGAACTGGACATGGAAAAACAGACTGGTTCCAAATAGGAAAAGGAGTACGTCAAGGCTGTATATTGTCACCCTGCTTATTTAACTTATATGCAGAGTACATCATGAGAAACACTGGGCTGGAGGAAGCACAAGCTGGAATCAAGATTGCCGGAAGAAATATCAATAACCTCAGATACGCAGATGACACCACCCTTATGGCAGAAAGTGAAGAAGAACTAAAGAGCCTCTTGATGAAAGTGAAAGAGGAGACTGAAAAATTGGCTTAAAGCTCAACATTCAGAAAACTAAGATCATGGCATCCGGTTCCATCACTTCTTGGCAAATAGATGGGGAAACAGTGGAAACATTGGCTGACTTTATTTTGGGGGGCTCCAAAATCACTGCAGACGGTGATTGCAGCCATGAAATTAAAGGACACTTACTCTTTGGAAGGAAAGTTATGACCAAAGGTCCATCTAGTCAAGGCTATGTTTTTTCCAGTAGTCCTGTATGGATGTGAGAGTTGGATTATAAAGAAAGCTGAACACCAAAACATTGATGCTTTTGAACTGTGGTGTTGGAGAAGACTCTTGAGAGTCTGTTGGACTGCAAGGAGATCCAACCAGTCCATCCTAAAGCAGATTGGTTCTTTGGAAGGACTGATGTTGAAGCTGAAACTCCAATACTTTGGCCACCTGATGCGAACAGCTGACTCTTTTGAGAAGACCCTGATGCTGGGAAAGATTGAGGGTAGGAGGAGAAGGAAACGACAGAGGATGAGATGGCTGGATGGCATCACCGACTCAATGGACATGGGTTTGGGCAGACTCTGGCAGTTGGTGATGGACAGGGAGGCCTGGTGTGCTGCAGTTCATGGGGTCACAAAGAGTCAAACACGACTGAGCAACTGAACTTAACTGAAGTAAATGACAAGCTATCAAAACTTCAAAAGGTACTAAAGCCCTGTCCTGAGACTTACCAGATGCAAATTCTATCATGATCTCCTCAAATATGAGTTAAAACTCTTACCACTTTAGGATTGACTGGCCAACTGATTCTTCAGTTCTAAAATGTGAGTGAAACATATGCAATATTAATAAATCAAACAAAATTATGGAACCTGCTTCAGGCATGGTGTAAAATATATAATTCACTTTTCTCAACATATTCTGATTATGTAAACTATTAAGATTGATAAAGACTTAGTTATGGGTACTATATCAGCTTGGGATAAGAGTAGAAATGGATTGCTTTGATTTCAAGAGAAGACAATTAAGCTGAATGCCTTTACATGACAGGGCTAGCTCTTCATCTGTTCTGGAAGTTTTCCCTGTCCTCTCCTTTTGGCCTCACCCTATGCACATACCCACACACATACACTCTCCATCACACCCTCAAACTACCCACACATAAGAATATCTGGGTCTTCAGAGACAGAAAGTAGATTAGTGATTGCTTCAAGCCAAGGGCGGGGTGGGAAACATAGGAAATAATAGCTAAAGGGTAGAGGTGATGAACTGTTCTACAGTGGAGTCTGGTAACAGTTGCACATGTCTGTGAATATACTAAAAACAACTGAATTGTATTCTTTGAGTGAGCGAATTGCATGATATAAAAATACAATTCACTTATAACTGAATTAAACTCAATAAAGCTGTTGTTGGGCTATATCTGGGTTAAAGTTGCAGGTCTACTTTTGGGGATGGTGGATGGGACAGAAAGAAGGATACAGACAGAAGAACAGAGCTGAAGTCATGCCTTGTGGCCTGGACTTGACAGTAAGGAAACACGGGGTCGTGGCCGTAGTCCTCAGGTTGATTTCCTCATTGAACCACCCTCTTTGGAGGGCCAGGTCACACCAGCAGGGTCATGCAAGTTTCTTCTACCTCATGCAGAATGAAAATTCCTTCCCCTTCCTCCATCCCTCCCCCAGACAACTGCATCTTTGTCAGAGCCTGACTTCAGAAGGGTTTGACTAGCATAAATGATCATAGAGATGGAGGAAGAGGAGTGAATCATGTCTTAGAAACCTGGGGACATTAAGCCAGCTGCAGGGCCCTGGGCTGGCCTCTCCAGCAGGAACACATTAACATGCAGATCTGACAGAATGGTTTCCCCTTGGCCTTGCAACACACCTCCTGCCTGATTCCTATCCAAAATTCTAATTAATAGAATTCATATTTTCACACAGCTCTGGCGGTTTGAATATGCAAGTGCCTATTCAATGCTCCAAAGACCCCAAGCACCCTTTCAGTGCACATGGCCCTATACAAGGGCTCCTGAAATGCAGACGCTGTCTCCCTCGCTGTCACCATCACGAGAGCATGGCAGCTGCGCGCCCCAAAGCCAGAGAAGTGGGTTCTGCGCACACAAGACATGCCTCAGCTCCCATCCACCATCTGCCTGGTTGGTGGGTGCGCAGCCTCGGCCCAGACAGACAGCTGCCCCTGACAATGGGGGAAACAGCAGCACTTCCTTCATGCCTTTGGCAAAAAGAAAAAAAAAATTCTGCAGAAAGAATATGTAAAATTGCTGCAAATTTTGGATGCAACTGCTATTATGCCTCCTCACAGCTAAATGATCCCACTCACAAGGATGGGTTCTGTTTAGCAACTGTAACAATTAGGCGCATTTATACAGAATAAGACACTAACAAGGCTAAAAGACTATTGTCCTGGACAAAGGGTTCCTCTCATATGCTCTTCCATAATAAATGATACCTTTAAAAAGAAAAAGACTCTTTCAAAACCCTTCTTTTAAGTAAAAAGACTGTCACTAATTACTTTGTTGTGAGCACAAATAAAAATTACTTTCTTCAAAAATTCTGACTCTAAATAAATTACTCTAGTCAAAAAGATGTACTCAATTAATTCTTTATTAAGGGTGTTGTAGAATCTAAGTGATTGTTCTCAGTGCTACGTAATAAAGTTAGACAGAGCCAGGAAAACATTTATCACTTAACTAAGTAATTAGAGTATTTACTTTTAAAAAGTTCTAAAAGTTTTAAAAAAAAGACTCAAGGATTATTTATACAAGTCAAGTCTCTGAAGAAATGGGAAAATACACACAAATATAGCTGTAAAGAACATTTCTTTTTTAAGGAAAAAAACACCCATATTTTCAAAAATATCATTTGAATCCCTAGACAGTGACCCATCACAGCCCAAGCTCAGGTGTCTCCTTCTTGGTTACCCATAGTTTCATCAATGCACAGATGCTTCAGTGAGGTTCTCACAGTTGTGAACTTTAGCACTTTAGCTGAAATAACTCAGATGGGAATTGGGGGGTGGGGTGGGGCGTGGAGTACAAACCACGTCCTAGAAGAAGTGGCACATAATCCAAAATGGAAACCATTTGGGGGATTGCTAGATTACAGATCCATCCAAATCAGTTAGAATTATGTTCATCTGTGAGTAAAAAGAAACTCTTTCAGATTCACAGCTAACAATGGCTTAAACAAGATAGAAGCTTATTTCTCTTCCTTGTAAAAGGATGTAGAAGCAGGAATTCCAAACTGGTTTGATGACTTCATGTCACTGGCAGGGAGCTAGCCTCCTCCTATTAAGCTGCTGCTATAATGTCTTCAATATATCTCACTGTATAGTGCATGATAGCTGCTTAGACTCCAGCCATCTTATCCACATTCCAGCCAGCCGAAGAAGGAAAGGAAGAGGAACATGACCACTCCCTTTAAGGCTGCCCCCTGGAAGCTGCACACAACATTCCACTGGCCAGATGGAAATGGTCCTAATAACTGCAAGAAGGGCTGGAAAACGGAGTCTTTATTCTAGGCTTCCAGGCACCTAGCTATTACTAAGGAAGAAGGGAAGAATGGATACTGGAAAAGCAAACAGCTGTCCCTCTCACAGCATCTGAGAAACAACTGCTGCTAACTATGAGGCTCCATCCTGCAATAATTTAGAGTTTCAGTATTCTTTCAATATTCTTTCCAGTCAAACTTTACTAAAAATGCCAACTGGTCTCCTTATAGCTATTGATCATGTACCTCTACCAAAAGATGCTTGAGCATCTCCCCATTCATTTATGTTTATTTACGAAACACTTATATAATACTGTACTAGCATATGTGGAGAAGGCAATGGCTACCCACTCCAGTACTCTTGCCTGGAAAATCCCATGGATGGAGGAGCCTGGTAGGCTGCAGTCCATGGGGTCACTAAGAGTCGGACACGACTGAGCGACTTCACTCTCACTTTTCACTTTCATGCATTGGAGAAGGAAATGGCACCCCACTCCAGCGTTCTTGCCTAGAGAATCCCAGGGATGGGGGAGCCTGGTGGGCTGCCGTCTATGGGATCGCACAGAGTCGGACACGACTGAAGCGACTTAGCAGCAGCAGCAGCAGCATATTCATGTTCTAAAACACAAAAATAGAATCAAAAGAAGAGGTTTAAAATACATAAGTAGAATTTCCTTATAATTTTCTTTCCATGTCCCAGAGGACTGACTGTCTTGTGAACCCCACTCAGGGTGACCGCACTGGTCTGTCTGCCATTTGCAGACCCTGTTCATTGAGCCAGTAGTTTAAGAGCTCCACCATTCTTCCTGGGCCTTAGAAGACAATGACTAACTAACCACACCCCTGCCCTCAGGGAGCTGGAGTTCTAGGAAAAGGGGAGAGGTATTTAGGTGAATTCTGGGATGCTCTGTCCAGATTCCCCTGACAGGAAGGGCTGTTGCAGCAAGGTTTTAGGAGTGCTGTGGGCGGAGGACCACCAGCTGTCTAGGGCCTGCTCAACAGTAGAGAGCCCCACCCAAGGGTGTGCCACGTCCAGCGACTGACTCCTGTGTGGGCACAAAGGCCACCTCCAGAGCTCCCCGGGGCTCAGCCAGGCTGTCCCTGGCCTGGCTAGGCCTGAACTCTCACTCTGCCCCTCAAGCTTCCTCCTACCTTCTTGCCACAGACACTGATTTCAATGGAATGCAGACATGTTAACATGTCCATGATACCATATTACCAACAGCATAGTGAAATCTTTCAAGTGCATTCTGTTAGAATTCAGGGAAGGCATGGATAACGGGGTGCTCCCATTGGCTTGGGGCACCTCAGTCTGCTGGCGTGGGTGGGTGGAGGGGGGCAGGGAGAATGAATGTGGCAGAAGGAAGGTTATGTTTTAAAACTTCTTAGGGGAGGTTTAGCCTCAGACCAAGTCTGAACAACTCGTGGCAATGCCAGGATGGGAAGAGAAAGAGCAGAGCATTCTTGGCGAAAGATGCAGCGTGAACACCAACCAGCAAAACCACATGGCATGTTTGGAGAACCCGCAAATTTATGTTATGTCTAGATCACAAATAACTAAAGAAGTAACAGAGACCAGTTGATGGTATTTCTCGTGACATTCTAATGAGTTTGGACTGTATATTCCAGGTTCCTGCTACTGGGAGTGTGTTCCCTGTAACGGGAACAACCCCGTCACCTGAGAGCTAACAGTTCAACTGCAGAAGCGTAAGCCCCACCCCCAGACTTACTGACTCAAACTCTGCATTTTAACAGACTCCTGGGGAGGAGCCTGGCTGGCTACAGCCCATGGCATCTCAAAGAGTCGGACATGACTGAGCAACTTAGCACAAGCAGAGTATAGTATGATTTGGGGCTTTCCAGGTGGCGCTAGGGGTGAAGAATCCTCCTGCTAACGCAGGAAATGTAGGAGACGAGGGTTCTATCCCTGGATTGGGAAGATCTCTGCAGGAGGAAATAGCAACCCACTCCAGTAGTGGCAGAGAGTCTGACACCACTGAGCATCTGAGCATGAGCAATATAATTTGAGTAGCATGATTCTAGGCCACTGACACCCAAAGTATTGTGCACAAAATAGTCTACTAGGGGTCTGGGAAGAAAATAGTTGAAATACCTATTATTATTACTCATCTTATATTTTAAAGTCTACTTCAGCATATTTATATCCATTATAGCGTATCAGTACAATGCTACCTACATATAATTTACAAATAAATGCATACATAAATTGGGTGCATGTTCAGAAACGTCTGGAGACCTCCCCTCACTCTGGGCAACAGGAAGGCACTGAAGGGTTTTATGCTGAAAGGGTCATGATCAGATTTATTGCTCAACAGTTGACCTGGAAGCCAGTAGCATGGTAAGCTGATTGGAGGAGGGTAAGACAGAGGGTGGGGAGATCTGTTAGGTTTTTTGGTCAGGGAAGATTTTTTTAGACTATTTTTAAAAGCAGTTTTAGATTCACAGCAAAATTGAGAGAAAAGTACAGATGTCTTTCCATATGTACCTTGCCCCACATGCATAACCTTCCCCTTTATCAACATCACTCACCAGAGTAGTACACCTGTTACAACTGATGAATACATCATTATCATTTATCCAGAGTTTGTTAGGATTCACTACTAGTGTTGCACTAGTTTCATAGGTTTGAACACAAGTGTAGTGACAGGACGTAACACAGAGTACTTCCACTGTCCTAAAAGTCCTCACACCCTACCTGCCAACACCCTGACAACCTCTGTCCCTTCTTCTGTGTCCATAATTTCACCTTTTCCAGAATGTCATATAGTTGGAATCATAAAATATGAAGCCTTTACAGATGAGTAATATGCATTTAAGTTTCTTTCATGGCTGGATAACTCATTTCTTTTTGAGTTCAGTTCAGTCACTCAGTCCTGTCTGACTCTTTGCAACCCCATGGGCTGTGGCATGTCAGGCCTCCCTGTCCATCACCAACTCCCAGAGCTTACTCAAACCCATGACCATCAAGTCAGTGATGCCATCCAACCATCTCATCCTCTGTTGTCCCCTTCTCCTCCTGCCTTCAATCATTCCCAGGATCAGGGTCTTTTCCAGTGAGTCAGTTCTTTGCACCAGGTGGCCAAAGTATTGGAGTTTCAGCTTCAGCATCAGTATTTCCAATGAATATTCAGGACTGATTTTCTTTAGGATGGACTGGTTGGATCTCCTTGCAGTCCAAGGAACTCTGAAGAGTCCTCTCCAACAAAACAGTAAAAGCATCAATTCTTCAGCACTCAGCTTTCTTTACAGTCCAACTCTCACATCCATACATAACTATTGGAAAAACCATAACCTTGACTAGATGGACCTTTGTTGGCAAAGTAATGTCTTTGTTTTTTAATATGCTGTCTAGGTTGGTCATAAGCTTTCTTCCAAGGAGCAGGCGTCCTTTAATTTCATGGCTGAAATCACCATCTGCAGTGATTTTGGAGCCCCCCAAAATAAAGTCAGCCATTGTTTCCATTGTTTCCCCATGTATTTGCCATGAAGTGATGGGACCAGAGGCCAGGATCTTAGTTTTCTGAATGTTGAGTTTTAAGCCAACTTTTTCACTCTCCTCTTTTACTTTCATCAAGAGGATCTTTAGTTCTTCTTTGCTTTCTGCCATAAGGGTGGTGTCATCTGCATATCTGAGGTTATGGATATTTTTCCTGGCAATCTTGATTTCAGCTTGTGCTTCATCCAGCCCAGCATTTCTTTAATTTAAGTCTGAACTTGACAATAAGGAGTTCATGATCTGAGCCACAGTCAGCTCCCGGTCTTGTTTTTGCTGCCTGTGTAGAGCTTCTCCATCTTTGGCTGTAAAGAATATGATCGGTATTGACCATCTGATGATGTCCATGTGTAGTCTTCTCTTGTGTTGTTGGAAGAGGGTGTTTGCTATGACCAGTACGTTCTCTTGGCAAAACTCCATTAGCCTTTGCCTGGCTTCATTCTGTACTCCAAGGCCAAATTTGCCTGCTACTCCAGGTATCTCTTGACTTCCTATTTTTGCATTCCAGTCCATTATCATGAAGAGGACATCTTTTTCAGGTGTTAGTTCTAGAAGGTCTTGTAAGTCTTCATAGAACCATTTGACTTCATTTTCTTCAGTGTTACTGGTCGGGGCATAGACTTGGACTACTTTGATATTGAATGATTTGCTTTGGAAATGAACAGAGATCATTCGTTTTTGAGATTGCATCCAAGTAGTGCATTTTGAACTCTTTTGTTGACTATGATGGTTACTCCATTTCTTTTAAGGGATTCTTGCCCACAGTAGCAGATATAATGGTCATCTGAGTTAAAGTCACCCATTCCAGTCCATTGTAGTTTGCTGATTCCTAAAATGTCGATGTTCACTCTTGCCATCTCCTGTTTGACCACTTTCATTTTGCCTTGATTCATAGACCTAACATTCCAGGTTCCTATGCAATATTGCTCTTTACAGCATCGGACTTTACTTCCATCACCAGTCACGTCCACAACTGGGTGTTGTTTTTGCTCTGGCTCTGTCTCTTCATTCTTTCTGGAGTTATTTCCCCACTGATCTCCCATAGCATACGGGCATCTACCGACCTGGAGAGTTCATCTTTCAGTGTCCTATCTTTTTGTCTTTTCATACTGTTCATGGGGTTCTCAAGAATACTGAAGTGGTTTGCCATTCCCTTCTCCAGTGGGCCACATTTTGTTGGAACTCTCCACCATGACCCATCTGTCTTGGGTGGCCCTACAGGGCATGGTTCATAGTTTCATTGGGTTAGACAAAGCTAACCATGGGATCAGATTGGTTAGTTTTCTGTGATTGTGGTTTTCATTCTGTCTGCCTTCTGCTGGAAAAGGATAAGAGGCTTATGGAAGCTTCCTGATGGGAGAGACTGACTGAGGGGGAAACTGGGTCTTGTTCTGATGGGCGAGGCCATGCTCAGTAAATCTTTAATCCAATTTTCTGTTAATGGGTGGGGCTGTGTTCCCTCCCTGTTGTTTGACCTAAGGCCAAACTATGGTGGAGGTAATGAAGATAATGGTGACCTCCTTCAAAAGGTCCCATGCATGCAGTTACCCCAACCCTGCAGCAGACTACTGCCAACCCACACCTCTGCTGGAGACTCCTGGACATTCACCAGCATGTCTGGATCAGTCTGTTAGCACTAAATAATATTCCATTGTCTGGATGTATCACTGTTGATTGATCCATTCATCCACTGAAGGACATGTTGGTTGCTCCTACCTCTTGGAAGTTATGGAAAAAGCTGCTATAAACATCTACATTTAGGTTTCTGTATGGATATACGTTTCCAAATCCTTTGAGGCAAGAATACTGGAGTGGGTTGTCATTCCCTTTTCCAGGGGATCTTCCCAAACCAGGTATCGACCCAGGTCTTCAGCACTGCAGGCAGATTCTTTACCATCTTTACCACCAGGTACTTAACCAATAAAGTTGGGAAGAACTGTACCTTGATAATATTGAGATTTTTATTCATGAACAGGAAATATCTTTCCACTTATTTATTTATTTCTTCTTTGATTTCTTTCATCAGAGTTTTGTAGTGTTCCACATACGGATCTTATATATATATTGTTAAATTTATGTCTGAGTATTTTATTTGGGGGGGGGGGGTACTAATGTAAATGATTGGAAAAGGCAATGGCAACCCACTCCAGAACTTTTGCCTGGAAAATCCTATGGACTGAGGAGCCTGGTAGGCTATAGTCCATGGGGTCACAAAGAGTCAGACACGACTGAGCAACTTCACTTTCACTTTCACAATGTAAATGGTGTTTCATTTTAAATTTCAAATTCCATTGTTCATTGCTGGTATATAGGAAAGTGATTGGCTTTTATATAGTAACTTTGTATTCTGTAACCTTTTTATAGACACTTATTAGTTACAGGAGATATTTTGGTCAATACTTTAAGCATAATGATCCAGTAGTAATCATATCACCTGAAACCAAAGACTATTTTATTTCTTCCTTCCCAATAAGTACGTTTTTTTTTTAATTTCCTTTTCTCACCTATTGCATTAGCAAGGACTTCCAGAATAATACTGAAAGTTGTACCTGATCTTAGTGGGGAAACTTTGAGTTTCTAACCATTAAGTATGATGTCAGCTGTAAGTCTTTTTAATCTTTATTAAGTTGAGAAATTTCTCCTCTATTCCTATTTTACTGAGACCTGTTGGGTTTTTACATACAATGACTAGTATTGAAAACATGTCCCATGAAGGGAAAGGAGACTTTGGACTCTCAATGTCCATTTGGAGAAAAACAAGAGCACCTCAGTGTCAAGAGGTTCCGTTATATGTCAAGAGCAGTTCAGTGCTGTTTAATGGACAGACAGCTTCCCACAGGCACTGCAGGACTTCTTTCACGTGAGCTAGATCACAGCAAGTTATTGGGTCTCTCTCTCTCTGCCTCAAAATTTCAATTTGCCTGTTTAAGAGTCAAGGACAGAGCACTGACCTAATTGCTTCACCCCATCATTGCTGTGTGTTTTTGCATAACCTCACCAGCTCCCTTCTTTGTTCACCTGGAGGTTATTCCTGACCTGAGAGAGCTCTCTAATATTTCTGCCATTGAGGCATTCAATTCAATTCTAACATTCCTTGCTTGAGGCAGCGAGAAACACCCCAGGCTACTGTCCAGGAGCAGCAATCTCTGCCCCAGGTCCTCCCTCTCTTGGTAGAAGCTCAGACATGTTGAGCATGAAGGTACTCTATCTAGATTGCTACAGTCCATGGGATTGAAAAGAGGCAGACTTGACTTTGCAGCTAAACCACTCTACCTAGATTAAGGGGACCAGGGAATGGCGTTTCTTACCAGTTTCTTGCCCCATACCACATGCCAGCCTCCACACAGTGCTTTGAAATATTCTAAACATTCCTAGGCTAAAGCCAAAGATTAATCTAAACAGGGGTGAAAACAAGCATGGCCCAGACTCCCGCCAATTGGAATGGATGCCAGCCTGGCTGGGGCAGGCCTGGCAGCCCCTTGTTGGGGCAGGCATTGGTCCTTTGGTTGCTGGATGGCAGAGTGGGCTGGAAGGTCTCAGGGAGGGATCTGAGGGGGCTGCACAGGGCGGGGCTCCAGGAAGAACTTTTTACCTGCAGGTGAGCAAATATTGCCATGTATAACCACCAGTGCAGCCATTCTAGTGTATACCATTTGAAAGATCAGCCTAAATAGATGAGTAGCATTTGGCTATTTTATTAAAGTTTTCCCCCATCTTCTCTCTTTTCTTAGGCATGAGACAGAGCGTGCCCCAGCCCACAGCCCACTGTATGCTTTGCTCTCTAGAAAGATTACTAAGGAAACTAAATACACACATAACTACAGAACCTTTCTTAGAAGTGTCATCTGAGCAAAATAGTGCTATTTTTAAAACCATCATGACACCCTTACCACACTCTACCAATCTTGACTCTCCAGCTAACACTGAATAAATGTACATTCTTTTTCCATGCTAATTGTTTTCAGACCACCGACTAGAATTACAGCATGAAAAGGCCGCTGTCATGTTCAGTATACATTTTTAATAGACATCTTTAAACATTTAGACAAAATATTATTTTTAAATGGCAATTCTTTAACTGGTAAATGTAATTATCTAACTTTAAAGAAAAAAAAGAAAAAGCTGACAATCAAAATATTCTGTCAGTGCTTTACCGAAGCACCTAAAATACCTTTTCAGCAAATGAAACGATACTTTATTCTATGCTTTTAAAAATGCATTAGGGTAATTGCTCTGCAACAAATCACCTTCTCTGCTCCAAGCTCGACTGCCACATCCCTCATGTGTCCATCAACTATGCACATTGTCATGATCTCCTGATGATCGCCCAGGGTGAATCCCCCAACAGCATGTTTATAAGGGTATTCAGTTGAGCAATCTGCAAAATAATTATATTTCAATGGAGATATTACGCTGTGAAAAAAATCTATTATATGTCAAGTGCTAAATGAAGCAGTTTATAGCACCAAGACACATTTATTGGTGCTTTTAATCAAAGCAAATAACTTTTGCAAGCTGATCATTCCATTGTTTTCTTGCAATTTTAATTTGCTTCCTTAATAACAAAAATATGCTTTTCAACCAGCAGTCGTCACTTTACTTCTGAATGAACAAAGTGCTAGATTTTCTAAAAAAAAATATTCTTGGTTTACCATCTTCATATGGTTGGAATCTATTCTCCCAAAGTCCTGTGGTTAAAAAAAAGAAAGATGTACAAAAAGATAGCCTTCTTACAAAGGTGGTCCCAAAGTCCACATTTTCCTTAAGTCCAGAGAGGGACTCAGAGACCCTTAACCCTATCTGTTGGTGGCAGAAGAGCTGAAGAACTTTTGCTCCAATGCACTTCATTTGCTCCTTTGTAAAGTTTAAGGTTCAAAGCCTAGAAGGTTCTTTGTAGGCTTCAAGTTGAACGCAACCTGCTTTCTTTCAACATGCCAGTCATCACTGCTGCAACAGCAAGAGCCCAGAGCTTACCTCTTAGGACTAAATTTCAACCGTACTGTATTGTATTTCCAGAAATACTAACTGTATTGCATTTCCAGAAAATGTTGAGGACACAAAGAAATCACTCTTTTAGACTTCAAAATGTAATAAAAAGCCATAAACTTTCACCATATCTCATCAAGCCTGACCACAACATCGAATATTGATGAATTCCCATGAGAATAATAGTTCAGATTTCTCCAGAAGGCTCACTGTGTACCAGATCCCCCTTGAAGTGCTCTTAAGTCTTCTCTCCTGTAATACAACAATCCTATGCAATAAAGCCTTTGTGTAGCCCAATTCACAGATGAGGAAACTGAGGCTAGAGAGATTAAGTACTTTGCCCAGTGATTTAGCCAATTTTCCTAGATGTCCCCTGGCAGTGCTCAACAGATGCTGACCAACAGACTCAAACCCACTTAAGAAACCCTTCTTCACCCACATCCCAGTGGTCCACTAAATCTGAGTGCTGGTCAGAGTCACTCGAACAGCCAAGTCCGACACGTGACAAAGACACAGGGAACTGGAGGTCCCCGGATCTGTGGGCCTCCCTACTGCTGAGGCTCAACAAGCACCAGCCCCAGAGAAAGCTCCTCCTCTTCTTCCTACCTGCAACCTTATTTTCAGAAAAGACCCATTTGAAATCTTATCCAAACCCCACAGTAGGATTCCCCTCTCTGTATCCGCCTGTTTTCAGCAGGAAGTGTGACTAATCGCAAAACTATGATGGGAAGAGCCTGTAGCAGGCTCCCAGCCTGGCTCTGATGACACACTCCTTCAGCGCCAGCCAGTCTTGCCCCCAGCAGGGTGTTCCGCCTCCACTTCACCCCTAACCCTGGCACCGCAGACCCACAATGGGGAGAGGGCACCTTCCAGTTCTGGCTGCCCCACCATAAAGCTGCTGACTGTGCCGTGTTACTGGCTCTACCTCTCCCCCCTACTCCTGCCTCCAGCCTCCCCGCCCACCCACTTGTTACCGAAGAAGGAATTCATAGGGCCTGGACTCCATCTTAGGCCTGTTCATGCTGATCATGCTTGGCCACCTTTCCACTGGACTCTGAACTCTGTGTTCAGTGTCTATGGAAACGACAACAGAAGGATAAGACCTCCTCCGGACAGGGGAACCTTGAAGATAGTATCCAGGTTACTCCTTGCCTAAGAGAAAACATACACTATTCACCCCTCCCTCCAGACAGGCCATAAATTTTTCTGTACCTGTCGGAGTGTAACTTCATGCTTCTTGATTATTGGCTAATTGTTTAACTGTCTGAGCACATGGCACATGAGTGATGGGGTTCTTGGGATTGTATTTACCCTTCCTTAGTTTATGTAAGTCTCAAGGAATTTGAGGTGGTAGGTTCGGACACGTACACGTGGGGTAAAAAAGATTTTCACAAATGCTGGTCGGGGTCCTTGGCTAAGAGGAGACCCTGCCTTGGGCCCGCCGGTGTAATAAACTGCACTCCACTATCTGCATTGTCCTTCTGAGTGAGTTTGTTTCCTGGAACGCGTGGCTACAACATTACCACTAAGCCTGTATCGTCTAAAAGGCACTGGTTATTACTGCCGACGAGCCTCTGTTCAGTGCGGATCTTAGAGAGGAGCGCGCTGACAAGACACATTTCCAGAACAAAGAATGCCAAACAGATGCTTAGATCCCAAAGGAGAAAGCCATGTGGTATGTGTGGGGTTTGCATGTGGGAGAGAGTGCACGTGCCCACTCGTGTGTACGGTATATGAGCACGCACAGGCATGAAGACTGGAGAGAGTGGGCTCCTGAGAATGTTACCAATAATCAAGTCTCATGATCCTAAGGAAGAAAGAGGGGGGAACAACACTGAAACAGAAGATACCATTTTTTCCTAGAGAAATCACTGAAGTTTGGATCAAGAATTTTCTTTTCAGGACCACAACAGCCGGAGTTCTTCATAACTGTGATATTGAGCACTGATTATGACCAAACTCTGTGCTAAACATTTCACATGAATCCCAACATTCACCTTATGAAATATACACTGCTAGCCCCATTTTACAGAGATGGGAAACGGATTCAGAGAGGCTGGCTTATTTCCTCAGTATCACAAAGCTAATAAGCGGTGAACTGGGGGTCAGCTGGGGCCATGTGAAGGCAGCGTTGGTGCTCCAAACTTGTTGCTAATGGTTCACCTTCTTCCCAAAATTAAAGACATTGTTGTGAGCTAATCACCACCACTTTCAGCCCTGAATGCAAAGGCTATTTTCATGACAGCCCAGTCAGGGCCAGATGCTTTCAAATAATCACTGGGCAAAAAACCCCTTGGGCAGCTTGTTAACACACAGGTTTTGGGCCACACCCTAGTGATTCTGATTCTGCTTTGTCTGAGTCAGGTCCTAGGAATCTGCATTTCCAACCAGCCGTTTCAGCTGATTTTGATGCAGAGTGTAAAGACACAGGTCTCATCCAGGGCTCAGGGTCGGTGTCTCCATTGTTGGTCAATACACTTCGACCTATCTCATCATCACTCCTAGCACCCTCTCTCTAGGATTAGGGATGGGAACGTAAAGACCCAAATACAGCAAAACTTGGAGAGAGGACTTATTCCTTTAAGAAAATTGTTTCTGCAACTCCCAAATTGAGAGAAGATTAAGCTATTTCATAGATTCTCTAAACATGCCCAAAATTAAAAGCGAGCCCATTTGCTTTGGGAGACTCTCAGTTCTGTGAGGGCCAGCACAACGCCTGTCACTTACCAGACATGCCGTTAAACATGTGTGGAATTGATGCATGAAGGAGAATGAAACCAATCTGCTTATGGTTGCTAACATCTCTAAGGAAGAAACTTGAAATCTTTACAGCAGAGCTCCTCAATCACAGCACTGATCTTTTTATTTACTTTTTTTAAATTGAGGGATAATTACTTTACAATATTGTGTTGGTTTTTGCCATACATCAACATGAATCAGCCATTGATATGTGTGGGATCTGAGTTTCAGCCTCGGTGATGGATCAGAGTGAGCTGGCATCCCCAGGCCAACTGGGAGACACCCACATGCCTTTGGCCACGGTGGGAGAGGGGACAGAGCATTAGCCTGGCCAAAGCCCTTCCTACTGACTTTTTGGACCTGATAATTCTTCACTGGTGGGGTAGGGGGCGGGGGGAGGGTTGCCCTATGCATTATAGGGAGGTTAGCATCATTCCTAGCCTCTAGCCGCTGCATGCCAGCAGCAACCCTCCCCATCCAAAGCCATGACCACCAAAAATATCTCCAGACATTGCCAAAGTTCCTCTGCACAGCAAAATCACACCTGGTTGAGAATCGCTGTTTTAAAGGAGGCCAAAAAAGTATCAAATATTTTAATTGCTTTCAAAAGTGCCTGATTCCTTTCTGATCACCATCTCCACTAGCATCATACCCTTCTCCCAAAAGGGTTTTTGGTTGTTACTGCTGTTTGTTTAATGGCCTCAGAATCTCTGGAAACTTTGCATCTCTTTTCGGGACACATTTCTAGCATGTTTTTGAAGGACAATTAGTGTGTACAACAATCTCAAATCTCAGGAGACCAGGAATAGAATGAATATAAGAGTTTTAGAGAACAAAAAAACAGATTTGTATGAAAAGAGAGGTATCTGAATATTATAAGACTTTTTCTAGATGCTAGAAGACATAGACAAATACCTTCAAAATTCCCAGGAGAAGTTATTTTCCATCTAGTATGATATACCCAGCCCAATTTTCAGTCAAATATGAGGTTTGAATAAATTTATTTTTAGACATGCAAGTAATAAAAAAAAAAAATTCTTTCCATGAACCCTTTCTTAGGAAGTTCCTGGAAGATATCCTTCAGCAAATTCAGAAAATTAACCAAAAAGAAAAGAAGAATGGGATCCAGGAAAGAGGAAAGCTAGCACAAGAAAGTAGATGAGAGGTACTATCCACACCCAAAGAGCACCTACTCCAAATGGGGGAGGACCGTGGGGCAGGAGGAAGAACATAAATGACTGAGTGTTCGGAAACGGACAAGTTATTGACAGACGTCGGGTGACATATCTGTTAGCAAATCTGGAAAAAATAGTAGTGATCTGTACTTAGAACTGAGCAAGTTTAAAAAAAAAAAGGGTGGGGGGTGGGCAAATTATTTATTCCAGGCGAAAGAAAAGGTTAAGACAGTTTGAGGGAAAATGATTATATTATGTTTGTTGACTTGACAATAAACAATATTAACCCGGTCAACACCATGGAAACACTGAATATTAACTGAACAAAAATTGTGGTAAGTGTATCCAAGGGCTGGAGCTAGGAAGGCAGGGAGGTGAATCAGAGAGCTGAAGCATTCATCTATGACAAGAGAAAGTCGGGAAGGAATAAAGCGTGAGGTAACAGTGTGAGAACAGGATCTGGAAATAAGGGCGTACACACCGGAAGCGAAGGGAAGGTCGCTCAGTCCTGTCTGACTCTTTGCAGAAGACACAGTTTAAAAACTTAAAAGTGGCTGCCTCTGAAGAAAAAGATTAGAGGTGGGAGAAGAAAGCAGAGGCTTCCCACTGTTTGTTACAAGCCTTTCTCCTTGATTAACTATATGCATGCATTACCTTAGTGAAAATGCAAGTCAACTTAAAGACATAGTAAGACGAGACACTATTTCTAAATGCCTCGGCACCTGGAACACAGTGCATACACACACTCACCTGGTACGCAGCTGCTCTGGGGCCGTCTCCACCTCGCTGCCAGCCTGGGTGCAGAACTCGTATCCATACTACGAATGACAGCGCATTTGTGGGGCTCTCTCAGGGTTTTCCTCTGCTTCTGTCACACCTGCCTGCCTGCTGCTCCCTCAGCCTAGAAGGCCTGTCTCCCAAATGTTCTCACCCACTCACTTTTCAGTCCCTCTTAAGTCACCCCCCAGCAGAGGCCTTCCCTGCCTTCCTAGCTAAAATAGCACTTCCGATCCTCTTTAGTCTCTCCCCTCTTCTACTGTATCTCATTTATAGTACTTTCCACTATCTGAAGTATCCATTCACCTACTCATTTCCTCTCTCTCAACTGAATATTAACTTTCAACGGCAAGGACTATCTTTGCTGATGAGTTGCCATCTTGGGAAACAGGCCTAAAAAATATTTAACTGGATGGAAGGGTGTGAGGATGGATGAATAAATAAAGGAAAGTTGGTTTGAATTCAGGGATTGCGATTACACTATTGATACTAAGTATTAAATAGGTAACTGATGAGAACATACTGTATAGCACAGGGAACTCTGCTTAATGCACGGGGATGACCTGAGCGTGAAGCAAATTCAAAAGAGAGGGGATATATGTATACAGATGGCTGATTCATTTTTGCCGTACTAACATTGTAAAGCACCTACATTCCAATAAAAATTAATTTAAAAAAAAGAAAGCTCGTTTGGAGATTCTAGCAGGAGCTCCCCCGATCGAGGAACGGTCCTCCTCTATCAGAAGTCATCCTTGTAGACTGAGCATGTGTGGGAGGGACACACACATGGGATCCAGGGAGGACGGGGACACCTCCGCTGTCTAGAGAGATCAGCCTGACACTCAACAAGTGAGTGAACGAACGCGCTCATGCTACGCAAGTGTCCTAGCCTATTGCTTGTGTGGTCTCTGGGTTAAGACAAATTCCAGGTGGCGCCATATTATTTCCTGAGATTGTTCCTCTGTTTTATCTGCTTAACCCATCAAAGTCTGCAACGTCCGTCCCTCCCCCTTCTACCTCATCATAGTTCTTCCACCTATAGGCCTCCATCTCTCAGAAAGAGACCTTCTTGGAGCTTCTTCAGTTGATAGGTTTCAGGACATATTTTGCATAGTCAAGTAGCTTTTTAAAGTTCTGGACATCAGGTATCCAAGAGCACAGGATTAGGACAGCTACTAGAGTGACATAATAAAGAATGCAGATGCTCTTAACAGATTTAGATGGGAGGGATGGCTTATTAAAAGCAGTATTTAGGTACAGATGGTGTGAGGCATGTACCGTTGCACAGGAGGCTCTGAGAAGAATCCAGGCATAAGGCGTAGGCCACAGAGGAAAGCAGAACCCCTGGAGACATTTTTAAGAGACAGCGGGCCCAGGATCCTAAGTGAATGCGGAGGCAGTACCGTGTGGTGGTTAAAAGCATGGACCACACCCAAAAGAGATAAAGGGAGATAATTCCCTGTGAGGGCCCAGGTTCAATCCCTGGTTGGGGAAATCTTACAAGCTGTGCACTATGGGGAATAAAAAGAGCATCAGCAGGGATTTCCAGAAACTCATGACTGAACAACCTTGGGCATGCTGATTAGTTCCATCACCTGAGACATGGAACAGTGATACCTGCCTGCCAAGGAGTGTTGTGAGGATTAAAAGTCTGGAAACATGTTGGCATAGTGTCTGGGGCATAGTAAGTGTCCAATAAATGGACAATGTGTGTGAGCTAAACTGCTCCAGTTGTGTCTGACTCTTTGCAACCTTACGGCCAGGCTCCTCTGTCCATGGGATTTTCCTGGCAAGAATACTGGAGTGAGTTGCCATTTCCTCCTCCAGGGGATCTTCCTGACCCAGGGAATAAACCCGCATCTCCTATGTTGCAGACAGTCTTTACCTCTGAGCCAGTAGGAAAGCTCCATAAGAGAGAAGACTAACTGATAATTTCCACATTTTAAAAAAGATTTTTCTGGTGTGGACCAGTTTCAAAGTTTTTATTGCATTTGTTACAATATTGCTTTTATCTTATGTTTTGTTTTTTTGCCTGCAAGATGTGGAATCTCAGCTCCCTGACCAGGAATCGAACCACACTCCTACATTCGAATGCAAAGTCTTAACCACTGGCCCACCAGGGAAGTCCCAGTTTCTACATTTCTAATGGAGTAGTACCACAGACAGAACTTAGAGAGAGGGCTCCTTCGGGAGGTGGGCAATGAGCCCCAACAACTTGAGACTGAAGCTGAGTTCAGGTGGATGCCGAGCATTCGGGTGGCGATTCCTATGCCATGGAAAACACTGCAGTTCCTATCTAAACACATAAATAAAATTCAGAAATGAAAGGTGCTCTTCAGGAAATAAAATAGTAGGGAAATAGCTAAATTTTACTTCCAAAGCCTGTTTCCTGTAAGACTTTGAGAAAGAGAAAACTAACAATTCTTTGGAAAGCATTTATTTTGTTCGGTGATTAAAAGGAAGAAACAGAAAACAACAATTTTAAAAAAAGAAACTTGAAGGGCACTCTAGTTAAAATAAAAAGAAAACAGAGAAAGAAAAGTTTCTGAAATTTGATGATGTGGTCCTGAAATTGACCACAGTTAGAAGAGACAATTGAAAAGTTTCCATTTTTTCCACATCTCTGGCCTTCTAACATAAAAGTTTGCAATAGTCAATTCTCAGTTAGCTTTGTTAATGGAGAGGAGCAGTGACACAGATAAAAACAAGCTACAGATAACACAAAAATGATTTACTGCCACTGAGAGGTTCCCCGTGACCCCCAGCCTCCCACCTTCTTAAAGCCCTCCAATCAGCTCCTTCAGACCCCCAACGTGTGGTGTCAGAAGGAGACTGTGGGTCACAGAGATAATCTATTCAAGGGTAATGGATTTGACTACAATTTAGCATTGATTAATTATGGTGTCCAATTTTAATTCAGTGCCATTCACTAACTAATTAGATAAGGTTTTTCTATGTTCTATTTTTGGCACAGAAAATTCTAAGCATAGGTACCTTAAAATTAGCAGTGCTGTTAAGATTTCAAAATTATTTAGCCCCAACCTCACAATGAGCACTGTACAAAGGTCAGAAGACCTATGTTCTTCCCAGTCCTACCCGTGATATGGATTTTGCAACCAGGTAATCTATTCACCTCTCTGAACTGCTTCCTCCTCTATAAAGTGGGAATCAATGAGGTGGATGTCTAAGGTTGGTTCCAGAGCTACCATTCTAGGTCATCCTCATGATGCACACCTTGTTTTTAACATGTTTGCCCTTTGACCTGTACTCACAAGTTTATGGCAGTGGTTCTTATCCAAGGCAGTTTTGTCTCCCAGGAAACTTGGCAATGTCTGGACACATTTTTATTGTCAGGACTGGGAGGTAGAGGATGATTCTGTCCTCTAGTGGGTAACAAGCCAGGGATGCTGCTGAACATTCCACAAGGTTCAGGACAGTCCTCTACAACAAAGAATTATCTGGTCCAAAATGTTAATAGTGTTGAGGTTGAAAAACCCTAATACATAGAAAGATATTTTGACATAGGTTAGTAGTCTAGGAATTGCTCTGTTTTGGAAGAGGAATAGAAGTTTAGATAATAGGATAATAGTTTATTAAATTGGAACTTACTACTGAAGCACCAAAGATTCTATAAATATGAAATTGCAAAGTGAGGTTCTGAATCACCTCATGGAAATCTCAAAGAACATTATTAAAAACTGGATAAATAGCCCTAAAACCTGCAAGGAAGTCATAAAAGGGTTGCACATGTGGATACTGGGGGAGCATTTGCAAAAGGAATTTTTTTGTAGACAGTCACTGCCCTTTGTGACTCTTACTCCCATCCCACAGGGAAAGAGCTGGAATGGAACCATTTTTAATTCTGGTCCCAGAGAGCCTCCTGGGGAAATGAGGCTCCAAAGTCTCAGTGGAGTGGAAAGTTCAGAAAATAAGGAATAAGAAGAGAGCACAAATAGGGGATAGCATGCATGGCCCACCTCCTAGAACTATTGTTGGAGGGACCCTGCAGGGGAAGCTCTGAAGAGCACAAACACTCTAATGAGAAAAAGCTTCACCTCTAAGCATCTGCCAGGCCCAGCCTGTACAAAGCCAGCTCACGAACATACTATTCAAGTAAGAACTTTTCTGTACCTTTTTGCTCCCAACCTTCTCGTGCTCTGACCTCAGAGGAGCCTGAAGGTTAGAAAATAGAGAAAGAGGAAAAATGGGTTAGAAAAAGAACAGGCTATGGCTGAGATGACAGGAGTCTTACCTTTTAATGTATATTGACATGCTGGGCTTCCTTTGTAGCTCAGATGGTAAAGAATCTGCTTGCAGTGCGGAGACCTGGGTTCAATCCCTGGGTTGGGAAGATTCCCTAGAGAAGGGAGAGGCAACCCACTCCAGTATTCTGGCCTGGAGAAGTCCAGAGACTGTATAGTCCATGGAGTCACAAAGAGTCAGACACGACTGAGCGACTTTCACTTCACTTCACTTGACATGCTAATTGATGCATCCAACTGGAATTCTATTTCAAAATCAAGATGGTGTCTTTTGGCTAAGATTGAGAGCAGGCAGGACTTTCTCTTCCTTATGTGACTAGAACATTCCTGGAGGATGTCAGAACTTTCACCCAATAAAAGAGAAAAAATGCTCCATTAAATAAATTTTAAAAAGCAGTGGAAGTCAAAATTATGTTTCATTCCATTACATCTTATTGGTCACAATTGTTCATATACTAGTTATAGACTCAAACTTCCATTTTCCTCCTTTTAAAAATATAACCAAGATTCCTTTGAACTGTGCCTAGGGGGTTGCGGGGGCGGGGGGCAGGGAAACTTGCTAGATATTCTTTGTTTCAATATACTAGAAATATAAATTTTCCCAACTTCAAAAAATATAATATTTTGGTTCCTATGAATTTTGAATCAAGTTTATTGAACTTTTTACTCTGAAGGGGAAAAAAATCTTCAATCTTACCTGTGTGTTGTTAGATACAAGGTCCTCCAAAGATTATACACTGAGCTGTGAGTTCTCCCAGTTCCCATAGTCTAACTTTGATGTTCTCAAATTTTCCAAATTTGAGTTTAATAACATTGTCGACTATTTTGAAAGAATGACTTTTCAGCTATTGCCATACATTAAATATGTCAACTATTTTATTAACTATGTGTCATCTTATATTTACATGGGCTGAAGTAATTTCTCCCCGTACCCTCAAAGGCACAACAGAGAGGTTTAAAATTGGTAGAAATGTCATGCACAGATGGAAAATTTTAATGATTTAATTATATCCCACAAGTAAGTCTTCACCTAGAGATTTTTTTCAAATTAAATATTATCACTTCTTTTCTTTATACTTCTCTTTATATGATCATGACTGAAGGGAAAGAAGAATAATCAAAACCTTTAGAATATTTCCTGGGCCCTATGATCCTCTCAAAGTGAGGTCAATAGGCCAGTAACTTCAGCAGGACCTAAAAGCTCATTAGGTACAGAATTTCAGGCCCTGCCCTGGATCGACTGAATCTGAACCTGCATTTCATAATATTTTTAGGTTATTATCACAGACGTTAACATTTGAGAAGGACTGAGCTAGGCCATCATTGAGGAGGCCTGTGATGATATTTAGATAACAATTTAGCTCAAGACAAACAAGTGCAAATAACCCAGTTAGGATGAATTTCTTTACACTCAAAAAACTAAATCCACAGTAGAAGCAAAGTAAATCTTTGGCAGTAAAAATTCATTTTAATCCAAAGAGAGTGCTGCCAGAGACTGTTACAAACTGCCATCTGTAACCATAAGCAATTGGTTCAGTGGAATCAATTCAGTTTGGACTCAGTGTGTAATTCCCAAAATTGTATTGGCTAACTATTGTGTAAGACTCACAATATTCTTAATAATCCTGGCTGACTAAGAATTGTGAACATTTTTTCTGTCCTTTTACCTTTTTTTTTTCTGCCTTGATTATGAGTTCCTAAACCCGCAGACAAGATTGAAAAGATAGGAAGAAAATATTGTCACAATGCATATTTTTTTAATGCTGTTTTGGTGAAAGCTGCACCGCTGCTTCTCTTTGCTACACATTCTAGAATCAGCTGGAGAACTTTCAAAGGTCCCCATGACCAGGCTGCACCCCATACCAATGACGTCAGAATCTCTGGAGCTGGGACCCAAGCATCAGTAGTTTCTCAAAGTCTCCAGGTGACTACAGCATGCAGACCAGAGGAGCCAAAGACCTATACAAGTCAGACTAAAGGAGTTGACAATTACATGGTGAATTCATCAAAGGAAATAGCTAATATTCATAATTTAGGCCCCCAGCTAGATTTGGTCGAGGTTAGGATAGTCATCTAGACTGACACATCACCCTCTCCCCCAACCACTAGCCTGAACCAGACTCTCATCATCTCTAAGCTAGACTCTGACAGCAGCCTACTCCCTAGTCTCCTGCTCCTGGCATTGCTCATCTTCTCCTCTATCTACACTGTTCCCCCTGACCCAGTGATTTGCCTAGAAAAAAAATTAGACCATGACCCCACCACCTTACAAGTCATCAAAGGCTCACCATTGCCTACTTAATAAGTTCCAAGCTGTTTAACCTAGCAACCTAGGCCTTACATACTTTATCCCATGCCAGCACCTCCAACTTCACCTCCTGATCTCCCTACCTCTAAGCTCCAGCAACTCCAATAGCACATTTCCACATTCCCCAAGCCACTCCATGCTCTTAGACCTTTGTCCATGCCTCCTTCTCATTTCTTGGACTAACTAACTCCTGCTCACCATTCAAGACCTCAGCTCAGGTGTCACTCTCCAGGAAGTCTTCATTTTCCCCACCCAACCCCTTTGAAAGTTGTTTCCAATGGGGCTCCTTTGTACACCAAAGTGAAAGGAATAGCACAGAGGTAAAAGAGCATCTCTTTCAGTATGTTCTGAACAAAGCAAATAAGCTCATTAAATAGATGCAGGAGAGAGATGAAGTGCAAAAGAGATGGGAGTCCTAAATAATCAACCACCTTGTTTCCATTACAAGGCAAATACAGCCAGGTGATGTCAGACTCTCTAAATCATGAGAGCCTGGACAAAAAAGGAATACAAACCAGTCAAAAGGGGAGAATTTTCTCTGTTATAAATGATAAAACTGCATTCATTACAAATTTATTTTCAAACTTACGGAAGAAAGATGAATTCCTAAGCTTTGAATGATAAATAGACTTTATATGATTCTATTTATAACTACAATCTAACCATTTTTACAAATCTCAGACTCTGATGATGTTTCAGAACCATTTTGGGTTATTTTTGGTGTGAACAGCCCAGGAACCTTCTAGTTTGTGTTATTCTCATCAGAACCTATGAACTTTTTTGAAAGAGAGTTATCATAACCATCTGCCCCCTAAAATAACAACAATAAAACCCCAGCTAGATTACGAATGGTACCAAGGCCACATGGACGATTTCCAGTGCAATTTCTTTTGCCTTATTAGTCACAGTATTTTTAATCTCTCTTCCAAGCGGTTCAGTGGAAGGAAAGAAAATAACTAACATTTACTCTGTACACATTTATATCCCAAACACTGTGTTTAAAGTATTTCTGTATGTATCTCCATGTGTAATATTTACAACAATACTGTGAGATAAGCATTATTAGCTATCTCCTGCAAACAAAGAAACCGAAGCTCAAGAAGTTTAAATTACCCAAGACCACACAATTAGTTAAGACAGTAATATGTTCCATAAAGCTGCATCTTTATTCACAAAATAATGATGACAATAATATAACTTAAAATGAATATCCAACAAGAACCTACTGTATATAGCGGAAGGAACTCTGCTTAATGTTATGTAGCGGCCTGAATGGTAAGGAAGTTTTGGGGAGAATATATATAGATAAAGATATAGATATTTATATGGCTGAGTCCCTTTGCTGTCCACCTGAAACTATGACAACACTATTCATCGCTATACTCCAATACAAAATACAAACTTTAAGAAAAAAACAAGTTATATATGGCTGCATAACACATAGACCCAGACACTGTATCTCAGGGAAAAAAAGGAAAAAGAAAACAAAGACCCAGTTAAACTCCTCCAAAGCTGATGCCAAGTCCAAAGCAAACAGAGCAAAGTATATAAAAGTAGACTACAGTGTTGCTTCTCTGCAGAAGTACTAGAGTTCAACAAACAGCTCTTAAGGATACCAGCGAATCTTTGACAGTCGGTATTAAACAGAAGGCTCTCCTGTCTGTATTTCTTCATCAAGGAACATAAGTTCCAACACAGAGCAAAGGAAGGAATAAAGTACAAAGCCAAGAATATTCTAAGAAAATGTAAAAACATAGCTGTTTACCAATGCTGTGTATGATCTCAGATATCAGACTTTTTCTCCTCATCTAAAATCGTATCATTATCAGAGTACTTCTTTCCTAGAAATTGCTTTTTACTGATAAAATCCAAACTTACAAATCAGCGTCAGAAGGATATGTGAAAGATTCAGGCCACACAGCATTCCCAGAAAATCCCTCCTCTGTCCCCCAAACACAGGTTCCAATGTACAGGTTGAATATCTATTCAAAAGTAGATATCTCTTGCCTTTTAGCTACACTTTGAGAAATGGAAGGAAACTTCATTTGGATCCTCAAAAGAAGGTATCATTTGTAACAAATATATAAATAAATGTACTTCTCAACTTACAGTTTCAGTGCAGGCTGACATCTCAATGCTGATGTGGCCTGTCAGTGGTGATGACTCTATTCTGTACATGAATCCATTAATATCTTCTGGGTATAATATCATATCTCATTCATCATATTAAGGTTTAGCAGCTGAAAACTCCAGAGACACTGAGGTTGTCTGGCTAAAAAACACTGATCTTACAGTATTAAAGTGAGAATCATACTCCAGAGCCAACAAACAATAAATTCATGTTAAAAAATAACAACCTCACAGCAAGAGAAATCAGGCCCATAATTTAATAGAAGATCAGTTAAGAAGCTACTAACCCCTAATCTGAGGTCCCTATCTGTTCATCAAGGTTCACTGTCATTTGTTCCAGTCTTAACCTCAAGGAAAATAAACTAATATAAAATAAAATAAAACATTCCTGAATACCTCATGATACCCAAGGAGACCACAGCACTTCCATGTTGCATTAAAGAGGCTTTTTCCAAGGTCAATCTGAGCTTTACTACATAGATTGTGTTTATATATAAGGTATGAGCACTTTTTAAACTGTCTGAAAATACTGGTAATCTGAAAACTATGACTTGCTTAAAATCATACACTCTGTGATGTCTTTTCAATAGTCCCTGTGATCTTCTAATATGGGGAAGTGGTTTTTACCAAGCTAACCACCAGCCTTGAAATACCTAATGATGCCCTGAGACTGGAGGGAATCATTCCAAATTGCTCTAAATTGAACTTCCCATGGTAAGAACAAAGGGTGACACTTAACTTAAGGCCAACAGCCATGAACCTTGGGGGGTCCAATTTTCGACTCAGGATTCCAGTCCTGGGAACTTCAGGATGTTCAAGTACAGTATCTTAATCTGGCATGCAGAGTGAACTTGTCCGTTTATCCAGAGAAAAAGCCTGTGTGGTGGTTTTGTAATTTTCCTAAGATTTCCTTTCTTTGCTAGAAGCTGGAGAGCTTCAGCATAGAGATGGAGCTAGCTGGGAAAATGAGGAGGCCCTGCCCTCTGTATTATCATTTACCCAGGCTCACCCTAAATTTCTTAAATGTTTTCCCTAAAGATAAACTACCTCATTCTCAAAATGCGGGTAAGCACTCTATGCCATACCTATTACAGCAAATCATGAATGACAGAGCTCATCAATTTCTCTCTGGGAAGAATCACACTTTATTAGGATATTTTCTGGTGGCAAGAAATAGAAATCCTTTTGAACTAGCTTAAGCAAAGGAAAAGTGTATTATAAGAACTCCGGGGTATCTTAAGGAATTCAAGGGTTGTGAAATAACTAAGCTTCCAAAAGGGCAAGAAGAAGGAATTAAATCATTTTATGGAAACCTAAAGTCTTTTTTCCTTCACTCAGCATCGGCTCCTTTTGTTTCCCAGTCTTGGTGGTAGAAAATGTTCATCGCGAGCACTTCCCTCATTGATGTACTCTCCTCCATTTTCAGGGCAGCATCCAGACTGATCTATGTACTCTGCCTCTGATTCCGCTTTTCCATGGCAGGAATCGATTGACTTACTTTAGATAAGGTGTCCAACTCAAACAACCCATGAAGGCCAAGAGGAAGGGCCCTTTGTTCAAACATGGCTACTCCCACTGACGCAACAGATTAGAGGAACATGAAGACAGAATAGAGTTGACAAATATTGAAAATTATAGTACAGGAGGCCCAGTTAAATTTGAGATCAGATAAATAACAAAAAAATTTTAGTACAAGTATATCCTATATAGGACATTATTAATACTGGATCTTAATATTAATGTTATTATTCATAGAAATTAATATTAGGTATTAATTTTCAATATCGACACTAGATATTCCATAGAAATATCTAATGTGTGATATTAGTATTAGATATTCCACAGAAACAGTTTCCATAAATAATAAAGTTTGGAAAATATCAGGTAACATCTATCAATTTATTAAATATTAGAATTAGCATCTGCTTGAGCCAGGCACAAAGTTCAGCAGAAGATTTCTTGGAACTTTAAATATACCAGTGGGCACTATAACTCTCTGAGAGGGGAAATGGGGTGTTCCGTGTTTCCCAAACTTAATCTGACTTTGGAAAAGCCACCAGTTACCTAGTGTTGCTCAGAACCCAGTCTGAGAAATGCTGACTTAAGGCAAACACATCAAGAAAGATGAATTATGCCAATTAGCAACCGCTTATGTATGTCTTGATGTTATGTCACACAAGAGCTACCAACAGCTCTGAAGATAGCCCAGGAGAAACCTGCATTATCAGTTAAACACCAGTGAAGACCCTGAGCCTGCAGCCAAGAGTCCCATCCCTGATCATTTCTCCTTTTATTCTCCATTATCATGGTAACTTAAACTTATCTCTAATTTTACAGAAGTTGTTTACTGATTGAGGCCATTTCAGCCCTTTTCATAAGGCTTCTAGACCATTCCTAATACCTGCATCTCCTACCAAAATCACTACTCTGTTTGCAAATTACATTATGATCCAGAAAATTCACGCTGCATTATGATCCAGAAAGTTCTGACTGTAGCCAGTGAAACTGCCCATAAGAAATGGCAACAAATCATACCAACAACAGTTTAGTAACCAAGGGCTGTTTTTCCCAATCATAAAACTCACCTTCTTCAAACTGCCATATCTCTTCAGCCTCTTTTGACCTTACCCTGAAACACCTATTTTCTCTTCTTTTGGCATCTTCTGCACTTCCCACTCTCATTCAGATTTTTTGTCAGTCCCCTCAATCCACAACGTATCCTTCCATGACAGCTCTTTCTGGGGGTTCTGACATGCCTCCAAAGGCAGAAAGCACAAACATCATCCTGATTGAAATAACCTCTTGAACTGGGATGGACCAGTTTTTGAAATGTACGTGTACCATGAGGCAACTATGAAAAAAATTATAGCTTAAAATTTGCCCCATGTTGTAAGATCTACAAGGACTCAGTATGAGTGACTTAACCAGGGTTAATTGGAAATTTCAATGTTGACTGGATATCCGATGATATTAAATTTTTTAATATTTGATATTCTTAAATCAATGTTTTTAAGCATGCTAGAAGGTTCTGTGATTTCAAGAATAAACGGGGGAAGGAAAGATGAAAAAAAAAGGAGAGTACCTTAACTGCTATGAAAAAATATGTCATCTGGAATTTGCTTCAAAATAATACCATATGAGGAATTTCCCTGGTGGTCCAGTGGCTAAGACTCTGCTACCAATGCAGGGACCCAAGTTCGATCCCTGGTCAGGGGATTAGATCCAGCATGCCGCAACTAAGACCCAGGACAGCCAAATAAATAAACCTTTACCAAAATAATAATAATAATACAGGTGAGAGGGAACGGATAAGAGTGTAGGTGGGTCAGGACTGGCTGGGGGTTCTCGGTTGTTCTAGTTAAATTACGGGCACTTGGACAGGATGGAGGGGGCTTATTATACTATTCTTTTTATTTTCTGTGTATGTTCAAAGCGATTCATAACAAAATATTTTAAATAAATAAACAGGGTTAGTTGGTGAGGAGAACCTGGGGGTAGAAAGTGAGAGTTATGGGACAAGTCCTGCCGCAGATCCTGGGGTGGAAACTAAGAGAAAGCTTGAGAGATTATCCATGCTTCATCCTGTGGAGCATTTACAGGGCTGAGGAACTGCGGTGGCCCTCGCCCAAAACTACAGAGGCGTTCCGTTGTGGTGAGAGCCCCTTTGCTCTGGCTCCTCTCCAGCTGTGCACACTTGTTCACTCCCCGCATCAGGGAACTTGCACCAGGCCTTGGTTTTCGCTTGCGTGGTCTCTCAAGGAGTAGACATCAAGTACCCAGCCTTTTTCACTTGCTGTCTGTGGAGACCTTTTTTTCCCTCCACGGGCTTGGCAAGACGCTGGCTGTTGCTCTGAGGCTGAGCGCTCTGCCATTCTCACGTGAGCCCTCTGGGTTGCTGATCTCTTTGCTGATCTGCTTTCTCTCGTGCTGAGATGACAAGAGAGGCTCTTCAAACCCTGGCAGGAAGAGTGCCTTTCTGAGACGAGCACGAGCGGGAAGCAGAGCCACCGCTCGGAAATCAAAGACGTGACACTTCCTGTGGGACGGTTTTCCACAGCCGGCGGCAGCGGCAAGTAGGACTGCAGAGGCCCAGCCTCACAGGCTCTACAAAAGCGCACGCTCTGAGGGGAGCAGGTGGGACTATGGCGGCAGCCGCCATTTTTATCCCGTTATCAGAATAAAGAAGGATTGAAAGGTATCTGCTACCCTGAAAAACTGCTCAAGAGCCTAGACCATCGGAATGTGTCTTTCTGGATTCAGAGAGAGGATCCCAACACAGCCAGAGAGCAGAGCAGCAGCGCCAGCTCCGGGCAACACACCGCATTATCCCCGGCCATCCCCTCCCCGGTCCTGTAGACACCATGCTCACATACAGCCTGAACTCAGTGATTAGAATAAGTCTGTGCTCACTTTAAGTCAAGGCAAAATCAAATCTAAAATCTTCCTTCGAAATATCACAGTTCTACGATATGAACAGTTCAGTTCAGAGGTGGAATAATCCATGATTGTGTCTTGAACTGTCAGAATTAAACCTACAGATTTCAGATAGTGAAGCAAACCTGGACTGCCTGCTTGCAAATACCATCTTCATTCATATCAATGATCAATGCCTTCCAGGCCTGCATTTATAAATCTACATGACCCCCTGCCCGACACGTGTAATTTGCTGTGCAGTATATGGCCTTGGTGCTGCTCAAGGCTGTGATGGGGTGATCTCACTTTCCTTAATTGAGGGCACTTGTTTTCCCTTTGCCAAAGAGGAGAGCAATTGGAAATCCTGCTGAATCCACAGTTCTCACAGGCTGAGCTAGAAGTTACAGCCATTTGCTTTTTCAAACAATGCTTTCCAGGAATAAGCCAGGTGTCTGATAATGTGAAACATGGTCAGATGGGCCTAGGCCTGCACATTTGGTAAATAATACCTGATCATACCTATCAAAGACTAGTAGGGGCAGGTCAAAAGGACTAAGGTACTAAGTTTAATAGACTCCTGTGACCAAAGTGAACACAACTTGGATATAAAAGAGAGTAATGACAGCAAGAGATTGGCTTTCCAGGGGGCTTAGTGGCAGAGAATCCACCTGCCAATGGGGGAACGGTAGGAGATGAAGATTGAATCCCTGGGTCGGAAAGATCCCCTGGTGGAGGAAATGGCAGCCCACTCCAGTATTCTTGCCAGGATAATCCCATGGACAAAGGAGCCTAGCGGGCTACAGTCCATGGTGTTGCAAAGAGTCAGACACAACTGAGCGACTGAGCATTGAAATTATTTTTAGTCCATAAATTATAAAGATAGTAAAAGAAATCACCATGACTTAGTGACATTTGGAGGAGGCTAGGGAATGAACTGATTATTTTGCAAACTGATAAACAAAGGGAAAGAATTGAGCATTTTTGCCATTTCCCCCAGATAAATGATAAACAGTAGACAAGGGAAATTTTCTCTTTTTAGAAGCGTTCCAGCTGAAAAATAAAGGATAATTAGTAGAATTAGAAAATCATTGCTTTGTAACTTCTAATAGGTAAATGAATCAAAGCAACAATCATTGGTTGGTGCTCACATCACGGAAAGACAGTCATACACCATGAGCTTCCTCGGGGAGGAACCCACTACTGTCTACAAAGTAGTCTTGCCAAGAAAAAAAAAAGGTTAACCCTGGCATCCAAGTGGGACAATCTTCAGAGAATGGGAACACAGTGGGAAGTAGACAGTTCTTTCAAAATGTGTTCTTGCCAAAAATGGTGGACTTCAGTCCAACCAGAGCTTTAGATCTAATTTCCAGTGTCCAGGAAAGGCTGTCTGCCCAATCTGCAAGCCCTGCACTGAGAGGTGATCTGCACATCTCTACCACTGCAGCCATTCCTGGTACTGCTGGGATCCACAATCGCACGTACATCCTGAAAGGAGCTCCTCTGGACCACTTTTCTGCAGGAAACCATAGCCTCCAGTACTGTCACCAGCCTCAGGCCCACAGATGACACTCATCGTCACCCTCCTCTTCTTACCATTTTGGATTCCACTCATCCTCAGCCTGTATCTCCACTGATCCCAGTGGTTTACCTGAGTGGTAAGTGGTGTGACCAGGACCCTCATGCCTGACAAATCTGAGCTGCCATTCTTGCCCATTCACCGTTGAAATGGGAAGAGGAGTACCCAGAACAACCCAGTGGACCACCTGGCAGCAAACACATCCATCACCTTCCATTAGCCATCTCATCGTTCTCTACAAGTCGTGATTCCCTTGCCTATCCACTTTGACCTTGTCATTGACTTAAATGACAATTATTGCACCCATAAAAATTAAAGATTTGGGAGGTTAGCAGCTTCACTGTCTTCATCCTGGCAGTCAGGGTTCCATTCTTTCCTAATGGGAGCCCTGACCTTGACAGTGCAGTCTTCCTTTGGTCAGAAGATCTCATCTTCAGAGCTCAGTACTCCAATGATTACACCCTGGATGTCTATCCCTCTCTGTTCTCCAGTCCTAGGAGTGGAGAGTTCTGTTGGTGTTGGTGCAGGATAGCCTCTTACTCTTGCATCAATCAGCCACTGGCTGTGGGCTGCCCTGGGAGGGGGCGTGACCTTAGTGAGGGGGCTCTCTACTCTTGGAGCAACACTCAGGGGCTGACAGCTAAGACTATCTGCTGGCAGCACTCCCAGCAGCCAGACAACAAGTCCCTTGAAAGAGGAGCAGGGGGTGCATCTCACTGTCCTCCATAGTCCTCTTCCCTTAAGCCTGTTTGGTTTTCCCCTAGTTATAACTGTGCAGTCAAGAACACATGTACACCCATGGCTGATTCATGTCAATGTATGGCAAAACCAATACAATATTGTAAAGTAATTAGCCTCCAATTAAAATAAATAAATTTATATAAAAAATTTTTAAAGAAAAAAATACAAAAAAAGAAATATATGTAGACTTTATTGATTATGTTAAATATTTGTTTCTTCAGGTGCTCAAACTCAACTTACAAATATGTGCCTAAGAAATCTCATCAGAAAAATATCACTCTTTCCAGCAACTTACTTTTCTTTTTTGTCTATTGTTTCTTTGTTTTGGCTGCGCTGAGCGTCTTGTGGGATCTTAATTCCCCAACCAGGGATTCAGCCTAGGCCACTGAGTCCTAACCACTGGACCACCAGGGAATTCCCAGTGATTTACTTTTTGCTACTATTTCAAAATTTTTAAAAATTTAAAAGGAATTGTGACATAATATAAAATATAATTAATAATATATGTAATATAATGAGTGTGCATAAATATTTATTATGATTGTCATATCCTGGGCACACTTGAGTGCTCAACTAATGTGTGAGAACAGATTTATTCATTGGTTGTTTTTATTAGCTCTTCTGGAATTTTCTCTCACTTAAGAACTCCAACACTTCACCATTTGAAAATCATCCTGAAAGAGCTGCTTCAGAGAATGTGGCAGCGTCATCCTCACTTGACGGCTTCAGAGCACACTGTCCTTTAAATATAAAGCAATCACTGGATTCAACAGATGTGCAAAGCTTGCTCTCTGATGGAGACTCTCAAGATACTTGCAATGAATGACAAATCAGCCACACAATCTGTCGGAAGCCTGACCCCAAGGGCTGAGAGCAAAGCGTTTCCCTTGTGAATGTGTCTTCCACGTCCCTGGAAGAATGCAGCCTCCTCCGCATGGAAGTGGAGAATGAAGAAGGTAGCTGGCAGGGGGTAGCCATTCTAGAGACATCAGCAGCTTGGGTATATGGCACAGAAGGGAGGCTAACGCTGGGCTGGTGCCCACTTCAGATCAAGTTGTTTCTAGTCCTGGAGAATGCATACACTCTGTGGAGCTTTAACATGACTGAATTAGATCTTGGCAGGGTTCTAGGTGAGCAGTGCTGTTTTCAGAGGAGATGGGTGTGTCTCCTTACTTTACGTAGTCATTGAGAGCAACAGGTTAAGTATAGGTCACTATCTTGATGCTTCTTTTCAGGACCCTCCCCTCCCCCTACAACCCACTGGTCTGCTTAGGTAACTGTCATCCAGATCATACTGCTTGTCTCAGTAACTCCTCACCCTCTTACTGACATATATAAGCATGTCAACCACCATATACTCAGGCTTCCTTCTCACAACAATCTAACCTCATCTTCCCAGAGCACTTGACTCTTTCTTGCTGCCCCATGCATAAGGGGGAATAAAGTTGTCCTCGGTGTTACTCATCTATTCTACTCTTTTGCCGCCTGTTCTTCTTCTTGTGTGTGCTTAGTCACTTGGTCATATCCAACTCTTTGCAACCTCATGGACTGTAGTCCTTCCCTCTGTTTATGGGCTTCTCCAGGCAAGACTACTGGAGTGGGTTGCCATTTCCTACTCCAGGACATCTTCCTGACCCAGGAATAGAACCTGCACCTCTTGCGTCTCCTGCATTGACAGGCAGATTCTTTATCACTAGCACCACCTGCAAAGCCAGTTTCCTTTTGTCTCAAATGAAGGGGTTGGATTAAAATTACCTCTAGATTTCCTTTTAGCTCTAAAGTTCTGTGATGCTATAATTTTTAATCATTCTTTTGCCCTGACACTCTTATTATCTGAAGCTGCTACTTCCGAGTTCATGGAATCCTTCATAGTTGGGGTTATAGCATACTTCTATAATTCAAGCACAATATTTATAACAGGGTTCATTTTGCAGATACAATGTAAAATGTATAAATATGTGATTAGAAGATTGTAGGGTAATGGTGTATAATCTGATGATTTTAATGTATCATAGAGGATTTTACAATATTGCCACCAATATAATGTATATTTTATGAGTACTTGACAGCATTTTTTAAATCTTCTGACACTGCTTTTCAGGTTGTTTAAGATGTTCATTAACTCTCTACTACTTCAGAATAATCTTTACTAAGTGAAACATCTGCCCTCAAATCAGACTATTTTTATCCAAATGATGTGTTTCTGCAGCATGTTAATAGGTGCTCCACACAAAAAGATTTTATAATCAAATAAATGTTGGGAAAGGCTGGGTTAAATACAATTAAACAGGTTTTCAACTGCAGGACATCTCAGAACATTTTGTGTAATTTGAAAGGAATCTCTTTCTGAACCTTTATCCCCTCAAATACTATTTAAAAGCTTGTTAAGTACTATTCAATGAAATACAGTTTGGGAAAAGCTACCCCATCCTTGGGCTTACCAAGAGGCTCAGTGGTAAAGAATCCACTGGCCAATGCAGAAGATGTAGGTCCGATCCTTGGATTGGACCCTGGATCCAATGGAGGAGGAAACGGAAACCCACTCTAGTATTTTTGCCTGGAAAATTCCATGGACTGAGGAGCCTACTGGCCTGCAATCTATGGAGTCGCAAAGAGTCGGACTCGACTGAGCACAGAAGCATATGCTATTTCACCCTTATTTGAGACACTTTGTGTTCTAAACTAGAATTGTATTAAAGCTAAAAAAAAGAAAAAGGACTGCTTTTAGATTTTTCTCTTTGGCTTTCTTTGCCTGATTTGAATTCAGTAGGAGTCTCATCCTGACCATGCCTCTGGATACTTCTTCCAAGTGCTGCTCTTTAATTAAATCTGTTGGAACTAAATCTATGACCAGGGGTAGGGATGTGGGAGAGAAAAGAAGAAGGAAGGGAGTATGAGAAAACGTTTCCACAAACTTCCTTTGATTTGAAAAGTGATGTTGAAAACTAGGCTAGTATCGCAAGTAAATACTTTTTATTTATAAATTTTTTATAAGTCCTTTCCCCCTCTTAGAGCTTAGCTTATTAGCAAAAATGATAATAAAATGATTCTAAAGGTTACTAAATGGATTTTGAACAAGTGATGAGCTTGTTTCTTTTTTAAAGCTAGATGTCCTAGAAGTTTTTACAGGATATAATTTACTTAAGCTTCCCTTTCATGTGCTTCTTTTTTCAGCATTTCCATAGGCCCTCCTACAGTCTTAATGATAGACAAGGGTTAACACTCTGCATTTCTCACCCCACACCTATTCTGAAATTCCAGAGGCAACTTAACTTACTTTGTAAAGAAAGGATATAGTTCTTAAGACCCCCAACATCCAATTGGCTCTGAAGCCATATTTTTCTTCCCAATTAGTGCCCCCCTTTTTTTCCCATTTATACAATGAATAAGACAGAGAGTGGGAGGGGGGATCAGGATGGGGAACACATATAAATCCAAGGCTGATTCATGTCAATGTATGGCAAAAACCACTACAATATTGTAAAGTAATTAGCCTCCAACTAATAAAAATAAATGAAAAAAATAAAATAAAAATGCTGAAATTAAAAAGAAAAGAGAGAGAGAGATAATTTGGAAATGGTCCCTGCCCTCAAGGAGCTTTGAGTCTAGTCAGGCGAGCCCAACTTGGAACTCTAGGGTGCATTAAAGGATCACCAAGCAGGCTTCTTGAGGGAGGTGAAACTTGGGCTGAATCTTTCAGTGTTTGCTCAGTAGACCAAGTAAAGCAAATGCATTCACAAGAGAGGGCCCAGCCTGAGAACTCTCACAGAAACTAACTTGCTGACACCGTTTGGGAACAGCAATTTGCTCCTATGACTGGGCATAGCGTGAGGCAGCGCTGAGAGAGAGGTAGGTGGCGTCAGATGACACAGGGTTTCAACTTTATCCTGCCAGTGGTCCCCAACCTTTTTGGCGACAAGGACCGGTTTTTGTGGAAGACAATTTCTCCATGGACTGGGTGGTGGGGGGGTGGTTTTGAGATGATTCAAGCGTATTACATTTACTGTGCACTTTATTTCTATCTTTATTACATCAGCTCCACCTCAGATCATCAGGCATTAGGTCCCAGATGTTGGGGACCCCTAAGGAGCCATCCAAGAGTGTAAAGCAGGGGGAGAGAAATAAATTTCCCTTGCAGTCCAATTCATGTAGTGTTAGATGGGGATCAGAATTGAGGGCACCACCCCCTAGAGACTGGGAGAGCAGAGGAAGGGCATGAGAACCCGGGAGAGGGATGGCCAGGGTGTGAATCCGGCTGCAGTAATGGGGCTGGAGAGGGGATGAAGGAATACTGAGGAGGTGAACCTGATGGCATGCATTCTGCTCCGATATGCACGTGGCAGGAGGTCCGAGGCTTCCAGTTTCACTGGCCAGAAAGACAGTGGTATCTTTCACCAAATTAAGGAACAGCCCCTGTTACAGGGGCAGGAGGGAGGGAAAGGACATGAGAAATTAACTTATGTATTCCTGGGTGCAAAGGGGCCTGTGAGACATCCATGTGGAAGTGACCTGAGAGGAGCTGGGTATGTGGAACTGAAGCTTAAGAGAGGTCTAGGCTGGAAATAGCACTCCTAGAATTGTTGTGTAGCCGGGTGGCTATCCTGTTGACAGAATATTCTGACTATAATGCTATAAAGTTGGAAATAAAAAATAATGTCCAAATATTGAGACATTTACATTTTTTTTCAAACATTTCAAAATAATTCATGGGCCAAAGATGGATAACACAGCAGAAACTAGAACTGAAAGATAATGAAAACACAGTGTATCAAAAATTATGTATCAGGCTTCCCTGGTGGTCCAGTGGTTAAGAGTTCACCTTCAATGCGGGGGACACAAGTTCAATCGCTGGTCCTGGGAGATTCCATATGCTGCAGAGCAATGAAGCTCGTGTGCCACAACCACTGAAACCCACAGACCTAAAACCTGTGCTCCACAATAAGAGAAGCCACTGCAATGACAAGCCCATGCACTGCAACCAGAGTGTAGCCGCTACTCACCACAACATACAGCAACATACAGCAACATACAATTCACATACAGCAACAAAGACCAAAGTGAAAGTGAAAGTTGCTCAGCAGCCAAAATAACTAAGTAAATAAAATAAATAAAAATTATACAAAAGTATGTGTCAAAAATACAACTATGTATCAAAAATGATTCTAAAGAACTGGAAAGAAATTTTATAGTATTGGGATTTCCTGGTTGGCTCAGCTGGTAAAGAATCTGCCTGCAATGTGGGAGACCTGGGTTCGATTCCTGGGTTGGGAAGATCCCCTGGAGAAAGGAAAGGCTACCCACTCCAGCATTCTGGCCTAGAGAATTCCATGGACTGTATAGTCCATAGGGTTGCAAAGAGTCAGACACAACTGAGCGACTTTCACTTTCACTGTTATAGTATTAAATTAATGTATTAGACAAAAAGAGAGATTAAAAGTTATTGAGCTAAGAATCTAAATCAATAAGTTAGAAGAAAAAAACAAGCAAAAACATAAGGATAAGGGGAAATTTCTTAAATGTAAAGCCAAACAATACGTAAAGGGAGATACTGTTAGATTTTACTACATTAAAATTTAAAACTTTTATGATTGAAAAATGCCATAAAAGATAAGCCACAGGACAGAAGAAGAGGTTTGTTTCCCAAAGTATTAATGTCCAGGATATGCACACAATGTCTACAAATTGCTAAGAAAAATATGAACAAGCCCCACCGCAGACACAAGATGAACAAGAAATGCACAAAAGAGAATGTTCAAATGCCCAATAAACATAAGAAAATATACTCAACATCTCCTGAACTAAGGTACATCCAAATTTAAAACGCCATAATAACAAACTACCATTTCAATCCATCAGATTGACAAAAATTAATAACTCATCATATCCAGTATGTTGTCACAGATGGGAAAACAAAGAAGTCCTTCACGCTGCTTTTGATAGTATAAATTGGCCTAGGTATTTTGTAGAACAATTTGGCAATACCCAGCAAAGCTGGAGTTGTTACTCCGCTGTGACCCACAATCTACTCTTCAGGAATCTCACAGAGAAAACATGAGCTCACGTGGATGTGACGATGTCTATTATATAAGAACAAATGGAAACAAGCTGTCAATTGGGTAAGTGGACAAAAAAAAAAAAGTGGTTTATTCAAATACCTGAACACAAAGAGCTGCTAAAATAAATGATTTACATCTAAATATTTCAACATGGATAAATCTCAAGCATATAATTTTTAGTTAAGTAAAAAGCAAGTTGCAGAAAACATGCTCAGTATGTTGCTATTTATTTAAAATTTTAAAATCCCATAGGACAATATGTTGGCTTTTTGATATATACAGATGTAGGAAGTATACCAGGTTGGAGAATAACACTGGATATAGCAGATGCTGGCAGGGCCCCACCCATATTCCCTCCAAGCTTATTATTACCGAACCCTTCAGTTTCTCAGTGCAAACCCTGTCCACTTTACCTGAAGGCTGGAGGATAAGGCTCAACTCCTCTCGGGACAGGCCTGAATGCCGGGAGTCTACAACCAACGACATAGGGAGTTGATGGGTAAATACCCCAGCTTCCTTAGCCCTCAGACAGAGCAACTCTGAGGCTTGTCTACACAGGCCCTCAAAGTGCCTGGTGGGATTGCGCCTCACTTGCCCACAGGAGAACCTGCTCATCAGCACACTGCATTAGCTTCTTTTCCATCCCAGTATCACTTTCTCAGCCCACAAGTCTCAAATTAACTTGTTGTTCAGTCGCTAAATTGTATCCAACCGTTTTGGACCTCGTGGACTGCAGCACACCAGCCTCCTCTGTCCTCTAGTGTTCCTGGAGTTTGACCAAATTCACGTCCATTGAGTTGGTGATACTGCCTAACCATCTCATGCTTTCCTGGCTCCCTCTCCTTTTGCCTTCAGTCTTTCCCAGTATTAAGGGCTTTCCAATGAGTGGGCTCTTTGCATCAGGTGGCCAAAGTTCGGAAGCTTCAGCTTCAGCATCAGTCCTTCCAAAGAATATTCAGGAATGATTTCCTTTAGAAGTGACTGGTTTGATCTCCTTGCTGTCCAAGGGACTCTCAAGAGTCTTCAGCACTACAATTCAAAAGCATCGATTCTTCAGCACTCAGCCTTCTTCACAGTCCAACTCTCTTTCATATATGCCTACTGGAAAAACCATAGCTTTGACTATACTAACCTTTGTCAGCACACTGATGTCTCTGCTTGCGTTAAGTTCCTTTCCTCTGGATTAGCTTCTGGAGGATCTCATACTAAGATGCTTACCACCATCAGGAGAGGGGCGACCTCTACAAAAGGAAGAAGTGGGAAGAGACTGGGGGTACATTTTCATTGCATCCAGCATATTTTATTTATTTAAAAAATCTGAAGGAAATATTAGCAAAATGTTAGGATAATGGATTCATAAACCTTATTTTATTTAATATATGTCCTAGGCTTCAAATGTTTCATAATTAAGAATAAAAAATTATAATAAAGTAAATGCTTACTAAATCCATGATAAACTGTTAGTACACTAGTTTTACATTTAATTAGAACTTGCCAGGACCACCTTTAGACTGTTTGAGGTCCCAGGCAACTAATTTTTTTATTTTTAAAATAAAATAATTTATTTTGATTTAAAAATATATTATAAAACTCATGGGCCCATGTGAAGAGAAAAGTGATTTTCTCAATGACAATTTAGAATAATAGATAGAGAGGAGCTATTTAAGCATTCGTCATTGTCTATCAGCGCATGAGAAGATTTGATTCATCATTGAGTCAGGCACCATCTAATCCTGTTAGATCCAGGCACCATCTCATTGTGCTCTTTATTGTTAATTACACTTGTACCTAGATAATTTTGTGTTGTCCATGCATGAAGAAAGGTAGCAATGATGTTATTACGATACATAGCTCTTTAGAAACTGCTTGTGGTTTGAAGTTCCCTAGTATCTTTTATTTGGAGAAGGCAATGGCACCCCACTCCACTACTCTTGCCTGGAAAATCCCATGGATGAAGGAGCCTGGTGGGCTGCAGTCCATGGGGGTCGCTAAGAGTTGGGCATGACTGAGCGACTTCACTTTCACTTTTCACTTCCATGCATTGGAGAAGGAAATGGCAACCCACTCCAGTGTTCTTGCCTGGAGAATCCCAGGGATCGGGAAGCCTGGTAGGCTGCCGTCTATGGGGTCGCACAGAGTCAGACACGACTGAAGTGACTTAGCAGCAGCAGCAGTATCATTTATTTAATTCTGGTTATGGCATCACTCAGGAACTGATTCATTCAAGGAAGGTCCAGTCCCTGGCCAGCACAACTCAAGATGGACCCAGGAAAGCATGGCGTTGTCACACCCATCCAAGGCAAGAGAACTCGGTTGGAAGGGCCGACTGGTACCTTCCAACAGTAGACTCAAAATCCTTGGAGATAAACTGAGTCACCCTGAGCACCGTCTGACAGGTGGCACAGAGCCTGTGGAAGGTACGGGGTGCCCGCCCTGGGGGCCAGCAGTGGGATCACATAGACTAGAGGATGCCTGCACTACCCCTGGTGCCCTCAGGTGCCATGGGCCACAGGTAGTACTGTGGCTCGAGGCAACTCATACTGCTCAAGTCCAGAGGGCCAGCAGTGGGCCACCAGAGATCCAGAGCCCCAACCTCATTCTCACTCAGCGCCCCAGGCCAGCCCCAGTTCAGCACCATTCTAGCAGCCAACCTCACAGGATCCAATGAAAGAAATGCTGCAGTAACCAGCAGGTGCCAGCTGCTGCCATGACACCCTCAAGGAGCCAGAGCTGAGCCACAGGACCCACAGACACAAGGCCTAGACCTCCTCAGGGCAGCAGAAAGGGTAGAGGCTCAGAGAGAAACAGAGGTCCCCCAAAGCCCTCGTCCCGAGTCACAGCACCCCTGCCGGAACAACACTGTCAGCCCGCTGGCCTCAGACACCACAGGGGGACTCTGAAATTTTTGAGGAGGACACCCCAACCCAAAGCTGCCTAAGTGTAGAGCACGGGGCAGAGGGCCAATTGTCCTTGTCTAAGGGTAGAATGGTAACTCGCCTCATGGATCTACTTATTTTGTGTGGATCACACTAAATGTGTTCACCCTTGATTGGGAATTCTTTAAAGAGAAGGATTACGTTACAAACATTTTCTGTATCTGTCACAGACTCCAGTACTAAGTTCATACCTGATGCCCAGTGGGTAACTGCAGACCCAGGGACTGGATGAATTCTTTCCCTGGAAACAGTCTGAGAAATGCTGGCTTAGGGGTGACATTCGCAGAAACACCACACAAGAAATTGATGTTGCATCATTAAATTTCCCCTTTGCGTGAACCTTCCGGTCTGGTGTGTAGTCATCAAACAGCCTCTTGTGTGACAACTAGGACTCCTGCTGTTCCATCCGTATGCTTCCACACTAACATTCTGAAATGTCTTTCTAGCAATGCCAAAGAATATGGATGTTGTCTTGTAGCCTAGGATCTTTTTAATACTCTGAAAAATCACTTTCTGTATCTTTGTACTGATAATATATCTCATCATCCTTTTACAATGAGTGTATATTTCTGTTTGTACATGTACGCATATGTGTGTGTGTTTGTGTGATATATATATGTGTGTGTCTTCCCCTGGCTTTCATGGAAAACACTGAAACAATTAATTGCTCTACCCAGGCTTCTAATTCTCTTTCTCTTGCCTACTTTCAATCTTCTGGCCAATTTAGCCTTTCTCTCCTGTTTTGCCATTTCACAGTGAAACGGCAGTGTTTTCACTTTTGAGTGTCATTTCATTACATTTTGAAAGCAACCATCCTGTATCCCCAAATTAACTCTTGTCTGGCGGTAAGTGTAAATGGCTTATCAACGCATAATGTACTTCGTCAAAAAAAAAAAAAAAATCCTTACTGTAATGTATATTTCCTCCTTGTTGTGCTCTGGGGCATCAATTAATGTCACCAGCCTGACAATCCCCTGAACACATCCCTTTGACTACTGATGCTGGTGTGACATTTCCTGACATGTGGGCAATGTTTTCTACACGTGACTCGATCCTCTTGCCCTTCATTTCCATGACATTCTTGCACTTGTTTCCTAGTCCCTTCTCCTTCTGGGGACAAAGAATGCAACAAAAGTAGGTTCTTCACAGACTGTAAACCACACAGTATTTCCTTGTCTTTTTCTGTCTTTCTTTCTCTCTCTCTTCTTTTCCCATAAGAAACCTACTCAAACTTGAAAAATAAAAAACCAATACTATTTCAGCCCTTTTTATATTCTCTTAGTTGTTCAGTGGTTACATTTTTAAAGAAAGTCTTCAACCACGAAGCTTCCAAAACTGACAACTTCAGAATAAGAGGCCAAGATTTACTTAGTTCTTTTTCTTTTTTTAATAGACAATATATGGAACAAAATGGATTTCCATTTTCAAAGGATATACATGGGACACTCTCCAAGAATGGGAAGTGAGACTAAGGCAGACCCATCATCCGGAGTCAGTTAGACAGAGTAGGGTTGATTCTTCGGGAAATAAGAGTGATTCACTTTCCTATAAGCATAGACAGAAATTGTGCTGGGATGGAAACAGCAGTTCAGAGATGACTTAGAGGGGAATTATATAACCTGGGTTCACATGGGACCACAGGTGGCATTTCTTATTCTAAAGGCCCTACCTGCCACTGGCATCCTGGAAACCCCTTGGAGACAGCCCCCTGTGTGTAGGTACTCAAGTACTCTTGCCCCCATGCCTGCATCCTCTCTTTTTCTTCCTAGTTGGAATGTCAGAGGTAACTTCAGTCACAAAAGCATAACTGATGCTCAGTGGGAAAATCTAACACACTCTTTCAGAACATAGAATTGTTTCCTCACTGCGAGACCCTACACATCTTGAGATGGATGGAAAACAAACCAGACAGAGAGAAACCAAAGAGAAACGCTGCTATAAAAGAAATGGAGAGATTTTTGTTGCATCCCTACAGAGTTTGTGTGAGAAAAAAAAAATTGCTTGTTTATAGGAATTTGACCTTAAAAACCTCAAAGCAGAGAAAGATGCAATTTGAAGGCAAAGCCTTTTCCTTAGATTTTTAATGTCAGTTTTGTAAATGGGTCAAGCCAAAGTGAGCTAAGAGATCAGTAAATTGATTTTTTTTTTTTCCTCCTAGGAATCAGCTTAGTCCCACAATTCTTTATCAAGCTAGGGTCTTACCCTAGATAAAAATATTGTTGTTCTGAAAATAAACTTAAGGGAGAGAGAGGATGGGGACCTAAAAGGATTATGGTGTTAAAACTGCAAAGCCTTTTGCTTTTAAGCACAAATTCTAATTATCATTTAAAGGATACTCTTGACCAACCCTTCCAAAACCAAATCAGGAGAGACATCCAAGGCAGCGAAAGATATTCCCATTGACAGTCCAAGAAAGATTAGAAGCAACCCCAAGAAAAATCTACATGGCGATAAATTGATTCAGGGTCTTCACCTTTAAGCCCCAGTTAAACACTCCTGACTAGGAAATGGCAATTTTGTAAGACAGAAACATTGTCTGAGCTCTAATGAAACATTTCTGCCCTGCTTTCCCTAAATTAATAAATCCAAGAAGAGATCTCAAAAGTTTTATCAGGGTAGTATTTCTACAAATAAAACCCTGGTAACATTCCCAGGTCCCAGGTCATAATACCCAGTGTTATTGATGCCCAGAACATGTTTCTGCTTTGATATTCCACAGCACTGAGCTACCTGGAGTGCATCTACATAAATCAACAAGGGGGAAAAGAATTCTAATAACAGTAACAACCACATCCTATTCAGTGATTGAAAACTGCAACTATGTTTTCCAATCTGTTTGTAATGGTAGAGTGTCATGAAGTGGAATGAAAGCCCTGGATTATAGTCCCGGTGTCCACACACTTCTGAGGCCCTGTTTGCATCACCCTTAAAGATGACTTGATTTTTAACCTGCCTTGTGAGCTGAAAGACAATGTATTTATTCAAGGAGAGTTCTGTAGAGGTGAGGCAGAGGATCCTCAGAGACTCTACCATAACTTTTCCCCAACTGCCATTCATTAAACATGTTCCATCTCATGAACCATGAATCACTTCATTTTTAAGTACTCTTTTATTTCCTTTAAATTTATCTAAAACTTTATTAAATTCCACTGGCACCGTCCTGACAGACAGCCCGCATTCATTTTAAAGCTTCCCAACGGAGAAGCATAAAACATTTAAAATATATATTTGATCTGACAACAGCAGCACAGTGTTTGAATTAGAAACAGATTAGACATAATTGAAGATAAAGAGGACGCAGGCACCACTCCCATCTTGGTGAAGTGGGCTTTAAATTATCAGATTCATCCAGAATACATTACCGAGAAACATTGAATTGTTATCTTTAGACAGCCTTTTCTAAGAGTTTACAATTTCTCAGTTCAGTGAAGCTTACCACCAGCTTGTTATCAGAACAAAAAACGAAAAATCATTCGGTTCAGGGCACACAACTGATCTCACCTCAAAAAGTAGACATTTCCTTCTGATAACAGACACTTCATTGGAATGCCAAGAGGTACTTCATGCACAATCTTTTCAGGTCCTTCCACTTCCTAGGTAATTCCCAAGGAGGCTACAAATTGGCATTGTTTACCCACAGGGCTCCTGCCAAGCCTGCCTCCAACTTTAATTAAACAACCCACAGGCCATGCACACTCACTCACACCCGCATGACCACGCACACGCTTGTGCATACCCATGTGAGTGTGTGCGTGCATACAAGTGCAAGAGTGTATACACACATGTACAACCTTAACCTTGGCGTTGCGAGTCCTTCCACCATTCTCATTAGTAATGGAACTGTGCTTGTTCTCAGCGTCTCACTGCCGAAAGACTTAGAAAGGAGATGGGGAGGTCAGGAAGGTAAGCAAAGTGGAGAATTTAGTAAGCAACAGCACCTGCCTGAGGTGAGTAGCTACCTGGAGTTTCTTTGGGAAACTGGTTATGTGTGGCATATAAATGAAGGGATGGGATATTCATTGGGGAGGGAGGGGTTTGGAGGTTGTATTTCCTGATTTTCATCTCAGCTCCATCTTCACAAGGGAAACAGGGATTTTTGTCCTTTTTAGCTTTGATCAAAAGCATCATGGCATCAGTGCACGATAGGTACTTCTTATCTGCAAGGCCAATTTTACTACAATGAGAGTATAAAGGAGTAAAAGGTTACATTCCTTCTCTGTGATTCCTGCCTTTCCCCACTTTTCTTTGTCTGGCTCCAGGATACCTATCGTCCTAAAATGTGTGGTTTCCCGTCAGTCTGGAGGTTCCTGCTTCTCTTTATCTGCCCATGGACTGCCCCCTCATGTTTACAAGTTGCATGGTTTCCTGCCATCTGGCCCCCACCCCACTTTCTCTGCTCATATCTAGCTACCTGCCTGTTGTAACATTCCAACTCCTCGAGGAGTCTGGACCCTTTAAATCTTTTCAGAGGCAGTGGGACAACAGTTCATCTTGTGTAACTGCTTCAGGCTGAGTGTGGAGGTCCAGACCTCCTGGCTATCTGCTAGGTATAGGGGTCTCGGGATTGTGGAGGTGGAGAGGGGAGACGAGGAGGCAGCAGCCTTGTCCACCGGTGTTGATGATCCCCTTCTTCAGGTAGGATGGATTGAATCCCTGGTGTAGCATCATTTGAAGTAGCAATTGCTGTGTTCTAGACAAGAGAAATCCAACTAGGTATTTAAAAATACAAGGACCAAAGAGAAGGATGAGAAATACAGTGGCTAGGGAATCTAGAAATGGGAGAACCCAAGACCCACACCTTAATGGTCTCGGCCCATTTTTGCTTCCTCTGATTATACCTGACTATACCAGGCTCTCAGTGGCCATCCTGAGGCCACTGAGCCCAGTTTCTTGGAGGAATATGTCCCTGGTTGTGGAACTGGCCCCATTTTTGGGGTGAGAACTTTCAGGGTAATCCCTGTTTTTCTGAGGTAAATAAAGAGCTTATTAAGATTTGGGGTTCCTAGGACTGGGGCACTCATCAGGGCAGTCTTACTCTGACCAAATACTCTTTGTAAATCCCCTGTCCAATCTAGAGGTTCTGTGTGCAGTCCCTTCAAGGCCTCGTACAACAGTTTTGTATGAGACCGAACTCAGGGATCCAAATTCTACAAAATTTAGCCATTCCTTAGAAGGTTCTGAGCAGTTTCTTTGTGGTGGTGGTAAGTGGAGGATTGCCTCCTTATGCTGGGTCATAAGGATGTGCTTCCCTGGGCTTAGAACACATTTCAGGTAGATGACTCTCTGGGAGGAAATTTGGACTTCTGTGGGGATACTTTTTTAGGCTTCCTTGGTGGCTCAGCAGGTAAAGAATCTGCCTGCAATGCGGGAGACCTGGGTTCGATCTCCGGGTGGGGAAGATCCCCTGCCAGAAGGTATGGCAGCCCACTCCAGGACTCTTGCCTGGAGAATTCCATGGCTGCAGTCCATGGGGTTGCAAAGAGTCAGACACAACTAAGAAACTAACAGATACTTTATATCTCCCAGAGCCCAGGAAATTAAGGACCTTAAAGTGATTTGGTGAAGCTTCCTTTGACAGGCTGCAGATGAGGTCATCTACATATCATAATAATGCCCCATTTTAATTTTCCATTGCCAAACAGACGTGGGCTGTCCAGGATCCCTGAGGAAGGACAGTCGAGCTTTACTGTTGGGTGTCATTAGTGTCTGGGTCAGTCCATTCAAAAGCAAAAAGGTATTGAGAATCCGAGCGAACAGGTAACACAGAAGAAGGCAACTTTAAGATCAAGGACTGTAATACCTAGCTTTGAGAATGGAAATATAATGTTCAGCCACAAAAGATCATATACCTTCCCAAAGATAGGGCCATAAGGGAGATGAACTTCCAGTATTCCTCCTTTCTCTAGTGAGGGATGAGTGACCCTATTGCTGACTCTATAGCATCTTTGCTTAATTTTGATTTTACACAGCTAATGCAAAGTCAGATATGAGCCAACAGTAGCCAGAAACAAGATTTTCTAGAAACAAGGCCTCAGATCTGGAAGCATAACTCAATGTTCAATCTCCCTTTACATTCTCTCAACTTCAACACAATTTTGTATGATTCTCAGGTTCTACACAGTATTTGCATGCTAAGTCACTTCAGTCATGTCTGACTCTTTACAGCCCCATGGACTGCAGCCCGCCAGGCTCCTCTGCCCATGGGATACTCCAGACAAGAATACTGGAGTGGGGTGCCATGCCGTCCTCCAGGGGGTCTTCCCAACCCAGGAATCACACCTGCATCTTCTGCGGCTCCTGCATACAGGCAGATTCTTTACTGCTGAGCCACTGTGAAAGCCCCATACAGTATTTACCATTAGCTAGTTTCATTCATAGTGAGTTATGGTTTTCAACTGGGGCTTCCCAGGTGGTGCTAGTGTTAAAACAAACAAACAAACAAACAAACAAAAAACAGCCTGCCAGTGCAGGAGACACAAGAGACATGGGTTCAATCCCTGGGTCAGGAAGATCCCCTGGAAAAGGAAATGGCAATCCATTCCGGTATTCTTGCCTGGGAAATCCCTTGGACAGAGGATCCTGGCAGGCTGCAGTCCATGGAGTCATAAAGAGTCAGACATGACTGAGGGACTCAGCATATACACACATATAGTTTTTAACTAGAATCATCTTTGGGTCATCGTGGATGAACTTCATGTAATTCAGGGGGAAAAAAGGTCAATGTGTTGAATAAGTTTGATGAAAAGACACATAGCTTGATTCAATTTTTATTTATTGGTTTTATAGCATTATTGAAGTATAATTGACATAGAGTAAACTGAACCTATTTAAATGTGCAATTTAATAAATTTTAATTGATGTATATATCCATGAAACTATCACCACGATCAAGATAATAAACATGTCTATCACTCTCCCAGATTTCCTCGTGTTCCTTTGTTTGACTCAATTTTTAACCAAGGAGACAATATCCACAAGGTCTTTCCTATACTCCCTGCCTCAGAAAGTCAAATTGCCAAGAAATCAATTTCTGAGCCTTATTTGGCTTTTATTTGGACAAGTTGAATAAATATACGTGATTTGTTGACAGTGTGTTCGTAAATACGGGTACAAGAGATCTGTCCTTAAATTGCATCTTCAAAGAAGACATTACTATAGTAAACTCTATTTGTCCCAGGAAGTATTAGAGTACTTGAAAGATGGAAATTGAAAAGTAAGCAATCATACTTTGAAAGGTCCCTGGTTTTCATCTCTTACAGGTCTGCAAATTTCTCAGAAGCTAAACTTGAGAAAACAGCAGATTCCTAACATGAGCACTGCAGCTTCTGCCTTGCCTCAGACTCAGTGATGGAGGTAAAAACTCAACCTTGAGTTTTATTTTGGGAGATCCAACTAACTAGCTAGCTAGATCTAACTAACTAGCTTCTAGTTAAATGTTACCGGGTGGCTTAGATGGTAAAGAATCCACCTGCAATGCGGGAGACCTGGGTTCAATCCCTAGGTTGGGAAGATCCCCTGGAGGAGTGCATGTCAACCCACCCCAGTATTCTTGCCAGGAGAATCCCCATGGACAGAGGAGCCTGACGGGCTACAGTCCATGGGGTCATGAAAAGTTGGACATGACTGAGCAACTAAACAACACGACTGAGTAACTGAGCACATTAAGTTTAAAAAGTTTGAAATATTACACATATAATCTAGCTTTGTAAAAATATATGTAATATGAGCAAATGAAAGCTATTTTACATTAATAGAGTAGATGATATTTTTCTCTTATTTTTCAGACTTTCTATAATGTTTTCTTATTGCATTTTTTTAAACTGGCTTCCCAGATAGCTTCAAAAGAAAATTTGACATCCAAGATCTTTTCTGTAGTAAAGAAACTTGTGTGCAAGTACTTACATGATGTGTGTGTTATTGTTTTATGGACATTTTTGCTTTATCATGGGTGAGGAAGTGAGTGGCTATCATGTCAGAGTTTGCCTGGTAACCAAAAAAAAAAAAAAAATCTGGGGAAGCCACTCGTTTGTAAGATATTTGTAACTGCAAATGTGGCTGTTAAATGGCAGCCCAAGAAAGGGGAGCCTGGCAGATCTGGTTCTGGACAAAAATGGAGGTAGTTTTGCATGGTATAGAGAGAAAAAATGGCTTTGAGATATTACAGATGTGTTTTCAATTCTGTGACCTTGGAACAATCAATTTAAGTTCAAGTTGCTTAACTGATCTGTACCTCCATTTATTCATCTGTGAAATGTTGGTGATTATAATTACCCTACTTTAGTGAAACTTTTAGTTTGGTTTACTGTACTCATGGGGCTTCCCCGGTGGCAATAAAAAATCCTCCTGCAATGCAAGAGCCACAGGAGATGTGGATTCAATCCCTGAGTCGGGAAGACCCCTGGAGAAGAGAATGGCTACCCACTCCAGTACTCTTGCCTGGAGAATCCCATGGACAGAGGAGCCTGGAGGCTACAGTCCACAGGGTGGGAAAGAGTTGGACACGACTGAAGCGAATTGGCATGCACACACAGTGTACCAATTGCTGGGGATAGACTAATGAGTAAGACACCAGCCTTGCTCTCAAGGAATAGGCATGAGAAGAGCATTCTAAGCAGAGGTTGAGACATAAGCAAAGGCAAGGCAAGTGACATCCCTGTGCTGCAGACAAATACTAGCGCATCAGTATCACAGGGTACTAGAGAGGGCGGGAGGAGACAGACTGATAGGTCCCATACCGTTAAACTTGACCCTGCACATAACAGAGAGCCACTGAAAGATTTTATGCAGGACAGAGGGAACCTTTTTTTTTTTTTTCATTTGATATAAACACCCTGGCAGTCCTTTGACGAATAAGGCTCTAGGCACAGAAATCAAGTAAGAGGACATTTGGTGGTCTAGTGAGAGATGATGATCAAGGATGTCCCATCTCTTCCCTACTCATTCCCACCACAGACCCAACAGCTTCCCCAGCTTGGTTAGTGGTTAGTTGCAGTGACTCTTCCAGCCACTCCTTGACTATGTACTCTATCACATCCCATGTCCTTTCTATCAGCAAATGCTCTCGTTGGTCCCACCTCTAGGTTGTAGCCAGAATCCAGTGATTTCTCTCCATTTCCACTGTTATCACTCTGGTTGATAAAAGCCAATATCATCTCCTGTGTGGAATACTGCATTAGAACCCTAACCATTCTCCTGCTCCTGCTTCTCCCCTCTCCAGGCTTCCTTCAATATAGTAGCCAGAGGGACCCTTTTAGAACCAGGCAATCATATCACTCCTCTACCCAAAAACTCCCCAACACTCTTTTCTCTTTCCCTTGCTTTCTTTTCTTCAGTTCAGCTTCAAACACACAGTAGGTGACTACAGTAGGTAACTAGCAGATAAACATTTGTTAAAGGAATGATTAAATGGCGAAAGTCATGATCTAAGTGGTAGGAGACAGAAACAGTGGAAAGAAGACATTTTTGAGGATGACTTTGGAGGTGAAATTGACCAGATTCAGTAATTGGTGAAATGCTTAAAAGGAAGATTCAGGACAACTCCCAGCTATCTCACCTGGGCATCTGGATGGCTCAGTGATGCCATAAACTGAGCAAGGAAGAAAGGCGGCAAAGTAGGCTTGAGGCAGGGAACATCCTGCATGAGGCACCCTAGCAGGGGTACATATGCAGGCATCTTGTAGATAGCTGGGGATAGAGGTCACAAGTGTCCCCTCTGCCCAACCAGACTTACCATTGCCTGAGTTCCAGATGATACTGAAGAGGGGCAAAATCCAGATCAAAAAGTCTTAAAATTCGGGGTACGTAAGACTACCCCAGATTTCCTGCCCTGTTGATTCTGATTCAGTAAGAGCTGCAGGGAACCCAGGATTCTGCATTTTATCTAGGGCCCAGGGGATACTGATGCAGGTGATCTGCAGGTCACAGTTTTAAGAAAAGACAAGCTTAATCTTCCCTCTCACTTCAGTCCCCTAGCTAACTAAAAAATATATTTACATTCCTATTATTTTAAAAAAATCTGTATGGCATCAGATGGAAACACCAATACCTGAGTAACACATAAAGTGCATTATTTGCTTGCATTTGATAAGGAATTTTATGATAACATTATATATCATAATATATTATAGGATGCAATAGCATATTCCAGTGAGTTACACATAATTATATTAAAAGCAGTATTTAGGGCAATTATATCGTTTGTTGAATTGTTGCAATTTCACTAAGTATAGGAGCCTGTAATGGATTAAATTCAGAAACAGTGAAGTTTTACAGTGGTCCCCCTTGAAAAGTATGAAAAAATATAGGGTTTGTATGATTCTGCGGAGTCCCAGTTAGACACTAAACACAATAGGAAGTTAGATTTGCCACATACAACCCTCTTTGGTTTTTTTCCACCCCTACCTTCATACCTACCACTGCAGCTAGTCAGTCACTTACTCCAGTTTCCCCAGGCCTAATCCCCAAGCTCCCAGATGTCCTCAGCTTCTGCCATGTTCTCTATTCATTAAAAAATACAACATCTCATTTCCTCAGAGCCTCAGGGGTTCAACTTCAGTTTGTGTTTTCATAGTATCCTAGCAGGTTCAACGTTAGATGATGGCCTTGGTTGGGGAAAGCAAGGCCCATGTACCGGCAACATCGCCAGCAGCATCACATGCAGCATTGGCAGCACCTCAGAACTCTTTGGACCTGCAGACTCCCTAACCCCACCCACCTCAGACTTTCTGACCCCACCCACCTCAGACTCCCTGACCCCACCCACCTTAGACTTTCTGACCCCACCCACCTCAGACTCCCTGACCCCACCCACTGCAGACTACCTGACCCCACCCACCTTAGACTTTCTGACCCCACCCACCTCAGACTCCCTGACCCCACCCACCTTAGACTTTCTGACCCCACCCACCTCAGACTCCCTGACCCCACCCACTGCAGACTACCTGACCCCACCCACTGCAGACTCACCGATGGCCCACCCCACCCCCGTCCTGCAGACCTACTGAATTAGGATCTGCCTTTAAACAAGATCCCCAGATGATTCCTCCACGCTTGCAAGTTGGAGACACTCAAAAAGTCTAGAGTAGACCAACCTGGTCTACTTTCTAGATGAGGAAACCAAGAACTAGAGAGATGAGCTCACTGGCCTAGGACCCCACAACAGGTGGTTAGCAGAGTCCTGCTAGAGCAAGAAAAGAAAAGAAAAAAAAAACAAAACTTTTACTAGTTTACTAATAGCTACTACAATTAAGCACCAACTATGTGCTTTACGTTCATTTTTTTCTTTTAAGTCACTCGCAACCCCACAATGAAGTTATTAGTGCTCCTACTTTCCTAAACAGAAAGCAAGATTCAGAGATGGAAACTTACTCTAGGTTAGAATTAACCAAGGTTTAATATCAGATCTTTCCAACTCCAACATCTATACTCCCAAAACAGTGCTTTTTATTTCTAATCTTTGAAAAACAAATGGTTGGAATGCCAGTCGGTTGGGCTCATGGAAAAATTATTTCACTGCATTTGGGGTCTGTTCTTGGCCTTGCCAGCCCAGGACCAAAGGGCTCATGAGCTTTTTCTCCTGAAGAAGACTGGTTAACTCTTCTTACATCCACCAGTTCTCTTACTTTTCAAAGTATTTTACATTATTTCCTCCAATTTCTAAGCCTTCATGCAGGTTTGGTGGTTAGTTTTATGTGTCAACTTGATTGGGATAAGGGATGCCCACATAGCCAGTAAGACATTATTTCTGAGTGTGTCTATGAGGGTATTCCTGGAATAGATTAGCATTGAAATAGTAGGCTGAATAAAGAAGCTTCCCCCTCACCAGGGTGGATGGATGTCATCCAATAGTTGAGGCTCCAGCAGAACAAAAAGGAAGAGTGTGTTTTCTTCTCTTGTCTGCTGAACTAGGACATCCACCATCAGACTCTAGGACGGATACCAGACCCTCCCTGGGTCTACAGCTTACAGACAGCAGATCATGGGGCCTCTCAGCCTCCATAACTGTGGGAGCCAATTCCTACTCCAATTCCTAAATAGTTTTTTATCCTACTGATTCTATTTCTTTGGAGAACCCTGACTGATACAATTCGACTAAGAAGTGTTCCAGTTAACTCCAAATTAACTCAGCTGCAGTTCCCATTTGAATGCACAGTTTCATCTTAGAACCAAAGGGAGCCCCCCACACCCCTCATTCCCCCATACCCACAGGAGGCAGAGGACCCTGTAGTGAGACTGAGGTTTGCAGTGAAGGTAACTGCACTCCATTTACCTTCCATGTTGCTCTGGCAATGTCTTCTTCCATTCAAGTTCCCACCCTGGAATTCCTTGAAGGAACCCGCACAACTTCTTCTTGAATGGCCGTCTTAGTTTTCATTTTTATACTAGCCTTTTAAATCCTTTTCTTTTTCACGCTTTCCTCTGTGTTTTCCATTAGCTTTTTTGAAATCCCTGGTGTTTAGAGAGTGTCATACTGAGTAAAGTAAGTCAGACAGAAAAGGAGAAATACCACGACATCCCTTGTATCTGGAATCTAAAAAGAAATGATACAAATAAAATCCCTGGTATTCAAAGGTCCATGGCTTTCATTTTCTCCTTTCCTCTAAGTCTTGACCAGAGTCCAATTTTTTGGTGATCCAAACTCACTAATATTTCTCATCGCATGTGAAACAATAAGAGAACAACCAACTTTAGGGTTTTATAAGTCCACAGCTTGTGCTTCTGTGACTCTGAGGCAAACAAACTCAGCCAATAAAAATTTTTTCAAAACCAGAAGTGAAAGAAAAAAAAAAAAAACCCAGCTCCTACAATTTCTAGATTCATGAACTGAGTTTGAATTCCTGAATGATCCATGACATTCTGGCAACTTGGCCTACCATTCTTTGCTAACTATGAACCTCTAACTTCCTTAGGGCATGTTTCTTCAGGATAAATATTTAATTCAATGTAATACACATAGAACAATTATTTGAAACAAATGAAGTGAGAAAAATGTGATGGTAGAAGGACCAGCAATGTGAAGTGAATGTTTTGTTAATTATTAACAACAATTAATTAATTATCAATCATATTAAATTAATTAATTAATTTTAAATTGCAATTAGATTTTTAAAGCTACTGTGTAAATACCACAGTTCCCCATACAGCTCTTAACAAGCTTCCATCTCAAACCTCCTTCAAATCATCTAGGCACAATTCAGATGCAGGTCTCACAAACATTTTTAAATCATATATTCTAATTGATCTTAACATAAGGAGTGATTTCCTTGTTGTTTATGATATACACAGAGTGAGGAATTACCTAATTTGACTGCAAGGTACCAAAACAGATCTTTTAGTATTTTAGACTAAAAAAAAAAAAAAAAAAAATTACCCATCTAAATTCAACACTTCCTTTCTTATTTAAAACCTTACCTATATGGAAAAGACACTAATCTAATGAATCTTGCCAGGGTAGGGCTGAAACCACCTGACAGGAAGCTCAGTTCTTTGAGCCTTTTCATTTCACAAGAGCCAGCAATCCCACTTCCAAAGATACCTGCTAATTCCAATACAGATTTTTGACCACTTCAGATATACAGAGGAATGTGGTTATTCACTGTCATGGACAAACAAGTTTTCAGAGAGTAAACTGTGATGCTGGGAAAGATTGAAGGCAAGAGGAGAAGGGGACAACAGAGGATGAGATGGCTGGATGGCATCACCAACTTGATGGACATGAATTTGAGCAAGCTCTGGGAGTTGGTGATGGACAGGGAGGCCTGGCATGCTGCAGGCCATGGGGTCACAAAGAGTCAGACACGACTGAGCGACTGAACTGAACTGAAATGAACTGAAACTGTCTTTGTGATGCTGATGGTGTTCTTCAGCAGGCCCAGTCCTGAGGCATCACTTCCTCCCTGACTTGAGAATTCCTGGGACCCACTGCTCCTCTGACTATACCTGCTTAAACAGCAACCCTGATAGTCTCCCCTTCTGTATGGACAAGAGCTGAGAGATCTTTGGTTTTATTATTTATGTTGACCCCTTCCAAAAGAATATAAGCATATAATGGGATAGCAATATAAGATAAAAAGTAATACAGCTATTACTAGAAAGGAGGTGCCTAGCAAATTCTTTTCATGTCATTAAAACAAAAAGTGGAGCTTTTCAAATGAAATATTACCTGATTGCTATGAATTTATCACATTAGTTTTGCTTAAGTAACCAATCTAATTCTATCATGTGGTGAAACAAGTATAATACTTAAGAAGCAAAAATAAGAGTGCATGGATGCTAAGTCGCTTCAGTCATGTCCAACTCTTTATGACCCTGTGGACTGTAGCCCACCAGGCTCCTCTGTCCATGGAATTCTGCAGGCAAGAATAATGGAGTGGGTAGCCATTCCCTTTTCCAGGGGGCCTTCCTGACACAAGAATCGAACCCAGGGCTCCTGCACTGCAGGCAGGCTCTTTACCAGATGAGACACTAAAATAAGAGAGGGAGTTCTTTAATTCTTTTTAGTCAGGTATCATCACTTTACTCTGTAAAAGACAAAAAATAGGGTTTTAAATATTTGATTTGAAAAGTTATCCCTTTTTTTTTAAGTTTTTTTTTCCCATTTATTTTTATTAGTTGGAGGCTAATTACTTTATAATACTGTAGTGGTTTTTGCCATACATTGACATGAATCAGCCATGGATTTACATGTGTTCCCCATCCCGATCCGCCCTCCCGCCTCCCTCCCCATCCCATCCCTCTGGGTCCTCCCAGTGCACCAGCCCTGAGCACTTGTCTCATGCATCCAACCTGGGCTGGTGATCTGTTTCACCCTTGATAGTATACTTGTTTCAATGCTGTTCTCTCAGAACATCCCACCCTCACCTTCTCACACACCCCAAAAACAAAAGAAAAGTTATCCCTATTTAAAACTCCTTTGTCTGTTTTATTGACCACCTCCTTTATATATTTTATTTTCTACCTTTATATGCAGAATATATACATTTTTTTCCTCTTCCAAACCATAAGTTTAGAAGAGCATATGGTGATTGCATAATTATTACATTTAAACCCCTTTTATAGCCTTGTGATGAAATATACTCAGATTAGCTCACTCATGTAATATCACAGAGCTCAAAAGTATCCAAGTAAGAATTAGAACCTCCATTTTCTCCCTCCAAACTCATAGATCTGAGTTCTACATCACCACTATCACTATCTATCTTCAAACTATTCTGAAAATACATAGAACATGTATGCCTGATATATTGCTTCAGTAGTGTCCAACTTCATGTGATCTCATGGACTGTAGCCCACCAGGTTCCTCTGTCCATGGGATTTTCCGGGCAGGAATACTAGAGTGGGTTGCCATGCCCTCCTCCAGGGGATCTTCCCCACTGGGATCAAACCAATGTCTCTTATGTCTCCTGCCTTGGCAGGTAGCTTCTTAACCTCTGGGAGGCAAAATACATAGAACATACTTAGAAAATTGATTTTCAGTTTGGGGCCCAATTGGTGAAGATTTTCTCCTGAAGGTAGTCCTTCTTTCTTGAGTCCGTAACACCTGAGCCCATGTAGGTCTCCCTGGAAGCTTTAATTCAGAAGTTAAAACAGTAGAGATTTCAGGGGCTGCCCACAGCCCCCTAATCAGTACTGAGTGGTCTGAACCCATCCCTCCCTTCCTCTGCTCAACTTTTTCCTATTTCATGAATAAATTGGCTTAACTCAGTTATACTAACATGTAGTGTGAGAAAATGCCAACAGTTAATTAGGGATGAACCTGTGAAAACTTGGGGGAAGCTACATGTTTCAATTATATTAATGAACACGCAAATGCAATCAAATCAAATGGATAAGCATTGTGTCAAGTTTTTACAAGAAGAGAGTTACATTTCACATGCATGAAAGCAACTCTCTTATAACTTACAGAATACAAGACTAAAAATAAGCACATAGGAGAGCCATTAAAATACTTATTATTTGAGTTAAATTAGAATTCTATGAGGATGGTTTCATCAAATGATTTGTGTTATTTTAATTTCCTTTCATAATCAACCAAATTCAAATTACTCTATCTCCAGGTTACATGGTTAAGCAGATGTGCGTGAAACATCAAACCCATTTTTATAACTTTGTCATTGATTTTTAAAAGGTTTAATACCAACTTAAAGATAGCCGCTAAATATCTGCTGATTTTCAAAGTTGTCAACTCCTTCACATAAAATTTCATAGATGCTGATCTTAAAGAAAAAAGAGAGGATCTCTCAGAGGCAAGAGCTTTATATCTCAAAATATTTTATAATTTAACAGCTGTCATTGGAATTGAAAAAGATGATGCTAGACTCAGCTAAAATTCAATACCTGTTCTTTAAAGTGTGCTAACTGCAGTGTGGAGTTCTGATACTCACAGTGTGCATGAAATTCTAGTTCTTCAGCACCAAGAAATCACCCATGGAGAAGGAACTGCTTCATGAATTCAATTTTATCACCCATCTCATAAGCAGTCAAATTTCTTAAGTAGCTTTGATACTTGTGAGCATTAATAGTGACAGATCGCACCCTGCTTGGGATTTCCTGGTGCATTTCCTTCAGCACATCCATCTGAGAGCCATGTGCTTCCCTAATGGGAAAATAAAATTGAAAAAAAAGTAAATGGGGCCAAAGATTTCATTTAAAACTAGGAAAAATTAGAGATAGACCAGAAGACAGACTCGCTACTATCCAAAGCCCAGCCAGTACCCAACCAAGTAAGTACAAGAGTTCATGCTACAAGAGTTCTCAAAATGCTGTATGTAACTGAGTTTTTGTAAAGAGAATCACGTTCTCAATATAATAGAGAATCTTGTTATTTAAGGGAATACATAGTAAATTATTTGGTAGCGAATTCTTTTGTTTTTTAATTATTTATTTTAGAGAATAATTACTTTACAATATTGTGATGGTTTTTGCCATACATCAATATGAATCAGCCATAGGTACACATGTGTTCCCTCTATTTTATAGAGAATTCTTTTGGAAGGAGGAAAGTGACCCACTTAGTGTAGCTTTCACATGGAAATAGAATATTACAGGTATACCAGAACCTATGTTGGTTTTATTAAGACCAGAAAAATGTGCAAGTAAGTCTCTGCATAAGTGGGAAGGGCTTTTATTCACTGTAAACATTCATAAACCACGTTAATTAGATATCAATGGCGTGGTAGACAGACAAGGGAAAGCTTCCCTCTGGCGAGAGGTAGGCGAGAGTCCCGGATGTGACTACATCCAAAGCCCCTCTGATGTCTTGCTGTAAGCAACCCAGACCATCCTTCCCAGCAGCCAGGAGACTGGTATGAGAACAGTGAAGTCAGGGGAGAGGTGATTGTCCACTGTTGAACATGGGTCTCTTTGCCTTATAGTCCTTATTTTCTCTCTTGGTTAAATATGCACTAAACCAACTAATGTTTATGGTCAATTTTATATAATCTTGGTTTTTATTTTCATGCTTGGTTCAACATTATGTCCTCCTTACAAAGCAAGTTGGTAGGAGAAAGTGATGAGAGACTCAAATATGTTTAGGTGAATATGCCAGTTACCCTAGAGAGTGAATCTTTTGGAATGCAAAATATCAATCATTTATCAAAATTTGCACACTATATATGCAAGACATTGTGCCAACTATAGTCACATGTCCTTAGGATAAAAAGATGTATAAACAGATAAAAGATGGATAAAGAAAATTATAAAGATTCAAATAGTGCAATAAAATGTTGGAAGACAAAGATAACCTTTAACTATTGAGATGTTCAAGGAGAGAAAGAGAGTGGGATTCAAGATGACTCCACAGGGAAAGTGACACTGGAAAAATAGGTAAGATTTGGACATGCAAACTTGAAGAAATGAAACCTGAATGTAAATCACACTCCAGGAATTTTACAGAGTACCTTCACACATATGATTTCATTAAACTCGTAGCTTGCCTCCATAAAGAAGTTGGAGTTTTGTGGCTGATACTTGCTAGGGGCACCTAATCACATTTTCCCCCTTGCAGTTAGGTTGGAACCATGTTACTCAGTCTGGTCAATGGGCTATGGACAGACATGAAGGATGCCACTTTCGGGCCTGATCATCAAACCTATGTAATCCTCCACACTTTCTTACTACTTAGCAGTCAGCTGAATGCAAAGAATTCAGCAAAGAACTCCAAGGAGGTCTCAGAATATGACAGCACAAATAAAATGCCCTCAAGGAAAACTGAATCATTGCTTATTCTAGAATTCTACTCCTTACCAAACACACACAAACACATAACCTTGCTCCACTTGACAGCTGATTTAGACTTTATAAGAGCAGGCAATACACCTTTCTGGTGACAAGCAATCAGGATTTGTCGACTTCTTGTTGTAGCAACCAGCATTAGGTGTCCTGATTGATATAGGAGTTATTACTACATTTTATTTTTTTCAATTATTATTTATTTATTCAACTGCACCAGATCTTAGTTATGGCATGTAGAATCATTAGTTTACACACGGGACATGTGAATTCTTAGTTACGGCATGTGGAATCTAGTTCCCTGACCTGGGATTGAACCCAGGCTCCCTGCACTGGGAGTGAGGAGTATTAGCCACTGGACTGCCAGGGAGTCCCTACTAACTCCATTTTATAAGGGAGAGAAAAGTAGACTCACAGAGGGGAGAGCCTGCCTAAGACTACAAGAAAGCAAAAAAGCATGGTATGAAAACAAAGATAGCACAGCCTCAGAGCCCTTCATAATCAGACCCCCCTCAGTTTTCCAGCAGCACCTCTAGACTGGCCATGGTCCCGGCTTGTCTTGTCCGTGCCGTACCATTTCAGCTTTTCTGTCCCTTCCTTCTGGGACATCTTCTGTGATGTCCAGAAGACATCTTCTTCCCATCCCTCTGTGTCTTTTAAATATGTACTCATTTTTGTAAAAGTTGTCTCATTGACTGAACTCAATAATATCCTCCTTATTGCAATGTGATATGGCAGAAATAGTGACAGAATGGAGCCAGAAGAGAAGGGAGTAGATTCAGGGTTTACCTCTTACAAACATGACCCTGAGCAAATGACCCAAATTTTCTGAGTCTTTTTCCACCTCTCTGAAATAGATTTAGCAACTGTTATTTTACAGAACCATTGTGAAGACAAGGGGAGAGAATAAATGAAAAGTTGTCCTTGGTACACATAAAATGTGAAATTAAATCTGTTTCATCTTTTCTATAGCCCTTTACTATTCTATTCATTTATATCTTCCCATGAAGATGGACGTCCAGAAGAGCAGAAGCCTCATTTTTTTATTCACCTTCATCAGTTCAGTTCAGTTCAGTCGCTCAGTCGTGTCTGACTCTTTGAGACCCCATGAATCGCAGCACGCCAGGCCTCCCTGTCCATCACAAACTCCCGGAGTTTACTCAGACTCATGCCCATCGAGTCGGTGATGCCATCCAGCCATCTCATCCTCTGTCGCCCCCTTCTCTTCCTGCCCCCAATCCCACCCAGCATCAGGGTCTTTTCTAATGAGTCAACTCTTTGCATGAGGTGGCCAAAGTACTGGAGTTTCAGCTTCAGCATCAGTCCTTCCAATGAACACCCAGGACTGATCTCCTTTAGGATGGACTGGTTGGATCTCCTTGCAGTCCAAGGGACTCTCAAGAGTCTTCTCCAGCACCACAGTTCAAAAGCATCAATTTTTCAGCGCTCAGCTTTCTTCACAGTCCAACTCTCACATCCATACATGACCACTGGAAAAACCATAGCCTTGACCAGATGGACCTTTGTTGGCAAAGTTCACCTTCATAGTCTGCATCTAATAAGTAGTAGGTCTTTTAGTTAAAATTAGATAGAGCTACATTTATTCGACACCCTACACCCCCCTAAAAAAAAGCTTAAATCCACAAGATTTTTTTTCTCTTAAGTAAAAATCCAGAGATGAGAATCCAGAGCTACTAAGGCAGTTCTACAAATGAGTCAGGATCCCACAGTCCTTCCCGTTTTATTCTCCACCCCTCAAAGGATGTTGTTATTGCTTAGTCCCTAAGTCATGTCCAACTGTTGTGACCCCATGGACTATAGCCTGCCAGGCTCCCCTGTCCCAGGCTACTCTGTTAATGGGATTCTCCAGGCAAAAATACTGGAGTGGGTTGCCATTTCTTCCTCCAGGGGATCTTCTCAACCCAGGGATCAAACCCAGATCTCCTGCTTGGCAGGCACATTTTTTACCACTGAGCCACCAGGGAAGCCCACCCTCAGGATGAGACCCTTGCTAACCTTGTCTAAGATGGTAAATGGGCTCTAGGTAATAACATACTTAAACTCCAAGCAGCACAGAGTAGGAGAAAGCCATGGCTCTCACTTGACAGACACTTCCTGAAAGTTGCACAATCACTTTTGCTTAACTACGATTGACTCAGATTCCCTGGTGACTCAGGCTGCAAAGAATCTGCCTGCAATGCAGGAGTCCTAGGTTCAGTCTCTGGGTTGGGAAGATCTCTTGGAGAAGGGAATGGCAACCTACTTCAGTATTGTTGCCTGGAAAATCCCATGGACAGAGGAGCCTGGCAGACTACAGTCTTTGTGGTCCCAAAGAACTGGACACGACTGAGCACCTTTCACCATTAGACAAAATTTAGTTGTATGGCTCTGCCCAGTCACATGGGAGATGGGGAAATGTAATCTTTAGTTTGGGCCTCCATATACCCAAGCAGTGTATGAAGGTTCTGTTACTGAGAAGAAAGACAAGGTTTCTTAATGGAGAGACAACTAGCTGTAGCTGCTATATTAAACATATGACTATGCTTTGGGAAGTTGATTCTGACAGTGATGTCGAATGTGGAACCTCGAGGCAAAAGCTAAGAACAAGGAGAACAGCCGGGATACTATTAGAGTAATAGTTACAAAAGCGAACCTTCACCGAGTGTTTACTGGGTGCTAGCCACTGTGATAAGCCCTTTACTCACATTAGCTCATTGCCACTTCAGTTTTTCAAAGCAGCATTAGAGTTTAGATTTTAGCAAAACATTTATCCTAATTTGAGGTTATTGGATGGCTTAAAACAGTAATCATGAAATCTCATGATTTTGTGGATTGGAAATATGAGCTGAGATAGGCAGTCTCATTTAAAAGGCTCTAGAGACTATTATCACAGTCTCCAACCTGGAGTTAGCTGAGACTGTGGACCAGAGAGTGGACTCTCCAGAATGGCAGTGTCAGAGCAACAGAACTTGCGAGTTCTGTTGGAAGTTCCGAGCTCCAAGACAGAGTGCTCCAAGAGACAGGAAGTTGCCACTTTCTTGAGAGCTGGGCCCCAAAACTGGCACAGAAACCCTTCTGCCATATTCTGTTGGTCAAAGTAGTCTCAAAGCCTGTGCAGAGTCAAGGGAAGTGGGGAAAGACCCCACTTTTCAATGGTATTTGCAGCCATTTTTAATCTTCCACAGTCACTTCATTTAATCAATACCCACTATTTTTTACTGAATGTTCATAAGTTTGATTCAGTTCTAGACTCTGAAAAAAATAACAGGAAGAGATACTGAGTGGAGGAGAAGGATTTCAGAAATGAATATGGATTGGGGGCACATGATCTGATTCTGTGTTAGGCAAATAAGAGTGGAGTTTACCCAAAACATGAGGGAAGAAAGTTAACCACCATTCTTCCTCATTCCCTACACTTCACCGACAGTCTGAGTTGGTTAATTGCTTTTTGGTATTAACTGGGAATTTCTCCAAGATTCAAGCTTGATTACTCCCTTCAGTCCTAGAGACAAGGAAACAAAGCCAGATAAGAGTGAGTTATTGCCTAACTGTAAGCTTCCTTGGCAAGTCTTAGATGATGGAAGTAAAAGACAGTTGCTGGAAAATGCCCCAGGGAGAGCTCAAAAGCAGTACCTGACAGGTGTGTTTTACAGGGTATTTAGCAACTCCCTTTCCAAATGAGGCAACACTGAAATCTTGATGAGGGCTTCTTTCCTGCTAGTGACACTTTTATTAACAGCATGGTTCCAGCAAGTTTGGAAAATTATCTCATTGTCATTCAGGAAAGGGATGTCTCAAATAAAGGAATGGATTTAGAGTTGATCTTGAAGTTAGAACCATCAGCTGTTGGTTCTAATGATACTGATACAAACCCTCAAGTGTCCTGGACAACCCACTAAAAAAACAAGTAATTGCAATGATGACTCCCATTCATCAAAATCAGACTGGAGTAAGTCTTGCTTGTCCTGATAACAACTTGAAAATGATAAGTTAGTGAAATAAGCACTTAGAAAGACTTTTCCTTTTCAGCCCCAGTTAATTGGCCACTTCAGTTGTAAGGGAGCTTGGGCTTTGTTTTTAAATAGTTTTTCACTCCAGCTATTACCAGACTTCCTAGACCATAAATCTTTCTAGGGTGTGACTTGATCACACTACTGTTAAGACAAGTTCTTCAGAAATAAGTTTCACTTCCATTCTTGACATGCCATATAAGTCCTTTAAAGGCCATGAAAGCAAAACCTAAACAGATCCAATCCTGTAAAAAGAATAAAAATGGGCTTAAAGGAATTCAACCTTTGATCTAATAAAAATCAGTAGCAATCTTTCCAGAAATATGATATATTGAATAATGTTTCTACTATTTTCACCAAAGGGAAATCTCTATGGTACATTCACTAAAAGAAAATCAATACCTAATGGTTTTTGCTTAGTGAGAATGAAAGGCATGAAAAATTGCTGCATTTGTTTACAGGGATGATGAGGTGTTACAAGCACATGTGAGAAGGACCGATGCAAATTTAGCAAGTCAAATAATAACTGGACAAATCCAACTTTTACCATAATGGTGGTATTGTTTAAGCATGTGAGAGGCTTGATTGGCTGATCTGGGAATAACCTTCTTTGTCTGTGTAAACAGGATCAATCAAGTGACTTCACTGGCCCTGAATAAGTGATAGAAGTAGTTATCCAGCCTAGTCATGTCCAACTCTTTTGTAACTTCATGCACTGTAGCCCACCAGTCTCTTCTGTTCATGGAATTCTCCAGGCAAGAATTTTGGAGTGGGTTGCCATTTCCTCCTCCAGGGGATCTTCCCAACTCAGAGATCAAACCCAGGTCTCCAGCATTGCAGGCAGATTCTTTACTGTCTGAGCCACCAGGGTGACATCCAGCCTACACCTATGTGTAATCAACTCCTTTGGGAAAAACTCCAACTTCATCCTTTCTCGCTCATAGAGATGTTTCTTGGCTCAAGTTTTGTTCAATGGAAGTAAAAAACTTTAGGAGGCTGTCGCCTAAGCTAGCTAGAAGATTGCTCAAAATCTTGAGGAATGGAGAGCTCAGACCAAACACTCTTCACTAGAAAGGCAAGCAGACTGCCTAATACATCCATCTCAAGAAAAAGAAGGCATTGCTCTATCAACTTCAGTCTCACTAAAGCAGCTCTCCCCATTGCCCTTGGATTTCTTGACCTGGTTGTCCTTGCTCTCAATTGTGTCCAGATTTACAAGAGATTTTTTCACAGTGCATCAAAACCTGTCAAACCAGACCATGTTGGGCACAATGGCATACCAGTCAAGTGCATGGATTTGGCATGAAATTGTATGGGATGGAGCCAAGTTCTACTCCTCTCCAGCTACTATAACTTGGGGCAAGTTACTCTCCTTTAAGATGCTTCCTCATCTGTACAATGAACCACATAATTGTTATGAAAATTATAAGAAACCATATATCTGCCCATGGTAAGAGCTGAAGAAATATAACCTATCATTATTATTTTTTAATTAATTTATTTTTTATTGAAGGATAATTGCTTTACATAATTTTGCTGTTTTCTGTCAAACCTCAACATGAATCAGCCATAGCTATACATATATCCCCTCCCTTCTGAACCTCCCTCCCATCTCCCTCCCCATCTCACCCCTCTACGTTGATACAGAGCCCCTGTCTGAGTTTCCTGAGCCAAACGGCAAATTCCCGTTGGCTATCTACTTTACATATGGTAATGTAAGTTTCTATGTGACTGTTTTCATACATCTCACCCTCTCCATCCCTCTATCATTATTATTATTATTATCAACTGCCAGGTAATGTTCTTTACTACGGTTGCCAAAGGGGATAGGGCAAGGACATCCTGATTGCCAGACCCTCTTTCACAGGGACTTCCCTAGTGGTCCAGTAGCTGAGACTCCATGCTCGAAATGCCGGAGGCCTGGGTTTAACCCCTGGTCAGGGAACTAGATTCCACACTGCAGCTAAGGCCCAGTGCAGCCAAATAAAACAAATAAATTTATTTTAAAAAGATGCTCTTTCACAGCCTAGTTCCACTCAGCGACTTATTTCAGGCCTTGATATAAAAACAGCAATGTTCTGTAGACAAAAAACATGAAATATTCTTTTTTGCAATCACATTTTTTTAACCAATGAGATATAATAGAAAATAATACCTTGCAAAAATAACTCAATTTTTAAAAGCATATTAAAATCTAATCATAGTAATACCTGCTGGGCATCCATGGGCTTGCTCCTATTCCCATAGTTCAGTCCAGTTCAGTTCAGTCGCTCAGTTATGTTTCACTCTTTGTGACCCCATGGACTGCAGCACGCCAGGCCTCCCTGTCCATCACCAACTCCCAGAACTTGCTCAAACTCATGTCCATCGAGTCGGTGATGCCATCCAACCATCTCATCCTCTATTTTTCTCTTCTCCTCCTGCCTTCAATCTTTCCCAGCATCAAGGTCTTTTCCAATGAGTCAGTTCTTCACATCAGGTGGCCAAACTACTGGAGTTTCGGCTTCAGCATCAGTCCTTCCAATGAATATTAAGGACTGATTTCCTTTAGGATGGACTGATTGGATCTCCTTGCAGTCCAAGAGACTCTCAAGAGTCTTCAACACCACAGTTCACAAGCATCAGTTCTTCAGTGCTCAGCTTTCTTTATAGGCCAACTCTCACATCCATACATGACTCCTAGAAAAACCATAGCTTCAACTAGACGGACCTTTGCTGGCAAAGGAATGTATCTGCTTTTTAACAAGCTGCCTAGGTTTGTCATAGCTTTTCTTCCAAGGAGCAAGCGTCTTAGTTTCATGGCCGCAGTCACCATCTGCAGTGATTTTGGAGCTCAAGAAAATAAAGTCTGTCACTGTTTCCATTGTTTCCCCATCTATTTGCCATCAAGTGATGGGACTGGATGCCATTATCTTAGTTTTCTGAATGTTGAGTTTTAAGCCAATTTTTTCACTCTCCTCTTTCACTTTCATCAAAAGGCTCTTTACTCCTTCTTTGCTTTCTGTCATAAGGGTGGTGTCATCTGCATATCTGAGGTTATTCACATTTCTCCTGACAATCTCTATTCCAGCCTGTGCTTCATCCAGCCCAGCGTTTCTCATGATGTACTCTGCATATAAGTTAAATAAGCAGGGTGACAATATATAGCCTTGACATACTCCTTTTCCTATTTGGAACCAGTCTGTTGTTCCATGTCCAGTTCTAACTCTTGCTTCTTCATCTGCATACAGATTTCTCAGGAGGCAGGTAAGGTGGTCTGGTTATTCCAATCTCTTGAAGAATTTTCCACAGTTTGTTGTGATCCACACAGTCAAAAGTTTTGGCATAGTCAATAAAGCAGAGGTAGATGTTTTTCTGGAACTCTCTTGCTTTTTTGATGATCCAACGGATGTTGGCAATTTGATCTCTGGTTCTTCTGCCTTTTCTAAATCCAGCTTGAACATCTGGAAGTTTTTGGTTCATGTACTGTTGAAGCCTGGCTTGGAGAATTTTCAGCATTATTTTGCTAGCATGTGAGATGAGTGCTATTGTGCAGTAGTTTGAACATTCTTTGGCATTGCCTTCCTTTGGGATTGGAATGAAAACTGACCTTTTCCAGTCCTGTGGCCACTGCTGAGTTTTCCAAATTTGTTGGCATATTGAGTGCAGCACTTTCACAGCATCATGTTTTAGGATTTGAAACAGCTCAACTGGAACATCATCACCTCCACTAGCTTTGTTCGTAGTGATATTTGCTAAGGCTCACTTGACTTCGCATTCCAGGATGTCTGGCTCTAGGAGAGTGATCACACCATCATGGTTATCTGGGTCATGAAGATCTTTTTTTGTATATTTTTTCTATATATTCTTGCCACTTCTTCTTAATATCTTCTGTTTCTGTTAGGTCCATACCATTTCTGTAGTTACAGAAAAAGCAAAACAAAACCAAAGCAAAAAATGGGGTGGGAAGGAGCTTCTTCTGGGTTTGTGTCCACTACAAACCATGATAGACAAATTAGTTCAACCAAACTAGTGTCTCCAACAAGCAATGGGGTATAGTTAACCATCCTGCTATAGGCAGGCTAAATGGGTCTTAATTCATCAGCATTTTTTGATTGGAACTTGAATTGAATATAGATTCAAACTGATTGTTCAAGCTGGTTCAGCTCTCCTGAAACTTTTTGTTCTCACCTACATCTGTCAGAGAAAATGGACCACATTTACCTGGTGGAGAATTTCTCTTTTAAGACATAAGTGTGTCAAAACTTCAGGTATGTCAGGATCTTTCAAAATCTCTAGGTATTGCACTTCCTGGGGAAGAGCTGAAAGCTACAAACATTCACAGCCTGACTGACTTTAACCCTTCACACTGAGAAGGTGATGTCTCATTATAAATCGGGAGAGAGTTTCCCCCTACCATCTCGCACTCTGCAAGAAATATTTACCATCCCCATCAGCTGTTGCTAGCCTTTGAGCTGCTCTGTGAAAAGTGTGTGTGTGTGTGTGTGTGTGTGTGTGTGTGTGTGTGTGTGTGCGCGTGTGTGTGTGTTGGGGGTGGGGGGCAGGGGCACGGGCAAGGGGAACCAAAATTCAGCTGCCAACCTCTGTAGCAGAAAAGATTTATCCCTTGGAAAATGTAGGCTATCACTGTAGAGATCCACCCCTTAATGGCTTTCAACTCTTCAGAAATTGTTGTCAGGGAGACTGAAGCTGGCGCTTGTCATGCAGAGACCGTCTTGTCAGCATACTCACCCGGACGGAGCACTCGCTCTAAGTTACTGGTTTCTACATCCCATTTATCGTGGCTCCATCAGAACCAATATGCAATAGAACATACAAAAGACCCAATCCTGCCCATTAATGACAGATTCACAAAGTGGGCCAGATGAGCTTCACAATCAACTCTCAGAGAAAATGCAGACATCGCTCTCTGGAAGTGGGATTGTTGGCACAAAATGCTGTGAATTGTTCCATAGTCTTCCGCTCCTTTTCTCTGAATTCCTATAGCACTCATTATCCCTACCACACAATTTAGCACTTGATTATATACTGTCTCGTATTGTTCTCTAATTGTTTCTCCACCCAGATAAGAGGTGGAGTTTCTTGAAGGCATACTTTTTTCCTAACATGATTTCTATAATTGCCTGCAGCTACTTCCCTTAAACCTCTGTCTAGTAATTTTTCTCCCATCATGGTATGTACTTCAAATCTACCTAGATGAGGGGAAATAAAAACATTGACCATCTCCCCTCAGGGAAAAAAAAACAACTAATAGAAAGATACAAAGTACCTGCACACACATAATTACATTCCAAGCAACAGGATATATGGAAGGAAGTATCACTAAAGGTTAAGAAATTCAGTCAACCCTTCTCTCATTGACCACCAAAATACCTAGCATAGTATGAGCACAGGCTTCCCTGGTGGCTCAGACGGTAAAGAGTCTGCCTGCAATGCAGGAGACCTGGGTTCGATCTCCGGATCAGGACGACCCTCTGGAAAAGGGAATGGCTATCCACTCCAGTATTCTTGCCTGGGAAATCCCATGGACAGAGGAGGCTGGCAGGCTACTGTCCACGGGGTCACAAAGTGTCAGACGTGACTGAGCAACTAACACGCATAGTGTGGGCACACACTTAGCAAAAGTCTCTTCACTCAGCTGTGTCCCCCTATCCTTCTCAACAGGGAGAGGAAAGTTTCTAAAATAATATGAATGCCAATAACTCAAATCCACCTCTGGATTAAAGTTAGCATCAAATAACGCACACCCATGATTCCCAGAACTGATTGCTTAAAATGCAATCTGCAGAAGCAACTACTCCTTCTGTTTCTAGGAAGTGAAAGTGTGAAGTGAAAGTCGCTCAGTCGTGTCCGACTCTTTGCGACCCAGGTATTCTCCAGGTCAGAATACTGGAGTGGGTGGCCTTTCCCTTCTCCAGGGGATCTTCCCAACCCAGGGATCGAACCCAGGTCTCCCGCATTGCAGGCAGATTCTTTACCAGCTGAGCCACAGGGAAGCCCTGTTTCTAGAAGGAACATATTATCTCTCCTCTTATTGTGGAAAACAAAAAAATTATTTCAAATATTTTTGGAAAACTAGATGGTTTTCTGTTTTTACCGGGACACATCTCAAAGGGCAGTCATTACAACTTCCTTTTTAAATATGCAGTGGGGCCTGTCATCAAAAGGTTCTCAGCTTTTCCCAGATAATGGTTTCTAGCAGCCCTGGGCAGCATTTCACATCCCCTGAACAAACAGACACAGTGTGCTGGGAGGTGACACTCCCTTGCATCTCCTGGATCGTTTCAGGCTCTCTCAGACAAGTTTTTGTGAAGTTCAATGCAACCTTTAAAAAGGGGGAAATGATTTCTTCACAAAACTTTTATGTAACAACTAGAAAAGAAAAACTCAATGCCACATGGATTCCCTGACCCTCCTTGAAGTTCTCTGTTCTCACAAAGGATTTGTAGACAGGCAGGCAGGTTCCTCCAGAATAATGCCCATGTTGCCCGCCATTAAGCAGAGCCACATACGTTTACACGTGGCAGGACAGTGAGGCTTTGTACCATTTTTAAAACTCTTCAAAGAAAAGGGATTCTACAGCCTCCTCCAACGGCTGTGTGAGAAAATGATTCTGTGCACAGACGATTCCTGCTTCAACAAGACGTGCCCAAGTTGTTCTGCCTCACTGCACCCTCTCTCCTCAGGCCGGGCCCGGGACAAGACAAAATGGAAATGCAAGGCCCCTTGTTAGAAACATTTAGAATTTCAAGATGGTGGCTTTAATGTAGAGCATTAAACCACTAGCAGGGCCCTGTGTGGTCAACCTCAGAGAAAGCTATGAAGAGGTGTGGAAATCACAAGCCTGGTTTAGCCCATCTCGGTCATATCACCTTCTTCTTTTTTTTTTTTTTTTCAAATTTCTTATGTGTATTTCTTTGTTTACTTACTTACCATTTGTCTTTTCTATTTATTAGAAATTAAATACCATAGATCTTATCTGTCTTATCCAGCAGTGTATCTCCATCACCTAAGCTGAGCACATTTTTAGGTATTCAATTTGCAGGAAGAGGGGGACAGAAGGAAAATGGGAGGGAGAGAGAGAGAGGAGATAGAGAAGGGAGGGACCACCGACCGACCGTAGTTCATCCTTGGTCCTCCCCCAGGAGCTCATCTACATCCGAGTGCTTTATTTCCCCTTGTACTCCCTGGGCCCCCAGCTCTATCCCGACAGGCAGGGATCAAAAGAAAACCTGGAAGGAGGTAAGAGAATATAACTAACGGACTGAGCACTTGCCACAAGACCCCACCCCTCGGTGCCTATCCTTTACTATGCAGACTGTCCTTTGTTTTAGCTGGAATCTTCCAGTTGAGAGAAGCAGGGGCCCCCCACATCTACGATGAGACCTGGGTTGGACCGCCCCTGGAGCAGCAGTTCCCCCACCTCCCTCCTCCCCCTCCCTTACTTTCACCTTGACTGTGCTCTGAGATCGGCACTCAGCATCTTAGATTACCCACAAGGGCACAATACCAGGCAGCTGGTAAACTTTCAAGAAGTGGTCACTGCTATTATTATTATTGTCATCATCACAAATTTTTGTTAGAACTCATATTAATAACAAGGTTATTTCCTATCACTTCATAATTTAACTTGCTCAGCTATATAGAGAATATAGCTGAACCTGAACTAGAAATCTAATGTATGGATTTGCAAGACAATACATTGTCAATCAATCTATTAAGCGAGGATGATTCATAAGACAACCCCTGGGCATCTGCCAACTACCAGGCATATTTTAAGATATTGGCAAAACCCTTTTCTTTCTTATGGCTGAATAACACTCCAATATATATATATATATATATATATATATATACACACACACACCACATTTCTTTTTCCATTCATCCACTGATGGACATTTAGGTTGTTTACACAAACACTTTTCAGTTTACAAAATGCTTTCAAATATGTTATCACAACTGATCTTCACAAAGGCTGGCATCACCTCCATTTCCATTTTACAAATGAGAATACAAAGTCAGGCAGTTAAGTGGGCTTCTCTAAAGTCAAAGCCAAGATTTTGTACATATATATATAATCTTCATGTTGGCACTCCACTTTCTCTTATAGTGGTAACAAGAAAAATAGTCTTGAGAAGCCTGCAGGGTGAGGGCAGCTTGGAAAAAAGGCAAGAAAAAAGAAAGAAAGAAAAAAAATTCTACATGGGAAAAAAATAGGAATTTCAGGGAGAGAGGAGAGTACGTAGCTAAGCAATATGAGTAAGTAGATAAGAGATTCTTTAGAAATGGGAATCCCTGGAATTAAAATTGTTAAAGAATTTTGCATTTCTTTGATGTAAACCTCTAAATTCCTAAACCTCTACAAGGGCTCAGAAGAAAGCTCACAGAGGACAGTGAGGTGACCCAGACACTGAAGAGTTCAGCAGATGCTAGAGCCAGGCCAGAGGTGAAAGGAAAACAAGTCACGCCCCAGGGTGCCTGGAGAACTCCTTGGAGGCAGAGGTGCCGCCTGTTCTCAGGATGGCACTCACTCTAACTTCATTTGAATTTCAGGGGACAAGGAATTACAAAACAATCTGGTACTTCGAGGAAAGATAGGGTCTAAAACCTTTGTCTCATTGTTAGCTTGGGGGAGGTTTTCAGTTTGGAGTTTTATTGACTAGAGATGGGGATGAGAAAATAACTTGAACAGACTACCTCCTGGCTACACTTCCAAGGAATCTTGAAAGCCCTTGGACTTCTTTGCAAGGAAAGATTAGGCAGATGGCTCTCATGACCAAGTAACTCTGCACACGATTAAGTGTACAACTTCCCAGGAACCCCTGTGGCCAAAAATGTTTACAAATGCACATAAACTTGGAGCTGAAAGGACTAGAGCATTAGTTTTCAAATTTCCATTAGCAATAAATCCTTTTCCTCAGACAAACTTTTACACAGACAGCATAAGGCAATGAGGCTGGAAACCAATGCCACCCCCCCCCCCATGTCCCCACAACCAAAACCTGGGAAACACTTTTTAAAAATCCCAGACATTTAGAGGGAAAATCAATCTTTCCAAAAGAAGTTTATATTCTGTTAATTTTCTGTTACAACAGATAAGACAAATTTTCCAAAATATTATTTTGACTAAGTGCGAAAACATCAGATTGGGTTGGGATTGACTAGGAAAGAAGCATGAGGGAACATTCTGGGTATTACTTCTTTTTATATTTTGTTGGGAGGCTGAGTTACATTTGTCAAGTGCAACAAATGTGTATTTCAGATTTGTGTATTTTGTTGATGTAAATATTATATCCAATGGTAAAAAATGTAAACAAATACTGAACTCTACACATGGACATCACCAGATGGGCAACAATGAAATCAGATTGATTATATTCTTTGCAGCCAAAGATGGAGAAGCTCTATATAATCAGCAAAAACAAGACTGGGAGCTGACTGTGACTCAGATCATGAACTCCTTATTGCCAAATTCAGACTTAAACTGAAGAAGGTAGGGATAACCACTAGACCATTCAGATATGACCTAAATCAAATCCCTTATAAGTATACAGTGGAAGTGAGAAATAGATATAAGGGACTAGATCTGCTAGACAGAGAGCCTGATGAACTATGGACGGAGGTTCGTGACATTGTACAGGAGACGGGGATCAAGACCATCCCCATGGGAAAGAAATGCAAAAAGGCAAAATGGTTGTCTGAGGAGGCCTTACAAATAGCTGTGAAATGAAGCAAAAAGCAAAGGAGAAAAGGAAAGATATTCCCATTTGAATGCAAAGTTCCAAAGAATAGCCAGGAGAGATAAGAAAGCCTTCCTCAGCGATTAATGCAAAGAAATAGAGGAAAACAACAGAATGGGAAAGACTAGCTATCTCTTCAAGAAAATTATAGAGATACCAAGGGAACATTTCATGCAAAAATGGGCTCAATAAAGGACAGAAATGGTAGGGACCTAACAGAAGCAGAAGATATTAAGAAGAGGTGGCAAGAATACACAGAAGAACTGTACAAAAAAGATCTTAATGACCCAGATAATCACAATGGTGCGATCACTCACACTCACCTAGAGCCAGACATCCTGGAATGTGAAGTCAAGTGGGCCTTAGAAAGCATGACTACGAACAAAGCTAGTGGATGTGATGGAATTCCAGTTGAGCTATTTCAAATCCTGAAAGATGATGCTGTGAAAGTGCTGCATGCAGTATGCCAGCAAATTTGGAAAACTCAGCAGTGGCCACAGGACTGGAAAAGGTCAGTTTTCATTCCAATCCCTAAGAAAGGCAATCCCAAAGAATGCTCAAACTACCGTACAGTTGCACTCATCTCACACGCTAGTAAAGTAATGCTCAGAATTCTCCAAGCCAGGCTTCAGCAATACATGCCCGAGAACTTCCAGATATTCAAGCTGGTTTTAGAAAAGGCAGAGGAACCAGAGATCAAATTGCCAATATCCCCTGGATCATCAAAAAAGTGACAGAGTTCCAGAAAAACATCTATTTCGGTTTTATTGACTATGCCAAAGCCTTCAACTGTGTGGATTGCAATAAACTGTGGAAAATTATGAAAGAGATGGGAATACCAGACCACCTGACCTGCCTCTTGAGAAACCTGTATGCAGGTCAGGAAGCAACAGTTAGAACTGGACATGGAAAAACAGACTGGTTCCAAACAGGAAAAGGAGTAGATCAAGGCTGTATAGTGTCACCCTGCTTGTTTAACTTATATGCAGAGTACATCATGAGAAATGCTGGTCTGGAAGAAGCACAAGCTGGAATCGAGATTGCCGGGAGAAATATCAATAATCTCAGATATGCAGATGACACCACCCTTATGGCAGAAAGTGAAGAGGAACTAAAAAGCCTCTTGATGAAAGTGAAAGAGGAGAGTGAAAAAGTTGGCTTAAAGCTTAACATTCAGAAAACTAAGATCATGACATATGGCCCCATCACTTCATGGGAAATAGATGGGGAGACAGTGGAAACAGTGTCAGACTTTATTTTTTTGGGCTCCAAAATCACTGCAGATGGTGACTGCAGCCATGAAATTAAAAGACGGTCACTCCTTGGAAGGAAAGTTATGACCAACCTAGATAGCATATTAAAAAGCAGAGACATTACTTTGCCAACAAAGGTCTGTCTGGTCAAGGCTATGGTTTTTCCAGTGGTCACGTGTAGATGTGAGAGTTGGACTGTGAAGAAAGCTGAGCACCAAAGAATTGATGCTTTTAAACTGTGGTGCTGGAGAAGACTCTTGAGAGTCCCTTGGACTGCAAGGAGATCCAACCAGTCCATCCTAAAGGAGATCAGTCCTGGGTGTTCAATGGAAGGACTGATGCTGAAGCTGAAACTCCAATACTTTGACCACCTCATGTGAAGAGTTGACTCATTGGAAAAGACCCTGATGCTGGGAGGGGTTGGGGGCAGGAGGAGGAGGGGGCGACAGAGGATGAGATGGCTGGATGGCATCACTGACTTGATGGGCATGAGTCTGAGTAAACTCCGGGAGTTTGTGATGGACAGGGAGGCCTGGCGTGCTGGGATTCATGGGGGTGCAAAGAGTCGGACATGACTGAGTGACTGAATTGAACTGAACTGAACTGAATGACATGCATGTTGAAGTATTTAAGTGGAAATGTACAGATGACTGCAAATTATTTGCAATAAATCAAAAACAAAACAAGATGACTTGATGGATGGATAGAGGCATAGTTAGGTGGATAGGAATGTGCCTGAATGGTAAACTGTGAAATGTGAACAGTAGACTCAAGATGATTGCACATACAGTTTTAATTGTGCTGTATGCTTGAAATTTTTCCTAACAAAATGTCAGAGTGAAACAGTGCTTATCTTTTAGAGAAACATATTAAACACTTATGGATAAAGTTATATAATGTCTGATTTGCTTCAAAACAAGGGTGAGAGAGCATAGAGGAAATAAGATAGGCCAAGAGATCCTAACTGTTGAAACTGGTAGTGGGGGCAACAGAGGATGAGATGGTTGGATGGCATTACCAACTCAATGAACATGAGTTTGAGCAAACTCCAGGAGATAGTGGAGGACTAGGAAGCCTGGCGTGCTATAGTCCATGGAGTCTCAAAGAGTCGGATATGACTTAGCAACTGAAAAATAGTGGGAACATGGAGTGGTCTTAGTTCAAGCTGCTGCAACAAAACATCACAGACAAGGTAGCTTAAGGGCTTCCCTGGTGGCTGAGATGGTAACGAATCCACCTGCAATGCAGGAGACCCAGGGTCAATCCCTGGGTCGGGACGATACTCTGGAAAAGGGAATGGCAACCCTCTCCAGTTTTCTTGCCAGGAGAATTGCATGGACAGTGTAGCCTTGTGGGCTACAGCCCATGGGTTCGCAGAGAGTCGGACATGACTGAGAGCAACTAAAACACACACACGGTAGCGTGAACAACAAGCCTTTGTTCCCCAACAGTTCTGGAGGCTGGGAAGTCCAAAACTGAGGGGCTGACAGAGCCCGTGTCTGGGGAGAGCCACCCCCTCCCTGGTGTGTATTCTCTGTCTTCTCAAAGAGGAAGCAAGTCCTCTCCTGTCTCTTTCTATAAGGGCACTAATCCCCCTGTGAGGCTCCATCTTTGTGACCTAGTCACCTCCCAAAGGCCCCACCTCCAAGTGCCATCACTGGGGATTACAGTTTCAGCTTATGAATTTAGAAGGAGACACAAACAACAATTAGTCCACAGCAGGAGTTCATTCTACTATTCTACCTACTTTTGCATATATGTGTACAATTTCCGTAATTAAAAATCTTTAGAAGTGAAAAAAATAATATTGCATTATGTAGGTATCCTTTTAAAGCTTTCTCCTAATTTCTATTTTGTAAATATGATAAAATATTGCGTTAAAAAGCTTTTAATAAAGCAACAAATATTTTACCCCTGAGGTACACTAGAATAACTGGTCCCCATTTAAAAGATTAAGGCAGCGACTGGGCTCATTCATCAAATTCATGTAACTAAAATCGTGCCTGAAGCGACAAGCGTCAGTTTCCATTCTTAAGGGATGTCTCATGAAGCATCAGTAAGGAATTCCAAGTGATGAAATTATACCTGACTCTGGTTGCTGACATCGGTGTGTGTCCCTGGAAAGAGATAAGAAGCGGCTACTTTGGATGTGGCTGCTTGCGGGCTTATGAGGTACATGAGCCGGTCACCCCGGCCGGGAAAGATCCCCAGGCCCGGGGAGTTCCAGGGGCTTGCCCGCACAGGAACGCAGGCTTCCCACCTCCACAGTCCCTGCTCCGACTTGTTTCCACGTTCCCTGTCTAGCAAAATGCTAGAACTTTTCAAACCAAAAAGAAAGAAAGAAAAAAAAAATCACACTTTTGCAATTTATCAAACTGCAGTTTCTCCTGTATGTTCCCTCTGCAGCAAAGCTCCATTCAAAGCGACACCCACCTCGTTCTGATGTTTGGCCAAACCACCTCCGGCTTCACAATGGGGCCAGGAACATGGCAAAGCCCAGCTAGGGTCCAGGCTCTTCCATTCTTTCTGATCTTAAGAAAAGCTCCCTCTGCCCGACTCCTTCCTCTCTCCTCCAACCTCTCTCCCCCAGCCTCAGACTTTCTCAGACCGCTCGGCCACACTATCTAGCTACCTCAGACTTTCTTGTGGTATTTCAAAACATTTCCTTATGAACCTGGACAAAACCTGAACAATCAAGGCCTTGGAAAACTGGAACGTTGTTTCCTGAACAATTTCAAACCTGAAAATAATTGTGTGCCTGTGTGTTCTGAGTTCAGGACGAAAGCCCAAAATGATGTTCTTTTGTTCCTGAACTGGTTTGTCCATACCTGTGAAAGGGACCCTCTTCTTCCTTGGGTGGAAATAGAGTCAGTTGTTGTGCTGAGTGTTTTAGGCTTTGGGGATGATTACAGAGCACTCCCCTGAGGACAAGAGATGCATCTGGGTGATGGAGCCCAGAGAACAAAGCAAGCAAGTGGAGGGAGTGATGGGCCAGCAGAAACTGGTGGGTTCAGTGGGCACAGCCACTCAGCCTCCCTGAAACCTGGTCAGCACACCAGTAACAGAGCCAGGGGAAAATGCCCAAAAGCTAGAGGGCCATGTAGGAGCTGTCACAGAGGACTGAAGTAGGTCAGGCCTGGGAGGTGAGCTGATACCACATGGTGGCTAAGAGGGAAGACTCTGGAGCCAGCCTACACTGGGCTTGGACCTCGGTTCCTCCACTTCCAGGTGGGTGACCCTGAGGAAGCAACCCAGCTTCTCCACGTGTCAGCTCTCCCACCTCTAAAGAAGGTGATCTAGCATCTTCTACCTGCCAGGTCCTATCCTGAGAGCTTGATATGTAATCTTGCCAACAATCATCTATATATTCAATAACTATCTGTTGATATACCCTCCCCACTTTGAGGGCCAAGTCAACGTCTAAAAATCACACAAATGCTCTGTGGTGGAGCCTGGCTACAAGCCAGGCCATCAGACTCCAGAGCCTGCTGCTTTAACCATTAGGCTGTCTTACTTCCACTTTGGGATCATTTTACAATAATGATTATTCATAATATCCTCTGTCCCCGCCCCCCCTCCCAATGTTATAAAGCAATAGCTGAAGGAGCAAGCCCTATCCACTTATGACGAGAACAAGCAGGAAAACTTTTGCATGGCTCAGTTAGACTCAAACCAAACTGGGAAGAGAGGAGAGGACAGGGACTCAGGGGACAATGTCCAGCAGCTGATCCATGGGGCCCCCTGAGAGACACCATGGGGCCCCAAGTAAGAAGGCCTGAAGGGAGCCATTATACAGGTAGAGAAGGGCCTCTAGGACTTCCCTGGCGGTCCAGCAGTTGAGATTCCACACTTCCAACACAAGGATGCCGGTAATGCATGCTCAATCCCTGGTTGGGGAACTAAGATCCCACACGCCATGCAGTGCAGCCAAAAAAATTAAAAATAAGCAAAATAAAATAAAAAGAAAGGCCTTCCAGGAAATGTGGCTGTTGATCCTAGAAATGACACCAACCTAAAAGCACCTATACTCTTAAGAAGTTCAGCTCAGCATCCAACCCGGAGAAGGCTGGACAGAACAGTCACTACAGACAATACCAGAGGATTATCACAATGACATCCAGAAGGAGGGTGCAGAGAAGGGGACAGGAAGAAGCCCAGACCATTTACAACTCCGGGTAAAACCCAGAACAATGCATGACTGCTACTTCACAGTCTACATTCCTATCCGAATATGCGTTACTTGTATCAGCTCCCTGGAGAGGCTAACAGTTAAAAAGCCCTTAAATATGAAAGATATTGTGCTTGTATTTCAGTGAGAGCAAGGAAAGAGGGCTGATGGAAAAGATGCAGTTTTCTGTGAAGACAGGTCCAGCGGAACAAGAATTCAGAAATGAGAGACAAGTGGACCAAATCCCAAGAGCTCATCAGATAAAAGAATGAAATATGTGGCAGCCATTGAGGCTGCTGAGGTGGACGTGGGGTGGCTAGGAGGAGGGCTTGTGTTCTCGGGCTCATGGTCTAACCCCTAGGTGACATCTACAAGGCCCTGAGGGTCTGCAGATAAAGCTTAGAGTCAGAGAGGAGACAGTTCTGGAGCACTTCCGGCTGACCGCAAGCACCCGGGAGCCCAGGCAGGGTCTACACTCTGCTTCCCCCACCAAGTCACCTTGTTTTCAATACAGTGTCACCCTCTGATAAGCCTCCACCCTCGCCCCACCTCTATCTTGTGAAGGAGACGTGAAGGAAAGAAGAACCTCTGGGTCTCCTCAAGACTAAGGGGAGGTCAGAACTGGGGGCCTGGTAAAAATGAGGGGATGGTCTGGGACCCTAGACGCTGACCCTGGAAGGGCTTTGCATGAAGGGAGCCTGCAGAGAGTGGGTCACCCTGACCACCCCCGGGCAGGGCAAGAACCTCCCCTCTGGCATCCAGCACCCCTGCCAGCAAAGTCTCCTTCAACGCATGGAGAACATGCATTGATCATGCAGGCAACCCACCACCTTCTGATCCTTCATCAGGAGGACTTGGTGCTCAGGGCTCTGTGCAGACCCATCGGCCTACGTCACATGGACAACCTCCCTGGTGACACCCCAGGGGACCTGTAGGCTAAAGGAAAAGCTGGGAAGATTGAATGTCCCCACTGGGGTTGATGGAGCAACCCAGTTCCAGACCTTGAAGGTTACAGTTAGAGCATCACCTGGCTATCTTTCAGTCCTCGGCGGATGCAGGCCTGGACAATCATGACGCTGAGTGGAGGGAGCAACCAGACAAATCCTCTTGCTGTATCAGTCGCCTCTCCAGCCTGGCAGCAGTGCTCATTGTGAAGTCTCTGCTCCCACCGGATGAGGAAAATCCCAAACAACAGAAAGGAAAAAATAGAAAAGAAACATGTTCTGCTGCACCTAAACCAGGCATAGAAGTCAGCCATTAGTCTTCCACTTATTTAGCCAAGATCAAAAACAACGTGTCACAAGGAGTTCCCTGGCAGCTCAGTAGTTAGGACTCAGCTCTTTCATTGCTGTGGGCCTGGGCTCAATCTCTAGTCTGGGGAACTAGATCCTGTAAGCTATGTGGTGTGGTCAAGAAAAAAAAAAAGCAATACTTTACATAGAATGACAATTATGCCAAAGCTACACATTCCAATTTCTGGAATGAAATATAAAGAAAAGGACTACATGCAGTAAAACATAAAATATGGTATGACTTGTTTAGCACATAAAATGATCACTTTTATGTAAGAAATACCAGTCCAAAATTGTTTTATAGATGACTTTAAGTCACTTCACATTTCCAAAATGCTCTAGTGCCACAGAAACATTTAGAAAACATTGCCCGCTACTCTGTATTAACATTGATGTGCTTGAGACCAATACCCTAATGAAATATGGACAGCATCAGAAGAAATGCAGATTTCAATGAGAGTTGAATAAGCCTTCCCTGAACCAACCAAAGGTCTATCTATAAAACTTAGCATGAGAGCTATGAGACTCAGGCACAGACAAAGCAAAACAACAAATCAACCAACATTGCCTGCTGACTCTTTACCCAGGAAAAGCATCACCTGGGCAGTAAATGCCCTCTTGGGGAAAAAGGAAAACAGTTCTATGCTGGCTCTATCCAAAAAAATTTCTTCAATGGCAAATGTATTTTTACATAAGTTTCCATATTAATAGTGTGGTTCAAATAGAAAAAACAAACAAACAACTTTGTATGTCCTACAGAAAAAACTTTTGAGGTTGACTCTATTTCTGTCCCCAGTCACCAACAAAGTTCATCACCATTAATCTGCCTGGGAAAAGAAGCATACTGTTTTCTATGTAAGAACATGAGATATCAAGCTAAGTTGAAAGCAAACTGGACTCCATTTTAATAGAGGGCGATCCAGCACAAAATTCAAGGATCTGGGCTTTGTAGTCAGAAAACCCTGCCTAGACCCTAGTTCCCTCTTAGTTCCCTCTTAGATGTCAGACCTTAGACTTGTTCCTCTTCCTCCTTAGATACCCTTCCTGAAATGGGGTCTACCTAGTAATATCACTATGAGAAATAAGAAAGATTCTTGGAGCTAATGCTTAGGGATCCTCAAGAGATAATCAGCTTGAACACATGCATTTATCTCATTTCCCTTCTAAAAGAAATGAAATAAATAAAAACTCATGAGGACAAGGAGTATGAGCAAGGAGATAGTAATGTATCCAAAAAAATGTCAACAAAATTCAGGAGATAGAAAGTGGATGGAGGAATTTTCTCTGACTCAGCAGAATTCCTTCAGAGAAGGATGACAGACAATGAGGCACAAACTGAGCTGCTCCCATAAAACCCCAGGAAGACATAGAGGCTGAGCCCCAGGGCCCTGGATGGTATGGGTGATACATGAGTGGGGGACACGGAACTGAGTGGAAGGCTGAGGCACAGTGGGGTAGATCCCCAGACTCCCTGCTGACCCCACACAGCAATCACCTGCCATTCTCCAGATCAAAGCTGTATACTTCCCGGAAAAAGGAAGATAGAGAGGCATGAAGGAGGGTGGAGCAAGCTCTAGAACCAAAAATGGGAATTCCCTGAATGCCTGCTGAATGGTGAGACCCCTGGCTCATGCCCCTGTCCTGCTTCCAGATGCTGGTGGCCAGGCACATATTTCCACCATCCTCCCTCCAACTCCAATCGAACAAAAGACTGAAGGACTCCTTTTTAGAGAAAGTAAACAGCTTCAAAGAGTAATCCTACATTTGGGGGTCCCTCAACAAAAAACCCAGCTAGCCACTCAGTCACTCTACAGTGAGAAAAAGGGAAAAAACAGTTGTCAAGACTGTGCATTTACTCAGAGGTTCTGATCAACTTGTTAATGCCTCAACTTCACTGTAAATTGAAACCAGGGATGACCAGAGACCCTCCAGGGATGTGCAGCCTCCAGCAGAAACAACCAGAACAGGGAACAGAACAAACCAGTGGAGATGAATGGGTAAAGAAGATGTGGTGTGTAGATAGAATGGAATACTACCCAGGCACAAAAAAAGAATGAAATAATGCCATTTATAGCAACACAGATGGACCTAGAGATTATCATATCAAGTGAGGTAAGTCATAAAGAGAAAGACAAATACCATATGAACATATACACCATTCTTTTCTCTCCTGGAGGGGTTAAAGAGTCAAAGACACTGAGATTCCAATTCAAGGTGCTGCTTAAAATATAAACTATAGTTTATATTTCCATTAATCTGGGCACTGGTAGAATAGAATATAAGTATTAATATCATTTACCATTAAGACAACTGGAAATATTGGGGGCAAATATAAAATGTGAAAATTTGTTCTCTAATCCTACATTTGGGGGCCCCCAACAAAAAGCCAGCTCAATCACCCTAACTGAGGAAAAAACCGTTGTCAAGCCTGTGCATTTACTCAGAGGCTAAATTCCTTAAAATTTCTAAATTTAAGATAAACCTGATTTTAGAAGACTTGCATATAATCTATAGGCGGATCTTTAACTGAGCCAGAATTCAATTCAGAGCCTTCCAGTCTTGGAGTTTCCCAGAGGGATGGACTCAATGGGAAAGCCTTTATTTAGTCTAGATAAGTAAATACTCTTCGGTACTTTTTCTCTCACACCAGCCACAGGCATAAACAAACAAAAAGCAACCCAATTCAGGTGAGGTTTCTTTAGTAGTTTAAAAAGCTCCTCTACCAAATCTTTTTGGAGCTGATGTTCACATGTAATAATAATCAATCACAGAATCTTTGCACTTGGAAGTCATCAAGTTCAAACTCATCATTTTACAGAGACCATAATGGTCATCGGGTCTTCATCCTCAGGCCTGTCACTAATTGGAAGGAGCTGGCTCTCCTCTGAGCCACAGCCCACCTGGGCTGGGTGTTTGTTGGGATCTGAGAGAGAGGTGACGGCACCCACTGGGGCCAAACCAGTGTCTGCCCTCAAGCAACTAACGTCATGTGAAAGACAGAAAATAAACTGGTAAAGAAGTCAGATGATATCCATTTCTGACAAGCACTATAAGGGGTAAATAAGCTAATGCAGCAGAAAATAGTAATAACTGGGATTGGAGATGAGAGGAAGAAATCTCTCAGAGGAAGCGAGAACTGAGGTGAGACCTGAGTGACAAGGGAGTCAGCCGTGGAACCATCAGGGGAAGAAGAACTGCAAATGCCCGACGTGGAAACCAGCTCAGCACCTACGAGGCCAGAGGAAACTTGGAGCCAACAGGAACGGTAGGAGAGAAGGTCCTCTAAGACGGCAGCTTGGGCCATGGACGACTGCGGCAGCGGATATAGTGAGAAAGACGTATTCTGGAGTGGAGCCGACAGGAGTGACCACAGGAGTGGATGTGGAGACCAGAGGAAGTGAAGAAGCAAACACAACCCCTTGATTTGTGGAGGGCAGTGCCACTTACCGAGATGGGCCGTGTCTGGGGGAAGACCTGACAGGTCTGTGTAGCTGGGTTATGTGTGAGGTATCTGTTAGCCATCAAGTAATGGCTGGATTCATTTCTACAGTCCCCTCCATGCCCCTCGCCTTCCCTCCCCACATTCATCCTCTCTGGAAATTTTTCAGTTCCTCCAACACGCAAAATTTCTTCTTGCCTCTGAGGCCTCTCACATGCTGTTCCCTCTGTAAGAACTGTGCACGATCTCTCTCTGTCATCCTTCAGGCCTCAGCTGAAGTGTCCTCCTTTCAGTAAGGCCCTTGCTAACTATCCCATCTCAACTGGAACCCCTTGCCTTACGGTCTATTTTAGTGCTCTGTTTCCTTCAAGGGGCTTATAACTTGTCATCATCCATCAGTTTGCCTTAATCATCTGTCTTTCTTACAGATATAAAGTGTTCTAGACCCAGCACCTAGCACAATGCAAGGCACATCAGTGCTCAATGAAGACGTGTTTAAATGAACAGAAAGAGGAACAAAAGATAGGTTTAGGGTTTACACAATTGCACAAGGACATTCTGGGAAGGGGCCATGTGAGCATAAAAGTGAGCCTATGAGTGTGGTGGGGAGAAAGGCAGGAAACTGGCCTGGCTTCTGAAGCTGCTCTCACCACCCTGTCCAGCCCAGCCCTACCCCAGACAATTCAGCTTCAAGACCTCAACCTGATCTCCTCTACAGATAGCATATGCTACTCAGCTACAAGAGTCTTAGAGATAAAGAAGGAATGAGCGGACTTCCCTGGTGGTCCAGTGGTAAAAGAATCCACCCGCCAATGAAGGGGACACAGGTTCGATCCCTGGTCCAGGAAGACCCCACATGCCACGGAGCAACTAAGCCTGATAACCACACCCACTGAGCCTGTACGCCTAAAGCCCATGCCCTGCAACAAGAGGAGCCACCGCAATGAGGAGCCCGTGTCCTACCACTAGAGAGGAGCCCCCGCTCTCCACAACTAGAGAAAGTCTGCATGCAGCAACAAAAACCCAGTGTAGCCAAAATAAAAAAGTAATTTAAAAAAGAAGAAGAGGGAATGATGCTTAGTTTCCTGGGCCCTTTACTTCCTAGGATGCAGCTCCCTTCACCAAACCTTGGCTTGAGCTCAAGGTTAGGAACAGGACTGGAGATGCAATAAACAACGTCACAGAGACAATATTCCCTATCCACATGAGGCACTGTAAATTCGTACTGAAAATATCTCGATAACAGAATGTAATCACCTGTTTCTAAAATAGACTTTACTTTTGAGAATAGTTTCAGATTTACAGAAAAGTAAAAGAGTTATAGAGAGTTTCCATATACCCTATAATAGGTTTTCCCTATTATTAACATAACATCTTACATTAACATGGTACATTCATAGCAAGTTATGAACCAGTATTGATACGTCATTTTTAACTAAAGTCCATAAAAAGTCCATTTTAACTAAAGTCCATATTTTATTCTGAGTTCCTTAGTTTTAACCAAACGTCCTTTTACCGTTCCAGGATTCCACCCAGGACCCCACATTACATTTAGTGATCCATTGGCTCTCCTTAGGCTCCTCTTGGCTTTGACAGCTTTTCAGACTTTCTTTGTTTTTGAGGACTTCCACAGTTTCAAGGAGTTCTGGGTAGTTATTTTGTAAAATGCTCTTCTATCAGGATTATGCGGGTTTGGGAGAAAGACCACAATTCCAAGAGTGTGTACAAACCACGTGACTTTCACTGTTAATGTTGACCTTGATCATCTGGCAGAGGTGGTATGTCAGATTTTCCACTATGAAGTTACTCTCTCTGACCCCCTTCCCACACTGTGCTCTTTGGAAAGTAGTCACTGCACACAGCCCAGAGTTAAGGAGGGAGGAGCTGAATCCGCATCCTTGAGGTTGAGGAATCTACATAGATTATTTGGAATTATTTTGCATAGGACATTTGTGTCTTCCCTCTATTTGTTTATCTACCCAATCCTTTATTTTATCAGTATGGACTGTTGGATACTAATTTTATACTTCAGATTATATTCCAATACTACTTTATTTGGTCACTCAAACACTTCCAGTTTTTGTCATGAAAGCTCTTTCAGTGGGCTCCAGGCTCCCTCTGACACACCCCCAGTCAATGTAGGGCTTGGTTCTGTTTGGCTTTAAGCACTTTCCTCCTCTCTGGCCCTACAAGAAGCAACTTGTTTCTCAAATCACATCCTCAGCAGACCATGATTTAAGATGGCCCCAGAAGTAGGTAATTAAAAGGATGTCCCTGCCTTTTATCCATGAGAAAGGATATTTGTAGACAGTGAGGCTCCCTGGAACTCACTTTTATGAGGCTTTTGCTTTGCATCTCAACCAGAGGTCATTTGTCAAATGCCAAAGGACACAAGAAGCCATGGGACATGCACACATGCATGCATGCTAAGTCGCTTCAGTCGTGTCCGACTCTGTGCGACCCCATTGACAGTAGCCCACCAGGCTCCCCTGTCCCTGGGATTCTCCAGGCAAGAACACTGGAGTGGGTTGCCATTTGGGACATGAGAGGAGCCAATAACAAAGTCGAAAAGAAGGGAATTAGCTGTGGCCTCCACACTAGCTGAGTTACCTTAGAGATACCTCTGAGCCCTGGAATCCTCATCTATTCCTTGCGAGACTTTGTGAAGATAAGAGGTAATACACAGGAACACCTAAGCACAGTGCCAGGCCCAAAATCGGTGCTTAAAAGATGGTTAGCCTCATAGGAGAAAGTCCAAGAGAGCAGGTACATTCTGCAGGGGTTCCAAAGTTGGAAGGAAGAGCAATCAGCTTGCTCCAGCCTCTCCAACCAGCCAGGGCTCCATCAGTTCAAAACCAAACAAATGACTCATGAATTCTAATCCATTCTTCTACTCTCAGCTTCCCTCTTTCATGCTGGGAGGCCAAATTGCAGTATTTTATTATTTGCCTCTTTACTGTGTATTTTATTTATCTCTTGTTGTGCTGCCTAGTTCTTGGCATCTTTTCAAAAGCCCTACTTGTTCCTACCTGCTATTTGTATTCTTGGTAAAACCACCAATCGCTACAATGTACCTCTCCCAACCCTTGGGAAGATACCCATGTGGTATTCTTGCTGCTACCTTCATTAATCTGGAACTGAAGGCTGAAATTCCACTTACTGCTTTGATTTATATGTTCTCTCGGTGTGTTTGCCATTTTCCAGAATCAGAGCTTCTACTCCTGGATAAGTGCTGCTCACGGTGGCCCTCACTAACCAACCACCGACTGAATAATAGAACACCTCTTGATAGAATAAAGGTAGGTTGTATCAAACTTCTAAATCGACCTGAAATCAGGGAAGGCAACAGTGCTGCAATCAGCCATCTTCTGCATACAGAGCATAAGCTGGCGTCTGGCTTTCCTTCTCTGAGCTTCAAGGGGTCAAGCTCCCTGTCTTGTTTACTGCTGTGTCCCCACCGTGTGGCACAGCACCCGACACTTAGTTGTCAATGAATACTGAATGAATGAATGAATAAAAAAAAAAAAAAAGTAGGCCGTCCAGGGCTTCCCTGGTGGCTCAGTGGTCAAGAATCTGTCTGCTAATGCAAGAGACGTGAGTTCAATCCCTGATCCGGGAAGATCCCATATGCCTCGGGACAACGAAGCCTGTGAGCCTGTGTTCTAGAGCCCAAGAGTTGCAACTACTGGGCCCATATGCCACAACTACTGAAGCCCAAGTGCCCTAGAGCTTGCGCTCCACAATAAGAGAAGCCCTGCAATGAGAAGCCTGCACACACAACTAGAAAAAAGCCTTGCACAGCAACGAAGACCCAGCACCGCAAATAATAATGATCATAAATTTTAAAACGTTTTTTTAAAAAGTAGCCACTCCAGCTTTGCTTTCTTTTCCTAGTAGATGCAAAAAAAAAAAAGGTGCTCTTTTCCTTACCCCAAAAGTTGGCTCCATTTTATGTGACCTACCAAGGTAACTGTCTTCTAAATTGTAATTTGACTTACAGACTGGGAGGCAGTGCTTCCAGTCAGGGTCCTGGAAAAGAGAGAACCAAGATGAATTTGAATAAGAATGTTACTCTAAATGTCTGTCCCTTCAAAATTCATATGTGTGCATGCTTAGGCGCTTCAGTCACGTTCAACTCTTTGTGATCCCATGGACTTCTCACCCTCCAGGCTCCTCTGTCCTTGAGATTCTCCAGGCAAGAATACTGGAGTGAGTTGCTAGGCCCTCCTCCAGGGGATCTTCCTGATCCAAGGACTGAACTTCATGTCTCTGGCATTGGCAGGCAGGTTCTTTACCACTAGCACCACCTGGATATTGAAACCTAATCCCCCACAGGATGATATTTGGAGATGGGGCCTTTGAGAGGTGATTAGGTCAGAAGGGAGATGGAGCTCTCAGAAATAAGAAGCCAGAGGGCTTATTCCCCTGTGCTATTTTTATGTAAGGGACTTGAGCATCTGCAGATTTTCATGTCAAAGGAGGCTCCTGGAACCAATCCCCTGTGGTTAACAAAGGACGCCCATAGCAGCCTTTGTGAAAAGGACCCCAGAGAGCTCCCTCGGACCTTCCACCACACGAGGACACAGTGAGGAGACAATGGATATGATCCAGGAAGCTGGCTCTCACCAGACACTGAATTTGCCAGCACCTCCCCTCAAGGTTCCTCCACATAACAGGGATAATCTTTGAAGACACTTCTTGTCCTGTCATCGTCTCTCTTAAAATCTCATGCTTTATGACTGTCTCACTTTTCATGTGTTCATATCTTATCTTCCCAACTACATTGAAAGTTCCCTGGCAGTGGAGGTTCTGTCTCATTTCTTTATAGTTCTCCCTGCCTTGGCACTAGTTCTGGCACGTGGAAAGTTTTTTCTTGAGTCTACCTTCAAGGCACTAGCTCTAATCACTTCATCCTTTCATGCAAAAGTCAGAGAAAAGAGGATGAGAAATTCAGAGAAAAGGTAAGTGAGATGATGGGGCAAGGCAAAGAGCAGGAGATAAAAAAAATCAGAGGACTTGAGTCAAGACAAGCCCTGCCAGGAGGGTAAGTTTCCCTGAAATAGAGAGTGGGTTAAATCCAGTACTGCTAAGTGAGAAAGGATGAAGCATTGCAAACCACTTACTAATCCCTGCACTGCCTTCCTTGTATGCATTTCACCACTGAATCGTAGGACTTTTTACGCAAGCTCCAACAACCTGTCTTGTGCTGGAGTTATGCTGAATTAAATATTACTCCAAATAATAGACACTCAACACCCTGGAAATCACAGAACCACAGGTTATCCAACTGGAAAGTCTGTAAGAGACCAGTCAATATTGCAATACTAAAGTCCAGTATCCCCTTTCTGAATATACATGACCCTCTGGAACTATGAAATATCTAGTATAAGCTCATGTAAACTTTTCCCAGGAGAAGATTATAAATTTCACCATATTCTTAAAGGGGTCAGGTGCCAAAAGCTTACTTACTCCTCAGGGCTAAGTCCTCAAAGTTACACACCAAAAAAGTTTGCAAGCAGACCGACCCATGGAAACGGAGCCAGGCAGCAAAAGCTGCCAACCCAATTCTCCTGACTTCCAGCTGCCACCTTCCCTTCGGCGCTTACACTCCTTCTTCTTTTGTTATAAAGAGATTTTCTTTGTGACACCATTCGCTCTAACAGGATTTGACCTGCGGTGTTCTGGATGCTTTGCTCTGTTACATTTTAAGCATCTTCCATTTGCCTGCTTTCCCTCACCCTAATGATGCCCACAGAGATGTAATTTTCTCACTTCTCTCTTTCTATTATCACCTTATCTGGCCTTTGCCCACTCTCTTTTCTGCTACACGTGGCCTGTCTCTGGGTGCCCTTTTGTCCTCCCATCCTGATTTTATGAGAAGTATTTATTTCCATGTTTTCTGTATTTGCCTGGATGTATTCTCACGGAGCTGATGGTAAAACTCTTCTGTCTCAGCAGGAAACGATTGCTCACAGCAATTACGCCCGCTGTCTTCCTTTTCATTTTCCTTCAGCTCTTGATGAAATTGTGTTTCCAGAAACCCTATGAATTCTTTCTCAGACTCTTACATAACTCAGTGTATTCAGCTGTTTCTTTTCCATATTTTTTGTTTGTTTGGTTGGTTGGGCGTTTGACTCATTTTCTCTTCAAGTAATTTGGTGGTGATTTTACCTTCGGTCTCTCTCACACTGTAAAGAATTTTCTGCATCCAAATGAATGGCTCAAGACTCAGTCAGATTTGGTTATTTTATCATTAACTGCAAAAATGAGTCTGTGAACCTGCCAGTTGTTTGTCAACCTGTTTTGTGGTTTGTTGTTTGGGGGGGCTTGTGTTTGTTCGCTCTTTTAGGGGGAAAGGGCTTCCTTGGTGGCTCAGATGGTAAAGAATTCATCTGCAATGCAGGAGACATGGGTTTGATCCCTGGGTTGGAAAGATCCCCTGGAGAAGGAAACAGCTGCCCACTCCAATATTTTTCCCTGGAGAATTCCATGGACAGAGAAACCTGGCAGGTTACAGTCCATGGAGTCACAAAGAGTTGGACACGACTGAGCGACTTTCACACTCACTTTCATTTTAGGGGCAAAGGATGTTTATTTGGGTCCAGTCTTGGAGCTAAAGTTTAGAATGTATTCTTTTGCCCCAAGTTATATCCTTTATGGGCTTCCCCAGTGGCTCAGCAGTAAAGAATCCATGGGCAATGAAAGAGATGCCGGTTCAATCCCTGGGTTGGGAAGATCCCCTGAAGGAGGGAATGGCAATGCACGCCAGTATTCTTGCCTGGAGAATCCCTGTGGACAGAGGAGCCTGGTGGGCTAGGGTTCATAGGGCTACAAAGAGTTGGACACAACTAAAGCAACCTAGCACACACACACGTGTATCCTTTATAAAGGGTTTGCCCCTTAGGCCAAACTCAATGTGAGTCTGTGGGGGGCGGGGGGTGGGTGGTTTCCTGGCAATGAGTCCAGAAAATATTTCACTGGGGCTGGAATATGAGTATCAATTTCTTCTCTATAGATAAACCAACACTTGAGGATAAATTCTCAGTCCCACTCCCCCTACCTATCCCAGCCCCACCCCCTTGTCCCAGCCTACTCTCAAGGTTAAGACTCCAAACTTAGAGAGGAGCACAAGCAAAATTAGGGCAGAAACTAGGTCCTGAAAGATCACATGGGGGTTCAGAAGAGGCCAGCTGAGTCATGGGAAGGGATTGGGGATGAGGAGGCAGCCTGGGGTGTGGAGAAGATAGTCCACAAGCAACTCGGACACTTGAGTGTCCTCTCTTTGGGCCACGGAGTTGACAAATGTTAATGTGCCTTAAGAACAAATGAGACTGTTTGATTGTGTCTGTTGGGACAGGGAGAGAGAAAATCTATCCTAAACCCCACTGAATAAGCAAAGGAGTGATGGAGAGATAATACTGAATCTTCACTCTATTTCTTGGCTAGTTCAGGAGACCGGGGCAGGACAGATTGTAGAGGAATTCACAGTGACCCCTCAGAAAGGAGCTGGGGGGCGCAGAGGCAGTGAGACAGGGCCTGACATCCTTAGGCCTTTTACCATGGCAACCGCTTGCAGCCCACTCATTCTCCTCTGGGTTCATGGTACCTTGGTGAACCCTGAACCCTGCCGGGGTGCCATCAAAGTTCGATCAATGCGTAAACTGTACTTTTGCTGTAATTGAGAACACATACTGGCAATGTCTGCCGGGTGAAATCTTGAGCTGAATGGGTCACAGTATGCAGCCTGGGGTCTGGTACAAGTTCCTGTCAGTAGAAGGAAACAGGTATAGGGTAACGTCAAGCCAGCCTGGAAGAGATCCCATGTTCAATGCAAAACTAGACCTCCCCCCCCTATAAATTTAAAAGACTGTGCAGACCAGCCAACTGACAAGTCTATGCAAACAGTTTTTGGTGCTAAAAGAGTAGGCAAATAATGTAATGACTGTTTAAATTTTTTTTTCAATTTTTTTTTTTTTACCTTCACGGGTGCTACCAGAAAATTCAAGTATTCAAAAGGTTGCCATGAATTGGAAAGAATCAGTGGAACAGATGATAGGATTTCAGAAACCTAAAAACTAAAAAAATATATATACATTCTCTTCTTCCTTCTGAAGATACTCAAAGTGTTACCAATAGAACTTTGAGAAATGGTATAGTGAGGCAAACAGTCAGAAAATGAAGACTTTGACCTTAGTCTGCCTTTCAGGTGATGTAGGTCCCTGGGGAAGTCACCAACCTTCTTAGATTCTCATCTGCCTTATCCATACAATGAAAAGGTCAACACTGATTAGTGAAAGCAGCCTCTCTCAGAAAGGGCTAATTCAAGGGACTTCCCTAGGGGTCCAGTGGTTAAGAATCTGAGCTTCCTCTACAGAGGGAACTGGTTCCATCCCTGATCCAGGAACTAAGATCCTGCATGCTGCACAGCACATCCAAAAATAAGCAAATAAATAAATAAAAAATAAATTTAAAGACAGTCTTTGCTGAAATTAAAAGCAGCAAAAAAAAAAAAAAAAAGAGCTAATTTCAAGAAAAACAAATACATCAATAAGCCAAATGTGTTCTTTTATTCACAAAATGCAAATTACCAATACTTTGCTGATTCTCCATGGCAAAAAGTGAATATTATACCAATTACTTTTGAATAGAAGAATATTAACAATAGTATAATCATTGTGTTTATTAATATGTTAACATCTAAATATATTTGAGAAAAGACAATGAGGACACAATTTTCTAAACTTTTCATCTTTAAAGCCATTTCAGTTGCATCTGAGCACTCACAAAATGCCCCCATGCCATGGCATCATTTCTTCCTCCAAGACACACTGGGAGGAAAGCATATTCATCATCTTCATTTTACACATGGGAAAACTAACTAAGGACAGTAAATTGGAAGCAGAGTGGAAGCTGGAATTAGTTCTTTACGTTCAATGCACAACACAGATATGGAGGGTTTTATATCATATAACAAAATGTGTCAACATTTAGAAGATGTGCACGGCTCAGTGAACCAATATTTCCCAAACAACAATGAATAGCAACATAAAATCATGGAGGGGCAAGAGATCTATTCAAAGTACAAGATAGATCAGTGAATTTTAATGAATATGAAAAGTTCGTTGATCTGTTTTCAGATTTCACACTGTGACTAACCTTTAAGGAATCCCCCTTCATTGAGTTTTGCTGGGCTGTGCTTAGTCACCCAATCGTGTCTGACTCTTCAGTGCCTCACAGGCTGTAGCCCACTAGACTCCTCTGTCCATGGGATTTCCCAGGCAAGAATACTGCAGCAGGTTGCCATTTCCTTCTCTAGAGGATCTTCCCAACCCAGGAAGACACAATCAAACTCGTGTCTCCTGTGTCTTCTGCATTGGCAGGTGGATTCTTTACCATCACGTCACCTGGGAAGCCCTTGTTGAGTTTCAGAGTAGTAACAAAGGTGAATGTCCACGACTGTCTTAAAAGGCTATGACAATGCTGTTGCCTTTTCCAACTACATATCCGTGTGAAGCTGGATTTTTTTCATATACTTTACCCACAACCAAAACAACACATTCAAACAGATTAGATGCAGAAGCAGTAATGAGAATTTAGTTATTTTTAAATAAACCAGAATTTAAAGAGATTTACAAAAATATAAAGCAATGCCATTTTTTTCCACTAATTTTTGTTTCAGAAAATAGAACTTTAAAATTTTTTAAATGTTATGTTACATGTAATGTTTATTGCTATTTTTTAATGAATTAACAATCTTTTCTCAGTTTTAGTCTCTAACATGGTAAATATGGCTAAATATAACCCATTTAAGCATAAATCTCTGAAGTTCTCAATAATTCTTCAGAATGTCAAAGAATCCTGAGATTAACCCTGAGATTAAGAATGTCAAAGAATCCAAAAAGTATGGAGAAGGCTACTTTATCATGATAAAAGATTCACTTCACTAGGAAGATAGGACAAATCGAAATGTACATGCACTTTTAAAAAAACTGCCCCCAAATAGAGAAAGCATAGAATTTAGCAAGCTCACTGTCTTAACGGGAGATCTCATTCCATCTCTCTCAACTATTGTTAAGTCACACAGGCAAAATGTACCCAGGAGACTATCAGTCAGATCTTAGCAGAAAGGTAATGCCACACTCACATGAGGTGAAGAAAGAGAGTTTAAAGATTCACAAAGTATGACCAGGTTAAGGGACCCCAACCAGGGATGGATGGAAAACATCCAGGGCTAGCAGCAAGGCTGCTTATCCCACCTAGGCCTAAAGCACTTGGTCACCAACACGACTGTCTGACAATCTCAGTGGAATTCTTCAAAGGATTGCAGGATTGCAGTCTTTGTCAAAATGGCCCAGAAGGAGAGAGCCGGATGAGTTACTATTCTGACCTTTCTCTCCAATTCTTTCTGATCTCCTACCTACATCCCCATTTGCTGAGCCGAGGGAGCCAGGAGTAGGGAGTCCTTGATATAGTTCATACAGGTCAGCCTCCTGCAGCACAAAGTAGGGTGAGAAAGCTTAGGAAGGACATCTGGAGGGGCAAAGAGGAAGAGCCAGCACAGACGGAGCTGATCTGAACAACATCTTTTTCATTTCATTTTCTTGGTTGCCGTGTGTGGGATCTAGTTCCACAACCAGGGATTGAACCCGGGCCCCCTGCATTGGAAACGCAGAGTCTTAGCCACTGAACCACCAGGGAAGTTCCTGAACAGCATCATTTTCAGGTTTAGTTCATTAGGTGCAAATGAAACCCTGGATCTGACAATTTAAAAATAGGTATTTTTCCCAAGTACACACATGGGACATTAATAAAAACTGACCACAATTTTAGGCCAAACAAGTCTCAGCAAATTTCAAGAAATCTATGTCAAATAGAACCTGCCCTCGGACCACAAAACAATTCAATACAGAAGAATCAGAAGTCAATTGCAAGAAGATGGTGGGGTGGGTGGGGGCTACATAATTGAAATTTTAGGATCAAACTTCTAATAACTCAAGATAAAAGTCATGGAAATTTAGACATACTCAGAAACTAATGATAACGAAAATACTACATATCAAATCCTGTGGATGTAGCAAAAATAGTACATAGAAAGAAATGTACAATATATCCTTAAATGCTTACGATTAGACAATTTAAAAACCAAAAATTAATGAACATCCAATTTAAAACAGGAGAAAAAAACCAAGAAGTTGTTAAAAATATAAGTGCAGAATGAGTGAAATGAAAACAAACACAAAATAGAGAGATGATCAACAAAGCCAAGTACTGGTTTTATAAGATTAAAATAAGAAACTCTTTGTGAAATCAATTTTTAACAAAGATAAGCAAGCAAAAATACACAAAGTTTCATCTCAACTTCCCTCTTCAAGGACACAGGTCCTACATCTTGTGCCTCCAGCCATCATTTCTCTCGCTTTATGGGAGCTGAAAGGTTGTGTGTGAAATTATAGCCTAAATGAGCAAAGCACACAATTGATTAAGTGCCCTTACAGTATCTGCCGGAATTCTTACAGTCTGCTGTGTCTCTGGGCTGAGTAACAGCTCCTCTGGGTTCTGTGCCCCGGGTTACTGGCGAGCAGGCTTTGCTTCCTAAACAAAGATTAAAACAGAGAAAGGGATGCTGAGAGCCTGACATGGTAGAGAGGAAGTGAGGCTCCTAGAGGGGAAGGGGCGAGGAGAGTGCTGACCTGGGAGGTTACACAGGCCAAAGACAAGCCCGAGATCTGCATCACTGTTTCATCCAGAGCAGCTCTGCACTCGCTGTCCATGAGGCGTGTGAATCAACACCTCCATTCAGGTGGGATTTGGGTGCAGAAGGGCCATCCGTGGCTACAGAAAACCTTTTTTGTTGTGTTGTTGGGGGAATTTTCTTCGCATTTTTGTATTTTCCATTTTTTTTCTTCTGCCACTTTATAATCCCTTTTATGCAGGGACTACAAATCCCCTCACAGTCTTCAATCATCTTTATAAAATGCAGGCCCATTTACATGTGCTATCACAAGATGTGTGAACCAGAAATCAACATTCTCCCAAATCAACCAAACCCCGGGGTTTTATATTCATGGAACACTCTGAATGGCAAAAAGAACCAAGAACCAGGTGCAGAGAGTCCTTTCCAGCTTCACAATTACTAAGGGGAAATGGCATCTCTAAACCATAGGTGTGGAAATGAAGTTGGCATAGGACAGAGGTGCTATTACACAGGTTAAATAATTGCCAACTACACTATAAATTAATAATATCAACACCTTTAACTTTGAAATCAATTTATTCTTAGTGTGTCTCAAACCACAGCTGAATAAACACTTAAAATGGAAATACAGTGGTTCCTTCTCTCACATCAAAAGGATTGGTTCAAGTCCTTTTGACTCTTAAAATGACTGGTCATTAATCTCTAAAATATTCCATGTAGCTGGAGAGAAATCCCTGCATTCCAGTTTATTGGAAATTCAATTCAGAATTCAATTAAAAATATCAATAAACCTCACTCAGAAAAACAGCTCCCAAATAACTCTTTCATCTCCAACTTTAATTAAAAGAACTATCTATGAATTACATGTTTTGCTGCTTTACATACCCATTAAAAAACAGAAATAGACTAGGAGTGATTGATATTATCCTTGTGATAATGGCTTTAAAATTCTTGCCCTGGTCACTTATAAGCATCATAAATACGTGAAATACGATCTCTATTTGTTTAACTACTAAGACACCTCATTTGTTTACCAGTCATTGCAAAGATAATAAAACTCTGACTTGAAAAAGAATTTTCTTCTGTTTCAATATCTGGGTATGATGAGATCTCCATGAACCATTATTATTCTTTTCTATGATTTTTAATTTTATATTTGGATTATTCTTGTATATTCATAAAGCTTCATTCCATGCTCTTTATGAACCAGGAATCAGAAACAATATAAATAATCTCTGAAACTGTCCAGTAAATATAATATAGAATGATTTGACTGCTCCAAGGTTTGTATTATATTGGCATTTGTATTTCTACTACCCATCAACCTAAGACATAGATAACGTAATAAACCTCTAGGCTAAAGCTTACTTATGTAAGACTATAATTCTTCTGAATTATTCTTAAGAATTATCATATGAATGTTTTCTTGTTTCAACCTATTTTTCTTCCTTTGAAACCTAAGCATTATTTTTGTTAAAAATTGTAATGTAATTCTATGATAAAGTCTCACTACAAATAGTTTAGAAATATACAGGCAGGCCTTGCACGTAGAATATAAAGGGCTCATCTTATTTAAATAAAAACATGGCTCCCATGCAAGAGCATACTGAATTTTCACCCAAAATTGCATGTAAATGATGTATAAATAAAGTGCTTCCTGAATAGGCATTAAATGAGCATTAAGAAGGAAGACTATAACACTCCATCATTTCAGTGGTCCCAGCCCAAAGATGCATGAGTCCCTTTGACACAACAGAGTGTGACAGCTTCGTTGGCGTTGTTTCAGGGTGCTGAGTCCAAACTCAGCACACACACAAAAAATGGAATGAAGATAGGCCCAAGCAATCACTAATGGCTGGAGCCCAGACCCTCGGCTCCAGTCCACACAATCACTTTCCCGGCTTGGACTCGCCCCCTCCTTAAGGAAGGAGGGTTCTATGTAATTTTACTTTAAGTAAGAGACGAGCAACAGATAAACCTATAAGTTAACTTTTTGTTTGCATCCAAGTCTTCTGCAGTGTTTGAGAGATGCAAAGTGGTTCCTGTCCTTCCTGGAACATCTTAGAGAGAATAACCCCTCCAGAGTTGCCGCTCCAAGATTTGCCTCACATGCAGAAGGTGTACAGGGTAAATACCTGATGATTCATCTTCTACTGTGGGCCATCAGATTAGAAATGTCCTGCCTTTTGCCAACCAAGGACTACTATTCACACCTTTTTCCTGTAAAGGAGACCCCATACAGCAGTCCAAGCTCAGTAAGAATGAATCCAGTCATATAAGAAAACAGACCCAAAGCTGTTATGGGATTTCCACACATCTCAGTACCTGCTATCAAGCCCTGAGCATGGTTCAGTTCAGTTCAGTTCAGTTGCCCAGTTGTGTCTGACTCTTTGCAACCCCATGAACTGCAGCACACCAGGCCTCCCTGTCCATCACCAACTGCCAGAGTCTACCCAAACCCATGTCCATTGAGTCAGTGATGCCATCCAACTATCTCATCCTCTGTCGTCCCCTTCTCCTCCCGCCCTCAATCTTTCCCAGCATCAGGGTCTTTTCAAATGAGTCAGCTCTTCGAATTAGGTGGTCAAAGTATTGGAGTTTCAGCTTCAACATCAGTCCTTCCAATGTACACCCAGGACTGATGTGCTTTAGGATGGACTGGTTGGATCTCCTTGCAGTCCAAGGGACTCTCAAGAGTCTTCTCCAACACCACACTTCAAAAGCATCAATTCTTCAGTGCTCAGCTTTCTTTATAGTCCAACTCTCACATCCATACATGACTACTGGAAAAACCCTAGCCTTGACTAGATGGACCTTTGTTGGCAAAGTAATGTCTCAGCTTTTTAATAGGCTGTCTAGGTTGGTCATAACTTTCCTTCCAAGGAGTGAGCGTCTTTTAATTTCATGGCTGCAGTCACCATCTGCAGTGATTTTAGAGCCCCCAAAAATAAAGCCAGCCACTGTTTCCCCATCTATTTGTCATGAAGCAATGGGACCGGATGCTATGATCTTAGTTTTCTGAATGTTTAGCTTTAAGCCAATTTTGTCACTCTCCTCTTTCACTTTCATCAAGAGACTCTTTAGTTCCTCTTCACTTTCTGCCGTAAGTATGGTATCATCTGCTTATCTGAGGTTATTGATATTTCTCCCGGCAATCTTGATTCCAGCTTGTGCTTCCTCCAGTCCAGCGTTTCTCATGATGTACCCTGCACATAAGTTAAACAAGCAGGATGACAATATACAGCCTTGATGTACTCTTTTTCCTATTTGGAATCAGTCTGTTATTCCATGTCCAGTTCTAACTGTTGCTTCCTGACCTGCATACAGGTTTCTCAAGAGGCAGGTCAGGTGGTCTGGTATTCCCATCTCCTTCAGAATTTTCCACAGTTTATTGTGATCCACACAGTCAAAGGCTTTGGCATAGTCAATAAAGCAGAAATAGATATTTTTCTGGAACTCTCTTGCTTTTTTGATGATCCAGCGGATTTGGCAATTTGATCTCTGGTGCCTCCACCTTTTCTAAAACCAGCTTGAACATCTGAAAGTTCTCGGTTCATGTATTGCTAAAGCCTGGCTTGGAGAATTTTGAGCATTACTTTACTAGTGTGTGAGATGAGTGCAATTGTGTGGTAGTTTGAGCATTCTTTGGGATTGCCTTTCTTAGGGATTGGAATGAAAACTGACCTTTTCCAGTCCTGTGGCCACTGCTGAGTTTTCCAAATTTGCTGACATATTGAGTGCAGCACTTTCACAGCATCATCTTTTAGGATTTGAAATAGCTCAACCGGAATTCCATCACCTCCAGAGCTTTGTTCGTAGTGATGCTTCCTAGGGCCAACTGACTTCACATTCCAGGAAGTCTGGCTCTAGGTGAGTGTAAGTGATCACACCATCATGATTATCTGGGTCACGAAGATCTTTTTTGTACAGTTCTTCTGTGTGTTCTTGCTACCTCTTTCTAATATCTTCTGTTTCTGTTAGGTCCCTACCATTTCTGTCCTTTATTGAGCCCATCTTTGCACGAAATATTCCCTTGGTATCTCTAATTTTCTTGAAGAGATCTCTAGTCTTTCACATTCTATTGTTTTCCTCTATACTCAAAATTATGTTATAGAAGTCAACCTGAGGCATCCTGTAATTAAGGAGGTTAGATATATGCCATCCATCCATGTGAACAAAGTGAAAAGTGAAAGTGAAGTTGCTCAGTCGTGTCCGACTCTTTGGGACCCCAGGGACTGTAGCCCACCAGGCTCCTCCATCTATGGGATTCTCCAGGTAAGAATACTGGATTGGGTTGTTGTTTCCTTCTCCAGGGGATCTTCCTGACCCAGGGATTGAACCCAGGACTCCCGATCTTCCTGACCCAGGGATTGAACCCAGGTCTCCCGCATTGCAGACAGACGCTTTAACCTCTGAGCCACCAGGGAAGCCCACCCATGTGCTTATATCAAATCCCCTAGGCTTGCATTTGTACCACATCTAGCTGGAGGTGGGATTGAAATCTAGAATACATTGATTGAAATCTAGATGTACCACATCTAGCTGGAGGTGGGATTGAAATCTAGAATACATTGATTGAAATCTAGATGTCATAGAATACAATGCCATCACTTAGTCTGTAAGAAAATTACCCATAAATTGGCCTCATTAATAATCTCCACTGATACCCACTGAATATTCTACTTCTCAGTTAATTCGTTGAAGGAATATATATATGCATATATATCAATAAGGAAATTAAATATCTAAATGTTGAGATTAAAGAATATAATTCTAGGAAGTAAACAAATATGTATGTATATGCATAAACACACACGCTGCTATAATCATCTGACCACATATATCAATATTAGTTTATTTTCCAAATAATTATTTCTTTTCAAAAACAAGTCTTGATTCTTATCATTTTTGTGACATTTCTCTTTAACATGTGAATATAATAATGGAACTTAACCTTTTCTTAATATTTAGAGTTGACCTTAGAATGAAAGCTAATATTCTGTCCTGTAAAACAGTGGTACTGTATTACAGGTTCCTGTCCACGTACATAAAACTTTCTCGTTGTTGGGTTATATTGAAAGGCTTCAGTCTCAGGGGAGAAGGTGTCCGTGTTATTTACTTCTTTGCTGTTGAGGATTTCTGTTTCCTCAAATGAGAGAACGAGAGATAATCATCACTTCTCTCTGCTATCATGAGTCTGCCTCTGTGCTCTTCTTTTCTCCTCAATCTCACTCCCTACACCACCACTGGATTTTCTGATGTTAAATGCTGGTTGGAAGTATTCATCCACTCATTTCTTCATCCTGCTAGTACTGAATGAGCCTCTCCTATGTGCCAGGCACCATCCTGGAGATAGAGTAGATCCCATTCTCATGGAACCCAGAGCCAATGGGTGCAGACAGAGATTAGCCAGAAAACTGCACAAATAAATGCAGCATCCTTTCTGAGGAATGAGAGACTCGGGTGCAGCAGGGAACCCAGAACTAGTCAGGGAGACCAGAGGAGGCTTCTTTGAACAAGGGGTGCTTGAGCTGAAATCTGGAAGCATTAACTGGTGAAGAAGAGCATGGAGAACATTCCCAGCAGCAGGAAACATGTGTGCAAAACCCCTATGGTCTAAGAGGACAAAGAGAATCCATGACACAGGCTCCCCATAGCCAAGACCCAGGCCTTTCAGTTTCCAGTCTACGAGAATGTGGGGCGGCTGAGGTATAAGTGTGTGAGAGACAGGTGACAACAAATTTTGCATTTGGAAACACCACCTTGGCCACAGATCACAGGATGGCTTGGATGCATATGTATGTCTAATAGGAGAGCATGGAAGAACATCCAGTGACTTAGACTAAGGTCAGAGTTCTCAATCTGGGCTCCATTGAATCTGTGAACTTAGATGGGAAAACGAGCACTTCTTTATTTTCACTAACTTCTAACTGAAATTTAATCTCCTTCCATGAGGACTGTGTAATAGATAATAATCCACCGTAGTATCAACACCACCTGTGACCTTGTAACCAAGAGAAGTCACAGGTGTGTTCAGGTCACATTACAGCTGCTGCAGATACATCAAGATATCATTTACACTCAACCTTGCTTGAAAATTACTAGAGCTGTCAGGCCTGCCACTGTATCATGCTATTATACAATGCATTAATAAAGAAGCACATATTTTATTATAATTCCATTTTTAATATTTTGATATCTGCGTTTTAACATAATTGGCTTCCTTTGTAATCTTATGTACTTTATTTCATGAATTTAAGTCTTATTCTGAAAAGAGGCCCATGGGCTTCACCAGGCTGCCAAAGGTCTCTGTTGCACAAAATAAATGAACTCCTATGGGTGAAAGGGAGAAGACCATTTGAGAGCTACTTAGAATGGCAGTGCAACATGGCCTGGATGGGTGTGCTAGGATGATGGCAAGAGCCTTGGGATAATTATTAGAGGTCTGGTTCATGCAAGTGGAGAGACAGCAGTGCACTAGTGTTTTACTCAAGTGAGAACACAGTAGAAGAAAATCACAAGCACATCTACAGATGAAGTGCAAGGGCTGTAGCTAATGGACTCGGGGGCATCTAGTTCAACCAATTTTATCTCACTTTGGGGATCATGGCAAAGTCTCAGATAACTGAATATTAGTAAGTAAGGTGTCACCATGAAAAGACACACATATATAATAGGAAACCTCATCAAGAAAAGTATAAGCTTCTATTCACAATGTCCAGTTACAGAGTGTATCAGTTATCACAAACTCTGCCACTTTCTCTCCAAGACTGCTTTCCAGGGGATTGGATTTCTTTCCCTGGAGGAATTCAGTTTTCATTAAAGTTAAGGAGTGGATGTCATCACTCAACATCTTCTTTCTTGTGGGGTGGCGGGGCGGGGGGGGGGGGGCTGGTTCTGAATCTCCATTCTGGATGTTAAAGATCAAAAAATCCTACTGTGGCTCCTTCAGGAAAATCAGAAACAGCACCAATCTAAATATCTTCATTACTTCTATTTCCACCCATGAAGAACATATTGACCATGCCAAAACAATTAAACAGACTTAAATCATGAGCCACAAGCCAAACAGTTTCCTTGGTGACTTCACCCAAGCCTCCTGCCAGCTAGCCCGTCAGGCATCTGCTGAATTCCAGGCAAGGGAAGGGCTGCAAACAGGGAGTTTAAATTCAGTGTGTGTCTCCATTCCTGTCTACCTTCAAACTTGTATAAACCTTCTAAATACTTCTGCATACAGAATAAAGTTTTAAACGTGAGAGTCAGGGAATGCAAATACTGGTTTGGCCGTTAGCTCTGCAGAACTCAAGAGAAATTTTCACATTTTCTGCTGCTTTTCCCTTTTGCATGTGGAAAGAACACTTCGGGCAAGAATAACTTCAAAAACTGGTAGATGGTATTTGAGAAAAAGTGGTCTCCCTTACCCCCTTACCATGCCCAGGTGTCCATTCACATTGTGCCAGAATTAGAACTCTTGCAATAATTTTTTTTCTGTTCATCTTTGGTCCACTTACCAGGCCCCTACTCTCTCCTGCAGAAAAATCTCAAAGAAACCAAAGCCAGGGATATTTTCCTTTTTTAAGTCTCCTCCCCTAACAAGAACTCTGTGATTGACACTATGCTGTGAAGAAACCATTTCAGCTGTCCTGCCTCCAAAGTTCCAGAACTTAATACAAAAGGTAACATTTTATTTCACTAGTGAACCCATTCAGTGTTCTCTTATTACTTTTGATCCTGTGCTCAAGATAAAAAACACTTTTTTTTCCCTAGAGGTGTTAACCGTTATGAACAGGCTGCTTTCTGAGACAGCCAGTTCTTCTTTGACCTGTAACACATTTCAACAAAAACGTTTGAATCAAACTGATTAGTTTTAAAAGAAAATTTCCAGATTAATGTCTGTCTGGCAGACTCGACTGCTTGGCAGTTGCGTGAGCTTAGCCAGGTGGCTAAACACATTTCTCAAACTTTAATTTTCTTATTTTTTATTATATAAATGATATAGAAGAAATGTTGAAGTAGGAGAGAACTTGGAGGGGGGAAAAATATAGTGTGCTTGTACATATCTGCAGACTGTCATCTACATTCGAGGGTAAAGAAGGCATATTTGCTTAACTTGTTTATCTAACAAGGCAAAACAAAATCTGTGTATTGGAACTGTTTGGTTCTAACAAAGCATTGGTTGGCTGCAAAGCTTCAAAACACAAACTTAAAGAAATAGATCCCACTAGCTGATAAAAAACCACAGAAAGAGGGGTGCCTTCTGAGCAAGAGAACCAGACTCCCGCAGCCAAAGATCTTTCTCTACCCGCTTCTCCTCCTCTCTGTACCTCTCTGCTGCCTGCCTTCACTCCTGCTGATCACCTTTACCTGTTGGCTAAGACCAGAGCCACTTACAGTTCACACAGTTTCACCTTCCCAGCATCTAGGCAAGAGAGTAAGGAACCACTTTCTCTCTCCTACGAGCTTGTTTCTGTAAAGCCAAGGGAAGACGCTGATTGGTCTAGCTGAGGAAGCATGCACATTCCCGGACCAATCATTGCTGCCAGGGAATAAGATGCTGTGATTGGCCCAACTCGGCACCGACTTCTTGCCTAGTGGCAAGAACAGTGCCAGAGACTTGAGGTCAAATTTTAAAAGTGCAGCTCTAGCTTCCTGAAATACAGTCTCAGAAGGAAGGGGGAATACTAAGCAAACAAAATAACAAATGCTTACCCCATTTATGTGGCTATCATGACAATACAGTCTTTGCCAAGTTAAGAATTTGCCCTGGTTTGACACTTAAGATGCCAGAGATTAAATTATTATAAACTATTTCATATCAAAGGCCTTGTTTCCCCAAAGTACAATTATAATTGAGTGAATCATTAATAATGATATAACATGAAAAAAAGAGTAATTCTCTAGGGCAGAGAAACGGAGAGGTGTCTGGTCAAAGCGCACATAGTTTCGATTATGTAGCTTCAATTATGCATAGGTGCTGGAGATATAATGTACAGCATGATGACTAACTAATAATACTGTTCTTGAAATGTGCTGAGAGATTAGATCTTAAATGCTCTCATCACACACACAAAGATGGCAACTATGTGGGGAGATGGATATGTTCATTAGCTTGATTGTGGTAATCATTTCACAACATGTATATATGTATAAAAACATCATGTTGTGTATCTTAAATATGTACAGTTTTTATTTGTAAGTTATACTTAAATCTGAAGAAATAAATTGATATAGTTCATTTTCAGCATTTCTTCAATTAAAGGAATAATTCTATAATGATGTAAGCTGGACTTCCCCCTGCCCCATTTCTAGCATTCTCTTAAGGATCTTTTACTCAAGTAGGTCTTTCTGGAAATAAAATAAAACACTGAGGCATTGTCTCATCATTTACACTAGGCTACATTAATATTTTTAGAGTACCATTAATAATCTTTCCACATTAAAATGAATGCTCTAGAATTGTTCTCATTCAGCTATGTCAGCAGTGCCCAAGACACTAAATGAAAACACTATGAACACCTTTTATCAGTGGAAATGGCTGTGTCCTTCAGCACACAGACATAAGGAAGCAACACCAGGAGCTGATATAAAGGTGTCTTTTCTGCATGGTGTTGGGACACCGTAACCGCTGACACACAGGACTGAACCAGAGAGCCGGGGGGCGCTGCAGGCTGGTGGCTTCTTTGGCTTTTAGAATGACAGCTTTGGGGTAGATACACTTTAAGGTGCTTTCCAGTTCTAAAATATAATTCTAACGGAAAATAATGTAGCATAATTGGAACACATCAAAGAGCCAGTTACTTAATCATTGGGATGAAAGCTAGTTGTCAGCCTCTCATCGATAAACAGTCCATGGGCTGGGTGTCAGGGACGCAGAATGAGTACATTGCAGTGTTTGTCCTCAGGGAGCACTCAGGCTAGAGCTGCGGAGGGGAGACAGGTGTGTAAACAGATCATTAACAGGCGATGTGGCAAGGGCGCTGGGAAAAGAGCAGACGAGCAGAGAGGAGGAAGTGAAAAACTCAGCCTGCGAGATGCTCGGCAGAGGAAGCACTGTCTACAATGAGCCTGAAGAGGCAAGTTCAGTAGGCCGTCTATGCAGAAGGCCAAGTTTGAGGGGAAAAAATCTGGCTGGATAGGGAGGAGCCAAAGGAGCCCAGGATGTTCCGAGAAAGGAAGTCTGATAAGAGTGGGGCAGATATGAGGACTTTCTCCTGTTGGCAGGAAGAGCCGCTAAAGGGCCGCACACAGGAGTCAGGCACGCTGGGACCTGCCTTATAGGAAGCTTCCTGGTAGCAGTGTGGAGGGTGGATCAAGGGAGATGGGCCTGAGCACGGGGACCCGGACCCTGTGGGAAGTTCCTGCATCACTAGTTGAATGAGCTGGTGTGGGTCTGGGTTAAGACAGAGGCAAAGGAGAGAGAAGACAGGTGCTACTAAAGAAAAAGAAGTTTTTCCCAGGGCCCAAGAACTGAATTACATTTATCATGTTGAGGAGGAAAACCTTTTCTTGGACTCTCTTAGGTTCATGAACTAGGGGCCTGTGAATTAAACTGAAAGACAGATTAACAAGAGAAAGAGAACAGAACTTTCGTTAATGTCGACATGCATAGGAGTCCTCAGAAAAGAAGTGAAGTAAGCCAGAAAGATAAAGAACATTACAGCATACTAACACATATATATGGAATTTAGAAAGATGGTAATGATAACCCTATATGCAAAACAGAAAAAGAGACACAGATGTACAGAACAGAATTTTGGACTCTGTGGGAGAAGGCGAGGGTGGGATGTTTCAAGAGAACAGCATGTATATTATCTACAGTGAAACAGATCACCAGCCCAGGTGGGATGAATGAGACAAGTGCTCCGGCCTAGTGCACTGGGAAGACCCAGAGGAATCAGGTGGAGAGGGAGGTGGGAGGGGGGATCGGGATGAGGAATACATGTAAACCCATGACTGATTCATGTCAATGTATGACAAAACCCACTGCAGTGTTGTGAAGTAATTAGCCTCCAACTAATAAAAATAAATGAAAAAAAAGTGAAACTCAAAAAAACCAATCAGATTCAAAGGTTTATATAGCATTTTAACATGGGGAAGGGGGGTTGAACTTCAAGGGAAGATTAATCATGGGGAAGCGACTAGGATATATAAGGAAACTAAAGGAAGATAAGTTGTTTTATTTTTATTTTATTTTACTTTTAGTTTTATTTCTGCAAGTTTATCTGGGTGTCAGCTCCCCATCTTGCTCTTCCCTTCCTGGTGGTGGGGCAGGACCTTCACCAAGGAAAATCTATGCCCTCCTTTTAGGCAGATAAAAGAAGGGCAGGAACTCTTCCTGTATCTGTTAATTCCGATTGCCTTCAGCTCAAGAGTATCCTTATGCCAAATTGGTATACTCGGAGGTGGCATATTCTGTTGCTCTGCATGTGTGGTTTTAAGTTTAAACTCACTGAGCCTCACCTCCAAAATGAAGATAAAACTTTTCAGATTGCACTTAAAGTGGCACAATCCACTTAAACCACTCAAGAAAATAGTAAGCATTCAACAAATATATCAACATCATTTCTATTATCATGACCTCCTATCCAATCTTCCCTGAAGAGACAGAACCAAGAGAAGATGACCAGTCTTCTTGACATTGGCATAAGGTCAGTGTAGACTGGGACTCAGTGGGCAAGAGAACCCAGAATGACTAGGAGTCAAAGAGCCAGAAAACCAGGAAATAAGTGTCGTTTGGGTATCCCTGGGTCAAAGCTAGAAAAGCCAAACTCTATCATCAAGGTTAAGGGACTAGCTTGGAGGCCAAAATATAAAACAAAGGCAAGAAGGTCAGGCAGACACAGGGACTGAGTAAGAAGCCTAGAGCAAGGTTTGCAAAGAAAAAAGATAGTTCAGAACAACTGATGTGTGGACAGGGCTGAAGAGCCCAGGATAAGGATGGCCCTGATGGGTCAACTTGGTTTGAAAGACAGGATGGGCTGGATCAGACACCATGGACCAGCACCTACCAGTGACCCTGAGGACACCTCCCAAGAAAAGACCCAAGAGCCTCTCATTGTAAAGAATCTCACCAGTTTTAAGGTGACAGCGTCAGCATTCAGGCATTCTCATTGTTTTTCCCCTCCAAGACTGGAGACACATGGTAAGAGATGGTTCCACAAAGTGAGATCTATCTGCCAGACCTTGTTCTAGATGGGTTCCTGTATTAACCCTTTCATCCCCACAACCCCATCAAGTAGACACCGTCCTCATCCCCATTTTACAGGTGAGTCAGGTGAGGCTTAGAGCTACTGAGTAACCTGAGTGATGTCATCCAGCCTGTACAATCCCAGCTGTCTGATGCCAGAGACCCCCACCTCGTCTGATCTACTGCCTCATGCCAGGCCGAGACCCGGGTAGAGGGCCGGAGACAGAGATGGAAGCCCAGCCTGGACAATGGGTGCCTCTACCCTTGAGGTGGAAGAGAAAGTGGGGATGGTTAAAATAATTTGGAGTTTGGGGGATAGGAAGGAAGCTGCTGTTGTTGAGACTTATTTTCTATATTTTCTCTGAAAAGCCTAGCTTGGTTTGTGTGAAAGAGTTGGCAGGGGGTGATGGTGGGGAAACATGTTCTAAGGATTTCCTGGAAGGGGTCCAAGGTCCTGAAAGGCTGGGAGAAGGGCTGGCTCTGGGTTGTAACCCAAGCAAGAGTGGGCTTTTCCAGATCAGGTGCAGCTTCTAAAGTCAGGAAGCCCTGGGGGTCTTAAAGAAGACCCAGCCCCACAGCGCTGGCCTTTTAAAATGCTGATCCAGAAGTCCAACACAGACAATACTTGTGGGAGCCCACCCTCTGACCTAAGCTTGTTCTGAAGTTGCAGCCTCGGGCAGAAGATCATTCCTGTCTCCTATCCAGTGGCTTTGGGCAGTTTCCCCAGCATCACCCAGTCATAATTGAGCACCTCCAAGTGTCAGGCACTCTCCTAGCTGCTGGGGAAACCATAGCAAACAAAACAGTCAAAAATGCCTTCCTCCAAGAAGCTTACATTCTTATGAAGAAAGAAAATAAAGCAAATAAATAAAAATATAGTTTGCTACATAGTGTCAGTACAATGGAGGAATGTAAAGCGAGAAGGGGTACAGACAATATCAGTGGTTGTTTGCAGTTTTAGATAGTGTAACCCAGGGGCACCTCCCTGAGAAGATGGCAGTTAAGTCAAGACCCAAAGAAGGTGAGGGAGCAAGCTAGACGGTTATGGTGGGAACAGCATTGCAAACACAATAAACAGCCAGGGCCAGGGCCCTGGGCAGGAGTGTGGCTGGCTCACTTAGGGAACAAGGAGCCTTGTATGGCTGGAGAGGATGAATAAGAGTAGTAGGAGAGCTGGCCAGAGACTCAGCACAGAGCCAGTCCTGTTGGGCCTCCTAGAGCACAGTTAGACTTCTCGCTTCTACCAGGCGTGAGAAGACAGGTCAAAGGTCTTGAGCAGAGGCGTGATGACGTCTTTCCTGGGTTGTAACAGGATCACTCTGGCTGCTGTGTGAAGGTGGAGCAGAAGCAGGGAGAATGGTTGAGAGATTCCTGAAAGGGTGCAGGTAAGAGATGCTGGGGACTTGGAACTGGGTGGTAGTCGTGGTGGTGGTAAGAGGCTGGATTCTGGATATTGAGTGAATGAGGAGCCAGAAGGATTTCCTGGCCAGTTGGATGTGAGATGACTCCAGGGCTTTTGGCCTGAGTAACTGGAAGATAAAGCTGGCATCTCCGAAATAGGGACGATTGCAGGCAGAGGAAGCCAAACTAAAGAATCTGGAGTCGCAGAGCCTGGTGTGAGCGCTCAAGAGAAAACATGTCATGCTTTCATTTCAGACATTCAGGGAGCAAGTGGTTTTTAGTTTTAGTTGGAAGAGGTAGTTAGGTGTTTCCCACCACTTCACTTAAAAGGATGAACTAAACTATCAGATTACCAAGTCCTCGCCAAATGCCAACAGTTGGCTGGCACCAAACGATGTGAGCTAATTCATCGCCCTGAGCACCAACAGTGAAGACCCAGCACATTGCGATAGACACGGAGGGCTGGATTGAATCGGGAAGCCAGGTCAGCACCACAGCACACTGCCTGGCACCACCTGGGGCTCAGCCTCACTCTCTCAGAATGAGCCTTTAGTTAACGGTGCTTGGTGTTTGACTTCTTCCGTCACAGCTGAGAAGAGCCTTCCTCTACCTCGAGGGCCACCAGTGGGGCTGGGAGAGGACCTGTGCAGGAGACAATGTGGCCAGGCTTGATCGGCAGCTGGAGACCTCTTTTCTACCCCCACTTGATTGAGATATAATTGATGGATCATGTTGTGTAAGTTTAGGGTGAGCTTCCCTGATTGCTCAGTTGGTAAAGAATCTGCCTGCAATGCAGGAGAACCTGGTTTGATTCCTGGGTTGGGAAGATTCACTGGAGAAGGGATAGGCTACCCACTCCATTATTCCTGGGCTTCCCTTGTGGCTCAGCTGGTAAAGAATCCACCTGCAATGTGGGAGACCTGGGTTCAATCTTAAATACATTGTGATGATTTGCTAGGTGTATATAGTGTGAAGAGCTTACCACAGTAAGGTTAGTTAATACGTCCTTCACCTCATCGAACACCATCTTGCTTTTGTTGTTCTGGTGAGAACCTTAAACCACTACACTCACAGCAACTTTCAAATGTACAGGATAGTATTAGCATGGGGCTTCTCAGGTGGTGCGGTGGTAAAGAATCCCCCTACCAAAGGAGGAGACACTGAAGTCTCGGGTTCAATCCCAGGGTCAGGAAGATCCCCTGGAGAAGGAAATGGCAACCCACTCCAGTATTCTTGCCTGGGAAATCTGATGGACAGAGGAGCCTGGAGGGCTACAGTCCATGGGGTAGTAAAGAGTGGGACACGACTGAGTGACTATCACTTTCAGTTTATATGTATATGTACATTCTGAGAGTTTGCTCATTGACAGACATGAAGGAAGGTGCATCGGACAGACAGAGAGTCAGCCTTCAAGGCGTTAGAGTCCTGAGAGGATGTCCGCATCTAAACAGATGGCCCACTCCAGAGTCAGCAGACTCTGGTCTGTGGGGGATACACCTGGTAAACAGGAAGAGAAGAAAGAATCGTGTGCACATAACACATTCCACCACAATAGCTGGTTCATTTCAAGTAGATCTGTGGAGGTTGTTCTCGCTGAGAACATCTCTTTATAAACCAGAATGTTTTAGTTGCCATCCACAGTGAAAGCCTCGTTATCAGACCCTCTATCACTTTCATTAACATAGAATTTCTATTAATGATGCCTCTTTTTAGATAGTAGTCTAATGATTATTAACTTAGATTCTTCAAGATCCCAGATGCTTCCTGAATTCTTTAGAAGAAATTAAACAAGAACCATAATTAGTTTTTTTTTTAATGTGGTATATGTATATATACATATATCTATCACATTTTGTTTATCCTTTCATCTGTCAATGGAAACTTATGTTGTCTTCATGTCTTGGGTATTGTAGATAGTGCTGCAAAGAACACAGGAGTGCAGGTATCTCTTCAAGATAGTGATTTCATCTCCTTCAGATAAATATCCAGAAGTAAAACTGCTGGATCATAGGGTAATTCAATTTTTAATTTTTTGAGGAAATTCCCTACTGGTTTTCATAACAGCTGCGCCAGTTTACATTCCAGTCAACAGTTTCTCAGGGTACTCTTCTCCACATTGTTGCCAACATTCGTTATTTGTAGACTTTTGATGATAGCCATCATGACGGGTGTGAGGTGATACTGTATTTTTGATTTGCATTTCCCTGATGATTAGTGATATTGAGCACATTTTCATGTACTTGTTAGCCATTTGTATGTCTTATTTAGAAAAGCATAAAAATGTCTATTCAAGTTCTCTACCCATCAGATTGTTTATGTGCTGTTGGGTTCTGTTTGTTTTGCTATTCAGTTGTATGAGTTTCTTATATATTTTGGATATTAAGCCCTTGTCAGATATATCAGTTCAATTCAGCTGCTCAGTTTGTGTCTGACTCTTTGTGACCCCAAGGATTGCAGCATGCCAGGCTTCCCTGTCATTCACCAACTCCCTGAGCTTGCTCAAACTCATGTCCATCAAGTCAGTGATGCCATCCAACCATCTCATCCTCTGTTGTCCCCTTTTCCTCCTGACTTCAGTCTTTTCCAATGCGTCAGTTCTTTGCATCAGGTGGTCAAAGTATTGGAGCTTCAGTTTCAGCATCAGTCCTTTTCTTCCCATTCCATAGGTTACCTTTTCACCTATTAGATTGTTCCTTTCACTGTGCACAAGTTTTTTAGTTTGATGTAGTCCCATTTGCTTATTTGTGCTTTCATTGCTTGTGTTTTGGGGATCATATCCAAAAACCTCCTTGCCAAGACTGATGCCAGGGAGATTTTCCTTTACATTTTCTTCTAGGAGTTTTACAATTTCAGTTATTACATTTAAATCTTTAATCCATTTTGGAGTTAATTTTTGTGAGTGGTGTAATCTGGGGTCCAATTTCATTCTTTTCCAAGTGACTATCCAGTTTTTCCAACACCATTAGGAAAATTGATGACACTGTCCCTTCTCTGTTGAGTATTCTTGGCAGTTGGAGACCTCTTGATTGAACCTTTAGGAAAATCAACAAGGAACATGCCAAGGTCACTTGACATGTCAAATCTGTTGTCCCCTTTTAAAAATTCACATTTATACACAACCCTATGGAGAACATTTAGCTAATATTGTGGGATTTCAGCACTAGGATCCTGTAAAATCATCAACTTGATAATTTCACAGATGATGCAAAACAGTCTATAGCCAGAGTTACACAGCTAGTTAGGGGCAGAGCTGAAACAAAGATTCCACCATCCTGACCCCCATCACAGCAGAGCCTTCGGAGCCTGTCCACCAGCTCTTAGAGAGAACACTTTGAACCTGTTTTCTTATATATACAGTTGAGACTATAATTGAACAGGGTTTCTATACCCCTCCCCCTGGAAACATCCTAAATTCCTAATTATTAATTTGCCCTGTGAGACTTCGGGGTAGTGTCTTCCTCCAGAGCACTGTTCAGTGTGGCCACATTTCCCAGCATCACCCCCTGTTGGGTGGCTCGAACACTGTGGGTTTTGTCAGTGCCATGATGTAAGAAGGGTCGAGAACTTTTCTGTTTTTTTACATTTTATTTTTTAATACTAACCTTAAAATATACCAATATATACCAATATACCTCCTTTCAAGACCATCAACTCCTTGACAGTCTTTCTTACTTCTTAGTAAGCTGGGCTGAGAGTCGTCTCAGACCAGCCTCTACTCAAGGGCAAAGGAAAGATGCTCAGTATGGCCAACGATGGGAGGAAAGAGGATATAACTCTCAGACCTCAGTCAGGGAGGAGACCATGTCAGGAAACACTTGGGTGCCATAAGAAAAGTGGCAACCGAACCTCCTTTAGACTGTAATTGGTTTCCTTGTAGTAAAGGTTGTTCTGAAGCTCTGAAATACTTGCATTTTTCTTGAAGTCTTTCCTTCTTCACTCTAAGTTCATTTTTTAAAGTCTTCTAGATCTGTTTTTTTAATCTTAGACATAAGCTGTAAGGCTGACATGAAGGATCTGCTCAACAAATGTGTGTTGAAAGCAAATTGTAGTTAAAATATAAAGCCATATGATAAAATAAGTGATCATGCTCATTATCAGCTTTAACTGAGCGTTCCAGAGGACTTTTCTAAGTTGTAAAAAAAAAAAAAAAAAAAAATAGTAAATGGGTTCATTCAGTAAAATAAAATGGCAAATACTTGCTAAAAGGTTAACTTTTTAGAAAAGAGTGAGTCTAAATTCAGCAAGTGTCATCAATGCATTATCACCAGAATGGTGTGACGTGATATATAGAATATTAGCTTAATAACCTGCAAAAAAATACCCCAAATCTCAATCACCACTTTATTTTTTTATCCAAGGATAATGTAAGCTACATTGAAATTACTGTAATATTTGGAATACTGCCCAAGTCTTCTAGCTAGACATACACAACTGTAAATAAGACGGGCTTATATACTTCGTTCCACTGTGCACACTCACACGATCTCAATTGCACAGAGAATACTTGGTTTCTTTGGAGAGTTATTTAACTGAAGCTTTCATCTCTGTTTTTATATTTAAGATCCTCCTTTGCTTCTTCTTATTTTTTTTGTTTTTGGCTGCACTGCACAGCATGTGGGAACTTAGTTGCCCAACCAGGGATTGAACCAGAGCCTCCTACTCTAAGACTCTGGAAGAGCAAAATCTTAACCACTGAACTAGCAGGAAAGTCCCCTCTGCTTCTTTTTGGGGGAAGGAGGTAACTAGGAGTCCACAGCATGTCACGTCATATGGATATACAATCAGTGTTGAGTAGTGAAGTGTCCAACTCAGTCGTGTCCAACTCTTTGCAACACCATGGACTATAGCTTCTGTCCATGGGATTCTCCAGGCAAGAATACTGGAGTGGGCAGCCATTTCCTTCTCCAGGGGATCTTCTCGACCCAGAGATGGAACCTGGGTCTCCGGCACTGCCGGCAAATTCTTTACCACCAAGGAAGCCTCATACAATTAATGTTAACCCAAAACAATTCAAATATGTTCTTCATGAAACTAAGTCTTTGTTACTCTTCATATTCTGAATAAGCATTCATACATGCACACAAAGAAGCACTTTATATTATAAATCAACATATTTCAATAAATATACATATATTAATATATATGTCAAAAAAGAAAAAAACACTTATCTCCTCAAATTAACTACATGAGTTTCCAGGAGGTATTCACCAAAACCGTACCATAGGAATTATTCCAGCCCAAATTCCTGCCCCTTTACCGCACCAACACAACGAATTCATCACACCTGCCAAATGACCAGGTTGACGTCTGTCAGTGAACTTCTGTATTGCATTTGTAAGCACACATTCTAATCCTTACCCATCTTCTGTCTCTCTGTTTTGTCGAGAATCGTGCTTTAACCTGTCACCATTCAGAACACTCAGTGACCAGTATTTCCTCCATGTGGAGCCTCACTGTTCCTTGACTGAGGCACACAGATGACTTCCCAAGGCTTACCCCTCGCAGCTGGGCTTGGCCTTGTGATCACACCTGACCGTTGGGCTGAAGGGAGGAGGGAGTACCCTTTCTGAGAGAAAGCACAGAAAACCCCATGAGGTCCTCCAGGGTGACAAGGGACAGCTGACTGCAATAGCTCGTATATACATTAGTTAAATTAATACAAGATGGCGGCACCTCCATTCCCATGAGCTTCTAAGTGGCTGTGTTCTCAGAGCCTCCTGCCGATGGAGGGGAACACATAACAGTTTGCTGTGTTAGGCTGCTAAGCTTTGGCGTTGTTCGTTTCTACAGCACCCTGATGAATCCAATGACTTTAGCTGGCGTTGATTCTATCGGGGCACCAGGTATTGCCCCGATAAACATTCTGCACCTTCTCCAGGAAGCTCTGTTTTCCCACCCCGGGGAAAGACATAAAATTTAGTTGCATGGACGCCTCCAGGAGGTAACTTCTACCTGAAGAAACACCACCTTCCTCCAGTCCACCTCAACACACCTCTGCTGCTCTTCACAAACATTTTGTACTAAACACGCTTATGGGCATCCTGGAAAGACAGTTGCTGGGAATCCCTACGCAACTAGAAGTCCCTGGCAGGACCTTCCTCCTGGGTAGCTTATGCCCAGACACCACCTCCCTGGGGGAAACGATCCTGTCCTCAGCTGGCCCCCGTGCTCCTCACTGAATTCAATTTACAGCCCTCTTCTCTACAAAGCAGATGAAGACTTGCCTCAGTATACAGAGGAGAGAGGGTAGTTCTCCTCAGTTCATAAGCAAGCATCTGTAATTCTGCATTCCTCTATCCTCTTCCAAAGAAGGAATCAGCTGCTCTTCACTAGGGTGGTCACAGGGATGACCTCACTTATCGTATCATCTGTTCCAACGCAGGCAATTCCCGGCACATGGTACCAGCTCAAACTCCTCCACACTCCACTTCTGATTTTCCAGGGTTTCCTTGTCTGCCAGTTTAAGCCTGCCCCCTCCTGTTATTTTTAGATTTGATTTTTACTCCTTATAAAGGGCCAAGGCTGGGGATAGGGAGAACTTTTTTTTTCCTTTTTAATTAGAAGCAGATGACAAAGAAACATCAGTCACAGAAAATAATAGGAGTCACACTGTCTCTGGCTCCCATGCCTGCATTTCCCCCATCAGCCACCACTGAGCAGAAAAGCAGTGATGCTGACCCAGTCTCCTCTGCCTTTTCTCGATGATACACATTATCTAAGCTGATGTCTACTGAGATTTCATTAGCAAACAGCCTGTGCTGTTCTTCCCCCTTCCTGCTCGCTGAATGACTGCACCTCAGAGCTGCTGGCAACCCACTCCAGTATTCTTGCCCGGAGAATCCCACGGACAGAGGAGCCTGGCGGGTTATAGTCCGTGGGGTCGCAAAGAGTCGGACACGATTGAGTGACTTAGCACAGCACAGCCCAATACAGAGCAACAAGGGAGCGTCTGGGACTCTCTCCACGTCACCGGGGAGGAGCCCAGAGCCAAGGGTGCTCAAGGGCAGTGGCCGAGCACGTCCAGCCTTTTGAGGTCTCTCCAATCTCACCGTCCAAACATGGAGCCTGTCTGTTGAATGCATGTTTCTCTGCTGCTAAAAATCAAAATAGAGCAAGAGCTCCTTCCAGGGAGGAAACCCCTGACTTGCATGCCGTGTTTCTCAGGCTTTAGAACCCTGCCCAGGCAGGCAACGGTTCAGGGCTGGCTCCTTCTCACTTGCACCCATCTTGCTGTTCCCCTCCTTTCCAAAGATGGTATTTTCTTTCTCTGTCAAGTAATTGTAGCCTTGTGCGTACACCGTGAGCCTGGATATTTGTTTGCTTGCCTGTTTGTTAACTCAAAGGTAGTTTAATTCCAGATTTTCTTACAAGACTTCATTTAGATTCAGTTTCAAAGTCACATTATTAAATGTGTTTACAGTTAAGATGTGCTGTTATCAGATATGGGCTTCCCAGGTGGTGCTAGTGGTAAAGAACCCACCTGCCAATGCAGGAGACCTAAGAGATGTGGGTTTGATCCCTTGGTTGCAAAGATCCCCTGGAGGAGGGCATGGTGACCCACTCCAGTATTCTTACCTGGAGAAGCCCGGATGGACAGAGGAGCCTGGTGGATTATGGTCCATAGGGTCACGAACAGTCTGACATGACTGAAGTACGCACATACACATTATCAGATACAATAATTCAAAAGTCCTGGCCTGTAATAGAGACACAAACATAGAAAACAAAGGTAAGGATACCAAGGGGTAAAGGAGAGGGTGTGATGGATTGGGAGCTTGGGATTGACATATATTCACTACTACGTATAAAACAGATAACTAATGAGAATCTACTGATGCACAGGGAACTCAAAGCTCTGTAGTAACCTGAATGGGAAAGAAAGCCAAGGAGGTGGGGATATATGTATAGACAAGGCTGATTCACTTTGCAGTACAGCAGAAACTAACCCATTGGGAAGCAATGATACTCCCATAAAAGAGAGCAGGGCTTCCCTGGTGGTCCAGTGGTAAAGAAGCCTCTTGCCAATGCAGGAGACCCGGGTTCGATCCCTGATCCGGGAACTATGCCTTGGAGCAACCAAGCCCCTACCCCACAACTACTGAGCCTGTGCTCTAGAATCCAAGAGCCATAACTACTGAGCCCACGTGCTAGAACTATTGAAGCCCTTGCACCCTAGAGCTTGTGATTCTTAACAAGAGAAGTCACTGCGATGAGAAGCCCACGCACCATAACTAGAGTGTATTCTGCATGGCAATGAAGACAGTGCAGTCTAAAATAGCTAAATAATTTTTTTTTTAATTTAAACAAATAAAAGGCCTGGTCTGTGCACTCAGGTAACTCACATGGAACAAGCTCAGTACTTGCTGTGGTCATAGCAAGGAGTGCAGGTTGCTATCCTCAGACTTCTACCTTTCTTCCTTGTTTCCCCAAATGTAAAAGGAAGACTTTGAGGTGGGTGTGACCAGATGATGTCACTTACAGGGTGTCAGTGAGCCCGAGTCAGGGGAGTCCCGGGGAGGACCACCTTCTTTCCTGTCCTACAGCCGATGGAAAAGGCATGTGTTCTGGAATCTCTGTGCTGCTCACCAGGAAAACTAGGATACTTGATTGAAAAAGATAGAAACCCAAACTAGCTTGAGCAAAAAAGGCAAACTTCTGCTGAAGCTGAAGCTCTAATACTTTGGCCACCTGATGCAAAGAGCCAACTTGTTAGAAAAGACCCTGATGCTGGGAAAGATTGAAAGCAGGAGGAGAAGGGGATGACAGAGGATGAGATGGCTGGATGGCATCACCGACTCAATGGACATGAGTTTGAGCAAGCTCCGGGGGATAGTGAAGGACAGGGAAGCCTGTTGTGCTGCAGTCCATGGGACTGCAAAGAGTTGGACACGAGTGAGCAACTGGACAACAGGTGGAAGGCTGGGAGGGGCAGGGAGGCCACTGGGTGCCGGACGGGGTGGGACCCGGGGCCTCAGAGCCCCCAGTGCTCCCCTCTCCCTCCCATGCTGAGTCAGCATTATTTCTCCCCAGCTGGCTCTGTTCTTAGAGTGGAACCATGAGCTCTTTCTCATCCCCAGTAAAACCATCAGGAAAGAGATTAGCTCCCTCTCCCCAGTTCCAGCTGCAAACCCCCCCAAGGAATGACTCCTCCATGCCTGGGTATTGAGGGCCTTTCTCAGAGGAGGTGAAACCATGGAGGGCCCTGAAGTCAACCAGACTCACCACCCGCCCACCCCACCCCCCACACCATATGGGGCAGCAAGCAAATTTCTTAGTTTCTCTGAGCCTTGCTTCCTTCATTGTAAAATGAAAAATGAGTTTGGGGTGGGGAGTCAAAAATAATCTCTTCTTCAAAGAGCTGTTGAACATTTTATATAGATAACAATGTCAAGGGCTGGTGCAGAGTCTGGTATATATGAAGCATCAATAAATGTTCATTTTCTTCCAAGGTGAGTCTTAAAGTCGAAGAAGAAATCAGTACGTGAAGATGGAGAGGAGAATTATTTGGAGCACAGGGAACCAAATGGGAAATGCTAGACAATTCAGAGTAAGAGGCACTACAGGAGTTGTTAAAAAGAGGGTAATTGAGCCTTAAATCACTCCTACCCATAAATCACACACCAGATCCACATTTTAGGAAAAAGGGGGGCCAGCATTAGCTTTTGGGAAGCAGGAATGTCAAGTGGATCAATCAATCTGTAGTTTGTGAGACATTCTCTGTTATCCAGGGGAAGATTATTTCAGGAAAGTAACATTTTAGGGCCAACATAAAAGGAATTGTAAAAGATTTGGATTTTGATGAATTCTGAGGAGAAGAAGCTGCCTTTACCCACTTTCCCTTTATAACTTTTTGGAGGCAGGCCAATGAACAGACCCAGCTGTGGGATAACTTGAATTTACTACTAGTTCTACAAAAATATTCCCTGTGTTGTCTTCCCTCATACATTTCATCCTCTAGTTTTATGAGAGGAAAAATAGCCTTCATATTACACATTTCTTAGGTAAGATTACTACACCAATGGAGCGCTGAAATCAATAGATTGTTAAAAACCTCCAGTTTTCCCAAAGCTTAGAGAGTTTCTTACACCTAAGAATGGGTGAGTTTTGCATTTGAATCAGTTTAACCCACACCAACCCCTGGAATAAGAAATGGCAACCCACTCGAATTCTTGCCTGGAAAATCCCCTGGACGGAAGAGCCTGGTGGGCTACAGTCCATGGGGTCAGAAAGTGTCAGACATGACTGAGCATGCACACAACTCACACCAACATCTGCTCTTGATAAAATAATTTGAAATGTGATGTCTTCCTGGGGGCACAGGATCAAATTCTACCCCATCTCCCGGCTCTTCATCCCTTTCTTCCATAGTCACCATGTCATCTCCTCCTCCAGTTCGTAAATGACCATGATGTCTGACAACACACTAGAATTTACCAGCCCCAGGACACGCTCGTGGTGTGTGGCATCCTACACAGTTTAACCTCAACACCTCTCAGGTTCATCCCACCCCCTTGAGCTTTGATTCAGTGCCGAGTCGGGCGCTAAGATCCAGCCCCTCAGCGAAGCATTCCTTACTGTCCCAGCACACAGGCAGATTCTCCTCCAAACTCTCTCACTTACAGCATCAGTACTTTGATCTTAATCAAATGCTGCAGAGTTACTGCACTTCCATCTTTATGTGCTTGTGTCTGGGTCCTTGCTGTGTTTTTGTTCCCTGGCACCCAGCCCAAGGCCAATACATGGTAGAGACTCCATAAATGCAAGCGTGCATGAGTGAGTGAGTGAATGGAATGCTTTTCTACACAGCTTGGCAGTTAAGCCTTTGGGAATTGGGGTGTATGTCAGATTTAGATCTAAAGACAGGAGATTTTGGCTCAATGCTGTCAATCTCTCTTAAAACAAATTTTCTCATGGATCTGGAGGAGCTAAGGTCAGCATATGGAGATGGGATGAAACAGCAGGCTATGAGGGATGAGCTGTGGCCAGGCACATATGTGAGAATGGGGACATGGGGTGTGCAAACATCCCAAATTTGGGTCCAGGAACCACATGACCTGTGTTCTGCCCCTGGTCAATCACTGAAAAACAGGTTCTGGGATCTAGGGCAAGACACAGAATCTTCCCAAGCCCAAAAAAATTCATTAATTTTGTTGTTGTTTAGTAACCAAGTTGTATCCAACTGTTTTGTGACCCCATGGACTATAGCCCACCAGACTCCTCTGTTCATGGGATTTTCCAACCAAGAATACTGGAGTGGGTTGCCAATTCTTTCTCCAGGGGATCTTCCCGACCCAGGGATCGAACCATGGTCTCCTGCATTGCAGGCAGATTCTTTACCACTGAGCCACTAGGGAAAGCCCAAGAAAATTCATAGACATCTACCAATGTATATACAAACTCCCACTCTCCATTAGTGGAAAAAAACTCCAGCATCCATTTGAAAGCCTAATCTTGGACCCACTGTCAACCCAGCAAAAGATTTGCTCAGTTCAGTTCAGTTCAGTTCAGTCACTCAGTCGTGTCCGACTCTTTGCAACCCCATGACTGCAGCACACCAGGACTCCCTGTCCATCACCAACTCCTGGATCCCACCCAAACTCATGTCCATTGAGTCGGTGATGCCATCCAACCATCTCATCCTCTGTCGTCCCCTTCTCCTCCCACCTTCAATCTTTCCCAGCATCAGGGTCTTTTCAAGTGAGTCAGCTCTTTGCATCAGGTGGCCAAAGTGTTGGAGTTTCAGCTTCAACATCAGTCCTTCCAATGTACACCCAGGACGGATCTGCTTTAGGATGGACTGGTTGGATCTCCTTGCTTCCAAGGGACCCTCAAGAGTCTTCTCCAACATCACAGTTCAAAATCATCAATTCTTTGGCTCTCAGCTTTCTTTATAGTCCAACTCTCACATCCATATATGACTACTGGAAAAACCATAGCCTTGACTAGACAGACCTTTGTTACCCCAGGAGAAAATCACATGTAGGCCTGAGGGCTGCCTGGATTATCATGACAATGTGGGCGGGACATCAAAACCAGACAGGTGATCCGCAGAACTAAGGACCAATCATTCCCTCTCTCTCTTGACACACCAGAGCCTGAGCATCCCTCTACACCAGAAACCAGATTGGCTAGAGGAGGAAAAAGGGGGAGAAATGTCCAACTTTTGAGCATTTACCAGTAAGAGCCTGAGTTAACTGTTTTAAACCAGAAAATGGAGGTACTGATTTTGTTTTCAATTTAAAAACTTTCCCCAGCCCCTAAATCATCTGTGGGATGGGGTTCAGAAATAAGATGAGGTAAATTATGTTCTATAAAGGAAAACCTTACGATGCTGACCCATGTTCCACTACAGAACTGCTGCTTTAGCTAAGTCATTCCACACCACCCATTAGGAGATCCAGTACTAAGGCCCAAGGCTGAGCTTGGGATCAAAAGAGGGGGAAGTCCTAAAACACTTTTAGCATTTCTTTATAAGTATATCTATTTCAACACTAAATATATATATATATATATATATATATATATATATATATATCAGGACTTCCCTGGTGGTCCAGTGGTTAGGATTCTCCAATTCCACTGCAGGGGACACGAATTTGATCCCTGGTCAGAGAACTAGGATCCTGCATGCTATTCAGCACAGTCACAAAAAAAAAAAAAGTTATCAGAAGACCAACAGCAACTCCAAAACTCCAAACTCAAATATTTATTTTTCTAACATAGGATTGTGGGTCTCCTTCTTCACTTTCTGTTGTCTTAAGGTCACACTACCATATCGCCCCAAAGATAAGAACCATTAGATACGTGTTAACAAAACTAAGCCCAGGCCCCTCCTTGGACAGTCAGGTTCATCAGGTTGGTGTGGACCCAAGAATCTCTGTTCCTCAACAGGTGACCAGGGAAGGAGGGGAGTCACTGCTTTAGGGCAGTGGTTCTCAAAGTGTGGTCGCTGGACCAGCAGCATCATTGTCACTTGGGAACTTATGACAGATGCAAATTCTCCACCACTCCCACCCGCCCGACACCCCCCACCCCCCTGCCCCCAAACCTGCTGATTCAGAAGCTGTGGGCGTGGCGCCCAGTGATGTGGATTTGACCAAGCTATCCAGATGATTCTGATGCACATTAAAGTTTGAGAACAACTGCCATCAGGAAGGGACAAACAGGTAATGATGAAAGTTTATCACAACTAGATGTTACTCATGGATCCACACTCCACCTGCACCCAAGAACCTAACAACAATTCACTGTGTATCCTTGTGTCTGACATGGCATGAGGTTGCTGTGACAAGAGTTCCCAGACTTGGCAGTATGTGACGATCTCCTGGGAAGATTTGAGAGCTCCTGCTGCCCACGTGGCTCCCCATTTTGATCAAATCAGAACACTGGGGAGGGAGTCAAGCACCAGGATTGGCCTCAGGTACTCAGATGATGCCAGTGTGCAGAGAAATTTCAGAACCACTGGAGCAGCCCTGAACGAAGCCCCTGGGATCAGACTTTCCAGAAAAGAGAAAATGCAGACAAGAGGCTGGATAAAATAGGGCTTGTATTTTATCCCAGCAGGGAGACTATCCTTTATGGAATAGAATGACTAGAAGATGCCTCCCAGGAGTCACTGGAGAATTGGGAACACACTCTCACCTTCTCGAATGTTCTTCCAGAGTCAGCAAGGAACGGGTAGATCAGAACAAGAAGGATGAAGCTCCCCACCCCTCCCCTTTGACCCTTTCATGAACACACTTAAGTACTATGAGCATATATACCTATAACTGATTCATGTTGATGTTTGGCAGAAAACAACAAAATTCTATAAAGCAATTATCCTTCAGTTAAAAAATAAATTAATTAAAAAAAAATCTGACTCCCTAGCTGGGCTTGGTAAATAGCTACTGAGCAACTGGGGCCCTGGGTACAGAATAACGGTGATGCAGGGTAGGCATTTTTCCCTGGTCACACCTGTGGGTGGCAGAAACACTCACCAGTCAAGCGGCAGAGGTGGCTGAAGGATCAAAGAAACCAAAGGACAGGAAAGAGGCTCACAAAGGGCAGACAAAGGATGCTTGAGGCTCGCTGGGGTCAGATCTGTGACATGGTGACCCTTTATGAATTAACCTCACCATCTGGCTTAGTCTGGATGTCACATTCTGGATCATGGGGAAGTGAAGGGAGCCTTCCAATGGTGTCCAGAGCAGCCAGGGTGAGGGAGGGGGCATGGCACAAGGGCTTGGGGCAGGGGCATCTACCATTGGGCATAGATTTCCACATTCGAGCAACCAGTACGTACATGAGTGTGGACCAGCAAAGGATGAGTCCTGATTTAACCTGGTGCAGACACAGAGCATAAAGATTTCTTGTGGTTTAAGAGATTTAAATTTTGTAAAAGCCCTTGGGCATCCTCCTTAACCCTTCTTTAATGAGGTCCCAGATGTCTCAGTTGGGCCAAGAGCATAAGCACATCTGACTGCATCCAAGAGGACAGCTCCCGTCCCTCCACGTGAAAGCCATCCTGGGGGCTCTGATTGGAACCTGAAGCAAAGTCATCACTCATGATGGCCTGGTGCGTCCAGTGATAGGGAGAGAAGGGGAGAGGTTCGTGACCCAAACTGATCTCAACTTTCACATTTGAGCTGGAGAACTACACCAACACATAACCAACAGGAGAAGCTCATCACTTCAGTTTTGCAAGTTTCCTGTCTGCTAGGCAAGGTATCACAGTTTTGGCAACTTCTGTCCTCCAGCTGGAAGGGAGGGGTGGCGATGAGACCCATAGGGAGGACAGAGGATCTGGGGATTACAGTGAAAACAAATCACAAGTTTGCTGCTTCAAAGTTGTTAGCCAAATTATGGCACAGAGGTTCATAAGGAAAAATGTGGACTGGAATGTATTGTTTCTGTGATGCTCTGGCAGCCATTTTGCACAGATTTAAGAATATAAGACCCTAGAAAAGGGAGCATCCAATTCCAGTGACCCTGGTTTGAATTTTAAGCCAGGCGTTAAACCCATCTGTCAATGGTTACAGGGTGACAGTGAAAATTGAACAATCTGGATGTAAAATTCACCTAAAATTTCAATGTCAGTGCTTCAAAGATCCCAATTATCGACACAGCACTTACAATCATAACAAACAGCAGCCGTGGAGAGCTTACCTCATGCAAGCACCTGTCCTGCCCATAGTCTAGACCAGGGGACCCCGGCCTCCGGGATCTAATGCCTGACGATCTGAGATAGAGCTGTTGTATTAATAATAAAGCACACAATAAATGTAATGCTCTTGAATCATCCCCAAACCACTACCTAGAAGGTGTATGTTTATTCCTTTACTTATAAATGTGCCTGAGCTTCCCTGGCGGCTCAGTTAGTAAAGAGTCCACCTGCAACGCAGGAGACCCAAGCTCTATCCCTGAGTCGGAAAGATCCTCTGGAGAAGGAAACGGCAACTGACTCCAGTATTCTTGCCTGGAGAATTCCATGGACAGAGGAGCTTGGCAGGCTACAGTCCATGGGGTCGCAAAGAGTCGGACAGGACTTAGCGACTAACACTTTCAACACTTTCATCTGATTATATACTATTTCCTGATACTTTAAATCATAATATACACAGAGGTTGAAACTCATTGTTAATGAAAGAAGATATAAATTCATATTTCAAAGGGACTTCTAACAATTTCAGAATTGTTTTAGCCTCTTTTCTCAGCCCCAACTAGATTATATTTACTTCTAATGAGGCTGACAAAGAGCTTGCCCAAGCAGCACCAGTACCTTTTTGCCTGGAGATAATTCTAGCAGGACAAGCAAAACCGGCGGTTTTTCTGCAGAAATATTTTTAAGCTACTCTCCTCCTTTTGTGAGGATCTACTTAAACACGGGTAATACAAACCAGAAAGCCACTTAACTGGACACACGTGTGCTGCAAGATGCCCCAGCCTGCAGCAAGCGGCCAAGCAAACCGGGAGACTTGGGGGCTCCTGGCTGTGGTGTGCCGGCCCGCTGCTCCTCAGACACCTTCCGGAAGCGTCAGGGGCCCGTGAGGGAAGCACCTGACAAACACGAGTTAAGTGGCACTAAATCTTCACGCCTCTCATTCTGGATTAAAAAATGTCCAAACATTCTACTATGTTTTCTTCCCAAATCACAGTTGTTCTCATGTAAGAACACCTCTCTGGAACCAACCTGGACCTGTCTGGTTGTACGTTTTCCTGGCCCTGACCCCCTACTCACGTTTTCCTCATCTTCCCTCTATTTATATTTGCATCACCCACTACTGTGGCCTGGGTTTTCATGAAATCCTTTGTAGAATGAGAGTGTGTGTACCTTCCGACATGCTATGAAGAGAACAGATATGAGAAGCTGCATGAGAACACTTAACCTCAATGTCTTTACTACTACTTTAGCTGACCATATATTTGGGGATCTGTAAGTCTGGGGTTATTCCATACACCCATGTCTCCAAACATGTCAAGGCCAAGTTCAGAGGAATATGTGTGAGCTGGCGTTGATGATCAACTGAACCAGAAATATTCCGACTTTAACAAGATAGTATCTACCTACTCAGCTTTAGGTTTGGTGATAGAAATCCTGGGAAAACAGTGACTTTAACCCACTAGGTTTTATTCTTTCATGTGAAAGAAGTCCAGAGCAGGCTTCTCCAGGTTCGCCTGGCCGCTCCACGGAACCGTGTGGGGCCCAGCCACCTTCCATCACCCACACACTGTGGTGTCTGCCCCTGAGATCTAAGACGGCAGCTGGAGCTCCGGCCGCCTGGTCCACTTTCCAGGCTGACGGCATGAGGAGGAGGGGACGGGTGTGTGTCCCTGAGATTACACCACGGGGGGCTCCCTGCCATGTCCCTCATGTCTTCGCCACAACGTAAGTGAGATGGCAGGTGGGTGGGAAATGGAGGCGCTAAAATCACAGGGAACGGATCTGGGAGAATAGCAGCCTCGGCCACATCTGCTTGAAAACTTAAGCTTTTCATTAGCAAAGCACAGGATCCAATACTAGAATTGTATCCAGTAGAACTCTAATTCTAGGCCATCAACTTATAACTGATTGCAATCTTCATTTTTTTTTTTTTTTTTTCTATTTGAAGACCCATTATCCATTGCCATCAGGGTAATTCAAAACAAGAATCATCCTAGGAGAGTGAAGCAAGTCAGAAAGTGAAAAACAAATATTATATATTGATGTATATATGTGGAATCTAGGAAAATGATATAGATGAACTTATTTGCAAAGCAGAAATGGAGACACAGATGTGAAGAACAAACATATGGACACCAAGGGGGAAAAAACAGGTAGGATGAACCGAAAGATTGGGATTGACATGTATACACTGCTATACATAAAATAGATAACTAATGAGAACAAACTATATTGCACAGGGAAGTCTATTCAATGCTCCATGGTGACGAAGAGGGGATATATGTATACATAGAGCTGAGTCACTTCACTGTACCACAGACACTAATGCTGCATTGTAAAGCAACTACAGTTCAATAAAAAAGTTTTTTTTAAAGAATTATCCCAGGAAAACATTGTACATTGTAGAAGCCCTGAAATATGTCTCTGTGAATGCACGGTTGATACAAACATATCAAAAGACCAACTTTTTCTGTCTAATAGAAACCACAATGAGCACCTTCCTAAGATACTGTTTTGTATCAAGTTTTGCAAACCTGACCCTCCTTCAAATGCACTAGGAATGTTAGCTACTTTGTGGCATCCATAGGGAATCTGAGGCAGGGATTTGGGGGTGGGAGAGACATCCATCTTATAATATGAATAATCACACTCTAACACATCTATATCAGAATTTGAAATGATCACTTATCAGATTTTCCTAAATTAACGCCATCTCATGATCCTTTCAGCAAACTAAACAGAAGCCTTTGAAACAAACCTCAGATGTGAATCTCATCGGGGTCCTCGTTTCCCCTTTTGAAGTTTCATCTTAAGATGAGTGTTCTCCAATAGAGGCCCCCCTGGGGAGATGCTTGCTGGGTTTCGCTACTTCCCTGTCGACCTGTCAGCTCAGGAGATGTGGGCAGATGCTGGATGGTGGTCTTGCTTCTTTTGCTGAACATGAGTTGGGAAAGGATTCCTCATGAGCCTCACACATCTCTCATCTCTCAGATGCCAAATGTTCCAAGTAGAAAAATACGTTGACTGGTCACTGAATGGAATAGTAGAGGCAGTGTTGCCTTCATGAGCTCACAGCTCATGGGTGACATCACACTCTAACCAGGAAGGCCTGTGCAATTTATAACTATTCCACTGGCAAGTCAAAAACAAAGTTTTGCCTGGAGAACTCCAGACCTGGAGTACTTGCTCCCTTGACTTTACAGGGAAAGTCCAGGAGTCTGGAGAGTTCCACTGAACTGAAGACTACGTAAAACATGCTGGGACAAGGGTTGAATTTAACTGGTCCCTTCCCAAAGTGAAAGTTGCTCAGTTGTGTTCAACTTTTTGGACTGTACAGTCCATGGGGGATCTTCCCAACCCAGGGATTGAACCAGGGTCTCCTGCATTGCAGGCAGAGTCTTTACCAACTGAGCTATCAGGGAAGCTATCAGCCCAGCCCATAAGTGGTCTCTTACCAGTAACAAAAAGACTATCACAAGAGGTGTGGCTTCCAAAAACCTGCCACTATGCATGTGAGTACATGTACCCACCTGCTAACGTTACCTCCTACCCACGGTGGGGGGGGGGGGGGGGGGCGGGTAGGGAGGGGGCGGGCGGAAATCTCCTCCTCTGCTTTACATTTTTTTCCCTCTGAATTTTAAGGGAAAGAGAAAAAAACTGTAAAATCAGAAGGCTGCCTATCCCCTGAGACATTTAAATTTCAGCTGGACCAAGCACTACCCCTGTATCACAGGCAACAATTTCACCCTGGCGGGGAAGTGGACTAAGTGACTTAATGGGTATTTTCCATCTCTAATTTCCATGATTAAAAGAAAGAGGTTGAGAGGGGTACATGTGGAGCCTATTGCGAGTTTGCCAATGAATCCTAATTTAGATCAAAGAGAGACTATGTGACACTGAGCCATAAACACCCTAGTGTGCGTTGCTTCAAGGAAGTTGTTAGTGCGTCCCCGATGGCTATTATGGGATATAGTTGCGCTCTATAGGCTGCACCCTTTAATTACTAATATAGAAGAAAATCCCATATAAGAGGGAGGAATGTAAATGAGACCTCTGCTCTTTTGAACATTTTATGCACTTGCCAAATTAAAATTTGCTGTGGACTTTGGTTTTCCCCTGATCGCTGTGGGTAGTGATCATTTGGCTCGTGGGATTAAATCCTCCTTCCCAAAAACTATTTCCGATCAGTGTGCAGATTTCCAACCTTTGTGCATGCTCTGCCTGAGACATGGATCATCAGAACCAGATTGGGAACGATTTCTTTGAAGTTTTCAAAGGTCGGGAAGAAATCCTCTTTCATCCTCATCTTTCTTCGTGCCGGGTGCTCTCCAGGGCAGGTTGAGGGGGCTGCCAGAGAGAAGGGCCCCAGGGCCCAGAGACACAATTTCACCCCACACTCATGCAGTGCCCCCAACACATGCATGTGCTTCTGCGCTTTGGTGACATGGATCTGGCTCCATAAATGCAACCACAGTCACCGACATGGGCCTTGCTCACATTGAGTTCTAATGCACAATTTCAGGGTGGGATGACCACAAATGTCAACTTGAACAACACAGTTTTACTGATACTTCCATTTCTAGGATTCTTCTGCCCTCTGCCTTGTGTAGGGCAAAAGGACTGAGAAAAACTTTGCATTTAAATGAAGAGCTGAGGATAGAGCCAGGCCCTTTGCAAAATCTGAGATGCTTATTAGAATGGCTACTGCAGATATTAACCATTCAGGGAGATCTGCCATGCCCAACACTACATCTTGTGCAGTAAAGCAAACTCCTTCCTTGCCATCTGTCTGATACTACAAAGAGATAATAATAATGAAACCATTGCTTAATGAGTAAGCTAAGTGGAGGGTAATTCCCTACTAGATCCGTACTGTGCTCTTCTCCAAAGGATGCCATACTCTCAATAAGCCAGAGAACACGGGGAGAGTGCGTGCTCAGGCACAAACGAGGATGCCTGAAATCAAAAACCAATGCAGCATATGTCAGTATTTAAAGCCCCATCAAAGAAACATCCAACTTTTCAGCTGTAACCCAAATATAAATTTTCCTTACCCTGTCAATTAGCAGATTACAAAACTTCTGTAGCAGGAAGACCCTTCTGCCAACAATGCTGCAGTGTCTGGAATGGGTCCAGGTCAGCCAGATGGTTGGAAAAGGGGTGCAATGAGATGTTCCCTATCAGGAGAGGCAACCGTTTTGCTGTGCAACAAACACAACCTTCAAAAGGCGGAGCCCCGAGGTGAAGTGCATCTCCACACATCTGGAAAAGCCTACCCACGTCTGGGATCACCAAAGTACTCAGCGACAAGAAAGATGGGCTGGCTTAAGGGAAGCGTTTACAGAGGGAAAACATGCAAAATATTAAGTAATCAGAAACCTTGCTTTGGGGGCACCTAAAATATGCCTCCCCTCAACCCTAAGCCAATGGGCATAAAAAGCAGAATCACATCTTCTCCAAGTAGGAAGTGACAGTTAAGTTGGATAATAGTTCTCTCTTTGGAATGCTGACTATACTATAAGCATTTGAATGATGTAACCACAAGGGGAAAACAAAGAATACATGTTATACTGTTATTAAATGCCACCTGTACCTGTCGCTCTATTTGCAAAACTGACTCGCTTACAAATAGCACCTACTCAACTGCACAGAAAAGCTTGATTCAGAAGTTGATGATCAGTGAAGGTATCATGCATAGTAATAACAGCAATAGCTCACTGGATTTTAAAAGTGAATTAAAAATGTAAACACCAATTGATGACTTAAAAAAAAAAACTTTTTAAGAATTTAAATCCCCTTCATTAAAATCAAAGAAGCAAAGTTACTTCATTAACTGAAATACTTTGAGGTCAGTAAAAGTGCCTTTGTTGCTATTTCTTTAAATTATTAGTGACCACGCCACCAGAGAGGGAAATGGCTACTCACTCCAGTATTCTTGCCTGGAGAATTCCACGGACAGAGGAGCCTAGCAGGATACAGTCCAGAGGGTTGCAAAAGAGTCAGACATGACTGAGAGATTAACACAGGCCACTTGTAAGCACCAACAATACATAACCTTTGACACTTTACACGTGTCAACTTATTTAATCCTCTAAACAATCCTAGAAAATGAAATGATTTTCATCATTTCAGAGGTATTAAGTTAAAGAGCCAAGAAAGGAGCCTGGCCACACTGACAGGAACTCAAAGCACTGCTATTCCAGAGCCCGGGGTCCAGCTGGAAGCCCACTCTCTCTCCACACCACGACCATGCCACCAAGGAGGGAGTAGCGACCTCTTACAAGTTCTGAGTCCAAATTTGTGTTCACAGAGAAGTACCACCTGTTGGTGTGCAGATGAATTGACCCAAAGCAAAACAACCAGTTTCTTTATGTCCTAATTCCTATTTTAGCTAGCTCCAGGTCTTGGCTAGTAGGACACGATTTTGCACCAGAAAGCGATTTGCACCCAAGCCCAGGTTGAGGTCTCACCTTGAAGCAGTTGTTCCTGAAGGTGTTCCTGTAGCACTAGGCATCTGGTTCCACCCTGACGACCATCTTTGGCCAAATGAGAGCTATGCAGCACCGGAGGAAGGCCTGGCACTTCACTTACCATCTCCTCAGTGCCCTTCCTCCTGATTCTTTTCCTTCTGTTATTGGTGTCCACTCTCTCATAGAGGCTGGAGTGGCCGGGTACTCTTGTTGACATAGGATAGTGAGGAAGACATGAGGGTCATTACCCTGACTACACTGGCTAAATTCTTTCCAGCTGCTTTAGGAACGTGGACTGTGCTTTCACACAGAGGATGGGTTTTCTTCATCGTGGTCTTGATCGAGCAAAATAGCACATGTCATGCTCTGTCTACAATAGCACCCTGATTAAAGAGACCATAGACCTGGCAATGCATTTGATAGCTGTAGAGATTTCAGAACCAAAGCAAGATTCACCCCCCCCAAGTCTGGAGTGAAATTTTATGACTTGTACCACTGTTTTCACTTCGCAATGACCTGTAAGAACGATGATCCAGTGATTAAAACAGCAATTAACTTGGTCATCAGTTTAAACTTTTCAACCCAGGCCCCTGCCCTGTATCCACATCCTGAGAAGAGAAGAAAAAAGAAAGCACAAAAGCCTCATAGAAGTAACAATTGCCTACTTTAATGTTGGCAACATATAAGTAACAATTACGTTGTTAATTGATAGTTATTTCAGCAAGTTGTCATCCATGTAGATTGTTCAGATTAGCAACACTGTTTTTGCATTGTGATTCAAACACCAAGAAGCAGCAGAAAAACTTGTATTCTGTGGTTGATACATTCCAGCAACTCAGAAAAGGGGACACTTCTTTTAAAGATACAAATAACTTCTAAAAGAGTTTGGAGGATACAAAATCTTACTAAAATGTAGCAGGGGACTGGATTGATGAAATGCAATATTTAACTAAAGCAGTTTCTTTCTATGTAAATGAAGTATTAATTAGACAGAAGGCCCTGAAAGAAGGAGTGATAGTTAGCAGCAAGGCTATCAAGTATCTCAGGCAAAACATTACCCCTGCCTGGATAGAAGGAGGCTAAGAGACCCACATCTGTCCCCAGAAGTCTCTCTCAAACTGAGGGCAGGGGCTGGTTTCTTTTTAGGACTGAAAACTGGAGCAAGTAAAACCTCAAAGAAGTCTGGCCTGAAGGTAAGATTTAGAATAAATTCAGAGTCTTTGGGACTCCATGGACTATACAGTCCTAGGAATTCTCCAGGCCAGAATACTGGAGTTGATAGCCTGTCCCCCTCCTCCAGGGGATCTTCCCAACCCAGGGATCGAACCCAGATCTCCCACATTGCAGGCGGATTCTTTACCAGCTGAGCCACAAGGGAAACCACCCAAGACTAAACAGCAATGTTTAACTCTACATTTTTTAAAAGAAACTCCAAAACTCTACATCTTACTTAGTTTTCTGTGGCTTTCCAGTCTTACAAAAACAGATTGAATTTAAATTTTTTTTATTGTATAGAAGTTTGAAGTTATAGAGATTTGATTAGTGACATAAAAAAATGATCTTGAAATTGGAGGTATGCAACTCAAGAAGGCCTAGTGGCCTCTCCAACGCCATGGGGCAGTCCTGGCCACAAGTGGCAGCTGTCCAAATTTTGGGTGACTTGTTGGAAATAAACTGAGTCTAGAGGCGACTTCATAGAGTTTCTCCTTTTGGTGTTAGGCCTGGTAGGTCTCTACTAAAATGTAAATGCTGTGGCCCGATCTATAAATGTTCATCCAAGTTCTATCCATAAGAGTGATATATTATTAACCATTAGCAACTTAGCACAAATTTATTACCCAGATTAATATCTGTCCCCTGGGAGGGGTCTTGGAGCAATGGGACAGAATGTAAGTATGGCTAGGAGGGAGGCAGGATTTTAAGTCTAAAGGGAGAGACCTGGATTGTGTGCTGAATTCGGGGGTCCAGTTAACAAGTACCAGTTGGAGAGAGGAGCAAGAAGCAGAGAGAAAAAGGAATAGAGAAAAAAGAATGCCACAGTGCCGAGAACAAGATTCCTGTCTGCAGCCACCATTTGCATTAATCACATCAGCCTTGTTTAAGAAGAACATCGATTCAGGCCACCACACATAGCTATGCAGGACAAGACCTGCACAAGGATGCAAGTAGGAACTGACATCCAGACAAGTCCCCTGGCCAAGCCCTGAGCCCTGGAGGGACTGCATCTCCCAGGAGTCACAACCTTCTCTAGCTGGTGCAAATACTTTGCAGGGCCAGGCCTACATCCCTATTAATATCACAATATCACATCCTCATCAATAATTTTCAAGCTTTTCACCCATGGAGGGATGAGATACTTGTGTTGATACTTCTAGCAGCACAATCTTCTCCCACCCGGGGAGTGTGACAAGGGACCTCACGGCCTTCCAATGGCAAGAGTGCACCCATACCACCATCCCCTAGTCGCTCTCCTGACACTCAGGTTTATCTGGGAGGTGGCAGAAGGCAGCAGACAGGAGGCTGTGGCCCAGGAAAGAACACCACAGCAGTTATCAATGACAGAGCTACTGGAGCCAAGTGTATACTGGAAACATCATGGACACTGATCTGTTGTCAGGGTGGTCATAGGACAGTGGAGGAAGCTTCCATTTTACTAGACTCCTACTCGATGAAAATGAAAGTGAAACATTTTTATCTGCTCTCTTTTCTGCTATATTATTTACTGAAAACCACCCCATATCCCCGCCCCAGATCCAGGATCAACGGTAGGGAGATCTCTGTGCCCTGTAAGCTATTTCTCTCAATGCTTTCAGGACATTAATTTGCAGGGTTGTTTCTATCATATTTTGACAAAGAGTAAGTAGCCTATTAGCTCATTATTTCTTCAGAGGAGCACTAAGAGGCTCAGGAGAAAATCCTCCTGGCCTTAGAGTATCTTACCTGATAAAGATAACCAGGAAATGCTCATTTGTGTTTTGCCCACACACTTTTCTGTAGCTGAGGCTCACTTTGGACCTGTGGTCATCTGGGGTCCCCCAGGATTGCTGTCACCTCCGGAGAGCTGTGAGCATCCTTGGTGAACCCAGATGGGAGAACAGATTCCAGTCATGAAAGAAGCTTAGGTGATCACCATTGCATTCACTTCCTCGGTTTTTCTTTCAATATTCCAATTAATGACATAATGCAGACACTGAATATAGAGGAAGCAGCCACCTAGGAGATTTCAATCAGAGGCCCCAACTGCCCTTAAGTTCTTCCTCCCAACTGTCCGCACTCACTGCCCAAAATGTTTGCACAGGGTTAAGGGGTCGTCTGTCTCAATGGTCCTGTTAAATGCAAGCCTGCCGCTTTGGAGGGCCAGTACATTGACAGACCCTGTGACAGTCACGCAGCAGGTATTTACCGATGACCTCTTCTGCCTGATCGGGTCGTATGCTAAGCCCTGGGGAGACAGTGCTAACCACATGGACCATGGAGTTGCCCACGTAATCTGCCAGTCTCGTCTATCCAGCTTTTTCATCTTCAGCTTTTGTTACTGCTCCAGGAAGCCTTCTGTGAGCCCCAACTCTGGTTTAAATGAGCCTCTGCTCTTCTCCCATACCAGTCTGCATATCTGCCTATGGCACCCAGCACTGAAAGGGAACTCTCAGTTCTGAGGATTTCAAACAGGGGCAAAGGTGATCGTACATCACAAAATATTTCATTTTCACTTCAGTTGTAAAGGACCAGATAAAACCACTCTAGAAGCATCATTCTTAAGTGCTACTCAAGGGAGGGGGAAATTGATATTCATCACACAAAATATGGAAAAAATAAAATCTACATTGTTCAAAAAGGCAAAAGTGGTTGTGGGTTAATGAATCTGATTTACATCACTAAAACCCATAAAAATAGTTAGTGTGTTCATAAAACACCTCTTGGCTTTTTGTAAGAAACTTTAGGAGGTAATGAAACACCAGACAATGGGAAGTGCTAATTAACTCCGGCAAAGCCATGCAAAGCTTGGCTTTATTGTCTTAATCAGATACATCTGAACACGGCACCGCGGACAGTGCCTCCAGCCTGGGTTCCCGTGTGTGCACTAAGCTGATTCAGTCGTGTCCCACTCTTTCCAACCGTAGGCCTATAGTCCGCCGGGCTCCTCTGTTCATGGGATTCTCCAGGCCAGAATGCTGGGATGGGCTGCCACGCCCTTCTCCAGGGGATCTTCCCAACCCAGGGATTGAACCCGCATCTCTTAATGTCTCCTGCATTGGCAGGCGAGTTCTTTACCACTAGCGTCACCTGGGAAGCCCCCAGGTTCCAATACTGATGGGCAAAAGGACTAGAGCTCTTCCTGCCACCAGACTTGCAGCACAGGTTTCCTTTGTGAGCTTCATAATGTACCCTGTTATGTGTTCCTCACCTTTCTGGGTCACCAGGTAGAATGCTTTCAGTGAATGGATCCTGTTAGGGAGAATTAAGACTGTTAGGGACCCAGACCCATGTTCGAATATTGAAATTAAAAACCAGACCTATAAATCATAGTGAAAGATGTGAAACTAAAGTAGAAGGGAGAAAAATTATCAAATAAGGTAAGAAAAGTTCCTTTATGTCTAGTTTCTCTCATAAAGTATGGAGTCTTGGGGAAATCCACAGAGTTCTAGACTCAGGAAGCCCTTTTAACTCTTTCTCCTCTTTTGCATTTTCTTTTAAATCCATACTAACCTTGGCCTGTGTTCTCAGATTTCCCAAACCCATTAGCCATTCTGTTTTACCATGGTGTTTATTATCATCTTGATCTCTTGATAAAAGTAGAGGCACTTTTCCATCATGGTGAAACATTTGCTAAGTTCTGACAAATACTTTTTGCACATATCCAAGAGGAGCCAATTTTGACTATTATAAAATAAGACTAAGGAGTAATCTTAGTCACAATAATTTTATTATTCATGGTGACCCATTTGATTTCACAAAGTAATTCAAAGGGAGGAAAGGAAATGCACTAATTAATAACTGTCAAAATATATTAAGAGGTATCATGGCAAAAGTAAAGCTATTAGATTAATCTACAGAAAATTTGATTTCTCTGGATTCACCCCTCCAACAATCTTCTGTTCAATATTTCTCTGTTGACAATATCTTATAATGTCTAAGAATTGCTTTAAGATTTTTGAAACAGGAAGATCCTTAGCATATATTAGTACAAAAGATGTACAGACACAAATACTGTAGTTATATATCATAATAAAAGATATAATTCAATGTCCTACAAGACAGCTTGCCTGAAAACATGGAGGAGATGATTTGGGCATGTGTTCAGGGATGGAGCAATTTGGTAGTTAGAAAATAATTTAGGTGCAAGCAATGTGGTCTGCTTTTCCAAACCACAGAGCAAATGTAATTAAAAGGGGGAATGGAAAATATTGTGGTTTTGACTTTTTAAAAGTGGGTATGGACTTTTCCTGACTATAATCTTCTCTTGTTACAAATGTCAGCATAAGGAAGTATGGATGCAAAGAAGATGAAACGATGGCAGACCTGTGCAAACTCTCCCTTTTAACCACCTGGTATGCAGACAAATAGAAAGACAGACATAACTCTAAATGGTAAGGCTGGCAAATTCAGATACTTCATCCCCTTGATAAAAACCCTCTACCAGTCTCCTTTCAGTCTTTTAACTGAACTAACATGTAAGAGAAGAAAGAAGTCAAGAGAAGGAAAATAATGAAACTTCAGGTTAACATAAAAAGAAAAGACGTGTTTCGATAAAACATGGCTATCCCCTCCCTCTTCTGCTGTCAACAAATTGCTGCAAAACTGCCAGAAGAGATATGTGATACAGTGCTAGGGAAAGCACCATGATCTCTATTATATGTTATTCTACTTGGAATTTCTTTCTTCATAAAGTTCCAATTTTACTTGAGATTTTCCAATAAGCACAAGGTCTTGAAAAAATATTTAGGGCAGCATATCGTGGTTGTATTTTACTGTCTAACACCACCAGTGCCATCCTCAGGACTAGAGAGATTGGCCATGTTTCTCTTGTTGAGATCAGGTTCCTCAAGGTGTGATAGTGAAATAGGGTGAGAGCATGAGACCCAAGAAGAGCCTAGTGCCAGCGGCTGGGGGGATAAGGGATAGGCGCTGGCTGAGGGAGCCGGATGGTAAGCTGATGATACAGATATGCAGAGATGCTCTTTGTTTTGAGCTCAGACTGACCATTGCCATCAATTCATATTTCTCCCTGGGAAGCAAGCTGAGAATAAATCCACTCTCTGTCCTACTCAGCGGGCCCCATCTGCTCCACAAGGCATAGGAGATCTTCTCAATGACATTTCACAAGCTGGAGCTGCTCCCCTCCTGGTGCAATAAAGATGCAGTAGAACCATCTCAGACAGAAGGAATAGAATTCAGCATCCACTTAAGGCCAGGCACAGTAGGCGCAGTGCCTAGGCTCACAATATGTTTAGGGGTCCATGAAAATGTTTTCAATTTCTTCTAAAATCAGGAGAATAACAAATCTAGCAATTATGGCATATACCCACCCCCCAAGTTGAAATGGGCATTCAAATAAATACTTGCACACAAAAGTTCATAGTAGCACTATTCACAATAGTAGAAAGGTTAACAACTCAAATGCCCATCAGTGGATGAAAGGCTAAATAAAATCTGGTAAATTGTAGTGAAGGATCCACGTGCCAATGCAGGAGACATAAGAGACCCAGGGTTCCATCCTGGGGTTGGGAAGATCCCCTGGAGAAGGAAATCACAACCCATTCCAGTATTCTTGCCTGGGAAATCTCATGGACAGAGGCGTCTAGCAGGCTACAGTCCATGGGGTTGCAAAAGAGCCAGACACAACTTAGCAACTGAATAACAACAATAAAATCCACACAGTGAAATATTATTCAGCTGTGAAAAAGAATCAAGTTCTGATACATACTACAATATAGTTGAACCCCCCAGAGAATATCCATGGAAAAGAAACTGGACACAAAAGGCCACATATGTATGATTCCACTTACATGAAACATCCACAATAGGTACATCCATGGAGACAGAAAGCTGAAGAGTGGTTCTCAGAGACTAGGAGGAAAGGAACTGCTTAATGGGTACGGGGTTTCTCTTTGTGGCAATGTTTTGGAACTAGACAGAGGAAGTGGCTGAACAACATTGTGACTATATAAAATGCCACTGAATTGGACATTTTTAAATAGTTGTGTTAGGTGATTTTCTTCTTGATAGAAAGCAGAAAAAGAAAAAAATCCAACCTGGATTATATTCATCTTGGTACCAATGTCGTCATCAAATACATGTTTTTTGGTTTTTTGGTTTTTTACTATTTGTGAAGGAGCCTAAAAAGACAAAAGTGCCTAGAACCTGCAAATGTCATAATGCATCCCTGACAGAAGGCATGAGCCTAGAGGCAAGCTGGAAGGAATGTAAGGTATCTAAGGAAGTGAGAGAACGGTTGTGGCTGGAACACCCAGCAAGAGAGGGACAGACGCATCTGAGGAGGCCCAACCAGGTCAGTGCAAAGACTCAGGTTGCTATCTGAAGTGCCAATAAGGAGTTTTAAGGAGAGAGATATATATATTTTTTAATCATTCTGGGATGCTATGTGGAGAGTAGATTAGTAAGGGTTCAAGAAGAGTAGTTAGAGGGAGCCCAAATTAGAGGATATTGCCATAATCCAGGCAAGAATGATGGCCACTTGCCAGGATACTGGCAGAGGAGATGTAGAGAGAGCCATGCCTTTGAGACACCTGGACTATCAACAGAACTGATATAGGGGATGAGGAGGGGGCTGTCCAGGTTAACTTGCACTTTTCTGGCTGGCATAAACATCTAGATACATATGATGATGCTGTTCATTCAGATAAATCCTAAAGGTCCAGGTGCAGGGGCAGCCATTCAGAAATTGAGTTTTGAGCATATAAATTTTGATTCCTGTGAGATTTCCAACAGGGGAACCTAACAGGTAGTTCAATATCTTAGCTACAGCTCAAGTGAGGAGGAGTAGAGACAGAACACTCGGGAGCTGGCCACGTCTGGAGTCAGAAGAAATCCCCAGAATAAATGAGGTCATCCAGTAAAAGAGGATAAAGTGAAAAGAGAGATTGGCTTAGGATCAAGATGTTGAGAAAACCCAACAGTTAAGTGTCAGGTAGAAAAAGAAAAAAAGCCAGCAAAGAAGAGGTGACATAGAAGCTGAAGGAAGCCCAGGAGGGCCACAGATGTCAAGGATGGATGTGAGCGTTTGGTCTCAGGATTTGGTGACATGGAGGTCATTAGTGACCTCTTCAAGAGCATTTTCAGTGGAGTGATGGGGCAGAAACCAGCTGCAAGGGAACAGAGAAGAGTGAGAGGAGGGGAGGTAGAGAGTGTGGACCACTCTTTCAAGAAGCTGACTTCACTCATCCTCACTGCTTGCCCAACCAGCAAGAGAGAAATTAAGGCAGAAGAAACTTGGCCAAAAACAAAGGAGCTAGCAAACTGGTGCTGCCAATTCTTAGAGATCCAGGATAAGCATGTCCAAAGCCCTTCTGCAGTTAGAGGCCCGACTGCGTAGGAGCTTGAGAGAAGCCACCCAGGGATCCTACTAGCTTTATGACTGTTTGCAAAGGAACAGTTTTCTCTGTCCTCACAAAGCCAAACCAAAGAGGAATAAAAGTTTGCAGTTTGTTCCCTATTAGCTCTCTCAAGTTGTGGGGGAAAGCCTCAGGAACAAAGCCTTGGTCTTCTCCCCGTGGCTCAGTGGTGGAGAGTCCACTTGTCAATGCAGGAGACACTGATCAATCCCTGATCCAGGAGGGTCCCACATGCCACCGAGCAAATAAGCCCCTGGGCCACAATAGTGAGCTTGTGCGGAGAGCCCAGGAGCCACAACTCGTGAAGCTCACATGCCCTGGGGACTGTGCGCCACCACGAAAGAAGCCGTCACAATGAGAAGCCTGCGCGTGGCAACTAGAGAGCAGCCCTCGTTTGCCACAACTAGAGAAAAGCGTGCACAGCAATGCAGATCCAGCACAGCCAAAAATAAACAAATAAACACATAAAAATTAAAAAAAACAAAACAAAAAAACAAAGACTCCGGGGGAGAGTCCCAAAAGCCACCTTCAAGTGCTGGTAAAACTCCATACCAGCGCGAGGAAGCTGACTCCTGTGAAAATTCAGTTTCTTTCTGCACAGATGGTTCAGAGCATGCCCAGCACCAAGGCTGAAGGCCAAGTCCCGTCCTATGATTCTCCTGCACAAACCTCCACGCCAGTGACTCTTAACTGCTCACTTCCTTTCTCCAAGCCTCTCCTTCGTCCCAATCTTAAATTCTAGGGCACAAACAATATCTCAAAGCTATCCCTTCATCTCTTGGCAGTTGAGGAAGAAAGCAGCCGGCCGAGAGGTGCCAGACATTACAAGCCCCCTGGCTTTGGGTGGCATTGACACCTACTGCCCCTTCCACCTTGTGTCACCGAGTCATGATTTTACCGAGCAGGGTTGTTAATTCTTCCTTTCATCCACTGTGAAGAGAAAGTTGGTTGAGTGCATTTACTGTTGTCTTGTAGTCTCTAATTTCCACTTCAGGGGTGACTCACTGTCTCCAGTAGTGGAATAAATTTGAAGAGACTCTGGCCAGAAAGACTGCCATAAGCAACTCTTTGCTTCTTCCCGACCCTGAATTTGGCCTATCAAGTAAGCCTTGAGCTTAACAGTAGAGCCTGAGTAAGTCAGCTGTTATGCTCTTTCTTTGAAAGTCATAAAAGTTTTCCTAGGTGCCCTCATGTATATAACCCTGTGCCAAGCAGACAGAGGGCCCACATCAGGCTCTGGCATGCTTGGTGTGTGATGTTCCAGATGTCACATCTGTGGACAGTTAGCGGGGTTATGCTGTAGCTCTTAGAGGATCATGTGTTTAAAAAAAAAACAAAAAACCCAATCTTCCCCTAACTTTGAAATAAAGGGACTACGTTGCTATATTGGAAAAAGTACATGAAACTAGAGAAACCAGATAGAATTTTTTTTTAAGTCAGAAAGGTTATTGTAGTCAGAATGTCATCAGTCTAACTACATCCTTCAGGACAGGAACTATGAATTTATCCTGAGTACCAGGTAGATAGCAGCAGCAGCAATAGGGTTACGTGTGGGAAAGACAAGTATTAGAACAGAAATGCCTCTTACCACCAATTCTAGCCAATATTAAGTTCCTAATGCAACAAGACACTTAAAAAAAGAAAAAAGAGAGAGAGAGTTATCAGAATTGGAATTGAAGAGACAAATCTTTCATTATTTGAGGTCAATGTGACTGTCTCCATAAAAAACATCTTAGGGCATCTATAGGTAAACTATTAGAACTAGCAAAGGAATTATGTGGAATAGCCAGACAAAATCAATTTATAAAGATCAGTAGCATTTGTATAGATCAACACTGATCAATTTAAACAATAACTCCGCAAAAGCCTATTCCCCAGGGGGAAAAAATTACATAGGAATAAATCTAAGAAAAGACATGTTAAGATCTTTCAAAGAGAAAACAGTCACTTATAAAAGGGACATTAAAGTAGACTTGAATAACAAGATAAAGAATGTCCATGGATAGGAACAGTCAGAATAACTCTGAAGGACACATAAGGGGTGGGCAGAGACAAGCCCTCTAAGACATCAAGATGTGACGGCCATGGTATCGATGGTATGGTCTCAGCACAGGACAGGCAGAAAGAAGTCAAGGAATAGACCCATACGCAAATGAAAACTTGATAAATGAGAGGTAGCATTACAATTGTGCTGGGCAAAGCAAGCACAGCACAGCGTTGCGATTAGTGGGGAAATGCTGGGTCATTCAATAACCTGTGCTAAGACAACTGGTAACCCACATGGACGATATTAGGAATTGCATACCAGAAACAATTTCACAGTGGACTGAGCCAAACTGAAAGGCAAAATAATAAAATTTTTAGAGAGAAATATTTTTATGATACCAGCCAGAGAATTTATTGGGAAAGACAAGGAAGCTACAACTAGGGATTCAATAAAACTTTGGTAGAACACTACCATACATAGAAGTCACCATAAACAAAGTTGGAAGATGCAGACTGGGAAAAGATATTATTTTCCCATATATATCTAAACTAATATGTGTCTGGAATATTACTATCATTAAGAATGCTTAAAAATCAATGCAAAATAAAAATCACCAAAAAAGCAAATTGGGAAAAATTCAAATGGATAATTTTCTTCAGAGGAAACATGGGTTAATAATAAAAATATGCTTGTTCAACCTCACCAAAATAGAGAGAAATCGGAATCAAAGTCATGATTTACTTGTCATTCATACAGGGATGGAGATATACATATGCATATATAATACATTTAAGTGGCAACACTAGGGTCTCTTCAAGAAAGGATTACCCCAGTTTGAAGCGGGCTTCTGTAGCTGGTAGGCTGATCTGACTACTTGAATTTGAACAGGAGTAGAAAAGGAGAAAAAATTGGAGAAAACAGGGCAAAGAGGCCGCAGTGCAGCAGACTATACCCCCAGCCTCCCTCTGGGTGAAGCAAACACCCAGCTGGGCCTGAGCCTTCTTTTCAATATTCAATCCAAGAGGGTTGTGTACTGTGCGAAGAGATGCCTACAGTGAGAGGCCGTGGGGAGTGCCGTACCAAGGCAGGGGTTGAATGAGAGCTAAAAGCTGGAACCAGTGAGGAAAACATGCATTATTTCTGCTATAACTAACATTATGTTTGGTGATGCCTATTAGTGCTCATATCTTTATAAATACATGACTGTTTTTCTGATTCCCTTTTAACTTCTTACACCTGCTTGTTTTACCCCCAGATGGATTTTAAAGCACTCTGTCAGACTGCAAAATAAAATTGCATTGTTTTTTTCAATTGGAAAGAAATATCTGCTGAGGCCAAGGATTTGGAAAGAGTATAGGGAAATGTGAACTCCTAACCACTGCTATGAGGAATGGACTTTGGCATGTACAGTGGAGATCAATTTGGCAGTATCTGGCAAATTTGAAGATAATAATATCTTACTGGCCAGTGACTGAACTTGTAGATACATATCTAAGAGAAACACTCACACACATGCACAAGGAAACATATCAAGTATTTCATTGCAGCATCGTTTATAATAGACAAATATTGGAAACAACTGAAATGTGCATCAACAAGAAAATTGACAAACTCTGATATACTTAATGAACTATACAGCATTTAAAATGAGTAATTTAGAGAAACATGTAACACAAGTACATCTCAAAAACATGAGTGGAGAAAAAAACAAGTCCCTGAAGGTTACGTACAGTAAAATATCATTTCATATAAAGTTTCAAAAACATAAAAATCACCCTATATATGCACACATACAGTAAGCATTTAAAATCATTCATGGTATCATTCTGGCCAACATCAAATTCAGAGCAGCAGTTACCCCTGGGGGTGAAGAGAGAGACGGAATGATATAGGACTACACAGATTTCAACTATAGCTATAATCGTTTCTCTTTAAAAGAAACAAGCAACTATGTGTAAAATGATTAAAACTGTGAACGCTGGATACTGGATACACAGGTTACTTGTTATATGGTTTTCCATATTTTTTCTATAGTTGAAATGCTTCACCAAAAAGGCACAATGTAAATACTAGCAATTTTGTCAATGTTTGCTGACAACTAAGTGGATCTAAGTGAATGAACAAATTAATGTACAAGATGGGGATAATTATTTCCAAGTGTAGGAAGATTATTGATTTCTCTAAGGCTAACATTTACTAATACTTAACTATGTGCCAGGCACTGTGGGAAGTGGTTTTCATGCATTAACTTATTTAATGTCCTCCATTATCCTTATGAAGATGATACTACTATTACCTCCACTTTATATTCTAAAAAACTGAGGCCAAGGGTGGAAAGGTAGAGTCCCTGGTCACATAGTTAGTAAGCAGCAGAGCCAGGACATAAACCCACATGTGCCCAAGTCCAAAATCTCTGCACTCTATTATACTGTGCAAGTTTTCACCTTCACTAAATGATTCAAGATGAAAAAGCTACACAAAGTTATCAACAGTAAAAATGGGAAAGATGCAAATAACTAACAATTTTTAAAGGATCTGCATGTGAGGAAGCTAAATGAGTAAACACAATTAAAAGCGAATCAAACTGCACCTGAGTCCAAAGACATAACGAAAATATAGACCATGTGGTGAGAGATGCTAAACAGAAAAGTTAATGTTGGCAAAAAGTCAGTGATCCTTAAGACCAAAAACAGACACAACAAAGATACAGTCCTTTGATAAGAGTCCTCAGATTGCAGATGGACTTCTAGGCCTTTTCATCCGTTGTCGTGGGCACATCTTATTAGCTCTTCAAGACTCACCCTTTCTGACTCATTCAGGCTCTACACTGAGTTCTTCCTTGTCTAAATCTGACTGGTCTGGCACTAACCATGACTTTTTGTTGGTATTTTCTACAGCACCGAGTCATCAACTATTTCAAGCAGTGTGTTTTAAGTAGAAATTGTATCTCAAGATGTTTTAGTTGGCACTATTTGGAAACCAGTAACAGCCTCTCAAGTTTAAGAAATACCTAAGGTAAAAGTGAGGTCTCTGGAAGGTTTTGAGATTATCTCATGAGAACCCAGGAGCAGGAAATGAACAGGCATAAAAAATTGGAATAAAAGCACAAAGTATCAGGAATCAAGGCAGCTGTTCTCTTCATCTTTTTCTTCTGGTATTGTACGGTCTCTCATCTTTTATTCCTTCTGCTTCACATGTAGGTTCCAAATGCAACTTCCCAAGACATTCGTTTTCCATTTCAAACTCTTGGGAGAAAACATCTAGTTGGCTCAAATTTGACCAGATATCCACTCCTCATCCAATCATCTAAACAGCTCGCCCCTGAAGGTGGCAAAAAGTAGTATTCAGAAAATGGGACCTAAGTTGGGCAGATATCCTAAGAGCTATACCCTATTTTTGGAGAAATAATTTGTGCTTCATTCTTAGTCCTTTCTGATGACGCAGTCACTTCAGACACATTGTTCACTATCAAATTAGATTCTACAGCTCTCTTCAGATCTTGGCACTGAAAACTCCCCCTCACTCTCAAGATGAGAATCAGTGCATGAGCCACGTTTAAATGATGGACACCCCTTCACTTTTCTGTAGAAAAGTGAAATCTTCAGAGTTAAAGAACAGACGTCTGGGGGATGCAGGGAGGAGACAGCATTTATTCTCTGCTTCCACTTTAACCCTCCCGACAATCCTACGGATACTATTGTTATCCCCTTTTTATGGGTGATGAAAATTAGATGTTAAAGGCAAGAAACCTACCCAATATCACATCTAATATGCAGCTTAATAAGGACTTAGGAGAGGCAATGTTGTTAAACAGCTGGGTGGTGGGGAAGAGGAAAGCCAAAAGAAATGGAAGACTTCTTTTTCAGTTTATCGTGTATCTTAAATTTATAATAAAATGGTATAAATGTTACATATCATCAAATCATGCAGTTTCTTCTAAATTTCAACTCCAATTTTGATATGCATTTTTCAAGGCAAATAAGTTATCTCTGAGTAGCTCAGAGGCTAAATTCCTTTATACTCTTTATTTTCTTAGTATTTATCAGTGTCACTTTATATAATCGGAACTTTTTCAACTATTTTGTTAATCCTGACTGAGGTGTATGTCTGCCCACCTTTCTTCTCTTCACCACTAAACTTATGAATAGCCTATGCGTGTTGTCTCCATAAGCCTCTTTTCCTGTGTCATCTTTGACCCAAATTACTCTCAACTACTAACCAAGATCAGTTGACAACTCATTGCCAGGCCAAAATCTTTTCATCTGACTGAACCTCTCGACTGCCTTTGTTGTCACCATCTTGACACTCAGTTTCTATGTCAGCCTCCTTGACAACTCTTCTTCCTCCACCAATTCCACAAGTGTGGCCATTTTCCAAGGTTCAGGGCCCAGTTCAAACAGATCGCCAATGTAGAGTTCATATTGTTTAAACATTAGCCTACAATGAATTAAATGCAGATTTTCTAAGAAGGCCTGTGATCCCATAAACATTAGGAATCACCAGCAAAGATTAAACTCTGAACTCCTCAATGTGACAGCCCCTCCTCCAATATACCCCCAAGCTATCTCTCACAATTCCCCGTCATCCAAAGCAAATCGAGTTGAGCCATTTCCTCTGCCTGAATTTTTCAGACTTCTCCATGCAGAATTCTCCCTCTAGTTTATAGAGCACTTTGTATCTGCCACTAGCACATATTCACAATATATATGATTATATACAAATCTGTCTGAACAAGACAAGGGGGCAAACCAGTATTATCTGTCTCCCAACACAAAAAAGATGATTTTACTAAATATGTTCCCTGGTGGCTCAGACGGTAAAGCGTCTGTCTACAATGTGGGAGACCTGGGTCTGATCCCTGGGTCAGGAAGATTCCCTGGAGAAGGAAATGGCAACCCACTCCAGTACTCTTGCCTAGAAAATCCCATGGACGGAGAAGCCTGGTGTCCATGGGGTCGCAAAGAGTTGAACATGACTGAGCGAATTCACTAAATATCAAATTTTGTTTCCAAGGTATCAACCAATTTTGTTTTGTACTGATTATCGGACTATAAAAGACTTACTTCTTACTCACTCATGGCAAAAAGTTTTAAAAATACTATGTAGTGAAACAAATTGTTCTTACATTGAAAACAATTATCTACTTAATTAAAACTGAAAACCAAACTGCCTACTAGTAGGGTAGCATGACCAACACATATATTTTAAAACCAAATGTTAGTAATAATCTCACATTTTAAACAATACTGAGTGAAATTTTTGATAAGACAAATTTTCAAGTAATAGGATCCTAACTACAATTAAGATACAAGGGGACACTTGTTCTACTTAAGATTCTAACTCAGGAGTGTTTATCAGAGCTACTTGATGAGTTGTTAAAAATATAGTTGACCCTTGAACATGGGGGTTAATCATGTTACTTACAATTGGCCCTCTCTATGACTGATTTGTAATGTGTGGACTCGACCAACCAGACTGTACTGTAATATTTACAACTGAAAAATAGCCATGTATAAGCAGACCCTTGCAGTTCAAACCCACCACCATTCAATGGTCATGTGTATGTATGTACTCTCCAACTCCAGATATGTAGATTTAGGTCAGGGATGAAGTTAGGTCTGTGGATTGTTAAATACTCCCAGCATTTTCTGATGAATACTATTTTCTATGAAATATGTTTGACATGCCTTCACCTTAAATGTATTTTTACTACTTAGAATGTGTTTTCACTATTCTGAAATAATTTAAGCATCTTCAATATTTTGCCTAAAGTTACTTACAGGGCACCTGACTTTTTGCAATTGAGGTACTTTTCTAAAGCTTTATGTTCTTTAAGTTAAGTGAATTACTTCTCAAAGTCATTAAGTATCAATCTACAGAAAATAAAATTTTCTCAAGTGATATTTTCTTTAAATTGAGGTATAGTGTATAGACACCTAGTCCACTAAATGAGTATATTCTGATAAATAGGGATTATCTGTATGTAAATATACTGAGTATGTACTAACTCCAGCCTTGACAAAAACAAAGCAATTGCTAAAAACACCTATTGAAGAACAAACTTACACTAAAACCTTACACCCAAACATAATACTAATAGGTTTTATTTAACTAGGAAAAAATTACTTTAGGGTAATTCTTCAAATATTAAGTTTCTAGAGTGTATTAAACATTTTTTCTATTAAAAAAACAGAAATATTTAAAGTCACCTTGGCTGAGGTTGAATACTAACTTTCATTTCTTTGTTAGGCAAACACCCAAAACTTACTGGTATATTCCAGGCAGGTTCTCAAAAAAAATCTAAAAATTTATTTAAATAATTTTTAAGACTGCTTACATTGAATTCATGCTCTAAGAAGTGATAAATTTTGCTTGGAAACTCAGACTGAAAACTCTCTAAACTTATTGTAAATTTTCAGTGTTAAAAACAGCCCCAGAAACTAACACAACATTGTAAATTACCCTCCAATTAAAAAAAAAAAAAAAGAAAAAAAACCAACAACAACAACAGCTCTACCATCACCCTAAAAGTTTTTTAATCTCCTGATTTAATGGGTGTTTTTCTCAAGTGAGCAACCTTCTCACATAATCCTCTTCATACACTCAACATAATTTTTTAAATTCTAAAAATTATTTAAAGGAGTTTAAAGATTCAAATTCTAACCATGTAACACCAAAATAAATGTACATTCATTAATTACCACTATTCCAAGTAATATTATTCCGCATCACAAGCTTAAGTCTCACATTTAGAAAAACTTTTGTTTTTATGTATATCTAGTGTTGTCCTAAGCACTCAAAAATATTAGTATTACTGACAGTATCAGATTGGGCCTGGAAAACAGACAATGGAGATCTTTAACCCTACTCTATACATGTAGAAAGTAACTGGATATTTTATTTTAAAATATATAAAATATTCACATTAATATCCTGTTTATTTTTCCTTCCCTCTTACCCTGCCTTTATGATTAAATATATATAAATTAAAAAACCTTTTCAAATAACTCTTGTCATGGTTACCAAAGCTGTTGTATGTTATCATTTTTAAGAATCAAGTAAACTCAAATTTTTGATAAATCAAAACATTCTGCATTGCTTTAAGAAGGGAAACAAAAAACAAGGTTTGCAAAATGGATTGATAAAATTCCTATGAATCAATGTGGGCTAAGAGTTAAAAGATTTTTCTCAGAAGTTCTATTTAATAAGCTTATTCTTAGATGAAAAAAATAGTGATCTCCAGGAGCCTCTACTCTTCCCTTCTTAAGTAAATATATATGTCTACAATAATTTCAGTGTGTCTGAAATCAAGAATCTGCAAATAAAATGCTAAGAAAAATAAACCACACCAATTTTCTCACCCCATACCACTGCAATTATTTTAAACGCACAGGAATACAACAAACTCAAAAGAAAAAAAATAGTGTTTTATTAACTACCACACTGTTATAATACACTTTAAACGTACAATAAGGTAGCCTTTAAATTTGAGGTGGTCTTAAGAATAACAAATGAACAGAATTCCAAATTTTTGAAATAGGTGAACTGCTGCAGTTATAGGTATACATTTAAGAAAATTGTATAGCTCTTACAAGACCAGCAATGAAACTTTATTTTGTACATTTTTAATAATTGAAAATATAAACAATAATTAAAAAATAAAAAGAAAATACAGCATAATAAAAAACATACATTTCTCAATTAAATGTACTGGATACATATAAATTTTAAGGGAAAAAGCAAAAAAAGGAAAATGGTTTATATTTAAGTGCAGACTGACTACCTAGACCAAAAAAAAAAAAAGACTTAAAAAAATATCATAAAACCTCTAGTTCTCTATGACTAATATCCATATGGTTGGAGTATCGTCACTATGGAAGTGATTTTGTTATGTTTGCATATGTTATACTTTACTGGTAATTTACATGATGGCTTTTAAGGCCCTGGCAGACATGTGGTTTTTGGAAACAAGATTGGATTAAAAAAAAAAAAAAAAATCACTGCTAAGACGCAATAAACCTTATTTTTTTGGTCCTCCAATATTCAAGAAAAGGGATAATTCACTATAACATTTTCTTACCACCCAAATGCCTCAACCTATACATTTTAAACCTTTTTAAACATTGGTTATATTGCCCAACTTCGTTATTGAAAGGATATTAACAAGACATTATTTTGGCAAATTAAATCTTAAACATGGCTTTTCAACAGGATTTAAAAGGTGACTATCCCTAGAGTTCCATGTTAAAATGTATTTTTCAAAATCTTACAAGAGTAATGCTTAAAATATTGTACATAGTTAACCTAATTAAAATAATTAGCTTCAAAATGACAAATTGATAAGCTAAGTAAAGCCTACACTATGTAACATTTGCTTGGAAACTTGATTTGTCAGTTATGCATAATAAAAATTCCAGTCATCAAGAAAATTACAAAAATTTTTTTTATCATAACATGATTTCTTTCACCCACCAACTTTTTTATCTTACAATAGATAAATACCAACATGTTCTCATTTTTACACTAAACCACACAGGATTGGTGCATTTGGTTAGACTACCATTCGCATTGTTAAATTCAATTTTCTCTTTATATAACTTGGTAAAATTTCATTTCTTCTAGATTCCAAAAGTACCTACAAAACCCATGCAATTTTACCATTTTTAATATACTATGGAATATCATACAAAGTAAGGCATTTCAGTGTCATGTATAACCAAGTTACTGTCAATCCAAAAATTTTTGCACATCAATAAAAAGATATCTAAGAACTTAGGAACAATATTCTTCTCACTACTGTATAAAAATAACCACAATGAATAAGTATTTGTGTAATATTTACTCCATTGTCTCATTTCCAGAAACTGTGACAAGCTGTAAAGGTATTTCAGTGTTGGTAAGGATATCTTGATTGCTGGTGGTGGAAGTATTAACAGTTCCTATCCCTGAAACAGAACCTTGTTGAATATTTGCAAGGATAAGTGTTGTTCCTCCTGCAGTAATCAAAGTATCATCTCGTGCAGCTTCCACAGATGCCAGCACTGTACTGCTAGAGTGGATACCTTTTTTATTCTGATGTGTTTTAATATGTTTGGCAAGGTGATCACTTCTCATAAAGCGTTTTGAACATTCTGGACAAACAAACTTCTTCTCACCTGTTAAAGAAATTGAGTTACTTAGTTTTTTAAATTCAAAATTAATAGACTCATTCTCTGAGAAAGAAAATAAGTCAAGACTGACAGTTTCAGGGACAGGGAGCAGAATTCAATTAGAATTGTATTCAATTTATGAGCTGTCCCTGCAATATATTTTCTTCAAAATAAATTTATCATCTTTATTTTTGGATGAAAAGCAATCTTCAAACTTATTAAACTATACACTGATATCAAATAAGAATCTGATACCTCAACTATGCCAAGTTTGTTTTGAAACATCTGTTACAAGATACCAGCTTAAAAATGATGACCTGTAACATATATATTCTTTAAAGAAAACTACAGTTTTAAGCTATACTTCAGATATTATTAACATGTCAGATCCTGATATTTAACCTTCCAACTCATAAATGCAAATTCAAGTAAATACACAAAGTACTTCAAGATTAAAGCCAAGACACAAGTTTGAAGTCTAATAAAGACTGGGTAGTCCCAAGAACTGGAGATGGTTACCTGATCTGATTTCACTTGGAATAATCAAAAGCAAGCTTAATACATCATGATGTTAAAGTTAATAAGACTCTGACACATAAATTTATTTTTCAGCATGAATAAAAAACATTTTTAAAAGTATTTTAAAACTACATTTTTTAAACACAAAGGACAGACAAAACTTCTATTATGCTGAAGACCCACTATGTGGGAGGATTACTAGAAGGTAAGGCAAAAGGCCAAACTAAAAGGAATACAGAGAGAACTCACACAATAAACAAATCCAATACTTTCTTATTTTCTTCAAAATGTCTTGCCTATCTCATTTCAGCAACTCCCCTCTCAGCAGGCCCTCATCAGACCTCAGGCCTGAACTATTACAGTGACGTGCCAGGCTTTCCCTCTAATCCAACAAATCAATGCCAGAAAATCTCCCTTAAATACCAAATTTTATTAGAGCTACAAAAATTTACCATTGCACTAAGTGGTATGGGGATGTAAGAGTAATTTGTAGATAACTAAATACTTCAAGGTCTCCACTACTTAACTTCTCTAACATGGCTCAATCCTACATAAAAGAAATGTATTAACAGAATCTCATCTTCACTCATGACAAATGGAGCTCTCACTTCTTCTATTTGCATACTATTCTATTCTTCCAGGAAGGTTATTTCCCAAAGTTTCCCTTGAAACATTAGTTCTGAGAGATGCTCAATGACAAAATGGCACAATGAGAGGCTGCCACTACCTCCCCTACCTGAAGATGTAGAGTGCCCATTAACATATTACTAAAGGTGCTCCTTGAAGGTACTTGTATAGTGAACCTCTTTAACACAGTGTTTCCTACACTTTGATCATAGACCTTTCTTCCCTTCTACACGGCATCTTTTCATAGCCTGCTGATTACATTCCACTGAGGAAAATTCTAGTATAGGCCCATCTTAAGGTCTTAATGCCCCAAAATGCCTTACTAGCCCAGTGATAATGATCTCTGCCTCTGGGCATACTTTACCTACTTTTTTATATTGTCAGTTGCAGTTTCAAACAGGTTAATAAGTTCACCTGTCTAACTACCTGATGAGACAGAAAGTAAAACAAGTAGAGCATAAAATACACTGCTACATATTTCATGGGTTACTTTATATATTTAGATCTAAGAGATTTCAAAGTTTCACCATAATTCTTCCTTCTAAGCTCTCTAGGCTTTGTAAATACATTATATATTTATCAATTCTTCAAATGTTGAGCACAGACTGATGATGATCTTGATCATTATATAGTAGTAAGAGAAAACTATTTGTGTATGTTATATTAAGTTAGAATTCAACTTGGGTCATTCTTAGGTCCATTTCATAAACGACCATACAAACACTATGTAAACACAATTAAATGAAAATCCTGACATCAAAGATGCCATGGTTATTACTCCTCAAAGAAAATAGTTTTCTACTTATTTCACATATATTAAAACATGAGATCATCAGAGGAAAAGGAATTATTATCACAGTGTTAAGGATGAAGAAAATAATGATCAAGAGTAAAAGCATACAACTAATTTAGAACATGGACATAATTAACAATGATAAGATAAACGTGACTTAAGACACTGAATAAAATGAAAACAAAACAGAAAACTGACTGAAAAAGAAAACACTAACCAAAGTCTGCATAAGATAAAACATTATTTTATAAGGTAAGCCATACGGCTTGTTTAGAATTAAGTGTTTTTAACTTGATGTTGAAGATAGAAATGTGATGTAAACAAATATTTTAAAAGATTCAGTTCAGTAAGCTATGCTTAAAAAAAATTCAAGGTAGTATGCAGTCCTATAATTAATTTTTGTCTGTTAAAAGTAAAGATTAGTAACCTGTATGTGTTCTTCTGTGCCTCTGTAATTCATCACTTCGAGTAAATCTTTTACCACAGAACATCCAGTTACAAATAAATGGGCGCTCCCCAGAATGCCAACGAAGATGAGCTCTCAGATGTGAGGTCTTCCCATAGACTTTACCACATCCTGGTATATGACAAATGTGTTGCTTCTTTTTCCCAAGATTGGTACCTCTAAAAAACACACACAGAATAATATATACTTAAATGAAAATATTCAAACAGGCAATACCACTCATCATATTCAACATGCTGAATTTCAAATAGAAGACATTATCACCATGCGGTCAATCAGAAACCAAAACCATTTAAAGTCAATTTAAATAAGAATTTGGAAGTTTTATATGTTCTTTTACTCCACAACTAATGTGAATGCTGTCCAAATGTAAGTATGTTCAAGAAATATATAATTTAAAAGGACATTTCATACATAGAGTGTATAATAAAGCTATTTATTATCTTGTCAGAACCATTCACAAATTCTATGCATAGACCCAATTCAATTAAATTAGCTGAACAGGAAAACTAAATGGTCTATTCAAAGTCACGATGTCAGCTAATTTAAAAAGTAAATAAATCAACAAAAGATGCATTAACTCATCACAGGTACAATTAATTAGGTGCCTTAATCAGGCTTTAAATTAATATGATATATGCATTACTTATTCACATATTTGTATGGCCACACCCTGAATATACACTGACTTACAGAAAACCAGAGGAAAAAAATCTAGACAAAGCTATCATCTTAGATCCCTAAATTGTATGAAATTAACTTACAGTTAAAATTCCCTTACTAATAACCATGCAGATACCCCAAATTATAAATCAGAGACATAAATAAAATGCAGTTTCTCCACACTGCAAAGTTTTATATCTGTTACATTTCAGTACTTGATACCAAGAACAAGGCTTAGGAGATATGCACTTAGATGGGTGAACACAGGTATCTTAGCTTAAGCAAGAAGGAAACTTTTTTGATTCCAGAAATGCTATTCAAATTGTATTAAGTACTACACAAAATGTTATTACTCAACCTCGACAACAACAAAAAAGGCCAGTTACTGAATAAAGACAAATAAATGAGTTTATATTTTTAAAAATGACATTTTAGACTCATCAATTGTCGAAATTTTATTACACAAACTTCGCAGTTTCTCCGAGATTAAAAAAGATACATTTAAGACCCCCACCCCTCCTCCCACAATCTCAGTCTAGGTATACAGCCTGTAAACCGTCCATAAGCCTGCAAATCCTCCTGTATATAATATACCTATTGTTTCTCAAATTTTACTGGAAAAATGCATATTTCCCCACATTTATATTTAATGTACTCACACTCAGTAGCATGTGAAATTGCCATAGGACAAACAGTGCTAAACGGTGCAGTGCTGGCTGTTAGGTGCCATAGGTGTTCTGAACAGGGAGACATCAATGTGGGTTCCAGTAGTTAGAGAAGGCTTCGTGGAGAAGGTGGGTAGGATTTAGATAGAAAGGAGGGAAGGCATTCCAGGCAGAGGAATAGCATAAGTAAAGACAAGGAGGAGTCATGCTGTTGTCTCAAGGGCAAGGATGTCATAATCTAACACAATTCTAGCTTCAGCTCCAGTCCACCCCCAATTTCTACAACTCTCTTCGAAGAGCTGAGTTGAGTGAAATAGGTTTTGCTGGCTCACCTGCAATGCCAAAGTCTTAACCAAAGCCAACAGTATTTCTTTAGTTTAAGCTCTTTTAAATTTATTTTTGAATGACCCTAAGAAAAAGAGCAATGTCTGTGGCTATTGGTGTATAAACCGATTTTACATATTGTGTTCACCATAGCAATTTCACAGAGAACCCGATTCAGTTGATTCTATACTCGTAACTTCCTGCCTCTTCTAAGCCTACCACTCAGGTGAATCAGTGTCTTTTATAAATTCTAAAGCGCTACTGCACTAACTCTGCAAAACTCAGCCTGAGAGCAGGAACAACACACAAGACTAAAATAAACTACTGCGACAAGTGAGTTTTCAAAGAACCAAAATGCCAGGAAAGATATTTTTTCATCAACTGAATTATAAGGAAACAAGACATATTTATTGTCTGAAAATGAGACAGGCATATAAGAAAGAAAAAAAATGAAGACAAGGCACACAAAAATATACAATATAAGGGAAAAGCCCAATACCCACGTTCAAGTTTCTATTTAAAGAAAAATTTCACTCAAGATATAGATATGCTAGATATGGACTTATGGCATGTGATATGAAGAAAAAGAACTTAAGTAAATTTCTTAACAACCTTTAAGTAATAAAAGATTACCATTAAGTTTTCTTCTTGATTTGTATATTTACACCACTATACCTATTACATGACCTAAAAAAAATCTAACAATTTTAAGTTCATGTTCTTGACTTCTTAAACTCACAGAATTTTAATAATGCAGACAGACCAATACAATGAAGCAAGCTCAACTCTGAGTGGAAGGATTAAGAAAAGTAAACTGAGGCTTTTGCGTGGGACAGGAGAAACAAAACACAAACTGAAATGCTGACAGAAAAAATAACAGATTTTACAAAATAACTTATTTTTTAAAAAATGAGTTGAGGTCTAATTCACACAAAACCTATATAACAATAATGTCCTTAGAATTTATTTTACTATTGTCTCTTCTACCAGAGTATAGAGTTTCTGAGGGCTGGTTCTGCTTAATAAATATTAGCTAAATGCCCAAATGAATATAATTTTTAAATATTTAATTATATTTTACAACTTGGTCAAAAAGATAAAACAAAATTTAGGTCTTTACAGATGCCACTTTACACACACTCTTATATTCTTTTAAAGAATATTGCTGAAAGAAAAAGGCCAATATTCTAAAATGCTTAAAATGCCAACTATCTCACCTTTGCGGAATGGGATTTACTATATGTTATGCTTCTATTAACTGGATGTAGCAACTGCCAAGGATAAGATTGTGCCTCTCATGAATATATTAGTTGAATTTTGTGCAAATGAGCTCTAAGAAACAATATAGTTTCTTTCTTAAGAACTTCAATTTTAATTGCTCAGAATAAATTATTTTAAAATGAACTCACAGAAGTTCTAGAAAAATGAGTATTTTTAAAATCCTCAGTTTGAGGAAGACTTAACAGCATGATAACAATGCATCTCAAGTAAAAATTTTGTGCTTAAAAGAAGTTTGCAAACTGTAAGTGAGAATTCTCCTTACTTGTATAAACTGTATTAAACAATCACATTTTGCAAACCACTGAAAAAATTGAAAGGCAACGTAAAACTGGAAAAAAATATCTGCACATATGACACAGACATTAATAGATTCACAGAAGACAAAAATAATTTACAAAATTTTTAAATGGTAAAATAACAACAAAAAATGTTCAATCTCACAAAGTAACAAAAATATACTACTAAGTAAAACAATAGTGAGGCATTACTTTTCATCTCTCAGACTTTAAAGGTTTTAAAAAATGGTAAAATTCATTGTTGGCAAGGGAGTGGGCAAACACTCTCATACACCACGGATGGAATACAAATTGATGCAACTTTCTAGTAGACATTTCCCTTTGATCCAACAATTCCACCACTGCCAACTTATACTGATGAAATAATCAGACAAATGTGCAAAGACATATGTGTAAGAATTAATTGACAATAAACTCCCAAAAAGTTTCTAAATTCTTATACACCCATACACTAGAATACTACAGTCATAAAAAATTGATCGAAGCTTTTTGTAGATGTGAAGTATGATCACAAAAATTTTCAAAATAAGAAGAACAGACATGTAAAGCAGAGAAGGTGACTCTACTTTAAAATATATTTAAAGTCTGGAAAGATAAATACAAAAATGTTACAATAGTCATCCTGAAGTAGGGTAGAAATCTGGTATTATTTTAATATTCTTCTATAAATTTCTGAATTTTCTGAGCATGTTTTAGTTCAATAAATGTAAATTTGAAACCTTCAATTTAATGAAAAAAATAAGCAAAACAAAGGCAAAGTCATGACCCTCAGATTTGACTTTCATGAACAATTTATCTTGAAAGTTCTTCTAAAAATGAGATAAACTTCAGAAATGTTGTTGTCTAACCAAATTCCACACTAATTTACTTAAATTGGCCAAAACACTTCAAAGAACAAATAAAACAAGTGAATAATTACTATTAGTAAATACAAATGCCTAAGGATCAGATGCAGAAGCAAATTTACTCAGGAGAGTGGTTAAGATAGGTCCTAGCGTAAGAAACTGGGTCCAAATCCCAGTTGTACATGCTCTTAAAAGCTATTCATCCTCTCCATGCCTCACATATATAAGACTATCTAGAACACAGTAAGCTCTCAGTATTAACAATTAGTCATTATTATTAATGTGAATGGGCTGCCCAGTGTACAAATCAACTTTTCAAAGGCAGGTAGGCTCTATTAGATCAAGTTCATTAACTCTATTAGTAGATTCCACCCCACCCCACCCCTGGTCTATTTAAATAGCTCCTTTCTGAGAGAGGTATATTAAGATATTTCACTATGACTGGAGGATTTGGTTGGTATGTCTTTAGAGTGCTATCAGTCTTATCTCTATATACTTCAAAGTTATGGGGAAAAGGTACCATGGCTAGTAAATCTTATTGATGAAAACTTCATGTTATTAAGAAATATATCCCTATCTATCCATTTGATTAGATGAAAATATCAAATAGATATCAAATGATACCATGTCTGCTATGCATATTTCCTTTCTGTTAACATTTGCCTAATAAATCTCTTTCATTCCTTTATTTTCAATATTTCTGTGCCAATTTAAGACGTTCTTTATTATCAATATAAGGCTGGAGTTTAGTTTTTTAAGGATGATCAGAGACTCAATTTCTTAATTATTAAGCTTAATCCATCCACATTTAATGCAATTACTGATGTTTTGAGTTTGTCATTTTTTTCTTAATGTTTATTTTTAAGAACACTGAACAGAAATATTACAGTTTCACTTTTTCAAAAATTCCACCATTAACGCTTACTATTCATTTCTGTTGAAAATGGAAAATACACTTTATCACCAATTTCTAAGCTTATTTTTATGTAACAGTTAATCCAACTTTTTAATCAGTATTTAGGCAAATCTCATTGCTGGTTTGCAAATTATCTGATATGGGCCTGTTAAATGGCATCTTATTATACTTCTTTTTAAAGTAAACTAACTTTAGTTTTTTAAAAAAAAGGTATTCAGAACTAAACATGTGAATTCACATATTTTGTTCACTAACTTTTTCTGCCACACTCATACAGACAAACACACAAGATGATCATGTAGTGAATAATTTCCCTTAATTAGGTGACAGGGCATGCAGCATTTCAAAAATTAGGATGATGATATCAGCAGCCTAAAAAAAAAGTATGTTGCATGTATGCATACCTCCCACCACCTTCTTTACAGTTGGGACAGGTGCAAGCTACCCTTCGAAGTCTTTTTCCTTCTTGATGTTGTTGGTCCCCTTCTTCATCTACCACCTGTACTCTTAAGTGTGTTAGATCATTGGTATTCAATGTAGAATCACCACTGAGCTGCCACTCTTCAGGATCAGGTTCTTCCTCCTTGATCCTAATATCTAAAGAAAAAAACAAATACAGATGAGAAGCAGCCCACTGGCCCAAAAAGATAGCAAGAGATCTGAGCTTCTCTAAAATAAAATGAGTAAATACTATGTATACGTAAAAAAAATCATCTGTACTGGTGGAGCATAATCATTGCTCCCTGTTGTGGATTATTCTTTTAAAACAATTTGTTTTATTCTAAATATCAGAGATTAAGCCAAAAAGCATGAGAGCTTGTTTTTTAAAATTCAGTAAGAAAGTCAATTTTTTTTTTTTTTTGAGCAAGCTAAGTCATAGAACAACCTGAAACTTTATTATAACTGTTCAAATAGTCAATATATCTATCGGTCAACTCAGATTGGAACAAATTCTAATGCCTTAAACCTCTCTTGTACAGTATGTATCCATTATACCCATTTGTAGAAACTATGGGAATGGAAAATGTATTATGGGAATGCAATTATGCCTATCTGTACGTACTATGAAATTATTACTCATTAACCTAACCTTTAAAGTCAATCCTTGCTAAAATATCCATAATGGCCACAACCACAGTATCACTGTGGAAAGAGGTACCTATGTATGAGAGAGTTTTTATTTTCAAGGAATTTTATTATAAACCAGACTGAGAAACAAAATGAGCATGCAATGGTGAAGAAGAGTGGATATGGCAGGAAGCTACATCATTTTCTCAGCATAGCCAAACATCTTTGTTTATATCAATAATGATATGATATCATTTTCTAAGTGAGCTAAGAGATTTTTTCAATTCAGAAAAACAAATTCTTTTAAAAAACAATACATGATTTAGAATACTGAATAGAATCATCTTTGGTAAAACATAAATTTCTGCCCATTTTTATTTTGATTTATGTAAACTAAAAATCTTAATAGAAAATTATTTTAGATCTATATCATTAATAATTGGAGCCACAAGTAGCATGAAGAATAAAATATGCTTTACCTAATATCTCCTGAATTTATACTACTGAAAACTAGAATGTACAACCAAGAAGAATGCCTCAAATAGTTTAAATTTATCAGAATAACTACAACTAAAAACCAAGGAGGGAAATGGGAAGAGAGAGCACTCTGGCCTGGGCACCAGGCTATACTGTGGTGCTGCCCACTGCAACAGTAAACACTAGAAAAGGTTCAGGTGGGGGTAAAGAGGGACAGTTAATGAGTTCAGTGCTGCTTGTCATGGAGTCTGAACTGGTGTCAGACAACCAGTAGAAAAAAAAAGTTGGACCTGCACAGATGGAGTCCATCCAAAGAAGTAGGTTAGAAAATTCAAAGGCTATGAGTAGAATGAGAACAGAATTAGCCTGTGAAGAACGCAGGTATTTAAAGAACAGAGAAGAGGAGGAACCTGTGAAAGAAGGAAGTACCCAGGAAAATGTGCTATAACAAAAGAAAGGAAAGACACTAAGTGGTCAACATCAGATGCTGTAGAAAAATAAAGACATCAAGACAGAAACTAAGAACATGGGCAATAAGCAAAAGAGTGTTTAATAACAAGTATAGGTAAGTTTTTCAAAACATCTGGCTTGAGAGGAAGATAGAAGCATGACAGTACCGGCTGCAGGGGACCAAAGAAGAGTCTGGGGAGGGAGTGTTTTGTTCAGTTTGTGAAGACAGGAAAGACTTGAACATGTGTACATGTTTATGAGAACGATCCATTACAGAGGGAGAGACTGAAAACACAGCAATGAAGTCTCTACGAAGTCAGGAGGGGATGATGATCCATAGCACTTACAGGTTAACTGAGGGAGCACAGCCACCTCTTTTTCTATTACATGAGAGAAGAAAAGATATAAGCACATTCTTTCATTCATTCAATAAATAATCAGCTACTATGTGCCATGAACTGTGTTAGACCTCAGAGGCAGAGAGAATTTGATGGCTGGAAGTTAAGGGGAAACTGGTTTCTATTTCCCCAGTGAAAAGATGAAGAATTAGATATGTATAAAATTCACCCAAACACACAACATATATGAGTACTGATCACTCTATAATCAGGTGTCCACCTGCATCATTATGACAAACATTTAAATACCTGCACAAACACTTCAGAGTATTAGCTTTTTTTACAAGTTAATTAAAAGTCTCAGCATACAAATAGCATGTATCCCATGTTGGATAAATTTTAAGTCCATAAAATGAGGAATTTTTAATATTTTTAATTGGATTATAATTTCTGTAAATATTGTGTGGGTTTCTGCCATACATCACCATGAATCAGCTAAAGGTATACATATGTTCCCTCCATGCCACCCATATGGTAGTGTATATGTTTCCATGCTTCTCTCTCAATTTGTCCCACCCTCTCCTGCCCCCACTGTGTCCACAAGTCTCTTCCCTATGTCTGTGCCTCCACTGCTGCCCTGCAAACAGGTTGGTCAGTACCATCTTTCTAGATTTCATATATATGTGTTAATATATAGGATTTGCTTTTCTCTCTCAGATGGTTTTAAAGCTACTCATTTTACATTATTTGTGACAAGATAGCAAGGAAAAAGGAGGACAGAATGCTAAATATAGATAAAGGAGTCTAGAGAGACAGAAGAAAGATTTAAAGAAAACACACAGAACAAATAAAGCAACTGATGAGATCGGGCAAGAATGAAATACAACCTGACTGAGGGGATAACGATATTAAAAGGGCATTCCTACTCCAATTGCTAATTCTCTTAATGGAACCTATGAAATAATTTTAACATGACCGAGCAACTAACACTAACCTTTACTTATCCTTCAAGATTAGTTCAAATGCCACCTCCTTTATACATGCTATGTTAGAATTAATTCTATTTCACACATCCCTTTAGATAATGCTTCACTCAAAAGTGCTCAGAAAATACAATCTGACTAAATAAACAAAACCTTCCTTAAGGAGGATTTCCAGTATAGCTAATAATTTACCTGGAAAGATTGTCCCCCTGGCTTCACTATGCTCCTTCTATCTATAAATAACACATATAGATAAGATTTTAAAATTTTCATTTTATCCCAAATGGATACTTCATTTTCTAGCATCACTTAGTGAAACAAAGAAAAGTCAGTCCATATGAACAGGACCACTTAGTGCTCACTAAAGACAATAAATTAAACTGCCCAACAGGTGTTATATCCGATTTTTTCATTTTACTTGATCATACACACACTGGGATATTCTAGAATACTAATCATAAATTTTACCTAATTCTAAATAACCCCTTTGCCAACCTGCATTATCAATTTAAGACACACAAACCTTCAAACTATATCTTTAGTACCAGGCAGTCAAATTTGTATCTTCTTCAGTATCTTAGTATAGATAATAGAAAAATATTTTTTACCAAGCTGTTATTAGAGCCCCACATGGATCCAGTTACTCTTAGAAATCTGTTTATAAAGCTCAGGAGAAGGGTAAGTAATAACCATTAAAATGGGCCACAGAAGTATGGAAAGGTATTCAATATTATTAGACACCAGAAAAATTTAAATCACAGTGAAACACCCTACACATTCTAGATGGCTAAAACTTTTAAAAACAGACCAGGCCAACTGTTAGCAAAGTAGTACAGCAACTGAAACTCCCACACTGCAGGTGGGTATGTAAATCCATAAGACGACTTTGGAAATCTTTATCTCTTAAAGCTGAACCTACATATATCCTATAAACCCACGTAATTTCACTCCAACAGATATGCATATACACATGACATGTATATACACATGACACTAAAAGTACAGAAATTCACCCTAAACTGGAAGTAACTCATACATGTTAGTGTTGGAATAGGGGGGGAGAAAATCATGATATATTCATTCATACAGTGAATATGTTAACACAATGAAAATGAACTTACATGCAACAGGAACATCACCAACACCTAATTTTAAATAGAAGCAGACAAACACCAGACTCTCACATATAATGCCTATATCTATAGACAGATATGCCATTTAAATAAAGCTCACAAAGCTCAAAGCAACAGGAAATACGACTACACAGTGACAGCCTACCTTTACAATGAATAAGGACTGGGTACAGGAAGATTGCTGAAATGCTGGCAATATCTTATTTCTTGATCCAGGTGGTAATTTCTCCTATGTGTTCGTTTTATAAAAATTCATCAAGTTATACACATATGATTTGTACATTTTTCTAAATGTATACTATACCTTGAACGATTCTAAATACAAAAATTTAAAGTAACCTATAGGAGATTACTTAGGGAGTCTTAAAGACAGTCAATGTTTGTTGTGGTTTCATCTCTAGTTCCTATATAACCAATGACCCCCTTTCTCCCACCATTGGAATTTATAAACAAAAAAACCTTAAGATGACTGTGCTCCAAAAATTAAGTCCTTAATTTGAAGTTTATAATATAATGTTATTCACTCTACAAATATGTGAGTGATTACAATATGCCAGTCACTGTTCTAGGTTTCAAGGATAAAAGTTAACAGGAGTTAAGCTCATACCTCTATCAAGTTTACCTTTTAGGGACGGACAACAGGACAAATAAACAAGTTAATATGGCTGACTCTTGAACAATGCAGAGGTGTAACTTACAGTCCCTCTATAAACATCTGAGGGTTCAATGAACTGCAGATCGTGCAGTACTGTTGTATTTAGTACTGAAAAAAACTGGGTGTTAATGGATTTGAGCAGTTCAAACCCAGGTTCAAGGATCAAATATAGTTTTGTTGATTGGGTTAAAAAGTACTTGGTTGATGCGTCTGTGGCTCGTGGGTTGTACTTTTTTATTATTACACTTTGTGTGGTGGTGAATTGTTATGGTAAAAAAGTAGAGCAGGGACAGACCAAAAGTAAAAGGAGTGAAGTACTTGTTTTAAATAGAGTGGCCAGAAAAGGTTTTGCTAATACAATAACATCTGACCCTGAAGGAGGACAAAGAGCAAGAAGGTGGGGGAAAGTATTCCATGTAAAAGGAAGAGCAAGGTGGATGTATGCTTGTTGTGTTCAGAGAAATACAAGGAGGCCTATGTGGCTAGAATGAAATGAATATGAAGAAGAGTAGTAAATGATAAGACACCTGAGATAAATGTGGGATATGATATATATGATGTTATACATTGTGTATTACCTCGTAGGTCACTAAAAGCTTACATATTATTCAGTGAGTAAAGCCACCGAGAGTAGAGGGTGATACAGTGGCCTAAAACTAGTTAATGAGGAACTAGTAAGGAATGGTCAGTCAGGAAATAGATTGTAGGGAGAGTCAAAGGTATTTGAGAACAGATTTGATAATTTTATGTGAGGTGTGAGAACAAGGAGTTAAATACAACTCCAAGGTTTTAGCCCTGTGCGACTAGAAAGATGGAGCTGCCATTAGCAGAAATAGAACAGAGCAAAGGTGGAAAAAGGGCTTCCCAGGTAGCAACCAGTGGTAAAGAACCTGCCTGCCAATGCAGGAGACATACAAGATGCGGGCTCAATCCCCGGGCTGGGGAGATCCCCCGGAGGAGGGCATGGAAACCCACTCACGCCAGTATTCTTGTCTAAAGAATCCCCATGAACAGAGCAGTCTGGCGGGCTACAGTCCATAGGGTCCCAGAGAGTCAGACATGACTGAAAAAACTAAACGGCAGCAGCGGAGGTAGAAAACCATGGGAAAGAGGGACCACTCAGGAGCCCATTTTTGGACATCAAAGTTTTGAGGTGCCTATAGAATATTCAAATGATCATGTTGATTAGGCAGCTAACAGATCTGGAGTTCAAACAGAACTATGGTCCACATATAAAAATTTGGGCATCATCAACATAAACAGCTGGTTACTTAGAGGCACCTGGAATGGAGTATATACAGGTAAGAAGCCCTGGGGCACTAAGTGAACAGAGGAGATTAAAAAAAGAACAGTGAGACAGGAGGAAACTGCAGGAGGAAACTGGTGCCCAAAAGCCATGAGAAGAAATCTTGTCAAGAACAACGTAATCCTAAGTTCTCAAGAACATTTGTGTATACATTTAAGAACTTTATTAACTTAACAGCATTGGTTTTTTTATCATGCCTATTAATATTTTCTGCCTCAAAATGCTTAAATTTCCTCTTCATCTGGCCTGATATATGACAGACTACTGTCAGTTTATAGTTTCAACTATAGCTCTGTTCCATAGATATAGATGTTTTCAAAGTCTACCCAAGTAAAACAAGTTTGTACAAGAAATATATAAATGGAAAAAAAAAATTTTCCAGGGTGTCCCCAGTGGTCCAGTGGTTAAGAATCCATCTTGCAATGCAAGGGACACTGATTCGATCTCTATAGTCTGGGAAGATCCCACACAAGGGACAAGTAACCCCATGTGCCACCAGCTACTGAGCCTGCACTCTGGAGCCCACAAGCCGCAACTGCTGAAGCCCATACACTCTAGGGCCCACGCTCTGCAAGAAAAGCTACTGGGAAGAACAACACTGAAAACAGAGTAGCCCCCACTCTCTACATAGAACTAGAGAAAGCCCACAAGCAGCAATGAAGACCAACTGCCGCCAGAAATTAAAAAAACATTGAAAAAAAATTTTTTTTTTCCAATTTCCTGCACACCTCAGTAAAAGCTGAAGGAAAAGAAAAAGAAACAGGGACATCAAATCATGAAAAACATGTATGTATACACACACACACAGAGTATGGTTACAAAGATAGGACCAATTTTCTTGTATAGTAAATGGACAAACACAAAATTATAGAAAGATATATTTTAACATGTCATTAGTATACTTTTAAATAAAGAAAAAATAGAGGCTGTATAATCAATATTAGTTAAGCATTAATAACTCAGGGAATGTCTAGATTTCTATTAAAAATATTACCAGAAGAAATACTAACCGCTTCTTCTGAAGACTATTTGCTAATTATTTGTCAATAGAGCTAACAGAATATTTATGATAAGTTCTTTGCTGGTTTATTAAGCCTGAAACATGCATATTTAGTTTAAATAACTAACACTAGATAAATATGAATTACAGTACTGTTGATAAAATGAGACATTCTCCTTTATCAATAGGATATCATTAGGACTTTGTTGTTCTTATCAAAGGCTTTCATGTTCTCTGCCTTCAATTTTTAAAGTACTGATGAAATTACTTCATTTGATTCTAAAAATTTATGTTTTCTCTTTAATCAGTTTCACCTGCTATAAAAATCACCTAAACAGAATTACAGGATAATCCTATAAGATCTCATATATTATTTAATTAAACTTTCACATTCATAATTATTTAAATTCCTATGAACATTTCAGGGCTACCATGTCTTCTTCTAGTTTTTCTTTCAAGGGGATAGTTCTAAACTATAGACAAGGATTCCTGAAAATATAACTTCTCTAATCTGATCAAAAGAATTAACACTTTAGTGGAACGTTTTAAAGCCAAATTTTATTTCTTTACCAAATATAAACTATATATATATATGAAATCTCTACTTTAACATGAAGCAATCTCTTTCCCATAAACCCTATATTCTTGGCTTTGCATCATTACTCTTCTATGACTGCTCCCTTGCCCTCAAATTTAATCTTTAATTCATCTCTATTTATCTTTTTCAAATCCAACCCTCTTCTATTTTTTATAGTCTTTTCCCAAATTATTTTCAAAGCTTTTCTACCCAACTAAAGATTATACATTAATAAAATTATTCTTCTTTGTAAATCTAAACAAAAGCTTTTATAAGATACACACACATAGATGTAACTGGAAATGACTGATTTTCTAATATGCCTTATAGAAGACTTCATGTTATAGACATACCACAAATATATGAAAAGAAAAAGTATGACCTGCAATTAATACACTGTAAACAGTGAAATATTTACTTTATTTAATCTGCAGTACTAAATATATGTTACTGTTAAAGAAACAGTGTTCTACTCTACCAGATGATAAAATGTAAGGTTTATTGTTTGTTGAACACTATTACAAGTACTTAATATACATTAATTTACTTCATACTCCCAACTACCCTAAGGTTTTAGCAGTACTTTTTCCGTCCTATCTATGAGAAAACAAAGAGGTTAACTAGTTTGCCTTAAGTCACACAGCTGAAAATTGGTGAAGCAGGGACAAAAGACAAAGAATTATGCAAAACCACATTGCAGGGACTTCCCTAGTGGTCGTGTTTAAGAATCCACCTGCCAATGCAGGGGACACGAGTTCAATCCCTGGTCCAGTAAGATTCCACTCATGGAGGGGCAACTAAACTCTTGCACAACTACTGAAGCTGGTGATCTACAAGAAAAGCCACTGCAGTGAAAAGGCTGTACAACACTAGAGGAGACTCCACTCGCCGCAACTAGAGAAAACCTGCACACAGCAATGAAGACGCAGCACAGCCAAAAATAAATTTAAGAAAAACATACTGCAAGTATTGCTAAAAATCAGTTCCCTCCCAGGGCTAATGTCCAGGAATACAGTCTAGCTTTTTTACATATGAATATGTAGTTTTAATTTAGCTTGTTCAAATTAAATTAGTGACTTAAAAAAATCTATTGATAAAGAAAATGTTATATATATACATACAATGAAATATTGTGCAGCCTTAAAAAAGGAAATCTTGTCAGGTGCTACAACATGGATGAATCTTGATAACATTATACCAAGTCAAACAGGCCAGACACCAAAGGATTAAATGTTGCATGAGTCTACTAATATGAAGTATTAGAAGTACACAAAACCTCAGAAACAGAATACAGACGGTGGTTGCCAACGGCTAGGATTACAGTCCATGGCAGGTTACAGTCCATGAGGTCACAAAAGTCAAGATAGGACTGAGCGACTGAACATCAAAGGCTGGAGAAAGATGGAGAATGGGTACTGTTTCAGTTTCACAAGGTGAAAAGTTCTACAGCCTGTTGTACACTAGTGTGAATATACTGAACACTACTGAACTATACACTTAAAACAGTGAAAATAATAAATTTAATGTTATGTGGTTTTTACTAACAATTTTTAAAATCTGGGGAAATTTCCCTTGTTGCTTCCCACTCCCACAGATGACCTATTTTAGGAATCTTACTGATAAAATCTTCAATATCACAGATAAAAAGTTCAAATTAACTATGAAGGATACACATCAATGAGCCTTTGCTAAGGTTCATCCCTTCCTCCATTAAGCTGAAGAGATTCATTTTCCTCTCTAATTTCAGATTGAAAAAGACTACTTTAAAGCTTTCCAAAGTTTCTTAAAAAAGAAAAAGATGTTTTCCTCTACCACTCCCCTAGGTTAAAATAATACCCAAAAGAGAGTTCCCAATAAGTCCTGATGGCCGTCTAAGAAACAACTAGTAATTTGTTACAAGAGGTCTCACAACGGTCACTATTCAAATCCTAATAGTACCCACACATTCATCCTAAAAGGAGATTCAATTTTTAGAGACAAGATGATGATCAGAAGTCACATGTTATGAGTAATATTAGTACTTAAACCGTAAGATATAATTTTTGTTCTTCATTCAAAACAAACCATGATCATAATATAAACTGGATCCCTACAGTAGTTTACCTCCCAAGCACCTAACAGTCATTGGAATAAGCAAAATACCTTCTTGGTCTAAGCAATTCAGGACTAAATACACTGTTTTGTTTTGTTTTTTTAAGTCTTCTTTAGTAAGACTAAGAAGGGAAATATACAAAAACAGCAGTAAGTTACATATGATTTTTTGTATACTCACCTCTCACAATCTTAACTCTTCAGTTTTCATATCATCCTTCTAGTAGATATTAAATGTATCTTCTCCCATGATCACATATATATATTTTATGTTACTCACCAAGGGTATAAAAGATAGCACTACATTAATTCTACCACTAATCCATTCTAATTTCACACAGCAAGTAAATTCTCTTCCAAATTGGTTTGCACTCAGGAATTCCCTGGTGGTCCAGTGGTTAAGACTTGGCCCTTTCACTGTCGGAGTGGGATTGGGGCTGGGTTCACTCCCTGACTAGGGAACTAAGATCCTGCAACCCATGCAACATGGCCACCCCACCAAAAAAAAAAAATTTGGTTTGCAGTCATCTCTTAAAATATTCCTTTAAAAAATAATTGATAAGATAGATACTATATATTTGTATCATAATTTGTTGAAATAGCAAAGGCAATGGCATATAGCACATTACTATATGCTCATTTTTTAAAATTTAAACAACCGGGGCGGCGGGGGCGGGGTTCCTCTTTTAAGTTTTAATAATCAAAAAGTCCTTTAAAAAAGTAAACATTAGAAGAGTGTGATCTACTTCAATGTTTTAATTATTTATCACTAAAAAACCAGAAAACTTCTAAAATTCAAAATCTGCAGGGCATGAGTTGTTTAGGATGGTAATTTACCAGATAAACTACAGGTTACCATATTTTGAATGGAAATCTCTCCAGACTTAATCATACATTTACCTACTTTCTTTAGCAGGAAGTTAATGACTCAAATTCATTATTAAAAATAATTTATGGTATTAACATTGTATTAAAGACATACAGAATTGTTTTAACTATTATTATTTCTTCTATATACTTGTGGGGTTTGTTTTGGATTGGTTTTTTGCCTTCTTCCCAACATTCACCATTCATTGCCCATTCTAAGGTGTTTCTTCCAAGCCAGTTTTAAACTGGGAAATTTGTCAGAATTGTTCAAACTGTATATAAAATATATTATGCCTAAAGAAAGAACTTGAGGCTTTTCCTAAGAAGCCCAAACCCCCCAAAATGAAGATGGCCACAGCAGCAATACACACTCCAGAATAGGGATTTTCTAATTATAGTTCCTTAAAGGATACTGTAAATGTCAGCAGAAAGATGACTATGTATAAGCCTCAGGCCCTTATATAAATCAGAGCAACCCCATAAGGTCAGTTTTATACATTGGAGTTCTACCTAAGGCTTCATGAGCAAAGGTTCTACTTTAGCACTGAACTAAAACTGATGTTGCTGCCACTGACATTAGCATTAGAAAAAACAGTGGTTTGGGGTTTTTTCCCTACCACTTCATTTTAAAAAAATATTGCCTTTAAACAAAAGATTCCCTCAATCCTGTGTTTAAAGTGCATATTACTTTCTTCCTAAGGTTTATTCACTCCACTTTCTACAGATTCAACAATCTTAATTTTAGCTGCTACCAGCAGAAACAGGAAATAGTGCTTTAAAACGGGGGTCCCCAGCCCCTGAGTCATGGACCAGCAACTGGTCTGTGGCCTGTGAGCAACTGGGCCGCACGGCAGGAGCAGAGGTTCCTTTGCATTTACAGCCACTCCCTACTGCGAGCATTACCAACTTATCACAATGCAATAATAATAGTATTAAGTGCACAATAACTGTAATGCGTTTGAATAATCTTGAAAACATCACCTCACTCCAAGTCCATGGAAAAAACTGTCTTGCATGAAACTGGTCCCTGGTGCCAAAAAGGTGGGGACTGTAGACTCAGTAAACCATATACAGTTTAACCATTATTTCTAGTTTTAACAATTATTTAACAATTATTTCTAGTTAAAATGTTACAAGTTTCACTGTTCTCTTATTTTTTCCAGTGTCTTCTACAATATATAATCTCTTTGCCATGTTACACATAAGAGTGCGTGGGTGGGCTTGGTTTTATAAAGAAATACAAGCCAAAAAGCTGTATCTTGACAGTTTTAGAATTTGGACATTTTCTTATGCCCTCAAAGCTTAGTGTAATCACCATTTACTGAGCACCTACTATGACTAAAATGATAACATAATACATCAATAAGAATTAGTGAGGTGGTGCTATAGTTAACAAACAATCCAAAAATCTCAGTGGCTTGACACAACAACAGTTTGTTTCCCATTAATTTTACATGTCCAGCTCCGGCTGGCAGGGGAAAAAATCTGCTTATCACAGTCTCTCAGGATTCTACTTGACACATACTTACAAAACTGTCTTGCCAGTAAGGCAATGTGGTAAATCATCCCACTCTTAAAACTTCCATTCACATTTTATAGCTACAGTAAGTCAGATGTCCATGCTGATTTTAAAACTGACAAGAAGCAGCAATCCTATCATGTGCTTAGAAAGAAGTGATATATTTACTGAGGAATCATGACTCCCAAGTCCCCATGCTGGTCAAATATTCAATTTACTTTTCCTCCCACATTTGGATACATTCGTCCCTTTAGTTAAACCCCATGTAGTTAACAGTATCAAACTCAAAGCTCCCGGGTCCAGGTATGGCCCTTCTTTACAGAGACCTATTTTCTAAAACAAGTTATCTATTTGCTTTCACAGACACACTACACAATGACAGAGAAAGGCAAGCATAACCATAATATATATATGAATATATATTCTTGTCCAAAAGAGGAGGAAGAGGAGATAAAATAGTCATAGTTAGGAGCAATTCATAAACCCTGCTGAACAGGTAGGGTAAGTGTTCTCTGCTCTGGGGCAGAGGATTCTCTGATCACTGGGAGGAGTTTCTCTGTCCAGTGTTCTGTAAGTCTTTCAGCTCTACCTTTCAGGAGATGTATTTCCTTGCCCGCTATCCTCCTCCACAGGTGAAGTGGACACAGGGAGTGTGCCTCTTTAGCTAAGCATCTTTAGCTAACTCTCAGCCTGCTGGCAGAAGATCAGTGGATGGCAATCACATTGTGCAATTACACTTTCTTTCATACTTTCCACTCTTGTTTCTAGGGCTCTACAACTCTCCAAAAAACTTAGAGGCTTCCTTACCTGTTTGATTCTAGCCATTTTCAAGTGCTGATGTCTAAAACCACAACTTTTTGTCTAGACATGTCTTTTAGGCATTCTACATTTCTTTGCTTTCGTGTCCCCTAAGACTGTATGGGGTCTATTCCTCTCTACTTAATTGTGGGTGCCTTGGAACTACTTGGCTTTAATAGGGAAAAGACATACTTTTTAAAAAAGTCTCTTCTCTAACCCAACTGAAAGGCACCAGTCCCTTAAGCAGAGACCTCTACTCTGAAACACCCTAATCCACTCAGACTTTTTAACAGTCTTTTTTAACAGTCATAAAAATAAAAATTTTTATTTTTTATTTATTTTTTGTTTTTTTTTCATTTATTTTTATTAGTTGCCATAAAAGTTTTAATTATCTGCTCAAAATATGTCTCAGTTTCATCTCTTACTGACAGTGAGAAACAATTGCTTTTTCCAATCCTACAATTCCCCAAATTTCTGAAGTCTCTCTACTATTCTTCCTTCCTACTTACACAAAGTAGCTAATAGTATGTTACAGCTCATTTCTTTCTTATATCTTTTCAGATGGAGCTAACAGCAGCAAGAATAGTTTGTTTTCCAACCTCATCTCCTAAAGCTATAAATGCATTAGGTACATTACTAGCCTTCCAAGTTATTGCAGGCAAGTTTTACCAAATGCTTCCCTAAGCTGCATCTTCCAGTCTCTAGTATCAGTTTCCTTGCTGCCCTGATCCTTGACCAATGCCACATTTGAGGGGCTTTGTTAGAGCACCCTACTGCTTATATCAACTTTGTTTTTAAGTCAAGACAGGTTACATGAATTTTGTTCAATAGAAATAGCTTTCAAGTCACATATACAATTTTAAAGTTTTCAGTAGCCACATTTAAAAGGCAAAATGAAACAGCAAAATTATTTTTTATGTATTTCATTTAACACAATATATACAAAATTATTTACATTTTAACCTGCACACAATATAGAAATTGTTGAGATATTTTACATCCTTTTCACACCAAATCTTTAAAATCCAATTGTATTTTTACATTTAATCACATCTTAAACCAGTCTAGCCACATTTCAAGTGCTTAACAGTATCATGGAGCCCAGTGGCTACCATATTAGACCATGCAGGGCAAAATAAAACTGCAGTAGCAAGCAGCCCCTGAAATCTCAGTGGCTTAAAACAAAGGCTTATTTTTTATTCATGTCCACCATAATTCAGCCAAGAGTGTACTACATGCTTTCCTCACTTACGGATCAAGACCGGTAGAACAGTCAGTATGGCATATATCATTGACGAAAGCAAACTACATAACTGCACCCAACTTGGTCGTGCCCAGAAAGAAAACCAGAAATATTAGGTAGATATAGCTTTAATGACTATCATAACCAATTTTTAAATCACAATTTAAAACTTTCAAATTATATCATCAAGGAATTATACTTTTAAATTTTCCTTTTTTCCCAATAGATACCTACTTCAAAAAGCAAATAAAGTAGTAAACTACTACTACTAGTTAGCTAGTTAAAATAGAACTCTAGGACAAATGCAGTTTCTCTGCCATTAAACATAACTTTCTCAATAAAGTTTCTGGAGATTCGGCTAAAGCAATCAAAAAGATATGACTAGAGCTCAAATACTATTTCTTTTACTTCATTTTGGTAAACAAGTACTTCAAATCTTCTTTAACTTCTCTTATCAATTATTTTCAAGTGACTACTGCCACTGAAACAAGGTTGAAGAAAAATTAAATGGAAGAGAAAATGCCACATTTATTCTGCTACAGTGGATAAAAGAGAGGAATATAATGTTAATCCAGACTAAAGATAATTTTAGTACTTTTTTCAAAAAGATTTCCTTATCACCTTTAGAAGTTAACCTTCTGTCATTTAACACTATAACAAAACAATCAATTGCCTATTTATTCATCCAAAACAAAGGTATTATTTCAAAGCTTAAAGCTTTATTTTCACAGGTCTAAGGCTAAAACTCCCTTCTTCTAAAAATAAATGCTTACACTCTATTTTATCTTCACTTAAGCATCCAAAGAAAGAATTTTAGCCTATTAGAGGGCCCAGTACACTGGCTGGATTACATGAAGTTTTAGGAATTAAAGGGTATCCCAATGAGATAAAAAAATGGTAAGCAATAGATCACAAGGAAGGACTATTGTAAATAACACAGGAAATTTTGGTTAGGGAATAAATGTGCGCTGGTATATAGGTGGATTGGTTTCATATAACTATTAATAGCTCCCTACAAATTCTTTGAAGTTGGGTGTTCTTATTAATTGTGATTCAGGATAAAATAAGCATTTAAATAAAGCACAAATAATAATATCTCAAACCAATAATCAATGTAGATGATTTTCTAAAAGAAAATAGTAAGACAAAGCCAAGTCGCAACCAACCAAACCAACCCAAAACTACACTAATTCCAAATTAAACTTTATGATGATAGCCATCAGAAGATAGAAATATCTGTTTTCACGCTACTCAAAGAACTCTATTTCTGCACTAAAACTATTATCATAAAAGAGTATCTTAGAATGGTACAAATTATACACATTCTTCTGCATTTTTTATTGATGCTAACAGAGCACTTTATTAACTTGTACTCCCATCCCCAAGTCTCCCATAGATCTTCTTTTGTAACTTTCTCATTCGTTTATCCACTCATGACTTCACGTCTTCACCTCTGATCTACAGAACTCCAGTCCTGTCCTGAGCTCAGTCCTCTCTCTCTACCACCAAGAGTCTTTCCAACCTAGCACCACAAATTCAATCCACTAAAACCGGTATCCTTTTCTTCCCCCAGATCAGTTTCCCTTCCTAACTCTGCCAATGACATGATATTTTTAAAATTAAGGACTCATCTTTTATTCCCACTAGCTTATCACTAAATCCTGTAGATTCGTCTTCTGAAATGTCTAGCATTTTTTACCTCATTACTTTATTCTCATGTGTAACCGAAATAGCTTCCTACTATTCCTATCATCTTCAGTGCCAGTTTCTTCCCATTCCAATCTATTCCTGCAGTATATTTTCCAAGGGCTGCATTTATTCATGTTATTTGTTTAAAAACCTTCAAGGGCTTAAGTTGAAAATATTAAAATCCTCACCAACAGTACTCAGAGCTTATACTCTTACCCAAATGAGCCCTATCAGTTTCCAGTCCCCAACACCATCGAAGCCTTCTATCTACGCTGTTACAGCGTTTCCCAAAGTGTTTCTCACAATCCACCTAATGAAACACTCAACTCCAGATATGTATAATCGAAAAAAGATGCTGCTTGCTTCCCTTCCTTAGACAGGTTTATTTTCCACTATGCTAATGAGGATTCTCATAATCTATTTAATAATACCCATTTAGTATCTTTTGTTTAGTCACTAAGTTCATGTCTCTTTTGTGACCCTGTGGACTGAAGCTCTGCCAGGCTACTCTGTCTGCGGGATTTTCCAGGCAAAAATACAGGAGGGGGTTGCCATCTTCTTCTCCAGGGTATCTTTCCCACCCAGGGACTGAACCCACATCTCCTGCACTGGCAGGCAGATTCTTTACCGTTCAGCCACCAGGGAAGTCACCATTAGTATCTTTACAAGTCATTTTTCTGGGGGAAATGCTGGGTTATTAAATTGTCTTCTGGATAAGCTGAACTTGTATGACTTTTTGACATATTCTCACTTATACGACTTTTTGCCTTGTAGAACACATCTTCCCCTCATTTTTCTACCTATACAAATCTATATTCATCTACTGAAGTTCTCCCTTTCCCATAAAATCTGCCCTGTCAAAACCCTCTTTGATATTAGACTCCTCTGAACTTTAATTCTTCTAAATTTCCTCATATGCAGACAGGACTAAATAAAAATTCCTTTTGCTTCTTTTCCCCCCCCCAGTTTTATAGATTCATTTCTGAAACATAATTCTCAATGTCACAAGTCTTTAAAAAGCTACACATTTAACACAATTACACAGCTGGAAGTAGTATACAATAAACAAGTACCAGATATTTCACACAACTGAACAAAGTTAATTATTTCAGAAGCAAACGGGTAAAATTCACATCATGTTACCACACAAACCTATGTTTATTCTGTACCTATTATTCATATTTCATTTATTTTCCAAAAAAAAGCACAGAGATTGAAAGATGAATAAGAAATAACTGCTGAAGTCCAAAAGAAGACAAACGTTAACTACGAAACACAACAAAAAAAAACACATGCTATTAACAAAGTAGTAACTTAAAGGAGTCAGGAAAGGCTATGGGATGAGGTAGTATCTGAGCTGAGCATCAGAAGATGTCAACTCAAAGGTTACTCTATGTTCCTAAATGTGGTTCAACATTAGTATACGATTTACCACATTACATTAGAATCTTCTACCTGACTGCTTAACCCAATGGTTCTCAAAGAAAGGAGAGTAAATTTTGTCCTGTGGAAGACATCTGGCAATGTCTGAAGCCATTTTTATTGTCACAAATGAAGGGTTAGGAGTGCAACTGGCATCAAGTGAAAGATACTGTCAAACAGTCTACAATGGAGAGGACAACCCCCACAACAAAGAATTATTAGGTCTAAAATATCAATAATGTGAAGTTTTGAGAATACCCAGGCTAATCTTTAGAGTATGAACAATTTTGGTGTAAGAAGTATCTTATTCATCCTCGTATGCCCACCACTGGACAGAGCAAGAAGTCTATACACGGTGACAGACGCAATAAGGGCTTTCCCTGACAGCTCAGCTGGTCAAGAATCCACCTGCAATGCAGGGGACCCTGGTTCGATTCCTGGGTCAGAAAGATCCACTGGAGAAGGGACAGGCTACCCATTCCAGTATTCTTGGGCTTCCCTGGTGGCTCAGTTGGTAAAGAATCCACCTGCAATGTGGGAGACCTGGGTTCAACCTGGGTTTGACCCCTGGAGAAGGGAAAGGCTACCCACTCCAGTATTTCTGGCCTCGAGAATTCCATAGACTATATATAGTCCATGGTATTGCAGAGTCGGACACAACTGAGCAACTTTCACTCACTCACAGGCTCAATAAGCCTCATTTTAAAGGCAATGGAATACAATTTACATGTCAATTATACCTAAATATAGATGAAATAAAAAATAAACAAAGGCAATGGAAGAGTCAGTGAAGATTTTAGAGAAGGCAACAACATGACCTATGTTTAGGGAAGATAACTGATGTAAAGGATATGCTGAAATGATTTCCAGTATCTTCCAAAATTAAAAATGCACATAATCACCAAGTATGTATCTATTCTGCAGATACACATGCTTTCCCTAATGGGGAAAAATATGTGTATAAGGATAATCACTGCAGTATAATTTGAAGTAAGATAGAAAATGAATACACATCAGTAAGGATATTATTAAATGACAAGATACCTGTTCAACAGAATAGTGTTATTGCAATTGCCAAGAATGAGATAGCTCTGTTCTTGTATAATTAATAGAGGCAACATAAAAATTTTTAATGCAGAAAAATGAGTACAACTTTAAGGAATGGCAGAGAATATATAGGTATGGTAGTGTTTGCAAATGTATCCTTCCACCAGAGATATTCCATACAGTTAAACAAACAAACCTGGTAACAATGGCTATCTTTAGGGAGAAGAACAGGAGGATTAAGATAAGGAGGGAAAGATCTTTAAATCACCTTTTAATATATTTTCTGAATGTATGTCTTGTGCAGGTATTATTTATTATCCAAGAAATAAATTTTCCAAAAAGAATTTTGAATGTACTAGAGAGGAAAGATTAGAGGAATGAAAAACAAATTAACTATTTTAACAGCCCAGGAGAACAGTAAAAGTCAGACTAGTAAAATGAAAATGGACAGGAAGGAAAATCACAAAAACATAGCAGAGAAAACCAAAAGGACTTGGAACTTTCTACCAGGAAACAGATAAGAGTTAACCCTGCACCTGCATGCAAGCAGTTAAAGGTAACAGGAGGAAGAAAACAATGGTACCAATTACTCAAGAGAGCACCCAGGAGCCCCTCGCTTCCCAATTCTCTCAGATGACCATTTCATGCCTTTCTCCTTCTTAAATTTCTAACACCTGTCCTCATCCATCTCATCTTACTACAGAAGGAAATTAGAAGCAATCCAACAAGAATTATCTTATCTTTCAAACAACTGTCCCATATGATTATTCCCAATCTTACATGTGGCCAATTTCTATACCTGTGTCCTGTATTTCATGTTGCTTGCATTCTTAAATAACTTTTCTCTATTATACCTTCTTCCTACATCATCAATTTCTTACTCTTTACTAAGACATTCCCAAAAATCCCACCCTGACCTCAAGCCTACCTCCAACTACTGTGTCCTATTTCAACATTTATCGTAGCAGGAAAAAAACCTTTAAAATATTTGTTTGTAATTACTGTTGCTACTCCCTCTTCCCTTCACTTCCTTTTAACTAATCACTCTATCCAGGCCTTTCTTCCTAACACTCCACTGAAACCACCTGTTACCAACAACTAGACTCCAATTCTTCCATCTTACCTCCACACTGTCTGAAGTCCAGAACTGCCCTTTGAGCGGCCGCTCGCCTGGCATCCAGGGCCCTCCCCTGCTCCAGTGCCTCCTGCCTGCCTGGCTGGTTCCTCCTCCACTTCCAATCCCCTCAATGTTGAGAACGTCCTCAGATTCAGCCAGATTTCCCTTATTTCGGTCATTTCAAGTTTCAGTTCCTAAATTTATGTTTGGTTCTTTTACAAATCTGCCATGTCATTTTTATTATAATCTCCAGCTCTGTGCTAAAACTTTTTAAGCTTGGCTTTTACCTTCTAGACCATAGTAAAAACAACTGTTTTAGTCTATGTTGGTTATCTGAAGGTCCAGGAAGTCTCATTTCTGTTATGTGATGTTTCTGCTGATTTTCATTCCTGGCATGTCATCTCATATGCCTGATTACCTATGATTCTGTGCTAGACACTGCATTTAAAAATCAAGAAAATAATCTGAGGCTCAAAATGACACCATTTTCCAATCTCTTCTTTGCCTGTATTCTTTCCCTAGTACCACTTCAAAATCTCTTGGGGGCTTTTAATACATCTTTCCTAAGCCTAACACAGAGTAATTAAATTAGAATTGGGAGGAGGGTGAACACAAGTTGATTGCCTTTTGAATTCCCTGTGAAGCTCTACTATGCAGCCAAATGTTAAAAATCTATGATCCCAATTTTTTCATCCAGTCACTTCTATCTACATTAATGGCTCCCAAACTTATCTCCAGCCCAATCTGAGCTCCAGATTCTGATAAACAACTGCTTACTTGAACCAATCACTTGGAAATCTAACAGGTATTTCAAATTTAACAAAGTCACAACAGAACTCTTAATTCTCCCTTCACCCTACCCTGCTCCAGACTTTTCTTATTACTAGCCTAGACAAATTAATTATCTCCTTTTGCCTATATTACTGCACTAGCCTTGTCCTTACTGTAGCCATTCCAACCTCAAACTACCATCCCCATTGGCCACAGGATCTGCCAGTGATCGTTTTAAAACATAAAACCATCCAATGTTTTCATATTAAAAAAGAAGAATCTAAGTTCCTTACCATAGTCTTTATTATCTTACCCCTGCCTACTTCCAATCTCATCTTCTGACTCCTCTCATTCACTAAACTCCAGTATATTTACTCATTGCTTTTCTTCCAGATATCATTAAGACAGGTTTTTCAACGTTCAAACCTTAACTTCTATTAAAAAAAAAAAAAAAAAAAACCTGAACTTCTATTTCGCCTATACATAGGGAGATATTTCCTAATCATCCTAGCTAAAATAACAACAATTCTCCATGGTTTTTCCATATTCCCTACTATTCTATAACCCTACCTATATTTTCTTCAAACATTAATTATGTAAAATTACTGTGCACTTATTTGTCTTTTTCCACTGAAACACAAAATTTATGAAAGTAGGGACTTTGTCTCTTATACTGTTGCAAAGTATTGACTTCTCAAGTTGCTGGCAAGATGATGGTACTACTCATCAAAGGAGAATTTATGTATTTATTAAGTGTTACACATTATGTACCCTCACATAAAATAAAGTTAGATATAAAATTTGTGCCCCCAAACCACTAAAATGACCAAGGAGTTTAAAGACTAGCTTTAATAAGCTATTCTCTTGATTAAAAATAATACTGAACTACAAAACAATGCATCAAAGAAACTATACAATGAAAATCATACTTAATTAGTGATTTACATGCTGTTGTGTCCATTAAGAACTCTAACTTACATTATCATTATATTATGTGGTAAATTTGGTTACTCATAAATTAAATACACTATTTCAAAAAGCAAAAGCAAAGAGAAAAGTATTTAAAAAATAGACATGAGCAGCCATCTGTTGAAGATGCATCTAATGAGTTAAACTAGCTGATCCCTCTAAGATGCCATGGCTTCTATCATACAGGTACATAATACTGTTATAAATACCATATAATAATGATACTGCTATTATATTTACCAATGTTAAATTAAAAAGATATGAGACTTTTGTAGGTATCACTGTCAAGGGATTACTCACAGATCTGTAAACACTAATTTTTCATAGAATACTAAGAAAATAATAAGGGTGACCAAAAACTTACATTAAAATGACTTACTTTAAAAGTCACATAGTATAGTCTAGACATTTTTCTTGGCACAGGAATTATAATTTGAAATTTCCAATTTCTTGCACAAATTGTTGAATAGCATCAGATGACTTGCAAACAATACAAACTAAACTAAAAAATTATGATCAGAGTTTCTCAATTATTTTACTAAAAAAAAAGTCTAGTTAAGATCTTAGATTTAAAAAATAATTTTTTTAAAAAAGAAAAGGAAAACTTACATGTAAAACTCACCACTGACCAAACAATGGCAAAAAAAATGGGAGAAAATATCTCTGGTATGTGACAAGACTAAAGTCCTTAACATATAAAGACGTCTTTTTTAAAGTGTCTTACAAATCAGTAGAGGGGGAAAAAGAAGCAAAAAAACATGAAAGAAAGGGAACTGACCAAACACAAATAGCCAATAAACATTCAAAGCTGATCAGATTCCCCAATAAAAAATGAATGTATTAGATTCTATTTATACCACCCCAAAACTCTGCCTCTGCCATTTGATAAAATGATATCCCAGTACAAAAAAAACCAAAAACAAACCCTATACTTGCATACAATGCTGGTGAAAAAGCATTTCTGCAGTATGTATAAAAGCTTTAAATACTTCTGCATAAGGAAATAATCAGAAGTGTGAGCAAATTATTTCTATGTAACAGGAAAAAAATGAAAAATAGCCTAAACACCTAATAAGAGGATCATTTAAATCATGAAACATTTGCACAAAAATACTTAGTAATGAAATCAACTAATCATGTAGAAAACTAATGACATGGGGACATGTATACAACATATTATTTGAAAAAAAAAAATTATAAAGTTGCTGCACACATGACCCCAATTTTATAAAGACATTTAAAGTAGGAAAGACGCACAGAGAAAAGATTCGAAGATTATATGGCAGAATACTAGCAGGTAATTTACCAACTTTACTAGCTGTAGGATGAATTTTTTTTCCTGTTTTCTCTTCAGAACTGTCCTAAATTTCTGTATCTGCTATTACTCTTTGTCTTTGCTACACTTCTCCTTTTCTATTTTCTGTTGGATTGATAATTTACTAACTCCTGCCCTAGTACAGAAGCTAAAAATGGCATCCTGGAACAGAGAGAGCACAGAGGATTTTCAAGGCAGTAAAAATACTCTTACAATACCATAATGATGGATATTATTATACATTTGTCCAAACTCCAAGACTGTACAACAACAAGAGTGAACCACTAAATAAACTGTGGCCTTTGTGTGATTATGATGAATCAATGTAGGATCATCAGTTTTAACAAACATACCGCTACGGTGAAAGATGTCAGTGATGGAGGAGGCTATGCATGTGTAGGAGCAGAAGGTATATGGAAAATCTCTGTACCTTCTCTTCAGTGTCGCTATGAATCTAAAACTACTCTTAAAAAAAGCCTTAATTTAGAAATATACATATATAATTGCATTTCTGTTCTCTTGATACTTATATCCAAATTATAAATAGATGTAAAAAGACTAAAATTATTCTCTATAAAAATGATCCTCCTAAAAATGACAAGAATCTTTAACCAGAAACCAACCCCTACCAGTCCCACACCCCTATTTTTGTTTTAGGATTACAATTCCATTTCTTAACAATATAAATAAGCATTAACTACCAAGAATAATGAATACCATGTATTAAAATACAACTGATTAAAAAAATGAGTTCATAATGATATACTAAAAAAAATAAAGAGAACCTCTGATGGATGCTAAGACACCAACTCATTCTGAAAACAAATAAAAGGAATGGATTTAACAGCTTATCCTTGCCTTTCTTGTACAAACTGTGCTTTGGGGGTAACCAAACAGCTAACAAGAGAAGACTGTTCAGAAAAAAGAATCACAGCTTAACACAAAAGTATTGAGAAAATTAGAAAAATCACTGTTTTGCAAATCTTAATGAATCCAAATGACAATGAGGAAAAGCTGAAACTTAAGAGGCACATGAACCCATTAAAGACACGGCCCTGGTGGGAGGGGGGATCGGGATGGGGAACACGCGTAACTCTATGGCTGATTTATGTCAATGTATGACAAAACCCACTGAAATGTTGTCAAGTAATTAGCTTCTAACTAATATAAATAAATAAATAAATAAATAAATAATAAAGACACGGCCCTTGTTTGAATCCTAATTTGATCAATTCTAGAAAGATATTTTTAACCATTTTGGGAAAACTAAACATTGCAAGGATATTACCCAAATATTATTTATTTACTTAAATATTTAAAGGGTTACTATCAATTTAGGGTACTGTATGTAATGGTACTATGGTTATGGTTCTTAAAATTCTTATTCATTAGCACAGCAGTTTCCAAACTTTAAGTCTTAAAAATTACTGAAAACTTTAAGGAGTTTTTGTTTCACCCTTTGCCAGAGGTGAAAGAGAATGACTGACTATGAAGTGGCATTCTGGAATGGGGAGGAGAGACAAAATGATACTACACCTTAATTATGGTGGTGTTTGTACAACCGTGTACAGTTACTGAAATTGTGTAACTCTGCACTAAAATTTTACAGTGAATCTTACTGTATGTAAACTATGGAAAGATTCATTTTTTAAAAACTTGAAGATTTCAAAGGGTCTTTGTTTATATATCAGTATTTACCATATTAGAAATCAGAACTAGGAACATTTAAAAGGTTTATTAATTAATCTTAAAGTAACAAACTCATTGATGTTAGCATAAGTAACATCATCTTATGGGAAATATATTTTTTAAAAAATCAGAATAGGATTTCCCTGGTGGCTCAGTGGCAAAGAATCTGCCTGCCAATGCAGGAGACACAGGTTCGATCCCTGGTCCAGGAAGACCCTAAATGCCCCAGAGCAACTAAGTTTGTGTGCTACAAGTTCTGAGCCTCCGCTGTAGAGCCTGGAAGCCACAACCACTGAAGCCTGTGTGCCCTAGAGCCCATGCTCTGCAACAAGACAAGCCACCGCAATGAGAAGCCCATGCACTGCAATGAAGAGTAGCCCTCGATCACCAGCCAGGCAGCAATGAAGACCCAGAAAAGCCATAAATAAATAAATAAATAATTTTTAAAATTAGGCTAGTTTGCCTTTCTTGCAAATATCTTTAATATCTGGCTTTTAGAAAATAGCTAGATAATACTAAGTAAAACAAGTCAGAGAAAGACAAATATGTATCACTGATACAAATTAATGTATTTACAAACCAAAAATAGACTCACAGACATAGAAAACAAATTTATGGTTACTACTTAATGGGAAATGAGAGGGAAGGGATAAAGTAGAGCTTGGGATTAATAGATATACACTACTATATACAAAATAAACAAAGACCTACTGCACAGCACAGGAAACTATATTTAACATCGTGTAATAACCTATAATGGAAAAGAATCTGAAAAGATATATTCATGTGTGTGCATGTTATGTATATTACGTAACTGAACTGCTTTGCTGTACACCTGAAACTAACATTGCAAATCAACTATACTTCAATTAAAAAAAAAACAGCTGGACCTTTACATCTGCTTCTGTGCTGAATCTGCTGTTATCACATATCATACAGCCTTTGAAACACTCCACTGTATATCACTTGTGAGATGAAAGTGAAATAAGCAAATAGCATCTTGCTATTATTAGGAAAGTAACTTTGACCTCACAGATACCTATGCAAAGGGTCTTGGGGACTCCAAGACCACACACTGCAAATCATTTTATTAGTACTTTTAGGTAAAGTTATACATTGTCTGGAATTTACTTTAAGATACTGGAGCAAAAGTTTACATAGTGGGAATATAGCAAAGAATGGCAGAATACTGATAACTGTTGAAGCTGGGAGGTAATTACATTAAGGTTCATAATACATTTCTCTGCTTTTATGTATCTTCGAAGTTTTCTGTAATTTTAAAGTTACTAGTATTTTACAGTCATTATTAATTTTCTACCCACTTTAATCACTATTATGTCCTCCTTTTCTCTGGATCCATTTTTCTACTTAATCCTTCAGCAGTTAGTTTTATGAGGGTCTTTGAATAATAAACTCTCAGTCCTTGATTATTTTAAACATCATTATATTCTAACTCTTAAGCAGGATTTTAACTGCATATAGAATACTTGGCTGCCAGTTCTTTTTTCTCATACCATATTACTACACGATCTTCTGGTATGTGTGTGGCTGATGAAAAGATTGTACATCTGTAACTTCTTTGAGAGCAATCTGACTTCTGTTAAAAGTTAAGATTATCTCTCCCCATAATTTCAACATACGGGTGGACTTATTTTTACCTTGCTTAAATTAATATTTGAAAAATTTTCATCTGTAAACTATCTCCAACACAAGAAGATTCTCAGCCACTGTCTTATCAAATATGGCTTCTCTTGTCATCCACTCTATTCTCTTTTTCTGAAACTCTTATGTTGATGACTCTCAATCTTTCAATTCTCTTAACCACCTGTTCATTATCTCTAAGCTATATTCTGGGTAAATGTCTTAGTACTCTACTATTCACTCATTTTTTCCTATGTCCAGCCTCCAGGTTCTTCTGTTTGTCTCCCCAAATTTTTCTATTTCATCTAGACAATGCTAATAAGCGTTGATTATGCTAAAGCCTTAACTGTGGATCACAACAATCTGTGGAAAATTCTTCAAGAGATGGTAATACCAGACCACCTGACCTGCCTCCTAAGAAACCTGCATGTAAGCCAAGAAGCCACAGTTAGAACTGGACATGGAACAGTAGACTGGTTCCAAATTGGGAAAGGAGTACGTCAAGGTTGTATATTGTCACTCTGCTTATTTAACTTATGTGCAGAGTACATCATGAGAAATGCTGTTCTGGATGGAACACAAGCTGGAATCAAGATTGCCAGGAGAAATATCAATAACCTCAGATACACAGATGACACCACCCTTATGGAAGAAAGTAAAGAAGAACTAAAGAGTCTCTTGATGAGAGTGAAAAAGCTGGCTTAAAACTCAACATTCAGAAAACTAAGATCACAGCATGGGGTCCCATCACTTCATGGCAAATAGATGGGGAAAACAATGGAAACAGTGACAGACTTTATTTTTTGGGCTCCAAAATCACTGCAGATGGTGACTACAGCCATGAAATTAAAAGACGCTTGCTCCTTTGAAGAAAAGTTATGACCAACCTAGACAATATATTAAATAGCAGAGACATTACTTTGCAAACAAAGGTCCATCTAGTCAAGGCTATGGTTTTTCCAATAGTCATGTATGGAAGTGAGAGCTGGACCATAAAAAGAAGGCTGAGTGCCGAAGAACTGATGCTTTGAACTGTGGTGTTGGAGAAGACTCTTTTGAGAGGCCCTTGGACTGCATGGAAATCAAACCAGTCAATCCTAAAGGAAATCAGTCCTGAATATTCATTGGAAGGATTGATGCTGAAGCTCCAATACTTTGGCCACCTGATGTGAAGAGCCAATTCATTAGAAAAGACCCTGATGCTGGGAAAGACTGAAGGCAGGAGGAGATGACAAAGGACAAGATGGTTGGATGGTATCACCTACTCAATGACATGAATTTGAGCAAGCTCTGGGAGATGGTGAAGGACAGGGAAGCCTAGTGTGCTGCAGTCCACGGGGTTGCAGGGTCTGACACGACTGAGCAACTTAACCACAAAGAACACATTCTACTTCAAGTAAAAAATAAAAAAGTACTATAAATTAAAACACTGATGTGTCATGGTCTGTAAGATAAACTCAAGATCTCAGAAATGTTAAAATGTTAAACATTATGTGCCTTAGAAACAATGAAATATGTTTCTCCTTTCTAGGATTACTGGCTTTTTCTTTTACATATCTACCTTCTGTGTTTCACAACCTTTTTCCTAAGATGCTAGAGCTTCCTTTATCTCACTGACATATTAGCTTTTCAGAATTTTAAATTATGTTTCTGCAGTTGGACATGAATTCATCTCTTAATTGTTGATTTTACAGGCTGTCATAGATTCTGCCTTCATCACTTACTTTGGAATTTTGGTTTCAGACTTACATTGAGTAAAATTCTTCTCTACGCATTACAACCCCATTTTTCCAAGTGTCTCTATCAAGTCCTTCTAGCTCTAGTGCAGACTTAGGTCTTTTATTGGCTTCAGATAGTACTGGATATCATAAACCTAGACACCCAGTTAATAGCTGAATGGTTCAGATTGGCTCAGAAATTGATTGTAAGACGGTGCTTGGGTCCTCCTATTTCCCAAGTCCTCTTCTCATCTATGATTTGTACAGCCTCATTTAAGCTGAACCTTAGACTAACAGACCTTCCCTGGTGGCTCTGAGGGTAAAGAATCCACCTGCAATGCAGGAGATGTGAGGGATGCAGGTTCAGTCCCTGAGTTGGGAAGACCCCTGGAGGAGGGCATGGCAACCAACTCCGTATTCCTGCTTGGAAAATCCCATGGACAGAGAAGCCTGGCAGGTTATAGTCCATGGGGTCAGACATGACTAAGCCACTTTCACTTTTAGAGTAACAGCCTGCAACTTTGTTTTTAGCTCACCGCTACAAAAAGGAAGCCTACTCCAGCCACTGGTTTTAAGCAATGAATTTGACTCTCAGCTTTTTCTCATGTGGGGTCTTTTTAACTGTACTAAATAGTATGAAAAGGCAGCAAAATGATATATAGCACCAGAAGATGAGCCCCCCAGGTTGGCAGGGATCCGATATGCTACTGAGCAAGAGCAGAGAAATGGCTCCAGAAAGAATGAAGACGCTGGGTCAAAATGGAAATGACACTGAAGTTGTGGATGTGTGTCTAGTGGTAAAAGTAAAGTCTAAAGCTGCAAAGAACAATACTGCATAAGAACCTGCAATATTACATGCATGAATCAAAGTAAACTGGATGTGGTCAAGCAGGAAATGGCAAGAGTGAACATCAAGATTTTAGGACTTTGTGAACTGAAATGGATGGGAATAGGTGAATTTAATTCTGATGACCACTGTATCAACCACTGTGGGCAAGAATTCCATAGAAGAAATGGAGTAGCCCTCACAGTGAATAGAGTCCAAAATCCATAGTTGGGTGCAATCTCAAAAACAACAGAATGATCTCAGTTCCTCTCCAAGTCAACATTACAGTAATCCAAGTCTATGCCCCAACCATGAATGCTGAAGAAAGCTGAAACTGAACGGTTCTGTGATGACCTACAAGACCTTTTAAAACTAACACCAAAAAAAGATGTCCTTTTCATCATAAGTGACTAATGCAAAAGTAGAAGTCAAGAGATACCTGGAATAACAGGCAAGTCTGTCCTTGGAGCACAAAATGAAACAGGGCAAAGGCTAACAGAGTTTTGTCAAGAGAACACACTGGTCATAGCAAACATCCCTCCTACAACAACACAAGACACAACTCAATACATGGACATCACCAGATGGTCAATACCGAAATCAGACTGATTCCATTCTCTGCAGCCGAAGATGGAGAAGCTCTATATAGTCAGTAAAAACAAGACCTAAAGCTGTGGTTCATATCATGAGCTCTTTATTGCAAAATTCAGGCTTAAACTGAAGAAAGTTGGGAAAACCACTAGACCATTCAGGTATGACCTAAAACAAATCCCTTATGATTATACAGTAGAGGTGATGAACAGATTCAAGGAATTAAATCTAGTAGATAAGAGTGCGTGAAGAACTATGGATGAGGATGGTAACAGTGTACAGGAGATGGTGATCAAAAACATTCCAAAGAAAAAGAAATGAAAGGAAGCAAAATTATTTTCTGAGGTGGCTTCACAAATAGTTAATAAGTGAAACGCAAAGGAGAAAGGGAAAGATATACTCAACTGAATACAGAATTCCAGAGACTAGCAAGAAGAAAGCCTTCCTCAGTGATCAGTGCAAATCGAAGAAAACAAGAGAATGGGAAAGACTAGTGATCTCAAGAAAACTGGGGATATGAAAGGAAAATTTCACACAAGGATGGGCACAATAAAGGACAGAAATGGCAAGGACCTAAAAGAAGAGATTAAAAAGAGGTGGCAAGAATACACAGAAGAATTGTACAAGAAAGGTCTTAATGACCCATATAACCATGATGGTGAGGTCACTCACCTAGAGTCAGACATCCTGGAGTGTCAAGTGCCTTAGGAAGCATTACTACAAACAAAGCTAGTGGAGGTGATGGAATCCCAGCTGGCCTATTTAAAATCCTAAAAGATGATGCTGTGAAAGTGCTGCACTCAGTATGTCAGCCAATTTGGAAGACTCAGTAGCAGCCACAGGACTGGAAAAGGTCAGTTTTCATTCCAATTCCAAAGAACGTTAATGTCAAAGAATGTTCAAACTACCATACAACTGCGTTCATTTCACATGTTAGTAAAGTTATGCTCAAAATCCTTCAAGTTAGGCTTCAGCAGTATGTGAATCGAAAACTTCTAGATGTACAAAGGTTTAGCAAAGGCAGAGGAACCAGAGATCAAATTGATAACATTCGTTGGACCAAAGAGAAAGCAAGAGAATTCCAGAAAAACATCTACATCTGCTTCACTAACTATGCCCAAGGCTTTGACGGTGTGGATCACACAAACTGTGGAAAATTCTTAGAGAGGAGTACCAAACCACCTTACCTGTCGCCTGAGAAATTTGTATGCAGGCCAAGAAGCAAGTTAAAATCAGACATGGAACAACGGACTGGTTCAAAACTGGCAAAGGAGTACATCAAGGCTGTATACTGACACCCTGCTTATTTAACTTATATGCAGAATACATCATGTGAAATATCCAGCTGGATGAATCAAAAGCTAGAATCAAGACTGCTGGGGAAAATACCAACAACCTCAGATATGCAGATACCATTCTAAAGGCAGAAAGTGAAGAAGAACTAAAGAGCCTCTTGATGAGGGTGAAAGAGGAGAGTGAAAAAGCTGGCTTAAAACTCAACATTCAAAAAACTAAGATCATGGCAGCCAGTCCCATCACTTCATGGCAAACAGATGGGGAAAAAGTAGAAACAGTGACAGATTATCTTTTCTTGGGCTCCTGAATCACTGTAGATGGGGACTGCAGCCATGAAATTCAAAGAGACTTGATCCTTGGAATAAAAGCTATGACAAACCTAGACAACATATTAGAAAGCAGAAATACCACTTAGACAAAAAATGTCGATCCATGGTTTTCTCAGTAGTCATGTACAGATGTGAGAGGTGGACCATAAAGAAAGCTGAGCACTCAAAAATCGATGCCTTTGAACTGTGGTGCTGGAGAAGACTCTTGAGAGTTCTGTGGACAGCAAGGAGATCAAACCAGTTAATCCTAAAGGAAATCAACCCTAAGGATTCATCGGAAGGACTGACGCCGAAGCACCAATACTTTGGCCACGTGATGTGAAGAGCAACTCATCAGAAAAGATCCTGATGCTGGCAAAGATCAAGAGTAGGAGGAGAAGGGGGCAGCAGAGGACGAAATGGTTGGATGGCATCACCAACTCAATGGACAGGAGTTTGAGCAAACTCTGGGAGATGGTAAAGGACAGGGAAGTCTGGTGTGCTGCAGTCCATGGGGTCGCAAAGAGTCAGACACGACTGAGCAACTAAACAACAGAAGATAATTAAACAGGATATAATTCCTGACATAAATACTTGATGGACATGTTCACTCTACCAAAAAATAATTAACCAAAAATTAAAGAGAAAAACTGTACAAGCAGTGCAGCTATGTGACAGTATTTTAAAATGTATATAACACTCAGTCTTAAAGGATAAGTCAAAATCTGACAGGACTCAAATCGGAGAAACTGGATTAGGCCTTGGCTTAATTTGGGAGACATTTTCTGACTGGGAAAGATGTTGGAAGGTAATTTCCAAAAGTAAATTCATCCTCTGTCTCTTCTCACTTAGTTTCACACACATAAAAAATGGCAGAGTAAAAATTAAATTTCAAAAACAGCATGCATTTCTCAGTGGGCAAGGAATAGAAATAAAAGGAGTGACTGGGGTTGCAGCATGGGGCCCACTGAGTTCTATGTTGCAAGGAAAATGGGGTTTGGTTTCTAAGGGGTAAAGAGCACTAAACATACCCCTCATGAGGAGGGGTCCTGAATCAGATTCACACCTTAAAACAGGTCAGAATAGAAGTCATTTCTGTTAAACAGGAGCTTAAAAAAAAAAAAAAAGATGATGATTAAATTCCAGAACCCTGGTTTAAAAAAAAAACAAACTGTGTGGTTTCCTTTATGTGGGAAATGTGTTTCATGGTTTCCATACTAAACAAAAATAAAATGCAAACAAATGGTATCAAGATTTAAGCAGTTCATCTGGCCATACTATGTTCTAACACTTTTTTTTAAACTGATTATTCACATAAGAAAACACGTCTTACAAGTTTTTTGTCAATTAAAAAGACAGTATACCAAGGAATAGTTTTATTATTAGATTATCCCCAAATTCCAATTTTTTGGTTTTTATTTTTAAATATGTTACAGTGTACTATGCAGCATTTTCATTATCATTCTCTTTAACTTTTGTTTTCTCATTCCTTTAAAATAGGGAGAAAATCCTAATTTAATGGGCTTCTGGAGTGCTTATTTTACTCTTCCTTGCCCAGCATTCAATAAACTAAATTATCATCTTAAAAATTCAATTTTGCATTTAATTCAAACAGTGTTGCTATTTTGATACTATTTTGGAAATAAATTACTGAGCACTTACTTCTTCGTATCCATCTAATTTCATGACCAATATAAATTCACAAAATCACAAATAAATTCTCTAGAGGTGTTCTAACACATACAGATCTCCATTTTAATTTTGTGGAAGCTTTAAAGACTGGTTTTAAAAACTATTTGTGTCTTCAGGAGTCTGTCATTCTACCAGTATTTTCAAACTTTTTGGTCTCAGGACTCCTTCTAAACTCTTAAATATTACTGAGGTCCCTAAAAAGCTTTTGTTCATTTATGATACATTTTTTTATATTTACTGTAGTAGAAATTAAAAGAGAAAATTTTAATGTTTCAATTCATTTGAAAACAATAAACCCATTACATGTTAACACAAATTACTGTTTTGTGAAAAACAACTATTTTCCCAAAACATATGTAGGAGTTAATGAAAGGCCATGTTTTATATTTTTGCAAATCTCCTTAATATCTAGGCTAAAAGAAGACAACTGGAGTTTTCATATTTTCTTCTGCAGTCTGCAGCAGTATGTGTTTTGGGCTGAAGCATATGAAGAATATCTGGTCTCACAAAGATACATGGATGGAAAAGGAAGAAGTAATCTTTTAAGTCTTTCAGCCAAATGTGCTTCTTTGATACTATACCAAATTTGACTAGTGACAGTTTTTTAAACATCAGCTGCAGTGTAGAATCTGAAAACATATTGATAAACTTTCCACGTGCTTATTGTTAGTCTATCTTACACCCACGCATGATTTGTAAGATAAGTTGTCATTTGAAAACCACTGATTCACTGAACTATCATAAAGATCTTGCAAATGTTGGCATATTTCATTACAATACAGTATTCAAAAAAATCCTATTTATTAATTTCACACTGTCCATCTCATCAGAAAAGAATGAAATTATTAATACATTATCAAGTTCATAGTACTAGATTCAAGTTTTCCTAAATTCTTATTTTCATTGGAAAGTCCAAATTTTATCATTGGAAGCAAATAGATTTTTTTCCTTTGAAGGACAGGCTCACTTATTTTTTCAGAAAATATCTGTCACTTAAATACATGAGTCACTCAATAATCAGTTTGTCAGTCTTTCAAGTATTGTGTTTCCTGAAAATAGCATCTAGCTCAGCTTGCAACTCACACGACTGCTCAAGTGAAAACAATATATATGTTTTTTAAAATATAATCATCTTATTTTGGAATGCAGCAGAAGTGCTTTATTACAGTACAGTTCCCATTTTATCACAAAGAATATTACAAAAACATGCAGCAGGAACTACAAACCAGAAACACAATGAGATACCACTTCACACCCATTGTCTAAAATCAAAAAGGAGGACAATGATGTGTTGGTGGCGGTGTAGAAAACTGGAACCCTTTTGTTGGTGAGAATGTAAAATGACAGTCACTTTGAAAAAACATTTTGGCAGTTCTTCAAAATGTTAAACATACAATCTAGCAAATCCACTCCTAAGTATATACCCAAAAGAAACAAACACATGTCCACATCCAAAAACTGTACAGAAATGTTCATAGCAGCATTCTCTCGATAGCTAAAAAATGGCAATGCTGTCAATCAATGGATAAGTGGACAAAATGTGGTATATCCCTACAATGGAATATTATTCAACCACAAAAAGGAAAAAAGTATTGGTAAAGACTACAACACAAATGAAGCCTGAAAATATGCAAACAGTCAAAAACAGAAAGCCATTTATTGTATGATTCTACTGATAAGATGTAATAGGCAAATCCAAAGAAACAGAAAAGTAGATTAGTGGTTGCTAGGGGATAAGGGAATGGGGGAATGTAGAGTGACTACTAATGGGTATAGAGGTTGGGGGTGGTGGTGAAAATGCTCTAAAATTATACACTGGTGATGGTTGGACAAGTCTCTCCCTATATTAGAAACCACTAAATTGCATACTTTAGTGACTTTTATAATATGTGAGTTATATTTCAATAAAGCTATTATTTTAAAAAGGACATGCAGCATTCAAGGGTTAAGATTTAGTGAAAATAACTCTTGATGTGTTCATCAAGGTTATTGTTCAGTGAAACTAGCATTTTTCATTAACTGCAAGTGGATGGTCATAAAGAAGACTGCTACTATTACAGTTTACCATCACAGCTTTGATTTGTGCTAAGATACAGCAGTTTTAGCAACTATCAGTGAAAATGTCAACACAACAAAAAAGGCAAGTAATTTTACTATTATTATGAAAAGCAGTTTGACATCAAGGACTTCTGAGAGGGTCTCAGGAATCCTCAGAGGTTCACAGACCACACTTTTGAGAATGCAGCTTTAAACCACAGCTTCAGAAGGCTCAAATGCAATTAAAGGCTTCCTAAGAACACATCGAGACTTCGTTGCTCAGTTGTGTCCAACTCTTTGCAACCCTATGCCTGTCAGGATCATCTGTCCGTGGGATTCTCCAGGCAAGAATACTGGAGTGGGTTGCCATTTCCTCCTCCAGGGGATCTTCCCAACCCAGGGATCAAACCCGGGTCTCCTAGATTGGCAGGTGGATTCTTTATCACTGAGTCACCTGGGAAACCCAATTTTCTGTGTATGTATCACAAATTTCTCTAAAGAAAGAGGATAATACCATTAATTCAATAAATTAAATCCAAGTTCCCAGCTTGAGTTTGAAAGGGTCAAAACAACAAAATAAAAGAGTGAAAGTAAGAATTTAGTGTACAACAAAACATTCAATAAAATACTAAGTAAATAACATTAATAAAGTAATGATTATACTATCTCTTTCAAAACTGTATCATTTCATTCTTATAAAACAAAGAGGACACTTCTGAAATTTCTATCCATACAATCAATAATAACATATCTAGCACAACTATGTTTACGACCTACTTCACACTTCTGAGAATAAATTATCACAGAATTGAAGAATTTTAGGTCTACAAGACCTACACATAGTTATGTAGTCCAACAAGCACATTTTACATGCTGAGAAAACTGAGTTTGTAGGAGCAAAAGTAACCTAGCCACAACCACAGAGCTAGCTAGTGAGTGAGACAGCATGAACCCTACCTACTCCCAGTACCACACTTTCACTATGCCAGTCTGATTGCCCAATCAAATAAAATGCATAAAACATAAAATTTACATCACACTTCAAAGACAGCCAAGACACCTTACCTGCCAAATAAAAATTCTGTGATGCTTGAGAGTACCGATCAGATGTTAAGAAAATACATAAAACGGAGTGACAAGAAACAACAAATGTAACTGGCATAACACAGAAATCAATCCTTGACTTACAAAAACTATCATCTTTCAATGAAGAACAATTCAGAACACGTTTTGATGTTGATTTTTTTATACAGACACAGGGAAATGTATCATCTTTAAAGATAGCCAGATTCTGATAAACACTTAGAGGAAAAAATTTCCCTACATATTAACATATCAGTGAACTTATCTATGGCATCACATGACTTAGAAGACTCACCTGCAGGACTGTCAGCATTCTCTCCTGGGTGTAGCTGTATACCAGTAGAATCTATAGAGTTTACTGTAACTGTCTGTAGATTTGGCAACTGACCAGTGCTTAGACTAACTGGAGTTGAAGTCAAGGCTCCACCTGCTGCAACTTGACCAAGCGTGAGTGTCTGAACAGGCGTCAAAGTTATCTGTTGGGCAGCAGTATTCTGTATTTGCAAATTCTGCAAGTTCTGAACCCCTTGTACTTGAAATGTTTGCCAAGTTATCTGTCCAGAAGGGGTCACTGTCTGTGCCTGAATTAAAAAGGTTCCAGGATTCAGCTGCAACTGAAGATTTTGCAAAGCCTGTTGTGATATATTCTGACCACTGGCTTGCACACCATGGATTGTCTGTGGTGTAATACCTTGCACAATTTGGGCTTGACTGGTTGGCTGCTGAGACTCTTGAAGTTGTAGATGTTGTACAACAGGCTGTGCTGTAGAAACCTGAATATTTTGAGCCTGTGTCTCTTCAGAAACAGGCGACTGGATATAATTTCCCTGAAGATCTGAAGAATGGACTTGCCCACTAGTAGTAGTCAAGCTATTTGTATTTTGTTGTAATATACCTGTACTATCTATAGTAACAGGCAACTGTGATGAAGAGGATGTTGGCACAAATAAATCTGTATCAGTATTAGTCTCATTAATATCAGGAGAAACCCGCTCACCAGTCCTTTCTGAATTGTCTGAACTATCCATAGCTTGTCCTGTGTTTATCAAATGTCCATCAGCATTAATGCCTGCAGTCATTGTCTGAGAACTGCCCGAGAGTCCCAAAGAATCTAGATCGACACTATTGATTGGTACAAAGGTAATATTTCCTGGAAGACCAAGAGGCACATTAGCAACTACTTGGGTTTGGCCAGGAAAAGATGAACCACCAATTGCAACTCCCTGAACCTGGACTTGACCAGTCTGTGGTATGAGATTCTGGATATTAGCAGGAGGTGTTCCAGAGGCAAGCAAGGTTTGATTAGAGCCAGGAATGATCTGAATTTGACCACTTTCTTGATTTATACCCCCATTATCTGAAGAGCCTGTGAAACCAATCTGAACCTGCTGACCATCTGATGACTGAATCTGTGGTATTACTTGATACTGAACATTGGACACTGTACCATTTGATGAATCTGATCCTGGTGCAACTGAAAATATTTGCTGATTCTGCAAATTCTGAAGGGGAAGGACATACTGCCCACTGGAAGTAGCAGCACTTGGAATCTGTACTAGATTGCCAGCTTCATCTTTTATAGTTGTAGGTGTGGCTGACAAAACCTCCCATCGGTTTGGTGCTCCTCCTAACTGTGCAGAAGCCAAATCACCTGTCTGGATGAAGAAAACAGAAAATGTTATGTGATATGTATTTGTGGTATATTTAATCCAATTCTCAAAAAACTTTAAAAACTGATAAAAACCCTTATCACCTGAAAATTCTCTCAGTAACACAACAGAGCTCAAATACAGAAGTACTGTATAAACTACGATAATCATCATTTTCTATTTTGCTAGTTATTGCTAAGATAAACCAGGATATTTGAGCAAGAAAAAAATTCAATTAGAATATTCTTTATTTTATGACTACAAACTGATTTTCCAATCCCTCATCTATGATCCCTCTGATGCTATATAGTTAAAAATAAAAGTAGAAATAGGTAGAAAAGATTATGAACGCCTCAAACCAAATATGCCTCAAACACGGAAGAGAGTTCAAAAAGTATAAAACCCACTAAAAACATTATCATTAAATCAGGTGCATCATATTTGTGTACAAAAAAGAAACATTATTAGAGCAGTGTCATCAGTTCCTAGAATCAGAAATAAGATTTGTATATTTTTGCTATCAACTTTAAATCAAACAATTAAAGCTACTCTTTAATGGCATGTAGTAAGGTACTCTGGAGTAAATACAAGATGTGGGTGATTCCTTTAGCGAGCCATCAAATTCTTTACTTTTGCATGAACTACTAAAAAAATATATGAGACCTTAAAAATGTTTAATGAGGAAAGATTATTGCCCTGTGACCACACTGCAAAGTCAGTCCATCTAAAAGGTTTTTCTAGACTCTAAAAGCTGGAGGAAATAGATTGTTACTTTACCTACTATTTCTCTTTAAGTTTGCAGTAGGATATTAAACATTATATTTTGCAATTCTGTTATCTGCTGGAATTTCAGGTATCATCTCCATTATGGATTAGACAAGACTAGAAAAATACCACTGTAGGAAAGTACAAAGCAATAAAACCCAACATATCAATGTGAAAGAGTAAATTTTTTAAGGGAATAATAACAAGTACCATGGTAGGGGCTTGTAAGATTATATAATCTATTGCTTACAACTATTCTATGAGGTAGTATGATTATCCCCATATCACAGATAACAAAACTGAGAGACAAAATCAGATAGCTGTCAAATATCAAATGTCCAACACAGGATTTAAAACTAAGTCAGTCTAACTCCAGAAGCCATGCCCTTAAATACTATACCATACCTGTCTCTCACTAAGGCCAAGGGTAAACACAGGGAATGAGACCTGTATGAATTGACCACCATCAAAATAATGCCACCCCTACCCCATTTCCTTCTAGATCTGTATGTGATTTCCTGTAACTCCACACATCACTAGACAATGAGAACATGAAGATATCTAAACCAAAATTCTCAATGTACAATCCATGCCTGAGGTGCAAAGGATCTCTGAATCCTCTAAATTAGCATATCAACTTTTTGAGAAAGTTCAATTGGAAGGATGGGGCTGGGGGGTCTGTGACCATTAAAAACAGGCGAAGACAAATAGTATTCTCTCAAAATGAACCATTCCACAAAATTTAATACAAATATTATAGAACCAGAGAAACTTTCGATTTTTTATAGAGACTCACTACCTAATTTTCATGTGCACACACAGTTGAAATGTATATTTCAATGAAGGAACCACAGTTTAATGACTCAATTCAAAATATTTGAGCATATCTGCCAAGATGAAATAACCATGAGTAAGCCCATGAGATACAATTTTTATCTTCAACTGATTCGCTATATATCCAACCAGACATACACATACATGTTACTACTATGTGAACGGTGGTGTACACTATGCATAGGATCAAAATACTTTGGGGAAATAGAAAAATGAAAAAAGACAAGACTTCACAGAAGAGATTTTTTAGGTAATTGTGAATAAAATTTAAGATTTCACTGCAGGCAGTGAGGAAGCAAAGATACACATTAAGGTATAGAAATAATTAACTCACAGACAAAAAGAAACTTTAAAAAAAAAAAAAAAAGGATAGTTTGGAGTTGAAGAGAGAATCCAGAAAAGACTCATATTCATAGAACAAAATAATGGGGAAGAGGACCAGACATTTTTATCAGGTCCTGTAGTAAATGGCTCCATAGATCATACTAAGGAGGTTAGACTTTATCCTACAGATAGTGAATGAAAACTATAAAAGCTTTTGAGGCGAGTGAGTGGTGCAATCAGATCTGTGTTTTATAAAAGTAAACTAAGACCTAGTGAAGGAGACTGAAAGGCTGAAGACAAAAAAGTCACAGAAACTGTGGGACCAAGTACAAATGTCCAGGCTTGAACTAGAATAATGATCTCTCTTTTAAACACAAACATTTAAACTTATCAAACTTAAATTGTTGAAATGAAGCAGTGGACATTAAAGTCATGTATCATTCTTCAAATTCTACCTGGTATAGAAATTACAAGTTTAAGTCATCATTCCCAGGATTAGAGTAACAATTTACATTTCATTTCAGTCTCTTGGCATTTTAAACTAAAGACATTCATACTGAAATCTAAAGTATAGTGTTTCAAATCCAACTCTTATTTTCTTAAGGTTATTCTTTGGGGAATCGAACTTGTATTTTTTCTGACCAGCATTATATATACCATCTTTCAACTTACATCAAAGAAGATACCTCATATACAACTTAATTTTACAATACTGTTAACCGTAGGTATCCACAGGGGATTGGTTCCAGGACCATATGGATACCAAAATCCCCATGCTCAATTCCCTTACATAAAGTGAGATGCAACAGGCAGACCTCCAAGGATTCAGAACCCACAAATACAGAGGGACAACTGTACTGGCATGTTGTCCCTTTTCTTCCTTAAAATTTATGGCATCTGAGTATCTCTTTTAACAAAATCTTTATAAGAACAGGTATTAAACCATCTGTGAACAGCTTTCTAGTTCAAGAAATTCCTTGAAAATAAATACAACTATTCAGATGACATACTACACAATCACCCCCTTCTCCAGAAGCTAAGTAAACTACAGTACTTTTCCCAACAACGCAGGCCATTAATCAAAGGGAAGTCCCCAAACCTAGGCTAAAATGATGTACTTGAACTTTTGAGTAAACCTAAGGTTAAAAAATATATAACAAATATTTATGAACACTGAAACAGAAAAATACTAGACTTTCACGATTTAAGCTAAGACAGCAAATGCTTAGAGGAAAGGAGTATATTGCACTAGGGAAGAAAAAGTTCAAAACTTGGTTCTAGCCCTAGCTATTCTATAATCACCTAGAATTATAGATGATTTAGATCAGGACTCAATTTCCTTATGGGAAAACTATTACCTTGCAGGGTCATAAGAGCCTAAAGAAAATGTTAAGGTTTATAAACTGTAGAGCACTAGTATAATCCTAAAGTATCCTTACAATGACTACCATTACGGGACAGATTTGAAAAACATCCAACTGTGCCTACCAGAAAGATCAATAAATATTTTTTAAGTAATTAAAAATATCTTATTTAAAAATTGCAAAGAAAATGATAGGAAAAAATGGGATCAATAAAACTGATCTTGAGATATTAGTGTCTTCAATGAAAAACTCTGTACCAGTTTTAAATCAACTCCACAAAAAAATATGCCCCAAATGTTTCAAAACTACAAAGCCTACAAAGATGATTTCTTTTAACAGAAATTTCATCAGTAGTATACTAGCAAAATAAATAAACTAGAACATTTGAGACCAAAAAAAAACTTGTAAGAATGTTTGATGTTAGGCTACTAGAAACAGTATAGACAGAGAGACATAAAAAACACATAACCCAGGCAAGAATTAGTATTTGGTTTGGGTTCAAGATAACCCTCCACATTAAGCTTATACACTAAGAGAAAAATCGTGTTTCTCTCAGTAATTCTAATATTCTACTGACAAAACACCAATTAACATGGACACTGGCATTATTTAAAACGTTGTAATTGAAGGTAGTCCAAGTTTCCCTCTGTATACAAACACATAATCATATAGTTGAAAAAAAAGACCACAACCAAGAGCAGCCCTGTGACATTACTACAGCAAATTCATTACAAGGGCATTCTCCACTGCAACCAGGCATAAAATGGGGGGACGGGGGAGAAGGGGGAAATACAAGAATTTATCTTTTCAGATAATAACTGTGTAAAGGAAAAAAGAACAAATTCATAACAACTTATTACATCTCATTTGGAAAGGATTAATAACCCCTCAGTTCCCACAAATGGCTTTACAAAAGCCAGAAATAGGCAAGAAAAGAATAACTGGAAACAAGTGTGAAGCTAAGGTGGAAAAAAAACAAGAAACATTCTAGGGCAAGTACTGAAGTTTCTTAAAATCTTCAAAGAGAACAGTAAAGAACATAGACTACAAATATAAAAACAATTACCCAATGAATTCCTTACAATGATAATGTAAGTCGTATCTGAAGTAAGAGTCAAAATAATTTTTATATAGTAAGTTATTATTCACTTTGTAGTTCACAAACATTTATGTAATAAATGAAACATTACAAATTAAACTAAAATTTAGGCAATGTCTTTCATAACACTTACTTATACAGATTAATACTTAAGTGCAAATGAGTAATTCACAGGTTCACACAAATGTAGACTGGATGAATTAATACCTCAAAGTTCTTCCATTTCTATTTCTTGATTTACTACTAAAACTAACTACACAACTTAATAATAAAACATAAAAATCTTGCCATCACATCAATTTTGAGAGTCTATGCTGTGGGACATTACAGGTGAGGCTGCTTTGTGATTAGACCTGTTCAGCACTATAATGAGGGTGCCAAAAATTCTTGGCCAGGATCCAGGATGAACACAAATCATAACAAATTCTAAACTGAAAATATGTAAAGCAAGTCTGTAGTTCAGTTGTTGGCTTTTCAGTGCCCCTTTAATCCTAAAATATCAAACTAGTATAAAGTTGCATTTAAAAAAGTTTTAAGTAGAATGCTGTATATTTCAACTTGATCTTAAACATAATACTACTATATGCAATGTGGTATCCTGAGTTGGATCCTAGAACAGAAAATGGAGTGATATCAGAACAAAGTCTATAGTTAATAACACTACCAATGTTAATTTTCTAGTTTTGACAAATGAATCACAGTTAGTTATATCAACATTAGAGGAAGCTGGGTGAAGGATAAAAGGTAATTTTCAGTTCTATCTTCGCAATTTTTCTGTAAATACAAAATAAACCCAAAATAAAACTTTTAGAGAGCACACCTACAAAAGCTCTCCGTAAACCTCTCATAATTCCTACTAGTTTGAAGAAAGTCACATTATCCAAGCACATTTTTAAAGTGGGGAAAACTCCTATGAAATCACTTAAATTCTCTCTTATCTACTGAGATGTCCATATCTACAATTCATTTTTGAACTGGGAAAATAATTTTCCCATTTGGTAAGGCAAACACGCTCAAGACAGTCATACTATTTTTTACTCAGTGAAAAATACTATGCACAAATACCAAACATACAAAGAAAAAGTGCTTACAGTGATTGTGGTTCATGTTAATCTGGCGGGAAATGTGATGTCAGTAGAGATTTGGTAGTTCAGAGGAGCTGAAGAGGCAGGGAAACAACTTCCCTACAAGTCTATGGCCACAGTAGGCTAAGGTTGGAGACAGTATCCTATTCCTCCAGTTAGACTCACATATACATGTATACATACATATATTCTACTCTTCACTTCCTCCTTCTCTCCTCCCCCAATCACTGTGCTGATACCTAAACTTGGTTAAGTTGCAGTTATAAAGTTTTTTGTTCTTATTTGAAAAACTTAAAAAGATAAGTAGACTTAAAAAGATAAGTAGACGCAATCTGCCTTGCAATTTTACTCATGTAGTGTTTTGCAACTTTTTTTTCCTTTGACACTGTGGGCCTAAAGGGACATAGTTCATAAAAGAGGTTTACCAGTTCATAAATTTGTTTGAAAGTAACAATGCATCTCACATACACAATTTTATGCCTTTACATTTCAACCTGGTTACAAAAGAACAAAACCTAAAATCATACTTTTAAGCCAGTAAATCTATTCACATCCCCCTACAGTGTAATTTCAAGCATTAAAATTACAAATACAATATTTAACAGTAATTATTCAACTGAACAACAACTTCACTTTTAATGTCTTGAAACACTAAGAATTTCCTGCAGACTACAAGAAACTTTTTCGTCTACAGTGACAATTCAAAATACTACAACACAGACCAATTCCTATAATCCACATTAAAAAAAAAAACAATAATGTAAGCGGTTTCAATTATTTTAATAAGTGAACACATCTACATGTTAAACTAATGTAACAACAAAGATTCAAACGAATGTAAACTTCACAATAATCTTTAAAAACTGTTTCTAGCTAGTTTGTATTAAGCCCTCCTCTAACACTGGCCAGCTCCTCCCTCTGCCCCAGACAAACTAAAAACCCAAAAAGAAGAATCCCACCACATTCCATCAGACTAGCAACCACAATAAATGAAAATATAGCTTTGTCAACCAAATTCAACTGTAAGCATGGTATGCATTAGCATTTATGTAAACATAATTCCTTACACGTACTTGTTTCTTCTTATTCAACTTTAAAAGCCAAAATATTATCTAAATAACTTCACCGATTCCAACGATCACTTAAACTCCATTTAAGAATAATTACTACAAATTTAAGTAGCCTGCAAAAACTAAAATAAGTAGCCTGCAAAAACTAAAATTCTATCATTTGGAATGGGCATTAAAAAAGCACTCAAAAGGTGTTCATTCCTGTATACAAGAGAGTAGTTCAAAGAGTAAACCTTCATTCCTTTAAAAAAAAAAAAAAAAGATTTAACATTTAAGTAAGATCTAGTAACTCCCAGCAGAAAAAGCTCCGAGTCCAAAAAACACTAGAAGCTAAAGACACTGGCTCTGTAGTTGATACTATCTATGGCCGATAGGCTGTGCTTGAAATTTTTGTAGCGTTCGGCGAAGGAGTTTTCAGCACTGATATGAATTTGCTCAAACATCCATTTTGGAGGCCTCTACCCCCACCCTCTCAGACTTCATTTTGTAGTGAATGTGGATGGAGGTGCTGCAGTGACAATTTAGAGAAAGCCTGGGCTGGCTTCTGATCCAAACCAAGCACTCCAAAGAGCAGGAAAGGGTGCCCCGGCCTCGCGGCCGTCCGTCTCGCGGGGAGGCCTGCAGGCGGGCGGGCGCGCCGCGGGCCCGGGATGGCGGGCGCTGGGCCTCGGCGGGGGCGGGCCGCGCGCGCGAGACTTACCGCTCCGGCGGCGGCGGCGGCGGCGGGGGCCCCGGCTGCGGCGGCCGCCTCCTCCTCGTCGTCGCCCGGCGATGGCGGCCCTATCTTGCTGCAGGTAGCGGCCAGCAGAGCGAGCGGTGACGGCTGAGTGTCCTACCCCCGATGGGCGGGTTCAGAGAGGGAGACAGGGGGAGGGGGTGGCGGTTAGGGCCGGGCCGCCGCTCGCACAGGAAGTGCGACTCTGGCCTCGCAGGCAGCGCCCGGGCGAGCGCCAGCCCGCGCTCTCCTCCTCCTCCTTCTCGACTCCGGCTCGCGCCCTCCCGCTCGCACGCACACCGGCCCCACCGTCCGCGGGAAGGCGGGCGGCGGACTGCGCGCCGGGCCTCCACCTTCCGCCCGGAACCCACCCCCGGGAGGGCGCACACTCTCTCACAAGCACGCACACACACACACACACACACACACTCAGTCTCTCACACAAAAAGGCGGCGGGCGGGGGAGCGCGGGCGGGGTCGGAGCGTTGGCGCCTCGGGCGGGCAGCTCCCGGGGCGGGGGGAGGGGAGGAGAGAGGCGCGGAGGGAGGGGAGAGGCGAGGGGAGGAGAAAGCGGCGCGAGGGGGGAGCCGGGCCGGGGCTCAGCCGCTCCTCACCTCCGCCGCTGCCGCCGCTGCCGCCGCCGCCGCCACCGCGCCGTTTCCGTGCTGCTGCTGCTGCTGCAGATACTCGCCGTGGCCGCCGCCGCCGCCGCTGTCCACGTCCAAGGCAGCCATTTCCTCTTGTTTCACGGGCTTTTCGGGAGCTGCAGGCACAGCGCGGGGGGGTGGGGGTGGGGAGGAAGGCGGGTGGAGGAGAGGGAGGGGGCCCGCGGGCCGAGGCGAAATTACTCCGAAAGCCCGGACCGAGTCCCCTTCCCCTCCCCCACCCGCCCCCCGGCGGCGGCGGCGGCGGCGGCTCCCTCCTCCCCTCCTGCTGCTGCCCCCGCCCGCCGCTGCCTGTAACCCTCCTCCTCCTCCTCTTTCCCTCCTCCTCCTCCTCCCCGCGCTGCCCCTGCCCCCTCTCCTCTCCTCTCCTCCCCTTTCCCTTCGCGCCGCTCGCTCTCACTCGCGCTCGCTCCTCTCGCACCGTCAGTCACTCACACGCCCGCCCGACCGCCGCCCGCGCCCGCACACAGGGGATGCGCTCCCGGCGCACCGGGCCGCCCGCCCCGGGCCCGGCGGGGACACTGCGTTGCTGGGGCTTGAAGGGTGGACGGTAGCTGGCGGGGAGGGGAGGGAGGCGGAGGGGATTGCGGCTTTCTGCCTCTCACAGACACTCGGTCGCACACAGGGGGCCGGGAGCCGGCGGCGGCAGCCCCCGGCTGGCTGTTGTCGGCGGCAGCGGCGGCGGCGGCAGCAGCAAGGGTTGCTCTCTCGGTTTTACGTACCGGTCATAGTGTGTTTAGGGCACCTCAGGCGGGGCTCCCCGCCGCCTTACACATGGTGAGGAGCGAAGGCGGCGGCGGCGGGAGAGGATGCGGGAAGCGGCGGCGGACACGGCCGGAGCGGTCCGGGGATTTTTTTTTCCTATTTTGATTGACTGTGCGGGAAACACAAAAGGTGGAGCCTCCAGCCCAAAAGGGGGGAAGAGGGTGACAGCCCGCCCGGAAGTTCCGCCCCTCTTCTCCGCGCTCATTTGCCATCACGGTCTTCGTCGCGAGCTCTCATTGGCCCAGACGCCCGTCCGTCACTCGGCCTGGCGGCACGCTTCCTGTTTGCCCCCCCGGGTGGAAGGGGAGAGACAATGAGCGGCCGTGGCGGCGTAGGTTCCCGAGAGCGGCCAAGGCTAGCCTGTTACCCCGCTGTGCCCGCCTCGTTCGTCGGCTGCCGCTGCCAGGGCGAAACGCAGGCCTCTTCCACCTCGTAGGCGCTTGGAGCACGCCCCGGCAAGCCGTGGGGGAGCTGAGCTGGGGAGGAGATCCCGTCCCCGAAGGCTCGGGCTCCACTCGGCTCTTCCTCCATCCTGGCAGTAGCCGGATCTCCCCAGGGCCTCTCGCTCTCCGAGCCGCCGGTTCCCTTCGCTGCCGGGAGGCCGCTGCCGCTCAGCCCCGGGGCTGCTGCTGCGGCCGCTGCTGCTACTGAGCAAACCAGGCCCGCCCCGCGAGCCCGGGGGGAGGGAGCTGGTATTGGGGGAGACACCCCCTCCGAGGCTGGAGGAGGATTTTCTCTCACACACATTCAGCTCTTAGATTCTGTCTGAGCCACCTCGTTCCCATCGCCCTTTGCCCCTGGTTTCCAAACTGTCTTCCACTTTTACGTACCCTGGAAGCAGGCATTTTAAACAGGAATCTCAATTCACCTCACAGATAGGAGAGCTTTCATTCTGGCCCGTGGCACCGAAACAGACAAGTATATTTCATTTAACATATAGTATATATATTCAAAAGGACAGAATCCTTAAAAAAAAAATTCAGTCACATAATCATTTTGTTGCACAAACATGTTATTTAATCGTCTTGGTAGCAAGTGAAATATCTGAAAAAGCCCAGCAGTAATTGCCAACATTTTAAAAATAGTGAATCTCAGTGAAGTATCTTTTTATCTTGGACCATTCATTGAAAATCTCGTTTCACTTACTGGCTAGGTTAACACACCTTTGCTCTTTGGCATCCATGATATCTTGATATCATCCTGGGTGGGAGAAATCCTCAGTTTTATCTGTGTGTTTTGCCAAGAGACATCCCTGCCTATTACACACTGAATCTAATGGCCAAGAAAGAGGTTGAGCTCAAAGAGGTGGATATGCTGTCCACAATACACTTTTTATTTGAACTCTGGCTCCAAAAATTAATGTTCCAATTGTGATTGTTTGGTAAATAAAGTTGTACTGGGGGCTGGAGTTGTAAAGTCCAAACACTTCAACAGGGTTTTGTGTGCACTGACAAGAATTTAAGAATACTTATATGAAAGACGGAGTTTCCGTCTCATTTCTTCTATTTCCATCTTCTGCTCATTGAATCAAAAACATGATTAATGGGCACTTAATTGTGCAAAAGATAGAATTCCCAGGGAATTGACTTAAAAACCACAAACAGGCAAAAACAAAGTTGATCTAACAGAATTTTGGGTCTCGTATATAAGTAGAAGAATCACATTTTAAAGCAAATGGTATAAACACTGTACCATTTTACACTTAAATTCTGAAGGAAAAGTGTTGTAGAATAAGCTGATAATTGAAAAAGAAAAAGGGGTGGGAAGCTTGAGGGAGTACAAGTGAAAACTAGTGGAGTGGGAGAGAGGGAGGGAAGTCACAGCATTGTCACTTTCTACTTAACATGGATGTACTGGATAGAGAATAGTTCTTTGCCTAGTAGAGATATTTCAGACATTTTCAGGTGCTTTTCTGGGAATGGGGATGTGGTTTATGAGTCTAAGCATACGACTTCCATGCCCCTTTCACAAAGCGTTAGTCTAGCCACCCATAGGAAGCAAAGTACTTGGCCACAGAAGTTCTGTTCGTTTCCTCACTGATACCAATTAACAAATGGAAATGAAAAAAAAATCATTTTCAAACATTTTTGAAATGTTTGGTCCATAGACCATTCTGACAGGATGCAGAAACATTTCATGTAATCTAATTGAAAAAACAGTAATAACCTACCAGAAGTAACTATTCTACTTTTATAACTGCAGTACTTTTAAGAGACACAACTACCAAAAGTATCACTACTACATAATCAGATTCAGAGGACCTGCTCAGACTGCACCGAAAAGAGTCACTGTCATGGAATATCTTAAGAAAGCTGGAAGTGAAGGTAGTCTCTGAAAAGAAAATGTTCTCTTAGCTATTTCAGTACTGTAGCCAAAACTTGAAATGAGGTTTGTGTTAATTAAAAGGTATTTTCTCTGTGGAAGATAGCCTCTCAATGGCACCCACTGTTATGTTACATAGGAACTCAGAAATTGCACTTGCTTTCAGGAAGGGATCACTGTGCTAGGTATTACTTATACTGTCTTCTTTCCAAAGATGATTGGAGGAACCCCTTGCTGGCCACTGTTTACATCACAGCAGGAGATCTGAATGTCACTTTATTTTCCCTTTTTCTCAATTTCCTCATTTTTTAAAATCTTACATGTGTTTTTATAAGTTAAATCCTTTGGAAACTGTGGTGAATGTCAAAGGGCCTCAAAGACTTCTATAGACCCACTGGCACGAACCCTTTCACCCATCTTCAGTGCCCTTTTTCTTTCCAAAGAGAAGAAGCCATTAAATAATACTTGATTCACATCTGCAAGAGCCTAGCCATTCTGTATTAAAAACAATGACAGCCTGGTTAACTGCATCACATCTAAAGGACTCCCCTTTCCTTCACAATCCCTACTACCTTGCTTTCCTTCTGAACATCTATTAAGTGAACAATATAAAATTACCAGTATTCACCCATTGTTGTCTAAAAAGGTGGCAGTTTTGTATAGTTGCACCTAAATCAATGTCTACTTAACATAACCTTTGTTCCTGTGATCCTGATCCACCTTTTACCTACCTCTGAATCTCTTTAACCTGTGCACACTGGATTTCAAGAATCTTCAACTTGTTCGCCTTAGGTAATCACTAACATATTTCAGGAATATTCTAGTTGAGATTGACTAGGTGTACTTAACCCCTTTCATATTTCATATCTTCCCTGCTTTCTCAAAAATACGCCTCAAAAGCTATATCCCTTGGAACTAACACTTTTGAGCTTTTGCTATGTGCCAACTCCTTTGCATCTTTAACCATCACAACCCTAAAAATCATGAGTATCATAAGTATCATGGGTTCATCATTCTATAGATGAGGAAACTGAGGCTAGCAAGGTTTTTAGACTTACTCAGTGTCATTTTCAAATAAAGAGCAGAGTGAGACTTTAAATCCACATGTCAGTCTCACAAATCAACATATCAAGTCTTAAATGATCAGCTTAAGAGACTTACCCATTATGTAAAAAATAAAGAGATGAGAAAAAATAAAACAATAAAGTAGATAAAAACAATACATATTTATAATGGAGATCATTTTTAAAGCAAATCTTAGAATGTGAACTACTTGTGTTAGGGGTCATATATTTTGAATGCTCTAACCAATACTGAACACGCTGTGGATGTTTAATTAATACTAAACCAAAAACTGTCAAGACTATTATCTTGTGGAAAAATGAATGATGAATTAAAAAATTACAATTAACCAATACATACTATATGATAAAATTTCTTTGACCTAATGATAGCTTACCTCTTTCAAGATCACCTTTTCCAACTGAGTTAGACCCTCATTTTCATTCAAGCTCCATACCAGTGATATCACTGTGGTGCAAAAGGACAGATATTTTTATAATTCATGAAATCCCATTCTCTATCCAGGCTATTGACATCCCTGGTATTCTAAATTTTCTAAATTATTTGCAACACTTCTAAAGTCATCTTCATGTCAGTTCAGGAAGCTTAGTCCACTGACATATTTCTAAGTTCTTGCAATTTTCGAAGAAAAGATGGATTTCAACCTTTTTAATGTTTAGTGTTTCAACCTTTTTAATAATGTGTGTTAGAAAAATATAAAGTACAGGGAAGTATCTTGTCAGTTATCTTAGGGTAATATAAAATGCTAGAAATTCTTTTGGTTGTACTTAGGAAACTTATGGGGTAGCTTTACTTAAAAATATACTTTAATAATACCGTACTTAAAACTAAATAAACCTGATGCTGTTAAAGTGAGTTGTCCCTCAATGATGAAGAGTCACTTTCGACATGAAGTGTAACATACTTTATTTCATGATTAAATCCCTATCTTATAATGGATTTTTTTTTTTTTTTTTTTTTTGGCCCACACCTCATGACTTGTGGAATCTTCTGGGCCATGACAGTGAAAGCACTGAGTCCTAACCACTAGACTGCCAAGGAATTCCCTTTTTCTATCCTTTAATCCTATAAACCAGACATATATACCAACTATTCTCAAAATAGGCAACCATGCCTAAGGCCTAGTTAGAGGAGATAAAAGAAAGGGGAAAAAATAAAGAATGGAATGGCAGAGAGCAAGTTGGATAGAATTTTTGAAAATATTGAAAATATTTAGAAAATATTGAAAAGTTTTTATTTTATAATACCTGCCACAAGGAATAGAATTTTTCTAATTAACCAAAAATGGCTGAAATACACCATGTCATTACTCCATTTCAATTCCAGAGGTAAAGTAAGAAAATGAAAGCAACTATACACACACAGACACACATTTATTATATATACAAATGCGTGTGTATATATATATGCATATATATACATTATAATTCATAGTGGTTAATAAATTATGGTATATTCATTAAATAACAAATTTAATAAAAAGAGATGATTCATCAAAGATAAATTTCAAAAATAATAATAAGTGAAAAAAGTTATAATAGGATAAACAGAATACCACAATTATCCAACATTTAAAAACACAACTTATATTCTATGCCTTATGTGGATACATGTGGAGAAGAACTATAAATCTTGCATGGGAATGATGAGTACTAAATTTTAAATGGTGATCCCCCTTGGCATGGAGAGGAGGATGGGATCTGAATGGATTTGCCAAGGTCTTTGTTTGTATTTGCAAGTTTTGCTTAAGCTAAGCTGAGTAGACTGTTTTATGATAGTGTTGTTTATTACTACCCTGTTTGCCAAAATATTTCATAATCATTATTTTAAACAAAAAAGAATAAATTAAAATACACGAGTGTATGGCAGAGGTAGTAAATCAGAATGGCCAGGCAGCTGATTGACGGAAGGGGCAGAGGCGAGGGAGAGAATGATTCATATATGACTAAGTCTTCCAGCTTTAGTAACTGGAAAGATGAGCTGGAATAAAGAACATAAAAAACTGAATGAGTATGGGATGAACAATCATGAGTTTGATTTTAGATGTTGAGTTGGAGGTTGGAGGTTGGAGTTTAGGTGTTGAGTTGGAGGTGCTAGCAGGATATCCATGAGATATCCAACAGCCTATTATGGACTTGAACCCATAGCTAAAAAGAGAAGCAAATGTAGGTCAGGGATTTGGGAGCCTATATAATAACAGAAAATGAATATATTGCCCTCTGTCCCCCCCATCCACCCCTCCTTCCTGGCACAGAGCTCGTAACATCTTGTGATTTCCCGAGTGATAAGGGCACTAGGAGCATCTTTTGCTCAAATATTTGGTCTTTTAGCCTGGATCTTGACACAGAGCTCCTAAATCCCTTGGAATTTCGTGGATGATAGGAGTATCTTTTGTTCTAGTGAGTAGACTGAGTGGGGCTCCTGGATGGGGCTGAGCATCATAGATAGTTTTATTGGAGAGCATTACAAAGATACAGAGAAATACTCATTTGAGAGAAAGTCAGAGGGCAGGTGACTTTTCAAGGGAGGAGAAAATTTAAGGAGGAAATGTTAACAGTGTCAAATGCTGAAAAAGAATGAGAATCAGGGTAGGGGCAATCCATGGATTTAGCAATAAGGAAGTCATTGGAATCTTTAAGATAGTATTTTGTTGACACCATCCATTATAGTAACCACTAATCACGCCTGACTAGCGAGCACTTGAAATGTGGCTATTGTGACCCAAGAAATGAGTTTTTTATTGTTTTTAATTAATTTAAATTAATGGGCCTCCCAGGTAGCATTAGTGGTAGAGCACCCACCTGCCAATGCAAGAGACAAAGAGGTGAGGGTTCAATCCCTGGATTGGGAAGATCCCCTGGAGTAGGAAATGGCAATCCACTCCAGTGATTCTTCCCTGGCAAATTCCATGGACAGAGGAGTCTGGAGGTCTGCAGTCCATGGGGCTCCAAAGAGTCAGACACACCTGAGCAGGAGCACACATAATTTAAATTTAGATGGCCACACCTGACTACTAACTACCACACTGTTAAGTGTACATTTAGGGTTTCTTTTCCTCCTTCCAGCCCCTAAGTGATGAATGTTACTCCAGACTTGGGTTTGGATTCCCTGAGCTTTTCTTTACAAACTCATCCCCAGGAAGCACCACCACTCCTGCAACTTCAGCCATCTCTAAATTCAATCCCAAATATCTGTATCGTCTCCTGTCCCCTGAGTTCCAGTTCCATTACATCAAGCACTGTCAGTTCCTCTGGAATGTCGCCCTTTAACCTCAAACTCAGAACGTTCAAAGCTAAACCCATAACTTTCTACAGAACCAGATCCCTTCTCCCTGTAACATTCCTGTCTCTGACAGCAATTTCCTCATCCTTTTCTCAGAGGTCCATACATGAAATTGCCTTGGACACATTTCTCTCTTTTCTTTCTCACTGGCAGCCAGTTCCAAGACGCTATCAAGTTTTCCTGCAGAATCTCCTTCAGCTACCCACTGAAACCACACAATTTATTGAGCTCTATTCCATAAAGAAGGCTGGGTGCCGAAGAATTGATGCTTTTGAACTGTGATGCTGGAGAAGACTCTTGAGAGTCCCTTGGACAGCAAGGAGATCAAACCAATCAATTCTATGGGAAATCAGTCCTGACTATTTACTGGAAGGACTGATGCTAAAGCTGAAGCTCCAATACTTTGGCCACCTGATGCAAGGAGCCGACTCACTGGAAAAGACCCTGATGCTGGGGAAAGATTCAAGGCAAATAGAGAAGAGAGTGGCGGAGGATGAGATGATTGGATAGCATCAATCCAACCGATTGAATGGATATGAACTTGCTCTAACTCCGGGAGATGACAAGGGACAGGGAGGCCTGGTGTGCTGCAGTCCATGGAGTCGCGAGGAATCAGACAGAACACAGCGACTGAACAACAACAAATTCCATAAGGTAGTGTATAGCCCCTACCTCCAAGCAGCAGATAATCCATTTATGAGAAGAAAGATAAACATACACACATTCAGATAAAATAGAAGAGAAATAACAAAGTCTAAAGTTGGCTACATGCATTGATAAGGGAGTATCTTCCAAATTCAGAAATCATTGAGGGTTAGTTGCCTCCTTCGGAAAGAAATCAGAGCATGCTTTTCCCTGTCTGGACTTCTGTAGCTCTAGATAGTATTCCAGACTTTCCGGCTCCCACTCCCAAATTAACCTTCCATTGCCTCAAAAATGTTAGTGATTCCCATTATCTACCATATACAAGGGTCTCTCTCAAAACCCTTTACTGCCCTATATGAAATCGCTCTGTGCTGTGTGTTAAGTTGCTCAGTCGTATCCAAGTCTGTGTGACCCCATGAACTATAGCCCACCAGGCTTTTCTGTCCATGGGATTCTCCATGCCAGAATACTGGAGTAATTGCATGCCCTCCTCTAGGAGATCTTCCCAATGCAGGGATTGAACCCATGTCTCATATGTCTTCTGCATTAGCAGATGGGTTCTTTACCACTAGTACCACCTGGGAAGCCCAAAAATATTGTATGAAGTAGTTTGCATGGGGGATTTCTTGCATCGTAGCACTTCAAACCAAATCTGAGACAGAAGAAGAGACCAAGAGAGAGAGAATATGGAGAATACCAACCTTCTGTTTCCTTTCCTATGTTAATCACTCTGTCATGTCCAACTCTTTGTGATTCCATGGACTGTAGCCCACCAGGCTTCTCTGTCCTTGGAATTCTCCAGACAAGAATACTGAAGTGGTTAACCATTCCATTCTCCAGGGAATCTTCCTGATGCAAGGATTAAACCCGGGTCTCCTGCGTTGCAGGCAGATTCTTTACCATCTGAGCCATCGGGGAAGCCTGAACCTTTATCACCAGGCTTGTTGTGCCCTCTCGCCTGTATTCTTGAAAATTCTAAAAAGCCTTTAAGCCTCAGTTCAAGCCTTAACCTTGTTTCCGTAAAGGCACTGCTTCCAGCAATTAGTAATTCCCTCACTTTTAACTGTCTGTGTGCCCTTAATATTACACTTAATTCACAACCATATTGTCATCACTGTTGAAATCCTACACATTTTGTGCCCAAGCATGATATCTCACCCTTCTTCTGTGACTTGTAAGCAGTGATTCTCAAGGAAGGAGAGCGTATAGTTTGAAAACAGCTCTTCATTTGTTCCACTGGAACTTTTGATTTTTTAAGGTATGACATTAACTTATTTGAATTTCAGATATTAAAAGAAAATGCTAGGGCTTCCCTGGTGGCTCAGTGGTAAAGACTCTGCCTCCCAATGCAGGAGATGAGTTTGATCCCTGGTGGGGGAAGATTCCACGTGCCTTGGAGCAACTAAGTCAGTGCTCCACAACTATTGAACCTGTGCTCTAGAGCCCAGGAACCACAACTACTGAGCTGATATGCTCTAGAGTCTGCTCAGACAGTAAAGCGTCTGTCTGCAATGCAGGAAATATGGGTTCGATCCCTGGGTTGAGAAGGTCCCCTGAAGAAGGGAATGGCAACCCACTCCAGTACTCTTGCCTGGAAAATCCCATGGACGAAGGAGCCTGGTAGGCTACGGTCCATGCGGGTCGCAAATGAGTCGGACATGACTGAGTGACTTCACTGTGCTCTGCAGCAGGAGAGGCCACTGCAATAAGTCTACACATCACAACCAGAGAGTTGTGCAACTAGAGAAAAGCTCATGCAGCAATGAAGACCCAGCACAGACAAAAATAAACAAATAAATAAAGGTGTAACCAAAAAAGAACAAGAGAGAAAATGCTAGATTTTTAAAAACTTTTTATTTTGTATTGGAGTAAGCTAATTAACAATGTGATAGTTTCAGGTAAACAGCAGAGCAACTCAGTCATCCATATATATGTACCAATCTCTTAGAAAAGTTTAGATTTTTACACTTTATCAAAAGAGACATATTTAAGTACAAGAAATAATTATATTTGTTGTGCAAAGAGAAGATAATCAACAAACATCTGTTGAATCACTCATTGATTTCAATACACCACGAATTTGGATTCTGTTACGGTGAAAGTTTCAGACATCTTATTTTGATGGAGAAACTGTTAAGAATATGACCTGCTGATTGTAAAGAGATCACAAAACTAGTATTGATCAGCTGAACAAATCATCAAAAATTTGTAAGGAAATCTTTAAATATTTTTATTATATACCACTTGATGTATATAAAATATGTACAATGTATATGTAAGTTATAAAGCATAATAAATAAATAAAGTGGCTCTACAACCTAATTTAATATATTTTCTGGTATTGATGTACCCAGAATGCAAGTGATCTATCATCCCTGACAGCAAGTGTCATTATTATTTTTTTTTTTTGGCCCCACCTCACATCTTGTGGAACCTTAGTTCCTGGGCCAGGGACTGAACCCAGGCCCTTGGCAGTGAGAACTCAGAGTCCTAACCACTGGACTGCCAGGGAATTCCCAAAGCATCATTATTTTTCCTCTAATTATACATATTTCAGTGAGTTATTTTCTTAGTCTACTATACTAAAGACAGAATGTTTTTACTTAAAATACTAATATTTAAATTCAGTAGTCAATATTCCTTTCTTACTTATAGCATTTGAATTATTTTATTTATAGCATGTGTATTTACTTACCTAGTGAGTTTTCACTCTTTTACTCTACTTGAACATTGTGATTTCATATTATTGTGAGATAATCTTTCTACTTCATATTTCCTCCACCCTGAACTGAATAAGCCACTTATCTGCTTATGTTCCTAGTCTACTCAAGTCATTTCATTCCTGTTTTGTATCAACGGTCCCTCCCTCTGGTTTTGTATAACAAGCTTACTGCCTGTTCCTTCTAAGTCACTGACAAATAAAATGAATAAAATTGGTCTTAATATTGATCCCTAGAGCTTTGTAATCCATCCATTCCAAACTATTCCACACTTTGATATCAAAGTCAATGTGTAATCTACTTAAGTAGTTCATCCCCATACCGCACTTTAACTTCTAGATTAGTTGTTTCTATAGTATTCTATGTATGATCCCAAATAATTGGTTCATGGCTTCCCTGAGCTGCTATTTGTCGTTAGACCCAGAGATTATTTCACATAACAGTGGCAGATAAGATGTGAATTCATGCTGACTTTTTAAATTAAATCATAACTTTCTGATACTTTCAATCATTTTTCCTACAGAATTTACCTATGTCTTGTCCTCCATGAAATTTAAGCTTAATAATTCTAAACCTGTACTCAAGAGAAAAGGGGTATTAAAGAAATGAGCAAAACTTTAATGGAGATTTTATTTATTATAACTGGCATAGACATAGTCTATCAGTATTTCAAGTCACCTTTATCTTTATTGATGAAATCAAACATCTGTGAAGAATCAAGAAGATAGTATCTGAATTACAATTGTAAAAAACCTAGTAGTCAAAAATTCATGTACTTATGCTTTAGAAGGACGTCTCACTATGTGCTCAGTCACTCAGTTGACTCTTTGCAGCCCCATGAACTGCAGCCTTCTAGGCTTCTTGGTTCATGGAATTTTCCAGGCAAGTATACTGGGGTGGGCTGCCATTTCCTTCTCCAGGGGATCTTCCCGACTCAGAGACTGAACCCAGGGCTCCCACATTGGCAGGTGCATTCTTTTCACCACCATGCCAGTTATGCTTTGATTAAAAAAAAAAAAATACTGATTCTGAATTATTGGAATTTCCTGTCATAAAAATACTAAAAAATGAACTTCAAAAACATAAATAAAAAATAAAAAGCTGATTATGTGTGTGTGTGTGTGTGTGTGTGTTTGCTGCACTGAGTCTTAATTGTGGCACATGAATCTTCATTGCCAAGTGCAGCACCTAATTCCCTGACCAGGGATGGAACCCAGGCCCCAGCATTGGGAGCACAGAAGTCTTTAATCACTGGACCACCAGGGAAGTCCCTACCTTGATTTTTAAATGAGAAGGAAAAAAGTAAGAATCTTCACTTTAAAAAAATCTAGTAGGAAAAAAAAATCTAGTAGAATACTGAGAGTGGAAGATTCTATAAGAACAGCATAGGGACCCATGCATAGAGAGGTTTAAGCAATCATGGAAACTTTTTTGAGCAGGAGATGAGAGCATGTGAACAAAGGCTTAGAAATGAATATTTTGAAAGTACGTAAAATCCAGGGATAAAGCAATGGAATGGAAAGAAGTACAAACTTTTTAAAGCTTATTTAATGTATGCTAAAAGTGAATGCACAAAAAGGCCAACTAAATAACCACACAAAATACCCTGCAAACAAATATCTCTGAAAACATAAACAGCAAGATAATAAAAAGACAAGCAGTGTATATTTCATTTATGGAAAGTCCCTCTCCAAGACAAACCAGGGTGGTTAGTTACCCTACAGTGTTAACATCTTATATGACCATGGTATATTTGCCAAAACTTAGAAACCAACATTGGTGAGTTATTTCCAACTAAACTCCAGACTTTATTTGGATTTCACCTGTATGTCCTCTAATGTTCTTCTGTTCCAGGATATAACTCAAGACACCACGCAGTGTTTGCTGTCCTGTCTTCATGTCCTCTGGCCCATGACGGTTTCTCAGTCTTCCCTTGCTTCTCACAACCTTGACTCTTTTGAGGAGTAATTGTATGCCATAGAAGGTTGCCCTCAATTTGGGTTTGTCTGATGTTTTTCTCGTGTGTAGGCTGGTGTAATGGGCTTTGGGGCCCTACTTTATTTTTAAACTCTGCAAATGTCAGTGCTCATTTTCATGGTTGCATTAGTCATTGTGGACTTTAATTTCCTCAGAACATCATTTTAATTTTTAAAAAGGGATTAAATCACTTGTTTTAGTTCTAGAGAGAGTTCTCACATTACAATTTCACAAAGAGAAAAATCAAATTGCTTCAAATTAAAAAAATTCTTATTTAAAATTGGAAAATGACAGAGCTCATTGCTCAAGTTACCTTTGAAGCTATAAGACTTCTTCCACTGGCACCATCCTCAGAGGGTAAAAATATGTCACCATTTGACAAAATAAATAATGCCATGAAGGTTTATTTTTCTGTTTATGGAAAGAAAATATATTCTCTGTAGAAAATTTATAAAACAGAGATGATGACAAGAAAGAAAAATTAATTACAATTCTACTATCTTAGAAAAATAACTGGTTATAACTGTTAAATTTCTTTTATATTCTTTTAGTCTATTCATCAGATTTTCTTTTGTAAAACTGCATTACAGTTACATGCTAATTTTAGTTAACTTAAAATTTGATATATTATGAATATCCTTTTATACAATTAAATACCTAAGACATCATTTTTAATACATGCATATTTCATAGTATGGATATATTATTTAACATCCTTGTAGGTAAATAGTTACACAGATCTCTGGTAATTTCCTAAAGATTAATTCCTTTTTCATTTTTGACTGTACCATATGGCCTGTGGAATTTTAGTTTCCTGACCAGGGATAGAACTCATGTCTTTGGAAGTGCAGAATCCTATTCCCTGGACTATCAGGGAATTCCCTAAAGTTAAATGCCTTTAAGTGGATCTACTATACTAAAGGGTACATACATTTTTAAGTTTTCTGATATACACTGCCACATTGCCCTCCAATTTATATACTCACTAGCTACTCATAAAAGTACCCATTTCTCCACACTCACCAACGCAGTTTTTATTTTTAATTCTTGCCAATCTGATAATAAAAAATATGGCCTTTTTGTTTAAGTTGCATTTCTTTGATTACTAGGCAGGGTGAGCATTTTCATACAGTTAGTACCATTTGTATTTCATATACTGTGCATTTTTATGCTATTATACCTTTGATCAAGATATTCACCGTTTTCGTCTTGATTTGAAAGTGCGTTTTTCAGAGGAAGGGGGAAACACCTTGATGCACAGCTTGCAGAATCTTGGTTCCCTAACCAGGAACAAAACCTGTGCTCCCTGCAGTGAAGGCAGGGAGTCCTAACCACTGGACCACCAGGGAATTCCTGAAAGGGCACTTTCAAATGACCTTAAACTTCTCTTACATGTGTTTCAAACATACTTTTCCCAGTTTTTAATTTGTCTCTTAATTTTGATATTCAGAGGTGTGAAATGTTCTCATTTGTTTCCTGCCTTTGGTAGGTGTTTTTGGTGTGGGGTTTGGTTTTGGTCTGTTTTTATATTGAACTCAGTCCTGAATCCTGCTTGTCCCTACTCAGGGCACCCCAGGTGAGTCTAGGCATCCTGTCGTGCAGCAGTTTCAGCACAGGTTGACACGTTCTCCTTCCTAATAAGGCAATGCCCTGAGTCCTCAGAACCCCAAGTTTTAGGAGAGAAAAAAGAAAGAAAGAAATGAAAGCAAATTCAAAAGCACACTGCCCTGAAAACTGCCAAATTCAGGCTGCCACCAACCTCCAAGGAAATAAATTCCAAGGATAGTAATAACCCTCAGAAAAATAAAAAGCCTACCTCTTAAGACAATTCAGCTCCCAAGCCTCAAATTTATCTGTTTCAGTAGCTTTCGTGCTGTGTGGAGTAGGGCTTCCCAGACCACTGTTTGTGAGCACCCCTGCCTTCAAACCCTTCCCTGGGGCTCCTGGCTCCTACAGAGAGAGGAGAGCTTGGGCTCTGAAGTCAGATTCAGGAAGGCCAGGAGTTCTCTTCCTGTTTCCCCTTCCCCTTGCCAAAGGGGGACATGACAATTTCAAGGCAGATGTCAGAACTGAAAGTTATTAGAAAGAACTGGAAAGATTCAAAAGACTTCTTCTCCCTCTGCCTTTAAAAAAAAAAGAAAGTAAACATTTAACACAGCAAAGTTTTACATAAATTTAAGCCAAGAAAAACTAATAGAAAAGAAAAACAGGGGAGGAAGGTGGGAGTGGGGTACAGGAGGGAGGGGACCCATGTATACCTACGGCCAATTCATATTGATGTACGGCAAAAACCATCACAATATTGTTAAGTAAATATCCTCCAATTAAAATAAATAAAAAAAAATTTTTTTAAAGAAAAGAAAAACATAAGGCAAGAAGAATTCTTGGTTCACAGACAGTAGATGTTGTCGCTTTTGTGTTGTGGATCAAGGAACCTGCTCAAGGCCTGCTCGTCACACATCTCCCAGAACATCTCCCTACCACAAACTCACCATAAATGGTTCCTTTCTGAAGTGCCTGACCTGATACCCAGACAGAGTGGGTGTTTATGAATAACTGTTAGAAATTCTTGGGAAGTACTGGAGTATTGATGGAGAAGGAAATGGCAGCCCACTCCAGTATTCTTGCTTGGAGAATCACACGGACAGAGGAACCTGGCGGGCTGCAGTCCATGGGGTCACAAATAGTTGGACACAACTGAAGTAACTTAGCAGCAGCAGCGCTGGAGGATATGAACTAGGTGTTCATCTTCAGAAATACAGATTGCCCTTCAGAACATAAAGGAGTACCGCTATAACCCCAGGGTACAGTTCTCCCTGATTTGGCATTTCCAGTTGAGAAGGGGATCTGATGGGGTAAGAGACCATACAGCTTTGATTAAAGTGGGAGTAGCAACTGGGAGAGAGGATTGCCTTCTCCTAGAGTAAGAAACACATGCTTACTCTGCACATCCAGTAATCTAGACTTGGTCCTGAGGGAGATACCACACTGACGTTCAATGGCCTTCAAAATAGGAGAAGGGAGGCGGTTTTCACCCCAACCTACTCATGACTCCCAGAAGCCCAGTCTAATTCCAGAGCTGCAGATCAGAACAACTCAACATCCTAGGTCACATCCCTGATTCTAAAAGGCTCCAGCCCAGCTCCCACTCAAGGAAGTTGTGATAGAGAATTATTTTTAACACTTGCAAACTGCCTGCTTTCTAGAGTTTCCTTGTTGGTGACCTTACTTTGCTGTCTGACTTCAATATTAACACAGCATGTAAGGTGAGTGGAGGGATGTCCCAGCTCAAGCTTAAGCTGGGCTCACAGCCAAGGTTCAGATTTGTCTGAGCAGGTCTGATGGGTTTGCCAGGCAGGAATCTCTCAGCACCAGGGATGCAGGAGGCTCATACATAATAACATCCTAAGGCAGTGGGTGTGGAAGGACACATCAGGGGTATCAGAATCACCAGGGAAAAGTTAAAAAAATATGTGCACCCTGCACAAATGCATTCCCCATTCTGATTGTGTGTGCACACGCATGTGTGTGTAGACACATAGGTATACATTAGCAAGGAGCACTGCTTCGGTGTCAAGATTGGCCCCCAAGATTGGTTCTCTGGAGGACTCCAGAGAACACACTATGACTTCTGTACGTGAGAGCTGCTCCCAGCGTGCTAACAGTCAGACCTTGCTATGTAGCTCTGAATTCCGATGGCTTCCACACTTAAGGGACTCTCTACATCAGGAATCCTTAAACAGGAGACCACGGACTCCTGGGAGTCCAAGAAGGCTGCAAGGGTCCACGAAGTCTTGAAAACTGTGTGCAACTCACTGGGTATATATGTTTATTTCTCTGGAAATAGGTTTCATAACTTTCTCAGATGCTGAAAAGAGGATATGATTCTCAAATAGTTCAGAACTGGCAAGGCCCAAAAAAAAAAATCAGGGCAAGAAGATTGGGTAAGGTTTAGAAAACCACTATAATAGATGTGGACCAAAGCCAGAAAAATACTGTTTTTTCAGTTGTCAGTTGCAATGACTTATTTTCACCTTGAGGCATCAGTGACCTGGTGAAACCTTGAAAATATGAAATCCCACCTGTGCTTCCAGCCTACCTCAAATGTCTCCACCTCCTCTTTAACCAAAAAGTATTGCTTCCTTGCCTAAGCCTTGTTAGTGTACCTCTTGAAACACTGAACGCTTTCCCCCTCGTATTTTAGACAGGCATGTGTACACATCATGTCTCCTCTACAAGGTACAAGCTTTGAGAGTAGGAATTGTGTCATACCCATTTTCTTTCCGTTACTGTGTCCAACATAGCATATTTACTTAGTTATTACTGGAGGCAGGAATGAACAGATCACAAGTCTATCCTATATGCCAGACTTTTTTCCTCTCTCTACTAAAAGCAACAAACCCTATTTTCTTGTAAATTATGCATTTTGAATGTATTCAAGCATTCAATGTATTGTCATAGTTAATTGATTTGCTTTTTTACACCTTATCCAACATTTACCTGCTTTATCTGTTTACTTGGTAGTAAATTGCTTAAAGGGCAAGGATCATGTGTAACTCAAACTAGATAAACCCACATGCCTCTTAGGAAGAATGCATGGGGCTAATGAAAGAGTTCAGTGCCCTGGCCAGCACACCCAAGAGGAAATCTTTCATCAGAAGACATGGACTCAGAGGGAACAGAGGTTGATAGAAAAGAAAAAAAGCAACTATTAACAGAAACTAAGGAGAAGAGCAAAATCATCAAGTTGTGGAACTGAATTCTAAAGAGGAGATAAACCAAAGAGAACAGCCTGAACCTGCATAAGGAAGAGGAGTGTGAACCAGAAACAGCCCGGCCTCAGAGGAGGCGTGGCTGGCCTACAGCTCAGCATTTTGGCCCTGGCTGCAGGCAGGTTTTTTAAGAGCTACCAGGTTTTTCCTAGCCCTGTTACCCTATTTCGATTATTCCCTATTCGTGTCAGGCTTTTCTTGTGTTCAAAAAACCCTGACTTTTTATATGCTATTATATGTGCAATGATGTTAATGAAATTGTTTTACAAAGTTAACTCTGTTTGCAGAGTGGAACACAAGGCAAGCAGAGAATTTCTCAACTTCTCTGAGCCCATCCCTGATTATCAGAGCAAGGCACATGCGAAGACAAAGCAGCTCTCTCCTCTTTTTCTCCTCTTCGACCTCAGTTTAATATTTACTTACAAACATATCCACCCACAGGTTACCACACCCTTAGTTCTCCACAGTCAAGTCTGGAGGGTTGTGTGGTCTTATTGACCATTTCAGTTTAATGACTGAATTGTACAGTATGATGACTCTGGGGAAGTTTATTCATTGATGATGGGCAGAGCCAAAAATGTCAGACCAACCATTGTACAGACAAGGGTCACACCAAAGAAAGTGCAAGTAGAAGGAGAAAAGGCCAAGCCACTTAGTATCTATGTGGACAGTAGCTTAGCTAGTGAGTCATAATTATCCAGAGACCAGCCTTAGGGCACAGGGGGCATTTTGGGGGTGAATGCAGTTATGTAAGTTAGATATTCTCACATTGTTTATTTAACTTATCACAACGTTGAAGTATTCACTCATCATTCAACAGCATGTATTGAGTGCCTAGGTGCGAGATTCATCACAAAACAGAACAAAAATCCCTGCTGCCCTGCTGAAGTTCATGTTCCAGCAGCAAAGAGTGCCATCATCTGTCAATCCTTGTGCTAGGTTTGCATATTCTCTAGGTCTGAACTCTCAGGGGTCCTCATCTTGCTTGTCTCCATTATCTGCATCTCTGGGCCCCAGATGAGTTTGCATTCAGCTCCCTAATTCTTTAGAAAAGCAGGGTCTCTACATTTCTGGGTCCCAAGTACAAGTCGACCCTCTCTCGTACGCATGTTTAAATATGACATTTTCCTCACCACCTCAGCCTGGCCATTGGAAATCTGTGACTACTGAGAGAGACTTCCAGGACAAAGGCTGGGGAAAATATGGCAGATATGGATATTTGAACCTATGTACTTCTCAGATGAGGAAATTGAGATGGAGAAAGGTAAAGCGACTTGCCAGCATCACCCATGGGGACCTGGTCCTATCCCCTGGCTCCTTCCTCCCTGCCTAGTGCTTTTCTATCATATGATAAATAACACAATCCTTGGAATCAAACATCACCCCAAACAGGATGAAAACAAGGCCTAGGAACTGGAGCTGGGTGTCGGTCCTGAAAGCTAATGAATCTATTGGCCAGACTATTGCTAAGTTAGAATTTTTAAATCTGTGTTGCATAAACTAATCCATGTATGTGTTTTCATAACTGCTTTCTCAGTTTGCTAAGATGAGCCAATTTTGAAAGGGTCCAATGTTGTCACAGCTGGGCTGGACTCCACTAAGAGGAAAGAGAATTTTTCTAGAACTCATTCAATATTAGGATAAGGAAAAACAGTTGCTTGAGCCAGCAAACCTGACAAATATGGGAGACAGGGAGCTGAAGCCATGGGAAGCTTGAGCGTCCTAACTCACCGAGATTTTCTTTTAAAGAACTCTCACAAAATTTAAAATTTTAATAAGAAATCATATGATGCAAGATACATATACATAATTCATGAGCTTTTAGCAATCATTACCAAACTCATCAGTTAGCAGTTAAGGAAGAACATGGGGTTGGGATAAGAAGTCTTATATTCTTCACATGCCAGTTTTATGACTTGGGACAAAATCCTTAACTTTCCTAAGCCTTGGCCTCTCTGCTCATAAACTAGAGAGAGTAAAACCTACCTGGTGGCTCAGTGGTAAAGAATCCACTTGCCAGTGCGGGAGACACGGGTTCAATCCAGTGTCAGGAAGATCCCCTGGAGAAGGAAATGGCAACCCACTCCAGTATTCTTGCCTGGAAAATCCCATGGACAGAGGAGCCTGGTGGGTTATAGTCCAGGGTTCGCAAAAAGTGAGACACAACTTAGTGACTAAACAACAACAGAAAACAACAACATCTTCCTTCCTCTCTACATTGTGAAAATTAAATAAGCAAGCATGTGAATATGCTTTATAAACTGTAAATAACTATAAGATTTTATTATCAATGAACATTCAACTTGAAAACTCTCCTAATTAAACTCAATCTTAACTTTAGCAACAATATGAACTTGAAACTGCTTGGGGGACGGGGGGCGATGGTTGCATATTACCAACATTAATAGTTTAAAATTCAAAGAAACAAAAAAAAATTCCTACAGGTATAATCATATGAATAAAAATAACTTTTCTTTCCTTTTTAAATAAAAAATACAATTTCTTTCCCTTGTCAAGGAAAAGTTTGTTTGTTTTTTTTTTCTTTTAAAAAAAAGAGCCACTGGAGACTTCCCTGGTGGCTCAGTGGTAAAGAATCCTCCTGCCACTGCAGGAGACACGGCTTCCATCCCTTGTCCGGAAAGATCCCACATGCCGCAGAGCAACTAAGCCCATGTGCCACAACTACTGAGCCTGTGCTCTAGAGCCTGGGATTTGCAACTACTGAGCCCACATGCCACAACTACTGAAGCTCATGCACCCCAGAGCCCATGCTCCCAGACAAGAGAAGCCACTGCAATGAGAAGCCAGCACATTGCAACTAGCGAGTAGCCCCTACTCACCACAACTAGAGAAAAACCCTAGCAGCAATGAAGACCCAGCACAGCCAAAAATAAATAATTTTAGAAATATGTTTTTTAAAAAAGAGCCACTGAGGTGAATTTTTTTAAACATACACTTTATGGAGCAGATAAGATATTATTTACTCAATTACTGTAGCTGCCTAGCCTTCGAAAGGGCTCACACTTTTGACTGCTGGGAAAATCTTGTGTTGTCACATCCTCTACTTTCATTTTACATTATAGAAACATTTGTGACTTGGTCCCAAACTGCATGAAGAACTTCTTTGCTGAGATAAGCAAAGCTGTGTCATCTGAGTACTTCTGATCCTGACCTGATTCTACAGCTCTGCCCAGACAAGCTGACTGATGTGCAGGTACTTATGAATACGCACGTAACTGAGGGACGCCCTTACAATGCAGTCATTCTAAAGGAGCCTGCATCTGCTGACCTCCAGGGCATAATTAGCATTATTTTATTTTTAAAATTGCACCCTGTGCATCACAGCCCTTGGGTACTTGTAGAGAAAATGAGCACAGTATAACAAAATATTACAAAACAACAACGAATAGCTTAAACCCACTAAAAATAAGAATCCACAAAATAGCCTTATTCCTAGGCCACTGGGTAGGAGCAGAGTCCTTTAACCACTGAGACTAGGATGCACTAGAAAGAGGAGACTCTGCTTAGGCAATGCAGGAGAAGCCAGAGTTGGTCAAGGGAAGAGGGTTGGAGGAGGAAGACCTCAAACTCTTTTGGGAGCACATGACTTTTCAGCAGGCCCACCAGAGGTCCCTGTGTATGGCAGAGGGCCAGTACTGCCCTGAAAACCACAGGTGGGTAGGAACATGTTTGGTTTCTTGAGATGTGTAGTCCAAGTTTACATCACTAATTGAAGACGTCCCTGTTTCACTGCCAGACTTAGAACTTGATATCATCTCTTTTATTTTTTCAAATAGGAGAAGCTCTATATTATTTTAAAACTTAGAACTTTTCTATTTCATATACACAAATCATAAGAGTAAAAATGTATAAATAAGTGTACACAGGCATATGCACACACACGTATACACATGCACTCCCACATGTGTACCTGTGAACTTGGCCTTCTACAGACGACAACACAGGGTAACCTAATTAATCTACTAACCAACATGCAAAGCCAGTAGGCGTTCTTGAAATAAGAGTGTACTCTAACTTTTCTTTAAGCCTCCTACAAAGTTTTGCATTGCTATCAAAATATTTTTGGAAATTCTGTAATGTTTCTCCTTTTCCCTTAGCTTCTTATTTCTGGCAAGGACTAAACCCTAAAATATCTTCCCTCTGGGACACTGAAATAACTGTCCCAAAGCAGCTGCCAGAGCTACAGCTATTCAGAATTTTAGGACAGATTTCCAAGGAAGGCCACTTGCAATTTTAATTGTTCAGAGTCAAAAGCCCCACTCTCTCAGAGTCTCAAAGAACAGGTGTGCGGGGTGGGGGGTGTGAAGGGTGGGGAATCTCCTGGATTCTTTCATTTTCGTTCACGACTGTCTGCTGTTTCAGTTGTGTTTCTTCCCTCTCTTTGTCTTTGCCCTATCCCTCCTCTGGGTTTTATTTTAAATGTCAAGAAAAAACCTACGAACCACTCCCTCTCCTTCCAGCGCTCTGCTGACTTTCCAAAAGCCCTCTGACTATAATTGTGCCACAGAACTGGGTTCTTTGTACCCAGGACCACCTCCCTCAAGCTTGGAACAAGTTAGAAGAGGTATCCGGGAGATAGAGAGAAAGAAAGAAGTCTCCACCTCCAAGTAGAGCTGCCTGACTGGCCCAAACTGAGGGCCTCCGGCAGGTGAAGCAGGTTTGGGCCCGTTATATAGCACATAGGGACCTTGACTGTGTTCGTGTCTAGGCTACCCAGCTTTTCCATCAGTGGTTCTCAACCTTGGTTGCATCTCTGAATCACCCAGGAATGGTGACCAAAAGTACCTTGGTCATACAAAACAGAAAAACAAAACAAAAGCCAAACAAACAAAGGAAATTCTGTGCAAGTCTGATGCACTGAATCTGGCCCTGGCCCTGAGGGTCTCAATTTTTTTAACAGCTCCCAGATAATTCCATTGTGCCGCAGGGTTAAGATTCTGCTCGTGGAAGTTATCCAACTCTGAGCTTACTCCCTTCCTTCCAACTATACCCCAGGAGATTCCTCTGCCTGTTCTCACACCAAGGATTTCTGGGAGCCAGGAAATAGACTCCTGCAGCCTAGAGGATGCATTTAGTTTTCAAAGGGAGAGGAGTTGAAAAGAGAGGTGCCAAGGCGAGGAGGAGGCTGGCCGTGGTGGTCCCTCCGGTCTCCCTGGATCTGACGGCACACAGCTGGCTCCTCTCCCCAGGGCCTGGTCCTCTAAGACTCAGAGGACGAGGTGTTTCAGGCATCACAATGTTCACTTTCTTTCTTGCCTGTGTAGGAGTGGGGAGAACTAAGTTGTGGGGGATGCTGGAGACTCGGGAACTGTGATGCTGAGACTTGGGAAAAGATTACAATCCCCAGGCAGCAAAGGGACGATTTGAAAATGAAGTCACATCTATGCTGAAAAGGTTAGGATACAATAACAAGTATGATTTTACATGCAGATTGTAGCTGGAGAGACACACAGCTGCTGTCATGACTCAGCCCACTCCGATCACGGGACTCAGCTGGCCCGGAGGAGGCAGCTCTAGGAGCCCCCAAACACCACGACGGCCACTCAGACCCTCCAGCTGCTCCCCACGCAGTTTGAAAAGAACCAGGAGGCCCCTCCTTGGAGCCCAGAGTTCTAACAAACCCCCGGGGGTTCCAACACCCCCTGGTTGCTGAGGCAACTGGAGGGTACCATCCAATTCTTCTAGGCCTGCCGGTGCTGGGAGAGAGGTCTGTCCCGCTGCTCGGCTCTCACTCACAGACTCTTGGCTCCCTGCCTGCCTCCCTCTGGCACGTTTATGCTGTTGCTGCACTCTTGGCTTCTTCTACACAGAGAAGGTCTCCCTGCCTCCACCCTCTCTCTTCCAGTCTCCTCGCTCTTCTGAGATAGATCAGGGGCCATGTGGGAAAGCATGTTCTTACAGCTTACAAGAGACAGTTTCAGAGTCATGCTTGCCCTGCAGCCTCCAGAGTCCACGGTGTCTAGGAGTGTGGTGGTGTGTGAAGGAGTATTTGCAATGACTATTTGCATTCTCTGGGTAGAGTTGCTAAATTCTCTGGGTAGAGCTTCTGGGTTTCCCCTGGCATGGTTCTGATTAGTGAGCGTCCAAAACTGAGCTCCTGGTCCTCAGAGACAATCGTGCAGTTGGATCGATGCAGATGTGCAACTTGAGTGAGCTAGGGAGGAGCAGGGGTTTACGTTTTCTTGTTCAATTAAAACCCTCCCCATTCACACAACCTTGGTGCTTCCAACTTAAGTTCCATTACTTTGAATCTGGGGAGATGTTTCTTTTTTTTTTTTCCCTAAAAGAAGTTCAAGCAAAGACCAAATGAGAGTGAATGATCTCTCTTTCAGATAATGACCCTCCAGAGACCAGACTGAGCAGTGTCCCGCTAAACCAGCCTGTGTCAGCCCAGGCTGGTCACCGTCACTCCTTCCAGCTTCATACCGTGTAGCCTGACTCCTCTGGAGCTTTGGGATGGTCCCTTCTTAGAGTTTCAGCATGATATTAGGAAACATGTGTACCTCCCAGCTTCACGAATAGTCTTTATTTTAATCAAATGAAACCACATCACCTCCTGCATTTGCATCTGACCCAACAGTCAGACCTGGACACCAAGTGTGATACATCTTTAAAACTTATCAGAGTGATCACATACCAAGGTAAGGGAATAGGAATGCCCGAAGACAGGCCCTCCTACAGGAGACTGGCAGGAACGCCCTGCCTGGAACAAACACTCCTGCTGCAGGGATGTCTTGCCCTGTTTCGTTTTTAGAAACCAGAAAAACATGAAATGTAAAAAGGGTTCCAGTTCTAACTATCCACTCAGGCCTGGCCCCAGGCAAAACGAGGACATGAGCCAGCAGGGCCAGGCCAGGCTTCCGGCCCCTTCAGCCCCTGTGAAAGCCAAGAACACAGCCCGGGACAACCTACCCCCAGCCCAGAGGAGAAAGAGCAGCTCAAGGGTACATGCGCTCCAGAGATCTCTGTGGACAGGACAGAGAGCCAAAAAGAGAAGTGTATCAGGGAGTCAATATTACAACCATATGATAATAATAACAATAATAATGGCTCTGAGGATTCTTATCCTACTTCTGTTACTTAGAGGCTTTATAACCTCAGACAATCATTTAATTTCTCCCTTTCTTCACTTGTAAAATGGTTATAATTATCTACCCTGTCCTTGTTGCAAAGTTGTCATAAGAACCAGTTGAGATCATACGAAAGTTATTTTGAAAATTGTAAAGTTGATTTGTAACCTGTTTAGAATATTTATTCTTTTTGAGACTACTTAACCAGATATCATACCTAAATATTCATACCCAGTAGATAATATCTTAGCTATTATTGTTGTTGTTTAGTCGTGTCTGATTCTTTTGTGGCCCCATGAACAGCAACCCTCCAGGCTCCTCTGTCCATGGGATTTTCCAGGCAAGAATACTGGAGTGGGTTGCCATTTCCTTCTCCAGGGGAACTTCCTGACTCAAGAGACTGAACCCAAGTCTTCTGCATTGGCAGGCAGATTCTTTACCACTGAGCCACCAGGGAAGCCCCTAGTTAGCTATTGATAAGGGCTAAATATGCACAATTTGGTGGGCATATCTGCTATATTGTATTTTTCTTATACTAGTCCATACTGTTACTGAAGATATGAAAATAGCCTCATTGCACAGAACCAGTTATAATGCCATTTGCAAAAGTGGGCTTCTACCAGTGATGTGGCCTGGTTTCAAGGGTCCTTACCAAGCACTCTGCACAGCTCTGAATGGGTGGTGCACATCTTTAACTAGACCACATAAAAATGATCTCTATTCTCATTGAGCACAGCTATCTCTATGATTTGTGAGTAGGCTGTTCAATGAGTTCAAAAAAACATTTCCCTCTAGCTCCAGCTGGCAGGATGTCAAGACTGAAAAACACATTTCCTGGTTCTCTTTCTTGCCCCAGTTGGGATGAATGACCCTAATTCTCACCACCCCATTTCCTTAAGGCATTAGTGGTGATTGAATCTCTGCCCATCGCAATGAGCCTCACACAGATAATTTTAATGCACAGCAGCACCCGTAATAGAGAGAACTATGTTGTGAAACTTCAAATTTACTTTTAATTCCATCTTTGACAGACCAAATTGCAGCCATGGGTTATACTTCGCTATGGCCACTTAACGCTAGCTGGAAATTCAGGCACCCTTCAGTTTGTAGAAGTTTCCCTCTCTCATTAGCCTCAGATCACTGGTGGCTTTCAGTCCACAGAAAGGATTCATCTTGACAGGGAAGTGATATAGGAAGGACAGCCAGAAGCCAGCGTCCCTGAGGAATTGGGGACCCAATAGGAGAAAGACAATGAGTTAGCCAAGTGTCCTTTTAAATGTATATACATTCACTGTCCACTTGTTAAGTACTGCTGAGTGAGGACAGAGTTTCATGAAACATACAAAAGCACTGCAAGTAATAGTCACTCATTCTTAAGTGACCAAGCATCATTTATCTGCTGGAAAGTTTCAGAGAAAAGAAAGATTAATAGCAATGTCACCACTGACTATTATCTCTCTTCGTTCTTTCAACCAACCTATGAGGTACTATGATCCCCATTTTACAGGCAAGGTAATGGGAGGCTTAGAAAGGCTCCCTAATAGTCAGTAGATACTGAGCAATAGATCAAAAATTCGAATCCAGACTTATCTGAGTCCACTACACTCAGCTGCCTACTAAGTTGGCCAGAGAGGCCAATCAGGAAACCTTTAGGAAAGTGAGGCTTTAATTGAGTCTTGAAGGCAGTGTATGGTTTGGGTTGCCTTGAATTAAGAAAGAAGGGAAGAGGGCATGGTCCAAATTGCAGAGTTTCGTGTCCCCAAGTCATGAAACACTGCTTCATATATAGCGTATGCTCAATATCTATTTAATGAAGGAATGAATGAGAAACTGTACAAATAAAGACAAAGAGATGGGTTCAAGGTTGGACAGCAAAGAGCTGGGAAAGGGAAAATGAGAAAGTGGTAGGGGAAAGAACAAAGAGACTGGAACACACTGTTCACTGTGCCAAGAAGCTGAAGTCATCTAAGCTAGGAGGGTAAGGAGTTTGTATCTAATTCTACACGTTTTAAATGTAATTCCTAAAGAGGGACCTGGTAAAGTGAAAGTCATGATTTAGAAGAATTCATCTGGCTCTCGTGAGCAGGAGGGGCTAGAGGTGAAGGGACCAGAGACAGTGGGACCAGCAGATGGTGAACACTGGGGACCCACTAAGAAGGATCTGGGGGCTCTGATTGGTGAGCGAGGGTAAGAGTCAAGCACAGACTTGTGTCAAAGTCAGACTAGAGACTTAAGTGTTTACAGCAGGAAAACATACAATCTCTCTTCATAACCAGCGTATTCCAATATGGAGGTATTCTGAAGATATTCAGCTAAGCCTCACTGTACAATTACTTTTAAAAATCTTTGTGGCTTCCTTGGTGGCTCAGTGGTAAATAACCCACCTCCTAATTCAGGAGACATGGGTTCGATCCCTGGTCCAGGAAGACCCCACATGCTGCGGAGCAACCAAGTCCGTGTGCCACAGATATCGAGCCTGTGTGCTAGAGCCTGGGAGCCCCAACTACTGAGCCCATGTGCCTCAATTACCAAGGTCCTCAGGTCCTAGAGCCTGCGCTCCACAAGAAGCGCCACCGCAGTAAGAAGCCTGCGCACTGCACCTAGAGAGCAGCCCCTGCCTGCCGAAACTAGAGAAAAGCGCACACAGCAACAGACGGCACAGCCATAAATAAACATATGAAATTATTAAAAAAAAAAAAAACAACCTTGAATACCAGGTCAAAGGAATTGGCTCTACTGGTCTATGCAAGAGGGTACATGTGCTTTTAATGATCTTCATTGACTTGAGTTTTTAAGTCCTCAAATTGGATCATTTCTTTGGTTTAACTTAGGTGGATCTTCTTACTAATAAGAGTCATGAACCATAGGGAGCCAGAACTTCCCCAGCCAGATGGCCAACTTATTGAGAACAAGGTCAGGGCTTTCTCCTTTCCAGGGACCCTCAGTGGGTTCAGCCTAGGTATATAAGAAATGAATGCTTCACAAATACATACTGTTTTGACTTTCCAGTCACTAAGAGAGCTTTGTCCTTACATCCTATACAGACTGGGCACTCAGCTGTTTCCGGTAAATGCTCAAAGAGCAGATGGAGCATCAAACACTCGTGTCTAACATCAGTTCTCTGACCACACCTTGATCACATGCACCACAGGGATTTTGCCTTTAAAAAATGCAGCTTAGCTTAGACATTAGTAGTATTCTGTGAATAGAAGATGTTTTGAAAGTGCAGATATATAATGTCCATCAATCATTCAACAAACGTTTGCTGTGTCCCTCTGTATATATACCAGGCACTGTTATATATATATGGTGAACAACATGGGCAATCTTGCCTTCATGAAGGTTACTTTCTAGTAGAAGTAGGAAAATGATAAACAATAAACATAATAAATAAGTATATTAGATTGGAAAGTGATACATGCTATGGTGAAAAGAAAGAGTGTGATGGTTGTGGGTGGTATCACAATTTTAAATAAGGTGGTCAAGGACTTCCCTGGTGGTCCAGTGGTTAAGAATCCTCCTGCCAATTCAAGGGACACGGGCTCCATTCCTGGTCCGGGAGGATTCTACAGGCCACAGGGTAACTAAAGCCTGCACCCCAACTACTGAGGCCCAAGTGCTCTAGAACCTGTGCTCCACAGCAAGAGAAAGCCTGCACGTCGCAACGAGGAGCCCAAGCGCCACAGCAAAGGCTCAGGGCAGGCAAAATAAGTAAGGTGGTCAAAGAAATGAATAAATCAGGTGGTCAAAGTTGGCTTCGTGGAGGTGGTGATATTGATCAATGACCTGAAGGAAATGATTGTCTGTGCTGCCCCTTAGTTATAATACTTAAAAGTCTTCCTTCAAACTTGAGGTAACAATTAAGCTTTCGCTTATATCAGGGATAGGAAGAATCGGAGACTGATCTGCTGATTATGAAACTAATCAGACACATATTTTATACGTTTGGATTTTAACACCAAAAGCAATCAGGAAAGTTAATCTTCTGAGGGAGACTGTGTTAAAATACCATCTCCAAAATCTTTCTGTGTAACAAAACTCCCCTTGTTAATACTCTGGCCTCATCTGTCAACGCTAGTCTCTCTCAGGTCCCATTCTTCCTCTGAAGACTACAATAACAACTGCTCTCTTATCAAGATTAAAAACAGAAACCAAATTTTTATAGGGGATAATTAGTAGCCAACAGCAAGTTTTAGCATTAATGCAGTGGCATGTGGGGTCACAAAGAGTCAGAAACAACTTAGAAACTGAACAACAACAATGAATATGAACAAATTACAAAAATTTCCTTTGCTAGAGAAACAATCAGCTATCTTACCAATCACCCAGCAGCCTTTATTTCCCCTTTGGTACTATATATGTGGCTTTTACAGAGGGAAGAAAGAAACTGAGAACTATGGGTTGAATAAATTTCTTATTTAACTAATGATAACAACTCACGTTTAAGTGCATCAAGTTAAACTGTGATCTCTGTTTCAGGTTATAAGCTTGTGATATGTTTATTTTCAAGACTTTCAGATTTCAAATGGCTCCCAAATCTAGAAAATTATCTTACTGGTCAGCTACCCAAAAGACTGACCTTGAATGAAATCAGTTTAGAGAGCGTTTCCCATGGGGGATCTTTTAAGAACCCTGAAACATACTGTGTATCTGAGGAATTAGCTAATCCATTACATGTGTTTCTGTTACATGATAATAACTGGGTTTGTGAGTGGTGCTTGTGGCTGCTAAGTGGTTCTGCTCAAAGATTCACCCTTCTCAGCTCAAAGATGTCTGCCTCCTGCCTGCATTCCTCTGCTTCTGCATAAATCTTCAGCCTGACTTTGCTCAGCACAGCTCATGCCTTCCCCAAGTCTGGGCTTCGAAGACCACAGTGTGTGGCTGAAATATTTTTGAATACTCATGTGAAAGGAACCCAACTTCTGCTTTTGAGTCATTTAGTAACAGTTGTTCTATTTCCTTCTCTTCTATTAAGCAATTCTATTTGCACAGGAAAACATAACCAACATGTGATTTTTTTTTTAACCAAGTAATAAAAACAAAGATAATAAATTAAACAATGCCAGATAATTACATAACCTACTCCATGCTCTCTGGTCACATCTGGCAATTGCTGTGAGCCCTTTTCAAAGGAGAAATAACAAAGAACTTAAAAGACAAAAAAAAACATTTTTAAAGAGAAAAGAAAGCAGGGTTTTGTTGTGACCTGACCTGATAAGAAACACTTCCTGCTTCAAGCGAAAAAACCTTCAGACTATTGGACACATTATCAAACTGATGTTGAATACCCCTGTTTATTTTCTCCATCTTTTGCCAGATGCTCAATTCAACTTGGTCTAGAACCAATAAATATTTCCCGTTAAAGCACAGACAGGAAATAGATGCTTTCTTCCATGGGAAGGCTCAACATACAAGCACTGTCCCCTTGGCCAATCCAGTCTTGAGGCTCCATCCATGACTTTCTTTTTTTATTCATCCATGACTTTCTACATGCACCAAGCAACCCTGTATCTCACTATAATCTCAGCCATGCCTCTATCGTGTAGGTGAATTAACTGAGACAAGATGAAGCAACCTGCCTAAGATCCAAGTGCAGGTGTCAGCGTGGAGCTAGAACTCAGGTCTCACTGCCAAGGGGCTCTGTTGCCTGAGGTTACACAAGCAATTAATGAAAAGGGACATCATTCCCTACTTCCCAGCTTCCAGCAACACCCAGCTCCCTCCCCCTCGAGCGCCCTCCCCCAGCCCTCCCCCTCGCTTGTGCCTCACACAGAGTGGCAATGTCTGACTGCTGTAACACGCACTCGTATCCCCCTTCTTCTGTGTTATTGGGTTGAGTGCCGCCCATCTTAGATACAGGGCTGATATCCAGAATGCTTAACAACTGGACTTCCCTGGTGGTACAGGGGGTAAGAATCTGCTTGCCAGTGCAGGGGGCATGGGTTCCATCCTTGATCGGGGAAGATTCCACAAGCCGTGGAGCAAGTAAGCCCAGGAGCCACATCTACCGGGCCGGTGCTCGAGAGCCTGTGATCCACAACTTGGCTTTCCTGTGCCGTGACGACCGAAGCCCGCGTGCCCCAGAGCCCGTGCTCTGCAACAAGAGAAGCCATGCAACGAGAAGTACGTGCACTCCAACTAGAGAGTAGCCCGCGCTCTCTGCAGCTAGAGACACCCCTCTCACAGCAACAAAGACCCAGCGCAGCCAAAAATAAATAAGGACCTAGAGGCTCCCTTCCCCCGAGATAGGCCCCTTTAGCTGCCGGTGTGTGGGGGGATTACAGGGACCCCAGGAAAGCCCTGCTTGGGGCAACTTCTGAAGGGAAACTTGTAAAGGATCCTGTCTTCTGTAATTTGTGCACCATGTACACAATGCTTCCAATTTATTATTCATTCAACAACTATTAAGTGCCTACAATGTGCAGAAACTTATAGAAAGCAAAGGCAGTCAGACATGCCCTCGGTCCTACCTTATTTCCTGGTGGGATAGGTAAGAAATGTATCTCAATAGTTACAGTAGAAACTAGAAATTTTTGTCTATGTTTTAGAATAAGTCCAGAAAAATGAGCACTGGCAAAAAAAAAAAAAAGGAGAGCTCCTTTCTGGTTGTAAATCATGGAAGGCTTTCTGCAGGGTTCATTTCAGCTGTGGTTTTTAAAGGGTGGGGGCAGGGTGAAGATCATTTTTGTAATGACACAAATATTAAATCACTATGTTGTATACAAGGAACTAAGACTGTAGGTCAATTATACTTCTAAATCAAACAAACAAACCAATTCATAGATAAAGAGGTCAGATCTGTGGTTACCAGAGGCAAGGAGTAGGGGGAGTTACATGAAGGTGGTCAAGAGGTACAAACTTCCAGTTATAAGTACTAGGGAAACAAAGTACAGTGTGATAAATATAATTAACACTACTGAGTGTTACATGTGAAGGTTGTTAAAGAAAACAAGGAAAAAATTTTTTTTCCTTTTATTTTGTATCTATATGAGATGATGGATGCTCACTAAACTTAATGTGGTGATCATTTCATGATGTGTGTAAGTCAAATCATTATGCTGAACACCTTAGCCTTAAACTGTATGTCAATTACATCTCAATAAAACTGGAAGAGAAAAGAAAAGGAATGAATGAATGAATGGTGGAGAGGATTTGGCGAGGAGGAACTAAAAGGGATGAGTATTCCTGACAACGGGAAGAAGATGATGGTACACATTTCTGAGAAATGGTAGGGTAGAGAAAGGCAGCAGTGGCTGGACTGAAAGGTGGGGGTGGCGGGGAGGGGGCTCTGGTGACGGCTGAGCAGGCATCTACTCCAGTTGACATGGTCAACCAGGTAAGGGGACTCAGTGACAACCACGTGCTCCGGACAAGGCTCTCTGGGCTTCAGCTCATGCTCCCTAGGGGCCCTCTCATTCCTAAACTGTCCAGGTACACCTGTCTCTATTCTGACCATCCTAGAGAACAAACGGACATTTGCCAAGTGGCCTCCAGGATTACATGCCCTCGCCTGGCTCCGACCAGCCCGGGAAGAACTGGCGACTGAATGCTGCCCCTGGGAACAGGACGCATTCTCTCAGCCTGCTTGGAGGCAGCCCAGCTCTGAATTTGGCTCCAGTTCAACCCAGTGCTGGAGCCAGGAGGGAGGATGTGGCGATGGACGGTGGGTGCTCCCCGGTTCCTAGCACTGACTCGACTGAGGTTGGAGGTGGGAAAAGGGAGGGTTGGTCAAAGGCAGATTTAAAAGAGGAGTAGGCAGACAACACAGGCAGCAGTCATTTGAGGAAAATGATGGATCTCTCAGTCTGCTGTGGACAAATTGGGAGAGATTTAAAAGTTGTTTTTACCATCTCCTATAGTGTATAAGCGTCCCTCAAAATGTTAGTTGAATGACAAAAACTAGCTACAAGTTAATTGGAAAGAGCACAGGTTCTGGAGTATCCTGATCTGGTCCAAGCTCCTTCCTTGCCCGGAGAAGAGCACAGGTCCTCTTTACCTAGAAACACTGCATTGACAGAGAGGCTTCATGAATTCATGGTCAAGTCTGGGAAAAGGGAAGTTATTGTTGTTTAGTCGCTGAGTCGTGTCCAACTCTTCTGCGACCCCCATGGATTATAGTCCACCAGGCTCCTCTGTCCATGGGATTCTTCAGGCAAGAATACTGGAGTGGGTTCCCATTTCCTTCTCCAGGGGATCTTCCTGACCCAGGGGTCAAACTCTTGTCTCCAGCATTGGCAGGTGGATTTGTTTACCTTTTTTTTTTTGGTCAATGCCCATTTGTCAATGTCTTTTTTAAAAAACAAAAAACACCTTTTTTTTTTTCCTTTTTTTGGTCAATATCCTTTTTTTTTTAATCTTTTTTTGGGTCAATCCCCATTTTCCTGAGCCATCACGGAAGCCCAAAGAGAAGTTACTGAACAATAATTTGTCAGTGCTTTTCCATTATAAGGCAAGAAAGATGGAGCTCTGTTCTCCATGACTGGTAGAATCTTAAAAGAGAAATATCTGAAGAGCAAATGCAGGTTAGGATAACCAGTTACCTTTGTCTGAGGGCTGTGTTCCCTGAGAACAGCCAACTCCCTCTGTTCTTATTCTACACCCACCAATCTGCCTTCTGATTTGCATTCTGGTTTCCTGAGTGGACTTGCTTTAGAGTATCCTGTATACATAACTAGCTCCAGTTTTCACACAAAGTCTTTCTCCTATTGCATTGTTTTTCATATTAGAGTCTCAATTATATTCTCAGAAGTCTAGGAATTCTCTAGAATAATTTAAAATTTTTGTGCTTTATTTTAAAGCTAACATAAAAAATTTTAACACAAACATCACTTGGATTAGCATCTTTTCTAGAGTAACACCATGTAATATCAATGTCTAGACTAGATTTATGACTGTTTTGATCAAGTGATCACCTAAAGTTCCATAATTTAAATACAAATATAATGTTTTTCAAGTGGGATATATTCAAGAGTCTACAAGTTTTCAAGTTTGAGAAATATTTCCTATTATAAATAATCTAACAAACTGGTCTATACATCAGTTTCTTATAAGTTTGTCTATAATGAATTAAGTAGCAAGAATACACAGAAGAACTATACAAATAAGATCTTAATGACCCAGACAACCAAGATGGTGTGGTCATTCACCTAAAGCCAGACATCCTGGAGTGTAAAGTCAAGGAAGAATTATTATGAACAAAGCTAGTGGAGATGATGGAATTCCAGCTGAGCTATTTCAAATCCTAAAAGATGATGCTGTTGATGTGCTGCACTCAATATGCCAGCAAACTTGGAAAACACAGTAGTGGACACAGGGCTGGAAAAAGTCAGTGTTTATCCAATCTCAAAGAAGGGCAGTGTCAAAGAATGTTCAAACTACTGGACAATTGTGCTCATTTCACATGCTAGTAAGATTATGCTCAAAATCCTTCAAGCTAGGCTTCAGCATTATGTGAACCAAGAACTTCTAGATATACAAGCTGGGTTTAGGAAAGACAGAGGAACAAGAGATCAAACTGCCAACATCCACTGGATCATAGAGAAAGCAAAGGAATTCCAGAAAAACATCTACTTCTGCTTCATTGACTATGCTAAAGCCTTTGACTGTGTGGATCACAACAGACTGTGGAAAATTCTTAAAGAGATGGGAATACCAGACCACCTTACCTGTCTCCTAAGAAACCTGTATGTCGGTCAGGAAGCAATGGTCAGAACTGGACATGAAACAACTGATTGGTTCCAAATTGGGAAAAGAATACGAAAAGGTTATATATTGTCGCCCTGCTTATTTAACTTACATACAGAGTACATCATGCAAAATGCCATGCTGGACGAAGCACAAGCTGAAATCAAGATTGCTGGGAGAATTATCAACAACCTCAGACATGCAGATGATATTACTCTAATGGCAGAAAGTAAAAAGGAATTAAAGAGCCTCTTGATGAGGGTTAAAGACAAGAGTGAAAAAGCTGACTTGAAACTCAACATGAAAAAACTGAGATCAAGGCATCCAGTCCCATCATTTCATGGCAAATAGATGGGGAAAAAAGTGGTAGCAGTGACAGATTTTATTTTCTTGAGCTCCAAAATCACTGCAGACAGTGACTGCAGCCATGAAATTAAAAGAAGCTTGCTCCTCGGAAGGAAAACTTTGACAAATCTAGACAGCATATTAAAAAACAGAGACATCTCTTTGCCAACAAAGGTTCACACAGTCAAAGCTACTGTTTTTCCAGGAGTCATGTATAGATGTGAGAGCTGGACCACAAAGAAGGCCAAAGAATTGATGCCTTCAAATTGTGGTGCTGGAGAAGACTCTTCAGATTCCCTTGGACTTTGAGATCAAACCAGTCAATCCTAACGGAAACCAACCCTGAGTATTCATTGGAAGGACTGATGCTGAAGCTGAAGCTCCAATATTTTGGTCACCTGATGCAAACAGCCAACTCATTGGAAAAGACCCTGAAGCTGGGAAAGATTCAAGGCAAAAGGAGAAGAGGGTGGCAGAGGATGAGATGGTTGGATAGCATCACCGAGTCAATGGACATGAATCTGAGCAAACTCCAGGAGATAATGAAGGACAGGGACACCTGGCATGCTACAGTACATGGGGTTGCAAAGAGTCAGACACAACTTAGTGACTGAACAACAACGAATATTGCTATGGTTTTAAAATAAACACAAATAAATGTAGCGGTAGCTGAATATTACAATGAACATTACATTTTGGACTATGCTAATTGTGAAACACAAAGATAATGAGTACAGTTATTAAGTCAGGCAGTACTTCATAGCCTAGTATGAGGCAAGGAATGGGGAACACCAGGATCTAGGGATGTTGTTAAAACTCCAGAGGACCACATGTCTGGCATACCACTTTTTTAACTTGCAATATAGCCACTGAGAAATTCGATGTACTGCTACTAAACAACAACATAAAATGAATTAATGCTTTCCAGTCTATCACTCTGAGTGAAGGGGCCAGTAGTTATTTAACCTGTAAAGCTGAGGATCAGATCTGTGGTATCTGTACCAATATACTGCCAGTCAGTGAAGCGATTAGCTAGATGGCCCCCTCCTGAAAAGCTCTACTCTTTTCTATGTGATAGGTGGATTGTAATTGATTAATCAGACAAACCTACCTTAGATTTGAGATAGAAGACATTCTGATCCTGGGTACATCCCTTAATCTCTGCTCTCAATTTTATAAAATACAGATGATGCTACCACCACTATCACTACCACTACCATCAACAGAAATCTTTAACAATTTCACACTTTTCTGACGTGCCAGGTCCCTCTGGCCCTCTTCCTGCTTTAACGGGCTTACAATTTGCCAAGAGATCAATGAGATGAGGGAAGCATGGGAAAGAACATTTGGGGAGTCATCCCCGAGGTCTGGAGACTAGCTCTGGCAGAACTGGGAGAATTGTCTTTAGGCAAATAGTTGCATCTGAAAGACACCTCAGACTTTGGGTGGGAATAGCAATAAACTTATTTTAGAACCAAGTAACTAAGAGCTTTTCCTGGGGCTCAGTAGTAAAGAATCCACCTGCCAAGGCAGGAGACTCAGGTTCAATCCCTGGGTCAGGAAGATTCCCTGAGAAGAAAATGGCAACCACTCCAGTATTCTTGCTGGGAAATCCCATGGACAGAGGAGCCTGGTGGGCTACAGGCCATGGGGTCAGACACAACCGAGCATACACACAGACAACAAAGTTACAAAGGACCCCCTGGCTCTTGGAATTGGAAGTGGAGAGGCGGATCAGGCTTCAGGCTTAGCACAGTCCTCAAGGCCATTTCTTTGTGCCAGTCTGCCCTGCTACCTCTGCAGGCTGACTTTCCTCATGGGCACACGATGGCTGCCATGTGCCTCCTCATTTGGATATGCTTCTGTTCAGCATTCCAAGGAAGAATTCTGAGGTCCACTTTGATTAGAGTCCTCCTTGATATTGTTCTTCTCCAGCATTCACATCCAATCTGTCAAAATGGTTCTGCCTTCAAATCTTATCAATGTCAGGTTTTATTCTCTCACCATCTCCACTACTATCACTACTGCCAACCACCAACATTTCACCTGGATTACTGGAGTCATCTCCTAACTGGTCCCTCCCTGCGTCTGCTCCTCTCCCTCCTGCTGAAGTCAGAACAATACCTTAAAAATGTAAGTCAGATCACATCACTACTCAGAATCTTCCAGTGGCTTCCCATCTCACTGGAGTAAAAGCCAACAATCTTGCAATGCCCTGTAAGGACATGATCTGACTCCCCTGTAACCCCCAACCTCAGCCTCTGCCTCCTCCCTTCCTCTCATAACTCCACCCCAGTCACACTGGCCTCTTGGTTCTGTTAACAGGCCAGGTGTGCTCAGCTTCTGATCAGGGACTTTATACTGGCTGTCTCCTCTGCCTGGAACAGTCTCTGAAAAACCACATGGCTCACCTAAGTTACATTGTCAGCGAGGCCTACCCTGGACACCCTGTTGAAACCTGTCATGTTTGCAGACCCTCTTCATTCACAACCCTTCTACACTACTTCTCTATAGTAGTGCTCACCTAGTGTATTTATTGATTCGTTGATTTCTTCCGCCCAGCTAGAATGTAAGGGATTTGAGTCTCTTTGTTTTACTGATGTATCTCCAGATCCTAGAACAGTACTCACTTCATAGCAGGTGCCCAAAAAGTTCTGCTGAATGAATGAATGAATGTATTAGGCTGGCTTGGACTCCCACTCTTCTTCTGAACACTTAGGACTTAGAATACCTAAGTCCTTAAAGCTAGGAGTACAACCTACCAAGCTGGGACCAAGCTGGGTGTCTCCAGAGCCTGGAATTTAGATTATGCTCTAAGAAAGAATTGAGCAGAAATCAAGAGATAATCAGTGAAGTTGACAGTACCTGTGATGCTTACTTAATATAATTATTCTCGGGTCCCACCATAAACTTATAAATCAAAATTTTGAGGGGCAAGGGTCACAAACCTGCTTTTTTTGGGGGGGGGTTGTCTCTTTTGTAAAATCAGCAGCTTCCAGCTTATTCCTTTGTTCACTAAAACAGAATAGTCTGGAGAACGTGTAAATGCTTGGCGGGAGCAACACAAGTGTACTGTGAGACATAACTGGAGGATGGCAAAGAAAACTGAGATATGATAAATTGCATTTGAACCCCTGGTGGTTCAGACGGTAAAGAATCCGCCTGCAATGCAGGAGACCCAGGTTCTATCCCTAGGTAGGAAAGATCCCCGGGAGAAGGGAATGGCTACCCACTCCAGTATTCTTGCCTGGAGATTCCCACGGATAGAGGAGCCTGGTGGGCTGCAGTCCATGGGGTCACCAGAGTCGGACAGGACTGAAGGACTTAGCACAGCACAGCAAATGGCACTGACCATCAGAAAAAGAACGGGAGGCTTCCCTGGTGGCTCAGTGGTAAAGAATTTGCCTGCCAGTGCAGAGAACATGGGTTCAATCCCTGATCCAGGAAGATCCCACATATCTCAGAGCAACTAAGCCTGTGCGCCACAACTACTGAGCCTGTGCTCTAGGGCCCAGGAACCGCAACTACTGCGCTCCTGTACCACACCTTCTGAGGCCTCCGTGCCTGGGAGCCTCTGCTCTGGAACAGAAGACAGCACTGCAACGAGAAGCCCGCACACCGCAACTAGAGAAAGCCCACATAGCAACAAAGACCCAGCACAGCCAAAAATAAATAAAGTTAAATTTAAGAAAAAGAAGATAAAAACAGAAGAAAGGAGATATAACATGTCATCTGCAAACAGTGACCTTTTTCTTTCTTTCTTCCCAAATTGAGTTTTGTGCCCTAAAGACTGGGGAATGAATGCATACGGTTTAAGTGAAAATAAAAAGTTCAAGGTGTTTTCTAAGCCTCAACCACATGTAATAAAAGGACTTATATATTTTAAAATTTTGGCCAGTCCTTGCAATGTGATGGAATAGGACTTGACCATTATAAACTCACTGTGCCTATCAAGGACATAAGGAATCAGAAGGCACACCCTTAAGGTGTCAGAGAATGTAGTAAGATGACCTAATTAGGGCAAAGTATGGGGAAAAAATAAGTTTCACATCAGGAAAGACTACTACACTATACTACTACTACTATTAGCTAAAGACTTTTAATCGGCCCAAATAACTAGTTTTCTATGAAGCTTTACCCGCCTCCTCCTTCCCACTGTCCTCTAGACCCACTAGAACTGGCTACTCCTTTGTGTCCCACTGGCTGCTACTCAGGTTTGTCTACTCAGGAATCTATCAAAGCCCCTGCAATAATTCTCTATAACTTCATTATATAAAAAAAAAATTTATTTAGCTGGGCCAGCATGTGGGATCTTTTAGTTGCAGCATGCAAACTCTCAGTTGCAGCATGTGAAATCTTGTTCCCTGACCATGGATCAAACCCTGGCCCCCTGCATTTGGAATGGAGACTCTTAGCCACTGGACTATCAGGAAAGTGCTTGTAACATCATTATTTATATATACATGTCCATCAGTGAGACTCTAAGCTCTTGGAAGATAAGGACCAGGTCTTGACTGGTATTCACAGCATCAGCACAGGGTGTGGCATTTGGTAGGTATTCAGTAAATTTTGATGAATTAATGAATGTGCAGATAAATCAAGGTATTTTCCTAATTTTCAATAAAAATGGAAGGTAACTCTGAAGTAAACTGTCTGAAGTAAAATTTAGAAAAGGAAAAAGTGTTATAGTAACGAAAGCAGAAAGCCACTGGTGCATCTGTAAGCCAAAAAAGAAAATCACTGGAAAGGTCAAAATTTATTAGACTGAGCTTGATTGAAATAACCATTAAGACCATTTTGCCTTGACTCTGGATTCAATACAAACCCTTCAATGATTTTCATTCCCAGCCTGGGATCTTGATCCTTCAAAGGAAATCCCTAAATAGGCAAGACAAGTATTCTGGCCACTGAACAGGAGATATCTTTATCCTTCAAACTAATAAGTTGATTTTCTAGCACAAATCAGAAAAGACTGGCTGGTCGGGAAAAAATAAAACTGTTGCTTTAGTCTCAGGATTTTTTTCCCTTCCATCTGAGTATCCAAAATATGATCATTTTTATCACCTAAATTATATAAAGTACTTTTCTTGAGTAACAGAGAAATACATACTGACTGTAGGAAAGTTGGAAAGGATCAAAAAAAGTACAAGTAGGAGGAATAAAAACATTCATAATTCTACTCCAGCAGGGCATCAGCTCTATAATTGGTTGTGTTCACTTCCAATTGTTGTTTTTACAGTTTTGTTTTTAATATAATCGTAATTACTATAATAATACCTTTTTATGGCCCTAAACTAACAAGATAATTTCACTTATTAAGGTTTTTCTCTATTTACTCTGCCCCATGAAGAGTTTTCCCTTTCTATAACTTCAAATTTTTCTAGAAAAATCTCTTTCTAGGTATCAGAGAGATTTCATTAATCATTCAATCCACAAACATTTATTTAACACACGCTATGGGAAATACATGAAACTGATGTCAGAATATACACAGACATGTATGTTTAAAGAACTTAGCATGTTAAGGGAACACTCCACCTATATGTACACAAAGAAAATATGTCATGCCACCCCCTCCTTAATGGGCTAGGTGGCAAAGTCACAGGATGCAAAAGAGGGGATATCCAGGGTGGCTTAGGAGAAAGGGGGCTCATGATTCTAACAGATAAGGCTAGATGAACTCTACGTGATCATTGAACCCTCCAGTCAGTCTTGTTAGGTGAGTATTATTACCTTCATGTCACAGTTTATGCTCGGTTTATGCTCGCAATCACACATCTTAACCTGAGAGTTTACCCCGCACTTTTTCTGCCAGTTTCCCATTTGAGGACCAAGGGTACTCAGACCTCGCTCTCCGAAATGGGAGTCCCTTAAAGGGGTTGGTTGGGGAATCGGAGGAGTCACACTGAACATCAGGCCGTCATGCTCCCGCCATTCAGACCTGAGCACCAGAAGCGAGGTGCGCTCTTGGCCACTGCCTCCTATAGAAAGCACCTCACCCGGCCACACTCCAGCCTCACACTCGCGTTTTGGGCAGGAGCACATCTGAACCTGCCTCGGGGGCTGCGGGGCCTCCTGCCGCGGCTTCGGCGCTGACTTCCGCTTCCCTGCCCGGGCCAAGACGCCCCTGCTGTTCCCCGCGCCTCTCCCGGACGCGAGAAACAGAAGCTGGCGCTCCCCTCGACGTAAGCAAGCACTCCTCGGCCTGCTGGCACAACTTCCCGGCGCCCCGCCTGAATTCTGGAGGCGCGGGCGGGAGGGTGGGGCCAGGAGCCGCCCCGCCCCCAGCCCCGCCCCGCCCCGCCCCTCCCGTGCCTGGCGTTTCCCACCCCCGCGCCGCCCCCGCCTCTGCCATCCCCTCCGCGCTCTTCCTCCTTCCCAACCCCCACTCTCTTTCCTCTCTTCTTCCTCCCTCTCTCTCTCCCACGTCCCCTCCCCCTCCTCCCTCATTCCTGCTTCCCTCCCCCGCACCCCGCAGGTAAGGGGGCGCCCGGCCAAAGTGAAGCCCCCCTTTCCCTCCCCAGGGAACTGGGAGCCGTGGCACTTAACGGCCCTGGCCACGCCGGCCGCCTGTGTCCGGGCGATTCTCGACCCGGAATCTGGAAAACCCTGAGCGAGTGACACACGCCAAACGGGTTAAAGGCGCCCAAAGGAGTTTGGAGGAGGCTCTTCGGGCAAATCTAGCTTTTCCCACGAGTGGCTCCTCCCTTAGGGCCGGGCAAGTAAGAGGCGACTTGGAACTGCTTAAAGAACATGGACACTCTCTGCCCGAAGGCAAGGTGAAGAGAGGGGAAGACTTTAGGTGAAGGAGCAAAAGGCCCAGGTCAGGCCCAGCCCGCCCGCCTCTTCAAGGGGATTTGAGTCCCTGATGTCCGTGCAGGTGCCCTGCGGGCCCTCAAGATGCTAGAACCACCGTCAGTGCCTTCCCTTGGTAACCCTCGAGGCTTCACTTGAAAACTACTTCCGGGTGAGGGAGGGGATTTGGACAACCCCAAATCCTAGGAGTTTAGAGCCAGCATTCTGATTTGACCGAAAAACAAAGTGCTGTGCTCAAGGGGGAAAAAAAAAATTCAGTTGGAAATACAGGAAGATTTCCCGACCTGAAGTATAAAGATGGACAGGTTTTAGCATTGCCTCAGGCTAGTTTTAGATCTTGAAAAAGTCACTGAAGCTCTGAGATCATTTCTTCATCTATAAAATGGAATAATAATCCCTATTCTCAGGGCTGTTGCAAAGAGAAACTGAGGTAATGATGTGATCATGTAAATTAGAAAAAGCCATACAAATGTGAGCTATTTTATCTTCTGAGATTTATGACTCAGTCTAAGGAGAAAAGAAAACAAGATATGGTAACCCCAACTCCCAGCAAGACCACAGTGAACGCTGGATTTCTCAATACTGTTTTAGTAATACCCTGGAGGAGACTCCGGGGACATGTGCGACTGTCACAAAATTCTTGCAAAATTGTTTTTAACTGGGATACTTGTATTCTATCATCATTTCTTAAAAGCTCACCATCTGAGAAGAGGGAATGTTACAAATCAAAGTTGGGTGTCAAAATAGTGAAAATGTCATTGAGCGTTAGGAAACACTCATTTAAGCCAAATAAACCCCCTTGTTTCTTTCTTGTTTTACTACAGAATTCCTCAGAGCCTTTGGTATATTATGCTCCAGAAAACAAATTATTGTTTGTATTAGTGTTGTACTAATAGTTGTACTAATGTTGATGGGATCCAGGTGTTTGCAACTTGGCATCTTTGTCAGCCTTAAGCTTTTACCCAGAAAGACCCCCATGCTCCTCTCAGTGGGCAGTAACCAAACCAGAGAACAGTGCAGACTGCAGAATCACTGGAATAGACTCCAGACGCCGTCTCCTCATAGTGAGGAGATGCCCTTACCACAGCATCCTGGAGATGGCTTTCCTGCCCCGTGTGCCTGCCCTCCACCCTGCAGACTTCTGACTCGTTCAACAAGCTTCACCCTCACTCTTTCCTGTCACCTTGCCTTCACCCTCTTGGAACTCAGGAACTCTTAGGTTTGCTAATGGTGCTTGCTGCGAGTGTTTTCTTATTTAAAGAAAAGTGCCTCCGTGAAGAGAGCCCAGTTTCTCTTCTCGGCCCCTGTCCACCCTGCTTCTGTTCCCAGCCAAGCCCCATAGTGGATTTTTCCTCATCGAGAGGGAGACCCTGCCCAGCCTTCGGCTGAAGTCACTGACCTGATAGACATGAAAGTCCTGTGGATATTGTTGGTCAGGATGACACTAACATGGGCATCATGTTTTTCAAATGTGAGTTTACTAAAAGAAAAATATTAAATGATAATCCATATGGCTTGTGGATAAAGCAAAATCATGAAGGTTGTTCACAAATGGTTGTTCACAAATAGTAAGGGAACATTTACCCAGTGAACAACTCACCTGGTATGAGGGAGGCTGGGAGTGGAGGGGTTCAGATGAGTGAGAGCAAAGGGGAGGGAATCCTGTGTGTCTAGCCTGAGCCAGAAGGGCCTTCCCTTAAGTCATCACACCTCCACGCTCTTCCTTGAGTGGAGCTTCAGCTGCACTTTAACACTAATAGTGAGAAAATCCTAATGTTCTTGACGAGAAAACTCATGGGAATTTTCAGCAGGAGGGAAGGAGTGTTCGTGACACTTTATTCCACAATTAAAACAGGGCGGGGATTACCTTTGGATGCTTGACTTCCTGTGCACGGAGGAGAGGGGCCACAACTGTCACTCTGCAGCAATAAATTGCCAAGGTAATTATCTGCTAACCTCCTGCAAACTGTAACTCATTTGATATTTCCTCCAAGAAAACATCTCCAAACTGTCAGCAGTCTCCCCTGCGTCCTAATTATTTTGTCACTAACTATGTTGGTTCCATTTCTTTTTTCCACAAAATGGGTCCCTCAGCATTGGCTGATCAGTTACCATTTTTTAAAGTTCAAATCTGATGGACTTACAGAGTTTCCCCAAAGCCGCTGGCCATTTGAGCCAAATGCATCATCGTGAGACGGGTGTGAATTGAATAATTCTGTTTCAACCATTTGTCAACACCTCAGAGGAAAAAATGTCAGCAGCACATGACAGTGATCAAAACAGCTATGAATTCAAATTTGGCTATACTCCTTTAAGGATTATAACTGCATAATGTTAACCGTCTATGTTAATGACCTTTACATTTCATAGTTTGTCTATAGTTTAATTTTCTACCATAATTCTTGGCTTAACAGCTATGGGTAGGATAACACCAAAAGAAATAGAGATTTAGAGTATATAATAATAGTAATTACAAAAACAATAATAGCTAACAGTTAACAGTTACTATATGGTGGGCCCTGTTTTGAGCATTTTGTATGTATTAACTCATTTAACCCAACAAAAACTCTATGAGATAGTCACTGTTATTATCCCCATTTTACAGATAAGAAACTGAGGCAGTTTTTTTTAAGGTTACAAATCCAGGCAGTCTGCCGCAAGTCCATGAAGCAGCAGAGTTACCATTATCATAAAAAAAATTTTTGAATACTTAACGATGGACAGGTGAACTGCTTCACAAGTATTCTATCATTTAATTCACAAGTGAACCTGATTAGTTCAGTTCAGGTCAGTCGCTCAGTTGTGTCCGACTCTTTGCGACCCCAAGAACCGCAGCACGCCAGGTCTCCCTGTCCATCACCAACTCCCGGAGGCCACCCAAACCCACGTCCACTGAGTCGGTGATGCCATCCAACCATCTCATCCCTTGTCGTCCCCTTCTCCTCCTGCCCTCAATCTTTCCCAACATCAGGGTCTTTTCAAATGAGTCAGCTCTTGGCATCAGGTGGCCAAAGGATTGGAGTTTCAGCTTCAACATCAGTCCTTCCAATGAACACCCAGGACTGATCTGCTTTAGGATGGACTGGTTGTATCTCCTTGCAGTCCAAGGGACTCTCAAGAGTCTTCTCCAACACCACAGTTCAAAAGCATCAATTCTTCAGCACTCAGCTTTCTTAATAGTCCACCTCTCACATCCATACGTGACTACAGGAAAAACCATAGTCTTGACTAGACGGACCTTTGTTGACAAAGTAATGTCTCTGCTTTTTAATATGCTGTCTAGGTTGGTCATAACTTTCCTTCCAAGGAGTAAGTGTCTTTTAATTTCATGGCTGCAATCACCATCTGCAGTGATTTTGGAGCCCTCCAAAATAAAGTCAGCCACTGTTTCCACTGTTTCCCCATATATTTGCCTTGAAGTGGTGGGACTGGACGCCATGATCTTAGTTTTCTGAATATTGAGCTTTAAGCCAACTTTTTCACTCTCCTCTTTCACTTTTATCAAGGGGCTCTTTAGTTCTTCTTCACTTTCTGCCATAAGGGTGGTGTCATCTGCATATCCGAGGTTATTGATATTTCTCCCGGCAATCTTGATTCCAGCCTGTGCTTCCTCCAGCCCAGCATTTCTCATGATGTACTCTGCATATAAGTTAAACAAGCAGGGTGACAATATACAGCTTTGACGTACTCCTTTTCCTATTTGGAATCAGTCTGTTGGTCCATGTCCAGTTCTAACTGTTGCTTCCTGACCTGCATACAGGTTTCTCAAAAGGCAGGTCAGGTGGTCTGGTATTCACATCTCCTTCAGAATTTTCCACAGTTTATTGTGATCCACACAATCAAAGGCTTTGGCATAGTCAATAAAGCAGAAATAGATGTTTTTCTGGAACTCTCTTGCTTTTTTGATGATCCAACGGATTTGGCAATTTGATCTCTGGTTCCTCTGCCTTTTCTAAAACCAGCCTGAACATCTGGAAGTTCACAGTTCATGTATTGCTGAAGCCTGGCTTGGAGAATTTTGAGCATTACTTTACTAGCGTGTGAGATGAGTGCAATTGTGTGGTAGTTTGAACATTCTTTGGCATTGCCTTTCTTTGGGACTGGAGTGGAAACTGACCTTTTCCAGTCCTGTGGCCACTACTGAATTTTCTAAATTTGCTGGCATATTGGGTGAAGCACTTTCACAGCATCATGTTTGAGGATTTGAAATAATTCAACTGGAATTCCATCACCTCCACTAGCTTTGTTCGTAGCGATGCTTCCTAAGGCCCACTTGACTTCACATTCCAGGATATCTGGCTCTAGGTGAGTGTGAGTGATCGCACCATTGTGATTATCTGGGTCATTAAGATCTTTTTTGTACAGTTCTTCTGTGTATTCTTGCCACCTCTTCTTAATCTCTTCTGCTTCTGTTAGGTCCATACCATTTCTGTCCTTTATTGAGCCCATCTTTGCATGAAGTGTTCCTTTGGTATCTCTAATTCTCTTGAAGAGATCTCTAGTCTTTTCCATTCTATTGTTTTCCTCTATTTCTTTGCGCTGATCACTGAGGAAGGCTTTCTTATCTCTCCTTGGTAGTCTTTGGAACTCTGCATTCAAATGGGTATATCTATCCTTTTCTCCTTTGCTTTTCGCTTCTCTTCTTTTCACAGCTATTTGTAAGGCCTCCTCAGACAGCCATTTTGCTTTTTTGCATTTGTTTTTCTTGAGGATGGTCTTGATTCCTGACTCCTGTACAATGTCACGAACCTCCGTCCATAGTTCATCAGGCACTCTGTCTATCAGATCTAGTCCCTTAAATCTATTTCTCACTTCCACTGTATAGTCATAAGGGATTTGATATAGGTCATACCTGAATGGTCTAGTGGTTTTCCCCACTTTCTTAAATTTCAGTCTGAATTTGGCAATAAGGAATTCATGATCTGAGCTACAGTCAGCTCCTGGTCTTGTTTTTGCTGACTGTATAAGAGCTTCTCCATCTTTGGCTGCAAAGAATACAATCAATCTGATTTTGGTGTTGACCATCTGGTGATGTCCATGTGTAGTCTTCTCTTGTGTTGTTGGAAGAGGGTGTTTGCTATGACCAGTGCATTCTCTTGGCAGAACTCTATAAGCCTTTGCCCTGCTTCATTTTGTACTCCAAGGCCAAATTTGCCTGTTACTCCAGGTGTTTCTTGACTTCCTACTTTTGCATTCCAGCCCCCTATAATGAAAAGGACAGCTTTTTCGGGTGTCAGTTCTAAAAGGTCTTGTCGGTGTTCATATAACCGTTCAGCTTCTTCAGCATTACTGGTCGGGGCATAGACTTGGATTACCGTGATATTGAATGGTTGCCGTGGAAATGAACAGAGATCATTCTGTCATTTTTGAGATTGCATCCAAGTACTGCATTTCGGACTCTTTTGTTGACTCTGATGGCTACCCCATTTCTTCTAAGGGATTCCTGCCCACAGTAGTAGATATAATGATCATCTGAGTTAAATTCACCCATTCCAGTCCATCTTAGTTCGCTGATTCCTAGAATGTCAATGTTCACTCTTGCCATCTCCTGTTTGATCACTTCCAATTTGCCTTGATTCATGGACCTAACATTCTAGGCTCCTATGCAATATTGCTCTTTACCACAGTGGGCCTTGCTTCTATCACCAGTCCCATCCACAGCTGGGTGTTGTTTTTGCTTTAACTCCATCCCTTAATTCTTTCTGGAGTTATTTCTCCACTGATCTCCAGTAGTAAATTGGGAACCTACCAATATGGGGAGTTCATCTTTCAGTGTCCTATCTTTTTGCCTTTTCATACTGTTCATGGGGTTCTCAAGGCAAGAATACTGAAGCGGTTTGCCATTCCCTTCTCCAGTGGACCACATTGTCAGACCTCTCCACCACGACCTGTCTGTCTTGAGTGGCCCTATATGGCATGGCTTAATTTCATTGAGTTAGACAAGGCTGTGGTCCATGTGATCAGATTGGCTAGTTGTCTGTGACTGTGGTTTCAGTCTGTCTGCCCTCCAATGCCCTCTCTCAGTGCCTACCATCTTACTTGGGTTTCTCTTACCTTGGATGTGGGGTATCTCTTCACGGCTGCTCCAGCAAAGCGCTGTGAACCCCATAAAGAAGTGCTTCCCTGGAGGAAGGAGCTTAATTTCTTTTCTCTTGAGTGTGGGCTAGATTTAATGGCTTGCTTGTAAGAAGAATATGGAAAAGAAAATTAGTAACTTCATAGTGGCAAAACCTAGCAGATTACACCTTAGCCAAGTGACCAAGGTTCACATCATCTGTAATATGTCCTGCTCATATCATGAGCCCGTTGATACAGTGTCATGAGAAAGGCATCTCCCCTTTGGGGTCTTCTTCCCAAATATTCATAACCCCAGTCCAGTCATGAGAAAACATCAAGCCCAAGCCCAAATTTAAGGACATTCTACACAATTCCTGACCAATGCTCTTCAGAAATGTCAAGGTCACGAAAGACAAAGAAAACCTGAGGCTCTGTCACAGGTTTGAGAAGAGTAAGGAGACAGGACAAGTACCTGGTGTCTTGGATTGTATTCTAGAGCAGAAAAAAATCAGATGTTAGCAGGGAAATGGGGGAAATTTGAACAAAGTCCGTGGTCAATAGTCTCCTGTCCGTGCTCGTTTCTCGGTTTTGATAAGTGTATCATGATATATTAGGTATTAACAGTAGGAGAAGCTAGATGAAGGGCTTAGGGGACCCCTATGTGCTGGCTTCAGGAAGGGAAGGGCCCAGAGGTTGAGGACTGGGTGGAGGCTGTTGATAATCCCTTGCCCCTGTAGGTTGCTCTGTGGCTCTTAGTGCTTCCAGATGTTCTCTCCTCAGACTGGAGGCCCTCACCCAGTCTCGGGAGTTTTTCTACCAGCTTTTGAAAGCCTGGCAGGGGCTTGTGAAAACAGGTAGCCAGATTAGGGAGTTGCAGAGTGGGCATGGAAACAACATCTTGGCTTGATGGTAAAAACTAAGAAAATCAGAATTCAACATGGACTTTAATTAATAATAAATTATTACTGGTTCATTAATTGTAACAAATGTTCTATGCTAACATAAGGGGAGGTATGAGGGTGGGAGAGGCTAATATGGCAACTCTACTATTTTCTCAATTGTTATGGAAAATTAAATTCTAAAAATACAGTCTATTTAAAATGAAAAATAGAGGACTTCCCTGGTGGCCCAGCGGTTAAGAATCCACCTTCCAATGCAGAGGCCATGGATTTGATACCTGGTCAGGGAACTAATCCCACATACCCCAGGGCAACTAAGCCCGTCCGTGTGCCACAACTAGAGACGTGCACGCGCCCAGCACTCAGTCCTTGTGCTCTGGAGCCTGTGCCCCACAAGAGGAGCCCCCACAAGCTGCAACTAGAGAAAGCCCACATGCCACAATAGAAAGCCTGCACCGCCTCGAAGGCCCAGCACAGCTAAATTAAAACATCACCCTGCCTGTGCTTCTAAGGTAAACAGAGCACCCGAATTCACTGAAGGTTCAGCAGAGCTGCCCTGGTTTGGCTCCAAGGGACTTGTGATGATGCCACAGAGAGAATGCAACAAGCATCAGAAGAACCACAGAGATGATAGAAGGACACGGAAAAGGGGGACACAATTAGTCAAAAGAAAACAGGAAAGGGAGGGCAGTTGGGAAGGCAAATGAAGGGCACCCTGTGCTTCAGGCCATCTGTTTTATGTGGCTGCCCTGCCCCATAGTTCACACCCCTTACCTGCTCCTCTTCCTAAATCTGTTGCCTTTTACTAAGCTCGGTGACGATGCTACATACTCTGTCCCTACAGATTCCCTCTCCACTAGCTCCTGCTCTGGTCCCAGGATGCTCCCTGCTTGTGGCTTCCCTGGGGCCAGCCCAGTGGGCAGGGAGGAGACTGGGGTCTGAATCCTTAGGCGCCTTCCCTCTCTGTGCGTCTCTCCGAGCCTGGGGCCCCGGCAGAGGCCACAGCCTCTCCCTTCAGCTCTCCCTGGGTTCTGATGATGCTTCTCCTTTTGTCCATTTAGGCCTAGTGAGCATATGCTTTCCCACAGGGGCCATTCTGGGGCGCTACACCATTCCTTGCTGGTTTCCCTAAAGTCAGCCCACATCTTGGTGCATCCTCCCTTCATTAAACTCTTCTCAGTTACTCAGTCAGATGCATCATCTGTTTCCTGCTGGGACCACAACCGAAATGCTCACTGTCTCTTGTTTATCTTGCCCTTTAGAACAGAAACTCCATGAGGGCAGAGATTTTGTATGCTTCCTCCACTGCTGTGGCTCTTAGAAAATATTTGTTGAATAAATGAGTGAATGTTCATATTATCTGTACTCATACAGTAGTTACTAATCTGCATGTGGCTATGGAGCACTTGAAATGTGGCTGGTGCTACTGAAAAACAATGTTAAATTTTATTTAACTCAGACAGGTCTATATGGTTGGTGGCTACAGTGCTGGTCTAAGGAGACTGCCTGAGTTCAAGGCATTTCTCTAGCTACTGAGGTCCACTCTGCCCCAATAGGGGTTGAACAGGAATGACTCAAAGGCCTTGGCTATATCCCTCACACTGGGGAACTGCAATGCTAGGCTTTCTGGCATTCTCTCTAGACTGGCAAACCTGGGAACATGTGTCTTGCTATTATTATACATTTACATTTTTATTTCATTGCAAACTGAGTGTTCCTTGGGTGGTGGTGTTTAGTCGCTAAGTCTTGTCTCACTCTTTGTGACCCATGGACTGTAGCCCATCAAGCTCCTCTGTCCATGGGATTTTCCAGGCAAGAATACTGGAGTGGGTTGCCATTTCCTTCTCCAGGGTATCTTCCCAACCCAGGGATCGAACCCACAACTCCTGTGTCTCCTGCATTGGCAGGCGGATTATTTACCACTAAGCCACCAACAGAGTTACAGTGTGCTCACCAGGCCCTTGCAAACTTGCAGCTCACAAAAGAGCTCTGGCCCCTAGCCAAGGGAGTCTCCAGCTGCTGACTGACCCTGCCTGGAAAGTCAACTTGGAAAAGACACGAATGTCCTAATCCTCTTCCAAACCACTCTAAGTAGGTTTTATCCAGTGACCTGTAAAACCAAATTAGTAAAGGGACACTTTAATTCCAGCTCATTAGAGAGCTTCTAAAATCTTTGAGAAAGCCAACACAGCAAATTTCTGTCCTGGGGGGCTAAGAAACCCATCAGTTTTTAAAACAAAATGTCCTTGCTTTCCCATGGTTTCTCTCACATCATGTAGCATATAGAAGGTATTTTCTGAGACTTTCACAGGGCGTCCCTGGTGAAGGTGGGAAGCAGCTCTCCAGAAGGAGAAAAATACAGTGGCCCAGTAAGGTCAAGAGATTTTCCCCAAGTTCTGCCAAGTTTGGTCCCCCTTCTGGTCTCCTGACTCTCGTACAGGGAACATTTGCACTGTTCTGATTATTACCCCAGGAGCTGGCTTATTGCACAATATCAGGAAATAGTCCATATGAAATCCTGGCCCACAGAGTGTACATGTTCTGCTTTTTATTCTGCAGCTTTTTTATACAGTGTGTTTTCCTTTCCCATAATGTCATCTGGAAGCAATTCCTCCCAACAGCTGGATTTGCTTTCCCAATTGGTAAACACGTAAAATGGAAGGCAGGCAGAGATGCTGCGTGTCACCAGAGAGCTCTTCCCCACCCGCTTGGCTCACGTTCTGAGGCTTATCTTGGGTCTCTGCACAATCCTCATCAAAACCGAGAATGTCTTCAAACAGGCGACCCACACCGCACTCCCTCCTTCAGAGGGGTCAGTGTGTTCTTTGGGGGAGACATTTTCTGAATACTTTGCAGATAAAATGGATCAGATGCAGACCAGATTCCAGCTTGCCAGGATCTCTGCACTACATGTGAGGGCCGACAGAGTAGCATCTCCCAAGGTTCCCACCATCCTGGTGCAGTCAGAACCTCTGGGCCCCCGGGGGAGCCTGAGAGCAGAGCCCTCGAAGTGCCATGGTCACCAAAGCCAGTAAAGAGAAGAGAGGAGCCCAAAGAGCCCTAAGTGGGTCATCAAAGAAGATGAATGTCCCCCAAACACACTCCGCAGGAACATTTCCATAGGGACACAAGCAGAAAGGCCGGCCCGCGCTCTGGAACAGCCAAGGCCCTGAGCACAGCTGGCCTCTGGGTGTTGGCTCACACCTCTCGGCTCTGTTCACCAGCATGGCTAGCTATGGTCCTAGAGTTCCAGGGGCACAGTGACGCTGGAATACCACACTTAGAGGACAAAGCTCAAGCTCCAAGCACTTCCTGCTCTCATGTAAAAAATGTTATTCTTTAGATCAGAGTTTCAAATCTAGGGGAAATCAGCCTCGCATAGGGTTGAACTCTCAGAGGGAGCATGAGGGTAAGCCAGTGACTGCAGCAGATGAAGATATAGGAGAGGACGTGTGTGACCTGGCGCCACTGCGTGGATGACCTCAGTGCAGTGTTGGCCAGCTTCGGGATGGATGTGGGAGTGGGAGGGACTTCCTTTCAAGTACCACCAACCCTGTAGGTAGCCAGGGCCCCGAGCCCATGAAGGGGCTTCCTTGGGTTGTGGGCCTTTGACTGCAGAGTTCTCCAAGCAGGGAGCAATGGGCATCCCTCCCGTTGGACGTATAAAAGGAGAGTTAGAGGCAGTGCTCACCAGGGGACCCTGAGGAGGGTGGCTGCATCAGCCCCTCTGCCTGGACCCAACTGCATCATACATTTCCCCAAATCTCACGGTCTCATACCTGGGATTTTGAATATCTGCGATTCTGGTTCCATGACAGGGCTGATATCTTCAGACTGTGGTCACTCTGGTCTGGTCACCTGAACTGCTCTGGAGGGGCCTCAGGATACACTTGGAAAGCATCACAGAAGCCTAGGACAGAAGGATGGGTGGTGAGAGCAACCCACTGGTTCACACTGCACAGTGATCCTCTAAATTAAAGCAACAGAAAAGACGCAGCAACCAAATGCAAGTGTGCACCTGGTTTGGATTCCCAGCTCAAACAAGCCAATTATAAGAAGGCATTTTTGGATAATCAGGAAGATTTGCATTTGGACTATGGCCACACCACCTTGACTGCGCCTGATCTTTCATTTGGACTGGGTATTAGAAAATGTTTAAGACTTTATTATTAATTTTGATAGGTATGATAATGGTTGTATGGTTATTATATAAGAAAATGTCAAAAAAACGAAAAAAAAAAGAAAGAAAATGTCATCATTTCTTTAAAAATAGAGGCTAAAATATTTGGGGGTGAAATATGATGTCTGGCATTTATTTTAAAATACTTCAGGAAAAAAAGCTGGTGAAGCAAATTGGTTTCTTAGTCCATTTGGGCTGTTGTAACAAATACCATAGACTGAATGGATGCTTACAAACAATAAGCATTTATTTCTTATAGTTCTGGAGGCTGGAAGTCCAAGATCAAGGTGCTAGCAGATGTGGTGTCTGATGAAACTCTTTCAGGTTCATATATGTCTGTCTTCTCAACCTCACAAAGTGGAAGAGGTGAGAGAGCTCTCTGGGGTCTCCTTTTTTGGGATCCACCCTTATGACATACCACCTGCTAAAGGGCCAACCTGTTAATTTCACAGTGGGGATTAGTTTATTCAACACATGAATTTAGGATGGAACATAAGCATGCAGTCTATATAGCATGTGCCAAGTTGTTAATGTTTAAATTTAGATGATGAATATATGGGAGTCTTTTTTTTTAGTAAAATGATTTTTAAGTTTTTAATGGCTGCCTAGTAGTCTACTATATGGTTGAAGAAGAGTTTCTTTAATTAATTAGTTTTTAGAATTGAGATATAACTGATATATTGTCAACACATTGTGTAAGTCCAATGTGTACAACTTGAGATTATTTATATTTTGATATATGTTGAATTTTTTTATAATAGAAAGTTTAAAATATAGATTATTTTATCACAAAAACTTGCAGAACCAAACACCATTCAATGGTGGCTGAATTCTGCACTAAGATTCTTAATCCTAAGGGCTAAACCAGGGGTCTGCGCTCAGGTATAATGCGGCGGTGACCCCTGCAAGCTTTGACCAGGAGTCTGACATACCTCCCAGCTCTTCTGCCTGGTCAGAAGTGGAAGGAGCTAGTCTCCCAGGACAAACACAGCCTTCTTCGCTCCAGTTCCCACTGGCCTTTAGAGCTCTGGTTTCCTCCTGTGCGAACTGCATTAGTACATGAGCAGTTTGGGGCCCGCAGGAGGTGAAGTAGGACACAGACCATATGCCACTGTGCCAAATAAAGCTCTGGTTATTCCAGCTTCAGATGATTCTTGCTGCCCTCACCCCCAATGTTCCACGGTCCCATCAATGCTGACTGTCCTCATACACTGGTTCGCACACAGAGTTGTATTCAGGAATAATCCTCTGCTAGTCCCCTCTCCTCCAGCGGCAAAGGGAAAGCCTCTACTTAGAAAGTTAGTGCAAACATGACACTTAATTCTCTTCCTAGCCCTGGCTCTTGCCACCTTCCCAACTTCTGCCTTCCCATTCCAGGCTAGTCTACAATAGTTAGCCTTAACCTGGTCATGGGAAGGAGAGGATTCTTTAGTAGTTTCTTTCTGTTTTCATATATATATATATATATTTTTTTTTGGCTGCATAGCATGGCACATGGAACTTCCCTGACTAGGAATTGAACCTGTGCTCCCTGCAGCGGAAGCACAGAGTCTTAACCACTGGACCACCAGGGAAGTCCCAGGTGATTCTTTGCTAGTTTCTTGTCTTCTCTTTCTGGCTGAAACAGTCTTTTCTAGAAAACCATCTTTTTTCCTCCTGCTTGAAATATGTGGAGTTTTCTATTTTCCTTCAAGTCCTGAGTAAAAGGTAAGTGCATTTTCCTGGTGCAGGGCCATATGTGGTCCTTTCTCAGTCCCAGCCTGGGCACCCAGCCCTCTGGAGTGGAAAAAGGCCTCCCATGCAGAGGTGGTGTCTAGACAGTGCTACTGCCGAGAACCTACCCAAGCTGTTGCCAACATGTATTATAAGGAAGACTGCTCTAAACAGAAAACAAATTTGAAAAGTCCTAATTACACTTTCTGAGACTAAAGATATAATATTCTTACAACATTTTAAATATGTTCTCTCATTTTCCTTTTTTTCCTTCCTGTTTGTCTCAATTATAAGTTCATGAGAACTTACTTTCATTTTTTAAATTTCTGCTCATTTTTAGTAAATACTAAGGGTACCGATACTACACAAACTGTACTGGTATGACATCGCACAACAGCTCAGACATTTTACTTATCAGTGGATACATGAAAGTCCAAATTAAGTCTACAAAAGATTGGAGAAGATCAACGGATAAAGCTGTGAGTTGTTCAAAGTCAAATATATAATAGTTGAAAACGATGCCCCATTTTCAGCCCTGCCCCAACTAGAATGTAAGTGCCTCGCAGGCAGGAATGTTGTCCATTTTGCACAGAGCAGTGTCCTAGTGCCTAGAACAGGGTCTGCCACATGTAGATGCTTAATACTTACTGGACGTATGAACGGTCTGTGCTTTGAAATTCTTGTAGCCACTTGTCACAAGCAACCATTACTATTACTCTTATTGCATCATAATTCAAGACAGAAAGTTTCTCGAAAGCAGAAGTAAATCTTTCTGTCTCATAAGAGCTACATCATCCATAAATGGGATTCAATAACTGTCTATTGAACAGATAGAAATCCATTCTGTTGGGAACTAGTTAGTTACTAAATAATTTGAAAACATAATCCTACATAGGTTATGAGAAAAGCCATGGGCTATGCTATAGAAATGAACAGTTGCTGGAACCCCAGAAGTTTCTAATGTACTGTGTGGCAGGGAGGTAAATTTCCTGCCCTAGAAATCTGGTAAAAGGATTTGCTTGACGATTTAAGTCTCAGAAAAAAAGACCACGGGAAGGAGGCAGAGAAGGGGGAGGTCTTTTCCAGGGCCAATAGATTAAGGGTATTTAGATACCACTTAAGAAAGGAAGCAGATGCCAGCCAGGTTTGTGCTTCAGTTTAACCACATTCCCTGCAAAACTTGCTTACGGGAAGATCAGAAGCTTTGGCGATCATTACTGAAAAGGATTCAGAGAAATTATCGCCTACTCCCGGTTGAAGAGAGAATAAGTCCTGGTCTTTTTTCGGTGTCAACCTCTACGGAGATGTGCTGTTGTCAAATCAAAAAGGGGACAGATCTGGAATTTTACAACTCTGATGAAAGTGAAATAAAAGGAAATCTGTATCATCTTGATCAAAGCATGTGCCACCTGAGTCGGCTCCCTGTCTCGTCCCTTGGCCTTGGTGACTCTCCTGTGCTGGAGGTTAAGGATTTGTTAAGGAAGATGGGTTTTGATTAAGTGTCACATTTAGTGTGATGTGACATGCTCTTTATCATTGCAAGGGAAGGTTGGGGGCCAGGAGGAGCTTTAGAGCTAGTTCCCAATATAAATTAGGAGTCTTGGGGAATGGGTGCTTTGCAGTCAGCCTTGATCTTTCTATGGCCCAGTGAATGTGTGTATGTGAGAATGTGCACACATACGTGCGTGCGTATGTGTGTGTGTTTTTGGAGAGATGGCAGAAAAGTCAGTTTTCAAGTGCCTGTGCTAATGGGCTGGTTACCCCTACATGGAGTTTGACTTGCAATTGTAATGCAAGGCTCCAACTCTAAATTTGTTCACATTCTTGATGTGCCAGGCAAAGGTCTCCGCGCCTTTTACTCCTTTGGAATTTCAGTGTTGCTTAGGGAAATCTGTAAGCATTCATTCATTCCTCTTGGGGACCACAGCACAAATTTGAAGATGGAGAAGGAGGAGGAAGAATTTCAAGTGCCACATGCCATTTCTAACCAGAGGCTGTGGGTAATGGCTCCCCTGGCTTCACCTAGAAAAAGGAGATTAGGCGGAGCCAAAGTCACCTCCCTCCAAATCTAAGATGTGCCATAGACCTTCAGATTCTGATTCTGGCTTAGCATAGGTCAATGAGAACACAGAGAAAATGCGGGCACAGAAGAGTCCCAGGCTAATGGGGAGTGGGGAGCTAGGAAAATATCCCAGAAGGGACTACTCCCACCTCAAAGGCACCCCCTTTCCAGGTTAATCTTCCTAAAATACTACTGGCATCAAGAACCTTTCCTGCCCAGAACCTCTCATACTCCTTCTCTTCCCTCCCACTGTCTGTGAAAGAAAACCTACACCCTTGATCCTGGTACTTGATGCCACACACCCTGGGCACCACCAACCCAACCTACCTGCTGCCTCCCAAGTGATTTCCTTGCCCCTATCTTCCAGCATTTGCTCGTGTTGCCCCCTACCTGGTTCTCTTCTCTGATGGAAAGCCTGCCCACCCTCCAAGGATTGGCCAAAGCCCTTCCTGTTTCAAGAAGGAGTCATGGCTCCCTGGGAGAAGTCCTTTTTTTATTCCAAAAATATGAGTGGAGGGTGTACTGAAGTGAAGTGAAGTGAAGTCGCTCAATCCTGTCCGACTCTTTGCGACCCTGTGGGCTGGTAGCCTACCAGGCTTCTCCGTCCATGGGATTCTCCAGGCAAGACTAGTGGAGTGGGTTGCCATTTCCTTCTCCAGGGGATCTTCCCGACCCAGGGATCGAACCCTGGTCTCCCGCATTGCAGGCAGATGCTTTAACCTCTGAGCCACCAGGGAAGCCCCTGGAGGGTGTACTAGTTGCCCACAATTGCTCCAAGCACCTGGAATAAGAGAACAAAACAGATAAAGATGCCTGTTTTCAAGGCGCTTGCACTGTAGCAGTCAGGAGGAAATGTGCAGTAAAGCCTAAAGATAAGGTAGAAGTAGTAATTAAGTAGTATTACTTAGTAGCTGACAGTTGCTATGGGGAAAAAAAAGGAACAAAATGGAGCAGGGAAAGGAGACAGGAGACCCTGAAGTTGGAGAGCAGGGGGCTGGCTGCCGTGTTATAGGATGATCACAGCAGGTCTCAGTGTTGGTGGAGAGAGAGGCACACAGGGATGAGAGATACCAGAGCGGAGAGTTCTGGACAGTGGGCACATCTGGGGTGTGGGCAGAGCCATTCTCTGGGACAGATGGAGGGTCCCTCCTTGCTCTTCACTTTCCAGGTGGCCCTGCAGGCAATGTAGCTCTGGAAAAGTGTCTATGGACAAAGGAAATGTAAGAAAATCCATAATGTCAAATATTGAACAGAAAGGCCTACAGTGTTAGTTATGGCCAGCTCTGCTTTAAGGAGGAAGATAGTAAAGCAATGGAGAGGTGCTTCGGTTTTCATTGCTATGTTCAAAGAATTTTTTTAAACTTTTACCCATTTAAAAAAAAAAAAAAAATATATATATATATACACACACACACACACACACACACACACACACACACTAATTTGCTTATTTATTTGGCTGTGCTGGGTCTTTAGTTGTGGCATGTGGGATCTTTTACTTGAGGCATTTTGAGTCGTTGGGGCATATAGGATTCAGTTCCTTGACCAGGGATTGAAACCTGGTCCCCTGCACTGGGAGTGTGGAGTCTTAGCCACTGTACCACAAGGGAAGAGTCAAAGGTAGTTTTTTTCATTAGAAAAAAATTATTTCTGCTCCTTTCTTACTTCTGAGGAAAGAGTTTTAAATATATATCTGAAATAATGTACTATCAGACGCTTTTTAAAGGTAAAGCACCATAGGTAAAGTTGATCAGCCATCCACGGTTCTCAGTGTATGGGATCTTGCTTCCTGATTTCACATTAATTTCTGAAAATTAGAAACATCATCTCCAAAACATGTTAAGAGGGTTGTAAAAAAGATCATTTTATTTAATCATCTAGTTGTAGAAATGGAGTATATTTTCTTTAAGAAGCAAAAAACTAAGATCATGTCACTTCACATCATTAATATATGTAATATAGGTCAGCAGGAAAAAAATACTGTGATAAACTTATCTCTTCCATATGCAGAAGGCTTTCTAGTCCAAGCTTTATATGCTTCCTATCTTTTCACAGATGCTTCTTTTTCTGCTGCTTTTCATTCTTTCCCACATTTCATGTTAGAGGATTGATACAGCCTTTAAAACTTTATTAACAGGAGCAAATCCATTATCCACTGATTTTTTTCTCAGAAGGCATGTTAACATTCAGATAGCCTGGCAGTTTCATTCTCATGAATACCCTAGCCATGAAAAAACTCTATAGGACACAAATCCAACGAACAGAACAAGAAATCTATTGAGTTTTGGAATGTCTGTTGCATTGGATCAGCCCAGGATTATGAAACCTAAACCTCCCATTGTAAACAGGAAGCTGGCTGCGGTCCTTCATAATATACTGTCCATTTGCTCTGTAGGCCAAGAAAACTGCAGGCCTCCAAGGCCACGATCATCAGTCATGGATTCAACACTGGGAGGTTCCACAGTGACATCATCAATCATTCCTCTGATGATGAGAATAAGACACCGCCAGCAGAGTGCACACCATCACGGTCAGCCACCCAGGGCAGCTTCTTCAGCCCAGTTTGGGACATCAGAGCACTACACATGGGATGTAGGACAAAGTCTCCATGTTTTGGGCAGCAGAAGAAGCCCTCAAACCCTACAGGCTACCCAAAACCAGCTAAGATGATTTTTAAAAGAAGTTAAAATTGTAAAAGTATAAACTGGAAATTGTTTCTTGATATCAAATACATTCGTGAAATTGCAAGCACCCTGTACTTCATTAAACAGTCGCTCGCGGGTATTTCCTTGACTGATTGCTGGCTCACCAGTTCCCCTGCCATTTGCCCAGGGCCCTCATCACAGACCCTGCCCTGAGGCTCTCTGATACCAACCCCTGGGGACACTCTTCCAGCCTCACTTGCACTTGGAGGTCATCTCTGGTTGTGATGGAGTCTGGAGTGGAGTACCTGAGCCTTCGCTTCCTTCCTCTACATCCTTGGGCAGCTTAGCCCATCTGTGCCTCAGTTCACTCATCTAGGAAAAACAGGTTTATCCTAACACTGACCTGCAGCTCACCTGAGATGACCCACGCAAAGCACAGACCAGAGCCAGGCACACAGTCAACCCACTCGAGGGCTCAGGTCTATTACCGGCCTCTCGCCCAAGGGTCAAGCCTCCTGGTACAGCTTTCTGCCTCTTTCTGCTGGAACCACTCAGACCTCACAGACCCTGCTCTCTTTATCATGTTTTCTCCCACCCCATGAGTGCCGAGGCTTCCCAGGCTCTCTGCCTGCACTTCCTACGTGGCCTCTACACAACCGTTTCAACGGCTCCGGTCCCTGTCCCCCACCGTTTATACGGTGGCCCCCGACTGGTTCTCTACCCCAGCCTCTCACCTGCCCTCCGGACTGAAGTATCCACATGGACCCAGCACCTGTATGTACCAGAGGTCCCACAGTCTGCTCAATCCAACCCTGTCTCTGGCTGCCCTCAACTCCAAACCCCCACCACACCTGCCTTCTCCAAATCCTGTCTGTCTTTTCCACCCCATGCTGTCTCTCCCATCCTGTCATTCCTTCATTTAATCCCCAACACTTGGGAGCATTCACAAGGTTAAGAAAGGTCTTTACAGAGCGGTCCCTACTCTCAGGGATCTCCCAGGGCCATGGGCAGATAATTACAATTCAAAGAGGTTTGATAAAAAGACGCACAGGATTTAGGAGTGAGGGTAGGAGGGGGCCTACCTAGCCTCAGGGGTCAGGGCTGGCTTCTTTTCGAGAGGGCATATTCAGCAGGAACAGACTTGAATACATTTTCATCTAGTAGAAGGGCAAGGTGCGGTGGGAGGCCTCTTATTATCTGCTTATTATCTGAGGCAAGAAACAAGGAGACCTCCAAGACCCAGACACTCTCACCTGTGGAGACTCTATCCTACCTGAGAACAGGATTATTAATACCATTATTTTTTTTTTTCAGCCACGCCCTGCAGCATGAAGGCTCTTAGTTCTCCCACCAGGGATTGAACCAGTGCCTCCTGAAGTGGAAGCACAGACTTCTAACTACTGGGCTCCCCTGGTGGTCTAGTAATTAGGCATTCAAATACATGTCTATCCCACAGGAAACAATTATATTGCTGTTTCATAAAGATTTATCACTTTGCTTTTAAAAATTATATAGCTACCAAAAAAAAAGAAGCTATGAATTTCTCTCAAAGGTCATGAATGTCAGAAACTTGAATATGAGAGAAATTTAACCTACAAATGGATCTCCAATTTAATGACATTTTTATGAAATCAAAGGTAACGATGAAAGGAGCTGACATAATTTACATTTTGTAACCACTGCAATAAATGTCTGTACATTTTAATTTTGTACTTTTCTTCTCATATTTTCGAGCTCCTGCTTTCCCCACCCCCCAAACCTCTGGATTTCAAGTGTTTACGTAGGGCCTTGGCACTTTTGTAGCCCTGGTGATAAACTTAGAGAATTCTCTGGGTCATCAGAGCCAAGCCCACGTCATTCAGCATGGAGACGATGGTTGGTTCCCGTTCTCCCCGAGGAGCCAGCTTTCAGTGCTGGTCCCATTGCACCCAGGATGGTGACATTAGACACCTACACACAGACTGGCTGGTGTGTGGGGACCCGGGAGAAATAGGGGCCAGTGCCTTCTGAAATGAGTGGGAGGCACAAGACTGACTGTAGAACAGTCCCTCCTTTTCCAAAGTAATACAGGCTCATGAAATAAAACTAGATAACATAGGAAAGTACACTAAAAAAATTACAGTCCATGTAGACCTGTTAACCAAACCACAAACATTGCTCTTTTTTTTTTAATCTGATGATAATTTTCTCTGCGTAGTCATTCCCCCCCCCCCTTTTTTATAAAGTAGTTGTAATTGTTGTGCCTACATACTGTATTGTGTTCCCTTCTCTCTTACTCACTTCAGCTTACTGTAACATGTCCATAAAGTGTCATCATGGGATTTATCAAAATTGTCTTAACTGTTGCCTATAGTCAACCATTTAGAATTGCTTTCAATGTTTTTCTATTGTACATTTTTGGTTACTTTCAATGAGATTGCAATTTAAACCTTTTTTTTGACATTTAGGATTGTTTCTTAAGATAGAGTCTCAGAAGTGGAACTGTTGAGTTAACAAATAGGAATATTTCTAAGAGTTCAAATCCATAGTGCTGAATTGTTCCCCAGAGAAGGCTGTATTCATGTACACTGCCTCTAGCAATATGTGAAAATTCCAGCTTCTTGATGACTTCAACTGCATGGCTACTATCACTGGAAAAAAAAAAAGGTTTTTTTGCTGCCAGCTTAATAGATAGAACATGAACTTTTTTTTTTTTTTTTTGGTAAACCTTACTGTGTGGTTTATCATACATACAGAGAAGTATACAAATCATTAGTAAATGGTCACAAAGTGAACACCCCCAAGTAACCAGCACCCTGATCTTGAAACTGAACATTTCCAGACCCCGGAAGCCCCTGCATTTCACCTGTTCACCCTCCTCCACCCCACCCAAGGGTAATTGCTATCCTGACGTCTCACACCATAGGTTAGTTTTGGAAAGTAGCATTGCAGAGAATTTTCATTTCCTTGATGACTAGAGGAGCTAACCATTTTTCCATATATTAGTCGATGAACATATTTTTCCATATATTAATAGTTCCTCTTTTGTAAATTGCCTTTTCAAGTTCTTTGTCCAGGAAATGGTTGACTCTTAAGCAATCTCTTTAACTAAAGTTTGGCTAAAGTTGGACCGTAGTCACCATGACATTGTTCAAAAATGGGGAAGTGTGTGTATGTGGGTGTGTTTACGCTCCCATGATCTCACTCTGACAATACTCCTCTCATTTATTTATGCGTCTTTACTTCAAAGCACGTTGGCACCTCTGTAGGCCACACCTGGCGGGGGTGACTTTCAGTGACACAGAGCTGAGCCTAAATAGACTCTGCTGTTCTTTCGATGTCTATGAAAATTACAGAAATAGGTCATCGAACCTTTTTAAAAATAGAACTGACACATTTGGGGAAAGCATATTTTCTGCTGAGATAGCACAGTCTAAGATGAAATGATCTGTAGGGAGCAGATGAATTTAGACATCTGATATTAAAAATAAATAATCTTAATGGCAATAACTCACAGGAAATACAGTGTCTTTCATAGGAAAGTTCTCTAAACATTGTTCCCTGAACAGCTTACATAAACTTTTCCCACTCTGGCTCCAGTGTGGGTTCTTCTAAGGGGCAAGTAGTCACTTGCTGACCCCTGGCCAGCCACACCTGGCCACAGCTGCGCATGGAGAGCAGGCCCACATCATCAACAGTGGTCAGCGCTCGTTCCATCTCCAAACCTGAGATCTCCGGTCTCACCCGGTTTGCCTTCTCCCTTCTTAAGCAGTACACCACCAGTTGCTTACCCTTGGATGGCTCTCCACAGCTGCAAAACAGGTGGGGACAAGGCCACCTCATTACCTTGGTGCAACTCCTTTCCAGGCCTTCCCAGGGCTTGCCTGATTTGTGGAAGGCCAGCTCCAACATCTTTGCATACCAGCTCCCCAAGAGCTGTCTAGGGGCCTCAGGCCTGCCCTGTGGGGGAGAGACATCCTCAGAAAGTTCCCTCTGGCTGTTGCCCCTGCCCCTCCTCACACCCTCCACATCCTGCTGACTTCAAAAGCCCCGTGCACCTCAGAGGCAGACACTTCTGTCTTCTCCAGGGACTTCACTGCCTACACTGCCATGCCCGGGCTCCACTAATGAGAGAGCTAGATCTGTTGACTGAAAAAGTAGGGCCTACAGGTCCTATGGGAAAGACACTTCAATTCAGCCCCCCAGATGGCAAGGAGGACTCATGAGGAGGTTGGCTGTCCCATGAGTGGGAAGTGAACGGGAGCAAGGGAGGAGGTGCAGAGCTGCAGACCTGTGTTTCACGGAGGTCTGGCAGCAGGGAGGTAGACACAGGCTATCTGGGAGTTTGCGGCGGGGCAGAGACAGCTTGATGCATTTCTCAGAAGTAGAACACACAGGCAGGACCTGATGACACTGGTGCTGGCACTGAGGGAAGAAGAGTCAAAGATGCTTATGCAGCACTTTCTTTCTTTTTTTTAGAAGCTGGAGGCCTCTTTTTCACCCTTTTTATTTATCTTTTCTTTTATTTATTTATTTTTGGCCACACCACTCAGCATGCAGAACTTCCCTGACCAGGGATCGAATTTCTGCCCCCTGCAGAGGAAGCACAGAGTCTTAACCACTGGACCATCAGGGTAGTCTTGATGCACCGCTTTCTGTCAAGAACACGATTCCTTCTATGTAACACTTATACATTCAGTAAATATGTGTTGAGTGCATCCCCACAACAGAATCTGATGCAGACTCTGGGAATAATATGTTACTGCCCGAATTTCATTTTCACTCTGCTGAGTGGGGGTCTGGCAGTGCAGATAAAAAACAAGATAGCTCAGCTGGTAAAGAATCAGCCTGCAATGCAGGAGACCTTGGTTCCATTCCTGGGATGGGAAGATTCCCTGGACAAGGAATAGGCTACCCATTCCAGTATTCTTGGGCTTCTCTAGTGGCTCAGACTGTAAAGAATCCACCTGCAATGTGGGAGACCTGGGTTCAATCGCTGGGTCGGGAAGATGCCCTGGAGGAGAGCATGACAACCCACTCCAGTATTCTTGACTGGAGAATCTCCATGGACAGAGGAGCCTGGTGCGCTGCAGTCCATGGGGCCACAAAGAGTTGGACACGGCTGAGTGACTAAGCACAAACAAATAAAAAGATGACTTCCCATAGTGACAGTTACTCTTGAAAGAAAATATGGGCTGGGGGAATTGTGTGATCAGGGAGGACTTTTCTGAGGAAGTAACCATACAGCTGAGACTTGGATAATACGAAGGAGCCCATCAGGAGAAGACCCAGGGCAAGAACGTTCTAGGTAATCAAACATGCCTATGCAAAAGGCCCCAAGCCAGGGATGATCAGGGACACAGGGAAGACCACTGCAGCATGACAAGTTTACAAAATTGTTTTTCTGATGTATTTGCTGAGCTGCCCCTGGACCACACTGCTTCAGGGTTTGACCTTCGCTTTCTAGACACCACAGACTCCTTCTAGAGCTTTCCCACATCTCTTTTATCCTTCTTTCCAAACAAGTTCCACTAAGAAGTGAGACTAGCAGCCAAAAGATCCAATCTGGGGCTGAGGAATGAGCTAGGGCCAGTTCAAATCTTGCAGAGTCAAATGGGGAAGGGCCCCTGGGACTGGACTGACTTCTTTTTTCATCTGGTTCTTATTCATACTTGAATGAAGAACTCCTATAGCAATTTGATATAAGCTGTGAAAAATGCACACATATACAATTCTGTGCACAATTTCAGGGGGTTTAGGGACCCTTAGGAAAGCTTGTTGGGAGCCTCTTTTAGGGACTGTATTTCAGCAGTTTGTTTTAAGCTAATCTTGTCCATTTTCTCATTAAGGCTGTGTTGCTTCCACGAGAGGAAAGGATATGTGGAAAAATCACCTTATTCAGCAAAGTAGCCTGTAACTGCAAATTCTATTGACCATCACATTCTTCCAGAGAGACACATTCATATCTGATAAGATGTAACCATGATGATAGTACAAATGCATTTGTTCAATGTTTTTTACTTTGCACACACATTTCCACTTATATCAGTTTATTCCACTGACATCTTTGGCATACAGGTAGGGAAGGCATTGTTGTCCCATTTTACAGATGAGGCTACTGAGGTTAGGCATCATGCTGGTGATAATAGCCACTTGGCAGTGGCTTTGGCTAGGAACTAAGATCTTATCATTCCCAGGCCCAGGCTCCCAGAGGAGTAGAGGTCAGGACAGGGGCCATCTTGACCTCTCTGCCCACTGCCTCACCCCAGGGCCTGGAGACACGGAGAAGGCAATCTCTGTGCCCACACAGTCTTGGCCCACATAGCCTTCCTGCTAGGAAACAGAGATATGGAGGACGTGATATTTTCTAACACGAGGAAAGAAGCACCGAGCTGCCTATAGAAGTCAAGGTTGTGCCAATGGAGGGGAACTTCCCACTAGAGGCTTCCTCTTGGCCAATGAAACCTAACCAGTCAGTCACTTCCTTTCTGTTCTAACGACTTACAGCATTTCCTCCTCCAGTCCCGCAGAAACGAGTCTAGAGGAGCGCCACCTAGAGGCCGAGATCATAAGAAAGGCCGCTTATTCCCCCCACCCCCACCCCCACCCATCTCCAAGGGCCACCTTACCTATCAGAAAATAGGCATACCTCATACCTCCTACCATCCACCAGGATAAACACCAAATGGAACAGAAATTTAAATGTAAAAGATGAAGCCACACAAAAGTAAAAAATGTTACTCGCTCAGTCGTTTCTGGCTCTTTCCGACCCACGGAGGGTAGGTAGTCCAGTGGAATTCTCCAGGCAAGAACACTCAAGTGGATTGCCATTTCTTTCTCCAGGGAATCTTACCGATCCAGGGATCAAACTCAGGTCTCCTGCATTGCAAGCAGATTCTTAACCGTCCAAGCCATCAGGGGAGCACACAGTATTAGGGAAAAATAAGGTGGACTTATTTATACCCTGAATAGTCTTTCTCTGACTCCAAACCTGCGTGCAGTCCAAGAGCAGCTCTGGGTACCTGCTTTCCCAGCTGAGACAGAGAATGTGGGGCAGCTTTCTCTCTCAGGGTAGCATCCACCCCTCCCAATGAGAGCTAAGCAACTGTCCCCAACCAAAGGGTCGTTGGGTCAAGGAGGGATGTGGAGCTCCCAAGACAGAAACAAACTAACCAGGCTGGCTAGGCTGACAGCTCCCATCTTCTCTGCAGAAGGGGAAAGAAGTGTCCTCACACTGACACAGAAGGGAGACGCAACACTGGCAAGCACAGTCCTGGGCCAAGCCCAGTCCAACTCCCAAATAAATGCTTTTAATGAAGACTAAAGCAGCCAGATACAAAAAAGAAAATACTAATAAATTCAATGTTTTAAAAAATCCTGCTTCATGGCAAAAAATAAAAAGATAGGTACAGTCTTGTCTATAATATTAAGGATATAAGAGACACTGAGGGGAGGGGCTTCCCTGGTGGTCCAGCGGCTAAGACTCTGTGCTCCCAAAGCAGGGGGCCTGGGTTTGATTCCTGCTCAGGGAACTAGATCCCACAGGCCCCAGTGAAGACTGAAGATCCTGTGTGCTGTGACTGAGATCAAACACAGCCAAATAAATAAATGAATATTTTAAAAAATAAACATTGAGGGGGGAGAAAAGGCTAAGATGATAGAAAATTGGGGGAAAAGCATGGATAGACAGTTCACACACACACAAAATATGTAAATTGACCTTAAAAGTATGAAAAGATGTTCAGCTTCACACATAATGATACAGATGCATATTTGAACTACATTAAGAGACTAGTCTTTCTCGAATTGTCAAAAATTCAAAAGTTTAGTAATAAACTCTGCTGATGAGGCTCTAAGGAAACAGGGATTCTCATAGTTACTGGCAAGACTGCAAAATGATATAACGCCTATGGAGGGATTTTGGAATATCTAGCAAGACAATATTTGCATTTACCCTTTGATCCAGCAATCCTGATTTCCAGGAATTCATCCTGAAAGTACACTTCCAGAACTACAAAACAACATATTTATAATGTTATTCACTGAGACATTATTTACAATAACGAAGTATTAGAAACAAATTAAATGCGGAACAGTGGTGAATTCACACAATGGAGTAATATAAAGCTGAAAAGACTGAGAAATACTTCTATGGATTAACATGTGGTTACTTCTAAGATACAGTAAGTGAAAAAAAATCAAGGTGATAGAGAATGGATACTACTTTTGGTATACTATAAACACAGGAAGAATACATCAGAACCTAATAAAAATGGATGGATAGGACTGGAGTAGAAGGAATAACAGTGGGAGGGAAATTTCTCAGTATACTTTTTATAGAGAGAGTTTTGACTTTTGAAAAATATATAAAATTTTAAAAGATTTGAAGAAAGCATTTCTTGAAACTAAATGCAAATAGAAACAAAGAAAACTAGCTGCATACCAAATTGATAATGGACCCCCCCCACCACCACATACACACAGTTAATTTCAATGATTTGTGACTACTGTATACTGTATAACTTTAGTGCGATACATTCTAAGAATAAATAGAACTGCAAAGTCTGAATTTTTCTTAGAAGTCTTCTTGTTGGAAATGATATTGAAAGAGTAATTCTGAAACTATTTTGAGTATGTTGTAGGACGGAACAAATGATTAATATACAGTGTTTCTGAGAATCAAGGTTTTCACTGTGGAGAAAGAGAAACACAAATATAGAGTGGGAAGGTGAGGAACAACCCTGTGGAGGTGGATTTGAATTGGAGGAAATTTCTATTAGAAAATAATGCATTTCCTAGCTCTGTCCACTAAAAGGTCTATAAGCAATGATAACCCAGTGGCAATGAGCAAACTTAGTGATCAGAGCCTGGTTTCTGAATGCCATTCTCTACTAAAAGAAACCTTGCAGAGTTTGACTGGCTCCAGGACTGGGGCAGGAAAAAATACAAAGTGAGCCAGAAAGTAAGAAAGTACTCAAAGATGGATAGAAATAGGTAAAAGGATATAGACCTCAGCCTGAAGGAACGTCTATTAATGGAATTTTGGACTGTCTGGTTATCAGAAAGAAGTTATGATAGTCAATTCTATCACTTAGGTGGCAGGCCTCTGAAGATTCACTTTCCAGATCACTCCTGTGGACCTCTCCCTATGGCCACCTCAACACACACACACACACACACACACACACAAATGGCAACTGGCTTCCCCCAGGACAAGTGATGCATATGAAGAGAGCTCCCAAAATGAAAACCACAGTCTTTCTATAACCTAATTTCAGGAGGGACATTCTATATCTCCTACCATAGGCTAAGCTTCAGAAGTAAGTCACTAAATCCAGCTCACACTCAAGGGAATGGGGACACATGGGACGTGAACACCCATGGTGGGGACTATTGGGAGCTATCTTAGAGGCTGCCCATCACACCAAATAATCAAACATCATAATACCACCAAGAACGGGACAAACTGACATCATGTTCAGGAGATACACAATGACACCTATGTATAAGCCACTCTCGGGGAGAAAAATACGAGGGAGCAAATAGAGAAATCCAGAATGTGGGACACTCTACAAGAAAATTAGTCTGGACTCAAAATGTCAATATCACGAAAAAGAAAAAAAAAAAGTCAAACTGTTATAGATTATAGGAGACCAAAGAGATAGGAGACCAACTGAGATAACTCAATTAATTAGATCTTGGATCAAAAAACAAAAATAGCTATAAAAGGACATTCCTGAACCAGTTAGGGAATTTGAGTATAGACTATCTATTAACCATTAATTGGCTGGGTGTGATAATGGTATTGTGATTACGGAAGAGAATCTTTCTCCTTAACAGAAGCCTGCCAAAATATTTAGGAGTCTGCTAATTATTTTCAAATAGTTTAGCAAAAAAACCCTAAAATACGCAGAAAACTTTAAATTCCTAACATGTAAATACATATATTAGAGTTTATATGCAAATATGAAGTATATACTCATGTTTATTGTCCTACTGTTTCAAATTTTCTGCAGGTTTAAAGTTTTCCAAATAAAAGGTAATTAAAATAAATAAATTTATATTTTTTAAAAAAAGGTAATGAGGATGGGAGAAAGGGTCGGGTTGAGGTGTGACTACCAGGAACTCAATTTAAATCTCCAGGAAGAAAACCCTTGGTATTTGCTAGGCTATCATAACGATTCCAAGGAACCGATAAACAACAAAGATCTCTTGGTGGTGCCCAGGGTACATCTTGGGGGTTCTTTGAGTCAGTCCTCACTCCATGATGTGGGTGAAAAGTTGGACTGGGGAGTCAGACAGACTTGCTCTGTCCCTTTCTGGCTGTGTAACTTGGGGCAAGTCACTAAACATCTCTGACCCTCAGTTTTCCCATTTGTACAAAGAAAGATCATGCTTACCTGGCAGGGTGGTTGTTGTACAATCGATAATGTTTTCTGGTCCCACTTTCCAAACTGTCAGATTATTCATTCATTCACTAACCATTTATTGTTATTCCCTGCAATGGGCAAGGAATACAAAGATGACTCTAGTTACTTCATGATCAAATGGGGGGACACACTGTGGTAAATGGTAAAAGATAAATGCTGGGTGTGACAGGAGTGCAAAGACTTCATATGTAGGGTAGAGGGGGTGATGGGGTGCCCCAGAAGACCTCATAGAGATGGTGTGTTCTGGAATGGTGAGTTTGGGGGCCTGCATGGGTGTTGAGGAAAGACAGTGATCTGTAGGGAGGGCCCTCAGGGGAAAAGGGTTAAGAGAGTTGGGCAGAGTGGTCAGGGCCAGGTCAGCCAATGAATGGGCCCTGGTGAGCCCATGTTGGCTCTGGCTGTAGGATGATGGGGGGGCCCCTATAGGATGCATTTCCAAAGATCTTTTATTATCACGAGCACAGCAAGCCTTGATGTTTGGTTCAGAAAATATAGTCAGCAGAGCTCAGTTGTATTATATTAGTTTAAAAAATACTTGTAGGAGGATAGTTTACCAATACAGAAAAGAAATAAGATAAAATAAAAATTGAAAAGACTTGACTTGGAATTCCCTGGCGGTCCAGTGGTTAAGACTTGGTGCTTTCACTGCCAGAGGCCTGGGTTCAACTCCTGGTCAGGGAACTAAGATCCTGCAAGCCAAACTGTGTGTGTGTGTGTTGGTGATGGGGAGAAGGGGAGATGAGACTTGACAAAGGGAAGGAAGTTACGGACCCTAACTTTTTCCCTGTTGCCCTTTGCCCAGCCCTCTTCCCAGAAGAAGAGAGAAAGTGGCAGAAAGTGATTGCCAAAAGTAAAGCTCCCCTGCCACCCCCCTTAACAAGCCTCTGTCCGCAAGCACCTAGGATGGTTAGGCCCACCCACCACCCAAGACAGGATTTCTAGTTTCTAAATTCCACATTTCTGTAGTGCAGTAATACCCACCCCCTCGCTGGGGGAAGCACGAAAGCCATCGCCCCGGCCCCGCCAGCACCCAGGGCTGAGAACCCCTGGTGTCCTGTCCAAGTGCAGGGCTGTGGGGGCCGGGGAGCGCCCAGAGTCGAGGGTGCATGTGGGGAAGGAAGCTTCTTGCTTAATTCCAAATCATTTTTCTAAGAACAAAAACTATGTACAAATGAATATTTCCATCTTTATTTCAAATTCTAGGTTTCAACTGCAATATTAATGCTACTCCACAGTGTAATTTACTTGTAATAATATATCATTATTTCCATTTTACAGTTCTCTTCTTAAAGTAGTAAAGCAAATGTTTAAAACAGAACCAATCCACAGCCCCACAATTCTCCATTCAGGCTCAGAATTTGTGCTCTCCTTTCAGAATTGCACATAATTGAAAACAATGAAAACCCCCGATGTGTTAAATGCTCTAGTCATTAAAGCATTTTTTTTTTTTTTACTTCAGAATAAAAGACCGTTCTTGTGGTTGTGGTTATTATTTATTTATTTATTTCCAGAAGCCCCAGAGAAGCTGCTTCCTGTTCCCAGACTGACATCTGCTGGGGGCATCAGGCTGACCCTCCTCCTGGTCAGGCCCACAGCCGGCTGCCACTCAGGCTGCCCTGGGGAGGTGGGGCAGGGGGCTGACCCCAGGGGGCCAAGGGGCCTCTGCTCCTGACAGCTCTCCCCTGGACTGAGATCCAAGCTAGCCACTGGCCCCAGCATCCCTAGTTTCTCGACTGCTTCCAGCAGGGGGGTTAAGCCCCAGAATGGCACTGGCTTGGCACAGGGTCCCTGGTGTTGGTAGCACAGACAAGGGGCTGATGGGCAAGAAAGAATTTGAAGGCAAAAATAGGCACGCAGGCTACATGGGTGTCCTCCATGTGCACCCAGGCCCCCAGACTCTGCAGAGGCAAACCCTGTTTCCTTGCTTTCTCTAGGACGTCTCCACGCACATCTTTCATTCCTTTTTTGGTATGGGCTCCTTTACCTTTGGTAGAACATCTCCCTGCATTGGCAGCTGGGCATCCAGTCCTCTGGGGGAGGGTCTCCATCTTTTGCCTGTTAGATCCTGATTCCACTGGCTTCATGGTTAACAAGGACCAAGCCTTCTTTTCCACCTAGAATGAGGGTCCCTCTGCCTATTTCGTACTTTGTAGGAAGGCTGGGATCGAGGTGGAGGTAGAGGTAGGGACGTGAGGGGCCAGGGCAGTGTCCTTTTCTCTCTCCTGCAGATGTCCTGCAGCTCCAGGGCCCCACTGTGCAAAAGGACAGCAGCCAAAGCTGCCTCTCTGGCTCCGAGCTCTAGCTTCCAGTCCTACGAAGGATTTTCTATAAGGTGTCCTGGTCCCTTCAAAGTCAGCCCCTGCCATAGCAGGCCCCCTAACGCACTCTCCTACATACCCCGGCCCTGTCCCAGCATCTGGAGGCGTGGGGGCTGAATCCCCACCCCTTCGAACCTCCCTCCTTTCTACATGACCACCGAACTTTAACTCCCCTGCCCAGCTCCTCCTGCTTCAGCCAAACTGCTCACCCTATCCCCCGATGAAACTCTCAAAGGTACCCCCAAACCTACCTAAACATTAATGAACGGGGATCACTCACAGAAAAAGCCCAAACCCTTGGCCTGTCCTTCAGAGAGCATGGCTCAGCCCAGACCCAGCCAGGGTTTCCCAAGTCTGGGAGCTTGTCCTGGGGGTCAAGAAATCAATCCATGGGGAAGATTATAGGTGAGATGAGGAGGGAACATTAGAAAATAAAATGACTGAATGAGAAGGTGATTCTGCTTTTTATTCTCTTTAGTTCTCAATGTCAAGAGAAAGTTGACTTTTAAAAAAAGTTAATTTTAGAATAGTTTTAACTTTCCAGAAAAGTTGCAAGAATATCACTTAGAATTTCTGTCTACCCTCCACCCAGTTTCCCGAATTGTGCATTGTTAACGTTGCCAGGGGAGACCGAACACCTACAGCAGCGGGGGTGAGCTGGACTTGAGTCACATGGATTTCCTTTGCAACGAATATATTTTCTGTTACCTTCCATTTAAAGCAAGTGATACTACTCATCCACATTCTAAAACGCAAAAGGCTCTGAAAAATGAAAAAAATTTTTGTAAGTTTGGAGCCAAAGTTGATTTGAAGCAAGCTACATATGTAGTCTTTGTTTTTGTAGTTATTCAGTTGCTAAATCATGTCCGACTCTTTAGAGACCCCCATGGACTGTAGCCTGCCAGGCTCCTCTGTCCATGGGATTTCCCAGGCAAGAATACTGGAGTAGGTTGCCATTTCCTCCTCCAGGGGATCTTCTTTTCCCGACCCAGGGATTGAACCGAGGTCTCCCTCATTGGCAGGTGGCTTCTTTACCACTGAGCCACCAGGGAAGCCCTCATGTATAGTCTTTATCTTTGCGTAAATATGCATTTAGTATAAAACTGGTGATGTAAAAATGGCATCGCCAATTCAATAGACAGGAGTTTGAGCAAATTCTGGGAGATGGTCGGGGACAGGGAGGCCTAGCGTGCTGCAGTCCATGGAGTTGCAAAGAGCTGGACTAAGTGACTGAACAACAAAATATGCATACATTTCTCTGAAGAAATATTTATCAGTTATTTTGCCCTCAGGGGGGATGTTAACTAATGTTGAGTATATGCATTATATCAACTTTCTGAATCAGAAAAAAATCTGAATTTCAAAACACATCTGCCATTTTGAGCTTTCCATTTACTGCTGTGATATAATTTCTTTGAAAGATCAATTTAAAAGAACAAGTCTTAAAAAAATAACCTGTAAGTAAACTATAAGTACAGATGACCTATATTTTTTGGAGAAGGCAATGGCACCCCACTTCAGCCCTCTTGCCTGGAAAATCCAATGGACGGAGGAGCCTGGTAGGCTGCAGACCATGGGGTCAATACAAGTCCGAAACGACTGAGCGACTTCACTTTCACTTTTCACTTTCATGCATTGGAGAAGGAAATGGCAACCCACTCCAGTGTTCTTGCCTGGAGCATCCCAGGGACAGGGAGCCTGGTGGGCTGCCGTCTATGGGGTCGCAGAGTTGGACACGACTGAAGCGACTTAGCAGCAGCAGCACCAAAAACAAAACAAAGAATCTGCAAGGCTTTCAAGATCCATACCAAACTCTTCATGTGTGCTCTGCTCACTCTCTGCCAAACCACAGAGACCTCAATTCCCCCAACACATCAGTCATGCTTTCACATAATCGTGGGATTTCGCACAAACAGCTCCATCTTCTCAAAACGCCTTCCACCACTGGCTAAGTCCTGGCCCTTCTTTCAAACTCAGGTTGGCTGCCACTTCTACAGAAAGTCTTCCTTGGTTACACCCAGTCTTTTTTTTTTTTTTTTTTACTGTTTATTCATTTATATGGTTGTACTGGGTCTTAACTGTGGCACTCAGGATCCTCGATTTTCTTTGTGGCATGCAAGATCTAGTTCCCTGACCGGGGATTGAACCCCGGACCCCCGCGTTGGGAGCATGGAGTCTTAGCCACTGGACCACCAGGGAGGTCCCTGCACCCAGTCTTGACCTATGTGGCCCCGTGGTACGCCATACAGCATTGCAGTAAGGAAACGGTTTGACCCCTGGCTCTGCCCCTTTTCAACTGGCTGATTTGGGTCAATTATACTCAATAACTTAATCAGGGAGATTAGTAATGAAATGATAGCTACTATTTATTGAATTTATGTACTATTCTCAGTGTTTTACACATGTAAACTCATTTCATACAAACCTGAGAGGTAGAAACTGTTCTGATCTCCAATTTACTCATGAAGAAACCAAGGCCAGCAAGGTTAAGTTCCTTTTCCCAAGGTCACAGTAAGCAAGGACAGCTGGAATTTCTTCCTCCATCCCTCTCACTCATCACTATGGAGCAACTGGGGCAGTACCTGAACCATAGGGCTACTGGGAGTATATAATGGGATAAGCTTGGCAAACGCTGTGTTTCATCCTCTCAGGCTCCTCCTGGCCAAGCCTGCACTGTACCCCAGACACTGTGGGCTTTTATTTGCTACAGAGGGGAGCTCAGCAAGGGGGCTGCAGTCCCTACTCCTGCCTCTGCTGCTCCTCCTTGCTTTATCTCCTCAATGGAATCTTCTGGCCCAAGCTCCAGCTGGGTGGGGCCTGCCCACAGTTTTATGCTGTAATCAGTATTTACAAATTTGGCCTCTCCCTCTGAGCTCAGCAGAAAGACATGTGCCAAATTCACATTTGTCTCTCATCAAGCACTGCACAGCATCTGAACCAAAGGAGTTTGGTAAACATGCAACGAATAAATGATGAAGCAAATGTACAGATAGATGGACAGATGGATGGATGAAATGACAAGAAATGGACACATTTTTGTCTTTAGCATATCCAACACATCTGGCACACCATGACTAAAGCAGAGTGAAAAATAACATTATTCAGATAACACTCTTCCAACCAGATGTTCAGAGGCTGAAGAAGAAAGGGGGGGAAAATCAAAACAAAACCCTTCACACTGCATTGCACTCTGTGTCTGCATAAAATAATGTGATAGTGATAGTCAACCCTTACAATTCTCACTTGAGATGGGAAGCTGGGAAAGGAACAACTGGCATTTGTGATAAACTTAAAACACTTTAACTGGTGTTGAATACATGTGATGGTATAACAACACTTTTAAGTGAGTGCGAGGCAATCACTTTGGAAGCAAACAGCTGCGGTGGGTCAGCAGGGCCCTGAAAGGTGCCAGGCCATGCAGGACCAGAAGAGATGATCGGGATGCTTCAGCACTGGGAAAGTAGCTCCTTATGGAAAAAAAACTACATAGATGACCAGTTATGATCAAAGATAGTCTGTACTTCAATGATGACAAAAGGATGAAATGTCATTGACATTTAATATATTAGAGTGCTGTCCCCCTTATCTTTTTTCTTCTCTTCTAAATTTGGCAGATACCCTATTCTTTAAGGAGTGCAGTTTTTAAAGGTAGAAGTGTCTAATTATAGGATAAGAGGAAATTATTTTGCCGGGGAGGGCAAAAGAGCCCAGGAGTCTAGGAATGGCACCCTTGGGCACTACTGTTCAATTTATAAGCTATTTATCTCCTCACTTACACCTGGCAGAAACAATTAGCACTTGGTAATTTGTTGATGCTATCGAGGCCCTAGGATTTGTTATTATAGTTGCCTCCAATATAAATGCTATCTGAAATAAACAAAGTAGAAATGGCCTGCTATTAAATCATGCCCGTTTAACCAGGTTTGGATTTCTTTTAGTAAGGTGGCGTCTTTACCTTTTGGCGTCACTTCTATTGGTAAATCAACACGCTAATTTTCCAAGAGATTTTAAGATGCTTTCCGGGTCCTCTCCAGAAGTGCCAACGGCGCCTCAGAAATCAGGGCCGGTGGAGACACAAGTGCAAAGGCGAAGGAAGTTTTCGAAAAGCCACCTAGAACCCTCTGCAGCCCGGGGTCCCAGCTCCTCCAGGCCGACCCCGGCTCCACCCTTCGGCTTTTGCGACTCCGGTTCGGAAGGGCAGACGGACTCGGGGAGGAAAACCTCCCCTCCGGTCTCTGTGGGTCCGCAAACTGGGAGCCCTGGGGCCAGCCAGGGGCACCCCCTGGGCACCCGGCAGGCTTCTCCGGGCGCCACCTGGGCATCTGCTGGCAGACTTTCCCTGAGATATCCCCAAGTTCAAACCAGTGTGATGGAGCCAAAGGTATTTTCAGAGATGAGCTTCTTTATCTCATCTCCCCCAGTTTCACTCTGTCTCCCCCCACTGAAGGAGCTATGGGTACAGTGCTCAGAGCCATAAAGGGGGCTTTAGTTAAGAAAGAAAAAACGGCCAGTCTTCCTGGCTTTTGTTATTTAAAGCCAAAAATCCTTAGGAGAATTCAGCGAAGACTGGTAGACTAGAGAGGGAATCCTTGCCGGGAAAGTAAGTGTTTGAGCTGGGGAAGGGAGGAGGGAAGGAACGCGGAGAGGGGGAGCAGTGGGGGGCGGGGGAGGCGTGGAGCCAGGGAAGGGGAGTCGGGAGAAGAGGCAGGGAGGCATCCCCTGACTGCGCGTCGCGCGGCGGGGCCCAGGGAGGGGGCGAAGGGAAAGGCCGGCACAGCCGGGGCCAGGGCTTCAGCTGGGGGCTCTCGGAGCCGGGAGAAAGGGGGAGACCCGCCCGAGGCGATAGGAGTGGTGCCGACGGGGAGCTGGAGGGAGCGTCTCCCGCCTACAGACAGGATTCCTTTGCTCTGAATGTCACAGAAGGGCTAGCCCAGACCTCGGAGCGGGCAGGGCTGTGTGGGCGGGGATGTGGGGCCTCTCCGCCGAGCCTGGGTGCACCAACCGGCGAGAACCAGAAGAGCACCCCTCCAGCCGCTCGGAAAGGGAAGTGGGGAGTGGGGAGTGGGGGTAGGGGGCCGGATAGAGGTGGTGAGAGAACTTCAGGAAGAAGGGAGGTTATGTTTGGTTTGGTTTTCCTATCAATCTGAAAGAAAGGGATCCAAAATCAGAAACTAAATAACTTCTTGTCATCTTGAGCCGGTGGCCTAAGATTTGTAACCATGTCATATGTTTGGGAAATGCTTATTTCAAAAATTAAACACTTTTCCTTAATGTGGGACTACTAAGAATTTTAATATGCTAAAATAATAGATTTTGCATCTCAGAGAAAGGATTCAGTAGATCCACTTGTGTGCTGGTAAATGATCAATAACTGACTCAGGGATCAAATCAGGAATTAAAACCTCTGATTTGAAGCATTTGCCAGTTTCCGTGGTGGAAATAATCTGAAGAGCCAGCCTAGCTCCAGATCTCCCCTGGGTATTTGCCGAGGTCTTTGTTATACTTCAACAGACCCCTGATCCCAGTCCTTCTGCTGGCACTCTCCATGGGTGAGGGCATGGTGGTCCAGAGGGCTCTCCACAATGAACTTCTCATATGCAAATCTGCCTTGCAGACCTGACCTAAGACTTGTCCTTTTGCATGTGTATCATTAGTTTTGATTAAAGGAAACAATGTCCTGATTCATTATAGTATTTCTGCATAATTGGGTTAAGTGATTATACCAATGCCAAGATCTATGACCTGTGGGCATAACATACAGTTTGGGTCCCCATGGTAGCCAGACTCCAGAATGACCATAAATGATTCTTACCTCCTGGTATTCACACCCCTAAAAAAGGGCTTCTCTGTGTAACCAGTAGGATGTTTTGCAAACGAATGTGTAACTTATGAGTCTAGGTTACAACAGCCACTGTGGCTTTTGCCTTGTCCTTTTTTGGATCCCTCACTCTGGGGGAAGCCAGATGCCATGTCATGCAAACTGTTGAGTAGCTCTGTGGAGGAGTCCACGTGGTGAGAAACTGTATCAGCAATTTGCCAGGGTGAGAATTCATGCTCTCCAGAGCAGATCCTCCAGCTCTAGTCAAGCCTTCACTTGTATGACTGTGGCCCAACTCCTAAACTTCCGAGCTGCAGAAACTATGCTAGAAAATAAATGTTTACTGTTGTTTTAAGCTGCTAAATTGGGAGGTAATTTGTTATGCTAACTTACAACTAACAGAGTACCTAATCTATAGGAGCTTTGTAATTAGCAAGGGAGAAAAGATAGCCAAGAGTATATATAAATATGGGAAGCCAGTATGTGTATAATCATATATTGCCTGTTACAGGTTCTGAAAAATGGGTGGGGGAAGTGAGGTTGTACAGTTGGAAAATAAGGAGTTCCACTTGAGAAGATTTCAAGAGGTCAATTTTGGAAGAAAAGAAGGTTTGAAGAAAGGCAGGACCAAATTTTGGGGTTTCACCTTTTTGGAGAAATCAAATTCCTGAGGAGTTGATTCAAATATTCTTTGCAAAATGTGAAATTCATTTGAAAATCCAAAATATACCTTTTGGGACTTCCTGGCAATCCAGTGGTTAACACTCTGCACTTCCAATGCAGGGGGTCCAGGTTTGATACCTGGTTGGAGAACTAAAATCCTGCATGCTGTGTGGCAAGGCCAGATATATGTATACATATCTTTAGAACAACATACAAGTCAAGCTGTTTTTTAAAAAAGTAATTCAGTCTTATACAGTTTGTTCCCTACCTCCTTTTATGTTGGGTGAGAAATAACAGAGTATTTATTTATTAGGTTGACTTAAATTAAAAATTAAAAAGATTCAATTCTTGGGTTGGTTTCTATGCTGGAGAAATGGATATAAGCTGGATTAAAAGGAATGAGTTCTATTTAGTTGAAAGGAATAAACAAATAAACAAAAGCCCTTCAATGAGCCAGAGGAAATAAGTACTTTTTTCCAGTTTATTGTTTTACATTTAGCTTAGATTTTTTTTTTTTTTCTTTTTTAAAGGAAGTTTAAAACCATAGTAAAAGTCATGATGGTGTGGAAATTCTGGCTGGGAGAGCATCTTGGTATCTTTTCATTTTGCTTGATTCTTATTCAAGATAGTTTCAAATGGCATGGAAAGTTTTCTTAAATCAATGAGAGAATTAAAGCACATGAATTAACCAGCTGGAAGAAAAAGTACTATAAGTACAAAGTAAATGCATAAATATATTTAAACAGATACCCAGCCTCACAATAATTAAAGAAATGCAAACTAAACTGCAAGGAGATGAAATTTTTAAAAGCCTATCAGGTTCTAAAGACTAAAAAGTTGGATAATGCTCAGTAATTGGGAGTAAGGGGAATTTCAGGCAAATCACAGGCCAGGGGTAGGAATGTAAATTGGTACAACCATCTTAGACAGCAATTTGAAAACACCTAGCAAAATGTGAAATGCATATACCCTTTGGCATACCAATTCCATTCCTAGAAATTTATCCCACATGTGAATGTATAAGCTCAAGGAAATTCATTGCGGCCCTTTTAGAAATAATGAGAAAATTAGATATAGCAATGTACACAACAGAGGGCAGGATAAATAAACAAATAAATAATAACACATGGAACGCTTGCCTGTTTTGTGTTAGCACTATTCTAAGAGCTCCTACATATGTGAAATCACGTGACCTCACAAGAACCCTGACACTTGTTTCCCTTCTTATGATATCACAGCCACGTAAACACCGTTCAGCCATCCAGAAGCCCAGGGGTGGGTCAGCTGCGCTGACACAAGGACTACTCATGAAATAGAAGGGATAAAAGAGAATTTCAGAATGGGCTATAAAGCACAATTTCACTTATGATTAAAAGAAGAATAAAGTGTGTGAGTGCTCAGTCATGTCCAACTCTTTGTGGCCCCATGGACTGTAGCCCACCAGGTTCCTCTGCCCATGGAATTTTCCAGGCAAGAATACTGGAGTAGGGTGCCATTTTCTCCTCCGGGGGATCTTCCCAACTCAGGGATTGAACCTTACATCTCCTGTTTCTTGTGCATCGGCCAGCGGATTCTTTACCACTAGTGCCACACATATATAAAGTGTGTATATATGTTTATATTTGTGCAGAAAATGTCTAGAAAGATAAACCAGAAAGAAACATAGTAGGATCCCCTAGGGAACTGGAAGTAGTGAAGCTAGAGAAGGGAGGAAAACCTTCCATTTTTTAAATGAATAACTTCTTTACTTTTTTTTTTTTTAATGTACAATGCATGTGTGTATACTTTTTGCCTGGAGTCAGACAAACTGCAACGTTTGAGGGAACAGTTCCCAAGACTGCCTTCCCATCTGATACCAACTGCATGTTTGGGGAGAGTGATTCCCAAAATCAGCCTCAAGTTTCATAATTCACTAGAAACAAAATGAAAGTGTTAGTTGCTCAGTTGTGTCCAATACTTTGCAACCCCATGGACTGTAGCCCACCAGGCTCCTGTGTCCATGGAATTCTACAGGCAAGAATACTGGAGTGGGTTGCCATTTTCTCCTCCAGGTGATCTTCCTGACCCAGGGATCGAACCCAGGGCTCTCACATTACAGGTAGGTTCTCTGCCATCTGAGTCACCAGGGAAGCTTCCAACCTGATAATGCACTAGAGGGGCTTTTATGTTCATGGCTCTGGTTTACTTCAGGAAAAGGAGACAAATTAAAATCAAAGGAAGCGAGGCAGTGGGCAGAGTGTGGGAGGATTCCAGATGTGCAGCTTCCCTTTTCCTGTCCGTGGAGTTAGGATGCCTTTCCCTGCAGGCATCTCCATGGAGTACTGGCTACAGGGGAAGCTCCCCTGAGCATCAGTGTCCAGAGTTTTTATTGGGGTTTCATTATGTAGGCATGAATGAGTGCCCATACGGTTGAACTCAGCCCATAGGTTGATACTGTGTGACATAAGCCCCATCCTAAATTACCTGGCTGGTCTTTCTGGAAACACCAGTCCCATGCTATACCCAGTGTGTCCATCTTGGGCCCTACACAAAGACAGTCCTTTTAGATAGGACACAGATTAATCCCAGAAGCTGAGGACAAAGGGCAGACCTCTCTTTGGGTGAGGCCAAATTCTTTACTGAACATTTTTATAATTAAAAGCTGCAATAACTATGTGGTTGGTTTTCCATATGTTGGTCTGTATGCAATATAGTTTCTAAGCTGTGTTTTCATGTAAAAGGATTGATTTACACTGAGACTCACTGATCCTGTCGATTCTTCCTCTGTGCTCCCTTAGATTCTGTATTTGTCTACTTGGCATCCACTGGGCTTCCCTGATGACCCAGTGGGTCAAGAAGTTGCCTGCAGTGCAGGAGACACAGGAGACATGGGTTCAATCCCTGGGTGAGCAAGATGCCCTGGAGGAGGGCATGGCAACCCATTCCAGTATTCTTGCCTTTGAGAACCCCATGGACTGAGGAGCCTGGTGGGCTACAGTCGAATGGGTCAAAGAGTTGGACATGACTGAGCAACTAAACATACATACTTGGCATCCATTTATCACAGGGCCAGATTAATGGCCACCATTGTTGACATCTTCCTAGAGAAAACAGTAGAGGTCTGGGCCATATTTTCCCTTTGCTGCTTCTGCCTCCTGACCAAACCTGGTGCTTCCCTGTGAGGCCCTATATATATGGTGAGCTCTCTTCTCTTGGGAAATGTAAGTAATCACAGTCCTCTTTCAATGGCATTATTATTAACCTCTTTGTGTTGTCAGTCACCTCCATAAATTAAAGTCTTGTGGATACAATCAAGACAACTTGAAAACCCCTCCTCCATGGGCCTATGTTTCAGGTGGGTGATAAGTCTTTACTAGTTGGCACAAGTCTGGCTCATACCTGATAGCTGAATTTAATGAACAAGTTTACAGTCATTGCTCCAGTGATGCAGAAGATAAATTATTCATCTTGCTTTATGTAATTAGCACTCTATGTGGAATTTGAAAATAAATTCCATAAATCACTTGTGGAAATGTGCCTCAGCCTACGAATTCTGCACTGACAGAGTTTACCAGAAGTGCTTACGTCCTAACTGGGTCACTGTTCTTTCTGTCAGTCTTCCCTCCCCCTCCCCCTCTTCCACCCTAATTCATCTAGTTAGCAAATAAGTAACTAAATCTGCCTTGGCCAGCATAAAAGCTAAAACTTAGAATGAAGAGAAAGTGGTGCTTCTTCCACCTAGGCTTGATGCATGGTTTATTTTAGGCTCTGAGAAAATGTTACTTTATGACTCTTTTTGATTATTACAAAATGTCAGGGATTTCCTGGAGTTGGTTTTAACCCAAACACCTTAATTGTATTCTCAGGTAAAGATATGAAAGAACAGAAAACCTGGTAAACTGAAGATGTACTTTTAGCAGTTAATTACAAATGACAGTATTATCATCTTCAGTTTGACCCAGTAGTTTTCAAACTGAGATTTGGCCACATTTCCAGGGACACAAGGTGTAAAGATATGAATGGGTTGGAAAGGAGAAAACTGTGATAAAAATATTAAATACAGAACAAATATAAGTTTCTAGTAGTAAAAGTGAATGAAGTGCTGAAGTTATGGACAAATAAAGTTTAAAATGCCAAGCCATAAAGGATGAAGACTATTTGGGGTTTTTTAATAAAACAGGTGAGCTTTCATAGCAACAATAATAAAACAAAACCCGTAGTAACTGCCTTAGGCAATAGCAGAAGCTGTTTATGGTTGGTTTCCAATAATTCCCAAAGGCTGACTCAATTAAGAGCTCATATTCTGAGCCAGAAAGGTTGAAAAACACTTTAAAAAAGAAAACTCTAAGTGGCTATTTGTGAACACTGGCATTCTCTCTTCTACATTTAGTATAGTTTCAGTTAATGAAAAATCATTTTATTTATATTATTCCACTTAGCCAAAGTACACTAGAAAATCAGAAGAATTAAAACAATTTGCTGTTATAATTCTCTTGGATCTTTAACTATATTTAACAAGCTACTAAGAAACCATGGTTTAACAGCCAAGTAGAAGGTGGGGAATTGTTTTTATTGAGTCAGGACAAAGAGTGCTATAGATGCTCTTGAGCAAAGAAAGTTCTGTGAAGTCAGGTGTATCCAGAGGCTTTTAGCTGCAAGTAACGGAATACTCAATTTGAAGCAGTTGAAACAATGAGAGCATTTAATTCTTGTAAAAAACAAGAATCTGGAAGGAGGCTGACCCAGGATTGGTTAATAGTCAGAGACCATCCTTTGCCCATGTCTTTCTTGGCTTTCCTTTCCCACAATTCCAAACACACTTCTTTACTAAATCTATTTTCAAATTACAAAGGAATGATGTACAGAGGAATTCACTCCAAGTCCCTCATAGCAGGAGGGAAAAGAGGGGAGCAATGTCTTCTTGTCTTCCTCTTTACATCGGGGAGGAGTTTTCCCCCAAAGTTCTGCCAAGCCCCCTCCCTAGACCTTTCTACATTTCGCAGGTGAGACCTGGGTCATCTGCTTATCCCTGTCCTGGCAAAGGAGAAGAAAGATTACGTGATGAATTTGAACCAGTAATAATGTACTTCCTGGAGCTGGAGACCCTTACTCTCTATTGAACAAAACTGAAATTATTTTGCAAGGAAAAGGGGGTGTGAGATGGTTATGGGTAAGTAATCAACAGTGTTTGTGATATTTAAAGGCATTAGCAGGTGAAAGGTGAGACATTGGTTCCAGGGCTTTAGCTGGTCATCACTATTCATGGCATGCATAAGAAAGGAAATCTACCTTTCATTTGTTACACTGTTTAAATTGGGTAAAGATCTTAGTGAAACCAGACATCAGACATGCCTTTGGAGGAATTAAGCCACAGGACAGGCTCCTTGCTTGGAAATAAAACTTGGCCAAATCTAATACAATTCTTCATTACATCTATTTTCAAGTAAAAAAGGAATGAAGTCCCAGAGGTCCCTGGAATTCAGCCCCAAATGATACAAATACAACAAGCCAAATGGCTGAAATCACTTAAAAAATTTGACCAAAGCAAATATGCTTGCTCTCACGCTGTGATCAGAAGAGCAGTGAACTGCAAGCTTTGTTCAAAGCAAAGAGAGCGGGGAATTCTAAAGACGAGGGTCTTCAGAGCGGCCGAGAGATATTAGTAAACAGGCTTCGTTAATCCACCCAGGCCAGAGTCACAAGAGCCCGAGGGGTGCTCTCTGGTCTGCACTGTCATGAGATTTCAAAGGATTGAAATGAAAGACATGAACTGTACACACACGCACACCCATAACTCCATTTATATCGCTGACAGCAGCAGGCGTGCCTGCCATTCTCTACTGAGACCGAAACTTTTTTGAAGGTAGTTACTCTAAACAGAAACTACTCAGATTGGGCAGACCTCACGAGAGAAAGGACTGAGGAATCTTCCCACAAACACAGATAAAACAAAGAGCTTCCTGAGGGATTACCTTAAACGTGGACATTTCCTACTCCCTGGAACAAGGTAAAAAGAGTGGGCACACGAGGGGTAAGAAGGTGCCCGTCCCCCAGGACTGACACTCAGCTGGTGCCCTGTCCCTGCTCAAGCTGGAATCCTTCTAAAGTTGACTTGAACCCCAAGTGCTCCTCCACCTCCCCACGACCCAATAAATTAAGGATTAAGGGACGAAGGCTTACCAGATTCTGTTGTAGCCCATGGAAACTTGGTTAAAAACAAAACCAAAGGGGCAAGTTGAAGAGGGCTGTGGAAAAGCTTCTACTAACCCTTCAAACCTACTCTCTTCACACACCCTCTGTGATGCTTTGATGCAAACATCACTGGGGAAACAAACAACATCTCTCCTCAGTCTCACTGTCTTCTCATTTCTGCAGTGGAAGAAGCATTCTTGTGTCTACCGAAGGCCAGTCCCTCCATCTGGGTTCCCCAGATTGAACCCTCCCACCCCACACCCTCTTAAAAGTACACGTCTATGCTCTTCTTTCTTTCCTCACCAGCCTCAATCTCTCCTTCTATCCAGGAGCATACCTTTCAACACCCAGACATGCTCTAGTATTTTCCATCACACAAAACCAAAAACCTACCAAGCAACCAAAAAGCCCTTATGCCCGAACATCTCCTTCCAGCCTCTGCCCCATTTTTCTTGTTTCCTTTATGGAAAAACTTCTCAAAAGAGTAATCCAGACTTGCTTCAAATGGAACAGAGCTTGTCCACCAACATTTGCTTTCTTTCAGGAATTCTGCTTCTCCTGGATGCTCTGTCCATACTCCGTTGGTTTCTTTCTTTCTTTTTTTCTTTTGACCTTGCTGGCTGCTTCTTTCCTTGAGTTCTGGCCAGATTCATTCTTGGGCTCTTTCTTCTCTCTTTCTAGTCTGGTGATCTACTCTAATCCTCAGGTTTTACATGCCACCCATACAGTGATGATTTTATTTATAAATTTTTATAGCTGCACTTCAAACTTTCTTCTGAGTTTCAGGTGTAGTTAGGGTCAACTTCAGATCTACCCATCTTGAACTTACATTTTAAAAAATATTTGACTGCACTGGATCTTATAGTTATGGCCTGCAGGATCTTTAGTTATGGCATGTGAAATCTTCTCTCCTAGCTCAGTCAGTAAAAAGAATGCCTGCAATGCGGGAGACCTGGGTTTGATTCCTGGGTTGGGAAGATCTCCTGGAGAAGGAAATGCCAACCCACTCCAGTGTTCTTGCCTGGAGAATCCCGTGGACAGAGGAGCCTGGCAGGCCACAGTCTATGGGGTCGCAAAGAGTTGGACAAGACTGAGCGACTAAGCACACAGCAGACCCATGTGAACTCTACTTGTGGCATGTGGGGTCTAGTTCCCTGACCAGGGATTGAACCTAGGCCCCGGCACTGGAAGCACAGTCTTAACTACCGAACTGCCAGGGAAGTCCCTTGTACCTACGTTTAAACATTTTAAAGTTGGATTGTTTCTTATTGTTGAGTTTTAAGAGTTCTTTGTACTAATATATTTTGGGTAGCACCAGATGTGTCTTCTGCAAGTATTTTCTCCCAGTCTGGGGTTTATCTTCTCATTCTCTCGACAGTGTCTTTTACAGAGCCTAAGTTTTGAATTTTAATGCAGTTCAGCTCATTGATGGATTGCCATCTTTGGTGTTGTATCTAAAAAATCATCACCATACCTAAGGTGATGCAGATTTTCTCTCCTATGTTATCTTCTAGGATTTTTATAGTTTTGTATTTTACATTAAGGTCTGTAATCCATTTTGAGTTATTTTTTGTGACGGGGGTAAGCTCTATGTCAGGATCCTTTTTATTTTTGTATGTGGATGTCAGTGGTTCCAGCACCATTTGAAAGATAAGTTGAAAATCTTTGCTTTGTTGTGTTGCCTTTGTTCCTTTGTCAATGGCCAGTTGACTGCATCTTATGTGGGTTTATTTCTGGGCTCTCTGTTTCATTAATCTATTTGTCTATTCTTTCACGAATATCACAGTTTTGATTATTGTAGGTTTATAGTAAATGTTGGGCAGTATCACCTACATTCAAAAGATTCTTGATTCCCACCCTTATATACATCCCATACCTCCTCCTCTCACAGGTCTTTCCCATCTCAGTAAGTGGCACCCTCTTGCATCTACTTGGTCAGACTAAAAACCTAGGAATCATTCTCAGTTCTTCACTTCCCACCTCTCATCCATTCCATCAATATGTCTTGTGAATTCTTCCAATAAGCAGATCAAATCAAGCTGCATCTTTCCATTTCTTAATTCAAGTCAAGAGTCGATCTCACGGGTGCCTTCTATAACTCATCTCTCCTGTGTCCTGCTCTAAGGTCGGCGAGCCCCCTCACCCTCTGTTCTTTAACAAAAGCAGGCATAAGGATTTATCATACACTTTTTATATTCAGCCTTAAATGAAAACACAGCCAGTCTAAGCACAGTGGGTTTTTATGCGCTCTGTTGAAATCAGCTGAAGATAAGCAGTTCAGGCTAAATTCCTGAGGAGAAAGGGTAAAGCCCTAGACCTTCACTGTCCACTACAGCAGCACCAAGGCACATGTGGCTGAGCACTGGAAATGCGTCCAGTTTAAGCTGAAGTGTTGTAGGTATCAAATACACTCCAAATTTCAAAAACAGTATGAAAAAAATGGAAACTGACTTACAATTTTTAGGTTGATTATATAGTAAAATGATAAAGCTGGATATATTGGGTTAAATAAAATACTGTATCAAAATGCATTACCTACTTAAAAGTGTGGCAGTTTGAAGAATCTAAGTTACACACATGACTCATGGTAGTTTTCTATTGGACAGTAATGCCTGCTGGGTGCCATTCTCTAACCTCCGACATTCTCCTTTCTTATTCCCAGGATCTCTGGGAATGATGGCAGATGGGTCAAGATTCTAGGTGATTTTTGAAAATATAAATCAGATGGAAGAACTGTATAGTTTTAAACTCTTTAATCTAAGAGCTAGTCTGACTTTTATCTAAGAATAAGATGTCAGAACTTTCTCATGAGTGGAAGGTCCTGCATAACCAAGAACCTTTTACTCATTCCACTTTAGCCACTCCAGGCGCCTGTTTCTCCCGAACTCCAGGTCCTTTCCTGCCTCCCAACCTCTGCATTTGCTGCTACTTCTGACTGGGATGCTTGTACCCTACTTCTTTTGATGGCTGCATACTTTTCCTTCCCCAAGTCTTGGCTTAAAGGAATACATGAAAGTTCTCAGATATGATGTAATTCTAGATGGATTTTTATTAATCCACTGCCTTTAAAACATTAATTCAGTTATTTGGGTGAAAACTGCATAACAACTATAATCCCATTTATGTAAAAACATACGTAGATGTTGCAAAGTGTCGGACATGACTTAGCAACTGAACAACATTATATGCAGATGTATACATATATGTAAGTACAATGATAACTATTTGCAAAAATACACACCAAACAGTTAATTGAAGGTTACCTCTGTGACCATACTATACATATTGCTCTGCAACTTACTTTTTCACAAAGCAAAATGAATAAGAAATCTTTCTATGCTACTCATATAGATTAATTTATAATATTTTTAATGGCTGAAGGTATTCTTTTCTATGGATGTTTTAGAATTCATTTCACCATTTTCCTATATGGATGAATATTTAAATTGTTTCCAATTGTTTTTGCTGTTACAATGGAATCTTATTATAGCTGATACAGATTTCAATTTTTTGGACCACAGAAAATAATTTACCTTCTCATCTATGGGAATGAGTCTTTTATCATAGTTTCTGAGATACCTCCCATTCAACTGTGACTATGTCCATCTTAAGCATTAACAATTCCTTTCTCTATAGTTTATATACTGATATTATTACTAACCAACATCTTTAAAAATTTAAAGTATATAAGCACTGTACAAAGACTCAACATTGCCAGGAACTCTTTGGGTATAAGGCCTATACCATGCAATCATTTAATGGAGAGGTGCATTTCTTTTCTTTCTAAAATTGAGATATAATTTAGATACAGTAAAGTACTCAGGTCTTAACTGTACAGCTGGATGAAAATTTACATGTGTGCTGAGTGGCATGTGGGATCTAGTTCCCTAGTCAGGGATGGAGATGTGCCCTCTGAAGTAAAAGTGCTGTGTCTTAATCACTGGACCACCAGGGGAAGTCCCACGTAGAATACTTTTCAAGCTGTTTTTCCTTTAAATAAATACTCCTTTATGATTCTCATGGTAATAGTAATTTGAAGGAGAGAGGGTAAGATGAAGAAATAGAGGCACCACAAGGGTCTGTTGGATATTCTCTCTATGCATTCCTAGTCATTTATTTATTTTTAGAAAATGCTCATGGATATCCTAGGCTGGATTAACAGAAAAATCGCAGACTGCTGACACCTTTGGTGTTTATGTGATTCAGGCCAGCAGGATTTCCATTCTACCCTCCCAAACTCGTTACTATTCATTAAGGCCAAACTGGGTCATTCAATGCAAATAATGCTTTCCTGTACTGGTTTAAAAATTACATTTTTTTTTTGACAAAGAAAATAATAGCTGTGTTATTTGGTTAAGGGATTTAATTTCCTTGTGTCTTTACAAAAAAAGTAATAATGAGAGAGACACAGGCCATGGGCAGATTGTCAGTGACCTCAACTGCCAAGTGGAGATGTTTGGATTTCCTTCCCCTTTCTTTTTCCCTTGCCGTCCAAAACCCCTATGATATTTCAGTTTACATTGTGCTGAATGGGATTTTGTGGCTATTCTGAAAATGTAATAACCAATTTCTGTGTGAAAATTTCAACTTCCAAATATAGAATTTATAATCTTTGCAACACAGTTTATCATATTATGACTTGTCATTATGGTTAGCATTATTTAATCTTTCTGCTCCTTCGTTACTTCTTATTTATAGGATAGGTAAGTTGAGCAAGATATTCTGAAATGACATTTTCAGCCTCGGAATTCCATGATTTAGATGAGGTCCTGGCATGTTATTAGCAAAATATCAACATTCATCACTCAATTCAACTATTTCCTTTTTCAGAATATTCTTTAGCAACAATAAAGTATTAACATTTCTTCTACAGGACAGGTATTTAAGAAATACACACTCTATAGTCTTCTTGTGTGTGGTTCATAAGGCCTGTTTAAGAGTGGCTACAGTTTGGGGTGATGTTAAAGGTAACTATATGGAATTTACATTTGTTGTGTGGTTATTATGTACCTGTAACTCTCTTTAGTCCTTTTACACTAGGCCATTTAATCTATGATCTTCATTATACATGTGAAGAATCTAAGAGGGGAGGAGTAATTTACAGAAGGCAACACTGAGGCAGTAGCAGTGGTGCCTGATCCAGATTGGATTAGAAGCTCTTTCCACCCAATAAATCTGTGCTCAGAACACAGAACAGAAGGTATAAATTCCAAAGAAGGTATAATGGAGACAAGACCAGGAAATGTCTATATTTGCCTAGGTAAAAAGCCAGCTGCTACAAAAGAAACATGGCAGCTCGAATACAGTAGCTTAAAGAACAGTGCAGGTTATTTCTCTTTCACGCACCAGTTCCAAGGGAAGCAGTCAGGTCCTGTGTCCTTCAGAGATGCAGGACCAGAGTCCTTCAGAGATGCAGGTTCCTGCCATACCTTCGCTCTGCTGTCCGCTAAGGTGCTGGCTTTGTTTGCGTGATTAACAGTGGGTTTTCTGGAAGGAAAGGAGCTCCTGAGGGGAGCAGTATCCAAGGTCTTCAGGCATTCATTCACATTCCTCTGACAAGAACTTAGTCACATGACGTCTACCTAGCTGCAGAGTCTGCTTGATAGTCTGCAGCTGGGTGCCCAGCTATTGTCTATTTAAACTATAAAGAAAGAATGCACTGTGGTAGACAACTAGCATATCCTCCTATAAAGTCACTTTCTCACAATAAAATCAACACAGGATGGATGTGATAACCCGCAAATAACCTGCCTCAAACATAGTTTATACTGATGATCTAGAGAGTAAAGTTTTATAAAACAATGCCAACAGGACTAGGAACATGTGATTGAAAATTAAATGATCTGTTCTACTCCTTATACTCTAAGGCAACCAAGATGCCTTTTTTCACCAGAAAAAAATGGCAATTTGCATGAGGACTAGGCGGAGGACCAAAGAAACTGAACATATCACATTTATCCCCCTCTTCCACACTCCTGCGGCAAGAGGCTACACTGGGTGGGTTCCGTGGGCCCTCCCTGCAGGCCACAGACCCAGGCGCCTGATGACAGGTTCTTCCCCCCTTGGTTGCTTGCCAAAGCATGAAAGCAGCTCTACTATCCGTGTAAGAAAGCAGATACAGAAATGCTCCCCTGGAGTGGTATCAAAATAGGGTTTGAGCCAAGCCCAAGGTGAAGTTATGAAGGTAATATGATAAAAACTAAACAAAGATGCTATCGGGAACTTTTAAAAATCAGATTTCTCTTACCAAAAAACCTGATTAAGATGGATCTACAGATAAGTGAAAAAAATTCACTTATAATCCTAAAAATACATTAACTATCACCAATATTAAAAGAGGGAAAACATGAAGATATAGGCATATACCCAGTTATCTATATGCAAAAGTTCTTGGAATTCTCAACTTTTGTAGCAAATAAAAATTTGTACACACATACAGAATACTGTAGGACTTCTAACCAAATTAAACATCTTCAGCATTTAATTTCAGCCCTAATGAAGGCAGTTACCTCAAAACAACTGCTGTCTCTTATTAAAACTTCTATTCTGCAATGTGCAATTATCACATTAGAAGTTAACAGAAAGTAAAATTACACAATCTTGAAGCCTTTTTAATGAGATTCCAAACTTCTTTTTTTTTTTTTTTTTTTTGAAATACAACTTTATTCTGATTTTAAAGGAAAAGGAATGGGAATGACAGTAACAAGCAAGATTCCATCTCTCAATATTGTCATGTGACTATAAAGTGAAAGTGAAAGTGAAGTAGCTCAGTTGTGTCCGACTCTTCGCAACCCCATGGACTGCAGCCTACCAGGCTCCTCCGTTCCATGGGATTTCCCAGGTAAGAGTACTGGAGTGGGTTGCCATTTCCTTCTCCAGGCCAAACTTCTTTAAGACATCTATGCAATTTATTTTGGAGAGGACTCAAAAGCAAGAGATTGGATTTCTTCTTATATTGGTGAAATCCCAAACAATCCACAAATCTCTACATTTCTCCAATTCAGAAGTATAACAGGAATTTTCACTGCAAACTTGGCCAACTGCACCTGTACTCGAGTTTCACTTATGTTTTACTTAATTCTTAAAAAAAAAAAAAAAATTTTTTTTCACTTAATTTTATTATTTCCCTGCTGCAGTTCTGATTTTTATGTTAGCAAAAGAATATCAGTATCTGATTTTCATAAAGAACATATGCAACTAAAGAGCTTCTAAACTGTATTCATTACTCAATCAAATCCTCTTTAAGCACCCTTTCCTCTTTATAGCACATTAAAGAAGTGAAAGTCTTAGTCGCTCAGTTGTGTCTGACTCTTTGCGACCCCATGAACTGTAGCCCACCAGGCTCCTCTGTCCATGAACTCTCCAGGTAAGAATACTGGACTGGGTTGCCACTCCCTTCTCCAGGGGATCTTTCCGACCCAGGGATGGAACCCAGGTCTCCTGCACTGCAGGCAGCTTCTTTACCATCTGAGTCACCAGAAAACCCCCTTTATAGCAAATTGCCCTGAAAATCACTTCTTGCTTTTTGTGCTACATTAAGTAACTTTCAGTGTTAAGTTTATGTGTGTTTTTACCTTTAACGTAACAAAATAACACAGTAGAGGCAAGAGCTGGCCTAGCTGGGGTTCTGCACTTCACTGAAATGGTCCTCTGATCACAAGGGCAGCCTTGCAGGAGTGTTAACTGGGAGAGAAAGGGAGGGTTCAGGGAAGAATGCTACTACTGTCCCTGTAAGAGAAGAAGGCTAAGTGGCAAACGATCTCCAGATAACTACTTAAGCATATTTTTCTTTCAGAATTTTCTGCTACAATTTTAGAAAGTGCTTAACTTGCATATACTAAAGTTTCAACTCACCTTAAAATATTTTAATAGCAAGTATTTTAAAAGTTTTAAAATGTTCAAGATCTAATCTTTTTAGTAACTACTTTTTATACTCACTACTGAATCGAAACAAAATTATAACTCATCAGATATGAATGGGTTAGTTTTCACAACAATTTCATCACAATAATTTCAAAGGAATGATTAAAAATGAACATTCTCTCCAACGTGGTCAGAAAGACAACAACAAGAAATCCTTTCATTTTTGAGGTAGAATTTTATCGCAGCACTATTTTCTTTTTGGTCATAGTCACCTAGGATATATCTTTTGTGATATCATCACTATCATCTTTCAATAAATGTCCATCTACAAATTAATTATCTTTCTGGAGACAAATCCCTGATATACTATTCTTCTGATTCCTGTGAAAGACCCACTTTTAAGATACAATTGCAGCTGCCCCACACGCTAGTTACTGTGTCATACACACGCCTTAAAATTCTGTAATCAGCAACCGCCAGGTGCCGTATCGCATTCACCACACCAGAGTCAGTCAATACAGACATCCCCAAACACACCAAGGCTGGTTTTGTCAAATGTTTTATTGAGTGTAGACATCTGGAGTACTGTAAAACATGCATTATCTGTAGATTCAAAAGGAGCAAGCCACATTGTCCTCACTGTCAAATGTGTCAGGCTTGGCATACATGATGGAGATTAATGAAGTATCATGAGAGTAATATGGTTCCTGAAAAGCTTCTACAATTTGGAGTAGGGTCTTAATCACGGGAAAAGCAAAGCTGTTCAGGTTTAGTGAACTTGCAGCTCATTGGAGGTACACAGTATTTTAATTTTAAAACGAATAAAAATAATTGTTTGTGGAAGATTCCCATCACCCCAACTTTACCTGCCCTTTCAGTTTTCAGAAATTTTAATTAAAAAAAAAAAAGTATATGCCGTTTGGAAGTTGTACATTTATCTGAGCAATAATTAAAATTTATTTCTTCTTCGGTTGCTGAGGTGTATTAAATTTGAAGAAGATAATATCTCCATCTTCAACAATATAATTTCTGCCTTGTTGTCTGTACTTTCCAGCAGCCTGTAAATAAGAAATACAAAGGAAATGTGTTAGTTTACTATGAAATATATAAGGTAAATGGTAGGAGCACATGCAAAAAAATATTCTATGTCTTGGGTCAGATTAAAGAAAAAAAAATACAGGAAGGCACACAAGTTCAAAACAAGACTTGGAGAGAAGCAAAGTATTCCTGATTTGGGCAGCACTAGATTTTCCATACATACATAATCATAATGTATTCTCCACTAAATTGTTGGTACATAAATGTAATTATACCAATATCATTAAGTTTCATTACATGCTGTTTATGGTACATTTCTGATGTGTCTGCAAACATCCGGCAAGTCACTGTAACAAGCAGATCAAACCAGGCAGGAGAAAAGGATTATATAGCTAGGTTAAAGCTGCAATATTTACTTAAAGAAATTCTTTGGTGATACTGATAATGCCAAAGACACAGCACGCTACAATTATCAATTGTAATTACAGATTTTAAATTGCTTCTTTGTAGTTTTTAATTTGATCTTGACAATGACCATACACAGTGGTGTATACTAAAATTCAACATACAGAAGTTTAGTGACTAATGGCCCTAGTTACAAGCAGATTCTAACAGGTTGGAACTGCAAAGATAGGTATTTTTTTCCACTTGTAAATCAGTCGGCAAAGCAACTGATTCCACCTGCTGGCACGCAGATCAAGATGAGCAGTCTTCTGGTGATTCTTATACAAATACGCAGACTCAGGCTCGCCGCGGGGCACAGCACACACACTTCACCCTCAGCACCACAGGCTCTTCAGCATCCAGGCACCTACACTGAACACTGCTCACCACCAACTCGTCCCACCACCTGACATCAACCACTCAACACGGATGACCTGAGGATCTTTTAGAGAAACAAAAGATTCTCAAAAGTATTTTCCTTCTGCTGGAATTTATTGAGGACACGAAACCTTTGACCAACAAGATTAGTACTTCCCTTTGAAGATATTGATAAGAATGTTCAAAGTCAAGTGCAATTATACTAATCAGAAACAAGACTAAGAAAGATCATACATCTGAAGTTAAAATCAACAAAGCAGGTCACAGAGCCCCAGTAGGCATATTACAATTATCTAGACCACATGTAAAAATCACCTAATAAGTGCTTTTAAAAATGAAGCTAATTTTTAAAAAGTCAATAATACCCTAACATTTTAAAAGGCATACACACACACACACACACACACACACACACACAATACTCTTGTATGACTTTTCCAAAGTTGTGATGTATGGAAGGCCGTGGGCTACTTGTTTTGAGAATCTAAAGTCCAATGTTCTAAAACTATATAGACAATTTAAATCAAATACATAATTGACATGACATATTAAATTTAAGTTTATATACTTTGTTATGACTCAAGTTTACTACTAATTAAAGGTGACAGTGTTCCTTTAAATTCTCTAGAGACCATTTAATCCATTTCCACTGCTATCAGAAACACTGGTTGGAAAAAAAAATCAATACCCATTTGTGAATCTTGAGTATGTATTAAACAAGACACGTCTAACCAGTTCATTTGCACTTGAAAGCAGCCATCTGTAGAAGCCAGCTTTGCCTAAGCAGATATGATTGCTAATAATGTGATATCCCTGTAGACTACAAAGCCCACCCAGAGCTATTCAGTATAAGTTCACACACTGGCATTAAATTAGTTATGCTGCACTGATGTTTGAAATACATACACATACATACACATATACACAATCTTGCTCTCAAACCTAAAACTTATATGACAATATGCAAGTATTTGTTGAATAAAAGAAATTCATAAATGCTTTATTTAATTTGGAGTTCAAATTTTGAAATGTTAGTTTTGGAAATTTAAAAAAAAAACGAAACAAAAAAGCATATTATACTTAATGGTCTTTTAAGCTGAAAAGTCAGAGGTCAACCTTTTCCAGTTTATTGCATAAAACCTCCTAGTTAGTATTAAACATTTTGTGTGTGTTAAGCATTTCTACAAGCAGGCAATATTTTTTTTTAACTGTATATTATAAAATTTCTGTATTGTTAAAGGAAGTATTCACAATTTATGTAATTTTCAAGTTTATTACATCATAGACATCTATTAAGGGTTGGTAAAACAGGCTTATCCCATGAGAACATAAAAAAGAAGCATCTGATTTCTGAATTCTAGTAATAGAAAAATATCCTTATTTTAACCTTTAGTCTATGAAAAATATATATGCCAGCATGACATAACATGCTGAAAAATAATCTGAGATTTTTCAAGTCTAATTAGTATTTTTGACAAAGTTCAATCTTAATACACTGAACTAGCACATCGATCTATCGACACAGATGACAACACTGAGAAGCCAATGACTTTGTTTAGTTATAAACTGTAACTTCTTTCACTCCTTTTAAAAAAACAAAATGGCTCTCATTCCACATTGAACCAACTACACCAAGATCTCCCCCTTCTCTTTCTGGGGTTTCAACAACTCTATTATACTCCTGCTCTTCCATATGATCTCTCCAATGATACCAATGAGAATAAACTTTTTTGCATTTCTTTAAAATTAGGAAATAAACAAGACTTCTTTAAAAATTTTTTAAAAACATCTTGTATACTAGTCCTCAAATAACAAATTACAGGTAATGAACCCTGCTTAGAAGGTCAGTTTACCTCCCTACCTGTCTGTGGATTAGAGTTGACACACCTACTGGATTTTGCTAAGTAAACCTAATAAAGTCAAACAAAATCAAGTCTGTAACACAGTTTAAATTAAAAGAAATCATTCATTATGTCTGTATAACATAGCTTCACTATTAGTGGATGCAAACTAAATTATACTTATTAGCTAAAATAAGGCACAATTTTGGACCTGCCCTCTAGTGTTGAGAAAGCAAATTAAGCTCTCAGAGATCTTTTTTTTAAAAAAAAAAAGTACAACCGTGAAGTTCAGCAAAAACAGGTTTTATTTGACTAAATTTACGTTGTTTTCCTTGAATTACTCCATACGCATACACATTACTTTTATTTATGATATTCAAGTATAGTAAGTGCAAGTTTTCACTGGTCATCAGTGAACAAATTCTTTGAAATTATGGATAACTACTTAAAGCCAGCTTTAAAATTTCTTTTTCAGTTTTGGAAAAACACCACAAAATTACTAACAATTTATACACTAAAAAACTGCCTAAAAGTATATAAATATCTATGGCTCAGTTGATAGTACATACAGTTGATAGTTAACACTAAGGCTGAGACAATTTAAAAGATCATTATCATTCATTTTAAGCATGAGTATCTTCATATTAGCAAAAATTATGATGTATTAAGCTAGAAAATAATTCCTTACCTTGACTGCATTTTCAGAACCTTCCTCTTTAAAATCTTCGTATTTCATTACTTCAGCCATAATGAACCCTTTCTCAAAATCTGTGTGAATCTTTCCTGCGGCCTGAGGGGCCTTCGTCCCTTTCTTTGAAAAGGAAGACCAGGGAAAAAGAATCGCATTTAAGATGACTGACTGAGAGCGTAGAGTTTCTTTTCTTTTATGTGCAGTTGGGTTCAACTTAAACTTAGTTTAATGACAGTTAAGGTGTCTGATACACAATTCAAACATTTTCAAGCCGATTTGGCACAGACAAACCAGCAGATGCTAAAGAAGCGTAGCTGTGCTTCTCCTAACAGTCATCCACAGATTTATCGATTTAGATGCAGTGGCCTGGTTTGGTGTAGGTTTCATTTTGATTTTCTATTCTTCACAGTGGAAAAAAAAAAAAAATAAGGATTTTAAAAGTAGCTTTCAAGCTGAATTATCAAAGGTTTTAAAAAGACAAAAAGCCTTGAAAATTTCAGCTCATCAAAAGAACATATAAAAATCAATATATAAAGGAACATTTTTAAGACATTTCCAACAAATTACACAATCTATGTTCATCAAATAATTTTAAAATCCTCATAAAATTTTGAACACTTTACATAGCAAACCCTGCCTCTGAACCACCATGAGAGAAAATTCAAGTTGATATAGGAAGAGAAAAGTCTTATAATTACCCCATATGTTAAACTACAAGGACATACATTCCAGACACACACAACCATGGAAAGAAATTTGAGAAATAATGGTGACCTAAAGGCTGCTTAATAAAGCATGTTAAAGTGATAAGGAGTCTGACACTACAAAGCACAGTTTTTACAATAAAAGATGTATTGGGTTAATATGGTTACTCACTGATGCTTACCTGACTAAATATCCTAGCACATTAAATCATGCATACTTACAATCAGTCTTAAGATAAACCAGCTTTCACATTTTCAAGCCCAGAACATGTTATCTTTCCTTCTGCACATACTTAAGTTTGGAAGTTTTAAGGCTTTAAAATATACAGTAAAAATAAACCCTGGCAATTTGTTTACCAACCCAAATTGCTTTGACATAATTTGTATGTCGATATAAAAGGACCTTAGTTATAAGTCAATCAAGCAATTTTTTTTAACAAAGAAGAGATCAAAGAAAAGTGAATCTCACATTCACACAACGCCTTTAATATTATGTTGAACTGACTTCATGTTCCTACCCATCTTAAATAAAAATAAATGTAATAATAAATTAATGTAGTCCGTGAAAACAGGAATGAAAGCAGCCCTAAAACTAGGATGTACCATACACTAAGAGAGCATAATAAAAGAATGAGTAAGACATTGAATATTTCTGAAAGTTCAGATGTTATTTTTAGATTCTGTAACATGATTTAGGATTACATATGTTTCAAAATATTTTTCAACAGTAACTACCGTATTACAATGTATTTTCATTTAAAAGCCAGCCATTACAGTTCTGTTTCTATTGTCCTTTGGGAATAAATTAGTCATTCTTTCTGGTGGCAATCAGTTATATATCAATATTTTAAAAATACACATCACATTATTAAAGAAGACTGAATATAAATCACTGTAAAAATAAACACTATTTCTATAAATTCAAATTTTAAAAGGCATGAATTATTACACATTGAGTTTAGCTCTTTGAGCCCAACTGTGTATCTATGAAGAGCATAATGATGTCATATTGCTTTTATTGCTGAAAATGTAATCCGAGCAAAGCAAAGGAGGAAAGAACCACCCGCAACCCAAACAAACTTAGCGAATACAAAATGAAAAGCAACATCAATTTCACTGCAGACAAACCCAGTCACACAGATTAAGCAAGCACAATACTGGTGCGTCTTATCTCTGACCACAGGAGGAGGGTAGACAGATTCTACAGGATGAAGAAATTCAGACTATGTAATAGGCAGAATCAATTGTTACCTGCCTCAATCAATGCCGCTCCACTTTCACTGTTCAGCAGCTCACAAATAATTAAAGTTATCCTGGACAAAAACCTCATCTGTAATGACTAGCTAACCGCCACCATGACAAACTTCAAAGTCAGTGATATCAATCTGAATTCAATAGTGTGGAACTGGATATAGCTGATGAATAAGTATGAATCTTACCCTGATGGTCCATGCACGCACTTCATCTGGGCCTGCAGTGAAAAAGTATTCTAGTTGGAGTGCTGCAAACCCAGCCTTAATGATCTTTGGCAAAGCGCTGAAATAAAATGAAACAAATTCACTCAACATATAAGTAGATTGTGCCAGAGATCAGTATGAACCTAAAATATTCATTTCAAGCAGAAAATGTTAGCAAGATTAGTAAATGACCATTTTTCTTTTATAATACACTTGAAGAGGTCAGAAAGCATATAACTATTCCTAAAAAATCTCTTCAAAAATTAGTTTAAATTATATTAGTCTGAATATATCATTTTGAATTGTTTACTATAGAAAAAGAAAAATTTGATCTACCCATTCTATGGTTATTTTCCTCCAATATCAATTATTTCCCAGACGTGGGTCATGAAAGCAAAATTATTTGATTGAAATCCAATGTTTAAACAATATATTACTGTTACTCAGAAAAAATTAAGGCAACTGATTCACTCTTTCCCCGCCCCCACTGAACATGACGAAAGAGTTTTGGCGATCATTCCTTCTCAAAAATATACATAACTAATACCTATGTTATAATTAAAACACTGTACGGAGATGACAGATGACAGTTAAAAACTTAATTTAAAATAAATCTTTTCACTCTGTCTCATGGTAAAGAAAGGAGAAGATTCCCTCTTTATAATGGTAATTACTCTGTCATTTATTATTCTATCAGCGCAAGCAATTAAATTACTGCAAGGAAATAGTTGATAATAAAGTGTAGGGAAAATGAATGCTAATTAACCTTTGTGTCATGTTCGCTTCCAGATACTTCTGTCTCTCCTCAGCACTCAATTCTTGCAACCTGAGTTCCAAGGCCCCACTAAAAGGAATGACCAAGGCACCTGGGTCATACTTGTCCACCCACTCTTTAATTTTTATCAACCTGTAGACAAAAAAGGGCACAACATTATCTTGTAGTGCATGCATGACTGTACCACATTCATTATTATCAAGTAGCACATACATATTCATAAGAATTGCACGGTTTTATGATGCCATCTTTTTGTGTATAGCTTTCCAAGGTCAAGGCATTAACAGGCAGCAACTGCTTCAGGTATACGCCATAATATTTTACTGTAATCTAGTTTTACCTTAACATATTATCTATAGGAACTATGATACAAATATTTAAAACTTTTTGCAGTTACACTAAATTCGTTCAGTATTAATACCTGTGACCTTGAGAATCTCAATGTTATGATTTATTATCTTCCTTTACAAAGTAAATTTTTAAAAAGCAAAAAACACAAAGTTCTGGATTTATAGGAATCACACCTAAAAGTATCAGCTAATTTTGAGGAGCTCTGACCAATAAATAATTTGTTCCCCCCAGATATCTATATGCCTGGTTCAATTCCTTCTTGGACTAACAAAACCTTACAGTTGTCACTGGTTTTGAGATTTTTGCTAAACCCCCCAAAAGTCAAAAATACAGGTTTACAAACCTAGTTGATCGTGTATGCATTGTTCTTATGAATCTCACTTCTGTAGGATCATGAATAACAGAACTACAGAGGAAATAAATTCCTTTAATAGAAAAGGATTTGGAAAGCCAAATCAGTTAGGAAATTGATATCAGGTATTACCTGAAAAGACATTATTGATTCCTTTTAGAATCATTTCAAATTCAAAATCATTATTGAGTGATTTCTTCCCAAGCATGTCATTTTTTTTTTCTTTTATTTTTTTATTGAAGGATAATTGCTTTACAGAATTTTGTAAGCATGGAGTAATTTAGCAAAGTGGCAGTTAGAGCATAAATGATATAGGGGTAGTGAGTATATTAACTAGATTCTGATCCTACCACTATGCTAGCTTTTTACTCTTGGGCAGGTTTCTAAACCTTTCTAAACTTCACAGTTTCCTTACTCATGGAAATAGTAAGAGTACATATTATACTGTAGGTAAAGAACCTATAAAAGTAAAGTTTGGCATATCATAAACAAATATTAACAGCAATTACTATTAATATTTTTTACTCTCAGATAATCACAGCAGACATGCCTATGATTCTGGGATAGAGCTTAGTATGGAAATGGGTAGAGATTTCACAGTTCAATGTATATCAGTCTTATACTTAGCTCCCATATTTAGATCAAGGCTTTAATAACTATCACGGTAGAAAATTGAGGCAGAAATCCTTTAAAAAACAATGTAAATGTCACTACAGTGGATAAGAAACACAAGAACTAAACCCTAATACTGACCATCAAAGAAAATGGCAGGGATCAGAGTTATCAGAAAATTAAGAACATGGACTACTGAGTAGAATGGGATGAGTATAAAGGAATGAGTATAAACTCAGTATATACTGAGTATAAAGGAATGAAAAACTCACACAACAGTTCATACATGTTTGCTATATAAGGCTAACCTATAATTTATTTAATATTTATCAATGGGGAACTCCCTGGTGGTCCAGTGGTTAAGATTCCACGCTTTCATTGCAGGGGGCATAAGTTCAATCCCTGATTGGGGAAGTAAGATCCCACATGCTGCATGGTATGGCCAAAAAAAAAAATTATCAGTGATTTTTGATCTTCGTAATATTTTTTTTTTCCTTTTGGTCATATCCTAGAAATAATGGACCAATCCCTAAGATGTATTTTGGAATCAAATATATGTCCTTTAAAAGAGGAAATCCAAACCAGTTGTTTTCTTATCCAAAATTATGAAGGAAAGACCATTATGAAAGTCTAACTTATAGACTTACACTATTCAAACAAAACTGTATTTTAAAATTTATCATTGATGGTTTAGTAATATACATTAATGCAAGCCAGAATCAGAAATCAGAAATGTAATTTTTAAAAAAGGAAAAATAACATACTAAATATAGATTCAATGAAAGTAAAATAAAACAAGCCCATGCAAAAGAAAACAAAAATATCATACACATTTTGTTTCAAAAATATGGTCAACATAGCTAATAAAACTAGAACAGTTATGAGACAACAAGATAAGAAATAATGACTTTGGCTAAAATATCAATTCAGAATAACAATAGTTTTACCCTGTCATTTTAACAGCCTTTCCTGCAGATTCCTCAGAGGGATTATTTGCATTCCTCAGGTGTTCTATTGTACAATTCAGATGAATAAAGACTTACAAATCATTCCTCTACCGCCAATGTGAGACTTTGATCTGGTGAATACACTATTGTACCTTAACTATAATTGGCAAAAAACCTGACAGTGTAGAGCATCACAAGCTTAATAACAAAGGAGAATATCTCAAAGTGTTGACAGATGATCTTCATAATGCAGAAGCAGAGATGGTACATTTTAGCAATAAATGAGCACTGAGGTCTAAAGGTCTCTAAAGTGACTGACATCAGACCTGCTATAGCCTCACTAAAAGAAAAAGGTACCGTGACACTCTCCGTAAAGTGAGTTAGGTCTTTGCCTGCAAGCTTCACTTTTGTGAGTTTCCCTGTCATAGAAAACACAGGGAAGATGAAAAGTGAGTTAGGTTCTTTGGTTGTCTGCTTTACTTTTGTTACTTTTACTATCAAACAAAAGTGAGAAATGCCCCGAAGTGATTTTTAATTACATATTTGAAATAAACCTTGAGTAATTAAAAATATGACTTGATTTCAAGACTATAGACTAAAATACATATAATATATCTATTAGGTCTGATGGTTACAGAAGTGTGATAATGAGGCTAAGATCACAAGTTTGAACCCCATTGGGACCAGTTACCTTTTGCAGAAAGCTATCTATTCTATTACTACAAACCGTACCCCAAACTCATGTCAAAAATGTGAGCTATGGCACATGAGGGATATGGAAAATCAAAGTTGCACTCAGGACCACTACAAGAAAAACAATTTCAAGTACTATACATTCTGTCAAAGTGACTGAATAGTAATCTCCATACACAAATGTTAGCAAATGTCTAAAGAAAACTATCTAATAGTAACCATAATAATAATGATATTGTCATAGAATAACAAATTATAGGAAGGGAGAAGAAACAGTAAAGACAGTATACTCCCAAGGATTTAAACTGTAAAGACTTTCACAACATTCATTTTATAAATTTATATAAATAGATTATTGCACAAAGCTGGAGATTACTGATAATAAGAGCCACACTGATTTCCCCAAAGTTTTATGAGTGACAAACGGAAAGAAGAACTGCCATTAGTTGTACTTTTCTTCCTACTAATGATTCCACAGCAAGTGGACTAAGCAGGGACAATCAATTTTAAGGCTAAAGGGTTATGCTTTGAAATTCACTGGCAGGTTTTGATATGTTAGAGTCTTTGGCAAAATGAGATCTTTAGTATTAAGGTAGCTTTAGATTTCTAAAAGATTATGTCTCAAATTTATCTTTGGTTTTATAATCTGACCTTCTTATCCAGTCATGAAATTTCAGATTTCATAGTTTGATTTTCCTTGGGTTAATTTACATGGTTTGTATTTCTCTTGCCAGATACAAATATTATTTCTAAAAATTATATTTGTCTGTCTCTGAAATCTACCTGTTCTTTTTTGGTAACATTTTATTCCTGTTTAATGAATTCTCACTCCCTACAATATTTTTAAAAGATTAATCGAAGGTTTCTTTCAGACTGCTCTAATTACTTCTAGTTTCTTGTGTATAACACGGCCTGACCATATGCCATCTTCTAATCTCTCAAAATAGGTGGCTCCTGTGTATGTGCTGTTATTCTTAGATGTGTGATCATTTGGCAGGAGCTGTTTTGTTCCAAGAGAATCTGTGATCAAACTCCTGGGTTGTTGAGCTATATCTGTAACATAGTTTTGTGGGGTCTTTTCCTTCTAGGGAAAGACTTATGGAGGATTTTGGACTCTGGATCATTTTGAGGCTTAGAGTTTCTGCACTAGGTTATTGGCAATGCAGACAGTAGACCTAGTCTCTAGTTTCCTGAGAATAACAGTTTCTTCCCTTTTACAGAAGGGGTGGGAGCTGGGGTGCATCTTTCCAGTGTCCGATGTGGAAAGGGCAGCTCTTTCTAGGTTTTACGAGTGTGCGGTCCTGGCGTCTGTGGCCTGTGCCTGCAGTCTTACTCCTATATGGACACTAAGGCCTCCAAGTCATATGAGATATTTTCCCTGAGGGTCATACACTGTTGAGTTCACTTTCTACTATCAGACTTTCCTCTTTGTTTCTGACACCTAGAGAATCCCTTTTCTTGCTTTCAAGTCCTGCCATGTTCTAAAAATATCACATCATCAAAAATACTATCTTTCCTGGTTATTTCCTCTGATGTTTCTATATACGAGAAACAAGAAGGGAACTTCCTGTATTGGCTGAGTCCACCCTCTTAACTGGAAGTTTTCCATACTAAAGTTAAACTCTCCATTTTATTGTGTCCTACTAAAACAGCTTTCATACATTTTTTTTAACAGCACCCATAAGAAGAAATAGATTTTATACTTGATTCAAACATATGGTGCACAGACACATTATTTTCATATACATAGCCAAACTGAGACTGATTTCACAAACTGGTACTTACCTTTCAATGGAAAAGAGCAATCTCAATTTGATATTCTGCATAAAACTGAATTTTTGCAACTTAAACTCCTGAAATACTTTTCTCTAATATACTTTAATATGAATTTTAATTTATTCTTTTCTACACTTCATGTCTATCCAGCCATTCAACTATCCCCAGCTACTCAAATTCTGATTTTCTAAAAATCCTTTAAAGACGGCACAATTTAGCACTAAAGCCAAGTTACAATACCATTTATGATATCTTGGTTGAACATTAGAACTCTCTCAAATCTGCTTATTCTACTTTCCAGTGTCAAAGTAAATTAAACTTTTTAAATTGTGACTTGTGAAAACGTTGGGTCCTTATACATATCTTACATGGTTTTCTATGTGAATCTGGGTCTTAACTTAAAAAAAAAATAGCACTGGTATCCTGCTTCTGATTTACTATTAACTGCTGACAAGAGCCCTTGCCAGTATTCAGAAAGTGATGCAACTTATACATCAGAGGATGTGTGGCTTAAAAAGATTCGGTCCGTGTTAAGTATGTGGCCTTGACTAAGTTAGTTCCCCTCATGTTGTTCAAAGTATCAGTTCAGTCACTCAGTTGTGTCCGACTCTTTGCGACCCCATGGACGCAGCACCCCAAGCCTCCCTGTCCATCACCAACTCCCAGAGTTTACTCAGACTCATGGCCATTGAGCCGGTGAGACCATCCAACCATCTCATCCTCTATCATCCTCTTCTTCTGCCTTCAATCTTTCCCAGCATCAGGGTCTTTTCAAATGAGTCAGTTCTTCACATCAGGTGGCCAAAGTACTGGAGTTTCAGCTTTAGCATCAGTCCTTCCAATGAATATTTAGGACTGATTTCCTTTAGGATGGACTGGTTGGATCTCCTTGCAGTCCAGGGGACTCTTAAAGAGTCCTCTCCAACACCACAGATCAAAAGCATCAATTTTTTGGTGCTCAGCTTTCTTCATAGTCCAACTCTCACATCCATACATGACCACTGGAAAAACCATAGCTTTGACTAGATGGACCTTTGATGGCAAAGTAATGTCTCTGCTTTTTAATAAGCTGTCTAGGTTGGTCATAGCTTTTCTTCCAAGGAGCAAGCATCTTTTAATTTCATGGCTGCAGTCACCATCTGCAGTGATTTTGAGGCCAGAAAAATAAAGTCTGTCACTGTTTCCACTGTGTCCCCATCTATTCGCCATGAACTGATGGGACCAGATGCCATGATCTTAGTTTTCTGAATGCTGAGTTTTAAGCCAAATTTTCTACTCTCCTCTTTCCTTTCATCAAGAGGCTCTTTAGTTCTTTGCTTTCTGCCATAAGGGTGGTGTCATCTGCCTATCTGAGGTTATTGATATTTCTCCCAGCAATCCTGATTCCAGCTTGTGCTTCATCCAGCCCAGCACTTCTTACTGATGTACTCTGCATATAAGTTAAATAAGCAGGGTGACAATATACAGCCTTGACGTACTCCTTTCTCGATTTGGAACCAGTCTGTTGTTCCATGTCCAGTTCTAACTGTTGCTTCCTGACCTGCATACAGGTTTCTCAGGAGGCAGGTCAGGTGTTCTAGTATTTCCATCTCTTGAAGAATTTTCCAAAGTATAGATATACCATAAATCCAGGGGGCACTGATAAACACTGAGCTTATGTCTAGTCTTCTTCCTTGTAGGTTTCCTTTCATTTTTATTAAAACTGCTCAAAGTCCCAAATAATGACTTTAAGAAAATCACACTTTCCTTTTCCATTTTCCAAACATGTTCACTGCAAATTAATGCTCATTTGCAGCATTCTAAAAGAAACAAACATATACCCCATAACAATATTTGTTCAAGACTAGAACATTCAAAGTTCCCAACCCTTCAAAATCCTGTTTGAATAAAGTTACTAGAGTGAGGTTATTAAGGAAGTCAATGGGAAAAAAAGAGGTAGAAAGAAGAAATACCAAAAACTTCAAATCTAATTATTAGTCTCTGGAAATCTAATCCCTCTTCTAAAAGAGATCCCCATCTGTGATTTATGTAACTGATTTCAGGTTTCAATGTTTTTGTCTGACTTGATGGAACTGTGCAAGACAACAATTAAACTCTGCTCCAAAGTGTGGTCGCATCACCTGGGTGCTTTTTAGAAATGAAGAATCTCAGAATCAGCATTTTAATAAGATCCTCAGGTATTTCACATGCACACTAAAGTTTCAGAAGCACTGAATTAAAGGACTTTGAAATAAAAGCACTCTAAGTGAAAACATGAAAATGTCTGCAAGAACTCTGCAGACCAGCTAATAAACTAAGCAGATGTTGACTACTTATCCCATTGACATGAGAGGAGTGAGAATAATAGAAAAATTCCTGCTTACATCTCCCAGGCTCAAAACCAAAAGAGAAAAAAGTTACCAGAATTTCAGGAAGTATAAGGAAATGTTTGCTCTGACACCCCTGCAGTATCAAAGAAGTTTTAGATTCAGCGTAAAAATAATTAGTTTAGACAGAATTACTATGGTCAACAGTTTCTTTGTAAGACATAATTAGGTCTCTCTTATTCTAATAAGCCTCAATACCTGGAAAAACATCTGTAAGTTAGCTTTGGAATCTAGATTCAAATTACAAGAAATGAGCCCAGCAGAGAGGACTCTGTGAAATTGGAATTCATATCAAGTAAAAGGGGTATTATCATAAATTGTTCCCTATGAGGACCTCACAGAACCACTGTCTGGAAAACCCTGTTCATTTTTGTAGTCACTGTATTAAAAGTGGCATTTGTACATATACACATTTGTGTACACACACACACATACAAATGTTTCAATGAATAAACAGGAGAAAACGTAAGGATGAATCCTAATTACTTTGAGTAAATCATAGTAATCCCATTCTCCAGCTGGCAACTTGACTGAGAGTTGCCATGTGAACCAGTTCTGGTCAAATAGGGCATGAGAGGAAGCTTGCTACAGGCTTCAAGAAGATTCTGAAAGGCTCCTTTAGCTCTTAAAAAGGGTAAAGAAGAGTGTCTCTGCTGGACACTATGTCTAGATTTTACCTCTAGAGTTCTAACAGCTATACTTTGACCAAAAGAATGGATGTAAGGAAAGATGAGAAAAACCCTTGTTCTTAAAACTATCACAGGAACACTGAATTAACCAAACCTGGAGACAAACTACCCTGGGTTTAACTATTACATGTTGGGATTGTCTTCATTATTTGTAGCATCCTGATACTGACTATGACCGCATTTTAGGGTTCTCTTCATTTGAATATACGAATGCAGCTCCTCTTAAATGGTCTAACTCTAATTTATTTTTTAGAATAGCAGCTACTGTAGAGCTTTCCTGAGTGTCTATATAGATAGATGTTATTACCACACTCCATCCTATATTATAAATTGCTTATTTGGGGGGTTTATCTCTTCCCAGTATAATAAAAACTTTGTGAGGTCAGGCACTTATCTTTGTTCCCTGATATATCTACGGAACTCTACTAGCACAGCACTGGCAAATAGTGAATGTTCAAACATTTTCTGAATGGATAACAAAGTGGAAAGTGTTTTGATAATAATTAGCTGAGGGACTATGGGTAGTATTTAAGTTCTCTGAGCTTTAGTTTACCCACCTGCAAAATGTTGAGTAGTTCTCAAACAATTCTGGGTTCCCTACAGGAACTCTCAAGGTGCTAGGAGGAGAAACCGCGGAAAGAGAAAGAGAGGAACAAGAGGGAGGTTTGAAACTCTCCACTTTTGCATTTCAACCAGAGCTGCATCATTCTGCCATGTTGGATTTTTGCATCAGAGTTCATCAGGAGAAAGAGTTCTGTTGTTTTCAACAACTCTAAAGTTCAATGATTAAGTGATCCTTTTAAGACGGCAAATTCTATCATTTTATGCTACATGCCAGAAAGTGAATACAAGTGCTGAAATCTTAAAACACTTCAAATTTTTGCTTAAATGTTATTTTCGGTAGAAAAACTATCTTAAAAAAAAAAAAAAGCTCTCCTTTTCCATTTTCTGTCACTCTATCCCTTTACCTTGACTTATTTTTCTTCATAGCATTTATTGTATTACGTTCTTAGTATTTATTGTCTTCCACTCATTATTTCATTTCCTACTCCAGGTGATCTTCCTGACCCAGGGATTGAACCTGTGTCTCTTTTGTCTCCTGCATTGGCAAGTGGATTCTTTACCACCAGTGCCACCTGGGAAGCCTCACTGGTAAACCCACCTACTCAGTTATTCAGTTCAGTTCAGTCGCTCAGTTGTGTCTGACTCTTTGAGAACCCATGAACTGCAGCACGCCAGGCCTCCCTGTCCATCACCAACTCCCGGAGTCCACCCAAACCCATGTCCATTGAGTCGGAGATGCCATCCAACCATCTCATCCTCTGTCATCCCCTTCTCCTCCTGCCCTCAATCTTTCCCAGCATCAGGGTCTTTTCAAATGAGTCAGCTCTTCGCATCAGATGGCCCAAGTATTGGAGTTGCAGCTTCATCATCAGTCCTTCCAATGAACACCCAGGACTGATCTCCTTTAGGATGAACTGGTTGGATCTTCCTGCAGTCCAAGGGACTCTCAAGAGTCTTCGTCAACACCACAGTTCAAAAGCATCAATTCTCTGGCGCTCAGCTTTCCTTATAGTCCAACTCTCACATCCATACATGATCACTGGAAAAATCATAGTCTTAACTAGACGGACCTTTGTTGACAAAGTAATGTCTCTGATTTTCAATATGCTGTCTAGGTTGGTCATAACTTTCCTTCCAAGGAGTAAGAGTCTTTTAATTTCATGGCAGCAATCACCATCTGCAGTGATTTTGGAGCCCAGAAAAATAAAGTCAGCCACTGTTTATTAGGGAAAGGAATTTTAAAAAATATTTTGTTCACTGCAATATTTCCAGCACCACTTACGATAGAAAAAAAAAAATCACAATATAGTGGATTGTCATTCCCAAGGTAAATCTGTGGCTTGAACTACTACACCCCACCCTACCTCACCCTCAGCCCCTGTAAACTGTTTTTATGAGTGTGATTAATTTAGATACCTCTTACAAGTAGAATCATACCATTTTTGTCTTTTTTTGTGATTGGCTTATTTGACTTCACAATGTCCTCAAGGTTTATCCACATTATAGCAGATGATATGATTTTCTTTTTTTAAAGACTGAATAATATTCCTTTGTATGTATATACCACATTTGTTTGCCCTTTCATTCAATGATGGACATTTCTTAGGATAAATGTTTATTGCCCATTTTAAAATTGGGTTAATTGGGATTTTTTTGTTGTTGTTGTTTGAGATTATGATATGATCATTCGATATTTGAAAGGGTACTATCACAATTCAATAGGGAAATAACAGTTAACAAACGGGGCTTAGACAAGTGAATATCCACAAACAAAAGTTAAGATGGACCAAAGATCTAAATGTAGGAGTTAAAACTATAAACCTCTTCAAAGAAAGCAGTGGGAAATCTTCACATTTTTGGATTAGGCAATAATAGTTTCTTAGATAGGATACTTAAAACACAAACAACCAAAGGAAAAAAAAAATAGAATTTATCAAAATTTAAAATTTTGTGCACCAAAAGACACTATCAAGACAGTGAAGTGACAATACACAGAATGGGAAAAAAATGTTTGGAAAGTATGTTTCTGATAAGGGCCGAGTAAAGAAACTATGCTAAAAAGATTCAATTACAGATGTGCAATAAACATTTACACAAGGAACTATATTCAATATCTCATAATAAACTATAATGGAAAATAATCTGAAAAAATATATAGCTGAATTACTTTGCCATATACTGAAACCAATATTATATATCAACTATATATTTCAATAAAAAAGCACCAATAAGTTAATAATGAAAACTTACCACTCAGTATTAAAAAGACAGAAACTCAATTTTAAATGGGCAAAGGATTTGAACAGACATTTCTCCCAAGAAGATATACAAATGGCCAACATGTATATGAAAAGATGTTAAATATCACTAATCATCAGAGAAATGTGCAAATCAAAACCAAAATGAGATATCATTCTATACCCACTGAAGTGAAGTGAAGTCACTCAGTTGTGTCCAACTCTTTGTGACCCCATGGACTATAGCCTACGAGGCTCCTCCATCCATGGGATTTTCCAAGCAAGAGTACTGGAGTGGGTTGCCATTTCCTACTCCAGGGGATCTTCCCAATCCAGGGATCAAGCCCAGGTCTCCAGCATTGTAGGCAGAAGCTTCACCATCTGAGCCACTAGGGAAGTCCTCTATACCCACTAGGATGGTTAAAAAAATAAAAAGATGGACAATAAATGGTATATCCACACAGTGGAAAGTAATTCAGTCATAAAAAGAAATGAAGTACTGATACATGCTACAACATGGATGAACCTTAAAAAACATTATACTAAATCAAAGAAGCCACAGACAAAAGGCTACATATTGTATGATTCCATTTATATGAAATATCCTCAATGGACAAATTCAAAGACACAGAAAGTAGATGAGTGGTTGCCTGGGCCTAGGTAGAGGAGGCAATAGGGAGTGACTATTAATGGGCAAGGAGCTTCTTTCTGGGGTGATAAAAATGTTTTGATGGTGGCAAATTGTGGACATACTAAAACCCACCTTAAAAAGGAAAATTTTGTGCATATTAATTATCTGAAAAATAAAAAAAACAAAGATAAGCTGAGAATTTAAAAATAAAAGACAAAAATGCTAATACTTTGCACATTTTGATCCTATAATATCTAACCTTCCTGCAGAAATAGAAGGGATCAATAGAAAAAGCAGAGATTTTGGAGTAAATACCAATTCAAATGCTAGTTTAATCACATACTAGCTATAAGATTCTGGGAAAGCTATTTAAGCTTCCTGAACCTCAGTTTAATCACCAACAACACAAATAATATATTCTCACAGGCTGATGTATTAAAGTGCTTGGAACACAGGAGGCCTTTAATGGTTAGTCCCCAATCGTAGCTGTCTCCTATCAGTGCGTGGGTTTAATACAGAATTTAAAAAAAATGTTAGATAGCCTGGAAGTAAAGAATGATGGCTCTTTAAAAAACTGGGTCTGTATTTCTGGGAAGAAGTCTTGCCTTTTTATAAACAGAAAGTAACTGGAAAGAATGCAAGCACAGTGATTGTAAACATATACAGTAAGTAACTAAGTGCACTGATAAGCATTATGTTAAACCTTGAACAATCAACTTTGAAAAAGGGGGTATAAGGGATGGGGAAGGAAAAACAGATAAATGCATAATTTAAAAAGACAATGATGAGCATTGTGATGGGAGAAGTCATGTACCACAGGCATGATTAAGAGGAGAAGATAATCTTGATAAAGAAAGATTTTGGCCTCATTAAAATAGAGAATTTTAGGAAAAGAAACCAATACATTTAAAGGTCTTTTCAATTATATAACTTAAAAAATAAAAACAGGAAAAGCAGAAAAGGAACGGGGTTTTTGTTCATTGACAGTAAGAAAGTAAGAAAGAAAGAAACCCCCAAGGGAAAGATCAATATGGGAATGTACATCAGAATCAATCTGCACAGACCTCCTTTCTCATATGGATACTTCTTGCTGAAGTTGTTCTCAATTCATCCTCTGGAGGAGGCTTCCATATTCTAACAAAGGAGTCCATTCCCTCATGATCCAAATCCTCAGTCTATTTACCATGTGGGATACACATGGACTGCATAAAGGAGCAGACACAGAAGGATACAAACACAAGGTAAATAGTCACCGTAAAAAAGAGAAAGGTCACTGTTTGTGTATTTTTGGAGAACAGTGATTTGGGGACAGTAGACAAGCAAGAAGCATTTAAAAAGACACATGTTCTTAATGCAAGCTTCAGTAGTTACAGATAGAAATGCTGCTTCTGAAAGATTATTCTGTTATAGAAAAATCTATTTCAACATAATTTGGTATGCATAGTCTTAAAGTGCCAACTGACTTTAGTAGGCTATGTTTATACAAGAAAAGGGATAACTAGGAAATGTTGGAGTAGAATCACATCTATCAAAATTTATAGTTGGTTTCATAGCTTGTAGTTTGTCCTAGCAAGTAATAATACATTGGAGTTCCATTATTCTATTGAAAAGACATTGTATGTAAAACGAGCTTTTGTAAATAAGACACAAAAGTTAATTTACTTTAATGAAAGGAATCCTATAATTAAAGGATGTTCACACATAATCCCTTTGCCAAGAGAGGCAGTATAGAATATAGTTACCGAGCACTGAAGCCAGACAGAGGAGGTTATCCTAGCCATGTCATGGGACCTTTCTAAAGTCTCCGTTTCCTCATCAATAAATGGGAGATAATAATAGCATCTACATCACAGGATTGCTGTGAAGATTAAATGAGAAAGTGCATGTAAGATGCTTAGCACGGTATCTGATACAAGGTAAGTGATCAACATTTGTTATCTATTAACAAAGAATGGCTTTGCCTCTTTTGAACACCTTAATGTTCAGAACACAATTTCTTAAAAAGAAGTGTGTTGTATGTTTATCTGTGATCTGGCTATTAATCAAATTTATCTGAGAAGACAGGTCTAAGCACTAACCACTTCAAGCTTTATTTATGGGGATTTCTTTTCTTTCCTATTTTCTCCTTAAACTGTCCCACCTGTGCTAAAGGAAACTGGCAAGTTTTGCTACTCATTAAACTGCTGCTGAATGATATTCTGGCAGTTTCCAAGAAGGGCAAAAATTTACCTAAGGTGCAGATATATTAAAAAAAGAAAAACAGATTTGAAGTGAACCAGTAGGAAGTATATGTGACTTTGCTATAATTTCTAAACCAATATTAATCAAAGCAGTCAGTCTAGGAACCATTTGTTACTTGTCTCTGAGTATGAAAAGCAATGTCTCATTTCCTCTTCCCTGGCCATACTGGGAGACACAAAATTAATAAAACCTTTATTCCTTTGCTTGCATTCTCAGTTCAAACGTTTCTCTCTATCACCTTTACACATTCCCAGCTATATTTATAGACTGTTTTAGCTAAACTCACTTGAAAAGAAATTGCTAAAAGTAATTTTATTAATGACATATTAAACTATACTCTGAAGTAGTTTCTCTTACTTTAAATAAGATCTCTGCTCTTAGAATACACCAAAATAATAATTCTAAAAGAGATATCAAATTCTATACAACTGACTTAAGCCCATGTTTAATTCTGTTCCTAGTGTAGATACATCTTTTCTCTAATAATCAGTCTAAAAGTCATTAAAGTTAACCTATCCTTACATCATAATCAAGTAAATAAGATTAAAATGATATACCACTTTTGGGCTATTAAATGAGAAATGACTAAAGCAAGACTAACATCCAGTATTGGCTGGGGTTAAGGAAAATGTACTTTCTTGGATGGCTACAAGGATGTTCACTGTACCTTACTCACACACAAAAAAGTCAAATAACCTCAACAGAAAACAACAGTGAGGGATCTGGATAACCGAATAGCTAATATCCAAATTATATAAAGGATTCATACAACTCAACATCGAAAAAAAAAAAAATCTGATTTTAAAATGGACAGATAACCTGAATAGACACTTCTGCAAAAATAACAAAACAAAACAAAAGGTCAAAAGACACTTGAAATGATGTCCAATATCACTAATCATCAGGGAAATGCAAATCAAAACCACAGTGACATATCACCTCAGATCTGTCAGAATGGCTATCATTAGAAAGACAACAAATAACATTTGTTAGTAAGGATGGAGAGAAAAGGGAACACTTGTGCACTGTTGGTGGGAATTCAAAGTGGTATAACCACTACAGAAAAAGTATGAAGGTTCCTCAAAATGTTAAAAATAAAACTACTATATGATCCAGTAATTCCATTTCTAGGTATATTCCCAAAGAAAAAAAGGACTAATTTGAAAAGATACATGCACCTCTATGTTCACTGTAGCATTATTTACAACAGCCAAGACATGGAAGTAACCTGTGTCCACTGATAGATGAATGGATAAAGACCATCCTCCCCCTGCACCTCCCTACTGAAGTGGTACTCAGTCATAAAGAAGAACGAAATCCTGCCATTTGTGACAACATGGACAGACCTAGAAGGTAATATTATTCTAACTGAAATAAGTCAGAGAAAGACAAATTCCTATGATCTCAGTTATATGTGGAATCTAAAAAATAAAAGGAAAACAGACTCGCAGATACAGAGAACAAACTGGGGGTTGCTAGAGGGGACAGTCGTTGCTGGAGATTGAGGAAAACAGGTCAAAGGACGGGAGGGACATCCTTCCAGTGAGAACATAATTAAGTTATGGGGATGAAATAAATAGCACGAAGAATATTTAGCAAAGTGCTGAGTTGGTAGGATAATAAGACAAACATTGTCATCATTTTCACACAACTTATCAAGTCAGCCTGTTGATCTTTTTAGGTATTTTAACGTGTATTTGGATATACTTGACAGGGGAACAAGTAGATATTTTAATTTTTTAAAAATTATTTTTTGTTGCAATATGATTAATAAAAATAAAATGTACAGGTCTTAAATGTTCAATGTAATGAATTTTGAGTTTTATATACATATGTAACCACCATCCCCAAATAGACAACACTTTCAATGTCCCCAAAGTTCCCTTATGACCTTTCCCAGTCAATCCCCACTGCCTCTCCATGCTGATCTATATATTTTATTGGTGAGGTGTATAATTTCCATCATACAGATATGTCACAATTTATTTATCCATTTTTCTACTAATGTGTGTTGCTTCCAGTTTGGGGCCATTATGAATAAAGCTGTTATTATTCTGTGAAACAAAAATATTTATAACATATGTTTACGTATGTTTTCATTTATTTTAGATAAATACTAAAAGTTGGAATCACTGGGTCAGAGGGTAGATGTCTACTTATAATAAATGGCCAATTTTCCAAGGTGATACAATTCCTGCTCTTCCTTGTCCACATTTGGTGTTCTTAGTTATTTTAATTTCAGCCATTTCAGTGATTATGAAATCATATCTTACTGTGGTTTTAAACTGTCTTTCCCTGATGACTTAAGAGATGCTGAGTACCTTTTCATGTTTATTCATGTATCTTCTTTTGTGAAGTGTATGTATAAGTCTTTTGCCCATTCTTCAAATTAGGTTATTGGTCTTTATATTATTCATTTGTAGAAATTTAAAAATCTATTCTGGATATAAGTCCTCAGTCAGATATATGTATAATGAATATATTTTTCCAGTTTGTGGCTAATCTATTCATTTTCTTAATAGTGTTTTTTGGTGAACAGAAGTTATTCATTATAATGAAATTTTTTTCTTTTATATTAGTTTTTTTTATTTTGTATTTCATTCAATAGATCTTTGCCTATCCAAAATTGTGAAGATACACTCCTATGTTTCAGAGAAGGATCATCGATTGAGAAATGTCAGAGTAAATATGTTTAAAGCAAATAGAATGTTTATAGACCTACAAAGTTAAGGATGAGAAGCTAGCAGGCTGTTACCCAACTTCAAAATGAAGTGATATGGCTTTTGTCTGGATTGATAAGCAGTGTAGTGGAAGAGGAAAGAACAAGTAAGGGCCATATTTAGAAGAAAAAAGATGTAACTTAGTGATTAACTGAATGAGATGTATGAAAGAACACGTTAAAATGATTTGAAGAAATGAGCTTAAAAGACTCAAAGAGAGTCAGTAGTACTAACAAAGATAGAAAAGCTTGAAAGTAGTTTCTACTATGGTTATATTATAGGAAAAAATAAGGAGTTAAGTTTTACACAGATTAAGCTTCATAATGATAATGGAAGAGCCAAATGGAGATTTCCTGTTGCCTGTCTGGAATAATGAAACTTGAAAAGGGCTAAGAGGAAAATTAAGGCTATAGATTTATCATTAGCAGAGAGCAGTACATCTCAAAGTAACACACCTATTTGCCAGCAGAACCTAGGAATCTGTTGGACTTAACAATTCTCAGGCTCCATCCCCAACCTAATGAATCAGAAACTGTGGCAGTAAAGCCAGTAATCTCTGTTTTAATAAATACTCCAGAGGATTCTGGTGCACATAAAACTTTGAGAACCACTAGCATACTGGTCAGAGTTGAAGGCATGAGTGCAGGGGGTAAGTGAAAAAACTTAACAAGAATCAATTACTAATTGCTAGGGAAGACCCACGGCAGGCAGAGAGGAAATTAGTAAACAGGAGAGATTACAACTGGAAGGCTGATACATTTGTCATCCAAAAGCCAAGAAAGAGAACATCATGAAGTTTCTAAGCAATTAATTCAGAAAGAGAAAGGGACACAGAATGGCGCCTTCCTCCCATCTGTTATTTTATATATCTCTTCTTCCCGACCCTGCCTCCCAATGGTGCCTTATTATCTAGTTTTCCTTTAAATAAAGACAATCTGCAAACAAAGTAACACAAAAAATACAACTGTACAACTTTTTTCTTTTGAAAGGAGAAAATGGTAGGTATCTTAGATATTTAGGTTCATTTACTACTTATATAACTTTTCAGAGCAAGGAGAGAATGGGCTGCAATGTGAAAGTCAAGTGGGGTCAAAATAATTTGTTCTAAAAACTGGAGAAATGACAGCATGCTTATATGCTGACAGGAAATATCCACTTGGGAAGGAAAAACTGATGATGCAGGAAAAGAAAGGAGGAACTACTTCAGTAGATGAGTGGGGATATATAATCATGTGCACAACTGAAAGGCTGTCTCTGGCTAAGTACACAGAACAGGGATTAGCAAATCACTGTACCTTTTTGTAAGGCCACAAGCTGAAAGGGGTTTTTACATTTTAAAGTTATTTCTAAAACACAACAACAACAGCAACAAAGGAAGACTATTCTGTGGCAGTGAGATTATATGAAATTCAAATATAAGTGTCCATAAACGAAATTTTATTGGTACAATGCCATGCCCATTTGTTTACATACTGTCTATAGTTGCCTTTGCAAGGGTGAGGAGCTGTTAACAGAGACTGTGTGGGCCTCAAAGCTGAAAATATTTACTTTCTGAAATCATCCACTGCCTCCTGGCATAGACATCTATCTACCTGTGCTCTAAACCCTTGATATATCTAACCAGAACAGACAGACTTCAAGTGATCTACATATTTCTATTAATGAAGACTAAAAGTCAAAGTTGAAACATAAGGGATAAAGTTAGTTGACTTCATGCAGCCAGCCATTCAATCAACAAAATTTACCGAGTCTGGTGCCAAGCACTGGAGATATAAAATAAACAAAGCAGGCATGATTCTCATTCCCATGGGAATGTAAGTGCTCATGGGACAGAAAGAGAGACAAATAAGTGAGATTATATAACTTGTGATGAGTGCTCAGAAGCAAATACACAAGATGCTGTGAACACAGGGGAGCCTGGGGATTATTCTAGACAAGGCAGTCCAGGAAGGAAGGGGTTTCTTAGGCCCGAGGAGCCAACCATGGTGGGAGAAAGGAGTGCAGCGAAGAGGAGGAGTAGACAATTTAGTGTTCTTAGGTTTCCACAGATACAGAAACATGCCAGGATGGAGAAATTTATACATTGTGAGGAGCACATGCATGGAACACTTTCCCTGATAAATTCTCCAATGGTATTTTTACTACAAAGTACACACAGAATAATTATATAATGGGTTCAAATGGTTTGAGAAACAAAATACAAATTAAAAAAAAAAACAAAACCCACAACACTGTATAATTACCTAATTACCCGAAAGATAGGAATGGTTCCAGAAAGCCATTTCTGCTTATCAGGTATATACAGTAACAGCCTTTTTTTCTTTTTTATTAATATGGGGATGAAACATTCCACACGACATACATTTTACAGGATACTGGTAAATGCAAACATAGCAAGGAAAGTATAATGGTAGGTATTTCTTAATTGCTGAAAATAAAATTAAGCTTTTCCTACTACATCACAACAAATAAATTTAAAAAATGATCATAAAAGGACAAACAGTACTAGAAACCATAGAATGTGCTTCAATTGTAATTCATACACAGCTGCTGCTGCTGCTGCTAAGTCGCTTCAGTCGTGTCCGACTCTGTGACCCCGTAGACAGCAGTCCACCAGGCTCCCCGTCCCTGGGATTCTCCAGGCAAGAACACTGGAGTGGGTTGCCATTTCCTTCTCCAATTCATGAAAGTGAAAAGTGAAAAGTGAAAGTGAAGACGCTCAGTCGTGTCCGACTCTTAGCAACCCCACGGACTGCAGCCTACCAGGCTCCTCTGTCCATGGGATTTTCCAGGCAAGAGTACTGGAGTGGGGTGCCATTGCCTTCTCCCATACACAGCTAACTCAGTATAATAAACCAGGGGAAGCTTCACAAATGATAAGCTATGAACTTTGCAAAGAATTAGTGCCATTTGGTGCTTAATTTTAAGTTTATTTGGCATATATCAAATTAACTATTTAAAACACAACTGTCCATTTCATGGGTTGGTTATGTAGTTTATTGCATGTTAAAATAGTCAATTCTTTCATTATCTTGATTTTCAGGCACAAACAACTTCATACTTTGAGCAGACTGAGGGAGTACAAAATAAAATATTTGGTAATCGTTTAGATATTTATAAAATCATGCAATTCTAGTTTATTTCTCCTCATGAAAAATGATAAAACATGACTTTCAACCACTTGAAAAACCAGACAGAGGTGTATCGAAATATAAGGTACATTCAATGTAATGATTCATAGTGTCTCTAATAGAAAGATTCAGCAGTTCTCAATCGAGACCTTTATTCCTTCTCTGAATAAATGATGCCTGAAATTTTTATTCTTGTTCTAATGGAATTTCAATGGCCTTCACTGCAAATCTACTGGAAATTTTTGCATATTAAGTGGAAAAAATTAAATGATGTTAACCACATTTTAATGTGATTAAGGCTGACAGGGTCATTATTTCTGCTAATCACTCAGTTTAAAAAGCTCAAACAAAACTTTATAACAGACAAGGTTTTTAATTTTCTGTATATCTTGTTGAATTAAAAAAAAAAAACTACAGAAGAAAAAGAAGGGAAAAAACCATACTGCAGTCTTTGACAAAAACCAATGAGTACTTCCTACAATTTGCAGATGGGTTTCATTATACTTAATCTGGTGATGTAAAAACAAAAATGCAAAACAATCTTATACTGCACATGCTTCCCTGGTTTCTTTCCCTTTAAACATGAAGATGGTAAGAAAATACACTTTGTAGAATTTTGAGTTCTGTGTTTCCTATTTGCTGCTAAATGGAAACAAATATAGCTGTTTCTTTAGATCTTAGAGCAAACTAAAAACAGAATTAATGTATAATACTGCCTCGAACAATTCTTCAGTGTTCTATTTTTTAGATTAATCTATGCCATGCAACATAAAATATTTCAATTATATCAAAAGAGTGATGCTAATTGCTGTAAGAATAACAGGAATTCTACTTACAGATAATTTGTTTTTTTCTGATAAGAAATTACTTTGTTCATGATCATTCTATACTAGAAACTTAATATTAAATTAATTACTTAAGATGGCAGGTACTTTTGATGTAATTTTGGTGCTCTACTTGCAAGGAATTGTTTTTAAAAGTATAATATTTTTGAAACAAAAGTGACTTGGAACCTAGCCAGTTCCAAAGACTCAGCCAGTATCTTCTCTAATTTTCTGGACATTTCATATTTTCCATAAATAATAAGCTAGGTACATACCCCATACAACTATATAATGAATAAGCCAAGTAATCTCACTACTCCTTTTGCTGGCTGTCAGCTGCTTAACCACCATGGGTTGTTGAAAATCATCTTTATCTTTCAGCTACTAAACGGTAATTTCTAAAAATGATTTGAGGACTGTAGTTCATTTTGACATATGAAGGAAATATGACTACTTCTAATCCAGGAGTTATAGTTTTTACAGAAACAAGATTAATTAGCTTTTAGAAAAATATAATGAGCAAATGATTTTTGAAAAGAAACACACACTTGAAGTTCAGACAATCTAATTCATATCAATTCACCCCAATTTAGTAAACTTAAACCAAATTCAATGACTAAAAACAAAACACTTCATACATAAAAAAGATTAAGTAAATATTTTTTTCCATTGTAGTTTTTCTAAAGCTGTATAAACTATGATCACTGCAAATAACAGTTAAACCAACAATTATAAAACTTAAGCTACAGGTGCAGTATCTTTATCAAAAAAAAAAAAAAAAAACAAACCCAAAACAAAAAAACAAATGATCATTCTTTTCAGGGTAAATTACTCAACTGCAAGCAAATAGATAAATGGGTTTACCTCACTGATCATCATCTAAGCAGCTAACAAAAGCAGAGCACCTGGCCACAAACAAGTTCTTTGAAATACAATTTAGTATGAAGTTTGAGAAATTGCTGTTCCTCTTTCATATTAAAAATCATAACCAAATTACTTTCTAGAAGAAAGCTCAGTCTTTTGTGAAGAGAAAGAGATTAGGGTCTGTTAGTACATTATATAAATATCAAGAAGTTTTAATGCTGCATTGTGTTTGTCATCTTTGATGCTTGTCCAAAGAATTAATATTACTGAACTTTTAAAAAATTTTAACATGATGCTCTGCAATCGTGCATCAACTAATAACCGTCCAGAATTTCTGTGCTCATCTAAAAAGAGTCCCTGCTGAATGTTCTAATGTATCTTATTGTGAATCTTCAGCAAATAAAACTTCATGTATGAGCTCATGATGTGCTTTGCTGCCGGAAAGTCACAGACTCTGTGGGAAGCTCTTTATCTTCCCAGCAGTCAGTTCTCTGAGAACATCAGTGCAGCTACTGTAGTTACCTGTAGATTACTTGTATTTTCTCACATCTGTGTCCAGCAATCTAAACCATGATGATAAAGGGTCATTAGGTTTTGAGTGAGGAAGGGGATGGACTAGACAATTTGCTCTGATAAGCTCCTTGTTGGGAGCTCCAGTTTAGAATGTGAAATGTTGGTATGTACAGTTTTACACTAAAAAGAAAAATAATTTCACTTTTCTGCACTAACAATTAAAAATGATGCAGTTTAACCTCTCACTGTAGTCTTACTGATTCACATTTTATTTGGGGAGTTTATAATTAAAAGTATTTAAGAGAAATAATTTTCTGCTTGTAAAATGGACTCTATGCTCTATTAGCCACAAAGAATTCAGGTACAATTACTAAGATAACTGCTGTTTGGAGCACAGCAAAGCAATTTCCCACAGTGGGACTTACAGTTCAATTTACCAGTTGGGCAAATATTTTGTGCTCTGTAGTGGCCTAGAGAGTTAAAAGCTATAGGTAACAGTTGAGCCGTGTTATACCTGGAGAAAAGTTTCTTCAATTCAAATGGACAGTTTAGATTTCAAAGTAAAGACAATATCCCCCAAAACATTACCCCAAATTAAAATTATGCAATTTAAAAACTAACACAAAGTAGTTATCACAGAAATCCCGAGTGACCTCTTGTCCTCCCCCAAAATAAAGCTCATAATTCAGAACTCGACACTGTATTTTATTTTCATATTTGTGCTGCATCCTAAACCATTCTGATACTTAATCACATTTTCCTAGTAATCAGCTGATAGAATATGTTATATTCTTGATTAGATTATAGAACAGGAATACTAATTACTCAACTTCAAAAGACTTAGAATAACGTGTCAGGTTACAGAAATATAAAAAAGAAAATTTTCAGGCAACCTTCAGTTACTATGTGGCATACCACATAGAAAGGATAAAAAAGGGAGAGGTGTTTTAGTTTAGGAAAAGTAAGAAGAGTTTAAAAAATGTTTGCCTAAATATGCATTCGTAACTTATTTCTGTATTTAGGTATGCTTATTTTTGTATGATATTATATCTTTTACACATCTTCCTCCAGAAAGAAATTTTAAGAGATAATAATGACTGAAATAAATAAAATACTCCTCTGCCTTAAAAAACTATATTAAAATTACAAAAGTATGTGAATTAAGAACATGTTGTTGTTGTTTAGTTGCTAAGTCATGTCCAACTCTTCTGTGACCCCATGGACTGTAGCCCAACAGGCTCCTAAATAAAACACCAAGTAGTGATTTGGCTTTTTGGAAATAACTTGAAAACACTTGGACCATTTGAAGGCTTTCCAATGCTGCTGGAGAAGAAAAACAAAAATACTTACTTTGAAACTTATTTGCCTGTACTAAACACAAGCAAGCAATATTTTCCAACAGATTAAAGATAAACTAAGCATTTAAAAACTCCTGTTCTTCCTTTCAAATATATGAATTGTCTAAAATCCTTTTAAGGAAGACCATAAGATGGAAGATATGTCACTACTACCAATGTAGAGACACTTCTTAAAATGAAAATTACCATAAAATACAACATTTGAGTAACTAACATTAACATCCTAAGGCAATATGGGAACACAAATCCTTAATAATTATTCATACACCAAGCCACTGTAAACCTAAATCATTTCTGAAGACCTGAATGTGTCAAGAACTTTGACAATTATGACTGGAGCCAGGAAACTGTAGCAGTGCAGAATTTCTTATGAATTTCTCCAGTTACTTTTTATAAATGCTGTCTTGGATGACAGCTTAATGTGTACCACATGCAATATTTATTCTTCTTCAGTGTCAGACTGTCTAGCCATCCAAGGGAATACAAAGAATGTCACTTATTAGGATAAAAGCACAGGGAAGGTAATCAAGGACATATGTAACATCAGCCAATCATGCCCTATTTCAACATCCTATTCCATTCATAACAGTTCAACAATTATTTGCTTACTGATAACTTGCTTTCAGGCTGTTTGTGTTCACCATAATGGTGGTTTGCATTTATTTTGCTCTTTAGAATTGGACACTTGCTGTGCCATACATGTTTGTCAAAACTTTATATCTTCTGTCAGAAATGGCTTAGCATATCAAATAATTTCTATTTGTTAGGAACTACTAATACAACAATCAGTAACCCTTGATGTCAATAGGGCACTGAAATAACCATAAGACAGCAAATGTGTAACTAAATATTTTACCAAAAAAAAAACCTCTGTAAGTGATAAATAATAAGAAAGTTGTTACTATCAGCTAAGTTATACACATGCTTGCCTGCATATAGCTAGGAATAATAAGTAGGCACTGGTTTTTCTTTTGTTTTAGTTTTCCAAGATTGTAAAGCTGTTAAGAATGTCCCAGTGTAATCTGAAGGTTTTTAAACTATATAGTCAAAATTTCTAAGCAACACCAAGTCACATTAAAATATAAACTTTGCCAACAATATAAATTTCACTTAATAATAGATTTAAAGTAATTCCCCACCATACATCATAAACATGAAATGAGTAACTGTAGAAAAACAATTATTTTATCATAGTTAAACATTAAATGATATGACTTCAACTATTTATTCAATTAACATTTAAAAACTTATAAAAGTACTAATTTCAAGAGATCTAGACAACGAAGATGTTTACCTCTGAACACAGGAAAGGAAGGGCTTCCCTGGTGACCCAGATTGTAAAGAATCTGCCTGCAGTGTGAGAGACCCAGGTTTGATCCCTGGGTTGGGCAGATCCCTGGAGGAGGGAATGGCTAACCCCAGTGTTCTTGCCTGGAGAATCCCATGGACTGAGGAGCCTGGCGGGCTACAGTCCATGGGGTCACAAAGAGTCGGACACGACTGAGCGATTAACAGAGGAAAGGAAGTAAAAGGTTGATATTCCCCATATTCTCTCTCTTGGTCTTTTCTTCTGTCACAGATTTGGCCTGAAGTAAAGTTCTACAGTGCAAGAAATATTCCATGAAAACTATTTCACACAATATTTTTTTTTAAAAGACTCAGAAAAAAATCACTTTATGTAATAAAAACATTATTACAAATTGTTCTTTTTCAGTCTACATCTATCTGAACTGCCTTGTAAACCACTGATTTTCTTTTTTTTAAGCCACTGATTTTCTTAGCTACATGGTATGTGTTACAGCATACCTGCTGATAAGATAAGGAAAAATCCATTAGGAAAGAGATGGAAAGGTATAGAGATTAGTCTTGATTAATGACAAGGAGAAACAGCAAGATTTTCTAAGTGCGACTGTTCCATTCAAAAGTCTTAAGCATTCATGAAATAGTAAAATCTCTCCAAATACAAACTCTGATACTTATATTTCTAAATAGATTTTTAACTGGATCCCAAACCTTAAAAAATATATATATATATATTTGGTAGGAGGAGAGAGGAAACAAAAACGCAGTGAAAGGAAGAGAAAATGTAAGTGACCTTTATCCTTTATAAATTTCAGAAGGCAGAACATTATAGAAAATAAAAACCTGTATATTTAGAAGAAATAGAAGAAAATGGAAAATTGCTATCCTTTATTTCTTGAGAATTAACAGGTTAGAAAATGCTTTAAAGATATTTTTTAACTTGAGCTCATGAGAGCAAGTATGAAACACCTGACTGCATTTACAGCGTACTTTTCATTCAACCAAAAGTGCAAAAGAAGAGCTGTCTACGCTGGTTGTATACCAGTGAAAATTACAGAAATGCATACTCAGCTGGTAAAGAATCCACCTGCAATGAAGGAGACCCTGGTTCATTTCCTGGGTCAGGAAGATCCGCTGGAGAAGAGAGAGGTTACCCACTCTAGTATTCTTGGACTTCCCTGGTGGCTCTGATCATAAAGAATCCACGTGCAATGCGGGAGACCTGGGTTTGATCCCTGGGTCGGGAAGATCCCCTGGAGGAGGAAAGGCAACCCATACCAGTACTCTTGACTGGAAAATCCAATAGACTGAGGAGCCTGGCAGGCTACAGTACATGGGGTCACAAAGAGCTGGACACAACTGAGTGACTTTCACTTTCACACTTGCTGGGAAGCAAACCTAACTGCAGTGTTTTATTTAAGCAGCACTCAGAAAGTTAAAGAGAATTTATTGCACAATTACAATGCCACAGATTAGTTAACTATAGATCATATATTAATACATGTTTTTTTCATCAAATTATGAGAATTAAATTCCAAGACCTATCTACCACAGAATAATTTTACTTAATATGTGTAAAATATTTCATTTAACTCTCATTCTATAAGAAAGTTATTATTCTTTCTGTTTCACAGGTGAGGAAACAAGGGTTATAAGGAAACCAACCAGAGTATATTGAGTCCTGCTTATATAAAACTCTTGCTGGTATGAGTTTCTGTGTAATTTTTAGCAGGATACAACTAAAATGTTTTCTCTCATGTGCTTGAGAGAAAGACAGATATTTGGGTAGATATTTGCCTTTTTGTGAGGGTTAAACCAAATGAGAGAACATATGTGAGGGCCCCAAAGTGCAGCATATAATAGACGTTCAACGAATGGTAGTCATTATTTTGCTCAAGACTTGGATCTTTGAAGACATACACATAACATGAATATGCATGTATAATGTTCTTTCAATTACACTGCTATTGTTACAATAGTATTTGAACAGAACATTATACAAATTATCTGCTTGCCCTTCAGTTAACAAGAGAAATCCACACACAATTCCCTACTCCCAGGAAGTTCTCAAAAACACATCGAAGTTACTGAAAATGTAAGGAAATAGAACAAATCACTGTGTGGTTAAAAACAAACACACAAACTACCAAGTGGTGGAAGAAAGTACTTATCTTCAAGAAGAACTGATAACATGTATTTTCCATGTAAAAATATATAAATTATTTAAGTTATTGACCCTACAAAGGACTATTAAATTGGTACATGTTTAGAAAAAAGCTTTCAGAGATAAGTTCATGAAAATAAAGATAGAGTTTCAGATAAAAATTTTTATATTACCTTCAGTTAGCATTCTCTAGCCAGGTTATTGTGAATTTTGTCTCAAATTTCATAGGGCATGAACTATGTCTAAATGAAATGTATAGTGACAGGGAATGTGGCTGGTATGTTACCTAGTCTCAGGCCTTGTCTACTTTCTAACATCACTAGTGCCCCAACGCTGAGACAGCACGGTGCAGTGGTAAAGAACCAGAGCTCTGGACAGAAACTGCTTAGGTGTGAATCTTGGCACCATTCTTCACTGAGTTTCTCAGTCTTGCTATATTTGCTTAGCCTTCCTTAAAAGAGTAATAGTTCTTACTCTACAAGGTTGGTGAGAGTCTTAAATGTCATGCATATAGTTAAGTGTTCAGTACCTCTTGACTGATGCTGACTGCTACTAACACAACAACACTTCAGGCACATGAATTAATTATCTGTTATTCTAGTGCATGATAGTCTCCCATTTCCCTGTTCATTCACATATCAACTCCCTTATCTCAGCAGTGAAGAACAGTTCTTAACAAACTGCAAGGTATGCTAGAAGAAAGAAAAAAGGAAAATTCTTTTTTATCATATAAATATATAAGAACTGATCCATAGTTATAGCTGTTTTCTAGGGTCTTTTCTGTAGTATTATTTTAAATGTGGCAACTTGATGCAATTTTTATATGGGCTTCAATGAGAAACACTGTATTTTCTCCACCAAAATTTTCATAAGTGGTATATTTAAAAATGGATGCTAAAGCAGGTGCTAAAATATTTTGCTGTAACATTATATAGTTAACAAAATTAAAAGGCAAGGCAAAAATGGCAGCAGCTAAAACTTATTATCCTAAGAAGAGCAAACAGTTTCATCTTGAGAATTGTTTCCTTTCATTAACTAAAACTCTAAACAATTTGATACAGATGATATTTTCTGAGATAAAACATAGCAGAACACGAAGTTAATTAAAGCAGTATTTTCAAAGATTTCTGAAGATTCACATATATATCCTGCAGTGTCATGTGTGGGACTAGCATAAACATTCTAGTCAAATGGGTCTATTTCTTCTACTACTGTAAGAAATTGGGCACGTTTTGAATCTCTCCAACTGTCTCATCTGTAAAATAGCATGATAATATTTATGTTTCATAAATATTCTTAACATTTTCATATGTTTTACTACTTTTCCATTAACATCTCATCGATTTCTAAGCTCAAAGGGGTGCCTGGCACATAGCAGGAACTCAATAATGATGCTTTGCTACGTGTCCCCCTTTTGGTTTGGTACACGAAAAGCTAAGTCACTGTCATTTAATGGGAGGGTGGGGACAGGACAGAGAAAAGTGAAACGGCACAATTTAAAAGGTAACAATTTTAAATATAAATTACATATGGAAACTACTAGTGACCTTTATGTTTCATACATTCAGATAGGCTCTTTGGGGAAAACGCAATTACCAACAGACAGATGTTATTTGATCTTGTCCTTTTAAATTTCAAAATGAACTAAACTCAAAGACGTTTTTCACAGACTGTTCTCTTTAAAGAATTTCTAAGGAAATGTTGATAATGACCTAGGAATACTGATGAGTACCCCTTTATATTAATGACAAACACTTAAAGTACTGAAAAGGCACTTTTGTATCTCTTTAATGGAAACACAAAACTTATTTATCTGTTAATCCATTAGTAAACTAAAATGCAGATCTCTTAATCCAATTATGAAAATGCTTCATTGTAGTAAAACCTCAATTCAAGGTGAATAACTGTCTGAGGCCATTTCAAGATCTGAGTATCCAATGAAGTAATGTAAATTGAAACACTGTAAAGTTTTGACAAATGTAGGTTGTTACTCTTAGTAAAGTTCAATCTACTTCTTTGAGGTCATACATCAAGCGACTTTTAAAAGTGATTTGCCAGTAATAGTATGGGTTAGCAAGTTGCCAGACAAGCATCAAAAAGAAAAGATGAAATTTTAAACAAATCTCAGTTCAGTTCAGTCGCTCAGTCATGTCCAACTCTCTGAGACCCCATAGACTGCAGCAACCCAGGCCTCCCTGTCCATCATCAACTCCCAGAGCTTACTCAAACTCATGTCCATCGAGTTGGTGATGCCATCCAACCATCTCATCCTCTGTTATCCCCTTCTCCTTCCACCTTCAATCTTTCCCAGCATCAGGGTCTTTTCAAATAAGTCAGTTCTTCGCATCAGGTGGCCAAAGTATTGGAGTTTCAGCTTCAGCATCAGTCCTTCCAATGAACACCCAGGACTGATCTCCTTTAGAATGGACTGGTTGGATCTCCTTGCAGTCCAAAGGACTCTCAAGAGTCTTCTCCAACACCACACTTCAAAAGCACCAATTCTTCAGTGGTGAGCATTCTTTATAGTTCAATTCTCACATCCATCCATGACTACTGGAAAAACCACAGCTTTGACTAGATGGACCTCTGTTGGCAAAGTAACGTCTCTGCTTTTTAATATGGTGTCTAAGTTGGTCATAACTTTTCTTCCAAGGAGCAAGCATCTTTTAATTTCAGGGTTGCAGTCACCATCTGCAGTTATTTTAGAGCCCCCAAAAATAGAATGTCACCGTTTCCATTGTTTCCCCATCTATTTGTCATGAACTGATGGGACCAGAAGCCATGATCTTAGTTTTCTGAATGTTGAGTTCTAAGCCAACTTTTTCACTCTCCTCTTTCACTTTTATCAAGAGGCTCTTTAGTTCCTCTTTGCTTTCTGCCATAAGGGTAGTGTCACCTGCATATCTGAGGTTATTGATATTTCTCCCAGCAACCTTGATAATGGCAAATTTATACTATATATAAATTATACCATTTATAAATCATCTATATAACTGCAAATTATACTTGAACACATTTAGGATATGTTTTAATCTTTTTAATTGCAATGTATTTGAATAAGAATTTATTATCTCTTATGAAGTGAGTCCCTTCACACTTTACACTCTTTTTCTGATGTTCCATCACACTTGCCTTTGCATTTGCCATTTCCTCTCTCCAGAGCAAGCTTTCCTCAGATTCTTCCTCTGTCATGTGTACTCCCTTACTTCTTAAGGGCCTTCTCTGACCACCCTAACTAAAACAGCACCCTGTTACCCTGATTTACTTATCTAATTCATGCATTTATTTTTTCATTCATTTGTAAACACTGAAAATTATGGGGGCGGAATTTACTATGTACCAATTACTATCCTAAATGATCAAAGTGTATCAACTGATATAATAGTCATAACAATTTCATGAGGAAGACAGTTATTATTTTTATTTTACCTTTCTCATTTTACTTTTGAAATGAGAAAGGCAAAATTTCCAAAAGACAGACTTTAAAAACCAGATAAAAAATTCTGGCAGCCTAATTTTCACAACTCATAAATACACACCCCAACATTATTCATTGAGCAAATATAATCTGGCTGTTAACTAAATTTTAGTTATGCATTATGCTACTTGCTAGGTTTACCTGAAAAAAGTAGATAGAGTGATAGTCTAAGAGCAATAAAATTATATATGATAGGGCTGTGGCAAAGGAAATGGGGGGGAAAAGACATTAAAATGTGAGAGATACGATGAAAAAAGTTCAAGCTAATAATTTTGAAGAAAAATTATGAATTTTAAATATTAATTCTGAGATTTCAAAAATATACACTAGTATAATGAAGGTATCATAAACATAGATGAAGAAATATTTTATAAAAATGATTAAGTAAAAAAAATGATCAAGTGAAATAGTGATATAAGTTAAGCCACTGAGGTTACCTCTTCTTTCTTGTTTAAAAAAAAATGTTTTATTTCATTTATATTGGAGCATAGTTGATTAACAATGTTGTATTATTTCAGGTGTACAGCAAAGTGATTCTAATAATTTCTTGCCATTATATTAAATATCTGTTTGTTAGCTGTCTGTTATCCCATGAGACTATAACCTCTATGGGGGCAAAAGCTTTTTCTGTCAGGCTCAAGGATTATTTGCTTAGAAAAGGAAAAAGGAAACATAGTACCTATCTCCTTGATGAGCTCGCAGTCGTCATATGAGTCTATAAATTTTAAATTCATAATGACAGTTTTTATGAAGCTAATTGTCTTCTTGATAAAGCATTAAAAAGACAACCAATGTGCAGCCCCCGGTTTACAGATAGAGGTGTACTCAGAGTTCCTATGTCAGTTATCCTGAAACGTATTTTTTAGCAGAATTTTAATATTGATAATAAAAATGGTCAGATATCAAAATATGTTTCACCCAAACTGTACTATTTTTACTACATGGTGGATTAAGTAGGCTTTTGAGGGCATTTTGTAATCAAATGTTTTTGATGGGGAAATGCTTTCTAGGCAATTTAGAATAAGGAAGTGTAATATTTTGAGTAATGTAACTAGCTTCCAATATAGACATGCCAATTCTACAAGTAAGTTTTATTTCCACTTTGTTCTCATTCTAGCCAGAGCAATAGCTGCCTACTGTGAGAAAGACAAGAGCATGGCAACATCCAAAAAAGACTTATTTTCAAGGCGTAGCGGTATGGAGTGGGAATGAGAGCAGGGCAAAGGCCAGGTCTCATCATCAATCCAATCCAGAAAAGCTGCTCATGAATCGTGTACCTGTAACCTCAGGAATGCTCTGGATTGTCCCACAGTTAGAAAAAAATCCTACCATGATAAACCTACATATGAGAGTTGAGAAGAAATCTGCGTAGGCATCTCTTCTTTTGAATGACAATAAAATCCCCTACACTGCAAATGATGAAGTCACAGGGCCTAACCTGAGTATGAGATGAGGGCAGAACCCTGTGGAAGATGGCGGTGATAAGGCTCTTATTGCTACCCATATTGCACAACAGAGACAGTTCTCAGTTTGTTTTGGATGACAATTGTCTCAAAGCATACATTTTCCCCATTATCTACATAATGGAAAGAAAAAACAAGAGAATGTATCCCCCAAAGACACACGTAGAAGACTTAACAAGTCCCTCTTCTATTACTGTATTCTTTTTGAGTTATGCTAATTAAATTTGGGGAATACTGTTTATACAGAACACATTTTATGTGAACATTCTGGTGAACTGTCTTCAATACTAAAAGGCTATCATTTGCCTGAGGTCAAAGAACCAGTTAGCATCAAATAAGGACCACAACACTAGCATTTCAAATTCTAAAGTAGTTGTATTCTTAATACGCCAAAATTCCTGATAACATACTACCTAATTTATAAATAGACTTTATGCTCTAAGTTTCTTAGAACTCACTTTCCTGGTAGAACCAATGTTATCAATGGTATCCAGCATTCTGATCTAGCCTTCAGAAGTCTACTGAACTTACAATATAGTTAGACTACACCAGCATCTCCAAAGGTAGATCTATGACTAGGGACCCAGGAGAGCCCACAGAAGAGAAGGGCAGAGAAAGTAGCACCCCTCTCCTGTCCTGCATAAGGACACCAGGCGCAACACCGAAACCGCCCCAAACGGCCTCTTGCCTTTCCTTTGCTGCAGCCTTCTCCCGGGAAACAATGTTACTGAGACCACTTTCACTGCAGTGAGACTCCATTCCTGTCTTCACAAGGCCCTGCCCTCTTATCACCAACAGTCCTAAGATTCGGGGGCTTCAACATTCTCCTCTATACCTTTACCAACTACTATTCAAAACTCCCGTTTAATGAGTGTAGTTCACATCAACTCAGAGTTTTAGAAACAAAATCTAGCTCAGTCATCCTTAATCTATGGGGACACAGATTTTAAGAATAACAACAAAACTTGCAGTATGCACCAGAATCAGGTAGAGAGGCAGAGAAACTTCTGTGTACATGAGAATCACTTGTGATCTGAGGAACATTATATAGCTGTATGCCAAAGTTTGCCTTTCATTTCCTAGTTTATATATATGTGTGTGTGTGTGCATGTATGGAGAATATATGTTTTAATTTCATAAGAGAATCCTAGAGAAGACTTGTTTTTTTAAAGGAGCTTTATTCTCTTAAAGCTAGAAGAATATTTGTAAAACTTCTCCCTATTATTAATATATACAGTGAAATTCTTCAGCTACTTTAAAACAATGAAAGTCCTGACATATTTGATAAAGCATATTGCTCATAAATCAGTAAGTCAACGGATGGTGCTAATTTAGATAAAAACTGACTCTCCCAAAAGTATCTCTTTCTCAAATTCAATGAACAATCTTGCAAAGAGAAATTATTGTCTACAAACTGTACTGGGCAAAAAGGAAGATAGGCCAGGGGCAATTCCTACCATGCCTAATATGGTGGGTCAATAGCATTGTATCCATATAAAAAGATGTGCTTTCTTCTATAATTACCTTTTTCAAATATGGCATAAGACATGTGATTTGGTTTCATTATGACTATGTGCTTTAGGGTAATAATATCTTTGACAGGGCTATGAAACTGTGAACGAGTAACCCAAAACAATTTAACGAAAACCAGTAAAGTTCATAAGTATTATTACATATACATACATTTACAAATTCCAAAGGGCATTTCAAATAAAAGCACTCCTGAATGGCTAAAGGTCTTTTCCCTCCTACTTTTTTTAGCCTTCCATGTTTTGTAATTAAAAGACTGTCTTGCTTTAGTATATTCTTTTCAACTCTCAAGATTTTGATCAGAGAAATTAAGAAACAGTCAACTCCACAAAATCCATTCACTAGAAATTATTTGAAATCCTAATTCATAGCGCATATTATACTTTCAAAGCTTTATCATAACAAAAATTAAAAAATAACTAATTGATAATTATTCAGTAGCAAAAACAAGAAAATATAAAACAAAAAGGGGTCATAAGAAAATATTTTCTTTTTAGATTCATTTACAACTTACTTCAGTAAAATTAAGACTATTTTTGTATAGGATTTACCAATTTAATCAATCCCATGCTGAAAAAAAGAATAACTCAGTTTAGGCTTCCAGAATACCCTTGACCTGTTTTACCACCCTTTTCTATCTGGCAATGAAGAAAACATGCAGTAGTCCTCATAAAGCAATCTCTAGTAAAAATTACAAATTACAGCTTTCCAAATTTAATTCAACTAAAAAACTTCTCACATGGTAAACAGAAATTATAATCCCAAAGAAACACTATATGGATATTTCAGGGCTTTTACTTTGCCAGACTAGTGGATGATAAAGTGAAACATTTAAAAAAATCTTGTGAATCTTGCTTTAGATACTAGGGTATATTCCTGAAAACTTTACACGAATTAAACATAATTTTATATCTATTTGAGAAGCTTCCTGAACTAAAATGAATGATTTATTTAAGAATAATTAATCATCCCCATTTTATTTGTTTCAAGTAAATCAAATGTACAACAATGATTTTTTTTCAAAGCAGTATATCTACGTTAAATTTCTAGCTTCAGTGAATAATCTTGTCAGAAATTGAAGACTTCTCATAAGAGTTTTACAGAATACATCACAGCATTCCTGAAAATCCAAGAAAATGCTGTGTGAAGAAGGTTATATAAACCTTCTAGAAATATAATTGTGGAAGTGGACTTTTGCTCATGTAAAGTGTATAGCCTGAAAATAATGGAAATCAGTGAACAAATCTTCCTATAGTGGTGAATACTACTCCTATTGATAAGACATAATGGAAATGTACATAATATGTATTGTGGAGAACAATGTTCAAGGATGAATTAGGTAGAACAACTTCTGTCAGACCTCCTACTGTAAATCAGAAAATAAAACCTAAGGCTCACAGTATGGCAGGTTCAGTATTACCTCCATGGAGAGTTGACAAACAACTAAATACCTATAGGAACAGCAATAATTACAGTAGCTGTGTAAAGTGTGCTCACGTGTCAACATCCATACTTTTTGTGAATATCTGATGAGCTTATACAAGAAAGCCTAAGAAACCAATAGATACTACAGCTCAAACTATTCCTATATATCCGAAAGGTTTTTTTTCCCCTGAATAGCATGTAAAATACACGAATATAGTTTTGTTTTATGTTATATATACATTAAAAAACAACAACAACAACTGGGCTTCCCCGGTGGCTCAGACGGTAAAGAATCCGCCTATAATGCGGGAGACCTGGGTTTGATCCCTGTGTTGGCAAGATCCCTTGAAGGAGGGCAGGGCAACCCACCCAGGTATTCCTGCCTGGAGAACACCCATTGACAGAGAGCCTGGCAGGCTACAGTCCAAGGGGTCACAAAGAGTTGGACGTGACTGAGAGACTAATAAGCACACATGAAAAATTATATGCAGAAATGTTCACACGTCCCCCTTTGTAAATAACTGCTGAGATGGAATACCTGTGATTCTTACATATAGTTCAAAAAGTCAAGGAAATATTGGGCTTATTCCATGATTCTCTCCTTGGCCAGGTACACACTGTACAGTATTGCCAAACTATGTTTAGTTGTTAGTTACAAATTATGTGGAAAATGAACAAAAACAGAAAAGCTGGGATAAGAAAGACTGAATCATAGAAAAATAAAAATTAATAAAACATTTTTCTATTCAAAATTCATTTAGTGAACCTGACACATTGCTCTTCATTATGTAATAGCTTAGAAGACTTTGCAAGTCCAGTCTACCTATCAAATAAATTTCAACACTCAGATTAATTGATTTATGTAATATTAGAGAATAATGTTCCGTGACCACAAGCCCACCAGGGCATATGCAAATGCATGTTTATAAAAACACACAGGCACACAAGAAGTCTGAATGTCTTAAATTTTAGTTATACTTTCCAGTTGAATATAAATATGTAGTATAATAAACAATAAAATAAAATTCTCCTTTATTAACAGTTTTAAGAAGGATGGGGACAAGAGAACACGAAAATGAAGCATAACAGAAAGCTATGTAGGTGCACAAAATTAGTTTGTTCTGCAGATTTCATAATTAGATAGCATATACTAACAGAGCAACAAACATGCAAAGACTGAAATTTACTCTCCCTAATTAAGCAACTGTTTGGCAGGACTAATGTCCTATACCTGGCTTGACACCTGATTTAGCAGGCAATCTCAAATGAAAATTAATACTGCATGTAATAAATCTTAGTTACAAGTAACCGATCATGTTTAATATACGAAATCCTCGTGTTAAAAAATCACTGACATCTGCCAAAGCCAACAACGACAACATCATAATAACAATGACTGCATAGTTTTAGTCATTGAAAGCATAACAATATATAATAATAATAAAGGTTTCTGTGGATTTCCCTTATAACACCTTGCTTACTGTCATCTGATCATAACTCACCTGTAACTAACCTAGCTGCCATGTTAGCTTTTCTTCAGGGGCTAGGCCTTAATCATAAATGAATGAAATGACTAATTCAACATTGATAAAATCAGTGATACTTGGGGCCATTCTGGTGTTTACATCTTTCAAAAAGATCAACACACCTACTCAGTAGCACAATAGACTTAATCTTTCAAAATATTTACTTCTTTTCTAGGATTGAAAAATAACACGTTAACATTTAAATTTAAAGTGAATTTTAGTAATTAAGATATAGTTTTAGTCTTCCTCTTGTGGCCAGAATCACATTCTTCCTCCTCTTCCCTGACCATTTAAAATAGTTTTCCAGATCTAAAAGACCCACGAAAATATTTATTACTGCTTCCTGCCTTGGTTTTAATTTGCTACATTATATTACTTAATAACCTTAAAAAAAAAACCCTTTTCTTCTGCTAAGGGAGCAACTAATGCAAATAGAGCTGAGATATAAACATTACCAAAGAACAAGATGCTAACACAAATTTAAAGAATTTAGCAATTAAAATATATTTTAACTATTGACATCTGCTCACAATGTTATAAGTGATGAAAACCTAGTGTTCATATCCTTCATAATAAAAATTTATGCTGCACTTTAATACAAAGGCTGTGTTGCATAAACAAGAGGATTTAAAGCTGTAGCAGAGTGGCTGAATGAAAGGAAAATGGCAATCTTTCTGGCTCCAGTAGATGCCATTCCCTATCACACAATGTTTCCCACTCATAAATACATGACAAATACTTCCTCAATCATTTTTTACGAGCAGGGATGCACAGGGGGTAGTCAATGGCTAGCTTGAGGGAAAATAGGAACAGCAGGCGGCAGAAACTGTACAGAAAATGGCTATGTGGTAAATTCTCTTCTGGAACATCACTCAGTTACCCAGTCTTTGATCTTTCAGCTACAATTACACTAACTTCCACAAGATCTGACCCCGCCCCCCCCACTCCACCGGCAACCTCCAACAAACATACATACTTCCCCAAACCAGATCATTAGTTACACATAAAATCCAAAATTTGGTTTTATAAATAGGATCATCCATACCTCTACATTTTTATAAATTAAAATTTGCTATTTAGACAAGAGTTTACTTTCAATTGGCTATAACCATATCATCATCACAACTGGTCTCACAAAAAACATGGGGTGTCTGGCGACAGCTAAATCACAGACTGGCGTCTCCCAAGCAGTCTCTCTACCATTAGGGTCTGGGAAATGGTATTTACTATACAATTAGAGCCAGGGAGTTCTACCTGTAATCATCCAAATACAGGTGTGAGAAGCCCCTTTGGGCAAGGAAACTGACTCATCCCTTTTCATGTAAACTTTGATGTCTGTATTGTTTCACCGAGCCTCAGGAAACCTTACCATTCGTACTACAATGAGATTTATTAACTGAAGTCAAACAATATATTTTAAAATTCCTTCCCAAAGGTAACAATTTTTAACATATCAATCATGAAATTTATAAGAATTTTATATAAGAAATAGGAACTATTTATTTTAAAGTTAATTATCTATTAGAGGATACTGACCAGTCAGAACTAAAATTTCATGTCAGGTTTATGCTTTCTGGAACATTACCAATAAAGAGGCCAAATTCAGTTTCCTATCAGGAACACAAACTGTCTTACAGTAATATCAAGAGGGCATTTTTAGTTGCAGTAATTTCACAGAATTTATTCTAATGATTTATTGGAGTTAACCATCTGACATTAATTATTGTTTTGGCTTCCAGTCTATGAATGTTTATTTTTCAGTTTAAAGCTTCTCACTCTTTGATATCATATGGAAATGAGAATTTTTAATGGAAAATTGAAACCATGTGCATCTAAGTACTTAATGAAGTACAGGGGAAAAAACGACAATATATTTTAGGAGAATTCAGATATTTTGCTTTGGATAGCTTTGGCTTGTAGGCTTAACAGCATAAAATACTGAGACTCCAGTGAGTATGATGCCAAATGTGTACATGCCCTTATGTTACATGAACATATGATTGTTTGAAGCTACAAGTGAACAAAAAGGAAAACTTGCACATTTTGGTTACATGTCAAAAATGACAATCAATACATGAGTGCATCATTTTTATGTTTGTATATTTTAAACAAATACCTGATCTTTCCCTCCACCATAGAGGATTTTTAATTAAAAAAAAAATGTTTTTAAAGCATTCAATCTGGATTTTAAAACTTATGTCCAGCTACGATCCCAAGCAGGTATTTTAAAGTCATATAAAACATCAACAAAGTTAAAATACCCTAGATTAAAAAGTTTTATTGCTCTAACTACATTTATTCTCATTTTGCACAGGAAAAAACATTAATGTCTACTCAATTTAAGTTTGATAATTAAATATATATAATTTGATACTGCCTAATGTATTCCTTTTCTCCCCTTTTAAGTTCTCTCAGTGTAAATCATTCAGAGACTCATCTCAAAATGCTAACAACAGGCAAAGCTTTCCCTCCCATTTTAAAGTTTTTAATAATAAGGATAAATGTATTAAAATCAAACATAGTAAGTACATATGTGTGTGTTTGCATGTGTATAGATATATGTGAGGGTATATCTGGAGAGAAAAAATCTTACCATTTGTTTTTCTTTCTAATGTAGTCTTTTTCGGAAAGATTAACCAAGTAGACCATTGGTTTTGAAGTCAGAAATAAGTGTTTATTCAATACTTCAATCTAAAGTGGGAGACAGAAAAAGAATCCTTTTTAAAAGTTGAGTAAATAAAGTCATTGAAGAACTTGAAATAAAATTCTATTTAAACAAGTAGCCATTTTTATTTTTATAGATTTTGTTTCTTAAAGATTAGTTGTCATGAAATATCAGGAGTAGAGAAAAAGAAAAAAATAACAAGTTTGGGAATAAGAAATCACTGAGAGAAATAAAGTTTTACTAGGCATAATAATAAGTGAAAAATAATGACAACTTTAACTTGTTCTCTAAGAAATCAAAGGTAATAATAGATGGCATCATATTCATAACTTACCTCTTTGTCATTCCAATCATGATAGAATCGAACAGGTTTCTTTTGATCTATAACCCAGGATTTGACTTTGCACATTATGTCCTATATACAATTGGGAAAAAAGTAAGTACAAGATGAATACTAAGCATTTAGATACTAAATATTAAAATTAAAAGTTTTCAAACCCTCAAAATAAAAATAAAGTCAACTTTTTTATGAAAAGAGAACTGAGTCACACAGATAATCATTTTCAATATCTTATTAAAAAACCAAATAGCAATGAAACATTAATGTGGCATTAACATTTTAACATGTGAAATGTGGAATACTAGCAAAGTCAGTAATAATCTTAAAAATTTTCAAGACAATTAAAACACACCAAAGTCTACAAGAGTTAATAATATATCAATACTATTGAGTAATGTTAATTGCAAGATAAACATGCTATTAATTAGGAAATGGGGGGATACTAGAGAAATACTGAATTATAATTTTTCCTTAAAAAGAAAAACAAAATAGATGAAATTGAGCCTATTATTGATGATCTAGCCTCCAAAATATTAAATCAGCTGACCAAAACCCTTTTAATTCTGAATTAATTTTTTGCCGACACCTTCTCCCTGCCCACTTCTCCTGTCCTTGGCTCCAAACCCCCACCCTCCCACAACCTGCCAAAGCCTCCATTACACAATGGCAAGAGCCCTGCACTGGTGACCTCCAACCAGCTGCATTCACTTTCAGAACATCTCTCTCTGCTGGAAATCTAAAGGCCTTTTAGTTAGCAAGCTAGTGTGCATTCAGAAGGAGTAACTGCAGGAAGAGCCCAATGTGCTTTGTTTCTCTGGCCTTTCTTCACAGAAAGATTAATCATCTGTGAAATGGAAACGGCAAACAGCAAGTGACACAAACTGAACCCTTCAAGCTTTTCCTCATCAGTTTTGTGGTTCTGAATCTAAAAGCTGCGTGTGGCAAGGTTCTCCTTACAGGCAGGTGTTAATAAAAGGCTCTTGGGTCTGAAAGGTCAAACTTAGCTCTTCGAGAAGTGCGTTTGAGAGTCATCTGTTTTTCGTTGTTGTTGTTAAAGGCAACTTATGAGTATGTTTTAAATATTCATTTCTCAAATTTTATTGTAATATACAATTATTAGTAATAGAGTTCTTAGATTTTCATTGATGCATGTTACTTTATCATAAATCAGTGAGTCTTCTATAAATATCTACTTATTAAATTACCTCAATATTTAGTATACCTTCCTTACAAATCTTGCTGTTACCAACAGGAAAAATAAGGAAAAAGCTCTATATCCTTAGATCCTGATTTGAAACCCTCCAGGAAAAAGACTTCCCACAGACTTTAACAAGGAAGGGCAAGCTAAAAAGTTTTAATGAAATCTAACATGTTCTGCTTAAGAATAATCACTTTTACTCTTCTATAACTGAATTTCACTCATAAATGTTTAAAAGTGGCTAATGTAACACCATTTCCTACAAGGAGAAGATCAAAGTGCTATATTACAAATGCATTATGATTAAAAAAGCCCTGTGCAGCCTTGCTATTAACTGTTCTTTAAACCCTAAAAGGCTTCCCATAGATCTCACTTGGCACTGCATATACAACCTTTGACAAGTAATGTAGACCATTTTTATTCATTGCCTAAAATTGTAGGCAATTATGTGCGTCACACTGGCCACCTGCAAATTCTGAATGCCTGCTCCAGTTGTCAGTGCAAAAAACTAATGTCGGAGGGGATTAATCTAGGGGGAGAGAGTCCTCTTTAATGGCTCCAGCAGGTGAAATGGCCCAGCTGGTTACTATGATGAGTGGCCAGAACAGCTTATGTAGAGACACGCAACAAGATTATACAAAAGAAGGAGAAAACAGTGGTACCATCTTATATTTGGCTCTATTAGGTTTTTTTTCCAATTAAAAAAAGGAGAAGAAAACAGACAAAGGAAAGCCAAACCAAAAATAAGGAAGGAAATTAAATCTTAATCATACAAAAAGTGTAAAATACTTTTGTAACCATAAATATTTTTACGAATCCAAAGGGTCTCAATAAATGCTGATTGCTAGTGAAGGAATTTCAGAATTTCGCTTTCCTTTTAAATTAACTAGACCATGACTTCAGATATAGAGATCTTATCACAAAATCTTTTTGGCACTAGTTTTTTTCCCTCCTTCTCACTAACATATTATATTACAAATAAGGAGCACTCACAGTTTAGATAAAGAAAATGAACACATAATTCAAGTTCTAAAGCAGTATATTCACTAAAGCCAGGTTCAAATCTTAGAAAAATTTATAGATTATAACCAAGTTTTTAAACAGTTGAATGTAAAAATACTTTAAGATTTAAAATATTTATTTTAAACTCAACACTCTCTTAAATATCACCACAAAAGATTTAACAGCCAAGAAAAGACACCTTAGATTACTAAGATGTCAGTTTTACTTAAGACAAATAAAAAATAGATTGCTCTCAGATGAGATTATCTTACATGATATAGTACCAAACTGCATAGTTCTTACAGTAAAAATTAATTTTTAGTTTTAGCAAAACTAAAGATATTATGTTTCTTATCTGACAAACTTCTGATCAAACGAAAGAAAACATTTGGACTTATGTGCATAAAATATTTAATGGATTGACTGAATTTTTTCTTATGCTTGAATATATACACACATATATTAATAATTATGTTTAGATCAATATTCCTTTAATTGAATGCATTTAACTGAAAAAGTAATCTATAAGAATATATACTTCAGACCACAATAAAAACATTAAATAAAAAAACTAATGCTTGATGCATCAGAAGTCACTTTAGAATTTTGTATTTCTTTAGTTAACATTGTTACACGGAAATACAGATGTAGGAAGAGGGCAGTTCTGATAACCTTAACAAATCCCCCATTTTCAAAATAAATTCTGTACATGGTGAAGATTATGAAAAAATTCCTACTCATTTGAACTTTTTTGGTTATATGGCAAAAACATGAGTATACTAACTTGAGGTAACCATTTAATGCTTAAATGTGGGAATAAATCCTAGATCCACCACTCACCAGTCTATAACCTGCTGCTTCATTGATAAATTGCAGATAAAGATGCTATCTACCTCCTGGGGGTTGTTGTAAAGTTCAAAATGCATATAAGGTGTTTAGTATAGGTGTTGGCAGAGTAAGTTCTCAAGAAATGTGAGTTGTCCTTGCTATTACGACTACTGAAAAATACTAATGATCTACAAAATGGCAAAACAGTCTCTTGGGTACTCCTTTAAAGCACACATCTTCTCCAACTGGAATAATTGCTCGTTAGTCCTTTTCTTAAATTTCTGATGATTACCAATAATACTGGCTTTCTTAGTGAAATCTCAATTCAGGCCTCTAGTCTTAACATTCTATAAGGACTAGCTTTTGCTGAACTATGCTTTAACTACCAAAAAAAAAAAAAAAAATCCAAATTCACCTTGAACACTTTGCTCTTCTGCCCTTACTCTTCTTATTAACAATAGCCTAATATTTACACTTCAGAAAGGCTCTATGTTCTTGGTGTAGCTTATTACTGTCATTGTTAATAGCAGTTGTAATATATTTAGACTCAGAAAGGGTATGTGACTTGCCTAAATTCTGATTGCCAGTAAGGGGCAGACCTGAGATTCAGATTCAGGTCTAAGTGACTCAAAAATTCACTTTCTGTTCAACCACTCTGGTTTGTTTGTCTTCCTTGGAAGTGGAAGTGTTAGTCACTCAGTTGTGTCCAACTCTTGTGACCCCATGTATTGCAGCCTGCCAGGCTCCTCTGTCCATGGAATTCTCTGTAATTACTCCTTGGTTAGCCTAGGCATTCCAAGGTTGTTATTCAATGTCCTCATCCTCATTCCAGTGTCATCAGGAAAATTCAGTATTCTTACTAGTTGGTTACAATATCTAATTATCAATCCATGTACTACAAAAATATTATTTTCTTTGCAGACACTACCATAACCTATGGACAGAGGAGCCTGGCAGGCTATAGTCCATGGGGTCGCAAAGAGTCGGACAGGACTTAGCAACTGAACCAAGTTATGTTATATAACCCATAACTAGATTTTTCCGACTACTTGACTACTCTATTTTGTATTCTTTAGTTCCCAAAGCAGAAATTATTAGTTCATGATCCATAAATGGGTTTCAGGAGTTTCCTAATATCCTGAAATTGTATTAAAGTTCTATGTTTATGTACCTTTGAAGGATAACGGCACACATCTTCCAAATGCTTTTAAAAAGGATTCACAATCCACAAATCCAAGAACCATGGTTATGAGTGACTCCATGGCAATACTCCAAGGCCCCAACGACAGTCAATTAAGTATATGTTCTAGGTTCACGGACTCCCAGATTTGCAATCCAAGACACTGACCTAAAACTTGCTTCAGCCAGACTCTGCACTCAAAATTCATCTATTCTTATCAAAACCATCCTGATTAAAATTCTAGCTACTATAAAGTTTATCTAAGACAATTCTAGGTTCACGGACTCCCAGATTTGCAATCCAAGACACTGACCTAAAACTTGCTTCAGCCAGACTCTGCACTCAAAATTCATCTATTCTTATCAAAACCATCCTGATTAAAATTCTAGCTACTATAAAGTTTATCTAAGACAATTACAGTTAAAATCATAATAGGGTTGTTGGAGAACATTACAAATTAAATATATCATTATTCTAGAAAATGAACTGCTTGAGAGTTAAGTTTTGGGCTTCCCTGGTGGCTCAGATGGTAAAGAATCTGCCTGTAATGTGGGAGACCTGGGTTCGATCCCTGGGTTGTGAAGATCCCTCGGAGGAGGGCGTGGCAACCGACTCCAGTTTTCTTGCCTGGAGAATCCCATGGACAGAGGAGCCTGGCAGGCTACAGTCCATGGGGTCGCAAAGAGTTGGAATGACTGAGCGACTAAGCACAGCACAGAGAAAAATAAGTATTAAAAGCTAGTTTGACAGAAAAAGAGACACAGATGTACAGAACAGACTTTTGGACTCTGTGGGAGAAGGCGAGGGTGGGATGTTTCGAGAGAACAGCATCGAAACATGTATATTATCTAGGGTGAAACAGATCACCAGCCCAGGTTGAATGCATGAGACAAGTGCTCGGGCCTGGTGCACTGGGAAGACCCAGAGGGATCGGGTAGAAAGGGAGGTGGGAGGGGGGAATCGGGATGGGGAATACATGTAAATCCATGGCTGATTCATGTCAATGTATGACAAAAACCACTACAATATTGTAAAGTAATTAGCCTCCAACTAATAAAAATGGAAAAAAAAAAAAGCTAGTTTTACTATATATTTAAATAAACCATAAAGCTACAATAATTAGAACAGTTTGATACTAGCACAAAAAGGTAAAGATTAAAAACAACCTAAAACACATTAACTGGAGATTTATTAACAAATTACGGGACATTTATAGAACAGTTTTCATGCAAGGAAAAATGTTCAAAATACACTGCTAAGTTAAAAAAAAGCAGATTCAGAACAAAGGAAAGAAGTTAAGAATATGGATATTATTGTCAAACAGATTTGGGTTCAAGTCTTGACTCTGCCACTTTCTAGCTGTGCAACTTTAGGACAGCTACTGAACCTGAACCTGTTTGTTTCTGTAAAATTGGGATAGTAATGCCAATTCAACATACAATGATTGTGAGGATTAAATGAGAAAACGAATGTAAAGGTCAGGTGTGCCCATGGGACTCTGATGTGTGAATACCCCATCTGCCTATTCCGGCCCCATGACCTGTCAGGCCGCAGACCCTCACAAAGCACGTGTGTGTGTGTATGTGTGTGAGTGAGAGCTCCTAGGTGGGGGAAGGTCTGGACTTCATGGAGCAGAACTGACTCAGGGCAGAGAAAGGGGCCTGAGGTCAGCACAGCCAGGAGGACCCCAACTTTCAGGCAGGCAGTAAACATTCCACAGATATTAAGTATTATTATTTATGGCAAAATGGCATAATGTGATTACATTTGTGGTTCTGAAACTATATATAATACATATAAATAAATGTACTCATAAAATGAAACTGGACAGATGTCTTATCAAATTGGTAGCAATAGAAATCAGGAAGATTCCAGAGAGATTTTCCTTTTCTGCCTTCTATTTAAAAACTACAATGATATTTTATTTATTTTTAACCAATAAATGCTATCTTTAAAATTGGAGGGAAAAAAAGGTATATTCACAGGGTGAGGGGGGAGGGAGGACTTGATCTATCTTCTGCTCACCCTCTCTAATCCTCAAATTTGATGGTTAACTAGGTAGCTTTGGCAGTTTATCAAGGTGACTCACTCTTATTCTGCAATAATGACAGATTCCAAGCCTGGTACTTGTCTCTAGCCAAACCCACTATCCTAAAACCTGAGGCTAATAACCAGATGAGCTGACCTGTACTGGTTGGGTGGCTTTAACACACACAGCCAACAATGCACTCAGACCAAAAGAATGGGGAAAAGGCTTCCAGCTCAAAGTAGTCTGGTTAGAAGTCCACTAACACAGGTTCCTCCTGCTCCAACCAAGTATTCCCTTTAAACATCCCAAACTGAGGAAAGTCCAATCTACACTTTCATCATGAAACACAATGCTATCGTATTCTAAGTTGAAATTTAGCATCTGCTTGAGTCACGGTTCCAAGTCTATGCCCCGAACAGTAATCCTGAAGAAGCTGAAGTTGAACGGTTCTATGAAGACCTACAAGACATTTTAGAACTAACACCCAAAAAAGATGTCCTTTTCACTATAGCAGACTGGAATGCAAAAGTAGGAAGTCAGGAAACACCTGGAGTAACAGGCAAATTTGGCCTTGGAGTACAGAATGAAATAGGGCAAAGGCTAACAGAGTTCTGCCAAGAGAACGCACTGGTCATAGCAAACACCCTCCTCCAACAACGTAAGAGAAGACTCTACACGTGGACATCACCAGATGGTCAACACCAAAATCAGACTGATTATATTTTCTGCAGCCAAAGATGGAGAAGCTCTATACAGTCAGCAAAAACAAGACTGGGAGCTGACTGTGGCTCAGATTATGAACTCCTTATAGGCAAATTCAGACTTAAATTGAAGAAAGTAGGGAAAACCACTAGACCATTCAGGTATGACCTAAATAAAATCCCTTATGACCATACAGTGAAAGTGAGAAATAGATTTAAGGGACTAGATCTAATAGACAGAGTGCCTGATGAACTATGGACAGAGGTTCATGACATCGTACAGGAGACAGGAATCAAGATCATCCCCAAGAAAAACAAATGCAAAAAAGCAAAATGGCTGTCTGAGGAGGCCTTACAAATAGCTGTGCAAAGAAGAGAAGCGAAAAGCAAAGGAGAAAAGGATATTCCAAAGAATAGCAAGGAGAGATAAGAAAACCTTCCTCAGCGATCAGTGCAAAGAAATAGAGGAAAACAATAGAATGGAAAAGACTAGAGATCTCTTCAAGAAAATTAGAGATACCAAGGGAATATTTAATGCAAAGATGGGCTCAATAAACGACAGAAATGGTATGGACCTAACAGAAGCAGAAGAGATTAAGAAGAGGTGGCAAGAATACACAGAAGAACTATACAAAAAAGATCTTCACAACCCAGATAATCACGATGGTGTGATCAGTCCCATTCACCTAGAGCAAGACATCCTGGAAGTCAAGTGGGCCTTAGGAAGCATCACTACAAACAAAGCTAGTGGAGGTGATGGAATTCCAGTTGAGCTATTTCAAATCCTAAAAGATGATGCTGTGAAAGTGCTGCACTCAATATGCCAGCAAATTTGGAAAACTCAGCGGTGGCCACAGGACTGGAAAAGGTCAGTTTTCATTCCAATCCCAAAGAAAGGCAATGCCAAAGAATGTTCAAACTACACACAATGGCACTCGTCTCACATGCTAGTAAAGTAATGCTCAAAATTCTCCAAGCCAGGCTTCAGCAATACATGAACCGTGAACTTCCACATGTTCAAGCTGGTTTTAGAAGCAGAGGAACCAGAGATCAAATTGCCAACATCCACTGGATCATCGAAAAAGCAAGAGAGTTCCAGAAAAACATCTATTTCTGCTTCACTGACTATGCCAAAGCCTTTGACTGTGTGGATCACAATAAACTGTGGAAAATTCTGAAGGAGATGGGAATACCAGACCACCTGACCTGCCTCTTGAGAAACCTGTATGCAGGTCAAGAAGCAACAGTTAGAACTGCACATGGCACAACAGACTGGTTCCAAATAGGAAAAGGAGTACGTCAAGGCTGTATACTGTCACCCTGCTTATTTAACTTATATGCAGAGTACATCATGAGAAACGCTGGGCTGGAGGAAGCACAAGCTGGAATCAAAATTGCCAGGAGAAATATCAATAACCTCAGATATGCAGATGACACCACCCTTATGGCAGAAAGTGAAGAAGAACTAAAGAGCCTCTTGATGAAAGTGAAAGAGGCGAGTGAAAAAGTTGGCTTAAAGCTCGACATTCAGAAAACTAAGATCATGGCATCTGGTCCCATCACTTCAAGGCAAATATATGGGGAAACAGTGGAAACAGTGGCTGACTTTATCTTGGAGGGCTTCAAAATCACTGCAGGTGGTGATTGCAGTCATGAAATGAAAAGATGCTTACTCCTTGGAAGGAAAGTTATGACCAACCTAGACAGCATATTAAAAAGCAGAGACATTACTTTGGCAACAAAGGTCCATCTAGTTAAGGCTATTGTTTTTCCAGTGGTCATGTATGGATGTTAGAGTTGGACTATAAAGAAAGCTGAGCACCAAAGAATTGATGCTTTTGAAGTGTGGTGTTAGAGAAGACTCTTGAGAGTCCCTTGGACTGCAAGGAGATCCAACCAGTCCATCCTAAAGGAGATCAGTCCTGGGTGTACATTGGAAGGACTGATGTTGAAGCTGAGACTCCAATCCTTTGGCCACCTGATATGAAGAACTGACTCATTTGAAAAGACCCTGATGCTGGGAAAGATTGAGGGCAGGAGGAGAAGGGGACGACAGGGGATGAGATGATTGGATGGCATCACTGACTCAATGGACATGGGTTTGTGTGGACTCCGGGAATTGGTGATGGATAGGGAGGCCTGGCGTGCTGCAGTCCATGGGGTTGCAAAGAGTAGGACACGACTGAGTGACTGAACTGAATCAGAATAATAAGTATTTGTTGCTCTACTAGATGAATGCTGCTAATGGGTGGGGGATGTCCTCCAAGAATTAAAATGATAGATTAACTCTAGCAATAACCTGGTACAATGTACTCTGGCAGATGTTGGTTTTCAGTTATGTGATTCACTTAAAGGAATAGTGTAAACTTTCGTTTACAATTCAGAGCAATGTCCCTGAATCCTGTTGACTACAAAGTAGCAACTGTGATGGAAACCAATTCATTTTTGAGGTATAGATCTCAGCAGAAGATTTGACCATTAATAGGAAGACAACAGGGCTTCCCTGATGGCTCAGATGGTAAGAGACTCTGCCTGCAATGCAGGAAATCTGAGTTCAATCCCTGGGTTGGGAAGATCCTCTGGAGAAAGGAATGGCTACCCACTCCAGTATTCTTGCCTGGAGAATTCCATGGACAGAGGAGCCTGGTGGGCTGCAGTACATGGGGTCACATGACTGAACGACTAACACTTTAACTTTTCACAACGATGGCAACTACTCCTATGATTCCCATATATTAGTCTGAGTAGACTTTACCATGTTCAAGGAAGGACAAAGGGAACAGGAAACGCCCACAAATCTGATTTTAATGAAATGGTTACTGAATAAGGAGAGTCATAAAGGAAGAGGAAGACAATCACATACACACAACACCCTCTTAATGAATCATTTTGCATACTTGGCAAAATGCAAAACAATAGAGCATCTATGAAACAGAAGCATGAGGCCATAAAGAGAGAACAGTGTGAGGTTAGAAAAAATGGAAAAGGTGTCAAGAGTGCTGATGAACTAAGATAGATTTTTAAGGAAGCCAAAATCTAAGTAGGAAAATAAAAATCCAAGTTGAAGATTCACCTTATATGGCAGAATATAATCAGTGGCTGGGAGGCCAAACTTGAACAGGGGTTATACTGAAGCATAACATAAACTCAGTGTAACATATATAAGTGTACAGCTTGATGAAGTATCACAGAATAAGCAGATGCATGTAACTACCACCTGATCAACACGCAGAATATTATTAGCAATGTAGTCACCATGTTCCACTCCTCTCCAGAGATAATCACCTCCTGGCTTCTTTGCATCACAAGCTGGCTCGTTATTAAAATTTATGAAAATAAAATCATACAGTAAGTATTGTTTGGGTCCAGCTTCTTTCCTTCAACATTGTTTGTGAAATTCATCCACACTCTTAAATAAGCTGTGGTGTGTTTTTTCTTTGCCACATAATATTCCATTTTAGGAATATAACCTCAATTTATCTATACTATTGATAAGACACTTAGGTTGTTTATACTTTAAACCTATTACAAATGAAGCTGCTATTAACATTCTTGTACATGTATCTTAGTAAATTTATGCATGCATTTCTCTTGAGCATATACCTAAGACAATTTTAGGTCACAGGTTTACTCTAACTTACTATACACTGCTAATCAGTTTTCAGAAGCAGATGTACTAATTTACACTCACATCAACACTGTCTGAGAATTCCATTTGCTTTTCATTCCCTCCAACACTTGGACTGTCAGTTTTCTTATGGTAAAAGTGTGAAAATTTATGGTAAAAGCGTGAAAGTGTTAGTCACTCAGTTGTGTCCGACTCTTTGCAACCCCATAGACTGTATGGACTGTAGCCCGCCAGGCTCCTCTGTCCATGGGATTCTCCAGGCAAGAATACTGGAGTGGGTTGCCATGCCCTCCTCCAGGGGATCTTCCTGTCCCAGGGATCAAACCCGGGTCCCCTGCATTGTAGACATTCTTTACCATCTGAGCCACCAGGGAAGCCAATTTATGGTAAGTGTATACTATCTCACTGCAGTCTGAATTTGTATTTCCCAAATGATTAATGGGGGACTTCCTCTTTTATGAAGTACTTTTTCACATCTTTTATCTGTTTTTCTATTGTGCTGCCTTTTTCTTATTTATTTACAGCTCTTTGCATTATCTGTAGACATGTTCTTTACTAAGTACCACAAATATATGTTCTTTCACTCTGCGTGTGTGTGTGCTCTGAGTCACTCAATTGTGCCCAACTCTTTGAGACCCCATGGACTGTAGCCCCCCCAGGCTCCTCTCTCCATGGAATTTTCCAGGCAAGAATACTGAAGTGGGTTGCCATTTCCTATTCCAAGAGATCTTCCTGACCCAGGGATCTAACCCGAGTCTCTTGCATTTCCTGTATTGGCAAGCTTACCTTTTCAAATTCTGTTTAGTAAAAGTCCTAATTTTAATGTAGCCCACTCTAAAAATCTTTTCCTTTATGATTACTGCTTTCTGTTTCTGGTTTAAAAAAATATTTGTTTATTCTAAGGTCATAAAATATTCTATGTTATATCAATATTATAGATGTTTTATTCTATAAATTTCACTTTTTACTCTGTAAATTTTGCCTTTTGAGTATAGTGTGAGGTGGGTGAGAACTTACCTTCTCTCCCACAAAGATATCCAACTGTTCCAACAGTTTCTTTTTTTCTTTTTCTTTTTAATTTATTTATTTTTAGCTATGCAGGGTCTTTGTTGTTGCACGGATTTTTTTCTCATTGCCGAGAGCAGGGCTAGTCCCTAATTGCAGTGCGTGGGCTTCTCTTGTTGTGGAGAACAGGCTGTAGGGTGTTTGGGCTTCAGTAGTTGTAGCTTGTGGGCTCTAGAGCACAGGTTCAATAGTTGTGGCACAAAGGCTTAGTTGTTCCACAGCATGTGGGATTCTCCAGGACCAGGGACTGGACCTGGGTATCCTGCATTGGCAGGAATGTTCTTTACCACTGAGCCACCAGGGGAGGCCCCCAACACCACTTCTTAGTAAAAGTATTTCTCCATTACTCTGCAGTGCCATCTCTATCGCAAATTTGTGTCTGTATACCCATTCTCTTCCAGCAGTCAATTTGTCTATCGTTGCCTGTCTTAATCACTGCAGATTTGTAATAGTCTTGATATAAGGTTGATTACACAAAGTTGCCTCCATCTTTGTTCTTTTGAGATTGCTTTGCTTATTTGGTGACCTCTGCATTTCCATGTAAAATTTAGTTGTCAATTTCTAAAACAACATGACATGACTTTGACCAGGATCTGTTGAATCTACAGATCAATTTTAGAGAGATATGACATCTTTAAAATACCAAGTCTTCCAATCAAAACTGGTATAACCTTCCATTCATTCATTTATTTCTCTAAATAAAGGCTTTATAGTTTTGTGTAGAAACTTTACTATAACTTCCACGAGATGGAGAAGTCTCTTGAGAGTCCCTTGAACTTCAAGATCAAACCAGTCAATCCTGAAGGATATCAGTCCTGAATATTTATTGGAAGGACTGATGCTGAGGCTGAAGCTCCAATACTTTGGCCACCTGATGCAAAGAACTGACTCACTGGAAAAGACCCTAATGCTGGGAAAGATTGAAGGCAGGAGGAGAAGGGGACGACAGAGGATGAGACAGATAGCTGGATGGCATCACCAACTTGATGGACGAGTTTGAGCAAGCTCCAGGAGTTGGTGATGGACAGGGAAGCCTGGCGTGCTGCAGTCCATGGGGTCGCAAAGAGTCGGACATGACTGAGCAACTGAACTGAACTGATCTGCATTTTAAAAATGTCACTACAACTGGCATCTTTTTAAAAACATTTCAAGTTCTGTATTATTAAATATAAGTCATTTTTTTATATTGACCTTATATTCAACAATCCAGATGACTTCATATACTAATTCCAATGGTTTATATCCCAAATTCTGTCATGTTCTCTAAACACATGGAATGCTGTCTGTGAATAATAATAATCACTTTTATCTAATACAAGACTAAATAGAAGCAGTGATAGTAAGCATGACTGGTTTTGTTCCTGATATGAGGGGAAAAGCTTTCAGTATTTAAGTATAACTGGTTATGTACGTTTCTTTTTTGTAGATACCCTTTCTCAGGTTAAGGAGATTACCCTCTAGAGGTCTTTTTTTGTTTGTTTGTTTAAATCATGAGCAGTCAAATATTATCAAATCCTTTTTTCAATGTTTAAAGACAATCATGAATTTTCCCCTTTATTCTGTTACTTTAATCTTTCATATCAACCTGCTTTGCATTCCTAGAATTTTAGTCATATCTAATTATTGTTAATATCTATTACTAGATTCAGTCCATTAATATTTTTATTTAAGATTGTGCATTTATGTTCATGAAAGAGATTTGTCTTTAACTTTTCTTTCTTACAGTGTATGGTTTGGGTATCAGGATTCTTCTGACCTCATAAAACCAGTTAGTTTTCTCTCTTTTACTATTATCTAGAAGAATGTGTGTGAGACTTCATTGTATAGAGAAGTCACCTGGGCCAGAATTTTCTTTAAATAGGGTTTTAAATTATGAGTTCAATTTCTTCAATAGATACAGGACTAATGAGATTTTTATTTCTCTTTACATTAACTTTGTTAAGTAGTCTTTAAAGATACTTGTTCATTTCACATATTTTTCAAATAACTGTCATAAGTTGCTTATAATATCTTATTAGCATTTTAATGTCTGTTGGATCTATAGTAAAACTTCTCTTTCATGTCTAGTACTGGTTTTGTGTTTCCTTTTTCACTCTTTCACCAGTCTTGCTAAGAATTTATCAATTTTATTAGTGTTTCAAAGAAACAACTTGACCTTTTTAAGCCTCTTGATTACATGTTTCTTTTCTATATTATTAATGTCTGCTCTCATCTACTGTTTCTGTCATCTACTTTCTCTGAGTTCTTTTCTAACTCCTTCAGATGGATACTTTGAGAATACTGACGTTACTCTTTCTTATTTTGGATGTATACATTTGAGACTATAAATTTATAAAATCTATATATATCAGAAAAAAAATACAAATTTTGAAATATTGTTATTTTCATTATCACAGGATTAAAACATTTCCATTATGAGTTTTTCCTTAAAACGTAATCTTTTAAAAGTGTACTGTTTAAGGCCTCCCTGTAGCTCAGTGGTAAAGAATCCACCAGCTGCCAATGTAAGAGACGTGGGTCTGATCCCTGGTCCTGGAGAATCCCACATGGCGTGGAGCAATGACGCCTGTGTGCCACAACTATAAGCCTGTGCTCTAGAGTCCAGGAGCTGCAACTACTGAAGCCCAAGCATCTTAGAGCCTGTGCTCTGCAATAAATGAAGCCACTGCAATGAGAATCCTGTGCACTGCAATTAGAGCAGCTCCCCTTCACCGCAACTAGAGGAAAGCTCATGCAGCAGAAAAGATCCATCACCACCAAAAATAAATAAATAAATAAAATTATTTTTTAAAAAGAAGTGTACTGTTTAACTCCCAAATATTTAGAACTATTCCAGCAATCTTTTCATTACTGACTGCTACTTTTAATTCCATAATGATCAGATAATATGTTCTTTATGATTTCAATCACCTGAAACTTGATTATTTGATGTATGGCTAATAGTAAGGACAATTTTGGCAAACATTTCATTGGTATCTGACAAGAGGGTACACTGGTGGTTGTTAGGGGCAGTCTTCTATATGTCAAATGGGTCAAACTCCTTAATCATATTGTTTAAATCATCTATATTCTTACTAAAATTTTGTCTGCTTGTTATATCAATTACTAAAAGAAGTATTAAAATATTCCATCATGATTACAGATTTGGGTCTTTTTAAAAGAGAGCAACCAGGAGAGCAACTAGGAAAGCTAGGTATTGATGACAATCCAGTTCAGGTTGGTAATGATGAGTTTATGGAGATAGTAGTATGTCCAAAAACAATTTTCTCCATCTGTGTGCCATTGGCAACAGCAAGGAGAAAGTGGACAGGCATAAGTTTATTCAGGAAAGTATGTCTATAGCATGTGTACCATATCAGTTCTTATGAGAGTTCATTCCCCTCAGGGTACATAAACTGATGATTCTAAAGTATTCATTTGGTCTCATATGAGTTTAATCCTTGTGAGCCTTGACCCAAGACATTCTTTGTGTTATCCTGCTAGTCTTAAACAGCTTTGCACTTCCCAACTGCTGTCTTCAAATAACTAAATGATCACTGAGGACCTATAAGCCAGACACAAAAAGACAAAAATCGTACAGTTTCACTTACATGAGGTACCAAGAACAGGAAAATTCACAGAGAAAGGAAGTAGAACAGAGGTTACAAGCGGCTGGGAGGAGGGGGAAATGGTATGTTATTATTTAAGGGATACAGAGTTTCAATTTGGGATGATGAAAAATTATGAAAATGGACAGTGGTGATAGTCATACAACATTGTGAATGTACTTAATGCCGCTAAATTGTATGCTTAAAATGAGTAAAGTGGCTAAATTTTATTTCATGTGTAGTTTACCACAATAAAAAAAAATTTTTTTAAAGTAAGAAACTTCTGCTTCAGGCTATGTCTAAAGGTGACTAGGAAACGGAGGTGAAGGAACAGCAAAAGGGTAGAGCTGTAGTTGTTGTTCAGTCGCCCAGTCGTTCCCGACTCTTTGTGACCCCATGGACTGCAGCACACCAGGCTTCCCTGTCTATCACCAACTCCCGGAGTTTGCTCAGGTTCATGTTCATTGCATCGGTGATGCCGTCCAACCATCTCTTCCTCTGACGCCCTCTTCTCCTTCTGCCCTCAATCTTTCCCAGTATCAGGGACTTTTCCAATGAGTTGTCTGTTCGCATCAGATGACCAAAATACTGTATCTTTAGCTTCAGCATCAATCCTTCCAGTGAATATTTAGGGTTGATCTCCCTTAAGATTGACTGATTTGATCTCCCAGCTGTCCAAGGGACTTTCAGGAGTCTTCTCCAGCACCAGAGTTCAAAGGCATCAATTTTGGGGCATTCTGCCTTCTTTACAGTCCAGCACTCACAACTGTACATGACCACTGGGAAGACCACAGCCCTGACTATATGGACTTTATCGGCAGAGTAATGTCTCTGCTTTTCAACACACTGCCTAGGTTTGCTATCACTTTCCTGCCAAGAAGCAGTTGTCCTCTGATTCCATGGCTTCAGTCACCATCTAAAGTGACTGTGGAGCCCAAGAAGAGGGAATCTGTCACTACTTCCCCCACGTCCCCTTCTATTTGCCATGCGGTAATTAAGCCGGATGCCATGATCCTAGTTTTTTTGACATTTAGTCTTAGAACTGTAGTTCAGTTCAGTTCAGTTCAGTCACTCAGTCGTGTCCAACTCTTTGCGACCCCATGAATCACAGCACGCCAGGCCTCCCTGTCCATCACCAGCCCCCGGAGTTTACTCAAACTCATGCCCATCGAGTCGGTGATGCCATCCAGCCATCTCATCCTCTGTTGTCCCCTTCTCCTCCCGCCCCCAATCCCTCCCAGCATCAGGGTCTTTTCCAGTGAGTCAACTCAAGTCGTGTCTGACTCTTTGTGACCCTATGGACTGCAGTATGCCAGCCTCCTCTGCCCTCCAATGTCTCCTTGAGTTTGCTCAAATTCATGTCCACTGAATTGGTGATGCTATCTACCATCTTATCCTCTGCCACCCTCTTCTCCTTTTGCCTTCAATCTTTCCTAGCACCACGGTCTTTTTTAGTGAGTTGGCTCTTTGCATCAGGTAGTCAAAGCACTGGAGCTTCAGCTTCAGCATTAGTCCTTTGAAAGAAAATTCAGGGTTGATTTCCTCTAGGACTGACTGGTTTGATCCCCTTGCTGTCCAAGGGACCCTCAAGAGTCTTCTCTAACACCACAGTTCAAAAGCATCAATTCTTCATTGTGCAGCCTTCTTTATGGTCTGACTCTTATGTACAATGGCTACTGTACATAATGTACAGTGGCTACTGGAAAAACCATAGCTTTGACAATTCGACTTTGTCGGCAAAGTAATGCCTCTGCTTTTTAATATGCTGCAAAGGTTTGTTACAGGTTTTCTCCCAAGCAGCAAATGTGTCTTTTAATGTCATAGCTGCAGTCACTGTCTGCAGTGATTTTGGAGCCCAGGAAAATAAACTCTGTCCCTGTTTCCATTGTTTCCTCATCTATTTGCCATGAAGTGATGGGACTGGATGCCATGATCTTAGTTCTCTGAATGTTGTGTTTTAAGCCAGCTTTTTCACTCTCCTCTTTCACTTTCACCAAGAGGCTCTTTCCTCTTTGCTTTCTGCCATAAGGATAGTGTCATCTATGTATCCGAGGTTATTAACATTTCTCCTGGCAATCTTGATTCTAGCTTGTGCTTCATCCAGCCTGGCATTTCGCTTGATCTACTCTGCATAGAAGTTAAATTAAACAACAGGATAACAATATATAGCCTTGACGTACCACTTTCCCAATTTTGAGATGGTCTGCTGTTCCACGTCCAGTTCTAACTGTTGCTTCTTGACCTGCATACAGGTTTCTCAGGAGGCAGTAAGGTGGTCTGGTATTCCCATTTCTGTAAGAATTTTCCACAGTATGCTGTAAGCCACATAGTCAAAGGCTTTAGCATAGTCAATGAAGCAGAAGTAGATGTTTATCTGGAATTCTCTTGCTTTTTTGATCATTCAACATAGGTTGGCAATTTGATCTCTGGTTTCTCTGCCTTTTCTAAATCCAGTTTATACATCCAGAAGTTCTCGGTTCATGTATTGTTGAAGCCTAGCTCGAAGGATTTTGAGCATTACCTTGGTAGCATGTGAATTGAGGACAACTGTGTAGCAGTTTCAGCATTCTTTGGCATTGCCTTTCTTTGAGGTTGGAATGAAAACTGAAATTTTCCAGTCCTGTGGCCACTGCTGAGTTTACCAAATTTGCTGGCATATTGAGTACAGCACTTTAACAGCATAGTCTTTTAGGATTTTTAACAGCTTAGCTGGAATTCTATAACCTCCAATAGATTTGTTTGTAGGAATGCTTCCTAAGGCCCACTTGATTTCACACTCCAGGATGTCTGCCTCTAGGTTTGTAACCACACCATCGTGGTTATCTGGGTCATTAAGACCTTTTCTGTATAGTTCTTCTGTATATTCTTGCCACCTCTTCTTAATCTCTTCTGCTTCTGTCAGGTCCTTATTGTGCCCATCTTTGCATGAAATGTTCCTTTGGTATCTCTAATTTTCTCGAAGAGATCTCTAATCTTTCCCATTTAATGTTTTTTAAGTTAGGTAAAAATTAACTTTAAAAACTGCCCTAAAAATAATGAGAAGAAATCTGCTAATAGCTATATGTCTGGGGGACATTAATTATTTAATTCAGAGAGACCTGACAAGAAAAACAGATTATTTACAATTCCTGGTTGCCTTATTTAGTGGTTTAATCAGGTAACTGTTAGTTTTATAAATATCTTTTAAGTATGATGATTCCCAAATAATTAGTCAATACAAAATAAAATGATCCTTAAAGCTTTCTACCTTCATTTCCAAATTTTGTCTTTCCAAATAACATGTGTGTGCTGCACTGTGCTTAGTTGCTCAGTCGTGTCCGACTTTGTGACCCCACGGACTGTAGCCCACCAGGCTCCACTGCCCGTGGAATTTTCCAGGCAGGAATACTGGAGTGGGTTGCCACGCCTTTCTCTAGGGGATCTTCCCAATCCAGGGATGGAACCCAGGTCTCCCACACTGCAGGCGGATTCTCTACCATCTGAGCCACCAGGGACCAAGAATACTGGAGTGGGTAGCCTATCCCTTCTCCAGCGGATCTTCCTGACCCAGGAATCGAACCAGGGTTTCCTGCATTGCAGGTGGGTTCTTTACCAGTTGAGCTACCAGGGAAGCCCAATAGAATGTATATAAAATTTTAAATCAATCTTGATCTTGATGTCTCTGGTGTTAAAGTTAACGTTTTAATGTGTCCTTAAAAGATAGGTTGAAATCTGTATCCCTCAGAGTGTAGCATTATGGAAATTAGGTAAAGATGCCTATCTGGTATAGGGTGGGCTCTTAAACTGATTATAACTGGTATCCTTATAAGGAGCTTCTCCGGGGGCTCATAAGGTAAAGAATCCGCCTATAATGCAGGAAACCTGGGTTCAATCTCTGGGTCGGGAAGGTGCCCTGGAGAAGGAAATGGCTACTCACTCCAGGATTCTTCCCTGGGAAACCTCATGGACAGAGAAGCCCGGCAGGCTACAGTCCATACAGTCACAAAGAATCAGACATGACTGAGTGACTAACACTTTCACTTAGAAGAAGAGGGAAACTTGGACAGAGACACAGGGGAAGGTGGCCATGTGAAGATGGAGGCAGAGACTGAAGTTATACCGCCACATGCCAAGGAATGCTTGGGGCTACCAAAGACTGAAAAAGCAAGAAAGGACTCTCCCGTCGGAGAGTTTCAAGGGAACATGGCCCTGCTGGCACCTTGATTTCAGACTTCTAGCCTCTTGAACTGTGAAAGGATACATTTCTATTATTTTAAGCCATCTAGTTTGTGATAACTGTTATGGCAGCCCTAGGAAACTATTGGGGCTTCCTTGGTGGTTCAGTGATAAAGAACTCACCTGACAATGAATGAGACTCAGGTTCAATCCTTGGGTTGAAAAGATCCTTTGGAGAAGTAAATGGCAACCCACTCCAGTATTCTTGCTTGAGAAATCCCAGGGACAGAGGAGCCTTGTGGGCTACAGTCCATGGGGTTGCAAAAGACTCAGACATGACTTAAAGACTAAATCACAAGAGACTTTTTATCTTATTTAATACTCTCTTGGCTCCCATATATCTTGGGTTACAGAAAATAATTATGTGTTAGAATTTCTAAGGATCTTGTTGCAGCGGGTTCTTCACCACTAAGCCACCAGGGAAGCCCCATAAATGCACAATAGGGGTAATATTACTCCTAGAGAGGCAAAAATTGACTCTTGGGAGTGAAAAAAAAAAAAAGCTTGGTTATTAAAATACTTTGTGGCCCTCCAAAGCTCAACTCTATCCAACAAATTCTTACTCATTAGTACTTAATTTCTCTCATTAGGAAGAAATTTAATTAATTTAAATTTTCCTTAGGGACAATGATAATCAGAGAGAGAGCTGAGAAACACAAATCTATTATTTATTCTGAAGCAGCTAAGTCTGAGGAAAGAAAATGATGAAATAATCTCAGTGTTTGGAAATAAGAAGTAATAGATGTTTTAATTTTTCTAATGTTCTAATTTTCTTCAAGAAGAAAGGCCAGGAAATGGTAGCCCAAGAATTTCAGAAGAATGTGATGTCTCTTTTCCCCATGTATAAGTAAAAGCAAGATCAACAAATTTTATTTTTAAGATAGTTATTGCTTCTGAAAGAGATAAGAATGTCAGAAAGCATCAGTTAACTAAGGGATGACTGCTCAGCTTTATTCTAATCAGAAAATCATGCTGTTTGGGGCAAAGGAATTGCCTTCAATCCCAATATCTTTCATACGATTTTTCCCCTTTTCAGAAAGGAATATCTTTATCCATATGTGAAATCCCCTTTTCTGTCCTATATCTTGTATAATTTCCACAGACAAATTGCTTTCCTTTCTCCACTCTATTTGCATAGGGAAAAAGTGAAATAACCATGATGTCAAGAAATGTCAAATGACTTGGGCTTGCTCCAAACTATCAAGAAATGAGTAGCACAACACAGGTCTCTCTGCTTTAAGACCAGGCACTTTCAACCGTAATTTATTGGTAGTGTGCCTACATTTAGATTCTGTAATTGATTTCTTCCTATTAGAGTTCCCTAATCAACTGTGTGTTTGCCAAACTTATTAAAAATAAATGAGAAAACAAAAAGAAAAGATAATCAGCTTCTAAAAATGGGAAGATAAAAAATAGGCATATTAAAATCACATGAAAAGTTAAAAAGAAAGAAAATTTCCTATAATAAAAAAGCCATAAAAAGCAAGTACAGTTTATGGAAGATGTTAATAAATGAGAAAATACAAAATTAAGCTGCTTTTTTATGGTAAAAGACAATTTTTTTGTATTTAAACTAAAAGCTTCAAAACCAATTTTGAAACATTGACTAGAATATTACTAAAAAGTATTCACAATAATGTGATAAAAAACATATTTGAATATTAAAGACAATGACATGTGTTTTCACTGCATAAAATGTTAAAATTATTTGTCTACTTTAATAGTGCATTCATTCAGTCAATTGCTATGGAAGATCAATTCCTTATATAAACCACTTTTTCAAACCCACAAAACTCATATTCAGTCATTTAGTTAAGTTTGGCAAATTTTCATCAGAAAATTCCGCATCTCCAACATTAAAGGTTTTCCCTGGTGGCTCTGATGGTAACGGAGAAGGCAATGGCACCCCACTCCAGTACTCTTGCCTGGAAAATTCCATGGACGGAGGAGCCTGGTAGGCTGCAGTCCATGGGGTCGTGAATAGTCGAACATGACTGAGTGATTTCACTTTCACTTATCACTTTTATGCGTTGGAGAAGGAAACGGCAACCCACTCCAGTGTTCTTGCCTGGAGAATCCCAGGGATGGGGTCGCACAGAGTCGGACACGACTGAAGTGACTTAGCAGTAGCAGCAGTCAGACGGTAAAGCGTCTGCCTACAACGTGGGAGACCTGGGTTTGATCCCTGGGTTGGGAAGATCCCCTGGAGAAGGAAATGGCAACCCACTCCAGTATTCTTTTCTGGAAAATGTCATGGACAGAGGAGCCTGGTAGGCTACAGTCCACAGGGTCACAAAGAGTCGGACACGACTGAGCAACTTAACTTTCCAACATTAAAACTTGAGGCTACTAATTAATAGTAGCCATATAAATATTCAGTATTAGTACTAAATACGGCTTGCTAAGAATACTTAACCAGTCTATCACAATGATCCTTTGTTGCCAAGAGAAAACAAAGTTTTTCAACAATGTTTGAACAGAAATGATCCTTGAATCATTCTAAGAGAGGGAACATATGTACACCTATGACTGGTTCATGTTGATATTTGACAGAAAACAACAAAATTCTGTAAAACAATTGTCCTTCAGTTAAAAAAATAAATTTTTAAAAAATTAAAGAAAAAAAGGCAATGGGGAACTATAAATACCAATTATAAATAATGATGGGGAATTATAAATAATAGGGAGAATGCTTTTTTCTTGTTACACTTTTCTCTTTAAAAGTATTTGCTGCTTTAGTAAAAGTTAAAAAAAAAGAAAGAGAAATGATTCTTGAATCCTAAAATTCCATAATAATATTAGATGTTATATGTGCTTTATTTTAAAAAATTAGTCAAATAAAATGAACTCAAATATCTACAGAAGCTATAAATTTTACTTACATATTCAGGTTTTAGTTTTTTATCTCCTCCTCTCACAGCCACTTTCTCTAGTTTATCTATAATGGGCCCAATCATTTCCTCATCTTTAAGCTGAAGCTCTTCATGTATTATTTCTATATCTCGAACAGGATCTACACTTCCTTCCACATGTGTGATATCATCATCTTCAAAAGCACCTAAAATAAATTAAAGCAAAGCAATTCAATAAACAAATAACACAGAAGGTCATTATTAGAGTGAATCAAGATTCCTAGAAGGTTAACAATTTACTCAAATTATTCTGAATTCTTACAAGTAAGACAGAGTATTTTTTTTTTCTGATTTCATATTATTTAGGGCACTATCAGTAAAATAATAATTCAAGAGCCTCAACATTTCAAAAACTGATTGAAATAAATAAAACTATGATTTTTACAGAAAGAAAATTATGCTCCAGAACTACCAGTATTTTCAGGTTTGGTACATTAAAAGATACTGTATTCCAGGCATGAGAGTCTGAAGTTCTAAACTGCACTATTAGGGTTTCCAAGGGAAACTGGATTTGGGGGGGGTGTGTGTGAAATCATCTGGCAGACCTCTTTCCTGCTTCAATCTACTTTATCACTGTGGTTCTGACGGTGATTAGATAATGAACCACTCAGACACACAATTTACACAGCAGCTAATTTCATCGGCCTGATTTGAGGGTATGGTTTTTAGGGGGCTATCAAAGAAGCAGATGAAGGTGCATTTGTCATATGTGAGTGACAACCATTCACACTATCTGAACAAAATGGTGCTGGCCCTTATTAGAAACACATGCTATTATCACATATTTAAAGTGCAGTTGAAGCCATAATTTCAAATTGCCAACTGGAAACATAAGGGTAAAACAACCAGATATTACTGAAGCATGTGTACTGACTTTATGCCCTTTTGAAGACATAATGTGGCAACATAATTCAGCTGGGATTTACTCAAATTATCAGATAACAGTATCACAAAAATGAACAAATACTAAGAAATATTATAAACAGAAAGCAATGGTATACCCACAGAACAATGAACACATTTATAGCAAATTAATTTAATTAAAATTACCAATTAGATTATATTCTCAAAATGAGATGTTTTCAAACATAAAGGATCAATTATTTTAGATAGAAGGTATCACAGGAATCATTAAAGACAGATTGAGTTTGATAAGAGAAAAACAGTGACTATAGCTCATTCTTACATGTTAGAAGACCAAGACATTCTCATTGTAGGTGCAAAGTTTTTAAATATAATTTCCAGGAATTAAACATAATTGATCTGCTCATATCTTAATGTGGAACTATTTGGTAATAATAAATTTAAAGCAAATTATTACAATTAAGTATAAATATTTAAATTAATACTTAAGTATTATTGGCAAACAATCAACATTATACAGTATCTGATTCACATGAACAAAATTAAGTTAGAAATGAGGAGCTACATTGTATCCTACTAATAAACACACCAGACAATGGTTTAGGTAAATTTTCTGAATATCCTAAAAGTACGAAAAAATTCTCCCTGGAAACACAATATTAACTTCTTATCATCATGAGGCAACTTATACAAATAACACAATAAAACAGGAAAACTGAAAATAAAGGTTAGTTTCCTGGCAGTCAGATCAACAAAGGAAACATGGTCAGTTCAGTTACAGAAATAAAAAACTTATGACACTTAGAATGAAATATTTCTTACAAAGCCATCTTGATGTAGGGGTATAGTGATATCCTTAACAACATCCCTAAAGTAAATGCATCAGCAGATTTTAAATGGCAATCTATTCATTTCAGCCCTCAATTTTAACCAAGTAAACAATAGAAACTGAACTGCATTGTTGTTCCCATGCTTGACAGTATCACTATTTTATTCATTTATTTATGAGGTGGAAACATATTATGCAAGTAACAAGTTTATTTTCGAAAATATTGCCAAAAATTAAAATAAAAATTAAGTGAAGGGAACATTAGAGTTATCTTCAAAACTGAATAGCCCTGGGAACAACTGAGGTCTAAAAGAGCTGTAAAATACAAGCTTACAGAAAATTCGGTGGCCATTTGGACAACTTCCCATCCTTTTTTTTTTTTTTAACAGCCAGATAGATATATTTTATTTATTTATTTTTCTTTTTAAAATTAATTTATTTTAATTGGAGGCTAATTACTTTACAATATTGTAGTGGTTTTTGCCATACATTGACATGAATCAGCTATAGATGTACATGTGTTCCCCATCCTGAATCCCCCTCCCACCTCCCTCCCCATCCCATCCCTTTGGGTCATCCCAGTGCACCAGCCCTGAGCACCCTGTCTCATGCATTGAACCTGGACTGGCGATCTATTTCACATATAATAATATACATGTTTCAATGCTATTCTCTCAAATCATCCCACCCTCGCCTTCTCCCACAGAGTTCAAAAGTCTGTTCTTTATATCTCATCTCTTCTGATGTCTTGCATATAGGGTCATTGTTACCATCTTCCTAAATTCCATATATATGTGTTAGTATACTGCATTGGTGTTTTTCTTTCTGACTTACTTCACTCTGTATGATAGGCTCCAGTTTCACCCACCTCATTAGAACCGATTAAAATGTGTTCTAATTTTTAGTAGCTGAGTAATATTCCATTGTGTATATGTACCACAGCTTTCTTATCCATTCATCTGCTGATGGATATCTAGGTTGCTTCCATGTCCTGGCGATTGTAAACAGTGCTGTGATAAACACTGGGGTACACATATCTTTCAATTCTGGTTTCCTCGGTGTGTATGCCCAGCCGTGGGATTGCTGGGCTGTATGGCAGTTCTATTTCCAATTTTTTAAGGAATCTCCACACTGTTCTTCATAGTGGCTGTATTAGTTGGCTTCCCACCAACAGTGTTAGAGTGTTCCCTTTTCTCCACACCCTCTCCATCATTTACTGTTTGTAGACTCTTTGATAGCAGCCATTCTGACTGGCGTGAGATGGCACCTCATTGTGGTTTTGATTTGCATGTCTCTGATAATGAGTGATGTTGAGCATCTTTTCATGTGTTTGTTAGCCATCTATATGTCTTCTTTGGAGAAATGTCTGTTTAGTTCTTTGGCCATTTATTGATTGGGTCGTTTATATTTCTGGAATTAAGCTGCAGGAGCTGCTTGTATATTTTTGAGATTAATTCTTTGTCAGTTGTTTTGTTTGCTATTATTTTCTCCCATTCTGAAGGCAGTCTTTTCACCTTGCTTATCATTTCCTTCATTGTGCAAAAGCTTTTAATTAGGTCCCATTTGTTTATTTTTTTATTTTTTTAAATTTTTCAGTGGGTTTTGTCATACATTGATATGAATCAGCCATAGAGTTACACGCATTCCCCATCCCGATCCCCCCTCCCACCTCCCTCCCCACCCGATTCCCCTGGGTCCTCCCTGCCCACCAGGCCCGAGCACTTGACTCATGCATCCCACCTGGGCTGGTGATCTGTTTCACCATAGATAATATACATGCTGTTCTTTCGAAACATCCCACCCTCACCTTCTCCCACAGAGTTCAAAAGTCTGTTCTGTACTTCTTTGTCTCTTTTTCTGTTTTGCATATAGGGTTATCATTACCATCTTTCTAAATTCCATATATATGTGTTAGAATACTGTAATGGTCTTTATCTTTCTGGCTTACTTCACTCTGTATAATGGGCTCCAGTTTCATCCACCTCATTAGAACTGATTCAAATGAATTCTTTTTAATGGCTGAGTAATATTCCATGGTGTATATGTACCACAGCTTCCTTATCCATTCATCTGCTGATGGGCATCTAGGTTGCTTCCATGTCCTGGCTATTATAAACAGTGCTGCGATGAACATTGGGGTGCACATGTCTCTTTCAGATCTGGATTCCTCAGTGTGTATTCCCAGAAGTGGGATTGCTGGGTCATATGGCAGTTCTATTTCCAGTTTTTTTAAGAAATCTCCACACTCTTTTCCATAGTGGCTGTACTAGTTTGCATTCCCACCAACAGTGTAAGAGGGTTCCCTTTTCTCCACACCCTCTCCAGCATTTATTGCTTGTAGACTTTTGGATAGCAGACATTCTGACTGGCATGTAATGGTACCTCATTGTGGTTTTGATTTGCATTTCTCTGATAATGAGTGATGTTGAGCATCTTTTCATGTGTTTGTTAGCCATCTGTATGTCTTCTTTAGAGAAATGTCTGTTTAGTTCTTTGGCCCATTTTTTGGATTGGGTCATTAATTTTTCTGGAATTGAGCTGCAGGAGTTGCTTGTATATTTTTGAGAGTAATCCTTTGTCTGTTTCCTCATTTGCTATTATTTTCTCCCAATCTGAGGGCTGTCTTTTCACCTTACTTATAGTTTCCTTTGTTGGGCAAAAGCTTTTAATTTTCATTAGGTCCCATTTGTTTATTTTTGCTTTTATTTCCATTACTCTGGGAGGTGGGTCATAGAGGATCCTGCTGTCATTTATGTCGGAGAGTGTTTTACCTATGTTTTCCTCTAGGAGTTTTATAGTTTCTGGTCTTATGTTTAGATCTTTAATCCATTTTGAGTTTATTTTTGTGTACAGTTTTAGAAAGTGTTCTAGTTTCGTTCTTTTACAAGTGGTTGACCAGTTTTCCTAGCACCACTTGTTAAAGGGATTATCTTTTCTCCATTGTATATGCTTGCCTCCTGTGTCAAAAATAAGGTGTCCATTGGTGCATGGATATATCTCTGTGCTTTCTATTCTGTTCCATTGATCTATATTTCTGTCTTTGTGCCAGTACCATACTGTCTTGATGACTGTAGCTTTGTAGTATAGTCTGAAGTCAGGCAGGTTGATTCCTCCAGTTCCATTCTTCTTTCTCAAGATTGTTTTGGCTATTCAAGACTTTTTGCATTTCCATACAAATTGTGAAATTATTTGTTCTACTTCTCTGAAAAATACCGTTGGTAGCTTGATGGGGATTGCACTGAATCTATAGATTGCTTTGGGTAGTATACTCATTTTTACTATATTGATTCTTCCGATCCATGAACATGGTATATTTCTCCATCTATTTGTGTCATCTTTGCTTTCTTTCATCAGTGTTTTATAGTTTTCTATATATAGGTCTTTTGTTTCTTTAGGTAGATTTGTTCCTAAGTGTTTTATTCTTTTTGTTGCAATGGTGAGTGGAACTGTTTCCTTAATTTCTCTTCCTGTTTTCTCATAGTTAGTGTATAGGAATGCAAGGGATTTCTGTGTGTTAATTTTATATCCTGCAACTTCTCTATATTCATTGATTAGCTCTAGCAATTTTCTGGTGGAGTCTTTAAGGTTTTCTATGTAGAGGATCATGTCACCTGCAAACAGTGAGAATTTTACTTCTTCTTTTCCAATCTGGATTCATTTCTTTTTCTGCTCTGATTGCTGTGGCTAAAACTTCCAAAACCATGTTGAATAGTAGTGGTGAGAGTGGGCACCCTTGTCTTATTTCTGATTTAAGGGGAAATGCTTTCAATTTTTCACCATTGAGGATAATGTTTGCTGTGGGTTTATCACATATATCTTTTATTATGTTGAGGTATGTTCCTTCTGTGCCTGCTTTCTGAAGGGTTTTTATCATAAATGGATGTTGACTTTTGTCAAAGGCTTTCTCTGCATCTATTGAGATAATCATATGGTTTTTATCTTTCAATTTGTTAATGTGGTGTATCACATTGATTGATTTGCGAATACTGAATCCTTGCATCCCTGGGATAAAGCCCACTTGGTCATGATGTATGATCTTTTTAATATGTTGTTGGATTCTGTCTGCTAGAATTTTGTTAAAGATTTTTGCATCTATGTTCATCAGTGATATTGGCCTGTAGTTTTCTTTTTTTGTGGCATCTTTGTCTGGTTGTGGTACTAGGGTGATGGTGGCCTCATAGAATGAGTTTGGAAGTTTACCTTCCTCTGCAATTTCCTGGAAGAGTTTGAGTAGGATAGGTGTTAGCTCTTCCCTAAATTTTTGGTAGAATTCAGCTGTGAAGCCATCTGGTCCTGGGCGTTTGTTTGCTGGAAGATTTCTGATTACAGTTTCGATCTCTGTGCTTGTGATGGGTCTGTTAAGATTTTCTATTTCTTCCTGGCTCAGTTTTGGAAAGTTATATTTTTTCTAAGAATTTGTCCATTTCTTCCAAGTTGTCCATTTTATTGGCATACAGTTGCTGATAGTAGTCTCTTATGATCCTTTGTATTTCTGTGTTGTCTGTTGTGATTTCTCCATTTCATTTCTAATTCTGTTGATTTGATTCTTCTCCCTTTGTTTCTTGATGAGTCTAGCTAATGGTTTGTCTATTTTATTTATCTTCTCAAAGAACCAGCTTTTAGCTTTGTTGATTTTTGCTATGGTCTCCTTTGTTTCTTTTTCATTTATTTCTGCCCTAGTTTTTATGATTTCTTTCCTTCTACTAACCCTAGGGTTCTTCATTTCTTCTTTTTCTAGTCGCTTTACGTGTAGAGTTAGGTTATTTATTTGATTTTTCTCTTGTTTCTTGAGGTAAGCTTGTATTGCTATGAACCTTCCCCTTAGCACTGCTTTTACTGAACCCATAGGTTTTGGGTTGCAACTTCCCATTCTTAACACTAAAAAATTAGAGATTACTTTCTAAAGACATGCTCCTGGGTCAATAGACATCACCATATACTCATGTTATAGTAATCTTTCATATCTTTTTTTAGTACAAGATCTACTGGTTAAGAACAAGGGCTTTAATGGGCCTGTGGTCATAAAATCCTAGACAAATCACTGAACCTCTAAGGATCTCAGTATCATATCTTTAAAATGAAGATATCTCTACCTTTCAGAGGATGAGTATGATTAAACTAGATAATATATGTAAAGTGCTTAACAGAGAGTCCAGCACACAGAACTCTTTCAGTAACCAGGGCATATACTATTTTTTTAGGATGTAGGAATTAGTACTTTAGAAGAAATTCCACAGTAATGTATTCAAACATTAATTCTGAGTAATATCATTTCATGTCACTCAATTCACCTGAGAACAGGTCAAAATAAACTTCATAGATTTTAGGTTTCTGCTCCACACCCCCATTAATTCTTACTAGTTGACCAGAAGCTTTTTTACGCTAGCCCATGGTGAAAGTTATTTCAACTTCACATTCACTAAAACGATTATTATAAAAAAATATTACAATTACTATCACAATTCTCTTTTGGAGAAATACTTTACCAGTAAAGAAGTCATCATGAAGACTATACTATATCATACTGAATTGCTTGATGAGAAAGTTATTTCTCTTTCAATTCTCTTTTAGCCCTTCTGATTATGCCAAGGAGAAAATGTTAGTTCGATGCTGCTGGTCTTTAATGTTTAACATTTGTAAATTTAACTTTTTATCAACAGAGCACTACTCACCTCAGAGCTTCTAAAGGCTAGAAAATTCAATAAATATGTGGTTTTCACTGCACGTATTCTTTTTATCTTCCATTTTGGCAAGCAATAGCAATTTTCCACTTAAATTTCAAAGTTTCCCATTTAAAACTGTTTAAATAGAAAACTGTAACAAAATTTCCTATTTAAATAAATTAAAAATGTGAGGTCACTTTTTTTTTTTAGAAAATCGAGAAATGTCTCAAAATATTAACTATGGTCATTTTAGTGGTAAGGATATCATTTGATTTTTAAAAACTATTTTAGTACTATTCTATATAAAATAGGATAATGTGATAGAGCATGTGTGTGTGGAGGGGAGGGGGCAGCACTGTTGGGCAATACTTGAACTAGGACAGTCAGAGACTCCTCTCTGAGGAGATGATACTGGAGCTGAGACTGGACTGGCCAGAATGAGAGAGTAATGTGAAGACCTACAGGAAGAGAGTTCTAAGAAGTAGGAATAAGGTCAGTGTGAGTGAACCACAGCAGACGATGGTAAATCAAACTGACGTTGGAAAAGCAGAGCAGTTCACCAACATTTGTAACCATAGCTGTCTGGATTCTATTCTAGCTATAATGTGAAGCCATTGATTGGAGCTTTAAATAAAGGGAAAGTAGCATGATGATATATGATTTATGAGCTAAATAAGCTGCTGTGGTTACTCTAAGAAGAACAGATTCTAAGGGAGAGGATAAGAGTGAGGGCAGAAAGACTGTTAGGGGGTAAGTGCAGTGGTGCAGGTAAAGGGTAATGTGAGATGAAACTGCTGCTGTGGAGAAGATGAGAGAGTCTGTACTGGGAATAGACTACAGGATGGACTACATGTAGGGTGGAAGGTCATGACAGGAGATATAAAATTGGAAATTATCAGATGTGCTTAAAGTTATGGGTCTGGACAACATCACATAGAGAGACCACTCAAAAACTCAGGTGTCTGATAGAAAAGGATCTGGCAAAAGAGAGTACAAAGTGGTGACAAAGTCAGAGAAAAAGTAGGAGTGTGCTCTTATAGGAGTAAGGGAAAGAAAATGTTTCAAGAAGAAGGGAGTATTCAACTGCGCCAGATGCTGTTTAGTGGTAAAGTAAGCAAGCAGAGAAAGCTGGTCATTGCTTCTGACAAAGAGTGGTTCTTGGAGAAATACTCTGAGAGTTATAACCCTTTCCATGAATCTATTACTTCCATATATCAGAGATGAGACTAACATGACTAAAGGATGTAAACATGGACCTATCCTCTTACTCCTTGCAACTGGGGAGTACTAAAAAAAGGCTAAGTCTGAGCATCGTTCAGTTCATTTGGCTTTGAAAATATTTCTCTCTGTATATACTCTAAGTGGATTATTTACACAAGGTAAAATACCATAAGATTTCTCAGTCTTTGAAAGAGATCCTATCAAGTCAAGTCAAGAAGGGGGCCCGCTTTGAAACTACAGCCACTTTCAAAGTTTCACGTTCTAAGTATGCTGGCACAAACAAACACTGAAAGAAAAATGGACTAACTGCATGCTGGTCACCCAACTGGTACAGAAATACTCATTTCTTCTGTATTACTTTATAATGAACATGCACTGTTCATATAAAATAAGTCATTTTAAAAAGTCATTCTTTTTTAAAACAATAAACAAGCTTAACTTGCAGAAAAACTTTAAACAAATTTTACTTAAAATTTTGGCTTTGCAGTGACTAGCCACAAGGAGAAAATCATTATTACCATGGAAATTATTTTATATCTGTACCTTTCTTTATATACGCATAAAATAGGTGACTGAAAATAATACCAACCATTATAGTCTCATTATTAAATGATGTGTTATAAGAGAAATTTAACCATAAGCTAGGCTCAGATTAGATTCCATCACAAAAAGTTTCCACCCAGCAATCCTGCAATGTTTCCTTTCCCAACAAAGGACCTTTTTCAAACCATCTTGACTTCTCTCACATTTCCAATGCTTTCCTCTTCTTTCCTGCTACCTAGTAAATGATCTAATCTTTCTCACTTCACAGAGAAAATGCAAGTCATCTTGGGGGTTTTCCACAATTTTTCCTTCTTTCTAGAAGCAAAATGGAAAGCATTACCTTCTACTACTTCTGCTCTGGATCTTATCCTCTTCCAAGGAAGTTTGGTCCACAGACTGCTCTTTGTATTTCCTGAGACCTCAACCTATCATGCCTCTCTCTCCCTTATATTCGAAACATCTCCATTTTCACAATATTTCCCCATCAATATTTAAGTAGCCTTAAGAGTCTATCAGGTTGATGCAAAAGTAACTGCAGTTTTGCACTGAGGAAATTTGCAGTTTGATATGGAACACATTCTTAAATAGATGTGGTTATGTTATACATCATTTTAATGTGCATTTCTTGCTTTGTTTTTTGCTAATGACATTACTTGCAGTTTATTTTATATTTATTTTAAACTACAGAAATGGTGTTAGACAAAAAGAAAATTCGAACTTTTTGTTTTAAGTTCAAAATGAGTCATAAAGCAGCAGAGAAAACTTGTAACATCAACAATGCACCTGGCCCAGGAACTGCTAACAAACGTACAATGCAGTGGTGGTTCAAGAAGTTTTGCAAAGGAGATGAGAGCCTTGAAGAAGAGGAGCACAGTGGCCGGCCATTGGAAGTTGACGACGACCAACTGAGAGCAATCACTGAAGCTGATACTCTTACAACTACATGAGAAGGTGCCGAAGAACTCAACGTCAACTGTTCTACAGTCATTCAGCATTTGAAGCAAATTAGAAAGGTGAAAAAGTTCCATAAGTAGGTGCCTCATGAACTGACTGAAAATCAAAATAGTCATCATTCTGAAGTGTCACCTTCTCTTATTCCATGCTCAATGGCAAACCATTTCTAGATTAGATTGTGGCGTGTGACAAAAAATGGATTTTATACAACTGGTGACAACCAGCTCAGTGCTTGGACTGAGAAGAAGCTCCAAAGCCAAACTTGTACCAAAAAAGGTCATGGCAACTGTTCAGTGCTCTGCTGACTCTCTGATACACTACAGCTCTCTGAATCTTGGCAAAACCATTACATCCGAGGATTATGCTCAGCAAATCAATGAGATGCACTGAAAACTGCAACACCTGTAGCCGGTACTGGTCAACAAAATGGGCCCAATTCTTCTCCATGACAATGCCTGACCACACGTTGCACAACCAATGATTCAAATGTTGAACCAATGGGGCTACGAACTTTTGCTTCATCTGCCATATTCACCTGACCTCTTACCAATGGACTACCACTTCTCTAAGCATCTTGACAACTTTGTGCAGGGAAAATGCTTCCATAACCAGCAGGAGGCAGAAAATGCTTTCCAAGGGTTAGTCGTATCCTGAATCACGAAAGTTTTTTTTTTTTTAACTTTTATTTTCTATTGGAATATAGTTGATTTATAATAGACAATATATAATTTTTAAAACCCTTATACAACTTAACAGAAAAGCAAAAAGCTCAATTTAAAAATGAGGAGAGGCTCTGAATAGACATTTTTCCAAAGATGACAAACAAACAGCCAATAAATACAGGAAAAGGTGCTCACATCACCTCACACCTGTAAGAATGGCTATTACCAAAAAAAAAAAAAAAAAAAAAGACAAGAAATAACAGATGCTGGCAAGGAGAAAAGGGAGCCCTTATGTACTGCTGGTGTATGTGTGTGTTAGCTGCTCAGTCGTGTCCCACTCTTTGCCACCCCACAGACTGTAGTCCGCCAGGCTCCTTTGTCCATGGAATTCTCCAGGTTAGAATACTGGACTGGGTAGCCATTCCCTTCTCCAGGGTATCTTGCTGATTCAGGGATCAAACCCAGGTCTCCCGCACTGCAGGCAGATTCTTTACTATCTGAGAGAGCCACCAGGGAAGCCCTGCACTGCTGGAGGGAATGCCAACTAGAGCAGATATTATGAAAAACAGTATGGAGATTGCTCAAAAAATTAAAACTAGAAACTACCATATAACCCATCAGTTCCACTTCTTGGTATTTACCCAAAGGAACCCAAATCACTATTTTGAAAACATATCTGCACTCCAGTGTTCAATGCAGCACTTTTTACAACTGCCAAGACATGGAAACAAGAGATCATCAAAAGACTTTTTTTTAATGTGGCATGTATACAATTGAATATTATCCAATAATAAAAAGACAGAAATCCTGCTATTTGTGACAACACAGATGGATCTTGAGGGCATTACACTAAGTGAGGTCAGACAGAGAAAGGTATATACCAATACTGTATGATCTCACTTATATGTGGACTAGGGAAAAAAAAAATCAGGAACAAAAAGATGAAACTGAAGCTACAGATACAGATAAGAAACTAATGGCTGCCAGAAGCAGTGGCTGAAACGTGTGGAGGAGGCCAAAAGCCACAAATTTCCAATTATAAAGTAAATAACTCATGGGGATATAATATACAGAATGGTGATTATAGTTCATATTACTTGATTTGAAAGTTACTAAGAGAGATTTTTTTTTCTTTTAACCAGTCATCTTTTATTGGGTGTTAATTCTCCATTAGGCTATGAAAGGATTCAGGGGTGCCTGGCAGAGGTCATGGCCAGGAATGCAGAATGTGCCCTCTTCAGTGGTCCTCGCTTGGCTGCTCTTGTTTAAGTTCCTTGTAAGAACGGCAAACAGTTGAAAAGCATGTAAGCTGCCAGCACCATAGAAAGCCCAGCGATACTCCTTTTCTTCATGTTTAACTTGCTGTAATACTGGCAATAACCTCTCTGAACTGCTTCAGCAATGCCTTTAGGGATGAAATCTCGCATTAGTATCCAGCTTGGCAGCTCCCTTCATTTGACATCCAGGAGTTTCTTTTCCTTCAGTGGTACAGCTAACGCCATCTTGGAGTCCTGGCGGTCTGCTCCAGTAAGAACTCTTCCGTGTTGAGCAAGGTTTGAGGCACAACAAAAAGACTTCCCACATTCTTCATAGGGTTTCTCACCACCATGAATTATCTGATGCAGAAAAAGAGATGAATGTTTCCCAGAAATAAATGTTTTTCTATCACTGATTATTTTATAACTTGAATCCAAATCTGTATTCCAGCTTCTTGTTTCTTCCCTCGAAACCATCCAGGGGTCTCTTCCTTCCTCCAATAACACAATTATATCTGGCTTAGAAATGGAATGGCCCAGCAAGACCAAGTTACTACAGTTCTCCATCATAACATCGCGTGAATCACAGATTTTTACACTACAAGAATAAACAAACATACTTCTCATTGGCAAATATGTATTGATTGTAATGCTTCCTATTTTGATTAACAAAAATGTGTTTGAGCCTAGTTATAATGATTTAAAACTAACGGTCCAAAACTGCAATTACTTTTTTGCCAACCTGATATATTAAATCAGTCAAGTCAGTCACCCTCAGACATTAATTCCCTTTCCACCTATTGCTTTCTTTCCTCCTGTTCAGACCCAAACTTCCTGGCTCGGAGCTGTACCTGCCCTCTCCACTTCTTTACCTCCTATACAAAACACAGCATTTTGGAATGTGCCTCCACCATGCTATGAGAAATCAGTCTCAAAAAGGGACACCGATGATTTGTCTTCATGATGCTGAACTTTAACAGCCATTTTTCAGGACTCTTGTATCACCTCTCACTAGCATCTACCTTCAGAGCACTGACGAAGTCTCTTCCATGGCTTCTTTTCAACTGTGTCTCCTGATTTCCTTCTGCTCTCCCCAGCCATGTCTTCTCAGGCTACATCTTTCCTTGCTCTAGCCACACCATAAATACTGGTGTCTCTCTCAGCTCTCTTCTCTTAACACTCTATTACACACTCATTAACAGAATTTCCAGTCCCAAACTCCCCTGTTTAACTCCAGTATACTTTAAGGTAATAGCCAATAAAATAAACAACAACAACAAAAAATTGTAGTTATTAAGTTGCTCAGTCATGTCCAACTCTTTATGACCCCATGGACTCATAAAGAGTCCTCTGGGCTTCTCTGTCCATGGGATTGTCCAGGCAAGAATACTGGACTGTGTTGCCATTTCCTTCTCCAAGTTATTAAATGAATTATTTCTATTATATAATTTATTCACTAAGTGAATAAATGCAAAATTTCAATGCTCATATTAAAACTGACTTTTAAAAATTGTGTACCTCTTTACTAAGAGCCAGATAAAAATAGAAAATATTTGACTTGGTGAGATACACTTGACTTTCCACATGGTATTGAACACTGCACATCATATTTATTTCTTGGTATGTCATAAATGACTTGGTTACTTTCAATTACAAGTGGATTGAAGACTGATTACTTGTTAATTCATTCAAAGCCTGTCTTATTTCACAAAGATTTGAGTAAGATGAATAAATCCATACTTTTAGGACGCTAGCTCTAACTAGAAAGGACTTCAGAAATAAAAATATACTTTGAATATTCAGCACTTCAGTAAAATGTTTTGCTATATTATTACTTATATTTGGGTTATATTCAATTTTCAGAAGCAAAACATCCCTAGCTAGATGCAGAAATAGATTTTAGAACACATAGATGTGTTTAAGGATTCACTGCAGTAATTTACTGCTACTTGTCATGGAAACCTTGATAATCCAAATTTTCTACAATCAGTAACTACTGGAGAGGGTGTGAGGAAAAGGGAGTCCTCCTACACTGCTGGTAGGAATGTAAACTGGTACAGCCACTATGGAGGACAGTATTGAGGTTCCTTAAAAAACTAAAAACAGAGCTACCATATGATCCAGCAGTTCCACCCCTGGGCAAACACCCAGGGAAAACCATAATTTGAAAAAATACATGCACTCCGATGTTCACTGCTGACTATTTACAATAGCCAGGACATGGAAGCAACCTAAATGTCCATTAACAGAGAAAGTAAGTCAGACAGAGAAAGACAAATATCATGTATCACTTGTAAGTAGAATCTTAAAAATGGTACACATGAATCTATTTACAGAACAGAAATAGAGTCACAGAGATAAAAAACAAACTTGTGGTCACCAGGAGTAAGAGGGTAAGGGAAGGGATAAGTTGGGTGATTTAGACGGACATACACACACTACCATATGTAAAGCCGATAACTAATAAGAACCCACTGTATAGCACAATGAACTCTACTCAATACCCTGTAATGGCTTATATGGGAAAGGAATCTTTAAAAAAGGGGAAAAATATGTATGTATATCTGAATCACTTTACTGTACAGCTGAAACTAACACAACACTGTAAATCAACAATACCCCAATAAAAATTTTTTTTAGAAAAAGACTTTAGAAAAAAAACAATTATTACTTAAATATATTAAATCTTAAATCACAGCACCAAAATATTCTGTGTCCTACGTGGCAAATAATAAATGTTCTGATCATCTATATTCTAATCCAGAGTCCCACCAAAATCACTGAAAGGCTAAGGGCCACGTTCCTAAACCAGTAAAAAATAAACTAATAAATAAAATGTTAGAAATCAAGACAAGGATGTCTTGCTCAAAAAAATCTTTATCTTATCAAATTTCTAATCCATTCTCCAAAGCAAAGTCCTATTTTGTGTCAGAACTATGATGCCCAACTTCCTCATAATTCTACAGCTCATTAATATCTAAAGAGAAGGAAGAGAGCTAAGCTTGCATTGGCAATTCCCTTAACATCTACAGCTTTATTCATAAATAGTGAAAAATACCAGTGCCTATTTATTTTTTTTATAAATGTCATGACAAAAATTCTTTATTGTATGGAGGAAAAGTAGGTTAAAGGAGTAGCTACAACCATAAACAAATAAAATCTTGCCATTTGTGATAACATGGAAGAATCTAGAGAGTATAATGATAGGTGAGACACAAAGACAAATATCAAACGATCTCACTTATGAGGTCTAAAACACAAAACAAACGAACCAACAAAACAAAATGTAAACAGAGTCTTAGATACAGATACTAAACTGGGGCTGCCAGAGGAGGGGGCTGAATGGGTGAAATAGGCGATGGAGATTAAGAAGTATGAATTTACAGTTATAAAATAAGTGAGTCATGAGAATGTAATATACAGCATAAGAAATATGGTCAACAATATTGTAATAATTTCATATGGAAACGGTTACTTGACTTACGATGGTGATTTTCTAATGTAAACATTGACTATGCTGTACATCTGAAACCAACATAATATTGTCAACTATAGTTCAATTAAAAAAAGGGACCATATCTATCACTAGAAAGTTCACTTATGTTCCTTTTTCAGTTAAATTGCTCCTCTCCTCCAAAATAACCACCATTCTGATGCCTACCACTTAGTTTGCTGATTCTTGAACTTCATATAAATAGAATTATGCAGTTAAAAAGGGAGAGGGGGTTAAAGCTGTTTATTGCACACTCCAAATGCTATGATTTAGTTTAGTGTAGTTTAAGCCCAGGTTTACAGATGGCACTTTAAAATTCTAGTCTAAATCTAGATAAAACTCCTTCTTATCTTGATGATAAAACAGTTTGAGCAAAACCAGAATCTAATTCATAGCTGGATCTCAAACTTGAAATATTTATCTCTGTTAAACAAGATATGTAGTTTTAATTACCTTCCTCAAGTAAGAAAGTGGGAGAAGAGCATCTCAACCTATTATATTTACTTCAAAAATAAATAGTCTCCTTAAACCTATCAGTGAAGAAGATACATGGAAATGGGCTTCCCTGGTGGCTCAGGTGGTAAAGAATCTGCCTGCAATGCAGGAGACCTGGTTTCGATCCCTGGGTTGGGAACATCCCCTGGAGGCAGGCATGACTACCCACTCCAGTCTTCTTAACTGGAGAATCCCCATGGACAGAGGAGCCTGGTGGGCTACAGTCCATGGGGTCACAGAGTCAGACACGACTGAGCAGCTAACACACACAAACATGGAATTAGTTGGTTTAGTAATGTAAACTGTAAATTACTTGATGGAGTAGCATAAATGGAACAGGCAAAACTAGACTTGATGGATTGTTGTTATTTACAATAACAAATCATTTTAAAGTAGCCTTTTTAAGTCTTTGACCTTTGTTTTCCAGGAGAAAACCTATTGTATTAGATATAGAAAAGGCCCTAGAACAGTTCAGTCTATGTTACAGGCTAACTGTTTAATGCTGAAACTATGAACTGGGATAGCCAAAAATATTTGCTTTTGCTTTGCTTCTCTTCCATCCCCTCTCCGTTCCCACTCTCTTATTATAGGAAAAGGCTCACACTCCAAACCTGGCCGAGAGGAAAAAAACTTCCATCCCTCTGACATTCAAAAGTTGATCAAGGTTTTCAAAAAGTTTAATTAAAAAAAAAAAAAAAGCACATATGGCTGACTCCGAAGGGCCAATCAAAAATTAAACAAATTATAGATGATTCATTTAGAAGTTTAACACAAAGTTGTTACCTTAAATGGAAGCAATCAAACAAAATGCTAGAAGTAAAGAATCATTCCCAATACTGAGACAGATAGATATATCTGGTATAGGAAAATATAATAAAGTGGGTCAGTTAAGTTTAGAAACCTTAAATTTTTTCATTTACTATTTTATCCTGAGTTCATATAAATTAAAAAAGAATACGCTTTTAAGTAATGAATAAAAAACAAAACATTAAGTGGGAAGACGAGAAAGACAGGGGTAGGGAATTAAGAGATACAGGCTACCAAATATATAATAAATAAGCTACAAGTATCTATATTATACAGTACAGGGAAATAGAGTCAGTTTATAGTAACTATAAGTGTAGTATAACCCTTAAAAATTCTGAATCACTAACAATAAGTAGGAAGGATGAGATAGAAAAAAAGACACAGGCATAAAAACATGAAAAATATTAAAAACTGGAGTTTACATTAGTGTAGTGGCAAGCAAAAAAGATTTTTGATTATTAATAATACCATTATATCAGTTGTTAACTGATCAATAGCAACACATTACAATATTATATAATATAATTCTTTTTAAATACAATAATTTTTTACAAATACAATATAATCCAGAAAACTCTACCTAATAGCTACTGGTACTGTACTTATACTGTAGATAACTAGACATTCACATCATTAAGGAATCCTTAAAGTCACTTAAAATTTATGAATTATAACCCAGAGTCAACACCTGTACTTAATTATATTTAGTTGCTCAAGGTTTAACATTTTTAGTTGCTGCAACATATCAACTCTCTCCAAAGAAGCAGGCAGAAAAAAAGTACTTTAATGAAACTAGCATTCATTTCTCAACAAGATTTTCATTTCTTATTCTATATAATAGATTCTTAGATGTATAAAACATAAATTCAATCAATGGTACTTTGAATTAATATTTATTGAGATTCTGCTCTACTTCCAATATTGAGCAAACTGCTTTTGTTGTATTTAATCTTCCCAATAACTATCTTACTAACTTTTGAATTTCTAAAGTATCACTTAGCCTTCTGCCACCAGAAAATGCACTCTATAAACTGATCTTGCTACACTCTCACTCTCCACAAACCCTCATCTCAAGTCAAAGTCTTCTGCTGACTTCCTAAGCCCTGAAAGTTAATATTCAACTGTCAGTAAATTTTTGCCCACTCTCTTCCCTGGGCCTCAAAGATACATATCCTTTCTTTCTATTACAAGTCACACCCATCCCTAAAATGCAGAGCATGACTTCCCCTCATCAGCAAAGCAGTTCTGAAGAGTACAGGTCTAAGAGATCTCTACCATCCCTGGGTCACAAGTGGAGTTGGAGATACTTGTTTGGAGTAAGGCCTGACTCCTGGGAAAATACATTTTTATACCTTTTTAAAGAATCACGTTATAATGAGGGAAGACACAAATGGAATAATTAACAAAACTAAAATTTTATCTTTATTACCAGTTGTTGTTGTTTAGTTGCTAAGTCGTGTCTGATTCTTTGCAGCTCCATGAACTGTAGACTGCCAGGCTCCTCTGTCCATGGGATTTCCCAGGCAAGAATACTGGAGTGGGTTGTCATTTCCTTCTCCAGGGGGTCTTCCCAAACCAGGGATTGAACCCAGGTCTCCTGCATTGGCAGGCAGATTCTTTACCACTGAACCACCAGGGAAGCCCTTATTACCAAGTACTGTAAGCAATGAATAAAACGATTTATGTGAACTCTCTGCCATTCAAGAAATAAACTAAATGATAAATCAGAGCTGTAATTTTTCTAATGTTGGTGCCCATTAATATCCTACATCTTTCAATCAAACTGACCTACATTCAACCCTTTCATTTTACATTTGCAATGCTGTACTCATCATTCTGCATGGAATAGTCTTCCTCCCCATTTCTGCCTTTCAAAAAATGTTATTAATACATATCTTTCATGACCTTAATTCAAGGTCACTGAAATTTATCTTGATGATGCCTTCTCTAACCATATCCTGACCTGTAACATGTATATCTAATATTAGACTATGTGATTCTATCTCCTAGTTATTTAAGCTCAAGGATTCTGTCTTATACACCTTTCTAGTTCCCTCCAGTGCCTTAATCAGAGCTGATAGGTACAAGGTGAAGTGAAGAATAAAGGAATCAATGAATGTCTCAAGCACTTATTAAGCACTCAGAATGAAAAACTGTTAGAAGAGAACTATGGTGGCTCAGCAGTAAAGAATCTGCCTGTCAATGTAGGAGATGCAGGCTCAGTCTCTGGATTGGGATGATCCCTTGGAGAAGGAAATGGCAATCCATTCCAGTATTCTTGCCTGGGAAATCCCACGGACAGAGGGGCCTGGCAGGCTATAGTCTATGGGGTTGCAAAAGAGTCAGACAGGATTTGGTGAGCAAACAATAACAACACAACAGATTCTAGATGAATCCAGACAAGCAGCACAACAGCAAAGGATCAATTTTATAGCACATAACAAGACATTGAAGAAGTATTTCAAAGAAACCAGTGCTAAGCACGTCAATCACATAAAGTAACAGAGTGTAAGTAAAGCACAAAACAGCAAACTGAAATAACGGATGTGAGAAGTTTCTTCTATTTCATCTCTTCACCTTTGAACTGCTTGGCTATTAGTGATGATATTCACTTAATTATTTTCTGAGGGCTTCTTGGGCATATTGCACTGAAATACACATTACAGTGTAATTTTTAAAGTGAATAAGTAAAATTAAGAAGAGGGCAAACATACCTATCCACTATAAGACCAACAAATGCAACCATAAAAGAAAAAGAGAGAAGGGATTGATCAGCATGAATCAAGATTAAGGACGGAAGGCTTGAATACACATGAAGACTTTTAGGGACAGATATTAGCAAAGCAAAGCAGAGAGTCAAAAGAAAATTCCAGGCAGGATAGAAGTATAAATAGAGTAAAGATGATGAAGGGCACAGATTCTGAAATCAGGTTTATCTGGATTCAAATCTGTATTTCAGACTGCTTGATTCATTAGCTCTGTGACTATTTAATTTCTCTGTGTCTTAAGTTTCCTTGTCTGTAAAAACTAGAGAATAATGCCAACCTCCTAAGATTATTCTGAAGATTAAAAGTGATAATATCTGTCAAGATCTTAGGATGTAAACACTCAAAATAAGCTAACTATACTTACAAATGGAAATCTAAAGAAAAGGTATACACCAGGGTTTCCCAACCTTGGTATTACTAACATTTGGGACAAGATAATTCCTTGTTGTGGGGGCTGACCTGGGCAATGCAGGATGATCAACAGCACCCTGGCCTCTACAAACCAGATGCTGGTGATGCACACACACACACGAGGCACAAGCACACAGCACAAGCACACAGGCGGACCTCCGGCTGTGGAGATCACAAACGTCTTCAGACACTGCTAAGTCACAGTTCAGAACACCAGTGGACACCAAAAGATGAAGGCTGTGCTACAGAGCAACCAAGAGACGGTGCCTTACTATTATTATCCTTGGCCTCACTAAGGCTTCGTCGCAGTGTGCAGGCTTCAGTCCCTAGCCATGGCGCGTGCAGGGGCTTCTCCTGTGGAGCATGGGCTCAGTAACTGCGGCGCCAGCTCTCTAGTTGTGGCACGTGGGTTCAGCTGGCCCACAGCGTGCGGTCTTAGTTCCAAGACCAGGAACCAAACCTGTGTCCCTGGCACTGGGAGGTGGATTCTTAACCACTGGGCCACCGGGGAAGTTCCAGTGAAAGGGTTCTAACACTACGCTCAGGAGTTGAAATTTAATCTCCTCGATTATAAAATTCCTAATGCAGATTTTCAGAGACGCGCTCTTGTAATCTTGCCCTGGTTTGGTTACTCACTCACACTCTCTTTTAATGATTCCATTAGTTATGGACAAGATCTAATAGCAGCCTGGAGAGAGATTACTGGTCAAGAACAGAGCAGCTGACTGTTGGGTACTAGTTATAGAAATAACATGAATGTGGTTAAATCTAAAAAATTAAAATCTTTATAAAGATTTTTTTTGGTCTAGTGGGTAGGAAGAATTATATTAAACTGAGAAGAAATGAAATGTGACCAGTCATAAAATTGGAGATGTATAACAGCTAGTTAAAGACACATATTTTAAGTGACATATTTAACAAATGTGTACTGAATGTCAATTACAAAGAGAATGGGGCCAGGAGCTGGAAGGCAAGTTTCAGAGATGAGAAAAAGCTGAATAACATCTTCAAAGATGCTTACAATCTAATAGGAGAGAGAGAGATTAGCATATAATAAATACAAGAAAGTAACTCCAGGATGAAAGGAAGCAGGGAAGTGGCTAGTATTCAGTACAAGCTGATGGAAAGTCAGCCTCAAGACTTCAAACTGGAATACTGGTGTTACACAGATGTCATTTAAACTTTGGATTAAGATTTGTGTGCAGGTTTTGATGGAGGCATAAATTATTTTTTAGTCCCACACTTAGGTATATTGATGTTCTGATAAGAGATAATATTGTCTCTGTTAGAGTCTGAAACTGGTGTTTAAATGCTTGAAAATTGTAAACATGTGACAGGTACTAATCAGTCAAAGAAATGGCTGGCTATTAATCTTTAAAATAACTATTTTTAGCTTTGTTTGTAATATCAATGGATTACGACTTTTATCTAGTTTTTTGAACATATGGTGGAGTAAGGGTGAGGACAGAAGGAAAAGGAAGGACTCACCAAGAATATTTGGTGTTAGAATAGGAAAATAATGGTTTGACTAAATCTATGTTACATGATGGGGATCATTCTTGGGTCCAAACTGCAAAGGTAGATGTCGCAAAACCAGATAACATACCTCACGAAATAATTATGCCCTTAAATACAACAATCCGAGGTTCTGAAACGAGAGCAGAAACACAGAAGGAAGGGGAGGGCCTAGAAAGATTACAGACAGGCAAGTGACTGAACCTTTGGAAGCAGACTGTGTAAAGCAGGTCACTGCATACCCAGTAGTCTTCCAACCCAACCCACGTAACTGGCTCAAGAAAATGGGTACCAACTTACCTGAGAGATTCCTAAAATTCTACTGCTGCCCTGAAGTCCTAAAGACCCGGTCATCACCATCAACAGTCAAGTCAGAGCAAACAACCACCAGCAGGTGGTGCCAAATCAAAGCCAGTCTCAGAAGGGATTTGGCTGGGCCAGCACCTTGCCACACCCCTCACCCCCTGCAAGGAAGGGTGCAGGTTTACCCAGGTAACCCATTCTCCGAGCAATACACTGACCTCATATTTTATGCACATTATAGCAGACGAGGGGTGGTTACTGTAATACCGTCTTGGGGTGGGGAGGGGAAAGATGAGAACTAGGGCTTAAGAAATCTAGTTACAAAGGAATAAATTTTTTAAACATTTTCTTGCTTTATGCCAGTTCTCATTAAATACAGACTCAGATAAAGTCTTAAAAATCATCAGAAAATCATAGAATAATGCCATCCTCAAAAAGGTCTGACTAATCAAGACCTTAAGCAGTTAAATACGAACACAATTAATGCTTCAAGGCTTTCCCACATGGCTCTACTAATGAATCATGATCTTCAACAAGAATAAAAGGATGCAATATTGTTGATCCTCCTAAATAAAGTTAAATGATCCTACAACAGCTCTTTTGTCTTTACAGAGCATAAAACATGGGAACTAAAGTATCTCCCCACCCCTTCCCTAATGTTGAAAAAAATATGGAAGTTCCTCTCAATTACTTTAAGAATCACCTCAAAATTTCTCACAAAAGACTTCATGGCAAACTCACTTCCCTCCATTTCCATCTTATCCCCACTACTACCAGATTTTAGCACTGCTTATATGTTATACCTGTCAAGATCTGATGACTGTATGTTATGTATTCATCTGAACAGAACCACTACACTTAGTTACAGGCTATCATCAACCAATTCATTCTCTTGCTAAAATCAAGTCATCCAATTACTCCTTGACTAATCAAGGCTGTTTTGGCTTTTTCTTTTTTCAAAAGGTACTCAACAGCATAAACAGTTCACTTACAAGAAATGGAAAGGGGCTAATCAGCAGAATTATTGTTTTGCTGCTACAATTTGCAGTATTTAAATTTAGTTGCTGATTGGACTGAAAGTTTTATGATATAGCATATGAAACTAGTTTAATACAACTGTGAAGCTGTGTAGCTGTATTGTCTTGCCTTGGCTATATTGGTCTACTTTGTGGGATAGACTGCTTTCTTTAAAATAAAGATATTTTAAAGAAATAAGTTTCAGTATACTTTCGCACATATATTGCTTCTATAAAGGCAACAAGCTATTAATTCCTGAGCATTATTTTTAAAGTTAACAACTCTGTGCATGCATGTATACTATGTTTGTTACATGTGTATAAAGCCCACAACTGCTTAGGTGTTTAAACTACATTTATTTTGGCTTCTAAGCAACAATAAACTAAAGGGACATTATTTGATTATTAGTTTAGAAAATAAGGATTATCTACAATATGTGTATGTTTTAAATAAATACATGCTACCTATCCCTTGTGTAATAAAACAGTGGATGTTACATTTCTAAAATAGAAGTATTTCAATTACATGAGTAATTCTGGGTGCACAAAAGCTGTGGAAAGATATTATCATTCATCAGCTTTGTTACTCTTTTATCTATAAGAATTTCTGAGAGAATATTTAACATAATGACTAAAGAATAAAATCTAAATACTAAACTGAAACTTTGAATTTTATTTACTCACTAAAAAATAAAAGATTTGTATGTCAAAACCTGGACTAAAAATTCTGAAGAGGGATACAATCAAACTGTTTAGTTCAGACTTACCTTGCTAAATGTGGAAAAACATTAACAAAAAGGGCACATTTTATTTTGCAGGAGGAAGACAGACTTTTACAGTAAGATGAACAGTCTGGCTTTTTATAAAACCTTAAAACATATCCAAATTCTTTATACACTAAAATAATGTTATGCAGTAACCATCAACAGGAAGTTATAGAGAGAGAAGAAAACAACACCCACACATAAAAGGGATTACAATCATCTCTGAATCTTTTCTATACATGCAGATATATTATACAAGTAATACTCTAAACATATCTTTTGCATGCTAAGGTCCAACCAGAAATGAAATTCTATACAGAACTGTAAATTTAAACTTCTATCATATGTCTCATAGGACCATTCAACATATACATAAACATTCAGAAAAATCTTAATTTCACAAATGCATTGACAAGGTATAAAATGCCAGTGCATTTCAAACCAATTCTGCTTAATATAAAAAAAAATGCTATCTTAATATTTTTAAAAGATTCAATCTGGTTATCTATGCCAAAATTCAAGGAAGAAAATGAAAACTAAAATACATTAATTAACAACAGAGAACTAATATTCATTAAAGCCGAACATTTCTCAGAGTACGCACACCTGCCAATATATTAAAAATAAGTAAAATCAACTACAAAAGTAATAAATCAAATGCTGTGGTAGACTTGACTTCTCGAGACAGCATTTTCAGCCGTCTTTTGTGGCTTTGTTTGGCGCCATAGTCCTTTAAGTTTTGTCTTCATAAAGCCCTAACTAGTTGTAATCATTTGCAGCCTAATTGTGGACATTTATCTGCTTTTCTTATGCATAGAACATAGCTATTAAAGCTGAATGGTGATGGTGTGAAGTATAGGTTAAATTGGGTGAAATTAAAGCAAATTACTCCGGGATGTGGAAATCTGAAAATAGAAACCACCAATGATTTGCAACCCTCTTGATGATCAGCTTCACAGAACCCTAAACGACAAGAAAACTTACATATTTTAAAGTTAACTAGGTTTTTTTAAATAATATGTATAAATGTATTTTTAACTACATGCACTTCATAGCAATGATGGAAAGATTACTTGTTCAACTCAGCTGCAATGTAAAAAAGATCTCAGGTTTCTATTTAAATTGGTCGGTTCGTTTCTTAAATAAGATTTCCTTCTATCATATAAATTTTTACCTATAAGAATTTATCCAACTATATCAAACACAAACTGTACATATTATATAAATCACTTTGCTAAGTTTTAACTCTGAATAAAAGTATTAATACTAGAGATAACATAGCACAGAACTACAATAATAAAAGCAAATTTTATATAGAAACATAAATGTATTATTTATAATCTTATTTATATATATGCCATATATAAATCCACATGTGTGACTAGCATTACAGGAAAAAATATACAGAGGCTTAGCAATAAAGGTAAACACTAAAATACAAGAATTTAATTTTCATTTATCTAAAATCTTACTGATCCACAATTTGGATAAAACAATAAAAACATATCCATCTGCACCCTGCATATTCTCTTAGGCAAGCAAGCAGAGTAGTATAAAAAAATTTACTAGATCACAACTTAGTCCAGCTTACTCTATAGCCAGAAAAGAATTCTAGTAACAAAAATGACACCCGGGAGCTTCCCTGGTAGCTCAGTGGTAAAGAATCCATCTGACAATGCAGCAGACACGAGTTGGATCCTTGTGCTGGGAAAATGCCCTAGAGAAGGAAATGACAACCCACTCCAGTATTCTTGCCTGGGAAGGTCCATGGATAGAGGAGCCTGGAGGGCTACAGTCCATGGGGTTGCAAAGTCGGACACAGCTTAGTGACTAAACAACAACAAAAATGCTATCCATCTTCTATTTTATTGACTGCTACATAGAAGGCAAGTGAAAGTCACTCAGTAGTGTCTGATTCTTTGTGACCCCATGGACTGTAACCTCCCAGGCTCCTCTGTCCATTAAATTCTCCAGGTCAGAATACTTGAGTGGGTAGTCATTCCCTTCTCCAGGGGATCTTCCCAACCCAGGGATCGAACCCAGGTCTCCCACACTGCAGGCGGATTCTTTACCATCTGAGCCACCAAGCACATTTCAATACCTGAGAAGTGAAATTACATGGCGTGGCTCACAACTTCAAAGCGCTTACAGTCTGGTTGAAGAAATAAGGTAAGCACATGAAACTAAGTCACGGCTGCATGAAGTGGTGCCTATCACACTAAGCAAGCTCCTGGCCTCAAAGATGAGAAGAAAGAGCGAAAGGGGGTTGGGAAAGGTAGGTCATCAAGGATATGATCTCAGGAGAATAAACTTAGCTAGGGATCAGCACAGACAAGGGTGAGATGCAGAAGAAATATTCAGATCACAAACTGCAAATCTGTCTGAAGATAATTTGGAACAGAAAGAAGAGCACTGAAAAAATACTAATGCTTGACAAAGAAGGGTCTTGAGTACTAGACAGAAAATGGAATTCCTAGCAAGGCACGACTATCTTACAAGAGACAGTGACATAATCAAATACAGTGATTCACAATCAGCAGTACATCTAATTTTTCATTGGCTATATCACAAGTAAAAAAGTGGTATGCCAGAGATGTGGTCCTCTGGAGTATTAACAACATCCCTAGACCCTTGGTGTTCCCCATTCCTTGCCTCATACTAGGCTATGAAGTACTGCCTTACTTAATAACTATATCCCTATGTACTCATTATCTTTGTCTTTCAGAATTAGCAGAGTACAAAATTTAACATTCACTGTAATATCAGGCACTAGTAGATTTATTCGTGTGTATTTTAAAACCATAGCAATTGTTGTTGTTCAGTTGCTAAGTTGTGTCTAACTCTATAGCACGCCAAGCTTCCCTGTCCTTCACTATATCCTGGAGTTTGCTCAAGCTCCTGTCCACTGAATCGGTGATGCCATCCAACCATCTCATCCTCTGCCACCCCTTCTTCTTTTGCCCTCAATCTTTCCCAGCATCACGGCCTTTTCCAAGAGTCGGCTCTTCGCATCAGATGACCAAAGTATGGGAGCTTCAACATCAGCGCTTCCAATGAATATTCAGGGTTGATTTCCTTTACGATTTGATTTCCTTTAGGTTGGATCTCCTTGCAGTCCAAGGGACTCTCAAGAGGCTTCTCCAACACCACAGTTCAAAGGCATCAATTCTTCAGCACTCAGTCTTCTTTATGGTCCAACTCTCACATCTGTACATGATTACTGGAAAAACCATAGCTGGACTGTACGGACCTTTCTCGGCAAAGTGATGTCTCTGCTTTTTAATACACTGTCTAGGTTTGTCATAACTTTTCTTCCAAGGAGCAAGTTTTAATTTCCTGGCTGCAGTCACCATCTGCAATGATTTTGGAGCCCAAGAAAATAATATCTGTCACTGCTTCCGGTTTATACTCTTCTTATTTGCCATGAAGTGATGGGACCGGATGCCATGATCTTAGTTTTTTGAATGTTGAGTTGTAAGCCAGCTTTTTCACTGTCCTCTTTTCACTCTCATAAAAAGGCTCTTTAGTTCCACTTCTCTTTCTGCCAATAGAATGGTATCATCTGCATATCGGAGGTGGTTGACATTTCTTCTGGCAATCGTGATTTCAGCTTGTGAGTCATCCAGCTTGGCATTTCACATGATCTACTCTGCTTTTAAGTTAAATAAACTGGGGTGATAACATACAGCCTTGTTGTACTCCTTTCCCAATTTTGATCCAGTCTGTTGTTCCATATAAGGTTCCAACTGTTGCTTCTTGACCTGCATACAGGTTTCTCAGGAGACAAGTAAGGTGGTCTGGTATTCCTATCTCTTGAAGAATTTTCCACAGTGTCGTGTGATCTACACAGTCAAAGGCTTTAAACTAGTCAATGAGGCAGAAGTAGGTGTTTCTCTGGGATTCCCTTGCTTTTTCTACAATCCAGTGGATGTTGGCAATTTGATCTCTGGTTCCTCTGCCCTTTCTAAATCCAGTTTGTACATCTGGAAAACTTGGTTCATGTACTGCTGAAGCCTAGCTCAAAGGATTTTGAGCATTACCTTGCCAGCATGTGAAATGATGGCAACTGTATGGCAGTTTAAACATTCTTTGGCATTGCCCTTGAGACTGAAATGAAAACTGACCTTTTCCAGTCCTGTGGCCACCACTGAGTTTTCCAAATTGCTGACCTATTGACTGCAGCACTTTCACAGCATCATCTTTTAGGGTTTGAAATAGCTCAGCTGGAATTCCTTCACCTCACTAGTTTTGTTCACAGTAATGCTTCCTAAGGCCCACTTGACTTCACACTCCAGGATATCTGGCTTTAGGTGAGTGATCACATCATCTTGGTTATCCAGGTCATTAAGACCTTTTTTGTACAGTTCTTCTGTGTATTCTTGCCACCTCTTCTTAATTTCTTCTGTATCGTTTAGGTCCTTACCTTTCCTGACCTTTATCGTGCCCATCCTTACATGAAATGTTCCCTTGGTATTTCTAATTATCTTGATGAGATCTTGAGTCTTTCCCATTGTATTGTTTCCTCTACTTCTTTGCACTGTTCATTTAATAAGGCCTTCATATCTCTCCTTGCTATCTTCTGGTATTCTACATTCAATTTGGTATCCTTCCTTATCAGTCCTGGGTGTTCATTGGTAGGACTGATGCTAAAGCGTAAACTCCAATACTTTGGCCACCTGATGCGAAGAGCTGACTCATTTGAAAAGACCCTGATGCTGGGAAAGATTGAGGGCAGGAGGAGAAGGAGACAAGAGAGGATGAGATGGTTGGATGGCATCACCGACTCAACAGACATAGGTTTGGGTGGTCTCTGGGAGTTGGTGATGGACAGGGAGCCCTGGCATGCTGTGGTTCATGGGGTCGCAAAGAGTCGGACACAACCGAGCAACTGAACTGAACTTTTCTCCCTTGCTTATTGTTTCCTTTTTCCTCAGCTATTTGTAAAGTCTCCTCAGACAAACACTTGGCCTCCTTGCATTTCTTTTTCTTTGGGATGGCTTCAGTCACTGCCTCCTGTACAATGTTACACACCTCTGTCCATAGTTCCTCAAGGACTCTGTCTACCAGATCTAATCCCTTGAATCTATTCATCACTTCCACTATATAATCATAACAGATTGATTTAGGTCATACCTGAATGGCCTAGTGGTTTTCCCTACTTTCTTCAATTTAAGCCTGAATTTCGCAATAAGGAGCTCATGATCTGAGCCTCAGTCAGCTCCCAGTCTTGTTTTTATAGAGCTTCTCCATCTTCAACTGCAAATAATATAATCAATCTGATTTCGGTGTTGACCATGTGGTGATGTCCATGTGTAGAGTCTTCTCTTGTGTTGCTGGAAAAGGGTATTTGCTATGACCAGTGTGTTCTCTTGGCAAAACTCTGTTAGCCTTTGCTCTGCTTCATTTTGTATTTCAAGGTCAAACTTGCCTACTAGTCCAGGTATCTTGACTTCCTACTTTTTGCATTCCAATCCCCTATGATGAAAAGGACATCCTTTTTTTTTTTGGTGTTAGTTCTAGAAGGTCTTTTAGATCTTCATAAAACTGCTCAACTTCAGTTTCTTCAACTTCAGGGGTTGGGCATAGACTATGATTACTGTGATGTTGAATGGTTTGCCTTAGAAATGAACCAAGATCATTCTGCTGTTTTTCAAACTGCACCCAAATACTTCATTTCAGACTTATTTGTTGACTGTGAGGGTTACTCCATTTCTTCTCAGGGATTCCTGGTCACAGGAGTAGGTACAATGTTCATCTGAATTAAATTTGCCCATTCCCATCCATTTTAGTTCACTGATTCCTAAAATGTTGATGTTCACCTCTTGCCATCTCCTGCTTGATCATGTCCAATTTACCTTGATTCATGGACCTAACATTCTAGGTTCCTATGCAATACTTTTCTTTACAGCATTGGACTTTACTTTCAGCACCAGACATATCCACAACTGAAAGTCATTTCTGCTTTGGCCCAGTTGCTTAATTCTTTCTGGAGCTATTAGTAAGTGTCCTCTGCTCTCCCCCAGTAGGCTACTGGACACTTTTCGACATGGGGCGCTCATCTTCCAATGTTGTATCTTTTTGCCTTATCATACTCTTCATGGGGTTCTCACAGCAAGAATACTGGAATAGTTATTTTGCCATTCCCTCATCCAGTAGACCACATTTTGTCGGAACTCTCCACTATGACCTGTATGTCTTGGGCTGTCCTGCATGGCATGGCTCATAGCTTCATGGAGTTACACAAGCCCCTGTGCCATGACAGGGCTATGACCCCAAGGATTGTAGCCTGCAAGACTCTGTCCATGGAATTCTCCAGGCAAGAATACTGGAGTGGTTAGTCATTCCCTTCTCCAGAGGATCTTCACGACCCAGGGATTGAACACTATATCCTGCATTACAGGCAGATTCTTTACTATCTGAGCCACCAGGGAAGCCCCCACAGCAATATGTACTGCTAAATAAATACTGCGAAGTTAATATAACTTAAGTTTAGAATTAAATAAAATGTACAATTATTTTCTGCTTTGTGAAAAAAATTGGCATTTTTTTCCCTTTCATGATATGGGACCAAAATTCTTGGACACAGTCACCATGGGAACAGTAGTTGAGAATCACTGTTATTGAAGGAAGAAACTGGAGGAAGGAAAGATTAGAACAGTGATTTTTTTCAAATCTCCTAGGATGCAGCTGATACCCAGCCTTCTCCCTGGATCTGATTCTGGATCACCAGTCTCACCTAGGATTCTGCATTTTAAACAAAATATGTCTGACACAAATGGTTGGTTATAGGGTCACACTGATCAGAAAGAGAGAGGCTCAGTAAGAATTCATTACAAAGATCAGTTATAACGCATAAGAGCCTGAACTAAGAAGTAGAAACAGAATAAGTAAATAAAGAACATCCAGAAAAGACCAACAGAAATAGTACTGATTATAGCAATAATATAAAATAAAATATTACCTCGAAACAAAAGTATGGGTGACTACTTAGAAAACTGATCAAAAATTTAAATCAAAAGATAAAATTTAATCTAAAAATGTGAAAAAAAGATTTTTACATTTGGAGAACAGAACCCCTTATTTAACCACAGACTGTTTGAAAATTAACAAAAACAAGTTTTAAAAACATGCCATTAAATAAAATCTGCACTAACAAATATGGAGCACTATGAGGAGGCTCAAATACCATTTCTGTTTTATGTTTGGTGACCTCACAAGGTAACTTGTCAGTTTCATTTTCATGAATAATAAACTTCACCACATATTTAATGAAGAGGAAACATTTTATTACAACTATAGTAATGAAATTTCATCAGAATTATACTGCTTTAACTCATAATAATGGGATGTTTTAAACCAGTATTATGAGGTATTACCCTGAAAAGAAAGATGATATGTGCCAGTCAAGAATCAAAGTATGAAAGTGAATTAGTTCCTAAAAAATTTTTAACTTAAAATTTAACAGGCATTTTCTCTCCTCTCCAATTAACAAAATTGCAAATAATAATGTTCCAAGTTTTAAAAAAAAAATGTTCAAGTTTGACATTGGAACATATAGATTTATTGTTAACTCCCCAAAATCTATGCCCCCTCTCTTCTAACCACCTCCCATTACTGCTTTGGAGTTTAGATGATTCTATCTACCCACAATGAATGGTCAAAGATTGGACATGTCCAAAGCAGGTCCAAGTGGAGTAAATCTCAAAGCATTTTATTGGAAGGGTGTGCCAGCGTCACTCTTTTTTCCTGACAGATGTGAACTAGAAACCAAGTGGCCAGTGAGATGGTGGAAGCCATCTTCAGACCACAAGAGTAATCAGCCTTAGGATAAAGTTGTTCAATTCAGAGAGCAAAGACAGAAAGAGATTAAGTCTCTAGGGTCAGGTTTGAATCAATGAATCAAACACTGCCTGAAACCATTTAATAGCAAAAGCTGACAGATAACCCTTATTTTTAAGCCATTTTGAGGTGGAATTCTATTGCAATTGGAAATACTGAAACTCAGAAATTGTTTCCTCTCATATGTAAAACAGTATAATAACAAGTGTCTAATACCTCATATTTTAAAATGGATGCATCCACTTGGTATGAAGTGTCATCAGGCCAATAGTTCTGGCTTCAGAAATTACGAGTTCTGCCATTAACTGGCCTAAGGTAACACAGTTAACAACCAATTTCTGACTCCTGTTTTCCTCATCTCTAAACAGAGATGTTATCTACTGAAAAAAAATCCAAAAAAAATTTTGTGTGGCAAAATCTTTGATGCACAGAACAAGTGTTTGTACTATCCCCCTTTCTGGATAGTCCACATCAAGGAAATTCTTGTTCCCTTTTATCTAACCAAAATCTATCCAGTTCAAGTTTTACTTCTTCCTTAAGCAGAAAATGACTCAGTAAATGATTTTAAGGCCTAATCAATTGTATGCAAGATTACCACCTATCAAAGAAATTGGATTAGCTTTGTCAAACTCATTAATTTCAGTAAAAATGCACCTTATAAAATACTCAGAATGCCTTTCATCTTTTCATTGTCTAGCAAATAATTTATAACTAAGGGCTTAAATGTTGCCTCCTATTACTTATCAGAAGATAATATCCAACAAGTTTTTTAATTACCTAATGAACACTTTACTGCTGACCTAGCTTTAAGAATTTCAATGCACATAATAAAAATAAGCCACTGTACTCACAAAAGTAGAACTTAAATTTCCCCCTTGCTGAAGAAGAAGATATAACAAAGCTGTTGAAAAGCAGTTCCCTAGGCAGAATGAAGACAGCCACCACTGTATCACTTTTACGTATGCACACACAAAAGACTAGAAAGCCCTGACAAGAACTCAACTGTGGGAGTGGTGGTACCAGTTCATATACCTTGGAAACATGATCTGAACATGAACTACTAACCAACCAACCAGAAGAATAGCTTACCTGAATGGGGCTCTGGTCCCCAAGAGGAAGGTTGTTTTTATTGCTACTATTACAGACTACAATACCAGTTCTTTTTTATTTTGGGAAGTAAATATCTGCAAAATTCTGTTCTGTACAGCTTGCTGCAAATTTCTGTTAGTAAACACCAACAGTAGTACATTTAAAATCAATGGGCACAAAGAAGTGGTTAAAACACATTTCTTGCACTATTGATACATCCACCAACTAACTCCAGTGTCTGGCCCAAATTTACCATTCTAAGAGATATTAATTTATACTTTCTTTAAGGGAAAAATATTTTAAGGTTCTCTTCTCTTTTCTACTATGAATATTTAGTTAAAAATTCACTTAATACGCCTCCTCTCATAACACTGTCATTATAATTGTTGCATAAGATAAACTCACATGAAAAGGTATCAATAATGATGTCTCAAAGAATCTTGAGTAAATTTTTTTTAAAAAGAGAAAGAACCCATGAGTCAATACAATGTTTAGCCTATCTCCCAAAAAAATATTCCCACAGTAAATATAAACCAGTTACAATTTAGTCACTAAAACACTGAACTGAATCTTTTCTATCTTCTTCAATTAACCCCAAAAAGACATATGAGAGATAATACTGCAGCACCAGAATCCTCAGAAATATAATACTTATCATGACCAATTCTTCACTCAAATGAACATTATTATATAATAATCAAAGCATAATAATACTATTTTATTACTAAGGATAAATACAGAACAATGATAAATTCAGAAAAGTATTTTGGCAAGAAGTTGAATTTTTAAACTATAAATCTCAAATACATTCTTCTTAAGGTTCAAAACTCACTGCCTTAAGATGTAGGCTATCACTTTAAGAAGTGCTGGTGTACAAATCTGAAAAGAAATGTATTCTACTTTTGGCATGCCATTGAGTTATTAAGTAGCTGAAAATTCCATCCAAAGGGTTTCCACTTTCAACAATGGCATACTAATATCCCCCTGGAAAACTACCATTCCCACTCAGGAGAAGCATCACTAAGCCATAAGAACAAGATACAGAAGAAAAAAAAAAAGCATCAACCTAAACACACTAAAGAGCAAAGACAGACTGGTTAAGAATACATGCATAAAGGAGGGGAGTTGTATGACATGAGTTCCCATTTTCAAGACATTCAGCCTGGGGCCAAGCATAAGCAGCACAGCACAGAAGCAGGTGAACTGTCTGGTGTGGGCAACCAGAAAGATAAAGCCAGGGAGACTACGGCAACGGAAGAATGCATCGGGACAGGCGATGGGACAGAGCAAGGGAAACCAGAGGGAACCCCCGAATCCTGCACACACGTTTTTGACCGACACCGGAGCTGCACTGGCAAGGCACACTTGAAGCAGACTGCTTAAAAACAAAATATCTGAAGTGACAGGGAAGCGTTTGTAGTTCAAGTTCAACTGCCTACTAACACAAAGGAAATGACACACAGCAGAGAAAAACAATGAAATCCAAAGTCACAACATAACATTCACAATGTTCAAGATATAATCTAAAATTACCTAAGGAAAACCAAACACATTGTTAAAAGAAAGCAACTAAAAAACTGAACTTGAGATGATCCAGATATTGGAAGTAGCTAAGAAAAATTTTAAGTTCCTTTTAAAATTATCTTCAATTAAAAAAAAAAAATATGCAAACGATGAGCAAAAGGTCAGGCATTCCCAGCAAAGAAATAAAAATGATCTTTTAAAAAATCAGAACCAGACTTCCCTGACGGCACAGTGGGTAAGAATCGGCCGGCCAGTGCAGGGGAAATGGGTTTGACCCCTAGTCCAGAAGATTCCACACCCACAGAATCTTCTAAGACCATGCACCACAACTACCGATCCTGCACTCTAGAGCCCAAGAGCAGCAACCTCCGAGCCTGCACGGTGCAACTACTGCAGCCTGCGCCCTCTAGGGTCCACAAGTCACAACTACTACTGAGCATGTGTGCCGTAACTACTGAATCCGGTATGCCTTAGAGCCTGCATGCCGCAACTAATAAGCCCATACATCTAGAGCCCGTGCTCTGCAACGAGAGAAACCATGGCAATGGGAAGCGTGTACACTGCAACAAAGACCAACCCTCATCCACCACAACTAGAGAAAACCCATGCAAAGCAATGAAGATCTAGTACAGTCATAAATAATTTTTTAAAAAAGCAGAATTGATAAACATAATACTTAAAATAAAAAACCCTGCATGGACATAACAACCAAACTGAGATGACTGAGGAAACAGTAAGTTAACTTTTAGATTGTGAAGTGAAGTGCAAGTTGCTCAGTCGTGTCCAACTCTTTGTGACCCCAAGGACTGTAGCCTGCCAGGCTCCTCTGTCCATAGAATTCTCCAGGCCAGAATACTGGAGTGGGTAGCTGTTTCCTTCTCCAGGGGAGCTTCCCAACCCAGGGATCAAACCCAGGTCTCCTGCACTGCAGGCGGATTTTTTACCATCTGAGTCACCAGGGAAGCCCAAGAATACTGGAGACAGTAGCCTATCCTTCTCCAGTGGATCTTTCTGACCCAGAAATCGAACTGAGGTCTCCAGCATGGTAGGTTGATTCTTTACCAGCTGAGCTACCAGGGAGGTTCAATACAAACCATCCAGTCTGATAACATAGAAAAAAAAAGATTAAGCAAAAATGAACAGAGCTTCAGGGACACATTAGGTTATTTAAAAATGGTACAGCATATATGTAATTAAGAGTCCTAGGAGGAGAGGGAAAAGTGGGACAGAAAAGATATTTGAACAATTAATAAGTAAAAATGTATCTAAATTTGTTGGAAGACAGAAATTTACAGATTGAAGAAGCTCAATGACTAACAGTAAGAATAAACTCAAAGAAGTCCATGGACAGACACACTCAATGGCAGACACAATAGCAGGGGTATGATACAAATGTCAAAAGTAAAGGGCAAATCTTGAAAGTAGAAAAAGAAAATGTTCAATACCAAGGGATTTCCCTGGTAGTCCAGTGGCTAAGACTCCACGTTCCCAATACAGGGGGCTTAGGTTCAAACCATAGCCAGAGAACTAAATACCACATGTTACAACTAGGATGCCACATGCTGCAATGAAAATTGAAGATCTGAGTGCTGCAAATGAAGACCTGGCCTAGACAAATAAATAATCAGAATTTTTTAAAAAGGAACATAGAATATTTTCTTAAAAATTAAAAAAAAAAAAGCCAAAATACCTATCAACTAAGAATTTTATACCCAGCAATAATATTTGTAAAGAATGAAGGCCAAATAGACATTTTCAGATGAAAGAAAGCCAAGAGAATACATTGGCAATGGCCCTACACTTAAATATTTGAAAAATGTCTTCAAGATAAAGGGAAATGATAAAAGATAGAACCTCAGGTTCTCAAAAAATAAAATAAAATAAAGAGCACTGAAATGGCAAATATTTGAGTAAATGCAAAAGACTAATTTTTGCTGTCACATTTTTCCTCTTCATCTATTTATAATAAAGTGTTAGTCGTGTCTGACTCTACATGACCCCATGGACTGTAGCCCACCAGGCTTTTCTGTCCTTGGGATTTCCCAGGCAAGAATACTGGAGACGGTTGCCATTCCCTTCTCCACAGGATCTTTCTGACCCAGGGATTGAACCTGCGTCTCCTGCATTGCAGGCAGATTCTTTACAGTCTGAGCACCAGGGAAGCCCTAATGTGTACACACACACACACACACACACACACACACACACACACACACACACACACACACACACACACACATTTTTTTTATGTATAATAAAAACATATGTCTAAAGCAAAAGTTATTTGGGGGATGTAGTAATACTAAAGGTCACTAAAATGTACACTCTTAAATGACTAATTTTGTGTTACATGAACTTTATCTCATTTTTAAAAATTGCTGCATTTATATATGCATAATATTACAAACAGTAACTATGGCACAAAGGACTGGAAAGGGATATGGGCTGACGTACTCGCAAGGTTTTTATATTTTACATGAAATGATTCAACATAAACTACGCAAACTGTAAGAAAGACACCTTTACATCATCTGTGAAAAGTTAAAAATGTGTATTATAATCGCCAAAGCAACCACTAGAGAAAAAGGTAGAGAAGTATAGTTAAAAACCAAGATGAATATTAAAGCGAATCTCTAAAAAAACTTCAAATAATAAAATAATACATAGAGAAATAGAAGAACAAAACACAGACGTGACAAACAGAACACACAAAAATACATGCAAATCTAAACTTATCGTTAATACATTAAACAATGTATTTTAAGTTGCTGATTATCAAAGTTAATAAAACAGGACATAACTATATGCTCTATACAAGAGATGCACTGTAAATTTTTTACACCCCTCTCTTGAGTGATAGAATCAGACCAAAAAAATGATACATATAAAATATGAAAAATGCCGATCTACTTCACGTAAGTGATATTTATTGAACATTACACCTAATAAAAACAAAGTATACATTCAAGAATAGTTCTTTTGGCCCACACTACACACTGAGTCAAAAAATAAGTCTCGATAAACTTAAAAAAAACTATAAGTCACACAGAATATGATCCTTGACCACGAAGAAATTAAATTAGACATCAGTAACAATAGGAACAGGTAAACCCTATAAATTCATAAATATACATACTTCCCAAGAATTAAGAAGAGATTACAAGAGAAATAAGAAAATATTTTAAAATGATAAGAAATAAACAACTTATCAAAACATGTGGAATGCAGTAAAAGCAGTACTTAGAAGAAAATTTGCAACTTTAAATGATTTTACATTAGGAAAGAAGTTCTAAAATCAATGATCTAAATTCTCACTTTAAGAAACTACAGAGAGAAAGCAGATTTAAACTAAATAGGTAGAAAGAAGCAAATCTGACAGTCTAGACACCAGTGTAGATATGACCGTCTAGCATCAAGATGCTAAAAACATACAAATTACCAAAACAGAACAAAGGAAAAAAATATATATAAATAGCCCTACATCCATTAAAGAAACTAAATTTGCAAATAAAATTCTTCCCACAAAGAAAAGTCCAGCCCCAAACGGTTTTACTATTATTAAATTCTATCAAACATTAAGGGTAGAAATAACACTAATTATCCACAAACTTTCAGAAAATCAAGGAAGAAATACTTTCCAACTCAATTTATAAGGCCTCATATCCAAATCAGACAAAGATCTGAAGAAAAAAGAAAAAGAAAAACACAGAACTGATCATCCCTCATTAACACAGATGCAAAAACCCTTTTAAAAAATCTTAGCAAATCAAATCAAACATAATGTAAAAAGGATTATTCATCATGAAAAAGTGAGATTATTGTGGGAATATGAGCAGCTTATTACCCAAAAATCAGTCCCATGTAAGTCATCACATTAATACAATAAAAAAGAAACTCTATGATCATTTTACTAGCTAAAAGAAATGCAGTTGATAAAATCCAATACTCATTTAGGATAAAAGTCCTCAGTCAACTAGGAATAGAAGAGAACTTCCTCAAACTTATTAAGGGCATATACAAATATCCTACAATATAATTTACAATAGCAAAAAAAAACACTTCAGGATAAATAACAAAATATGTACAAAATATATACTATAAACTACAAAATACTTTGACGGAAGACTTACATAAATTAAGAGATTTACCATGTTCACAGATTGGCAGTCTTCATTCAGTTTCAATACAAAGTCAAAAATCAATAAAAACCCAGCAGCCTTTCTTTTTTTTTTTAATTTGCAGAAATTAATGCTGATTCTAAAATTTATAGAGAAGCTAGAAAAACCAAAACAATCTTGAAAAAGAACAAAATTGGAAGATCTATACTATCTGATTTTAAAACTTACTAAAGCTACAGTAATCAAGACAGTGTGGTACTGGCAGAAGAATAAAAAAACAGACCAATGGAACAGAACAGAGTCCAGAAACAGACCCTACATTTGATCCAAAAATGTAGGGTCAACTGATTTCTAACAAGGTGTCAAATTAATTCACTGAGAGAAAATATTAGATGATTCTGGAATGACTAGCTATCTGTATGGGAAAAAAAATTACTTTAATCCTTTAGCTCATGCAAAATTAAAACTGATAAAGCTAAATGTTAAGTACTAACACTGCGAAACTTCAATTACAAGAAAACCTCTGTGACACCGAGTTGGGTGTGGATTTCTTAAACAGGGCTCAGAAAGCACTGAAACACTGGAGGGAAAAATCATAAAATGAACTTCATCATAAAAAATTTTGCTCTTTGGGGTTTTTTTTTTTTTAAACAAATATTTATTTGAATGTGCTGGCTCTCAGCTGCAGCATATAAGATATAGTTCCCAGACCAGGGATTGAACCCTGGTTCCCTGAACTGGAAGCCTACAGTCTTAGCCCCTGAACTACCAGGGAAGTCTCAAACTTTTGCTCTTTGAAATACAAAATCAAGAAAACAAAAAAGCAAGCCACAGTCTGAGAGAAAATTTCACACAACATATATATGAAAAAGAACTTATAGCCAGAATATATAAATAACTCTTTCAGCTGCAAATAATACAAACACTTCAAGTTTAATGTAGGCAAAAGGTCTGAAACAGATACTTCATCCAAGAGATACAGATGAGCATGAAAAGACGCTTATCAGTAACCATCTGGGAAACAGAATTTAAAGCCACAATGAGAAACCCTTTAGAATGACTAGGCTTAAATGACTGACAATATGAAGTTTGAAGATAATCAGAAGTATCTGGAACTCACATATTGCTGGTGAGAAATCAAAACTACAGCCGCTTGGTTTTTTTGTTTGTTTGGCTGTACCTCACAGCTTGCAGGATTTCAGATCCCACACCAGAGACTGAAAGCACAGCAGTGAAAGCACACAGTCCTTACCACTGGACTGCCAGGGAATCCCCAACAGTCACTTTGGAAAACAGTATACGGTAGTGTTTTACTAAGCTAAACATATACTTCCCATATGCTTCAGCAATCCCACTTCTAGGTATTTATCCAAAAGAAACAAACATATGTTCAAACAAAGACTTGAATATATTCATAATAGTAAAACTAGAAACTTGACACTCAAATAGCCATCAACTAATGAATGGACAAGCAAAGTGTGATATATCCATACTATTATTACTATGGCAAGAGTGTTAGTCGCTCAGTCGTGTCCAACTCTTTGCGACCCCATGGACTGTAGCCCACCAGGCTCCTCTGTCCACGGAATTCTCCAGGCAAGAATACTGGAGTGGGTGGCCATTTCCTTCTCCAAATAAGAAAGAACAAAATATTAATATATATAATATGGATAAATCTCAAAAACATTATCCTTGTTTAAAAAAGTAACACAAACATATCAGATGATACTACATGAAATTCTAAAAATGATAAAACTATAATGGTAGAAAGCAGATTAGTAGTTGTTAGAGCAAAAGAGCTGGAGGAACTGCAAAAAAATGTGAGGAAACATTTTAGGATGAAAATGTATTTTCCAATTGTGATGACTGGAACGTAACTGTATACAATAAACAAAATTCATCAAATTGTACAGTAAGAATGGGTGATTTTATTATATGTAAAATATACCTCAATAATGTTTGGGGGAGCTTATCTAGAGAAACGAGACATTAAATTATTTTTTATAAGATTTCATACTTGATTATAAAAGGTCAACATTATAAGCACTTAGGAAACTAAGACTGAATTTCATCTATTTTGAAATCTTAATATAGGAGAAAAGCAGATTACAATGATTTGCTGTCAAAGAAGCAAGAATTCACTTGCTTGAATTTCAAAAATTATTCTGGTCTCAGGTATATAGAAAAAAAAGTGAAAGGTGAGAGGGACTTCCCTGGTGTTCCAGTGGTTAGAAATCCGCCTTCTAATGCAGGGGATGCAAGGTCGATTCCTGGTCTGGGAGCTAAGATCCCACAAGCCATCTGGCAACTAAGACTGAAGACCACAACTACTGAGCCCACACACTCTGGAACCGGTACACTTCAACTAAGACCCAAGACAGCCAAATAAATAAATAATAAATAATTCTTTTAAAAGTGAAAGGTGAAAAAAAAAATTTTTAGTAAAAATAGAAGAAAAAATTGTAAACAATATCAATTTAAAATATACTTCACAAATAATGAATAATAAAAGAATGGGGGGGAACAATTTGCTATAGAGGGATTAATTGCATTCTACTCCTAATAATTTAGGGGCTCTCCTAGATTCATTTTCTATGATTTGGGGGCTTTTTTAAAGTCCTTCTCCTGTGACCATATGGCTATGCAAAGAGGTTCTTAACATAGCACTTAGGATATTAAAAGCCGAACATTTCACCATGGCCCCGGACCCAGAGAAATAAAGAGCACTTTATCATGAAAGGTGGGGGTTAAGGTGGATTAAAACAGAACAAAGTATGTTTATGCAAAAACTTTATTTTAAAAAGGAACTATTTTCTTTTAGATATCAAACTCATCAAGGCAAAATTTTGTTTCAAAAAATTTCCCCAATGAAGCAGTTCCTTTCTGTGCTATTTAGTTCACCGTATTTTTACAAGCTCCAGGCTGAGCAAACTATGACTGAGAGAAGCCATCTTATGCACATTGCTGTTGTCCCACATCATTCAGAACAAACCTTTTTAGATCGTTAACTACCACAGGAGTGCTGATTACACAGGCACCAGCAATTTCCTAACCAATGACCACCTGAACAATGATGTGTTCAGCTTCTCAGACCCTGCAGCCTTTCAAAGGTGAATCATTTCAGTTTGGAACTAGATCTCCATAGCAACTTCCCTTTGAGGGTTTTAGAATCACCATCCAGTAATTCTATGATCATCAAGCTCAACCATTCCCAATGGTTCTTTTCACAGCAGATGGAAAAGGAAGCCTTGAAATTTTACAGTCTATTTCAAGCAATTCATCTGGCAGCCTATTAGAATTCAAAATATTTCGACCTTCAATCACAAAGCATGTTATCTGAAGCTGTGGTGATCTCAAGTCAAGACAAGCAGACGTTTTAGTCTAATCATCCATGATGAGAAGAGACTGACAAAAACTCTTAATTCAACCACCATCAAAATGCTTATTTTAACTGCATGAAAGTCTTTCAACAGGCAATGAAAACACACCATGTACCATTTTATCACAACCTTCTGTTCAAGGAAAATATGAATTCTGAATATTGACATGGATCTCTGTGCTTCTTAGACTGCTTGGAACAAATATGTTTCTTAAAAGTCAGCATAAATCCAATTTAAGAGCACCATTATTCTCCACTTGAAAAAGCCAGAAACCATAAGCAAATGGCAATGGACTTTTAATAAAGTCATCCAGTTTAATAAAATCAAGTACATCTGGATAATTTAAAATTTTTTCAGGCAAACCCTAACATGCTTAATCAGAAAATATCAATTCCTCAGGAAATTAATACCAACTAAGAGAAAAAGACAGATCTTAAAAAATATCTTGATTTACAAAAAGTTTTTGACTTATCCCAATTCAACCAATTCTCTAACAGGTTCAAAATATACTAACCCTCCTTCTTTAAAAGTAAAATGTTATACATTTCAAAATGCAATAAATTCAGTTAAGTTTTTATCCAAGCCTCTTTATACATGAAATATCAACTATAGGTAACCATTTCATTCGATAATTTTCAAATTTTATTATACATGTAAACCTAATATTGATATTTTTCAGTATTCTTAGAGATATTTAGTGGCATTTCAGAAGTCTATGAAAAAAAATTTTAATGCCTATTTTCTAGTTACTGACCAAATCAAAACACAGTTCCCTATGAAGAACTAAACTAACTTTAAGGATAAACTAAACTCCGGTGTAAAAAAAAACTCTAATCTACAAATCACTAAATCAATTCAAAGCAGATTTTTTTAAAAATATTGGAACATAAATATTAACTACTTCTGGTACAACCTAAAATGTAAAATAGAACATGAAAATATACATGGTTTTCCAGATGACCACTATTGAACTAACAAGCCAATTTCAATTTAGGAATTCACCTCCACAAGCGAAACACAAACACCAGTTCCAAAGCCTCAGTGCTTTGGAAAAAGATCCAAATTTGATTATTTAAATTTAGGAAGCAAGAAAAAATTTTATAGACTTTACTTTCTTCAGACAAACAAACACAGGCATACACATACTTCATATGATCAAACTTTTATTACTTTCTGCATAAAGTGTGCCAGTTAATTTAGTTTCCCAAAACTTGTACAAGCTAAACTCCTGACTTCTGAAAACAGGCATAAATTTTTCAAGGAAAAGCAAGCAGCTTAACAGTTACTTTAAATAACAGCAATATTAAACTCTCCTTCTAAGGAATATACCTTCTTATCTTCAAAATTTTCACTTCTACCAGAAGATGTAGAAGTGTAAGGAAGATGTTAGAATATTATGCCTTATTATTTTGCTTTTTAATATTTTTTTTCTTGATGTGAACCATTTTTAAATTCTTTATTGACTGTGTTACAATACTGTTTCTGTTGTTTATGTTCTGGTTTTTTGGCTGTGAGACATGTGGGATCTTAGTTCCCCAACCAAGGGTCAAATCTACACCCCCTGCAAAGGAAGTTGAAGTCCTAACGACTGGATCACCAAGGAAGTGCCTACTTGGTGCTTTATTTTGGTTCCGTTTAGTTTAGGATCTGAGGTATATGACAAATTTAGACCAAAGATAATGCTTAAATTATAAGGAGCAAAAGATTATATGTATATGTTCATGCATTTTCTATTTTTAACTCTTAGTAGTTTATTTTACTCATAGCAGAGGTGGAGGGTAAAATACAACCAAGAGGCTCATTAAAAAGTTACTAGTAAAAAAAAAAAAAAAAAAAAAAAAAAAAGTTAGTAGTAAAATTCTAACACCGCAAACCCTCAAAGTGCAATTTAATGGCGACAGTATGACAATAACATGATAAATTGTAAACTATTGGTATAATACATCAAAAACACTATCAATATTCTTATCAAACACCTCCATTTTAACAACAAAATACTAGGAACACATAGGCAAAATCAAACTACTTGACTTTCAGTCCATAATCAGCAATCTACTCATATAATCAGAGTACAAATTTGGTGTGTGTGTGTATTCTTTCGTGCTGTATTTCTTCAGCATTCTTGCTATAATCAATATAGCAAAAGTGTAGTTACCACAGTACTTGACCTCTGACTAGGGCAGCAATCTAAAGGAAAATACCTCTAGCAAATGTGTTACTCCTCAGATAAGACAGCAGGACGCAGTATAATGGCTAACTTCTTTCCTAAAGACACTGATACTGCTCCAATGATATTCTAAGTCTCCAATACTCTGTGAACACACAACTTCGGGAGCACTTTTTTTCTATTAGACTATCTAGCCCTGACAGAATATTAAAGTATGAAACTGTAACATACATTGGGATTTTGGCAATCTGGGAAAAGATACAAATCTAAAAAAGTAAAAGCATTTAAGGGGTGTTCATAATAAATGCTAAAGACTTAAACAAATACTAACAGTACATTCTGGTTAAGGAGGCAGCTTACTAACAAGTAACAAAGCCCTTACAATGTGTATACTCTTTGGTGCAGTAATTTCTACTTTTAGCAATTTACCCCAAGGAAAAAAACTCAGGCCAAGTGGACAGTGGTGTATATAAGGTATGTACAAGGACATGTGTAGTCCTGCTTACCCATGCAGCCAAAAATATCACGTGCATCCATGTGCATGCTGTCATGAAACTTACGTACTAAGGAGAAATATAATAAACAAGTAAATGGATAACTGGCTAGAGTTTAATCAGAGAGAATGATGAGAAGAGAGCATTTAGCAACATGGAGGTCACTGGTGACCTAGACAAGAGCTCTTTAAATGCTCTTTTGGGGGCAAAAGCTCATTGTAGTAGGTTTTTTAAAAAAACTGAATGGAATGCAAAGAAGAGTAAAAACAACCTCTTTTCAGGTTCATTGTGAAAGAGAACAGAGAGGAGCAGCTGGAGGAGGTCATTACACCATGTTTGCATGGTCATGGGAACAAATCAATAGAGAGGAAAACAATACAGGAAAGAGAAGGCACGGGCAGCAGAATCACAATCATATATGAGTGAGAGTGAAGCAGAGTTCAGGTACAATTTGGCCATGGCAGGGACAATTCACCTGTTATACTAAAAGTTTGAAAAGCGGAGTATAAGGTGGATGTAGAATAACAGAACTCAAAAACACCAGGCCCGACTCTGCCTCTAAGCCCTTTCATTTCCTACTGTGCCCTGAATATTTACTTAATTTCATCCCTTACCTCCTTCAGTTCTTTACTCAAATGCCAACATCTCAGTGACACCTTCCTCTGCGGTGTTTAAAATTGCAAACACCCCCACCCCCACCTAAACACTTCCTAACTTCCTTCCATACTTTATTTCCCTTAGCATTTATTACTATCAAATATACAATATAACTTCACTTTTTAAATATTTCATTTACTATCTATAACAAATCTCTGAAGATACCATTAAAGAAAACTCTGACCTCTCTTTTTAATAAAATGGGACACCACTTCAACAACAAAAAAGGTCAGTCTTCGCTAGCTTGACTACTATACGTGCATATAATACATTCTCAGAAAAACTACACATTTACTTCTTCGTCATCATCGTCAGCTCTGGGGGGAGAAATCGGTTGAGTAAGCCACTGGCATCAGAATGAACTCGCCAGGGGCAGTCAGACCAGGGCTAATCCAACCATCAGCAGTGCAGCAACGAGCCGGGACGGAGAGCAGGAGAGCTCCTGTCTCTGTGGGTTTCTCCAGGGCAGGGAAAACAGGGCAGCACGCAGTCTGTGTTGGGTAAAAGAGAATCCTAACTTGAAAATCTGATTACATCACATAGCGCTAATAATGTTTATCTTTTCAAACTCTCTGTTAACTATACCAAATAGCTATCATATCCCTCTATCTAATGATAACTAGCTTGTTCTCACTGATGGAGAGACAAGAGAACTGGTGGCCCTGTGATATATAAGAGGAAAAAAAAGGGGAAGGAGCGAACGGGAGAAACAGTTTTGACTGGGTATTACCACTTATAAACTGAATGATGTTAGGGAAGTCAAAGTCTAGTCTTAGTTTCTTTGTGGTAAGATGCACTTTTCTCAAGATTGTTGTAAAGATTAAATATGATGCATATAAAAAACCCAGCACAGTACTGGCCCCAAATGTAACTCAATAAATGGTACTCAGTTAAATATTCTTCCCATTAAAGTACCAGAAAGGTTCACATCTCCAGAGACAGGGATGTTAACTCTGATTTCCAGATCAAGATGACAAACAGAAAAAAATGAGGCATCTGGGAGGGATACAAGTATATTCTCTGATCCCACTTACTCTTCTCTTGTTCCCAACTAGTAGGCTAAATTCTGTGCAATTAAAGAAGGAGATCCCAGCCTGGTTCCATGCTGACTAGTCAGCTGCCCATAGAATCAAAGCAGAAAATTTCAAGTATCTAAAGTTAGTCTGGTGGACATCAACTTTGATATCTAGCAGATTAAATTTAGCCTTCAAACATGGGTATTTTCCCCTTTCCCTTTCATTGGGGGCTACATTTGGTTTGCTTCCAAAGAAAAACGAAAATGTGAAAAGGAAAAAATAGAACTCTACAGCTAAAAAAGCATGGCAAACACCACCTTCATCAAGCGATAATGGTTCACACATCCCTGATGTCATGCAGATACCATGTATTCCTGGGTACAATGTGAACGGCACTTCATCTCTGTGGTATTCTTTCCAAAAACCCATAACCCTAGTCTAATCGTGAGAAAAACATCAGGATAAACACAATTTGAGGGTACTACAAAACACTTCAGCCGTGAAAACTGTCAAGGAAAAGTAGGAAAGAGTAACAAACCATCAGAGGAGGCCAGAGAAGACTAAGGAAACATCACACAAATAAAATGTGGTCTCCTGAAGTGAACTGTAGAACAGAAAAACAGCATCAATAAATAAAATGGTGCAATCCAAATAAAATCCAGAGTTTAATTAATAGCAATGTACCAATGTTGGTTTAATAAAGGTACCATGTTTTACGTACTTAGTTTTGACAAATGTGCCACTGTAAAATACAGAGGTATTGAAACAAAGATCACATCAGAGGAAACTGAAACTGGTATATACATGAGAACTCCCAGGGTCATCTCTGAAACTTTCCTGTGAATCTGTAATTATTCCAAATAAAAAGCTTACTTAAAAGTGGGCATTGAGGGCATGGAAAGATATTCGGGATATTCTAAATGAGAAAATTAAGTTTCGGTAAAATAAGCATAATATGATCTTACATTCTTTGAAAATGGATTTTTTTTATTATAAAAGTAGTGTGTTCACATCTTTAGAATACTCAGGTATATTAGCGAAAGTAAAACTAGAACACAAAAGACAACCAAAAATCAGGTGAATTAACAAGCAAAAAGTTTTCTCTTTAATTTCAATCTTGAAACAAATGATCCAACTTAGTGAGGCAGCTCTGGTCCTTGCAGTCAACTATCCTCTAAGGCACCGCTACCATCTGCATGATCTAAGCACTTCCAGTTAAATCGGCATAAAAGGAGAAAGGGCTTCCCAGGTGGCTCAGACAGTAAAGAATCTTGTCTGCAATGCAGGAGATTTGGGTTCGATCCCTGGGTGGGGAAGATTCCCCTGGAGGAGGACATGGCAACCCACTCCAGTATTCTTGCCTGGAGAGTCCCATGAACAGAGGAGCCTGGCAAGCTACAGTCCAATGGGTCCCAAAGAGTCGGATATGACTGAAGCAACTTAGTAAGCACACAAAAGGAGAAAAGCCACTGCTAGGGGAGACAGGGGCAATGCCTTAAAATCTAGGACAAGCGTCACTTCTTTTCACAATCCATTGCTGAAAATGTAGGTACATGTCCATTCTCACTGTAGGTTTGGAAATCTAGTAAAGATGAATGGACATGTGCAAGGAAGGAAAACATATCCACCTCTGTGGACAGCTAGTAATTGCCAGAAAATGTAGGCAAAAAGTAAAAATCATCTCACAATCTCCAAGTAACAACTGTTAACATTTGAATATGAGACTTTTTTCTCTAGGGCTTAAACAAAACCAAACACCTACTTTTTTACTTCATGTGTCACAGGGACCTGTCCATTTTAATATAAACTGTTTGGTATTCCACGGAATTAATGCACTATTATCTAATTTCACTTAATCTATATTTTATCCATTTTTATGACTTTCCTACAGTACCTAACAAAGAATCAGATGACCAGGCTGATTTTTTAAAAATATTCTTAACATACAGACAACAATAGAAAACATAACGAAAAAGAAGACCACATTTACAATACCAAATTCAACAAAAAAAGATAAAATATCTAGAAATTAATTTTACAAGAAATGTGCAAAACCAACACAAGGAGGAACTTTCCAAACACTTCAAAAGTAGACCTGAACAAGCAAAAGAACACATCATGTTTCTGAATGAAAAGATTAAAAATTCTTTTTAAACTAACTTATAAATTTGTTATAATAATAATGCCAGTAAGATTTCTTTTTCTGTGATGAAGAAAGTTGATTATTAAGTTTATACAGGAAAAAAAATAGCGAGACTAGCCAGGAACACTATGAAAATGAGGGGAATAGCCCTACTACAATATATACTGTCTTAATGATTTTAAAAGTGTCACATTAGCAAATTAATAAACTAACACGCTGGTGAAACACTGTAAGATTTGAAACAGACCCAAGAATTTATAGGAGGGCCTTCCCTGGTGGCCCAGAGGCTAAGACTCCTGCTCCCAGTGCAAGGAGGCCTGGGTTCCATCCCTGGTCAGGGAACTAGATCCCATATGCTGCAAGTGAAGATTCCACACGCCACAACTAAGACCCAGCACAGCCGAATAAATAAACAAAAGGATTTCTAGGAATCTAGCATATGACAGAGGTGGCATCTCAAGTTAGCAAAGGATAGATTTTAATATTATTTAACAATCAAAGAGCTATTATCAAAATATACATATATATACACACAGTAGAATGAATGTGTTACAGTGTACACAAAGATAAAACTCTAAATAGATTAGAGATTGACAAGTAAAAAATGAAACCATAAACATACTTAAAGAAAATATAGATGAATTATTTTATAACCCTGAGTTGGGGAAGGCCTCTTTGATAGTAATTTAGAATTTTATATAGCAAAACAGACCATAAATAAAGACAAAGACAAATGACCAATTAAAAAATATTTGTAACGCATAGATCTAATATTCCCCACATATAAAGAATTCTGTTATTACAGGGGAAAAAAAATAAAACACCCAACAGAAAAACAGGCAAGCAACATAAATAGGCAATCTGAAGAAAAACACAAATAGCTATTAAACATTTGAAGAGTTGCTCAACTTCATTTATAATTGAAAAAGCAAATTAAAACTAACCCACAGGTTCAATCCCTGGGTCAGGAAGATCCCCTGGAGAAGAGAATGGCAACACACTCCATCTTCTTGCCTGCAGAATCCCATGGACAGAGGAGCCCGAAGGGGTACACAGTCCCTAAGGTTGCAAAGAGTCGGACACGACTGAGTTGCTGGAAGTGGTACAAAAACTGCACACTCCTAGGAAGGAAATCTGCATTATCTGCCATAATTACCAACGCATTTTCCCTCTAACCCAACAACTCCATTTCTGTGAATCTCTCATAAACTTTCACATATATGAAATAACACATGTACTAGATTATTCACTGAGGCATTATAACATAATCAGAGTAAAAAACTGGAAATAAACCAAGCATCCAGCACTACCAAACTTGTTGAATAAATGATCACGTTAGTCACACAAGGAAACAATGTGTCTGTGAAGAAAAATGAAAACAATCTCTGTGCAATGATATGGAGAGCTGTCCAGGACATTTTAAATGTCAAAAGCAAAGTATATCACAGTTTATATGGTTGCTATTCTGTTTAGGAAATGGAAAGAAGAAATACTTAACTGTGTTAGCTTGTATTTGTATAAAAAAACTATAGAAGAATAAGCAAGAAAATAGTAATAAAAAATACTAGAGTGGGGGGGCATGGTAGATAGAGACAAGGGAAAACTTTTCAGTGTGTATCTTTAGAAATCATTTTCCTTTTGAGTCACAGAAGTTAGTCAGGATCTTTCTTACTGTAAGGTAGTAGTAACAACTCTCCAGCTCTCTACAACCCAGGGCAGAAACTGAAAGTTCTGATAACTTTTTTTATGCCCTCTTTTGGAATAAAAGTATTTCCTGATGACTATTCTCTGCTTCCAAGATTTAAAAATCCCAGTGTCTAAAATAACATGTGCCCAATTCTTATTCAAACCCCCTGTTCTAAATACATTCATTTTTCTCTTGTTAAAAGACTAACTACTTTAGATTGCAACCTTTAGTAAAATTAAATACGATCGTAAGAATTTGTCTTCTGTGGCTTGTTGATTATAAGAATAAAACAAACATACGTATGCCACAATTCTCTGTATGTCATGATCATCATCTGGTATTCTACAATGTGTCTGGTTAGAAGCTTTTACTTCATGTGAAGCAATGAGTGTGCACATACACTTTCCCTCCTTCGCCCAGCCTTCCTCTCCCTCTCCACCACCCTCAGCTCTCTCTGGTGGCAATTTTAAAACTACAGGAACACTCCAGCTCAGAAGGGATCCAAACACAGGCTTCTGTTTTAGTTAAATATCCTATCTGAATCCTGCTGTGCTTCAGGTTCCATCTGGATTTCTGTCCTGTTGTAACATCAGTATTTGCAAGAAAATTTCCTGCAGGAAGCATTTGTGGGTCTGCAATGTAAAATCCTATTATAAATAACCACTTTAAGGTAGGTAAAAGTTTGTATGTTCATTACCATCCCTTAATTATTACTATGCTAAAAAGAAAAATCATTGCTAATTTTTTATTCAGATATCACAGGCATAAACTTTCCAGTTGCATTCATGGAAAAAACAGTCTGTTAATATACTGTCTTCATATAGTAACTAATCCAAAATAGAAAACTATCCTCGCACCCACTGAAGTCTCAGGGACAGATGCACTGATTAGACACTTCAACGGCATAGCGTATGATGTCTGAAAGGGCTTTCTGAGGCAGATGTTCCATCGCATGACTCATTTCATCATTTACTTATATACTAATGTCCACTCTATTATATCAGTTACATCAAAGTAACCATGCAGTGAAAAAGAAACTCCAAATTTTACTTCTGCAAATATAAAGCTCCCTTTTACTTTCAGGTTGTTTCTGAAAAGAACAAAAAAATTCTTATTTGTGAGTAGATTTCTGCTTCTGAATCACTGAACCCATGTAGAGTTTCTATATACAAACTATTGTCAAGGGTAGGAACTCAATTATTGCAGAGATATACCACGGGCTACCTTGGAAAATGTGCTTATACTACACTTTGACTTTATAATATAAATGAATAGCGGCATTCCTAAAGCTTTTTACAAAATACAAAATAAATTTGCTTTAAGTGAGTAATTTTATTCCATTAGTTCTGAAATCTGCTCACTGAAAAAATTATCTGAAGAAAATACTTGTCATTTTAAATAATGTCAATATATTAGAGCTGTTAACTTATTTTAAAAAATTATAACCAAGACTATTTAACGAGACAACAAAGGGAAAACATTCAGATTATTTAGAATCCACTGGTAAAGTTATCTAAGCCTGCAGACTGCTGTGTAGAGTTAATGTTACTGTAAGTATAAAAGAAGTTACCTAACTATCTAAATATTTATTCTAGTATCAATCTTAAGTCTTAATCAAACAGCTATACTTTGTTCTTTTTTTAACAGAAGAAAATGAATAAAAATGACTGCAATACAGTTTCAACTGGGAGTTTAAAAATTAGAATACTGTTAAAGTGATCATGAATATATCATAAGTATTACACTTCTTTGAAAATCAAATCGTAAAAAAAAAAAAAGAAAATCAAACCGTATGAGGATTATCCACACAAGAAAGGTTTTCAACATTTTATCTCTTTATGTAATATTTATTGAAGGCAAATTTTTAAATTGAGAAACACCTTTAATAATATAACCACCTTCTTATCTGCTACCAAAATAAGGGGGAAATTTTTATGAATCTGTCATGTTAAATAGTAGTCAATAGCTGCATACAATCAGTAAACAAATTTAGTTCAAGGCAAGAATTAAATCACCATTTAGTGGTTGCAATTTAGATTATTCTAGCGTGTAATACTTTAATTGTATAAAACAAAGCTGATGTCACAAATACAAAAGAACTTCTTGCAAAGCAAGTACCACAAGTAATTTCTATGCTGCCACTGATGGCTGACAAGTGATGAGCACTTTGTTCAAATGTATACACTAGGCACATAAGACAACAGGTGGTTTATAAAAAGAAAGTACTGAAGTGAAGCTCTGAAATTGTTCATAATCAACATTTTTATGTTTTGCCAGAATATCTGCTTTAATCTTTGAATAGTCAAAAGATTTCTTCTACAGGGAAATGCAGTATACCCAACATAAAAAAGGACAAGCTGAACCAGACAAGCTAGGACTAATACTGGGCTAAAAGGCTTCCCAGGTGGTGCAGTGGTATAAGAATCCACCTGCCAATGCAGGAGACACAGATTCAACCCCTGGGTCCAGAAAATCCCCTGGAGAAGGAAATGGCAACCCACTCCAGTATTTTTGCCTGGAAAATTCCAATGGCCAGAGGAGCCTGGTGGGCTGCAGTCCATGGGGCTGCAAAGAGTCAGACACTACTGAGCATGCACACAAAAAGTATTTATATGAAACAACATATTAATATATTGACAATGTGTTGATACATTACCAATGTACTTCATAGTTTAGTAATTTAGGTTAAAATATTTTCAAAATTTTTAATCTATTCTTATTAACTGATATCTGAGTATTGTTTTTCAGTGCTAGAGAAAAGTCTCCCCATAAAAACAAGAAACAAACACCAAGCTCTTTAGGCCTATTTAGCTACCAGTGTTTAAGAAGTGCTTTCTCATTGATGGAAAAAAGTGTAACAGATGGCAGCGTCCCAGATGACTAGCACTCCTCACTACCATCACCACTCAACTCAAGATCTAAAAGCTTTTACAGGAGCACTACAAGCAGTGTTATTTTTGATACTGCTCTTTAAAAGAGAATAATGCAAAGCAGAATGAAATAAAATTTCAAGTTTAAGATATAGGTATTCACTACCCCAATCTTCCCACTGCAATAAACTAATCACAAAAAAATTTGATTTGGAATGGATTATGATTAAAAGATTTTTCCTACTCCTAAATATTCCTATATACAAAAGATCCTTATTTGTGGTAAATGATTTTCACTGTTTTAGTTTAAAGAGCAGTGACTAGGGATGGAGAAGGGTAGACTTAAGTCACTAAAAAATGAGGAAAAAAATAAACAGGCAGGTGTGATTACAACTTCCCTCACTGTCACATTAATACAACCAATAAATACTTAAATATCTCTAAAACTCACATTACAACTGTTTAATTCTGGGATATACATTTAACATCCAATTTATTTACACAGGCTAGCCAAACATTCATTTGTAGACAAAGCGCTAACACAGGCAATGTCTATTATTCAAAGTCTTTTCAAATGACCATGTAGCTGAAAGCTCTGTACATTAGAAATAAAAAATTTTATGCAATGCTTGCAGAACAAAAATGGTAAAGTCAAGTGATAAATTATTTTCATTTACCTGGAACAGTAGAACTTGAAGAAATCCATCTTGTATTAACAAGAAAAAAATAGGTAGATTCTTAAAGACTAACAAAGACTTTGGGGCATTTTCAAAGAATTTAGAACAGTGGTTCTCAAAGTGTGGTCCACAGACCCCTGCGGGGTCTGCAAGTTCAAACCATTATGCCATAATAATAAGAAGATGCTATTTGTCGTCCTCACTGAGCTGACACTTGTAGTCATACTGCAAAATCAATAGTGAGAAAACCACCAGGAACTTAGCATGAATCAAGGTAGTGATCTCAAACTGTACTAGTCATCACTGTATTCTTCACAAACACAACAACTAAGTTTCAGTTAAGAATGTCCTTAATAAAAGTAAAAATTATTAATTTTACTAAATCTCAACCTGGGGTATACATCTTTTTAATACGCTGGGTGAAGACACAGAACTACACATAAAACACTTCTGCTACATACCAAATTACAATGGTTATCAAGGAAAAGCATTTGAATTGCAAGCTGAACTAGTCACTTTTTCTGTGGAACATCATTTCTACTTGAAAGAACAACTGACATTCAAACCATGGTTATATCTGGCGGTCATTTTATTATAAATGATAAAATTTAGGCTCTCAATTGAAAATTAATTTTGGAAAACTTGTAACTGCCACCATGACCCTGACAGCTTCCCAATATGTAAAGACTTATCTTATGAGATCTGTGGTGATATTAACAGATGTGATTTTGTGCTACAGTATAATGAAATACGTTATAATTTAAAAGATCTGCAGAATACTGAGAATTGATATTTTCCAAATGACTAAAGGTATGCATGGGTAGAAGAGTCATTCAAAATACAAAATAGACCAATGGACTTTAATGTAAGAGAAAAAGAGTCCACTGCTATAGTTGCAGACTTTATATTTCAATTAACTTTTAAGAAACTATTTATCAACTATTTTTGATGCAGTATCAAAGAAGAACATTCACAATTATCTAAAATGATTACTAAAATACTCTTCCTTTTTCCAATCACACATCTGTATAGAGCCAGATTTTCTTCATATATCTCACCCAAATAAACATTGCAAAAAACTAAATGTACAAGCAAATATAATCCAGCAATCCCCTATGTCAGATATTAGCAATTTGCAAAATATAAAACATTCCCACTGTTATTAAATATTTTTGTTTTAGAAAATAAAATTATTTTTCAAATAATGTTAACATATAGTGGGTTTATCACTGTTATATTAAATAGCATTAAGAAAGAAAGACATTTTTTAGTCTTAGTTTTAATTTCTAATATGGTAAATATGGACTGATATTAACTATATAAATATAAGCTTTTGGTATATTTAATAATTTTAAGAATACAAAAGAGTCTTAAGGCCAAAAAATCTGAGAAATGCTGCCTTAGAGGTTATTAACTCAAACTTAATTTTAAGATATTTGTCCACCTTTCCATATAGACAAGTGGCTGGAAAAATTGCATTTTTTTTTTTAATAAATTTCTCTAGGGGATATAAAGAACAATAGCTGAGTGAGAAGCAATAGCAGTTAGAAAAAAGGAACAAGTGCTCTTTTAGACACTTTGCTATTTTCAGACCTGGGGCAGGAAATAAAAGAGATAAGTCAGGAACGTCCTCCAATCATCCCAGATAGCGTAAAACCATCAAAGACTACTAGTGATCAAAAAATTTTTCATTAATCACCTTTAGAGGATGCTACTGAATCAACTCATTATTGTGCCAACTTTATCCTAGGAAAATGCCAACATATCCCATTTTTTGTGTGTATCACCCAAATGACCAAGGGAGAGGGTGGAGACGTCAGTAAAGTGTTTCAATGGGATCCTAATTTAGTGAAAATAAGATCCTATAATCTTTAAATATATTTTTAAATTCCAGATAAAATACTGATACATTGATGCTAATTAACTGTAAGCATCCACTTTCTAAAGTAAGCTGTATTTTGCTTACCACACATAAATTACCTTGAAAGAAACCCACACAAAACATCTATCTATGAATCAAGAAAAATTACAACTTCTCTGACTAAATGTGATCTTTCTTTCTCTCTGAACTCTATCCCCAGAAGACCTTGTGAACATTAAAGTAATTACTATGAGTACTTTAGGCTCAAAAACAGAATGTGAAGATTTTCTTGAAGTAACTAGGTTCTAAGGTAAAGGAAACTAAAGAATTAAAACGTGGGACCAAGAATGTTACAGTCAATTAACTAAAAATGTACACAACATATGAGAGATAATGGTTAAAGGGAAGGGTTTTAGATCAAAGAGCCCCAATTCAACCTCCAGTTCTGCCATTTACTAACCTGAGTGAGCTACTTACCCTCTTTAATTGTTGCCTTAGTATGTAAAATGGGAACAGTAGTGCATACTTCAAGTAAACCTTGTGAAAACTTAAATGAGGCAACAGATGTAATAATAAAGCTTTAAACTACTGCCTATAACATATTGCGTGCTAAGTCGCTTCAGTTGTGTACAACTCTTTGCGACCCCATGGACGGTAGCCCGCCAGGCTCCTCTGTCTATGGAATTCTCCAAGCAAGAATACTGGAGTGGGTTACCAGATCCACCTCCACATATTAATCCTCAGTAAATAAAGTTTCTGGTACCAGTATCTGTCATTCTTCATATCATGTAAAGGAAAAGAAATGAGATGACAAGAAATGTTGGGAAGAACAATTTCTTTCACCAACTATCAAGGGATATCATTATCAGTCTAGTAAAGACTAGCTACCACTCTGCCTTAGCTGGTATAGGGCAGTTATCAAAAATGAAAGGAAAATACAACATATAAACATCAGGGTTAAGTATACCATGTAAAATAATATTAACTTTCTCTCCTTTATTAGATTTCCTAACATAGTATTACCTAATAAGTCATTTAGTGAAAAAACAGAGATGTTTATAACATAATCCTTGTATGCAAATACTCAGTATAAATCTTCTCTTTGCAAGTAAAGTAAGTTTCCTAATGCCTCTCAAATGAAATGAAGCAAACTTTAGAATTCTCAACCACGAATTACAATGTCAGCAAAGAAAGGCTGACAACAAGAAATGAAAGAGGTTATAACAAAGAAGGATTAAAATTCAAATTCAAATTATAGTCTGGTCTTAATTTACATCAAATTTAACTCAGAGATTAACCACAAAGCCCTGCCAAGAATGGCAAACCAGGTAAACACCATCACCCTAGTAAATTCCAGTGCATTCAGACTCCTCCACTCTCTCTCTTCCAACAACTGTTCTTCAGGAACAGTTCTACTCTTGGGGCTCTGCCAGCTGTTTCCTTATCAAAGTCACTCAGCTTTTCCCCTTTACTCTCAATAGAGTAAATACTTAACATGTAATCTTATTTCACTGATTTATGTATACTTTAAGTTGTTCCCAATATACACTGTACAACTGGTATTTATAGCTGGTTAAATGCAGTATGATAATTTCTACAAAAAAGGAAATTCAAGAAACCCTACTGAAAATCAACTTGGCAATGGCTAGCAAGTAATGAAAAAGAATGTACCCTTTGATTCATTAATTTCTCTCCAATAAATATTTCTTAAGCAAATAATGGCTTCCCCAGTGGCTCAGTGGTAAAGAATCCACTTGCAATGCAGGAGATGCAGGCTTGATCCCTGGATCAAAAAAATCCCCTGGAGGAAATGACAACCTATTCCAGTATTCCTGTCTGGGAAATCCTATGGATCCTGGAGGTTTACAGCCCATGGGGTCCATAAAAGGGTCAGACATGACTGAGCAACTAAACAACAAAAAAAGCAAATAATACAATAAAGGCAAAAAGATACGTGAATAAAGTCACTCACAGAAGAGTCATCTATCACAGCAGAATAACTAAAAACATACTCCAGTATCTAGGAAATGATAAATTGTAGATCACTGGCAATGAAATATTATCCCTTCATTAAAAATTATTATTAATATTAAAACTACCCTAAAATAAGAAAAATGTTTTATAATTTTAAGCAATAAAATAGCTTCAGAAAGTAAACACAGTAAACAGAGGGTAGCAATTAAAGGATGAGTTTTGCTAAAAAATCTTGACTCTGCCAAGTCAGTAGCTGTGTGGTTTTTGGAAGTTATTTAAACTCCCTGAGATCCAGTTTCCTCATTTCTAAAATGGACTAATAAGATCTCATTCACAGGAGTATCATATGAGAGCACCAAAAAGTGCCTGCTCCTAACTCAGTAAATTCCTTTCCCTATTACTCATTCATCTGATTTCTTCCTATTACTACAACCATGAGTTTATAAATAGCAGATCATATTTAAAATGGTGGTATATAATAACACTGTGGTTCTGTATTTAAAATCATAACCTACAGTAAATTTCCTTTATGGGACTGACTTTATTTTCCTCGGTTCTTTAAAGTAAAATATCAATCCTTGATCTGACTAAAACCCCAAATATAACACTTTCAATTGTTTTTAAAAATTATATTCAAAATAATTTTAATTAGAGTTCTTTCTCAAACTTTTTATACACAATACACAAATCAGAATTCAGCCTGAATATACAAAGATGGAAAAAAACAAGTTAGGAAATGAGTGGGGTACATGTAATTCCCTGCATTTTCATTTCACTCTAAGGATTTAACAAAATTTGAATAATAAATTTAGTTGAGGAATGAGGGAGAACACTATTCCCAGAAAGCTATAAATTAATGTATAAAACTGTTTTAGCCCTATCGACCTGACAATTGGCATACAAGAGAAGATCTTCACAACTGACTTATAGAGCAGGTGCATACAGTTGTCCCTTTCAACTCAGGGAAGAGCAAAGAGGAACAAAACCACCTTCCCCTGACCCAACTCTTTACCTATACGACGGGTAAAATATCTAGAGGTCTGGTGAAACAATGGGGTCTTCTTTAGTTCCCAACAGCAAGAACTCAATCAGTCAAATCCAAGCCAGCCAGGCTACGCTCCTTCCTCCCTCCTCCCCTGGGAGCAAGGACAGCAAAGACAAGGGGGAAGATGGACCAGGAAGGAGACATCACAGACCCGGATGAGACCATTCCAGGTTCTTGAGCAGTCTGGGGGTTCCGGAGGGACACCCTGACCTCCCAGTGGAGAGGAGAGGAACCTTTTGGTTCTAAAGGACTAGCTCTGGTACACAGTCTGTAGCCCTTAAAAGAAGGCTCGCCTTTCCCCCAACTGCCTAGGCTGGCAACCCGAGCTCAATATTTTGAGTCACTGATGCAGGAAAATGATACTGGGCCTACAATGGGTGGTTTACGGGTGTCAATGTAAAATTTGCAAAGGAACAAGTTATAGTAAAACTGAAGACTTACACTGTAATAAAACACAAGTGTTATGATTTCATTCATGTAAGTCAAGTATAACAATGAATACACTGGTTTTCGAAACCAAATCAGTCTCAAACTTCCGTTTTTACCTTAACATAATGACAGTGTTCTGACAACTAAGAAAAATGTAGTTCAAACATTAATGTTTAAAAGATCAAGAGACTCTCCAGGACCTTAGAAGTTGCCCTTCCATCCCTGAGTAATTTCAACTCTTAGTGAGAGAAGAGCTTTTTAAAGAATCCATATAGTTGCTATTTTGAGCAGAGAGGACAGGAAAGGAGATCTCTAAAATGAGATCTCTAAAATGTGTCAGAAAAGACAATCAAGAAAAAAATGAGAATGCCTCAAGCACCTAAGTAGATATAAGACCACCATGAATATAAGGATACATTTAAGCAATTAAACTGTAAACAGCTAGCAGATTAAATAACTTCATACAATATTACAGTGTAAACTAGAAAGGAACTGTTTCCTACTGCTGCAATATTTTCCACAGTAAACAGAAGTTCATTATTAGAATGCATTGTATATGTAGACAAGAACCACTGCATAATTACTTAACCCATTGAATTTGTACCGAGGAAACAAAGAAAACATATGTTTTTTGGTCAGATTGTTTACTGCAATCCAATACTAGATTAATTTAATAAATACTGCTGAAAAAGAAAATTACAGGACCCAAAGAAAAAAACTCCATTATTTTAGGATACAATCAAAGACAGCTTTATATTGGCAATTTGTGTCTAGGCAAAAATGTGTGACTCATTTTAAACTCTTAAATGATGTGCTTATGAGGAAGGGGGGAGGTGGTCTCTTGAAAAACAGCAATTTATGTTCATGGTAATTAAAGGTGATTTACAAAACCTATAAACACCTAACTTAACCTAAAGGGGGGGGGGGTTGGCAATTAAATGAAAGCTTTTTTACCTTCTCATTTAGCAGTTCAATAAAGTTGTAGTGCCTTGAGGGCTACCATTCTATATAAACTAGAAAGGCAACTTAAAACCTCTTTCTTCCATCAGCGCTACTTTTTAGCAAACACAGGCAACAAAACTAAAGGAACTCTCTGGAATCTTACTGTTAAAACTGAGCAATTTAGACATATGAAATTCAAACAGACACAGAGGAATAGTAATACAAAACAGAATGAAGTCGCATCTGTCATTAATAACAAAAGAGAAAGGATCAGGGCTTTTATTTTTCCTGGCCAAAAATTCTAACCATCTGCACAGAAATCATCTACATAGATTAACCTTAATTCTATCTCATACGAACTTGTCTGCCCAGTTTAAGAAAGGTAAGCCCAAAAGAAAAGTAAAATCAGTCAAGGGCTTAAAATCATATTGGGGAGTGGGAGCAAGGGGGGAGCAGACATTATTTTTAAGGGGCAACAGACTTTTTTTTTTAAGAATTATAAAACTTCATAGATCTTTCAAAATAAAAAGAAATGACATAAAAATCAAGCTACAATTAGCAGTTATCCCGAAAACTGAAATGCTCTACTTACTAGATTTTCTTTTTTATGGAAAATAAACATTGGAAAAGAAATTCAAATAAAAATTAAACTCTTCCATGTAATCAGGAGAGGAAAATAAGCACATATCCTTTCAGATTTTAAAGAGAAGGCAGTTACTTCTGAAGACTGGAAACAAGGGACAAACACGAAATTTTATTGTGAACACCTTCATTATTTCCTATTTGTTTATAATAACAATGTATCATTCAGAATTTTTAAACATTATGAGTATTTTTTAAAGTATCAACATCTGTTATAGCCATTTATAATGAAAAGGTAGAGTGAAATCTGATAAAACCAAAACTGCCCACTCATTAGATAGGATGGGGAGAGGGGATAAACAAGTAATCAACTTATGTGGACTATGTGGACTACTGGATAACACTACCTAAATCATACATAATTCAACCTATTATAAGGGAACACTTTTTGATATCACATAGATGGCTATTGATTATATCACAAAACAACAATGGGCTGGCATGACTAGCAAGCCTTTCCCTTCACTTTGACAAATCAACAAAGGAATTTTCTTCATATGACTCTGCACTGGGGATACTGAAACAACTGGTGTAAATACAATAAAAACGTTAAGAATCTATTTAGAAGACTACGCTTCCTTTCCTATTATCATTCTTCCTCTTGGGGGGAAAGAAAAGCCAGATGAAATGACATACTGAATTCTTAACGACCTTAACTCAATCTTTTCCTCTCTCAAGCCCAGCTCAGGTTGGTGGCCAGTTCTTGGCTGTGCCTGTCAAGGGCACAGATAAGGTTCCCGCAGTGGAAGGAGGAAACTGGATAATATCCCCTTACCAAGAATACATAAAATGAGGAAGAGATAACTGTACAAAAAGGAATTAGTTATTAGAACAAAGAGGTATAAAGGCAGTCTGCCCAAAAAAAAAAAAAAAAAGGCAGTCTGCCTTACACACACACATTCACTACACACCACTAAGATACCTTAGAAATTCAAGTATCATTTAATGGCAGAACAGAACATACAAATATAATGCTAAGGGAGTTCTCAAGGAAGCAACTTCTTTAACAGAATCCACTTTAACAGAATCCACTAATTTCATTATCTGAGAATAAAATCCTTAACTAAATCATCCTGGCAGAACTATCCTGATTAGCCCAGTTTAAAAACCAAACATTTTTACAGAGATAGCAGTAGATCACTGAAAACTCCTGAATCACAACATTCTAAGCAAAGTCATCTTCTCTTCTCACTGATTTAATACAGAACTCCTTAGAATTTTACTTGAATCATTTGTGCATACCTTACATTGGACTTCCCTGGTGGCTCAGATGGTAAAGCATCTGCCTGCAATGCGGGAGACCCGGGTTCAATCCCTGGGTCTGGAAGATCTCCTGGAGAAGGATATGGCAACCCACTCCAGTATTGTTGCCTGGAAAATTCCATGGACAGAGGAGCCTGGTAGGCTACAGTCCATGGGGTCACAAAGAGTAGGACACGACAGTGACTTCACTCACTCACTCACTACATTAGTAATTAAATAAGAAAATTTCTCATGTTTTAAAAATCAGAATAATACATGTTCACTTTTTAAAAACTAGCCAAGGGTCTAACATAAGAAAGGAAATTCACCCACCTCTCTCTCCATCCCAAGTCTATTCTCCAAAGAATCTATTAACAATTTGATGTCTCTCTTCAAATTTCTTTCTATGAATATAAGCTAACTAATACTGTAGCCATTAGCCACATATGGCTATAAAGTACTTGAAATGCAGCTAGTCCAAATGGAGATGTGCTTTAAGTAAGAATTACATACCAGATTTCAAAAACATGGCACCAAAAAATAGATTAATAATTTTTCATATTGACTAACACTGAAATAATATTTTTGATAGATTAAACATTATTAAAGTTAATTTCATCTTTTACTTTTTTAACGTGACTATCAGAAAACTTTTTTTTTTTTTAGTTGGAGGCTAATTACTTCACAACATTTCAGTGGGTTTTGTCATACATTGATATGAATCAGCCATAGAGTTACACGTATTCCCCATCCCGATCCCCCCTCCCACCTCCCTCTCCACCCGACTCCTCTGGGTCCCCCAGTGCACCAGGCCCGAGCACTTGTCTCATGCATCCAACCTGGGCTGGTGATCTGTTTCACCATAGATAATATACATGCTGTTCTTTCGAAACATCCCACCCTCACCTTCTCCCACAGAGTTCAAAAGTCTGTTCTGTACTTCTGTGTCTCTTTTTCTGTTTTGCATATAGGGTTATCATTACCATCTTTCTAAATTCCATATATATGTGTTAGTATGCTGTACTGTTCTTTATCTTTCTGGCTTACTTCACTCTGTATAATGGGCTCCAGTTTCATCCATCTCATTAGAACTGATTGAAATGAATTCTTTTTAACGGCTGAGTAATATTCCATGGTGTATATGTACCACAGCTTCCTTATCATCTGCTGATGGGCATCTAGGCTGCTTCCATGTCCTGGCTATTATAAACAGTGCTGCGATGAACATTGGGGTGCACGTGTCTCTTTCAGATCTGGTTTCCTCAGTGTGTATGCCCAGAAGTGGGATTTATCAGAAAACTTTTAACTACACATGTAGCTCACATTATATTTCTATTGGTCAGCACTGGTACAAAGGCTAACAGTGCTGGTTTTGGACTCAGACTTGCCTTACTGAGTACTACTCCCAACTATACCACCTACCAGCTATTAACCTTGGATGCATGTTTTAACCTCTCTGTACCTACATCTGATTTACTCTGGGAATTGAATGAAATTCCTCACATAAAGCACCTAGCACATAGCCTGGCACATAGTAAGTACTTAATAAATATTTGATGGCAACAAAAGAATAAAACTATAACCTAATCCTCTGAAAAACAGCATAAACCGAGCACCTAACTTCTCTTTTTCTTTCCCCACCCTGACCGCACGCACAAATACATGGATCTTTAACATGTTTACTATATAGATCCTAAACATTCAGATCTAAAAATTAACAAAAGCAGTATAGTGGTATGGTGGAAAAAAAGAATTTAAAGAAGAGAGATGGGGAAATTCCCTAGCAGTCCAGTGGTTAGGACTCTGGCACATTCACTACCCGGGGCCCAGGTTCAATCTCTGGTTGGAAAACTAATCTCCCACAAGCTGCATGGTGTGGCCAGAAAAAGAAAGAAGAAAAACGGGCTCGAGGCCAAATTTACATTTACTATGTACTTGAGCAAAACTACTTAGCCTTTTTCTCTCAATACCCTCACCTATACAGCTGGGATAACACCAATCCTGAAGAATTGTTAAGGTTAAATAGAATAGGTTAGAAAAAAATCTACCATAGTACCTAATACTTGGAGAAGGAAATGGTAACCCACTTCAGTACTCTTGCCTGGAAAATCCAATGGACAGAGGATCTTTATAGGCTATAGTCCATGGGGTTGCACAGAGTCAGACACGACTGAGTGACCTCACTTTCACTTTCACCTAATACTAGGTGCTTAGTAATCATTTCCCTTCTTATGGAAATCAAAATAAAATGCCAACAATTCAGACACAAGCTAATATTGTTAGTGCTGAATTGCTTGCCAGGCCATAACTGCCAGAGTCTGTTCATACCCTAAAGAGGTATTTAAAAACATGCTAACTCTACAGTCATCCCAGGTTCCTTCATTTTGTCCCTGTAATAAGCAACTGGGGAACAGAACTCTGGAAAGAACAGGGTACCATAAATCCCATCGTCCCATCATTACCACCAACTACACACACATGCAAACACACAACAATTTAGGTGAAAATAACCAACTCTATTTGAAATTTTGTTTTCTATAACTATAAATGAGTACATACTTCACAATTAACAATTCTATTAATCTGAACCTCCTATATGTTTCCTAAGGAGCTCAGCCATGGATGATGCAAACAAGCAGAAGTTAAACCCCAAGTGATGGGTGCACGGAACATTGGTAAAGGTGCTTTACCTGAGTGCCATTGACACAGTGTCATTTCTGTGTCAGGGAACAAAAGAAACATAACCTCTAGAGGAAAATATTCAAGACCATCTGCAGTTTCTTCTCACTTGCACACACACATCCTCTCACACACACCAAGGACATCAGAAATTTCAGTTGAGAAGAATTCCTTAAATCTGTAAGATGGCATCTTCCGAAGCCTGTACTACCAGTGTCAAGGGGAAGTTTGGCAATTAGCCAGACATTTTGAGACCCTTATAATGGTTACCCAAAAGATAAAAATCTCTTTCCAAATTTCTTAATAATACTTTAAATTTTTTCTTTGCTTGTTTGTGTAATTGAACTTGAAGAATTTTAGTAATCATTCAAAATGTCCCGAGTCTATGAGAGCATAGGGTAGCTAGTTCTGCTTTATAGTCGGGAAATGCATTTCTATAAAAAACTAGTTTTTTCATTAGTTGGGGTCTGTTTTAATATTAATCTTCTTTGTGAAACTGACTAGATTCTCTAGGAAATCTGTACAGATAAATTAGACTTAAATTACTATTTTTACAAATTTTTGCTTTTGACTGGTAGTTTAAAAGTTCTTGTTCTTGTTTACTTTGGTGAATGGTGGTAAATTCTAATGAATACATTAAAAGAATGTATGCTTAATGTAATGAATACACTAGAAGAATGTTTGTTCAAGCAAACAGCCTGAGTGAAGCTTTAAAGACAACTGTTTTTTTCCCCAATGAATTTAAAGTAGGGCAACATGCATATACACACTGGTATATGGTATTCTTAGTTTATGACCAGTAAATGATGAATCACACCAAGTTAGGTCATTCACATATATAGAGCACATAGTAGATGCTTGATACTTGCCAAATTGAACTACTGGAAAGGATATGTTGGTGCAAATGAGCATGAAAGTGCAAAGGTTTTGTGTACTTTTAGTTTAAGCTGACAACTGCATGTTGGTTATTTTAAGATATATGTATCTATCTATCTCCAGTGTATATACTTTTTAAAAAGCCGTTGCAATTTATGATTGCTGTTATATTACATAAATGTTCTCACATGTTTTAGGAGCACTTAAAGACTAAAAGAATTTATAGATGGTTTAGAGGAGATACGTATTTCCTGCAGTTCCTTGAGAGAGTGTTGGTGTTCTGTGAGCTGAGGTAGAAGGAATCAGAGTTCCATCCTTTCTCCTCAGGCTGGTTGGGATGCTGCAGTGAACAGTTCCATAGAACCTAATCTAGGAGATATATGGAGGAGAAAACCTCAGTTTTAGGCCTCTTTTCCTTGAGAAGACAAATGATAGAATTGTTTCTCTCTTGCTATGATGTCGCTCTGGCCATGTGTGTCTGTGTTGAGGAGATATTGTGACATGGCCGTGTATGGGAGTGCATGAGCTTAGCATGCAAGATTCTGGGGAGTGGCAGGGCAGTCATTCTCTGCATATCCTGGAAGGGTTATCTCTATTATCTGAGCTTACGTTTAGAACAACTAGATTGGTTTCATGATGCTGTTAAACTCAAGAAATAAGCACCAAAAATGGGGGAAAAAAATAGTCAAAGAATGTGTGTGCTTACATTGTGTTAGGCTTTTTTGTCCACAGAAAATGAAATGAAATGAGTACAACAATATGCATATCTGACTTCGCAATTTTATTTCTGTTATTATATGTATTTCCATGTGGTTTGACAATTTATTATATAATGAATAATAAAGTGGAGCATCTACCAATAACTTTCATATATTTGTTCAAAGGGGAAAGATATTTGTTCAAATGACTGGAAGTAGTGTTCAGCAAGCTTACCACATTTAAAGCTTTACAGTCTACTTTAAAATTTGTCATTAGACCATCAGAGTAACTGAATTTCCCTTCTCATTGGATAAAATAGTATCTAAGCAACTTCATATATAATTTGATTACATTATTTCTGGGTGATTATGTTTTTCTAGGCAGATTAGTTGAAAAAAGCAGGCTTTTTCTAATGTTAGTGAACTTTAAGAAAATGAGACTAAAAACCCCCAGCAGACGTGTTTAGGTGTACAGAGAGAGAGTGCTGTTTCATAATTAGCTTTAAGTATATCCCAAAAGATCAGACTTTTTACTGATGGGTTTAACTAGATGATAGAAATATGTTCTTTAAACATTTTTTTTATAAAAGCAGAAAGTTGCTTCTAATTATCTGTTGTTGCTGAAGTGAAAAATACTAAGTTAACACATACGCACGTATACATAGATATATCTGTCTTGTAAAACAAATGATCTTGCTTGATCATTTTCAGTATGAAAATGATAAACCTGCTTTGGTTTTGTGCCCAACCTGAGTTCAGAGTCCAAGTAAAATCATTTAGTAAATGAAGTGAACTTTTTGTGAAACTTAGTGTAAGCTTCACATATATATTACCATTATTGTTCAAAACTAATTTTCTAAGGTGAGACTATAAAGGATGGGAGTGTACATTTTTCTGCTTCACTGGGGGTCAGAATATTCTACTTCCTGGTAAATAATATTGTTGGACTTCAACTTGTCATTGACATATTTTAACAGTTGATGAAATGTGTTATGTGAATAAATGTATTTTATGCTCTTCATACTTGTTGGGTTGTATAAGAGAGTAAATAGTGATATGTATATTTTGTGTCTTCCATCAGTATGCAACTCATGTCATTTTAGTGCTTTGACTTGTTTAAAACCTCAAACAAATGATTTCTAAAAAATAAACTTTTGGTGTTTAAAAAAAAATAAAAAAAATAAAAAAAAATAAATTGGGAACAAAACTGTCTCATACCTCACAAAGCAGAACTCTTGTTTCCAGGCTACAAGGTCGTATCTCTAAGTGGCTGCTGAGAAACTAACAAGTTTCAACTATAAACAGTTCGACAGTAGGTGCAATGATACAGCCAAAAGTGATGTCCTTCAGATAACACACAAGCACTTTAGCTTTCTGTTGAAAAATCACTTCAAAACTTCTAATGCCAGCTTTAAAAAGCTAAAGATTCCATGAAATCAATACAATAGTCTTGTCATGTTTAAAGCTTTAAATATCTAACAATAGGAAGTCATATTGCTTCTAAAAATTGGTAAAAGCAAATTATATTGGCTCACTGAACTCTAGAGAAAAAAATTATTTTTCTAAATAAAACACCTATGAGAAGTTACCACATATATAAAATTTAAAAGAATTTGCTTCCCATAATTTGGTTACTATTTCCCTATTCTGTACTGTATCACTTTTCTTTCTTAACAACATGGTCAAGTAAGGAAAACTAAAAGCAAAAAAAAAAAGAAAAATTATGAATTCATAAAAAAATTTTGTTCTATAGTTAATACATGCAACTCACCATATAGTATACCCATAGCTCGTCAGAGTTGTTTATTCAAAATTATAAATGTCATTTATGGCAAAAATATAAAGAAATTCCCACTTTTTACAAGTTTTTCAATTTTTAAAAATTTTATTTATTTATTTTTGGCTGCGCTGTGTCTTCGCTGCTGCATAGGTTTTCTCTAGTTGCAGCGAGCAGAGGCTACACTTTAGTTGCGGCACACAGGCTTCCCATAGCAGTGGTTGCTCTTGTTGCAGAGTGCTGGCTCTAGGGTAGGTGGGCCTCAGCAGCTGCAGCACCTGGGCTGAACAGTTGTGGTTCCCAGGCTCCAGAGCACAAGCCCAATAGCTGTGGCACAGGGGCTTAGCTGCTTCAGGGCACGTGGGATCTTCCTGGATCAGAGATCGAACTCGTATCTCTTGCATTGGCAGGAGGATTCTTTACCACTGAGCCACCAGGGAAGCCCAGTTTTTCATTTTTTTTTTTAAACTCATGAAAACCATTAAAAAAAATGTTCATGGTTCATAAAAAATCTGTTTCTCTTCTCTGTACACAATTAGAGAATGACATCTGGCATTTACAAGACCATTTACTCAATGTCTGTTTCCTCCACTGGACTGTAACCATGAGGGAGGGTCATTTCTGTTTCCACTCGCAATTATATCCCTTAGCACAACAGAAAGAGGTGCTCCACAAATAATGTGTCAAATAAGACAGAGTGGTCTAAAGATTTAAAGCCCCTCCATACTCACAAACACACAATCTTATTCTTTGCCTACATCACAATCTTGTTCATAAAGTGTCTTTATATCTTCATCCAAGTAAAGCTACCCAGACCAGTGCTTCTCAAACTATCTGTTATGAGCTTTTGTGAAATAAAATAAAAATGAATTACTAAGCAAAACTTTCTAAATGCTCATTCTCAGTTGCTTATAGTTAGTTACCTGTCTAGGACCAGTAACAGAGTAAAGCACTAAATCAGACCCCACCTCTAATTTATATTTCCTTCGTTTGCATTAATTTGTTCATTATAATAATATTACTATAAAGTACAGTGTTGAACTGAGCCTTAACCTAAAACTTTCTTTTTTTCAGAGGATTACTATGCTCGTGGGTCACTTCTGTAGAACGCAAACCAACACACAATTCCACGTATTTTCTCTCTTTGCTTTATATCCCTCTCTTCATTAACAACTAGCTGATCTATAGTTTCTCCTTAATCCTTTCATCTCTAAAATATAACCCGGATGCCTTTCTCTCCTCTGGAATAATGGAATCCCTTCCTTTATCAATTCTGTCTTCTCAACATATGGAAAGCAAAAATGAAGGAAAATTCCACAAGTTAAGAAAATTTCAAAATGCCTTTTATAATCAACAAAATTACTTCTGCATAGAAACACTTCTCAATGGGTCTAATCCAAAATGGGATAAAATTCAATTAGAAACTGACAACAACACAGCATATAATGTGGAATAAGCCTTTTCATGTGGAGAAGATACCTAATCACATTAAGTCATAATTAACAGACAAACCACAATTCACCTTGTGAAACTAAGCAAATCTTATTTTATTAGTTATTTATTATTTTATTTGCACAATAATGGAAAGAAAATATGAATCATAATAGAATCAATCAACTAAATAAACAGCTGTACTTACGTGTTAAATGAAAGATTCCGTCACAGGCACTAATATGGGATAAAAAGGCATTTCCCAGGCCTTGCCCATTGTGAGCTCCTTTCACAAGGCCAGCAATATCCACTACATTTAGAAAAGCAGGAATTTTGCTGAAAAACGAAAGATGACTTTAGTATAAGATAGTACTAAGAACCTGTTTATTAGCCAAATGGCTTTTCCAAACACATTACATAAATTAATTTTTTCCTTTCTAGAACAATGCTTATTAGACTCTCAAATGAATAAAAAAATGCAAGCAAGAAATAATCTTTTTAAAAATTAGGACTTTCTTAACTAGGAAAATGAAGGGAAATATTTTAAACAGAATAGATGTTTTTATTATGTCTCTAAAACCAAAAACTCACGTCACTAATTTTACTATACTGCTCCACTGGCACATGTACACACACACAAAGGCAGAGGGGGAATGTTTCAGGGCACACTTGATACGAGGCAGGGTAACCATCACAAAACGAGCTAGCAGACGACTGATACTGCATGCCAGGACCGGACTGAGTGACCCGGACTAGTGACATGTGTTATCACTTCAAAGTTCAAAACAAATCTATATGGTGGATGTTATTTATTAAACCCACTTTACAGATGAGGAAATTGAGCCTCTGAGGAGTTAAGAAATCTACTGCACACAGCATCATTCAGCTTAATAGTAATGAAACTGGAATACAGGATATCTAGGTTTGCATCTTTTAAAATATAAATGATTTTATTAATCCCTCTTATTTTTCTTTTATTTATTAATTTATTTTAATTGAAGGATAACTGCTTTACAGATTTTTGTTGTTTTCTGCCAAATATCAATGAAACAGCCATAGGTATACAGATGTCCCCTCCCTCTTGCATTTAATCACCATATGGGTTTTATAGCCCCAAAGTGCATGTGATGATGTGAACCAATTAACAGAATAGTAATAACCTAGTTGTTAACAACTGCAACAGAATGAGACAAAGTCAAGTAACAGTTAACACAAACTAGAAAACAAGTTAACAAAATCAGTTAGCCATGTAAAAAAGGAGATTAAAGCATGAGTAAATAAAGCTACTTTCAACGTCATATGACAAAGGTGTATGGCATACATATGTATCCTTTGTCAATTTTCAGAATATTCACTTTTCAGAATGTCAATTTTACTACATGATAAAACACAACATAAAGTTCCACAAAATACTTCTCCAATATCTACATGGAAAATGAGTATTTTAAAAATAACTGTTCCATAAAAATTTTTTTATACAAATAGAAATTAGTTGATAGCTCTTACCAGCAAATCCACAGAAAACATACATGAGCTATGGTTCAGTTTTTGGTGGAGACTGTAGATGCCGCACCAGTGGTGTCCTCTGCCCTTCTCTTGGGGACTATATTGACCGTCACTTGGCTAGCCATCCCTCCCCAGTGTAGCCCAGAGCTTTGGAGAAGCTGGCTCTATACCTAATCCTAGAAAGCGCATGTACTTGGACCTATATAAGCAGTTTAATCTCATCCCCTAGGCACAATCAATGACTCCAGGACCTCTGCTTTGCCCCACTTGCCTAAAGACTTAAGGAGAGGTTTGCGAGAGAAGGTAAGAGCATTCTTAAATAGAAGCTCATCAGTGCTCTGACAGAGCTTCTAGAAGCAAACCCCTCTTTCTTCTCTCTGAACATGGACGACAAAGTATACAATTCCAAGATGGGAGAGGCATCCTATGAATAAAAGGGAAGGTAATCTTATGACCCAGCTGATGAAGAAAGTAAAATGGAGGGGGGAAAAAACCCAGGTCCTTGTTAACAGAACTGAGGTGCTGAAGTCAACACTAAAGTACCATGCTACCTGTTACTATCTCAAAAAATCAATCTTCAAATCAGTATGTTAAGTGCAACCAAATTCATCTACATAATTTCTTATACCTAAAACTATCACCCATATGATAAATATAAACTACAGTAGCATAGATATGAGTGGAAAGGCCCTGAATTTGAAGTAGGAAGCCTTCAGCTCTAGTCCTGGTTGACATTACTATCCGTGTGACCTTGGACAAATCATTTCACCTTCATAGACTTCCATTTCCTTTTATGAGGAAACAAGACAGGTCAACCTATAGTTCTGAGAGTCAGTTTTCTAATGGAAATGAGTTTAATTCTGATTCTTGATTTAAGGCCATGATAGAGGTTTAAACCATTAATACCATATATCAAAAAACAAAAACTTGAGCTGTTATTCAAGGATTTTTTTATACACGTACCAATGATTTTTAAGACCACTTTATGTTTTTAGATCACATGAAACTTAGATCACTGTCAGTGTCCTGATTATAATGGTTTACTCTGGCAATGCAGGAGAGTGTCTATATTTAGCAAACAAAAATTGAAGAATTAAAGTGTAGTGTGGCATCATGTCTGCAACTTATTTTCAAGAGTTCAGAGAAATTTGAGTGAAACCATACAAGCATTCTACATATAATTTTGTAGCTTATATATAAAACTGAAATCATTTAAAAATAAAATTTTTAAAAAGGATATAGAAGTCAGCTTGAGGAGTCAATTTGGGGGATATACTTTGAGCTACATCCAATGATTGTAACAGATTGTAATAAAGTGAGTAACAGTGATAGGAATAAATACATGAATGAATAAATGAAAACAAGAAAGCTCTTCTTACAGCCATAAATGAAAAAAAATGATGAAATTACAAGATCATCATGTGACAATCATCACAGTAACAATTAATTGGTCAAAAATCAACAGATGCTAAAACTAGAGTATGAAAGTAAGAGAAGGAAAATGAATTTGGTATATACTTTATAGTTAGAACTCAGGAATTTCTGACAGATTGGATGTAGGGGTAAGGAAAGAAAAGAATCCAGAATAAATCTTGGGCTTTAACTTAAGCAACTAGAGAAACAATAGTGCTATTTACTGAATTATAAATGTCTTGAGGAAGCACAAAACTAACACAGGCAGGGTGAAACCAAGAAGTTCATTTTGGACATGTCAAGTCAAAGGCACTTGTTTAGTCATGTAAGTGTCAGTGTCAAAGAGGCAGTTAGATATATGTCTGGAGTTTAACAGAGTTCAGGACTGGAGATGAAATCTTGGGATTTATCATCACGTTCAAAATAGTGAAAAACTAAATGCAAACAAAATCTCAATAGTAGGGAAATAGCAAATAAACTGTACACACATTCATATAACATAATATTAAGCATAAGTATTATATTAAAAATCATTTAAGTCTGTATTTTTACTCTAGAAAAATATTAATAATACCCCAAGTAAAAAAACAACAAAAGTATGGAAGTTTCTACCTCCGAAGTACTTATATTTATTTATCAAGACAGAAGTATAGGTGATTTTTACTTCTCTCTTTATACATTTCCATACTGTGAATGTCCTACAATAAAACTGTAGCATCTTTTTTTTCTGATTAAAAATATACTATTTAGGTTGGTGCAAAAGTAATTGGAGTTTTGCATTGCTGAATTTTGCCATTTGATATTGGAATACATTCTTAAATAAATGTGGTTATGTTATACATCATTTTAATGTGCAATTCTTGCTTTATGACTTTTGCTAATGAATTGTTACTTGCTATTTATTTTATATGTATTTTAGACTATAGAAATGATGTGAGACAAAAAACAAATCCAAGCGTTTTTCTTACTCGAGTTCAAAATGGGCCATAAAGCATCAGACACAACTCACATCAACAATGCATTTGGACCAGAAACTGCTACTGAGTGTACAGTGCAGTGGTGGTATAAGAAGATCTGCAAAGGAGATGAGAGCCTTGAAGATGAGGAGCACAGCGGCCGGCCATCGGAAGGTGACAACGGCCAACTGAGGGCAATCATCGAAGCTGATCTTCTTACAACTACACAAGAAGGTGCTGAAGAACTCAGCATCAGCCATTCTGCAGTCATTCAGCATTGGAAACAAATTAGAAAGGTGAAAAAGTGTGATAAATGGGCGCTTCAAGAACTGTCTGAAAATCAAAAACATCATCGTTCTGACGTGTCATCTTCTCTCCTTCTACACAACAATGAACATTTCTCTATCATACTGTGACATGCAACGAAAAGTGGATTTTATATTAGCAACCAGCAATGACCAGGTCAGTAGCTGGACCAAGAAGAAGCTCCAAAGCGCTTCCTAAAGCCAAACCTGAACCAAGGAAAGGGTCATGGTCACTCTTTGGTGGTCTGCTGCCAGTATGATCCACTACATCTTTCTGAATCTCGGCAAAACCATTACGTAAACCTGAGAGGTATGCTCAGTAAATGAATGAGATGCACAGAAAACTGCAATGCCTATAGTGGGCATTGGTCAATTGGCCAATTCTTCATGACAATGCCCGACTGAACGTTGCACATCCAATGCTTCAAAAGTTGAATGAATTTTTCTACAACGTTGGCCTTATCTGCCATATTCACCTGACCTCTTGCCAACCAACTACCACTTCTTCAAAGCCATCTCAGAAACTTTTTGCAGGGAAAATGCTTCCATAACCAGCAGGACACAGAAAACGTTTTCCACAAGCTCGTTGAATCCCAAAGCACAGAATTTTTTTTTTCTTTTCTTTTTTTTTTTTTGATTTTTTTTTTTTTATTAGTTGGAAGCTAATTACTTCACAACATTTCAGTGGGTTTTGTCATACATTAATATGAATCAGCCATAGAGTTACACGTATTCCCCATCCCGATCCCCCCTCCCACCTCCCTCTCCACCCGACTCCTCTGGGTCCTCCCAGTGCACCAGGCCCGAGCACTTGTCTCATGCATCCCACCTGGGCTGGTGATCTGTTTCACCACAGATAATATATATGCTGTTCTTTCGAAACATCCCACCCTCACCTTCTCCCACAGAGTTCAAAAGTCTGTTCTGTACTTCTGTGTCTCTTTTTCTGTTTTGCATATAGGGTTATCATTACCATCTTTCTAAATTCCATATATGTGTGTTAGTATACTGTAATGTTCTTTATCTTTCTGGCTTACTTCACTCTGTATAATGGGCTCCAGTTTCATCCATCTCATTAGAACTGATTGAAATGAATTCTTTTTAACGGCTGAGTAATATTCCATGGTGTATATGTACCACAGCTTCCTTATCCATTCATCTGCTGATGGGCATCTATGTTGCTTCCATGTCCTGGCTATTATAAACAGTGCTGCATTGAACACTGGAGTGCACGTGTCTCTTTCAGATCTGGTTTCCTCAGTGTGTATGCCCAGAAGTGGGATTGCTGGGTCATATGGCAGTTCTATTTCCAGTTTTTTAAGAAATCTCCACACTGTTTTCCATAGTGGCTGTACTAGTTTGCATTCCCACCAACAGTGTAAGAGGGTTCCCTTTTCTCCACACCCTCTCCAGCATTTATTGCTTGTAGACTTTTGGATAGCAGCCATCCTGACTGGCATGTAATGGTACCTCATTGTGGTTTTGATTTGCATTTCTCTGATAATGAGTGATGTTGAGCATCTTTTCATGTGTTTGTTAGCCATCTGTATGTCTTCTTTGGAGAAATGTCTATTTAGTTCTTTGGCCCATTTTTTGATTGGGTCATTTATTTTTCTGGAATTGAGCTTCAGGAGTTGCTTGTATATTTTTGAGATTAATCCTTTGTCTGTTTCCTCATTTGCTATTATTTTCTCCCAATCTGAGGGCTGTCTTTTCACCTTACTTATAGTTTCCTTTGTTGCAAAGCACAGATTTTTATGCTACAGGAATAAACAAACTTATTTCTCATTGGCAAAAATGTGTTGACTGTAATGATTCCTATTTTGTAATAAAGATATTTCTGAACATAATTATAATTATTTCAAATTCAGGGTCTGAAACCACAATTACTGTTGCACCAGCCTAATAACATGTTTGTTATAAAAACTTTAAACAACATAGAGAAACACAAGAAATAAAAATTGAAATTCCATTCTAAAAATTCCATTCCTTAGAGAGGAACATCGATTAGTTTGTGATCTTCAGTTAATACATTTTCCTATGAATACACACATACATGTAAACTTTTACATGAGTGGAATCACGTAATACAGATTAATTACTCCGTTTACTTCACACTCCCCAGAAAAAATAACTGCAATGTTAACAATGGATATATCCTTCCTTACCCCTCCCCAGGCTCTACATTACTTTAATAATCACCCCCAAATAAGGGCAACCCACTCCAGTGTTCTTGCCCGGAGAATCCCATGGACAGAGGAGCTTGGCAGGCTACATACAGTTCATGGGGCTGCAAAGAGTCAGACACCACTGAGTGACAAAGTGCTCACAAAATAACAATTCTTAATTAATTTTGAAAAAAAATTAAAACACATGATTTTAAATACATCACTAACACATATGTACTTAATCTATACAGGGCTACCACATGAACAATGGCATAAAGATTTTTCTTACCTTGCTGGTTTGTGGTACTGGCAAAGAAAGTCAAATCTTTCATCAGGCACAGGTACTCTGCTCTCATTTGGATCAATAGTGCAGAATGGGAAGTTTTCTGCTGAAGCTTGACTATTGGTTAGTACATTGAAGAAGGTAGATTTCCTAAAAGGAATAAAAACAATTTCAGGCTAACACAGAAAAACTTAGGCTACTCTAATTTTAATGCTCAAATAAAATCCACGAGGGTTATAAAAACAATCTGCGGAAAGAGGGGGATGCATTTTCACTAACAGAAATGAATTAAATTTACCACAGTGTAGCTCATGATTTACAATTAGATTATGCTCCTATCTCAGTCTATTTGGAATGTGAAAAGCATTTCCCCCAAAAATTTTTGTTATAGATAACTAGTTTCACAGCATACTACAAAGCCTATATATTTCAATCCTAAAGTTGCTGGAACACCAGTATCATTTCACCTGTATCTAGTATAATCTCCTCTGGCATAAATGTAGAGAGGTATGTATTTAGTTAGGTCAATTACTTCCAAAGCATTCTGAACTGGGAAACAGATGCTAACTGCCTAGTGGGAAATAAAAGTTTGGAGCTTAGACTCCCTTCTAATTGTTAATGCATAAGGATTACTGGTAGTCTAGAACTGTGATCTGTGGATTATGAAAGTAAAAATGCAAATTTTTCCCAAAGTACAACTTTAATCAAGAAAAAAGCTATTAATAATAAATAACACACACTTAGAGAATGCCAACTTGTATTACTATTCTCTCTTTTCCAAACACTTCTTTAAGGTAAAAATGTCTATTAGATGAGATCTAACCCTATACTCATCAGCAGTTTATACTTGTTACAGTTAGTTCATATGATTGAACTTTTAAACCAGAGAATCACTTTTTTTTTAACCTCTGAGACCCTTGTAAAAGAGTAATGAACAAAAGGCAACAGGGAGACTCACCAAAATACTACTGATGAGAAGTACAATTTGGCAATGATATATTAACTTGTACCTGCCGGTCTTTAAAATACAGCTCTTATATCCCATTCAAACTAAATATTTTGGATTAAAGTACAGAAGTTTCCCAAAACAGCCATTTAAATCATTACTGGTTACTAAGAGCATCATTGGTCAAATCCGGGTGCCTATAGTAACAGAGGCAGCTGAGAATTTAAAGGCATGCACTACCAGGCCTCTTTCCAGATCCAGTATAGGTTACTAGAACAATCTACAAGCTCATATTTATCAAAAAAGTAACTAAAGGGAATTCCCTGGAGGCCCTGTAGTTAGAACTCTGCACTTTCACTGCTGAGGGTATGGATTTGATCCCTGGGCAGGGAACTAAGATCCTGCAAGCTATGTGGTGCAGCCAAAAAATAAAAAATAAATAAAAGGTAACTGAAATACTGTATACCTGCAATAAAAATATAACAAAATAAGGGTACAATAAAAATATTTTAAGCAAAACTTAAATATATTAATTAATCCACTTATAAGACATTTGTGCCTTTCTTGGGAGACAAAAAAAATGCAGCTGTATTTCTGGATACTGTAGATAAAAAACCTGCTTGTTGCTATCACCACTGGTTCAGTAATTGCAGTATAAAAAGGCCATAGGGAGTTTATGGAGTTATTTTCAAAGTTACTGGTATTATTAACTATTGCATTTTGACTGTCTACCTGGACAAAAATATGTTTCAAAATAAAGAAATAGACTTAAAATTAAGACATTATATAGCAAAAACGTAGAAAAGAAAGTCCCAGCATCTCTTAGGCCAAAAGAATTCTTACATGCATCAACTAAACTTGGAAGACAACTCCATTTTCACAGATCACCTCCTCTTGGCCAGGATTTTAAATTTCACAAAGCCCAAGTCATCTATATTTTCCAATAGCTTTGTAAGTACAAAAAAGGAAAAAGAAATTTTCTAAGGATTATTAGTACAGGCTTTGGTGACAAGCTAAGACTTTTGATCAATTCAAATCTACTAAAGAAAAGCCTTGCAAAAGCATAGAATTTTAAAGTTTTTACTTAAATTGGAGCGGTAAAGCCTATAAGACTTTTTGGTGAAATGATTTTACACACACACACACACACACACACACACACACACACACACACATTCAGATCCCTTAAAGTTATTATTGAAACTTGAAGGTATAGGAAAGATTCAAAACTGTAGGGATTTCTCTCTAATGCAAGACGTTTACATAAACATTACTTCTGCAATGAAATGAAATATTATTTCTTTTTTCATAAGAAAGAGTAACTAGACTTAATGCATGCTTCCTCTAATTAAAATCAATTTTATTTCTGAAGCTATATATTTTACTGTAATAGGTAAATCTGACTGAATATGTTTAATCTAAAATCTTATGCAAGATTACATTATGTATAGGGAAGTTAGGATACCAATGTAAACTCCACCATTATTCTGAATTAACTATTTATAAAATACACATCCAAAAACATGGAAAAACGTAGAATGTTCTTTTTGAAATGTTTTTAATTTAGATATAACTAAACTGTTAAAAAGTATCTACCCACTAGATACAGAAATAAAAATGACAGAAATAAATACCAATGTGTGTATACAAGGTTAGTAAAATATCACCAATAATAAATCATGCTGCTGTTACACAGGCCCTCAATATGACACAATGAGAAAAGCACTTCACCTCCATAGTGTTCTTCCCAAAAGTGCATAGCATGATTCCTGATATCAAAATATAAAACTATAGTAATCCAAATAGTGTGGAACTGGCATAAAGACAGACACATACACTAGTGGAATAGAATAGAAAACCCAGATATACAGCTTTCCATATACAGTCAAATAACCTTTAAACAAGGGTATCAAGACCATAGAATGGGGAAAAGACAGTCTCTTCAATAAATGATGCTAAGAAAACTAGATAGCCATATGTAAAGGAATGAAGACCCTTACCTTACACTATATACAAAACTTAACTCAAAATGGATTACAGACCTAAAGCCTAAAACTGAAATTTACAGAAGGAAATGTACAGAAAAAGCTTTGTGGCCTTGCATTTGGCAATTATTTCTGAGATATGACACCAAAAGGACAGGCAACAAAAGCACAATTAGGAAAAAAGAAATGAGACTACATCGAAGCAAAGGACCTCAACAGACATTTCTCCAAAAGAAGATAAACAAATGGCCAAGAAACATGTGAAAAGATGCTCAACATCACCTATCATCAGGAAAATGCACATCAAAACCACAATGAGGCATCACCTCACAGCCACCCAACCGAATGGTCACTATCCAAAAAAACCAGAAAATAAGACTTCCCCGGCAGTCCACTGGTTAGGAATCCACCTGTCAATGCAGGGGATACAAGCCTGACCTCTGGTAGAAGGCTCCACACGCCGTGAGGCAACGAAGGCCACATGCCACAGCCACTGATGCCCAGCACCCCAGAGCCCATTCTGTACCACAAGAGAGGCCCACGCACAACTGAAGAGCAGCCTCAGCTCGCTGCAACTAGAGAAAGCCCAAGAGTACCAACAAAGCCCCAGGGCAGCCAAATAAAAAAAACAGAAAACAATAAGTGTTGGCCAAGATATAGAGAAACTGGTACAATCCTGGTAGAATGTAAAATGGTGCAACTGCTATGGAAACCAGTATACAGATTCCTCAAAAAAATTAAAAATAAAATTACCATGTGACCCAACAACTTCACTTCAGGGTATTTACCCAGAATAATTATAAGCAGGATCTAAAGTGATATTTACAGACTCATGTTCACTGCAGCATTATTCACAATAACCAAAAGGTGGAAGGAACCCTAATGTCTACTGACGAAGAAATGAACAAAGAAAAAGTTCACAGCATGAGAAAACATTAAAATGGAATTGAGGGTCATTATACAAAATACCTGATTGGCACTTTTCAAAAGTAAATAAAAATTTGTGTGACCTTTAAAAGATCTATACTGGTAAAGAAAAGGGACATTAGTGGGAAAACTGGTGAAATCCAAATAAAATCTATACTTAATAGTAAATAAATAAGAAAAATAATCTATCTGAATTATGTGAAGATACAGCAACAATGACCAGAATTCTGAAAAAGAACCTATGAAAATTAAAAGACTTAAAAGAAAGTAGATTACGAAGTACTTTTAAGGCATACAATTACTGTTGATAACAGGAAAAAGTGAGTAGGTGAGCAGATCTGTTGTCCAAAAGATTATTCTAAACATATTAAAAAAGAAAGCAAATAATTCCCAGTCACAAAGTTCCACAGAAGAGCAGGTACCCTGGAATACTGACAGAAATAATAGGAGTTAAGCTCATTTAAATTGCGGAATTTTGCTTCCCCTTCGACTCATAGAACTGCTCTCCTGCCACAATCAATGATTTCCTAGGAAATCAGACAAAACACATGAAATAACAGTTTTCAAACAGTGGACAATATACCGCACAGGACTGTGTCCCCTGTGAGAACAACAAATGAACTGAGCTCTGAAACTGCCCTCGCTCACTGCCTAAAGGTGGTTTCAAAGCCACAGCACAGGCGGGAGGAACCAAAGGAGCCTGGCAGTCATGCCAAGTTAAAGAGACCGAGATGAGGGTTTTGAGAAGGCCAAAGCAGCCAGGACTTATAGGACGTGGACTAGAAAGGAAGCGGCTGCACAGACAGAAGGCTCTGGGGATCAGCAGAAGGTATCTTCAAGAATAAGGCTGAGTAACACTGTACATGAGTAAGGTCAGTGTCCACAGGCCAGGGGAAAAAACACCCAAGAGCAGCACAGTGAACAATTCTCAGGTCCACACAGAGCTCAGAAAAGTTCACACCCCTACCAGCTGGAACAGACAGAGATATAATGTAAGGGAACTTGGGTAGAGTCCTCAAAGCCATATCTTAGTTTAAGAGCTAAAGTAGCACCAAAGCAAAAAAATATTATGAACCTATCTTAAGAAAATATAATAAAAAGTCTCAAAACAATCAAAAACTAAATGTGAGAACAAAGTCCAACACTCATTAAAGGAATACTATAACTTTCAGCACACAACATAAAATCCAGCATCTAGAATCCAATAAAAAGTAAGAGGAATGCAAAGAAGCAGGAAAATAAAATATCAAAATCAGGATAAAAGTCAACGAACATAAACAAACCCAGTAATGATACAGATGATGGTATTAGCAGATGAAGACCTTAAGATAAATGTTATAGATATTTTTAAATTTTTCTGAAGGATATAAAGGTAAATATGAAGACAATGAGGAATTAAATTAAAAACTACCCAGGCAGGACTATGGTATAAAAAATACAATATCTGAAAAAAATGAAATTGAAATGATACACACTGGATGTGACTAACTGCACAACACACACTGCAGAAAAGATCAGTGAACACGAAGACAGAGCAACAGAGACCATCAAATGAAGCAGAGGGGGAACTGGACAAAAAATAACCACAGCTTCAGGAGAGTACTGACTAGAGGACTAACTCACGTATGATAAGAATCACGGAGAAGAAAGGAAACAGGGAGAAGGGGAGAAAAAAGCATTTGAAGAAATAATGGCCAAATATTTTACAAATTTAATGAAAATCATAAACTCACAAACCTAAAAATCTCAACATATCCCAAACAAAAGAGGCATAAGAAAAACCATAACAATGCATATGAAAATCAAATTTCTGAAAACTAGTACAAAAAAGAAAATTTTAAAGAAAGCTATAGGGGGACAAAACACATTATGTTCAGAAAAATCATGATAATAAAGACAACAGACTTCTCATTAGAAAGCTGAAGAAAATGGAAGATATCTTCAATGTGCTGAAAGAAAAACTGATCCTAGAATTGCCAACAAAAATCTTTTCAAAATGAAGGCATAATAAGCACATGAAAAGATGCTCAACATTAACAGGAATCGGGGAAATGCAATTCAAAACCACAATGAGATACCACTTCATGCTTTGGCTATAATCAAAAAGATGGTAATAATCAATGATACCACAAATAACAAAAGTTGAAACTAAGATATGAAGAAAAAAGAACCTTGTACACTCTTGGTGGGGAGGTGTAATTACTGTGGAAACAGTACGGAGGTTCCTCAAAAACTGAAACTCGGGACTTTCCTGGTGGCCCGGTGGTTAAGAATTGCCTGTAAAGCAGGGGACATGGGTCTGATCCTTGGCTGGGGAACTATGATCCCACATGCCGCGAAGTAACGAAGTCCACGAGCTGCAACTACTGAGCCTGCGCGCTCAGAAGCCAGCACGCCACAGCCAGAGTCTATGCAGCACAGGGAGAGATCTCCAGCGACACAGCGAAAACCCCACCTGCCGCAACCAAGACCCGACACAGCCAAATAAATAAATAAGGTATTAAAAATATATATAACTACCATATGATCCAGCAATTCCACTCCTTGGGTACATAACCAAAGAAAATGAAAACACTAATCCAAAAAGATACATGCACCTCAATGTTCAAGGCACCATTATTTACAACAGCCCAGATATAGAAGCATACTGTGTCCACCAATAAAGGGATAAAGATGATGTCTCTCTCTCTCTCTCTCTCTCACACACACACACACACACACACACACACACACACAGAGGAATACTACTTAGCCATAAAAAGGAAAGGGAGGGAGGGAAGGGAGAGAGAGAGAAAGAGAAAGAAAGAAAGAAAATTTTTGCCATTTACAACAATACGGATGGCCCTGGAGAGTATTATGCTTAGTGAAATAAGTCAGGCAGAGAAAAGATAAATACTGTATGTTATCATTTATATATGGAGTCTAAAAAAACAACAAACCAATGAATGTAACAAAAAAAGAAACAAACTCACAGATGAAGATAATGAGGAATGCAAAAAATATGAAAACTACCAGACAGAACAATCGTATAAATATCTGAAGTAAAATGAAACTGAAATGAAGACAGTGGTTATCAGTGGGGATAGGGAAAGTGGGTAGCAGCAAGACAAGGTAGGCGAGTAAGGTATACACAGACGACTACGTACAAAATAAGCTATGAGGATATAGTATTCAGCACAAGGGATACAGCCAATATTTTATAATGACTATAAATGAAGTATAATCTACAAAAATTTTGAATCACTATGTTACACACCTCAAATTAAGATAATATTGTAAATCAACTATACCTTAATTTTAAAAATGCTTTATAAAGATAATAACAAGCATTGGTGAGAATATGAAGAAAGTAGACCCTACATACATTGCTGATAGGAATACAGAATTACATGCTCGCTTTGGAAAATAGTTTGGCAGCTCCTCAAATAGTTAAATACATAGTCACATACAACCTAGAAATTCCACTCTTAAGTATACACTCAAGAGCAATGAAAACATATGTCACACATAAATTTTTTATTCCAAAGCTGGAGCAGAGAAAGTACGAATAAGCCTAGAACACAATGTGGAGCCAGAAAGTAGAAAATACTAAAAAATAGAAGACACATCAAAAGGTATACTTGTGAACAGTAAGGCTCCCGATGGCCATATATGGGCAGTTTGAGCGACACAACATATAACAGTAACCCAGTACAACCAACAAAGTAGAAACTGATCCTGATACAAACAAATTATAAGTAATAGAAGAAGGGGAGGTTCTTCTTTACAACAGAATTCTATACAATAGAATTTCCATTGTTCCTTCTATAAGTATATAAATATAGAAGGAACAATAGAAATTTTTAAATCACCATTTGGTAAACACCACAATAACTATTTCAAACACGAATCATTAACACATGCCATAATTGGGAGGCAAAAGTATGAGGAACACAATATTTACGTAATTTCAAAGTATCTTCCTACAACATGTATTTATTAATTGTAATGGGAAATAGAGAAAACCTTTCAGTGAAGAAATCTGTCAGACATTTCCTTAGATAACTGATCAAAGTTAATTAACATCACTAGTATTAGGACGAACCAACACTGTATGCTTCCTAATGTAACGTACGTAGAAGCATATCTCACTTCTGCATCCACAAGTGTGAATTCTACCACAAGGAAATATTAGATAAACCTCAAGGTTTAAGGGCCTGAGGTAAATGGCCACCACTCCCCGAAAGTGTCAAGGACATAAAGAAACGAAGTGAGAAACTGCTTCAGATTAAAGGAAACTAAGGACATAGTAACGGTTAAATGCAACATGTGTGTAACCCTGGACTAGGTCCTGGACCAGACAATGAATATTAGTAAGAAAACTGGTAAATCAATGCTGATCTCCTAATTTTTATAACCATACAGTGTTAACAGTTGGGGGATGTAAACAGACCTTATATAGGAATTTTTTTTAAACTGGTTTTGTAAGCGTAAAATTTTTACATTGTGAAACTTCTTGAAAAAACAATTTTTATTTAACCTTAAGCAGTGTCACACAGACTGGGAAGAGGTACTTCTAATACATATCCAACAAGGAATCCATATCCAGAATAAACAACACCTAATCATTACTAAAAAAAAAAAAAAAGAAAAGAAAATCCTTCATAGAAGATGACCAATAAACATTTTAAAAGATGCTCAAAATCATTAGCTATCAGAGAGATGCAAAACAATTGGGAGATACTACACTGAAGTATGACCAAAATGAAAAAGAATTATAATACCAAGTGCCAGTAGGATGCAGAACAATTAGAAATTTTACAATACCAGCACTATAAATTAGAATAATAATAAATAATTTGGAAAACTATGTGGCAGTATCTACCTAAAGCAATTTAATTAGTAGGGGTGGGAAGTTTGGAGAAGAGCCTGGGTAAGTGGCTAAGTACATCCATTCTCCCAAGAGAAACGAGTTCTTAGATCTATCCACCAAAAGACACGTACATGAAAAGTCAAATCACCTCAATTCTTAACAGGCAAAAACTGAGAACAACCCAAGTGCCCATCACAGCAACATGGGTAAATATCTTGTACATTCTCTCAGGCATAACGTTGACTTATAAAAGGTGTAAGAGTGCATAATGTGTGATTCCATCTGTATCAGGCACACTAACCAAAGTGGTGATATAAGCTGGAATGTGGTTACCCTAGGAAAGGCAGTACTGACTGAGAAGAGGTACAAGCAAGTCTTCCGTGGCACTGGATTTGTTCTAGATCTTGATGTGGGTACTGGTTACATGGGTGAATTAAAATGTAAAAATCTGATATGTACATCTGAAGTTTTCACATTTTATTGTATATGTTCTACCTTAACGTAAAAAAAAAAAAACAAACAAAAAAATCACTTAGGCAAAACGAAAGATTCACTATGCTCTGACATTCACTAATGCTCTGACAAAAAGCCCACTTAAGAAGCCTCTGGAATAATTCAAGTAAGAAATGAGTGGCAATGAAGATGTGAAAAAAACAGATCAGAGAGAGACTTGGGTACCAGGTTTGATACCCTACAGAAAAATACAGCTGAGGAGAAAGGATGCAAAGATAAATCTCTCAAGTAACTGGGCGGAAAGCAGTTATTACCACGCAAGACAAGGAATATAACAGCAAGACTATAGAAAAGAGAAGCCAACAGATGATTAATATCAGGAGAGGATGAGACTAACCAGGAAGAAAGGGTAAGAGAGAAGACAGCCAAGGACAGAAATCTACTATTAAGAGAGCAAACAGAGGAAGTATAGCAACCACAAAAGACTGCAGAAGGGTAAGAAAGGTCGAGAGTTACAAATAGGGCCAAACAGGGCAGAGAAGCTAAAGACAAGACATGAGCACCAGCTTTCAGATCACTACTGCATTAAAAGGCCTTAAATGATCTAAAAAAAAAGTTAAAGTACACAATTTGTGATTTCCCTGTACCTTCATTTCCAAATGAGTTTCAAACTAGTTCATGCAAGCAATCTACAAAAACAATTAAGTCATAAGTGGAAGATGCTGTTAAAGAATTTATAACTATAAAAGAAAAATATAATCTATTCCAAGGATAGAATACACATAATTGGTTACTTCTTATATATAATGTATATATAATAAAACACTACTCTGTATGAAGTTAGTGGCTTTTCTGTATATGAAATTTTTAATAATCAAATACTGGAAAAAAATCTGGCCAGCATGAGAAATAAATATATGCATAAAGAGAGAGTTATAAATTGAACAATGAGAGAATAATCTTCCGCCAGTGAGCTTCTTGAAGCAATCAAGAACAGAGCCTCAGGCTTCCCTTGTGGTCCTGTGGTTAAGAATCTGCGTTGCAATGCTGGGGACACTGGTTCAATCCCTGGTCTGAGAAGATCCCACATGCCTTGGGGAAACTAATAAGCCGGCGTGCCACAACGACTGAACCCGCTCGCTGCAACTACTGAAGGCCACATGCCTTGGAGCCCATGCTCGCAACAAGAGAAACCACTGCAAAGAGAAGCCCCCACACTGCAGCTAGAGTAGCCCCGGCTGGCCACCACTAGGGAAAGCCCATGCACAGCAACCAAGACCCAGAGCAGCCAATAAATAAACAAGAAACAAAATACATTTTTTTAAAAAAGGAATGGAGCTTCTTCAGTAAGAAACAGCAGCTAAGAATCAGCCAGAAAGACCTCCCCAGGAAACAAACGGGTGTCATACAAAACTATACTGGAGGAATAACAGAATGCAGCAGATTAAAGATGGCCACACATTCTTTGCCCCGCCTCCCACCAAGAAACTGGTCTGTTTCCCTTCCCTCCTTGTCTCTGGGCTGGTGTCATGACTTCTTTTAACTAGAAGAAATAGGTGGAAGCATGTGGTACCACCATCACATCTTCTCCCTCTTGGGAGCTAGCCACCATGCTATAAAAAAGTTTCGAGATAACCTGGAGAGACAGAAGCCAAGAAAAGGAAGGCAGAAATGACCCAGACTTCCAGCCAATCCTGATAAGGCCCCAGTCCTGACTGGCCACCAGCTGAACGCAGGCATATATAGGATCTGAAGTGAGACCAGTAGCAAACTCTCCCAACTAAGCTACAGAACCAGGAGAAATAATAAATAGTTATTGTCTTAAACCACAAGCTTTTGGAATGGTTTTTACATAAAACTAGATAACGAAAGCACTGAACATAATTATCCTGCAACTTTTTTTAAAGCATTTCCTACAGTGTTTTTCTCAATAACAGTGCATAGCTTTGAAAGACTCTGTGGCTGGTCTCTGGCGAACTGGAAGAGAGCAAGTCGTAGGAACAACCAAAGGACATTCCCAGAAGTATCAACTAAGCAAGACAAATAGTGCCCTAAGGCAGCTGTGAGTGCCGGAACAGAGTGCACCTTGGTCCCCCAGTTTTCATTCTCTCCTCCTTTCACAGTAACAGATTTTTTAACTGGTCATCTGTCCATCAAAATAAAGACTACATTTCCTAGCGTTCCCTGAAAAATTCTTATGACTAAATCTGGACAAAGGAGAGTACGGTGTGGCAGCTTACAGGAAAAAAAAATCCCTAACAGACTGCAGGGCAAGTCGTTTGGCCCTTTGAGCCTCTGGATAACCAGCTGTCTGGAATTCACAGCACTTCGGAGGATGAGACTGAAAGGCCACTCCCTGAGGACTGCCAAGGAGCAAAGTGCAAGGAGCTGGGGTTTTTAAGACTTCATAAAGCGAAGTCAGTATACCAACCCATGACTGCTAAATTTACTTTTACATAAAAAAGAAATTTCTGTTTAGGCCGTAGTTTTGGGGGGGTTTTCTGACACCTGCAACTGAAACCAACCACATCTCATGTAGTGACAGCATCAAGAAGAGCTGTCCTATGACAGAATATCAAATTGTAGTTTCTCAAGCAAAGACAATATAATGGAGCAAGGATAGTCTTTTCAACAAATGGTGCTGGAACAATTGGACATCCATATGCCAAAAAAAAGAATCTAGATACAGACATTACAACCACCATTCACAAAAATTAACTCAAATGGATCACAGATCTAAATGTAAGTGCAAAACTAAAAACCTCCTAGAAGTGAAGTCACTCAGTCGCTTCCGATTCTTTGCGACCCCATGAACTGTACAGTCCATGGAATTCTCCAGGCCAGAATACTGGAGTGGGTAGCCTTTCCCTTCTCCAGGGGATCTTCCCAACCCAGGGATCGAACCCAAGTCTCCCGCATTGCAGGAGGATTCTTTACCGGCTGAGCCACAAGGGAAGCCCTAAACTCCTAGAAGATAGGGGAAAACTCAGATGACTTAGGGTATGGGAATGACTTTTCAGTACAATACCAAAGGCATGATCCATGAAAGAAATAGTTAGGTTTGCAACCCCATGGACTATAGCTCGCCAGGTTCCTTTATCAATGGGATTTCCCGGGCAAGAATGTTGGAGTGGGTTGCCATTTCCTTCTCCAAGGGATCATCCCAACCCAGGGATTGAACACGTGCCTCCTTTACTGACAGGCAGATTCTTTACCATTGCACGATCTGGGAAGCCCAATAAAAAGGTAACTTCATTAAAATGAAAAACTTCTGCTCTGCAAACACAGCATCAAGAGAATGAGAAGACAAGCCACAAAATGGAAGAAAATATTTGCAAAACACACGTTTGATAAAGCACAGTTATCCAAAATATACAAAGAACTCTTAAAACTCAGCTATAAGAAAACAAACTAATTAAAAAATGGGCCAAAGACCTTGACACACATCTCACCATAGAAGACATTCAGATGGCAAATAAGTATAAGAAAAGATACTTCACAGTGTCATCAAGGAAACACAAATTAAAATAATGGAATACCACTAAACCTATTAGAATGGCCAAAATCCAGAACACTGACAGCACCAAATGATGCAAGGATATGGAGAAAAAGGAACTCTCACTGATTGCTGGTGAAAATATAAAATGACACAGCCACTTCAGAAGCTTCTTATAAAACTAGAAACATACTCCTGCTATACAATCCAGCAATCATATTCCTTGGTATTTATCCAAATGAGCTGGAAATTAATGTCTACACAAAAACCTACAGATGAATGTTTATAACAAGTAGTTTTATTCATAACTGCCAAAATTTGGAAGCAACCAAAATGTCCTTAAGTCAGTGAATGGATTAAAAAAACTATGGTACATACAGACAATGAAATACTATTCAGCACTAAAAAGAAATGAGTTGTTTAAGTCAGGAAAAGACAGAGAAGAAACAAATGCATATTGCTAAGTGAGAGAAGCCAATCTGAAAAGGCTACATACTGCACGATTCCAATTTCATTCTAAAAAGACCAAAGTATGGAAACAGTGAAAAGATTAGTGGTTGAGAAGGGTTCATAAATAGGCAGAGCACAGAGGATGTTTGGGGCAGTGAAACAACTCTGTGTGATACTATAATGGTGGACAAAGGTCTTTATACATTTGTCTAAATCCATAGAAGGTAAAATAAGAAGAGCGTACCCTACAGTAAATTATGGACATTGGGTGATGTGTCAATGAGGTTCATCAATGGTAACAAATGTACCACTCTGGTGTGGGATGTTGATAAGAGGGGAAGGACATGCACGTATATGGGCAGGAGGTATAAGGGAAATCTCTGTGCCCTTCCCTCAAAGCTGCTGTGAACCTATAAACAAAATAAACCAACAAGCAAAAAACCTTAAAAAAAAAAAAAGTATCAGTGGTGTCCCCCAACATCCTCCAAGCCTTACACCTACAACAATATACTTGCCCAAGAAGAGCTAATTTATAAAGGGTCATTCAGGTAAGAAAAAGCAGAACAAACCTGAAAATTAAATCTCCAAATTTTCGTTTTAGCATTCTTTTACTTCACTTCATTAAAAGTGGCCATCAAAACATGTCCCCTTATCACTAAACCTACACATGGCATCAAGGGCAGAAAAACCACTCCATTCACAAGTAATTACTGAGTGCCTACTAAGTTCCTGGGCTTCCCTAGTAGCTCAGTTAGTAAAGAATCTGCCTGCAATGCAGGAGACCCAGATTCAATCCCTGAGTTGGGAAGATCCTCTGGAGAAGGAAATGGCAATCCATTCCAGACTCTTGCCTGGAGAACTCCATGGACAGAGGAGCCTGGCAGGCTACAGTCCATGGGACCGCAGAGAGTAGGACACAACTTCGTTTTTCACTCTCACTAAGTTCCTAACACCAGTCTAAGTGCTAGAAATAATAACAATGAACAAGAACAAGGCTATCCTTGCCTTCATGGAATTTCAATGAACAAGAACAAGGCTATCCTTGCCTTCATGGAATTTAAAGTATAATGGGAAGAAGGCAGGGACATCAAACATGAATTAAATTAGATAATACATATAATGTGCCCAATGATAGGTATATAGCAAGTAAGTGTTCAAATAGGTATCAGCTATTGTTAGCTATAAATACTACCTCTATATTTTTAGGTAATCAGCCTTATGGCTACTAAAAAGCAAACCTTTTTATTCATCCAGTTCTCTAAAAACCAGATGGTTTCTGTACCGTGCTTAGGCGCTCAGTCGTGTCCAACTCTTTGCGACCCCATGGACTGTAGCCCACCAGGTTCCTTTGTCCATGGGAATTCTCCAGGCAAGAATACTGGAGTGGGTGGCCATGCCCTCCTCCATCGGTTTCTGTACTACAGGTTCTTGTTTTTTTACTGTCCCCTCTCCCCAATCCATTTCTTGTGAGCCTATCTAGAGGAAGACATGTTCAGTCATATTTCCCTACACAGAAACCTGCATTCCTCTGGAGCGGTAGCAGGTGATGAGAAACACCCAGAGGTCCATACCTCTGGTCCACACCCAGAGGTTCATATGGCTGGGCTCCAAGTGGACCCAGCTCTGCCAGGCTATCCAAGTTCCTGTCCTTACTGAGGCCTGGCCATTCATCTTGCTCTTCAAAGCTTTTCTTCCAGTGTCTTTTTCTAGCTTAAAACAACCAGAATTTGTGCTGCTTATGAAGAACCCTAACTGATAGTTAGGCAATGTAAGATCATTCTATAAAAAGGCGTGTCCATAGCCAATACACAATGCCAAAACTCATCAAACTGTGCATTATTAAAATGAGTGAATTTACTGTTTATGAAATATACATCAACAAAACTGGAGGAGTCTTTAATTTAAAAGCATAAATAACACATTTAATAAAATACTTTAGGTTATTTTCATATACATTGACATTATGCTCTATTCTAAAAAACTCACATAGGAAATACTTTATAAGATGGATCATTTTAGGACTTTCCTGGCAGTCCAGTTGGTTAAGACTCTATGGGCTTCCACTTCACGGGTTATGGGTTCAATCCCTAGTCACCAAGCTAAGATTCCACATGCCATGCAATGTAGCCAAAAATAAAATAAAAGGAAAAAGTTTAAGATAGCCCATTTAAAGTCTTTCCACTAAAATCAAGCTGCACTGACTGCAATGATTCTAGGATAAGAGAAGCATGCTAATATCTAAAAACTGTCTTGCTTACTAATGTAATAAAGCTCACAACATACATAATGATCATATCTTGCTTTCAAGTTTATTGATAGCACCCTTACAGTACTTTGCTTAATTATTTGTTTTGCTTATATTCCCACTCTCTATTTAGTCTTACTTTGCAAGCAGCCTATATCACAGCAGGAAATCCCCTCAAAATGCAAACCTCTCCAGCTCTAGTTGAAATTAGGACAGCCACACTTGTCATGTTTTACATTACAAGAATTTCAGAACTGCCTTACTTGGTCACACCATGCTACATTCACTAGGCAATCTCTATGACAGGGGCCCCAAGGAACACAAGAAAGAACACGGTTGTCCCACCTACCAATCTTAAGCCTAACTCACATTCCAAAACATCTGTCACCTTAACAAATCCTTATTAGATCTGATACTCCTTAGTACACCTTAATCATTTCTGAGACATTTTTGTATTTTAAGGTTAGTAAAAGGTATTAAAATAGAAGGGCAAATAATGAAAAAATAGACTTTGAACATCCAAGTTGCATGTGCATAGATTTATACAAAAATCCCCATAAATATTTCCTAATTACTGTCTCACTCACAATAAATGATTCACTTTAAACATTACAAAACTCAAAATTTTATTCCCACAACTTTCAGATTTAATGACGTAACAGATTTAACAGATACCCTTTTACCGTACAATTTCCAATATTAAGTTCAAATTCATCACCTTCTTTTCAAGTAAAAATTCAGTCATCTTATCCTTGATCTCCCCAAGAATCTAATCAAATTTATAATGCAGGTTTTAAAACTATTTCCTAAAGTATTCTATTGTATGGCCTCTGGTAACCAGCCTAGGTATCCTATATAGCCAAACAGCAAGAAAATCTAATTTAAACTACTCTAATTCCACATAAATTCAGTACTGTGTCTCCCAACAGTGTCTGAGGCAAACTAGTGCTGTTCTGGCTCAACTAGATGTTTCAACTCCCACAGATCCTTCCTCTGAGTTCAGCAAAACAAAGAATGTAAGTTAACTCAAGTTTCAATACAGAATCTGTGTAAAAAACCAAAAATAAGATACATCTAAATGAAAACCTTGTTTTGCAACATAGTAATATTCCAGTTTCCTGGCCTCTTCATTTTAAACTTCAATTACCTCCAGAGTTCCCCTTTGTACCACAGGACCAAAATATTTACAAAAGGAAAATGTGAAAAGGCCAATATTCACCTACCCAACATTTGGTAATCCAACAATACCAATTTTCAAGGAGGTTCCAAATCTTCCAATGATTGGGGGTGGTTTAATTCCATCACCTCCCTTTTTGGGGGGCATCTGAAATGTCAAAACAAACATACACATGAACAAAACATTTTACTATCCCCATTGATCAAAAACACATTTCATCACACAAAATATATTACTGAATAATAAAGAATAAAATGTACTATATATATTAATTCAAATCTGACACACTTTATTTTTCAACAACAATATAAACAGAAAACTGGTTAACAGATTTGATTAAGATAGTTGTCAAAGCAGTCACCCCGAGAAGTATTGGAAAAACTGATCTAAAAATATGTGGCACCAGGGCTTCCCTGGTGGCTTGGTGGTAAAGAATCCGCCTGCCAATGCAGAAGACACAGGTTCGATCCCTGATCTGGGAAGATCCCACATGGTGAGGCCCAACTAAGTCTGTGAGCTACAAATATTGAGCCTGAGCTGTAGAGCCCAGGAATTGCAACTACTGAGCCCACGTGTCCCAACTACTGCCTAGAGGCCCTGCTCTGCAAGGAGAGAAGCCACCGCAATGAGAAGCAAGTGCTCCACAGCTAGAGAAAATCCAGAGCAGGAAGGAAGGCCCAGCACAAGCAAAACTAAATTTAAAATATGTAAGTAAAATAAAAATATGTGGAACCAAAAATCAAAAATAAAACTTAAGCTGCCAATCTTCCATCCAGACTGTTCACAAAACACTTTCTTAACCCGACGTGTGGTTACATGAATGAAAGCATTTGGAAGCAGGAGCACATATAACAGTCTCAAAGAAAATCCATTCTAGAACCACTAGCAACCGAGTCACCTTCCACCAAACCATTCCCCCTTAATCTGGAACCTACTCTTTCCCATTTTGCACAGAAACACCACGTTTCACATGAAAGAACACACGCCAACATCAAGGTCTTTCCAACGAGTTTCTTCCACCTTTGGTACTGTAGATAACGACTCCCCAGACCTCGTCCGGAGGTCTACGTCCGGAAGCTACGGACGGAATCTACCCTTTGATTATTTCTAGTCCTAAACAGATCTACTAACCCTTTTTGTTTAAAGGTCGAAACTTTCTGGGTCCCTGACAATCTGGCTCCAAGCTTCTCCGCACGGAACTGACCCCACTTCAGTACTGCAAACTGAACTTAAGAGGACTGCTAACCTCACGTTTTACAAGCTGGGAACTAAAACTGTCCCTATCTTCTGGCTCCAGCTGAACCTCCGGGGGCCACGCTGAGGCCACGCTCATAAGTGATAGTCCAGCCTCTGATCCTTGACCCCGGAGACCAAGGAATCTCCCTTCCAGGATCTTAACTCCCACCACTTGCCAGCCAAACTCCAGGTCTCCGAAGCACAGTTACATGAGAGGAGACTCCAGTCCCCTGGCCTCCTACCGAGGGGTGGCCGGCCGCCCAGCCAAAGCGGAGCCCTTCGAAAAACCTTCCCGCTCTGGACGGGGCCACTGGCCATCCCCGCCTCGGAAGGAGGCTTTCCCCAGAACGTGCCGGGTGAGGCGTGGGCCGCTCTCGCGAGGCGCGGCCTAGTCCAACAACGCCTCATTCATCCACACGCTCCACGCCACCGGCTGCCCTCGCCCCGTGCCGGCCACCCAGCCCTGGCCCGACGCCGGCCTCCGAGCAGCGGGTCGGAGGGGCGAAGACGCGGCGGGGGGCGCGCCCGCAGGCTCCCTGAGGGCCTCACCGTGCTCGCGGCGCGCGATGACACGGGGTCCCAGCGGCAGCGGGAGATGGGTCCTGCCGGCAACGGGAGGCGGGGAGGAAGGAGGAGAGAGAGCAGGCCCGGCCCCTCCGCCGAGCGGCACGCACGTCGGCGGCGGCGGCGGCGGCGGAACGGGAGGGCCGGGCGCCGGGCTGCACCTGCGCGCAGGCCGCGGCCCCGCCCCGCCCCGCCCCGCGCGCCCGCCCGCCCGCTCGCCAGCCAGGCCAGTTGGTCTGGCCGCCTGGAGGCGGGAGAGAGTGGGAGGAGCCGCGCGGCACTGGGCGGGCGGGAGCTAGAGATCCAGCCTTGCCTGCCTGACCCCGCGGTACCCCGGAGAGGCGTCTTCCGCCCTCCCTACACGTGGGCGCCTCGGCCTGGGATCTCCGCTTCCTTCCCCGCGCGTGCCATGCGTTGCCAGTACGCGCACATTTCACCCTCGGGACCTCGAACCACCTTCGCCTGACCGCCTGCTGGCAGAAGGGTCGACTCGGGTCTAGTGATTAGCCGCGCCAGCCCTGCTTGGCTGCCGCTGAGTCTTCGGGGACCACGGCCCCAGCTCGCCTTCTTTCCCCATAACTCTTCACTCAGTCTGATGATGAGAAGCTGGTAAACTTTCTTAAAGGTTAAAAAAAGGACTAAAGGAAACCTGTGATCTAAGGAATCCTTTGTTGCCTTAATTTATTGTTCAGGCATTTTACAAGCACAGAATCCCTGGATGAGTTTAACAACCAATATTCACACACACACACACACACACACACACACCTTTTCCTCTGGAGGGTTAAAAGCAGGGACCTTTAGAATTTAGGAAATGTAGGTGTCAATCTGGGTTCCACTACTCATAAGAGTTTATACTGATGATGGGTACAAAGTGTGAGCTATTTAGCTTCCTTCTGTTTCATAGCTCCCCTGTACTCAGACACCTGTTTTTATAAATACAAGGTTTTGGTGACAAGGGAGCTAGACTGAGACAATTTAAATAGTGTATATGTATCATACACTCTTCTTATGAAGTTCAACAGTCGGCTTTCACAGAGTTGCTTGTGAAAAAAGAGGAACCATTACTTTAAAAGCTCAAGAATCCCAGAGAGCCCAATCTGTCCAGCAACCAGCCACTCCAATATTAATTGAAAACGTTCCCCAGCCGAGGAGTAATAGCACTGTCTTCAACTTACCACTGTTCTTAGGCCACATCTCAACACTTCTTCAATCTCTATATCTCTGCAATCTACCCATTCCTTTCAATTCACACTATCAAGTTCATGAGTCTGTTTCTCTATTTGCAGCTACATCTTTTACTTGCACTTTTGACCGCCTTGAAAGTGCCTTGACAAAGCAGGTCACAAAGATATTAGTGAGCTAGGCAGAGTTTCAGGAGTGGCCAATCGCTGCTGCTAAAAGTTACCCAATAAGGAGTCTCCATTTCTAACTCACTGGGTGAAACATGACTCGAAGTCACTGGGGTCAATTCACATTCATGGGGAAGAGGATCTGACTGGCCTGGTTTAGGGAAAGTTCTACCAAAGGTCCCATCAGCAGTCATGTGGGTAAAAACGTCTCTGACTGATCTCTCTACTAATGAAGCAGGTATGTCTCAGAGGAGATCCTAGTAGGTACATTGTATTCTACATAATAAATGAAGACTCAGAGACAAACAGGATATTAAGAATTAACACTAATGCCAAGACTAATAAAATGACTTTGAACATATGAAAGCTTGTCCTTGAGCCTTTTGCACAAAGGGAACTCTACTTAGTACCTGTTGGGCTCAGGGATTAGGTGAAGCCTAGAGGAAAGAATCAGGAGTAGTCTAGAATGGAAATTGAGCAAAAGATCTCTGTCAAAGGAAGGATGAGAATAGACCATTATTAGATCAGCTCAACATAAGGGTGCTGCCAAGAAAAGATAAATGGGGTAAAAAAAAGTAGAGCCCTTGGGATGGGGGGTTGGGGTGGAAGGGAGGCACAAGAGAGAGGGGATATATGTATACATATAGCTGATTCAATTTGTTGTACAAGATAAACTAATACAATATAGTAAAAGCAATTATACTCCAATTTTTTTTTTAAAGTAGACAAGAGCTCATATTTTTCACTCCTTATTATTATAAGCTTTCAGAAATTTTCCTACCTTTCCAGGCATCAGTCAATGACCAGGGATCAGGTGAGTTGACCAAAGGTCACAAAGGATCTAGGAAGTGGTTTGGAGTCAATAATTTATCCACCACCACCCCATACAGTAGCTCAGTTGGAAATCCAGAGATTTACTGATCTTGTACAGAAACCTAAGGTCAGGAGACAGGAAGACTTTACAGAGAGAAGAAGAGAAAGAAAGGAGGAAAATGGAGTAGTGACACATTCACCATAGGCTTGCAAGGCTGGACTACACCTGTTGGCCAACCTCATCCACATCTGTTACAGGTGTAACAGGTAGCAAAATAATAGTAATAACTACACCAAGAGGAAAACTGAGTCCTGATAATAACTTTAGAGGGGAAAGGAACAGCTTGCAAAAAAATAAGTACCTTGGGGGAGGGGAGCAGGGGGAATTGAGGACCTATTGGTCAAATGGTACAAACTTGTAGTTAGAAGGTAAATGAGACCTGGAGATCTAACGTATAGCATTGTGATTATAGTTAACAATACTATATTATATATATTTGGAAGTTGCTAAAAGGCTAGATCGTAAATATTCTCATCACAAAAAAGAAATAACAATTGTGTGAGGTGACAGAGGTGCAGTGAAGACAAATATGGTCCTTGCCCTCAAGGAGCTCGCAGTCTAACAAGGAAGGCAAACAAGTAATTATACATATAACTATCTAAGAACTTGATTTAAAAAAATCTATAGAATACTTAAGTACTTTGATTACAATTTCACAATTTAAAATACACCATTACCAGGACTTCCTAGGCAATCCAGCAGTTAAGACACCATGCTTCCCTGCAGTGGGCACAGATTCAATCTCTAGTTGGGGAACTAAGATCCTGCATATAGCCCAACTTGGCCAAAAAATAGGGGGAAAATTTGTTAATAAAAACTAAATAAAATATACTACCACTTTGACTTTCATTTACTTGTAGGACTTCTGATATTATATTCCAGACAGTGCATAATCACCCCCTTTCCCTGTTCCATTACCAGCAGTACTTAGACCCAGGCAGGCATCAGTGAAGAAGCAGATTTTCAATTTTCATTCTTCCACTTGATAGATCGTGATTTTTTAATCTTTGAAATTTGACCATAAGTTACCTGTGAAGTAAAACATGTTTAATCATCTGCTCTGTATTCTGGAATTGCTCATAGTGTTTGAAAGAATGCTGATTGATTAAGGAGTCCAGCTTTCATCATAGAAACTGCTAGAATTCTGTTATCTAATGTCTATCATAATTCATGAGTAAAGATTTAGGAAGTCTTTTTTCTTTTTTCATGAAGTCTTAAAAGAAGATTTTACATGCTATTTCCCCAAAGGCAACAGAAAAAGACATATGCTAATCTAAAAATGTAAATATACTATTAAAGCATTAGGTAGGATGCTTTTAGCTGCAAGTAATAGAAATTCGGTCATGTATGGATGTGAGAGTTGGACTGTGAAGAAAGCTGAGCACCGAAAAATTGATGCTTTTGAACTGTGGTGTTGGAGAAGATTCTTGAGAGTTCCTTGGACTGCAAGGAGATCCAAGCAGTCCATCCTAAAGGAGATCAGTCCTGGGTGTTCATTGGAAGGACTGATGCTGAAACTGAAACTGTAATACTTTGACCACCTCATGTGAAGAGTTAACTCATTGGAAAAGATCCTGATGCTGGGAGGGATTGGGGGCAGGAGGAGAAGGGGACGACAGAGGATGAGATGGCTGAATGGCATCACCAACTCGATGAACTTGAGTTTGAGTAGACTCTGGGAGTTGCTGATGGACAGGGAGGCCTGGCATGCTGTGATTCATGGGGTCGCAAAGAGTTGGACACAACTGAGCGACTGAACTGAACTGAACTGAATAGAAATTCCTATTCAATGGAAATTTGTCCTATATAACAGAACGTTCAGAGAAGAAGAACTTCAGGATTGATGGATTCTGTAGCTGAACACTATTTTCACGGATCCTGATTCTTTCTGTATCACAGCTCTGTCTTCTCTGGACATCTTCTAGTTTCATCTTCAGGTTAACAGCAAGAAGACTGCTGTGGCACTTCTAGGCAACACATCCTGAAATGACAATATTCAGAGAGGGTAAGGAAAATAAACCATTTCTTCTTATAACTCTTTCTTAGATAAAAGGAAATGGATCCTAGAAATCCTCTAGCAGACTTCTTCCATTGGGCAAATTGAAGTCTCACGCCTATACTCAAACCAAACACTGGCAGGGGAAGTGGGGTTAGCCTGAGACCTTGGGCCTAGAATATAGCTCAGCTTCATCTGAGGCACCTGACTGTGGCTAGGTCTCTGAGCAAAATCAAGGTTGTATAAGAAAAGGGCACCTGTGTCCACTTATACTTCCTGAACCATTTTTCAAGATAACAGCTAGAATATAGAATGATAATTCTGAAAGAAATTAGTGGCATTAGTGGTCATCTGATTAAATGTACATAATTGTAATAGATATTGGTACACCTTGTTCAATGAGAAAACACAAGAAAATTGATCATCTTCTGATAACATAGTGGTGTTACATAATGAGAGTATGTGAAAATAATATTTTTATTAACCTTTGCAAGATACTTAAAATTCCAGTCATGAGAAGTGAAATTACTTACCAAAATGAACTGGAAATTGGGGGATCTTGCCTGTAGGTCACCAAACTGATGGCCTCTCATAGTAGCACCAGCTCAGGATAATATTTCACCTTCATTACACTATTGAACCTGTGTGGTTCATTTCAGAGAATATTTGTCCTAGTCAGCATAGGACAGATTATAATACAGTAACAGACTACTTTAGGGACTTCCATGGTGGTCCAGTGGCTAAGAGTCCACACTTCCAGTGAAGGAGCCCTAGATTATATCCCTGGTCAGGGAACTAGATCTCACATGCCACAACTAAGAGTTTGCATGCCACAACTAAAGATCCTGCATGCCACAGCTGAAAAGCTTGCATGCCACAATAAAGATCAAAGATTCCTTGTGCCACAAGTATGACCCAACATAATCAAATAAATAAATAAATAAATATTTTTCTAAGAAGACAGTTCCAAAATGTCCAGGGAAGAGGTCACAGAATAAAACAATTCTCTTACATAAAGTCCCCTGGAGCTCTGCTAGTTTTGTCCATGAGTTGGCTCACCACTTGCAGGCTGTTTCAGTCTCTAAATCCTTCCATATCAAAGTGCTCCCCCCACAAAGTGACATTTCATTGTCCAAATGAAGTCACATGACCACATCAACCTTCAAGGGGCAGAGGATCCCTGTACCTAGCAGTAGAGGAGAATTAGATACTAATACATAGTGATAATGCCTGACACAATATTCATAATAGATTCACAAATAGATTCTACGAAGGATGTTCTTGCTAAATCAATTTTCTGTCGTCACTATATGAAACACAGCAATCAAGGGTGCCCTTCTTTCTAAATGATTCTTATGAAGAAGTCATGACTGATGTCCCTTTGGTGGTGCCTGTTCACCCCATGGCCCCTTCCTTCTAAGAACAATCCATTCCCTCCCCAAACTGAGGGGGCAAGCCTGAACCTTCTTGTTTATAGCACGTGAATTTTAGCCTCAGGAGATTGGACGAGCGGTGAGTGAAAGCCCAGTCCAAGCTGGGCTATCTAGATTCTCTTTCTCTTGAGAAGTTGGACACGACATAACAATAATTACTGTCAACTACCTAAAGGCAACATAGAATCAGGGCTATGTCATACACTTTCTTGACAGTACAGACAAAGCTCTTTGAAAGAAAGAAAAAACAGGCAGGCAGGAAAAAAGCAGTAATCAATCACCCACATGGTCCTTTAATCACAAGTTCTGACTTTCAGGTCACAGTCTAGTCCTCCTAAAGTTCTGTATATTTTCTGAATTTGGACTCTGTGAAATAGCTCTGTATTCTACCAAGACTTTCATCTTCTGTTTAAATTGGTTTCCAATGGGTTTCTATTTTTTACAACCAAACAATGGTTGCAATAGACAAAGCAAAGAACAACTGACACGGTCCTGAAAATAATTCATGTCTGTTAGGGGTCCATTGGTCCAATGTTCCTCTTACCTGTAGTTTTAAATTATAAGACTTTATTTCCCAGAATGTGTTCTGTACAATGGTGATTCTCTAAGCTCTGTGGAACAACAGATCTAGGATCGGTTAAGTTTTAGAAGGTGGCTTCCCTGGTGGCTCAGACGGTAAAGAATCTGCCTGCAATGCAGGAGACTCAGATTCAATCTCTGGGTCAGGAAGATCCCCTGGAGAGGGAAACGGCAATCCACTTCAGTATTCTCACCTGGAGAATCCCATGGACAGAGGAGCCAAACATGACTGAGCAGAAGTGCTGTATCCTGCATTTCCCTTTGGGAGACTGTAATATACATGAATATATTTAAGGATCTGAGAAATCCTACAATGAAGAGACCTATCAAGTCTCCTTAACCCACCATTACCTGCATTTTCATATAATGCACATTAAAATCTCTGAGAGTATGTGCTCTAAAGAATCAACTCTTTGGAAGTTGATATTAAATAGTGATTTAGGAGGAGTCCTTTTTCTGCAGCAGAAACCTGTTGAACAATGCTTTCTTCCCTTGCTTTTTTAACAACTCCCTAGTGACAAAAAATGATTATTTAACAAGGAAAAAAAACATGAGTACCAACCTAAAGAAAGCATTGCTCCCACCAGATGTCTCACTACCAAGATGAAACTTAAAATTAAGAGCCTTGTGCTTTATCTTACTCTAGATGAGAAAATGCCTTTTCAGGAGAAGGGAAAGATCTCCAAAGAGTGGGATGAAACATGTATGTTTTCTTGAGTGACCTTAGAAATTACTGATGGATCTCCTAGAAGCTCTCTTTGGGTTATCCTGCCCTACAGCTGATAGGCAAAGCCCTGACTAAGATAACCACTGTTTTATATTATCTCTGTGCCTTATACAAATTAATAGGACTTTAAAGACTACTCAGTGCTTTGGCTTCCTGGCCAACTGAAGCAATACCAGCTCAGGTTGACTGTCCTTGAAAGTTGACCAGATTACACACAATGATCTGAGAATCAAGAGAAGAAGTAGCACTGTACTCACAATCATCTTCAAGATCAAATGATTTTCTTCTGCTTCCATTTCTGTCCTTCTTAGGTTTTTAGGTAGAGAACAAAAATAGTTACTATCTTCCTATTGCTTATCTTACTAACCCCCCTATTGGGTGCCAGATACTGTCTTTACATTTTACATTTGGGACCTAAGATATTAAATGTACAGGTAAGGGTTGTGCTAAGTCGCTTCAGTCATGTCTGACTCTTAGCAACCCCAGGCTCCTCTGTCCGCCAGGCTCCTCTGTCCATGGGATTCTCCAGGCAAGAATACTGGCGTGGGTTGCCAGGCCCTCCTCCAGAGGATCATCCCTCCTCCAGGGGATCTTCCCGCCTGAAGGATAGAGCCCATGTCTCTTACGCCTTTTACATTGGCAGGCAGATTCTTTACCACTGAGCCGCCAGGTAAGGGTTACTATGCCTCTTTCGTAGCTAAGGACACCAAATCCATAAAAGGTTAGGCGATTTTATTAGCATTCCTTATTAGGCAATAACCTAACTACCAAACCAATTCCGTCTGATTCTAGATGCACTTTCTATTTAAACATGCTTGTCACACAACAGCCAAATAATGTTTTACATATAGTAAATGATGCAGTCTGTCTAACAGTATAGATGAAGAATAAAGGGGTGTATATATGTATGCTTGTGTGCCCACATGTCTATGTATGCTTTTAACTGGAGCAAAAGATTAACTCAAATATTTCATGTAAAAAAACTGACCTCAAAGGGAACTTCTGGCTAGGATTTCATTTTTTAATCATGAATATTTCAGTCAGTAAATAGGACTATTAACATTATTGGAAGACATCTTCAGTGTATCTATAGGCTTTGATATTCAAGGACAAACAAGAGCCTGGAAACATTAAGGCTTCAGTGTTCATGACATGACCAGGATTATCTAAATTGATGCAGTGATTAAAATGTTTTGTCAGGGAACAGTTTATTCAGAGAATCCTGGATGAATTGCTGTGAAATCATTGGTGAACTATTAAATGATGCATATAAGCAGGAAGATGAGGTCCCAGAACTGTGCTCCTTCCCATTTCATCTGTCTTTTAACTTCAATTCTCATTACAGCTTGAAGAAAAGTATTTTCTAATGATGCTTATAAAATAAACAAAGAACGCTGCCTGACAAAGTACCAAGAAGACTGTTTTAAAACAAATAAGCATAACTGTATATCAAGTTGGTGACACAGCCACACAAAGAGAAGAACTATTTTTTAAGTTTTTTATAACATAAGACTTTGACTATATATTCTTAGAAATAGGTATTCTAAGTACAAAAAGAAAGGTAAATTTTTAATTTCTTCTAGTAGTCTCAAAACTGATAAAAATATTGGTATCATTTTGAAATTATTTTATGAATATCATAGAGCAAATGATTATGTTAAATGTGTTGGGATCCAAAATGTATAAAATGAGCCCACAATACCTTTTACCTGAGAGCAAGGAAGTTACCAAAGACTGTTGGGATCATATCAAAATGACACAAAAGTCAACTTCCTCCAGCCAAATATGGAACAATTTAACCATCCAAAGTAAAAATTATTGCAACAAATTGAAACATGTTGAATGTATAAAATCCACGCATTCACATGATATGAAAAAGAGAAAGATAATTAATTACATAAATACACAAAAAGTTATTGGTCATCATTAGAAGTAGTTAGGGCATTGTATGAGCTTGTTAGAGCTGCCATAATAAAGTACCATGGACTAGGTGACTTCAATAACAGAAATTTATATTTTCACAATTCTGGAGGCTAGAAATCCAAGATCAAGGTGTCAGCAAAGTTGATTTCTTCTGAGGCCTGTCTCCTTGGCTTGCAGAGGGCCACATTTTCCCAGTATCTTCATATGGCCTTCCCTCTGTATATATCTGGGTCTACATTTTCTCTTCTTATAAGGATACCAGTCCTGTTGGATTAGGGACCACCACAGTAACTATGTTTTAACTTAATTACCTTTTAAAGACTTATCTCCAAACACATATTGGGGGTTAGAACTTCAATATATGAATTTGAGGGAGGACACAACTTAGTATTGATATAACAACAGGCCCCAAGTCCTTACTTGGAAAATTAAAAATTAAAGAAAAAGAAAAAATAATTTATTCTGTCTGTCCCATATAAAATACACTAAACATCCCTTATTAAGAAGGGGAATCCAGTTAATAAATGCAAACAAAATGATAGAAAAACACTATTTTTGTGGTATAGGCAGTGCTCATCAATGGATGATTAAACAATTAAGGAAAAAAGGTTGATAGTACACTTTTCAATGATTAAACTATTACCACTTGAATCTACCAGCATCACTATAGTGGGATGACCAGATATTACATGCCTGCGGATGTGATGCATCATAGCTTACACGGCACCACCTGTGAGATAGTCTTGCTTAAGAAGCTACAACTGAATTTAATTGAACCTTTAGTTTTAACTTTCAGTTTATAGGAGATACAGTGGATGTGGGACTAGTTGAATTACACTATGAAGAAGCAATTTTCCAAATCCAGAAGGTAAGATATTCTACAGGGTAACTACCCTGATTTTATTAACAAGTCAGCAGCATGAGTATGCAGGTCAGGAAGCAACAGTTAGAACTGGACGTGGAACAACAGACTGGTTCCAAATCGGAAAAGGAGTACGATAAGGCTATATATTGTCACCTGCTTATTTAACTTATATGCAGAGTACATCATGAGAAACGCTAGGCTGGAAGAAGCACAAGGTGGAATCAAGATTGCTGGGAGAAATATCAATAACCTCAGATATGCAGATGACACCACCCTTATGTCAGAAAGCAAAGAACTAAAGAGCCTCTTGATGAAAGTGAAAGAGGAGAGTGAAAAAGTTGGTTTAAAGCTCAACATTCAGAGAACTAAGATCATGGTATCCAGTGCCATCACTTCATGGCAAATAGATGGGGAAACAGTGGAAACAGTGTCAGACTTTATTTTGGGGAGCTCAAAAATCACTGCAGATGGTGACTGTGGCCATGAAATTAAAAGACGCTTACTCCTTGGAAGAAAAGTTATGACCAACTTAGACAGCATATTAAAAAGCAGAGACATTACTTTGCCAACAAAGGTCCATCTAGTCAGGGCTATGGTTTTTCCAGTAGTCGTGTATGGATGTGAGAGTTGGACTATAAAGAAAGCTGAGCACCAAAGAATTGATGCTTTTGAAGTGTGGTATTGGAGAAGACTCTTGAGAGTCCCTTGGACAGCAAGGAGATCCAACCAGTCCATCCTAAAGGAAATCAGCCCTGAATATTCATTGGAAGGACTGATGTTGAAGCTGAAACTCCAATACTTTGGCCACCTGATGCAAAGAACTAACTCATTTGAAAAGACCCTGATGCTGGGAAAGATTGAGGGCGGGAGAAGAAGGGGACGACAGAAGATGAGATGGTTGGATGGCATCACCGACTCGATAGACATAAGTTTGAATAAACTACAGGAGCTGGTAATGGACAGGGAGGCCTGGCGTGCTGCAGTTCATGGGGTCACAAGTCAGACACGGCTGAGCGACTGAACTGAACTGAACTGAACCGAACAGCATGAGAAAATTAAAAAAGGAAAGATGACTGTTCCAGATTAAAAGAGTCACAACAAAATGGAATGTGTCGACCTTATTTTAATCCTGATTGAACAAACCAATCATAAAGTGTTTTTGAGATAATCAGAAAAAAATTTATCATTATCAGTGCAATGATATTAGGGAAGTAGTGTTAACTTTTAGGTGTGATACTATTATATTTTTTAAGTCTTTATTTTATACAGAAGTGTTTAAGATACTTCTTATATTATAGAGAAATATCAGACATTTGCTTTTAAAAAATACAGAAGAGAAAGAAAGAGGGAGAAAGGGATAAATAATAGATGTGGCAAAATGTTGATAATTGTTGAAACCGCTAGACCAATAGTTCTCAAAAGGGGTCTCCCAACCTGCAGCAGTAGCATCACTTGAGAATCTGTTAGAAATGCTAACTTATCGGACCCACCCCAAACTCACTGGATCAGAAATTCTGTGGATAGGGTCCAGCAATCTGCAGATTAACAAACCATCCAGGTGATTCCCATGCAGCTGAAGTTTGAGAACCACTGCGGTAGACAAAGTGGGAGGAGTCTGAGAATTTTAAGTGTTGAATATTTTTCAGTACAATTAGAAACTGTCATTATAAAAAAAAAGTTAAAAAAAACTATTTGTAGTATATGCAAGAGTCTGAAGGAAAATAAATTGTAACTACCTCCAGGGGTTTGTCATAACATAAATAACCCTAAGAAGTGAATTGTAGAATATCTCTCAATAAAGCTGTTTAAAAGAGACAGTAAGTTAGTATTTTTCTGTGGTTCTCCTCGAAGGTGACTTTAATATTTATTTATTTATATTTTAATTATTTCTTTGACTGTGCCAGGTCTTAGCACAGCACACAGGATCTTTAGTGGTGGCATAGGGGGTCTAGTTCCCTTACCAAGGACCAAACCCATGTCCCCTGCATTGGGAACATGGAGTCTTAACCACTGGCTCACCAGGAAAGTCCGCAAGGTGCCGTTATAAGGCTTCATATTTTTTCTTTCTAAGACAGAGAGCTTCCCTTCCATTCTCTCCTTTATTAAATATTTACTGAATTTAACGCTGTACAGGAACTCTGCTGTGGGATGGGGAGATAAAGATGGAGAAAACACAGTTGCCTGGGCCTCCCAGCTGATCCAGCGGTTAAGAATCTGCCTTGCAATGCAGGGGACACCCGTTCCATCCCTGATCCTGGAAGATCACACATGCTGCAGAGTAACTAAGCCCCTGTGCCATGACTGCTAAACCTGAGCTTTGGGGCCCGCCAGCCGCAACTACTGAGCCCAAGCGCCACAACTGCTGAAGCCTGGGTGCCACGGAGCCCCATGCTCTGCAACAAGAGAAACCACTGCAAGGAGAAACCCGAGCACCACGGCTAGAGAGTAACCCCCACTCTCCGCAACTGTAGAAAGCCAGAGTGCAGCAATGAAAACCCAGCACAGTCATAGATGAATAAGTTTAAAAAAAAGAAAGAAAGAAACTGAGAACTAATGAAAACACACACAGTTGCTTTCCTCAGTGGTTGCATAGCGTAATGGGGAAAAGAGATAAAGGAATCACGGTGTGAGTGACGGCCAAACTGGGATGAGCTAATGCAGTGTGGCACCAACACTGCCAGTGACTGGAGCAGAAGACACTTGTCCTGAGTTGTAAAGGCTGAGTTGAGATTAATGAGACGGAGGGGAAGTCTTAGAGAAACGCAAGAATACCACTCACTCACAGAGTCACAATAAAGAGCTGCAGGTGGCTAGAGCAAAGAAAGGAGTTTATGGTAGCAATGGACAGAGAACCAATCCTAAAGGATTTTCACCTTGCTGTCTCAATAAATATTTCTGTGAATGTACATAGGTGTAGTGAAGTCTCTAGCAACTGGAAAATAATCCTAAGAGTCAGACTATGAAATTTTGAAAGTCTAGAGTCATCAAAAGGAACAATTTGGCCTAAAACCATTACTTACATTTATATAGAACTATACTGCTGAAGAGAATGCCAAGAGACTCCTTTGTATAGCAGTGTTAGTTAAATATAGCTACCTAATCATTTGTGAATAAACTGAAATGAGCTATCTTGGAAAAGTATAGAAATGTCACTATTCTTTAACCACAGATTCCATCTTAGATGTGAGGTGTTAAAGCAGGTCTTTCATGCTATCTGAAGACATTTTTAGTGTTGGTGTCCTAACCCATGTTTGTCTGTTTTTTTAAGTCAAAATCTCAGGACTGTTGTGCCTATCAAATATAACTATCTTCTGTTGCATTTTCTATCTATTCCACAGATGTTAACGTAAAATAAAGTGAATGTAATGAATAGAATTTTGTCAGCTGGTTTGACAGCATTAAACCAACCAAAGGATTCCATAAGTAACAAAAGATTTTTACATAGAAATGTAATTAAAATTATTATCAAAATAAACAAGGAACATAACTACCTCCTCCATGTTGTTTGAATAATACATGCTGAAAGAGGAAATTAAGTTCAGTAAAAGTCAATTCATTGAGACTAATAAAGAAGGATTTGGAGTTCAGTCGCTCAGTCATGTCTGACTCTTTGCAGCCCCATGGACTGTAGCCTACCAGGCTCCTTTGTCCATGGAATTTTCCAGGCAAGAATACGGGAGCAGGTTGCCATTTCCCCATCCAGGGGTCTTCCTAACCTGACCCACAGATTGAACTCTCTTCTCTTGCATCTCCTACATTGGCAGACTGATTTTTCACCCACTAGTGCCACCTGGAAAGCCCCTTCTATACATTAACTTTATAAAATAAGAATTTTATTTTATAAAATTTTTGTTATATTTTATTTTTTAAAAAAGAATTTATGATATAAACAAGGTTTCTAGAGTAGTATTGCTTAAAATCACCAATCATAGTTTTCTCTATGTTAAACCTGAAGTTTTCCTATTAATTGTAAAATATTGAGTGTTACAGTATGCTAAAAAGAATATAGGCTTTGGAGCCAGATAACCTAGACTTGAATTCTAGTATTACTGCTTACAAGCTATGTCATTTGGACCCACTTGTTTGTCTCAGCCTCCATTTCCTGATCCTACCACCATCTTCCTCACAAAGATTTTACGAGGTCTAATGACAAAGGTGGTGTATAACGGCAAGCTAGCTACCTGGCACAAGATGAAAGCATTCTCTGGATATTATTAGTTCCCTTCAGCTATAGTCTTCTGTACAGACAAAACTTTGTGGCTTTAACACAAATATTTAGTACTTCTCATATTTTCTGCGGTTTATTTGGGTAGTTCTGCTTCAGTGGAATTGCGAGGCTAGGCACTGGGATTGCTAGAAGATCCAAAATGGCCTTACTCATTTGGCTGACATCTGATGGTTGTCTGCAGGGACTGTTGGTTAGGGCACCTCAGTCCTCTCTACATGCCCTTTCTCTGTCACTCAGGTGTCTCACAGCCTAGTGGCTGGGCTCAAAGAGGGAGCATTTCAGTAGCAGTAGGCAATTGGAAGCTATCAAGTCTCTTAAGGTCTAGTTCCAGAGACCTAGATTATCACTTTGTCAACATCCTACTGCCCAAAGCCAACCTGGATTCAAGGAATGGGAAATAGTACCATTTTTTAATGTGAAGAGTGGCAAGGATACAAGTAGGGGAAGTATTTGTGGGGGACAAATCTTTGGAAACACTACTCTAACGCACCTTCTGGCCACAACAGTTCATATCTTTCCCATGTGTAAAATATACTCGCTTCTCGGAACCCCTAAAATCTCATACCTTTATGGCATCAGGTCAAAGTCCAGGACTTTGTCAAATAAGGTTCAGGAGCAACTAAAGATCTTCAAGGTGGTCTCTCAGGTGTAGCCCTTAGTCACAAAGACCTGTGTAAACTAAAAAGACAAATTGCTTGTCCCACCTGCATCCAACAATACCATGGTGAAAAAGGATAACCACAATAGACACCTTCATTCAAAAAGAGGGGGATAGTGATCCCACTCCTGGATGTATGTTCAGAGGAAACTCTAATTCAAAAAGATACATGCAGCCCAATGTTCATAGCAGCACAATTTACAGTAGCCAAGACATGGAACCAACCTAATGTCCATCTATAGATAAATAGATAAAGAAAATGCGATACATTAGCCATAAAAAAGCATGAAATAACGCCATTTGCAGCAACATGGATGGACCTAGAGATTATCCTACAAAGTGAAGTAAGTCAAAAAAAGAAAGACAAATACCATGTGATATCACCTATGTGTGTGTGCTCAATTGCTCAGTTGTGTTCAACTCCTCGTGACCTCATAGACTGTAGCAGGCTCCTCTGCCATGGAATTTTCCAGGCAAAAATACTGGAGTGGGTTGCCATTGCCTAAAACTATGCTTTTTCCAGTAGTCATATATGGGTGTGAGAGCTGGACCATAAAGAAAGCTGAGTGCTGAAGAATTGATGCTTTTGGACTGTGGTACTGGGGAAGACTCTTGAGAGTCCCTTGGACTGCAAGGAGATCCAACCAGTCCATCTTAAAGGAAATCAGTACTGAACATTCACTGGAAGGACTGATGCTGAAGCTGAAACTCTAATACTTTGGCCACCTGATGCAAAGAACTGACTCACAGGAAAAGACCCTAATGCTGGGAAAGATTGAAGGCAGGAAGAGAAGGGGATGACAGAAAATGAGATGGTTGGATGGCATCACCGGCTGGATGGACATGAGTTTGAGCAAGCTCTGGGACTTGGTGATGAACAGGGAAGCCTGGCGTGCTGCAGTCTATGGGGTTGCAAAGAGTCAGATACGACTGAGTGACTGAACTGAACTGCAAGGGATCTTCCCTACCCAGGGATCAAACTCATGTCTGTTGCATTGACAGTCAGATTCTTTACCCTGAGCCACCTGGGAAGCCGAGTATTAGTTATATGTGGAATCTAATACGTGACATAAATGAACTTATTTATGAAACAGAAACAGACTCACAAACGTGGAAAACAAACTTATGGTTACCAAAGAGAAAAGGGGATGAGGGAGGATAGATGAGGAGTCTGGAACTAGCAGATACAAAATACTATATATAAAATAGATAATAAGGTCCTACTATCCAGCACCAGCTTCCCCAGGAGCTCAGACAGTAAAGAATCTTCCGCATTGCAGGGTACCCAAGTTCCATCCCTGAGTCAAGAAGATCCCCTGGAGAAGGGAATGGCTATCCACTCCAGTGTCCTTGCCTGGGAAATATCATGAACAGAGGCGCTTGGCAGGCTACTGTCCATGAGGTCGCAAAGAGTTGGACGCGACGGTGTGACTAAGTGTGCGCTGTATAGCACAGGGAACTATATTCAATATCCTATAATAAATCATAATGGAGAAGAATGTAAAAAAGAATTACATATATATGCATAACTGAATCACTTTGTGGTACACCAGAAAGTCGCACAATGTTGTAAATCAACTATACTTCAAATTAAAAAAAAAATGTTTAGGGGGTGAAGGGGGATAGGAGGCACGTAACAGTCACCAGACCATAGTAATTCTGGAATTAGGCCAAGCACATACCATCATTTCCTCCAACTCTGAGATCAGAGAAAGTGCCTTGATTAAGGCCCATTTCTGCTTGCTAGAGTAGTTCTTTCAGATTCTCTAGGCCCTCGATTCTGAGTCATTCTTCATTTTCTGTAAGAAACGGTCCATGTTTGCAACTGAGTAGCATTCTCTGCTTGCTTCTTGTCTGGAGAAAGTTCTGGGCTCAGAGGGCTCTTCTGTTTCTACACTATCTCAGCCCTTCGGACCATGCTTATATAATTCCTTTTTAAAAACTCTTCATGGGCTTCCAGCATATCACGTTTTAATCCTGTCTATTAGCTAAAAGCCACACCCACAAGTCTCTGTGAGACAGGCCCTCCCTCCATCTAGGATTTAGAGACAGATGCTACGCAACAATGTCTTTAAGATTCTTAGAAATCCTTTTTTCTAGCAAAGAAAACCCAAGCAGTGTGCACTGGAATTCTTGGAAGCCCTTTCATCTCTCCGGCAGCACCTTGGATTTGATCCTTGCCAGCATAGTCCTAGCTGGGGACTCTCTATTCATTTCTGTCTCATCATATGCAGCTTAGAAAAACCAACTGGTACTTGGAACGTGCTACCTGCAAATCTCCTTAGCCATCTTCACAAGTTCATGAGGTACGTTTTCTATCTTGTATATTACTATAGTCAGCAGGGCTGCCAAACTTTCCACCCCTACTTAACAGGGCTTGCTTTTTCTCCAGTATCCAATAACATTTTTATCACTCTCCTTCCAACTTCATTTACAGTCTCCTCAAAGCCCTTCTGGCCTCTGCCTTCCAGCTGGTCCCAAAGTCAATGCCACGTGTTTTTAGGTTTTTTATTACCATAGCACCTTACTTCCAGATTCCAATTTCTCTTAGCTCTCTATTGTTAAATGAATTTTTTTAAAAGCCCCAAACTTAGTGCATTAAAATGACTGTAATCATAATGGTCAAATCTAGAACATACATACACTTCTTTGCTCACGTGTTTGGTCCCTCAGTGCTCATACCTGTGGCCTGTCTCTCCACATGATATCTCATCCTCCAGGGTCACCACAGATTTCTCTCCAGAGGATAGTTTGGACTTGTTACATGATGGCTCAGGGTTCTAAGATGCCAGAGGTGAAGCGCCAGCCCTCTTAACCTTTGCACTGGAAGTCCTGGGAAACCACTTCTGTTGTGTTCAACCGGGCAGAGCAAGTCACAAGACCAGTGCAGATAGACGGGGAAGGGAAATAAACTCCATGTTATGAACTGAAGTTTTGCAAACCCCTAAAAATTTATATGTTGAAATCTAGTCCCCAGTGTGGTGGTATTACGAGGTGAGGCTATGGGAGGTAACTCGGTTATGAGGAGGGAGCCCTCCTGTGTGAGTTTAGTGCTCTTCTAAGAAAAGGCCAGACAGCTGGCCCTCGCTTGCTGCCATGTAGGGGAGGGTAGCACTTGAAGTCAACCGTTGACAACCTGGACGAAGTCTTTCACCGGGACCCCAAATATGCTGGCAACCTGATTTCAGGGCTTCCTACTTCCAGAACTATGAGAGAGAAGTTTCTGTTACTTAAGCTACCCAGTTTTTCGTGAGCTAAATGACTAAGCTGACTTTAGAAGTCACTAAGCTTCACTTCTAAAGATGAGGAACAATATGTGCACTCAGGGAAGGGGGAACAATTGGGGCTCAATTTTAGCTCCTGATTTTATTGCAACAGTTAAGCCTAGCCCTGCCATGCTTTGGGTAAATGACAGGAAGTCTGGGCTCTGAGTCCTTTCTTCCTATATGTTGGTGCACCTAAGTTTGGGGGTAGATCTCTGCCCAGAACAAACACTGCTGCTCTCATCCTCAAACCTCAAACATTCATCAGGGAATGTTGATTGACAAGTTCTTCCTTCCTTTTTCACTTCCTTTTCTTCTTCACTTTTTTTCCTTCCTTCCCTCTTTTTTCTTTTCTGTTTCCTTTCTTTTTTTCTCTTAAAGAGGCCATGAATGCATTCAACTGGTCTTGGTAAAGAAGTAGATCTTGTTTCTTAATCAAATTAATGATATTTCTTTTGACTCAATCACCTACATTGCTTAAATTATAAAATGTTATTTAAGACTTCCCTGGTGGTGCAATTGATAAAGAATTCACCTGCGCATGCAGGGGAAACAGGTTTGATCCCTGTCCAGGAAGATTCCACATGTGATGGAAGAACTAAGTGGTGACCCTGAGCTCTGGAGCCTGTGAGCCTCAGCTGCTGAGCCTACATGCTGCAGCTGCTGAAGTCTGCGCACACCTAGGGCCTGTGGTCTGCAGCAAGAGAAGCCGCTGCGAGATGAGAAGCCTGTGAACCACGACGAAGAGCAGCCCCCACTCGCCACCACTAGAGAAAGTCAGAGTGCAACAACGAAGACCCGGTGCAGCCATAAACAAACAAATAAAAATAAACATTTTTAAACATTATTTAAATCAATTACTATTTGACTGGTTCTCCCAAGGCACTTGCAAGAGAGTATGGCAAGCTGTACTTATTACTGGCAGATTCCACTCCGGGTTGTTTGACTGGAAACTCAGACTCAGAAGAAACTCAGACTCACCATTAAGAGTTCAGCACATGTAGTGAGACTTTTCAACAATGGGAATAATAAGATGCTTAATGTAGATAGACATCTTCAAGCCAAAAGGAAATATGACCAGTCATTAAGGGATTAAGCTTGACCTCAGATTTTAAAATCTTAAATCAGGTGACTTAGGTGTGACAGACAAGTATAACGAGGCAAAATAAACTAGCCATAGGGCAGTAAATTGGAGTAAATGTTTAATATATATTTCTATGTAGCATGTCTCTAGTAGTTTTATTCACTTTATTTTCTTGTTGAGATATAATTCACATATCATAAAATTCACCTTTTTAAGATGTACAACTCAGTATTTTTTAGTATATTCACAATGTGCAACTATTACCACTATCTAATTCTAGAACATTTTCACCACCTCAAAAAAACACTTCATACCCATTAGCATATATTCACTGGCTCTTTGCTTCTGGTTTCTTTCTCAGCAGTAACATGTATCAATACTTCCTTACTTTTTAAGGTCAAATTACATATGAATAATACAACATTTATTCATACATCAGTTAATAAACAATTGAATTTTTACTTCTTGTCTATTATGAATAATACTATGAAAACTTGTATACAGCTTTATTCACTTTAAAGGTTCCTATAGAATTTCCTAAATAAACCAGGTAAATGCTTTTCCATTTTTCGCTTTTTATTTTCATATTATAGAGAGGTGTTTTTTTTTTTTGGAAAACAATGCTGTCTAAAAGAAAACTGATTTCTAAGGGAGAAATTAGAGCAAATAATGAATAGTTAGATAAAGTGCAGAGTGTGAAGTTAGAAATTACAGGTCCACTTTACTAATCAAACTCATAACCCCAGGAGGATGACAAGAACATAAAAGAGAACTCAAGCTGTTTTTCAAGGGTAGGGGGGATTTATATAACAAAACTTTAAAGTTCTCTGGTTTCAAGATTTACAGGAAGTATAAACCAAATAAAATTGCCTTATTATGAAGATTTAGGCAAAGAATTCTTTCTAGCTAGCTATTTAACATCGCAAAAGGCAGAGCGCTTACCTCTCCTGTCCTGTTTCTTGTTTTGAGGGTGTTTTTGTTTTTACATATAATTAATGATCCCCAGATGTACTTGCTTTTCAGAACTCTATCTTTTCACTTTCATCTTCCTTAGGGAACAGAGGTTTCCAATATTTCCCCAAACCCAGAGTTTTAAAAAGACCAAACAACAGGGCCATGTTGACAGCATTTTTAAGAAATTTTCCTTTTGGGTCTGATATCAAACTCTCCTGTGAAAGCTCAGCGCATGCCTCCCCTTGTTAACACTGACTTCAGGACCTTGTCACTACCCGAAGTTGCTCTTTCCCCTGAATTATTTTTCCCCTGAAATTTTAAATTAGAAACCTCTTTGTTTTCATCCACTATTTCCTTTCTGTCTGCACGTCATGTGTCCTCTCTTTCATTAAACCAGCTTTTTGGTCTTCTCTCTGCTTAAATGTCTGGAGTTGTCAGACTTCTAACCCCTCCCAGTTCCTCTTCTTTCCCCTGGCCTGGATCCCAAAATATCAGCCACTCTCTCACCAGCCCCACCCTGTTCCCTCAGCCTGGGATTCTGGCCTCAACTGTCTCAGGCGTCCAAACAGAAATTTACCTCGTTCAAGTCCACACTGCTGTGAAAACCAGCTGAGAAATTATTCCATTCCCTTGCTATTCATGGTGGCCACGTCAAACCTTTACTAACATCTTCAAGACCCAGAATTTATCCAGCGTTCTCTTAGCAGAGCAAAAGCAAAACTAGAGGCATAGATCACGAACTCCTCGAATGCTCCTCCATCTAGTAACTTCTCTAAATCTTTCCTCATCCTTACATCTTTCCTCATCTCTTCATTGATCTCCTTCTCTGTACCTTGCGCCCCCTTAGCTTCCTTTGAGACCTTATCCTGTGGACTTGCTCATAAGAGTTTCAGGTTCTTCCATACCATCTCCTCCCAACTGTCTCTACATAGCACCCTAAAACCCCTCCTTCTAGCTTCCCCTTCTCTCTAGATTCTCTCTTAACTTCCTCATCAGCTCCCCTGCCTTCATTTTTCCCTCTCTACAACCCAATCCCCAGTGCAGACAGAGTATCCAAAACACAAATATAGTTGTACCATTTCCACAATTTCCCATGGTACCTCATGGTCTCCAGGATAAATTCCAAATTCCTCAGCCTGGTAGACAAGACCCTTCATCCTGTGAGCCCCACCGACCTCTCTAGCCCCATCTCTCCCAGCTCCCCAAGGAGCACATTATATGTCTGCTACAGCCAACATCCAGTTACCATCATATATTTTCATGTCTTCATGAACATCTGTATGACACAATATACTTTCAGATTATAGCAGGTTATTGGTCTACGAGAAGGTACTGAGAAAATTTCATATGGATGTGAAGTTATGATGGGGTGAATGTGTCCCTCCCCCGAAATTCGTGTGTTGAAGTCCTGATCTGTAGTACCTCAGAACTGATTCTTTGGAGACAGTGCCTGTAAAGAGGCAGTTAGGGTAAACTGAGGTCAGATGGTGATCCCTAATCCAAAATGACTGGTGTTCGTGTAAGAAGAAGAGGTTAGGACCCAGACAAAGAGGTAAGGCCATATGAAGACACAGAAAGATGGCTGTCTACAGTCCAAGGGGAGACTCTCAGAAAAAACCAACTCTGCTGACATCTTAATCTGGGACTTCCAGCCTCCAAAACTGTGAGGTAATTCATTTCTGTTGTTTAAGCCACCTGGTCTCTGGAGCTTTGTTATCACAGCCTGAGCAAACTAATACACTTCACACGTATGTACTCCTCCAGAATCTCCTTCTAAATATCTATTTAAGCCACCCACTGTCTCCTTCAAATATTGTGAATCCCATCTCCTCTGTAAGACACTTCTACTAGTACACAGCCCCTCTTACCTTGAGCTCCTTTCCTCCAGGGAGCCCTAAACTACCTACAGGCTCCGTGACATTATCACCATCATCAGTCTTCGAGGTTCTATATATTTCAGTTGCTTCTTTAACACAGAAATAATGAGAGTAGCATCTGTATTACCATATGATCTGACTCTCTCTTGACACCAAATATCAGGAACAGATATTTCTTTTCAGAGACACTGGTAGCCTTGGTGGTAGTAGTAGTGTTGGTCGCTTAGCTGTGTCCGACTCTTTGTGATCCCATGGACTGTAGCTCGACAGGCTCCTCTATCCATGAGATTGTCCAGGCAAGAATACTGGACTGGACTGCCATTCCCTTCTCCAGAGGATCTTCCCAACCCAGGGATCGAACCTGGGTCTCCTGCACTTCAGGAGGATTCCTTACTATTTGAGCTACAGAGAAGACCTGTAGGCTTAGAAACCATCATAATTTCACATCCATATGAAATTTTTCTCAGTATCTTCTAGTAGACCAACAACCTGATGTAATCTGAAAGTATATAGTGTCATATAGATGTTCATTCAGGAAGTTTCTCTTTATTTTAAAGATTCTTTAAATTATGCAATTAATGACATTTTAACAGTTTTTAACATTGAGCTTTTCAGATCTTACCTGTAGCGCTTATGCCTCCTAAAAGTGTGTTTTAAAGCATAGAGGTAAAGGATATGAGGGAATTTTACGTAAGGAAACAGGGAGTTGTAGAGTGCTGCTTTTAAAAGACACCCCCAAATAAAAAGTAGTCCTTGAAGATGTGAAATAGGTTACAACTTTGCCAGACCAGCTGGAGTTCTTACAAGATTGTAAAAGGCATTCTTCTTTTCAAGATGGCACTTTCTGCAGTAACGATGGAGACAGAATCTGGCTGCATGCTCTCTGAGGTCAGAGGAGTAGAGAGAAAGGAGCAATGACATGTGTCTGTATCCTTACTCATTAGAGCCAGAAAGAGCACCTTAGGCAGGCAGACAACAAAAGAGACTACAGGAAGATCACCTCTGTCACGATGAAGGCACTGGGAGAACCGTGTGCATGCCATATAGTTTGAGGTTGGCATCATCTCAGTAAGACTTTGCTTCAAGCATTTTTCCAGGTGATTGTATGACTACCCAGCTTTCTTATGACTCAATTATAACATTTTAAATGAAATGAGAATGTGGTACACACTTCAGCTGCAGGATTTAAGGGCAGAAATTTTATGTTGTAGGTAGAAGATAACACCTCCAAAAATCTAGTCTGAAAAAACAAACAAAAAAAGACAGCCCTGGGAATTACGGAGAAAGAGTTATCACAGATAACAGGGGACGGAAGGCTCCATAGTCTCATTTTCATTGCCTCCAGATGCTCTGCAGTGGTGCAGGAAGACAGACCCATTTCTGAGCTGGGTCCTCCTCACTTATTGCCCAAGTCACTATTCTCAACCTCTAGCAGAAATCACAGTCAATATCTAATCTGGTCCAGTTTGCAGTAGCCTTATTTCTTTGTTTCCAACCTTCCCTTGTCCATTTTCCATCTTATATAGACAATGACTTGAGCAATAGGAGAAATCATCAACCAAGAAATGGAACAAACTCCCAATGGTTTTTTCCAGTGATGGGAATGAAATTGTAGGACAATGCCCACTCCTCCTTTGAAGTCATCAGTGTCAGATTTCCCCACCCAGTGTCTCTCTTCCCTATTCTTTCTGGCTGTCACTCACCATCAAAAGATACCTTGGTTCAGGTGCAATGAAGTCCCACTTTAACCCCTCATTGCAGAGGCCTAGTAGCTAATTTTTAGGTGTAAGGGAAGGAAGGATATTTGGGGCAAAGGAATCACACAATGCTACTGCCTACCAACCTTCCATGATGTTTTATGTTTTGCACATTTTCCATCCTATTGGCCTTTTTCTACTGTGTCTGTAGAAAAGACCCAGGCTTCCAACCTGAGTTTGAAGTTTAACTTTGCTATTTCACTCTTCCATTGCATTAAGCACCCTAATCATTGCACTAAAACCCTAATTGCCTTGATGTGGGTTCCTGGTGGTTAAGAACAGCACTCTCACATCTGCCCTACTCGCTGTGTTATTATGACATTCAGACATGGTGATGTATATGAAAGCTCTCTGTGAACTCTAATCATTATGCAAAAACTAGTAGTCATTTTTGTTGTCATTGCTCTAACATTTTGAATACACTGGGAGAAAGCGCTCTGCAGTTCATTCCTTTCCTCACTCATTCAACAAACTATTGACCTTAGGAATGGAGAGGTAAATATATATATATATATATATATATATACACCATTTCTTCACTTTTACTTTATCCAAAAATGCTCTTTAATTACTTTATATAATTTATCTCATTTAATTCCCACAACAACTCTAACTCTATGAGGTAGGTACTACTACTATTATCCCTATTTGCATAGAAGGAATTTGTGGGTACTAAACAAATATAGTTCAAGATCTCATAACTTTAAAGTGGCAGAACTGGCTCTTACACCAGGCCTTAAAAAAATATTTTTATTGTGGCAAAATATATACAACCTAAAATTTACCATTTTAACCATTTTTAAGTGTATAATTCAGTGGCAGGAAATACAGTCAAGTATTGTGTAACCATCACCAATATTTACCTCCTGGACTTTTTCATGTTCCCAAACTTCAACTTTGTACCCATTTAGCACCAACTCCCCATTACCCGCTACCATCACCTAGTAACCAGCAGTCTACTTTCCATCTCTGTGAATTTGACTATTCTAGGTACCTCATGTAAGTAGTATCATATAATACTTGTCTTTTATATCTGGCTAATTTCACTTAGCATGTTTTGAAAATTCATCCATGTTGTGGCATGTATCAGAATTTCATTCTTTTTAAAGGCTGAATAATATGCCTTTGAATCTATACCATATTTTATTTGTCCATCAATTGCTTGATGGACATTTAGCCTGCGTCTTTTGAATGCCAAATATCTTAACCACTAAACCAAGCTCATTTTTATTTTAATGGCTATTAGAATGTAAAAATATACTAAAAACTAAATTGTTGCCCTTTAAAAAATTATTTTTGGCCAAACCATGTGGCATGCAGTATCTTAGTTCCCCAACAGAGATAAACAATGTCCCCTACAATGGAAGAGCAGTCTTAACCACTGGACTGCTAGGGAAGTCCTAGCCTTTAAAATTTTACTGTGGGTGATTCTAGGAATCATTTCATTTCCCTAACATAATTAGACATTAAATTTAATAGGATTTCCTGCCTAATATATAACAGTACCAACTCAGATTATCAAGGATGATTAAAAAATCTGCATGATTGTGTCATTCTAAAATTAGAATTTATTTTGGAGTTACTTTTCTCATTTCAAAATTAAAAATCCATTCTATTAGCAAAAATGACAATTGGGTTCTGATCATCGATTCTAATCCAACATAGTAAGAAATTGCTTTAATTAAAAAGAAAATAATCCAATGGTAGCGCCTTAGCTTAGCCTGGTGTGAACTTACTAAAGCAGAGAGTTGCCCTCTTGTGTTTATCTATCCATAGGAGATCCTAACCCAGATGGCATTCCAATTATGATTTGGGAGACATCTGATAAAATCATCTGAAAATTATATATTGGTTCTTCAAAAATAAATCTTAATTTTTTAAATAGCTATATTAAAGTATAAATTACATACAATGAATTATATATACTTAAATGTACAACTTGACAAGTTTTGATATATGTATACATCCATTCATTGTTATGCATGTGGATATCCAAACATTCTAGCACCACTGATTGGAAAGATTATCTATTTTCCACTTAACTACGTATATACCTTCGTCAAAAAAAAACAGTTGTTCATATACATGTGGTCTATTTCTGGACTGTCTATTCTATTTCATTTTTCTGTTTATCTGTCTTTGTGCCAGTATACCTCACTGTCTTGGTTACTGCAATTTTACAAAGTCTTAAAAACATATAGTTAGTCCTCCAACTTTGTTCTTCTTTTTCAGTTCTTTTGGTTATGCTAGGTCCTTTGCATTTCCATATGAATTTTCGAATCAGTTTGACAATTTCTATAAAACAGCCTGCTGAGTTTTTTTTATTGGGAATGCATTGAATGTATAGGTCAATTTGGAGAGAACAGATGTCTTAACAATACTGAGTCTTCAAACCCATGAGCAAAATATAGCTCTTCTTTTATTTAGGCCTTCTTTTATTTGTCTCAGCAATGTTATGTAGTTTTTAGTGTACAAGTCTTACGCATCTTTAATCAAAAAAAATGTTTCATACTTCCAATACTATTGTAAATGTTCTTAAGAAATTGGATCTTTAGATTGCAATAATTCATCTTTAACTGTAGAATATTTGCATATGCTAGAATATGGCTATCTGTTTTGAGTATAGAAAAGCTTTAATGTAAAGAATCTATAAAACTTACCATACTTTCAGTTCTGTTTCTTATTGACTAGGAGTACAATAAGCAGTCTTGGTGGAAAGACTTCACCCAAATAGCTAAGCATTTCAGTCCTTATTTATGGTTACTCTTTCCCAACTACAAAGAAAACATGCTTCTCTCTCTAACTTTCTAATTAGGAAACCCATGAAAAATATAAATTTCAGTTGCAATTTTGGATTCAAGTTCTATTTTTCTTGCAAATGAAAACATTTCCAGCTTTCTACCACAACCCTGGAAGGTGCTTAACCCTTTGTTTTGAAGGAATGAATGGTTAGCATCTGGGGCACAGGGGCTCTCTAAGAAGATGCTCTCGGCAGTTGAAAGAGTTAGGATCTTTCATCTAAGCTCTGCCTGGGTTTTATAATTTCACTCAATTTACTACTTGGTATTTATTTAACAGGACTTATAAAATGAGACACCTTTGAGGATGCTTAAATGTGAATGGATGGGAAGGAGCCAGTAGAGATGTGTTGGTTAAAGCTGAGAACAGGAAAAAGCAGTCATGGTTTAAGTGAATTCTTTGAAAAATCAGAAGAGAATAGAGTCTTGGGCACAAATGGAAGGACTGGTCTTATATGAGGACAAGGTAGTTACCTCTTCCTCTAAAACTGGAGGCTGAAAGGGTGTAGCCAAGACATTGAGGAAGTTGGTGTGATGATGCCTACTTCCTCTGAGAGTGAGAAGTGGAGCAGTAAGAAAGGAATACAGGAAGGCATAGTAGAAGGACGTCATTAAAGAATCATTTTCTAGATCATCTCCTATTAATGACAATTATACCTTTAGGCTACAAAACTATTCCTTTTCTACCCTCCCCTCAGCAATGATACCCCAAACCTTTGCCAAATCCTTGCTAGCACCATTGAGGACCTAGTGACATCAGAGACCATGAATAAACGAATTAAAAACTCATCTTTTAAGAAAACAAACTGTATATAAGCACTGTGATTGTTCTGGTAAGTTCCAGTTACATTGCAAGATCATAAGAATCAAGTATTAGGAATCATTTTTGTTGGGGCTCCCAGCTGGCAGTAGTGGAAAAGAACCTGCCTGTCAATGCAGGAGACATAAGAGATGCTGGTTCAGTCCCTGGGTCGGAAAGATCCTCTAGAAGAGGGAATGGCAACCTACTCCAGTATTCTTACCTGGAGAATTCTGCGGACAGAGAAGCCTAGTGGGTTCCAGTATTCTTGCCTGGAAAATTGATGGACAGAGGAACCTGGTAGGCTATGGTCCATAGGAACACAACTGAAGTGATTTAGCACACATGCAGTTGTTTTAGTTGCTATGATTTTAAGCACAAACTAATATAATAATTTCAATAATAGTTTAAAATTTCCATGTTGCTTTCTATCACATCTTCAGGTGAGAAACAATTTCATTAACTAGACTCTCCCGACCAGCAAGAAGTTGTTGATACCATTCATGTCAACCATAAAACTGTTATTTCATCTATTCTAAGATGCATTTTTTTTCACATGTTAATATCTCAGAAATCAAAGTGTATCTTATAATTGATGACATCTTCCAATTATAATTGGAAGCATTTTTTAAAAATACACCAAATACATAGATGGTTGAGATAAGAGAATGGCTCTATCCTATCCTATGAGGCTGAAGGAGATTTCTACCGGGGAAAGGCCTTTGGGGACCCTCAGATCTACCATGCTGCCAACTCTCTGGTCCTCTGAGATGGTTCTGTCTTTACCTCCTAAAAATTAAATAAACTTGTGAGCAAAATGAGGCATAGGCTTTTGCCTATAGAATTACCCTAAAAGCAAATCCAAAATTCCTTGGGTAGTGCAAGTATCCTACCCAAACAAATAAGACAGACTTCTCAAGATCTGGTTTGAGAAATCCTTGGTCTCCAAGAATACCTTCTCATCAGGGTACACTATCTCCTGCTCTTTGCAAAAACTTCACTACAGTCTTTGGGTAGTATTTTTAAAATAATAATGTAATAATTTTTTTAAAAGAAACAACATGCCCAGTGGGTCTTATTTAAAAGATGTGCATTTGCTGAAGAAAAAGGATAAAGGCTTGAAGCAATATTTCTCAAATAGTGTGTTCTAGACAACTGCATCAGAGTCACCTGGGAAGTTAGTTAAAATACAGATTCATAGGTCCCATGTTAGGGAATGTGCCACAGAAAATAGCATTCCTAACAGGCTGATTCATGCACATATTGAAATTAGCGATCTTGGGCCTCTTTAAAGAATCTCATTACATTATCAGAAGTTTGTGTCTGGCAAACAGAGCCTAGGACATAAATACCATAAATAAATGGCAGGGGCTTGTATTAATTATCTATTGCCACATAGAAGGTCACCCCCAGGGAGTTCCCTGGTGACCTAGTAGATAGGATTCCAGGCTTTCACTGCCAAGGCCTAGGTTCAATCCCTGGTCAGGATCAAACCTGACCTAAGATTCCTGTAAGCGGTATGGTATGGCCAAAAAAAAAAAAAAAAATCACCCCCTAACTTAGCAGCTTAAACAATGAATACCTATTACCTCACAGATTCTGTGGGTCAGGAATTTGGAAGAGGTTCAGCTGAGGGAGTCCGTCTCGGGGACTCTCACATGGTTGCACTCAAGATGTCAGGCTGGCCACAGCCACCTGGAGGCCGACTGGGGCCAGAAGACGGCTCGCCGGCGTGGTTCTCACAAGCGACCTGCTTTTGCTCCTGTTGACTGCTCTTTGGCGGCTCAGTTCCTCAACCCATGGGCCTCTCCACAGGATTGCCTGAGTGCCCTCTTGAGATGACCCCACGACATGGCCACTGCTTTCTCCCAAGTGAGCCATTCAAGAAAGAGCAAGGAGGAAACCTCAATGCCTTTAACCACCTAGTCTCCAACATCATGCCCCATATCATCATATTCCGTCAGTCACTAAGTCCAGCTTACTACCAAAGAGAGGAGAATTAAGTGCCAGCTCCTGAAGGGAATCTATGGACATATCTTTAAATAATTACTACAGTGCTAATATTTCTTTGTGGTAGTACAAAGAGTAAAGCTATGTGAAACGGTCCCTTGGTGTAAATTCTCCAGAAATGCCCACAACTTCCCATTCATGTTTTTAGGAGGAGACTGGCAAAGAACCCAACCCTACAGAGGCTGTTTTATGCCAGACATGACTTACTTTTCTAACTGTGGATAGGAAGTAAATTCCACGCCGTTCCCCCCCCCACCCCAACCCTATACTCTTCTGTCCCCGGCAAACAGGCTTTGGCTCAGCTAGTGGTTAAAATAACTTAACAACCTGCAATCATAAATGTTGTAGAGCTATAGGAAGAGAGAAAAAGCTTGAAGTGGGTGTTATTTTCTCCCTTTGTGGTACCACACAGCAATGGAAATGCCAAGTGGAATTGCTACAACTCCATTGAGACACAGCCCCTGGACCTGTCTATCTGGAGGGCAGCAATCCATGAAACCAATGGGGAGATAATAATTGACAGCTTGCCTTTTAATAATAAATCCTTTATTTATAAAAACGTGGACTATAGCATTCCACTGCTATTAACACACCTAAACTATTTCCTTTAAAATTTGATCTATAGATGTCTGAGACATCTGTAGACTCTAGAAGCCTGTCAAAGCTATACAGCTTCCAAAAACATTTAGTTTGCAACCGGGCAAGTGGTTTAAGCAGTGGAAGGTTTGGGCTGATTCCAGGGCTGCTTAGCTGACAAGCTGAAGGGAAATTGAGTGCATTACAAGACGGAATCAAATTCTGATCTTTCTTCGAATGCCTATTGTCTGTTTTATCAAAGACATTCGATATTGACACAGTGCAGGCTATTGAGGCTCAATAAAATCTATTCTTCACTTTCTTTTACCTCATCTGCAGACTGTTGACATTTTCTTTTATTTCACTACTGATGTTTTTCTTTTACATAGGAGATTTTAGCACTGATGTTGTAATTGCTTATCACACAGCTGGCCTGTTATGATGTTCTTGTGAATGTCCCTTCATTTTCCTGATGGTCCTGTGATCCAATCTACAATCCATTTAAAAACAAAATATTCATGTGCCATTTTACGCTGTGGCTCTTTTGGAGTTCTATTTCAGCTTCATTAATATTGATGCTGTCTGTCTCCTTGCTTATTTCAGAAGATTCTTTGAAATTAATCTTCAGAATTCGCTGTGATTTGTTGCTGTTTTGAACGTCAGCCCCAGTACAGCTTGTCTCTCGTTAATTTTGTTTTTTTTTATTTTTACGCGTCTGCTATGACTGTTCTCCTACTTGTACTACTGGTGTGTGTCAGGTCCTTTATGGAATCCTGGTTTCGCCTCTGCTTTTCACTGTGATTTTCCATCATTAGGGACCTCTTGAATAAAAATGTAGCCCTTGTTTCTGACAGAGTCCATGTTCCTCTTCTTTTCTTTCTGTGTGATTTTCCATCATTATGGTTCTTAAATTTCTTGAATAATGATATATACTATGAACAAATGGACAGAACAGTAATGGCTTCATCAGTATTTTCTAAAATGTATCTGCAGCTTTTAGAGCACACGGTGCCACAGCAGAATTTGTACTATGTATGTAAAAGAATTTTTAAAATAGATTTTTGTGGTCTGTTGGTGACAATGCTATAGTACATTAATAATTCACATTTTTGCTTACAGCATCTGCTTGTTAGAATGGCAGTTCCACAGAAGCCAGGTTGAAGAACAGCCTTAGGTCTGAATGTCTGAGGAATATAGGTCCATTGCTATATCTGCTACTTTTTTCCCATAACGTTTTCAAAAGCAACCAATATTTCCTTGACTGGGAACGTTGGAAATTACACTAATTTCAAAAATGAGGTAGATGAAGCCAAACATTACTTATTTGAGTTATTTTTGTGTTTGCTGGGATGAGTAATTTCATTGACCACTTCTGAATAAAACAGTTTCATACTTCTAGTTACAAATAAGCAAAGGAGTATTATAGGTGGTAAGAGAACAGAATCAATATTTAACAACTACAGCTGACTAAAAGCAAGTCCATAAATGCCAAGAAATAAGAGGGTAAGGTTAAAAATATCAACTATCCAATCACTGCTGTAAAATAATGGAGAGAAAATAATGCTAAAATAAGAAAATAAAATACACTGTTCACTATTGGTTAAAAACTATCTTTGCTTCATGTTCAGAATACTCATTACCAACTGAAGAATTCAAAATGAATTCAAGCAGCTTGATCTTTGAAAACACCCTATGAGAAACTATCAACACATATACAGAGTTGATATTCTAGAGAGTTTTACAAATCTGTGATGCACAAATAATTTCAAAGGTTAACCAAAGAAATCTAGTGGCTTCCTTTAGATGAAAACCAATGTAATTTGTACATAAACCTAGAATTTAGAAATGTTGAGTTCTCAATGTAATGTTAATACATTTCATTAGAATTGTGCCAGTTCCTTTATCAATACTTTCCATATTTTAAAATAAAAGCAAAATGCCTAGAAAATGGAATAGACATCCACATGTAAAACAGTGAAGTTGGGCCTCTATCTCACATGATATTCAAAACCTAGTTTAAGATGGATCAAGCCCTAAATGCAAGAGCTTAAACTATAAAACACTTAGAAGAAAACAAGGAGTTAATTTTCATGACCTTGGATTAGGAATTGGTTTCTTAAATGTGTCACATAAAGAATGAACAGCCAAAGAAAAAAAAATAGATAAATTAGGCTTTACTAAAATGAAAAATTGGAGTGCTTCAAAGGACACTATCAAGAAAGAAAAAAGTCCACAAAAGAGGAGAAAATATTTACAAATCATTTATCTGATAGTGGTCTAACATCCAGAATATACAAAGAATTCTTACAACTTAATAATAAATAGACAGCCCAATTAAAAATGAGCAAAGGACTTCAATAGACATTTCTCCAAAGGGAATGGATATCAAAACCACAATGAGATATCACTTCATACTCACTAGGATGGCTACAATGAAAAAGATGGACAGTGTTGGCAAAGATGTGGAGAAATTATAACCATCATACATTGATGATGGGAATATAAAATAGTGTAACCACTTTGAAAAGCAGTCTGGCAATTTCTGAAATAAGCATAGAGTTATTATGCGACCTAATAACTCCACTCCTAAGTGTATACCTGAAAGAACTGAAAGCATATTTTCACACAAAAATTTGTACACAAATGTTAATAGCAGCATTATTTATAATAGCCAAAACTGAGAACAACTCAAATGTCCATCAACTAATGAATGGATAAACACAATGAGATATATCCATACAATGGAATATTATTCAGCCATAAAAAGGAAAGAAGTAAGTGATTCATGCTAAAACATGCACAAATCTTGAAAACATTATGCCAAGTTAAAGAAACCGGAAACAAAAGGCAACATATTATATAGCTTCATTTACATGAAATGTTCAGAATAGGTGAATTCATGGGGACAGAAAGTAGATTAGTGGTTAATAGTGGTTCTCATCCCTGAGGACATAGGAGAATGGGAAGCTACTGCTAATGGGTACAGGGTTTCTTTTTTGGAGTGATAAAAATGTTCTGTAATTATGTAATGTGATATTCACATAACCTTATGAATATACCAAAAACCACTGAGCTCTACACTTTAGAAGGGTGAATTTTATGATTTTTTCTTTGATTTTTCTTTCTGAATTCTTTATGCATTTTTTAAAAAAAGAATAAATGAATGCCATGTCTTTATGAAACAGAGTACTATGAGAACTGAAATACTCTATCAACATTAATAAAGTGGATTTTTAATTTGTATCAAATGAGGGTGATTGTTTAAACCTGGGAAAATACAATAGAATTGGGAATTGGGTATAAATCAGTATTTGAAGGCCACATTCATATTGTCCAGTGAAGATAATACTCTTGTAAAACTTCTATTTGTAAATATCTGGATGCTGGACATTAAAGTTTTGACATTTCATCAGAATATTTTTATATTTAGACTTTAATTTCTTTCCCAACGACATCTATTATTTGGTTCATCCTTTCAAATACTACATGTTGAGTAAATATATGTGGAATTATAAGTATTGACATAGTTCCTGACTCATCTACATAATACTGAGTTCCAGTTATCACTCAAAGCAACTAATCCTGGGAAAAGAAACGCTCAGTTCTGAATCTAGAGTGTAATGATGTCATAGTAGCATTGAATGTTGAAATATATTTCAGTTAAACTTTTTAGTTTAATAATTCACTAAGTTCTGATCGAACTGATTACTCAGTTTCAGTTCAGTTCAGTCACTCTGTTGTGTCGAACTCTTTGCAACCCCATGGACTGCAGCACGCCAGGCCTCCCTGTCCATCACCAACTCCCAAAGCTTACTCAAACTCATGTCCATCCAGTTGGTGATGCCATCCAGCCATCTCATCTTCTGTCATCCCCTTCTCCCCCCTTCAATCTTTCCTAGCATCAAGGTCTTTTCCGATGAGTCAGTTCTTCACATCAGGTGGCAAAAGTATTGGTTTCAGCTTCAGCATCAGTCCCTCCAACGAATACTCAGGACTGATTTCTTTTAGGATTGACTAGTTGGATCTCCTTGCAGTCCAAGGGACTCTCAACAGTCTTCTCTAACACCACACTTCAAAAGCATCAATTCTTCGGCACTCAGCTTTCTTTATAGTCCAACTCTCACATCCATACATGACTACTGGAAAAATCATAGCGTTGACTAGATAGACCTTTGTTGGCAAAGTAATATCTCTGCTTTCTAATATGCTATCTAAGTTGGTCATAGCTCTTCTTCCAAGGAGCAAGCATCTTTTAATTTCATGGCTGCAGTCACCATCTGCAGTGATTTTGGAGCCCAAGAAAACAAAGTATCTCACTGTTTCTATTGTTTTCCCATCTATTTGCATGAGGGACTGGATGCCATGATCTTAGTTTTCTGAATGTTGAGTTTTAAGTCAACTTTTTCACTCTCCTCTTTCACTTTCATCAAGAGGCTCTTGAGTTCTTCTTTGCTTTCTGCCATAAGGGTGGTGTCATCTGCATATCTGAGGTTATTGATATTTCTACCAACAATCTTAATTCCAGCTTGTGCTTCCTCCAGCCCGGCATTTCACATGATGTACTCTGCACATAAGTTAAAAAAGCAGGGTGACAAGATACAGCTTTAATGTACTCCTTTCCCAATTTTGAACCAGTCTGTTGTTTCATGTCCAGTTCTAACTATTGCTTCTTGACCTGTATACAGGTTTCACATGAGGCAAGTAAGGTGGTCTGGTATTCCTATCTCTTGAAGAATTTTCCACAGTTTGTTTTGATCCACACAGCCAAAAGCTTTAGCAAAGTCAATAAAGCAGAAGTAGATATTTTTCTGGAATTCTCTTGCTTTTTCTATGATCCAATGGATGTTGGCAATTTGATCTCTGGTTCCTCTGCCTTTTCTAAATCCAGCTTGAACATCTGGAAGTTCACAGTTCACATACTGTTGAAGCCTGGCGTGGAGGATTTTGAACATTACTTTGCTAGCACGTGAGATGAGTGCAATTGTGCAGTAGTTTAAGTATTCTTTGGCATTGCCTTTCTTTGGGATTGGAATGAAAACAGACCTTTTCAAGTCCTGTGGCCACTGCTGAGTTTTCCAAATTTGCTGGCATATTGAGTGCAGCACTTTCACAGCATCATCTTTTAGCATTTGAAATAGCTCAACTGGAATTCCATCACCTCCACTAGCTTTGCTCATAATGATGCTTCCTAAGGCCCACTTGACTTCACATTCCAGGATGTCTGACTCTAGGTGAGTGATCACACCATCGTGGTTATCTGGGCCATGAAGATCTTTTTTGTATAGTTCCTCTGTGTATTCTTGCCACCTCTTCTTAATATCTTCTGCTTCTGTTTGGTCCATACCATTTCTGTCCTTTATTGAGCCCATCTTTGCATGAAATGTTCCCTTGGTATCTCTAATTTTCTTGAAGAGATCTCTAGTCTTTCCCATTCTATTGTTTTCCTCTATTTCTTGCATTGATCGCTGAGGAAGTCTTTCTTATCTCTCCTTGCTATTCCTTGGAAATCTGCATTCAATGGGTATATCTTTCCTTTTCTCCTTTGTCTTATGCTCCTCTTCTTTTCTCAGCAATTTGTAAGGCCTCCTCAGGCAACCATTTTGCATTTTTGCATTTCTTTTTCTCTGGGATGGTCTTGATCACTGCCTCTTATATAATGTCATGAACCTCTGTCCATAGTTCTTCAGGCACTCTGTCTATCAGATTTAATCCCTTGAATCTATTTGTCATTTCCACTGTATAATTGTAAGGGATTTGATTTAGGTCATACCTGAATCATCTAGTGGTTTTCACTACTTTCTTCAATTTAAGTCTGAATTTGGCAATAAGGAGTTCATGATCTGAGCCAGTCAGCTCCTGGTCTTGTTTTTGCTGACTGTATAGAGCTTCTCCATCTTTGGCTGCAAAGAATATAATCAATCTGATCTCGGTATTGACCATCTGGTGATGTTCATGTGTAGAGTCTTCTCTTGTGTTGTTGAAAGAGGGTGTCTGCTATGAGCAATGCGTTCTCTTGGCAAAACTCTGTTAGCCTTTGCCCTCCTTCATTTTGTACTCCAAGGCCAAATTTGCCTGTTACTCCAGGTATCTCTTGACTTTCTACTTTTGCATTCCAGTCACCTATAATGAAAAGGACATCTTTTTTGGGTGCTAGTTCTAGAAGGTCTTTTAGGTCTTCATAGAACTATTCAGCTTCTTCAGCATTATTGGTTAGGGCATAGACTTCGATTCCTGTGATATTGAATAGTTGCTTGGAAACGAACAGAGATCATTCTGTCTTTTTTGAGATTGCATCCAAGTACTGCATTTTGGACTCTTTTGTTTACTCCATTTTTTTTTTTACTTTTTTAAAACATTTTTTGTTTACTCCAAATGGGCTACTCCATTTCTTCTAAGGGATTCTTGCCCACAGTAGTAGATCTAATGGTCATCTGAGTTAAATTCACCCATTCCAGTCCATTTTAGTTCATTGATTCCTAAAATGTCAATGCTCACTCTTGCCATCTCCTGTTTGACTACTTCCAATTTGCCTTGATTCATGGACCTAACATTTCAGGTTCCTGTGCAATATTGCTCTTTACAGCATTGGACTTTGCTTCCATCACTAGTCACATCGACAACTGGGTGTTGTTTTTGCTTTGTCTCTTCATTCTTTCTGGAGTTATTTCCCCACTGATCTCCAGTAGCATATTGGGCACCTACTGACCTAGGGAGTTCATCTTTCAGTGTCCTATCTTTTTGTCTTTTCATAAAGTTCATGGGGTTCTCAAGGCAAGAATACAGAAGTGATTTGCCATTCCCTTCACCAGTGGACCACGTTTTATAAGAACTCTCCACCATGACCTCTCCATCTTAGGTGGCCCTACACAGCATGGTTCACAGTTTCATTGAGTTAGACAAGGCTGTGGTCCATGTGATCAGTTTGGTTAGTTTACTGTGATTGAGGTTTTCATTCTGTCTGCCCTCTGATGGATAAGGATAAGAGGCTTATGGAAACTTATGGAAGTTCTCTGATGGGAGAGACTGACTGAGAGAGAAACTGGGTCTTGTTCTGATGGGCAGAGCCATGCTCAGTAAATCTTTAATCCAATTTTCTATTGTGTTCCCTCTCTGTTGTTTCCCTCCCTGATAAAGAATCAGAAAGTGGCAAATGTTCCCAGTTCATGATCTTCCTCCAAACTCCCGGGAATGCTTTCAATTCATCCTTGCATTCCTCTCTTTCTGCTCCCAACAAACAAGGCCATCAAGTCAGCCAAACAATTTCTGGTGAGCAGCTGAATTCTAAGGTTACCGTCTGATCTCACGGGTCTTAGCACAAGGTGATAGACTCCTGATGGAGGCACATCCAAAGAGCCTAGAAATTAGCCCCCATCCTGGTATACTACCTTACCGTGTCTGGCCACTGAGTCTAAAAGCCTGAAAGGAAAGTCCATTTTGTACTGTTAACCTTACCACCCTTTTTTTTCCCGTTATGATTTATGGGTCACCTTCTGGCCAACATATCCTTGTTGTTTGAGGGAGAGCCTAAACACTTCAGTGATTTACATGGTGCCAGTCAGTCCTTTCCTCTACCATAAAACAGGCTGCAGAAGGCCGGCAGCAAATTGCCATCTTGCACAGCACTTCAAAGGGGACAGCATAGTTGGGTACAACTTCTAGAGAAATTCAGCCAAATTAATTTGTAATATTTGCCCACCATCAAATGGATTTTCTGGAATCACATGCTTCCCGGATACAATCTTTATATTAATAACAGCAGAAATAGGAAATATGCAGGGGCCAACATATTTTCATTATTCTTGAAAATAAAATGCCCACTGGAATAAGAAGGGCTGTAGAGCAGCTTTCTTCCCAATTTTACACATGAAAGACTTCTATATGTAAAACACCTGTAGAGCATGGATTATATGTTTTCTATAATTCCACTACCCAGTAGATTGCTTACTCAGTCAAGAGCCTGAGCAAACATTTGAAACAAATGAAAGCCAAGCATTTGTAGACCTGGAGTCTGAATGCCACTGAACACATTTGGTAGCCCTGAAAATCCTGCCTCGTTTTTTTTTTACCTTGTCCATGAGAGTGAATTAATTCTCTCCAAGCAATGGAATGAAGCAGGGTTGGAAGTGGGTTCCAGTTGGTGTATCCTGCTCTTCATAGAAATTTCTGGGACACGAGAAAAATTTCTTTTTTCCTTTTTAAAGAATCCTACTGGCTTTAATTTGACATGGAATACAATACGGCTGCAGGAATAGCAAACTGAAAAAATAAAGGAAGAGAAGACACGATTCTACCTAATTTATAATTAAGTAACAGGAGGGCAAGTCATTAAACGCATAACAAAACAGTTGAGCTTAATGAAAAAATTCCCTTTTCCCGGTGCATATACTTTTGGAATTCCCAGTCTTTGCTCTCCAATGAACACACCTGCTGTGCTCTGAGCCCACAAGAGAAGCAAGGGAAGTAAAAAGCATGTTACAGACTCCCCATGCAACAGCACTCTGTTCAAAAGTAGCAGATGACTGCTTAGCTTGACATTGTATGCAAAGAACCATAATGTGGTTCCTGCAGGTGGCACAGTTATCCATCATAATATCCGAGGCCCAGATTTTCCACTTTTTCTTTCCACCTTTTCACTTCAAAGTGCTTTCACCGCAGTGCTGCTCAGGAAATCCACGACCATCCCTGGTGCTATCTAGAAATGCACATCTGTCTTCTGGCCACTACAAGAGAAATTTCTTAACCTGCTTACAAAGATGGGAGTTTATTTTTGTTTTGTTTTTTTAAAGATGGGAGCTTTACCTGGGCCAAGCAAGACCACACTTTCCCTATAAGAGACTTAACCCAGGAACTAGACCATCTCATGAAAAACAATAGAAAGATAACCCAGCCTTCCCTAACGAGGCAGCCCTAGCTCCTCTGATTCCTTCTGCTGCATGAGTGAGGAGAAGTACCAAAAAGGAGCAAAATATCTGAAAGCTTTGAGCAAAGACCCAAATCAACTCACTACGTAAAAGTGGGGAGGAGAAGAAAATCCATGGCTTTAATCACAATGGCCCTGCTCACAGGTAACTGTATTCTAATAAGTTTCTTGACTTTTGACAAGAGTATCAACTCCTCCTCCATGGAGAAAGGGGTAGATGCCCCTCTCCCTTGTTTTAGTTTACAGAACACAAAATCCTCAGCCAAGAAGCTATCTTTCAGGCCCAGATTAGCTTTGGCTACACAGCCCCCACCTCCATGCCTTGCTCTAGTCTGAATTCAGTACTCAGTGAAGTAGAGTACTGCTAAGTAGTACCTAGCAGTCAGAGTGCTGTCCTGAGAAAACTCTGGGCAGGCACCAACACCAGAGCTGACAGAATTCTTATCTCTTCCAGGAACCATCTGCTGGTTCCTTTCGCAGGATCTGGACCCAATGGTCTAACCAGTGCCATCAGCCACTTTGCTTCTTGCGTTCTGCCTTTTCCTAATTGCCTAGAGACTGAAGTAGGAGAGTTCCATCTCTCGGTTCAAAACTCCTTGGAGGAATCAACTAGTCCTCTCTTTCACATTGGTGAAGATGGGGCCTTTAACCTTGACCTTTTCCTCAGCCCCTTGCAGTATTTCTGAAGCCCTTTTTTTGGTGAGTTACAAAGGCTTTTAAGGAACATTTGCTTTTTTAGCAATTCCATTCATCTTAGTCCTCATAGCATGAGTTCTATCTTATGTCAGCAACTCACCAGGGGCAAACAGAAGAATTTCTGACTTTTCAAGTTCAAAGTTTATGCCTCTCTGTTGCATCTTCCACTCAGCTGCTAGTTTTTTTTATTTTGGAAGCCTCACACTCCCCATTCATGTGTCTGGCAGAGATGAGAGGCGAGTTCTAAATCCAGTGAGTAATCTTACCTTTACCTACATACACTATCAGATCTGCCCATTATCCAGAATCTCTCAGCTCATCCAAAAAATGACAGTTTTCTCTCTAAATGCAGCAGCATGCCATGGGATGGGGATAATTCTCTTACATGCACTAATAAAGAAAATGTAACAGTAATATCAGGAAGACCATTAAATCATAATGGAAACTGAAAAACAGGGTGGCATCAAGCTACAGATGAAAATTAAAGTCTTTGAAATTCTGGCAGAGCTCAATCTCTCTCAAAACATATAAAATTCAACACCATGCAAAAATTCTTGAATCACAGTGAAAATTTATAAAAACCATATGGTAGCAGACCTCTTCAAAAACAGTCCCCTGCCTAGGACATGTGTGTGGCGTCAGGAGGATAAGTTAGCTTCCACATGATGAGCCAAAGTGAAGGTGTGCAGATGATTACAAGCCACAGGAATTGCTGGAAGGATAGTCACTGACACTCTGCTTCAAACAGTGTGGCATCTCAATGGAATACTGGAGAAAAATCAATGACAGCTCTTCTCGAGAAAAGATTTTGAGTAGGGAACAAATTTTAAACGACAGAGTACAGACAGTAATAGGAACTGTGAGTGGTGGTGGCTGCCATACATTTTAACAAGAACATGTGAGGCATATATGGGAAGAAATGCTTTACAACACTGCTGTTATTGGAGGAGAGTCACTATCTTTGACATAACTGGTTAGTGATTGATCCTGTTAAGGAGACTTTTCTCCCCCACATTTCCACCAAAAAAAAAAAAAAAAAAAATAGACAAAACAAACAAACAAACCCACACCCCAGTAGCACTGGGTAGTAAATGGCTTGTATTTCACTAGAAGTTTCATGATTTTTAAATTGAAAATGCAGTGATAAAATTCAAAAGCATATTAAATAAACCATCAGGTTGGTCTTATTTGAATAATCAGAGCACAACAGTCTGTTGAATTGTTTCTTCACTGAATGCATCCCCTTTAATAATGGTAGAAGACTGCATTAATGTTCTCAACTATTCACCACACCTCCTGTAAGAGAGTTATATATACTGCACATTTCCTTGTGACTTGCAGTCCCTTCATATAGGAGGCACATACTTCCTTATTTTGCTAACATTGGATTTAGCCATGCGATTTGCTTTGGCCAATGAAATGTGAGGCGCAACTGACCATCTAAATAGAAGCTTAAGTGCCATTGCACAGTTCCATTACACTCTTTTCCTTCTGCCACAACAATGAGTGTCCTTAACGGTGCTGCTGCTTCAGCTTGGACCCTGAAATGAACACACATTGAGCACAGCCACAGCTGACACATTCCATGAGTGAGAAATAAACCTTCAAGCCACTGAGGTTTGTGCATGTTTCTTACGCAATATAAACTATCAAAACTCATTCATACAATAACCATGCAGGGAATTCCCTGGCGGGCCAGTGGTTAGGGCCCCACACTTCCACCGCAGAGGGCCCAGGGTACTAGGATCTCACAAGCCACGCAACACAACCAAAGCAAACAAGCAAACAAAAAACTTGTAAACTAGCACAGCAGCTACTGCTAACAATACTTCAACTATGCAATATATATATCTCTTAGATGAAGTGCTGGAGTGCAAATAACTTAGATAAAAACCTGCCTCACAAAGAAATATAATTGGTGTTAATCTTAATTTTCTATCTCGGATTGTTCACTTATTTGAAAGGTTTGTAACAGGTTGTAGAGTACAATATATCCAGCTTCTCCATCTTCATTAAAAAGATTTTCAAGTATTCTACTCGAGTCAAATTAAGACTGTTATCAACCTAATATCTCTCTAAATATAAACCATGTGGTTACTTTTAAGGGAATCCTCATTTTTGGTCAAAATATTACTAATTTCCAGAATAGTTGTATAGATTAAGAAATGAATTTATGGGCTTACCTGGTGGCTCAGTGATAAATAATCTGCCTGCCAATGCAGGAGACACTGGTTCGATCCCTGATCTGGGAAGATTCCACTTGCCTTGGAGCAACTAAGGCTGAGCGCCACAAGTATTAAGCCTGTGCTCTAGAGCCTGGGAACCACAGCTACTGAAGCCTGCGCCCCAGTTTCCATGCTCTGCAACAAGAGAAGCCACTGCAATGAGAAGCCTGCACACCACAGCTAGGAAGTAGTCCCCACTTGCCACAACTAGAGAAAGTTCACACAGCAATGAAGATCCAGTGCAGCCAAAAATAAATAAATAAATAAGCTTATTAAAAAAAAGAAATGAATGTATGTTTATGGGTTTGAGTAAATCATTCAATTGCTCTGCAACATTCTGAACAGTATTAGAAGCAAAATCATATGTTAGAACAGAGCACAAAAGCACTGAGCCAGACAGTTTTCTATGGGTTTTTATAGCTAATGAAGTTCCAGACCATAATTAGTTCCTCTCTCAGCTGTATTTTATCCCGAGAGCCTATTTTTTTTAGAATTTCTAGGCTTGGCATCTTTAAATCTTCATCTTTTTAGTACTGTAAAGATGTTACTCCACCAGTTGGTTTGTGTTTTTGCTTACATTTTTTCTGACAAGAAATGTTCTGTCATTATCTCTGTTCCTCTGTACTTGTGTTTTTCCATCCCTTCTGTTTGCTTTTAATATTTTCCCTTTGTACCTTGTTTTAATGAATTTGATTACAATGTGACCGTGGTGTAGATTTCTTTGTGTTTCTTGTACTTGGGCTTGTTGAACTTCTTGGATCTAGTTTTTATCAAATTTGGAAAAATTTTGGCTCTTATTTCTTCAAATACTTTTTCCTGTCACCACTCCCCCCGTTTCATCAAGGCTGCAATTACATGTATGGTAAGCTGCTTGACGTTAGCCCACAGCTCACTGATGCACTGGTCCTTTTCTTCCACCAGACTTATTTTTGTCTGGGTTCATTGTACATGGTTTATATCACCATATCTTCAAACTCACTCCTGATTTTTCCACAGTATCTATTCTGTTAATTAATCCTATCCAATGTGATAGTTTTCATCTCTAGAAGTTCAGTTTGTGTCTTTTTCACATCTACTGTGTTTCTACTTAACATGTCTGTCTTTCCTCTAGATCAGGATCAGCGCTTTCCTCTAGATCAACTTCAGTGCGCTCCTGACATTTTGGTTTGGAAGATTCTTTGTTTGGGGGGCTGTCCTATGTATTGTAGTATGTTTAACAGCATCCCTAGCTTTTACCCACCGCACGGCAGTAGCTTCACTACCCTCAAGTTGTTGTAATTGAACTGCCTCCAGACGTTCCCAAATGTTGGCTGGGGGAAAAAATAAATCCTCTCTTAAAAACTACTGTGCTAGATCTTGGGACATATGTGACACAGTTATGAGAACTATTTAAATGTCATTGTCTACTAATTCTATCATCCATATCAGTTTTCTCCCAATTTCTATTGATTGATTTTTCTCTTTAGAATTTTCCTGCTTCTTCACATGCCTGATAGTTTTTTTATTATATGCCAGACATTGTGAAGTTTACTTTGTTGGCTATGAATATTCTCATATTCCTATAAATACTCCTGAGTTTTGTCCTGGGATGTAGCTAAATTACCAGGAAAAAAGTTTTAACTTTTCAGGGCTTGCTTTTAAGCTTCATTAGGAAAGATCAGAACAGCATCTAATCTAGGGCTAATTTTGCACTACTACTGAAATGAGACCCTTCTGCATGCTCTACCCAATATCCCATGAATTGTGATGTTTTCCAGTTTGGCTGGTGGGCCTCAGCACTATTTGTGGCACTGAGTGAGGAGCTCCTTACCTGTCGTTCTTTACATGATCTAGTATAGTTTCCTCAAATGCATGTGCTGGTAAGCTCTCAGATGAATACTTCCGGGAGCACTTCTGGACATTTGGGGGGTTCTTTCTTTCTGAGAAGTTTTCTCCTCTCTGGTTCTTTGTTCTGCAAACTCCAGCAGTTTGGACCTCTCTCTTAACTTCATCTCTCCAACTCCCAGTTCCATCTGCTCCACTCAAAGATCATTGCATTCTGCTTTGGTTCTCCTCCTGCACTACAGCCTGAAAACTCTCTCCAGGTACTAAACTGGGATAATTGTTGAAGTCACCTGCTATGCTTCCCATCTCTCAGGGATCATTGTCCTTCATTATCTCATGCCTAACATCTGAAAAATAATTATTTCATATATTCACTATTTCATCTGATTTTTTAAAAGTTGTTTCAGGGAAGTGGGTCAATCTGGTTTTTGTTACCCCACCTTGACTGGAAATGAGTACCTTTTTTTTTAGGTTGCGGTTGGTCTTCGTTGATGTGTGTGGGTTTTCTCTAGATGCAGCGAGCAGGGGCCACTCTTTGTTGAAGTGCACAGGTTTTTCATTGTGATGGCTTCTTTTGTTGAAGAGAACAGGCTGTAGGTACACAGGCTTCAGTAGTTGCAACATGCTGGCTTAGTAGCTGTGGCGCTCAGGCTTAGTTGCTCTATGGCATGTGAAATATTCCCAGACCAGGTTTCGAACCCTTGTCCCCATCATTGGCAGGCAGATTCCTATGCACTGAGCAACCGGGAAAGTCCAAAATGAGTACATTTTTTTTTTCCCAAAATGAGTACATTTTTAAGCTCCTTGGAATTTACATGGGCATTAAATTCTCTGAATTATTTAATTTCTGAGAAGAACTGTACTTTGCTCCCACTCTTGATTGGAAAGTTTGAATTGAAATAAAATTCTATTCCACATAATTTTCACTACAAACTAAAGGCATTTCCTCCTTGTTTTGAGCATCCAGTGTTGTGTATGGGAAGTCTGATGGTTGTTTGATTCTTATTCCATTGTAAATAACATTTTTTTCTTTCTATGAGATTTTAGAATGATCTCTTAACCTAGTGTTGTGAAATTTCAGAATGATCTTTTTAGGTACATATTTCAAAAAAAATAATAGCTGTGAAATCATGAGTTGACTAATTTTAATTTTACAACCCATTATAAAATAAGCATATGATCATTAAGATGAAAAAACATTTATCATACCATTTAAAATAATCTTTAGGGAGACATATGTATACTTACGGCTTCCCTGGTGGCTCAGTAGTAAAGAATCTGCCTGCAATGTAGGAAATGCAGGAGTTGTGGGTTCTATCCTAGGGTCTGGAAGATCCCTTGAGGAGGAAATGGCAACCCACTCCAGTATTGTTGCCTAGAAAATTCCATGGACAGAGGAGCCTGGCAGGCTATAGTCCATGGGATCAAAAATTGTCAGAATGACTTTTCAATTAAGCACACATGCACACATGTATATTATGGCTGATTCATGTTGCATGACAGAAACCTATACAACATTGTAAAGCAATTCTCCTTCAAAAAAAAATTAAAAAAAAAAAAAGACTGGGAGCCACCCAAAACAATTATCTTTAGTATCACCAGTGTATCACCACTTTAGTATCACCACTACCTTTGGGGAAACTTTGGATTAAAGCATAGTGTTAAACAGCAAAGGAAACCATAAACAAAACAAAAAGACAGCCTACGAACTGGGAGAAGGTATTTGCAAATGATGCCACTGACAAGGGATTAATTTCCAAAATACACTAATAGCTCATATAATTCAAGTGAAAAAAAAAATGAGTAGGAGATCTAAATAGACCTTTCTCCAAAGAAGACATACAGATGGCCAACGGGCACAAGAAAAGATGTACTACAATGAGGTATCACCTCACGTTAGTCAGAATGACTATCATTAAAAAAATCTACAAATAGTAAATGCTGAAGATGGTATGGATAAAAGGGAACCCTTCTACATTGTTGGTGGGAATGTAAATTGGTGCAGCCACTATGCAGAACAGTATGGACATTCCTTGAAAAGTGAAAATAGAGTTACCATATGATCCAGCAATCCCATTCCTGGGAATATATTCAGAAAAGATGAAACTTCTAATTCAAAATGATACATGTACCCCAAAGTTCATGGCAGCATTATTCATAACAGCCAAAACATGGAAGTAACCTAAGTGTCCATCAATAGGAATGGATGAAGATGTATGTGTATATATGTATATATAATGCAATATTAATAATATTGCCATTTGCAGCAAGGTGAATAGACCTAGAGGTTATCATACTGAGTGAAGTCAGACAGAGAAATATTATATCACTCATATGTGGAATCTAAAAAATAATACAAATGAACTGATTTACAAAATAGAAACAGATTCACAGACATAGGAAACAAACTATGGAGAGGAGGAATAAACCAGGAGTATGAGATTAACAGATACACGCCACTATGTGTAAAATACATAGACAACAAGGATTTACTGTATATACCACAGGGAACTCTAGTCAATATCTTGTATAAGCCTATAATGAGAAAGAGTTAAATTATAAATAAATGTCTCTATATATGCATAACTGAAAGTCACTTGGCTATACACTTGAAACTAATACTGCATGATATTGTCAATCAGCTCTAATTTTTAAAAAGCACAGTGTTAAGAAAATTTATAATAGATCATCAGGGAAAACTCAGAATAGGTGAAGATTACTAGGTATCTTCTCAATGGTTGTTGTCTAGGTGATCCTTTGGGGTTCTCTTATTATATAGGTGTCTGTGGTTTCACAATCCTTGGGTAATTTTATATACAACTCTGTAAGTCATTGAAAATTGATGCAAAAGAGTCTTACCTCTAGACATGACAATAAATCATCTCTGTTGAAGGTGCAATTGACTGTCACTATGTAAAAGAGAGGGCTTCCCAGGTGAGGCTAGTGGTAAAGAACCCACCTGCAGGAGACATAAGAGACGTGGGTTCAACTCCTTGATCAGGAAGATCCCCTGGAGTAGGGCATGGCCACGCACTTCAGTATTCTTGCCAGACAGAGGAACCTGGTGGGCTACAGTCTACAGGGTCACAAACAGCTGGACCCAACTGAAGTGACTTAGCACACATGTAAAAGAGATGATTCCAAACATCACATTTTATTTCCTATAAAAATCATTTTCTCATCTATTGGTAATCTCATTTCAGCATTCCTGATTGCTGTCATTTGTATTTGTTCTTTGAATTCTCCTCTGAAAAGGTTTTAACTTCTTACTGTTTCCTTCATTAATTATTAATGAGTTAAATAAGATCTTTGACCCGTATGTTTTTATTTATCTGAAAAATCATGATTTTGCCTTATTTTTAAGTATATTTTATTAATAGCATATATGAATTATAAAGTTCATTATTACTATATTTATCATGTTTGAGAGGATTTGGAGAACACTTCAAACTGGCCTTTGTTGGAACAAAGTATATTTTTTTTATATAAGTGAGAATTGTTTATTTTACTTCTTGAGTACAGACTTTAAGAAATAAAATGACAAAGCTATTTTTTAAGGTATAAAATAACAATCTACACATGTATAAAGTATATAGCAGGTATCTTTGAGACACTAAAGCTCTAGAGAAATAGTGGCATTTAATATATAATCAAATAATCCATCAGAGGAATGCCCCATGTTCTAACGCCTAACGGTAGTTATGAAGTCAATATCAAATGATGTTTGGCTCTCAAGGGCATCACTTCATTAAGGGACAATTTCACTGCAAGTTACATTGATTGGGGCCTTTGAATAGATTGATACAAATACACTTATAGGGAGAGTGGAATATTTGAAAAGAAGGATGTGGGCTCACATTTTATTACTACCTATTGCTCCTTTGCATTTCTGGGTTGAGGTCTGCAAACTTCCCTCTCAAACAGATGGATATATTTCTCGTCATTCTGATGAGGCTGTAAAGGCAATCAATTCATTGCTTGCAAACCTTGCTTGTTTGATCTTAAGTTCCTGGGATAAGAGATAAAAAGCAAATTAAAACAAATCTGGTTTCCTTAGTAAAAGATCTCTTCCCATCTCTATCCTGAAACTAGTGTTAGTTTTATTAAACAGCTGATGAAGGAGTAGAGCACATAGAAAATCTTTGTTTACAGCGCAAAACAGAGTAGACATTCTGGATCCTATTTCACTGCCCCCACATTTGACCCTGATCACTTCTTTTAACTGAAGTATTGTTGATTTAATTTTTTTACCTTGTTTAATTTTTTCTGAACTTTTTATTTTATATTGGGATATAGCTGATTAACAATGTTGTAGCAGGTGAATAGCAAAGAGACTCAGCCATACATGTCCTTGTATCCATTCTCTCCCAAACTCCTCTCTCATCCAGGTGAAACAGAGTTTAAGTCCTGGCTTTGAATCAAATTCTCTATGACAAGTCTGGCTGCCCACCCATTTTATTTTTTATTATTTTTTTTTAATTTTATTTTTTTTTCCAGTGGGTTTTGTCATACATTGATATGAATCAGCCATAGAGTTACACGTATTCCCCATCCCGATCCCCCCTCCCACCTCCCTCTCCACCCGACTCCTCTGGGTCTTCCCAGCCCACCAGGCCCAAGCACTTGACTCATGCATCCCACCTGGGCTGGTGATCTGTTTCACCGTAGATAATATACATGCTGTTCTTTCAAAACATCCCACCCTCACCTTCTTCCACAGAGTTCAAAAGTCTGTTCTGTACTTCTGTGTCTCTTTTTCTGTTTTGCATATAGGGTTATCGTTACCATCTTTCTAAATTCCATATACATGCGTTAGTATGCTGTAATGTTCTTTATCTTTCTGGCTTACTTCACTCTGTATAATGGGCTCCAGTTTCATCCATCTCATTAGAACTGATTCAAATGAATTCTTTTTAATGGCTGAGTAATATTCCATGGTGTATATGTACCACAGCTTCCTTATCCATTCGTCTGCTGATGGGCATCTAGGTTGCTTCCATGTCCTGGCTATTATAAACAGTGCTGCGATGAACATTGGGGTGCACGTGTCTCTTTCAGATCTGGATTCCTCAGTGTGTATGCCCAGAAGTGGTATTGCTGGGTCATATGGTAGTTCTATTTCCAGTTTTTTAAGAAATCTCCACACTGTTTTCCATAGTGGCTGTACTAGTTTGCATTCCCACCAACAGTGTAAGAGGGTTCCCTTTTCTCGACACCCTCTCCAGCATTTATTGCTTGTAGACTTTTGGATAGCAGCCATTCTGACTGGCGTGTAATGGTACCTCATTGTGCCCACCCATTTTATAAATAAAGTTTTGTTGGCACACAGCCACATTCATTCATTTACATATAGAGTTGGGAGTTATAACAGAGATGAATGACCCACAAGCCTAAAATATTTAATATCTGGCCTTTTGTAGAAAATGTTTGTTGACACTTGTTTTGCGATATGACACAAAGCTGCTTTCTCATATTAACTGTAAATGAAAATTCTACTACTATATAATTTGAGATGGTTAGGCTTTTCTCTCCTCCAAATGGATGTACAATACCATTTGCAGGGAAAGAAGGAGCTTCTTCATTTGGGAAGACTAAATAGCATAATGTTTAGTATCTCCCACTGGCCTTGAATTCAGAGTGCCCTGGGTTTGAATCCACACTCTATTTACAGGTGAGAGAGCTTGATTAGGGTGTTAAACCTCCCTAACCTTTAAACTTCCTAAGCTTCAGTTACCTCATCCATAAAATAGGGATAATATATGGTAGGTGTAAGAATTAAATGAGCTATACAATACGGTGGCTCAGTGACAAAAAATCTACCTGCCAATGCAGGACACACAGGAGACGCAGGTTCAGTTCAGTCTCTGGGTCAGAAAGATCCCTTGGAGGAGCAAGTGGCAACCCACTGCAGTATTCTTGCCTGGGAAATCCCATGGACAGAAGAGTCTGGTGGGCTATAGTCCATGGGGTCGAAAAGAGTTGGAGACAGCTCAGCGACTAAGCACTATATGTAAAGAGCTCAATAACCAGGACATAGAAATCCATGTTGTTATTGGACCTGGGCAAACTCTAGAAAGCACAGAAAAATTACATCTACGCCTGCTTTTGTAACCTTTTAAATAAAGTTCAGTATCTGTTGCCAGCCTACCCACTAGTCCAGTGAAATTCTCTTTTTTCTACTCAAGAGATAAAGCACTTTGGTTAGTTGGGGACACTCCAAGAGCAAATTTCGCTAAGGTATCCCTAGCAAAATCTCACCTCTATTATGGTAGACCAATTGTTAAAAAAAAAAAAAAGACCCCAATTATCCTCTGCTAGGTCTCCATATCTCTCACAATGTGACTTATGATGTAGAGATGGAATCTGTTTTCCCTGGCTTTGGATTCCTACTGGCCTTGTTACTTGCTTAACCAGTACAATACAGCAGAAGTGAATGTGCCAGCTCCGAGCGAAGGCCTGCAAGAAGACTTACGTGCTTCTGCTTGCTCTTTTGAAACCCTGCCTTCACCACGATGACAAGCATAGGATCCTGCTGAAGGATGACAGTGCCAAGATGAGCAATCTCATCCATGAACATCTGGCTTCAATCAGCTACCAGGTGACCGGCCGGCTGATCACAGAATTCAGTGATTCCAGCTGAGATCAACCAAGACCAACTCAGATCAGCAGAACCACCTAACCAGTTTATAGATTCATGAGCAAAAATACACATTTATTGTATGCCAAGATAGGTTAATGTCTGATCATTTCTATCATTGTAATGCTTGGCTACCGAATAATTGTTCTCTGCTGTTATTTACTAGGGGAGTGCTGAGCATACACATCTCACACATAAAACTAGAGCGATAATCTGACAACATGGACCTAATTCAGCCCTGTTGTATCAGGATGCTGCTGAAATGACTGATCCACATGCATACTCAAGGAGAGAATTTCCTGTGAAAAATTTGAACAGAATTCACACCTTTTGGCTACAAAGATCCAGTAACAGAATTTTGAGAACTTTTAAAGAAAAGAGGTAGGTAGTCATTCTATTTACAAGACCAGTTCTTACAATAGGGACCATTAGAAACACAATGTTTGCATGACAAAAGGACTTCTGAGTCCCCTCTGATTGGCCTCTTGTTTAGAAATAGTAGTTAATGAAACAAAACTGAGTACTGCTAGAAAATGCACTGTTCCTTGGGACTCTAACAAGAAGTGACATGATTATATGCATGCTTTTCCCAAGGCAGTTACAAAGGAAAAACATTCTTTCTGGGTCTCTTGGTGTTCCCTTGTGATTTTGAGCTTGACTGTGCCTTTGCCTTTCCCCGGTACTGACACTCTGCCACCCTGTGTCATTTTAAGCCGGTCATTTAATATGTACTAGGGAAGTTGTTGGATAAGTTTTCATGTCTCTTCTATCCCATGTCAGTTGCAGATACAATTTTTTGCTTACCAATTTTTGTTCTCAGTCATCAAACATTTATTTCATATCTATGATGTTTCAGGCATTTTACCAGTCACTGGAGGTACAGCAGTGAATAATGAGACATAGCCTTTGCCCTCACATGAATAATGATAACAAAAATGACAGCAAGCATATCATTAACAATAACTGATACCATACTGCATTATAGGTTCTGAAATACTTTCATAGGCATTTTTTATATTTGACCTTCACTGTGGTGCTCTTAAATGGTTAGGATAAGATACCATCATCTGCATTCTACATATGAAGAAACTGAGACTCCATAATATTAAGTAACTTGGCCAAGCCTATAATAAACTCATATTACCACTTAGGATTTAGAAATTTCAACCTCGATTATTAAAAATATATATGTATATATTATACTATGAAATGTTTCAAACTTACTAAAAATAGTAGGATGATAAATCCTATATATCTAAAACCCAAATTCAAAATTATAAATATTTTGACCATATTTCCTTCATCTTTCCCCCTTTTTCCTTTGCAAAAGTATTTCAAGAACATCCCAGAGATCATGTTATTCATCTCTTTATACTCAACATAAATCATTAAAAAGTAAAGCATCATGTTAACATAACCATAAAGCCATTTCACACATAACAATGTCAATAATAATTACTTTGTCTTATTTAGATACAATTTTTGATGTTTGGGCTTCCCAGGTAACTCAGCTGATAAAGAATCCACCTGCAATGCAGGAGACCCTGGTTCGATTCCTCAGTCTGGAAGATCTCCTGGAGAAGGGATAGTCTACCCACTCCAGGATTCTTGGGCTTCCCTTGTGGCTCAGCTAGTAAAGAATCCACCTGCAATCCTGGAGACCTGGGTTCAATCCCTGGGTTGGGAAGATCCCTTGGAGAAGGAAACAGCTACCCACTCCAGTATTCTGGCCTGGAATACTTGATGTTTACTTGAGATAGAATGCAATTTCAAAATTATTTTGCTATTCAGCCATAAACTGACTAGCCCAAGTTAGTACAAATTGCCTCACCACAACAGTTTGTTGGTTTCTAGATCACTCCTCTTCACACAAAGCACATACTTTGTGGTGGAGAACACTATTTGCCCTCCAATGTCTCAACTCTCCCTTTTCCTTGTAGGTTTTTTAATCTAGAAACATGGTCATGAGGAATACTATATTTCCCAACATTCCTTGCAGCTGGATGTGGCCATGTAAATTCTACTACGTGAGATGTATAGTGTTAAATTAAGCTCCTGGGTTATGCTCTTAAGAGGAAAGAATATGTTTTCCTTTTCCTTTCCTTCTTTCTGCTGACTATAAGGTAGAATCAGTAGTCATCCTGACCTATATGCATGCGTGCTAGGTGTTTCAGTCATGTCCGACTCTTTGCGACCCCAAGGACTGTAGTTCGCCTGGCTCCCCTATCCAGGGGATTTCCCAGGCAAGAAAACTGGAGTGGGTTGCCATTTCCTCCTTCAGGGGATTCCCGACCCAGGGACTGAACCTGTGTCTCCTGCATTGACAGGCGGGTTCTTTACCACTAGTGCTGCCTGGGAAACCCGTAAGACCTCTACGCCTGTGTCCTTAGTAAAACAGGTGAGGCATGAAGAGAGGCATCAAATCCCTGATGATCATGGTGCTGCCATATGGGTTTAGAAGTAAGCTTCTATTCTGTTAACTTCAAGGCAATGTTATTTATCTTGGTTTCTGATTTTTTTTTGACACATGTAGCGAGATGAATCCTAACTTCTATACATTTCTGTGTACTTTTCTCCATCCCTCAGTTATGATGGAACTAGCACACAGAAAAATGGGTTAGCTCTGAGTTCATGCCTTCAGATCTAATTTAACTATTAACTGAGATGTATTCCATTCAACTCAGTGTTTTAAAATGACAAACGTCAATTTTCAAAAATGTTGTTTTGAATCTGCCCTTGTAATATAGTCCATATTTTCTCTGTCTTCTCAATTGAAAGGTCACCCAAACAAACACACCAATTGGCTCTCTTAAAAGGTATTTTGTTCATAAGATTTGCAGAAAGCATTCAGGGAAGAATGGAAAAGGCCTGAGATACACATGTGTAACAAGCATTAGATAGTGAAATCAAGCCCAGCTTTGTGACCTGTCTCAGATCTCTGAAAATGCATCACTGGTTTCAGAGCTGATCTGGGTGAGCTACAACGAGCTGTCACAGTTGATATAGACATTATCAGAAGATCACAGTGTCTGTACAGAAGCCCAACTATTATCTACATTTAAAAGTTCTACATTAAAAAAAAAAAGTTCTACATTTAAAAGATTTCTTATGTAACTTTACAGTTGATAAATCAACTCCTGATGGCACATCGAAATAGGACCAGGATATTAAAGCATTTAAACATGGGTTTTTAATTTGTTAACCAAACATTAAGACATTTCCTCAGTCTCTTTTAATATTAAAAAGGAAAAGACTTATAGTAACAAAGAAAAGTATCGAAGTTTCTTTCAAAAGTGCTGGCTGACACAAAAAAAGAAAACTACAGGCCAATATCACTGATGAACATAGGTGCAAAAATCCTTAACAAAATTCTAGCAAACAGAATCCAACAACATATTAAAAAAAATCATACACCATGACCAAGTGGGCTTTATCCCAGGAATGCAAGGATTCTTTAATATCCACAAATCAATCAATGTGATACACCACATTAACAAATTGAAAGATAAAAACCATATGATTATCTCAATAGATGCAGAGAAAGCCTTTGACAAAATTCAGCACCCATTTATGATTAAAACTCTCCAGAAAGCAGGAATAGAAGGAACATACCTCAACATAATAAAAGCTATATAAGACAAACCCGCAGCAAGCATTACCCTCAATGGTGAAAAATTGAAAACATTTCCCCTAAAATCAGGAACAAGACAAGGGTGTCCACTCTCACCACTACTATTCAACATAGTTTTGGAAGTTTTGACCACAGCAATCAGAGCAGAAAAAGAAGTAAAAGGAATCCAGATAGGAAAAGAAGTGAAACTCTCACTGTTTGCAGATGACATGATCCTCTACATAGAAAATCCTAAAGACTCTACCAGAAAATTACTAGAGCTAATCAACGAATATAGTAAAGTTGCAGGATATAAAGTTAACACACAGAAATCCCTTGCATTCCTATACACTAACAATGAGAAAACAGAAAGAGAAATTAAGGAAACAATACCATTCACCATTGCAACAAAAAGAATAAAATACTTAGGAGTATATCTACCTAAAGAAACAAAAGACCTATACATAGAAAACTATAAAACACTGATGAAAGAAATCAAAGAGGATACAAACAGATGGAGAAACATGCTGTGTTCAAGGATTGGAAGAATCAGTATTGTCAAAATGGCTATTCTACCCAAAGCAATCTATAGATTCAATGCAATCCCTATTAAGCTACCAACGGTATTTTTCACAGAACGAGAACAAATAATTTCACAATTTGTATGGAAATACAAAAAACCTTGAATAGCCAAAGTAATCTTGAGAAAGAAGAATGGAACTGGAGGAATCAACCTGCCTGACTTCAGACTCTACTACAAAGCCACAGTCATCAAGACAGTATGGTACTGGCACAAAGACAGAAATATAGATCAATGGAACAGAATAGAAAGCCCAAAGATAAATCCATGAACATATGGACACCTTATCTTCGACAAAGGAGGCAAGGATATATAATGGAAAAAAGACAATCTCTTTTTTTTTTTTTTTTAATTTTTTTTTTGTTCCCAGTGGGTTTTGTCATACATTGATATGAATCAGCCATAGAGTTACACGAATTCCCCATCCCGGTCCCCCATACAATCTCTTTAACAAGTGGTGCTGGGAAAACTGGTCAACCACTTGTAAAAGAATGAAACTGGAACACTTTCTAACACCATACACAAAAATAAACTCAAAATGGATTAAAGATCTAAATGTAAGACCAGAAACTATAAAACTCCTAGAGGAGAACATAAGCAAAACACTCTCTGACATAAATCACAGCAGGATCCTCTAAGACCCACCTCCCAGAATATTGGAAATAAAAGCAAAAATAAACAAATGGGACCTAATCAAACTTAAAAGCTTTTGCACAACAAAGGAAACTATAAGCAAGTTGAAAAGACAGCCCTCAGACTGGGAGAAAATAATAGCAAATGAAGCAACAGACAAAGGATTAATCTCAAAAATATACAAGCAACTCCTGCATATTAATTCCAGAAAAATAAATGACCCAATCAAAAAATGGGCCAAAGAACTAAACAGACATTTCTCCAAAGAAGACATACAGATGGCTAACAAACACATGAAAAGATGCTCAACATCACTCATTATCAGAGAAATGCAAATCAAAACCACAATGAGGTACCATTACACGCCAGTCAGAATGGCTGCTATCCAAAAGTCTACAAGCAATAAACGCTGGAGAGGGTGTGGAGAAAAGGGAACCCTCTTACACTGTTGGTGGGAATGCAAACTAGTACAGCCACTATGGAGAACAGTGTGGAGATTTCTTAAAAAACTGGAAATAGAACTGCTATATGACCCAGCAATACCACTTCTGGGCATACACACTGAGGAATCCAGATCTGAAAGAGACACGTGCACCCCAATGTTCATCGCAGTACTGTTTATAATAGCCAGGACATGGAAGCAACCTAGATGTCCATCAGGAGACGAATGGATAAGGAAGCTGTGGTACATATACACCATGGAATATTACTCAGCCATTAAAAAGAATTCATTTGAATCAGTTCTAATGAGATGGATGAAACTGGAGCCCATTATACAGAGTGAAGTAAGCCAGAAAGATAAAGAACATTACAGTATTCTAACACATATATATGGAATTTAGAAAGATGGTAATGATAACCCTATATGCAAAACAGAAATAGAGACACAGATGTACAGAACAGACTTTTGGACTCTGTGGGAGAAGGCGAGGGTGGGATATTTAGAGAGAACAGCATCGAAACATGTATATTATCTATAGTGGAACAGATCACCAGCCCAGGTTGGATGCATAAGACGAGTGCTCAGGCCTGGTGCACTGGGAAGACCCAGAGGGATTGGGTAGAGAGGGAGGTGGGAGGGGGGATCAGGATGGGGAATACATGTAAATCCATGGCTGATTCATGTCAATTTATGACAAAACCCACTACAATATTGTAAAGTAATTAGCCTCCAACTAATAAAAATAAATGAAAAAAAAAAGTGCAGGCTGATTTAGACTATTCCAAAGCTTTGCATTATGTAAGCAAATAGAAGCTAATAAAAAGGAATGCACAGCTGAAAGACTGAGCATTATATTTTTCTACTATCAATAATTCTCTATTAAAGCTGTCTGTTACATTTTACTTTAAAGAGATGCAAGTGACCACGTTATTAGATGAATATTTTTATTACAGTGTTTCGAGCCAAAAGAGAAACTGGTAGTTACTGAAATTCTGCCCTTGCTGTTGTTCATCTGCTGATGAGTTGCATGTAAGAGCAAAATGTTAATCAAAACACTGTAAACTTTACACTTGCAAGAAATTAGTGAAAAATAATTCTTAATAAAGAAGCATAGGGAATATGTAAATTCCTACTTTACATCTCAGATAGACTTTACTATTTTTTAATGGATCACACAAAATATTAATACTTCTTTCTTTCTTCTATGAATTCCAAACTGGGTATTTGTATTTGGTGGGCAGTTGCAGAGGAAAGAATTTAATTTTCAACTGCCAGACAGTGAAAGATAGCTCTCAGGCAACTGTCAACTCTTTGCACTCTATTAGAAAGCTCCCTTTCCATGTATATACATATATTCTTAGAGATAGTATTTTCCAAAAGAGACTAAAACAGTATCTCATACCCTGAGTGCTCTTTTTACAATGTGATCCTAACACTCCTCCCATGGACAGCTGGAGTTTATGTCCTTGTCCCTCAAACCTGAGCAAATATTTGTAACTGTCCCAATCTAGAGATTGCAAAAATACTGTGCTGTTTTATCTTGTTGTCTTGGGACATGGCTCTAGGCATTCGCATATGTGCTGTGAGGAAGTCCAAAGCAGTCTGCAAACATGCAGAGAGACCGTGTATCGATCTCCCCTGAGTGCATGCTCAGTCACTTCAGTTGTGTCAGACTCTTTGTGACCCTAGGGACTGTAGCCCATCAGGTTCTTCTGTGCATGGGATTCTCCAGGCAAAAATACTAGAGTGGGTTGCCATGCTCTCCTCCAGGGAATCTTCCCAACCCAGTAATCAAACCTGCGTCTCTTGTATCTCTTGCATTGGCAAGTGGGTTCTTTACCGCTAGAGCCTCTAGGAAGCCCACCCAGCATCTAATGCCAGATAGTGAATGAATTAGTGAATGAAGACTTATCCAGATGATTCTAGTCTTTGACAGCTGAGTCACCACCACCATTCCCACCTTTGAGTCTTCCTAGCTGGGGCTTCAAATCCAGTGAAGCAGAAACAAACCATCCATACCCTCTGTACTCAATCTGAATTCCTGACTGGCTGGAAGGGGCACAAATGAGATGTTGACCAAGAGGTACAAACTTCCAAGTCATTGGATGAATAAGTTCTGGAGGTCTAATGATTACAGCACAGTGACTATAGTTAGTCATACTGTATTGTGTACTTGAAAGTTGCTAAAAAAAAGTAGATCTCAAATGTTGGTGTCTCTGCCACGACCACTACTACAAAAAAAAAAAAAAAAAAAAAAGCAGGGGCAGACGGAGGCAGGGACACTTCCCTGGTGGTCCAGTGGTTAAGAATCCATCTACTAAGGCAGGAGACATGGGTGTGATCCCTGGTTCAAGAACATCCCACAAACCTCAAGGCAACAAAGCCTGTGCAACAAGGCCTGAGCCCCTGTGCTGCAACTACTGAAGTTTCCATGTGCCCTAGAGCCCCTGCTCTGCAACAAGACAGTAGCCCCTCACTGGCCACAACTAGAGAAAGCCCACTTGTAGCAACAAAGACTCAGCACGGCCAAAAATAAAATAACAATTTTGAAAAAGGTAATTATGTGAGGTTAACCTTATTGTGGTACCATTTCAAAATATATATTGTATCACACCAACATGTTGTATGCTTACATTTACAAGATGTTATGTGTCAATTATATCTCAAAAAAGCTGGGAGGAAAAAGAAGCAATAGACCTCTTTAGTGATTCAGGTAGTTAAGAACGATCCCTAGCTGATATTGCTGTTTCTGCTTTTTTTTTTTCTTCCTATTTTGACCTAGAGAGGAATATGCATATGTTTGCAAAATTTTTTGTGGTTGTTCAGGATAGATTTATTATGGAGTAATTGTATTTTCCAAAAATAGAAGCAATATTCTCTCCTTCTCTCTTTGTTTAGTTCTTACCCTGGTTCAAAATATAATTCCTCAAGTCGAAATATTTTCCCTCAATAAGGCAATCTAAAATAAAATGGAAGGGCTGAAACCTTTATTTTGTTGAGCCCTTATATTGCAGAGGAGGACTTCCTGGCCTGGGAGACTCTTAAGAGGAGGCATCTTATCAACAGGAGCAGAACTGCCCAGCACTTCATTCTCTGCCTTTTGGTTTCCTCACACCATAGCCTGAGGTCTTGAAACCAAGCTTTCTTCTACTCCAGAGAAAGAATTTGGATATTTGTAATTTACAAAGTCAGTTTGTTTTATAAGAAGAGGAATCTAGAGTTGTGTGCATTAGAAACAGTATTGTGAGGGGAATTTAATTCAGAAGCAAATGAATGAATAACCTTACAAGTGTTTAGAGTCTCTTTACTCCAAAAAACCCTAATGTACAGCTTTTTTTCCTTCTCTACTTCACCTCCTTGAAATGCTAATACATATTTTATCAAATCTATAAAACAATGCTATGTGCATCACCCTCTTTTATTTCTTTATCTAACTAACATCCTTGTTCACTTTGGGCAATTGCTCACCTACAAAGATGTTTCCAGGGCTTCTCTGGTGGCTTGGTTGGTAAAGAATCCGCCTGCAATGTGGAAGACCTGGGTTTGATCCCTGGGTTGGGAAGATCCCCTGGAGAAGAAAATGGCAACTCACTCCGGTAGTCTTGCCTGGAAAAATCCCATGGACAGAAGAGCCTGGTGGACTGCAGTCCATTCGGTTGCTAAGAGTCGGTCATGACTGACTGGTTAAGCACAAGGTGTTTCCAGAAGATTCTAGAGGGACTGATGGCTCATTTACTTGCTTTTTTTTTTTTTTACCTCATGCTAAGTCTCAAGGGGCTGATCTAAAGTCCTTGAACCATCCTCCCTCTTTTTTTTTTAAATTAAATAAACAAAGTTTTTACATCTGTTTTAGTGTTTCTTCTTACCCAGAAGCTCCACTGGCAGGTTGAGGCCTTTGTATGGTATCCAGTGATAGATGCTGAATTCCATCCTTACTGGTATTTGCTCCTTGGAGGTGAAAAAATAAATGTTTTATAAAGCTCAAATTGGCCTTATCAAACAAAACATCTCCTGGATCAGTGAATGACTGGTGACAGCAGGAGACAGCAGTACTGGCCTCTCCAATAGAAGTCACTGCAGTTAATGGAGGCTATTATGGGAAAATTCTGGCAAGAAGTTTTCTTTTTCTTTTTTCTCTTCCTTCAGACAGCTAAAAAATTTTTCAAGAAAAAAATGTATTCAGTTGCTAGGGTAACTGTGGTTTCAAAACTACCGTAACAAAAGCCAGATATCACATATCAAACTACCAAATTGTTAATTTGACTAGTATTTTAAAATAACTACTTAAAAGAGATGTTTTCTCATTATCTAGCTATGGAGAACAGAGAAAAGGGGGAAATAGGAGTTAAATAAGGAGGAGAAGAGAGAAAAGGAAACTGGTAGATTCATTTAAGAAATGTTTTTGCTTTGCTACATATTTGTTGGAAATAAAAATCCCTTCACCATGTTATAGATATATTTGCCTGAAGGAATTACGTAGCTGGATTCAAACCAAAAGGAGGACTCTGGGTTATCCTGTTTTCAATTTCTCTTCCCACATTCAAACCCTGCCTGGGTTTTTAAGTGAACACTTATCTGTGGGTACTTAGCAAAGAAACTAGTCACTTAGGCAAGTCAGGCATGTTCTGAAATCTTTTTGTGCTTTTCCTGTGTCTTGCTTTTCATCACTGATTTAAAGAGAATATGATAAAGCCATTAAGCACTTGGACTCTGGAGTCAGAAGCAGCTAGGTCTATATTCCTTTTCTATCTCTTACTAAATCCCTTTGACCTCTATGGATCTGTTTCTTCATTTATAAAAATGATATCAGGACAAAAATGACTAGGTTACTTCAATATATAAACTGCAAGGAAAGAAAAAGAGGGAGAGGGATCTGTGATTAAAAGTGACATTAGAGATTAAACATATTGATATTGCTTAGATCTGATTTTGGGGGAAAAGCAATTGTAAAAAATCATTTATGAGATAATTGGAGAGACTTGAACACTGATTAGATGTTTGATAATATTGAGGAATTATTTCAAAAGTGTTTAGTATGATTATAACATGGTATAGTAGTTTGGGTTTTTTCAAGGGTTATTGTCTTTTGATATTTTGATAAGTAGTGGAATATTTACAAATAAAATGATATGATGTCTGAAATTTGCTTTAAAACAAGTGAGGAAGAAATGGATGGGATAGGGATTTAACAAGTTTGGCTAGGAGCTGACAATTATTGATGCTGTGTGATCAACAGGGAGGGGTTCATTATAATATACTCTATTCTTTTAAATATATATATTTGGGATTTTTCATAATAATAGTTTAAAAAGAGAGAGATCAATAATACTCATGATACTCACCTGATAAAATTATCCTGTGGATTAAATTAGATGCTATGTGTAAAGCACTTGACAGAGCACCTTGCATGTAATAAGTGCTCAATAAATATTAGCTATTATTGTTAGAGACAACATCTCCCGTCCCCCGTGTGCTGACCTGTGAAAGTCAGACCATGAGATGTGCTGCTGACTGAAGCAGCTAATCTCACTCCTTCCCAAACGGGCAGCAGCTGGCTGTCCTTGCATTCATCCTCCTTCAGTCTGATTCTGTACTAGGCCCTGTGGTTTCCCTATGCACCAAAATTCTATATTAGAGTAGCTGATGATTTTACCTTTAGTTTCACAGAACGTTTTAGTTGGGGATTTCAGTGGCAGATGGAAGGCAACTATTAATAAGTACAGGGCATTTGCTAGGAATTTCCCTACACAGTTTTATTTATCCCAACAATCCTTTCAAGTCAAAATTATTAGCTTCCTTTTAGAGAAGCTTCCTGGCCCACTCAAGGTCACAGCATTAAGTGGTGGACCTTAACTTGCACCCAGCTCCTGAGAGTCCCAAAGGGCTTGTCCCCATCCAGAAACCCTGGACATCAGTCCACTTGCCTTTCTTTCTTTCCTTCTCCTTGCTTAAAAACAGCCACAATACAGAAAAAGTTGTCTCCAATCAGAGTCTGATACTAGGTGTCCTGTGGACTGACTGGCAGGCTGGTTTGCAGGGCAGTGAAAGATCTGCATAGCTGATAAGGAGAAGTAAAAGGGTTGGTGGGAGTTTGAGGCTGGCAGACAGGATTCTCAGGAGAAGTATTAGAAAGAAAAAGGACTTTAGGATTGCCCTGACATTTGTGTTTAATTTTCCTCTTGTTCTAAATGCTATTCAACTTTTACGGGAAGGAGAAAGCTAGAAAGAGATACCTGATACGAGAGCTGTTCAGTTCCAAAAATTAAAACCAGCCAGCTACCATCCAGAACCATGGCCCCCATTCAAGCCCCAGCTGTCCTTTATTCCGTGGTTGCGCTGACACCCTAAACTTGGAAATCACCAGTTGACTTTAGAATCCAGCTTATTGAAAGTTGGGCAATTCCGTGCAAGGCGAGTATCTGATAACAACCGAAGTTATTGGCTGTTTATATCGAACTTTCGCGGGAATGCAGAGGAGAAAAAGGCACCAGGAGAAAGAAACTCTAGCGACCAAGTGCCCAAGGAGAGAGCGTTATTGCCTCAAACTGGAAGCGCAACCTCTTAGGCCCCACTCTAGCGCGACGCCAGAGACTGGGTCCCCGCCAACGCCGCCGGTACGAGTCCCAGCTAATTAACCCTTCCCCTGCCGAGCCCAGAGGCCCTCGCTCTTAGGGCCAATGCAGTAGCCAAGCTGCTTTAGGAGTCGGACATCACCTCTCGCCAGTGCTGACCGCCCACCTCCCCAGGCCTGCCCACTCCCTGCGGCGAGTCCCAGTAGCTCTACCTAGCGTTGGGCTAAGGTCTTCTTAATTAGGAAACAATAGCTGTTTAGGAAGAAGTGCAAATACCCCAGAGCTCTGTGCGCTCAAGCTTGGCAGAGTTCCCGCGGGGCAAGGAGCTCGGCGGCTCGGAGCTGAGGGAGAGGAGGAGACCCTGACCGCGAGCGGAGTCCTGGGCTTCGGGAATGCAGCCCCACCCTCCTTCCCGGGCCCCGCCCTCAGTCTTCCTGTCTGGCGGGGACCTGCGGGTGGGGCACCACGCTCTTCGCCGCTGCAAATTTGGAGCGGCGGGGGCCAGAAGCCTCGGGAAGACGGCGCGGAACGCAGGCTTTAACCGCTCGGATGTCAAGATGGTCCCCAGCCCAGCCTTAGGCCCCCACGCCCGGCGCCTGGTGTCATAGCCAAGTCCTTTTCTTCCTCGAAGGGAGCCGGCCCTCGATCCCTCGGAGGGTGGAGATTCCTCACGTTCCCTCCTCTCGCTCCCCCGGGTGGGATGTGGGATTAGGCTGGAGTGAATATTTCGTGTGCTCTGTAATTACGCACACACTGAAATCTTCACCGTTGACTTAAGTTACTTGGCGCTGCGAGGGCTAGGGCCCCGCGTATTGATTAAACGCAGCCTCTATTTACCTAAACAATAAATGTAGAGATTAGCAACGTTCACTTGATCACAGCGATGGGGTTGACAATTAAGGGGCAATGCATCCCAGATGTATGCGAGCCTGTGGAGGCGAGGGGGCGGACTGCAGGCTTCTCGGAGGCGGGCGCTCGCGGGCTGCGGCGGTGAAGGTGCGGTGCGCGGATCACGGCAGGAGGCGGACCCGAGGCTCCGCCACTGCGAGGCCTACGGCCACCCGGCCGGGGAGCCCCGCCGCTGGCTTTTGGGCGACCCGAACACCCCCACTCCCAGGGTGGCATCTGGAGCGCGGAGTCCGTCTCCCCGCGGCTGTGTCACCTGCCTCAAGGCCTTCTCGCCCGCTGCTCCCTGGCAGGGAAGGAGGATCGGCGCCGCCGGCGCGTGCCCGAGTGAGTGTGTCGGTGTCCTCAGTGTGCATTCCGCCTGTGGCCGCGGGGAGGGGGAGGGCCAGGAGGAGACGCGCGTGTCTACTGTGTGCGGAGCCTCCCCTGCCCCTCTGAGAGGCCGGCTCTGGGTCCTTCAAGGGGCGAGGCAGGATGGAGGTGGCAGTCTGGCCTCGCGATGGGGACGGATGTGACCAGAGAGGGCTCTCGATTGGCTGAAATTCAGAAAGCATGAAAGTGTCGGCCCAGGACAGGCCGGTTCTGGGAGATGTCAGAGGAGTGCCTGGATGCTTGGTGAGACTCTTAACCGACCTTCTTTCTCAGTCTCTCACTTAACTATAGAGCCCTGGGAAGTCCTAGGGGCGGAGGGGGGCGGGGAATGGAAGAAAACAACTCAAGGAAGAACTCAGAAGGGTAAGAGTAAGGATAATAAAGAACAGATGAGGGCAGCTGGGGGGAGAGGGGTGTGTGTGTGTGTGAGGTCATGAGCCATCTAGAAGAGTTTCCATATCCTGGGCTCCCATCGCTGGTTGGCTGCAAAAGACACAGGTGGCAACTCTCCCAGCGCGTGTAGTTTCTCTGTTTTTTCCCTCTTCCCTCTGTGCTCCATGATCAACCCGTAATGCTTCCCATTCCACGTACAGACACAGAAAAAAGGATTTGTCCCAAACACCCATGGACAAGCCAGGACGGAGCCCTTTCCCGCCAAACCACTAAGGCCGGGAAATAAACGGCGCCTGCCCAGGCTCTGGGAGCGGGGAGCCCTCAAGAAGACTTGAGTGGTGAGAGCATTTAGGGGATTGGAAAAAGGGAAGGAGAGAGAAAGGGAGGAGAAAGATGGGAAAGAGAAGGGGAGAAAGGGGGAGGGGACCTACAGGGGCACAGTTGAAAGTGGGGTTCGGTTACGATCGCCCCTTCAGCGCCCAGGGTCTTGCCGCCGGCTGCCTCTTCCCCCATTTCAGAGCCGAGGGCGGACTGGGGGAGGGGAGATAAGACAAAGGGAATTCTCCTGTAGGAAGTGTGAAGTGCGTCTGTCCTCTCCTCGCAGGCTCTGGACAAAACTGGCAGGAATCTCCTTGTCGTGAGAAGACGGACGGTGTCTGCAGCACTGGAGACAACTACAAACAGACTTCGGGGCGGGAAAGAGGGCGGGAGGAGGGAGCTGGCAGGGGCCAGCTTTGATCGCCTCGGCTCCGCTGTATATTTGTCTTCTCCAGTTTAGATTAGCTGAAATAGTCAGCTCTAGCGAGGAGTTCTGTTCCGAGGAGTTCCCCCTCCCTCCCCAGGGCCCCCTCCCCGATGTCTTCTGCACTCGGGGAGCTGGGTCGCGGCTTTTCCCGGAGTCGCGCCTGAAACTTCAAGGGCTAATGGTTCTGTGTTCTGCCGTAATTAGGAGGCCACACAGCTCTCCAACACGCCGTTAAAACAAATCTGTAAGTCATCCTACCCCTCTCCGGGACAGACCCGGGGAAAGGCGGCAGCTGGGACCGCTCCCGGCTGCGTGCTCCGCAGGGGGAGTGGCGTCGCTGTGAATCCCGGCCTCGGTCTTTCTAAGCTCTTCCTAAGAAAGAAGAGAAAAGGGGCAAAGAATGGGCACCTCGCCATTCACCAAACGAGCCAGGCGAGCCTGTGTCTTTGCTTGAAAAGTTTTCAGAATAAATCGCTCTGGTGGTTCTAAGCAGTGATGAAGAGAGGCTGGGCCTGGGTCTTCTCCAGAACAGTGAGATAATGGGAAGATATGGAGTCGTCCTCCCCCCATCTCTTTTCTTTTCCCCACTCCGTATAAATCAGCCATATAAATCGTTTGCATTGTTTAAGGTACATTGATCAATCAAATGACTTGTAATGGGCTCCTAATTGCCACTTGCAGAATTCTGCAGGCTCCTGTCTGAACAGGAAAGGTTCTTGATTCCATCAGAAATCCACCTTAATCTTCAGACTGGTTGATACAGACCCAGGAAGAGCACTAGGATGACCTGGCCACAGCAGTCTCAGAGCCTCAGGGGAGAGAGGAAAGGGGACTTACCAGGGATGTTTGCTATCCTTTTTGTTCTTTTTTCAAATTTCACTAATGAGCAAAGCCCAGACTGTGACTTATTGGTTAGACAGGATGACTTTGCTTTGATCAGAGAAGAAATCTTCCTTATTTGCATTACTCGTGTCTGTATATAATACCGCAAAGAAGTTCCTTGGTTCCTACAAACTGCTATCAGTCATGCTTCTTTTTATTTACTTATTTCTAACAGGGCCACATTAGGAATTGTGATAGGAAATCATTTGGCCGGCCGGGGGAGGGGGCGGGGAGGGGTAGGGAACACTGTTAGGAGAAAAGCCAAACTTTCTCCAATGTGGAAGAAAAGTCAAACTTTCTCCAGTAGGCCTATTAGGTAAGCCTAAAGTCCTGTTTCATAACTTGCAGTTGTGCCTCCTGTAAACCCTGGATGGAGGAAGGAGAGTTGGAAGTCTCCTCAAAGGCTGCCTGTGAAAGTATAAAACTGAGGAAACTAATACACTGGCAAGGAAAAGCTGATGAATGACCAGAATTCCCTGGCCTGTGGGTTTTTTTTTTTTTTTTTTTTTTAATATTAACACATAGGGTCTATGTGAAAAGACTGCTTTAGTGTCTCCAAAGATGGTTCCATCAGAGTTGGCTGAGACAACAAATGTGTTCCATTTTGGTAGAAATGCCCTAAAAAAGAAGGAAGCCAACAATGAATGGCACATTTGCTTAGATCTAAGACCCCTCTGTAGTAGTTGGTTGGGGGGGGGAGGTAAAACCCCAAGGTGAATAGGCCCCCCATAGTTTCCAAGTAAGGCAGTAAACAAATCTATGATGCTTGTCGAATAATCTTCCAATAATTGCAGTCATTAAAATCATCACACAGTGTACAGACACCTTCCTTCCTTTGACACACCAGAGTCTTTCATTTAATTGTTCATGCATTTTTGGCTCAGATAAACAGATCAAGGCAGGCTTAAAATATATGGCCCAGATACATCTAGCAGCAGAAAATTAGTTGTGTGGCAAAGGTGCGGAGTGTCCTTAATAGACTAAGGGTTTTCAGTTTCTCCAGTAGACCTTGGAGACAAAAAGGATTTGCATCTCCTCCCATCTCTAAAGAGCAGTAACACTTCTGAGGTAGAGAAAAGATGAAAGTTCCAGTGGCCTCTTGAGCCTTTCTGCCTCTTTTATTTGCAAGGGTTGGGATGGCATGAAGGTGTTATAGAACAGATATTAAGTGAAAACTCAATGGAAGTTGTGGTAGAGTTTCTCAGTTTTCAGTTAATTTTCTCCATCCAGTTGATCTCAAGGCTGGTGCTTTTAAAAATATAGATATGTGTTCATGATAAACGATTCCCTTCTAATTAAAAGCTGCATTTAATTGTCACCCACTATTGACAAACTCCAACTGAGGAAACACTTCATTGGACTCAACAACCCTACCTCTGTACTGGCTTCTTCAGCCCCTGTTCGTGGCAGGTGACTGTGGTACACAAGGGCAGCTTTCCCTGTGTGTGTGGTTTTTTTTTTTGTTTGTTTTGTTTTTAACTCATTATTAATGTATCTCCCCAACTCCCACACCGTGCTGACCTGATAATCACTGCTGTAGTGTAGATCATGCAAATGAAAAGCATAATTAATTGCGCATATTATTCAGAAAGGGAGCCTGGTGGCTAAGCAAATAAATAAAGCGTGCGAGAGGAGGACAGGTCAGATAAATGCTTTTTAAAGGGCTCCTCTCCGGGCCCTCTCCTGCCCCTGGCCATCCTGGTTCGGGTGGCCAAGGCTTTGACAGCAGCCAGCAGGGCCGGGGCAAGAACCTTCTGTTCCTCCTCCCTCGACGCCTCCGCTCCCGCCCACATCCTCAAGTCTCCCCAACTCCACCTCACCTCACCCCACCCCACCCCCGTGCCATATATCCGCAGCTCAACTCTGCGACTGGCTAAAGCTCTTGCGAGACTGGGTATCCACCTAATATTTCGAGTTATTCAGAACATAACTGGTCCTCTCCCATCTCCCGCTGCATCAGGGAGAAGCATTTTTTTTTTTTTTTCCTCCCTGTGGCGTAGCAGCTCCAATCCTTCGGATCCGCGCTAATGACGGAATTGTTTCCCCGGCTTTGCCTCCTCAACGCAGCAACTTGAGCAGTTGCTCAGATCGAAGCTCTCAGGAGAGGCAAGATGGGGGAAACAATATTTGTTCAAAGGAAGTGAACTCTTCCCTTTAATTACCCTATTCTTCTTTATTAGGATTCCTATTGAAATTTTATTTTGCAAAAAAAAAAAAAAAATTATGTTGATTTAACCATACCGTATTTACGATGTAAATATATTCCAAGATGAAAACGTCACGGATCAATTGTGAAGGACCCGGATACATAATTTTAAAAAATCAGTTTCAGTGTATATGAGGTTCTCACCCCACTTTCGCTGCTCAGTCAGATTTGTTTATGCAGAATCGACATTTAATAGTGCTAATTGCACTCCAGTTAAATTGCCCTGATTGCAGAAAGGGAAGCAATTTTCGTGCTCTCTGTCTGGGTTTGGAAGAAATTGTTTTATATTCACCTCTTTATAAAGAAGTGGAGATAAGGCACCGGGGCCTTTGCACAAATTGCACTTAGGGGCTGACTGGCAGCATTCAGGCGCTATAATAGAGCATTATTTGGCCGTTTTGAATAATGTAAAGCGTTTGCTGAAAGCTATTCTCCTGAAAATTGCTTTAACTTTTAAAAGGGTGATGATTCACTCCAAACCAGGCCTTTGTTACATTGTCATTATTTCCCCAAATGTTTTAACAGTCAGCTCAACACTTCAGCATAACACATTGATCTTTGTTTAAAAACTAGATTTTTTAGAGGATGAAAAAAATCAGTCACACGGGAAAAAAAAAAAACAACTGGACTTCTGAAAGATTTCCTTGGGCACCCCACCTTAAAGTTGAAGGCGTCTACCTGCGATCATCTGGAAGATTTTCTAACTTTTATTATGATCCTGTGATGTGTATCTAAAGAATATCCGAGTGCCCACGTAGAGTCTGACAGCTGGAACTACGCTGAAAACGGAGGGAGGGGGAGGGGAGGAGAAGGGAGGAAGAGGAGAAGAAGAAGGCAACCCGGGCGCCCGGAGAGGTGCCAGCGTGAATTGTTTTAAACGGTTGACTCGAAAATGTCACCAGTGCTAAGTGGCTTTTTGGATTGTCTTATCAGTTTGTCAGGTTTCCTTAAAGAGAGGGTGTGTTGGGGGTGGGGGAGGAGGTGGCTGGGGGGAACCTCCGCGCTTCTCCTCCCGGGGCTGCACTGGGTGAGTCGGCAACGCCTCGCTGCCACTTAACAATCCCTCTATTAGTAAATCGACGCGAAGACTCTACGGGAAGCCGAACACCAGTCTGCTCTCCCAGGGCAGAAGTCACCTGTTGGGAAGGGCTCCCGGGTCCCCCTGCCGGGCTTTCTGGTTCTTCCAGGCTGCTAGGATGCCGCCTTACCCCTCCACGCCGAGTCCCCGGGGCTTTCCACACTCCCCCCTACCCCTCTCCCCCGCCAATTTCTATCACAATCCCCAGGACACAAAGCTTCATTAGAGCCGCGCAGGTCTTCTCACTCTCTCCCCCTTCTCTCCTTTTCTCTGTCGTACTTTCCTCGGCCTTTTCGCCACCTTAGACCTAAGTGGGGGGGGCGGGGTGCATTTGAGCCAAGATATTCTAACGAAAAGCAAAGAAAGCAACCCAGATAGTCTTCTCCAGGATGCACGCAGGCTCCATCTCAGGGCCAAGATATGAGCCACGGTGGTCGCACTTTTTGGGTCAAGAGGTACTGTATGCTCCCCCTCCGCAACAACTCCTCTTTTGCACCCAAGCTGTTGAGGTTCGTGGCTTAAAATGTCTTTTAGAGCAGGATGTGGGTTTGCAGGGGGAAATGTGGTACATTAAAACCAGTACCCACGTCTGTCGAGGGCACTGATATTTCTGATTCAAAAGCTGCTCCTGGCTACCCTGAAGAAAAAGAGGAGGAGACCCAGAAAGAAAAAACAAAACAAAACCACCTCAGTGGGTACTGAGGGGCTCCAGGAGCGTAGTTAGTTGTCTGAGGACGTGTCTTCTCACACGACAGGATCCGAAGAGGACTTTAAGATGCTTCCAGCTTGCAAAATGTGGAGGCGCCCACGTGTGGCCTCGTCCCTGGTACTCGCGGACAGAGGTCCGGGGGAGAAGCTCCCTGAGCACGTCCAGGAAAGCAGGGAGCTAGGGGCAAGCCCACCCCTCAACCCGGCGTCCTTGCCCTTCAGAGGAGCCTCTAGGCCCAGGCAGCCTGGAGTCTGAGGGGGTTGGAGCTGGGGCAAGAAACTCGATTCCGGGCTGAAACGTGACATGCAAATCTTCACCGGGTTAAACAAACAGCCGAGCAAGCTGCAGCTTCAGCGGGGGTGGCGGTGGGGGGCGGACGCGGCTCGCGCCGATCTCTGTTTCCAAAGTCGTTGCATTGTGAAAATAAGCGGCTTCGTGGAGCGTGTTGTATGGGCTGATGTCTCCCACCCCCACGCCAGCCCCCAGCGAAACCCGGCAGATAATCAGCACGTCCCACTGTTTAGTCATATTTGACAACTGGGTTAACCTGGTATCTAGCCTCTGGCAAACGGTACAAAGGGTGCCCTCAATTACCACTTGCAGCTTCGGGTGTGAGTGGCACTTGTATTACCCACTGGGTCAGAGGCCAGAGCGACAATTAAGAAGTCACATAGACCGCTAGGGGAAATGGCGGGATGCGGCAGGCTCCAGTCCCTCCCAACAAGTCTGTGGGTGTAGACCTAGACGAAGAGGCCTATTTCTATCCTTTCGGAGGAGCTGTCCCTTCACCCCTTCTCCTCAATGTGACTCAGAGTAAAACTGAATCCACTGGGAATCTGGAACCAGGTAGACAAGCGACAATAATACAATCGCGAGCGAGAATGATGGATTCCAGCTGAAGTTGTGCTCCGCAGGCGAGAGCCTGGATACACAAAGTGAGCGTTGACATTTTCATCTCTACTTGGGCCTTGCTCGTGTGGCCTCCGCCTCGGCGCCCCCTCCCCTCCTGTCTCCTTTCCCACAAGTGGAGAGTCGAGGACTGTCAGTCCTAACTTGCATCATCTCAGGGAGGTCGCAGCGGGGGGGAGGGGGGAGGTGGGGAAGCTTGTGACTCGGTCTCAACGGTACTTAAACCTGGCTTGGTGAGTGAGTGTAAATTTTTAATTGCGCTGTAATTTCTTCAGTCCCTAGCCGGCGACCGCCCCCGCCCCCCACCCAGCTAACCGCGGTGACTGGCACGCGCCGGGAGCCCGGGCTTGGGCCCCTCGGCGCGTCTGATTGGCTGCTGGGCAGCTCCCGTCTGCTCTGCCTGCGCCCTCATTGGGTAAGAAGCGCAGCCAGCGGCACTTCAAAGCGGGTGCTCCTCGCACTTAGGCTGAGTTTAGCCGGCGGGAGCCCGGAGTCCGCTCGGCGCGAGCGCGGGGACGCGGGAGCCGCGCGGAACCCGAATAGTTTTTCCGAGTAGCCGCCAGGCTCAGCCTCGCTCCAGGCCCCGCCACGCCACCCAGGGACCTGCTATGGCCACGTCTATACTTGGGGTAAGTCGAAAGTGCGGTATTTGCTTGTTTTAACAGGAGTAATTTTTCGTTATGGCTTCTCCAGGTTGGCGGCTCTGGAGAAACTGTTGCTGCCCGACTGCAGCCTCAGCTTCTTTGAGCACTTCCCACATTTCTGGGACTGTTTCTTTCCAAATTATTGGAATCCAGGAGGTGCCTTTGAAAGAAAAGGATTTGTTAAGCAAGTCCTTTCAATATTTGGTTTTAGAGGTTCCCTTTCTTCCCCGCGTGATTTATATCCCACCCTCCCCCCCTTGCTTAGGGGATTGTTGCAATTACGCGACAGCAGTGTTTCCAGAAAACAGTCTTAATCGTTTTGCAGACCATGTAGTCACGTTAACATTTACACTTCTGCGGCTCCCTAGTTCGTCTATGACTGAAATCCATCGCGGGGGTCTCTTCTGCTCGGATTCTTGTCTTCGTGTGTGTGTATGTAAACATTTAAAACGTTTTCTATTAAAAAGAATGAAGTCGCAGCCACCCTTGGGAGCAGTGCCCCAAGTTTCCCCCACCCCGGCCGCTGTTCCGGCCGCCTCTGCCCTCACCTGGTGTTTGCTGTCGATATGTTAACCTCCGCGCTTCATCCCGGAGGGAGACTTGGGGGCTTCTTTTGAGAGGAGCGGGCTTCTGGCGAGCGGAAGGCGAGCGACTTGAGTCTTGTTTGGGGCAGGATATGCAGCGACTGAGGCGGGGAGAACCGACACATCTTTGATTTGTAACCCCACCGAAGAACAACTTTACAGCTCCGGGACCCTCTCTCTTGGGATCGCCTCCGCCCCGCGCGGGGCATCCTCCGCGAGCGCACCGGGAGGAGGCGCGAGTTGGGGGGCCACGACCCCCCCGCCCGCCGCCCCGGGACCAGCGGCTGGGGGACGGGGCTGCTCACGGGTGCACTTTGTCTTCCCCCCACTTGTTCCTGCCCTCCTCCTCCTCCTCCTTGCTCCCTCCCCCACCCCACCCACTCTAGGAAGAGCCGCGCTTCGGAACGACCCCGTTGGCCATGCTGGCGGCGACCTGTAACAAGATCGGCAACACGAGCCCGCTGACGACGCTGCCGGAGTCGAGCGCCTTCGCCAAGGGCGGCTTCCATCCCTGGAAGCGCTCCTCGTCCAGCTGCAACCTTGGGTCCAGCCTCTCGGGCTTCGCAGTGGCCACCGGCGGCCGCGGCTCGGGCGGCCTGGCGGGAGGCTCGGGCGCAGCCAACAGCGCCTTCTGCTTGGCCTCCACGTCCCCTACGTCGTCCGCTTTCAGCAGCGACTACGGCGGCCTCTTCTCCAACTCGGCGGCGGCCGCGGCGGCAGCGGCCGGCGTGTCCCCGCAGGAGGCGGGCGGCCAATCGGCCTTCATCTCCAAGGTGCACACGACGGCGGCCGACGGCCTGTACCCGCGCGTGGGCATGGCGCACCCGTACGAGTCGTGGTACAAGTCAGGCTTCCACTCGACGCTGGCGGCGGGCGAGGTGACCAACGGCGCTGCGTCGTCGTGGTGGGACGTGCACAGCAGCCCGGGCTCGTGGCTGGAGGTGCAGAACCCCGCTGGGGGGCTCCAGAGCTCGCTGCACTCGGGCGCCCCCCAAGCCTCGCTGCACTCGCAGCTCGGCACCTACAACCCCGACTTCAGCTCGCTCACACACTCGGCCTTCAGCTCCACGGGCCTCGGCTCCTCGGCCGCCGCCGCCTCGCACTTGCTCTCCACCAGCCAGCACCTGCTGGCCCAGGACGGCTTCAAGCCGGTGCTGCCCTCCTACTCGGACTCCAGCGCCGCGGTGGCGGCCGCCGCAGCCAGCGCCATGATCTCGGGCGCCGCGGCTGCCGCCGCCGGGGGGAGCTCGGCGCGCTCGGCCCGCCGCTACTCCGGCCGCGCCACCTGCGACTGCCCCAACTGCCAGGAGGCGGAGCGGCTGGGCCCGGCCGGGGCTAGCCTGCGGCGCAAGGGCCTGCACAGCTGCCACATCCCGGGCTGCGGCAAAGTGTACGGCAAGACGTCGCACCTGAAGGCGCACCTGCGCTGGCACACGGGCGAGCGGCCCTTCGTGTGCAACTGGCTCTTCTGCGGCAAGCGCTTCACGCGCTCGGACGAGCTGCAGCGGCACCTGCGGACTCACACGGGCGAGAAGCGCTTCGCCTGTCCAGTGTGCAACAAGCGCTTCATGCGCAGCGACCACCTGAGCAAACACATTAAGACGCACAACGGGGGCGGCGGGGGCAAAAAGGGCAGCGACAGTGACACGGACGCCAGCAACCTGGAGACGCCCCGCTCCGAGTCCCCTGACCTCATCCTGCACGACTCCGGCGTCAGTGCGGCCCGGGCGGCGGCGGCGGCGGCGGCTGCGGCTGCGGTGGCAGCCTCGGCGGGAGGCAAGGAAGCCGCGTCTGGCCCCAACGACTCTTAAAGATCCGGCGAGAAAGCGAGGAAGCGAGCGAGCGAGTAGACAACGAAAGCGAGCGAGAGGTTCGGAGGGCAAACGACCGGGGGATGGACGGGCGGGGGCTCCCGGGCCGCCCCCGGGCCGGCGCGAGGTGGTGCGGCATCCGGCTCGCGGACCGCCGCTCGCCTGCCAAGCCAGGAGCTCCCCTCTGCTGCCCGAGCCTAGACGAGAATCGAATGTGTGTTCCAGGAACAAAAGCGAACCAACTTGCGACACAAACACTTTAAAAAACTGCACACACAGACACACGCACGCCGGAGACCTACAACCACAAGCACGCACACTCAAGCGTGCACACACACACTAACATACCACTCGCACAAACTTCTCGAGCGAAGAGCAATACATAGAAACGTTCCCTCCTCCCCCCACCGCCCACCCCCTTCCTCCACCCTTCTCTTTCCTTTTCTCCAAAAACGAGTCACCACCCTGCAAAGGACTGTCAGAACATTTGAGAACAAACGGGACCTATAAAAACAGACCCTTTGCGTGGATTATATTATATATAAAATGCTCCAAGTCCTGCTTGATATCTACTTACAGTGAAACTTTTTTTTTTCCTATAAAAGGAAGCATCAAAAAAGGCTGAAGGTGAGAAATTAAACTGGAAGTCTAGTGACAGTTTCTCTGTATTTCATAACATCTGTATAAATAGGGTTCAAAAGATTGTGTTCTCTTTTATTTTCTTGTAAGTGTTCATTCGAATAGAGGTTTGTTTTTTTCCCCCCCACTTTGGTGAATTCCTGAAATTCAGGGAGTTTTTTTTAATTTTCTGATGCACTTTGTGAAAGTCAGTATATATGTAAAAGATATTTAAAATGTTGAGTTATCATTTCACTCACAAACACGTAAGTTAAGGTCATCTAAAGAAATTAAATGCGTTTATCTGTATGAAGAAAATCTTGACACCATATTTTCATTTTGGTATTATTAAAGGACTCTGAACAATACACTTTCTTTTTTTTTTTAATCCTGTTACCCCTCCCACCCCCACTAGTAACCTTTACATGGGTAGACTTTTTTTGTTGGGAAAAATTCCCTTAATGTTAGTCTTAGGCAATGTAAGGTTTATGTGAGTTATAAAAAGCCATAATACATGTACATTTTTTGCGAAGTCAGAATTATTTATTTGTATATTAACAGCATAAATTAAATGGGGTTATAAGGTGTAGTCGTATTACTTAAGGAGACAGCTCTCAAAAGGTGACATTTTAAAACTCTGGAACCCCTTCGAAAAAGCAAAGATCCTTGGCAGTTTTAACTGGGGAAGTGCCTACCCCTGCCAGAGAGGTCAGACAAAACTCCAGTGGATTTGTTTGTTTTTAAAAAGCGATTTAGACACAATGAGTGAAAGGAAAAAGCTTTTAAAAAAGAAGTCTTTTACCTCCCAAGACCCTCTACGGTTGGGAGGTGACTCAAGGGAATAAATCGCTAGAGTCAATACCCCGGAAAAGACATTTCATGCCTAAATGAAAATCTTGTTAAATGTTATTAATTTTGACTTAGAGCACACAGCAGCCCCCTGTGCCTTGTATTCCCTTATTAGGGATTCATGTCTTATCAAATATCTAATTAATCTCCTAGACATCATTTGTTCTGGCCAACTTTATCTCAGCTGGTCCACGGGGAAAACTCCAAATATTCTCCGTGACAAAGCTCCCTTGAAGATCTTTTTAATTGTCTAAATTAACTGCACCAAATTTGCATGTCAAACGGTAAAGGGCAACCTGAGATAAAATGTAAACGTTTTAAAAGCCCCCAAACTAAGCACTTGATTTGATAACTAGGCTTTTTAATGTTATGGAAGACAACTGCTCCTTTCCTTTTCAAAGACGGCTGATCTATGCAAATAGTGAATTGGAAATGCCTAGGTCCCCGCGCCGTCAAATGGCCCTCGCAGGTTATTTGAATATCAGTGGCGCTGCTTCTGAAAAGGTTCAAGGATGCTCTCTGACTTCTTTGTGATTACTCAGTGCGGCGTCTTATTCTGAAGAAAAAAAAACTCAGGAATAATTAAAGGCTGGGATCAGGCCTGGGAACACATTTGGGACAGGAATCTCATTTAGACAGTCTCTTTCAAAATAAGGCACAGTTAAATTGACCAGAAGGCAATTATTGAAATGAAAATTATTTTCACTCTCTTTGTCTTCTGACCACCAACTTAACAGCCCCGGTTTAAAAGATAGGGAGAAACGAAAAGAAAATTGGTAAATGAAATAATTTCGCAATTCGAAAAAATGTTAATTTAGAAAATGAAGTACATATTTACAGAATAAAAACTATATCTAAAAGGCTCCCCTCACAATAGAAAATACAAGCAAAGTCAGCCTCAGTGTGTGGGGCAGTGGGAAGATTTAAAATAATTATTGTCTTGGGAACTGGAAAGAATGTTTTGATTTTTATAGAGGAGAAAAAAAATAAACTGTTGTTATTAAGTCAACAAAAATTTCCTCTCAAACGGCAGTGAAAAGCCAAGTAGCAAAGTAGCGACAAAATGTACAGCGAAGGTCTCCAGGCGGGCGTTTGCAGAGTCTCGGGCTGGGTGACTTCCCGCTCCCCCTTCCTGCGTCCCCGAAACCTCGGCTGGCCGGCTCTTCCTCGAGTGTTTCTTTTCTCTGGCCATTTTCTCTTCTGGCTCAGTTTATCACCGGGGCCCCCAGGCTACACTCCGCGCGCCCTCTCGTCCAGGCCTGGCCTGGAGAAGCTGGCCAGGGCTACGCTCACCCTAGGGGCTTGGGGCCGAGGAGCTGGAGGTCGAGAGCGTGCCTGGCGTGTTTGGGGGGCTGAGGGTAAGCGGCGCGGAGGTGAGGGTGTGGTGGGGTCTCCCGGGGAATAAGGGCGCCCGGGCGTCTGCCCCAGGCAGCTTTGTTTCTCGTGGATAATAAAGGCAGATCAAAGGGCCTGGCCGCGCAGGTCCCGCTCGCCTCGCGACTCCCTCCGCAGCCCAGTGATCAAGGCCTCTGCGCGCTGCCTGTGCCCCGCGGGTCAGCGGACGTCCATCACCGCGGCTCCCCAGAACCGCGGGCGGCGGGCGGCCGTGAGCGTCCAGCCGGGAGAGCGGAGCTCGCGGAACCTGCACGCGGAGGGAGAGGGCCCTGCCCCCAGCCCAAACTAGCAGGCGAGGGAGACTCCCGCCCACTTCGCCAACCTCCGGCCCCAGGGGGCCCTGGGGGCGCGGGGATACCTCGAGCGGAGCTGGCGGCGACCCGCTGGGCCCCAGCAAACTGGGGAGGGCGGGCGTGGGAGGGAGCCCAGGAACCCCGAGACGAGTTCGGTCTCCACCCGAGGTGGGGCCGCGTCTCCCCAGGGCCACCTCGGGGCTCCTGGGTCCGGCTCTGGTCTGGGCGCAGGCGAGGGCCGCAGCTCGGAGGCTGGTGTGGGGTTGGGGGCGCAGGCAGGGGCCCTGAGTCCTCTCAGTCCCGGGTGAGAGGAAATTCGATTTCGTTTCAGCCGGTGTCTCCAAGTATTTCCTGCGCTGTAGCTTCTCTTCCTGCGCAGGAGAGGAACGAAGACCAAGTTTTCCTCGGCCCTTCTCTCAACCAGCCTCAATCCACACCCTCCCGCCGAGTTCTGCCTTTTCTGGCTTTATTTACTTTTTTTTTTTTAACCCTTCGAGTGAATCGAATTCTACCTGATTGGGGGGGGCGGTGCCGAGAAAGAAAGAAAAAGAGAAAGAAAAGAGAGATTTTTCTCTTCTTCAGGAGGGAAAACATTATTTTGACGCGATTTTAGATGGTGCACCTGAGCGGCTTGTCTGGACATTCCGTCAAATCGTTATAAGTCGTGTAAAATTGAATTTCTTTTTATTCAGATGGAAACTTTATTTATTTTAACTCTAATCTTATTTGCATCTATTATCTGTATTCGCCAAGGCTCTTTCCCACGACAAAAATGCAGATGAAGTAAATCTTACATAAATCCCGCCCATTTGTGTAATTGGTATACTAAGTGTTTATTTTAAGTGAGAATAATTTAGCTACAAATTTTCTTAAGGAATAACATTCTTAACACATTAAAAAACTGAAAACTCTGATTTGCTTTTATGTTTGACAGTCGCTCTTGATTCCTTTAAGAGGAGCTTGCCGAGTGCGGCTCTCTGGCGCCATCTAGAGCTCGGGTTCGGGAAGGCCGCACTATCCGCCCTCGCTCGCCGCTTCGAGAGCGGGGAGTCTGCGTTTGCAGCGAGCTGCAACGACTGAGCGAATCCAGCAAAGAAAAGCGAGTTTTTGTCTTCCGGGGAAGACAAACCCCGCTACTGGGGAGCACTACTTAGTAACGGCCGGTATTATTGCTCCAGACAAGGAAGTTTTTTCTGAGATGTGGTAACTGAAAATCCAAACAAATAAAATAACGCCCTGCTTGGCCCTAGTCTTAGAATTGGCGTATTTCATATTTCTTTCAAGGCAACTTCAGGGTCTTCCAACTTGGAGTTGAGCACTCTGGGCGCTGTCGGCGGCGATTTGGAGCCGGCCTGGGGACCCGGCCGTGGGCGCAGCGCCCCCGCCCAACGACCCTGGCCTGGACCGACCAAACCAAGCTGATTAAAGCACGCAAGCAGATCGTCCCATGTCCCCAGACCCCCTGTGAAGGGGAGAGAAGCAAGGGACCCGCACCTTCTCCAGCCCCGATCCGGGGATGGCCGAAGCAGTCTCCTGCCTCGCCGCTGTCTTCCAGGCGCCGTCCCGCCGGAGTCGAGTGCTGGGGGCTACTGGGTAGGCCGGGACACGGCGGGGCGGGCAGGGTCTCCGAGGGCTGCCAGAAGTCCCGAAACCCCTCCTCCCAGCTCCTTGCGAAGGATCTGCACTGCCCGGCGGCGCGAACTGATCCCTTTTGCCCCCGCCTTTTCCCTTGGAAACCCAAATCTAAAATCGGATAACACTTGGGGGCGTTGACCAATTTTCTCTCCACTCTGCGTCTCGCCGTCCCCCCGCCGCCCCTTTCCCTCCTCTTTCAAGTCCACTACCCCACCCCTCGTCTTCAGACGTCGTGCAATGGCTCTTCCCCTCCTTTCTTGTCCCCCACCCTCCGCGCACGTTTATTGTATTTTAATCTTAAAAGCTACACCTCCAAATCCCGCACCCAAGGCCGCAGAGGCGCCGGAGCCCGCAGCAGATAAAGCCGGACGGGGCGCCGGGCTCCCTGATCTCGCGCCAGGGAAACGCCGTGCGTTTCCCGGAACTCTCAGCCACCTTTGCGGCGGGTACCTCGGCTGGGTTTGTATTTGCTGTTTTAATACAAATCCCGCCGCACTGCCTATTTCAAAGATGTGCTAATTACTACTTGGATAGCAGGGCGCAAAGTCCTTGTCCATTTCCAAGTACAAAGTAGGTTGCTAGAAAATTTGAAATTGCCTTTCAGCCTAAAGCTGCCTTACCTGAATGTCATAATTACAGTAATTATGTACATCCAAATTACATGCTAATTAAATTAGAATCAAATCGTTCTAAATCGAAATCAAATGAGGTAGTGAAGAATTAATCAATGACAACATAAATAGAGAGCTTCCTTCAGAGATATTTATTGTAACGATCCAAGGAGGAATTTGATCTGAAAAAGTCACCTGTTTATTTACTTTCAAATTAGTAATCAGTTATTATCCCTTCTCCATAATTTTAACCGTTCAGTGTTATTTACCCCCACCCTTTCCAGACGCTGGAGTTTATAGAAATATGTATGAGGTAAATACATACAGACATGCCTACCCTATATGTTATTGATATAAATATATACAGTGTGTTTGCAACTCCAGTTAAGGGAAGGTTTCAGCAAGTCCGTGGAAACATGTTCCTCCAGGGCCTGTTCTCAAGGACCCGGGAAAGCAAAGCAAGGCTTTAGATTTTCCAAGATCCTTACACTCTCTTCCTTTAGAATTCATACCAGAGATTTTACATTGTTTTGCAAACATCCAACCATTTCTGGGAGATCTATTTATTTAAAAAATGCAGACTGATAAGTCCCCTCTCCACCCCCCAACCCGCTCCACCGCCCACCCCTCCGCTCGGCAACCGCGATCTGTTTTCTGCTTGTAGATTGCTGGCGAGAGTCAACATTTTCATTTTTGCCCTGGGAGTGAGAGATTAGCAACAGCGTCCCAAAGCGCCCTCTTCACCTGTGGAGCCCAAGAGACAAGAGATATTCGCTCGCTTTCCTAACTAGCGAAGTCCCCTCTCCGACCTGCAGAGGAGAAACGCGCGGGAGGCCGGGCGAGCTTAGGCAGGAACTGGCAGGCGAGGGCGCGTGGCGGCCCTGGCGCCCTGGTCCCCAAGGGCGCAGCTCCCCTGGCCCACAGCCTGGAATTTCTGAGTGGGCCACCGGTGGGGTCGGGGATGGGGAGGAGGACCGGTGCTGCGAGTTAGCCCGCATCCTTTCCTGTTACACGTTGTCAGTGGGTAGTCCAGCGGCCTCTTCGCTTATTCTAGGAGGGAGACGGGTCCCCTAATAATCAGGCTTTCGTCTGGGTTTGAGGTACGTTCAGGTTGCCATACGCGTGTCTAGGAAAGCATCAAGGTGCGCAGGGGTGGAGTCGCCTCTGAGGATGTGAAGAGCAAGCCAGCTCGGGACTCACTCCAGCCCCCGGCTCCAGCCCCCATCTGGCCTCCTTTCAGTCTAAGGCGAGGTGCTTGGAAGCCACGATCCGGTCAGCACCCAAGCCTCCGGACCTCCGCTTCTGCCCACCGCATCTGGAGGACCGTCAGACCGAAAGGACTGGGGTTTTCCGTGTCTACGAGCCAGGGAAAGGCGACTCACGGGCAGTTTGGGCCAGAATGTGCATTTCTTTCCGTTCCAAGACGTTTCCTGCGTTTCACCCCGCTTCACTATTAAGTTATATTCTGAGGGTGTTAAGTGTGGCGTGAAGAAAGGAGAAAGGGGGTATAGGATGAGGATCTGTTTCCGCTTCTGTCGGCAGGAACCGAGTTTGAGGAGATTCACCAGTTCTGGGTTGCCATTGCATCTCCCAAACCTTATAGTTCCCTCCGTCTTAGTTGTTGCTCACAACTTTTAAAAAGCATTTCTCCTTTTTGATCTGAAAAACCCGCTCCCAAGACCAGCAGCTATTGCATGCCTTTATCTCTTTTCAAGTGGTAACTATCTAGGGTTTCTTTTCAGAAAATCGAAATAAGATTTCTTAATACTCCTCAGCTACTGAAGCTAAAATGCAGCTTTCTCCCAGATCTTATTAAGCACATGGTGTGGAGGGTGCGGCCTTGCAGACTGGCCTCCTCCAGGGCACCTCAGCCCAGTGGTCGTTTCCTAAGGAGGAAAGTGAAATGGCTTAGGTGTATTTTAAAATCTTTGATGAGAGTCAAAGCTGAAACAGTAAATATTTGGTGATTAAAAATGGGAAACGCCGAGCTCTGAACAGCACCGACTGAGTGATTCACTGTCAGCAAGCCATCTCCTGGAAGAACAGCAAGGAAGGTCTCGCCAAGCCTTTCAGATAAAAAACTTTCAGATTAAAACCGTATGATACAAAGCAAGATCTCCATTTCCCACTGCAAGGTAAGCAGAAACCTGCTGCTATGCTGCAGCAACCTTGCCTATTCTGGTACATTTGTTAAATTAAATGATGACTAACTTACCACATTCAGATAAATAAACAAGTCCTAACCTAGTAATCTGATCATGCCTGACCATTTGTAAATCGACAGCACCTCCTGCAGGAATTAATTTGCTAGTGTTAAATAACGTTAAATGTTAAGCCAGGGAAAGGGGAGGGAGAGACCTCAATAAAGTCTCCGAAGTTAGCCTGTGCTATGTCAGGCCATTGGACAAATTAGAAATGTCACTAGGTACATCCAGATTTCTTGAAAAGAATTTCTCTATTAAGGGTCGGAAGAATGACTTATCACCAGACTTTTCCTGTGGTTTTCTAAAAAAAAAAAAGGTTACTGTTGAGGACTTTTGTTCTCGAATCATACACATTAAACTTGGAGGATTCTTTTTTGGAGTTAGTACTTAGGGAAACCTCTACACATTCAACTAGACATACTTTCTATTATGAGCCTTGTCTCTGGTTTTTACCTGTACTTCAAAAGCAAAAGGATAACAAGATGCTTAACATTTAAAAAATCACTTTCAATTGCTTTTGCCGTTACATTAGAATATGCAGAACAAGTCAGGTGAGCCTCTTTAGAACTGTTACCATGTTAAGATTATACGTGAAAATGTCTCCCTTCAGTTTTTAAGTTTCCCAAGTGGGAATGCTAGCGCCTTGGGGCTGTCTGGTACCCTTGGGTGACCAAGTCTGAAAGTCAAACAGCAAACCAACATTTTCTATAACTACATGTGAATTTTTCTCACCGTTGGGTTGATAAGAATATTGGGGGTACTGGTACTGTTTTATAGTTTCTCAAACAGTGAAGGATAAGTTAGCCAGAGATTTAAAAAATCCATGAGGCCACCTTCAAGTTAAAAGGGGACCACACTTTTGTGTGTTAAATGATAATGTGTTTAATTCATTTTAATTACAGGATGCATTTCAACATTTCCCTTCATGAACACTACAGGTTCAGAAATCCTTGAAGGCAGTAAGTATTGCATAGGTTTTAACATTATCAAAATTATAAAGTCTAAAAAGGCATAACATAGGAAATAATCAGTGCGACACTGATGAACTCAAGGTGTAAATTAGCAGTCTTTATCAATCTCAAATGCATGCTTTCTTTTTTTAAATGAAGAAGGAAGGGGATCTTTGAGGTGCACAGTAAGTTACTGAAGAGTACAGGAGGAGGAATTCAAGTTCTCCTCTCCCAACTCTTAAAAATGTAAATAATCAAAGAGTTGCTTTATGCCTTCAGTTAGCTGCTTGTAAATCAGAGGACATCTGTGTGTGCATATATAAGAGAAAGATACACACACACACACACACACCAGATACACAGTCTTACAGTAATTCTTCTAAATTACTTTCTTATAAAATTTATGAAACTAGGACTGCCAATTCTCAAAACCATCTGAACTAATGAGTATTTGTACTGTATTAAAACAAGGTGTTTTTAAAATGTGGAACCATAGTAATACTTGTGTATGTGATGGTTAGTATGTATTTTTTTTGAATTGCATGTTACTTGTAATTTGAACTAAATGATTTTTTCTACAGTTCTCCTTTACCATACACTTTGAAACGCAAGACGAAATTTATAGCTAAATTTATGTATGTCACACATACCTATACTTATGAAATATATCTAAATAGTTTACTAATTCATGACAATAAATGCTTAACCTTTAGAAGTAAACTGTGTAATGGCTGAATGTCAGTAGTTGAAAGGCCATCTGTCCTAGGTAGAATAATGGTCCCTTAATGACACAGCAGTCCTAACCCGGAACCTGTGAAGATGTTAGGCTACATGGCAAAGGGGAATTAAAGTTCCTGACAGAATGAAGGTTGCTAATCAGCTGATTTTGAAATACGGTGATTATCCCAGTCTCCTGACAGGCCCAATGTAATCACAAGGGTCCCCAAAAGTAGAAAACAATGCAGAATGTCAAAGTGTCAGAGCAATTAGGTGTAAGAATTTGACTCGATTTTGTTAGTTTTGAAGACAGAAGAAAGGGGCCAGGAGCCAAGGAATGCAGGTGGCCTCTGGAATCTGGAAAAGTCAAGCAGATTTTTCCTAGAGCCTCCAGAGCGAACCAACTCTGCTGACACCTTGATTTTATCTCAGTGAGACCCATTTCACACTTCTGATCTCCAGAACTGTATTTGTGTTGACTGAGGTAATTTGTTAAGACAGCATAGAAAATTAACACATCATCCAAATGTAACTAGCTTCTTACCCTAGAGCAAAACAACTGAAAGGAGTTTAAAGTCTTAAAAAGTAATACTGATCAATTCATTACTTAATTCATACCAGGGAATTTCTACAGTGATTACACTTGGCTTCAAGTAAATTCAAATCTTAAAAGTAATAAATGTGAATTGAAAAAAATAATTAAACTATATCCATTCAATGTACTGTCATTCTTTTAATGATGAAAATGTCAGAGTAATAAGGGGTTTTTATTTCAGTATAGGGTACAAGAAACATGTGTCAACAGAATATATTTTTACAGCCTCCAAATAGATTACTTACAAATATTTGCAAAGTTTATTCTTATGGGATTCATGTAGTTTTGTACTTGATGGAAGTTTACAGAGATGAAAAATTAAAACAGAGCTTCGTATAAGAAAGACGACAGTATACAATTTAGCCCTTGCTAAAGGTATTCAAGAAAGAAGTGGAGATATTTATTCTCAATAACCATCACATGTTTAAGTCTCTACTCTCTACTTCTGCTCCATTCTTTTGGCGTCACTCGAGTATGTTTATCTCCCGATAATGCTCTCTATGCACTTTCCCTCCTCTGTACGCATCTTTGTCACGGCATCTGGCGTCACTTCTTCTGTCCCACTCTTCACTTGGACTGTGCCGCGGCCGTTTCCTTACTTCTCTCGGCTTGTAACTGCCGTGACTTCTGCTTCGGCTTCTCCTGCTCCTCTCAGCCCTGCTCTGGCTCCTGCTGCTCCTCTCCTTTCTTCCAGATGCTCTCTTCTCCGGACTCTGGTCATGGCTTCTGGGCTTTCTGTCAGAATCAGAATGGCTCCATTTGCTGTTCTCCCCAGAATGCTCTTGTTTTAAAAACTTAGGCTTTTCCTTGTTACTGTGACTGCAAGAACGTTCTTCATCCCGTTTTCTCTTCTTAGACTTGTCTGTCTCTTCAGAATCACTGTTGTTATTCCCTGAACGCTTGTTTTTCTTTCTTTTCTTCTTCTGTACTTTTTTTCCTTTGCTGTCACTCTCACTGCTGCTTTCTGAACTGTCACTAGAGGAGGAGGAGGAGGAGGAGAGTGGAGAGGAGGAGGGGGGGGAGGAGGAGGAAGAGGAGGAAGAGGAGGAGGAGGAGGAGGGCTTGTTTTTATGTTTTTTATGTTTACTTCTACTCTTCTGAAGCTTTTTCTTTTTTCTATCTTTTTTCTTTTTCTTTTTTTTCTTCTCAAGTCGATCTAATTTCCTGTCATTAGAAAAAATAGTAATAGGCTATGTAAAAAGTCTGTCCTTTCACTGATAAATATAAAATTTTGAATAGACAATACAGTTTCTTAGAAACATTAAAAGTGGTGTTCAAAAAAAAAAATAAAAGTGGTGTTCAAATACAAATTCTTTACTTTTATTAAACAACAAATAATTTTCTTCCTTTTAAATTATTCAAGGCACATACACAATAAGTTTAAATTAAAAACATTAATTGTCTAGGTATACTGTCCTCTATAGTAATGACTATTAAATTTTTTTTTACTGAATAAGAATTTGAAGTTATATAGTATTCAACATAATTGTCACCGTGGCATAAAGAAAGGTCTGTAACATTAGCTGGACCAACTGCAAACTCAAATATAAAGCTCTAATCAATGAAACATTAATTTTATGTATGTACTATTTTAAAATATGGAAATACTAAACAACATTACACTGTCAAAATTCAAGAGCATATTCTCCAGAAATTCAGAATAACAATATATTTTTACATTTTTAAATGCTGTATTTAAAAATGTCCTCACTGGATTCTGTCCAGCCATCCTCAAAACTCCACATATTGAAACAACATGAGCTCCCTCTATTGGACTCACCAGACATTTCTTGGATTCTTTAATTCAGAGGTAGTCTGTTTAACATGATTCATACTTACTTTAAATTTTAGCATTTTCAGGATTCCTCATAAAATCGTACAAAATTAAAGAGAGTAATACATGGCCCACAATATTGTTCTAAGAACAAACTGTATATAAAGATATATAAATCTACTATGAAAAGTAAAACCTACAAATAAATCTATTTCCAAATTAAATTTTCTGAAAAGTGCAGTGACTCTGTGGTATAAGCTGAGTATATAATCTTACATTCATTTTCATATTCCTGAAAGACAAAACTATATTATTGTAGTTGAAGAATAAATCAATACATCAATGTGATACATAAATTAAGTACCTTAAACTTAGGATCAGAGTTGAATATGACACTAAAATGAAACATAAGAAAAAATGTAGTTGAATTAATTAAACAGACACTTTTTAATCACCTGAGGAGTTTCTGTTTTTGTTTGGTTGTTAGTGACTTTAAAAATTCAACTTCTGGATCTTCTTCACCCTCGCTTGCAACATACTCCTAAGTCAACAAAAGCATCATAAAATTGCTAGATTAGAAAACAAGTTAGTTGTCAGGAATCATTTACAAATAAGTTTTATATTAGTTTTAAATTAGTTTTATAATCATACTGTTGATGAGTATGACATTTTGGATTGGAAAGAGGAATCCAAAAATTTTTGTAGTCTATCTGCCAAGGAGGATCAAAATGCCCTAAGAGATTAAGATGACTGCTTTATCAGGAGAGGACGATAGAGAAACACAGACAAAATGTTTAAAGCATGGCTTCTACTCTCTCTCGTTTTTATTTTTTTTTAACCTTTCTCCGTTTTTATTTTTTAAAAATTTATTTATAATTGGAGGATAATTGCTTTACAATTCTCTCTTAAATTTGAATTTAAACACTTCTGGGTTTAAATATTTTCTTTCTAATTTAATGAAACATAAAACCCAGGAAGATCACAAACTTTACAGGAAGGTCAAAACACCCACACTTTTTGCCTTTATAATTTCAACAGTACATTATTAAATATATAAACAGTACATATACATAATAAATGGGCTTCTCTGGTGGCTCAGAGCTCTCTGGTATTCTCAGGTAAAGAATCTGCCTGTAATGGGGAAGACTGGGGTTTGATCCTTGGGTGGGGAAGATCTCCTGGAGAGGGGAACAGCAACCCACTCCAGTATTTTTGCCTGGAGAATCCCACTGACCGAGCAGCCTGGTGGGCTACAGTTCATGGGATTGCAAAGATTAGGACACGACTGCGACTAACATTTCACTTCCCTTTATACACAGTAGATAGGTTGTACGTACAATCCCTAGCAATGTTTGAGATGGAATGTGACTCTCTCAGAGCAGTACAAGTTTATGCCAGTGGGAGTCTGGGTTTTAGTGTCAGCTCTGTCTTTAAAAAGCCACATGACCTTAGGGAATCACTTAACTTCTGTGGGCTCCAGTTTCCTCATTAAATGAAATAAATGGTTTATATTAGAACATCTACAACCCTTTAAACTCAACCATTTCTGGATCTATGCACAGTTTAATCAAGTAACTGTTTAAAATATTTTCCATTATTTTTATACACTTCTTCTCATTGGTTCTGTTTAACGTCACTTCAGGGTAAGTTAGCAGGAAAGAAGAAGTTAACAACCTTATCACCAGATCAGATAGGTATTTTATCCACAAAAACCCAAAGAAGCAGCTTTGTTTATTAAAGTATAGGTTTAAAAACAATTTCTCATTTAGGTTAAAATAATAAAGAAGCAAAATCAAGATGTATTTTAAGCATTTTCTTTACTCTATCTTGCTTTCCTATGGATATATGCATATTGGAAAACATTAAGTAGCAATTCACAAGCAATCACATTTAGATTTATAGACATTTTCAGCTTACTGATAAAAAGATCATTACCTGTGATGGATCATTTGCGGTCAAGTTTCTCCCCAGTACATTTCGTTTCAGTGCAAACCCACTGTTTCTCATCTCCGCTATTAGCTCCGAGGGGTGCATCGATGGCCCTGTTCACAAAAATCACAGTTTGAATGTATCATTTATATCTCTCTACCTTTTTCGGACTCCACAGTAGGAATGCAGTTGAAGCTTTGTTAAATAAAATCACAGCTAAATCAACTCAATAATCTTCTGCTGAGCAAATAATCAGATATGATTTTCTAAAACAGCAGTCTGGAGATTCAGAATAGAAAATAATTGCATTTTTCTTTACGTGCTAGGGTATTCTCTTCTTATGTAACTTTGTCATAGTGAAAAAAATACACTTAAATGTTATCTTCTTGGTAGTTTTTAGTATAAAATCAAAGTAAAATGATTAAAAGACTGCAATTAAATTTTTTTTTGCAATTAAATTTTTAATAGTCTCTCAGTAAGAATTCAATTTAAAAAGAGATACTTTTAAAGGTACATGAGCAATTTATTATTCTAGTTTCCAATTCAAAATTTCTAATCCTTATTTATCAAATACCAATACTGAATTCATTGCCATGTGGTTGCTAACTCATACACACACACACACACACACACACACACACACACACACACACACACACACACACACACACACACACACACACACACACGCTATCAGCAACCATCAAGTACTTTAGTTATAATCTTGCACATATACATACCCAGAGTTTGAAGCTTCTAGTCATTAGTTTGGGGTTGGTGACAAGCAGTTTTACGCTGGTTATGTGTGTGTATGTGTTATATTTTCTATAAGCTGTTGTTTGCACTTTAGCAAAATCCCCAAACTTTTTGAAAAGTGAGCTCGTTTTGATAACATAATATGCTCTAAAGACAAAATATGGGCTAAACACAGGCATAATTAAAAATAAAAAAAAATTTTAAACATCTGTACTCTTCCGTCAAACATTATATTATTTATGTAAGATAAGAGAGACTCTTTCCTCCTTCTTTTGCATATTCCAGTTTCACTTTGTTTTCGCTGCCAGTAGTAAATAATGACATTTCATGAAAGGTTTTTAAGTTTCTGGCCTAAATCATTACATTGGCTCCAATGAACTACACTGGGCAATGTATCTGGAATACAGGGAAGAATAGGACATTCCTGCCAACAAGGAATTCATACGGGAAGTTGGGAGGATGGAGAAACAGTCAGAAACTGATATTCTAGTTTGCTGACTGAATATGTCATCTAATTTCTTTATTCTTTTAACTGCTCTATTGGTCTTTTAACTACTGATACTTATTTGCACGCTCACTTACATGTTACCATAAAAAACAAAAGGAAATAGGCAATACAATTTAAATCTGTTCTCTTGTCAGTAGCATTTCTGGTAAAAAGTTTGGTCAGACAAGTTCAGGTGTAGGTCACTAACTCTTATTGGACTCTGGGCTTTATCATTCTAGTCATATTAGCAAAAACAATTGAAAGTTGCCTATAGGTATTAGGGAGATAATTAGAAAAACCTCCTATTATTGGAGTATGGGAAGTATTAATAATGTGATGCTTTAATTTATTGGGGGAAAAACCCTTATTTATTGAAAACAAAAACATCATAAAGCAGTACCTTTGACTGATATATTTCATTTTAAAACAACACGATTTTTTGTTTCTTTTATACAATTAGTTCCTGTGGATTACTTTAATGACTTTAAGAAAAATTATTCAATTTGGTTGATAATATTGATAATAAGATGTTAAGTAAAAAACTGAATTTTAAATATTAGTATGGATTGCCTCTAAATGCATTGAAGTGCTAATAGCTTTAAATTAATTATAGAGTGTTCACTTTGGTGCCTTCTCAAATTTCACAAGTAGAAACATAATTTGATAAAGTAGAAAATGTCTTTCCTGAAGTGTCAAAACTACATTTCTTTGTCAACAACTTTTTAGATGTTAAATGAATTCAGAAAGCAAACATGTTAAGAATTAGGATAAAAAGCACTCCAGTGAAGGGCTAAAGAGCCTTGGCCATTATGATGAGAGGGTACTGATTTCATCAGTTTTCATCAAAAGATGGGTAATTTTAATAAAATGTATTAGAAAACATGGTTTAAATTTTTTTATTATAGTACTTCCAACCACTTCAAGAAAATGATCTCTTTTTCCTCAGGCTGACAGAGATTATACAGACTATGAAACAAACATTACTCTTCCACCACTTATATTTCTCCAAAATCTTAACTGAGATTTTATAGTATATGTGCTTAGCACATACTTTCACACTGTATGACTCTAAATACAGTGATTAGTGAAGAATTAACAAACAGTACTCAATAAATAACGATCTTTTTGTCAGTAGCTATAACCATTTAGGATTATTTTATATATATATATATATATATATATATATATATATATATATATTTTTTTTTTTTTTTTACAAAAAATGCTCTTGATAGTAACATTTTTCAAAACCCAGACTTATTCACTTCATTTGGTACTTAAACTTTCTCCTTCCATCATCACAAGTTCTAGTTTAAAAGATGTGACATATCAAGTTTAACTAAGATATAGTTAGCAAGATATCTTTATACTTTCATGTTATTGTGATAGTGGCTAGGTAGAGTTAAACTGACAGACATGGCTCCAGCTGAGAGCTCAAAATTTAATTGATATAATAGATTATACAGATATGTTAAAAAGGCAGATTTTATAAACATGTTCAAATGCAAAATGATTGCTTTTTTTGGATACCTTAATAATTTAAATTATACATGTAGCTGGGGTTTAGGAATGTTTGGTTTGCTCTTAAATTTGCTATGGCAGAATGATTCTAGAGAACTCAGAAAAAAGGGCTGCTGCTGCTGCTGCTAAGTCGCTTCAGTAGTGTCCGACTCTGTGCGACCCCGTAGACGGCAGCCCACCAGGCTCCTCTGTCCACAGGATTCTCTAGGCAAGAATACTGGAGTGGGTTGCCATTTCCTTCTCCAAGAAAAAAGGGCATTTGTTTTAAAATGTAGATTTGTGAGGGATCCTTTCTAGATCACTTCAGCCAGGCTGGGTTAACCCTCCATAGCCTGAAAACCAGTGTTCCAAATTAGAAAAGCAGGTCCATGGAAGAAACTGTTTTCAGCATTCATTAATTTGGCAAATTTGCTTTGCTATGATATGTGGGTAAGCATCAAAATACTGATTGTGACTATAGTATGCAGTTCTATGTCCTGATTAGACCCAGACTTTTTTCTATTAGAAAAATACCATTAAGTCAATACCACAGAAAAAAATTCTCTGAAGGCAAATTATATTGTATTAAAATTATGTTTGTGAAGGGTTTAATTTGTTCATTAAGAGCATTCATTTTTATAGAACTAAGCAAAAGCAACAGAAGGTAAAAAATCTGTAGTAAAATAGGTATTTTATTAGAGAATAATATAGGAATCGAAAGGGCTGGCTGTGAGAAAGGCCCTATAGCTGACTTCACAATTAGAGGACAGTAGTCCCAGGTGAATGCCACACACTGCACAGGAGGAAGACTGATGCTAAAGGCAGAGATACTTCCTGTGTTTCACTGTTAACCTAGGTCCATCTGCTTTTCCTAAGACAGAGGTATCTTCCTTTCAAAATCCATCATTCCTTTCAAAAAAAGAATTACCTTCTACTATTTTACGGTATCCAGTGGGAGAAGAGAGAGCACTGAGCTCGAGGTTAAGAACAGCTGTATTAGAAAGACTTTGCCCTCCTTCCCCCAAATATACTAATTTAATTTATAGGATGCTACTGTTTACTGGGGCACTGAACAACATCAACTGTTTGCTGGGACTAAAATGCTATTCCTAGAGTGAAAATAATTTTGTTTGTGATGACAATGGTGATCAATTTTTTTCTTTCTTGTTCTGTGTGTGTATTTTAACTTTATATAATGAAAAATGTCAAACCTAGACAGAATAATGTAAAGAGCTCTATATACTCATCACACAGCTTCAACAATTATCAATATTTTACCATTCTTGTTTTATTTACTACCTCCAAGTATTTTTGTTTCTTTTTTGATAAGAGTATTTTTCTCCCTCTCCTTCTCTCTTTTTGAGGTATAAATGACACATCTTAAATCCCTTTTAATCTAAAAAAAGTAGCCATTTTTCCTCATATGCCCCCTTTATTGCTATTCATTTGTTCAAGAAACTGGGTCATTTTTCCTGCAGAATTTCCCCCATTCTGGGCAGTGATGTCATTTAATGTTCTTTTGACCCTTGTATTTCCTGTAAATTAGCAGTTGGATCTAAAGGCTTATTATTAAATTATCTGGGTATTTTATAACACATACTTTAGGGGAATAATGGAAGGTTTTCTAAAATTGGGATTCAGGAAAATGACACCTGAAAACAAACACATTTTTGCTAATGAACTAGACTAAGGAAAAAAGGGTGAGACTTCAACTTGGTATGTTCTTGCTTTCACCATGCTATTTACTGTGGTCATACTAACAGTGACAAAAACCTTACCAATGTATATGTTTGAAAATAAACCCCCAAACACATCACAAATAAATTATGATTCTTATTTTCATGTAAAGTATGACATTTATTTCTTCTTTCTTTCTTGAAGTTAAACTGACTATATATTGTGAAAAATCCACACTCCCTGTCACTAAATGTAAAAAGGACGCTTAGAAACACTAGTTATGTATGTGATCAAGAGGGAGAATTATCGAAATTATCTTATACTTGTATTTGATTCCTAATATTACCTAGCCTTTTTGCTTTAAAGAAAGCTTATAGAAAGTTATCTTAAAAAAAGACTGAAAAGGGGGGCACAGTAGGAGCGTGCAGCACACGTCCCAGGGAAAAAGTGAACAAAGCTATTAATAAAGTGTGTGGGTGATTTTTATTTATATAGATGAGAATGTTTTATGTATGATTTTCTAAAGGTTATGCAAGAACCAATTGTACTGAATTGTAATAAAACTGCTCCATACTGGGAATTTGCCTGACACATTGCCAGTTCATCTTCATAGAGCTTGGAAACAATAGGGTTTCTTACTGCCCTTATCCAAGTTCATACTGAAGAAAGCTAATCTGATCTTTATTAAGACATACAACACAAAGGAAAAATTAAACATTTCATTTTTGTCTGTGTGTCTGGAAAATACACAAAAGCAAAGACAGATAAAACTACTCTTATTGTATGCTAGTGAAAAACTCTGTATTAAAAACAACTTTGATATTTGAGTTTCATTTGATTATGTCTTTACATTTTCAACTTAATTTACATGCAGATATTTCAGTGATGATACATCTATCACTAAATATTATGATAAAGTGATAAAGATAATAAAGTGAATTCACAGTCCTAGAGAACAAATAAAAATCATTTGTGTTGTGATGAATATGAAGTATTAGAAGTCAGCACTAAGTTTTTAAAGAAGTTATGAGTATGAACACTCTTGAAAAGAAATGCATCCATGAACTTCAAAAACATTATGTTGAGTCAAAGAAGAACACATACTGGATGATTCCATCTATATGAAGATCATGAACAGGTAAAAGTAACATATGGGATTAGAAATTAAGAGTGGTAGCTGTAGGTGGAAGAGGCCAACTGGAAAGGGACTGAAGGGTATTTACTAGGTGACAACAATGCTCTATGCTCTGGATCTTGTTGGAGAAACTGGTTACATGGATGCACATATCTGTCAAATTCAAACTACATTTAAGACCAGTGAATTTTACTTAAAAATATATCAAGTCAGTCAACAGTGCATTTTTCCTCGTGGCTCAGCAGTAAAGAAACTGCCTGCCAATGGCAGGAGACATTAGTTTGATCCCTGGGTGGGGAAAATCCCCTGGAGAAGAAAACAGCAATCCACTCCAGTATTCTTGCCTGGGAAATCCCATGGACAGAGAAGCCTGGCGGGCTACAGTCCATGGGGTTGCAAAGAGTTGGACACGGCTTGGTGACTAACCACCAAAAACAACATTCAACAGTAATTACTGAATGACTAAGTTACTACAGACTGTCACTACATTTCTCAACTAGGTCTCTCTAAAACCATGGAGAGTGTACTCTTTTGTCCCCTTCTGATGCCTATGTCAGAAGCTTTCTCCATCTCCTTTATACTTTAATAAAACTTTATTACACAAAAGCTCTGAGCGATCCAGCCTCGTCTCTGGCCCCGGATTGAATTCATCTCCTCCGGAGGCCAAGAATCCCGAGTCTCATCGTTCAGCAACAACCTTTCATCTTAGGGGCTCGTCCGGGATCCTTCAGGACAAGGGAGCTAACAATTTCAGCCTCACTCCTTTGAACTGTATCCTGAAAAACTGGGATAGATTTGATCCCCAGGGCTTAAAGAAGACACACCTGGTCTTCCTATGTGATACTGCATGGCCGCAGTACCCACTGGAGGACGGCGAACGGTGGCCAGTTGGAGGGTCTCTTAAGTATAATACTGTTTTACAATTAAAAAAAAACAAAAAAAGCCATGGAGAGACCCCTGCATAAGGAGTTGTAATTTTACATAGAAACTGATTTTACAAATCAATATTAAGTATTACTGAGGGCTTATTATTTTATCTCACTGGGTACTTGAGAAATAAAGAATAGAGAACTTGGTTTTTGCTTTCAAGCTTATAACCTTTTTGGGAAAGTTAGTTCATATAAAAGAATAGGAAATATATAAATTGTAAATTTGTGTTATAAGATATATTCAGAGAATAAGATGATAAATAAGATGTTTAGTATAGTTAACAAAGCCTAACTATTCAGTCACTAACTAAACTATTATTTACTAAGCATGTACATTGTGCAAAGAATTGGGAATACAAAGATAAATGAGATACAGTACCTATTTCAGAAAAGCAATACTTTCTAGGAAAGAATTAGAAAGTGAGTTTGACTTTCAAACTCTTAATATAAGATTTAGGAAAAGGCAAAACATAGGCATTGTAAGTAAGTGGAATGTGATGAAGATTCATGTTAAGTTTGATTTGGGGAGAATTATTATTTCTAGGTAGGTAGACTACCTAGACCAGGTAGACTACATATCATCCATTCTCCTTTTCCCAGGTAATCACTAATTTCCTTTACTTGACGTTGGCAGACCTTGCGTAGATGGAATGATATTAACAGGAAGAGTCATGTAAAAGAGTTATGACTGTGATCTGAGAATCATTAATACCCCTCTGAGATTATGGTAGGTATAGCCTCCACTAGCATCACAGACGCCTTTTAACACAGAGCTGAGCCATTTACTGAAAGAACAGGACTGCAATTAATTTGTTAATATCAACGGAATTTTAAGGAACAGCCACTCTAACAACAAATTTAATCACTGAATTATACCAGTGCTTACAGACAGTTCAAAATTACTCACTGGTCAAGAGCATCGATCTGACCTTTTAAATACTAAGAACTGACAGGTTTTACTGGTTACCCTTTGGTGACCATACAGTTTTGTTTCCTATGTGAGTCTATTTCTGTTTTGTAAATAAGTTCATACTATTTTTTTATATTTCACATACAAATGATATCATATAATATTTGTCTCCCTGTCTGCTTACTTCCCTTAGTATAATCTCTATGTCATCCACATGCTGCAAAGACCATTATTTTATTCTATTTTATGGATGAGTAATGACCAACAAGGGCTTAATTTTCAAAATATACAAAGAGCTCACACAACTCCATAACAAAAAAATCACACAACTACATATTAAAGAAGAGAAGAAATGGTGTCTAACCTTCCTTCTTTATTTTGAGGTCAATCCTTTATTAGTTTCAATATCTGCCTACTTGAGGAGCTTAGCTTTAAAGAGATTCTGGTAATACTTTTTCTGCAGTAGAATTATGTTGAAGGATTTAAAAAAAAATTCTGCCATCAGATGTAATGTTGTCTCAGTGGCTATGCTGGGAGGATTCAACTTCTTCAAAGCATTACACAGAAGAACTCAGTAACAGATACAGTGGGATAGGCCAGATGGTCAACTGAGTTTATCATCTTTCTAAAGAAAATCACTCCAGCATGTTCCTAGGTGTCTTTCTACTACAAGCTTATGATCAGACAATTATTTTGTTAAATTTTCCAAAGAGGTTCTCAAGCAACAAAACCTCCTCCCACGTGAAAGACTGGTGGGAAGATGGAGGGGCAGCATGTGGGCGCTCTGTTGCAGAAAACTGCTATCAGTACTATAGCTTCGTGTAACATTCTTCAAGAAAAACTCAATCAAATCTTAGGGGAAATAAGGCAAGGAAAATAGTACTGACACGCAAACAAATGTTTTCACCAAGCATAAAATAATACCTCAATTTAATCTATTTATTAATTTTCATATTGTTTAAGCACACTAAAAGCTTTGGCATAAACAAGAATGGATAGAGACACTTAAAACATTAAATATCAAACACCATTTTGGCTGTTAGAGGAATGGCTGGAACTCTAACTTAGGCATTGATACAGAGAAAGAAATTTTGTATATGTCAAGATACCCAGTGACACCATTTTGAATTTAAAATTTAGTTTTATTAGAAATGTGAAATTTACCATGGTATCATATAGTTAGTTCCAAATACTCTTAAATTACAGCTAAGTTTAAAAAAATGGCAAAGTAACTTTAAATATATGGCAACTCAGACTTAAAAGCAATACAGAGACTCAACTTATCTGGATCAGACACCAACAGCCAGCAACTGGTAGAAATACCTAGATGATAACCGACTACCGGAGCCTGGGCAAGGACTAGCTTAAGAGATGAAAATTCCTGGGGCCCAACCTTAAAAGGGCCCCAGCACTTTTGTGAGCTTTACTTCCACAAACCCCATCAAGTTCTCACTGTCAACACCAAAGAACAATCCCCTTGTACTTCCCTTCCAATAGTGGGAAGGGAGAAGTAACTATATTGAAATATGCCCAGAGCATTTTGTTGCCTTGAACAAGTGCTTAACCTCAAAGGAAGCTATGGCTCAGTGGTAAAGAATCTGCCTACCAATGCAGGAGACGTGGGTTAGAGTCTTGGGTTAGGAAGATTCCCTGGAGAAGGAAATGGCAACCCATTCTAGTATTCTTGCCTGGAAAACCCATGGACAGAGGAGCCTAGCGGGCTACCATCCATGGGGTCGCAAAGAGTTGAACACGACTTACTGACCAAGCAACAACCACAATAACCTATGTGAGGGAAGAGAGAAGCTGTACGAGGTGAAGGGAAAAAAGCTGAGAAACATTTGTGAAGGTTACAGCCCAGGGGCAGAGGCTCACTAAAAGAGTGAAACTTAAAAAAAAAAAAAAAAAGAGTGAAACTTAGTCATAGAACTATATCGATGAAATGTTTCCCCTTCTTTCCCTCATACCCTACCACTGCATCAGTAGGGTTCCTGTAAATTAACGGATTACAACTGAAGCCAGGCTCAGCCTCTATTAACAGAATCTGTAGGAAAACCCAAAGATAACAGAGGAGACAAAAATAAGGACACCAGAGGGAATTTACCCTTTAAAATTTACAGCGACAACAAAGAGTAAACAGAATCTAACTCCTAGCCAGATAAACAGAAAACCTCACTCTAAAGGCCTCTTTACCTTGGTTCTGTCTACCTCATATAGTATGTCTGGCTTTCAACCAAAAATTTTAAGTTTGCTAGGAGGTAAAAACCATAGTCTGGAGAGACAAAGCAAGCATCAGAATCAAACTCAGCTATAATAAAGATTCTGGAATTATCAGATTGGGAATCTAAAATAACAAGATTCATATGCTAAGGGCTCTAACAGAAAAAGTGGACAGCATGCAAAACAGATGGGTAATGTGAGCAGAGAGATGGAAACTCTGAGAAAGAATCTAATAGAAATAATAGGAAAAAAAAGACACTAACAGAAATAAAGAATGCCTTTGATGAGCTCATAAGCAGACTAGGCATACCTGAGGAAAGAATCAATAAGCTTTTAAGATAGGTGAACAGAAGCTTCTCAAACTGAGTAGAAAAAAAAAAAAAAAAAAAAAAAACGGGCTTGAGGGAGTCAGAATATCCAAAAACTGTAGGACAATTACAAAAGGTGTAACATACGTACAATAGGAATACCAGAAAGAGATAAGGGAAAAGAATGGGGAAAAAAATCTGAAATACTAATGGCCAAGATTTTTCAACACTAGTGACAGACACCCAAACACAAATCCAGGAAGTTCAGAGAACACCAAGTAGTATAAATACAAAACAATCCATACCAGGGATATGATATTCAAACTGCAGAAAACCAAAGGTGCAGAGTAAGATGAAAGATGTCAGAGGGGGAAAAAAACTTAAGAGAAGAAGAAGGATAAGAATCCTATGAGACTTCTCTTGAGAGACCATGCAAGTAAGGAGTAGACTAAAATATTTAAAGGTTGAAAGGAAAAACCCACAAATATAGAAATTACCCAGTATCCGGTAAATTATCCTTCAAAAGAAGAAATACAAGTAAGATAAATATTTTATTGTTCTTATTCTTAAATGATCTAACACATAACACCTTATTCAAAATGATAACTGCAGTAATAAATTGGATGCATTATATTAATAACTATGGATAAATGAAACATATGCAGCAATGTTGCAAGAGATAGGAGGAAGGAATTGCACCCAATTGGTTTACTCTGTTATGAGACTGGTGTAAGACTGTTACAAGCACTGGTACTACATGTGAAGTGGTATAGAGTTACCTGCAAGTGGACTTAGGTTAGTTCTAAATGTATACTGGAAATTCTAGGACAGCAACTAAAATTAAAAAAAAATTAAGCATAAATGATATGCTATGAGAGGACAGAAAATGGAATCACATAAAATACTTGATTAAAACCAGAGAAAGGAAAGAATGGAAGACAAAAAGAACAAGGGAGACAAATAGAAAACAATTATAAACATGGTAGATGTTAATCCAATGGTATCCATAATAGATTAAAAAAACCTCCAACTATATGTTCCTACAAGGAACCCAGCTTAGGGCGTCTTAAAAGTGGTGTCTCGTCCTGCCTCAGTTTACTGTGCTGTTTCCCTAGTCGGCTCTCAACCCTCCATCAGACTGTATTATTCTTAAATCCCTAAGCCCCACCTCTTTCCGTCCCTCTTTGTCAATAACCTCACCTCCTACATCACAAGGAAGCTGTGAGAAAGAACTCCCCCGCCCTTCCTCGCCCTCCTTCATCTGCAGACTTATCCAGGCCTGCCATCGGTTCCCCCTCCAGGCGCTCGGCCCCTTCCAGTGAGGGAGTCGTGGCTCTTGACTCCATCATCCGTCAGACCTTCTGTGAGACCACTTGACCAAATTCAGTGCATATGTGGAACATTTTACAGAATTTAAACCATCTTTTGAAATTGGAATTTATTCTTAATTGCTTATTGTTCCATTTAAGATTAAAGTAAACTAATAAATAATAAATAAAATAAAGTAATAAAGCATTACATCAGCAGTATGATTTAGTACTTGCCGAAGGTATCTTTTGATCTTTCAGTTTTATTAAAATTGATTTATTAATTGCTAGACAATTATTTACATGAAATCAGAATTAAAACTCTTCAGTTCAGTTCAGTCGCTCAGTCATGTCCAACTCTTTGCGACCCCATGAATCGCAGCACGCCAGGCCTCCCGTCCATCACAAACTCCCAGAGTTTACTCAAACTCATGTCCAGCGAGTCGGTGATGCCATCCAGCCATCTCATCCTCTGTCGTCCCCTTCTCCTCCTGCCCCCAATCCCTCCCAGCATCAGGGTCTTTTCCAATGAGTCAACTCTTCCCATGAGGTGGCCAAAGTACTGGAGTTTCAGCTTCAGCATCAGTCCTTCCAATGAACACCCAGGACTTATCTCCTTCAGGATGGACTGGTTGGATCTCCTTGCAGTCCAAGGGACTCTCAAGAGTCTCCTCCAATACCACAGTTCAAAAGCATCAATTTTTCGGTGCTCAGCTTTCTTCACAGTCCAACTCTCACATCCATATATGACCACTGGAAAAACCATAGCCTTGACCAGACGGACCTTTGTTGGCAAAGTAATGTCTCTGCTTTTTAATATGCTATCTAGGTTGGTCATAACTTTCCTTCCAAGGAGTAAGCGTCTTTTAATTTCATGGCTGCAGTCACCATCTGCAGTGATTTTGGAGCCCAAAAAAATAAAGTCTGACACTGTTTCCACTGTCTCCCCATCTATTTCCCATGAAGTGATGGGACCAGATGCCATGATCTTAGTTTTCTGAATGTTAAGCTTTAAGCCAACTTTTTCACTCTCCTCTTTCACTTTTATCAAGAGTCTTTTTAGTTCCTCTTCACTTTCTGCCATAAGGGTGATGTCATCTGCATATCTGAGGTTATTGATATTTTTCCCAGCAATCTTGATTCCAGCTTGTGCTTCTTCCAGCCCAGCGTTTCTCATGATGTACTCTGCATATAAGTTAAATAAGTGGGGTGACAATATACAGCCTTGACATACTCCTTTTCCTATTTGGAACCAGTCTTTTGTTCCATGTCCAGTTCTAACTTTTGCTTCCTGATCTGCATACAGGTTTCTCAAGAGGCAGGTCAAGTGGTCTGGTATTCCCATCTCCTTCAGAATTTTCCACAGTTTATTGTGATCCACACAGTTGAAGGCTTTGGCATAGTCAATAAAGCAGAAATAGATGTTTTTCTGGAACTATTAGGTAGATACAAAAACTATAGAGATTGTTTTCATTTTTGTTTCTGTAATGTTTATGCTTTTTAACTTTTAGTTTTGACTGCCTTGATTATATGACTTTTCAATAAAAATTTTCAGTCTTTAAAAAAAAAGAAACCCAGTTTAAAGACACTGAGGGAAAAAAAAGACAGATTAAAAGTAAGGATACAGAGAAAGATATACCATGCTAACACTAATAAAATAAAGCTGGAGTATCACATTATTTTCATATAAAGCATATTTCAGACCAAGGAATATGCTTTCAGACCAATCCTTTATGAAAGATAAACAGAGACAATTACATAATGAAAACAGGGCACATTCTCAAAGACATAACAATTCCAAATGTGTATGCACCTAGTAAGACAGTATTAAAATATGTGAGGCCAAAACTAATATAAATGTTTTTAGAAATAGACAAATCCTCTGTTACAGTTGGAGTGAACTTCAGGACTCCTCTATCAGAAAGTGACAGAACTACCAGGCAGAAAATCAGTGGGACATAGTTGAAGAGTACAGTTCCCATCAACTGGATCTAGTTATTATTTATTGAGTATTTCAACCAATCAAAGCAGAATATACATTCTTCTCAAGCTCATATGGAAGAGTCACCAAGACTACATTCTTTTTTTTTTTTAATGAACAAGACTACATTCTGAGTCATAACCTTAACATTTATAAAAGAACGGAAATCATACAAAGAGTGCTCTGAGACCAAAATGGAATTAAACTAGAAACCAGTAATAGAATGATCACCAGAAAATTGCAAAATATTTGGAGATTAAATAAACACACTTATAAATAACACACAGATAGAAGAAATCTCAAGAGAAACTTAATATTTTGAACTAAATGAAAATACAACTGCTGTATAATAAAGAACTTGGGAGCCTCTGTCCACAGTTTGTGGAAGGGAGCCTCTAAATATTGGAGATTTCCTGAGTGATAGAGTGTCATGGTGAGCGCCTAAAACGCTTATGCCAAGGAGATGAGTCAGGATGGGGCCGGCCACAGGAGAAAGGCCAACCATGGGAGTAGAGGGTTGGAGCTTTGAGCCACATGTCAGCCTGACCTCCAGGGGAAGGGAGAGGGACAAGAGATTGAGTTCAACCACATGGCCAATGATTCAGCGAACCATGCCTATGTAATTAATCCCTAATGAAAACTCTATATGGCATGGATGAGCTTCCCTGGCTCTGTGCGTACTGGTGTACATCAACATGTAAGGAAGATGACATTGGAAGACTGTGGAGAGAGGACACTGGGAGCTATGTGATTCGGGTAGGCAGAAGCAAGGCAATTTTGTGTAAAAGTGTGAAATTTTTCTTTCCTACATATTGTGTGGTTCTGTCTATATGAAATTTCCAGAATAGGCAATTAAAAAAAAAAAAAAGCAGAAAGTAGACAAATGCTTGCCTAGGACTGGGGAGGGTTGGGGATAAGAACCGAGGAATGTGGGGTTTCATTTTGAAGAAGTGAAAATGTTTTAAAATTGACTATCCTAATGGATGGACAACTCTGTGAATATACAAATTCAAAGCCACTGAACTGTATACTTCAAATGGGTGAACTGTATGGTATATAAACTGTAACTCAATAAAGCTGTTAAAAAAACATTTTTCAAAGAAATGAAAAGACAAGCCACAAACCTGGAGAAAATATCTGCAGAAGACACATCTGATAAAGGATTGATACCCCAGTTACATGAAGAATTCTTAAAAGTCAACAATAAGAAAATAACCCAGTTTTAAACAATGGGCCAAAGGCCTTAACAGACACCTCATCAAGAAGATATACAGATGGTAAGTAAGCATATAAAAAGATGTGCTGAATAATATGTCATCAGGGAAGTGCAAAATAAAACAACAAGATATCACTCTACACCAACTAGAATGACCAAAATTCCTGACACTGACAATGCCAACTGCTGATGAAGATGTGGTGCAACTGGAGCTCTCATTCATTGTTGGTGGGAATGCAAAATGGTGCCCTACTTTGGAAGACAGTTTGGGAGCTTCTTATAAAACTAAATATATTCTTACCACATGATCCAGCAATTATGTTCCTTCATATTTACTTAAACAAGTTGCAAACTTATAACCACATAAAAACCTGCATGTAGATATTAATATAGCAGCTTTATTTGTAACTGTCAAAACATGGCAACCAAGATGTGCTTCAGCAGGTGAATGGATCAATAAACTGTGGTACATCCAGACAATGGGCTATTATTCAGCACTATAAAGAAATGAGCTAATACGCCATGAAAAGACATGGAGGAACCTTAAATGCATATTACTAAGTTAAAGAAGGGCTTCCCCAGTGATGCTAGTTGTAAAGAATCCACCTACCAATGCAGGAGACATAAGAGACATGGGTTTGATCCCTGGGTTGGGATGATCCCCTGGAGAAGGAAATGGCAACCCACGCCAGTATTCTTGCCTGGAGGGAGAATCCCATGGACAGAGAAGCCTGGGGGACTACAGTTCAGTGTCGCAAAGAGTCAGACACAATTGAAGTGCCTTAACATACACAAGTGAAGGAAGTCAATCTTAAAAGGCTACATACAGTATGCTTCCAACAACATGACCTTCAGAAAAAGGTGAAACTATGGAGAGAGTAAAAAGATCAGTGGTTGTCAGGGATTAGAAGGGAGGGAGGGACGAATGCTCAGAGCACAGATGATTTTTTAGGGCAGTGAAACTACTTTGTATGAGCCTATACTGGGTAGATACATGCCATCATACATTTGTCCAAACCTACGGAAGGCACAATGCCAAGAGTGAGACCTATGGTAAACTATGGCCTTTGGATAATGACGATGTGTCAATGTAGGTTCATCAACTACAACAAATGTACCACTCTGATGGGGGATGCTGATAACGGGAGAGGTTACGTATTTGTGGGGGCAGGTGGTATATGGGAAGTCTCTGTGCTTTTCTCTCAATTTTGCTATGAACCTAAAACTGCTCTAAAAAATAAAGTCTATTAAGAAAAAACACAAACAAGACTGAAACAAAACAAACAAAAAGATTAAGAGACATACAGATATATGTGACCATTCACTCTATTAAAGCCAAAAAAAGAAAACAGAAAAAAACCCTACTTGCTTTGTTGAAAAGCACCACTATGTATTTAAAAAAATGCTAGTTTCAATTTACATTAAAAATATGAGTAAGTAACAGAAGGTAAGAGGCAATGACAGGATTAAGGCCTACAGAGCATAAACAAAAGGCCAGTGAGCTAGGCATTTAGTTATGTTGTACTATAAAAATATTTTACAAATATTCGGTCACCACTGAAGCTTACAAGTTTTATATATAATTTTGATGTATCTAGAGTGTACAAAAACTTACAAAGTTAAGATGATCTTATCAGTAGAAAAGATATTCTAAACCAGCTTAGCCAAGAGAAGTATTTTGATTGCCTAATTTAACTTTGTAAAGGAGAAGTAAATCTTATAGCTGGTCTCTGTAAACCTCACAGCTGGAATATTCTAACAGCACCTTGCAGTTTCCAGTGATCAAAGTAAGTTACTTTATATACTAAACTAAGAATTTCATAATAGAAATAATGTAACACCAGGGGGTGCAGTTATCATGAAATAATTACACTCCTGGGAGATTACAGGCACAAGGCTGTACCCCAGGGGTGTGATTATCCCATGATAACCACATCCACTGAAATTGCCTTATTGCAAAAATAATCTCTATTCACTGGTGAGACATTATTCAATAGGTGGTTTTTTTAAATGAAAAGATTTTTTAGCTTGAATCAGCAAGTGGATTAGGAAATTGGCCAGTTTATTTTTCATTACATTCAAATTCAGAATATAACATCATTATTTGCTTTCCTATTTGATACAGCACAGTATTTTTGATTTTGTTTTTGAGAAACCCTTTAGGAGTTTCTATTAATGTTAGTTAAGTGGTACTGCTAAATTCAGGTCAAACTTTAAAAGGTATTAAGTGAACAATACCATTTTAAATAATTTATTTCTATGTATGTTTTAATTCCTCTAATATTCATTTAAAAATTATAAATGTGTAACCACTGTTAATATTTTAGTCTATCTCCTTCCAGGCATTTTTATTTTTCTAAAAGCATCTCTCTATATGTCTGCTTAAAGATGTAAAGAGAAAAATGAATGGAATCCATGTAGCTAGCTACCTTGTTTTATAATCTGCTTTATCTGACCAAATGTTATAAACACTATCCATTCATTAAGAAATCTTCCTATCATTTTTCAATGGTTGCATAGTATAGTATTCCTGTGTGACAATATCCCATAATTATTCATGTAATATTCTTTTATTATTTATTTAGGTTCTCTTACACAATGCTTTACAACAAAACCTTGGGACATATCCAAGACTATTCCCATGGGACAATTTCATGACCGTGTATTATTAGTAAAACATAATTTAAACAAACAAGGACCTATTTCCCAAACCTTCAGTTGTTCTTACATATAGTTGAAAGCTGATGGCTTTCAACTCAGACAGTACATCAGAAATAGATCAGTAACTTTCATCTTATGTGGTATCATAGATAGTGAAAGTTACTGATCTATTTTTACCTTAAACTCTCATAGAGTTCAGTGCTTTGAGGTATTCTTAGAAAAGTAAGACAGGATTTAAGAAATTTGAAATACTGCTTCCTCTTTTTTTCACTTGATATATCCTGGTACATCCTCATGTGTCAACACAGATCAACAGCTCAATTCATATATCTTATCTAATGGCTATATGGTATTCCATTTTGGCTACACTGGTATTCCAATTAATTCCATAATTAATTTATTTTTTAATATATTTTTTTGGCCATGCCGTGCATCATCTTGGATCTCTGATCAGGGATCAAACCCATGTCCCCTGCAGTGGAAGCATGGAGTCTTAGTGAAAGCATGGAGTCACTGAACCACCAGCGAAGTCCCATAATTAATTTTTTTTCCCATACTTAATTTTTAAAAAATATACTAATACAGTGCTTACTATGTGCTAGGTACTATTTATTCTAAGCACTACACATGTATTAACTCATTTAGTTTTCATAACAACCTTGTGAGGTAGGTTCTAGTATAATATCTATTTTACAGACACCACAAACTGAGGCACAGAGGAGTTAACAGCTTGCTTGAAGTCCCACGGCTACTAAGTAGAGAGCAGGGGTTCCAAATCAGGCATCTACGCACCTCCACACCTTCACAGTCTGAATTCATAGTTCCTTCTTTGTGGACGGTTGTTCCTTTTGCCTGAGATATCAAATACATGGTTGCACTGTCCTGTCATCTAGGTCTCAGCCTAATATCACTTCCTCAGAGAGGGCCCTTCCTGACCACCTCACCTAGTTATTCCCCAACTAGTTCTTACCACAGTATCCAATGTAATTCTCATCACAGAATTTATAAATGCATAGTACTTCCTTATTAGTTTATTTTCTGTCATTCCCAATAGAATGAAAGAACTTCTGTCTTGGGGCTATATTCCAACAACCTAGAAAAATGCCTGACACAGAGTAACTACTCCATACTTAATTGCTGAATAAATGAGTGAATTTATTTTACCAACCCTTTACTGATTAGGTTTATTTAGGGTTATTTCTAATCTTTCACTACCATAAACCTTTGGGCATCTACCTTATCACTTTCTCACTATAAATTCCTGGATGTTGAATTTCCAGTAAAATGATATGTATGTTCTTAAGGTTTCTGATAGGTTTTTGATACATCAAATGACTCTTCAAATTTATCAATTTATCTCCACTTTATCAATAGTGGATTAAAATGTTCATTTTATCACACTTGCTCTAACACTTGATGTGTCATGCTTTTAAATCTTTAGTGTAAATTCTTTTGGTTGTTGTTAGTAGACTTTCTAAATAGATTCAAGAAAAAGTAGGTGTATCACTTACCAAATAAAGGGCTATCCCAGTCTATAGTCTATACCCTAGTCTCCTAGTATCCCAGTGTTCATCCTACTCACTCTCTCCAAGCAGATCAGAGTAAGACAAGGCTGAAGAATAAAGACAGCACTGATACTGCCTCTTCATAGCCAACACAGATGTCATTCAGCTGGAAGGGCACCATGAAGATGGAGCGAAGGGAAATATGAGAAAGATGTAACCCCTTCCATAAAACAAAATACACCTTTCAAACATAATAACAGATCCCTGTGACTACCAAAAGTAGAGCTCAGAGATATCTGTGCTAATGGGTTCTTCATCCTACTCCACCTTCCTTTTCATTGGGGCTTTATCTCTTTGACGACTTCTTTCCCTTCTTTCACCAGTTGAGTGAGGGCAGGGGAGGGGGAGCTAGTATGTGGGGTTTTAAAAGCACCTGCACTGTGGCATCAGCAGGATGTTCTTTTGTCAGAGATCGTCACACCAAAGAGTCTGTATCCATATTCTCTTACCACTGAGTAATTTTCCCTCTACTTAAAATGTGTGGGGTTTTTTTGGCTGCACTGGGTTGTTGGTAAGGTACTCAGGCTTTTTTCTCCAGTTGTGGGAGTGGGGGCTACTCTCTAGTTGCAGTGCTGGGGCTTCTTGATGCGGAGCACAGGCTCCAGGATGTATGGGCTTCAGCAGTTGTGGCACATGACTTAGTTGCCCCATGGCATGTGGGATCTTTTTGGACCAGGGATAAAACCTATGTCCCCTGCATAGACAGGCAGATTCTTAACTACTAGACCCAGGGAGGTCCTTAAGATGTGGTTTTTAAAAATGTTTTAAAGAGAGATAAGGATTTTTAAAAATTCACGTGTAGTATTTTGTGTGTACTTCCTCTACCCATCCTGACATTCATAACACCACTAATGAAACAGTGTCAAACTTGACAAGGGATCAAACTCCTAAACTCCTAATACGAGAACTAGCATCTTGAGTCCAACAGCCTGCATCTGGCCTACTGGAAGTAAGCCTGATCTCTAGTTATAGAAGAGAGCCTGAAGGTCACCTGCTAACTGAGGGTGAACCTTGAGCTCAGAGGTGGCAGTGCAAGCCTCACCGAGTCCAAAGAGATGCATCAGAGGCTGAGATTAGCTGAGGACGGAGCTTCATGCCTAGAGCATTTGCTTCAATAGGGCAGCTCTGCCTTTATATGTTCTACATCTGGGACTGTTGTTTAGTTGCCAGGTCATGACCGACTCTTTGTGATTCTCATGGACTGTAGCACGCCAGGCTTTCCTGTCCCTCACCATCTCCCGGAGTTTGCCCAAGTACATGTGCACTGAATGAGTGAGCCATCCAACCTATCTCATCCTCTGTCGCCCTCTTCTCCTTCTGCCTTCAATCTTTCTCAGCATCAGGGTCTTTTCCAATGAGTCAGCTGTCCACATCAGGTGGCCAAAGTATTGGAGCTTCAGCATCAGTCCTTCCAAAGAGTATTCAGGGCTGATTTCCTTTAAGATTGACTGGTTTGGTCTCCCTGCTTTCCAAAGGACTCTTAAGAGTCTTCTCCAGCACCACAGATCGAAGGCATCAATTTTTCAGCACTCTGCCTTCTTTACTTTCCAGCTCACATCTGTACATGACTACTGGAAAGACCATAGTCTTGACTTATATGGACCTTTGTTGGCAAAGTGATGTCTCTGCTTCTTAAAACTGTCTAGGTTTGTCATAGCTTTCCTGCCAAGAAGTAGCTGTCTCAATTTCATGGCTTCAGTGACCACCTGCAGTGATTTTAGAGCCCAAGAAGAGGAAATCTGTCACTGCTTTCACCTTTTCCCCTTCTATTTGCCAGGAAGTGATGGGACCGGATGCCTTTATCTTAAGTTTTTTTAATACAGAGTTTTAAGCCCACTTTTTCACTCTTCTCTTTCACCCTAATCAAGACGCTTACTTTGGATTACATGTAGGATTTTTTAAAAATTTTAAAAGGTTCTACAGCTGTTTAAAAAAATGTGGAAAATCTCTTGAGTTATACTATCATCCTTTATTTTAAAATGAAAGAATTGAAACTCATAAAAAGTGAAATGACTTAAGGTTACAGGGTTAAGCAGGTTATTGCTATTATGATTCATTAAGAATTATTGTTGGATTAGTGTGGCTGTTTGAACAACATACTAACAAGGCCCTGAGAAATTTAAGTTAAAACTTCTCAGTTTTAATATCTTCTTATAAAAAGAACTCAAATGATTTACACCAAATTCAACCAATTTTTCTTAAGTAGACAATAACAGGCAGGAAGGTAAATAACTTTCAAGTAAAAATTAATTTTAACATATTTAACATCTTTTAAAATTCAATTTTCTCTCTGAAACAAAAGCTGCAATGTGGCTTCTAGTTCAGCTTAGTCCTAAAACTCAGGAAGACATAAACATGAGAAACAACCATTTCTTCCTTCTGTTGTTAGGTTACCAACCTGATAAATGATGTTTAATATATCTGTTACTTTTAACATCAATTTCATAGGGCCCTTGGCTAGAAAAATTAAATCCTAATACAAAGAATTTCATATTCAAAACATATAATCAGAGTTTTCCATTGACCATTTTGGAAATGTGACCTAACCCCATAAAACCAAACCAAACCAAATCAAACCAATAACAAGACAGACTTAAAAAAAAAAAGTTACTTTAGCTTTGTTTGTCCTCTATATAAATTATAGAACAAACAAATTATGTCCAGTGCCTACCTGAGCCATCAGTGGGAACTGAACTTGCATTAATTCCAGAAAGACCAAACAAAGGACATTCTCGATCTGTGTTGACGTGACCCCATTTGTGACATTTAATGCATCTCACATTTCGAACCTGAGAAATAGTAAACATTAATTATTTTGGTTATTAAAATACTAAGAACCTAACCACTGTTCAACTCCTTACTCCTTGTAGAGTTTAATTGAAATCAGTCTTGTTTTTAAAAGATCTCCAAGGAAAGAGACTCTACACATATATTTGGTAAAAGTAATTCAAACACTAAAATCTTTTACTATAAATTGTGTCTAAAAGTTCAGCTGAATCCTATTTCTTTTTGAGTGTTACCTGGTGTCAATAAAACAATGTAATCCAAAAAGAAATGGTAAAACACCAAAAAAGAATGATGTCCTGTCTCAATCTGGAATTCTCTAATTCAAAAAAAGTTAATCTTTGAGGTTTCAATTTCCTAAACCAAGGGCTAGCAAACTTTTCCTGTAAAAAGCCAGACAGTAAATATTTTAGGCTGTATGGGCCAAAGGTCTCTGTCGCAACCACTCAACTCTGCCAATATAGCAGGAAAACACCCACAAACAATATGTAAATGAGTAAGTACGGCAGTGTTCAAAAAGTTTTATTTTTTGACCATGAGCTAATTCTCCAAATTCCTTGAAAACTGCAGAGACCATTTTTGAATTTAATGAATTCAAATTTTGAATTTGAATTCAATTTAAAATTTTGAATCCTCTTTTATCATGATTTGCTTTTTGGATTTGTATCTTTGCTACATTTAATGTTTTCTCTCCGAGTTCTTCTACTATCTGACACAAAGAGAAACCATAGAGCCCCTTTTCAGCTTAAATACCTTTGGATAACAATATAAAGAAGTGTTTATTTTGAAAAAATTATTCTTACAGAATAAATGTGTCACTTGCCTGAATACCAAAGGGCTGATCTCTGATGTTCATGTCATCTTTGGCATATCTATTAAGGAGAGAAAATGTACAAACAATATTAATAATAATAATTAAACTAAAAACAGTCTTATAGTTCTAAGTAAATTATGAAATGTACAACTTTAGTAAATAAATACAAGCATAAAATCTATTAGTATTTCCAAACACCACTTTATTATCAAGTATCCAGTCTGATAATCCGTGATTTTAAAAAAATGACAAAAATAAAGCTAAAGACCATGATCAAGCAAATTAGCTACATAAGACAAATCATTAAAAATAACTTTTCACATTAGTTGCCTTCTCTGGTGAATAAAAAGCAACAAAGGATGGGATATCAGATAAAATTGGAGAAGGAAATGGCAACCCACTCCAGTACTCTTGCCTGGAAAATTTCATGGATAGAAGAGCCTGGTAGGCTACAGTCCATGGGGTCGCAGAGTCGGACACGACTGGGCGACTTCACTTTCTTTCTTTCTATAGCTCCTTTTGGAGAAGGAAATGGCAACCCACTCCAGTGTTCCTGCCTGGAGAATCCCATGGACGGAGGGGCCTGGTGGGCTGTGGTCTATGGGGTTGCAAAGAGTCAGACACGACTAAGCAACTAACACACACACACATCAGATAAAATTAATGATACGTATTTTATCTTAAAAGAAAACCAGTTCTTACTTTTCTCGTGGGGCCCCTTTCTGCCATTCAAATTTGTATTCAGTCTCTCCTTCTGTTTCTTCTTTCTGAAAACATTGATTAAATTCTTTCAGTTTTTCCATAAAATTTCAATCTATTGTAAATAAATCGAAACATAGAAAGCAGTACTTTACCTCTTTGTTTTCTTGATTGCATATCAAAAATATGGAGGAAAAAAAGGTAGGTCAAGTTAAAAACTTCAACATGAAAGTCTGCTATTATATACTACACTATGATATCACGGTATTTAATTCTAACTTCTAAGAATGTATTGCTATGACTTTTTTCTTGTTTCACAAGATAAAATTCAAATCACTGTAGGATAAAAAACAGTACTGAATAAGAGGCAGTATTTAATTAATCTTAACAAAAGATTAATTTCTGATCTTTAAACTTCTATATTTTTCATTGACAGTGAATATTATGCCTTCTATTTACAAATATACTCAGCTAGAAGGACTAAAGACACAAATTATAAAAGAATAAATATACTTCTGGTGATGTTGAGATTTTATTTTCCTCCCTGAAGAACACGTCATGAAATTATTATTACACTTGAGAATTACTGTTAGTATTTATTCTACTATATTGATTGTAGTATTTTAAAAGATTTTATAGAATAATATCAATATTAAAAGATGAAGAGCAACTTCTAAAAATGTCTGTCATAACAGTTCTCAATCTTTAGTGACAAACACATCAAAGACTTAAAAAAAAAGGAAATGAAGCAAGTACCTTTCTTAGCCCCTGGTGGAGCCTCATACATGAAATTAAGGCCATTCTTTACACGTTCATCTCCCATTAGCAATCTAAATCAAACAAGAGATAAGTTTTCAAATATTTTTCTAGGAGGAAAAAAACTGCAGAATAACTGCCCCTTTATACCCCTAAATTCTAAGGGAATTAGGATAAAATGTTTTTATTAGAGATAAAATTCCAGAACTACTCTTCTGACTAAATGACATCTGAAATACATGAGTGAAAATTCCAACAGTGCTGCCCCTTTATTAACTGGTTTTAAATTCTGAGACTTTCTCAATACTTGAAAGAACCCAGCCCTCCCAACTGAAATGAGGCAAAAATGCCATGCTTACCCTTACATGCTTTTCTTAAACTTTGAAATGTTGTCTTGAAATCCTATATGCCAACACATATTTGGAATTAAGTTAAATAGTGCCAACATTTTTTCTTAATTGTGAGGAATCAGTTTAGAAAAATAAGTCTCTCTGGATTTCTTTAGGAAGTCAAATCCAATTAAAGCTTACAGGAGTCAAAGTCAGTAAGAGAATAAATAACATTCTTTAGCAAGGCCAATGGAGAGAGAATAGCTTAAAGAAAATCTACAAGAAGTTAATTACTATGATAGACTCAATATCTACTGCATCTTAAAAATCATTTTTTAATAACTTCTTTTTCAACACTGAATGTTCCCTGTTTGGAGAACACAGTGTTCTGTTGTTCTGTTTAGAGGGATGTTTAGAGATATGTTCTGTTTAGAGATATGTGTTTAGAGAATGTTGTTCTGTTTAGAGATATGCTGTGCTTTTTAGGAAAATAGCTCTGCAGCAAACCAAATGAATAATCAAGTTAAACCTTTTAATTCATAAGATCTATGTAAAGTACTGATTAAAAAGAAGAAACCTGAAGAGTAAACAGAATTTCCTCTTATATTTGGAAAAGGCTATCACAAAGTATAGCCTACATGATTGTAAGTCCTCTCTTATTTTCACTGGAGTTTACAAGTAACTGTAAAAGAAGAGGAGGGCAAAAGGACAACAGGATCTACACCCATACCGTGGGATACGATTCAGCAATAAAAGGGAAAGAACCAACGGCACATGCTACAACATGGATGAACTTCAAAAACATTGTACTAAAGGAAAGAAGCCAGTCACAAAAAGCCACATATTGTATGATTCCATTCATATGACATTTCCAGAACAGGTAAGTCTATAGAGACAAAGTCAGTGGTTGCTTAGGTCTGAGAGCAACTGGGAGTCCAGGTTGTGGGAATGGGAAGTGACTGCTATTGGGCACAAGATTTCTTCTTCAGGTGGTGAAAATGTTCTGAAATGGTGATGGCTCCAAACTTTAAATATACTAAAAACCAACATATACTTTAAAGTTCATAAATTATATCTTATATTAACACCATTTAAAAAATTAACATGAAGCATATGAAAAGCTCAATATCACTAGTTATCGGGAAATGTAAGTCAAAACCATGAGATACCATGCTGCACTCATGAGAATGGTTATTAAAAAAAAAAAAAAAAAGGAAAATTACAAATGTTGGCAAGGGTGTGGATAAATTGCAACCCTTATGCATTACTGGTGGGAATGTAAAATGGTGCAGGCCCTATGGAAAACAGTTTTCTGGTTCTTCAGTAGTCAAACACAGAACTACCAGATAATCCAGCAATTCTGCTCCTAGGTATAAACCCAAAGGAACTGAAAGTTGGGGGATGAACAGATACTGGTATGATATTATTCAAAATAGCCAAAAGATAGAAGCAATCTAAGTGTTCATTATGGTTGACTGGGTAGACCAACTGTGGTATGTATAAACAATGGAATATTATTTGGCCATAATAAAAAATAAGCTGTGATACACACTGCAATATGGATGAATCTTGAATATGTTATACCAAGTGAAGTATGCCAGACACAAAATGACAAATATTTTTCTACTTGGGGTAATGAAAAAAAATTTTTGGAAACAGAATGGAGATGGTACACAACACTATGAATGTAATTAATGCCACTGAACTGTGCACTTAAAAAACAATAAATTTTATGATTTATATATTCCCTTCCAAAAAAGCATTTCATTTACACTGAAACAAAAACAATATAAAATCAAAACTGGAAGATCAACTGCATTTTGTGCAAAACTCAACAGGTATACAAAATAAAAGGAAAAGCTATTATATTAGTATTTATGTTTTAACTTCAACTAAAAACCTATACAGGTTCTTTCCTTTTTCCATTTTGCTTTTTTTGCTATTGACTCTAAGTAGAGTGAAATGTATAGATGTTCTGGCATCCTTTTATTTATCCATTCAGAATAATAAATATGATTGTCATGTTTAGGGATCAATATCCACAAACACTAAGAAATATCTAGGACATTTAAAAACACAGAAGGGAAAAAATAGGATACTAAGGAACAGAACTATTAAAGACAACATTTTTCAACAAGGAAAAACGAAAAATGTAGCAAATCACTCCAAATACTCATAAATTTGCTTCCATATACTCATAAATTCAAACAACCAAACCTAGAAGCAATGACCAAATCTAGTGTCAGGACCCTAGTTTCTAAGTATTTTTCTCAAATAAAAGGAACAGGTTGATTCCAATGCTGGAGCATGGAAAAATAAAAAACAATTTTTTTATGATCTTATAGTGTCATGAAGTAGTTTTATTTATTTATTTTTTAAAAGGATGGAGCATGTTAAGTGGACACAGGAGTCAAGTTGATAGAGCAGACAAAGGTCAAAACTTGAGCAAAAAAGCATACGAGTATTAGATTATAACCAATTAGGTAAATATTTGAGTCCATAATGATAGGAATAAATGATTAAATAAATAAGTGAGGGAAAGGGAAAAATCCTCTTTCCAGAGAAATTCAAATTAAAAAGTGTAGAGGAATTTAGAGAAACAGAAAATCACTGTTAGAAAACTACAGTAACAATTGATGCAGGCAAGAACTATCAATGAATAATAACACTAGTGGGCGAAATTCAGGGAGAAACAGGATATTTGCATGGGTTCTTACATTTTTACCTCCATGATCTCTTTAATTATTTTAATTGGAGGCTAATTACCCTTCAATATTGTGGTTTCTGCCATACATTGACATGAATCAGTCACAAGTGTACATGTGCCCCCTGTCCCGAACCCCCCTCCACCCCCCTCCCCATCCCATCCCTCTGGGTTGTCCGAGTGCACCGGGTTTGAGTGCCCTGTTTCATGTACCCACGATCTCTTTATTGGTCTAACTCAACTATATTGCTGTTTCCTAATACACTCTTCACCTTCCCACCACGCTCACCTTTAATAAGCTTTGACTATATGCAGATCAGAGCTTTTCAATAGCAGTGCTATTGACATTTTGGACTTGACCATTCTTTGTGTATACTGTAGGCTGTTTTGTAGCATCCCTAGAATCCACCACTAGATGTTGTTATCACCCAACTGCTGAGCTATGACAATCAAAAAATGTGTCCAAATGTTGCCACTTATCTCCTGGGGCAACAACTGCCCTCAGTTGAGAAGCATGGCTCTAAATCCTTACCCTTCTTCACAGTTCAGGTTTGAACTATGTCAAATGTCACCTTTCTTTTTCTCCTTGTTCCTCCCTACTCCCTCCCCTCTTTCATAGTCTTACTTTGTTATCCCAAATGGAATTATGTTGTCTTATGCTAGCCTGCCACAGTTTTTGTAACAGTGTATTTTCAATTAGTTATTATTTTCAGCCTTGAACTATATGTATGTACATATCTGTTATTAGATTTCTTGAGGCTAGAGAGAAGTTATGCATCACACTTCTATATTATAGGCTACTACAATATCATTTGCTGCCTTGCATGAAGTAGGTACTCAATAAAAGTCAATCAAATTAAATAAATTAGTGAGAAAAGTACTTGACTGAATAAAACATTTTATTTCTCCAATTTTGCTCTCAATACACTATATTTTGAAGAGAGTATTTGGTAATAGTTTAGTATTACTTTGCTTAAGTTCCATGTTTTGATGAAATATAGGACTGACTGGAAGAGAAAGTGTGACCTATCAAAAGCACCACTGTTTATTTGTTTGATTAACCAAAAGAAATCAGCGTCAGAGTCAGACCTGCAAATACAAACATAAAATGACAATAGCTGGGGGTAGGGATGGCTTACATAGTAAGCCAGTGAGGAACTCTAGCTCTTATCCTATTAAAAGAACAATGACATGCAGGTCAGGTAGAGACACTTCACTTTACCTCTTAAAGCTATCTTGCGCATCTTTTCATTTCAGTGTATGTCGAAGAAATATCTTCGTACGAGGCCTCAGTAGTTCAAGTATAGACATTTATTTTCCTTCCAAGTTTTGAGTAAGTTGGAACGTCTCTATAAACTATATATGGAGTGTATATTCACACCAATTTATATTTAATGTGAATTATGGATAAGGTTGGAAAAAGTGCCCATCTATCAATGTACGAGTAAAGATAGTTCACAGGGAATACAATCCTATCATTGGGGGCATTCAGTTAAAAAAAAGCTAGTATATGATTCAGTAAAGCATATTCTCATGCAACTGATTACTCTAAAAAATACCAGCAGAGTGGAATTTCTTACCTATTATCATATGATTCTTGCTCTTTTAGATATTGTTGCATTAACTCTTCTTGTTTCTTCTTATCATATGATATTTTCTGTTCTGCCATCCAAACCTAAATTAGTAAAGTAAAAACTTAAATAAGTTTGTTCTCTTTTATAATAAAACATAAAATGCTATTCTATATAGTTTACAACGTATCTATTTTGGTCAGAAAGCCACAATCACAAAAGAAGAGTTGAAAATTCCAATTTATGCTTTGATACAAGTCCTAAAATATAATCACTCAAAACAGCTAAACTTTCAGGCAAGAATGTCAAAATTGAGAACCACTCTGAGCACTCAGGGTACAACAGCTTCTTGCCCTCAGTCCCTTGGGTGTTTCAGAGACAAGAATGACCATCTCTCTACATGGAATATGTCTAGTGCAGAAAACACACAGGGCACATCGTTGGATGCCAGTGAATGTCACTGATACCCCAAGAGAGGAAAAATGGAAGATAAGGAGGAGGAAAAAAGGAAAGGAGATGAAAGATAGATGTAGAAAAAAGGGAAGAAGCAAGAGAGAAAACTGGAGAAGGAAATGGCAACCCACTCCAGTATTCTTGCCTGGACAGAGGAGCGTGGCAGGCTACAGTCTAGGGGGCCCGAGAGTTGGACATGACTTAGCAACTAAACCACCAAGAGAGGAGACAGATGAAACAACAGATGCATCTGATACCCTACAGTTGCTCAAAGGCACCACCACCACAGGCTGAGTGCACCCCTATGTGATATTCTCAGAATCATAAAAGTGGTGAAGGTAAAAAGCCCACACAGCTTATGCAAGGATATTTAATCATGTTACCTCCAGGTTTAAAAGGTATCAGTGTCTTCCCACCTTCTTTAAATAAAGGATAAAGTGTTTGATAACCATACATAAATAGCAAGGCAAAACTGTCTCTTCCAACAAGTTGTTTTAAGAAGGTAAACTTAAGGAAAAATATTTAAGACTTACATTGATAAATATTTAATACTTAAATTGATAAAGTAACTAATAATTATAATGGGGCAGATAAATGTGGGGAGAAGGATTGGGGACAAGACTGCCATTATTCAATTTTAGACACAAAACAGGAGTAGTTGTTAGTATTTAATAGTACTCAGATAGGTAGGTTTTATGGGGACCACAATCTGAGACGTGGACAACAAGGATTAATACGGAGATAAAAGCAAAAACAGAAATGAAAAGAGAATCCTTCAGGAAGAGACTATCCTGGAAATTTCTTTGGTATAAGTTCCTAAAACTTCTTCTACTGTCTTCATAACTAACATAATATATATGTCATAACGAATATAGCATTACCAATGTAATGTTACAGTAGAAGAAAAGTCTACACCTGGGATAGGTAGTAAAAGGCACCTTTGGAATTTTCACTATAGCTAAAAATGCAAACAGTTGAAATAGAGAAATGCAAGATGTCATTGCCTGATCAAATAATACATTAATAACAACCTCCTAATGATTAAGATACTACTTCTAACAATAACTACCATTTATTTAAAGGTTTAGATTTACAAAGTTATTTTACAAGTCTCATTTGCACAAGAGCTGAAATACATGAATATTTATGATGGATTAAAATAAAAAGTAGTGAAATATATTCTCGCCTACAAAATGCTTAGAATCTGCTAACCGAAAAACATACTAACCTTTCTGTATGTTTAAGATATTTTATAATAAAAAAGATGTGAACTGTGTAAATAAATAGTAACAGTGTTTGGCTCTGGGCAGCACAGGAAGGGGGCACATCCTGATTGTGTTTTTCATAGCTTATGTTTTTATATGGTTACATTTACACCACTAAATCCTCATCTGGGAAAAAATAGTAACAATTAAAATGGATAACAGAATACATTCAATGTAAGGTAATAGAACAAGACAGTGATTAACTCTAGGGGGCAGAGAAGAAGGCTGATAATAATAGAATACTTTATAGCCAAGTTTTGGTTTTTAGAAGTTCTTTATTTTTTAAATGACATAACTATGCTCACGTTCTGACAAAATGTGGTCCACTGGAGAAGGGAATGCAAATCACTTCAGCATTCTTGCCTTGAGAACCCCATGAACTATACTCACATGTAGCCAATATTATTTCTGTCTTGTATATCCTTCCAAGGATGTTGACATAGACACACACGTAATATACATAACATAATATAAACACACACATACACATGCACTTTTGGTCCCTCTTTTCATGAATGGTAACATATACACAGATGGTGACTGCAGCCATGAAATTAAAAGACGCTTACTCCTTGGAAGGAAAGTTATGACCAACCTAGACAGCATATTAAAAAGCAGAGACATTACTTTGCCAACAAAGGTCCATCTAGTCAAGGCTATGGTTTTTTCAGTAGTCATGTATGGAAGTGAGAGTTGGACTATAAAGAAAGCTGAGCACCAAAGAATTATGCTTTTGAACTGTGGTGTTGGAGAAGACTCTTGAGAGTCCCTTGGACAGCAAGGAGATCCACTCAGTCCATCCTAAAGGAGATCAGTTCTGGGTGTTCATTGGAAGGACTGATGTTGAAGCTGAAACTCCAATACTTTGGCCACATGATGCTAAGAGCTGACATTGGAAAAGACCCTGATGCTGGGAAAGATTGAGCGCAGGAGGAGAAGCGGACGATAGAGGATGAGATGGTTGTATGGCATCACCGACTCAATGGACATGAGTTTGGGTAAACTCTGGGAGTTGGTGACGAACAGGGCTGCAGTTCAAGGGGTGGCAAAGAGTCAGACATGACTGAGAGACTGAACTGAACATATACAGCATGCATATATATATATATGTATGCATATATAATACAGCATACATAAACAGAGAAAATGCATAAAATAAAATTCTATACCATGGAGATCATTCCCAGATCAGTAAACAAAATGCTTTATTTTCTAGGAGGGTAGGGTGTTGAAGAGTATCATTTCTTTGTGGAGCTACACCATCATTTATTTACCAATCTCCTGCTGTACTGATGGATATTAAGAAATTTCCAATCTTCTGTTATTACAAAGGCAGCTGCAATAAATAACCCTGTTACACAAGTAACTTCAATGTGTTAAACAGGATTTTGAAGCATATTAAAGTTTTGCCAAGAGAAAAATAGGCTAAGATATCACTGACAGAGGGAACAACTCAGATAAAAGATCCAAAGGTGTAAAACAGGAATTGAGTAGTTTGATTTCACTGGAGCATAAAGCCTAAGGTTGGAGACTCCCTGCTAGGCTAGTGGTTAAGACTCTGTGTTTCCACTGTAGGGGGCATGGGTGTGATCCCTGGTCAGGGAACTAAGATCCTGCATGCTGTGGGGCCAAAATTAAAAAAAATAAATAAAATTTAAAATCTAAGATGTGAGAATAGCAGTAAGGGATGATGAAGGAAAAATAAGCCGGAGCCTGGTTATCTGGACTTAATTTCGGAGTATTTTAGTAAGGAGCTAGAAGAAATCAAAGCTGTGCTTTAAAATGACTACTCTATGGAAGCAACCCAAATACTCATCAAATGATGAATGGATAAATAAAATGTGCCATATCTATACCATGGAATTATTCAGCAATAAAAAGGAATGTAATACTGATACATTATACAGCATGAACTCTGAAAACATTATGCTAAGTGAAAGAAGCCAGTCACAAAAAAAACCCATATTGCATGATTCAGTTTACATGAAAATGTCCAGAATAGGCCAATTCACAGAAATAGAAAGAAGATTAGTTGTTGGCTAAGGCTGGGGAGCGGGGAGGATTAAGGACAAATGGGGAGTGACTGTTAGTAGATATGGGTTTTGGGAAGAGTGATGAAAATGTTTTAGAACTGTTTTGGTGATGACAAAATTCATAAATACACTAAAAAAAAACATTGAATTTTACACTTTATATGAGTGATTGTATGGTATGCAAATTATACCTCAGTAAAACTGCTAAATAAAAAAAATAATTATTCTGATTGGTAGAGAATGGATTTGAGAGGGATCAAAGCTGGCAGCAGAAAAACCAGTGAGGAAATATAACAACCTAGGTGAAAGATGATAAGGGGTCTACGTTAAGATGCAGACAGTAGTGACAAAGAGGAGAGATGGATTCAAGAGATACTTAAGAAGTAACAGCAATAGAATTTATTAGCCGACTAAATAAACCAATGATGGAAAAAGATGAATCTTATTTCTGGCCTGGGTGACTGGATGAGAGCTGTGTTACTATCTGCATTTCCTACTGATATGAGAATAGGAGGAGAATAAAAAGATAAGTTCCACTTCAGATATGTTGAGTTTGAGATGCCTGCAGGATATCAAGATGAAATTGTCTAGTATATAGCTGTGTTCAGGTGCCTTCAGTGCAGTTCAGTTGCTCAGTCATGTCCGACTCTTTGCCACCCCATGAACCGCAGCACGCCAGGCCTCCTTGTCCGTCACCAACTCCCAGAGTTTACCCAAACTCATGTCCATCGAGTTGGTGATGCCATCCAGCAATCTCATCCTCTGTCATCCCCTTCTCCTCCTGCCCTCAATCCCTCCCAGCATCAGGGTCTTTTCCAATGAGTCAACTCTTTGCATAAGGTGGCCAAAGTATTAGTTAGGGCCTAAGATCTGGCAGTGTAGAGTTGAGTCAGGAGTAAAAAAAGGGGTGGTTAAAATTTTGAAATTGGCTGTGACTGTTAGAGAAAGCATATAGAATAAGCAGTATGAAACTCTGGTTACCACCTGTATTGTAGGAATAGTCTAAGGATAACAGTGTGTGGGGGCACAATTATCATTTTATTGTGCACTCCCCTCTATGTAATAGGCAGAGAGCAAGGTGGTGTTTCAAAGTCTTTATCTACACCATCTTACTTAGTCCTCATAACAATTTCAAGTCAAAGCAACTGATATGGATCATTCTTAACTTACAGATTAGGAGGCTCAAGATGAGAGATATTAAATATTTTATGCAAGGTCTCAAGGCTAAAAGTGACTGTGCTGGAATAACAGAATATAGGTCAGGTTTCAATGCTCAGACTCATCCTACTTCACTATTCTGCTTCCCACTGCCGTAATATTCAGCATACTTTTTTTTTTGTACTGGATCTAATAGACCTGTAAGTGGTCATTTAAAAAGCCACAGCTCAGAGGTCACGAGACGCTACAAGACAAGGTGGGATAAAAAGAGGAAGCAAGGCGTGACTTTCCTTTCCTTTCCAGATCAATCTAGTCTTTTTTTGTATGGGATGGCAGAGCTCAGAAGCCGGGATCTCTGAGTTTCGAAAAGACAGCCTAAGAATCTGCTGAGGGAAGTAATGAAAAACCCTGTTACCAATCTTCTTATCTCGACTATTTACATTCTGGCTGACAGAGCCGAAAGAGCAGACGGAGCCGCCTTTTCCCTGGCTGATGTAAAATAAACCTCGAGGACCAGCGGTGAGGGACAAGAACACCAGGGCAAAAATAAATAAATAAATAAATAAAGAACACCAGGGCTTTAGGCATGGAGAAAAGGCGGCCGTCCCAGGGGTCCCAGACACACCATCACTCTGACCTCCAGGAGGTTCTAGGAACCCAGGGGCCAAGGGCCTGCTCACCGTACTCACTTTTTTGATGTTGGATTTGGAAGCAGGATGAAAGTCCTTCTTGCACATGAAATTGGCGAAGGATTTCCCCATTTTGGAGGGTGAGCTGGGGTATGCAACCGCTAGATCTGAGAGCAACGTAAACAAACTCTGCCGCTTAACCGGAACTGCGCCTCCAGTAGCAGAGGGAACTTCCGGGGTCAAAGGGAACGACTTCCGGCACTAGCTCCTCTGCTGCCCCTTCTCACTCCTTTCCCCTTTCACTTGGGTAGCTCGGAGGCCAGGTGAGGGGCGTGCCGGCGGGGGCTGGGGCGGGCGAGCCCAGTAGTTGTAGGAAGTAGGAAGCCCGGAACTGCGGGGGTGGGACTGAGAGGCTCCTCGGAGGGGCTCCTGGGAGGGGTTTCTGGGAGGGGCGCGGGCCAAAGCTGCGCAGTCCGCAGCTGTCTGGGGTGCTAAGTGTGTGCTTGGCGGCGGCAAGAAGTTCTGGAAGTCCGAGCAGTTTATTGTATGAACGCTGTGTCGAGTTACAGAAACCTGCCTGCACCGATTTTTCTCGTCTTGTAGTAATTCTTGCCCTAACTGTAGCAAGTTTGTGAGGATCAAACGATGCAAGCTCTTGGTGAACTAAAGCATAAAAAGTATATAAAATGTCAGCTCCAAAAGAGCGAGGACTCTAGTTTGTTACCAACTGTACGGCGCCTGGTGCAGAAAGATGTCCGTAAACATTTGTTAAATGATGACTATGTTCTAGAGGTTAGTAAAGCCTCTCAAGACTGCCTCTCCTAAACGCGTTAGATGTCTTCCTAACCAGGTGACCTGTTTTCTTAGCTTATTACCCCGGTTAGGTAAGACATTGAGGGTACGTGGCTGCTGCTGCTGTAGTTGATCCTTCAACCAGGTCCTTTCCCAGGATGAGGTGGCGTGTGATGTCAGGAGTAAGCTTTTCTGAGAAATGTACTCTTCTCACATATAACAACAGTAGCAGCGTTTATATAAGTGTCTGATGTGTTCTATGCATTGTGCAAAACGTTTTACACATTGTCTTATTAAATTCTCATAACAGCCCTTTGAGAGATTTACAGATGAGGCAGGAGGCTTAGATAGAGATTAAGTAGCCTGCCAAAGTTAAGGCAGTGGTGGAACTAACTTTGGAACACATATAGAAGGCAATTTAGGACATGAGTTGAAAATCACACGAAGGACTTCCCTGGTGGTCCATTGTTTAAGAATCCGCCTGCCAAGGTAGGGACACTGCTTCCGCCCCTAGTGCAGAAAGATTCCCCCATACTGCGGAGCCTCTGAGCCTGCAGTGCACAACTACTCAAGCCCAGGCTCCTAGAATCCCTGCTCTGCAAGCAAGAGTAGCCCTGGCTCCCCACAACTAGAGAAAGCCAGCACACAGCAAGGAAGACCCAGTGTGGCCAAAAATAATAAATTAAAAAAAATTTTTTTTAATGAAGGAAAATCACACAGGAACAGAAGCATTGGTGACCTTTCTCCATCACTGAGAAGAAGAGAAAAACCGTTAGGCATTTCAGGCTGAATTTGTTTCTTTCTTACTTGAGTCATTTTGTTTTCTTTACAATGAAATATTGATTACATTTAAATCTGTTCGTGTAAAGCCATTCTAAGGTTTGGGTAGTATAAGACAAAGGAAAGAAGGAAACTGAAAACAATTTGCCATTCTAGAAGCAAATTTTGTTGCTGTTGATATTTAGTTGCTAAGTTTCTTACTCTTTGCACCTCATGGACTGTAGCCCACCAGGCTGCTCTGTCCCTGGGATTTCCCAGGCAAGAATACTGGAGTGGGTTGCCATTTCCTTCTCTAGGGGATCTTCCTGACCCAGGGATCAAACCCGTGTCTCCTGCTTGGCAGGCATCTCCTGCTTGTGGATTCTTTACCACTGAGCCAATGAGCTCTACTAAAATTGAGGATTTAAGATTTTTCCAAATTACAAATGAAGATATGATCTTGATATTAAATTATACAGTCAGGACTTACAAGTTGAATGTGAACATAACAATTCAACAGTGGGAAATAACAGTTTGGAATTTTTTTGGACTGTTTTTGCTTTTGTCTGATGTAGTGAGTCTGTTTCAAAATTAAAATGTTTTAATGAACACCACCCTTATGGCAGAAAGTGAAGAAGGACTAAAGAGACTCTTGATGAAAGAGGAAAGTGAAAAAGTTGGCTTAAAGCTCAACATTCAGAAAACTAAGATTATGGCATATGGTCCCATCACTTCATGGCAAATAGTTGGGGAAACAATGGAAACAGTGGCTGACTTTATTTTTCTGGGCTCCAAAATCACTGCAGATAGTGACTGCAGCCATGAAATTAAAAGACGCTTACTCCTTGGAAGGAAAGTTGTCACCAACCTAGATAGCATATTAAAAAGCAGAGACATTACTTTGCCAACAAAGGTCCATCTCGTCAAGGCAATGGTTTTTCCAGTAGTCATGTGTGAATGTAAGAATTGGACTATAAAGAAAGCTGAGCGCCGAAGAATTGATGCTTTTGAACTGTGGTGTTGGAGAAGACTCTTGAGAGTCCCTTGGGCAGCAAGGAGATCCAACCAGTCCATCCTAAAGTAAATCAGTCCTGAGTGTTCATTGGAAGGACTGATGTTGAAGCTGAAACTCCAATACTTTGGCCACCTGATGTGAAGAACTGACTCATTTGAAAAGACTCTGATGCTGGGAAAGATTGAAGGCAGGAGGAGAAGGGGATGACAGAGGATGAGAAGGTTGGATGGCATCACTGACTCAATGGAGTTGAGTTTGAGTAAACTCCAGGAGTTGGTGTGCTGTGGTCCATGGGGTCGTGAAGAGTTGGACACAACTGAGCAACTGAGCTGAACTGAACTGAATGAACATTCTTTGTTAGATGTATACACAAATATAGTCTTTATGGTACAGGTACAGGTGTTTCCAAATATGGAAATAGTGAAAGGAGATTCAGGGAAGACTTCAGAAGAGAAAGAGCTTGCAGGGTAAATCTGAGCTATAGACTAGAAGAAGGTACTTGTTATCCTGTTTTCTTACTTATTCTTGTGGTGCTAGATTCATGCCCATTATTTTCTTACTGATTTCTGTAGTACAGTATATGAAATTTAAAACTTTACTGAACATCCTTTGTTAGATATGACAGTAATATCCCCAGTCATCAAGTAAACTCTGTTTTGTATATACTAAATAATATTTTTCTCTTTTTATTTTCAAACTTCCATATGATTTTTAGTTTAAAAAAAGATGGAACCTTGTTCCTGTGACACTTTCGTGGCACTACCTCCAGCAACAATTGCTAACAGGGTTATTTTTGGAAAAAATTCAGATAGACCCTGTGATGAAGTACAGGAAGTAGTTTATTTTCCTGCTGCAGTTCATGACAACCTGAAGGAACATCTGAAGGTAGGTGAAATGCATGTTTTGTTAACAATATTTTTCTTTAAAAATGTCAAAAACTGTTTAAAAATCACTTGCTAACTATCTGGCAGAGGCTATAGAAGTTAAAAAATCAAAGAATTTAAATTTCATAAATAATTTGAATCAGAACTAGAATTCTGGTCTTTTATTTTAGTGATTTGGAGAAAGCTGAAATAATTATTGTTAGTTCTTTGAGCAAATATTTGAATGCTTACCATATGCAAGCATGTTGAATAGGGGAAAGAGTTAACGCTTGCTGTCAAGACTGGTTCTGTCTTGCTTTTAACAGTTCCCTACCTTAACAACAGGCTTCCCAGGTGGCTGGGTGTTAAAGAATCACCTACCAGATAGGAAACAGGGGCTGAATTTTCTGGGTTGGGAAGATCCCTTGGAGAGGGAAATGGTAACCCACTCTAGTATCTTGCCTGGAAAATCCCATGGACAGAGGAGACTGGTGGGCTATAGTTTATGGGGTCACAAAAGAGTCAGACAGGACTTAGAAACTAAACAACAACCACTCCTAACAAGGGGTGTGAGATCTCATATTAAGATGTGCAAGTGTGGACTTCCTTGGTAGTCCAGTTATTAAGAATCCGCCTGCCAATGCAGGGAACATGGATTCAATCCCTGGGCCCAGGAAGATTCCACCTGCTGCGGGTCAGCTACACCCTTGTGCCACAGCTATTAAACACCACAGCAAGAGAAGCCACCTCACACACCACAGCTAGAGTAGCTCCTGCTGACCACAACTCGAGAAAGCGTGGGTGCATCAACCAAAGACCCGGCTCAGCCAAAAATAATAATAATAAAATATCTGAAAGCTTCAAGAATGCTGTGGTAAACACCATTTTAGAGCTCATGGAATTAAGATCCTAGGAGTGGCTATGGAGGAAGATCCTAAATTGCAAAGATTTGTTGTTGCCGACTTTCAACTTAAGTCAATTAGTTATTAATGTCAACCTATCATAAAAATGCCAGCATGCTGCATCTGGTTAAATGAGGGGAGAAAAGATTTTACTTTATTTGCCTTGTTTACCCACACTGCCCTGTAATACCTATAATTATGAAGATGGAGTAAATTGTAACATTTAGTTTCTATCATTAAAAAAAAAAGGCAAGTTTTGTCTTCCAGGAGCTTAGAGTCTAGTAGAGGAATAGGATGTGTATGTAACTAACCACCTTGTAAAGAAGGATGAAGTTTCAACACCAAATTTAAGAGCAGCAGATTGTGACAGCAGAGGGGAGGAAGCAATTAATTCAGACTAGGAATCAAAGAAGGCTTTACCAGAAGTTGGGCTTTCAGCTGGAATTTGATGCGCAAAAAGGCTTCTGATTGGTGTAGAATAGAAACAGTCATTCCAGGCTCTGGAAATAGCAGTTTTGTCATCAGAAGAGGTTTTCTTGATCCAGTGATAACTGTCAATACTATGCACTAGTCATTTGATAGTATACACATCAATTAAAGGATCCTTTAAAATTTTTGTTATTTAAAAAATCCATTTAGCATGGAATTTAAAGGGAAAATTTCACACTATGCTTTTATTGCTAAATTATTTATTTTTAGATTCAATTTTTACTGATATTCTAGTACCAAGATATATTAAATATTAGATGTTTTATTTATCCGTTGTTCCTCCACATCCTTGTGGGATTGGTTCCAGGACCCCCTAGGATATCAAAATCATTTGATGCTCAAGTCCCTTATATAAAAATGACATATACATGCATATAACCTATGCACATCCTCTCATAAACTTTATTTATTTATTTTTAGGAATTGTATCAATTTTATATCTCTCATTCACTTATTTTCCTTTCGAAATGCTCAAATCAAAGCAGGTGTTTACAAATATCTTTCTTTAAAATGGTTGCAATCAAAAAAAAAAAAAAAATGGTTGCAATCATAATAATAGTACATTTGATTCATAAGTTTAATTTCCCAAAATATTTAGTTTGGAATCAATCCAAAACAAAATATTACATTATTCAAAAGAGATAATATCTCAGGAAATGTATGCTATGATCAAGTATATATTAAAAACAGTTATAGTCTACATGTGTCTTTCATTACAATTTTATTTTAAACATATATGTTGATTGCTATGTGAGGAAGATTTTGCAGAGACAATAGGAATTGCAAGTTACTGCAGACCTTTCTGTGGTCATGCTTATCTCTCATAAACTTTAAATTATCTCTAGGTAGTACAATATGTATGGCATGTAAATAGTTGTAAATACAATATAAGTGCTATGTAAATAGCTTCCAGCAAGTGGCAAATTTGTTTTGCTTTATGGAATGTTTTGGAATTTTTTTTTTTGCTGAATATTTTTGATCAGTGTTTAGTTGACTGTGTGGATGTGGAACCTGTGGATATGGAGGGCTAATTGTATTAGGCCAGTGTTTTCTTTTGATGAGACTATTTACTCATTGTGGATCCATTTCTGTTTTATCTCTTCATATTTATCTCACCTATCCTGTAAGCCAGTAGTTCTTGTTCTTTTCACAGTTGTGGGTAAACCTGATGGGTGAATTCCACATGTGACATGGGCTTCTATGGCAATCACTTGTATTTAAGGGCTGCCATATGGAATGTATATCATTAATCAACAAACACTGGACGTTGAGTTTGAGATCTCTTTCTTTACATTTCAGCTCACATACATCTTCCTTTACAATATGTTTCAAGATTTCACAACTAGAAACTCTCTCCTAAGCTTCTATTGGCACCCCATCTTCACTTTTCTTCATAGTCCTTATACTTTGTATTTCCTTGTGTCTTAGTAATGTACAAGTCTTAGTTTCTTGAAAGCAAGATCTGTATCTGATTCACCGTTATAACTAATATATTTCTTAGCAGACAGGAGAGGCTTAGTACATATCTGAATGAATAAATGCTCTTAGGGACAATTCTGAATATTTTTTAAGGGTAATGCCTTTATAATTGAAAATTTCAATTTAGTTATAATTTCTTTCATAATAGTCAGGCCTTTGATCGATTTTAAGATTCTAGACTTCGATAACTTTTCTTTTTCAGTTTTATTGTTGTTGCTATGACTTTCTTTACAGTGTACCTACATAGAAATTGATCAAGTTCCTGAAACATATGCTGTTGTCCTTAGTCGCCCAGCTTGGTTATGGGGAGCAGAAATGGGAGCCAATGAGCATGGAGTTTGCATTGGGAATGAAGCTGTATGGGGAAGAGAAAAAGTTTGTGATGAAGAGGCACTGCTGGGCATGGACCTTGTCAGGTTATTTTTTTGTTACATTTTTGCACTATAGAGCTTGTCTACGTTTAAAATTTTGGTGTAACTCTTAACATGTTTTATCTTCCTTTTTCCCCCCATTTTTTTGGACTTGATACTTTATAGTTTGTGTTAACAATGCTTCAGAATACAGGTATGCAATTTCAAGACTCAAATGTCATTAATTAGGAGAAGGGAAGGAATTGAAAATTATGATTCACTGGAAGTACTTAACATACTTTATTAGACCATAACTAATTCTCACAAGTTACCTTATGGGCTATTATTATTATCCTGATTTTACAGATGAGAAATCTGGAGATTTAGAGATAAATCAGCTTGCAAATAAATTACCAAGTTGGAATTTGAACCCTGATCTTTGTTTTTATCATCCCAAACTAACTTCAAAAGGAATAGATTAGAAGTTGGATTTGCCTGTATCTATTAACTTGAAGAGGTTTTTCTTTGAACATAAACACAAAATCTCATGTGCATGAAATTATTTAAGAAAAATAATGGAAATTTCTTTTAATTTGAGAGCTTTAATATTTTTATTTTAGACTTGGCCTTGAAAGAGGTGATACAGCCGAAAAAGCCCTCAATGTCATTGTTGATTTATTAGAAAAATATGGCCAAGGTGGAAATTGTTCAGAGGGCAGGATGGTATTTAGCTATCACAACAGTTTCCTGATAGCGGATAGAAATGAAGCCTGGATTCTGGAGACTGCAGGAAAGTACTGGGCAGCAGAAAAAGTAGAAGGTATGGACAGCTTTTCATGATTTAATTTGTTTTACAGTTAATAAAATACCTCCTAATTGCAGACATTTCATTTAGTTATTTTTCAAGATTTATACTCCAGTGCAATGAAGGGGAAAACTGCAGGGGAAATGAAAAAAAGTGAAAGAACTCTATAAAGAGCTTTCTTGAAAAAGAGGGAAAGGTGCTATCTCTTTTTCATAAATATGATATTAATTTCATATAACCTATGTACATTTTCTGTGAAGTAACTCTTGTATGCTTTATAGTAGTTTTTTACCTTTTAATGAGATAAAATCATTACTTTATTATTTTTTCATCTTTTAAACTTTGGGCTGAACTCCAGAATTTCATCACGTGTGGATATGGAGGTGAGGACTAGGGAGTGTTACTGGGGATTGGTGACTGTGAGTTAGTGGTGAGAAAGAATATGTTAGTAGTAACAGTAGTAAAGTGTAAACATTTAATGTCATTGAGTAAATAAAACAATTGCTTTAGAATGCTTTGCTTTTTTTTTTCTTGATTTCTTTGTGATCATATATACTCATTTTCCAGTGAGGAAATTCAGAGGTATGAAACTATGTACTCAGGGCAGTGAATGATAGAAGTCATTGTTTTTAACTTTTATTTATTTATTGTTTTAGCCTTAGAATTTAAATATTTCCATCCTGACTCTTTGTTCAGTATTCTTTCACTTGAGTATAGTCTTGTGCTAAGGCATGTTCACATACTTTTTGTGTACTTACCCTCTGGATCTCATAGTTTTACAAATACACATGTGAAAATATTAAATAGTACATGAATAATACATACATATATATGCCATGAATATTTAAAGAAAGGAAAAGTCATTGTGAACTGGAGAAGTTTAGAAAATCTTCATGAAGGTAGCTTTGAGTTTTGCAGGATTTGGATGCTATTTTTCACAACAGGTTATTGACAGTTGTTTTGATGGACATTTTATTTTATATTTTGCATGCATGTTTATTAATGCATAAAATTTAATTGAGACTATTTTTCTTATTATGATAATTGGCCTGACCATACCATTAATTACTTTTTTTTTTGGTCAAGTATGCTACATACAAGAGAAAAATGAGTAAGTTTTTTTATTGAAAAAGTGAGCCCCACCAAGCCATCCGAAACAGACACCTTCATTGAGTCTGAGTATTCAGTTGCAGATTAACTTTGCCAACTTGTTTCTCTTCCTAATAGTTAATGAGCCCAAGAACTACATAGCTTAACTGTAGGGAATTATCTTACTAGATGGAAAATTCTTCCCTGACTTTGATTCTGTCATGACTTAAGTCTATTATTGTAGTGAGACCATCCCAAGTATGACTTCATTAGAGTAATTTAACTGATTTCTACTTGGCTGACTGTCATTCTAAACTGTTTTAAAATGTTGTTAATTTTTATTTATCATATCTATTTCATTTATTATGATTTGTTTAGAATAGGCTTTTATTGTTTCTTCTGTTTTGTATTTTAATTGTAAATTTTGTTATAACTTAAGTGTCATGATATTTTTAGAAGCCTCCTATATGTTCTAAGCTTACTTATGGCTATTTTTTAAACAGTAATTCACATAAAAGACTAATATCTAAAATATATAAATAACTGTCAAAATTCAAGAGTAAAAAGACAATCCAACTAGAAAAATGAACAAGAAGACACAAAGAGACATTTTGCCTAAAGGGATATACAGATATCACAAAAGCTCATGAAATGATGTTTAACATCATTACCCATTAGGGAAATGCAAACTAAAATCACAATGAGATATTATTATACCTCTATTAGAATGGCTGAGAAATTTTTAAATTTTATTTATTTTAATTGGAGGATATTTGCTTTACAGTATTGTGTTGTTTTCTGCCATACATCATGAATCAGCCATAGGCATACCTGCGTTTTAAACCTCCCTCTTGAACCTCCTCCCACCTCCCACTCTATCCCACCCCTCTAGGTTGTCACAGGGCAGCGGTTTGAGCTCCCAGCATCATACAGCAGATGGCTATCATACTGGCTATCTGTTTTACTGGAATGGCTAAAGATTTTTAAATGACACTACCAAATGCTAGTGAGAATGTGGAGAGTGGGTCACTGATACATTGCTAGTACGAATATACAGCCACTCAGGAAAACAGTTTGGCAGTTAAAAAAAGGATCTTAATATGCAACTATGACACTGTGTAGCACTTACAATCTTGTGCATTTATCCCTGAGAAAGAAAACTTAAATGCACACAAAAACCTGTACATGAATTTGTATAGCAGCTTTTTCCACGATAGGCAGAAACTGGAAACAACGAAGCAGTCCTTTAACTGGTAAATATTTAAATAAAAACTGTAGTATGCCTATACCATGGAAAACCACTCAGCAATAAAAAGGAATGAACTGTTGATACATATAATAACCTGGAATAATCTTTAGGGAATTAAACTGAGAGGGAAAAAAAAGCCTAAAGATTATATATTGTATGATTCCATTTATATGTTTTTTTTTTTTGAAATGACAATTATAGGAATGAATAACAGATGGTTGCCTGGGGTTTATGAAAAGGTGGGTGTAGAGATAAGTGGTTGTGGCTATGAAAGGGCAACATGAGTGATCATTGTGATATAATCTTGGCAGTTTGAATATCAATATTTTGGTTGTGATATCATACAAGACATTATCATTTGGGGAGACAGTATAAAGGTGCATAGTTTGTTCTTTAATTCTTATAATTGCGTGTGAATCCATAGTTACCTCAAAATAGAAGTTTAATTTAAAAAAGTTATTTATTCATGTGTAATAAATAGATATACATGGTACAACATTTAGAAGTCTATATTTACATTGAAATAGTGATTAAGGATCATAATGTACAGAGATAGACACATTACATTAAATGTGACTTTTCTTCTCCTTTCCTCTCTTCTTTGAAAATAGAGGGAGTTCGCAATATTTCTAATCAGCTTTCTATAACGACAAAAATTGATCGGGAACACCCAGACATGAGAAACTATGCCAAGCAGAGAGGTTGGTGGGATGGGAAAAAGGAATTCGATTTTGCTGCAACATACTCTTATCTTGATACAGCCAAGATGATGATTTCACCAGGCAGATACTGTGAAGGCTACAAACTTCTGAATAAGCATAAAGGTAATTTTAAATAATACCAGAATGAAAATATTTCGTGTATATATAATGTAGGTATAATAAAGTTTGGGTTTTGGCAAATTATTCTAAGTAAAGATATATATTTATTAAAACTGAAAGTATTGTGATATTGTAAGCTATTTTTTGAGATGAGTGAAGTGCTATATAATTGTGAGAGGGTAACAGTAATGATTCTGTTTGAAGAACAAGTTCAGATTTGCAATCCTCAAATCCTTTTTCAGTTCTTATTAATATTCTTAAAGCCAAATTTATATTACTTTTGTTGTCAGAATTCACTGGAACATGGAGATAGTTTTCTTTGACTCTTGCTCCTACTTTTTTTTGTCTTTTGATAGTACCCTGGATATTTTCTAATTTCAAAAGTTATATCTCGAATAGGTCAAGAAGACTAACTGAGCAGATATAAGAATTCTCCCTTTTCACTCCTAAACTCTAGAACTGTTGAATAAAATATTTAAACATTAAGGACGTATACAGCTAGGTTTAAACACAAGAAGAGGTAATCATTAGGTAAAAAATGAAGAGAGAACTCACATTGTCAGCAAGATTTGAGGTATCTTTTCTCTGTGCAGTTCAACTTCTGTGTCAAAGAAGATATCGTGGACAAGATATCAGCCTTGCAGGCCACTTTTAACATCCATGTGAATGTAGGTGCCTAGCAGAAAGACTAATCTGGGGAGCAGGAACTGGACTACTTACTAAGATCAGTACTCTGCTCCTGACCCAGAGTCCCAGCTGGAATTGAGATGTCTGCTGTGCCAGGCTATGGGTCAGTACAGTCTCTTGTGAGCAACTGAAGTCTGATGTATGTGTATTTTGTATTATGTATAATTATATTTATGGAAATGTCTGCTTCTCCATTGAATTCTGTCAGTTTTTGCTTAATGTATTTTCAGTTCAGTTCAGTTCAGTCACTCAGTCATGTCTAACTCTTTGTGACCCCATGGACTGCAGCACACCAGGCTTCCCTGTCCATCACCAACTCCCAGAGCTTACTCAAACTCAAGTCCACTGGGTCAGCGATGCCATCCAACCATCTCATCCTCTGTTGTCCTTCTCTTCCTGCCCTCAATCTTTCCCAGCATCAAGGTCTTTTCCAGTGAGTCAGTTCTTCGCATCAAGTAGCCAAGTATTGGAGTTTCAGCTTCAGCATCAGTCCTTCCAATGAACACTCAGGACTGATTTCCTTTAGGATTGACTGTTTAGATCTCCTTACAGTCCAAGGACTCTCAAGAGTCTTCTTCAACACCACAGTTCAAAAGCATCAATTCTTTGGCGCTCAGCTTTCTTTATAGTCTAAGTCTCACATCCATACATGACTTTGTATGTATCATAGCGTTGACTAGATAGACCTTTGTTGGCAAAGTAATGTCTCTGCTTTTTAATATGCTGTCTAGGTTGGTCATAGCTTTTCTTCCAAGGAGCAAGAATCTTTTAATTTCATGGCTGCAGTCACCATCTGCAGTGATTTGGGAGCCTGAAAATACAGTGTTTCACTGTTTCTGTTGTTTCCCCATATATTTGCCATGAAGTGATGAGACTGGATGCCATGATCTTAGTTTTCTGAATGTTGAGTTTTAAACCAACTTTTTCACTCTCCACTTTCACTTTCATCAAGAGGCTGTTTACTTCTTCCTTCACTTTCTGCCATAAAGGTGGTGTCATCTGCATATCTGAGGTTACTGATATTTCTGCGGGCAATCTTGATTCCAGTTTGTGCTTCTTCCAGCTGACATTTCACATGATGTACTCTGCATGTAAGTTAAATAAGCAGGGTGACAGTATACAGCCTTGACATACTCCTTTCCCAATTTGGAACCAGTCTGTTGTTCTATGTCTAGTTCTAACTATTGCTTCTTGACCTACATACAGATTTCTCAGGAGGCAGGTAAGGTGATCTAATATTCCCATCTCTTTAAGAATTTTCCAGTTTGTTGTGATCCACACAGTCAAAGGCTTTGGCGTAGTCAGTAAAGCAGAAGTAGATGTTTTTCTAGAACTCTTGCTTTTTTGATGATCCAACTGATGTTGGCAATTTGATCGCTGGTTCCTCTGCCTTTTCTAAATCCAACTTGAGCATCTGGAAGTTCACAGTTCACGTACTGTTGAAGCCTGACATGGAGGATTTTGAGTATTACTTTGCTAGCGTGTGAGATGAGTGTGATTGTGTGGTAGTTTGAGCATTCTTTGGCATTGCCTTTCTTTGGGACTGGAATGAAAGCTGACTTTTTCTAGTCCTGTGGCCACTGCTGAGTTTTCCAAATTTGCTGGCATATTGAGTGCAGCACTTTCACGACATCATTTAGGATTTGAAATGACTCAATTGGATTTCTATCACCTCCACTAGCTTTGTTTGTAGTGATGCTTCCTAAGGCCCACTTGACTTCACATTCCAGGATATCTGGCTCTGGGTGAGTGATCACAACATTGTGGTATCTGGATCATGAAGATCTTTTTTGTATAGTTCTTCTGTGTATTCTTGCCACCTCTTCTTAACATCTTCTGCTTCTGTTAGGTCCATACCATTTGTGTCCTTTATTATGCCCATCTTTGCATGAAGTGTTCCCTTGGTATCTCTAATTTTCTTGAAGAGATCTCTAGTCTTTCCCATTCTGTTGTTTTCCTCTATTTCTTTGCACTGATCACTGAGGAAGGCTTTCTTATCTCTCCGTGTATTCTTTGGAACTCTGCATTGAAATGGGTATATCTTTCCTTTTCTCCCTTGCCTTTTGCTTCTTTTCTTTTCTCAGCTATTTGTAAAGCCTCCTCGGACAACCATTTTGCCTTTTTGCATTTCTTTTTCTTGGGGATGGTCTTGATCACTGCCTCCTGTACAATGTCACAAACCATTGTTCATAGTTCTTCAGGCACTCTATCAGATCTAATCCCTTGAATCTATTTGTCACTTCCACTGTATAATCGTAAGGGATTTGATTTAGGTCATACCTGAATGGTCCAGTGGTTTTCCGTACTTTTTTCAATTTAAGTCTGAATTTGGCAATAAGGAGTTCATGATCTGAGCCACAGTCAGCTCCTGGTCTTGTTTTTGCTGACTGTATAGAACTTCTCCATCTTTGGCTGCAAAGGATACAATCAGTCTGATTTCGGTATTGACCATCTGGTGATGTCCATGTGTAGAGTCTTCTCTTGTGTTGTTGGAAGAGGGTGTTTGCTATGACCAGTGCATTCTCTTGGCAAAACTCTGTTAGCCTTTGCCCTGCTTCATTCTGTACTCCAAGGCCAACTTTTCCTGTTATTCCAGGTATCTCTTGACTTCCTACTTTTGCATTCCAGTCCCCTATAATGAAAAGGACATCTTTTTGGGTGTTAGTTCTAGAAGGTCTTGTAGGTCTTCATAGGACCATTCAACTTCAGCTTCTTCAGCATTACTGGTTGTAGTATAGACTTGGATTACTGTGATATTGAATGGTTTGCCTTGGAAACGAACAAAGATCATTCTGTCATTTTTGAGATTGCATCCAAGTACTGCATTTCGGACTCTTTTGTTTACTATGAGGGCTACTCCATTTCTTCGAAGGGATTCTTGCCCACAGTAGTAGATCTAATGGTCATCTGAGTTAAATTCACCCATTCCAGTCCATTTTAGTTTGCTGATTCCTAAAATATTGATGCTAACTCTTACCATCTTTTGTTTGACCACTTCCAGTTTACCTTGATTCATGGACCTAACATTTTAGATTCCTGTGCAATATTGCTCTTTACAGCCTTGGACTTTACTTCCATCATCAGTCACATCCACAACTGGGTATTGTTTTTGCTTTGGCTCCATCTCTTCATTCTTTCTGGAGTTATTTCTCCACTGATCTCCGGTAGCATGTTGGGCCCTTACCGACCTGGGAAGTTCATCTTTCCGTGTCCTATCTTTTTGCCTTTTCATACTGTTCATGGGGTTCTCAAGGCAAGAATACTGGAGTGGTTTGCCATTCCCTTCTCCAGTGGATCATGTTTTGTTAGAACTCTCCACCATGACCTCTTCATCTTGGGTGACCCTACACAACATGGTTCACAGTTTCACTGAGTTGACAAGGCTGTGGTCCATGTGATCAGTTTGATTAGTTTTCTGTGATTGTGGTTTTCATTCTGTCTGCTCTCTGATGGATAAAGATAAGAGGCTATGAAAGCTTCCTGATGCCAGAGACTGACTGAGGGGGTAACTGGGTCTTGTACTGTATTTTAAAAACTGGTAATGTATTTTAAGATGCTGTTATTAGGTGCATATTATTACATAAGGTTATCTGGAAAATCTCCCAATAGTTGGAAATTGTAGAACACACTTTAAATATATGGGTCAAAAAAGAAATCTCAAATTAGAAAATATTTTGAATGAAATAAAATGAAAATCACATATTTATGGCATGCAGCAAAAGTCCTGGTTCCAGGAAAATGTATAGCATTAAGTGCTTATATCAGATAATAAGAAAAGTCTCATATCAACAATGTAAACTTTTACCTTAATAAACTAAAACAAAAGAAAACAAAAAATTCCCAAGCAAAGAACAAAAAGAAAATCATAAAGTGCAGAAATCAATAAAATTGAAAACAACAAAACCATGGCAAAAATAGATCAAATTAAAAGCTGGTTCTTTGAAAAAATTAATAAATTGATATACTCTAGACAGCTTGACAAAGAAAAAAAGAAGAAAACACAAGTTACATGTCAGAAAAAAGATATTATATATCCGTAAACATTAGGAAGATAATAGGGAATGCTCTAAACAGCTCTAAGTGTATTCAATAACTTGGAGGAAATGAACCAAGTCCTTGAAAGCCACCAATTACCAAAACTCACCTAAGAAGAAGTAACTCTTCATTTAGCAATTTAATTGATTGTATACAACCTGCAAAGTCTGTCTTTTGGTCAGCAGCTCAAATTCCAGTTCAGCTCTTATGTTTTTAGAATGAGGATCATTCTGGCCCTTCATATACTAATTCATGAATCAGATGGAGATTTGGGCAGAGTTGTTGGGTTTTTTTTTACTTAACAAAGAGTTTGGCGGTTCCTTTCTATAAGTATCTCCTTTCTGCAGTTCTCTCTTCACCTTCTAGTACCTGCCATTGGCCTCTGGTACCTCAGATCTTAAAGGCTAAGGTTTTCTATTGCATAGCATTGACCATGGCCTTCCCTCAAGCTAAAGCTATAACAAAAATGGGAAATTTACTCTGTGCTTAATTCCATCTTCCGAGTGTCACTTCTCATCCAGAATTTTCCTGCTTTTGTTTACAGTAAAAAGCCTTCGGTGTATTTTGTCCCACATTTATAGTTATCTGAGGGAGGGTTCGTTTGATAGAAGCTTCAGTTCAATTCAGTTACTCAGTCATGTCCGACTCTTTGTGACCCCATGGACTGCAGCACGCCAGGCCTCCCTGTCCATCACCAACTCCCAGAACTTATGCAAACTCATGTCGATTGACTAGGTGATGCCATCCAACCATTTCATCCTCTATTGTCCCCTTCTCCTCCTGCCTTCAATCTTTCCCAGCATCAGGGTCTTTTCCAGTGAGTCAGTTCTTTGCATCAGGTGGCCAAAGTATTGGAGTCTCAGTTTCAGCATCAGTCCTTCCAATGAATATTCAGGACTGATCTCCTTTAGAATTGACTAGTTGGATTTCCTTGCTGTCCAAGGGACTCTCAAGAGTCTTCTCCAACACCACAGTTCAAAAGCATCAATTCTTCAGCATTGCTTTACTTATAAAAATAAATATATTCACATGATTCAAAATTCAGAGGTACCCAAGTGAAGTGTCTCCCTTCTAAGGGTTATTCACTTAGTAGTGTCCAACTCTTTGCAACCCCATGGACTTTAGCCCACTAGGATTCTCTGTTCATGGAATTATTCAGATAAGAACACTGGAGTGGGTTGCCATTTCCTACTCCTGTCTCCCTTCTAACAGGCCCCTATTCAGTTATTTTTCCTATAGGCAGTTCCTTGTGTATTCTTTCAGAGATGTTGTATGCTTAATGAAATTACATATAGGTATTCTTGACTCTCTGCTTTACAAAATGGTTGCATTCTGCACATACTTTTCTGCACATAACTTTTCTCCAATTAGCGGTAATGTATATCATTCTATTTTTATATGTACTGAACTTTTTCATTTTTTTAACAGGTACATGGTATTCTGTTATTTTTGTATATTTTTATTTCCATATGGCTGTATTTTATCATTGTAAAGGTTGATTGTATGAATTATACTTTAGTTAACAAATTTCCTGTTATTTAGATTGTTTTTAGTTTTTCACTACTGAAAATTATACAACATGCTTATAGCTTATTTATTTTCACATCCATGACCATTTTCCTAGAAAAATTTCCTCAAAGTAGGATGTGGGGTCAAAGCATGTGCATGTGTTGTGCTACTTTTATGTTGTCTGAAAGTGAAAGTGAAGTCTCTCAGTTGTGTCTGACTCTTTGTGACCCCTGGACTGTAGCCTGCCTGGCTCCTCTGTCTAAGGGATTCTCCATGCAAGAGTACTGGAGTGGGTTGCCATTTCCTTCTCCAGGACATCTTTCCAACCCAGGGATTGAACCTGGGTCTCCTGCATTGCAGGCATACTCTTTACTGTCTGAGTCACAAGGGCTCTTTTTCTTGTCTATTTGCCTCCAAATAATTCCAGAAAAATTCTTTATCTGCTACCCCAAAATTATTTATCTGCCCCCCCCCAATAATTATGAAAATTATTTAGAAGATAATTGGGTGGCAGATAAATGCTAAAAGGCTCTTTTCACTAACAAAAATATGTGACTGATATATACTCTTTCACTTGAAAGATAAAATGGTTCTATAAATCAGTCAGAAAGCAACTTCTCAGAGAAAAGATCAGTCAGTGATTGATACTTGCTTCTCAGGTATTCGTTAAGCAAATTAATTATACGTATAGCAGAAAAATGGGGCTCCCCAGGTGGCTCAGTGGTAAAAGAACCTGCCTGCCAGTTCAGGAGATGAAGGAGACCCACGTTCGATCCCTAGGTCAGAAAGATCCCCTGGAGGAGGAAATGGCAACCTATTCCAGTGTTCTTGCCTGGAGAATCCCATGGACAGGGGAGCCTGGCTGGCTGTGGTCCCTAGGGTCGCAAAGAGTCGGACACCATGGAGTGACTAAACACACAAATACGCACACACACACACAGCAGAAAAAAGTTCGTGACAGAATGTTTTTAGAATGCCTTAATGTCATTATTTTCCAAGTATTTAATACCTTACTTTTAATTTCCAGAAGAACGTCTTATCATTTGAAAAATTTCCTCTAAGTTTCTTAATGTTAGTTTGTCATTTTATAAGTAGGTTATTTTAAGTGTCTCTTTTCCCATTTGGATAGATATGTAGAAAATGCTGAAATATGTTACTCTAAGGATTTTTATTTTAGGGTGACTATTATTGTAAAGTAGAGATGAAGTAATGGTTGCAACAGTACCTACTCCTATTTATTTAAAAAGTGTATCGGAGGCTAGACACTGTGCTAAGTTATTTTTCTTTAAGTTATTTTCTTTAAGCAACCATGATAAGTAGGTATTATCTTCATTTTACAAATGAGAAAACTATGTTTGTGCTCTTCACTTATCTCCTGTATGAAACTTAAAAAAAAAAAAAGACTCTTATTTGTCCTCACACTTTTCTCAGCACCTAGTTCAGTGTCTGCACTAGTGTATATGTACACTTGGTAAGTTTTTTTGTTGCTGTTAACAAAGGCTTGTAAATTGAATCGCACTATCTAACTGGTAGAGAGTTTAACAATGATCATTATTGTGTCCTTTTTTTATGACAATAAACCTAAAGGGTTAGGACATAAAATTAGCAGGTATTCTGAAAAAATGAAGACTATCAACACATAACTAAGTCAGAGAGAAAAATGTCAAGAATTGTAAGGTTTGGATAAAAGGATTGGATAAAAGGAATAAAAAATAGGTAGAAAAAAATTATAAATCAATTAGCCACTGCATTATAATAATTCTATTATATTTAACAAAATGACTGAATTATAGATTTGAAATGCATACATGAGTATAGTAATGGATGCATCTGACATGAAACTTCTTTTTCCTCCAAGGATGAAGTACAGTTCATTCAGCTTTCTGTGCTTTGCCAAAGGAATAAATGTCTTCCCAGTGCTTTTATAGAAAATTGTCTACTAGAATATTATAGCTAATTTTTCCTATGATTTTTCTAGATGGAAGAGCCTACTTCTCTTCTTTCCAGCTCTTCCTACCTGGTAGCTATTAACTGTGCTGCATATATGTCCAAATTGTATCTATATTCACTTATGTATTTTAAATGACTAGTTTAAATTGCAATGAGATTGTACCCTGTGTTTTGCATTCATTTTAGTGAACCCTACCACTGTAGTCTCAGTACTTATTCAATGCTTGCTAGTGGATTACTTATAGCTATCCTACTCAAGTGATCATGTAAATCCTTCTTTCATTTTGAGAATTGTAGGTTTTGAATACAGAAAACATTTTCATAATACCTGTCTTATCTCAGTGTTATGGTTCTGACACTGTTTTCATCAAAACTTGCTACTTATAGGAATTTGTGTTTGAATCATTCTGAAATCTCACTGGGTACGGAAGCTATGTATCTGATAGGTGTGGATAGGTTTTGCTTTATTGTCTAGTTTTATTATTAAGGATTGTTTTCAGATATATACTTTTTTTTTCTCCCTGCATTTCCCTAAATTAACAGAAAGGTATTGCTCCTGTAACAAATTATCTATACATTATTTTTCTTGAATTTGAAGTCATAGCTATGTTATGGAGAAAGTGAAAATTTGCTATTAACATAAAGCAGTTGGTAGTTTGAGTGATTAACTGAGGATGGAATACTATATTGTTTTATATGGAAATCAATTTTATTTTAATTTGAAATGTCACAGAATCACAATTTGGGTACAGACTTGATGTAAACTTTTTTCTTTTAATTATTCCCATATATCATGGGAATGAGGGGGAATTTCTTGCTTTTCATGCTTTATTTGTCCTTGTAAGTAATTTCATTTTTTTTATTCCTTTGCTGTCGTTGTAGTAGGATTTGGAAAGAGAAAAAACAAATACCTGTGGTCAACCAACTGTGTTAAATGAGTTATTTTTTTCTTTAGGACTAATTTTAATGCAGTAATTAAACACATATAAATGTCTGAAAATATTTTATGTGATGGCAGGAACTCTATGTTTTGTGTTTTTTTAAATATACTTGTTACAATATGGATCTACCATATTCATTACTGTTATTAAGAAATTGATACTACTTGAGGGCGAAAAGAGACATATTTAATAAATGAAAGGCATAAAATTTGAGTTGGTTAAAAGCACAAAGCTGAACATCTGCTTCTGGTTAACACGGGGTAGCTAGTACTGGACTAGCCTCTTCCCAAGAATAACTATAAAAGCTGGAAGAATAAAACCACTGTTTGAAGGCATGGTGAATACCCAAAACAGTTAGGACATGAGGGGTCTAGATCCGGGAGATCGGAAAAAGACCATCTGCACTCTGAGAGGAGTCTGACCTTCTATGTCACAATTTCTCCTTATAGCAGTTGCTGACTTCTATGCAGTGTGTATGTAGGATGAGACACTGTAGGATGAATAGTCACCATCTTTTTTTAAAAAGATGGTAACGATAACCCTATATGCAAAACAGAAAAAGAGACACAGATGTACAGAACAGACTTTGGGACTCTGTGGGAGAAGGCGAGGGTGGGATGTTCTGAGAGAACAGCATTGAAACAAGTATACTATCAAGGGTGAAACAGATCACCAGCCCAGGTTGGATGCATGAGACAAGTGCTCAGGGCTGGTGCACTGGGAGGACCCAGAGGGATGGGATGGGGAGGGAGGCGGGAGGGGGGATCGGGATGGGGAACACATGTAAATCCATGGCTGATTCATGTCAATGTATGGCAAAAACCACTACAACATTGTGAAGTAATTAGCCTCCAACTAATAAAAATAAGTGGAAAAAAAAAGGATGAGTAGTCGCTAAGACCTTAAAAAGTTAAGTAGAGATTTTGGCAGTCTTACAAGGTCTTAGGGACAAAAATTGGATTTGATGAACAACCAAGAAGGGGCCTGAGAAATACCCTAGGCTTTCAGTTGAAACCCCAGAAAGGCTGTACATTAGGAGTAAGAATGGACAGAGAATAGACCAGTCTTAGCTGGATCAACAGGTAATCTACGTATATTCCATCTGTTTGCCAGAAGAAAGTTAAATCCTCTGTGGAGGAAAATATCATGCAGAACCTCTACAAATTTTCATCTAGAGTGTCCAACATTTAATTAAAAAGTTATCAGACGTGCCAAGAAATGGACCAAATGACTGAAAATCAAGAGAAAGACAGTAGAAACTGACCCATTGGTTATCTGCAATTAGTTTTATTGGATACAGACTTAAAAATTAATATGTTTTATATGTTCAAAAAAACTAGATGAGAAGATGGAGAATTTTATCAGAGAACTGAAATCTGTAAAAGAGAACCAAATGGAAATAAAATAACTGTTGTTCAGTCGCTAAGTTGTGTCTGACTGTGACCCCATGGACTGCAGCACTCTGCACTCTGGGTTTCCCTGTTTTCCACTATCTTCTGGAGTTTGCTCAAATTCATGTCCACTGAGTCGGTGATGCTATCTAACCATCTCATCCTCTGTCTCCCCTTTCTCCTTTTGCCTTCAGTCTTTCCCAGTATCAGGACCTTTTCCAGTGAGTCAGCTGTTTGCATCATGCCAGAGTATTGGTGCTTCAGCTTCAGCATCAGTCCTTTCAGTGAATATTCAGGGTTGATTTCCTTTAGGACTGACTGGTTGCATCTTCTTGCTATCCAAGGGACTCTCAAGTGTCTTCTCCAGCACCAGATTCAAAGGCATCAGTTCTTCAGCACTCAGCCTTCTTTATGGTTCAACTCTCACATCCGTGCATGACTACTGCAAAAACCATAGCTTTGACTAGACGAACCTTTGTTGGCAAGGTAATGTCTTGGCTTTTTAATATGCTGTCTAGGTTTGTCGTAGCTTTCCTTCCAAGGAGTGTCTTAATTTCATGGCTGCAGTCACCATCTGCAGTGATTTTGTAGCCCAAGAAAATAAAATCTGTCACTGCTTCCATTTTCTTCCCTTTCAATTTGCCATAAAGTGATGAAACTGGATGTCTTGATCTTAGTTTTTAGAACTGTAAATTTATAATAACTGAGAATTCAGTATAATAACCTATTAGACATAGCAGAAGAAAACAATTAGTGAATTGGAATATCAGTAGAAAATTTCTGCTTGAAACAGAGATAAGGCTTTGGAAAATATAGGCAGGAGTGTGAAAGATCTTCTCATTGAGAAGATCTAACATGTATGTAGTTGGAGTCCCAATAGGAAAGGTGAGAAAGAATATGGATGGGCAAAAAGCAAGATTTGAAGAGATACTGGCCAAGAATTTTCCCAAATTAATAAAGTCGGCAAGTCACAGTTTAATGAAGCTCTACAAATCCCAAGGATAAATAAAAGGACACCACACCTGGGCCTATTGCAGTAAGATTGTTGAAGAGGGAAATAAACAGAAAATCCTAAAAGCAGTCAGAGAGAAAATATATATTACCTTTAAAGCATCAAATATAAGACTGGCAGAAAACCTTTGCCTCCAACAGAAGGGAAAGAATCTAGAAGACTGTAAAATGACACCTTTAAAGTGATAGAGAAAAATAACTAGTACTAATTTAGAATTCCATATCCAGTGAAAATATACTCCATAAATGAAGCTGGACTAAAATTTGAGAGAATTCATCACTAACCAATTGGCTAGAATCAAGATTGCCAGAAGAAATATCAATAACTTCAGATATGCAGATGATAGTGCTCTAAAGGCAGAAAGCAAAGAGAAACTAAAGAGCTTCTTGATGAAGATGAAAGAGAAGAGTGAGAGAAACTAAAGAGCTTCTTGATGAAGGTGAAAGAGAAGAGTGAAAAAGCTGACTTAAAACTCAACATTCAAAAAACTAAGATCATGGCATCCAGTCTCATCACTTCATGGCAAATAGATGGGGAAGAGTGCAAACAGTGACAGATTTTATTTTCTTGAGTTCCTAAATCATTGCAGAGAGAGACCGTAACCATGAAATGAAAAGAAAATTTGCTGTTTGGAAGAAAAGCTATGACAAACCTAGACAGTGTGTTAAAAAGCAAAGACATCACTTTGCTGACAAAGGTCCATATAGTCAAAGCTATGTTTTTTTCAGTAATCATTTATGGATGTTAGAGTTGGACCATAAAGAAGGCTGAGTGCTGAAGAATTGATGTCTTCTAACTGTGATGCTGGTGAAGACTCTTGAGAGTCCCCTAGACAGAAAGGAGATCAAACCTGTCAATCCTAAAGGAAATCAACTCTGAATACTCATTGGAAGGACTGATGCTGAGGCTGAAGCTCCATTGTTTTGGCCATTTGATGTGAATAGCCAACTCATTGGAAAAGACCGTGATGCTGGCAAAGATTGAGGGCAGGAGGAGAAGGGGCCTACAGAGGATGAGATGATTAAATGGCACCACCAACTCAATGGACATGAGTCTGAGCAAACTCCAGGAGATAGTGAAGGACAGGCAAGCCTGGTGTGCTGCAGTGTATGGGTTTGCAAAGAGTTGGACACAGTTAGCAACTGAATAACAATGACAATAGCAAATCAATTGGTACTAAATGAAATACTGAGTTACTCTTCAGGAAAAAAATGATCTTAGAAGTAAGGTGGGTGAGAGTGAATGAAGAGTAAAAGAAACAGTAAATGTGTGGGTAAAACTAATTAAATATTGTCTGTTTAAAATAATTTAATGACCAATGACCAAGTTCTTGTTGTGTAAGAACCAATGACCAAGAACTTGTTGTGCTCAAGTTCTGTTGTGCATTGACTTTGTATAGTACCAAGGCTACGCTTCCTGAAGGCTGCTCCTGGTTAATGACGGAGAGCATCAGGGAGACTAAGGCAGGCCCATGCCGGGGGTCATTGAACTCTTCTGATGGCTGACCTTGGGTCAAGGACTTCCTGCGAGCCTTGCAAACTTTCCTTAGGTGGCATGTTAGTCTAGGTCACTTTCACTCAACCTTTCTTCCCTCTCTGTTAAACCCAGGTTCAGACTTCAGTTACAGTCTGGATTACTTCTCATTTTCTCTCATAGGCATTTTCCCTCCTAAAATCTTTATACATTTACACACTGCTGTATTTAAGATGGATAACCAACAAGGACCTACTGTACTGAATAGGGAACTCTGTGCAGTTACATGGCAGCCTGAAGAGGAGGGGAGTTTGGAGGAGAATGGATACATGTATATGTATGGCTGAGTTCTTTTGCTGTCCATTTGGAACTATCACAACATTGTTAATTGGCTATCAGTTCAGTCACTCAGTCGTGTCTGACTCTTTGCAGCTGCAGTATGCCAGGCTTCCTTGTCCATCCCCAACTCCCAGAGCTTGCTCAAACTCATGTGCATCGAGTCCGTGATGCCATCCAACCATCTCATCTTCTGTTATCCCCTTCTCCTTCTGCCTTCAATCTTTTCCAGCATCAGGGTCTCTTCAAATGAGTCAGTTCTTTACATCAGGTGGCCAAAGTACTGGAGTTTCAGCTTCAACATCAGTCCTTCCAATGAATATTCAGGACTGATATTCTTTAGGATTGACTGGTTGGATCTTACTGATCAAGGGACTCTCGAGTCTTCAACACTACAGTTCAAAAGCATCAATTCTTTGGCTCTCAGCTTTCTTTATAGTCTAACTCTCAAATCCATACATGACTACTGGAAAAACCATAGCTTTGACTAGACAGACCTTTGTCAGGAAAGTAATGTCTCTGCTTTTTAATATGCTATCTAGGTTTTTATAGCTTTTCTTCCAAGGAGCAAGCATCTTTTAATTTCATGGCGGCAGTCACCATCTGCAGTGATTTTGGAGCCCCAAAAAATAAAGTCTGCCACTGTTTCCATTGTTTCCCATCTATTTGCCACGAAGTGATGGGACTGGATGCCGTTATCTTTGTTTTTTTGAATGTTGAGTTTTAAGCCAGCTTTTTCACTCTCCTCTTTCACTTTCATCAAGAGACTCTTTAGTTCCTCTTTGCTTTCTGCCATAAGGGTGGTGTCATCTGCATATCTGAGGTTATTGATATTTCTGCCAGCAATCTTGATTCCAGCTTGTGCTTCATCCAGCCTGGCATTTAACATGATATACTCTGCATATAAGTTAAATAAGCACCTTTAGTCCAATACGAAATAAAGTTTAAAAAAAAGCCTTTGTGTATTTAAAAAAATTATATAAATCATCAAGCCAAGTTTATTGAAGCCAGACTGAAATTTGGTTCTCTCTCTCAAAAGCTTTGTACATAGAATTGGCATCTGCTTTTCAAAGACCCAGATGAATACAGTAGAATTAAATATATGAGAAATAGCACAAAAGACAGGAGGCAGTAATTGGAGTAAAAGTGTTACAAGGTCCTTGTATTAACTAAGTGGTGAAGAACTAATTTAAGACAGATTGTAATATATAAAGTCAGGAGAAAATAATAAGAAGAAGTGTACAAACAAGCTAACATGGTAGAAATAGAATAATAAAGACTTGAAAAAATTAAAGAAAGCAAGAAAGGATAAAAGGGGAAAAAGAATAGCTGGCATAAATAGAAAACTAGTAATAAAATGTCCCATGCAGAATTGTTCTTATATGGTTTTTATCTTTGAGGTTATGCTTTTAGAAAGGCAGTGGAAATCCACTGTACCAGAAATGATTATCTACATCTTATAGTTTTATTTTTAAAATTTATATTATAATTCTTCTGGAATTATTCTGAAATAATGTATGAATTAGGATTCCAACTTATTTTTTTTTATCACTTCTCAAATGATTACCCAATGATCTTAGCACCACTTGTTTTTAAAAAATTTTTTATTGGAGTATAGTTATAATGTGTTAGTTTCAGGAGTACAGCAAAGTGAATCAGTTATATGTCTGTGTGTATATATATATACACACACACACACATACTTTTTAAAAAAATTTGTTCCCCATATTGGCCATTATACAATATTGAGTAGAGTTTTCTGTCAGCACCACTTTTTAAATGAATTATCTTTTGTCTACTGATTTGAAGTGCCAACCAGTTTTATCAAATATTAAATTCCTAAGTAAACCCAAATGTAAATTAGATTACTGTGTTTATCCATAGTCTAGGACAATGCCTGGCATTTAATAGATGTTCAACAAATTTGTTGAATGAATAAGAACTAAAGAGAGAAAATCCCATTTTTGTCTTTAGAGAATTTGTGATCTAATTGCAGAGATAGGAACAATACAGACAAAAAATCAGGAATTTATAGTCTAATGGCAGAGGTAGACAAAAGATAGGACCAATGCAGATGAAAGATAGGAAAATGTTATTTCAGTTAAGTTTGGTAGAAGTTTTAATTTGAAGGAGTTTTAATGTGATTCAGGGAGAATTGAGAGTCAAATTTTGGAAATGAGAATCATTATCATGTGAGAATAAGATATTTTGGCTACTCTTGGAGGACTGCATTGTGGAGGGGTAAGGTTATCCATCCTGTCATGAGAGATCCTAAGCCACATAAACATGTATAGAAAGGAGCAGAGCTGTCTGAAGGCAGGCTGGGCTTTCTAAATTTTTTGGTGGAAATGCCTTCCAAATACGGGATTCTGAGGTTCTCTGTAACCATTGACATGTTGTGTTTGGTAAAAAGATAAAATAGATTTTTTTTTCTGTTTTTCTCAAAAAAAACTCCTTAAAATACCAAACTTTACCTATGAAAGCAGAAAACAGAATATAATGCATTTACATTTATCATGCACAATGGACATTTAGATTTTTGAAGTATTCTGACAGAACTATGTACATACAAGTTCCACTAGCCAATAATGTCTTTTGTCTCCTTGATTCCCACTCAGGTTTTCATAAAAGAGTACTAATGTCAGACATAGAAATTATTACAGGAAAAATAATTTGTTATTTTGTAAAGATCATCTTTTGTAATATTGGAAACTAAGCACAATATTCTCTTAATATTTGGTTCCTAGAATGGATAGACTCAGATAATAATTATTGACATTGTTAGCTAATTGCTAACTGCATAACCCTTAAAAAATTTTGAAAGGGCAATGAGATTGAGTGTATTTTGTATTATTGATTTCTTCTTCTTAAGAGATAACAGATTTATTTTGTTATAATGTTTTGAAATTGTGTTTATTTTATATTTAAAAAAATATCTTCCTTGTGACAGCACAGTGAGTCTAACAGTTATGATACAAGATTTGCTTATAGTCAGTCTTACTTAATACCTAAACCAGTATCTCATGTTAAATATTATCAGTAGAGAAAGCAGTTCATAATTGCAGGATACCAGTTTGCAAATGCGTATGTATTTGATGGTCTTAAAATTTATTTCCCTAGGAAATATAACTTTTGAAACAATGGTGGAAATTCTCCGAGATAAACCAAGTGGCATTAATATGGAGGGAGAATTCTTGACTACTGCAAGCATGGTTTCTGTTTTACCTCAAGATTCCAACCTTCCTTGCATTCACTTCTTTACAGGGACTCCTCATCCTGAGAGGTAAAGTCACAAATACTATCAACCAGCCAGGGAATAGGGTAGAGTCATTAGTCTGGTCATGGTTTTGTCAGGCTAAATTTTTGTTGCACCAATATGACAAAAATTTTCTACTGGATGTTTTATTCAGGTTTTAGTCTGCCATTTGCATATGTGTTATATAACTGTTCTCATTCTTATGGGATGAAAATGTTTATTGTTTCTGGTACAGTTCTATCCCCTCTTTCCCCAAATATATTTAAAACTGTCAAGAAAAGAAAGTAGATAGGTTTTCTTATGCAGATTTCTGTATTAAATATTAGATGATTAGTAAGAATAAAATGGTTTAATAATCTAGAAAACATATAAAACTTAAAATATCAATAGTTCAAGCTTTATCAAGTAGGATTATATAGGCTATCTTGATTTAAGTTGTTGGTATCGCTCATAAAACATAATGCACATTACATTTAGAGATGATCTTACATGTGCTGTCTCTTATCTTTCATATTATTAGAGATATCTTCAAGCAAATGGAATGAAATTTGTGAACTCTTTATTAATACTTCTGCTTATTTTCATTCCATATCCTAATCCTCAATATTTTGCACTGAGGATTGTTCTTACCCTCCAACTGTGGAGTTTGCAGTAAAAAATGAACCATAAGTTTACTTGACACTGTTTATATGCCAGGCCCTTTGTTAGGTTCATGGGAATTCTAGGCTAAATAAAGCATGTCCCTTGCCCCAAAAGAAGATCTTAGTATACCAAGGAAGATAGGTACAGGTAAAAGTAGTATGATAGGAACAATCAATATGTTATAGATGAGTAGAAACTAGAGGGAATCATAGAAGATTTAGAATAATGCTGAAAATTTTTATGTCACACATACCAACTTAATACTTTTGCTTCTAGATCTGTTTTTAAGCCTTTCATATTTGTGCCGAATATTTCACAACTATTGGACACCAGTTCACCTACATTTGAACTTGAAGGTTCAGTTAAAGAGAAGCTACAATTTAACATCAAGCCTGACAGAAGACATCCACTCTACCAAAAACATCAACAGGCCTTGGAAATACTAGATAATAAGATGGTACGATTAGATTATCTTTTCTGTTTATCATGAAGAATAACTTAAAGTATGATTCAATTCATATTTTGAACTTTGGAATGTCAGTCTTCTTTCCTTTATATAAAAATAGGTCTAAAAATAGTTTAGATGCTTAGACTATAATAGAGCTAATTTTTGTATGTGTGCTCAGTTGCTCAGTCCTGACCAAGTCTTTTTGACCTCATGGACAGTAGCCCACCAGGCTCCTCTCTCCATGGAATTTTCCAGGCAAGGATACTAGAGAGGGTTGCCATTTCCCCCTCCATAGGATCTTCTCGACCCAAGGATTGAACTCACATCTCCTGTGTCTCCTACACTCGCAGGTCAATTCTCTACCACTGAGCCACCTGGGAAACCCTTATATTATTTTTGACCTTTGGTTAAAAATAATGGTTAAGAATGTAGTTTGAATTTTTTAGAGCAATTTATTATATTAAGCATAATAACAATGGCTAAGATTTATTAAACACTTATACACCAAACACCATGGTACTGTTACATGGGGTATTTAATTTAATCTTCACAACCACTTTATCAGGTAGGTACTATTAATACCCCCATTGTTGTTGTTGTTGTTGTTGTTGAGTTGCCAAGTCTTGTCCGACTCTTCATGACCCCATGGACTGTAGCACACCAGGCTTCCCTGTCCCTCACCATCTCCTGCAGTTTGTCCAAGTTCATGTCCATTGCATTGGTGATGCCATCCAACCATCTCATCCTCTGTCACCCTCTTCTTCTTCTGCCTTCAGTCTTTCCCAGCATCAGGGTCTTTTCCTGTCAGTTGGCTGTTTGCATCAGGTGGCCAAAGTATTGGAGCTTCAGCTTCAGCATTAGTCCTTCCAATGAGTATTCAGGGTTGATTTCCTTTAAAATTCACTGGTTTAATTTCTTGTTGTCTAAGAGATTCTCAAAAGGCTTCTCCAGCACCACAGTTGGATAGCATCAATTCTTCAGCACTCTGCCTTCTTTATGGTCCATCTCTCACAACCACACGTGACTACTGAAAAGACCATAGCCTTGACTATACAGACCTTTGTTGACAAAGTGATGTCTTTGCTTTTTAACACACTGTCTAGGTTGTCATAGCTTTCCTGCCAAGAAGCAATCATCTTCTAGTTTCCTGGCTGCACTCACCATCTGCAGTGATTTTAAAGCCCAGGAAGAGGCAATCTCTCCCTGATTCCACTTTTTCCCCATCTATGAAGTGATGGGGTCGGATACCATGATCATAGTTTTTTTAATATTTAGGTTTAAGTCAGCTTTTTCACTTTTCTCCTTCACCCTCATCCTCCTCACTTTCTGCCATTAGTGTGGTATCATCTACATATCTGAGGTTGTTGGTATTTCTCCTGGCAATCTTGATTCCAGCTTGTAACTCATCCAGACTGGCATTTCTCATGATATGTTCTTAATGTAAGTTAAATAAACAGGGTAACAATAAACAGTCTTGTTGTACTCCTTTCTCAATCCGGAACCAGTTAGTTGTTCCATACAAGGTTCTAACTGTTCCTTCTTGCCCAACATACAGGTTTCTCAGTAGACAGGTAAGATGATCTGGTATTCCTATCTCTTTAAGGGTTTTCCACAATTCGTTATGCTCCACACAGTCAAAGGCTTTAGCATAGTCAATTAAACAGAGGTAGATGTTTTTCTGGAATTCCCTTGCTTTCTCTATGACCCAGCAAATGTTGGCAATTTGATCTCTGATTCCTCTGCCTTTTCTAAACCCAGCTTGCACATCTGGAAGTTCTTGGTTCATGTAATGCTGAAGCCTAGCATGCAGGATCTTGAGCATAACCTTACTAGCATAGGAGATGGTGGTTTGAACATTCTTTAGTACTGCCCTTTCTTGGGACTTGGGATGAGAATTGAACTTTTCTAGTCCTGTGACCATGGCTGGGTTTTCCAAATTTGCTGACATATTGAGTGAGAGTTGGACTATAAAGAAAGCTGAGCACTGAAGAATTGATGCTTTTGAACTGTCGTGTTGGAGAAGATTCTTGAGAGTCCCTTGGAGAGCAAGGAGATCCAACCAGTCCATTCTAAAGGAAATCAGTCCTGAATATTCATTGGAAGGACTGATGCTGAAGCTGAGACTCCAATACTTTAGCTACCTGATGCGAAGAACTAACTCATTTTAAAAGACTTGATGCTGGTAAAGATTGAAGGCAGAAGGAGAAGGGGAGGACAGAAGATGAGATGGTTGGATGGCATCACTGACTCAATGGACTTGAGTTTGGGTAAACTCTGGGAGTTGGTGATGGACAGGGAGGCCTGGCATGCTGCAGTCCAGGGGGTCGCAAAGAGTTGGACATGACTGAGCAACTGAACTGACTGATTAAGTGTAGCATTTTGATAGCATTATTTTTTAGGCTTTTAAATAGCTCTGCTGGAGTTCCATCACCTCCACTAGCTTTATTGACTGCAGTGCTTCCTAAGGCCCACTTAACTTCACACTCCAGAATGTCTGGCTCTGGGTGAGTGACCACACCATCGTGGCTATCCGGGTCATTAAGATCTTTTTTGAACAGATCCTCTGTGTATTCTTTCCATTTCTTCTTGGTCTCTTCTGCTTCTATTAGGTCTTTGCCGTTTCTGTCCTTTATTGTGCACATCTTTGGATGAAATGTTCCTTTGATATTTCCAATTTTCTTGAAGAGATACCTAGTATTTCCTCTTCTGTTGTTTTCCTCTATTTGTTTGCATTGTTCATTGAAGAAGGCCTTCTTGTCTCTCCTTGCTATTCTCTGGTATTCTGCATTCAGTTGGCTGTATCTTTCCCTTTCTCCCTTACCTTTCACTTTTCTTTCCTTGGCTATTTGTAAAACCTCCTCAGACAACCATTTTGCCTTCTTGCTTTTCTTTTTCTTTGGGATGGTTTTGTTTACTGCTTCCTGTACAATATTATGGACCTCTGTCCATAGTTCTTCAGGCACTTTATTTACTAGATCTAATCCCTTGAATCTATTTTTTACCTCCACTGTATATTCATAGGGGATTTGATTTAAGTCATGGCTGGCCTAGTGGTTTCCCCACTTTCTTTAGTGTAAGCCTGAATTTTGCCAAGAGAAGCTGATGATCTGAGCCACACTCAGCTCCAGGTCTTGTTTTTGCTGACTGTATACAGTTTCTCCATCTTCGGCTACAAAGAATGGAGTTAGTCTGATTTTGGTATTGGCATTTGGTGATGTCCATGTGTAAAGTTGTTATCTTATGTTGTTGAAAAAGGGTATTGCTATGACCAGTGTATACTCTTGGCAGAATTCTGTTAGGCTTTGCCTTTATTTTGTACACCAAGGCCAAACTTGTCTGTTACTCCAGGTATCTCTTGACTTCCCTCTTGAATTCCAATCCCCTATGATGAATAGGACATCTTTTTTTGGTGTTAATTCTAGGAGGTCTTCTAGATCTTTATAGAACTGATCAACTTCAGCTTCTTCAGCATCAGTGGCTGGGGCATAGACTTGAATTGTGTTGAATAGTGTGCCTTGGAAACGAACAGAGATCTTTCTGCTTTTTTCAAGGTTGTAGCTAAGTACTGCATTTCTGACTCTTGTTGATTATGAGGGCTACTCCATTTCTTCTTTGGGATTCTTACCCCAGCACCCAGATATAATGGTCATCTGAATTAAGTTCACCCATTTCTATCCATTTTTGTTTGCTGATTCCTAATAAATCTGAAACTTGGAGAGTTCAAGTAGCTTGTTTAGTGTATCTCACACCAAAAATTATAAGACTACTGAAAGGAAGTTAACCTTGTCTCTAAAATAATGTTCTTGATCATGTACCCTCAGATTAATTTTAACTGAAAGTGACTGGACACTCCATAGACTTAAAATAGTAATTATAATGAGTTTTTTACAAAATGATAAATGCTTATATAATACTTTAAAGCATAAGTATTATAAAAGATTAAATATATCACACAAAATCTCACCTCCAAAAATAAGTAGATATGTATATTTTGAGGGGCAGATAGATGGGGAGACAATTCTATAATATCCATACGTCTTCACCCTTCCTGCCCTCTTCCCTCTCTGTCCCAGAGATTTAAAAAAAAAATAGAAGGAAATGGAAGGGTTACCTAAAGGCTTTTCATAAAACTATCAACTGATTCCTTGCAATGAAGGAAAAAATTGGCCATCTTACACATTTTCTCACCTGCTTCTACTAGCTTCTGATTTTTATTGTCTATAATTACTTCTACTTTGTCAAGGTATATATATTTACATTCTTTCTACATTAAATGCATTAAATGAATTTTCCTCCCAGGTAATTATTTTTTTTTCCTTTTTCTGTAGTATGTTTATATAGTTGTAATGCTTTTCTGTCTGCTCTCCACTCCCCACAACTTATGCTTAAAGCAGAGAGCTCTGTCCAGATCCTCTGTTTGTTATATGTTCTTGACACTACCCTGAAGGACATGGCAACCCACTTCAGTATTCTTGCCTGAAGAATCTCATGAACAGAGAAGCCTGGCAGGCTACTGTCCGTAGAGTTACAGAAAGTCGTACATGATTGAAGCGACTTAGCATGCACGCACGCTTGACACTACTTCTGCCTTTTCTGAGACCAGTTTGACCTCTGACCTACAGTGTAAACTTTTTTTGTAGCCAGGTGGCATGGAGTGAGAGGCAAGTGTTTTGTTCTAGGAGCCTATTAAGTGCACTGACTCAGGCCCAGTTCCCTGGGTCAGCAGTGTCATTCCCTCCATGAGCTTGGCTCATCCCGACTGAGCACAGCGCTGTGAAAAATGATGAACCCTCTGGTTCCTCCTGCCTTTGCTCAAGTTTCTCAGTGATGTGTTTCATGAACGTCTGCTCTGGAGGGATTCTCCTTCACGCCTCCCCAGCAGCCTCTGCACTGCTCTAATTTCTCACGCTAGTTCTCAAGAGTTGTCCGCGCCCTTTTCCCCTTAAATAGTACTTGTGGGAGTGAAGTGGTTTTTTTTTTTTCTTTTTCTGTTTTGGGAGTGAGTTTTGTAGAATTACTACTAAATGCCCATTAAACTAAATAAAATTGCTGTTTGACATTTCTCCAAGTAATATTGAAATAAAATTTAAAAGAAGTTACTATTTTAGGGTTTATTTAATAAGTATTAAATATCGATTGACAACAAAGTAGTGGAAAGACAGTAGAATTTGAGGGAAGAAGTGTCAAAGAGTTTGGTTCTAGTTCTGGCTGTGTAAATAACTACTTTTGTGTTTTAGGGAGAGTCAGTTCTACTGGTAGTTTGTTACCATTTCTTGATTACTAATGAAGTTGAAAATCTCATATGTTTATTGGCCTTTGGTATTTCTTCTTAAATGATTTGTTTGTTATTTTCCTTAGCCTGTTTTTCAAGTGGTTCTTGTTTAGCCCTTTGCCCCAAAGAGGCAAAAAATATATGAATAACTTTGTTATGTAGCAAATTTTAAATCTCAGTTTATTTAACTTTTTTGTCAGACAAAAGTTTAAAATTTAATCAAGTATATTTGTTACTGTAAGGCATTTTGATTTCATGCTTCAAAAGGCCTGCCTCACCTCAAAATAAATATAACCTCTGCATTTTCTTCTAGTATGTGTATATTTGGGAAAAAAAAGTTCTTTATATGGAATTTATTTTTGCAGGTGTTATGAAGTAGGGTTCTAACTTTTTCAAAGAGGTGATCAATTATTCTAATACCATTTATAAACAAAACACATTTTTTCTTCAGGGGAAAAAATTGCATACAATTTCACAGTGAAGTACATCTCAAAGTTAAGAATCCTGATTTTGTGGAGTTCTGCTCTATAATGGTTCAAATTTTTAAAATTACGCTCACTTTTTATAACTCTCATCCTATATACTTTTTCTACCAGTACCTACCCTCTAACTGATGATGGTAATTCATTAATAACTTGAAAATGCTCCTTTCAATAAGAATCATGACCTTTTTAACCCCCTTGTGGAAACAAGGAATCATAGAGAAAATGTCTTTTCTTTTAGTTGTTCTTTCCCTTGAATGTTACTATTCTACTCCTTTGTTTAATCTGATAATACTGGTCTTAAAAATAGAAGATCCAAATTCACAAAAATAGCTCAGCCTCAGTTTTCAGTAGTCTTCCCCATCCACAATTAATACAAAAATTTCAATTGACCTGTTATTTGTCTTTGATGTTTCTTGCTTATAGACTAGTACTACATATTTGTTATTGTCTTTTCTACTAAGAATAACTAATAGTTTGTGGTTAATAGATTAACTCAAGCTAGAGCAATGATTTTTGTCAAAGAATTTCATTCCTTCTTTGTCTAAAGAACTGAACCAGAACTTGAAACCAGAATGAACAAACCTTGTCTGTAGAGGTGATTTGGAATTTGGTTAGACTCGTGTGTGTGTGTGTGTGTGTGTGTGTGTGTGTGTGTGTGTGTGCGCGCATTCACATGCACATATGTGTCTGTGTATTTACTTATTTTTATTTTTCAATTGTTCAGGAAAAAGCCAAAACAATGTTGGAAAACATGAGCAAACTGGAGAAAGAACTGTTCAAAGAGATGGAATCAATCCTTCAAAACAAGCATCTTCATGTGGATAAAATCGTTAATCCTTTTCATCAGTGTACAGAAGATGAAATTAGAATTTATAAGTCAAATGTTAGTTCTTAGTGATCACATAAATGGTCAGCAATCATCCTCAAAGTTAGAATCCATTACCTTGGTAAATAATATAAACTTAGTTTGAGCAGATCTGACTATTCTTTAATAGCATTCAAGTGATAGTATGGCTATTAAAACTATATATAGCTTTGATGAAATATTGAGAAAGGAAATAAAATTGGAATTGGACATATATATCATGGATAGTCAGGTGTTACTTCAGGTGTTGACATATACATTTTGTTAGCCATGATATCTTAAAAAAAATCACAATAATGAAATGTCCAATTCTGCATAAAGCATGAAATATTAAAATAATGTATGCATTTATTTATTATAATTATATATTGTCCTCAATTTTCTCAGTTACAGTAAGAAAGCAAATTTTTCTTTTTAATGGAAAATATTGTCTCAACTAATAAATTTTTTGAGCTTTAAGCAAGTATTAGCCAGCTCTAGCAAAATTTTCAGGATTTACACATTGTTTTATTAGTGTTTTAATTATGCAAATTTTTAATTAAACTCAAACATGCTCTTTGTCAAGACTTAGCTGACCAGTGAGCTTTTAGCTCTTATTATCTAGCATTCTTTCACCCATGCTCCTTATTTAGAGCTTTTCTGGGAGATCAGGACATGAAATAAGCCAAGACCCTAGGAGGTACTGTTTTGGTGTCTTGACTCTCTCATCTTTTACTTCTGTTCATTCAAGGAAAACAGGAACTGGAATGGGATTAGTTCAGTTCAGTTCAGTAGGTACTGTTTTGGTGTCTTGACTCTCTCATCTTTTACTTCTGTTCATTCAAGGAAAACAGGAACTGGAATGGGATTAGTTCAGTTCAGTTCAGTCGCTAAGTCGTGTCCGACTGCGACCCCATGAACTGCAGCATGCTACGCCTCCCTGTCCATCACCAACGCCCAGAGTTTACCCAAACTCATGTCCATTGAGTTGGTGATGCCATCTAACCATCTCATCCTCTGTCGTCCCCTTCTCCTCCTGCCCTCAATCTTTCCCAACATCAGGGTCTCTTCAAATGAGTCAGCTCTTCACATCAGGTGGCCAAAATATTGGAGTTTCAGCTTTAACATCAGTCCTTCCAATGAACACCCAGGACTGGTTTCCTTAGGATGGACTGGTTGAATCTCCTTGCAGTCCACGGGACTCTCAAGAGTCTTCTCCAACACCACAGTTCAAAAGTATCAATTCTTCTGTACTCAGCCCTCTTTATAGTCCAACTCTTACATCCATACATGACCACTGGAAAAACCATAGCCTTGACTAGACGGACCTTTGTTGATAAAGTAATGTCTCTGCTTTTTAATATGCAGTTTAGGTTGGTCATAACTTTCCTTCCAAGGAGTGGGATAGTGGTGATGAAATAGAAATACTAGCATATTATAAACATTAAAATGCTATAATGTATAATGCGTTATGAGCATTATATATGAGTAATAGTATCTGCCCCCAAATTATAAAACTTTGTTAAAGTTACCCAGAGATTACCAAGTAAGACTCAAAGTTGCAAATATAAATAAAAGAAAAATCCAACTCAAAATGACACAGTATTTATTAGTTTCTAGAAATTTCTATTTTAGGTATTGATTACACTGTCATATTTATTGGTCCCTATCTCAGATGTAAAGAATCTGCCTGCAGTGTGGGAGACCTGGGTTCAATCCCTGGGTTGGAAGGATCCCCTGGAGAAGGGAGTGAATGGCTACCCACTTCAGTATTCTTGCCTGGAGTATTCCATGGACAGATGAGTCTGGAGGTCTACAGTCCATAGGATTGCAAAGAGTCAGACTTGAATGAAGCATCTTAGCACACACACACATCATTGCAATTAGGATTGTTAGTAAAATACGGGATTACTATTATTGCTAAAGAGTGCTCAGAAATTGTTTTAAATTTTCTCTTAAAAATCATCATCTGACAGCTTTTGTCTAACTCAGGGTTTCCATTACAAAAGAAAACTTTATCAAGTCCTCAGTTAATTCTGGTTTGTCTTACATATAATTCAGCAATAGGTTCTTAAATCACGAAGCCCCTTAGCCAACCCCATGTGCCCCCTCTCTCTTTTTTAATATATGAGGAAACTAAGGGTAAGCAGTTCAGTGATTTATTGAGGCACAGAAATGTGAGTCTAATTTCTCTCTCTAGGGCCTGCATGTTTTCACTTCCTCCTTTGATACCAAGCTAGACCAAACTAGCACCAGGCTCTTACCTGGACTACTGCAGTTAAGTTCTACACCCATTTGTGCTCTTTATCTTCAGCCACGTGGGTCACTGCAGCCAAAATGACCTATTAAAATTTTAAATTTGGTCATGAATTTCCCTCCGAATTAAAAAAATAGGTTATTTTTAGAGCAGTTTTAGGTTTAAAGCAAAATTGAGCAGAAGGTGCAGGGTTGTCACGTACCCCATTCCTCTACCCTCCCCCCACCACCGACATGTCACACCAGAGTGCCACGTTTGTTATAACTGATGAACCTACATTGACACAGCATTATCACTCCAACTCCAGAGTTTACATTAGGGTTCACTCATTGTACATCCTGTAGGTTTGGACAAATATATAATGACATGTATCTACAATTACAGTATCATACAGAACAGTTTCATTGCTCTGTCCTCTGTGCTTCACCTATTCATCCCTCCCTTCCCCTAACCCCTGGCAGCCACTCATCTTTTATTGTCTTCACAGTTTTGGCTTTTCCAGAGTATTATATAGGTGAAATCCTACAGTATATAGCCTTTTCAGATTGTCTCTATACCTTAGTAATATAAGTTTCCTCTATGTCTTTTCATGGCTTGATAGCTCATTTCTTTTTAGTGAGGAATAATATTCCATTGTCTGGTTATCTTGGTTGCTTCTATGTCTTAGCAATTATAAATAGAGCTGCTATAAACATCTGTGGGCAGGTTTTTGTGTAGATGTTTTCAACTCGTTGGAGTAAATACCCAGGAACATGAGCGTTGGATATCATGGTCAGAGTATGTTTAGTTTTATAAGAGACTGCCAAACTGTCTTCTAAAGTGACTACTGTACCACTTTGCTTTCCTACTGGCAATGAATAAGAGTTTCTATTGTTCCACATCCTTGCCAACATTTGATGTCAGTGTTCTGGCTTTGGGCCATTCTAATAGGTATGTAGGAGTATCTCACTGTTTTAATTTGCATTTCCCTAATGGCATATGATGCAAAGTACCTTTTAATATGTTTATTTGCCAATTCTGTATCTTCTTTGGTGAGATATCTGTTCACATCTTCTGCTCATTTTTAGAAATCAAATTGTTAATTTTCTTACTGAATCTAAAACTCTTTTAAAACAGTCACTGAGATAAGTCCCAATCCTTACCAACTATCAACAAGATTCTGCTCACATCTATCTTATTTATGCTTTTGTCATGGGTCTTTTTTTAAGTTTCTATTCTGCTCTTTAAATTCCTTGAATGTGCTCAGTTCCCTCATCATGACTTCACCCTCTGCCTGCATCATTCATTTCATGTGCTCTTAATATAGAGTTCTGCTGAAACATGACTTCCTTAGGGAAGTTTTCCCCACACAAGGTTGGGTCTCTTGATACACACTTTCAGAGCCACAGGAGAGCCTGATCACAAGTGTAATTAAATGTTTAACACCTCTCTCTCTCTCACAGCAGAATAGAAGCTTTATGAGGATAGGAACCACATTTTCCCCCCACTGTTGTGTACTTAGTATTCAACATTATGTCTGGCACAAGGTAGATGCTCAATAAGCATCTGTTAAATTAACATTTGAGGACTGATGGAAAAAATTTACACAGTCCTCTTCTCTGCTTGTAAAGTTGAGAATGTTAGCTAGACAATCTATCTGTATAACTTGGAAGATAAGATAGCCTTTTATTAAGGTTGAGGTCAATCTGTTCCCTTTTTCCATAATCAAAATGGGAATAATAACTCTCCAAATAAAGACAAGAATTATTATATTAATGCTTATAAAATAGCCAATTAATTTATAAAACATTTTGGGAGACTTTATAAATCTGAAATGGTATTTGGGCTTTGGTCCTTGCGTGGGTAAATAATGCCTTGTAGTATATTTTAGAAAATTTAAGGTTTTCTTAAATTTCATGGGTTTCTTAAGAGTAAAAAATATAGTAGCTCAAATTAAGTACTTTTTTGGTCAATCCTTAAATGATATGGTTTATTATTTACCATTACATAGTAAACTAAGGGAATAATCTAATAAACTGAGTATTTTAGAAAAAGCTAGTTTGATCTTTGATGAAAACATCAATTTATATATTAATTTTTAATGAAAATATTTACCCTAGAAATAATTATGCCACCTAGAATTTTGGAAATCTAGTTCCTATTTGTAATTTTGCTCTAAAACAGGTTTTGTGGAGTAAATGTTTTCTCTTTTTGATTGATTTTAGGCTTTTATTGTTATAATTGGAGAAATTTATCATCCTGTCTTTTCCTGAAAAACGGTGATATTTCTGATCCTGTTTCTAAGCATAACTCATTAACTTGACCATCTAGTTTAGTGATCTAAAGTAATTTAATATTATACATAATATGAGGTATGATGGGGCAAAACTAAGTTGTATTCTGCTGCATAGCAAATGTAACATAATACTTTTACATTATTTTTGTGCTTTTAGAAATTTACTGATCATTAATTATTATTATTAAAATATCAAGCACACTTAACCTTATTCTAAAAAATTCTAAAATTTAAACACAAGTTAGGCATGGAATCACACATTGATAACAAAGAATAGAACAACTGATCATGCTGAAGATTAGTATAAAAGTGGCAGCTTTTAATCAAAATTGTATTGGGTAATTTTTCCAGCAGTGACCCTACATATTAAAAATTATGAGATATGTGAGGACTCTAATGTCATATGGACTCATGAATAAAAGGTGCTTCCTGAGAGCATACTTGGGCAAGGTCCTGTGCACAGGTCCCATAGGGTCATGAAGGATAGTCAGTCTCAGGAGATCCACTTAAGGAAACATTGAAAACCTATAGAAAAGACCTCCCTGATGGCTTCTGCATTATTTGGATTACTCAAAGAAAAGACACTGGCAATGCAAGTTAAAATAGGTGTTTTATTGAGAAACTTGCTCTGTCAGTGAGCAAGTGAAAGTTACAAATATTTTTATTTAATAAAATTAGCATATCCTTAATTCTAAAAACATCTCTTAAAAACTTCCATTATCTGAAACTGCAGATCTTTCTGAGTCAGGGTTTTCTTTTAGTGCTTCCATGGAAAAAGGTGCTTCCAATTCCCTCCATGCAAATAACATGTGTAATATGACTTGTTCACAAGCAAAACAAATTCCCCACTTGAGTTTGTGTTGCTTGCATGCATATGAATTAGTATCTTTATTGCTATAACTATAAAAGTCTCCTGGTACAGCAATGAGGCTTTAGGCTTACTCCTGAGCATTCTGAGAGTTATTATGTGGTCATTTAAAAAAAAAGTTATGTAGCAAGACAGTTCTGCCGAAAACCCCATTCCTTTATTAAACTTAAAATTGGTATAGATTAATACTACACATTAATGTGTAATTTACTCGTTAAATACCCTAGGCTTCCATGCAGGGTTTGGTTTTTTCCGTTGTTGTTACATTTTGTTGCATTAAAAGGGAAGTGATTTAACCCTATAAATTATTTTCTAAATGACTTTTACATATGACAATAAAAGTATGAGACAAATAAATATTTGAAACAGTTTTAAATAAGTTAAACCAGTACTGACACCTAACAATTAAGTAGAGGTTCAAAGGTCATGCGAATAAATGTCTCTTTAATTGACTGAAGGTAAAGCTTATCTGAGGGCAACATTTAATAATTTTCAAATGTATAAATTTTTATACATGGACATTTAAAACTAAATTGTATATGTAACAGTAGGATGTTAGGTTAGAGTTTTAAAATCTTAACTTGAATTACATAGTTTCTCTTCTTTTTAACTGTAGTGAAAAGGTATAGGGTATTCTGCTCTGAGAGCTTTGTGCAAACACCAGAAATGACATATCACATGGCAATAATTTTGTTGGTAAATTTAAATGCATCTGCTCAAATTATTATTTTTAGTAAAAAAGTTAAAGATTATACTTCTGTTGATGGATTTTAGAGATAATAATATTTATGGAGGTTTTTATTCCCCTCCTAATGGCACAGATTACTATTTTGGATAGCAAAGCAAGAGAAGATGAACCTTAAAAAAAAAAAAAGTGCTTCTAGTTTTTAATGAATACTATTTATCGAGGAAACGGGAAAAATAGAATAAGAAGGCCTCTCATTAAAATCATTAAACTTCTTTTTTTAGGAAATGCTATCAAGAAGTGCAAAGTGGTCATAATTTAAGGACCATATCCCCCAGCAGCACACCTGCCAAATTTGGCAATTTAAAAGAATAGTAAATTGGATGTTGATTTTGAAATTACAGCACACAATTGGAGGAAGCAATGTTTTAAGATGTTGACATAATTATAGTAATTACTATATTCATTATCAGAACTTTAAATTTTGATTTGGTTCTCTTTTTTCTAAGTCAGTTTTCTGTGTGTTACACATACACGTAAAATCACAGAATATTAGCATGGAGTGGGAACATGTCAAACTTTACAGAAGAGGCAGCTGAGGCTCAGAAAGGTGGTGATTTGCCAAAGGTCCCACAGCTAATAAGTAACAGATCTGAGGCTAGAATATGACTCCATGTGAGTTTGTCTCTTTCATAATTTAGGTCTTAGGGGATGGGGATGAATGCTCAATTTCTTTATAACTTTCCTGTTGGGGAATGTCTGCATTAATAGTGGGAGGACTCTGTTTAGGACTCTTTTGAAGAAATCTATAAAACAAGTACTCATCCCGAAATTCATATTCATTGGTGATATGTTGGATGACTCCCCCTTGCACCAGTCTATCTCCATATATCACAGCTTCACCACGGTCAGAGGCAAGGCCAACTTCAATGAGCCAGTTCACCAAGTCACAGCCACAGAAGGTCCCGGCAGAAGTCTTTGCACCACACCTGTATGTCAAAGGAATGATTCACCCATGTGTTCTTTAAATCTGGTATCAGAACTGCATGATGGAAGACAAGCAAGGAAAAACAGGAGACACGGAAAGACAGCATGATAGTTAAGAGGTGACAAGAATGAAACTATTCTGAATATAAAGGGTTTGTTAAATCACCTAACCCTAGAAAGATCTACCAGAGGAAAACAAAATATGCCAATAATGCTTGTGAAAACAGAAACACTTTAAATAATGACTTAGATAATGTAACTGCATCAACAGAGATATATTCTTTTTATAGTAGATGGTCTTTTATGATCAGATGAGTTCTGTAGACACCTATTACATATTTTATAAGTTATATTCTTAGTTAAAATACATAATTGTTTCAGGAACATTAAATAATATTTTTGCAAGCTCTTAAGAAGTGACAATTTTTACTAAGTTATTCATATCAAACTTTAATATTTTCTGCTTATTACAGTGCCCACAAATAGCCTTTCTTCATGTCCTGAGCAAGATAATCTTACTGATATGATAGGAATTTGTTGCCTTATGAAGCAGAGAAAGGATAAGTGAGATCTGTCTTGCTATAAGATTTTTTTCACAGTTGTTGACTCTATTCCCCACACTGTACATTTCATCCCTGTGACTCATTTATTTTGCAACTGGGAGTTAATACTTCTTAATCTCCCTCACCTACTTCTTTCTTCCCCTCACCTTTCTCCCCTCTGGCAACCACTTGTTTGTTGTCTGTATCTCTGACTCTTGTTTTGTAATGATTGCTCATTTGTTTTGTTTTTTTAGTTTCCACATATAAGTGAAATCAAACAGTATTTATCTTTCTCTGTCTGACTTATTTTACTTTGCATAATGCCCTCCATGTTGTCCATCCATGCTGTCACAATAGCAAGATTTCATTCTTCTTTTGTGGCTGGGTTATATTCTATTGTGTGTATATGTATACACTATATATATTCACACACACACAATATCTTCTTTATCAATTCTACTGAGAGACACAAGTGTGTTTGTTTTTTTTTTAATATCTTTGCTATTGTAAATAATACAGCAGTGGACAATGGAGTGCACATTCCTTTTCTAACTAGTGTTTTTAATTTTGGGGGGGTAAATACACAGAAGTGGAATTGTTGGATCATATGGCAGTTCTATTTTTAATTTTTGGAGGAATTTCCATAAGATTTCTCAGATATTTTTAATTTTTTAATTATAAACCTACTTCTTAATTATTTAAAATTTGTCTTCCTAATGCAAATGCAGGGGTGCCTTAGGTATGAAAAAATAAATAAGGGGAAAAGAAATGTAAGAAAACCAATTATGTGAATTCTGTTCATTTTTATACAAATATGTGATAGACAACATGAATCTGTCCACAAGCATTAGCCAAGCTGTAAAACCTAAAGTGCTTTACAATAGGAAACAGTGACTGAAAATAAAGATGAAATGAGAAACAGGTGACAAGAAATTTTAAAATATTTAATCACAAATGAATATAAATTAGCATTTCATATAAAAATTAAAAAGTTAATACACATGAAAAAATTTCTCAAGTACATAAAATATTATTGTAACATCAGTATTTTACTTAGTAATAGGATATGTTAATTTATGCTTTGCAATGACAAACATCACTTTGAACAAAAGCCTGAATGTTACATCCCAAGTCTGAGCCTTCTTCCTGCTTGTTGATTTTAAATGTATAGCCCTACACCTTCTAATCTGGACACCAACTGATTCATATTTGCCTCTGATGACTGATCAGGCAGCTACAGCTACAGTCTAAGAAGTTGTGCGGAGTGACAGAGGATCAGCCACTCTGCAGGACTGGAGCCAGCCTGTGCCTGTTCACCATCTGGGACGGAGGCAGCCTGGCAGCCCCGCAAATGGCAAGAGCTATGCTTCCTAACAGTCAGCAGTCAGAGTGGGCCTGGTGGAGCTAACACAGAGTTCCCTCTCTTAATTTGAAAAAGAAATTTTAAATTGTTGAAACTATCCATAGATTGTACTTTGAAATCATTGTGTTTGGCCCTTTATGGGTGGGAAGCTAATTTTTCTTCAAAGCTTACCATTCCCAGAAACTAGGCTAGACCCAATACATAGATTTTGTTATCTAATGCAAACAACCCCCAAGAGCTAGATATTTTAAAGAAGAGGAGAACTAAGGTTTGGAGAATTGAACTTGCCCAATGTCACACAGCTAATAATCTCCCACAAAGTGACAGATCCAGGGATTGAGTTCCAGAGTCAGTCTCCACCCAGTGAATCTCCTTTCTACTAGCTGAGTCAGGATACCTTCTGGTTATAATGATACCTTCTGGTTATAACGAAATACAGTGGCATAATATATGTAAATAAATTATCCTGAATGGTAATTTTCATAGCTTTTCAATTTTTCAGTTATAGACATAAAAGTATTTGCTTCTTTATATCATGTTCTGTTCTTTTCCTGTTTTTTGACAACCAAATATATTGGCACTAGAACATTTGTTTATTCTTTCCTGCTGTATACACCATGCCTGAGGATTAGAAGAATAAATATGATGTCAAAGACTAAAGATTAGGACTTGAGGTGAAAAAATAAGCATCAGAATTAATTAAAAGACAGAAATTTCACTTTCTTGATAATATCATTATTAATATGAAATAGCATATTACTAGCATATCCTTAGGAGACAGGGAATATAAAATCACTTCTAAATACAATGTATCTCAAAGTTTCATGAGAGATATTAATGGCCAGCATGAACTGAATGTTAATATTCTGCTATATTTTGGTTCATTCTAAAGTTTTCATATTTTATATGGAAATCTTAAGTTATATGGCATTTAAAAATGTAAAAATAAAAGTTATATGGCTTTTATACATGTTGTTTCTTAAACTATAAACTGACCTATAGCTATTTTAACTTTTATGTGTATATGTGTTATTGAAAATAACAAAGTCAGTTACAAGCATGTTAGTTAGCCTATCACAAACCGATATTAATCATCTAAAATATAATTATCTAGAACCTGTACTTACCTTCTTTCCTTCACAATGTTTTGGATACAGAGGTCACGGTGATAATGGATAAATTGTTGACAGGTCATTTTTATTTCCTCAGGAACAGAAGAATCCTTGTTTTCTGCTGTTTCTTTACTGTTCCATAGGAATTCAAGTCTGAAAACCAAAAATTTTAGGATGAAATTTTTTAGGAAAGAAAAGCCCTGAGCGAGCTCATTCTTGCTTATCACCCCGTCAATATGGCTGTTCCAAAGCTATCACTCACCACAGCTGTCATCTACAACACCCAGACATCCTTAGTCTCTGAAGCAGAAATATATTTAACCTGCATTCAGTTTCCTGTTCAGAGCAGGCTGGGAGAAAACACTTGAACATTTTATAAACCTTCTAGACATGTTTGAACTATTTCAGGATCTACCAAAAAATGAAGTTCCTTATTCTGTAGTTTTAAAATGCAAAAGTAATATACAGCAATCAAGCATTTTAATTTCCTAGTATCAGTACCACGGAGACAAATACTGGGATATAGAGTAAAGAACAATTCTGTTTTGCCAACCCAGACAGCAGATCTGTTGACTCTTTTAAATGATCAACATTATGAAGCTAATAACTAAGTGCAGTGACTTTCCTAGTACGCCTTTCTTCTTTCATCAAAGGATTGTGACCAGCCCTGGCAACTACATTTCAATAATGATGATGGAAAAAAGGAGAAGAAAGAACAGGGACCATTTAGTGGGCACTTTTTTATATAGTCTATAAGATAAATTCCACTAGCACTTCTAGTTTCTACTAATTTTGACTTTGAAAACAAACAAAGTACAAGAATTCTCCCCCCATACCCACTTCTTCCTCCTACCACCAAAGTGAAATGTTGCTACTTCATTATTTTTCACAAAGAAATTCCTGACCTGAATTCAAAGAAACTCTTCCCCAAGCCAGTTTTTAAAAAATGAAATTTAAAAAGAGGAAAACTTGAGTTTTCTATAAATTGTCAGTATGACAGAAAAATCCTGTTGTCAAAGGAGAAAGACAACCAAATATAGACCTTTGGGGGCATACTGCCTCTTATTTCCATTTGTTAATACATTTTCAAGTTTCATTTTATTTTATATAGTTAATGGCATAGACAGAAGTCAGTTTTCATCAATTCTTATTAAAATGTAAATTACAATGTTCGATTATTGGCAGCTCTTCTGACATTTTCTCTGCAGTTATATATAACAAATATGTGAATCAACAGAAAACCTTTCTATGGTGCTTAGGTTAACCATTCTGTAGTCTCCTAGCAGTTTCTAAAGGCTTAAAAATATAAGTATCTTAATAGAATGGCTTTGTCATTACCTTTACAGTTATAGCTTTATTTCAAAACTAAAATTACCTTCTTTTGAAAGGTAGGATGATTAAATGTTTGTCCAGTCCAAAGATGCCAAAGGAAATAAACCCCTATGAAAGAAAAAAAAAAGGCTATTATTTTATGAGCTCTACAATAAAAGTTTAAGACAGAAATGAAAAAATTTAGTGCTTGGGGAAGTAAACCTCTGGTGATTACAGCAACATTTTAAATAGAACACACAGGCAGACTCTCTATAAAGTTAAGTGCCTGATGGCAGGTACAGTTGATCCTCTGTATCCACAGGTTCTGCATCTATGGATTCTACCCACTGTGGGTCAAAAATATTTGGGAAAAAAGTTCCACAGAGTTCCAGAGAGCAAAAGTTGAATTTGCTGTGTACTGACAACTATTTACATAGCAATTACATTGTACTAGGTGTTATAAATAACTTAGAGATGATTTAAAGTAAATGGGAGTCCATTTCCCTAACCTAGTCAACCTCCAAACCCTAGAGGCTCTCCTACCCCAGCTGAATTCCTCTGAAAACATTCATTCAGTAGGGGCTACAATTTTGCTCCACCTCATCTGCTGGACCAAATCTGGAGGGTGAACCCCTGAGCTAGGTAGCCCAGGGGATTGTCCCCAGGTGGCGTGAGCAGGGGAGAGAAAATGATAGCCATTTTTACATTATTTTGTATAGTATTTATTGATTCAGGAAACAAACACAAAATTCTGAATAAAATGACTTGGAAACTGCCAAAAAAAATAAATAAATAAAGTAAATGGGAGGATGTACATAGGTTATATGCAAATACTATGCCATTTTATATAAGGGACTTGAACATCCATGGATTTTGGTACCTAAGGGTGTGTCCTGGTGCCAATCCCCCTTGGATACTGAGAGATGGTTTTATGCTACTTGGCTGCCTCTTCCCAATCATCTTTCCTGCTAATTATGATGGGTGATATGAGTGCTGAGCAACCACACTAGCAAGCTAGCTTACTGGAGAAAAATGAAAACATTTAAGGGCTGTGTATCTTTTTTCCCCCTTTCTAAAAAGAAAGTAAAATATCTCCCATTACGCTTAAGTACTTCTTTATTATTTTTCTGTTAAAACTTCAGAGACAATAGAATTAACAACTGCTATAGTGTCTGATTAAAATGAAGTAACTGAACAAAATTTATGTGAAATGAAATTGGCTACTGCTTAGGGAAAGAGTTTGAAGAATTTGGGCATAATGAGGCAAACTAGCACCAGATATTAGCCACACAGCAAGACGATCAGGACTGCCTGGGAGGATGGGAGGCTGGAAACTGCCATCTGTCAGGCACAGCAGGGTAAGGGTGTTAGTGCAGGTTGGCGTGGGTGAGATGAAGAATGCAGTGACATGAAGAATCTATCTGTCTTCACTTCACATTATAAACTACCAGAAAGGAATGATCTTACTACCACATCTCCCCAAGAGGAAAATGGAATGGGAGCAGGTTCTGTATCTCTCTCCCTTCTTTGAAGCACTTCAGCCATAAGCTGTGGGGGCCGTATTTCAAACGCAACATTCCTGGCATTAGCTTCTGTTTGTGAAGCTCTGTGAGTCCCAGTCCTGAAATGGCTCAACTTGGAGTGGACTTTCTGAATGCAAGATACTGAGTAAGACTATGATTTTTCAACCTGGTATTTTATAGTTCAGATCGTAAACAGTATCACAAAGTGAGGTGGACATCAAGGAGTCCTTAGCATGCTCATGTCTGTCTATAATTAATGGATAGGTCACTCTTCTGTCTAAATATACATGTTATATACTAATACATGTTAACTAAGTCATATGGCCAATTATTCCAGGTTTAATACGCACACCCAGTGATTTCAAGTACTGCATTTTTTCAACCTGATACTTAATCTGGGGACTAATATTCTCTAATTAAAAAGTAGGGTACTGAAGTGGAATAAAAATTTCTAATTTTCACATAAAAAATATTTTCCCAGTATACAAAATATCATTTATTCTTTTTAAAATATTTACTTATTTATTTATATCTGGCTGCTCTGGGTCCTCTTTGCTACGCAGAGGCTTTCTCTAGCTGTAGTGAGCGGGGCCTACTCTGTAGTTGTGGTTCTAGGGCTTCTCATTGCAGGGTTTCTCTTCTTGCAGAGCCCAAGCTCTAGGGCATGCGGGCTTAGCTGCCCTGATGTATGTGGGATCTTCCCGGACCAGTGATCAAACCTGTGTCCCCTGCACTGGCAGGCGTATTCTCAACCACTGAACCACCAAGGACACCTTCATTTATTTCTAAATCTTCAATGGAATTTTAATTTCTAGTTTTTAAACTGGGGGGTAAGAGTCTACTTTGCAGATATTATTGTGATGTTTAAATGAAATAATTAATGTAAAATGCTTAAAATGTTTGGCATATGGTAGACTCTGAAGGAATCATATCTACGATCCTTGGTCAAATTTTCTTTATATGCCATGTGATTTTTTTTAAAAAGATACAAGTACCTATAGTTCAAGAAATACCAAATGTAAATGAAGTGTTCTGCATTTAAATAAGTGACTAAGCTAAAGGCTCAGAGAAGTTAAGTCATTTTCCCAAAGTAACTTATTAAGGCCACAATGAAGTTTAAAAAGAACTTGGAACATCTTGTCCCTGCTTAAATTACCATCCTTTATCTCAAAACCAAAGCAAAAAAACTATTTGGTATTTCTGACTGAAACACTCAGTGTGCATTTTGATGACTTTAACCAATATAATAATTCATCTCTACTAGGAGATAGGCAGCAGCTGTCAGCTGTCACGCATACCAGCAGCTGGCAAACAAACTAAACCCTTTTGATTTAGAAGAAAACAACAACATCCGTACCACCACCTCCCAATCAAACCATCCAGCAAAACAGAAACTCCTCAAAGTTCTCAGTAAATAAATACCTGGCCAAAGTTAAACACAGCACAGAAAAACTGTAACTCAACATATAGTCTCCCAGGCTCTTGGTTGAATAGCCACCATAAACAACTGGAAAGATTCTGTGAAGGAAGGGGAAAATAGGACTTTAAAATGAAGCGAGCTGATCGTTTCTCTCTATCCAGAACATAGTACAATAATTTATCTACTTAATAATTAGGAAGAAAAGGACTAAAGGGAAAAACACCAAGAGAATACAGAGGCTTTGTCTTTCAAACAAGAGGTTTAAACCTCTCTTCTTGACAGATGTCATTCAAACAGCATCTATTCTGATCAGATTTGAAGAAAGAAGACATGAGCCACAATACAGAAGCTTACATAATACATCAGGACTTCAACTAGCCTAAGACAGGTCTGATTTTAAAATTAGCTTTACACAGTGAAAACAATCACATCACCGAGCAGCAATTCTTGGCAGCATTTCTTCATTTTTGATTTTTGTTCTTAAACAGCAGCTAAAATGGTGCTGGCTGATATGATTCTATGTAGTGAGCGCCGCAGTGTGAAAAGTGTAAGAGAGTTTCTTTATAGGTTATATGGTCCATTGCCTATCACTAGGCTAGTTACACTTGAACTATCACAAAGAATTATATAATAACTAGTAATTCACAAAAGAAGACTTAAAACTAATTTTTAAAAATGCTTTGATAATCAAAGAAATGCATTTAAAAATGAAATGCTATATTTCACTTATAAAATTATCAAGTAAAAAATTTATAATAGTCAATGCTGGTGAGAGTACTTAACAAACCTATACTGCTTCTTTGGAAAACAACTTAGTAGAATGCATCCAAAGACACAAAAAAATTTATACTATTTAATCCAGTTTTTCCAACTTTTGAGAATCTATGATAAGGAAATATACTGCATGCAGATGTTTATTAGAGAATTCTAAAAAACTAGGAACAATCCATAAGAAAATGATTGAGTGAACTGTAATGCATATCCTCTATAGTTTATTGAGGAGTTATTTAAAGTAACAATTAGAACACTTTTGCAGCAACATGGAAATGCTTTACATAAGTCACAAAGCAGGACATAAATCTGTACGTATTATTAGAACCATGAAAAAAATATTAAAAAAGAGAAGGTAGTAGTATGATGGATATTTTCCCTCTTTTCTCTATGGTATCCATTGTATGAAATGCTTGTATTATTTTCATAATGTAAAATTATTTTTAAAAGTTTATTTATCTGAGGACTGTCTCCTGAGAGACCATGTAGACATTAATCTACTGAAGTGAGTCAAGGAATAACTTAGGACTAAGTATCCCTATATACATCACGGAGTTAACTGGTTTACCCCAAATTCTAGGTTCAGAGCATAGGATGAGTAAATATTCAAAGCAAAATGAGTTACTGAAGCACTTAAGCAACAGAGTAATGTGAATTACTCATTCTTCTCCCTCCCAAAACGTTAGCTCACGATTAGGAGATGCTCGTGCTGTGACTCCCCTGGGAAGGAGCAACCAAGTTTCTCCCAGATGCCTGGAAAAAACTTTTGTCAAACATTTAAAGAAATGGCTCCCAAACAAAATCAGAAAAACATTTACAGCAAACAGGCCAATAATGAGAAGTAAACACAGCAACACATGTCGAGTCAGTTGCTGGTCTCCACTGTGTAGATACTGCTCCTCTTCCTGGGCTAATATGCAACTCTGGGAGTTACAGCGGCTCACACAATGTTCATCTATAAAACAGTAAGCACAACAATTTGTAATCAGAGCTTTTTATTTGAATGCATTTTAAATTCATAATGACTTCCTAAGCAAACCACTACATATGCACATTCTCAGCTCGGAATCAGTATATTATTTTAGATGAAATCTAAAAAGGCTCCTTCATGTTGTTTTAGGAGAGTTCTACTTGTAGAGTGTTTTTATCCAAAAAATACAAGTATATGCAATAGTTCCCTTCTACATTATTTAACAGTGTAACACACACACATGCACACACAAATTTTTAAGGCTAATTTAATAACAAGTTTCTCCTGTTATATAAATCTACCTCTTGGTATGAATATCCTATATTGGCTAACAGCAAAGCAAATTTACCACTTGCCTTTCGTTAAAGACTTTAGCATTTGCTTAGAAAAGACCTTTAAGGAACCAAGTAAAAAATATTATACACTTTGTTCTGTTTGCATATGGAAGCAAGTCCAAATCATAAGCATGACTTTTCTTTGGCAGAAAAGTGAGAAGCCTTTCACAAGAAACCTTTATTCTCCTACCTCAGCTCCACTCTATCAATGGCATCAAAAGTAGAAGAAAACATTTTTACAAAACAGATGCTAGTCTAACATACAGTCTTATTACAAAAAGTCAGGGCTTAAAAAACACAATTTTACAGCTCTTACCTTCAAGCTTACAAAAATTGTATTTCCTAAAGCCTCTTTTTAGAAAAGAATATATACAAGCATTAAACATGGTATGATATAATAGCTAATGGCATGGATGAAAGTTCACACACAAAAAAAGGTTAAAAGCAAAAAGAAAGTAGGTTGCCAAACTTTATGTACTTAGGAGTATATCTACCTAAAGAAAAAAAAGATCTATACATAGAAGACTATAAAACACTGATGAAAGAAATCAAAGAGGACACAAACAGATGGAGAAATATACCGTGTTCATGAATTGGAAGAATCAATATTGTGAAAATGCCTATACTACCCAAAGCAATCTATAGATTCAATGCAATCCTTATCAAGCTACCAACGGTATTTTTCACAGAACGAGAACAAATAATTTCACAGTTTGTATGGAAACACAAAAAACCCCAAATAGTCAAAGTAATCTTGAGAAAGAAGAATGGAACTGGAAGAATCAATTGACTTCAGACTATACTACAAAGCCACAGTCATTAAGACAGTATGGTACTGGCACAAAGACAGAAATATAGATCAATGGAACAGAATAGAAAGCTCAGAGATAAATTCACGAACCTATGGACACCTTATCTTTGACAAAGGTGACAAGAATATACAATGGAAAAAAGACAACCTCTTTAACAAGTGGTGGTGGGAAAACTGGTCAACCACTTGTAAAAGAATGAAACTAGAACACTTTCTAACACCATACACAAAAATAAACTCAAAATGGATTAAAGATCTAAATGTAAGACCAGAAACTATAAAACTCCTACAGGAGAACATAAGCAAAACACTCTCCGACATAAATCACAGCAGGATCCTCTATGACCCACCTCCCAGAATATTGGAAATAAAAGCAAAAATAAACAAATGGGACCTAATGAAACTTAAAAGCTTTTGCACAACAAAGGAAACTATAAGCAAGGTGAAAAGACAGCCCTCAGATTGGGAGAAAATAATAGCAAATGAAGCAACAGACAAAGGATTAATCTCAAAAATATACAAGCAACTCCTGAAGCTCAATGCCAGAAAAATAAAGGACCCAATCAAAAAATGGGCCAAACATGAATCAAGTGCTCTGGCCTGTTGGGCTGGGAAGATCCAGAGGAATTGGGTGGAGAGGGAGGTGGGATGGGGGACCGGGATGGGGAATACGTGTAACTCTATGGCTGATTCATATCAATGTATGACAAAACCCACTGAAAAATAAAAATTAAAAAAAAAAAAAAATGGGCCAAAGAACTAAACAGACATTTCTCCAAAGAAGACATACAGATGGCTAACAAACACATGAAAAGATGCTCAACATCACTCATTATCAGAGAAATGCAAATCAAAACCACAATGAGGTACCATTACATGCCAGTCAGAATGGCTGCTATCCAAAAGTCTACAAGCAATAAGTTCTGGAGAGGGTGTGGAGAAAAGGGAACCCTCTTACACTGTTGGTGGGAATGCAAACTAGTACAGCTGCTATGGAGAACAGTGTGGAGATTTCTTTAAAAACTGGAACTAGAACTGCCATATGACCCAGCAATCCCACTTCTGGGCATACACAACGAGGAAACCAGATCTGAAAGAGACACATGCACCCCAATGTTCATCACAGCACTGTTTATAATAGCTAGGACATGGAAGCAACCTAGTTGCCCATCAGCAGATGAATGGATAAGGAAGCTGTGGTACATATATACCATGGAATATTATTCAGCCATTAAAAAGAATTCATTTATATCAGTTCTAATGAGATGGATGAAACTGGAGCCCATTATACAGAGTGAAGTAAGCCAGAAAGATAAAGACCAATACAGTATACTAACACATATATATGTAATTTAGAAAGATGGTAACAATAACCCTATATGCAAAACAGAAAAAGAGACACATATGTACAGAACAGACTTTTGGACTCTGTGGGAGAAGGCGAGGGTGGGATGTTTCGAGAGAACAGCATCGAAACATGTATATTATCAAGGGTGAAACAGATCACCAGCCCAGGTTGGATGCATGAGACAAGTGCTTGGGGCTGGTGCACTGGGAAGACCCAGAGGGATCGGGTGGAGAGGGAGGTGGGAGGGGGGATTGGGATGGGGAACACATGTAAATCCATGGCTGATTCATGTCAATGTATGGCAAAAACCACTACAATATTGTAAAGTAATTAGCCTCCAACTAATAAAAATAAATGGAAAAAAAAAAGCAAAAAGAAAGTAGGTTGCCGAACTGTTTATGTAGTATGATCCTGTTTTATAACAATTTTTTGTGTTATCTTGGTGTAGAAAAATTCTAGCCGTGTATATAATAAACTTGGTCTTAAAATATTATGTTCAAATATTATAAAAATGCATAAAATCCATTTTACTATCTTTTATCTGCATTTTTACATATTGCAATATTTATTTTCATAAAATATGATCAGAAAATCTAAGAAGCTCCTGTATTTAGAAGGTTTTTTCAGGAATCAGCATATTAATGGGAAAATGAAATAAGCAAATTGTAACGGGATTCTGGGGGCAAAAAAAACCCATCTGGGGTTGATGAATCAAATCACATGTTGAATTTGTCAATGGACTTTACTATTAGGTATATTGTGTAGGAAGGAAAAAAATAAGGAGTAAAGCCTTGGGAATCCTGATGTAAAGAAATATTAGCATTAGAAAAGGGGCACACAAATAAAACTTGAAACACCTGTAAGTGGATACCAAGAGAGGTTTCCTGCTGAATGTAAGTGAAGGCTCAATATCTGCCCGAACAATAACTACAACAATTGCTGCTGCTTCTATGCTTATTTTAAAATTTTATTTATTTATTTTTGGCCACACTGCACAGCTTGTGGGATCTTCCCAGACCAGGGATTGAACCTGGGCCACCATAGTGAATGGCTAGAATTCTAACCACTAGGTCACCAGGGAAGTCCCTGCTTCCATGTTTAATAAGCATTTAGTTTGTACATTACTCACTGTGCCAAGTGATTAGCATGCATCATTTCTTATAATATTCATAACATTTTTAAAATATAAAAACATTTGAAAAAAAAAAACATTTGGCATCAAAACAGCTGACATGCTCCATCATAAAGAGGACTTTTGGGGGTTTCTCTTTCTACTTTGATTTTTTAAAATAGGCATAATTGACTGAAGGTACATTGCAATTTACATATATTCAGTTGTTTTAAATAATTTGAAATTCAGACCATAAATGTGATTCAGTCTGTTAGTCTATACGTCAAAAGTTTATTACTTTTAAAGATTTTTATTATTTTATAAGAAAGGGCATGTTTTAAAGCATATGGATTCAAAATGTAATTAAACACTAACTAACTAGTCCTGGCCCTGGGGGAATGGAGTGGGGAAAAGTCTCAGCTTCTAAAATGAGATGCCAAAGAGAAAATAATAATCCTTAGGGCAAACTTCTTGGAATTATTACTTGGGTTGAATTTACTGGAGAATTTCCATGCAAATAAAAAAAAAAATAATGAATGCTCTATCTATGCACGATTATTGTACTATTTGCACTTTCTTCCATCTTATGAGAATATTCTCAAACAGTGGAGCTTCTATATAAATTCTATGTAGAGTTCTTTTAAGGCATAAGATTAAAAAATCTTTTGTTCCTTAGGCTCATCCTCATAGCCTAGAGGCACTTACTTTTCTCAAATGAAGGATTCACAGACCCACTGGTGGTTATGTCTGCTACTGGTTCCACGGATGGGCAGCGTAATTCACCATTTTCCATAGAGCAGGAGCAGCAACCTATATAGATAAAATATAGGTTATGATGGGAGAGTCCAATCACAAAAAAATGGACAATGTAGAGAGATGCCAAATAAAACAAAACACCCCCGCCCCCAAAAACACAACAAATCCCGATTCATTTATATACACACAGGAATTTTCCATACAGCCTCAATGTATGGGTATCTATCAAAAAGTACTTAAATGTGCTTATATAGAAATTAACATTTAAGGAGTGTCAGACAAAGGATCAGCCCCTTACATATTGCCGCCTCTTTGTATAAGACAAAGAAAATGTTTTTGTTTGTTCTCCAGCTGCTATCTTTTTTGGAACACCAGGGAAGTCCCATAATAAGTTTTTTTTAAGGAAAATGTTTTTATCCATGCTATATTATTAGTTTCCACTGTGTTTTGGGAAATAAGAATTTGACCACTTTCCTCAAATATAACTTTGATTTCACTACTCCTTGGATGAATTCTAGTTTGACACAGAATTCACCCAAACCCTCTTTTCTTCTAAGTTTAGCTCAGAACTCAACTTCTCTCAAGAACATGTCTCCCACCAGTTTAGAAGATGCAGTAAAAGCAATTGGATTCTTTTTTATTTTTAGATATATACTGCTGAAACTCTCTTGCTGGTTTTTAGGTAGATTGGTTTATAGAAGTCACACTGAGACACCTACTGTAGGGCTGTAATTTTACTTTGTATAGTCAGAGAACTGCATAGGGTCCTTTAAAACATTATACACATACATGGACAAGGAGCATCACGGTGCTCCTTGATATGGGTTATAATAGAATAACTTCAGTGATAAACTGTATTAATGTACTAAAAAGGCATAATTCATAGGCTGAAACTTTCACTGATATATGCTCTAATTTTTCAGTAGTGTCATTAAAAATAAAGATTTCAAAGTATAAAAACTATCATCTATAATAAAACTACTGCAGATGTCTTTCTAAATTTAAGATAATGATGCCACAGAATAATTGAAAAGAAAACACAGAAATCATCTGGCCCTGCCTCTTATCTTCAGAAACTTGAAGGCTTAAATCCACTAAGATAAATTGTTAAGAAAACAGATACATAAAGCCAGCCCATTCCAAGGACACATGTGTAGTGAACAAACACATATAGCAGTTTTTCCCTTCAAACATGAGCCTTCTTATTTATGTGAGTATGTTTGTTTGTTGCTCAGTAATACACCACACTTATTTATTATCTTTTCATTCTACCCTTTGACCTCCTTCATCCATTTCTCCTACCCTCTACTCCTCCCCTCTGGCAACTACCAGTCTTGTTCTCAGTATCTATGAGCTCCCCCCCCACAAAGATTCCACATATAAGAGAGATTATATGGCCTTCTCTTTTATTAACTGAACCTTTGATCTCATATTAAAGTAGGTTAATTTTCCTTTCAATTATAATTCCACACTTATAAGCAAGTCATGTGTCTCTGACAAATATGTAGCAAGGGGCAGAGGGGAGTGAACTATTCTGGATTACTGAGATTTGGGGAGGCCATGCTGGACATCTAATGTACTATGTATTAATACGATTAGCAAAGCAGAAAAGAGCAGACTTTAGGGAAGGAAAATAACCAGACAGGTTTAAAAACCTTTTTCCTGGTAACATGGGTGAATAGGCAAATAAGCAATAACTCTGCCAAAGCAGTTTTCAGGGGAGCTTCAGAAAATCACGTCATATCTTATCAACCCATCCATCTATCCATTCATTTAACAAATATTATTAAACATATATAGGAAACCTGATACCATGCTAGGTGCTGAGGCTACAATGGTGGGCAAGTCAGTCACAGCACTTATGGTCTAGTGGATTATACTGATAATTTAAAAAGCAATTATAAAGCAGTGAGATAAGAGGAGAGAGAGGTATAAACATTACAGAAGGTTTTCTATTGAGATAAGCCATAACTGTCTTCTGATTATTTATTTATATCAAAGGTGCCAGTTAGTTATCCTGCTGGAGATGATGATGACAGGGTTTAAAGAATATCTATGATACTGTTTATTTGCTATTTTTAAAGGACAGTAAGGACAGCAGCAAAAGTCTCTGGGCTTAAGACACTTAGTTTAGGACTCTCCGCACACATTCGCAGGGCTTTGGTGGACAGTTCTAAAACACTCGCAGGAGAAGACGACGTAGAGAGTGGTGAATGGTCTTTATAACCTGTCTGAAAACATACAGTAGATTGATTTATAGGATAAATGTAAGAGTCCACAAAGAAGGCAAGGGAGGAAAGGATGCTGGGCATGATCAGAAAAGTACTCTAGATGTCAGAAAAGTGGCTTTTAAAATTTTAGTGAACACATACCCATAATCCTTAAATTTCCATTTTCAAAGGGAAAAAAGTCAAGAGGACTCAAAAGAATGAAATTCTGATGCTATAATCACAAAGGATCCTACAAAGAAATTAGTGAACACCACCAATAAAATGAACTAAAGGAGGCCTGATTGAAGCAGGGTTAATGTAAATCACTAGTTGGCTAAATACAGCCCTATGTAGTGGGACCCCACAGTCCTGTGTAGCAGGTGTTATCAGCATCAGATACAGAAACCAAGGCACAGGAAACTTGCCTAAGACCAAATAATAAAGTTCGAGAGTCAGACTTGAACCCAGGCAGACTGGTTCCATATCCCTGTTTTTACCTCCCGTCCTATCTACCTCCAGTTTGGGATGATGAAGGATGGAAGGGAGGGAGGTAGACAATATAAGCAGTGAGATTGGTGGGATCTTCTTCCTTTTAAGACAGTTAAAATGTTTTTTCTAAACCTTTTCTCTTTCTTCTCTACTTATCGCTATTTACAACTAATAGTTTTAAGGTCAGGCATCTCTCTACTCTACAAACTCTTAACAAAATAGAGGCCATCATTTACACTTCCCACCACAACAGTCTATGTCTATGAAATCTCTGCACGCACCAATGAATCCAAAATGCAAACTCTATTGCTGAATTCCCTTCATAAATTGAGGCAAACCCCATAACAACTGTTAACACATTAAAAAAGTCACCGGTTAGGGTCATATTTTCACATAGGGACATATGTTCACTATAAATAAATATTTTAGGCTTTGCAGTCCATTGGGTATCTGTTGAATGACTCAACTCTGCCAATACAGCATGAAAGCATCCACAGACAATACAGAAGTAAATGAGCATGTCTGTGTTTCAATAACATGTAATAGACACAAATTTAAATTTCATATAACTTTCAAGTGTCATAAAATGTTTGTCTTTTAAAATTTTTTCTTCAACCCTTTAAAAACATAAAAGTTATTCTTAGGTTTGGGGCCATACATAAACAGGTGGCAGACTGCAGTTTGCCAGCTCCTAACACTTACCATTAACCCTGCTTCAATTAAGCCTCTTTAGTTCATTTTATTGATGGTGCTTGCTTGATACATTGTTGTTAACAAACATAGATGTTTAGTTTCATAGAAAGAGCCTTCCCACAGTTGTTAATTCTTCTCTAAACTCTCAGGCCCAAAGATGTCTGAGGATTAGACTTATTCTCACAAAAGATTATCCTCATAAAAGATTTATAAACAATAATCTAATAAATGAACTTGTAAGCTCTATTATTGACTATGATTCAAGTTCCCCATTTTACAAATACCTGTGATATTGAAGATAATTCAAGGAAGTTCCCTTAAACAAAACATTTAGAGTACATGCTATATAGGCATATAAAAGTTTCTCTATATTTAAGGATCATACTTGTTTCTGGGACAGAACTTGTAAAACATTCAGGTTCATTCATTGGCGCAGGACTGTCCTCAAAAGCCGTGTTTCCTGGCTCTGCTGCTTTGTGGTCCTGAGACTGGTCGAAACCTTCATAACGTCCCGCTTGGGAGGTGCGGTTCATACACATGAGTGATATGCCAGCTATCACAATGCTGCAGAACAGGGTAACTGCCGTGATGATCATCTGCCAACATTGCAAAGAGATGTTAGGCCACTTCTCACAATCCCAGCTTGATAATCTTAGTAGATGACTTAGGGGCACTTTTTTGGTGGAAAATGCATGATCTCGATAGCTATAAATGCTCTATATCAGTGGTTCTTAAAAAAGAGGAAGAATATGGAAGGAATGTAAAGTACTTACAGAGAAATTAGGGCTTGTCTCTAATCAAATGAGGTTAAATGTTAAAATGTTCTTTTCATTATGTATCATGTCGTTGGTTTACTCTACAAGTAATCTAAAGTAAGTGAAAGTGATAGTCGCTCAGTTGTGTTCGACTATTTATGATCCCATGAACTGTAGCCTGCCAGGCTCCTCTGTCCATGAAATTCTTCCAGCAAGAATACTGGACTGGGTAGCCATTCTCTTCTCCAGGGGATCTTCCTGACCTAGGGGTCAAACCTGGGTCTCCCGCACTGCAGGGAGATTCTTTACTGTCTGAGCACGTACAGACTTTTTCTTCACATCAGAGTTTTTGTTTGCTGTAATACATAGCTCAAGTGTACTTTAACTAGAGACCTTATTATGGTGATAATACTAAAGATAAGTATTTACAGCTAATACTTATAATCTTCAGCTAAAAAAGACTTATGTGTTAGTTGCTCAGTTGTATCTGATTCTTTGTAAGTTCATGGACTGTAGCCCACCAGGTTCCAATGTCCATGGAATTCTCCAGGCAAGAATACTGGAGTGGGTTGCCATTCCCTTCTCCAGGGGATCTTTCTGACCCACAGATAGAACCTGAGTCCCCTGCATTGCAGGGAGATTCTTTACTATCTGAGCCACCAGTGAAGCCCCAAAACAGACAGGTATATAAAATCATTTTTGTTTTTTGTTTTTTTATTTCATTTTCTTTTTTATAGACATGCAAAATATTAATCACATTTTGAGGTGGAAGTTAACAAAATGACATAGGATCACCAGTGTGATATTGGAATAAATTTTCAAAATTAATTTCAATGTAAGTATAGCAAAACACATTAAGCAGCTAAAAAGAGACAGTCTCAAGAACAGAACTGTTAATAAACTCTTCTCACCTGCTCTTTTCCATAAAAGAAGGCTGAGTCAATGCTTTCTCCATTATGTTTTCCAGTTATCAAAAGAACACCAACAAGGAGAGCAGGAATCCTACAATAATGAGAGTTTAGAGAGAGAGAGAGAGAATGAATAGTAACTGTGTTTGTGGAATCAGGTAAGCAAACAGAAAGCTACCAACTTACCCCCAGCCAGATATTATGATGATTCCAACAGGAATTTGTACCCTTTCTCTCTTTTTCAAAAGAAACAAAGAAATTGCTAGAAGGCCTAAGAATAAGAAATAGAGATTAAAAGATAGGTGATTACTCTCGATGTTGATCAGACTTCATGGAACTTTAACCAAGCTTATTTCAACAGTAGTCTGTAGTTCTTGCCCTAGAATTTACTCCTTCTAAATAAATGCTTTTCCCAATATTTTGAAGCAAGTTTTCTTAATTCAAAATCATTTGTTTTCCCTCCTATATTGCCTCTTTACTAAAATCTTCTTGTTTCATACATGAGGACTTTTTCAAAAAGCCCAAATCATTTTGTTCTTTTTTAAGATTTTTTTTTTTTTATGTGGACCACTTTTAAAGTCTTTATTGAATTTGTTACAATACTGTTTCCGTTTCATGTTTTGGTTTTTGGCCGCCAGGCATGTGGGTTCTTAGCTCCCCGACCAGGGATCGAACCTGTGCCCCCTGCACTGGGGAGCAAAGTCTTAACCACTGGACCGCCAGGGATGTCCCCATTTTGTTCTTTTGACTCACGTGTTTGGAGTTGAAGTGTATTTGCGGGAAAAAAAAAAAAAAATTTTTTTTAACTGGATACAGAACAATTCTAAAAATAAAAGCACCCCCGTTCTGCTGTTTCTAAGAAAGTATAGGCAATTCTCACAAAGGTTTGTTTTTGGAAAACTCACCAAGTCTAAATGATGGGCCTTAATATAAACTTAATACAGAAACAAATGTTTTAAACATTTGGACAGATGTTTTAAAACAAATATTTCATGAGTTTTCCTTATACTTTATACCCAATTATTTATAGAAGTAACATCTTATTTAATAAATTTTACACAGCTATAGAAGCTTAGAACTTTAGGGTTGGCAGGGACCACTGTCTTAAATTAATGCCTTTATATTATAGCTGTGTAAACAACGGTTTGCCCAAGCCACACAGCCAGCAGAGGGCAGAGCTAGACTAGAAACCCAGTCTTCTGACAGAAGGTTAAGTCCTTCAGCTCTGTTCAGTGTTTCTAAAACTCAAGTCTGTTGACCCATAGGGATCTGGAAATTTCTATGAGAAATGTTAGGTCTTTTTGGTTTATTTGCAGTGGTAACCATCTGGGTGACCATCTTATAACCAAAGCACACTCTCGTTATTTCAGGGTTTATATCTGGTTTTATATGAGGTTTGAGCCAAGTGAAGGCCAAATGATACCACAACACAGTTCAAATCAACGTTCTGTGGTAGTCTGAAGAGGGAAAAGCAGTGAGATAACCTGGTCATAAACCCACACATCAAAGGAAAGGTAGGCCAAAAAAAAACCCCCAAAAAACCCCTAGCAGAGAAGTGAGTTTAATTTTACATTTCAAGCTGTGATTCAGATTAGCAAAATAAGATCCTTTGTCATGTCAATTAATGTTGCTAATTACTTACTGAGCTTGTACTTTTGTCTAAATCTAATGAATTTGCTTTGGCTTTAAAATTGTATATTAGCTGTCTATAAAGTCCAACCAGCTGATGCAAAGAGCTGACTCACTGGAAAAGACCCTGATGTTGGGAAAGATTGAGGGCAGGAGGAGAAGGGCATGACAGAGGATAAAATGATTGGATGGCATCACTGACTCAATGGACATGAGTTAGAGAAAACTCTGGGAGATAGTGAAGGACAGGGAAGTCTGAAGTGCTGGGGTTCATGGGGTAACAAACAGTTGGACACGACTTAGCAACTGAACGACAAGGAATTCACACCTAGATTTAAGATTATACAGATTAAGTAACACTGTGCTAGCAACAATACAAATCAACACTGAGCTCCTTGAGAACTGTTTTTCTGTATAGGGGACCCACTCAGTTCTCAAGTTCAAGAGATAAGATCATACCAGTGCTTCTCCCAATGCATTTGTATCCTCTACTGTTTCAGGCTTAAGGTGCCAGGGAAATAAGTAACCAATCACAAAGGCGTGCCAACTGTGTTACAACAGTGAGGGGACTCATGAAAATTCTAATGTTTATCATTTTATTCCTGCCTTGTGAAAATATAACAAATGAAAAAAAGGCTCAGTCTAGGCCTGGATGTCTCACTCTTGAAGCTATGAGAGCTCTTGCCTGAATCAGTTAAACTCTTTGGGCCTTAATTTCCTCATTTGCAAAATCAAAGATTTAAACTAGACTGGTGTTACCAAAAGCAAGAAGACTGTAGTTGGCACAAGGATGAACATTTTTTTTTTTTTTTTTACTAATTATGTTTAACACATACTTGAAAAAATTTTAACACACACATAAAACCTGGGATTTTACTGAGATACGGCTAAATTTGTAATGTTAAAAAAATAAGTTAATTTTAAGGGGGAAAGAAAGGACAAGTGGTATGCAGATATGGCAAAATTCATGAGGATGGTTTGCAAATGAATAAAACTGAAAATGGCTGAACAAAATGATTTTAAATGACCTTTTAGATCCAAAATTCTGTTATAATAATCTCAAGGTTAAAGGGCACCTTCATTGGGTTCAGGAAATTCAGAGCAGCTTCTTTGGAGATTTTGGTATTCATGCTTGAAGAGGATTTCAGAGAAACTTGGGGCTTTCTGATAAACTGAGCTCTTTACTGCTCTCTTATTCTTGTTATAAATTTAGCTTTAATAAACCTAAGTATTTGAGATCAAGTTGTTTCTTCTGTATTTGGAAATAATCTCTAGGCTCTTTTAACTGGACAGCTCATGAAAACTCTTACACCATGCAAGATGTACTTGCCTTTAAAAAAGTACAAACCTCCTGTTTGTACTGAATTCATTTTGTTATTCCTCACCGCATTGTTGCTTCACTTCAAAAAGCTGTTGACTTAGATGGGTCCTGCTTTTGATCCTGAAGGCATGAAATCAAAGGCCTATTCCCTCCAGCCACTTCCCGACACCTGCCTCCTAACAGTGGCTATAACTAGCACAACAAGTCTACAATTTCCTTTTATGTGCCATTTTACAGGTTTGCATTTGTGGTATAACTACAAATCAGCCAGACTGACCAATTCACAAACATACCAGAATGCGTGCACCCAAATTAATGTTTTCCTTCAAAGGAGCAGTGTGCTAAAACATTCTGAATATCCTTTTTGGAGCCAGTTGAAATGAAAAATGGTTTTTTCTTACTGACTATTCTTCTATTTCCATGCCCTTTTAATCACTTGTTTTTCTTGTTCTTATATTACTGTTCTTCCCTCTACTTAGTAATACAGTTAAATTTGTTGAATGCCTACCACGTACCAGGCATAAACATCACATTTAATTTAGTTCTCAAAATAACCCTGTAAGGTGTGATAATCCAAGCTTACACATAAGGAAACTGAGACTGCAAGTTAAGTCATTTGCTTAGGGCAGAATGATAATTATTGTTCATTCAGTTCAGCTGGGTTCTAAGTGCGCTCTGGTACACAGCTCACATCCTCATCCCCCTCTGCCCTTTCCTTCTCTCCCTACCTGCTTCCAGTGCTTGCACCCTCGATGGCTCAAAGGGGAGCTCTGCTGACTGTGGCCTAGAACCCAAGGCCCTGAGGACAAGGACATGTGACTGGAAACCATCTGAGCCCAGGTAGAAACGGAGTGATTAGGAAGCAGAACTCAGCTTTGCAGACTGCCTAGTTAGTGAGTACAACTGCCTGAGCAGATTCCCTAATTCTGTACTGCTGCACTTAAAATAGATCACTAGAAGCTGGAACCGCAAGCGATGGAAAGGAGGGGGACCCTAAATTTCTCCTCATGATCCAACTTACCTGTCCACAGGTAGGTGCTATAGAGGGAACTGTACAATAAGACAAACACCAGAATTTGTCCAACAAAATTTTTTTCTTTAACAAAATTCCATATCATCATTCCAGCACAGACGATAGACTGAAGAAAAAAAATGATAAGAAAAAAAAGTCAGTCATACTCACATGACTCATACTCATGTGTTTTATTCACAGCAACTATAATTATTCATTTAAAATTATTGCTGAGTAATGACTGCATTTTAGTTATACTAAAACAGTAAGTTTTATGACTAAAAACCTTTTTATACAGCACCTTTAACAATGTACATATTTAATTGCAATAGATAATGACAACATTCTAAACCCTAAGCTTATATTTAGTAAAGGTTTACAGAGAAAATGCTAAACTTCTCTCCAGTATAATTTGAGACATGCAAAGATTTAGCTAGAAAAGTAATAAGAAAGTTAAATTTTTAATAATTCAATTACTTCTATTAAAAAATGCAAAGTTACCACCAAATATCATTACATTACAGTTATCAATGGAGGATTGGTTCTAGGACCCCTCCTTATCCCTTGACAGATGATACCAAAATCCAAGGATACTCAAATTCCTTATACAAAATTCTATAGTATTTGCATACCACCTATGTACATCTTCCTGTATACTTAAAAAAAATTTTTTTTAATTGAAGGATAATTGCTTTACAGAATTTTGTTGTTTTCTGCCAAATATCAACATGAATCAGCCATAGGTATACATATGTCCTCTCCCTCCTGAACCTCCCTCCCACTTCCTCCCCATCCCACCTTTCTAGGTTGTTACATAGCCCCTGTTTTGAGTTCCACAAGTTTCTGTACACTTTAAGTAATCTACAGATTACTTATAATACCAAATACAATGTTAATGCTATGTAAATAGTTGTTGGCATATGGTAAATTCAAGTTTTGCTTTTTTGGAACTTTCTGGAAATTTTTCTTCTGAATATTTTCAATCTGTGGTTGGTTGAATCTGACCGTGTGGAACCTATGGATATGGAGGGTCAACTGTGTTAACCTCAACTTTATATAGTGCAAGATCCACTGCAATATTTAATAAATTAGGAATAAATTAATTACAATCAAATTGCAACAACTGATTGCATTTGGTAAAAAAAGACTTTGATTTTATAACTGGAAAAACCCAATGAAGAAATTTTCTCCTCTACAGCAGTATCAGTTCAGTTCAGTTCAGTTCAGTCGTTCAGTTGTGTCCGACTCTTTGCGACCCCATGGAGCGCAGCACACCAGGCCTCCCTGTCCATTACCAACTCCCAGAGTCCACCCAAACCCATGTCCATCAAGTCGATGATGCCATCCAACCATCTCATCCTCTGTCATCCCCTTCTCCTCCTGCCCTCAATCTTTCCCAGCATCAGGGTCTTTTCCAATCAGTCAGCTCTTCGCATATAATCAATGAGAAAAACATAGCTTTTAATTATCTGTAGGTTTACTAACCTGAGCGATGAGTAAATTAGTTGTAAGCATATGAGGAAGCTGTTTATATTTCTTGCTCAAAAGAAGAATAGCCAAAGACCAGATCTTAAAGACAGAGTTTCAAAAGTTATTCAGGTTTCTTAATCTTTATAACTACTTATTAATTTACTAATTTTTATTTTTAATTAGTAATTACTTATTAGACTCTTTAAAGAATTCTTTTATCCTGATTCAAAAAGGAACTGCAATATTTTATTTATTTTAACCTTAGTTCCCAAAAGGGTATTAAGGTAAACTAATATCCAAAGTAAAATAAAAAGCATGGGGAGAACCTATGGTAAATTAACTCCCAAAATGACAGTTTTTAAGAACTAATGCCTTGACCAGGGCCATGTTCCAACTTTCCCTACCTTTGGTGGTTGGGGTGGGACATAGGTTCACAGCCAACTATTCAGAAAAAGAGATTAGTGGGAGATGCATTATAATGCACTACCATAAATTTTCACTTTTTGATTCTACCATATTGGCTCATGAGGTATCTAAATTCCAGGCTATCTTACTTCCAACAATACATGTCACCCTCCTTAAGATGAATTTTCCTGCATTCTTTACATTTAGAAAGATACATAATAGTTACCTAAATATGCTATTTGATTTCCTTCTATCTTCTCACCTCATTGTCAATCAAAAGTTATGTTGTCTCTCCCCCCTCCACCAAACTGCCCTCTTATCAATGGGCATAGATTTTAAGAACATGTAACAGAAGCAAAATTTCTTAAAAATAATATTAATCACACATGTATTAGTTGCCAATGTATATATTCATCCTTATCTCCTTTGACAGCAAATATTGTCTTTTTTTCAAAGCCAGAATACTATTTGAATTCAATAGGCACTCAATCTACAAGATACTCTAGTTGTCAAGTGTATAAGTATTTAATATGGGCTAGATAAATTCAAAAGTTTCATTAACATTAAATGGGTGTTTGGTCTTAATCCCAAAGGTCCCTGACAAAAACACAGTTCTACAATAGCTAGTATCGTGATTCACCATTTGCAGAATGCTTTTTATATATATTGTCTCATGTAATCCTTAAAACAAACCATGGAAATAAGTGAAGTTATTATCTCTATTTTATAGATGAGAAAACTGAACCTTAGAGCAGTTAAGGTTACTCCACAGAGAAATACAGCTAGTTTGTGATAGATGCATGCGTGCATGCTAAGTTGCTTCAACAGTCTCTGACTCTTTGTGGCCCTATGGACTGTAGCCCACCAGGCTCCTCTGTCCATGGGGATTCTCCAGGCAGGAATACTGGAGTGGGTTGCCATGCCCTCCTCCAGGGGATCTTCCCGACCCAGGGATCGAACCCGTGTCTCTTATGTCTCCTGCATTGGCAGGTGGGTTCTTTGCCACTGAGCCACCCAGGAAGCCCCAGTTTGTGACAGCACCAGGAGTCAAATCCAAGTCTGACTAAATCTCATGCCTTGTCTGTTATACAATTCTACCTCCCAAATGGAAAGGCAAAACTCAGAAGGCTGATATTACATTTTATAGGCAGGCTTTGGTTTTCTCTATTGTACAAGAAATTAGGTTTTTATTCCCTAACTTTCTATTACAAAGCTATTTTCAGATTCATTCTGTGATTTTCATTCATTTTTATACTGATTCATACTTACCAAGGAGACCAGGCTGATAATACTTATATCAAAACTAACATTCTGGATGGCATATGCCAATGGCTTAGGGTCCATGGTGGGAAAAGTCAGTAACCAGGCAGAAACATACATGATCGGTGCAGACACAAATGTGCTTATTACCATCCCTGAGGTTATCTGCCAAAATGAAATCAAACTGAGGAAGAGTCACAGACTCAAACAATTCACATAAACTTTAGCCACAGCACACTAACGCATTCTAAAATAAAAGCAAGAGTCAGTAAGAAGACATCATAGAATCCAACGTGTTATCAAAGAGCATATTCCCCTTTTCTGAGTGTTCTTAAAGAAACACAGTTAAGTTCCTTTGGCTCCTCTTTTAATTCATGCTCAATTTATATCTGCATATAACAAATGCTAGAAATCTCACAGCTGACGGTTATTTTCTAGGTTCTTGAAAGTAAATCATATTAATGATCTACTTAAACTGATGACCAGTTTCTTTCCATACTGTTTGATAAACTATAGGGCAAAAAAAGCAATTTCAAAAAGAGAAAAATTACCATGCAAACATTCTACTGATTAAATAATGGAACTAATGGAACTTCAGTAAACAATTTAGTTCCTTCATGTTGTTTTCAAAAACATCTTCTCTAATGCTGTAGATAACATATCCAGTATGCTTGGACACTAGTTGGTGTTAACCAATTTAACTATTTATTGCAGTTGATTATGTGGTGTTTTGCATCTGGTGGCTGGATTATCAATGAATAAAACAGATTTTTCTCCCTCAAATTTCAAAAATTATCCTTCTATAAATAACCTTCAGGCTTAACTATAATTACAGCATTAAAATACTTGAAACTAAAAAGACGAATGAAAAAAATTCATGGCTGATTAAAGATCCCAGATTAAATAACTCTATTGTTACATGATGCCTCTTTATTTACAATGAGGCAGTTTCCAGATATCAAATTCTCATAAAAGAATGTAGATTTCTGTATTTCAAAAATTCATTTTCTACTAACCAAACAATCAAACTTAGCAAGAAATATATACATACAATCTCTACTTCCATGTTGAACTGTGTTGCAAAGATAGCCACTCCTGGTGCTACAGGAAAGACACCATACAAAAATGCGTAATTTGATAAACTTGTGTGGTTTACTACATTGTCGTCCTTGTCCAAGAGTTCCACCATTTCCCTGCACAGAAGTGGCAGCACCAGCCTGAAGAAACAAGAAATGCATCATTTGCTTGATATCAAAGCATGCTGGTCCCCAAGTAATAAATTGCTCTAGTGAATTTGGCATTAGGTTATTCTTCTTCTGCCCAGAAGGTATCATTTTATTGAAAGAATCAAATATTCAACTTGGAGCTACTTAAAGTAAAACAATATTCTTTAAACATCAGGAATTAGGAGGAAAAGAAACTCAGATTTTTTGTGTTCTATGAATAATTTTCTTGCAAAAAATTTGTAAAATGTTGCAATTATATTGCTGTTACTTGCTTTCCATATTCACTGCAGTGTTAAAAATTAAAAAAAAGACTCACAATCTGAGTAAACTTGTTTAAAAGAAAATTACTAAACATTTTTTGGGGGAAAAAAACAGCAGACTCTTATTATGATCAGGGTTTTAAATGGTTCAGGTAATAACAATGCTACTAAGTAGATTCTAAAAGACAGTAGAGAAATAGGTATCTTACAATTAGTTTTTTATCTTTGTAAAGAAAAAAGATTTAGCAAAGGGAACTGTAATAACTGAGGTAGAGCAGAAGCTAGTTAAATTCAAATCTGGTGAAGAGTCAATTATGAAACAAATCCTTCAGGATTCCATAGAAAGAGCATATCAAAAGTAGTGAATTAAAGGAGCTTTCCTTTAAAAAGAACAAAACCAAGGTTAATGTTGTCACAGCAGCACCTACAGAGATGCTTTCGGATGGAGTCAGGAACCACTTTTATGTATTTTTATAATTAAAAGAAGAAATTATTTAATAGGAATCATAGAACCAGAAAAAAATTTTTTTAATTAGAATATTTAAATATTTATAAGTAATGGTTGGTAATCACTGTCATTGTCAGAACCGTATTTACTATTGTGGCAAAACTAAATATTACTTTATTTCCAAGAGCATAACAGCACTATAAATAATCTTCAGAATTTATATTCATTTTTATTATTTTGAAAATATAGATACTATTTCATATTGCACAGTTCTCATGAATTTAATTGTCTACTGAGGAGCTAAATTCAATAGTTAAATATGCCCCAAGTGCCTTGGGATCATCTCATGGTAAAATTATGTCACCTACGCCAGGAAGTATAACCATGGGGCTAAAGAGCTAAAGAGGCTGAAGAACTATTAACTAAGGAGCTAAGAACTTTTCATTTGCAGGTTAGGATCAGATGGTTGATAATAATCAATACTACTGACTTAACTATATTTAGAAAATGTAACCACCTTCAGAATTTTAGAATATTTCCCCTAAATTCATGAAATAAAGTTGTATGTTCAGAATTGTTGCTTTCCTCATAGCCAAATCCCCGTGTTCAGACCCCTGTGTTCAGCTACTTGGTCTTTTTATCGTCTGCTCTGGGGAAGGATCAGGGGCAGGAGGAGAAGGGGACGACAGAGGATGAGATGGCTGGATGGCATCACCGACTCACTGGGCATGAGTTTGGGTAGACTCTGGGAGTTGGTGATGGACAGGGAGGCCTGGCGTGCTGCAATTCATGGGGTCGCAAAGAGTCGGACACGACTGAGCAACTGAACTGAACTGGAGAAGAAATTGGCAACCCACTCTAGTATTCTTGCCTGGACGGAGGAACCTGGTAGGCTACAGTCCATGGGGTCACAAAGAGTCGGATATGACTGAGTGGCTTCACTGTCATAGCCAATAGGATTTGAATAAGATTTAGAATACTCAGAAATCCTGCAAAATTCCCTTAAAACTATGATCAAACTAGGACCTTGGAAGGTATTAGGTAAAATTACATAAAAGCTGAAGGAAAACCATAGCCTTTATCCTTTAACAGTAAAATGGAAAAAACAACCTGCACAGAAATGACTTTCCACAATCACCAATATCACATTTTCCTTTAAAACCATTCAATTAGGAGGGATTACTACTATCAAACTATTTAAAGGAGAAAATCCCAACAAATTGGCTAAATAAAGTAAGGCTTTCACAAAGTATAATCCCCAAGTAAATAAGTGAAACTTACAGTTTAGCTGTGATGAGAAGAATTAGTACAACAAATGCTGACTTCTTTAGTTTCTTTATTTTTCCTACCATTGTAAGACCAAGATAAAACAGAGCTGATCCAGAAAAAGAATTTGCAAGTCCATCAAGAAAATTTTCCATATATTCAGGCACCTTTTGATCAAGAATAAAATTGAAGGCAATGCCAATGAAGACCATAAATACTATTGGGTTCTGTAACACACGCAAAAGTCCAAGTCCCAAAATTTTCACTTTGTTTTGAGAAGCATTCTGAGTGTCTTTCCATTTCTGAATTTCACAGAAGATAAATCCTATAGGGTTTAACATCATCAAAGATATTGGTGCCACTAAGTAAATGTACTGGAGATATTCTGGGTATGTTGTTTGATATAAAGCTTCAACTGCAAAATACAAATTAAGATTGATTTAAAAATGATTACCACAGAAATATATTAATAAATTATGTATATAATTAGTTCCTTGCTTAATTATAACATATTGTACATTAACCTAAACGGTGTAGAATGACTTCATTAGCTTAGTTTTGGAAAAATATATTTTAGTAAAGCTGAAAAGGAAGAAAAACACACTATATTAAATGACATAGCTTATAAAGTGATAATCAACTAAAAAACTTTCAGTTAAACTCACTAATTTTTACTATGTAGAGGCTAAGACTAGTCTCAAGAAAGGGGCAGACTTGTGCAGTTCTTAAAACAATTTAAAGTTAAAATCTACTAACAAAATGTTTAAGTAGTCATAGCACCAAGGTGGTTGTTTGTTCTCTTGAAAGGGAAGTTTCAATGAAGTGATGAGGCAGAAATCAGAGGACAGAGGAGAGAAATGGAGAAATGGAGGAGAGAGGAAGAGACAACGGACTGAAAAATGAGGACTGATGTGATGGAGTCTAAGCTATTTAGGAAAAGTAGTGAATATAGGACATGGCTAACAGATAAAGAGCAGAGGGGTCAGAGACTGGAGGTTCCTGTGAAGTCCAAGTAGGAGTAGTTGGAAATTTAGGAGATCACAGTTGTCGGATAGTGAGCTACTGAATTTAGTGTTTCCCAAAGGCTAGGTCCAGGATGTGGCTACAGGAGTTGGCGGCTAAAATAGAGTAGAGGAAAACATCATTGAAGGTGAGGAGGTCAAGGAACTGAGAGAGCAGAGAACTTGGTGGGTAGTTCACATGGATACTAATGTCAAACAAGATAATGGCAAAACGTGGGACTAGAGATGAAGACAGAGAGTCAGATATTAGTCTTCAGTGAATGGGGAGTGACGAGAATGAGGTCAGCAGGTGACAACAATGAGGATGAGTGGTCTAGCAGGCAGCAGGAACCTCAAAGAAGCAGTTTGTATGGAAGAGCAGAGAATAGTGTATACACAGTGGCTGTGAGGATGCCAGTCCTGCCTACCCACTGCTCACGTGGTATGAAGGTGATGAGGAAATGGACAGCCTACACTAGAGAGGAATGAACACCTTCAGGAAGGAAGACCAGTGAAGGTGCTGAAGAACCAGAGATGGTAAAGTGGACCCAAGAAATGTTTTGAGGGGGGATACAGTAAAGTCATGTCAATGTACGTTTAACTAATGCAAATTCAACTATGCTTCTTAGGAAAACAAAAGCTTCAATTTTCTTTTTCATACAGCATGTCTCCAAGTACAAACTAATTACTTATTCACTGAAGAACAATGCTTGAGAAAGAATCTGGCTTTTAGACTTAAGAAAAATGGTACAATATACATGGAATATGTGTGCTGTATTTTGTGGGTTATTTGAAGGATTTTTCAGGGGTTCAATTGTACATGATGACTTTAGAGTCTAACCACTGTATAAGATGAGTCTCCTTGACTCATGTGAGGGTTGGTGGCCTGGTCTTGGCTTGATCAGCACAACTTTAAGCCTTGCACTAGCAAACTGATCTCTAGGCACATTTTTGGCAATGAGTTCTGAAATTATTCAAACTAATATATAAAAAGGTTGATTCATAAATGATTTTCAAGTTGAGAGATAAAAAAGAGAACAGCCACAATCACTCACAATCACTTGCTTCCTAAGAGAGGCAATCATGTGAAAAAATGTAAAAGATTAGGCTTCTCAATTTACATTAAGATAAAGTGACACAGGTAGGAAAATATATTTGTTTACTTACTCAGGATACGTAAGTTCAGTTAATGTCAAGTACATGTCCCATTGGTTATGTAACTGAATTATATAACCTTTAGAAGATCCTGTTCTCGTTAGCTAAAACCTACTTTTTATAAGATTCAATTCCCCTTTTTTCAGCAAAGCACATACAGAGGTCTCTAATATCTCTGAAATGCAGTGGTTAAACAAAACACATTTGATTACCTGAAATTTCACAAATTCTTTCCCCTGATTTCCAAATTAGATATACTAGATCTATAACTCAGTGGCTTTCTTTCATGTTTCTAAAGTTTCACCTTTTAAGTTTAAAAAAATAAAAGTAGTACTTTTGATAACTATTTCTAGTTAGCTATAGTTTTGATTAGATAGTCTAACTCAAAGGGAAACCTTTTCACCCCCCCCCTCATTTTTAAAATAGAGTATATTTTAGAAAAGGCTTGTGCTTTCAATCTGAGCTTAATAATTTCCCAAGTAGCCAAAATAAAATTCATAAGGTTTTTCCTTTGAGAATGTAAAAGGACACAAGGTTCCTTAAGTTAATGCCTTTTTTTTTTTTTTAAACCAGAAATGTACTTTCCTGGTACAGTAGCACTTAATCACCATCATATGATGGACTTCAGGTTGTTTTAAAAGTTCAAAGCAAATATGAGCAACAGTCTATTATCTAGGTCTAGCCAATCACCTGGACAAGGAAATGGCAACCCACTCCAGTACTCTTGCCTGGAAAATCCCATGGACGGAGGAGCCTGGTAGGCTGCAGTCTATGGGGTCGCTAAGAGTCGGACGTGACTGAGCGACTTCACTTTCACTTTTCACTTTCATGCATTAGAGAAGGAAATGGCAACCCACTCCAGTGTTCTTGCCTGGAGAATCCCAGGGACGGGGGAGGCTTGTGGGCTGCCGTCTATGGGGTCACACAGAGTCGGACACTACTGAAGTGACTTAGCAGCAGCAGCAGCCAATCACCAAATACTTTCTTCTTTTGCATAATCTTTTGTATTTGATTCCTACATGGAATCTTGATTCTGACTACTCCCACTTGTTAAAAATCTCAAAACTGGACTTCCATGAAGTCCAGTGGTTAAGACTGCACCTTCCAATGCAGGAAGTGTGGGTTCAACTCCTGGTCAGGGAGCTAAGATCCCATATGCATCGTGGCTAAAAAACAAAACATAAAGCTGAAGTAATACTGTAACAAACTGAACAAAGACTTTAAAAATGATCCACATCAAAAAAGAAAATCTCGAAACTGGGTTACCTACTGTTTACCAACCTATATTCCTCTGGTTTTTCTTGATCACCCCCTTCTTCCATTTTATTCACTATTGACAATGTAACCTAAATCTTAAATTTCAAAAATTAAGATTTCCCCACAGCTCTCCCCACCCATAAGACCATATATAAAATCTTTCTTTTGACATTCATTGTCTAGTTGCCACAGTTGGTCCCTTATTTATCCAGCTCATCTTTCACTGTACCTTAGTGCAGATTCTCCATCAGCCAATTTATATCATTGTTACACTGGATAAACACCAGGCTCATAATTACTAGTTCTATATGCTGATCATTATCCCCCAACGTCTTGAAGTCTCTTCTTTCTTACCCAGATCTTGCCTACTATTTAAGGCCTGTCTCAGGTACCACTTCTTCCACCAAGTCTTCAGTCTACATCATGGATATCCCCTTCCCTGGATGGCTCTGGCACTTTGTTTCATATCAGTGCCACCTCAACAAATTCTGAGTTCCTTGAAGGCATCACTTTATAACCCTCAGTCCCAGTAGAGCGCTAAGCAAATCTGAAACAACTTGCTGAATGGAATTAACATATCAGTGAATGTCAAAGGTTTCAGACAGACTATAAATGTATTTTGTAACATAGCAATTTATACCTAATTGTTATCCATGAACCCGTTTCTTTTTATATCCAATGGTTTTCTTTTTTCATATTCTGAATATTTATAAAGCAGGTTACTATCGGGATATTTTAAGTCAGTTGAACGGGTATATGAAGGCAAAAGAAATACAGTCTAGTGGGAAAGCAAAAACTGGGAATAAATCCCTGTTAAATTACTAAAATAGGGTTCAATATGGGAATTTCAGTCCATTCTGCCATTCCTTTGCATAATGACTTAACATTTCATCTTCATCTATAAATAGGCAGCTCTATTCATTACCAATCTGAATACAGTTTTTCAAATCTGAAAAAAATGAAATTCAGTGACCCACATTAACAAATTAGATTTATAATCATTATATCAACTATTAAGTGCTAATTAATACTTAAAAATAAGGCTCTTGGGGGAGGGGAGAATCCCACTATGAGGAAGAATTATATAACCTTGAAGAACTAAGAGACAAAATTAGCCACCCACTGTGCCTCCCATTTTGATTCCTGCAGGGTTTCAGTCCCTAGCAAATAACACAAAGACCCAGACAAGATCATTCTATTATTTAATGGCTTATAGTTAAATGCTTCATTTCCTTTCTGTTTACAGCTCAAGCACTAGAGCATAATTATGATTAGTCGGGGTGCTTATGCTATCAGCATTGTTTGAAGAATAAATTATAGGACTTAACTATGCCCCATTAGTATCTTTTAATGACAGAGGCAGGGAACCATTCTGATTTGCTGAGATCAACATTTCACCTCAGTAGATTCCTGGTTTCTTCTCAGATTTCTTAAAGTACCTTTGAAAAGAATTTTTTCTTAAAATAGCAAGCTTCCTTTTTTAGTCTGCAATAATGCAATGTAGTATTCTGTCACTTAAGTACAGATAAATCATTTTGATGCAGTTTTATAGACCTTTATAATTGTCATAGTATAGAGAAAAAGGAAACATGACTCTCCTTTGTCTTTAATCATTAACTTATCCCTCTTCTTCTGAGTAACCTGTAAATTGGACCAATGTTGCAGATCAAATGCAGTCTAAAAAAGGACATTTCCTTTAAGCTGTGATGCTTATCCGTGAATAAGAGAGTGGGAATTCTTGGGAGCGGTCACGTAACAAACAAAAGAATGGTCTTCTCTTTAGAGACAGTCTTCTCTGTTCAGCCTAAGCATGGCCACAAGGCAGATGGGCATGATCAGAGATAATAAATAATCTCATCAGAGCAAATACATGGCCCTACAGTTCTGTACCACATCTTCCAATCTGCAGATATATGAGAAAATACTTACTGTCTATACTATTGATTTCTAGTAAAGTTATTGTCTACAACCTAATGTTATAAGAGTGCTTATATTGTGATTTAAAAACAACAACAAAATAAAAACAAAAATTACAACTCAAAATATGCAAGCATAATCATCAGGGAAATTGGGCTAGCACACTGATGGAAACATGATTATTTCTGGATTCACTGATTTAGTATGGGACATGAGAGAAGCAGCAATGAAAATGGTTGACTATATTTTTTATTTGGAAATTCTGCCTTAATATGAAAATAAATAAAATCATCTAATAGGTCTTTTGCTATTGCTACTCATTTTATGAATTATTTTGAATAATGTAAAGATAAAGAAAAACTTTGATTCTATCTGAAAATAATATATTACAAGGGCTAGTTGGGCCTTCTAGTGATTCGATGGGCATGTTATGTAACTGTGTGGCATAAAAGAACACCCAGGATTTAAATCTAGTCACCTGTGTGACCTGGGGTAAGACAATTAAATCTCTGTAAGTCTGCCTCCTTATTTGAAAATGAGGATAATAACATCTGCCCTACCTCAAATGAGATAAGTATATAAGTACTCTCAGAAAGTTACAAATATTACTTCTATTTAATTATGGGCTTACTACTCTATGATGGCATGAAACTTATGGTTCATGTCTAAATTAAGATATAACACTATTTATTATTTAACACTATGATACTTAGCCATTTCTAAAGTCTTTCCTTATACCATAAATACCTTGACAAACATACATTATTAATGCTCCTGAAGAGATGGACAACACATCAACTTCTTGCTCTTTTATTTCCAGAGTCTTTATTTAAATGCTTGGTTCAGCCTTAATTTTAAAATTAATTAACTTTCAAGGAACATCTATCTCGTTTCTGACTGTTTACAGCTCAGTTATCTAACAGCCTAGTTTTTTCTCTTTCATAATCTCCGGCTTTACTCAGAGTGACTTAATTTCTTAGGTAAATCTCTATTTCTGGTGAGTGTGAGATGGAGGAGAATGATAGTCCTCCAGAATCCTTTCAGTGCCAGAGGTGAAATAACTTTTCTGGAGGGGGGGATAGTTAAAAGGTAAGAAATTTGAAAGTTAATGGCAGATTTCAATCATTCATTTCATTAAGTTTCATTTAGTTTCTGCCCAGAAGATATATCACCAGAGAGGCCTTCACTGACCCTACCTCCAACCTCAAATAGCACCTCCTTAGAAAATAACACTACTTTATTTTTATGGCCCTTCTAATTACGTGATATTATTTTTATTTTCCCATTAAAATGTAAATTCAATATGTACAAGAACTTTGTTCACAAGGGCAGCTAGCATATTTGTTCCCAGCAGCTAGCATAGTCATTGGTGCTAACAGGATCCTATCAATGAATGAAGGAAAAAATGAATGACTATATCCATAATATTCAGATCCCTGCATTATGATAAATGATCAAAGCACAACATAAACTTTTAACATAAAGAATATTAAAGACTAGTTATTAAGTATGCATTTTCTTGGTGGCAGTTTGGAAAACAGAATATGTTTCTAAGATATTTAAACATCCCCAGTTGGTATGTTTACTATTTCATTAGGAAACATACACATGGAAACATAAAATTAGGCTATTTAAAGAGTTGGAAATTTAAATAAGGAAAAGTTGGAAACGTTAAAAAAAAAAACACAAAAAAATCCATCACTTTGTCCTTAAATAAGAAATTAACTTCAACAAAAGTACACTGATATTTTGAATAACAAATTCAATAACAGGCATTAATGTAAAATAACATACACTCTAAATGGTAAGAAAAATAAGGAAGGGAAAAAGTCCCTCATAAATTTCCACTGCTAACACTTAATAATGACTGTTTTTAAACAGGTGTATGCCTCTGCTTTTTATATAATTTAAATCAGAATCTGATCTCTTCTGGCAATTAAACATCTTTCATATGTGACTTTGGAGAAGAAAAAGAATACTATTAGAAAGAGGACTCAGTTTATTTGGACACGACCATTTATTTTAAGCAGATGTTTGAAGGTGCCTCAAACTCTCAAAAAATATATAATCCGACTAACTTAAGACATATTTAAGAAAAAACATGAAAGATTTCTTAGATACAAGAATGAGGTATAAATCACTAACACATAGTTAAAAGATTCAAGTTAAAGGCTTACATTTTATTACCTCCTAAAACACCTGAAATTTTTTAAAACTTAAAAAATAAAAAATAACTTACCTATAGGATATCCCAATGCAAAGTCATTACTTTGTGTAGCAAAAATAGGAAATAGTCCAGCTTTGCTAAATCGACTATCGGGACTGGCAACCAATAACGTTAATACACATACAACGAAAAATACAGAAGCTTTGGCAATTAAGATACTATATAGAAAAGACCAATCCACATTAGAAAAATTAAGTACAACCATGTTTTTGAATAGTAAAGCTGGAAGTGCAAATCTGGAGACGAAATTTCCCAGTCCTTTTGCCTGTGTTGATGTTATAACATTGGCCCTTCCTGCTATGTAGCCACAAAGGACTATGCCAAAGCATTCTAGTAAGGCTGGAAAAAGCCTTGTTATTGACATTGAAGGTGGGTCATTAGTGGAATTAAATTCATGTGTAACTGGTGAGGACAAAGTCTTGGTCATATTGACCGCAAGGGTTAAGTTCTTGGCAGGTATATCGGAAAAAGAATTCATTTTCTTTCACCTTCCAACTCCAACCAGAGCTCTGAAAAGAAAGGAAGAAAGATTCAGTGTGAAATCAACAAGAAGAATTCTAGTTGAAAGGATACACTGGCAAACCTAAATTTATTAAATGGCCAAATAAATACACAAAATTTTTTTCAACTACCATCAGAGAAAAATGCAAAGAAGAAAAAAAAAAAACGGTGGGAATGTCTGCCAACAACAGCCTCTTGACTCTCAAAGGTGGGTCAGCTCAAAATATTTATGTCCTATATTCAGTATCAGATATGAGTAAAATAACATCCACAAATGGCACAGCTGCAATGATGCCCTGTGATTCTCTCCAGTGATCCACACTCAAGCTCCGCCTAGTGGATGAGAGCATGGGGCCCACAGAGTCTCTGCTGAATGTCCACTGCAGCCAAATTGTCCAGAAATTTCAGAAGTTCTCAGGGCTACATCAAGGAGTCACAATGGACAGGAAGGTCTTTTCCAGCCTGCAGAAGGTCTTGAATATAGGATAGAAAAAGAATATAACAAAATATCACTAATTAACTTTGAACCAGTAACTTCTGTGCCTCACTTTCCTCATGTGTGAAGTGGCACTAACAGGACCTACCTCATAGGAACTTGATATTATTCAATATCAAATCCTTATAAACACATCTGTTACAAATAAATCACTTAACAAAAGTTAAATATGACTTTTGGTGGCATATAAGAGAGAGAATGAAGGAAAAAATGATGGCATCCCACATACCTCCTCTTAGTTCCTTTTACACCACAAACACATATTGGCTGTCTTGAATGCTCCATAGCGGCAATGGATGTGCCCTTGAATGCCACAGGGACTTTGCACATGCAGTTCACTCTAGAATATTCTCTTCCTTAACCACCTACCATTCTCCACATAACAACTACCCGTCCTTTGAACTGTATGCAAATCAATTCAGGAGTTGTTTGTATCAGGTAAGGCTCCTCTAACACCATACCCGAGCAAGGAGCCTTTCTCAACTAGAATCATGTTCCTTAACATCAGGGCCACTTTTCTCAGTTTATTAGACTATGTATTAGAGTGACTATGTGACTTATGTCTGTCTCCTTCACTGGACATTAAGTGCCATAGAAGCAAGGACTGTGCATGCTTTTGTTTCTTCCTAATGGCAATCCACTCCAGTACTCTTGCCTGGAAAATCCCATAGATGGAGGAGCCTGGTAGGCTATCATCCATGTGGTCGCAAAGAGTCGGACATGACTGAGCGACTTCACTTTTTTCACTAATGCCGAGCACAGTGCCTGGAGATTAAAGCACATAGGAGATTAGGAGACTTAAACAATTACCTGCTCTTATATAAACCCTTCGCTCTTAGGTGGATCAATGTTCTCTCTTAGGAACTATCTATTTCATGGACAGATCTTGTTTTCTCTGAATGCTAAGTATTCTAAGTTTTTCACTATATATAGCAACAGGCCCAAGACCACAAAATGTGCTCTAAAATGTTCTAAAGCTGTTCACACAATGTTAAAGAACACAAAATGTCTTGTAAAATGTTCTAAAGATGTTCAGAAAATGCTAAAGCAAGGAAAACTTTATGTTAACATGACAATACTTAGCAGACTTTCCTCTTGCTGCCAGGGACACAATGAACATTAGATTTGAACAACTCTGCAACTAATCAGCTTTTATTAGTAACTAGAAGTTAATATAGAGACCATTGCCAATTCCTAAGTGATTATTATGGGTAAACCATCCAAAGTAACCTTATATAACATAAAAAGTAAAACAGCTTATGTTTCCTGAAATGTACAATGCCCAGGGTTAAATACTTAAACACCCACATAACATTAAGGACTCAGATGGCAGGCCAGAAATCAACAAAAACTGATCTAAGGGGGTGTGGATGAGATAATTTTCTCTGTGCTACCCTAGTATAAGCTGAACCCATTTAAAAATATTATGTTTAAATCTGGATCAGGACAAGTTATTTTCCTACTAGGATTAGATAGGAGTGGTCAATATACACAAAACCTGTAATATTCACACATACTTGAAGTCTACCAAATAAACATCAGATTATATCCTGGGAAAGCTACTGATTGGTACAGGTAGTCATAACTGAAGTAAGGAGCTGGTAAATGAGTGAACTAAAGTGTTAAATATTCAGATCTCCTCAGAGATGTGATTTGAAAAAATAGTGCTAAGATTAAAGTGATAAACTATTCCAGTCTTCTGTTATTTTTAAAAAGTTCCCTATATTTCTTTGCCTGGACTATTATAACTTACACTTCTCACTGCCCCTTATTTGTACCAACCACACTTGCATGTCAATTTATTCCAATAATTTTTAAACCAACAGTTTTAAGTAAATTTTCAATTGTTCAGTGAAAAGAGTCAAATGGCCTGAACCCAATTTGGGGCCTATTGCTTATCAACTCCTTGGGCAACTAAGCCTGTCTGCACTTCAGCTCCTTCAACTGTAAAATAAGAGGAAAAATCTCCTTAAACGGATATTGTGAGGACTGGAGATTTTACACACAGCTTATTATAGTAGCTTTTCACAAAGCAGACCTTCAAGAAATGGTAACAACTGCTATTGGGAGTTGTGTGTCCTAATAGTAACAAGAATGGTAGTAAGTTAAATACAATTAATTGTTCTATGCCAATTCGTCAAACATACTTGATATTAAAGAGCCTCCAACTAAAACAGAGGGATGGGATAGATTGTAAGGTTATCAGTTTTTGTTTTATACCAAACAACTAAGGGGAGTTCAATTCAAAAATTTAGTTTGATCTTAGTTGTTAACAGGGAAGGGAAAGTTCTTTAGTTCCCTCTAAGTGATGGTCAAATAGTTGTAGCAATGTCCAGGTTTAACTTTTAGTTAGTCAAAAATTAAGAAAAAAACTTTGGAAAGTAATCTTCCCTTTCCCATTCTTTTAATGTTCCTTGATATCATAAAAGCAATATCGGCTAATTGAGGGGCAATCAAAATAACCAAAAAGGACTCAGAAAGTTTTATGTCATCTTAATTTTTTTTTTCCCAACAGGAAGAAAATAAACTTCCTAAAGCATTGTTTTAAAATAAACAGGAGCCACAGCAATGGAAGTATTTTTTTTAAATTGCACCCAGTCTTTTCATCTCATTAAAAACAGTGCTTGGTAAAGAACAAAAAGTTGGCTTGTCACAGTAAAAGACCACTCACTGGGAAGCGAGCAGACAAATGCTATACGCTAGTCACTTCTGGTCACTCATGATTTAGATAACAAGGAGGAACCACTGACACCCTAAACTGCTATTAAGTGAAAATGGGGAGGAGGGTTCTGACTGGTTTCAAAGAGAAAGCTTTAAAACCTTAGGCAAACACCCAATATCCTTGATCCGGTGGGAAAAACATAATACAGTATTGTACCATTCAAGCACTTTCCGACATCAACAGTCACACCATCCACCCACTCCCACCTACTTGCAGGGGACCAAATGTCCTCCCTAGAGACCCAGGGTGGGGAGGGCTGAGCGCTGCCTCTTGCCTTGTCGGCGGGGACAGACTTTGGCCCTCTAAGATAAGGATGTAGAGAATCCCTAACCAAACAGGCCGGCCAAAGAACAGCTGCCACCCAATGCCTGGGAAGGCAGCAGTAGAAGTGTTCGGCACCTGGAATAAAAAGTTGGACGCTCAGCTTTCCCGGGGCATGGTAGTCACAACGCAAGGTAAGTGAAATGCTCCTAAAAGGGGTAAGGGAGACAGTCTGGTGCAACGCTCCAGGTACCTGGGCACAAGCTCCCAGGATGGCATTCGCTGAGGCAACCCCCCAGAATAAGGGGAGAGTCTGAGAACGATATGGTGGACGCACGTACAGTGAGGCGCTCCTCAAACTGGGGGATGGCAGATCTGTCACCAAAGGGGACAAGCCGCCCGTTCCCCTGCGTAAGTCTTCCCGGGTGGACCGCACGTCCTAAAGGCGGGCGCTGCGGGGCAGAGGCGGGCAGGCGCACGCAGCGGACTGCGGGCCTAGGCGCTGCCCCCCGGCTCAGACTCGAGGAGCGAGAGCGGGGCACCAGGGGCCCGCAAAGGAGCCGGGACCGCGCGGGTCGGCGCCCCAGGGGCCCATCTCACCTGCTAAGTCTGCAGCCCCGGGGCCGCGGGAGTCGATGCTCGAGGTGGACCAAGCAGGGAGGAAATCACCGTCATTTCCCACCCCCAGCCCTCCTAGCAGAGAGCTGCCGGCTGCCCGGGTGAGGCTACAGCAGCTCAGTCACGTTCCGAGAAAGTGAGGGGCTAGTAGCTGGGACCAGGTCAACTCCTCCCCGTGCCGCCCCGCCCCTCCTTTAAGCCCCTCCCCCGGCCAGGGGAACCCCGGAGCCGTGAGGGCCCCGGCCCCGCCCTTTCGCTCCGCCCTCGACCGCCGAGAGGCGGAGGCCCATGGTTCTCACCCACGTCCCCTCCCCCGCTCCCGCTCCTCTCCTCACGCCTACTGCGAGCCGCTAGACGCCGGCGGCAGGACTTCCGGCCGCTCGACTCCCGCAAAATGGCGGCAGGTGTGGGGACTTTGTGGTTTCTCTCTTCCCCCTAAATTCAGGTGCAGAAGCTTCTTGTCTTTCCGCCTAACCCCAGCCTCGTGTGGTCTGCCGAGTCCTCTCTCGATTAGCCTAGCCGTTTATATAGTACAGTTTAAAAACAAGGTCTTAAAGAGTAAGACTCGTGGGTCAGACTCCTGCCTTTCACCTTTCCCAGGGCAGTGTGACTTTGACCTTCCTAGATCAGAGACTAAAATGTAAAGCTTTTTATTCTGTTTGGTGGTGGTGGTGTAGCCTACAAGTCATGTCTGACTTTTGGGATCCCATGGACTGTAGCCTGCCAGGCTCCTCTGTCCATGGGAGTCTCCAGGTGAGAACACTGGAGTGGGTTGCCATTTCCTTCTCCAGAGGATCTTCCCGACCCAGGAATTGAACCCTGGTCTCCTATATTTCAGGCAGATTCTTTGCTGACTGAGCCATTTTGCGTTTGGTTTAGTAAACCCAGTCGCTGACTGCTTGTGTTTTTATCGTGGGTGGAACCACGCGTATCCCCTCGAGTACTGAGAGGAAACAGATTGTACTGGTGAAAAACTTAACAGAGCAGGAACTGAAGATACAGGAAAATAATGCATTCTGCCCCCGTTCTCCTCACTTCACCCTTGTTCTCTATCTTAACTTTTAACAGCCGTCCCTATTTGCCTTGAACCTGGCTACTTTTTTTTTTTTTTTAATCTGACTGTATCTCAAAGCTGAAAGGGTTTATTTAGAAAGTTTGGAGATGAATTCAATGGAATATTTATTGAGCTTTGACTTTTAGCGAAAAACTGGAAGATAGGCCTAGACATGAACAGTAGGGTGAAACTCTAGGCCTAAAGTTTCTTAGGTTAGCCTTGGAGTTTGGACCGTATCCTCTGACCACAATAAAACCATTAATTTTTTTTTCCCCCATGAGAACATGTCTTAGTGATTACACTAATTTTGGATATGCAATCTGGAAGCTTTCCCAGGTTAGTTGAAAGACTGAAAGCAAGAAAAACAGCTGACTTTGGGGAAAAAAACAAGCCAAGAGGAAATAAAAGTGAACTCTGGGGTGGTGCTAATGAAAAGAATGGAAAAGATTTGAGATACATTACAAAAGAACTGTTGGGACTGGATTACTGACAAGGCTAAGAAAGAGAAGGAGATAATGAACCTAGGTATTTGCTCATCCATTACAACAGAGAAAGTGAAGAAGAACTAAAGAGTCTCTTGATGAAAGAGGTGAATGAAAAAGTTGGCTTAAAAAAGCTCAACATTCAGAAAACAAAGATCATGGCATCTGGTCCCATCACTTCATGGCAAATAGATGGAGAAACAGTGGAAACAGTGGCAGACTTTATTTTGGGGGGGCTCCAAAATCACTGTAGATGGTGACTGCAGCCGTGAAATTAAAAGACTCTTACTCCTTGGAAGAAAAGTTATGACCAACCTAGACAGCATATTAAAAAGCAGAGCCATTACTTTGCCAACAAAGGTCCATCTAGTCAAAGCTGTGGTTTTTCCAGTAGTCATGTATGGAAGTGAGAGTTGGACTATAAAGGAAGCTGAGCACCAAAGAATTGATTCTTTTGAACTGTGGTGTTGGAGAAGAGTCTTGAGAGTTCCTTGGACTTCGAGGAGATCCAACCAGTCAATCTTATTTTTTAATTTTTTTTAATTTTTTAATTTTTTGTGTGTGGTTTTATTTTATTTTTCAGTGGGTTTTGTCATACATTGATATGAATCAGCCATAGAGTTACACATATTCCCCATCCCACAACCAGTCAACCTTAAAGGAAATCAATCCTGAATAGTCACTGGAAGGACTGATGCTGAAGCTGAAACTCCAATACTTTGGCCACCTGATGTGAAGAGCTGACTTACTTGAAAAGACCCTGATGCTGGGAAAGATTGAAGGCGAGAGGAGATGAGATGGTTGGATGGGATCACCGACTCAATGAACATGAGTTTGAGTAACCTCCTGGAATTGGTGATGAACAGGGAGGCCTGGAGTGCTGCGGTTCGTGGGGTCACAAAGAATCAGACATGACTGAGCAACTGAACTGTACTGAACTACAATAAAGAAAAGGAATCAAACTAGGGAGACTCTTAACACCCTTACTAGTTCTAAGGCTCCACCCTTTCCTATCATTCTATTATCTGAAGATGAAGAAATATGTCAAGTGAGGGAAGTGGTTACAGAAGATAATGAATTTGATTTTAGGCCTAAAATCTAAAATCTCAAGAAAGTTAGTCTCCTCTCTTGAAGAAGTTATCACCTTCTTCATTTGAGGTCCTGGAGATTAAGTCATTGGTCTAAGAACAGCCAGCAAAAGAATGGGACTCTAGTGCTCATTGTCCTCAGAACTAATTGCTCATGAAAGTATCAGCACCTGTAAGATTGCTAGCAGACACCGAAAGAGAAAACAGAAGCTCAAGACAGAGAAAAAACATAGCCAAAGATGTGGTTTGGAGCTAGCTGCACAGAGTGGACAAGTTTTCTGGTACAAGCAGCTGGCCGGGGGACAATGGCTCTAGGAAAAGTATTTACAGAAATGAAGGACTGCATCAAAAGTCATTCTTAGATAAGCATTTACTGATAAATGCCATAAGGTAACCATTTAATTCCATTATCATGTCTGCTAGTCCTCTGTGAGATGCTGATCTATATGTACTATTAACTGAAAATAGGACGTGGAAAACACAACACTTCAGGTAACTTCTGTTAACACTTTACTGTAAATGTATCACTTTTTCCTATGCATATAAAAACCAGTAAAGAAAAGTAAGTTCATACAATACACATTATTTTTCATACACATGATTTTTAGTAACCTTTTCATTTAATAATATTTAACATTTTTATGCATAAATATAGATCTCTGTCATAACTTTCAACACCTACTGAATATTCCCTATTGAAAAGTTGAGAATTATCTCCCTTAAAATTCTTTGGACTTTCTCTCTTTGGACTCTGGACATCCATAGTGTCTAATCAAAGATGAGTAAAGAAGAGGAAGGTAAAATAGTAGAAGTGTTCAGAGTGACTTAAAATGTGTTGTTTGAAGTCACTACTGTGGGCCAGAATCTCTTAGAAGAAATGGAGAAAACCGCAGAGTCAACAAGAGTCCAAAATATAGTATTTGGGTGCAATCTCAAAAATGACAGAAAGATTTCTATTCATTTCCGAGGCAGACCATTCAATATCACAGTAATCCAAGTCTATGCCCCAGTAATGCTGAAGAAGCTGAATTTGAACTGATCTATAAAGACCTACAAAACCTTCTAGAACTAACACCACAAAATGATGTCCTTTTCATTGTAGGGGACTGGAATCCAAAAGTAGGACGTCTAGAGATACCTGGACTAACAGGCAAGTTTGGCCTTGGAGTACAAAATGAAGCAGGGCAAAGGCTAACAGATTTGCCAAGAGAATGCACTGGTCATACCAAAACCCTCTTCCAACAACACAAGAGAAGACTCTACACATGGACATCACCAGATGGTCAACACTGAAATCAGATTGGTTATTTTTTTTGCAGCCAAAGATGGAGAAGTTCTATACAGTCAGCAAAAACAAGAGGAGAAACTGACTGTGGCTCAGATCATGAACTCCTTATTGTCAAATTCAGACTTAAATTGAAGAAAGTAGGGAAAACCACTAAACCACTCAGGTGACCTAAATGAAATCCCTTATGATTATATAATAGAAGTGACAAATAGCTTCAAGGGATTACATCTGATAGACAGAATGCCTGAAGAACTATGGACTGAGGTTTGTGACATTGCACAGGAGGTGGTGATCAAAACCACCCCCCCCCCAAAAAAAAAAAATGCAAAAAGGCAAAATGGTTGTCTCAGGAGGCCTAACAAGTAGGTGAGAAGAGAAGCTAAAGGCAAGGGAGAAAAGGAAAGATATACCCATTTGAATACAGAGTTCCAAAGAATAGCAAGGAGAGATAAAGCCTTTGTAAGTGAGCAATGCAAAGAAATAGAGGAAGACAATAGAATAGGAAAGACTAGAGACCTCTTCAAGAAAATTAGAGATACCAAGGGGACAATTCGTGCAAAGATGGGCAAAATAAAGAACAGAAATGGTATGGACTTAACAGAAGCAGAAGAGATTAAGAAGAGATGGCAAGAAAACACAGAAGAACTATACAAAAAACTTCATGACCCAGATAACCACAATGTTGTGATCACTCACCTAGAGCCAGTCATCCTGGAGTGTGAAGTCAAGTAGACCTTAGGAAGCATCACTGTGAACAAAGCTAGTGGAGGTGATGGAATTCCAGCTGAGCTATTTCACATCCTAAAAGATGATGCTGTGAAAGTGCTGCACTCAATGTGCTAGCAAATTTGGAAAACTCAGCAGTGGCCACAAGACTGAAAAAGGTCTGCTTTCATTCCAATCCCAAAGAAGGACAATGCCAAAGAATGTTCAGACTACCACACCATCGCACTGATTTCACATGCTAGCAAAGTAATGCTTAAAATTCTTAATGCCAGGCTCAAGCAGCATATGAACTGAGAATTTTCAGAAGTTCAAACTGGATTTAGAAACAGCAGAGGAACCAGAGATCAAATTGCCAACATCCGTTGGATCATAGAAAAGCCAAGAGAATTCCAGAAAAATATCTAGTTCTGCTTCATTAACTATGCTAAAGCCTTTGATGTGTGGATCACAACAAACTGGAAAATTCTTAAAGAGATGGGAATACCAGACCACCTTATCTGCCTCCTGAGAAACTTGTATGCAGGTCAAGAAGCAAGAGTTAGAACCAGTCATGGAACAACAGACTGGTTCCAAATTGGGAAAAGAGTACATCAAGGTTGTATATTGTCACCCTGATTATTTAACTTACATGCAGAGTATATCATGAGAAATGCCAGGCTGGATGAAGCACAGCTGGAATCATGTTTGCTGGGAGAAACATCAGTATCCTCAAATATGCACGTGACACCACCCTCATGGCAGAAAGCAAAGAGGAACTAAAGAGCCTCTTGTTGAAGGTGAAAGAAGAGAGTGAAAAAGCTGGCTTAAAACTCAACATTCAGAAAACTAAAATAATGACATCTGGTCCTATCACTTCATGGCAAAAAGATGAGAAACAATGGAAACAGTGAGAGACTTTATTTTCTTGGGCTCCAAAATCATTGCAGATGGTGACTGCAGCCATGAAATTAAAAGACACTTGCTCCTTGGGAGAAAAGCTGCGACAAACCTAGACAGCATATTAAACAGCAGAGATGTTACTTTACCGACAAAGATCCATCTAGTCAAAGCTATGATTTTTCCAATAGTCATGTATGGATGCGAGAGTTGGACCATAAAGAAGGCTGAGTGCCAAAGAATTGATGCTTTTGAACTGTGGTGTTGGAGAAGACTCTTGAGAGTCCCTTGGACTGCAAGGAGATCAAACCAGTCAATCCTAAGCTTAAGCTCCAATACTTTGGCCACCTGATGTGAAGAGCTGACTTATTTGAAAAGACCCTGATGCTGGGTAAGATTGAAGGCAGGAGAATAGGGGGACAAGAGAGGATAAGATGGTTAGATGCCATCACTGTCTCAATGGACATGAGTCTGAGCAAGCTCTGGGAGATGGTGAAGGACAGGGAAGCCTGGCATACTGCAGTACATGGAGTCACAAAGAATCAGATATGACTGAGCAACTGAACAAACAACAACAATATAATTTCAAACTTCTTTAAAAAATATTTAGTTTCTTTGAAACTCTCTGTCCCCTTCCTGACGGAAGCAATTTCTCCTTCAGTCAGTTCTGTTCAGTCACTCAGGCTAAGCCTTATTTTTGTTAATTTCTGTAGTCCTAGCAATTATAATAATGCTTTCCTTGACATATGGTAGGTGTTCCATAAATGGTTTTTGAATGGTTGAATAAAACATAACTGCCTACCAACTATCCAGGATGTTAAAGCGTATTTCTTTCTATTGAATGGGAATGATGGAGCTTGGGGCAGGTGGTTCCCGAATATGCCAAGGTGGCACATTGATTATTTTGATTTTAAGTTACTTGAGATAGAGCTGGTATAAGAACAGTCTCAACCTCCTTTGTCCCCCTGAAAGCAGGAAACAAAGCTCCCTTAGGAAGGTATCTTCCTTATTCCATGAGGATGAAGGGCACTGAGAGAGAAAATCTGAGGCCGAGAAAGCTGTATAAGGGCTTCCCAAGTGGCTCAGTGGTAAAGAACCTGCCTGCCAATGCAGGAGAGGCAGGTGACTCAAGTTTGGTCCCTGGGTTGGGAAGATCCTCTGGAGGAGGAAATGGCAACCCATTCCAGTATTCTTACCTGGAAAGTTCCATGGACAGAGGAGCTTGGCGGGCTATGTAGTCCATAGGGTCACGAAGAGTCAGACGCACTGAGCAACTGAGCACGCATGCAGGCTGTATAAACAAACTTTGTTACTCCTTCATTAGTTTGCTACCCTAAGCAAAACCCCCTTTATTTTGTCAAATTTTCACAAATGATTGATTCTTTTTCTGAAAAGGCATTTAAACAGACTGCTTTGGTCTCTTCTCAGGTATGTGTGAAATTAAATTTGTTTCTCTCTTGTTAATCTTTCTTATGTTAATTTGATTATTAGAACAGTCAAAGGAACATAGAAGTATAAAGGAAGCATTTTCTTCCCCACAGGAAGCTATTTGATACCAGCAACTATGGTATAGCTCTTTCATAGTGGCTGGATTTCTTATTTTTTCCAGCTTTTCACTTAGCCCAGGTTTATAGCTTTATATAAACATTCTCTGAAATTATGGCTTCTTTTTGCTGTTTTACATGCTATGTGCTCAGTCACTCAGTCATGTCCGTTTCTTTGCGACCTCATGGACTGTAGCCTGCCAGGCTCGCCTGTCCACGGGGATTCTCCAGGCAAGAATACTGGAGTGGGTTGCCATGCCCTCCTTCAGGGACTCTTCCCAACCCAGGGATCAAACCCAGGTCTCCCACATTGCAGACAGATTCTTTACCATCTCAGCCACAATTTCTGACCTGTCAAGGTAAAACCCTGAAAACTACTTTTTTAAATTCAACATTGTATTTTTATAAATACATAGTGGCTTTTCCCCCTTTTCAGTTTATTAAAATATTCTTACAAGGCTGAGTTGGTGGACACATGGACGTCCCGAGAGAGCATGGAAGCCCCATGCTCTATTCTCACATACTTTGCCCTATGCACCTCTTCCATCTGGATGTTCATTTGTATCCTTTAGCATATCCTTTAATGATAAACTAGTAAAAATAAATTGCATTTGTTATTGTTATTGCTGGAGAAAATAAGAAATCCAGCCACTATAAAAGAGTTATACCATAGTTGCTGGTATATATACAAATTATATATTATATGTATATTATGTATATATATTTTTTCCTCAGGGAAAATAGAATCTAAACATTTCACCTTGTTACTGATTTGATTGATATCAGGTGAGACTCAAATGTAGTTAAATAGACAAGGGCTTTTGTCTGGGTCAACACTTCAGAAGTTTTAAGGAGAAAAACAGTGAAACCAGAATGAGATTATGAAACTAAAAGTTAAATCAATGATTTAGATAAGCTAGAGTGCAGAAAGTATGCAATAGCAACACGGTGACTTTGGAGCCCATCTGATTTGCCTCAGGATTTAGCGTCTTGATACAGTACTTGTGGTTTTGTTTTGACCTTTTTTTTTTTTCTTTTGTAAAAGCGTTAGAGATCAGGAAAATGAAAATGAAGAACAACAAAAAATACTCCTGTTGTTACTATTAGTTTGTTCAGTAAAAAAGGTGCTCACAGACAGACTTATGTAATAGGCAGTCATTCTATAAAGAATCTTATAAATGTGTAGAACATTTTGTAATTTGAATGATCTCTAAGATGAGACACTGTAAAACTAACCAACTTTGTATGATATAAAGAGGAAGTGGCAAAACCGCAGATTTAGTTTTGACTTTGGAGTAAGGTCTTTAGCTGATTCTTGTTAAAATCTGGATGGAACTTTTGAGTTTAATAGCTAGTTCAAAAAACAAGTTATGTATCATATCTTCAGCATGAAAGTTAAGCATAGACCTCAGATGCATTCTTCCAGTAGATTTTGTGTTTCAGGAGTTCTACATTCCTTCCTTCCTCGAAAGGGTAGGCACTTTATCTGTGTTGATTTTTGTGGTATCCTTAGTACCTGGAACAGTGCTTGGCACATAGTAGGCACCGGATAAATATTTGTTACCCTGCCAACTCTTGGAATACCAGCTAAACACTTTTATGAAGTTTCCGTATTTAGAGAACTTAGGACATTAACACCTGTTCTTTCTTGTACTGATTCTTTCAAATATCAACAAAAGTAACTGAAGAAGAAGTATCAGAACTCAAGTCTCTGAGTGGCAGTCGAGAAACCAGATTGTTTTGTGATTATCAATGGCTGAAAAAGCCAAATCATGAGGAACTGTCATTCCCTGGTGGTTCAGCAGTAAAGAATCCGCCTGCAATGCAGGGGACACAGGAAATGTGGGTTTGATCCCTGGGTTGGGAAGATCCCCTGGAGGAGGAAATGGCAACCCACTCTAGTATTCTTGTCTGGAAAATCCCATAGACAGAGGAGCCTAGTGGGTTATAGTCTATGGGTCGCAATGGGTCAGATGTGACTGAGCGGCTGAGCACTGGACAGACTAAATGTGATGATGTCCCAAGAATCAATTCTACAAATATTTAAATGTCCCTAGAATTCTAAAGCAGCAGCAGCAGCAAAATTCCAAAAGTTATTTAGACTTTCCTTTTACCTTAACTTCTATGCAAGCTTTCCCTCAGCCATTCCAAAAAGTGGAAACAGGACACAGAACTTAAGACTTATGAAGTATAAAAGCACTACCCAGAGTGAGTCAGAAAGATGCCTGGGCACTAGGTTTAGAGTAAGTTGTTCTTGAAGAATAAAACTGATAAAAGTGAGTTTCTCAGTGCAGTGTTAATTGGCAGCTAGGCTTCTATAGCCTATAGCTAAAAGGACTATTAACTATGTCCTCAAGCCTGGCTTATGATTCGTTCTAATAGCCTAACTCAAGCCCTCTCCCGTGGGTGTACATTTTGGAGACAAGATACTTATATAATGCTAACATATGATAAAATTCCTAGAAAAGCCTTAGAAATTTCATTTCGTATGTTGCCTCAGTAATTGGTTAAGGATCTTCTTTTTACATGATAGTCTTTGTCAAATGAAAAACTGCTATTAAAAAAGCTTAAGCCCAATATTTGCCATAGTGAATGTAATTGTTTTAGAGGCAAAAGGAGATTGTCCCTGAGGGCAATTGAAACCATATTTAGAAATCTTCAAACTCAGGCAGTGATCTCAGAGAAATTCAGAAGCATCTGCCTGAATCTTTCTTCTCAACCACTTTAATCTCACTCATCCAACCATGTTGTGTCAAAAACTAGAGTATGAAGGAAATGATCACTTTTCTTGTTTGTCCAAAATTCCTCTGCTAACTTTGGAAGGTGGTAAGCAGGAAAAGTGGTAAACTCCCTCTGTTATAGGAAGTTAGTCTATGTGAATGTAGAGGTTTCCTGAAAGTAATTACAGAGTAATCTGAAAAAGAGCAGCTTGTCTCTTCCACTCCTGGAAAGGGAAATAAGAGAGCTTAGTATCAGTTCCTCTGAGGGAAGGTGACCAATGGGAAGCTGTTGCTAAGGAGCCAGCTGGTGCACGGATATTGCTCTAGGTGATGTTCTATAAAAGGATAGAGAGTGGAAGGTTAGAGTTCAGACACTTCCTCCATTTTGACAAGACCTGTTCCATTGTTTCCTCTTTTAGGCCTTATTCTTGATGTGCTTTCAAGCACTCTATCATTCTTTCTCTTTCTCAGCATGTTCTCATCTTCTCATTTCACTGTTGTTACAAGCATACTTTGAAGATATTGTGGGTTTGGTTCCAGGCTGCCACAATAAAATGAATATTGCAATAAAGTGAGTCACATGAACTTTGTTTGGGGTTTCCTATTGCCTATAAAATTGATATTTACAGTATAGTCTGCTAAATGGGCAATGTGTACAAATGTACATTATGTCTGTAAAACAATTTACATATCTTAATTAAAAAATACTTCATTGCTAAAAAGTGCTAACCATCATCTGGCAATGCAGGGTTTCCACAGACCTTCAATTTGTAAAAAGCGCAGTTTTCTGTGGAGCACAATAAAGTCAAGTGCAGTAAAACTAGGTATTTCTGTACATGCTAGCAATTTGGTCCTACCAAGCTACCTGCTTGCTCCACACATTATTTGTTTAGCATGATTTTAATGTATAGGTTACTGATCATGACCTAGGAGAGTCATGTGAGAAAAAAAGATGGAGTAACATGGGGCAGGGATCAACCATAAGGACTGAGGTACAGAGGGGTAAAAAGCAGAACGTTTAATCATAGTCAGGAGTCCAAAGGTCTGTCACATTGCTCAATCAGCTTCACACCAGAGTCATCTGGGGAATAAAATTTTTTAAATTGAAGCATAATTTACATACAATATTATGTTAATTTCAGGTGTATAACAATGATTTGACATTTCTATGCATTGCAAAATGATCACTTGGGGGATGTAATTTTTAAAAATATAGATGCCAGGCCCCTGTCAGACTTACTAAATCAACATCACTGGGATTGTGTCCATACCTTTCCCCCCAGATTCTGCACATGATTCTAATGCAAATTTCAACACATTTAGGGAATAAAGTCGAAATTATAAATCTGTTTCAAAGGCAGGCAGGAATATTTGTCTTAGAGGAAGGCAGAAAAAATTTCCAGAGTCTCAGTCCTCTATGGGGAGAAATGTGTTCTTATTGTGGGAAAACGGGTACACTGAGTCTGGGAACTTCCTTTGGAAATCCATCTCAATAGGGTTTTTCCTATCAGGATGTATTTCTCACATGAAACCCATTTCTTTTTGGTTTGTGGACAAAAGCAAAACAAAAGAAAACTGACCCCTGTTTTCATTTCTCATATATTTACACTATTTCCTCACTATAGGGCCATTATCAGATTCCAGTCAAAAAGTTCATGTTATGGGTAAAACTGGATGAAGTAATTTTCTGATATATTCAGTAACTCAGTCAATACATTTACTGTATTGTAGCAAAACCTCAGTGCCTTCATTTCATCATCTCTTAAAGCTTCAGTTTTTTAGAAACAATCATAATTTCCTCTTATATTTCTTCAGGGATGTTATTTTCTAAAATACAGCTTTTTACTAATCTTATAGTTTGTGCATTTGGTGTCTTATTTAAGGAATCCTCACCTGTATCAAGGTCATAACAATATCCACCTACATTTTCTTTTAAAAGTTAAATGTCTTTGAAAATTGTTCTTCTTTACACCGTTTTCCAAATTCTTATATGTTATTATAGCCCCACTCTAGACTCCAAGTGTAGAAAGTTCCCGCCCAGCACAGAGAATGTTTCTGTAGTTCTTGCTACAGAGTTAAGATCCAAAAATCCTCAATGCAGATTAAAATAAACTAGGAATGTACAGAGATAAAAATCTGTCAAATGTGGTAAAAGAAGATAGCAGAGTAGTATGAGCTAATGGGAATATTAATAATGGAAATATTATCTCAAAGTCAATGTGTATTTGCCCTAGAGATACCTAAGAGATGAGACCTTAAGCCTTAAGAAGGCTGAGCAAATGAAGGGTGTGTGGACTAATGACTGGTAATCATGCTGTGGTTATGCTTATTATTGCATGTTTGTCAGACGTCTAGCTGAGGTATACTTATCCTGTGTTTGCCAATACGTCTAGCAGGGCCTTTAAGATGTCCTTGAGTAAAAGTCATTGTACAGCTCCATGTCAGCTCTAATAAAAACCAACTACCTCAAAGAAAGTAATCTTGTGATAAAAATTCCTGGAAGACATCTCATGTCTGAATTACTCACTCAGGTTCTTGGCTCAGCTTTGGAGCTGGCGACTGGATCTGGGGCTCCACCTCTGGCCCTGCTTTGTTGTTGCTTCTCCTGTTGTGCTCAGTCATGTCCGATTCTTTTCAACCCTACAGACTGTAGCCCGCCAGGCTCCTCTGTCCATGGAATTCTCCAGGCAAGAATACTGGAGTGGGTTGCCATTTCCTCCTCCAGGGAATCTTTCTGACTCAGGGATTGAACCCACATCTCCTGCACTGCAGGCGGATTTTTTGTCACTGAGCTGCCAGGGAAGTCTGTACTGCTTTATGAATGTCTATCATCTAGTGTCCTCCCCCTGCCTCCAGGATTGTGTCAGACAGTTGTGTCTACTGTGATTGACTTGGCTCACTTGTATCCTCTGCCCTAGCTAATCAGAATCATTCGGCCTCCATGTAGGATACTTAATACCTTCTCAAGCCAATGAGAAGAAACTTCTGGCCCAAATTTCCGAACTGTTACCAGGTGGGAACCATGACTTGCATTAAGAAAACCAAACCTTTAGGATACTCTCCACATACTCAAACGATCTAATTGACAATTGTCCCAACAAAATAGGCATCTCTATTGATAAAAATAGTCCCTTTTCAAAGGTGTGACTTGTGTAGGCCGCCCTGTGCAGATAGCACCACTCTTCTTGGGAAGCACCCTCTCGTCAAGTGAATCTGATAGCTGGGTGGCCTCAGAGGGTGATTCTGCTCCTCGCCAGGAGCAGCTTTCCCTACTGTCCACTGTAAGAAGTGTTATTGCTGTCCTCGTGACCTTGCTTAGAGGAATGGCCAGACAGACCAAAATGGCCAGACATTTTCTCCCCCCTCGCCCAGTCACAACCTTTTTCTTTTCTGATTATAACAGACAGTATGTGTGCACACTTTTTAAAAAATGCAGGTAATACCAAAATGTATATACTAGAAAACAAAAAGTATTCAGCAATGCCAACAGAAATAATCTTAATTAATATATGCAGAAACATGTATACACATGTATATATGCACTCAAAAGCACATATATATTTATTAAAATGCAGAATTTTATAGCTTCCTTTTTTAACTTGAAATATTGAGAATAAATATTTTTTTCATTTCAACTCAATCCTTTTTTTTTTAAACTGCACTGTAGTTTTCTTTATATGTTTGTCATCATTCACTTAATTCTCTAATGGGAATTTCAGTAACTTTCATGAATATTTTCTTCATTTTTAAAGTAGTTACCATTAAATTGTTAACATATGAATTTAAGTAAGCTTAACAAACAACCAAAAAACCACCAAAAACCCAAAGTCTGAAATTAATCTCTGGACCCTTCCTGGACAAGAATAGAAATTTTAAACACTTTACTATTGAACACAGTTCACCTGTCACTCTACCATCTTCCTTGCTAATATTGCTTAGAATTGTAATTTTGCCTCTTTGAAAAACAGAATAATTCAATTCTTTGAAGTTTAGAAAATATATTACCCATACATTACTACTTGCTATGCTCTCTAGTCTTCCTGAATCTAATTCCCACCCACTCCCTCCCCCTGACCCTCTGGACTCTGGAAGTGGCAGGTACATGCAGAGACTCCAAAGTCAGACTGCCTGAATCAGACCCTTAGTTCTGCCACTTGAAAGCTGAAAGCTGTGTGGCTTTGGATAAGGGACTTAACTTTTCCATGCTTCGGTTTTCTTGTCCATAAAATCAGGGTAATTATAGTAACTAGCTTTCCAAATTGCTGTGAGAATTACCTTTGAACAGCACCTTTGCACTAGTAAGTGGCCAATAATTATTTGCTAATATTATAATTGTGGGCTTTCTAGGTGGCTCAGTGGTAAATAATCTGCCTGCCAATGCAAGAGATGCAGGTTCTATCCCTGGGTCAGGAAGATTCCCCTGGAGTAGGAAGTGGTAACCCACTCCAGGATTCTTGCCTAGAAAATCCCATGAAGAGAGGAACCTGGTGGACTACAGTTCATGGGGTTGCAAAGAGTCAGACATGACTGAGTGACAAAGCATACAGTAGTATATTTGTTAGTTTCCTATAGTAGGCTCTTTCCACTAAGGGTCTTTTAGTTCCATACCTACCTCTACCATTATATTTTATATTTTCATATGTTTTCATGTTTCATTCTTTCATTTCAGCTTGAACTCCCTTCAGCATATCTTATAGTACAGGTCTAATGGTGATTAACTCCTTCAGCTTCTATTTGTTTGGGAAGTCCATCTCTCCATTCCTGAAAGACAACCTTGCTAGGCAAAGTATTCTTGGTAGATTTTTTTTAGGTTAGTTCTTGTACTCTTGAATATATTATCTTACTCTCCTCTGACCTGCAAGTTTTCTGCTGAGAAATCTTGGTCATGGCTTTCTGCTGGTTCCCTTTATATGTGAGATTTTTTTTCTTCTTGCTGCTTTTAAAATACTCTCTTTGTCTTTGGTTTTAGATCGTTATATTGTATTTTGGATAAAATCATTTGGGGTTGAAATTTTGGGATTTATTAGCTTCATTGGGCTTCCCAGATGGCTCGAATGGTAAAGAACCCGCCTGCCAATGCAGGAGATAAAAGAGACATGGATTTGATCCCTGGGTTGGCAGGATCCCCTGGAGAAGGGCATGGCAACCCACTCCAGTATGCTTGCCTGGAGAATCCCACGGACAGAGGAGCCTGGTGGTCTACAGTCCATAGCGTTGCAGAGTCGGACATGACTGAAGTGACTTAGCACACATGCCTTAGCTTCGCTGAACTTGGACATCCAAACATATCCTCAGATTTGGGAAGATCTCAGTTACTGTTTCTTTAAAAAAAGATTTTCTACTCCTTTCTCCCTTTCTTTTCCTTCTGGACTCCAGTGATGTGTAGATTGTTTCTTTTGATGGTATCTCATGATTCACATAGACTGTCTTCATTCTTTTCATTCTTTTTTCTTTTTGCTTCTCTGAACAGATAATTTCAAACGACTTGTCCTTTAGTTATCTAGTTGTTTCTTTTGATTGACTGAGTCTATTTCAGCTCAGTTGAAACTATTGAATTCTTCAAGCATTGTATTCTTCAATGCCTACATTTCTGTCTTTCTTTATGGCTTCTATTTCTTTGTTTAACTTCTCATTTTCTTCATGCATTATATTCCTAATTTCATTTAATTGTCTATCTTTTCTTTTAGTTCACTAAATTTCCAATATTTTTATTTTTTAAATTATGAAAGTATGATAACACATTTACAGGAAAGTTGGAAAATACAGAACAAGGTTACATATAGTTCCACTATATATTACAATTATTTTTTAAAGTAGCTAAATTATGATTTTTAGTTGGAGTTTCAATATCAAACCCACAAAAATCACTAGAATGTATATACAGAGAAGTAAAAGAATATAGTAGGCCTGAAAAGCACTATGAACCAATTCAACATAATTAAGATCTAAATTTCTTTAAGAGGATTATTATGAATTCTTTGTCAGTTCATAGATCTCCATGTCTTTAAGGTCAGTTATTGGACTTTTAATAGCTTTCTTTGGTGGAGTCATGTTTCTTTGATTATTGATCCCTCAGGCCTTGTATTGGTGCCTATAAATTTGAGGAAGTAGTCATCTCTTCCAGTCTTTACAAACTGTCTTTGCCAGGCAGAAATCTTTCACCAGTCAGCCTATCCAGAGATTCTAGGTGGATTGTCTGGTGTGTCTATGGGCAGGCTTGCTACTGGATTCCTTGGGTAGGCAGGTCTGGTGCCTGCGTCAGCATGTAGGAAGACTTGGTCCTTGGATAAATAGGGGCCAGCTTGGTGCCTGGGTCCACAGAAGCTCACTGGGCAGGCCTGGTGCTTGGGTCTGCACTGATGAACCTGCGCCTGGATCATTATGGGCAGACCTGGATCTTGGGTCCACGGGAGCCACCCAGGTGTCAAGGACCAATGGGGTAGGCCCATCATCTTAATCTGTGTGGGGCTATCTGGTACTAGGGTAGACTGGGAGCCTGACTGCACAGGAGCTGGCCTGAAGACTGGGGCCACAGCGCTACCCTGGCACTAGGACAAGCCTGGAGCCTGGGGATGCAGGAGTCGTCCTGTCACCTGGGGCCTGAGGGGCCAGCCTGGAAGTTGTGTCTGTGGGTCCAGACTGATGTGGTATGGACTGCAAGCATGAGCCCATCAGAACCAGCCTTGAGGGTAGGGCCTCAGGGGCTGGCCTAGTGATGGAGAAGACTAGGAGCCTGGGTCTGTAGCAGCCTATCTGGAGTCTGTATCCACTGGGCCATTGTGGCATGAGGTGGCATGGGATCCTGGGATTGTGGGAGCTGGCCTGGTGCTGGGTTGGATCAAAAACCTGGTCCTTGGTAGTTGGCCTGGTGCTGGGCCCAGCCAGGAGCCAGGGTTTGTGGAAGCTCTTGGGAAGCCAGAGGCCACTGGAGTCACCCAGGGGCATAGGAGGTGGCTGGTGCTGGCATGTGCCAAGAGGCTGGATTAGCAGGATCCTGCCAGGAGCCTGGGCCGTGGAAGCCCTCTGGGACTTCTGGAGCTGGCTGGCACCCAGGTGGTCTAGGGCCCTAGGTTTGCAGTTCCTCTGGGAACGTGGAACCATGAGAGTCCCCTGGTGCCACTGGGACCTGCAGACCTGGAGTGAGCTGGGGCCTATGTTCAAGGGAGCCTGCAGAAGCCACCTAAAGCCTGAAGGAGTTGGCTGGGTTCTGGGGAGGGTGGCTCTGGGGTCCACAGTGAAATTGCCTGCTCTCTACTTCACTCTCTTTCTCCCTTGGGGAGGTTGTCTGTCTTGACCCAGGTAGTCTAGATTTGGAGAAGGGGTGACAGGAATAATGTGAATCTATCATTCCTACTCTCCTCAATGCATTTTTTTCTTATTCCTGTGTTTCGCTCAGACGCTGTAATTCATCACCCAGACTCTTGTGAAGGTATTTTTCTATGTGGATAGTTGTTCAAATTGATATTTCCAGGAGGAAATCAGTGGTAGAAATTCCTATGCTGCCATTTTGCTGATGCCATTCCCCTCCTGGATCATGGTTTTTGATCCACCCTGACAATCTCTGTCTTTTAGTTGATGCGTTCAAGCTATTGACATTCAAAGTGATTATTGATGTAGTTGGATTAATAGCTACCACTTTTGTTACTACAATTGACCCTGGACAATGCTGGTTTCAACTGCATGGGTCCACTTATATGTGGATATTTTTCAATAGTAAATACTACAGTATTACATGGTCTGTTGAATCCACAGAGGCTGAGGGCCTACAAGTTACATGCAGATCAACCCCCACTGTTGTTCAAGGGTCAATTGTATTTTCTGTTTGCTGCCCTTCTTTTCCACCATTTATAGCTTTAATTGACCATTTTGTATTATTCCTTTTTATCTGCTTTCAGCATATTAGTTATATTTGTTTTATTTTTCCAGTGTTTGTCCTAAATTTTTCAACACATGGATACATTTGGATTTACTTACCCAAATCCACTTTCAGATAACACTATATACTTCTTCATGAGTAGTGAAAGTACCCTATAATAACAAAATAATCCCAATTTCTCTCTTCTGTCCCTTACATCCTTGCTGTCATTCATTTTACTTATACATAAGCATACACACACACATATATATAGCTATATGTAGTTGAGTACTGTGTTGCTATTATCTGTTAGATCTATAAGAATATAAAAATTAAAATTTTAATTTTTCTTCACTTATTCCTTCTCCAATGCTCTTCCTTTATATAGATAAGAGTTTCTGACATGTATCATTTTTGTTCTCTCAAAAGAACCTCTTTAAACCTCCCTTGCAAGGCAGGTCTACTGACAACAGATTCCCTTAATTTTTGCTTGAGAAAGTCTTTATGCTTCACTTTTGATGAAAGTGAAAGAGCAGAGTGAAAAAGTTGACTTAAAGCTCAACATTCAGAAAACTAAGATCATGGTATCCGGTCCCATCACTTCATGGCAAATAGATGGGGTAACAGTGGAAACAGTGGCTGACTTTATTTTTCTGGGCTCCAAAGTCACTGCAGATGGTGATTGCAGCCATGAAATTAAAAGACGCTTACTCAATCTATAGATTCAATGCAATCCCTATCAAGCTACCAACAGTATTTTTCACAGAACTAGAACAAATAATTTCACAATTTGTATGGAAATACAAAAAACCTCGAATAGCCAAAGTAATCTTGAGAAAGAAGAATGGAACTGGAGGAATCAACCTGCCTGACTTCAGACTATACTACAAAGCCATAGTCATCAAGACAGTATGGTACTGGCACAAAGACAGAAATATAGATCAATGGAACAGAATAGAAAGCCCAGAGATAAATCCATGAACCTATGGACACCTTATCTTCGACAAAGGTGACAAGAATATACAATGGAAAAAAGACAACCTCTTTAACAAGTGGTGTTGGGAAAACTGGTCAACCACTTGTAAAAGAATGAAACTAGAACACTTTCTAACACCATACACAAAAATAAACTCAAAATGGATTAAAGATCTAAATGTAAGACCAGAAACTATAAAACTCCTAGAGGAGAACATAGGCAAAACACTCTCTGACATGAATCACAGCAGGATCCTCTATGACCCACCTCCCAGAATATTGGAAATAAAAGCAAAAATAAACAAATGGGATCTAATGAAACTTAAAAGCTTTTGCACAACAAAGGAAACTATAAGCAAGGTGAAAAGACAGCCCTCAGATTGGGAGAAAATAATAGCAAATGAAGCAACAGACAAAGGATTAATCTCAAAAATATACAAGCAACTCCTGAAGCTCAATTCCAGAAAAATAAAGGACCCAATCAAAAAATGGGCCAAAGAACTAAACAGACATTTCTCCAAAGAAGACATACAGATGGCTAACAAACACATGAAAAGATGCTCAATATCACTCATTATCAGAGAAATGCAAATCAAAACCACAATGAGGTATCTTTACACGCCAGTCAGGATGGCTCCTATCCAAAAGTCTACAAGCAATAAATGCTGGAGAGGGTGTGGAGAAAAGGGAACCCTCTTACACTGTTGGTGGGAATGCAAACTAGTACAGCTGCTATAGAGAACAGTGTGGAGATTTCTTAAAAAACTGGAAATAGACCTGCCATATGACCCAGCAATCCCACTTCTGGGCATACACACCGAGGAAACCAGATCTGAAAGAGACACGTGCACCCCAATGTTCATCACAGCACTGTTTATAATAGCCAGGACATGGAAGCAACCTAGATGTCCATCAGCAGACGAATGGATAAGGAAGCTGTGGTACATATACACCATGGAATATTATTCAGCCATTCAAAAGAATTCATTTGAATCAGTTCTAATGAGATGGATGAAACTGGAGCCCATTATACAGAGTGAAGTAAGCCAGAAAGATAAAGACCAATACAGTATACTAATGCATATATATGTAATTTAGAAAGATGGTAATGATAACTCTATATGCCAAACAGAAAAAGAGGCACAGATGTACAGAACAGACTTTTGGACTCTGTGGGAGAAGGCGAGGGTGGGATGTTTAGAGAGAACAGCATTGAAACATGTATATTATCCAGCCCAGGTTGGATGCATGAGACAAGTGCTTGGGGCTGGTGCACTGGGAAGACCCAGAGGAATCGTGTAGAGAGGGAGGTGGGAGGGGGGATCGGGATGGGGAATACTTGTAAATCCATGGCTGATTCATGTCAATGTATGACAAAAACCACTACAATACTGTAAAGTAATTAGCCTCCAACTAATAAAAATAAATGAAAAAAAAAAAAAAAAGGTGCTTCCTCTTTGGAAGGAAAGTTATGACCAACCTAGACAGCATATTAAAAAGCAGAGACATTACTTTGCCAATAAAGGTCCGTCTAGTCAAGGCTATGGTTTTTCCAGTGGTCATGTATGGATGTGATAGTTGGACTATAAAGAAAGCTGAGCACTGAAGAATCGATGCTTTTGAACTGTGGTGTTGGAGAAGACTATTGCGAGTCCCTTGGACTGCAAGGAGATCCAACCAGTTCATCCTAAAGGAGACCAGTCCTGGGTGTTCATTGGAAGCACTGATGTTGAAGCTTAAACTCCAATTCTTTGGCCACCTCATGCAAAGTGTTGACTCACTGGAAAAGACCCTAATCCTGGGAAAGATTGAGGGGAGGAGGAGAAGGGGATGACAGAGGATGAGATGGTTGGATGGCATCACTGACTCAGTGGACATGGGTTTGGGTGGACTCTGGGAGTTGGTGATGGACAGGGAAGCCTGGCCTGCTGTGGTTCATGGGGTCACAAAGAGTCGTACACGACAAGCGACTCAACTGAACTGAGCTGTACTTTGAAGGATAATTTTGCAGAATGTGGAATTTTAAGTTGGTGAGGTTTTTTTTCTCTCAGCACTTTAAACATTTTACTCCACAGTGAAATGTTTTCTTACTTAAATGGCTTCTGAGAATAAGTTACTTATAATTCTTATCTTTGCTCCTCTATAGATGAGATTCCCCCAGCCTCATCCCTCTAGCTTTATTCAGGAGTTTTTCTATATTTTTAATTTTCTGTACTTTGAAAATGATATGCCTACGTGTAGTTTTTTTGGGAGGCTTTAATTCTGCTTGGTGTTCTCTGAGCTTCCTGGATCTGTAGTTTGGTGTCTCACATTAATTTAAGGGAAATTCTTAGTCATTATTGCTTTGAATATTTCTTCTTTTTTGTTTGTTTGCTGTTGTTGTTGTTCTCCTTTTGGTATTCCCTTATGCATAGGTACACCTTTTGTAGTTGTCTCACAATTCTTGGATATTCTGGGTTTTTTCCCTTCAGATTTTTTCTCTTTATTTTTCAGTTTTGAAGATTTCTGTTAAGATATCCTCAAGCTCAGAGGTTCTTTCTTCAGTTGTCTAGTCTACTAATAAGTCCATCAAAGGCATTATTCTTTTATCTTTTGGTGTTTTTTTATCTCTAGGATTTCTTTCAGTTTTTTCCACCTCTTTGCTTATATTACCCTTCTGTTCTTACATGCTGTCTACTTTATTCATTAGACCTTTAGCATACTAATAATAGTTGTTTAAATTATAAGTCTGATAATTCCAACATCCATGCCATGTCTAAGACATGTTTCTAAGGCTTGCTCTTTTTCTTATGCCTTTTTCTTTTCTATTTGTCACTCTTTGTATGTCTTGTTATATATAGGGCTTCTCTGGTGACTCAGATGGTAAAGAATCTGTCTACAATTCGGGAGACCCAGGTTTGATCCCTGTGTTGGGAAGATCCCCTGGAGGAGGGAATGGCAACCCACTTCAGTATTCTTGCCTAGAGAATTCCATGGACAGAGGAGCCTGGCAGGCTACAATCTGTGGGGTCACAAAGAGTTGGACTTGACGGAGAGATTCGCAGTAACCAAACATGATGTACTGGATTAAAGGAACTGCTATAAATAGGCCTTTAGTAATGTAGTAGTAAAATGTGGGGGAGTGGTGGAGGAAGGGACGTGTTCTATAGTCCTAAGATTAGGTCTCAGTCTTTTAGTGAGCCTGTGCCTCTGCATTGTGAACCTCACATGTGCTTCTCAGTCCCCTCATCCATACCCTGAAATGGAACAGGATGACTGCGGGGGCGGGGGGGGGGGGGGTGCGGGAGTGGGGCGCTGAAGGTCAGACCGTGAACTGGTTGTTTCTCTTTCCCAGGCCAGTTAGGCTCTGATAAAACCCCAGCTGGTTCCATTCTGGTTAAACAGTTTCTTCTGAAGGCAGACCTTGTTAAGAAGAACTGAATGTTCTGATTTACTTCAAAATCGTTCCTGCAGAATAGTTCCAGTAGAAGCATGGTGGGGAAGCAGGTTGTGGTGGGATTTTTCTTCAGTATTCACTGTGAGAACCTGGAGGAGATCCAGAAGGTAAAACACATGAATGTGTGGAAGCCCTCAATGACCAGATCCCTCTTGAGTTTTCAGAGTTCTCCATACTGAGCCTCCATCAATTTGTAAATCACAGTTCAGGTTTCCCTACTTCAACACTGGTTACCACAGAGGTTGCTGCTCCAGTAAGCTGTGATTCTCTGTATTTGCCTGTTGGTTTCTCCAATTTGGGGAGGAGCATTTTGCCCTGTGACTTCATTTGTTGATGAAGATTTGTTGATTTTTGCTTTACTTATTGTTAGGTTGGAGTGGCAACTTCCAAGCTTCTTACATGCTGTACTGGAAACTGATATCTCTTTTTACCTGTTCATATCAGAAGTATGAAAAATCTCAGTGATTCTTTGTGAATCTTTGCTAGGCCTCTTTCTTCTAGCAGTTTCTCATCTGTTTCCCTTGTTTGCCCTATTGTTTTACTGGGGCTCCCAGAAATTATATGTCAGTAGACTTCATATTCTATTGACAGAATGTCCCTTGGACAAAATTGTGAAAAACCTAATAACTGGAATGGATTGATCGGTTCTACCCTTTCTAACAATATTTTCCTAATCTGTCATCCAGTCACCCTACCCACTTCCTTTTGGTTCTTAATGACCCCTGTTCCATTCCAAAAAATAATCCCAAAGTCCTCACTAGTTTATCTTATTTTCACAGGTGTTTATTTTTTCTTTTTACCATACTCATGGTTTTGCACATTTTTATGGAAACTAGTTGTACATTTTGTGGTAAGTACTTTGTTTTGAATACTTCTGGCTTTATCTCTGACTTTACATCTTTTGTTGCTAGAGTAATAATATCTGTTGAATTGTGTCTTCAAATAAATGTCTCTTTCATCTTCAACCTTCCAGTTCTCTTATGTTTTATATCTATTTCCTTGGGAGTGGGCTCAAACTTCTCACTCCCTATATTCCTTAAATATTTCCCCTTCCTCTTTTACTCAGTGTAAGAATTCTGGTTGTATTGATCTAGATTAGCCTCACGTATCAATTCTCTCTTTTCAGTGACTCTTCTCACTGATGCCTTGTGCCTTATCTCTGGAGGCTAAGTCTCTCACTTGGTCTAACTCCTTTCAGTATCTCCCCATTTCATATTATTTTTCTGTGACAGTGGAATACTTTTAATCTCAAGTACCAGAAAACTCAAACATATTTACTCGGTGAATGTGATTTACTGGCTAATAGAACTAACAAGACCAAGGTAGGATAAGCTTCAGAGTTGGTTTAATTTAATAGTTCCACTATGTCCTCAAAGACCTGAACTCTTTTTTTTTAAGTTAAACTTTTAATTTTGTATTGGCATATAGCCAATTAACAAACAATATTGTGATAGTTTCAGGTGATCAGTGAAGGGACTCAGTCATACCTCTACATGGATCCATTCTCCCCCAAGCTCCCCTCCCATTGAAGACCTGGATTCTTTAGCTTTCTCTGCTCTGCCTCCAGTCTTACCAGCATCATTCCAAACCTGGCTTCTCTCAGAGTGGCAAAATGAATCCAGAAATTAAAATTTCATATTTATATCCCACTCTGCCCAGAAAGGGAAAGAGCATCCCTTATGGTTTCTCTTCCAGAGAACCGAGAAAGCTTCTTTCCTGGAAGCCCATTACTGTAAAGGATACAGTGTGTGCTACTGGACAGAATTAGCCAGATGCCCATCCTGTACTGACAGGTATGCCTGAGAAATGGCATGCACTGTGTGGCTTAGGTGTGGCTTTTTATGAACCAATCATTGTAGAAAGAGGAAGTGTTGACCTGACGAATTTAAATCAATCTGAAACCATTTCTGTCAGTGAAAAGAGTTCAGCTTCTTTCAGTACTAGGAGTTCAATCAGCATCTAGACAAACATGATAGAGAAGTTGACATCTGACTGAGAGACTGGAAATTCTGAGGAAGGAGGGATGGGGAAATAGATATTGAGTAATTAAGAAATACCCAGAACCCTTACATGGCTATTTAAAAAATGGTTAAGACGCCACTTTTCTGTCATTGTTCTGATGCCCTAATCCAACAAAATCTTGTCCCGCCACCTGTTTTTATAAGATTTTACTGAAACAAGGCCATACTTATTTTAAAAGTATTGTATATGGCTGCTTTCACACCACAATGGAGAATTGAGTAGCTGTGGCAGAGACCCTATGGCCTGCAAAACTTAAAGCATTTATGATTTGATCCTTTCAGAAAGTTTGCTGACCCTTGCCTTGAAAGATTAAATCTAAACTCATCCTGGATTTCAAAGCTGTTCTATCATCTTTCATCACTCTACTGATCTTATTTAATTGGCATTATTCACTGTATACAACCTCTAATCCAATCAGATTAATTTATTTACCTACCCCCAAAAGTGTGTGTTCATTCCCCACTTTTCTCTTTTGTTTCTGGCCCTTCCAATTTGGAATGTTTTCCTTCAATCTTATGTATCTTTGAAGGCCCATCTCAAGTTCCTGAAGTTTTCTTTGTTAACTTTACCCACACTGGAACCTTTTTTCCTACACTTATTTCCTCTATCACACTGAGGCATTTTGAGTCTGTATCTGTTTTATAAATATATAAATACATATCTGTCCAATTGAATGCAAAACTCCTGGATATTAGAGTCTTGGTAATGTAATATTTTTGGTGTGTCTTTTTATAGAAATCCAAGCAATGCTGAACAAAGAGAAGGCACTTGACTGATATTGTCAGACTCTGCCTCCCACATAACCAGGATTAGTCAGTGTCTCTACATCCCTCTCCCACCCTAATTTGAGCTTCACCTCTTCTCATCTGGCGTAATGCTACAGTCTCCCAAGTGCTGCCTGCTCCTTCTGGCCCCTACAGTCATCTCCCCACATGGCAAACAGACTGTGGTAGTTTAGTCACTAAGTCGTGTTCAACTCTTTGTGACCCTGTGGACTGTAGCCCACCAGACTCCTCTGTTCATGCAAATTCCCAGGCAAGAATCCTGGAGTGGGTTGCCAGTTGGGAAATCTTCCTGACCCAGGAATTGAACCCGCGTCTCTTGCAGTGCAGATAGTCTCTTGCATTGCAGGCAGATTCTCTTCCAACTGAGCCATCTGCCTGGAATATTTCCCTTCCAGGTCACGAATGTCTGTCTTTTCATAACCTGGGTCTCTCTCTCCTACTTGCCTGACCACCCAATCTGTGCTGACTTCCCCTCACTTCCAGTATGTCACTTTAGCATCCAGTTTCACTGTCTTGATTGTCCTGATCTTGACAAAAATTGTCTTGTTTTCTTGTTTAGCCATTTCCCCTGTAAATACAGCTCAAGGAGCTTATCTGATTTGTTCATAGCTGTATCTTCAGCCCCTAGAACAATGTCTGGTGTATGAGGTGTTCAGTAGCTCTTTATGGAAAAAATAAAACCATTCATAGATTTATTTTCTTTTAAAATAGGAAAAAAGAACTTGTGTTCACTCTCATTAACATGCATTTACTAAGGACCTACTTTCATGGTATTACCATTTAGGGTTTTGCACAAATTGTTCTTAGAGGCGGTATTAGTTTCCTAGAGATCATAACAAATTACCACAGACTGAATGGCTTATATAACCTTATTCTCTCACCATTCAGGAGGCCAGAAATGTTGGCAGGACTGAATCCTTCTGGAGGCTCTGAGGGAAAATTCATCCCATGCCTCTTTCCATGTCTGGTAGTTGCTGGCAATCCTCGGCATTCTGTGACTCATAGGTACATCACTCCAATCTCTCCTTTCATCTTCACATTACCTTTTCTCATGTGCTTCTCTGTGTACCCCCCGTCTCTTACAAGAACACTCTCATTGGATTTAGGGTTCACTCTAATACAGTAAAATCTAATCTTGATCTTTAACTAATTATATCTTCTGTTACCTTCTTCCCAAGATCACATTCTGAGGTTCCCCATGAACACGAATTTGGGGAGGACACTATTTAACCTGTTAGAGGGGTCTCTGATACAGAGACTAACAATCTACTCTTCCTGTAATTTACTGCACTTAGATTGTTTTTTGAGTGGCCAGCAATCACCTCCCTTCCCTAGAAAACCCCAATTTCTATTGGGAAATTGCTTCTTCCACTTTGTGAACAATCTTGGTAAAGATGTAAATCAATATTTCTCATCCCAGCATAACCAAGGAGCCACATTTGACCCAAAGGAAGACAAATGGACTCCTAGGATTTTTATTTTTCCAAATGGATCTTTCTTTATATTTTGGCAACCTTTCAAGATAGAGCTTTTACTACATTTCCTATGATAGTAGCACTAGAAATCTGAATTGACAGAACACATTACACAATCTGGACTCCTAGCACTTTTCACCTGGAGTAGGGACACACAAGGATGGGAAGTAAAGGGTGAGCGTACACCTTGACAAGATCTGTAAGTTGCTGCTGCCTAGACCCTAGCAGCCTGTCCCCACTCCTGTCTTGTGTCCAGGTCTGGCCCTCTAGCCCCCAGCCCAACCATGAGTTCCTGGCTAGTACTCTGTGGAAGTCCCTGCTTGCTTGTTAGCCAAAATCCATTCCTATCATTTACAAATAAAGAAACTCAGCTGTTACTCTGCGATTCAGGTTTGTTCAGCATTGGTGCAGTTTTTCATATTTAGCTCTGAATTCTGACATGCTGAGTTTACTACTACATGAGATACTACCTTCAAAATGTCAATTTCAGCTCAAACCTACAAATTAGTGAAATTACAAGACAGTATATATTAGCTTTATTATTCATTTATTTATAACCCATCTTGTTCCAAAAGGATTGCATTGTGTTAAATTATCCTACAAAGGTGCAGCAAAAAAAAGTACACTTAAAAAAAGAAACAAAAATGAGACGAGGGAAAAATAAGGTTAGAAAAGTGAGATGGGGCCACAAGTGAGCCTAATCCTTAAAATGGTTCCCACGAAGGCCTAGACAATAGAGAAAAGAAATAGTAACATGAGAGGGTCTACAAGTTACTGTTGTTGCTATGGTATTTGGCAACAATATTTTTCACTTGAAATAATACCTGCTTAACCCACATTTCTGTTAAAAGAACTTGAAATCTCTTTATAGTAAAATGGGACCATGAAATAGTCAACTTGCCAAATAGGAGCTGCCAAATTCCAGAAAAGACAATGAATTTGCTTAAAGTCATTATGCTATCACTTTATTTATTTATTTTTTTATCCTGGAACTCCTCAAATTGTTTTCTTTATTTTTTTTTCAATTATTTTTATTAGTTGGAGGCTAATTACTTCGCAACATTGCAGTGGGTTTTGTCGTACATTGACATGAATCAGCCATGGAGTTACACGTATTCCCCATCCCGATCCCCCCTCCCACCTCCCCCCCCACCCGATTCCCCTGGGTCCTCCCAGTGCACCTGGCCTGAGCACCTGTCTCATGCATCCCACCTGGGCCGGTGATCTGTTTCACCATAGATAATATACATGCTGTTCTCTCAAAATATCCCACCCTCGCCTTCTCCCACAGTCCAAAAGTCTGTTCTGTACATCTGTGTCTCTTTTTCTGTTTTGCATATAGGGTTATCATTACCATCTTTCTAAATTCCATATATATGTGTTAGTATGCTGTAATGATCTTTATCTTTCTGGCTTACTTCACTCTGTATAATGGGCTCCAGTTTCATCCATCTCATTAGAACTGATTCAAATGAATTCTTTTTAACGGCTGAGTAATATTACATGGTGTATATGTACCACAGCTTCCTTATCCATTCGTCTGCTGATGGACATCTAGGTTGCTTCCGTGTCCTGGCTATTATAAACAGTGCTGTGATGAACATTGGGGTGCATGTGTCTCTTTCAGATCTGGTTTCCTCGGTGTGTATGCCCAGGAGTGGGATTGCTGGGTCATATGGCAGTTCTATTTCCACTTTTTTAAGAAATCTCCACACTGTTCTCCATAGTGGCTGTACTAGTTTGCATTCCCACCAACAGTGTAAGAGGGTTCCCTTTTCTCCACACCCTCTCCAGCATTTATTGCTTGTAGACTTTTTGATAGCAGCCATCCTGACTGGCGTGTAATGGTACCTCATTGTGGTTTTGATTTGCATTTCTCTGATAATGAGTGATGTTGAGCATCTTTTCATGTGTTTGTTAGCCATCTGTATGTCTTCTTTGGAGAAATGTCTGTTTAGTTCTTTGGCCCATTTATTGAGTCCTTTATTTTTCTGGAATTGAGCTTCAGGAGTTGCTTGTATATTTTTGAGATTAATCCTTTGTCTGTTGCTTCATTTGCTATTATTTTCTCCCAATCTGAGGGCTGTGTTTTCACCTTACTTATAGTTTCCTTTGTTGTGCAAAATATGCTATCACTTTATTTGGTTAAAAAAAAGTTCTAAAATATCAACTTTAATTAATTAATTTATTTATATTTATTTTAAATAATATTCAAAAAACCCTTATACTATAGTGCCTTATTTTATTTTTAAATTGTTTTAATTTTTTAAATTAAAAAAAATGTTATTGAGGTGTAGTTGCTTTATAATGTTGTATTGGTTTCTGCTGTACAGTGAAATGAATCAACCGTATGTGTGTGTATATATCCTCTCTTGGACCTCTCTCCCGACCCCCTCCGTCCCACCTGTCTAGGTCACCGCAGAGCACAGAGCTGAGCTGCAGCGCCTTATTTTAAATCATTGATAGTTTATTTTTCTTTACATGATAGATGGATCTTGGCAAACTTAATTTTATAACATTTTGTTGCAAATTAAACTATTTTAAATTCAATAGAGAAATGCTGTTTGAAAGAACACCTGTAGTCAATCTTTTTGCAAACCAAGTATCAGTCCCTTAGGTATTAGTGATGTAGCGTTTTCACATACTATAGAAATGCTGGTTCCCCTCTTGCAGTTTTTATAAAAGAGGCAAAGCCCAGATTCTAAATGCAAACACTGCATAAAGATATTGCTCATACATAGTAACATAGTAAACATAATCATAAGATACTGATCTTCATTATTATAATGAAGATTTTCCCATTTTAATATTTATTGCATTTTTTTCCTACCAAACCTTTTCTACCAAAATGGATCTGAGGCAACTATTGAATACATCACAAGTGCCACCTAGTGCTTTCTTTGAAAATAACATTTTTGTATCTTCAGAAACTAGACGGAGAAACAAGATGTGAAAGACCCATACTCCCAGGGCAGAACCTGTTTAAATAGCTCTGCTTCCTAAAAAAAAGAATCTGTTTTCAGCCAAAAAAGCAATTTGAAAGAAGAATTTGGCAGTAAGTTTGACTGTAGTTGGATCTTCCAATACTGGTTGGTTTTATTTCTGCCTAGATACAGATTTCCCCTCTCTCTGAAAGCAGAGTGTTCCTGTGAAACCTTTTGTAAGCAGAAATGAAACCTTTTGTATGCAGAAATGACGTAAAGCAAAGAAGCAATTGCCTTAGGACACTCCTTGCTAAAGGATGCACAGAGTAAACTGAGGTATGAGATGCTGAGTTGCTGAGTGTATGGAGTTCCCTGGCAGGGAGGCTGGTGGTGCCACTCTATTTGTGTGGGGTACTTCTATCGTGGCTTGCTGCAAACCATGTGCTGAACGGTATTTTCGCTTTTTTGCCTTGTTTTGTAAAAGTGAAAATCTTTTTTCAGATTTTTTTTAATTAGCGAAAACAGGTACTAATGTAGGTCTTTTGTAGAGATGAAGTAGCATAGAGCAAACTTTGGAAAAGCAGGGGACACCTGTATGGATGGAATTAACTAAAGGATACTAAAGAAAGGGAAAATGAAGATATTTGCATACAGAAGTAGCAGCAATATTTTCAAAAGTTCTTCTTCCCAACTACCAGTAGGAGCTGATAATCTCTTGGAAGCTCTAATTCTACCATAATTTATGCCCCAAGTTGCTCCTCTTCCCCACTGTCTTTAAAGGCACTGAGCTGTTGTTACCATCATCGTCTTAACACCACCCCCACCCCCACCTATAGTCATGATCACAACCACCATCTGAGTAACTCTTGTCTTAGGACCCAGTGCTGCTATCAAAGAAACAAACACAGGTTTTAGCTGCTACAATCAATGCACTTAATGTCAACTGGGAGAGAGAAATAGAAGAAAGAGAAAGACAGGGAGGAGAAATATAAGTGTAATAGTAAAACAGCAATACTTTCAAAAGCCATCACTGTTTGCCCAGTTCACAGAACAGAAATCATTGGAACCATCCCTGTCCTTTACCCACTCCTGGTGCCAGAGCTTTGTAGCCCTCATCAGAAATGTCTTTCTGGTTGTTCTGTTTTCCTCCTCTACTGTCTGTTTATTCCTCCACCTCATGCCTGGAAAATTGCAACAGACTTATCCTTTGGCTTTCTGTCTCTCCTCCTGCCAGGCTAACATCATGGTAGTGGTGCCTTTAGCTTTTCATTCTCTTCCTCAATAACTAGCATGGCTCTCTGTGCTTTTCAGACTATGGACACAAATCTCGAAGACCAGAGTAGAAGGCCTTCCATAATTTACACAAACTTTATTCATTCAATCTGATAGGCCACCATACTCCCAACACTAAAATTTTTATCCTCAAAGGGCAGTTCTCTTTTTACTTTGAAACCCAGTGCCACACCATGCTTTCATTTCCTTTTTTAAATTGTGTGGGTTCCCTCCTGCCCACGCCAGTATTTCTACTTTTTTTTTCCTTTTGTCTTTTGTGGTCTCTGCCTAGTTTCAGCTTTTCCCAGTTCTTTCAGTTCAGTTCAGTTGCTCAGTCGTGTCTGACTCTGCAACCCCATGGACTGCAGCACGCCAGGCCTCCCTGTGCATCACCAGCTCCTGGAGTTTACTCAAACTCATGTGAATTGAGTCAGTGATGCCAACCACCCATCTCATCCTCTGTCGTCCCCTTCTCCTCCTGCTTTCAATCTTTTCCAGCATCAGGATCTTTTCAAACAAGTCAGCTCTTTGCATCAGGTGGTCAAAGTATTGGGCTTTCAGCTTCAACATCAGTCCTTCCAATGAACATTCAGGGCTGATCTCCTTTAGGATGGACTGGTTGCATCTCCTTGAAGTCCAAGGGACTCTCAAGAGTCTTCTCCAACATCACATTTCAAAAGCATCAATTCTTCAGCACTCAGCTTTCTTCATAGTCCAACTCTCACATCCATATATGACTACTGAAAAAACCATAGCTTTGGCTAGATGGACCTTTGTTGGCAAAGTAATGTCTCTGCTTTTTAATATGCTGTCTAGGTTGGTCATAACTTTTCTTCCAAGGAGAAAGTGTCTTTTAATTTCACGGCTGCAGTCACCATCTGCAGTGATTTTGGAGCCCAGAAAAATAAAGTCTGTCACTGTTTCCATTGTTTCCCCTCTATTTGCCATGAAATGTTGGGACTGGATGCCATGATCTTAGTTTTCTGAATGTTGAGTTTTAAGCCAACTTTTTCACTCTCCTCTTTCACTTTCATCAAGAGGCTCTTTAGTTCTTTGTTTTCTGCCATAAGGGTGGTATCATCTGCATATCCAAGGTTATTGATATTTCTCCTGGCAATCTTGATTCCAGCTTGTGCTTCATCCAGCCCAGCATTTCTCATGATGTACTCTGCACATAGGTTAAATAAGCAGAGTGACAATATACAGCCTTGATGTACTCCTTTCCCGATTTGGAACCAGTCTGTTGTTCCATGTCCAGTTTCAACTGTTGCTTCCTAACTGCATACAGATTTCTCAAGAGGCAGGTCAGGTGGTCTGGTATTCCCATCTCTTTCAGAATCTTCCACCGTTTGTTGTGGTCCACACAGTCAAAGGCTCTGGTGTAGTCAATAAAGCAGAAGTAGAATGTTTTTCTGGAACTCTCTTGCTTTATCAATGATCCAGTGGACGTTGGCAGTTTGATCTCTGGTTCTTCTGCCTTTTCTAAAACCACCTTGAACATCTGGAAGTTTACTGTTCATGTACTGTTGAAGCCTGGCATTAAGAATTTTAAGCATTACTTTACTAGCATGTGAGATGAGTACAATTGTGTGGTAGTTTGAGCATTCTTTGGCATTGCCTTTCTTTGGGATTGGAATGAAAACTGACCTTTTCCAGTCCTGTGGCCACTGCTGAGTTTTCCAAATTTGCTGGCATATTGAGTGCAGCACTTTCACAGCATCATCTTTTAGGATTTGAAATAGCTCAGCTGGAATTCCATCACCTCCTATAGCTTTGTTCATAGTGATGCTTCCTAAGGCCCCTTGACTTCACACTCCAGGATGTCTGGCTGTAGGTGAGTGATCACACCATTGTGATTATCTGGGCCATGAAGATATTTTTTGTATAGTTCCTCTTATTGTGCTCATCTTTGCATGAAATGTTCCCTTGGTATCTCTAATTTTCTTGAAGAGATCTCTAGTCTTTCCCATTCTGTTGTCTTCCTCTATTTCTTTGCATTGATCACTGAGGAAGGCTTTCTTATCTCTCCTTGCTATTCTTTGGAACTCTGCATTCAATTGGGTATATCTTTCCTTTTCTCCTTTCCTTTTGCTTCTCTTCTTTTTTCAGCTGTTTGTAAGGCCTCCTCAGACAACCATTTTACCTTTTTGCATTTCTTTTCCTTGGGTATGGTCTTGATCCCTGCCTCGTGTACAATGCCATGAACCTCTGTCCATAGTTTTTCAGACACTCTATCAGATCTAATCCCTTGAATCTATTTGTCACTTCCACTATATAATCGTAAGGGATTTGATTTGGGTCATACCTGAATGGTGTAGTGGTTTTCCCTAATTTCTTCCATTTAAGTCTGAATTTGGCAATAAGCATTTTATGGTCTGAGCCACAGTCTTGTTTCTGCTGACTGTATAGAGCTCCTCCATCTTTGGCTGCAAAGAATATTATCAATCTGATTTCGGTATTGACCATCTGGTGATGTCCATGTGTAGAGTCTTCTCTTGTGTCATTGGAAGAGGGTGTTTGCTATCACCAGTGTGTTCTCTTGGCAAAACTCTGTTAGCCTTTGCCCTGCTTCATTTATTCTTTCATTATATTGTTATTCTGTCACTTATTACCATTCCCCTCCTCCACTCCTCTCTTTTTTCCTCTTCTGCCCTCCTCCTGGGCATCACATTCTCCTCCTGTCTCTCCTGGCTGCTCTTTCATCTTGCTCGACAGCAAATCCTATGAGAACTTCCCTTTCCTGCTCTTTGGATTTATTTTACTGTTTCCTAGGTCTCTGATATTCCTCTTTTTTCCCTCCTCCTTTTGTTGCAAAATATTTTCAAGCAATTTCCCCAGAATGAGCATGTTAAGAGATGAATATTCCAAATCCTTGCAGCCTGAAAGTGTCTTCTACTTTCACACTTAATTGTGTTTGGATACAATATTCTAGCTTATAATCATGTCACAAAGAACTTGGTAGCTTTTCCTCATTGTGCATTAGGACCTTGTTTCTGATAAGAAGTGAAATGTCAGTCTAACTCTTGTTCTTCTGTAATGTGGAAGATGAATTCCTTCTGTTTCACTATTTTCAAGTCAAATCCTAACAATCGATTTTCCCATTTTAAACCTGAGCCCCAACAGGTCTGTGTTGTTTTAATGCTAATTTATGATATTTCAGAGATTGACTTTGAAAATATAGAACTTAATCATTCAACAAAAAAAATCTAGTAAAGAGATGAAAAAGATGTTTCTTTTCTACTTCTGCTACAAAGGGAGAGACGTTCTTGCTCATCTTTTGGTCAATGGATCTGATGAAATAAGGTGTTACATGTGAACTCTCACAAGGACACCAGTCTTGTTTTCTATGTGAAGTCTTGCACATCTATTTGTAACTGCTACCAGTTCATCGTGTTCTCTCTAAAATAAAGCTGTCATTGGAATTATTATTTGAACAAAGGGCTCTTGTAGGTGCTAGAGATTTTAGAAATTATTGCCATGTCATGTGAACATAACCTTCAGTGACCCTGTCTTACTTGTTAAGGCTTGTTAGGTTAGTTTTATACGTTGTCCTGGTGAAAATGCTATAGTTAACAACTGTGTTCCCAAGTGGTCTAAACATTATCAGAGGAGGTTCCTTGGCTCTCTCTTCTTTCTGTTCACATAATGCACAAATAAGTCTGCTTTGCTAGAGCCCTTCACATGACAGAAAGTTTAAGTCTTGTCTATCTACGTTTCCACATGGTTGTATATTCAGTTGCTTCAGTCCCAAAGAACACAGCAACAATTTCTCAAACCAAGAACTGGTTTAATAAGATATTTTACTCTTTAATACCGAGTGCCATTCAAAGCATATCTCTTTTTCAGTGTTATTTGCAACATATCTGTATCATTTCAGTGTCTCTCAGGAATTTTGGGAGGGGAGAGGAAATTGAACAAGAATATTAAAAAGCAAAGTGGCAGTTCCTTTAATTTAAAAAAATGTTACTCCCCAATCTCAGATACACATCAAGGTGCAGAAAGACAATGTCCTATAGTATTCTTCTAAATACTGTAAAAATCTTCCTACCAAAACCAAAAGTATTCTCTATATTACTGTAATGTTAAATCTTTACTATATCTATTATTCTATAAAGTAATCAGTTCTAGGACATAGAGCAATAGAAAAAAAAATTACATTGTGGAAAAGAAACTTTCCTCAGATCCATATGAGTCTCCACATCATCACTGAAAGTGATCAGATAGATAACAGATGAGCAGAACAGAATAGGGTGCAAAAATAGGCCCACATATAGAGGATTATTTGATTTATCACAGAAGTGCCTATCAAATTCATCGGGAAAGGGAGGACTTTTTAATATATGGTACTGGTTCAAAGGATGAGCTTCCCAGGTGGTGCAGTGGTAAAGAATCCGCCTGCCAATGCAGGAGACACAAGCGTTGTGGGTTCAATCCCTGGGTCAGGAAATCCCCTGGAGTGGGAAATGGCAACCTCTTGCCTGGAAAATTCCATGGAAACACGCTGAAGTCCATGGAGTAACAAAGAGTGGGACACTTCTGAGCAACTGAGTAGGCACACACTGGTTCAAAGGATATTTGCATTTTAAAATTGGGTAAATAGTAGCAAATTATTCACCAGAAAGCTAACAGTAATTTATATTCTCACCAACATGCTTAAGAGTGCTTCATGACCTACTGAGTGTTCAAGGATATTTGCAAAGGATGGATGTTCTGTTTATTGAGCACAAAGTACTCTTTCTGTGTGTGTATATAATACAATTCATTCATTATTCAAGCAACAAGTATTTACTGGACGCCTCATATATGCTAGGTACTGCTCTAGGCCCTGGTGATATGGCTGAAGGCAAAATACTTACTGTCTTAGAACTTACATTCTTGTAGGGGGAAGACATAACAAACAGATATAAAAATACAATTTTATAGAGTTCTAAGTTGTATGAGGGGAAAACCCAACAGGTAAGAGCTTAGGGAGATGAGGGGGGAGACCTCTAGTTCCTAAAGGAGAATCAGGAAAGGCCTCTCTGCAGAGGTGAGGAGGAGGAGGCCAAGCAAAGTTAAAGGGGAATGTGTGTGTGTCTAGGCAGAAGTTCTGAGAGTAGAAAGGCCCTAAATCAGGAAAGTGCTTGGTTTGGGAGAGACTCCAAAAGAGACTAACGTGGCTGGAGAATGTATGCGAGATACAGAGGTAGGCGGGGGCTGGTTCATACTGACCTTGTTGGCTATAGGAAGACATTTAGATTTTATTCCAGTGTAATAGGAAGCCATTGAAGGGTCTTCAGCACTGCTGTGGCATAAGCTGATTAATATTTATAGAAGATAATTTTGATCGTTGTCAGGAAATGAATGGGAGGGGAAGGAAAGGGAGCAAAATGATCTTTAGTTGTGGCCAGAGGGACAGTAACTTGGACTAAGTGGTAGCCAGGAAAGTGTGGAAATGTGACCAAAATTGGGACATATCTGGATGTTGTAACAGTTAGGGCTAGCTGATGGTTTGGATATTGGGGTGGGGTGGGACCAGGGGCAGAGAGAAGTCAAGGATGACTCCTTGCTTTGGGAACCTAAGCAACTGGGTCAGTGGTAGTGCCTCCAACTGAGAGAGAGATGATTGATGAGGGAGACAGGAGGGGGTACTGGAAGAACTTTAGTGTGCGTGAGTGGAACAACCCAACATCCATCGATAGATGAAAAGATAAACAAAATGTAATATATCCGTACAATGAAATATTATTTAGCAATGAAAAGAAATGACATACTGATACATGCTACAACATGGCTGAACCTTGAAAACATTATTCTAAGTGAAAAGAAGCCAGACACCAAAGGCTACATATTGTGTGTTTCCATGTGTGTGAAATATGCAGAATAATATCCAGAATATCCAGAATAATAAATCTTTAGAGTCAGAAAAGAAATTGGTATTTGGCAGGGGCTCAGGGTGGGAGGAAGAACTGGAGAGTGACAGCTTAATGGAGGTTTCCATTGGGGGCAATGAAAAACTTGTGGAGCTAGACAATAGAAGTGGTTGCACAACATTGTCAATATGCTAAATGTCATGAAATTTTATACTTTAAAATGATTACAGCAGTAAATGCTGTGTTGTTTGTATTTTACCACAATTAAAAAAATCTGAGACTAAACAACACAAATTTTAGGGAAGTTTTTGTATGTAGGGAAAATTTTTGTATGTAGGGAAACTCAAGCATTCAGTTTGGGACATGTTAAATTTGAGATGCCTGCTACATATTCAAGTAAAGCTAGATTCAGGAATCCAGAGCTCAGGGGAAAGTTTAGGACTGGAGAAGTGAATCTGGGAGTCATTAGCATAGGGGTGATATTTAAAGACTGAGACCTGGGTGAGACCACCTAGGAAAGTAGTGTAAAGAGAGAAGAAAGGAGAAACTGAGCCTGCACTACCTTGATCATGGTCGGGAATAGGAGGAGGACCAGCCAAGCAGCTGTGGGCATGCTGGCTCCACAAAGCAGTAGGAGAGTTAGGACAACATGGCATCTCTGGAGCTCAGGTAGAAAGTATTTTGGGGAAAGGGGCATCAAGTGTCGATTACTGTTGAGAGATGGAGTAAAATGCAGAGAGCTAGATTTTGTGCGATGGAAGTCCCTGGGACCTTTACAAGGTTGTTTGTAGTTTGTGAGGAAATGAACTGACAACCCAGACTCAGCCAGGCTCTCCTGTCCCATGCTCTCATGGCCTCAGACCTTATGTTCTGTAAACAATGATATTGCTGACCATGGAAGCCCGGAGCCTGTGTGCCCACTTGGCCACGGACCACTTTGGTCTGTCTTGGTGTATCAGAAGTCTTTGAAGACTCCCTGTTGCCGCTGCTCCTGCCCAGAGAGAATGAACATATCTGCAGTCCCCACAGCTCCTCGAGTCTTTTTCCAGCTTCCCTGGTCACGCCTTATCTACCGGGGGTTTAATGAACAGTGTGAGCAGCAAGACATAGTTCCAAGTGCTTATATGCATTACTCAAATGCACTAGCTTAAAATATTTTTTTTGTTTGGTTTATCAATTTCTCAAAGAGATGTATTAAAGTTTTCTAACATCAATATAGATTGATCAATTTGTATTTCTTTTTGTAAAAAATATTTATTATTTATTTATTTGGCTCCACTGGGTCTTCATTGCCGCATGAGGGCTTTCTCTAGTGGTGGAGTGAGGGGGCTGCTCTTTAGCTGTGGTGCACAGGCTTCTCATTGGAGTGGCTTCCCTTTCTGCAGAGCGCGGGCTCTCCCAGGCTCCAGTAGTGGTAGCACACGAACTTAGTTGCTCCGTGGAATGTAGAATCTTCCCAGACCAGGGATGGAACCAGTGTCCCCTGCATTGCAAGGCAGATTCTTAACCGCTGGACCACCAGGGAAGCCCTAATCTTGTATTTCTAAGGCCTTCTGCTTGTTGAATTTAAAAATTCTGTATTAAGAGAATAGGTGTTCTTGACTCTCATGTCTTGTTAGTGAATTGTGATTTTTATCATCTGGAAGTAGCTATCTTTCTTTTTAATTGTAATGGCATATAGCTGGATTTTAAAAAATCCAGATCAAAACTTGGTTTTTTAATATGGGAACTTAACTCATTCACATTTTATATTACTAATATATTTAAATATACTCATGTTATCTTGGCTTATGTTTTCTATTCAGTTTTTTTCTTTCTGTTTCTTCTTGCTGTCTTTTACTAGATTGATCAAGTTTTCTCATGGTTATACATGTTTTTAAAATCAGCATCTAGAATTAATCCATCTTTATGTCTTTCTATTAAATAAGAAATTTTTACTCTGACTTCCTCCTTCTACCTCTACATGCGTAACTGATTTTATAAAATTAATTTTATTCTAGTCAAGTTTTACTGTTGGTTTTGATTCAGTTTTTTTCTCTTTTATCTCACAGCATGTTTCTTTGGATTATCTTTTGCCATTGTTGTTTTGTTGTTTTCTTTGAGTGCATTTTTGAGCCCTGTAATTATTTTAGAGATAATATGACTGTGGCAAAACTTCTGAATCCTTGTATGTTAAAAATGTTTCCAATTTTGCTCTCATATTTGATTGTAAGTTTGCCTTTATAGATTTCTAGGTATGAAATCATTTTCTTTCAGAATATAGCACCCAAGATTGCTGATGAGAAGTCTGATGCTAATCTGCCTCTTCTCTGATTATAAGTAACAGAAACTGGCTCTGGCTAATTTGTGCAAAAAACATTTTTTTTGGCAGGTTATTGGGTAGCTCACAGAATTAATTTGAAGGCTGAAAACCGGCTTAAAAAACCAGCAGGATCCAAGGTGGCCCCAAACAAGGATACTCTGTAGGAACAGTCTGGTTAGGTCACTGCTGCCAGTCTTTGTGGTCACTCCAAATTCAGGTCCTGGATGGAACAGTTAACACTCAAATTGCCAAACCTGAAAGCAGAGTTATCTGCCAGGCACCCAGTAAACATGTGTGATAGGCAGAAAAATGGCTGGAAAGATGTCCATAGCCTAATGCTTGGAACTTATAAACATGTTCCTTTAAATGGCAAAGAGACACTGCAAATATGATTAAGTTAGACAATTTGAGAAAGGGTGATTAGCCTGTATTATCCAGGTGGGCCCAATTACATGATTCCTTAAAAGTAGAGACACTCTCCCAGCTGTGATCAGAGGGAGGCGTGACTGACACAGAGGGGTCAGAGAGATGCAGTGTTACTGTCTTTGAGGATGGGGGAAGGCGGCCATGAACTGAGGTATGTGGTGGCTGTTGGGAGTTGGAAAACGCAAAAACCAAAGTCTCCCCTAATCTCCAGAAAGGAATGCTGACACCTTAGTTTAGTCCTGGACTTTTGATCTACAGAACAGTAAAGTAATAGATTTGAGCTGTTTGAAGCCACTGTGGAAAATTGTTACGGCCACAATAGAAAACCAATACACCACACATTTGCAGTATTTCTCTGTTGTGATGCTAAAGCAATGGAAGGCCTCACTCTGGTGGCAGGCTATGAACATTGTGAGCCTTGAGGAGCTACTTTGTCATCTAACACTTCCTCCTGTCTTCTTGCATCCCATCACTCTCTGATGTCCCTCTGACATCTTCTTTCTGCTAGTTTAGGGGCAGGGGAAGGCCAATGGACCCCATGTTCTGAATACAGTTCTTTAATAAGTTATCCTGATGGTTGATTCAGAGCTGCCTTCTGTATTATTGTAAATGTCCCTCTGAGTGTGGAACTCAACTTGCTCTTTCCATTGTTTTAATCATTTATTTGGTTTTTCAGCAGCCAGTTTGGGGATGTGATTTTTTTCTTCACTCTTGTCGATGTTGTTAACTTTTATATTTCAAATTTTTCTGATAATAGTGCCTTTTCCTGTTTATCAGTGCTAAGTGAATTTCTTCTTTAAAAATGCTTTTCACCTGTCATTGTAAGAAAACTGGGGTGGAAGGGGACGCGATCTTATGTGTTCAATTCACCATCTTGATCCAATTGATGTCTATTACTTAGGCTGATTATTCTGAACCTAGGGCTCAGGCAGAATCTGAAGGACTAGAAAGTTCCCTGAAGGGTGGGCCATGTGGTCAAGTTTCAGCAGGGAGGCACAGGAGGAAGCCAGTGGAACACAGGGTTTAAGAGAACCCAGGTGGTGGTCAGATAAGCCCCCTAACAGGAAAAGACAGAACAGACCTGAGTTCAAACCCCAATTTTGCCCCTTTTCAACCAGGTAAACTTAGGCAAGTTTCACCTCTATGAGCTTCCGTTTTTTCATTTTAAAATGGGGTTAACACCATCTATCAGACAAGGTTGCTCTAAGAATTAAATGAGACAATATTGGCAATGTTCTTATCATAGACTTGGCAATATTGGGTATTTACTGAGTGCCTTTACATGGATTAATCTTGTTTAATCCCAACTTTTAAACCTATTACACAGATCAGGAAACTGAGGAATAGGGAATTTAAGTAAGCTGCTTAAGGCTGTAATCATAAAGTGGCAGAGGAGGGATTTTGAACCTGGGCAGTCTGGCTGTCACGTCTGCACACACACATCATGCTGCAGATTACCCTATTGGGCTGAGTGCTCTCTTGTGCCTTTCAAAATTTCCTGTGTGGTTTTGGTGGAGGGAGCCAGATTGATTTTAGGAACTAGAAAAGGATTGAGTCAGCAAGAGAGGATTAAGTGGCCCCAGTAACAGGCAAACTGAAGCTGGTGGATCTTGTAGGTTATTGTTTAGTATCCAAGTTTGTTGGCTTATTTGCTTTTATTATGTACTTATTTTGTGGAGTTAACACTTGCATAAGAGTAACGTGTACATATCTTAAAGGCACAGCTCAATGAATTTTCACATGTTTTTACACCTGAGTATTTACTATCTGAACCAAGCCAAAGAATGTTTCTAGCCCCCTTGAAGGCTCCATTGGGCCCCCTCCCAATTGGTACCTGGCCAAAGGTAATTATTGTACTAACCTCTATCATTTTGGGTTGGTTTTTAGTCCATTTTTGAGCTTTGTATAATCGATTATAGGGTTTGTGTTCTGTCATGTCTGGCTTCTTTTACTCATCTTACTTATTTAATTTGATGAAGAATCAGATACTATGAATCTGTGAGCAGATGACCACCTTCCATGAGCAGGTAGTTAAGGTCTCCGAGTGTGACCCCAAGGGCTCTGTATACAACGTACCCTTTTGTGCGTCTCAGTAGCTAGCTATGGGGGATGGGGAAGAAAAGGAAAACTTGCCCAGTCAGGGCCACCATCCACTCTTGAAGGCTCTTGAGGTGCCCTGAGCTCGAGGGTGGACGTTCTAGATATACTGTGTGTGTGAAGTGAATGTTAGTTCCGTTTTTCTTTCTGGGATTCCCGTTTGAGGTGGGACAGCTGCCTGAGTTTATCTGAGGGTAGAACATTCTTTGCCTTTTTGCAGCTGTGGTGGTGCAGTGGAAAACTCTGACTTGCTCTACGCACTTGGGTGCAAGTAATGTCCATGCCTGACTCCAGCCTCTGGGAACTCATTTTTCTCAGGGTAGGGGCATAGCTGTCTTCTCTGTGAAACACTACCTTCCATGTCCTCCCTCTTAAGGATAATTCCAGCTTCTTTTCTGGAAGAACCAAGAATTCTCAAGCATAAAGAAGCTCTTAAAGTTCTTACACCTAAAGCATGAGAGAGTCCTGAGCTTCGGAATAAAAAGCTAGGTTTCCTTCCAGAGAGGAAAGGAAGGGGAAAATCGCTTTTCCCTTCTATCCAGTAAGTCTCCAACAGAGGTAGGAACAGGGTATAAGTGACTATATCAGTAATCTCTCCTGTCCCACAGTGCTGGGTTCTAAATCTGCTCTCCGTGAACGATGGGGGAAACCGGGCAAAATCACACTCTAATCATTTCAGCGCCAGATTTTTCAGCTACAAAATGATGATGATACCAACCTTGCAAAAATGTTTTCATTGGTAAATGAAACTAGCTATTTGTAAAGCTCCATATTTAGAATCCTAATAAATGTATTATTATTATTTTTTTCTACAGGAGGCATCACCTGCTTGCATGGAAGTAGGAATAGCTGAATTGGGTGGCCTGGACTGCAGAGGAGCGAAACACTTTGTCAGGTAGGTGGGAAGCAGTCTGGGGCTTCTCTGTCTCCTTTATGTTTCTGAGCAGGTAAGTGGCATGACTCAGCAGGTACTGGGAGGTGGCCCTGTGCTCTCAACATAGTACCCAAACCTGACCAATAATAGAAGCTCATGGAGAGTTTAAAAACATTCCTACCTCAGCCACTTACTTTCTTTAGCCACTACTCTGGTTGAGGATCTGATTCAGTAGGTCTTCAGGACATGGGTGAAAAAAAATCCTAGGTGATCCTGATGACCAGTAAGGTTTAGAAACTTGTTCTAGAATATATTCCTTCCCAAAAGTCCGATGGTTTGAAACATTCCCATATTATCTGAGAGGGAGGGTATAAAATTAGAACTGGGGGTGTCCTAAGTCATCTTAACCACCGTGAAGGAATAACTTTTGTGGAACTGTCTAGATGACATGAACCTTATCACATACATTGTAAAGCCTGTGTCTTGATTTCTGTGACAACATTTTCATCAAGGTAGAGGAGCAAAGCTCAGCAGTACCTTGTTCGAGTAACTGTACGATGCTCAGTCCCAAGCTCTAACCAAACTATTCCTTTACCTGGGAATCGTTATTACATTAAAGTAAATTAGAATGATCAGGCATGCTTTTCTCTTCTTTGTAGCCCCTCCTTAGCTTCTGTTATTGAAGGCATAACTACCTCTCTAGAATGCAACCTCTGAGCATTCTGATGAGAAAGAACATGAGATGATAGGCTCTTAGGATTGTGAGCTGAGAATGTCCATTAGAGTCCTAACAGATTAAGTCAGCACGTGGAGAGAATGGGAATTAGAATTCTGATGGGAGATGGCTTGAGGGGATCAAACAAATCTAAGAATCTAGTAGTGCTTTATTACATATTACTGTAATTGAAACATTAATTTTGTAATTTATAATTGAGCTTGGGATTACTGAAAATTTAGAGAGAGGGCAGAGATGAGAAAGGCTTGGGGAAGCCAGAGGATGTGAGCACAATACAAGCCCAGGTGGGAGATGAAGAGAGATAGAGTCAGATAATAAGAAGGTTGTTAAAGTAGAACAATACCCAAGGTAACAATTATCTCCTTCAGCCCTTTATGGTCCTTGCTGGACAATTCCCACCCCAACTTTTCCCTGCCTCTTGTTACTATTTCACCCTGGTAAAAGGGAGAACTAAACTAGTTTCTTGAGGTAGTCTCAAGATGACTTAAGTAGAAGTCTAGGAGATGGCTTAGATTATAGCCAAGAAAATACCTAAATGTATTTGATCACAGCTTTGTCCTGTATTACTTAGATGCTTTACTGGGGGTGGAGCTCATGGAACTTTTGCAAACAGCCTGGAGCTTAGAAGGTGTTTTTGAGAATGTGAATCCTGTCTATGCTGTTTATTGTGTGTGTGTTGCATTTGTTTTTTTGAATTGAGTTCCTTTTGGAGCAAAACTGGCTTATTGCTGTGAGGAGGTTTGATTTTTGGTTTTGCTTCACTTAGAGAAAGCAAATAAAACCTAAGAATTAAGTTTCTTGGTTCTATGTGCCCTAGATTTATATTATACCTTCTCAGAATGAAGAGGCTTTACTGCTAGGGAATAAGTGACTATAAATCCTCCTAGCTTGTCATTCCCCCAACTTTAACCTCCACCCCTACTCCCACTGGGTTATTTTGAGGCATTTGAAGTAAATCTCAGACGTCATTTCATTTCTGCTGTAAGTATTTTAGCATGTGTCTCTAAAAGATATGGATTCTTTTTAAAAACGTAGCTTCAGTTTGGATTAAGTGACTTGCAAAATAAAGAGGTGTACTTGCAAAACAAAACATAGCCACAATACCTTTTTTTTTTTTTACAATACCTTTATAGTACTCAAAAATATTGATAAAAATTCCTTATTATGATCAAATATCTAATCAGGTTTAAATTTCCTCCATTTTTGGATTTTGTTGATTAGTTCACTGAAATGTTGCTTAACAAGTTCCTTTATTCCCTGTACATCCTGTAAGCTGAATATTAGCTCTAGAAGTTTAATCTGACTTGGCTTAGTTTTTTTGGCAACACACTTCATAGGTTATGTAATATAATTCCAAGCTTATATAATTCCATTGGAAAGCATATGATTGTAGCAGGCACTGACTAGAAGATTGTTCGTTTTTGGCTGCCCCTCAACTTAACTATCAGGCTATACGCACCTTAGACATACCTCATATACATACCCTCTCCTTTGTACTATTTTAACTGATTAGGAAATGGTTACTTGGTATAAGCTCATCTCACAGAAGGTTCCGTTAACCTTCAGTATATGTAAGTAAGCATTTTCTCAATTCCCACCTGTGGTGATATTGCTGGTTGTCTATTCAACTACCATCCATCTCACCTGTTTAATGCACTGACAGAGCCTGCTTCCTGTTAAAAAGCCTGGCCACTTTTTCCAAAGTGCCTCATTTCTGGGAAACTTTTTCCTTCTTTATGAAGATTCTTGTCATCTTTGGTTTTTTACATGAGGTGTGAGGTTGTTATTTGGTGTTCAGTGGCCATCTTCTGACCTTAAGGAGTAAGCTCAAGGATTAACACCAATGTGTCCAGGATGATGGGATGGCAATGTGGGATGAGTCCAGACGCTCAGTAAGTCATGGAGCCACTGGGTTAGGCAACCTTGCAAATGCCATGCCTCCAGACTTCTTATGTGAGATTATTTAAAAAGGTGTATTTAAACCGCTTTCAGTTGATCGTTTGCAGCTATAAATAACACACCAGGTATATTCAAATAAATTTCTTTTGTGTTTCTGTTCACTATCTAAAGCCCTGATATAGTGGGGAAAAAACCCTATAAACTTTGATCTTGAGTCAAAGTTTTTGTTAACCACACTAATAGAGCTAAAATGATGATACAGATAGCACAAATCATTGAATCATCAAAATTAACTTGTTTTGATGTCATATTTTAAATAAAATCAGTTTTTGATTAGATACAAATTAAAAAAGCACACAGCAACTTAAAAGTAGAGATAGAGGCCTAAACCTTCTGTGTTGGTGATAAGAACTGGAGTTGAAATATTTTCCCAAGTCTCATCATCAAAGCACATAATAAGAGGTGACTTTGAGTGTTGGCAACAAAGGGAAACTTTTCCCCTGTTACATTATGCTGGACATAATATTCGTATTAAATTGGAATTAAATTCGCATTAAATTCATATTAAATTGGAATTTCTGAATCTCCTCCTTTGCAAGAAGACAATTCCCAGCATTCAAATTGAGTGCACAAAGTTAGCAGGCAGTGATGAGGATTTAATTTTTTAAAAAAGGTATGATGTTTGAAATCTAAGAAGCAGCTACAGAACTGAAAAAAGCAAAGGCTATCTGATGATCTGACCTGTGCTTGTTCCTGATTCTGTTTTTTTTTAATTGATAAATAACATGATGCTCCTGCTTGTATTTTGCGTTCTCAGACTGTTGAAAGCAAAGTTTTATTGTTTTTCGGTCAGTTGTAGATTGCACCTTTGTCCTTGCAAACAAGATGATGACAGTGAGTGATTCCATGAAACCCTTGGTAACAAACCTCCTTTGTGCTGTGTGAAGAAGCCCTGACTCATAAGTGGATGACATCAGTAGGCTTCCCACCCATTCCTATGGATCCCTCAATGTACAGAGACTGATTGTTGATGACTTTCACTCTGAACAGCTGCCGGTCTCACTGGCTTCATTCACTGTGAAGATGGTGATCATACCTCCTAGAATTCAAATAATCTGTTTTCAGACCATGTGTCAGGCCATCTGCCCTTAGGTCTGTTTAGGAAAATATGACCACCCTAATTATGCCACAACCCCTTCCAATTTCTCTGCCTGCTTGGAGGTTTTCCTCACACGTCTCATTGTTTTGGACAGGTCTCAGGTGGTGTCCCTTCTCCTTTGCTGACTACACAGAATTACATATTTATTCAGTGGAAACATCCTCCTGTAGGGATCCTGCCCAGAAGGCATTTCAACATAGTCGATACTTATACACAGTAAGGCAGAGCCTACCTCCCTAGGAAAAACTACCTGATCAGAATTCTGAGTGAGTTAAATGTCCATTAGCACAATAAAATTGAAAGCTTTTAAAATTGCATAATGTGATCCATTGAAGCAGGTGAGCATAGCTTATCTTGGAAAAGTCACCGAAAGGAAGAAGGCAGGGTCAGGGTTCAGCTTTGGAGATAGGTAAGAGCAAAGAGCGCCATTCGAACCCACTGGCTCGCTGTCCGCAAGTGATGGCTCAGGCAGCAGGCTTGCTGTTTGTCTGACACTGTGGCTTGGAGAACGTACCAGAATTTCTGCTGTCTTTTCTGTCCTGAGTGCAGTGAGCCAGGCACATGAAAGGCACTCAGGAGATACTTGCCAAACTGCATTGACATGTAACTTTTACTTGAATCTACTGTTTGCTACCCCAGATAAATGCACTTGGAACCATCTTTCTGGTTCAGAGTCTCAAATCTCGTCTGAAATGTCATAAAGAATGTTTGTACTTAAGGATAGTTTTTCATGGAGGTAAGACTTTGATCTTCTGAAAACTTTTTTAATCTGATCATGTAGCCAGAATATTAGAAATAAAGTTTAGAAGAGGACAGACAGTTCTTGGGTATAAGGAGATTGGTAATGGCTTGGGACAGGTGAATAAATATATTTATCTGGTTCTGTGAGCCTTACCCCTTTCTACCACTACCAGTATTTTATAGACACATTTTTCTATTCAGTAGTCAAGCTGTAAACACACTGAATCTTGATAGTCATGTCTTAAAAAAGGGGAGAGGGGAAGAGAAAAGAGAAGCACTGCCGTCATTATCCCAATGGAAATACCTTTTGTCTTTGGAAGGGCAGGCTTCCATGTGGACCATCACGGGCCTTCACTCCACTTTCAACCCATCCCGACTGTGGGCTTCCCATAGGTCTGCCCTCGTATGTAACTGGTGCTCTGAGAGGAGACTGTTTCCTAAACCCAATCCCAAGGTTTTTTTTTTTTTACGTAGAATTGTAGGTGCTCAGTAACTGTTGGGTAAGTAAAACAACAAGTGGTGTTTAGCAATATTGGTGAGTGGTGTAGCTTTTCCTTCACACTCACAAGTTCCCTGGGCCCAGGCTCAAATCTCCCCACCTAGATCTCTTAGCATACACATGGACACACTCAGTGTTTATGTCTGAGTAAGCAGAGCATGGACCGCGTTCATGAATACCACGGGAGACTGTGGTGTTAACTTCCCCCCCATGTCACCAGCGTTGCCTGCTGAGCAACAGGAATGTTCTACCAGGTCCTTTCAAGATCTCACAGGTTCATGGTAATTGGTGGGAAAGGACCAGAGAGATTTTTTAAGCCAAACTCTTCATTTTATTGGAAAAGACCCTGATGCTGGAAAAGATTGAAGGCAAAAGAAGGGGATGGCAGAGATTGAGAGGGTTGGATGGCCTCACCGACTCAACAGACATCAGTCTGAGCAAACTGTGGGAGATAGTGGAGGACAGAGGAGCCCAGCATGCTGTAGTCCACAGGGTCGCAAAGAGTCAGACACGACTTAGTGACTGAACAGCGACAACAACTTCATTTTATAAGTGAATAAAACTGGGTCTGGAGAGGTGGAGCAACTTATGCAAGAATCACATATAGCTAGTCTTTGGCAAACCCAGGAAGAATCTGAGTCTCCTTGAAAGTCATTTTTCTTCCAGAAATATTTTAAAGCTTCATGTTAAAGATTCTCATTTTATAGCTATATATATGCCATCAAATAGTTATAATCAATTACTCCTCAAGGAAACTCTAAAAGCTTTTAGCTAATTACTTCCCATTTGACACATTTCAGGATGTCAAATAGTTCTTACATCAAGATAAAATACATGACAAGTTGAAAAGAAGAGCCATAAAAAGATAGAAAACTTTAAAGGAGTTATCCAAAAAACTGGTAACATGACTCCAATCCTTTGGGGTACATTCAAGGTAAAAGGCTAGGCCTCTGAGGAGGGCTTAATAAACAGTACCTATCTTCCTCACCTGGATTCTGAACAAATTGAGAAACAACAGGAAAGGTAGCGGATAGAGGTAAAAATATCACCTTTGTTACTGAAAGAAGCTGAGTGGAAAGCAGAACTTAGTGTAGCAGCCAAGTGGGCTGTTAACCGAACCCAACTCAGGACCACCTTCTGGGCAGAACCAGTGATGCCTGAGGGCAGGACCACTGCCAAGAGGAAGAAGGGCCAGGCTAAGCTTTCCTGGTGAGTGAACAGTGTTGGAAAGTGGTGCCAGGAAGATTCCAGGATATTACAGCTGGTGCTGGATTCAGCTATTCCCCATAACAAAAAGGGGGTTGAAGATGGGGAGGGAAGATATGTGAATGAGGTTTCTCTGGAGGAAGATAATCTGACTCCCACTTGTAAACTAAAAAGGAAAGAATTCTAACAGTGGGAACAAAGGAGAAGTGGTTGGGCTGGGTGGGCCAGTGTTGGGAGAGAGAAAGAGAGAAGTAGGGGGAACGAGGTGGGGGGCGCTGGGGGGGTGAAGAGAGGGAGAGATGGAGACAAGAAACTTTGTTACTGTCCAATAGGGCCACCTAGCGGGGCTCTCAGGCTTTTGAAGGGATAAGCTGGAGTTTTGACCCAGAGCCAAGGAAGTTTTAACTGATCTAGGGAACCTCAGGTGAGAAAAGGATGGTGGGTGTCTGATCCTCTCCATGAGAGCTCCCCACACCAGAAAGAGGCAACTTTTAATACACTACTGCTGGTGCTGCTAAGTCACTTCAGTCGTATCCGACTCTGTGCGACCCCATAGACGGCAGCCCACCAGGCTCCCCCGTCCCTGGGATTCTCCAGGCAAGAACACTGGAGTGGGTTGCTATTTCCTTCTCCAATGCAAAAAGTGAAAAGTGAAAGTGACGCCGCTCAGTCGTGCCCGACTCTTTGCAACCCCATGGACTGCAGCCCACCAGGCTCCTCCGTCCATGGGATTTTCCAGGCAAGAGTACTGGAGTGGGGTGCCATTGCCTTCTCCGTTCAATACACTAGCTTAGTCCAAAAAGAGAAAAGCCAGTCAATTAAGAACCCCCACCCCCATCCTCCTTTACTTCTTCCTTTTCCCACTTTGACCCTGTAACAACCATATTTAGTGAAATGGGGCAGATAATTGGAAACAGTAGGTAGAATAAAGGAAAAGATGGACCTTGCCCCTGTCCCTGGCTTCTTGACTACCCGATGCCCCTGAGAACAAAGGGAAAGTTTCACTTTTAAATCTGATTCCGGGATTTATTTATTACACCAGGATTGGTTCTTCTGTATTAATTGAGACTGTTGGAGACTTACAGTGGCTGTAGGACTTGTTACCTGGGAGTGATTTAAAACCAGTCCTAGCATAGGGTTATGGAGGTTTTCATCCAAGGGCAGGGAAAGAACATTCCTTCACTGGATAATTTTAAAAGTGACAGTGGAAATAAAAAAGTTGCTTTCTCATTTGGGAAGATTAGTTTCTCCTTCAAATTGAACAGCCTGTTGACTTTGTTTTGTTGGTTTTTATTTCTCTAGCCCTGGGAATCAATCCCACCATCATGGGATTGTTTGTGGTGTCTCCACATTTATTAGGGCTTCCCTGGTGGCTCAGACGGTAAAGCGTCTGACTGCAATGTGGGAAACCGGGGTTCGATCCCTGGTTTCGGGGAAGGGAAGATCCCCTGGAGAAGGCAATGGCAACCCACTCCAGTACTATTGGCTGGAAAATCCCATGGACAGAGGAGGCTACAGTCCATGTAGGTTATAAAGAGTCAGAAATGACTGAGCGACTTCACTTTCCTTTCCTACATTTATTAAACATGGTGCCTAAACCATATTTGGGACACTTACTCCAGCTAACCAAGGGCCCCATCCCGCTGATGGCACTTGCCGCCTCTTCCCCAGGTGGCAGGGCACATGCACAGCAGCGTGGGGATACTTCTCTAATGAGTTACGAACTCAAGAAGGAAAATGATCAATGTGTTTGAGTCAGTAACAGTGCTCTTTCCATGATCTCTTCTCTTCAAAGCATCCTGCCAGCAAATAGCACTGCTAATTAAATCTGTTGGTGAGTAAACTTAAGGGAATATATTAAATGGCTCCCTCCAGTCCTGCCCAAAGCCTGGAAGAGGAGGCCAGCTTTGAGTTTTTACCACCATCTCCGAACACCCTTTGTTATTTGATCAGAATAGTTTCCCTCTAAGATATTAATGATTCCTAGGGTTGCTTTAAAAAGTTTCTTTATTATACATGAAGTGATTGAAAACTGCCAATCATGAATCTGGCAATCCCCTCTCATGAGCTTAAAGACTGTTCTGATTACGATAATTACATTTTTATGAATATCCTACCTAGACAGTAACAATTTTACTGTGTCAGACTACACCACACAAAGATACATCAATTTCATCTGCAATGAAAAATAGATCCTAATAGCTCAGTTATATTTATATGATAGTCAAACATCAAGATGCAATGTAAGTACTTCAACTGAATGAATTCTGATCATTATTTAACCTTGAGATGGTGATTAAGGATGAAGGCTTGTCAGCTTTCATGAATTATTTTTTCATGATTTTTGCTGTTTTGATTTGATTTTTAAAACTCTGTAATTTAACACTTATTAATATTTGGATTCTACCCCACCCTCCATGATATGTGGACAAGGCAACAGCAACAAAAAGATTAATAGATATGATTGATGGTCAGAGAGGATTAGGTAATTGTAAGACCAAATTTATGTTTCAGGGACAACAGTGCCATGCCAACTGGTTTTCTTCTTGCCTAAGTTTCTTCAACCATGATACAAATAATGGACACAGTGTTCAGGTTTGATGCTATGAATACATATTATTTTAATGCCAGGGAAAAAACTGTTCCATTACTACAGATAGTCAAGAGTGCTGGTCAACACAGTGCAGTAAGATTAGATCTCAATTACAGGAAAAAAATTGTTAAAAATTCAAACATATGGAGGCTAAATAACATGCTTCTGAATAACCAACAAATCATAGAAGAAATCAAAAAAGAAATCAAAATATGTATAGAAACGAATGAAAATGAAAGCACAACAACCCAAAACCTATGGGACACTGTAAAAGCAGTGCTAAGGGGAAGGTTCATAGCATTACAGGCTTACATCAAGAAACAAGAAAAAAGCCAAATAAATAACCTAACTCTACACCTAAAGCAATTAGAGAAGGAAGAAATGAAGAACCCCAGGGTTAGCAGAAGGAAAGAAATCTTAAAAATTAGGGCAGAAATAAATGCAAAAGAAACTAAAGAGACCATAGCAAAAATCAACAAAGCTAAAAGCTGGTTTTTTGAAAAAATAAACAAAATTGACAAACCATTAGCAAGACTCATTAAGAAACAAAGAGAGAAGAACCAAATTAACAAAATAAGAAATGAAAAGGGTGAGATCACAACAGACAACACTGAAATCCAAAGGATCATAAGAGACTACTACCAGCAGCTCTATGCCAATAAAATGGACAACTTGGATGAAATGGACAAATTCTTAGAAAAGTATAACTTTCCAAAACTGAACCAGGAAGAAATAGAAGATCTTAACAGAACCATCACAAGCAAGGAAATCGAAACTGTAATCAAAAATCTTCCAGCAAACAAAAGCCCAGGACCAGATGGCTTCACAGCTGAATTCTACCAAAAATTTAGAGAAGAACTAACACCTATCTTACTCAAACTCTTCCAGAAAATTGCAGATGAAGGTGAACTTCCAAACTCATTCTATGAGGCCACCATCACCCTAATTCCAAAACCAGACAAAGATGCCACAAAAAAAGAAAACTACAGGCCAATATCACTGATGAACATAGATGCAAAAATCCTTAACAAAATTCTAGCAAACAGAATCCAACAACATATTAAAAAAATCATACACCATGACCAAGTGGGCTTTATCCCAGGAATGCAAGGATTCTTTAATATCTGCAAATCGATCAACATAATACACCACATTAACAAATTGGAAGATAAAAACCATATGATTATCTCAATAGATGCAGAGAAAGCCTTTGACAAAATTCAACACTCATTTATGATTAAAACTCTCCAGAAAGCAGGAATAGAAGGAACATACCTCAACATAATAAAAGCTATATATGACAAACCCACAGCAAGCATCACCCTCAATGGTGAAAAATTGAAAGCATTTCCTCTGAAATCAGGAACAAGACAAGGATGCCCACTCTCACCACTACTATTCAACATAGTGTTGGAAGTTTTGGCCACAGCAATCAGAGCAGAAAAAGACGTAAAAGGAATCCAGATAGGAAAAGAAGAAGTGAAACTCTCGCTGTTTGCAGATGACATGATCCTCTACATGGAAAACCCTAAAGACTCTTCCAGAAAATTACTAGAGCTAATCAATGAATATAGTAAAGTTGCAGGATATAAAATTAACACACAGAAATCCCTTGCATTCCTATATACTAACAATGAAAAAACAGAAAGAGAAATTAAGGAAACAATACCATTCACCATTGCAACAAAAAGAATAAAATACTTAGGAGTATATCTACCTAAAGAAACAAAAGACCTATACACAGAAAACTATAAAACATTGATGAAAGAAATCAAAGAGGATACAAACAGATGGAGAAACATACCGTGTTCATGGATTGGAAGAATCAATATTGTCAAAATGGCTATTCTACCCAAAGCAATCTATAGATTCAATGCAATCCCTATCAAGCTACCAACGGTATTTTTCACAGAACTAGAACAAATAATTTCACAATTTGTATGGAAATACAAAAAACCTCGAATAGCCAAAGTAATCTTGAGAAAGAAGAATGGAACTGGAGGAATCAACCTGCCTGACTTCAGACTCTACTACAAAGCCACAGTCATCAAGACAGTATGGTACTGGCACAAAGACAGAAATATAGATCAATGGAACAGAATAGAAAGCCCAGAGATAAATCCACGAACCTATGGACAGCTTATCTTTGACAAAGGAGGCAAGGATATACAATGGAAAAAAGACACTCTCTTTAACAAGTGGTGCTGGGAAAACTGGTCAACCACTTGTAAAAGAATGAAACTAGAACACTTTCTAACACCATACACAAAAATAAACTCAAAATGGATTAAAGATCTAAATGTAAGACCAGAAACTATAAAACTCCTAGAGGAGAACATAGGCAAAACACTCTCTGACATAAATCACAGCAAGATCTTCTATGACCCACCTCCCAGAATATTGGAAATAAAAGCAAAAATAAACAAATGGGACCTAATGAAAATTAAAAGCTTTTGCACAACAAAGGAAACTGTAAGTAAGGTGAAAAGACAGCCCTCAGATTGGGAGAAAATAATAGCAAATGAGGAAACAGACAAAGGATTAATCTCAAAAATATACAAGCAACTCCTGAAGCTCAATTCCAGAAAAATAAACGACCCAATCAAAAAATGGGCCAAAGAACTAAACAGACATTTCTCCAAAGAAGACATACAGATGGCTAACAAACACATGAAAAGATGCTCCACATCGCTCATTATCAGAGAAATGCAAATCAAAACCACAATGAGGTACCATTACACGCCAGTCAGGATGGCTGCTATCCAAAAGTCTACAAGCAATAAATGCTGGAGAGGGTGTGGAGAAAAGGGAACCCTCTTACACTGTTGGTGGGAATGCAAACTAGTACAGCCACTATGGAAAACAGTGTGGAGATTTCTTAAAAAACTGGAAATAGAACTACCATATGACCCAGCAATACCACTTCTGGGCATACACACTGAGGAATCCAGATCTGAAAGAGACACATGCACCCCAATGTTCATCACAGCACTGTTTATAATAGCCAGGACATGGAAGCAACCTAGATGCCCATCAGCAGATGAATGGATAAGGAAGCTGTGGTACATATACACCATGGAATATTACTCAGCCGTTAAAAAGAATTCATTTGAATCAGTTCTAATGAGATGGATGAAACTGGAGCCCATTATACAGAGTGAGGTGAGCCAGAGGGATAAAGAACATTACAGTATACTAACACATATATACGGAATTTAGAAAGATGGTAACGATGGCCCTATATGCAGGGCAGAAGAAGAGACGCAGAAGTACAGAACAGACTTTTGAACTCTGTGGGAGAAGGTGAGGGTGGGATGTTTCGAGAGAACAGCATGTGTATTATCTGTGGTGAAACAGACCACCAGCTCAGGTGGGATGCATGAGACGAGTGCTCGGGCCTGTTGGGCTGGGAAGATCCAGAGGAATCGGGTGGAGAGGGAGGTGGGATGGGAGACCAGGATGGGGAATTCATGTAACTCTATGGCTGATTCACATCAATGTATGACAAAACCCACTGAAAAATAAAAAAAAAAAGAAAAAGAAAAAAAAAAAATGGGATGAGCTTCCCCCAGCAAAAAAAAAAAAACAGAGTGCTAGTCAAAGTGTATTCTGAGAACAAGCAGCATCAAGGGTCACCTAGACGCCAGTTAGAAATGTAAATTCTCCCGCCCCAGATTTGTTGAGTCAGAATCTTTGGCAGTGGGGCACAGGACTCTGTCTTAACAAGCTCTCCAGGTGATTCTCTGAGGTTTAAGAACTGCTGCTTTAGCATCTTGTGGCTGTTTCCTTTGGCTACAGTGAAACACTGCCAGGAATGGAGGGGTAATCCTAGCAGCACTAACAGTGTTCCCTGCTAACTGTGGCCATGTCCGTTCCAGGAGAACTTAAATGAACAAGCTCTTTTGGTCAAATTCCCCTTAAGTGGGTTTTTTCTTTTCTTCAGATCCCCAGATGTCACAAACCATAGGTTCTTCTCATTACCACTCGTTAGTTCATCCTCCCTGGTAGAGGTATGTTTGTGATCCCTTTCTAATGTCAAAAGCTTTCTGCCACCCTTGAACCTCTGCCGATCCTTTCCCTTTGTTACAAACTTTTCCTTATGGTCATCTTGAGTTGCTTAAAAAATTTAACATCCAACATGGTACTCTTTGTATTTCTTACGGCAGTAACTGCACTATATATTTTGACAGCACTTTGAGTCAAAACTATTTACCAGAACTCACCAGAAAATGTTATGAGGAAAGGCCACACATTGCAAGCACACTTAATTCAAGAAAAGACAAAAGGACATACTTAGTATGAATGCTGATGCAAACTCACCAGACTGTGCAGGGATGTCAGTAATAGTTTTTCTTTGACTGAGAGATTAAGGAAATGTATTACAGAGTTTGGTAATAGATGACAAAGGGGGAGAGAGGAAGGGGAAGAGTTTGACAGAGATTTTTGTAATAAAAAAGTATGTCCAAGACTAATAGTATTCTAATGAATCAACATGCGTGGGGCAGTTTTAAATGGAGTAAATGGGTATGACTAAAGTGAATGGCATCTTATGATTTGATCTCTGAATTACTTTATAAAAATACATTCTTATATCTATGAGTGTATGCTGCAGCAGCAGCAGCAGTATGCTTTTAAAGACCCAAATCTAAATCCTGAATGTGCATCAGAATGACCTTGAAGCTTGTCAGAACTACAAATTTTCACGCTTGCTATGGTAGCACAAATACCAAAATTCAAGCCTGCAGAGAAAATTAGCATAGCCCCTATGCAAGGATGACATGAAGATTCATGAAGCATTCCATATTTTTAAAAATTTTCTGAGTTCCAAGAGACTTTTATTTTGGTAGGCCTGAGGTGGAGTCCAGGAGTCTGTATGTAAAAACCACTCTAGTGATTCTAGTGCAGGTGGTCCTTAACTTTCATTTTGATGCAAATCTCACTCAGAAAGAGGGAAACCTTTTGATTTGTGATTGTGAGGTAGTAAGGCTCAACCAGTGTCAAAGTATCTTTGGATCCCCGTGATGCATTAAGTCAAGTTCTTGACTAGCACATGCTTTCTGTCTAGTTCTAGAGTTATTTGTGCACTTGCCTCCACCCTCAAAAGGCTATAAGCTCCCCAAGACACAGGAATTATGTGGTATACTGACATTTGTATCTTCAGCTAGACTCACACCCTGCCTTCTCCTTACTGAGAAGATGCTCAATAATATTTGTCAAATGAATGAAAACGCTAAGGGTTAGAATGCAATTCAGTGAGTGTGATTGAAACAGATCCTTTCACCCGCAGCTTTTGAGACCTTAGAGTCAGGTTTCTGTCTGTGTCTCAGCCCTGCATTTGTTATGTGGGAGGTCAGTTTCTTCTTCCTTCATAGGGCTGCTTTGGGGTAAAATGATGTAATGTATGTGAAAATTCTTCGAAATTGCAGAGCCACTTGTTTCATGTTTTTAGAGTATGACTGTCTTTTTTCCCCTCTACCTTCGTATTTCCTGTGAACAAGTGTAACTTATATGACTGAGGCAAAGGACACAACATTCACTTCAGGCAACTGTGGGAAAGCGAATCCTATTATTTGAAATTGGAAAGAACCACCTGGCTTTTCCAACTTCAACACTAAAAATTGTAATATAAATAGAATAACTACCCCACAAATAATGGGGAATACAAAGGAAGGGAAATACACAGGGGAGCAAATGAGCTATTTACACTGATGTTTGACTCTGAGACGGCACTTTCAGATATCTGTGTGTAATGAAGTGATCTCTGAACTTTAGTGGCTCCTCTAAGATCCTCTTAAAAGGTAACTGTTGAATTTTGTCAAAGGCTTTCTCTGCATCTATTGAGATAATCATATGGTTTTTATCTTTCAATTTGTTAATGTGGTGTATTACGTTGATTGATTTGCGGATATTAAAGAATCCTTGCATTCCTGGGATAAAGCCCACTTGGTCATGGTGTATGATTTTTTTAATATGTTGTTGGATTCTGTTTGCTAGAATTTTGTTAAGGATTTTTGCATCTATGTTCATCAGTGATATTGGCCTGTAGTTTTCTTTTTTTGTGGCATCTTTGTCTGGTTTTGGAATTAGGGTGATGGTGGCCTCATAGAATGAATTTGGAAGTTTACCTTCTTCTGCAATTTTCTGGAAGAGTTTGAGTAAGATAGGTGTTAGCTCTTCTCTAAATTTTTGGTAGAATTCAGCTGTGAAGCCATCTGGTCCTGGGCTTTTGTTTGCTGGAAGATTTCTGATTACAGTTTCGATTTCCTTGCTTGTGATGTCTCTGTTAAGATCTTCTATTTCTTCCTGGTTCAGTTTTGGAAAGTTATACTTTTCTAAGAATTTGTCCATTTCATCCAAGTTGTCCATTTTATTGGCATAGAGCTGCTGGTAGTAGTCTCTTATGATCCTTTGGATTTCAGTGTTGTCTGTTGTGATCTCACCCTTTTCATTTCTTATTTTGTTAATTTGGTTCTTCTCTCTTTGTTTCTTAATGAGTCTTGCTAATGGTTTGTCAATTTTGTTTATTTTTTCAAAAAACCAGCTTTTAGCTTTGTTGATTTTTGCTATGGTCTCTTTAGTTTCTTTCGCATTTATTTCTGCCCTAATTTTTTTTTTTTTTTTTTTTTTTTCTCTGCCCTAATTTTTAAGATTTCTTTCCTTCTGCTAACCCTGGGGTTCTTCATTTCTTCCTTCTCTAATTGCTTTAGGTGTAGAGTTAGGTTATTTATTTGGCTTTTTTCTTGTTTCTTGATGTGTGCCTGTAATGCTATGAACCTTCCCCTTAGCACTGCTTTTTACATTCAACACTCATTTATGATTAAAACTCTCCAGAAAGCAGGAATAGAAGGAACATACCTCAACATAATAAAAGCTATATATGACAAACCCACAGCAAGCATCACCCTCAATGGTGAAAAATTGAAAGCATTTCCTCTGAAATCAGGAACAAGACAAGGATGCCCACTCTCACCACTACTACTCAACATAGTGTTGGAAGTTTTGGCCACAGCAATCAGAGCAGAAAAAGACATAAAAGGAATCCATATAGGAAAAGAAGAAGTGAAACTCTCGCTGTTTGCAGATGACATGATCCTCTACATAGAAAACCCTAAAGACTCTTCCAGAAAATTATTAGAGCTAATCAATGAATATAGTAAAGTTGCAGGATATAAAATTAACACACAGAAATCCCTTGCATTCCTATACACTAACAATGAAAAAACAGAAAGAGGAATTAAGGAAACAATACCATTCACCATTGCAACAAAAAGAATAAAATACTTAGGAGTATATCTACCTAAAGAAACAAAAGACCTATACATAGAAAACTATAAAACACTGATGAAAGAAATCAAAGAGGACACAAACAGATGGAGAAACATACCGTGTTCATGGATTGGAAGAATCAATATTATCAAAATGGCTATTCTACCCAAAGCAATCTATAGATTCAATGCAATCCCTATCAAGTTACCAACGGTATTTTTCACAGAACTAGAACAAATAATTTCACAATTTGTATGGAAATACAAAAAACCTCGAATAGCCAAAGTAATCTTGAGAAAGAAGAATGGAACTGGAGGAATCAACCTGCCTGACTTCAGACTCTACTACAAAGCCACAGTCATCAAGACAGTATGGTACTGGCACAAAGACAGAAATATAGATCAATGGAATAGAATAGAAAGCCCAGAGATAAATCCACGAACATATGGACACCTCATCTTTGACAAAGGAGGCAAGGATATACAATGGAAAAAAGACACTCTCTTTAACAAGTGGTGCTGGGAAAACTGGTCAACCACTTGTAAAAGAATGAAACTAGAACACTTTCTAACACCATACACAAAAATAAACTCAAAATGGATTAAAGATCTAAATGTAAGACCAGAAACTATAAAACTCCTAGAGGAGAACATAGGCAAAACACTCTCCGACATAAATCACAGCAAGATCTTCTATGACCCACCTCCCAGAATATTGGAAATAAAAGCAAAAATAAACAAATGGGACCTAATGAAAATTAAAAGCTTTTGCACAACAAAGGAAACTGTAAGTAAGGTGAAAAGACAGCCCTCAGATTGGGAGAAAATAATAGCAAATGAGGAAACAGACAAAGGATTAATCTCAAAAATATACAAGCAACTCCTGAAGCTCAATTCCAGAAAAATAAACGACCCAATCAAAAAATGGGCCAAAGAACTAAACAGACATTTCTCCAAAGAAGACATACAGATGGCTAACAAACACATGAAAAGATGCTCAACATCACTCATCATCAGAGAAATGCAAATCAAAACCACAATGAGGTACCATTACACGCCAGTCAGGATGGCTGCTATCCAAAAGTCTACAAGCAATAAATGCTGGAGAGGGTGTGGAGAAAAGGGAACCCTCTTACACTGTTGGTGGGAATGCAAACTAGTACAGCCACTATGGAAAACAGTGTGGAGATTTCTTAAAAAACTGGAAATAGAACTGCCATATGACCCAGCAATACCACTTCTAGGCATACACACTGAGGAATCCAGATCTGAAAGAGACACGTGCACCCCAATGTTCATTGCAGCACTGTTTATAATAGCCAGGACATGGAAGCAACCCAGATGCCCATCAGCAGATGAATGGATAAGGAAGCTGTGGTACATATACACCATGGAATATTACTCAGCCGTTAAAAAGAATTCATTTGAATCAGTTCTAATGAGATGGATGAAACTGGAGCCCATTATACAGAGTGAAGTAAGCCAGAAAGATAAAGAACATTACAGTATACTAACACATATATACGGAATTTAGATAGATGGTGGCGATAACCCTATATGCAAAACAGAAAAAGAGACACAGAAGTACAGAACAGACTTTTGAACTCTGGGGGAGAACGTGAGGGTGGGATGTTTTGAAAGAACAGCATGTATATTATCTATGGTGAAACGGACCACCAGCCCAGGTGGGATACATGAGTCAGGTGCTTGGGCCTGGTGCACTGGGAGGACCCTGAGGAGTCGGGAGGGGAGGGAGGTGGGAGGGGGGATCGGGATGGGGAATACGTGTAACTATATGGCTGATTCATGTCAATGTATGACAAAACCCACTGAAATGTTGTGAAGTGATTGGCCTCCAACTAATAAAATAATATTTAAAAAAAAAAAAAAAAAAAGGTAACTGTTGTCTGATAAGATAAGCTGAAAGGTACAAGTATGTAACATCCCTTTCAAAACCTTAAGGTAAAGATTATGATTACTCCTCAAGCTAAAAAGAACTAAAAAGTTGAAAGAAACTAGGTCACTTAAAGAGACGATGTGCCCTGGGTGGTAAATGCTGGTCCAGGTCTGAAGCAGTACATAGCCCAATGAGGAAAACAAGGACGAGGAGTTTTCCATGAGATTATATGTATTCAGTTGAGCCTATATTGTCTTTTATGTGTGTATGTATTTATTATTTTACTTAAAAAAATTGAAGCATGTTTGATTTACAGTATTTTATTAGTTTCAGGTATACGGCATAGTGATTCAGTATTTTTCGGACTGTAGTCCATTATAGGCTACTACAAGATGATGGCTGTAATTCCCTGTGTCATACAGTACATTCTTATTAGCTATTTTATACATAGTAGTTTGTATTTGTTAACCCATACCCCTAATTTGTCCCTTACCCCTGTCCTCTCCCCTTTGGTAACCACAAGTTTTCTATATCTGTGAGTCTGTTTCTGATCTGCATATATATTCATTTGTATTATTTTTTAGTTCCCACATATAAGTGATAATCTTATAGAATATGTTTTTGTATGATTTTTCCCACTAAATATAGTATTTTCTAGGTCCATCCACATTGCTCCAAATGGCAAAATTTTGTTCTTTTTTATAGCTGAGTAGTATTCCATTGTATGTGTGTATGTAGCACATCTTAATCCAGTCATCTGTTGATAGACTCTTGGGTTGCTCCTATGTCTGGGCTATTATAAATAGTACTGCTTTGAACATTAGGGTGCATATATCTTTTTGAATTAGTGTTTTGTTTTTTTCTGGATAAATGCTAGGAATAGAATTGCTAGAGCATATGGTAGTTCTGTTATTAGTTTTCTGAGGAATCTCAAAGGTTTCTTTTTCTCCACATCCTCTCCAACATTTGTTTTTTTGTAGACTTTTTGATGATGGCCATTCTGACAGGTGTGAGGTGATATCTCATTGTGGTTTTGATTTGCATTTGTCTAATAATTAGTGGTGGTGAACTTCTTTTCATGTGCCTGTTAACCATCCAAATGTTTTCTTTGGGAAAATATCTATTCAGATCTTCTGCCCATTTTCTGATCGGGTTGTTCTTCTGATATCAAGTTGCATTAGCTGTTTACATATTTTGGATACTAATCCTTTGTTGGTCACATTATTTGCAAATATTTTCTCCCCCCATTCCACAGTTCATCTTTTCATTATGTCATTTGTTTCCTTTGCTAAGCAAAAGCTTTTAAATTTAATCAGACCTCATTTTTTGTTTTTGCTGTTCTTTTTTTTGCCTTAGGAAACTGATCCAAAAATATTGCTACAATTTATATCAAAGCTGAAGCTCCAATACTTTGGCCACCTGATGCGAAGAGCTGACTTATTGGAAAAGACCCTGATGCTGGGAAAGATTGAGGGCAGGAGGAGAAGGGGATGACAGAGGATGAGATGGTTGGATGGCATCACCGACTCAATGGAAATGGGCTTGGGTGGACTCTGGGAGTTAGTGATGGACAGGGAGGCCTGGAGTGCTGCGTTTCATGGGGTCGCAAAGAGTCAGACACGATTGAACGACTGAGCTGAACTGAACTGATGTCAAAGAGTGCTCTGCCTATGTTCTCTTCTAGGAGTTTTTTGCTTTCCATTCTTACATTTAGGTCTTAAACCATTTTGAATTTATTGTTTTATTTGGTGTGAGGGAATGTTCTAATTTCATAGTTTTAATCTCATTGTTGGCTGTCCAGTTTACCCATCACCACTTCTTGAAGAGTTTGTCTTTTCTCCAGTGTATATTTTTGTTGTAGGTTAAGTGACCATAGGTGCATGGGTTTATTTCTGGGCTCTGTATTGCTCTATTGACCCCTGTGTCTTTTTGTGCCAGTACCATACTCTTTAAGTTACTATAGCTATGTAGTATAGTCTGAAATCTGGGAGGGCTATATCTGCAGCTTTGTTCTTCCTCAAGATTATTTTTTTGGGGTCTGTTGTGGTCTCTGTGAATTTTAGGATTATTTGTTCTAATCTAATTATCTGTGGGCAGTACAATGACTGAATTATTTTAGAAATAGCCATAGGCCACTCTATAGTACAGAGGAAGCAAACGCTTTTGCTCTCTACTCTTTATCTGGAATTCTCATTTTACTCTTATAGAAAGCCTGTGGCTTAAACTTTTTTTAAGACAATCACTTTGTTCAAGTTCTATATGAGAACCTGAGGAGGACCATAATGTGAGGACAGATCCAGGTTTTGTGAGGCTGGAAGCTTTAGATAATTTAGGGGGCTCTATTGTTTAAAAGAATACAGTAATAAATTTAAACATTTGATACAAAAGTGAGGAATTAGAAGGAAGCAATCCTTCCAAGTGGTGGTCACAAAGGTGGAGTTTCATTTATTTCCTAGAAACGTGCCTCTGGAAGCAAAATTTTAAGATAAAGGGATTTGCAATAGAATGTTGATGGGTGGGACATTTCCAAACATTCACCAGTGAGAGAAATACATATATGCTACATGTAGCTCCAGAGATAGACACTAAGCCCCAAATGGTCAGAGCAGAGAGAAGCAGGGCTGTGATGCAGACAGCAGAGGAGGGCCGCTCTAAATTCTACATGCAGGAAGCCTTCAGTTACTCAGAATGCTTAAGAGAACTGAGTAGACTTTTCAAGTTAATCAAAAACAACAACAAAACCCCCTCATTTATTGGCCATCAAAACTTAAAAATAATACAATCTTTTTCTTTGTTTCAATTTCCCCATAGGTTTAAGAACTTAAAAAAAAAAAAAAAATCAATCCATGTAATTTACCAATTGAGTTTAAGAAAAAAAGAAACCAAATAATTACTTAGAGGAGGAAATAATAAAGTATTTATTCTCGCCTTAATAGAGAATCCTCTGTTGCTTGGGTGACTGAAGTAGTGCCCATTCGTGGTGGAAACATGGATGTTGATCTCCTTAACTGCCTCTCAGAGATCATTCAACTGGTAGAGTTATGGTGGGAACATTGGTTTGACTGTGGTGAAGCTATAAATGCTCAATTAAGATTTATTGAATGAATTAATGAACCAAATGAATGGTTCCAGTTTGGATAAATCAGAGCAGTTTCAGAAGCATTTTTATTCCTAAGAATTCTATAATCAAATTTTATCAAACTCTTGAATGCATTGAAAACTCCTTCCTGAATATGGCCTACATTTGACAGCAAAAGGATTAGGAAATGGAAGGAAACTTTTACTGAGCGCCTGACATATGCCAGGTATTTTGCTGATGTCTGTGTATTTCTTTAAGCTCTGTAACCATTTTGTGCTGTTGGAAACTAGATCTCAGGGCTAAATAACTTGTCGGTGGCCTTTCAGGGAGCAAGTGGCATAGCTAGGATTGTTGTACTAAACCAACTATGATTAGCACTCCCTTCCACTTTCAATAGTGTTCTACTGTGGATCATAAAGTCTAAGGCTGCCCTATATATGAGGTCTTGATTCTATGATTTCAAATTGAACCTAATAATTTTTTTGATTACTGAAGCAACAGGAATTTTCATTTCCCAGGCCTGTGAAGTATGAGGGACTGACAGCACATGAAGTGACCCCTGTCTAGAGTTTGCTTTACATTTCTGATACAGAAATTCTGCTATTTCTCCTTTAAAAGTATAGTTGTTAATCCCCTTCTGGTCAGTTTGGTTCTAGTTAATTTGGGATTATTATATAAATATTTACTTCTACTAATAGTGGCTACCATTTATTGAGTGCTTAGAATAAGTCAGGCTAAGTACATGGTCTCATTTAATGCGTTTATTAATATTATAAGATAGTTTCTTACTTTCTAGATAAGGAAACTGAAACTTAGAGCAATTAAGTGACTTGAAGGAAGAGATGAAAGCAGATTTTCCTAGTCTCTTAACCTTTATACTACATTAAGATGTGTATACAAACACACAGCAGATAATTTAAAAAACTGTCAAAGTTGGAGACAAGATGGCAGGTAGAAGGACTTGAGTTCACCTTCTCTCATGATAACACCAAAATCACAACTGACTGCTGAACCACCACTGACAAAAAAGATCCGAACCTACCAAAAAAGACATTCTACCCCAAAGAAGAAGCCACAACAAGATGGTAGGGGGTACTTTTGTGATATAGTCAAATCCCATATTTCCAAGTGGGTGACCTACAAACTGTAAAATAATTATATTGCTGAGGATCTCCTACAGGAGTGAGAGTTCTGAGCCCCATGTCAGGCTCCCCAGCCTAGAGGTCTGGCACTGGAAGGAGGAACCCCAGGAGCACTTGGCTTTGAAATAGGCAGGGCTTGAGTGCAGAAACTCCACAGGACTGAGGGAAACAGATTCTACTCTTAGAGGGCTCACACAAGCTTTCACTCTGGGACCCGGGGAAAAGCAATGACACCATAGAAGCCTGGGCCAGACCTACCTGTGAGTCTCTGAGAGTCTCTTGCGGAGGCAGCAGTCAGCTGTGGTTTACTGCGGAGGCAAGGACACTGGTGGCAGATGCACCAGGGAATGCTCATCTGCATGAATCCTCCTGGAGGTTGCCATTTTGGCACCGAGACCTGGTCCCACCCAACAGCCTACAGGCTCCAATGCTGGGACACCTCAGGCCAAACAACCAACAAGGTTGGAACACAGCCCCACCCATCAGCAGACAGGCTGCCTGAAGTCATCCTGAGCCAAGAGCTGCCAATAAACACACCCCTTAACATGGCGCTGCCCATCAGAGTGACAAGACCCCGTTCCACCCACCAGTGGACAGGCACCGGTCCCTCCCACCAGGAAGCCCCTGGACCAAATTCACCCATAAGGGGCAGACTCCAGAACTAAGAAGAATGACAATTCTGTAGCATGAGGAATGGAGACCACAAACACAGAAAGTTAGGCAAAATGAGACAGTAGAGAAATATGTTCTAGATGAAGGAACAAGATAAAACCCCAGAAGAACAACTAACAATAAGAACAACAAGAAACAGGCAATGTACCTGAAAAAGAATTCAGAGTATTGACAGTAAAGATCACTCAAGATCTCGGAAAAAGAAGGGAGGCGCAGACCAAGAGGATACAAGAAATGTTTTATGAAGAGCTAGAAGATTTAAAGAACAAACAAACAGATATGAACAATACAATAACTGAAATAAAAATTACACTGGAAGGAATCCATAACAGAATAAATGAGCAGAAGAAGGAATAAGTGAGCTGGAAGATCAGTAGAAATCATAGCAGGGGAACAAAATAAAAAAGAATGAAAAAAAAGTGAGGACAATCTAAGAGACGTCTGGGACAACATTAAATACACCAATATTCACATTATGGGGGCCCCAGAAGGAGAACAGAAAGAGAAAGGGTCTGAGAAAATATTTGAAAAAAGATAATAGTCGAAAACTTCCCTAACATGGGAAAGGAAATAGTCACTCAAGTCCAGGAATCCCTGAGAGTTCCATACAGGATAAACCCAAGGAGGAATACACTGAGACACATATTAATCAAATTGACCAAAGTTAAAGACAAAGATAAAATATTAAAAGCAACAAAGGAAAAGCAAAAAATAGTATACAAGATAATCTCCATAAGGTTATCAGCTGACTTCCCAGCAGAAATTCTGCAGGCCAGAAGAGAGTGGCTTGATATATTTAAAGCAATGAAAGGGAAAAACCTACAGTCAAGAATACTCTACCTATCAAGACTCTTGTACAGATTTGACAGAGAAAATAAAAAACTTTACAAACAAGCAAAAGCTAAGAGAATTCAGCACCATCAAACCAATTTCACAACAAATGCTAAAGAAACTTCTCTAAAAACCTTGCTAATATCAAGTATTTATAAAGACATGGAACAAGAGGATGTCGCATGCAGTGTAGCACAGTAGAAATCTGTGCATCACCTATTAAAACTGACCAGTCAATTCTATTCCTACACACTTATGGATGCTAGCAAAATTCTTGCACATGTACACCAGGAGATGAGAATACAGTTTATAACAGTATTATTTGTAATAAATAAAAACAACCTGAAATTTCCATTAACAGTGAAATAAACAAACAAAATGTGATACAATCGTAGCGTGGACTATCAAATAGCTGTGGACAGCAAGTGGCATGGACAAGTCTCAGTAATGCTGAGGGGGATAAAATAAGTCCCTGAAAAATATATTCCAGCAGTCAGGAAAAGATGAGATTCTGAAAACTGAGAAGTAAGTTAGACAAAGAGAAGAAAGGACACTGCAGTCAGGGAGACAAGGAACAGCAAGACCCATTTAGGAACTGCAGATGCATGACACCTCCTCTGACATATGTGTCCCTAACACGGAATTCTGATATACCTGAATTCACTTCTGGATACCTTTTTTTGAACCATGAGAAATTCTGTAAGTGAATTAACTGCTTATTAGGAATAGTTGTAGGAGAAGAGTGAGGATGGAAAGTCAATAAAAGATAAAGTAGTTAGAAAAGAAATAGAGATGATTACAATTAATTCCCCTCTAGGAAGCCAGGTGGGGGAAATTAAATCTTGTGGTTCTGCCTGCCCTCCAGTAGCATCCTAAAGAGGAATGGAGCAAAGGTCAATGTCAGTCATGCTTCAGTGTCAAGATTACCAAGATTAAAGGAAGATACACTAACCTGGGGGCTTCCCTAGTGGCTCAGATGGTAAAGAATCCACCTGCAATGCAGGAGACCCGGATTCGATCCCTGGGTTGCAAAAATCCTCTGGAGGAGGAAACGGCAACCCACTCCAGTATTCTTACCTGGAGAATCCCATGGACAGAGGAGCCCGTACAGTCCATGGGGTCGCAAAGAGTCGGATATGACTGCGTGACTAACACACACGCTAACCTGAAGATTGAAAGCTATACTAACCTGGAGATTGAAGAGAGATTTTAAAAGTCAAAGACAACTAAAGCTTTTCTCTGTGCTTTTTCCACCTCAAGCACTTAAGTTATGGTGTCTGAGATCACAATGGGAATGATCAATGGTGTTTTTAAAAGAAAATATTTGTGTCCAGAAAGAAAGGTTACTATAGTAGAGTTTAGTACTCAATTTATTGAAGCTATAAACTCAGAAATTGTTTTTTATGGCTGTTTAAATTCAGTTTGCAAATCTTGCTTCTTTTTTCCCCCCTAAGAAATATAGTAATTGTCCAAAAACAAACAAAAAACAAACAAAAACTCTATTGAAAGTGAAAAGTAAAAAAACCCTATTGGGCCTCCTAAATTTCCACTGGCCTTTCCTTATTTATCAGTGTCAGTGATAATCTTTGTAATTACATCTTCCATTCTTTCCACCATCCATCATTTACCTCAGAGTAGAGGCATTTTCCTCAAGTAAACAGACAACAAATTTTGACTAAGATGCAAGTTCTCAGGAAATACAAGGAGATTAGAAAGTGGATTGCACTAAATATTTACTTACTCTTATGGACCTTCTTCTTTTTTCAGTTTGTCTTTCTTTACCAGAGTATAAAGCAGAAATCAGACACTTGTTTTTTCACTTATATTTACATAGACAGTACTTAAAATAAAACCCACCAGATGACAGTCTTACCATTCTGCTTTTATTTATTGTCTGGCTAATTTACAAAGACGCAGATATCTAGGGTAGGTCCTACCCCACCATATAAACTATCCTGATGACATAGGTACCAAAATGTGCATGTTTACATAGTACAGTGGTATGAAAAACATTTTCTTGCTTTACAGTCCCTCACTATAAATAGGGAAAAATTAATTTCATCATGCCAGAAGATTTTGGGCACTTTAACAGTCATCACATATCTGCTACTAAAATAACAAAATTGATATTACAAGTTAAAATATAAAGGCCTAACAGTTTTTACAAATACGCAAATAATCTGCTACTTAGACATAAAAAGTCAATTTCTCTCAAATCACCAAGTAAGGCACCATTGGATTAAACATTTTTCTTGGTTTTTACTAAATAAAATGCATACTGAAATAAATACTGAACACTGAATTTTAATACTGTAATACATTTCCATATAAAATGACATGTAAATGTTAAAATACTGTATTGCATCTTGAATACATTTATCTGAAAACTTTATGGAAAAAAACATATGTAAGCTCTGGTTTCAGGGAAGGATGTATTAATTTCTGTTATCTGCTATAGTTAAAGATTTTAGCATAGAATTTATTCAAAGTTTTGGACACAATTAGGTTTCCAAATTTCAAAGAAAGAGTGTACATGTATTAATGGGATATTCACTTAAAAATACATTTTAAAACATCTCTATCTTGGATGAATAGCAACTCTGAGCTGTGACCCTGTTTCACACTTTAGGATGGTACCTGCAAAGTTGGAATATACATAGAAATTGGCTATTCTTACTACCCCTTACAAAATTCAGACCCATTTTTTGGGGGCCAGATTTTTCTCTGCCATGTTTGCTAGGAGAGTTCAACTCCCTCTTTCCTGAAGTGGGTCAACATGCTTTTATCATAGGGATTTTTACCAACTATTGATATCTGATCAAAGAATTCAAAATAAAATGATGCCATATTATCAAAATATTAGAGATTAAAAGCTTTTTTCTGAAAATACTTTACCAAGTTTGTTACACCTTTATATTCCTTGATTTTCTTTGGGTAAAGGGCCCCAAGTGAATGTATGAAAGACACATGGAATGGTAGAGGAGAAGTGGGGAAAAACCCAAGTTATCTAATGTACTAATAAACCCAGAACTTTGGCAAGGAAAGTTATAAAAATACAATATACTCAAATGGGCAACTTCATAATTTATTAGACATCCCATTTATTAGAATTCTAAGTTCTTTTGATTTTATAAAAATGAAACAATTATTCTATAAATATGAATGCTTCTTTCAAATTTTTCTTTGGATTGATTTCTTATTAGCATCTCCCAGGAATACATGAACAATACACTGAAACCATGATACAAAGTTTAGGTAGATATACATATACATATATAGCTGTGAACTTTTAAAAAATAAGTAATGGTAATTTTAAACATAATCAACTATATAAAACATCTAAATGGAAATAATTTTTTCCAAGTCTATAGCTAGATTTAAAAGTCCCAGTAAAGTTTTGTAAACAAAATCATACAAAAAAGGCAAGGCTGGCTCATCCCTATGGTCCTCTGGGGGAGCTTTATTTGCATAGATCCAAGGCAAACGATTCTCCCAGATAGATTCAAAACAAGTTCCCTCCAATTTCCAGCAGCAATCTCTTTCTCTCAACCCCATAAGCATCAGATTTCGAATTTGAGTTTTGCCCATCAATTCAAATCTGTTCCCTTCCTCCACATTTCTGATTTGCTACCTCTCCCTGACTTTCCCCAACTATGGAGCCTATGAGCCTCCTGCCATAAGGAACAAGCTGGGCTGGAGAGGAGTGAAGCCACTTGAAACGCATAAGGCAGGAGGCCAACCAACAGGCGAGCTTAAGGAAGCTGGTTCTGAGCTAGAGCCCCGACTGGCTTTCAGGTTCTTTTCAATGGCTTTATTCCACATAACTGTAAACCCTATTAGATCAATTTCTGACCTTGGTACTGTGAAGCAACACTTGTATACAGATTTCAAGGGAAGAGGGAAAATAAGGGAGCAAAATCTAAGGAAAACTATTTGCCAAACAAGGGTCCTAAGTTTATTTTTAGCTACCTCTTGAATTGCTATAGCTCATCTGGCCTTTTCTGTTTTTGAAACAAGAGGTGTTTGCACTAGGCTCTATCTTAGAGATCTGTACTGTCCAACATGGTAGCTACCAATCATGTGTTGCTACTGAGCACTTGAAATGTGACATGTCCAAATGGAGATGTGTTCCAAGTGTAAAGTATACACTGGAGTTTGAAGACTTAGTACCAAAAAAAAAAAAAAAAAATATATATATATATATATAAAATATCTCATTAAAATTGTTATACTGACTGCAAGTTGAAATGATATTTTGGATATCAGGGTTAAATAAAATATATTAAAATTAATTTCACCTATTTTCCTGTTTTATGTTGCTACTAGAAATTTTAAAATTGTTTACCTGGTTCACATTATATTTCTATTGAACAGCTCTGTCCCAGGGCTTACCTCTGACTGCCCAAGATTGGACATCTTTTAACTGCAAATATTTTATGTGAGCAACTTGTTTAGTTGGTCTGTGGTTCATGGAAACAGACAGGAGGTCAAACATGCAAAAAAAGGCATGGAAACAAACAACTCTCAGGGACCTTAATACTGTGGTTTGTAGTAAAAAAGCAGTGAATGTTTGAATATGGTTGGTTGAAAGCTGGGACACAATTTCATCGCTGCCTACTTGTCACAAAAGCCTGTCGATCCCCAAAGCAGCCAACAGGCTGTAGCTGAAGCAAGCAATAGCTTTAAGGATATACACAATATAAAAAGCGAGGTGCATACCTTGCTGCATACCCACCCTACACACACATATTCCCACATCACCTCCCTTCTTCCCTATTGCCATTAGGAAGGGAACAAGGGAGGACAGAGGACGAGGGTGTGCGACTTGGACAGCAATGACAGAGGGAGCTCTGGGGCTTGAGTGTAGAAGAGCAGGCAAGGATCACCTCGGGATGGGAGGAAGGGGTGGGGCACCCCTCTCTCTTCGGTTAGATCCACCTTGATGAAAAATTAGACAAAATACAAATTTTGGTTAGAAAACTTATGTTCTCACTGTAAAACTCAAGAATGGTTGCAAAAGTACCCACCACCCCCCACCTACCCATGATCAAGGCTGTAAACAACGAGCACACATCCATGAGAAATGAAAGGAAAAACCGGGTAAGGACCTGAACAAATTTTACTAGAGAAGGAGGACCTGCCACTGAACTTGTGGGAAGTTAAAGTACTTTAAAAATTACTTTTTTTCTCATCACAAACTTCGTATATGTGATTATACATATATATATTATAGACTGAGAAAATATGGATGAGAAAAACAAAACAAAAATTCATTAATACTTGTACCACCTGGAGATAACCTATAATGTCATGTGTATATCTGTTCTTTTTTCTTCCAAAAGCAGGATCATTTGAACATTTTTCAGTCATTCTTTATAAATACAATTATTAATGACATATTGCATTTTATTATAGAAGTATACTATATAGTTAATCTAATCAGTTCCCTTTTGTTGGGCATTCAGTTATCTTCTCCATTTCTAAATACTACTTTTTTGATAGCAGCCATCCTAATGAATGTAAAGTGTATTTCATTGTACTTTCATTTGTGTTTTCTTAATGGTTAGTGGTGGGATGACTCCACGATGGCGGAGTAGACAGAAGTGTGCTCATCTTCTTCTGCAAGAGCTCCAAAATTACAACTCACTGCTGAATAACCATTTACAGGAGAATGTTGGATTCCACCAAAAAAAGTTACTTCAGTATTCTTGCCATGATAACCCCATGAACAGTATGAAAAGGCAAAAAGATAGGACACTGAAAGATGAACTCCCCAGGTCGGTAGGTGCCCAATATACTACTGGAGATCAGTGAAGAAATAACTCCAGAAAGAATGAAGAGACAGGGCCAAAGCAAAAACAACACCCAGTTGTGGATGTGACTGGTGATGGAAGTAAAGTCCAATGCTGTCAAGAGCAATATTGCATAGGAACCTGCAATGTTAGGTCCATGAATTAAGGTAAATTGGAAGTGGTCAAACAAGAGATAGCAAGAGTGAACATCAACATTTTAGGAATCTGAACTAAAATGGACTGGAATGGGTGAATTTAACTCAGGTGACCACTATATCTACCACGGTGGGCAAGAATCCCTTAGAAGAAATGGAGTAGCCATCATAGTAAACAAAAGAGTGTGAAATGCAATCCCAAAAATGACAGAATGATCTGTTTGTTTCCAAGGCAAACCATTCAATATCACAGTAATCCAAGTCTATACTCCAACCAGTAATGCTGAAGAAGCTGAAGTTGAACAGCTCTATGAAGACCTACAAGACTTTCTAGAACTAACACCCAAAAAAAGATGTCCTTTTCGTTATAGGGGACTGGAATGCAAAAGTAGGAAGTCAAGAGATACCTGGAGTAACAGGCAAATTTGGCCTTGGAGTATAAAACAAAGCAGGTCAAAGGCTAACAAGAGTTTTGCAAAGAGAACACACTGGTCATAGCAACCACCCTCTTTCAACAACACAAGAGAAGACTCTACACATGGACATCACTAGATGGTCAATACTAAAATCAGATTGATTATATTTTTGCAGCCAAAGATGGAGAAGCTCTATACAGTCAGCAAAAACAAGACCAGGAATTGACTGTGGCTCAGATCATGAACTCCTTATTGCCAAATTCAGACTTAAATTGAAGAAAGTAGGGAAAACCACTAGACCATTCAGGTATGACCTAAATCAAATCCCTTACAATTATATAGTGGAAGTGAGAAATAGATTCAAGGAATTAGATCTGAGAGAGTGTCTGAAGAACTATCGACGAAGGTTCATGACATTCAAGGCAGTGATCAAGACCATCCCCAAGAAAAAGAAATGCAAAAAGGCAAGATGGTTGTCTGAGGAGGCCTTACAAATGGCTGAGAAAAGAAGAAGAGTAAAAGGCAAAGGAGAAAAGGAAAGATATACCCATTTGAATGCTGAGTTCCAAAGAATAGCAAGGAGAGACAGCAAAGTCTTCATAAGTGAGCAATGCAAAGAAATAGAGGAAAACAATAGAATGGGAAAGACTAGAGAGCTCTTCAAGAAAATTAGAGATACCAAGGGAACATTTCATGCAAAGATGGGCATAATAAAGGACAGAAATGGTATGGATCAAACAGAAGCAGAAGATATTAAGAAGAGGTGGCAACAATACACAGAAGAACTATACAAAAAAGATCTTCATGACCCAGATAATCATAATGGTGTGATCACTCATCTACAGCCAGACATCCTGGTATGTGAAGTCAAGTGGGCCTTAGGAAGCATCACTGTGAACAAAGCTAGTGGAGGTGATGGAATTCCAGCTGAGCTATTTCAAATCCTAAAAGATGATGCTGTGAAAGTGCTGCATTCAATATGCCAGAAAATTTGGAAAACTGAGCAGTGACCACAGGACTGGAAAAGGTCTGTTTTCATTCTAATCCCAAAGAAAGGCAATGATACTCAAATGTACAACTGCACTCATTTCACATGCTAGCAAAGTAATGCTCAAAATTCTCCAAGCCAGGCTTCAACAGTATGTGAACTGTGAACTTCCAGATGTTCAAACTGGATTTAGAAAAGGCAGAGGAACTAGCGATCAAATCACCAACATCCGTTGGATCATCGAAAAGGCAAGAGAGTTCCAGAAAAACATCTACTTCTGTTTTACTGACTACGCCAAAGCCTTTGACAGTATGGATCACCCCAAACTGGAAAATTCTTAAAGAGATGGGAATACCAGACCACCTGACCTGCCTCCTGGGAAATCTGTGTGCAGGTCAAGAAGCAACAGTTAGAGCTGGACATGGAACAACAGACTGGTACCAAATCAGGAAAGGAGTATGTCAAGGCTGTATATTGTTACCCTGCTTATTTAACTTATATGCAGAGTACATCATGAGAGTTGCTGTGCTGGATGAAGCACAAACTGGAATCAAGATTGCAGGGAGAAATATCAATAACCTCAGATATGCAGATGACACCACCCTTATGGCAGAAAATGAAGAAGAACTAAGAGCCTCATGATGAACGTGAAAGAGGAGAGTGAAAAAGTTGGCTTAAAACTCAACATTCAAAAAAAAAAAACAACTCAACATTCAGAAAATGAAGATCATGGCATCTGGTCCCATCACTTCATGGCAAATAGATGGGGAAACCACAGAAACAGTGAGAGATTTTATTTTTGGGGGCTCCAAAGTCACTGCAGATGGTGACTGCAGCCATGAAATTAAAAGATGTTTGCTTCTTGGAAGAAAAGCTATGACCAACCTAGACAGCATATTAAAAAGCAGAGATATTACTTTGCCAACAAAGGTCCGTCTAGTCAAAGCTATGGTTTTTCCAGTAGTCATGTATGGGATGTGAGAGTTGGACTACAAAGAAAGCTGACCACCAAAGAATTGATGCTTTGAACTGTGGTGTTGGAGAAGACTCTTGAGAGTCCCTTGGACTGCAAGGAGATCAAATCAGTCAATCCTAAAGGAAATCAGTCCTGAATATTTATTGGAAGGACTGATGTTGAAGCTGAAAGTCCAATACTTTGGCCACCTGATGTGAAGAACTGACTCACTGGAAAAGACCCTGATGCTGGGAAAGATTGAAGGCTGGAGGAGAAGGGAACGACAGAGGATAAGATGGTTGGTTGGCATCACTGACTCTATGGACATGAGTTTGAGTAAGCTCCAGGAGTTGCTGATGGACAGGGAAGCCTGGCATGCTGCAGTCCATGGGGTCACAAAGAGTCGGACGCAACTGAGCGACTGAACTGAACTGAATGATTAGTGATGTTGAGCATCTTTTCATGTGCTTATTAGCAATCAGTATATCTTCTTTCAAGAAATATCTATTCAAATATTCAACTCATTTTAAAAATTGGGTTTTGTTGTTGAGTTGTAGGAATTCTTTATATATTCTAGATATTAATCTTTTATCGCATATATTATTTGCAAATATTTTATCTCATTTCATGGATTGTCTCTTCTCTGTCTTAATGGTGTTCTTTTAAAAACTATGGGGTGGGGAGGGAGGCAGGAGGGGCGATCGGGATGGGGAACACATGTAAATCCATGGCTGATTCATGTCAATGTATGGCAAAAACCACTACAATATTGTAGAGTAATTAGCCTCCAACTAATAAAAACAAATGGTAAAAAAAAAAAAACTATGCATATCTGTGGGCTATTAGCACACCATAACTTAGTTTAAAATCCATTCACAACTAAAAAATTCATTTGTCCCATACACATTTATTTTGAGGATCTTACAGGTGTCAGGCATAAAGCCAGGTGCTCAGATGCTGTGAGCAGGTCAATCAGGGACTCGTGTCAATAAGGTAGGTCTGCTATGGCCACTGTTATTAGACTCAGGTGGGCTGGCACTGACAGATTCCTCAGCAGGCAGCCACTCTTCTGACAGAAACCAAAATAGCCCACTTAGGGATTTCTTACTTAGAACAAATCTCTGACCAAGGGGAAGAGTTAGAGGAAAACAATGGCACTCCATTACCTCTCCTCTTCCTCTTTTTATCCTAGCCAGGTCTTTTTTGGGGCAGGGACCTGATGAGAGACCGCCTAGATGTAAGCCAGCCATCTGTTACGAAGCCCTGACCATCAACTGATAACACCACAAACGGTTAGCACATCGAGGGTTGGCCTTGTGCAGAGCGGTAAGTAGATTGTGCTATTTCGGGCTGTCTGGGTGCCCTACCAGGGCACCTCTGCTTGGAGGCAGAGGCAGGTACAGGAGCAGGGTAAAACCACTCCATAGCACTTTGTGTTAGAGAGATGCTCAATTATGTTATAAAATATTAAACATGCCTAATGCTAGAAATATTAAAGGTACAAGAACATTTTTGGAGAGCTGTGGAAATTAATTCACCAATTTAAGAAATATTTTTAAATGCCTACTGTATTTCAAGCTCTGTGCCACTTGTGGAAGGTGCAGTAGTGAGCAGGGACATGGATCCAGTCCCCAAGTTGCAGACAGTCATGAAGACAGGAGGTTGGGGGAAAGAATGTGTTCAGCTATTAAATTAAAAATCTAAAGGGGCTGGGGAGGGTGGTTCTGTTACTGACTTAAATACATAAATAGTGCAGATAGGGTGAGGTGAGGAGAGAGCAAACTCAAGAATATTTGTCACATGTGAAGACTTTTTCACCAAAAATTTCAACCACCAACTACTGCATGATAATTTTATTACAGCTATGCCTCTTTTATTAGGCATTATCTGGAATTCAGTATTCCACATAACTTTTTCTAGGACTTAAACTGGTCTTTTAAGTAAAATATTCTGTTTACTTTTGGCATTTTTTTCAGGGAAAATTTTCTAAAATATTTTCTAATTCTTTGAGTTCTCCAACAGAGGCACAAGGCAAAATTTGTCCGTTTTTAATAACCCACTAGACGCATCTGGTATTGTCTGGTGATACCTAGCACAGCTGTGTCCCTAGCTTTTCCTTTGACCCAAGACTGCCACCTATCATCTCCGCAAAGTCAGTGATTTTGCTTCTAACCAACCTTGACTTCAGCTGATACTAATCTGCTCTAAGGCTGGGAACCAACCAACCAAAAATTAAGAACTATGTATTAAGAGTCAGTAGGCTCAGAGTATGTGGAGTTCTGCTGGACAGTGAGCACAAGGCTAGGGCTATGTGGCAGCTGTTTGACATGCTCATATACTTTTTCTCCACACATCTGTGGCTTGAGAGTTTGGTTCTGAAGCTAACACTGTTATAAGACAGAGCCCCATCAAAGATATATGTATATTTCACGCTAATTCTTCCTTAGCTGTATACATTTTTTGTTAAAAAAAAATCTAAATGTCCAATAATGGTAAACTAAATTATTATATGCTGACTTGATGGAATCCTGTAAAATAAAAACCAAGGGATAAAATAGGGAAGTATTTACTTAGCAATGTTACATAAATCTCATCACCCAAAACCCATATTCTATAACTATACACACTAATCAGAATTAGATAGATAAAAATTAAAGAGAACCTGGTAAAATGAAATTATCTGTTATGCAAAGAGATTATAGGTATACTTAAAATTTTCATGTAATGCTCTGTAAATTTATACTTAAAAGATCAAAATAGTTACAGTGAGTTTTTTTTAATAACTAATGAGACATTCTGCCAGTCTCAAAACTAGTAGAAACAGAAGAGACTCTAATTGTGCCAACTTTAGGAAGATCAAAATGGGGAAAGATTGTCCAAATAAGCAAAATAATAAAATTTAACCTACTAGTAAACTAAAGGTGTTTTGAACTTATAATGACACATTAAAATAATCGCTTCTCATATGCATTCTGGATGTCTCCATTTTCTTCAATGAATGTAGAAGGAGAGTTGACTAGAATTTAAATGGTTCCAAATCCAGGAGTAATTTCTCTGAAATCTCCCCACTCCAGACAAGAGACCTGGATTTCCTACACAACCCTCAGTTGTGTACAACCCAGGCTACTCAAGTATGAAGCCATCTAAAAGCCCTTGTAGAAATACTCACTCCGGCTTTCATTTCTCGCCAGTTTACTGGGATAACTTTTGGTTGTTGGTACATATGGCTCTGGAGGTGGCAAATCAGAAATCGGATGGAAGTAGAATCTGCTTTCCCACTCATCTGAGGGAGAGAAACAAACAGTATCTTCAGTAACTGACAATCTGTTCTGAAGACTACTACAATGAAAGGCACAGAATGAAATAGAACAGCAGAGATCACATCTGGTTTTACATCTAGAAGTTTAGAGAAAAGCCCCAAATGCTACCAATGTCACTGATTACCACAGTGATGAAATGTACTGGTCTGCAAATCAAACCAAAGACAGATCCAAGTGACTTTAACTAGAGTAACTAGGACCCAGCCAGTTCATCTCAGGAGAGGGCTGAGGTTTGGGATACTTTTCTTAATTATTCCTCCACCAGTGGAAAGAGTAACTGATAATAATGGCAGAGATAAGCTGCTCAATACCTGCAGGCCATCAGGCCTCAAACCCACAGCAAACTGTTCAGAAAGGTAGGTAATAAAGGAAGCTACAAAAATGCTTCTTTTCAGAATTCCAGAATCTCTGGAAAGGGTACCAAAATGAGACTCAAACAAGGAACAGAGAATAATGGTCTGCCTTTTTGCAAGGAAAAGGGATTACTGTTTTTCATTTGAAATCATAGTGGGCCCTAGAATGTTTAGATTAGTGCTGTGCAGTGTGATAACAATGGAGGTCATACAAACAAGAAATGTTCATGCAAACATACAAACACACCTGCCGCTCAATTGCTGCCCCATCATAAGTTCCCAGGAGCTGGGACCACATCTTACCTTCACATGAAGAATCTTGGAAGCCATTTCTAATTGATGTTGATGGTGGAGGTGGGGGAGGTGCCCCAGTGCCAGGCCTTTCGGGAGGAAGAGGAGGCCGGGGCCCACTTCTGGGACTAGAATCTATTCCACTCCTGGATGGCAACTGAGGGGTGGCGGGCAGGGCCCGAGATGTGCTGCCATTTCTGTTCATTGGAGGAGGTGGTGGGAGAGGGCCTGGAGCCAAAGAAAAATGACATTCAGTGCTATACCTTACATACTATGTTACCATTATCATCAACATGCAGTTACTGAGTGCCTGCTGGATACATGCCCTTTTACTCAAGAAAATAGAGAAATGGTGGAGACTTCCTAGGAGCTTTAGCCAAGAAATGAGGCACATATAAACACAAAAATGCACAAACGTACACACATGTGGAACAAATGCACACTGATGGCTAACTGGCTATTTGGCTTTGAGTCAGTATTGAGATTAGAGATGATGTAGTTGAGAACAGGTAATCAACATCTGTTTATACTGACAACTGTGTACTTTAAAAACATTTAAAATTCCTTATAAACAGCTATTGAAATAGTTTCTGTGACATACTACTTATTAAGTAAATGTTTTATTTTTTATTTATTTAACTCTTTTTTTTCCCCCCAATTATTTTTATTAGTTGAAGGCTAATTATTTTACAATATTGTAGTGGTTTTTGCCATACATTGACATGAATCGGCCATGGATTTACATGTGTTCCCCATCCTGAACCCCCTCCCAAAAGTAAATGTTTTAAAAATAAGATAGTTATGAACTTATTTTGGGTCTCCAGAGGAATTAACTTTTTAAGTGCAGAGTATTATTGCTAATTATACAAGCATGTTTCTGTGATGCATATAATCTATTTCCAGACAGAAGTGGGATCAGGAAACCAAACAGTCATCCTGAGATGAGCAGGAGTTCCTTCTTGGTTCTTCCTCTTAATCTGGGGAGGCAGATTAACACAGGGAGTGACAGCTAATCCATGTGCATGGTTATAAATGCTACTGCAGGATACTGGCCCCACTCAGGCTGATTATCCTATGGAACGTGATTTCCTGTCTACAAAAGAGCACCTTTCTCACTGCACTGTTGCCAGAAACAGTCAAAAAGCATATAAAAGGAACTTGAGCATTTCTCATGCAAATCAAAATGGCCTTAGTAGTTATGCCTAATTTTCAGCACTGTGTTCCACTAGCAAGATGCTGACATTTTATGTAAACACAACATCTTATGGTGCTATAAGTATAAATATCTTTTGTTAACTACAGATTCAAAATCCGACCGGAGGACCTTATACTGAATGACCCACCCATCGAAGATATTCCTGCCTGGAAGTCTTGGCTCAGACCCCTAATGGAGGTGGGAGGCACACCCAGCCCTGGTTCATCTCAAGGAGTCTTCGGTGCCCCACCTGGCAGGCTTTATTTATTGCTTCTTTTATTGCTTTATTTATTGACTCTGCTTCTCAAAGCTGGAGTCCCAGTCACTTCATTGGGGGAAGAAGTGGCTCATACGATGTGGGCTTAAAGGCAGTGGTAGTACTACCTCGTACTGTCACTAAAAGTAAACTAGACTTCCAATACTATGGGGCCTGGTACTGTGTAATGTCATCAACCCCAACATCTCTCTTTAAAAGTAACTGTTCATGTTCCTAACTGCCCAACTTTTTAGCCCCTAGCTACAAACCTAGGCAAGCATAACAGAAAAGAAAACAGATTTCTATTTCCTGTTGGCAGCATAATAATAAAAATGATCACTGACTCTTGAGAGTCCCTTGGACTACAAAGAGATCCAACCAGTCCATCTTAAAGGAAATCAGTCCTGAATATTCACTGAAAGGACTGAAACTCCAATACTTCGGCCACCTGAGGTGAAGAACTGACTCATTTGAAAAGACCCTGATGCTGGGAAAGACTGAAGGCAGGAGGAGAAGGGGACGTCAGAGGACGAGATGGTTGGATGGCATCACTGACTCAATGGACATGAGTTTGAGTAAACTCTGGGAGTTGGTGATGGACAGGAAAGCTTGGTGTGCTGCAGTCCATGGGGTTGCAAAGAGTTGGACACGACTGAGCAACTGAACTGAACTACATGCAGGGAAATAAGACAACTACTCTTCACACTTGTCTCATTTAACTCTGATGATAACCCTGAGGAGTGTCAGGACAGCAGGCAAGGCCTCAGAGATATTGGAAGATTAAAGACCTCAAGTCAGGAGGCTAGTGAGTGGAAGAATAGGATATGACTCCATTCTGTCAAATTCTAAAACACTCCCTTAACAATGAAGCCAAACCTCCTCTGAAAAATATAAATGGCCCTTGACGACTTCTCATAGGAAACGTAAATTGGTGGGAATTTTTAGAGGCCTATTTGGCAATACCTATGAAATCCATAGTTTACTATGCATATCCATTGTCCTAGAAATTCCATTCCTAGAAATTCTTCCAAAAGAAATACACAGAGGCATGAACAAATATTTAGCTCCAAGAATGTATCCCTGCATTATCTGCAACAGCAAAACTCTACAGATGGCCTGTATGACCACATGACTAATAAATAAGCTAAGGTACTCATGTGGGATTTAATATTATGCAGTCATTAAAAGTCACATTGTAAAAGAACAGTTAATCATATCAAGAAAATGTTAGTGAGATATTGTTAAATAAAAGCAAATTAGTAAACAATATATGTAGTGTGATACTGATTTTGCAAACTTTTATATACATGCATTTATAAAAGGGTATCTAAAAAATGTTACATCTAAATGTTGGTGATGGCAGAATTATAGATGATTTTTATTTTCTTTTATTCTTTTATGCATTTCTATAATAAATAGGTATGACTTATGTAATTGTAAGAAACAAAATATATATCACTGCCTATCCTACTTTGAGAAATATTTAATCTGTTGATTCAGTCATTTGGTAGAAGAAAATAGCTCCTCAACCACTTTGGGGGTTTTGGATAATGAGAAAACAACACACTTCATTTATCTGACTATTGTTCTTATTTGTTCACTGAAGCATCCTTAATGGGATGACACAGTGTCTAGATTGAATAGACCAGCCACTTTTTGTATCTGTAGCTGACTCTCCCTGGCAAAGTGGTTTGAAGGACTGGTTCTCAAACTTTGTGACATGTTACAGTCACTGGGGAGCTTCCTCATATCCTGGTATCCAGTTTGCAATGCAGACCAATGAAACCAGAACCCTGGGGTAGAAACCCAGGCATCATCATTTTTAAAGCTCACCAGGTGATTCCAGTATGTGGTCAAGTTTGAGGATTACTGGTGAAAAAATGGTGTTTATTAGGCTCTTGACATCAGAGCGTGAAAAGTCAATTAGCTTCTCACAGAGAAAAAAATACCCTATTTCCAAACATCTTGTATGTATGGTTAAATTTAAAAATGAGGTAATTCTTTTGAATCTGTCAATAACCAACAGAAAACAAAAAAGCATCTATCACAAGTAGGAGAGAGATACAAACTCCTCACACTTCGTATACTGTGAAGGTTCTGCCCTTGGATCCAGGTTTCTCAGCCCTGGGTGTGGGCACAGATGGGCTTCAGCAGGTCCTTCAACCCATGAAACAGCAGGCAAATTGAGTTTATGCTTATGAGCACTTTTATGGAGAGAAGGCGGCCTTATACCTTTATCTAACTCTCCAAGGGATCTCTGTGCCCAAGATATGCCCAAGATAGCAAAACGGACTCTACTATGTGCCTTTACTGAGCATGAAAGTGGCCTCAAAGCTTGACCAATGAAGAGGAGTAGTACAGGAGTTCACTTGCTCTTAAACAACTGCCCTTCGTGGAATAATGGGCCCTCCTGCTGGAGATGGGAATTTAGTTCCCATTGAGACAGCAGAATTTCCCTTCCAGGAGAGGAGGCAGAGCCTCAGATGGAAGGTGAGTTGCCAATTCTTAATTTAACTCACTTGGGATCATTTCACTTCATTAGTTACTCAGTCACCTCACTTTCAAAACATGGACAGAAATACTGGCCTGCGCTCTCCTCAGAGGTTTAGGGGCGGTCAAGAGGAAGTCACATGGGCTAAGTGTCTTCAAGGGTCAGAGCAGTCTGAGGGTTCACTGACGCCCCTGTCGGGCTCGGGGCCCCGAGCCTGTTAGGACGTGAGCGCTGGCGGGGAGGCAGGGGACCAGCTCCCCGCGGTCCGGTCTGGCCATACCTGATCTGCCCGGTGGGTCCCTCACCGGAGGAGGAGGTCTCTCATTGGGCGGGGGCGGAAGAGGGCCCGACCGTCCTGGTGAAGGTAAGGGAGGCGCCGACGACGACGACAGGGACACGTTCCTCTGCGGGAGCCTCGGGATTTCGTCGCCACTGCCAGTGGACACGGGGGGCAGCGGAGGAGGGCCGGGCCGGCTGGGGGGCGGAGGCGGCGGGGCCTGAGACGAGGAGGAAGGCCGCGGGGCGGACGGCACCGGGGGCTTGCTGTTCTGAGGGGGAGGCGGCGGCACAGGCTCCCTGTGGATGGCCGGCCTGTTGCCCACCGGGGGAGGCGGAGGAGGGGGCTTGTCATCCAAGGCCCTGCTCGGAGTAGGAGGCAGGGGAGGCCTATTGGAGAAAGGCGTGGAAGAGCCTGAGGGGGTCTGACGGATGGAGCCTCCTCCGAAAGCAGCACCTCGGTTTCCAGGGAAAGGGGGAGGGGTCAGCCCAGGACTGGGCTGCCGGGGGGCCCCCGGCACTAGGGGGGACCCCCGGTTGTGCAGACTTGACTGACTGGGTCTTGGCGTATTAGGCACTGGAGGGGGGAGGTTATCAGGCTTTGCGCCCACTTCGGGCCTCGGCGGAGGCATTCGGTTCCTCTGAAGCTCTGGGGGTCCGCTTCTGTGGCCTGCAGGAGGCACGGGGAACCTCCCCGCGCCGCTTGGGGGTGTGAAAGGTTTGGCGGATGTGGCTCTTCCTCCTGGTGGCAAGACTGGGGGTCGGCTTCCTCCGGACTCTGAAGAACAGGAAAAAAGCCGGAAAGTTAGGAACCTGAAAGGAAATCAGAGAACTAGAGTATACTGCCAGCAAATGGAAGCCCTTCCCTAGATGCTGTAGACTATAGGTAACTATTATTTATATAAATTGGGCTTCAGTGTGTCCTTCCTGGAGGCAGGGGTATAGGTCACAGCTCTGTTTCTCTTCTAGTCCCAGATTCTACAACCCATCAGCTTTCAAAGGGATTCTGGAGCACTCTCTTGGAATTATGGATGGACAAAAACCAGGATGATGTTGGTAAGAGTTCTGGAGAGATCACTGTTCATTACAAGGTCAAGAACAGAATGGGACTGCTCCTGGGGGTTTCTGCTAAGGATTTTCTTTTCTCCCCATCACTATCGCAGTCCCCCCACCCTGTATCTCACGTTTGAGAAATAATTTAGCCATCTTCAGTTCAGTTCGGTTCAGTCGCTCAGTCGTGTCCGACTCTTTGCAACCCCATGAATCGCAGCACACCAGGCCTCCCTGTCCATCACCAACTCCCGGAGTTTACTCAAACCCATGTCCATCGAGTTGGTGATGCCATCCAACCATCTCATCCTCTGTCGTCCCCTTCTCCTCCTGCCCCCAATCCTTCCCAGCATCAGGGCTTTTTCCAATGAGTCAACTCTTCCCATGAGATGGTCAAAGTACTGGAGTTTCAGCTTCAGCATCAGTCCTTCCAATGAACACCCAGGACTGAACTCCTTTAGGATGGACTGGTTGCCATCTTAGGTGAAGTTATCCCAACATAAGTTTCTATATGGGAGGGCTTACCTAGCCCCTTTGTAAAGAAATGTGCAAGACAGGACGGGAAAATATAATGGAAGAATTATGGCTGAAATTAGAAACTGCAAAGGAAAAAAGAACCTGTTAAAAAAGAGCTGACACCAAGAAGTGGTCTTAATCTGGAAACAAGTAGGCAACTATACAGTTTTTTCCGTAGTGGGTCGTTCCACTTCAATAATATAAGACAGAACCACCCTATTATGTAATTAATGTTTGACTGCTTTGGTTCAACAAAGGGCAGAACGAAAGAGGAACCAAAGTTATGGAAAAATTCAAATCACTACTGCAGAGTCTCTTTTTTTTTTCCATTTATTTTTATTAGTTGGAGGCTAATTACTTCACAGCATTGCAGTGGGTTTTGTCATACTACTGCAGAGTCTCTTGCAACCCAAACTAATTCTTTAAAAATGCTTAGCCTGAAAACTCCTACCAGTTCAACCATGCACCAATTATTTATTGAGTACCTGCTATACTATAAACCATTATTCTAGCTGCTAGAGGCAGAGGAGTAAACAAAAATAGAAACAGTCCAGTTCTCTTGTAGTTTATGGTCTATGGCAGAGATGAACAAAAACCCGGTAAACATAAATATTTTCAGATCATTATAAGTACTAAAAAGAAACTAAAATAGGTTGATGAATCTGAGGAGTGCTAGAGAGGCCAGGATAGATGGAAAGGCCAGCGATGGCTCTTCTGGGGATGTGGCATTTGAGCTAAGGCCAGCCATGGAAAGGAGGAAGAGAGATGCTTCAGTTGGAGTGTCAGCAGGTACAGAGGCCCTGAGGTGGAAGTAAGCTTAAGTTAAAAAACCAAGGCTCATCTGCCAGAGACACAGTGAGCACAGAGAACACTGTCAAATGCAGCCTAAGTGGTCAGCAGAAGCCGAGTGATAAAGAGCCTTGTAGGCCAGAAGGAGTTCAGATTTCACCCAAAAGTCCAATGAGAAACATTTGGCTGGATTTATACAGTGGAGTAATGTGAACTCTAGAGAGAACTTTTTGTTTTGACTTTAGCACTAGAAATTAGCTATGTTTTCTTTGGCTGTGTGGTATGGTTCTATGTCACCAACTTGTGATAAGTTTTATCTTCAAAGTTTGGATTAAAGTGAAAGAAAGTGAAAGTGAAAGTCACTTGGTCGGTTGTGTCCGACTCTTTGCAACCCCATGGACTATACAGTCCAGGGAATTCTCCAGGCCAGAATACTGGAGTGGGTAGCCTTTGCCTTCTCCGGGGGATCTTCCCAACCCAGGGATTGAACCCAGGTCTCCCACATTGCAGGCAGATTCTTTACCAGCTGGGCAACAAGGGAAGCCCAAGAATACCAGCGTGGATAGCCATCCCTTCTCCAGCAGATCTAACTGACCCAGTAATTGAACCAGGGTTTCCTGCATTGCAGGTGGATTCTTTACCAACTGAGCTATCAGGGAAGCCTTAAAGGTACAGTTATTATCCATATGTACATCTACATGTAGGACCCAACATGCAAATTGTATACTGTGAAAGCATATACTTCTAGTACACCATGATGTGCACTAACTTCAATTCCATCTTCATTTAATTATTTTACTTCCAATTGTCTCTTGCCTAAATTTCCTCACTTACTATTAGAGTACTGAATGTATGCACATGTCTGCTGCCTCAAGACCTTTCAGTGGGTTTTAAATATACAAATTTTAAATGCAGGCCTAGCAAGATAAAATCTCTTATATTAGTGAGTCTCCCTCTAGATTTTGACAATCCAAAACTAAAAGAGTCAGCTAACCCTGAGGATTCAGTGCCTTTATCTTCATATGAATGTGAGAATTTCCCAGTGACATTTTAAAAGACCATAGAATTTGAAATAAAGTTCTTCCAGCACAGTAAACATTAAAAAATAAAATTTCATGGAAAAATTTCTTCAGTTTCTGTCACAATCAGGGGAGAGCCTCACACACTCTGTAAGGTTTTTAATTTAGGCATGACCAGGTTCAACTTTTCTTTCTGCCATTCTGTTCATAGACAATCCCGTAAGACCCATTTCCATGGCTTCCTGCAGAGAATACATAGACTCTCTGGCCCTGAAATGGCAAGTGTCTGTCAGGCAAAATGCCTTTTTAGATTTTGTGAGATATGTAATTATATTCCATATGACATGCTCCGCTGTGTGTTTGAAAAGAGACTCACAAGTATTTACTCCACTAGACAGCTAGGTCAGACTACCTCACAAAGAAAGCTGAATCTGCCAGGTCACCAGGCAGAGTTTCCAGGGGTGGCTCTCATTTGCTCCTTCCTTTTCTTCCCAATCTAGTTCACCTTTTAGAAAAGTACAAAAAATTACAATTTTCCCCAAGGACACTGGGCAAATATTTAACAGCTCGATGGAGCTGTCTGATCCTGATTTAAAAAGAAAAAACAATGCTAAATGGAATCCCTCTTATAAAACAGCATGAGCACTTCAAGCAGTCTAAAATGTTTTCAAGGGCATAGTGCCTTAGAGGGGATGCCAAGTCTTAAACCACTAGATTGTGCCTTGTCTTTGGTTACTCAGGGAAGGAAATGCTCTTTACCATTCTCCCTGTTGGCTGTGGATCTCAGCTTCGGCATTCCAGCCTGGAACAGTCCTCCCAAACCGGGTGGTCCACCTCCTCCAAAACTTCCACCACCTCCTCCACCACCTCCGCCATAGCTGCCGCCACCACCACCACCACCACCAGCAGCTCCTTTAGGTTCTGTAGAAGGAAGAAGACACATTCTTTTCACATGTATGAAGACACTTTCGGAGAACGTCACCAGTCCTGGCCCAAGTAAACAATGATGATACAGCAGGAAGCTGGCTGACCCTAAGCCCATGATGGACAACTGGGATTTCATTAAAGGGTAGGATTTTAAGGACTTACCCTGTCTCCAGTCAGAAAAGCAGAAGAAGGTTCTTTCTACTCCAGGGCTATCTCAAACCCTGTGGCGGAAGAATCAGTAATAGATAATGTCTTTCGCCCACCTGGCTCACTGCCATATGAATTAATGATATCTATTTGTTCTATATCAGAAGATTTGGCAAATAAAAATATATTTAAAGAAAGAATGTGTTAAGGGAGGAGAAGATGCAATAAAAGGTGAAAAGAAAGTAAAATAGAAGAAAGTAAAAATAGAAGAAAGTAAAATATCCCACAATTTTGCTTCATGGAAAGACCCACTATTTTTGTATATTTTTCCCCCTGCCAGTTTTTTCACTGTATACACTTTTTTTCTTAAAATTAAGACCAAATTCACTACATAGTTTTTAGTCTGCTTTTTTCACTCAATATTGTTAGCACTTCCCATGTTATTAAATATTCTCTGAAAACATGAGTTTAAAGGATTGCATTGTGTTTTAGAACATGAATGTGCTGTAATTTATTTAACCATTTACTTATTTGATGGCCTTCCAGGTTGATTTCAATTTTTTAAATAAAACCCAACAGTGGACTTTAACATTTTAACAATTCTTTCCAACTTGAGACAATGTAAAGATTGTTTTATTTTGCATTTGTTGCCAAAAAAAAATTGTGAAAGATTCTGAAATGGGCAGACCAACAAAAAAGGAAAGGAAGAAGAAAGAAAAGGATTACCAAGTGTCCAGTTAGCCTTCTGGGCCATTTCCCATTGCCTTTGAGTTAGTCTGTAACTCTGTAAGTTGTAGAAAACTGAAAATAATGCAAATGTATTTGTCCATAGAAATGCATATTGGCTGTGTTCAGTGTAATTCAACTGATTATTGACCTATTTTACACTTATTTGCAAATTTATTTCAACACTCACCTGCCTGCATATGTGTGGTACTTAAAATTCTCCTTTGAATTGATAACATCATATTGGTTCCCTCATTAAATTAATCAGCTAAATAAAATATTTGATGTATGTTTATTTTATATCCATATTAGAGCCATGATTTTACCCTCTTTAAAAAACTCTCTCTTAACAATTTATGTATGTATGTTTTATGAAGCTTAAGTACTGTTTAAAGTTCTACCCCTGGAAAACCTTGTTGAGTCTTTGATAAGTATTACATGATATCTACAAAATAATCTGAGAGAACTGACACTTTTATATTTGGCCTTTATGGAAACATGCTATGTTTTCCCATGTCTTCTGATTCATTCAGTAAAATTTTATAATTTTCATAATGAGAGTCACCCATACTTCTTTCAGGGTTACTTCGTATACATTTTTGTTGAAATGATGAATGTTTTTGCTACTGTAGTTTGGATATGGTTATTATTGGCATCAGGAAATTTCATTTGATATCTAATAAATCACTTTGCATTTCCAAAATTGAAATTTATTAATTTTTTACCTTGGATTTTCTGAGCTTCCCTGGTAGCTCAGATGGTAAAGATTCTGCCTGCAATGCAGGAAGCCTGGGTTCAATCCCTGGATCAGGAAGACCTCCTAGAGAAGGGAATGGCAACCCACTCCAGTATTCTTGGCTGGAGAATCCCCCATGGACAGAGGAGTCTGGTGGGCACAGTCCATGGGGTTGCAAAGAGTTGGACACAACTGAGTGACTAACACTTTCACTTTGGATTTTCTAACAGAAAAATGGTCTGCAAATCATAAAGGTTTTACCTCCTTTTTTCTAACAGTTGTATATCTTGTTTCTCTTTTATATAAGAAATTATTTTGATGACTGAGTTTCCATAATAATGTTATTAATGTTTTATTAATTTAAAGACAGTTTATCTTAAAATAATTATAAAGAATAAATATATATTTATCTTAAAAGTAAGTTATTAATGTCACCAGTACTATAAAACTGAGTAAATCATATTTTGATTTTAATGAGAATTACTCTAATGTTTCAAAGTTACATATTGACTGTTGGTTTGAAATAACTTTTTTTTCTTCTAAATATTCATAGTTAGCAAGGATTGTTCCACTCTGGGTTTTTAAGACTATTTTATAGCATGGAATTTTATCAAATGCCTATTTAGGATTTACTGCGATCATTATATAGTTTTCCTTATTTGGTATGATGGATATATAGACTTTCTAACATTAAAAATGAGATAAACCCTGGTCTTAGTAAATTATAAAATTATTATTTTTTAATATTGTATACTACTGAACTAGAGTCTGGTTTTTTAGTATCCTTTCATCTATGATCATAAGTGGTCTATACGTAGTAGGGTTTCTTAACCTTGGAACTACTGACATTTTGAGTCAGATAATTCTTTATTGTGGGTTCTCTGTTGTTATTCTCTGTAGAATGTTTTCAGCATCCCTCTGCCCACTAGATGTCAGTAGGAACACCTCCCTCAAGTTGTAATAACTAAAAAAGCTATTAGGCATTGCCACATGTCCCCTGAGACATTGATACACACCTGCCTTTGTCATGTTTTGATATTAGGATCATTTTAGTCTCATTACACCGATCAGGTAGCTTTCCTGTCTATGTTTAGGGATGATTTATATAGTGTTTGAATTAGCTATGTCTTAAAATCTGAATTTTCTGATAAAAATTACCTGGCTCCAAATCTTTGTAGAGAAAAAGTAATTTGATAAAGTTTTCAACTTTTCCCTTGTTCACTGAGGCTTCATAAGTGATTTCTGGTAAATCTGTACTTTTTTTTAAAAAAAATCAAGATTTCAAAATATTTTAGCATATAACTTCATTGTAGCATCCTTAATTTTAGAAAATCTGCTTTGAATCATTTATTTAAGCTGCTTTCTGAGCTCTGTTTTATTCATTGATGTTTTCTCTTTTTTTTGGATTAGACATATTGTAAGTCTGTGTTGGCTCTGTACCTTTTCTAGGTATAAGACTTTCTGGGATACTGATGGGAACTGCTAATAGAAAAATCTGATAATGAGCTCACAAGAATTACTTCACATAATAAGATATATCAAGTTAGAATAACAGTTTCTGGAAGTGTGTGTAAAACTGCTTCCTAATAAAATTTAAACTTTTACTAATTTTAATTATTGCCAGTAATATGAATAATGTCCTTGTCATTCAAATGTTATTCACTGATGAATGATACATTTTGGAATACTACAGCTCATAGGACACCTTTACCTAGTATTGAACATTCAAAGAGAATGATGTACTGTTCTAACAGACATCATACATTAGCGTTCTTAACTTGCAGCATTTGTGCTGCTTTCAGGTAGGAAAACTAAACTAGTTGAGGTTAGCTAACTGACTCCAGGTCACTTTGTTAGCATTAAATTGCAGGACAAGGCTGACCTCAACTGACCTCAACATGCATAACCATGGTCAATATTTTAACATAGAGCCCAGGGAGGTTTTACCTGCAAACAATACAAAACCATGGATGAACTCTGCCACTTGTAAAGAACTTGAGACAACAGTATTAGTGTCCAATTAAGTTCATGGACAAAAAGGGCATGCATTGGTTAGCATCTGGGGTCCACAAAGCACAGTGCATTCTTAAACATCAGTGAGCAGCTGAAAGGGAGAACTAACACTTATTTCCATTTTAATGAGAGAAGTGTATCTTGAAGAATATAGTGAATTTCCTCTAGTGGATTCAGAACTAGGCCCCAGACTGTCCATTCTCCTTCAACATCTAGGGACTTCACATCTACCTCTCCAGAGTCTGTGCTCCCTCTCATAGTGAGAGAACCACTGGGCTCTGTTCTGGAGGGTGGCAGTTTGCGGACAGAGTTCCTCTGGCCCCTTAGCAGGCACCACGATTCAATAGTGTTAGATGTAGGCTCCCCAGACAGAATTGCCTGGGCTGGGCAACCCCCAGGGAGAACCTTGTGACAAAGATAAGGAAAACTAAGGGACTGATTATACACTAACCATACCATTTTGTGGGCATTTTGACCCATTATAGATAAGAGTTTGTTGAAAGTCAAAGACCCCCTAGTTCCACTGAGGTGTGGTGCATTCTGATCTGTACTACCCTGCCCAGGAACAGAGCCACACTCAAAGGCCTTTGTCATGACATTCCTCTTTCTACCTTCCTCCCACACCAGTGTTCTCACCTAACTCTCATCTTTCTCTTCTACTCATTAGGATTCCCTGGTGGCTCAGCTGGTAGAGACTCCACCTGAAATGCGGGAGACCTGGGTTTGATCCCTGGGTTGGGAAGATCCCCCAGAGAAGGGAACAGCTGCCCACTCCAGTATTCTGACCTGGAGAATTCCCTGGACTGCATAGTCCATGGGGTTGCAAAGAGTCAGACACGACTGAGTGACTTTCACTTTCACATCTCATAATTCTCATCTTTCTCTTCTACTCCATTAGGCACTCTTCCTAGAAACTCTTCCTAAGCTCTTCTAATCCTCCAGTCGGCTAAAATCCTACATCATTATTCCCTTGTCTACAAAGCTCCCTCTGGTGATTTTTGGGCAGTCTATTTTCTATTGAGTCCAAGTGGGATGCATAGTCGAGGACAAATTCTGGACATACCTGGCTGGCAGTGGAAATGTCTAGGAGCACTAGGAGATAGTCTTGAGGCCTAATAATTAACTTCTGGTAGATTTTAGTCATCTGTAATGTTTCATTCTGTTGTAAATGATAATAAGTAGCCCTGTATGGTAGGTGCTTGTTTGTTTATACATACTCTGTTTTGTTCCAGAAAGTAGCTCAGATTTATGATGGATTTAAGCAAAGTTGTGATCTCATTTCCTCTCTCCAACCTCATAATAATCATATCTGTACATGTGAATTATACATTCCGGGCAACATAACACTCTCATAAGCATTGTCTCATTTGATGCTCACAACAAATGTGTAAGGGCAGCGAAACAGGTATTATCTCCATTTTACAAATGGAGACAAAGGGTTGAAGATGGTCAGGGCTTAAATATACATTCTTTGATTCCAAGACTAGGGCTGTTTCCATATTTCATGCTGCCTTTTGCTCTGTGGCAAGACAAGGGGTTAATTTCCAGAAAGTGTTGTAAAGTGTTGTGAATAATTCAGAGAATCACTGCTGTGTGTGTCTTGGACAAAGAATTATTATACTGGCTTCCTGCAGCATTAGAGGGAACCCAGGCCAGAGCCATGGCCTACAATGAATGATACAGTCCCTTATTCTGCTAGCTTCACAGCTGTTGTTAACCAAAAAAAAAAAAAAAAAAAAAAACTTTTTTGGTGGGAAGGGTAGGGTTGATAGTTAGGTCATAAACCATTTATCTCCATGGAAAATAACTTTTTTTTAAAACTTACTGTCCAATATTGGTGCACTTCTGTCATTGGTGACTGTCTTCTTTAGTTTCTTCCCTTTGCTGATGTCAGAAAGCAGAGCATTTCTCCCAGCCTGCTCTGACTTACTCAAGGAAGGCTTTTCTGTATTGGCCTGAAAGGAAACCATGCAAACATGTATTCATCTTCTGAATTAACATCATGTACTACAGCACTCAATGAGAACAGTTAGAGTATTGGAAGCTTGTTATTAAGGTTCTTGGCAATAGGCTGTAAATTCTCCACAAGTTTTAGACCCGATGTCATTCTTTTTAAGATCCAGACATTTGGGAGCAGATGCAGCAATAAATTACATTCATTTTTCATGCAGGAAGAGTCAGTCCCTGATCAAAGTCTCTGAAAATTCAGACCACAATCTGGCGGTAACTGACAGAGCCAGGGTTGGGTGGCTAGAGACGAGACGGGAATTTTAAGTCTGAGAGGAATCTGCAGGATACTGTGAGGCTTCATCTTCTAGAATGTTCTCTGAAGAACATATTCTCTTTCCTGTCTTTTGGAACTAACCTGGTGCAAGAGGAAAACTGCCTTTAGTAAAAAGGGTCAGCTGTATTTTTTAATCCACCAAAATTTTAGAAAATAATTCCCTATGGTTACATTGTCAGATAATTTTTTCTTTTTAATTTAAAGCAGATTAGAGGTATATGGTACATATAGTTTTTACATTTTACATATAGTAAAATCGCCTCTTTAGTGTAAAGTCCTGTGAATTCTGACAAACATATACAATCGTGTAGCCTAAGATTTCCTTTACCTCCTAAGCTCCCTTCACATCCTTCTGGCCTAAGGGGTTCCTCATGTGTAATCCCTTTTTACAAATTGTTTATTTTTTAATTCTTTTCCACTATGGTTTATTACAGGATATTAAATGTAGTTCCCTAATTCTTTTGAAAGCTTACCTCACAGAGGCTGCACAGTAGACAAAGGTGCTACTTTAAAACCTTTGGGTATTTTCTATGGTTTCAGAGTTTTTGGGAAAGTTCCTTACTGTGAAATTAGGATCTTGTTTTTCCAGAATTCCTTTGGGGAGCAGGGACACCAAGAGCCCAGCAAATGGACTCAGAAGTGGGCATGTGCCTGTGTCTGTCACACCTGGAAACTGGCTTGGTCTGGCCTGGTCCCAGGCAGAGTCGTCTTCTCCAAACCCAGAGGTGCTTCTGGCAGGCGCGAGTCCTTCGAGGGACTCTGAAAGGCTCTGATTTCAGATGTGCCAGGAAGGGCCACAGGGAGTAAACCTGGGCAAGTGTAGCTTGACACCTGACCCAGCTGTTTATTATAGTTAGAGGCAGAGGGAGAGCTCAGAAAACCCTGAAACAGGTTAGAAATCTGTGTTAAGCTGAAAGGTTTTTAAAATAATTAAGGTATTACCTGCTCATGATAATAACAGCTAACATTTACATAGCTTTTACTGTGGATTAGGAATCATTTTTAGCATTTTATGTATATTAATTCATTCAGTCCTCACCAACCCTGTGAGTTTACAGAGTCAAGGAAACTAAGGCACAGGGAAGTTAAATCATCACTCAGGTCACCCAGCTCATAAGAGAAGGAGGTCGGATTAAAAGCCTGGCAGCCTGGCTCCAGAGCCCAAGAACCTGACAGCAGGATGAACATGGGGTCCCGAATGCCTCTTCCCTAAATTGGGAAGATATTAAAGAGTACAAACTTGCAACTAAAAGATGACTAAGCTCTGGGGATCTTAACTGTACAGCATAGTTATTAAAGTTAACAATGCTGTATTATACACTTCAAAGCTGTTAAAGAGACCAGAACTTAAATATTCTCACCACAAAAAAAGAAATTATAATTATGTGATGTAATAGAGGCATTACCCAAAACAACAGTGGCAGTTATATTGTAATACATAACTGTATCGATTCAACATGCTGCACATCTTAAACTTACACAATGTTATATGTCAATTGTACCTCAGTTGAAAAAAACAGATAAAATGCCCTTTGCCTACTGACCTCCAACCCTCCTCTGAAGCAAGCCTGTTTAAGAGCTTCTCAGCAGACAGTTCCAGAAAGGCTCTTTGCATATACAGTTCACTTTTGCTAATGGGATCATCCTCTATTGCTGAAACTTGTTTTTATAACTTAACCATGCCTTGGACATCTTGGAAAGAGCTTTCTGAATTACCTATTGTCTTCATCCTAAAGATAAAAAAACCTGAGGCCTAAAGAGGGTTAATAACATGTCCATGTTGGTTTTCTTCATGGTTTTGGGTCAGCAACCCTTCTTGGCCTCCTGTTCTGCCTCAAAATTTATTGATAATTCACTATTAAACCCTGGGTGTGCTAGTTATAATTTTTCAAATACACATTAAAATAAACACATGAGCATTTAAAAAAAAAAATCAAGGCATGAACTACTCAGCAGAGGTACACAACTATAGTTTTCGGGAAATAAAAACTAGTTCTTCTATGTTCACCAGATCAGAGCTTCTCAAACTCATTTTAGGGAAGGGTGAATTTTTACAAAAAAAATTTCCAATCCATCATGGACCGATATTTTGAATTATTGAAATGAATTATAATGAATTATTAGAAAAACGAATTAGTTTTAAAAAGACACACAAAATACAATCTTAGAAGCAACAGACACAACATCATTATCAGATTGCTCTAAATTACTCTAAATTTCCGTGTTTATTTTGGGGGGACTCTAACCAGGAGTTGGAGGATCACACTTGGAATAGCAACGAGCTAATATATGGTCTGTTCTCCCAACTAGGGTCCAGCCTGATATGGGCTAGAAAGGAGCCTGGAAGCCTGGGCAAAAGACTGTCTCTGAGCTTCAGTTTCCCCGAGTGAAGAGTGAAGGCATCACATGCTAGGGGTGCGTCTGGGAGCCTTTCCGGATTACTGCATGGAGGGCTGCTTGGAAGAGGCTTCCTGGAAGAGGGTGCACTAACTTCCGGGACATGTCCATCATGGGGAGGGATGGGCCCAGAGAATACATTCCTTGGGAAAGTACACATGGAAATGTGAGGATGGACTTAAAGGGCGAAGTAAGGGTGTGGGGGAGGATGGAGTGGGAGATGGGGGTTATTTGTCAAAAACAGAGTGGGAAGAAAGATGGGGAGAGGCAGAGAAAAAGAAATGAGTGAGTCTGGAGGACACGTTAATGGATGCGTTTTCAGAGAGATGGACAGACCTGGGGTTCTGGACTATCCTGCCCAGATGCTAAAGGCTAGAAGCTGAGTCCATTTGAATAGAAAAAGGGCAAACTGGGCAGAATTGGCCCTGCGAACCTGTCCTGGGCCAGCATGTTTGAATGAACAGGATGTCTCCCTTGACAGACGAGGTGGAGCAAACCTAACTAATTCACATTCTGCATGTGTCCTATGCATTGTATGAGACTTTAGACTATGAAACATTTTTGTATAGTACCTGCTGTATCTCAGGGTCTGGCTTACTCCAGCACCTGGAAACCTTACCATATCATTCATATTTAAGCCAGAACGTAAACATACTGAAAACTAACACATGTGTGCCAGGTTCGAGTCTGTTTAGCTTGCTTCACCCATGGATCACAGATGGGGAGAGCCACTCACCAGAGCAAACGTGGGCGGAGGCGGGGGCGCTGGAGGGGGCGGGACGGGCATCTTGAACAGTTAGCTTTCAACAGTCTGGCTGACAAATCTGTAAAACAAAACAGAAAGAAACAAAGCGCCGTCATGCATTAGATGTCTCCGTAATTCTCTGTCCTAATCTTCCTTCCCCTTTCGCCTCAAAGGGACAGTCTGAGTTTCTATAAGAGGTGGGATTCCTTCACAACATGGCTAGGATGTTACTCTTCTGGAAGGATGCCAGCCGGGAAGGATTCTCAGCCAGACCCTCAGAGTGCCGGGAGATACTGCAAGCAAAGTGCAGCGCCACAGGCTGCTTAATCCCACCACCACCAAAGCAGGTCGGGGAAGGCTCCTGGTCTGCAGCCCGAGGAAGCCGGGAGGTTATTGGGAGACGACTAGCAGTGCATCCCAGCCAAGACTGACGTTCAAGTGGCTCCTCTCCCTCACTTGTCTCCCTGGCGCAGTCCTCTCCTGGGCTTGCCCATTCAGAGCCCCGCAGCATTTCTTCTCTGTCAAGAGATTCCTGACATCTGTCTAGCTCTGAGCAGCCCCGCAAGAATGTAAAGATAAATCTATTTCTGTTCTTGCCCTCGAAGTTCTTCCAGTCCTCGAGGGAAAGGAGATGGGGACAAGGTAAGATGGGCAAGGAGGCCAGGTTCCTACCTCTGTACTACTCGGCATTTCCTTACAGGAGCCAGAGGAAAAAAGAGAGGCGGACTCCAACCTCTGACTTGGAGCTAGAAACAGGGTTCCTTAGAAAGGCTTTCTGCAGAGTGTGATGCTCAGGGGACAGAGGGAAGGCCAGACTCCAGGCTGTAGTACAGTACAGGGAAGCCGTGGTGGGCAGCGGCAGTAAAGAGGGCAGCCTCGTCAATGTCAGGAGCTGAAGAAGCAATGGGAAGGATGTGCCCCAGGAGTGATGCTAACCACCACTCCTGGCCCCTTTTCCCCCAGGCCTCAGAGTCCCGTCCCTGGGTCTCAGCAGATGCCCCACCCCTCAGCCACTTTCACACCCTCAGCATCCCAGCATCTCCCACCTAGACCTTGCTACTCCTGGATCAGCAGGGCTCCCAGATCAGCCTCGGATCATCACCATGAGAAACATCACATCTCAGCCCTGCTGCCCACACTGAATTTGTTTCAGCATTTTAACAAGATTGCTGGGTGATTCATATGCACTAATGTTCGAGAAGCCTGGTCACAGAGCCTTAAACCAAGAGAGCAGCCTGGGACACTGACCACATGAATAACACTGTTCCTACGTAACGTGTGTCCTGAATTTCAAACAGCAGAATTATCTTCCTTTTATTTTCAACAGTCTCTTAATTGCAGAAAACAATTTCTTAGAATTTAAAGTATTAATTTAGCTCAACCACTAAAAGTTGAGGGAAACTTACACCTTGAATCAAATATAGATGGCCCTTGAACAAGTTTGAATTTCACGGATCCACTTAGATATGGATGTTTCTCCATAGTAAACATTGCAGTGCTACACCATCTATGGGTGATTGAATCTAAAGATGCAGAACCAGGGTACAGGGGACCCGTGGATTTGAGGAGCGACTGTGCGTGGAGGATCGGTGCCTCTAACCTCCATATCAATAGTTCAAGGGTCAACTGTACTTTCTATTGAAGTTTTGCTGGATGGCTTGCTTTCTGTGATGTTAACAGAATGGAAAAGCTAACAGGACATGACTTGTCAAAACTTCTGGAAGACAGGAATCAAGACAGTTCTGTTCTGAGTGCCTTCTGTAAAATGAAATTTAGAAACCTCTAGAGCAGCAACAGCTGCGCTCATTTATTGACAGTCAACTGGATAATAAAGGGCACTCTATCTCCATCGTCTCAAACACATTTTACAGGGGAGGACGCTGGGACTCAGAAATCAATAACTCATTAAAATGGTGTGAAAGTTGTTTACACCAAGTCCTTTTGATCTCTGCTCTTTTTAGATAAGCATTTTCAGGCAGGTGAAGGGCTCACTAGTATTGCAGCTCACCTTAAACTCGGTCAGAATCTGGTTTTCAAAAAGAACTTGTCTCAGACAGGGATCTGTCCCTTACTGTTCCTTACTTTGGTAAGAAAAAGTCTCAGGATCTGTCCCTTACTGTCCCTTACTTCTCTTGACAGAGAAGAAACACTGTGAGTACCAAGTAGGCAAGCCCAGGAGAGGATGGTGCCACGGAGACAAGTGAGGGAGGGGAGCCACATGAATGTCAGTCTTGGCTGGGCTGCACCGTCCCTTACTTTGATCTTTCCTGGGTAACACCAGTCACCCACAGGGCTGCATGGGCAGTGTAAACAGAGTTGGGGGCCTGTGTTTGGAGGCTGTAACGGGGGTGCTCCAAACTGCAGGGGCACCTTCAGAGGCCTCAGAGTTGTGTCCCAGGACCAGGAGGAAGAACGAGGGTCTGAAACTGGATTCAGGCCCAACTAACTGTCAAAGATGCTGTGGCCAAAGCAATGGTATTAACAGAGCTAAGGCCCATCAAGGAGGAGGGTGGCCAGGTCCACCCAGAGGGCCCGAGAGACGGGCTCCGTGGGACAGACCATCCATGTGCTCGGTGGATGAAAGGCCCCTCAATGCTCCAATTCATCATGTCAGATTCTGTGCTCACTGACTAGTCTGCCATCCTGTTATCCTAAGAGCAAGAAAGAAGTGAATTCTAATCACCACCAGGAACCTCTTCTGGGTTTGGTTCTCAGAAGTCAGTCTCTGGTTGCCAAGATCAAATTGAACTTCTGTCCTGTACACCTTAGGGGCCAGGGGATGAGGCAGGGGTGCTCTCAGGAGACTGTCACCCTGCAAAGCCTCTTTAACTCTCTTAAGAGTTTTCTGTTGCTATTGTGGTTCTCTCTGTGCATTAACTGGCTTATAAATAAACCTCTGGACCACAGAGCCGGGTTTTCCCCTGCCCCCGACCACCTCACATAAGCAACAGGGTGAGGATCTGCGGGTGAGCGCTCTTACCTTTCCCAGGCTCAATTCTTCCTTTCTCTCCACTGCTGCAGCTCCCACTGCCCCCCTGCCTCACTCTCCTCCAGATAAACCACTCCTACGCCTGCCTCCATGCTGAAAGCTGATTCCAGAGGCTGCCATGGTCTCCTGGCTCCTTGCTTAGCTGAACAGCTGCTGGTCTGGACTTGTCCAGGCTGGACCTTGAGGAAGGTTTGTGAGAAACCCCAGACTCTCAACCTGCCAGCCCAGCACACAGGTCAAAGAAGATCAATCTCATGTCCCGCATGCCAGGCCCTTGCTGGATCCCCTTCTTGGCTGTCTTTCCACCCCACTGTGAACACCAGGTCTCCCCAATACATGGCACATAGTCTCACTGATTATGTGGGGTAAGTGAAAGAATCAGGTATCACACAAACAAGCCATATGCTGGCCATTGGAACAGCTTCCAGCATCAGCCCTGAGCACCCCGGGGCCTGGGTAAAGAACCAGTCCCACAGCAGAGGGGCAGGCCAGCTTTAAGTCTGGGCGCTTAGTTTCTTGACTTCACCAGAGAAGTAGAGTCCAAGGCCGCGGGAGAGCCATGTCAGAACCAAGACTGGGCCTGACGGAAGGGCCTCAACAGCAGCCTCCATCCTAACAGGCAGGCCTTCCTAGCCTGGATCTCCATACCCACAAGGTCTGTGGACAGAATTCAGGGAAAAAAGGGACATACTTATTTCCCCTAAATTCTAACTACAAGTTAGCATTTCCTTCAATTGTAAATCTAGGCCACAAACCACACCTGAAACCTTTTCGCCAACAGTCTTTCACGTGATATTTTCACATCATAAGTGTAATTTTGCAGGTCTCTTTGGAAGCTGGGGCAATGATCTGCTCCTAGGCCTTGTTGTGCCCATTGCACTGCAACTGGTTTCCTTGGTCATCCTCTGTATTTTGTTTTACGTATTTAACAGCAGTCAGGGAAGGAGTGGGAGTTTGGGGGCTTTACCAGACACCAGTGTGGCCTATGGGTGAAAACAGAATCTCTGTGAGAACATGAGTCCTGGGTCAGGAGAACATGACTGTGAATTTCTGCTCTGCTGCTAATAATCTGGGATAAGACCGAGCTCTCTGTTAAATGGGGGTGTGGGAAGGATGAAGTGAACCAGCGCAGCAGGGCTGGGCAGGGTGAGCAGTCAGCAGATGGGTCCAGAGCTGTGGTCCCTGAGGGTCCTGCTGGGGTGAGAGCCACTCAAGCGCCTGGCAGAGGGTGGCCAGGCCTGGAGACTGAGCCGAGGCCCTGGCTCTGCCCCGAGTCCTGTGCGGGTGTGGCCGCCCCGCGGGAATGAGGCCGCCTGAGGGCTTGGCCGCCTGCATTTCCACCTGCCCTCAGGAGATGAAGTCCCACAGGAAAGGCAGCTCGGTTCCCGGGCGGGACGGGCTCTCAAAGAAGGGGAAGAGTGAGTAGGACAAGGGCTTCCAAAGTGCGGGCGGTCAGCTCTCGCATGGGAACCAGGCTCCTTGGAGTTGGAGGACCACAGCCCTACCCATTTAATGATCCTTGCTCTCCCACCCTCCCCAGGCACCGAACTTTTAACAATATACACTTTTGAGAATCAGTTGCTTTTCGAGAATCATTTCACTGTTTTTTTGGTGTGTTTTTTGGCTGCCTCGAGGCATGCGGGATCTCAATTCCCTGACCAGGGACTGAACTGCGTCCCCTGTAATGGAAGCGCTGAGTCTTAACCACTGGACCTCCAAAGAAGTCCCTCATTTCACTGACTTTAGTTGTTGTTGTTTGTTTTAAAATTAAGACAGTATATTTAGTCCACAAAGGATAAATTTAAAGTTTAATATAAAAATAGTCCTTCTGTGTTGTAAACATTCAACTCAGCAAATAATACTCTTCACAGTAAACAATCTATTAAGGAAGAAAATGCTTGAATAAGTTAATCCATATGTACATAATTAATTAATTTTCAACAAAGTGATCAAAGCAACTTGATGGAGAGGTCTTTTGAAGGTCTTTTCAACTGAAGGTCTTTTCAATAAATGGTACTGGAACAACTGGATGTGCGTGTAAAGGTCTCAGGGCTTCCCTGATGGCTCAAGTGGTAAAGAATCCGCCTGCAATGCAGGAGATGTAGGAGATGCTGGTTTGATCCCTGGGTCAGGAAGATCCCCTGGAGGAGGAAAAGGCAACCCACTCCAGTGTTCTTACCTGGGAAATCCCATGGACAGGGGAGCCTGGCGGGCTACAGTCCATGGGGTCACAAAGAGTCGGACATGACTGAGCATGTGATGGCTTATAAAGTCTCATTTAACTCTTTAAATAACATCACAGGGAGAAAACCCAGACTTTTCTGTAATGTTCACCTTGTGTGTTGAATTTTTTGTGCACAAAGAAAACCACACGAATGGAAATCGGTTTTTTGTTTTCACACACAGCGTTATGGGTTTAATTTATATGTTGAAGCGCTAACCCCTAGTATCTCAGCATATGACTGTACTTGGAGAAAGGGCCTTGAAAGTGGTAGCTAAGAGAGCCCCATTAGTCTGGGCCCTCATCTAATATGACTGGGGTCCTTGTGAGAAGAGGAAGAAACAGTGGGGATGTGTGAGCACAGAGAAGAGGCTGTGTGAGGACATGGGGAGCAGGTGGCCATCTGCAAGCCAAGAAGAGAGGCCCTGGGAGAAACCAAACCTGCCGACACCTTGGTCTTTGACTTCCAACCTCCAGAAATGTGAGATAATAAAAGTCTGCTGTTCGAGCCACCCAGTTTGAAGTGCTTTGTTATGGCAGCCCCAGTAAATGAATAAATACAGTTTTAACAATACGTGTTACCTATCATGTCTGTTACCCACTGTGGAAATTAACAGCTTTTGAATAAAATCTATCAATTGATTTCTCACCCAAACCATCTCTGGATTGTCTGTCATATGTTAAATTAAAAATTGACCTGAACCCTAGGGAATGTGATTGATTACCAAAGTTTTATTTAATCACTGAACGAATCAGTGATTCAAATTTTGGAATTCCCCTGGTGGTCCAGTGGTTAAGAATCCACCTGCCAGTACAGGCGACATGAATTTGATCCCTGGTCCTACATGCTGCATGGTGTGACCAAAAAATTTTAAAAAATTTTAAGTCTAAAAACCTCAAATTTTAGGTGAAAATTATTGAGGTGAAAGGAGGGATCTATCAATAAACCTTTCATAAAGGAATTGACTCTGAGGGTTGAGAGAACAAAGTAGAATATTTTACATAAATTATTTCAAAATGCACTAATTTTTTTCTTCGTTATCACCAACACAAATATACAAATACACACAGGATACATCAATATTTAGAAATTCTGGAATTTCCTAGTTCTGTGAGAGAAATGGATGGTTTTGATGGTTTTATTACAGTTCTACTAGGTCAGCATCATGGTTTAAACTCACAGTGAACAGCATCAAACGCTGACCCTAGATCAACCAGGGTAGCTTGTGGCCCCAAGCCATTTGCTGTGTAATATTGGTTACGGGCGACACCTGTGAGAACGAGTGATTGTTCCCCACCGTACAGCCGCATATTCCCCCAACAGCATGGATAACTAGTCACTCACCCAGAGCCCAGAGTTCAGTCCAGAGCTGCCCCAGGAAACCGAGGCTTTCTTCTTCAATGCATTCAACTAAGAAAGCAGAATTATCTCTGAATGTGAAATGACCAAGAGAACTAACGAGTTACTTAAATAAACTGTTTCTTAGTTTCTTGCAACCAACATCAAGTTCATTCTAGATGATGCCACATGAGGCCCATGCTACAGAACAACAGGAAGAGGGGAGAGATTTCCAGCGCTGTCCAATGAAATAACCTGAAGAAGGCCAGCCTCTAATCCTGAGGATGTATGTGTGAGGGTGTGTGAATCGGCCAAGTTCTAGCAAAGAAGATAAGAAGCAGGTTTATTCAGTTACGTTTTATCACCATTTTGGGCTATTCAAAGTTATAAAGCATTTTGCTACGCATATCTTGCCAAAAGTCACCCTTGAATACTATTCTGTAAAATGAATGAGAGAGAAGTAAACTTTCTTTTTTTTTCCAAAAAGGTTGAATTCATCATTGTGGAGGGGGGCAGGGACAGGGAGTAGAATAATAGAAATGATACAATTGAAAAGATCCTAAGGTCCAAATGTTCCCTTGCCTTCATTACTTTCTATTCTGTATCTTATTTTTATTTACATTCATTGACATTTTACTTTATATATAATGTTTTTAACTCATCTTCATGTATGTATTTCTTGTGTGTTCTTGACCTCTTCAGGTTTAAGACTTTGAGAATTTTTTCCCCTGCTTCCAAAATGATAATGCTACTTATCACTTATCCACTTATTAATTTAGAAAATAATAGATAGGGACTTCCCTGGTGGTGCAGTGGATAAGAATCTGCCTGCCAATGCAGGGAACACGGGTTTGATCCCGGGTTCAGGAAAATTCCACGTGCCTTGGAGCAACTAAGCTCATGGGCCACAACTACAGAGCCCACGTGCTGGGGCCCATGAGCAGCAGTTACGGAGCCTGAGTGCCGCAACGACTGAAGCCCGTGTGCCTAGAGCCTGTGCTCTGGGACGAGAGGAGCCACTGCAGCCAGCAAGAGCCCGAGCAAAGCAATGAATACCCAGACCAGCCATAAAGAAAGAAAACAACAGGTAACACGAAAATACAAAGATGAAAATAAAACATGACACTTGTATCTAACCACTGAACAAAGCATTTGATAGTAATTAAATTTCAGGTGAAAAGGGTTGGAGTTAATACTATCCAGAGATAATTCTTGTCAACATTTTAATGTATATTTTTCCAGCGTTTACACACACACACACACACACACACACACACCTCTTTGTATCTATATAAATACACACATGCACAACTGTTTCACCAAATAGTAACGGAAGGAAATTTATAATACATATAACTCAGTAGTGTTTTAATAAGGAAAGGCCCTTAAATTCATACTGAGTTACCACAGCCATAAAAAAAGAGTGCAAAGGCACTCATTATAAAGGTAATGAATCCACTCCAAGTTATACTGTAAAAATAAAATCATTCAGCAAAAACCCAAATTGCCGCCAACATCGTAGTTTTATGATTCCCACTCAGGATTATTTTTGGTTCTATTCTTTGGAGACTCCTCCATGAGGCAAACTTGGTTGGATGTGTCGAAGATCTGAAAACCATCAGAACTAATTAAGATGAAGTCGGCTTTGTTCTTCAACTTCCTGTAAAAATGCTCAACAGGAAAATTGATGCTCACAGCAAACCACAGCCATCCTGTTTCTTTAGCACAGTCTTTTCACAGCTGCAGTTGCCGTGGTTTCTGTTTTCTGACACCAGGCCCAGGGCAGTAGCTCAGTGCCTCACCCCCAAGCATGGCATGTCCTTCTGGCCATTTTAGAAACTTTCAATGTCTTTGCATAAAGTTTGTTGCTATTATTGTGACTCTTCCTCTCCTCAGTTCAAGCTCAGAGGGCTGTAGGCAATGAGGCAACCAATAGAAGAGCAGAAACAAAAAAAGGCTGCTCAACCCAAGAGGAAGCCAAAGGTACAGGAAAGACACAAGCGTTCCTTTATAAGCAAAGCAACTGCCTCACCTAGTTCGTGATCATTGTTTTTCTCAATCTGAGCTGCATGTAGCACCCACGCTTACTGAACATGGGACCCTTCATTTCTCAAAACGTACTTGCTCTTTTCTCAGCTGGGCATCAATTAAAGGCAATAGCTTAAGTGACTTTTGCTTACGAGTTGTGTTCTCAGTGGCAAGGGTTTGTGTCTCTGCAGTACTTGGAGGGTCCTTGGCTATTTCAGAAACATATCTTTTAGATAAAAAATTGATAATTTGGGGAGTAGAGGGAAGGCATTTTTCAGAGGAGACATTCTGAAGCATCTACAATGTCATTATGATTAGTTGGGAGCTTGGACACAAACCCACAGTTTTACTATGAGAATAACTTCTGGGGAAGTAAAGGTTTCTATGAAGTGAAATTATTTTTAGAATACACAGTCCTATATGTTTAATTACATGAAAAGTTAGCACAAAAGCACAGATAGCTAAACCCTCTCAAAAATGAGAAAATGAAGGTAAGTTGAATGACCCACCTGTCCTTGTTTAACTGTGGGAAAAGGAAGGTAAATCTTTTCTACTTTATTCACTTAATTAAAAAGTACTGATTTTCCTCCCATAACTTCCCATCTCTAACAAGTACTTTTTTTTTGTCTTTTTTTTTTAGTACTCTCTTTAAGGGGCTTAAATCTCAAAGTTAAATCCTCAGCACCACATTTAGTTTTACCAAACCTGCCCCTCCCTATTCCCCACTACACACACACACACACACACACACACACACACACACACACACACACACACACACATCCTCACACATACACACTCACGCACAACACACAGCATATATGTCAACATAATCAACATATTTTATTAACTTAATCATTGAAAGTATAGCCTTGTAATATAAGCAGAAGTGTCACCAAATTTACTTTTAAAAAGGTCAAAAGACTTTAGAAAGGAAATGGTCTTACTTGAGATTATTCACTTAAAGATATTTACTATCGCTGTGACATTTTAAAACAAAGCATTTGTACAATCCCAGATTCTCAGGATTAGAAAAGGACATCTCATGGCCTCTAAACTGTACTTTTGAAAAAAGCTCTTGAAATTACATTTAATTGTTAGTGGCCTTGGGCAAACTGCTCAGCCTAAGTCTGCACAATAAAATGGGGAGAAGGGTATCTACTCAATAGGACCATTGAGGAATTAAATGAGGCAATTGCTAACTGTTAGCCATTTAAAAAAAAAATAAAATAAGCAGAAGTCAAGAACCTAACATATAGTGAGTGCTCAATAAACATTATCTTTTCCTCTATTTAACCAGGAGAAAGAGAAATCACGAGCTGATTTAAAGCCTAGCCTACATGTGCATACCCATGTAATTTCTGCATTACAAAAAATGGCGAAGGGAGGTGTGTATAAAGTTCATTTAAAATTTCTCATAAAAGCATACTAAGGCATTTCTTATTCTAATATTCTTTTCTCCAGTCTTAATTTTCAGAACTGAGGGTTGCCAAATTACAGACAGAGGTATTAGGTACTTATGATAGTCCAAGGGAAATGTTCTTTTCAACAAGAGGTAAATAAGTGACAATTTGGAAAAACAAAAATAAGTCAAACCTTAAACCAGAAGTGAATCAAAATTTAAATAGCCAGAAAATCCCCCCCAAAATGACGTGTTTACAAAATGCTAAGCAGACTTCAAAGAGTGTAAACCTTGAAAGGTCCAGGAATTTTCCTCTTACATTTTAGCACAGGTCGGGAACCTCCAGTCTATAGGGTATATCTAGAACTTGATTTCATCAATGATCAGAATGAAATTGCTGCTGGACCCCAGGGAAAATTCTTCACCCTGGATACTCTGTTCAGTATTCTCTGAATACTGCCGTTCATCCAGAGTATGCATAATATTAAAGGTTTAGTGCTAAATCACTTCAGTCATGTCTGACTCTTTGCGACCCCATGGACTGTAGCCCACCAGGCTCCTTTGTCCATGGAATCTTCCAGGCAAGAATACTGAAGCGGGTTGCCATTTCCTTTTCCAGGGGATCTTCCCAACCCAGGCATCAAACCCTTGTCTCTTACATCCCCTGCAGTGGCAAGCAGGTTCTTTACTGCTAGCGCCACCTGGGAAGTCCCTCAAAGTTCAGACATTAAGAGTAATTGAAGAACTGTGAGCAATTAACCAATGGATGAAGTTTTTGAAAAGCATTAGAAAACCTGACTTCGATTTTAGATAAATCATTTAAGTGCTTTAGACTATACAAGGGAGAATTTTGACTAAATGTTGTTCTAGTTCAGAAGCAACGTAACTTTATGAAGTTAATGCATAAGATTAGACCCACAATCCAAGTGACCAGAAAGGGTATGGTTTCCACACTAATGATCCTCAAAGTCTTTTTCAAGCTTCCCATCTTCCTCTCTCACTATCCTGACTTACTCTTTCTCCTGCTTCCTCTCAACCAAATTTCTCTCAACCAAGCTGTCCTACTTTTCTTCCTAAGAATCTTCCTGAAGCCTTTTCTTCATTTTACCACTTGTCCATTTTCTACTGGGCACGCTAGTTATGCCACTGAATTATTTAAAAGAACTTATACTTATTGACCAAAGTTTTATGTACCCTCTTAACTTTTTAAAGCTTTATTTTATACTTCTTCATGGCGTAAAAGGAATATAAATCAAGTTACTTTCTCATATATGCTCCAAAGGAAAAAAAGCTTTTTTTTGGATACAAAAGTTTCCTTAATCCTGCCCTGTAGATAATTGAGTACACTGCTTGGAATATGAAAATTACAATGCTTTGTGTCACGATATTTATCATATTAAATGTAACTGTTTATAATGAATGCTGCAGAACGTGATCAGCAATAGCTAATTGTGCACTGCACTGTTCAGATGTTGAACAGAATGGTTCTAAAAGACAAACTGTCTTTGTCCTAAAAGACTGCTTAGAAATAGCTTGGGATTTGAACTTAAGTAACAGGTCTGTAGCAACAGACTGGCAAGAGCTGAGTTCCACGATACTTTCCTTTGAAGTTTCCAGTATCTCCTTTTGCTTTAAAAGCACTTACTGTTGCTGGCCAAAGTGGGAGTTCAAAGGTAATCACGTGGACAAACTGTACCATCCACTGAAAGGATACAGTTAGCGACATAAACCCCCATTTAACTGGGAGAAAAAAATTACTGTGGATCCAAACTTGCCCAGTGGTCAGGAAAAATTCTGCTGAAAATCTTGCTTACATTTTAGTTCAAAGCAGAAGTTCTAAATTGCCCACAAGCACCATAGTGGTGAAACTAGTCTTGTGTGCAACAGGAGGACCACATGGTGGTCTACTGAAAAATTAAACAATTTTATCTCAGCATACAATGGTCCACTAGAAGCCGTTTAGTCCTCCCCACTGACTGAATAATGGAAATACACGGAGTTTGAATATAATTTTTCTTACCGTTAAAGGATACTGCAGGAAGGCATGATCAGGGACACAAGCAGGCGGGGAGCAAACGAGAAATAAGAGAGAAAACCGTCGCTGTGAAAGCCATCATCTTCCAACACAAACAGGGGGTCGTTTCTGGACCGCCATTTTGGACAAGCTCTGGCCTCTTGTTAAATGTGACATACTGAGTCAGAGGCAGACGTCCTTCTGTGGTTATTCACTTCCTGTCTGATTAATTTGTTGCTTGTTCCTTCCTCCTTTTCTGCAGAAAAGGGAGCTAGATTGGTTTTACTTAAGCAGCAAGCAAAAAAAAAAAAAAAAAAACCCTAAATTTGGAAAATTAAATGTTTCTCCTTCCCACCAGGTGTAACATACCTTTTGGCACAGGGGCAAGAGGAGATAGCAACTCGAGTTGGTTAACAGCTCAACTTTATTGTTGACACCTCCACAAAAATAACTGCTCATGGAACGCAAGACTCTTTCAGGAAATTTCATTTTAAAGTATCATTCTTGATATTGATGATAACATTTAGGATTGAGGAAAAGAGTCACTCAAGATCTAAAAGCTCCAAACGACACTGATAAATAAGGTAAGTGATTCTTCCTCATCTACAGAGCAGTCAAGTATGTAGGAAGTTAAGCTACAAATCCGGTGAAGAAAGCTAGTCAGGTGTATGAAGGCAAATGAGTTTTTGAAATGTGATTCTGGTGCCCAAGTCAGAATACATGAAATACAGGTTCACTTAATTTTATTGTGCTTTGCAGATATTGCATTTTTTTTTTAAACAAATTGACGGTCTGTGGAAACCCTGAGATAAGCAAGTCTATTGGTGCCATTTTTCCTTCAGCATTGCTCACCTTGTGCCTCTGCTTCACATTTTGATAATTCAAGCAATATTTCAAACTTTTTCATTATTATTATATTTGTTATGGTGATCTATGATTATTGATCTTTGACATTACTACCACAACACATTGACGGCTCAGACGAAGATTACCACTTGAATCAAGTTTTTCCAAACTGAGGTATAGTTGATTTACAAGAGCAATAAAGTAGTTATTAATTTAGGTATGTATGTAGATTAAAATTTTTTGCTTCTTAATTATTAGTTTTTGCTTTGTTTTGGTTTTTAAAAATTTTTGTGCACTTTTTTTAGACATGAGGCTATTGCACAGTTAATAAACTATAGCAGAGTATATGCACTGGGAAACCAAAAAAATTGGTGTGGTTTGCATACTGCAATATTTGCTTCATCTTGGTAGCTTGGAGTAGAGTTTGCAATATCTCCACAGTATGCCTGTACAGGTCAAGTCAGCTGAAGATCAGAGTTTTCCACGCCAAAATATTTTGTTTCCATCCTCCACACTTAAATGGGGTGACAATACTCTCCCAGAAGATGCTTGACAGAAAAGCAGTGATGAGGAGCAGAAGGAAGAAGTCAGATTCCTCATTATTAAAGGGCTCTGAGAGGTGGGCAGGCAAGGGAATGTGCATAGAAAATACTACACCAAAACTTGAGTAATGTATAAACATCTGAAAACGCTCTCAATTTTTTCTCTATCTGAATATATCTATTCAGACATATTTGCAACATACACCATGTAACTCTGAGAAAACTGTATCAGCTGAAAGAATGAAAAAGAGGCATATTTTGGAAACTAACGTCATTGTAAAATTTGACTCTGGGGTCCTGATTCTGCTGGATTCAGAGGGAAAAGGTATGAAAAGATCATAAGCTGCCTAATAGTCCATTATATGTAAAATGATGGGACTGGGTGGATCAGGGGGCTGTTGGAAACGTGTGGAGGCATTTTCCGCTGGGTGGGTTGGAAAGGGGTGAGGAAGGTTTGTAGGATTCATGGGTGGAGCCAGGAATATGAAGTTTCCTGTGACGCTTAGGACAGTCTCACTCCAACACCGGAAGTACTCCTAGAGTGGAGTACTGGGATATTTGACTAAGTACTAAGTACTGGAAGTTGACTAAGTTTCTTTTAGTTTTCAATTCTTTAAGATAGGCTGCACAAGTTTTGTGATGCCAAGTTATGGCAGAATTCTTATTAAGTGGAGGTGGTTTAGTTGCTAAGTCATGTCTGACTCCTGCGACCCCATGGACTGTAGATTGCCAGGCTCCTCTGTCCATGGGGTTTCCCAGGCAAGAATACTGGAGTGGGTTTTACCACTGAGTCAGTGGGGATTCCCACTCCTAGAAATGGAACTTCCTAAGATTAGTAATCTGGACTCTTCTATTTTACCCAGTGCCACTGGAAGGCACAGACTTTATTCATCTCACCTAATGTAGGATCTGGAGTCCAAGGGACACTTAATACATGAAAAAATACATGCAGACCTGGGGCTGGACAAGAGGGGGAGGCCTGAAGTTATCTCCTTCGCCATCCACTAACCTTGGAAAAACAGAAAACTTGATCAACTACTAAGTAAATGCCTGAATGACTCTTTGGGGAAGTCTAACTATAGTTGGGTCTAAAAAAAGAACATAGGCAATATGGTGATTTTGCTATGTATTTACAGAATTACTTTTTAGTTCTCTAATAAGTAATGCCCCCCAAACACAAACACACACGCCCCCCAGGACATGATAGATCATGACTATTCCCATCCATTAAGAAAAACTCAACTAGAAGGGAGTATGTCACTTAGAAGTCTGGAGCCCATGACACATTCAAGGGAGTATTGTCTAGGGTCTGGGTCTATTCCACCTTTAATAAGAACTTATAAGCACAGTCAACTTTGAACACATTTATGAGGTGTCTACTATGCACCACAGGACATAAATCAGATAATGTTCCTCCCTGTTTAAAAACCGTCTCATGGTTTCTCATTTCACTTTAAAAATCCAAGCTCTGCCTAGCCCACAAGGACTCACAAAATCTGCCCACCCACCTGCTCCCAGCTCTCTGACCTCATTTCAAGTAAACTCCATCTTGCTAATTACCTTCCAGCCCTTTCTATTCCTTAAATGCACAGGCTCATTTGCATCCTGGGTCTGACACTTATAAGCCCTCTTACCTTACTCTTCCTTCCTGGTTCCTTCTCATTCTGTATTTGTCAGCAAAACTGCCCCCTTTCATGTCCCATCTCTGCTGTCTTCCTTTATCGCACTTGTCACCATCTGGTATTTTTTTCATTTATTTAATTGCTTATTTACCTGCACATCTCTCACCACTAGAATTCAAGTTCCATAGGACCTTGTTTCCTGTTGTTGCCTTAGGATCTAGAACAGCACCTGGTGGGTGTCAATGAATGTTATTTGTTGAATGAAAGAAAATAATTAAAAATTGTACCATAACATAACACTCCTTTATAAGCTTGAGACTGTTCCCCCTAAAGCAGTGACTGAGGAAAGTTAAGGACAGACTTGAACCCGCTTCTTGGGAAGGCTTAGGCTAAAGGGAAATCGTCAGGGAAAGGATTCCAGAGATCAGCAGTGAGCCCTTTAGCTCAGTGAGAGGCTTGGCAATGCAGGCAGAGTCTCACGCAGTGCAAGTGGTTCCTGTCATTCAGCAGTGAGGAGAGGAAAACGGCTAAGAAAGTTGAAGACTGAGACAAAGGAAAGATCACGTGGTGGGCGGGGGAGGGTTCCGACAGCATTACTGACAAAGCGGACCTGGAGGCCTCCCTCTGCAGTGAATGCCACACAGGTAGACATGAGACATGGAAGTGCTCTCTGTCCCTTCCTCTGTGCCCACGTGTTTGCAGATCAGCGTCAGTTTCTTAGGATAAGGAAGTTTAAGGATGATGAGACTGCAAAGATCAGAGTCCACGCCACCATTTACAGAAGAGGAAATGGGAGTCCAGAGAGATTAAGTGACTCTATCACACAGCGGGCAGCAGCAGAGCTGGTGCCAGAGGCCCCATCTCTCTCTCTCCATGGTCCAGTGTCAGTGTGGTCTTAAGTTCAGGGGAGGATTTCACTTAATTCCTTTGTATAAGCATAAGAAGAGGTGGAAGGAAGAGGGGTAGGGAGAAGGCTGTAACATGGCGGGGAGCAGTTGATGGCAGTATTAGTATTCGTGTTGGGGATGTTTGTATTGATGCTGGGGCTTCCCTGGTGGCTCAGACTATAAAGAATCAGCCTGCAATGCAGGAGACCTGGGTTTGATCCCTGGGTTGGGAAGATCTCTTGGAGAAGGGCATGGCAACCCACTTTGGTATTCTTCCCTGGAGAATTCTCCATGGAAGAGCCTGGTGAGCTACAGTCCATGGAGTCAGAAAGAGTTGGACACGACTGAGTGACTAACACTTTCACTTTTTTTTTTTCACTTTTTTCACTGGATATGTTAGTATAATGAAGAGCTAAAGAAATAGATTGAGAACCTGAGGCAAATAAAGACAATCATGACTCTAGACTTCAAAGGGAATTTTAAATGCATATATCACCTTATTCAACACGTGGACCAGTCCCAGCCTAAAGACAGAGCAAAACAATAATCAACAGTCTCCAGAACAACCAAGTGAAGAATCTTTCATATTAATCTACAGAAACAGAAAATGAAGAACAGACAGAGATTACAGCACAACATCGTGGTTCTCACCTGGAAAAAGCAGTAAAGAATCACAGCCAATGACCCTCCTACGGTGACCCCAAATCAACAGAGCCTGAGCAGGGGCAACGGTGCCATGAATAAAATATAAGGACAATTGATTTCTTTTAATTCCAGTTTTTCAAACTGTGTTTCCATGACTACCTGTTATGGTGCAGTATTTCCCCGGTAGTAGAAACATGTTTTAGAATACTGTACTCCTTCCATTCTAAAACACCATTTTCTTCAATAGCAAAACACCCCCCTTATCTTATAGCTTTTTATGGGGAAGAAGAAACAGTACCAGACTAAATGTATGCATTTATTGTAAGAGGAATTCTACTTTCAAAGTATTAAAATATGGGAATCACGTGATTTAAAAGAGCAAAAACAAAGGAATTAGCTTCTTGCCCATAAACCTATCAGTAGTTATATAGAAGGTTGATCATTTAAAAATAACATATGCCATCAAATTTGGAAAACTCAGCAGCAGCCACAGGACTGGAAAAGGTCAGTTTTCATTCCAGTTCCAAAGAAAGGCAATGCCAAAGAATGCTCAAACTACCACACAATAGTACTCATCTCACATGCTAGTAAAGTAATGCTTAAAATTCTCCAAGCCAGGTTTCAGCAATACATAAACTGTGAACTTCCAGATGTTCAAGCTGGATTTAGAAAAGGCAGAGAACCAGAGATCAAATTACCAACATCCTCTGGATCATCGAAAAAGCAAGAGAGTTCCAGAAAAACATCTCTTTCTGCTTTACTGACTATGCCAAAGCCTTTGACTGTGTGGATCACAATAAACTGTGGAAAATTCTGAAAGAGATGGGCATACCAGATCATCTGACCTGCCTCTTGAGAAACCTGTATGCAGGACAGGAAGCAACAGTTAGAACTGGACATGGAAAAACAGACTAGTTCCATATAGGAAAAGGAGTACATCAAGGCTATATATTGTCACCCTGCTTATTTAACTTCTACGCAGAGTACATCTGAGAAACACTGGGCTGGAGGAAGCACAAGCTGGAATCAAGATTGCCGGGAGAAATATCAATAACCTCAGATATGCAGATGACACAACCCTTATGGCAGAAAGTGAAGAAGAACTAAAAAGCCACTTGATGAAAGTGAAAGAGGAGAGTGAAAAAGTTGGCTTAAAGCTCAACATTCAGAAAACTAAGATCATGGCATCCCGTCCCATCACTTCATGGCAAGTAGATGGGGAAACAGTGGACACAGTGGCTGACTTTATTTTTCTGGGCTCCAAAATCACTGCAGATGGTGACTGCAGCCATGAAATTAAAAGGCGCTTACTCCTTGGAAGCAAAGTCATGACCAACCTAGATAGCATATTAAAAAGCAGAGACATTACTTTGTCAACAAAGGTCCGTCTAGTCAAGGCTATGGTTTTTCCAGTGGTCATGTGTGGATGTTAAAGTTGGACTATAAAGAAAGCTGAGCACCGAAACATTGATGCCTTTGAACTGTGGTGTTGGAGATGACTCTTGAGAGTCCCTTGGACTGCAAGGAGATCCAACAGGTCCATCCTAAAGGAGATCAGTCCTGGGTGTTCATTAGAAGGACTGATGTTGAAGCTGAAACTCCAATACTTTGGCTACCTCTTGTGAAGAGCTGACTCATTTGAAAAGACCCTGATGCTGGGAAAGATTGAGGGCAGGAGGAGAAGGGGATGACAGAGGATGAGATGATTGGATGGCATCACCGACTCGATGATGGGTTTGGGTGGACTCCGGGAGTTGGTGATGGACAGGGAGGCGTGGCATGCTGCAGTTCATTGGGTCGCAGAGAGTCAGACACGACTGAGCGACTGAACTGAACTGAGTTATATAGAAGGTTGATCATTTAAAAATAATCTCAAAAACAGAGAAGTTCAAAACTAACATCACACTAGTCTATGTCCTGCTAATATAAATTGGTATAACCTTACTCGGGGAAACATTTGCAACATATTTCCTTGTGTTTTGGCAGCTCAGCATCCACCGACCCTACTTACAATGATATCCTTCAGTTTTTGTTTGGAGACACATCCCTCCCTTCCTCCCTCTCTCCCAGACCCTGTGGGTCCAGAGGAATTTACTCCAATTCCAGATACATGAATTGCTGGCTCATGGGAGCCTTGCATTCACGCAGCCCCAGAGACTTTTCTTGGAGATAGCCCATGGCCTCATCAGAACCAAGGGAATTTGTGTCTCCAAGACAGAATTCTTCCCGAGGGATGGAGCTAGGTCTGTGAGAATGAAGGGGCTGAAACTAACTCACTCATCCTCTGACCACATGGGGTCTGAAAATGAGACCATCAAAGTGAGAAACTAGGGATGGAGAAAACCCAGCTGTTGATGTTATTGGCTGAATCCTTCTATACCTGAAGCTAGCTCTATTTTGGACTTTTAACTTATACTAGTAAATAAATTCTCTATTTCATGCAAGTTAGTGTGGTTAGGTTTTCCATTACTGGTAATACAAACACTTATGTGATACAGAAATCAGCACTAGAACTGAATATTGAATGTGACTAACCCTAAAATGTGCAACTGGCTGATTTAAGGTTGGGTGACAGCTGGTGCAGGCTCTCCTGGGCTAGGAAGTTGGCCATACTGGTTATGTGATGGCATCACTGCTGGTTAGGCTGCCACCTACTGAATCCTGGATCAAAGACCACAAGCCTACCGAAGGTGTGCCATTAAAGAATTCAGAGAAAAAATTAGAAGGCTGAAGTATGTCGGCTACTTTCAGCCTTCAGTAAGATACACAGGGGAGAGAGAAACTTAGGATGAAACTTATTGGAAGCCTGGTGGGGAGGGGGACAGGGAAGGGCTTTGTCAATAGAGGCCTTTCTTTCCCCCCTATGATGTGCAACCAAGATGTTTGAGAGTCAAATAATCTGGAGCCTTCTGGGGTTAAAACTCCCAGTTCTCTACGCAATGCTAACATTAGGCAGAACAGGGTCAAAAGATAACAACAATATCAGAAGTCTGACACAAAGGAGAAGCTGAACTTCCCACTGTCTCCCCCAAAGACACTGTGGTCTCTCGTCCGAGCAGAAGGCTGTTACCTTTATTGTGATATGCTGGGTTCCATCTCAGGAGCAAGGAGTAAATTAACAGTGGCTTCACCACCTCAGGCCACTCTTTCAAAACTGTACCTAATCTGAGGCTGAGATAAAGGCCACAGAACTTATGAGCGGAGGGTGGTTCATTTGCTAGGAGACAGAAGTGCCCAGGCTTGGTGCCACATTCAAAGACTGCGACTCAACACAATTTTGAGTTTTGTTCACTAGTCCATGGAGCTCGGGAATTCTAGAGAATCTTATCACGTTTTTAAATACTAGAGGATAAAACCCTGGAATGGTTGGAAACAGCTTATGACTGCTTAAATCCTAAAGCAACCCCTAGATCCATGAAGCCAGAGAACAAGGCATAGACTGTGGAACAGGTGTGGCCCTGCTCTAGAGATGGCTCTGGAAGACAACAAACGAGGAAGACCCTTAAGCAAGAGCAGAAGGAAGTTAAGCCACTGACTGAGCAAAGTTCTCATATCATCGCCACACAGGTAGAATCTGTTCACTGGGTTATAAAATATGCTAGAGATAGGTGACAAATGACTCCTCTCCTTTCCCAAATGGAAGTTTAATTGTGAAATTCTCCTACTTGCCTCCCTCCACCATTGTATACTGGGTGTTACATTTATAATTTACCACTGGACCATGACATACTACATTTGGGGCCAACAGACAAGATTGTGGAAAGTTTGGTCTTGGCACTAGACTTGGACCTCAACTGTCCACTTTTCTGGGGGAGGAAGGTGAGTGATTTATCATGTGTGGGACATTTTTGAAACTGTATGTGTAAGATGTGTGTGTATGCATATGTGTGTGTGTTGGACAGGTAAACAGAGTACACACTGGTTGCTTTGGGGCTATCATCCATTTAAATTACAGCAGAGCCTCAGATCTGGGGAGAGAGACATCCAATGACCTTTCATTCCTGCTCTTCCAGCTTCGGCAGGAAAATACATTCAGAATCATTTAATAAACAAAAATGGAAATGAATATGAAAAAGAATATATATATATATATATAAAACAGAATCACTTTTCTGTACGTCTGAAACTAATACAACATTATAAATTACTGTGCTTCAATAAATGAGGTATTTGGAAATCTGAATATTGATATTTAATAATGCTAAGATTATTGCTAATTTTAAAGAGTGATAATATTATTGAAGTTATGTTGTTTTTTATAGAGTCTTTAAAGTTTTAGAGATACATACTGAAATATTTGTATATGGAAAGATATGATGTCTAGGTTTGTCCTGAAATGAAAAAACGGGAAAACAGGTACAGGTTTAAAGAAAACAAAATTGGCCTGAAATCATCATTCTTGAAGCTGGGTGAAGCATACGTGGCAATTCACTATAATGTTCTGAGTACTTTTCATATACATTTGAAATATTTCTATAGCAAAAAGTTTAACCAATGATATGAAAATGACTTGTGACTCACTCACAAGAGTCCTCATCCACTAGAGGCTGTTAAAGGGGTTTGCTCCCTCTGTTATAATCATGTTCAGACCTGGGAGTTTTACAGAAGTTACCTTTTTCTCCTCAAAATGACCTCTTTGGTGGATGGATGGATGAAATGGAAGAGACTGAGGGCTCCCTTATACTGATTCAGAACCCAAGTAGCTCCTTCTAGAAAACTTGGGGACTCTATTAAAGGTAACAAAAAAGCAAAAATCTAAATTCCAATATACCAACCAAAGAAAAAAAGAAAACAACCCTCCCCCTAGATTAGAACTGTCCACCAGAAGTAAAATTTGGTCTATATGTGTAGTTCCATATTTTCTACTAGTTATATTAAAAGGAAAATAATATAAAATAGTAATATTTTATTTAACACCCTGTTTCAAAAATATTATCACTACAACATGTACTCACAATAAAAAGCCTATTAATTAGGTATTTTGCACTCTTTTTTTCCTATTAAGTCTTCAAAAACAGGTGTGTATTTTACTGTGAGTGACATTTCAAACACTCAAGAGCCACCACCACACTGGACAACACAGTTCAGATGGTGAGGGCCTGGTGGGAAGAGGCCTCACCATATTCTGGGTAATTTAATTAAAATGCCAACAGTTCCCAGGTAGTCACCAACATCCAATACACGTGGCCTGCAGCAGGAAAAAAACCACGTGAGATGGAGGGAAAAGTTTCTTACAACTTAAGGGGCCAATGGGAGGAAAGCCCTGTTTTCCCATTCTGCCAAGTATTTGCTTGTGCACACACCCAGAGAGAAGCTGCTGGCATATGGATAGTTGTGTGTTCCTTCTGGATGCTAATCTGGTGGCTTCATCAGGTATGAAGCTCAGGATGGGGTCTCTACCATGATTTGTGGGGTGGGAACAACGGCCATATTGCTCCCTATCCACTCTTCTCTCCAGCCATATGGCTGGTTACTCCATGTCTACTGCCAGAGGATAGAACCACGTGGACCAGAAAGCCCTCCCCTGACTCCTTAGGAAACAAGGGTCTATCCAGCTCTGTGCCTTTGGGCCTGAGGCCACTCAGCTGAACCCTGCAGAAGGGCTCACTGACCTGAGACTTCCCCGGGGGCCTCTTGACTGCACGGAAGCTGTGCTTGGCTGGTGCAGCTGCTACCTGGAGAGGCAGACCCAACCCTTCTGCATGTGGGCAGGAAATGGGGGTGTTTGTGGGTGTCACAACAATGGGGAGGCCCTCCTGGGATGCAGGCCAAGGATGTTAGTCAATGTGCATTGTACCAGACTGTCCCACTCAATAAAGAATTGACCCACATAACCTTCAAAGGTCCTGGTGGACACTGATGTAGGTGAAAAAACTGTTTAGTAATCTGAGCTGATAATTAAACTCCATTTTACACATAATTCAAAGTAAATAAATACTGTTGTATTAGTCCCCAAGTTTCCCAGTAATGCAACTGTCATATAAATGAAATACTATGCTTTGCACAGCTCTTTACCAAGAGTTGTTCACTTTGGCTAGAAAATGTGTCCCAATGCATTGCCACTTGTGGGAATGAAGTCTCCCTTACCCAAATTAGTCTGCAGTCACAATGACCCACTCACGATGATTATCAGTGTAACTGCAAAACCCTGACCACTTCATTTTGTTTGCTAATGAGTAGTACCTGACTGCTTACAATTGAAGTTATTTTATAATAAATTACACTCCTTGTATTCATTAATAAATTATAATTATAATTAATCCTCTTCTTAATTACAGGTAAAGATTACACAGAACTGGGGAAGAATGATGTGTGAGGTCAGATTATTTCCCTGGTGAAAGTTCACTGACATTTGTGAAGGGGACATTAGAAAACCCTGTTATTCAAAGTGAGTCCGAGGTCAGACAGGCTTGTGAGCTTGTGAGGCTTCTGCGCGTGGCCGTGACCGAGTTCCCTTTGAAGTCGGGCATCGCTGGGGCGGCCGGAGGACAGGAGGGGCCGGGCAGCTGGCTTCGCGATGGCTCTCAGCCTGGCTTCGCGATGTCAGCGAGGAAGGCCGGCTCCACCGAGGGGGCGGCGAAGGAGGAGCCCAAGAAGAGATGGGCAAGGTTGTCCGCTAAACCGGCTCCCGCAAAAGTGGAAACAAAGCCAAAAAATGTGGCAGGAAAGGATACATCTTCAGACAAAAAAGTGCAAACAAAAGGGGGAAAGGGGAGCAAAGGGGAAACAGGCTGAAGCGGCAAGAAACTAAAGAAGACTTACCTGTAGAAAACAGAGAAACTAAAAACCGAGGAGAGCCCAGCCTCTGATGAAGCAGGAGAGAAAGAAGCCAAGAATGCTGAATATCACACACCCAATCCTATCAAGGGTCCCGTCTCCCTTCTTGTATAATCCAGAGATCTATTTTTATCAACCACTTTGAAATGCACATTTTTTAAGCAGCTCTAGAAACGTTTTTAAAAATGAAGGAATCCCACCTGATCCGATTTCTTAAGTGTAAATGCTTTCTCCTTTTTTAAAGAAGTGAAAGCATTTGGGGGTTGTTTATTTTTTGGTACAATAAGAAAACAGTGGGATGTTGAGTATCGGAGGCTTTGATTGTCTTGGGTGTCACTTTAACGTTCCATAAGATGAGGGGTTGCTTTTATATCCTATCCTATGATACAAAGCATGGCAGTTTTGTATTATACTGCCATATATAAATTGTGGTTTGGAGTCAGTTGTGTATTTAATGTCTTGAACGCTTTACTTCTCTTCCCATGTTGTTTTTGGTAGAACTGTTGCCTAAAGCAGACCACTCACTCCTTGATCTTGGCTCTCTAGGACAGAATTTTGCATACTCTATAACTAATCTTTGGTCGAACCAAGTGATTGACAATTTAAGTATGTAGTGTATATGATTTAAATTGTGAATTCATGGGACTTGCAATGTAACACCATGTCAATATTTGAAGATATTGGTCCTTGATATTCTGTTAAGGAAAATCTGCCTCCAAATTTTACGCTGGGAAGTTGCTGGAATAACTGTTCAGAAAAGAATCACAACTACATGATTTTTTAAAGATTTTTCATATGCATATTGAGAATTGTGAACAAATTGAAATGTCTGTGTACTGATCCTCAAAACAACTACATGAATGTAGTTTAGATCTTTGCTAAGTATTTTAAGAATTGTGTGCAAACTGAAATGTCTGTATACTGATCATAGAATCTCAATTATGAAAGAATTTCTTGAAGCACATGAAAAAAAATGTCAGGCATGGCAATTTGACGGCTCTGCTCCTCCAGCCTGGGGAATGGGGAGAGGAGCCCCACAGGGACTGTCCGGCTGCTCACCTACAGTCCTGGGAGGGACTCTCAGACTGTTTCCCAATGATTACAGCTGCAAGCAGAGCTTCTTGCACTCTTCCTTAGCAGGCCCTGCTTCCCTCAGTGGTTTGGCTGAAACAATGTGTTCTACTCGAATGACCCCAGATTCCATCTGATTTTGCCACTTCAAGAACTTTCCGCCTCCCATTTGGCTGCTCTGGAGTCTCCAAATGACTGACTGGCAAAACAGACTGTTGGAAAAACACCTCCAGGTTGTCTTAAAGGGATGGCTGCCCCACCAGGCCACTGGAAAGGCAGTGCAAAGTGCCTCCCGCTGGATCAAACGCATGTACACTGTTCCCCCCAACTCCAAATACAGGTGGAGGGGAAGAGATCAGAAGCGGTGCGGCCACAAGGTGACCTGCTCTACCACAGTGTGTGTGTGTGTGTTGTTTTTGGCTTATTGGGGTTTTTTGGTTTTGTGTTTGCTCAGTGCTGACTAGAGGACTTCTCCCCCTGCTGCATGGAAGCTGCTTAATTCAGTCTTAGATCATTCCATCCTGTTGAAACCATTCCAGCAGAATGGACAGAACCATCAGCTGGTGGCTGGTGTAAAAAGCAACTCCATGACTACATTTAAATATTGACTAGTTTGAGAATAGCAAACCACAAAGACGTGAGGTGTAAAAACCACATGTGGTTTATATTTTGTAGGACACCCTCAGGAAGGTAAATGGACATAGTTTAAAAAAAAGTCAAGATGGTTTCTCCCTGCTTCACCCCTACCTACCACCATTAAAAAATAATAAATAAAACAAAACTAAGCAACAATTAAACTGAGCCCAACCTGGGTGTCAGACTTGGCTTTGGGATGGCAGCTCTGTCCTAGCAAGGCAAATATGTAGCTGTCTGGGATCCACGGCCGAGGTCAAACATAACCCCGACCTGGGCCTACAGCCCTCCCAACTCCAGCCACTGCCCCTCCTGGTCCCCACAGCTGCCTTCCTTATTCACTGGCCCCTCTGGCTCCACACGCAACCTCCTGGCCAGTCTTCTCCAGCCAAGAAGAAAAACACCCAAGGAAGGTTATTTTCCAGAAGTAAAATCTTCTAGGATCTTTTATCTGCTCTCCCTGTGTACCTGTGTCTAACCACACGGCTGACCAGGAGCGGGAACACTGTGAGGGCTTCCACGCGGCCGCAGCTCCTGTGGCGTGCTGAGCGCTGGTTCAGGGGTTAGGGATGCCACAGGGGTCAAACGGTAAGATCACACAGTGATCACCACGCTCACGGAGCATTCATATCTGAGTTGAGGATGTGATGGAAGGAAAGCAATTTATCTCCATTCTGTGCAGCACAGGTGTTACACAGAGAAGCCTTAACAAGGTCACACCCAGGGGAAGGGCTAACTCAGGCGGACTCTAGTGTAAATGTACAGTGTATCTGGGGGTGATCATTTCTATTTGAGAACCATTTCTATACAAACATACTTGAGGACATCCTGCCAGGCCAGCCCACAAAAGTTTTATTTAATTCACAATAGGGCTCAACTAAAACTTTAGTTTCAGTTCTTCAAAGGAGAGGGCTTCATGATTCTGCTGCACCAACCTCAGCTTCTGCCCCATCCCCGAGCCAGCCCTACACTTTCCCTTGACCCCACTCTGGACGTAAGGGGCCCCTGTCCCTAAGTACTTCTTACCCAGCAGTCCTAACTCCCCTCCATAGGGTAAGATGATCTCATCAAGATGTCAGGAGGAAACTGACTTCCTTTTTAAAGACAGAGGAGTTGTTAACCCAAGTTTTTGTTCAGAGAAAGGAAGACATTCAGGTGGAGGGAAATGCTGTCTGGGGTAAGCTTAAGTTTCTCCTACTTTTTATAGTATTCTTCCTTAAAATAAATACATATTATGAAAAAGTCATATGTGAAAAGTTTAGAAAATAAGAATAATGTAATTTTAAAATGACCCATTAATACTCAGAGAAAACCAGTTACCATTTTAGACTTTCCTTCGTCTTTTTTCATCTCTGTGTATGCATCTGAAATGGGATCATACTGTATATATATATAGTTTTATATTCATCTTTCTCACACTCCCCCATGTTATCAAATATTAGCCTAACATAATTTTAATAGCTTCATGTTTCATTTTTATGGATGTTCTATTACCTATGTAAATATTTTTCATTGTTAGACATTTAAATCACATCCAATTTATTATTACAAATCCTACCATGACTAATATACTTGTATTGAAATGTTTGTGATCCTTTCAGAGTACTTACTTAGGATACATTTATTAGAGTACAATAGCTAGAAATGAAATATATGAAGTTTTTCCTTTTTCCTCTTGATATATATTGTTATACTGTTTTCTCAGCTTTACCATTCTTATTCTCACTAGCACTCATTTCATTTCTTTTCAACATGCACTATTGTCACTTTTCAAAATCTGCTAATTTGATAGACAAAAAAATTGTATGAGCCATTTTAATTTTCATTTCTTTGGTTATTAATGAGGTTGAGATGTTTTATATATTTACTATCTTCTCCATTTTTAGAATATCTTTTTCCATTAGCTATCTGTTATCTGGATTTTTTTTTTTTAATTATAGGCTTTTAACTCTTTTCCCTTATTTCTTCTGTTTTTGAATTTGAAGACCATCTAAAGGCTCCATGACTTTTCACAGAGAAAATAAAATGTTTTAACCATTGGGAGACTGGGTGGACAGCAGTGACCATTTCTGTGTGTTTATAAAGCAAATTTCATAAATCAAGAAAATCACCCCTACTCCCAACACATAATACGCTCACAAAAGAATTCCCTGAGACTGCAACTGTGGTAATTTTGTAGAGCCTCTGAGAATGTCCACCTTCTAAGTAATGTTTCCACCCCACGTTGAAAGGAAAGAGCAGGACATCCAAGCACATCTGACTACAGTTCCTCCCGTCTCAAAGGCAGAAGTAGGAATGCCTTGATTTATGTTATACACGTGTGGACATGTGTAAACTTCTAAAGTCTGAGTCCAGAAAATAACCATTATGACCCTGAGTCACCGTATTCCATCTTTCACAAGACCGAAGTTCCCAGGAACTAACGAGTAATTTAGGCTGACCTAATAAGCATCCAAGCTTCCATTCCAGCTTTACCATCTTCCTTAGCCATTCTGCAAATATTCTGGAAAAAGTAAAATCTAACTTAGAATTTTTTTTTATTAAAAACTTGGTGATAAAAACCCTTCTGAGCCTAGGTCATTCATTCAAAGTAACTACAGTTAGCTATTTGATGATTAATTGGAAGACCTGGGCTGGAATGACATCATCCTCTGGTCTCCTTTTCACCTGGGTCTTCCCAAGTCAAGAGCTGTTCCTCACTTCATACAGTTTTCTCTCCTGGACTTTGATGATGTTCAATGTGTCTCAGTGAGAAAGGTATATGCTTTGGGGTAAAATGCCTGGCACAATGCTAAACACTCAACAACATCAGCTATCATTATTAAGTGAGCTCAACGTCTCCCTAGTTAAACTTGGTAAAGGAGGGAACACAGCAGGCGAAGTGTCTCCTTTTATTTCTAGAGGGATAATTTGATATAATTTAAGGATAAAGAATTTATTCTATATCATAGTTAAGAAAGAGCTTCCCAGATGAAACAGTGGAAAACGATCCCCCTGCAATGCAGGAGATGCAGGAGACACAAGTTCTGATACCTGGGTCAGGAAGATCCCCTGGAGGACATGGCAACCCACTCCAGTATTTTTGCCTGGGAAATCCCATGAACAGAGGAGCCTAGGGGGCTACAGTCCATGGGGCTGCAAAGAGTTAGATATGACTGAGCATGCATGAAATAATTAAGAAAACCTGGGTACTCATAATTTCAGAGTCTTCATTTATACTGGTTCTACAGTTAGTTTTCAGGTCTCCTTAGGCCTGTCTCAAAAACCTGGCATCGATCTACACAATTTGTGCTAGTCCTATTCTCATTTACAAATGCCTCTGCATTTCTGTGCAATTTTTTTCCCATTTATTTTTATTAATTGGAGGCTAATTACTTTACATCTGTGCAATTTTAAATGTCACTGGACTCAGTGGACACAGACTCAGAAAAAATGCCCCAGAAACTGCCTAAAAAAACAGTTTCTCGTAAAAGTTAAGAAGACATAGGGACTTGTACATTGATTTTGGGTTCACTGCCTTGTTTTCATTTCACCTGGAGAGGCTCCCTGCCAGTTGTCAGTTAAAGCTCCAAGAGGAGGATGGGAACCCCAGATCCCCCACTGCAGAGAGCTGGACTTGTCTTCAGTGCTCTATGAAAGGGTCCCAAAGCCCTTTGAGACTGTCTCACCCAACGGGGGAATGAAAGACAGAGGTTCTTCTCAAGCTTGCTTTATTCTAGTGGTTGGGACGTGCAGAAAGAACAGGAATGGTGTGTGAATGTTTTCAGAGACGGCACGTAATGAACTGAAAGAAAACAGGCCTTGAGACGAGATCTGATGTCTCTGAGCAAGTGAGAAAACAAAACCATGATTCCTATCAGTATGCCCAATTCAGCCACCACAAGTCGAGGGACTCTGACGTGAAAGTCAGTTGTGCCAAGAGTCAAGTGAAGCTTCAGCAAAATTTAATACCACACAGAAAACACGATGAGGATCCAACTCCTGTTGGCAGGGAATTCATGGAAAACCAATATGAAGATCACCAATGGGAAACTTTATTTTCCAAAGGATTCTGAACACAAAATTTTATATTCGTCCAAGATTTGCTCCTACCTCATGCAAAATACCTCTCTGGAGGTATATTTTTAATATTCTTCTAATGGGGTTTACTGACTTCTCTTCAACTTCTAATTGGACAAATGTGGAGATTAGATTTTCTTCCCCTGCTTTCCACCTCCTCCCTATATATCTTGTAAATGTAGATGGGAGTTTCTCAGAAGTGCTGAGAGACACACAGTTGAGGTGTCTCAAAGTCTTTATAGGCATAAGTTGTACAAGGTTGAGTGATGGAGAACAACACACATAAAACCCTGGATTCATTAACAATTACTTAAAAACAATGTAAAAGACAGTGAACAGGGCTTCTCAGGTGGCTCAGTGATAAAGAATCTGCCTGCCAATGCAAGAGACACAGATTCAATCCCTGGTCCAGGAAGATACCACATGCCATGGAGCAGCTAAGCTCGTGTGCCACAACTATTGAGCCTGCGCTCTAAAGCCCAGGAGCCACAGCTACTGAAGTCGGTGGACCTGGAGCCCAGGGTCTGCAAGAGAAGCCATCGCAGTGAGAAGCCTGTGCACCACAACTAGAGAGCAGCCCTCACGCGCTGCAACTAAAGAAAAGCCCAAACCGTAACGAAAACCCAGAGCAGCAATAAATAAATAAATATAAAAGGCAGTATACAGTACACACTGCTCAGGGAAGTAACTGGGGCCTGCTGCTGCTTTGCTAGAATTCGCACTTTTACAAAAATAAAGTCCATAGAAGGGTTGGGTCAATTCAGTGGTGATTTTCCTTAAGTGTAACTCTTCCTATTCCCTCCCCCTATGCCAAGAAAGCAGTAACATTTAAAAAAGTATAAAATCAGAACTGGATGAAAGTCAAATCAGTTTCCTTTAAATCCATAAATCTGAGAATATAAAATCACTATAAACTTATTATGGTTGTATATTTTAAATCTCTAGTCCTATTTTCCTTAGCATAAGCTTAAAAGAACTGAAAGGTTTAGAATTTACTTGTAAGATACTATAAAATATTACTATTCTCAAAAGAAAAGAAATGTATGAATTTATGGAAGAGGAATAATATTTATAAAGCATGTTAGTAAAAACACTATATGTTTGCACATCAACATTTAAGAGCATTCAAAGGTCATTTATTTAAAAATATTTAAAGTATAATAAAAAGAAACTTAAGAATGACTTTACTCAAACTTGCAGTTTCTAAAAATTTATCAGAACCAGAGAGCATGGAAGGATCAAAGATTAAGTAGAAATCCACATTCAAGAGGGTTCCATGGAATTCTCAGAGAGAGCAGGCAAAGGGTCATCTGAGGACACTATTTTAGCCTAAACTTTGAGTATCATTCAAACAGGGAGCCAGTGCCTAATGTTAACAAAACACAGTTTTCTACTGGGAAGGTCAGATGATAGCCCATCCTGTCTGCCAAAATTCGTGGATGAGGAATCATTTCATGAAGTCATGCACAAACATGAAATACACTGTGAAGGTCTGCTGCCATCCCTCAATCATCGCTTGCTTGGCCAAGCTGATGGCCAGCAGGAATATCTCCCTCTGCAAAGCTGTTTCAAAGTAATGACTTGGAGGAAGTGGTGTGCTGATACCATGAAAAAAAAAATCCCTCAAACACAAAGATAGTTCAAAAAGCATCTGTATACGCTCAGAGGAAACAAACAGCTCAGCTAATTTCAACTCAAAATAAACCCAAGAGACCAGTTTACCTTGGCCTTAGTCACACACACACATGCAGGAAAACTGAGGGTCAGCAATTATCCAGTGATTTCATTGTGTCAAAGAGGATGAAAGGGGGAAGATTATCCATCCTGGGGCAGGATGGAGTGAGAGAAGACACCTACCCCCAAGGCTTCCCTCACAGATTCACATGTATGTAAGGGGACTGCACACCATTCTCTCCATGAGACCGGTGGGCCCTGGAGTCTGACCTCTCTTGCTGAAGCCAGTAATAGACCAGAAGCCATTCTGCACCTTTAATACCTGGTCTCTCCATCATTGAAGCCTTGTCATGGGTCTTCCTTCCGCAACGTTGTCCTTACAGAGCTAAGAAGGAGCAGGACACCTAAAATCTTTTTTCTTTTGGTCAATCTTAGGCTGAAATATATCTACAGTCTTTTAAACTGACCAATACTGAATTTCCAGCTTTCAAGCATTTATAAATATTCTTCAAATTAAGTGAACAAATTAACAACAAAGATCACATTATATTTGGTTTTGAAAACCATGTGAATTTTCTGTAAAATCAGCTACTTTTCTGACAGAATAGGTGGTGACTACTACCAAAATCTTGTAATGATCCTTATTTTTTTTCAAATAACTTTCATTTGAGACGATCATTAGATATGTCAGCAAAAATCTTTAAATTTCGTTTTTTTTCAGTCCTGGTTCTGTATCACTATTTTGATGTCTTTTCTTGCTGACAGGGTGAAGGAAGTTCCAAAAGCCCTTCAGTTCTGATCATTTGAGGAAATTCTCACAGCTGAAGACATATTTATTTTACTTGATTTTCATTTTTCTGAGAGGAAGACAGAAAAGACTGATTGACTTTTAATATCAGAAACATGTGTCACTGACAATCAACTGCGTGGTAAGATTTTTAGTTTAAAATATTTAGTACCCAGATGACATGTGGGGACAATTAAAGTATTTTAGAGGATGCTTTCCCCTTCCCCTTCATGATATTCAGGCTGGGAACAGGAAGCAGAGATTTTTGTCTCAGCTCAACAGCCCACCCACAAGGGCAGCTCCCCCCTGCAGTTTTTGACGTCTGTCTTTCTAGGTGGAACACCAGTCGGCAATCCTCTGCAGCTCAAAAAACCCAACATAACCTTTTGGGCTTCTCTGGAAAAAACACATTGAGTAACAAGGGATAGAATGCTTTCTGTTCAGTGTTTCCATTGCTATTCTCTGGCCAGAAGAAATACCAAATCACAGGCATCTGGAGAAGAGATGGCCCAGAAGGAACAATGGTCTCACACAGCTTGCGAGTGCTGACCCCCTAAAAGTTCGTTTCCTGCTGTCTTGTTTCCTGTGGCGCTCCAGGCATTGCAGCAAAGAGCCCTTGCTGTCAGACCTGACTCAGTGATCGACTTCTAAAGCAGTGGTGACTTCTAGGGAGTGAAATGTTATTCTGATCACCTTGAAGACACAGGAAGCGGCGAAAAGACGCAGGCCCATGGCAGTGACAGTCAGAGAAGGAAGTGTGGTCCATGAGGATATATACCATGTGATTTTAGCTTCTGCCTATGAACTTTCCCAAAGGCATTGTTCAGCTTTAGGAAATAATCAGAACACCCACCACCATCTTTGTGTTTAGTTTATACACCACAGAGTGCTTTCTTGGCTGGTCCATGGCACGAAAGAATTGAAAAAGGTACCAGAAAGTAGACAAGCTACACTGTGAACTGATGCAGGTGGAAAGGGCATGACTTGGAAAGGCATAGATTCAAAAAAGGTCTCTGAGGTTTCATTTCCACAGTTCTTAGTCACATAATTTCCTTTCTGGATCTAATAGTGACTAACAGGCCTTAGAAAATGAATCGGTGTGCTAGGTGGAAAATGCCATAAGTCACTGGGTCTCTTCTACAGGGTGAAGTTTTTTTTAACCCTTTCTTTATGAGTCCTCTTTTCAGAATAATTTAAAATTCCATAATTACAAGTGCTTTCTCTGTGCCTACATTCCCCTTCTGAGACCAAATGCAGCTAGACTCACCTTGTGAGCGTGTGCTCAGCCGCTCAGGCATGTCCACCTCTTTGTGACCCCTTGGATTGTAGCCCTCCAGGCTCTTCCATCCATGGGATTCTCCAGGCAAGAATACTGGAGTGGGTTGCCATTTCCTCCTCCAGGGGATCTTCCAGACACAGGGACTGAAGCCACATCTCCTGTGTCTCCTGCATTGACAGGCTGATTCTTTACCACTGAGCCACCAAGAAAGTCAAGCCATGGCCAACTAGACAAGAACAGCTTCCAGGCCAGGAACGGCCAGTCTTCAGGCTGGGGAGCACACTGAACTGGCTGGGCATGAAAAACTCTACTCAAACGGGGCCGTCAGGTTCCTCCCAGCCTTGGAATGATGAAGCGGGGATCAAGGAGAGGGAGGGGCAGTCAGCTGATGGAACCAGACAACAGGCAGAAAGGAACAGCTGAACCAGTTAGGCGGTGGACATGAAGAAGGAAGAGGTGATCAGTCTCCTGGTGCATCATGGTTTTTCAGGTCCCTAAACTACATCCTCGTCTTCAATAATTTTAACAGTATTAACACTAACAACACCAACAATAATAGTTAACATTCACTGCACCCTTACTGTGTGCTAAGGAGCATTCTAGGACCTTTTACAAATATTGATTCAATTGTTTTCTCAATAATTCTATGAAGTAGATGATGATGGCAATGGGACACAGAGAAGTTAAGTAACTTGACCAAGGCTACATAGCTTTTAAGTGGTAGAGGCACAGCCTGAACTCAAATGGCCTGGTCTCAGAGTCCATGCTTCCGACCAATATGTGCCTCTTTGTGGAGCTAGTCCTGAGTTCCCCCTTACTAACCTTCCTATAATAAACTCCCTCTATTAGTGAGGCCTGACAGAGGGTCTATTTCTTGCTCCCCTACTGCCTCACAATTAGCATTTTCCTTTGTACCACTCAACATGAATCTTAGTAACTTAAGCACATATGTATTAAATCAAGAATCATTTATATAATAGCCAGGACACGGAAGCAACCTAGATGCCCATCAGCAGACGAATGGATAAGAAAGCTATGGTACATATACACAATGGAATATTGCTCAGCCATTAAAAAGAATACATTTAAATCATTTCTAATGAGACGGATGAAACTGGAGCCCATTATTACAGAGTGAAGTAAGCCAGAAAGATAAACACCAATACAGTATACTAATGCATATATATGGAATTTAGAAAGATGGTAATGACAACCCTATATGCAAGACAGAAAAAGAGACACAGATGTATAGAACAGACTTTTGAACTCTATAGGAGAAGGCGAGGGTGAGATGATTTGAGAGAACAGCATTGAAACATGTATATTATCAAGTGTGAAACAGATCGCCAGTCCAGGTTGGATGCATGAGACAACTGCTCGGGGCTGGTGCACTGGGATGACCCAGAGGGATAGGATGGGGAGGAAGGTGGGAGGGGGGTTCAGGATGTGGAACACATGTAAATCCATGGCTGATTCATGTCAATGTATGACAAAAACCACTACAATACTGTAAAGTAATAAGCCTCCAACTAATAAAAATAAATGAAAAAAAAAAAAAAGAATTATTTAATGCTTACTATGTGCCAGGAACTGCTATGAGCTTTGCAAGCTACTCTAGCTTTCTCACGAACCTTTCCTTGGTGGAAAGGGACTTGGTCTGCACACCCCACCACACTAGAATGTGTTTCTGATATCTATTTTGTTAGGTCACACTTCCATGACCTTATGCATGATATATACTATGATGTACTACTTTTGTACATACTGTATTTTCTTTTTTGTATAATACTATGTTGTATCCTGAGCTCATTGATAAAATAATGTCTAAAAAGCACATTATAAAAAGTCATCAATACTTAAAAAACTAAAAATAGAGTTACCATATAATCCTACAATCCCACTCCTGGGCATATAGCCAGATAAAACCACAACCCCAAAAGATACATGCACTGCCCCCCCCCCCCCCAATGTTTACTGCAGCATTATTTACAATAGCCAAGACATGGAAGCAACCTACATGTCCAGTGACAGATGAATGGAAAAGAGATGTGGTATATATACCATACTCAACCATAAACAAGAATGGAATACTTCCATACGCAGCAACATGGATGGACCCAGAGATGATCATATTAAGTGAAGTAAGAGAAAGACATATATCATATGATATCACTTATCAGTTCAGTTCAGTTCAGTCACTCAATTGTGTCCAACTCTTTATGAACCCATGAACTGCAGCACGCCAGGCTTCCCTGTCCATCACCAACTCCTGGGGTCCACCCAAACCCATGTCTGTTGAGTCAGTGATGCCATCCAACCGTCTCATCCTCTGCTGTCCCCTTCTCCTCCTGCCCTCAATCTTTCCCAGCATCAGGGTCTTTTCAAATGAGTCAGCTCTTCGCATGAGGTGGCCAAAGTATTGGAGTTTCAGCTTCAACATCAGTCCTTCCAGTGAACACCCAGGATTGATCTCCTTTAGGATGGACTGGTTGGATCTCCTTGCAGTCCAAGGGACTCTCAAGAGTCTTCTCCAACACCACAGTTCAAAAGCATCAATTCTTCAGTGCTCAGCTTTCTTTATAGTCCAAGTTTCACATCCATACATGACCACTGGAAAAACCATAGCCTTGACTAGACAGACCTTTGTTGGCAAAGTAATGTCTCTGCTTTTTAATATGCTAAGTTAGTCATAACTTTCTTTCCAAAGAGTAAGTGTCTTTTAATTTCCTGGCTGCAATCACTATCTGCAGCGATTTTGGAGCCCAGAAAAATAAAGTCGGCCACTGTTTCCACTGTTTCCCCTTCTATTTGCCATGAAGTGATGGGACCGGATACCATGATCTTAGTTTTCTGAATGTTGAACTTTCAGCCAACATTTTCACTCTCCTCTTTCACTTTCATCAAAAGACTCTTTAGTTCTTCTTCACTTTCTGCCATAAGTGTGGTATCATCTGCATATCTGAGGTTATTGATATTTCTCCCGGCAATCTTGATTCCAGCTTGTGCTTCCTCCAGCCCAGCATTTCTCATGATGTACTCTGCATATAAGTTAAACAAGCAGGGTGACAATATACAGCCTTGACATACTCCTTTTCCTATTTGGAACCAGTTTGTTGTTCCATGCCCAGTTCTAACTGTTGCTTCCTGACCTGCATACAGGTTTCTCAAGAGGCAGGTCAGGTGGTCTGGTATGCCATTCTCTTGAAGAATTTTCCACAGTTTATTGTGATCCACACAGTCAAAGGCTTTGGCATAGTCAATAAAGCAGAAATAGATGTTTTTCTGGAACTCTCTCGCTTTTTCAATGATTCAGCGGATGTTGGCAATTTGATCTCTGGTTCTCTGCCTTTTCTAAATCCAGCTTGAACATCTGGAAGTTCATGGTTCACGTATAGCTGAAGCCTGGCTTGGAGAATTTTGAGCATTACTTTACTAGTGTGTGAGATGAGTGCAATTGTGTGGTAGTTTGAGCATTCTTTGGCATTGCCTTTCTTTGGGATTGGAATGAAAACAGACCTTTTCCAGTCCTGTGGCCACTGCTGAGTTTTCCAAATTTGCTGACATATTGAGTGCAGCACTTTCACAGCATCATCTTTCAGGATTTGAAATAGCTCAACTGGAATTCCATCACCTCCACTAGCTTTGCTTATAGTGATGCTTCCTAAGGCCCACTTGACTTCACATTCCAGTATGTCTGGCTCTAGGTGAGTGTGAGTGATCACACCATCATGATTATCTGGGTTGTGAAGATCTTTTTTGTACAGTTCTTCTGTGTATTCTTGCCACCTCTTCTTAATCTCTTCTGCTTCTGTTAGGTCCATACCATTTCTGTCTTTTATTGAGTCCATCTTTGCATGAAATGTTCCCTTGGTATCTCTAATTTTCTTGAAGAGATCTCTAGTCTTTCCTTATATGTGAATATAAATGAACTTATTTATAGAATAGAAATAGACTCACAGGCATAGAAAAACTTATGGTTTCCAAAGGGGGGTGGGTAGGGGGCACAGGAAAGATAAGATAGAAATTTGGAATTAACATATACACACTACCATATTAAAATAGATAATCAACAAGGACCTACTGTATAGCACAGGGAACTATACTCAATATCTTATAATAATCTATAATGGAAAATAATCTGTAAAAGATTATATATATGTACACATATACATATGTATAACTGAGTCACTTTGATATACTCTTGAAACTAAAATAATATCGTAAATTAGCTACAATAAAAAATAAATCACCCAAACAAAAACAGATGTGGTAAAGATGGCTCCCCACCCTTCCCCAGGGTTTCAAACGTCCTTCCTAAATTTCAGAGGTCTTCCTTCCTAGGATTCCGGGTCAGAGTGAGGCCATGGGGAGGGCAACAAGTTAAGCTCTTGCTGGCTGGGAATGGCTTGGAAAGAGTATGTGCCTGGAGGTGGTGCTGCCACTTCCCCAGACCCTGCAGAGCTGCAGTGGTTCCGGCAGGACAAGTCAGCAGTGTGAACCACGGCCTTTTCTCTGGCCTGCCAAAGCTTCACTGTATGGAACCCCATCACCACTAAATGATGCTCATTTATGTCTGTAGCACTCACGAGATGGGTGCTCCCAGACACTGGGGTGTCATGCTGTCTCATCTCTACACCCCAACAGCACCCTGCTCTTCCTACTGAGAAGTATACTCTGCTAACCCTCTGGATTATTTCTTTTTGGTCCCTCTCTGTTTCTCTCTATATATAAATATAAATATGTGTGTGTGTATATGAAATGTGCATGTGTATAAATCCTATATTAAATTTAGGATTATAATGTATCCAACTCTTGAATCCAGTTTTTTGTTATTCTTTTGTGCTACTAAGTAGTCTTGATTTTTAACGACTGCACGATAGTCTATGTTCAAAATTTATTTAACATTCTTCTGTTGCTGGTCATCTAGTTATCTCTTATTTTGCTTTTATAAATGTGCCAATATCAGTTTCATTACATGCAAATTCTTGTGCTCAGCTAGGATTATGCCATAGAATAAACTACAGAAACAGAAATACTGGATCAAACAGCCTTAACAATTTAAACTCTCTTGAAACACAGTGTGAAAGGCTTACACTTAATCTGGCATCATAAAGGAATGCCCTATTCACCATACTCTTTCCAACACTGAATATTACAGTTTTAGAAGAGCTTTATCTTAATCTGCTCTCTTCAATGGGTAGAACAGAGTATATATTGAAACTCTATACTCCCAAGTAAATGTCAGAGGGTCGCTTACAAACAAGAATAAAACAAGCCTATGATCAGCAGCTTCCATCTTCAAGCCCTTGAAACCTTAAAATGCTCTAGAATTTTAGAAATTGAAATTACTTTAGAGATCCCTGAGTAAACTGTTTCAGTTATGGACCTGGGAAATGCATTCAAGTTAGAACTAGAATCTAATTGTTTTGCCTTGTGAGTCATTTTTTTAGAATAGGTTGAAACAATTTAACAGAAGCAAAAACCATTGTTACCAGAGTGAAAGTACAAAGGAAAAAAAAGCATACAATATTTTTCAAGAAGGAAACCATTACTGTTCTAGATTCTATTTTATCTTCATCAAGTCAGAATAACTTGTTTTATAGACAACAGCAAAAGTTCACATCTAAGTACTACTTTGATCTTAAGATCCTTGCTTAAATCTCCAACAGATTTTTCTCCCCACAAGCATGAAAACATTCAGCATTGATCTATTATTTTCTCACCTAGCCAACATTTACTAAGAAGATACTCTGGCCAGGGACCATGCTGGTGCTGGGGTAGCAGGGGGAAGTATACCAAGGTAGGAAGAGAGGGGTTCATTCTTGGGGGATGGGAGGCAGGAAGATAATGTGAGCAGATAATCATAATGCATGTGACTTGGGCGGTGACAAGGTACAAAGATGCCGCAAGGGTGGCAGAGCCGTGGGTATGGAAGGCTTTGCAGAGGAGCTGGCCATGAGCTGTGCTTGAAGGCAGTCTGCTAAGCAGAGGAGGGAGAGAAGCCTCCCTGGCCATGAGAGCAGGGCTGCTCCTTAGACACAGCCGGCTGGAAAGGAACTCTAGGGTCGGACAGTGTTCAGGAATTTGGACTCCCAAACTGGAGGTGCTGGGGCCCCATGAAGATATTTAAGCACTGGTGCCACAGTCACATCTGTCCTTTATCAGCTCACTCTGACGGCAGTGAGGTGAAATGCTAGAGTCTTTAAAGGCAGGAGACTCACCTGCCCCGGTCCAGCCCTCAGGCTCTGAAGGTGTAAATCAGGGAAGAGGCAGAGGAAATACAAAAGGGGAGATGGATTCAAGTAATACAGCATGTTATTTGAGAAATAACAAGACATAGAGATTGATTAGACAGGGGGTGCCATTTATGATACGGGGAAGGCAGAAGGAGGTCCCGGTTTTAGAGGAAGGGCATTGAGCTTGAGATCTGGCAAGATATCAGGTATATCCAGAAAGCAAATGGAAGCACAGTCTGGAGATCAGGGAGGGACAAACAGAATCACAGCAGGTTAGCACGATCAGTGCAGGGCTAACCACCCCACCCCACCCCCCGCCTCCACCACCCCCAACGCCCCCTCCACACGCTTGGGTACTTTCTCTCATCTGCAGACAGGGAGAGCAGCTGCCCGTTAGAATATGCCAGCCACATATGCAATTTACAGTTCTCTACTGATAGATGAAATTAACTTTTAAGAATATGTTTTACTTCATCCCATATATCTAAAATATCATTTCAACGTGAATCAATGTAAAGATTACTAACGAGATACTTTACAGCTTGCCATACTAAATCTTCAAATCCTGCGTATACTTTGATGTCACAGATGTGAGTGACTTGGGGCCTCCCAAGTCACTCCCGACCCCATCTCCCCCTTCTCGTGTTCTGGGGGGCAGCAGCAAAGGGGGCAGTGTGACACTGACTGAAAGTTTGGGAGGGGTGAAGACTACCCCCCGGTTAGGTTACCAAGTACCCTGGAAGCAATCTGACTGAACTTAGACCTCCCCCCCTTCCTGAACTTGAACTGTTATCTCTTTATCTGTTTATGTGTCTGATCTCCCAATAAGTTTCCTAAGGCAGTGGTTCCCAAATGTCAAACATTTGCAAACCAACTTTATAATTCTAGGATGACTGCATACCACCCAAACTAGATCATTCACTTAATATTTTTTTTAAAGTCAACTAACCTTAAAAAAATACAAAGCCATAATTTAGTGTCATCCTAAGTAACTAGATCCATGAAACTATTCATTTCAGGTGTCATTATGTATTTTTTCTAGCATACATGATAACTAGGGGAGAATCTCCTTCCAAGCTCACTCACATGTTGGCAGGACTCCGTCCCTCGCCGGCTATTGGTCAAAGGTCTCCCTTGGGTCTGGGCTGTGTGGGTCTCTCTATGGGACAGTTCAGAACATGGTAGCTGACCTTCCTCACAGTGAGCAAGAGAGTGAGAGAGAGCCCCCAAAATGGAAATCATATAATTAAATATCAGAAGAGACATGCCATCCTCCCTGCTTCATCTTGTTCACCATAAATGAGTCACTAAACTAGCTCACGTTAAGGGGAGGGATGTAAATAAGGGTGTGAATTCCAGGAGGTGGGGAGCCTTGGGGACCATCTGAGAAGCTGCCTACCATTCAATGATGTAAAATGTCAATGACTTCTATTGGGGATGTGGTCACAAACGCTGCTACAACTACCGAAGTTTGTGGGCTGCCTTCATACTTGAGAGAAATGCAAATTTTTTAGTTAGAGGCTAGTGGAAATAAAGATGTATTATGTCCACTGATTTCAGGTTAATGGCCCCCCTCTCCTTGCTAAAGGACTCAGCACACTTCGCACCACCTAAAAATTAATCTGACGCTGTGTGGATGGGCCCAAGGATTCCTCACACACCCCTGGAACCACCATGTGTAGGCATTTGCTATGTTTGTGAAAGAATCCTTTTTTTTCTTAACCACGTGGCACTGCTAGTCCAACTCAGAAATAAATCGGCTTTGAAAACTGTTCCCACAGCTGCAAAAAGCAAGTGTTTGGCACTAATAAATCAAGATTAGTGGAGCTCGGCTTATAACGAAACTTTCACCTCCTCTGGGCAGGTGGTCAGCAACTGCTCTAGCGGGGCAAACAAGCCATGTTTCACAGAGATAACCATTTTTCTCATGACAGGCAGGAGAGGAGTAGAAACCAAGTAGAGGGGAGATATATTCCTAAAAAAAATCCAATCTTCTGAAACTGGGGCCCCTTGAAACACTAGACAAAATTATGTTTCTAGGGGCCCTGCGTGACCTCTACTTATTACTTTCCCAACGACAACCACTGTAGATGGTTTCCTTCTAGATGATAAAAAATAGCCTGGGATGCTAACCACAGGCCCAGAACAGAGAACCAGTGATTTGGGGAACAATTATAGTTTACATTTTGCCCTCCTGGGCCCCCATCAAAATCATCAGACTTCCATGATGGTCCAGTGGTTAAGAATCTGCCTGCCAATGCAGGGGACATGGGCTCAATCCACACGTCAAGGGGCAAGTCAGCCCATGTGCCACAGCCACCGAAGCCCATGATTTAGAGCTTGTGCTCTGCAACAAGAGAAGCCACTGCAATGAGAAACCCACACACCTCAACCAGAGAAAGCCTGTGCGCAGCAATGAAGACCCAACACAGCCAAAAATAAATAAATAAATAAATTTTAAACATCTGTCCTCACCGGCTCATAGTGTTCTGCTTTACTAGGGGTGAGACAGGAGTTACAGTCAAAATATCTAACAGCCCATAAGGCACAGGCACTAACCGATGCAAACAGTGTTGGATGCTGGAGCAGGCACTGCTCAGGCACACGGTGCCTGCTGTTCCAGGCACTAATCCTTAGTTGCTGAATTATGAGAGAGGTCTTGGGGTACTGGGAGTGCACTTGGGTGACTGAGGTTGGAAATGAATCACCAACAGGTTTTGAAGCATCTTAGTATTTTAGTAACCAGCACAGCTACACCAGGGCCAACAGTCTGAATATCATCTGCTGGAGTGGGGACTGTTCCTCCCCAGGGTCCCCATGGAAGGTTCCAGTGTGGGAACTGACCCTGTTGCCCTTCAGCCCTCCGTCTGGCCTGCACTGGAGGGATAGAGTCCAGCCCTTCTTTCTAAGCCTGGAGCTGAGGTCAATGCCTCCAGTTCCTGGACCACTTCCAAGGCTCTCGGAAGCCCCTGTCAGGCCTCCTCAGGGCCGGCTGGCTTCAGACTCCCAGCTCCCAGGCGCCTTCCAGGAGCAGCGTGGACAGCTGCCGTCAGCTGGCACCAGGGACTTCTACACAAGAGAGGGTGCGGCGTTTTCCTGTAGGGCTGGCGGGGGGCATGCTCTTAGCCCACAGCCATCACACCACTCAGGCAGTCCCACCACTGTATGGGGTAGAGATGAAAAAAAGAGACTTCTTTTCATGTATCTTCTCATTTCAAGGACTCCTTTAGCAACTACCTGAAATTTTTGAGAGGAGCCCCATGTTTTCATTCATGATAAAGAGGTCACTCTGTGGTGCCACTACATTATTTTACTGAAATGCTCTGGTTGGTTTATTTTGCTAATGCTTCTGGGAAGCAGAGTAGGGGAGGCTTTGGATACTGGTAGCTCTGGGTCTGAATTCTGGCTCTGGGGTCTGTAGCCCTGTCTCTTCCCTTCTGAAGTGATGTATTAGATTGGGTAAAAGTTCATTTGTGTTTTTTTGTAACACTGTACAGAAAAGACCAGAATGCACTTTTTGGTCATCCCAATAAATATATCTGTAAATGAGGCTCACACAACACCTGGTTGAGGGTCTAATGAGACAAAGGCAAAACTGATAGATGCTCTTACAAACTGGGCACGAGATTGAGAATAAAAACATTTAGTCTCTGTTTCAGGTAGGAACTGCTAGTGTTATTCCAGTGTACCAATTTAGGTCTTTCAAAAATACACCCTTTATGTTCACTCAAGCTGACTAAAAAGCAAACAAAGAATGAATTTAGAGGTCAAAATGTTTGTTTTGTACAGACTTCGATCAAACCCATGAGAACTCAGAATCCTCTCCGCTGAATGAAGTTAACATACTTCCTTTTTTCCAGGAAAACAGCTAACATACGTTAATTCATTAATATTTGTGTAGCTAGCTAACATTTGCTTAAATTACAATAAATGCAACTTCAATTATCAAGATAATAGTAATATATACATAAACATTAAAAGGTGCAAAGAACCTTACAAGAGTTTCTTCAATTGTCTTGACATAAACACAAAGAAAAACTTGATTTGTTTAAATACTGAGTATCTGAACAAAAATAAACTTTGCTTTTGCCTACTTTGCTAAAAATTTCTTTTCTTAAAATAAGAATTATGGGGACTTCCCTGGCAGTCCAGTGATCAAGACTCTTCGTTTCTACTGCAGGGGGTGCAAGTCTGATCTCTGTTTGGGGAACTGAGATCCTGCATGTGGTGTGGTCAGAAAAAAAAAAAAAAAAAAATGGAATCCCTGAGGCTTAAGCAGTAAAAGGCAAGGCCTAAAACAAAAATCCTGATCCTTCCACTCTCATTTACTTAAGTAAACACTCTCTGATTTCAGTCCCAGAAATCAATCAATGAATAAGTCCTTAAGCAAAGTCCTAGTTCATGTTTTTATAGGAGTTTTAGCTACAGATGTATTAGATGTATGTATTAGAAGTAATATCCAACCATTAAGACCATTAAGGAAGATTAATTTCTTCTGGAATTCTATCTCCTAAATGTAGACACATATCCAACTGCCTACTCAACATCTCCATATGAAGTCTTTCTAACAGACCTCCATGCTCAGCGCAAACTAACCTCCACAGACCTGCCCTCCACTCCACCCACCTTGCTCTACTTATAGGCTTCCTCATCTCAGTCTGATGGCACTTCCATTCTTCCTAGGCCTAGGACAAAGTCCTTGGAGCCTTCCTTGATTCCTCCCTTCTACTTACCTTCATTCAATCCAACAGTTAATTTTGTTCCACCTTCAAAACAACCAGGTTCTGCAGTATTCACAATAGTCAAGACATGGAAACAACCGAAATGTCCATCAACAGATGTATGGATAAAGAAGATGTGGTACAGATATAAATAGACTACTACTCAGTCATAAAAAGGAATGAAATAATGCCACTGGGAGCAACATTGATGGGACCAGGGATTATTATATTAAGTGAAGTTAAGCCAGACTGAGGACAAATACCATATGATATCACTTAAATGTAGAATCTAAAATACAACATGAATGAACATATCTACAAAGCATAGACTGTTTCTCTGTCTGTGTCACAGACAAAGAGAAAAGACATATGGTTGCCAGCAGGAAAGTGGGCCAGGGGAGGGTTAGACTGTGAGTTTGGGATTAGCAGATGCAAACCATTATACATAGTATGGAAAAACAGCAAGGTCCTATTGTACAGCACAGGAAACTCTATTCAATATCCTGCAATAAACCATAATGGAAAAGCACATAAATAATTATATATATTTACATATATATATATATATAATTGAATCACTTTGCTGTACCCCAGAAACTAATACAATATTGTAAAACAACAATACTTTGACCAAGAAAAACAACAAACAAAAACCAGACTTTGATTAATCCTCTCCACCTCTAGTGTTGCCCTTCTGGTCCAGAGCACTGTCATCTCTCACCAGATATTGCAGTGGCCTCTCTCTTCAACTCTTGCTCTCCTGTACTGTATTCTCAACATAGGAGCCAGAGGCATCCTTTAAAGAGCAAAGTCAGAGCATCAACTCTCACGGCTCAAAGTCCTCCCAAAGCTCCCCCTCACTCTTGAGTGAGAGCTAGCATCCTACATGGGCCTAAGAGGCCCTCTAGGACTCCTCCCTACTTCCCTCCTCCTCACTTTGTCCGGTCACACCAACTCCTCCTCATTCCTTGAATACACCAGATTTGCTCCGCCTCAAGGCCCTAGGTAACTGCAAGGCAATTTCTCTCACTTCTTCCAAGTTCTCACTCGAATGCTACCTTCTCTGTGACAATCACCCCACCCGCCCCACTTAAATCTGTATGCCCACCAATGCCTTCCCACCCTTCCTACCCTGCTGCATGTCTTCCTTAGCTCTTGTTACTTTCTAACCTTGTAACAGACTATGTAACTTCCTATTTTGTTAGGTTTACTGTTATTATCCACATCTCCCACCTAGAATATAAGATCTATATGGACGGTACTCAAAAAATATTTCTGAATTAAGGGGAAATGCCCCTCGAAAAGCAAAAAACAAACAAACAAACAAAAAACCCATGAAATATCAAGAGTCCAAAAAGGGCTTGTAATGTTCAACTGCAGGACCCATATATTACATTTTATTTTCTTATTTAAAGAGGAGGGACAAAGACGTAGGACTGACACGGGGAAGAGTCTGCCGCTTGCCCAGGAAGACCCTGTGGAGGGGCATTCCCAGGGAGGAGTGGATCACCACACCTCCAGCTCAGGGACTGCACCTAAAAGTCCCCAAATGTTCTTACCTAGAGGCCCCCAAACTCCTTATCGGGAGCCAGAGGGCTCAGACTCAGAATGACTGACCCATCTTACAAATTCATGAGAGGCTCCCAAGCACACCAGTATTCACAAATGATGGCATTACTTTCCACTGACCATGGCCACTGTCCAGAATATACTCCTCTGAGATATTGGTATCCAGGAAACTGATGTACTTTTTCAGAAGGGATCTTGGAATCAGGGCTAAGGCTGAGTAAGCCTCTTGAAGGCTACTTAATCTGGGCCATGGTGTGTCCTAATCTTCATCCATGCTACACAAGGGACAACCCCCTCCCCTTACTCCACAGTCCTGGCCACAATATTGAGGGTCTCTCTTTTTGGCCAACCCTGGGCAACACTGGGGGTTTTTCCTCTCTGGGCTGTCCTTTTCTTTGCTCCAAGGGAGCCATCACTGCATACAAACTTTCTCCAGGTAGGACAGATTAGGTACCTACTGTCAAGGCTACACCCATATTGCTGGAGCTCCCTCCAGGAGCAGAGGTCACTCAGCTGGAGTGTTGTGAGCTCATAAACTCCTCAGCCTCTTGGCCCGCTCTTTTTAGGCATGGGTCTGGCCTCTGTAGAGTCCAGAGGGGCACTGATATCAATGTCAAGTCCTTGGGAGTTCTCAACACTGCTGCCCATGCCACAGTCAGGAGCCTTGATCCACGTCCACCACTGTCACTAGCTCTTTCAACCAAGACAACTCTCCTAGCCATTCTGGGCCTCAGTTTCCAAATCTAAAACTGAGGGGATTGAACCCGTGACTTATGCGTGTGTGTTAGCCTCTCGGTGCTGTCTGACTCTCTGCGACCCCATGGACTGTAGCCAGCCAGACTCCTCTGTTCATGGAACTCTCCAGGCAAGAAAGCTGGAGTGGGTTGCCATTTCCTTCTCCAGGGGATCTTCCTGACCCAGGGATGGAACCCCGATCTGCTGCATTGCAGGCAGATTCTTTTTATTATTATTATTTTATTTTTTAATTATTATTATTATTTTTCCTTTATTTTTATTAGTTGGAGGCTAATTATGAGGGTGGGATGATCTGCAGGCAGATTCTTTACTGTCTGAGCCACTGACTGAACCCTTGAAGGTTCCTTCTATTTCTAAAAACCCAGGGTTCTGTTTTTTTTACCTATCTCTTTAAGTTCTGAATAGTGACAACAGCATCCAAAATCCTCTTTCTGAAACTTTCCCCAAGGCCAGATGTTCCTGGCACTGAAGTAGGAGAAAAAAATAGTTTTTGAATAACCTAACATTTTTGTCTTTTGGAGCACATTATCCTCTGGCCTTTTCAATTCCCCTTCCCCTATTGCTACTTCCTTATGAGTCCTTAAAAGCAGTTTTTAAAAAGTAAACTGTCTACCCTGCCAGATTCACCATGATCTATCTTATAATAACATTATTTCCTCCCCAGTTATTTTCCCTACATAAAACCTCTCAAATACTTTCATTCTGGCAACTGTGCTTATTCATCAGCTTTGATTTGCAGGGGAAAGCATGAAATGCTCCAAGGAAGTAGAACATAAGCTTAGATGCAGAGCTGGGGAAGGAAGGAAGTGGTCCATGCAGGTGAGTTCTTTCTGAGCCTGTTTTCAGGAGGTGATGGGCATTTGAGGCAGGAGTGAGAGTTAAGCACAGAAAGAAGAGGGGCATACAAAGGGAAGGAGAGAAAGAGTGAAGGCGCAAGTCTGCTTTGAAAGAGCTTTCAGGCGAAGCCCTGGTGGCAGCCCATCAGGAATGTTGGGTTGGTGAAATGACTTCTGGAACTGAGACTTTCCTAAGAAGCCACACCGCAGTGGGAGGGCGGGGCTGGCGCCCTCCGTGCAGCTGTCTGCGTAGCAAGCTGCTGAGGTATTGGGCAGCCCCTGCACTGGTCCCACACCCAGTTTCCAGGAGGCAGGATCATTCTACAGGTCTCTAAAGTCTTCAGGGAGGACCAGGTCTTTCTGTAGCCAGCCTGGAAATCAAAAAATGCTCCAAACCACCCTGTAAACAGATATTTATTGAAAGAATAGCAATTCACTAGCAGACCCTCCAAATGAATCTATAGGCATAATACATGAATAACTTCCGAGCTTGAAGTTAGCAGCATATTCTAAATAATTGTAGGTGCCAAGATACCATCTAATGACTTAATTGAGGAAGCATCTCCAGGAGATAGTGAAGGATAGGGAAGCCTGGCATGCTGCAGTTCATGGGATCCTGAAGAGTCTGACATGACTTAGAAACTGTACGACAACATGTGTGTATGGGTGGCTGCATGTGTGTGTGCAAACATGTATCCTAATATTAAAAAAACAAAAGAATCTGTGTTTTTATGTCACACTAGGATTACAAACCAATACAATGAGTGAACCTAAAATATGACATATTATTAAAAGCCAGACACACACAAAAGTAGGAAGCAAGCCTAACTCATACCAGAAAGTATCAAAAACAGACACTCTGGTAAGTATCCAGCTAGTTAGACAGTCTCAAAGCAGTAACTTCTAATTAGTATTGAGAAATTGCAATGTTGGTGGTATATGAACACCTCCTGGTGAAACTGGCATAGGATGTCATGTACACCAGGAAGAACTGCTGCTGAAGTTTGCTCATTTGTTGCATCATAACACGGTTCCACCTCCAGGATTCATCTTGTCCTAGTTTATTTATTTATTTATTGAGAATAAGTTTTCTCTGTCTTTCATTAATAAACAAATGCAAGCGTTTTGGTCATTTTCTGATACCCTTTTGAGAGGGGTGGAGAACAGCACAAACTTTCTAACTGATGAAGAAGTGGAGGGAAACTGAAATGGCAGAGGCAAGAATCAGTCAGGTACACAGGCAATCTGTTCCCTAATCTCGATGGTACTTCATTTAGAAGTCAGCGCCTCCAGCAAAAGCAGTCCCCACAGGGCTGTGTCCCTCTGCCCATCACATCTTCCCTACCAGTTCTTTCCTGAAAGTCTGAAATCAAAACAAACACCATGGCCACAACTCCAGAAGAGTCCCACTACTCTTGTTCCTTTTCCTGGGACACAGATCAATTCCTCTTTGGGTCCTTACTACCCAGAAGCAAAATACACTTTTTTTTTTTTTTTTGAGGCATTCATGAAGAATAATGACAATGATTTTGTAATCTGAGGTATCTTTGAGTCTGTGCATTTGGAGGGAGGGTAGTAATAGGAAGACATAATTACTGGATGATTCTCAGAAAGTATTTTTATCCCAGCATGGAGTTCAGTTTTAGTCATTTAGAATAAGGCTTTTTTATTTTAATAAAGCCTGAGGATAAGACTTTTCCCTGAAGTTTACATAGCTAAAAAAGTATAAAGTATGGAAAGAATAAAAAGCACTACCCTAGGCTCTTCCCTTTCTTCTCTTTCCCTTCACTTTTGTGAGTTTTCAAAAACCAAACTGCTTGTAAGCTGAAAATGACTGAGACTTTGTGTAGCACTCTGAAGAGTTAAGATAAAAATTATACTGTTGAAAAAAAAATATTATTGAAATTCATGCTCTTTCCCAAGGGTGGAGCTCACAGGAGGCAGCTGGTGCCGGTAGACAATATGAACATTAGAACCTGCATATGCAATACTTTAAAAAGTCTACAGTTCTCTAAATATCCAGAATATATAAAGAAACTTAAAGCTCAACAACCAAACACCAAATAACCTCACTGAAAAACAGACAAGGGACTTGAACTGGTATTTCTCCAAAGATGATACACAAATGCCAACAAGCATATAAAAGGATGCTCAATATCACTAATTGCTAGAAAAACACATATCAAAACTGAGATATCATCTTACATCCTTTAGGATGGCTGCTATGGAAGGGAAAAAAAAACCATAAATTAACAAGTATTAGCTAGGTTTTAGAGAAAATGAAACCCTGGTGCACTGTTGGTGGGAATGTAAAAAGGTACAGTTGGTATGGAAAACAGTATGGCAATTCCTCAAAAAATGAAAAACAGAGATACCATATGACCCACCAATACCACTTTGGGGTATATATACAAAAGAACTGAAAGCAGTATCTCAGAGAGGTATGTATACACCCATGTTCACAGAAGCATCATTGAAAACAGCCAAAGGTAGACGTAAACTTGGAGAAGGAAACGGCAACCCACTCCAGTGTTCTTGCCTGGAGAATCCCAGGGACGGGGGAGCCTGGTGGGCTGCTGTCTATGGGGTCGCACAGAGTCGGACACGACTGAAGCGACTTCTCAGCAGCAGCAGCAGCAGCAGATGTAATCTAAATGTCACCCACAGATGAATGAATGAAGAAAATGTGGTATATGTAACAGAGTATACTATACAGCCTTACAAAGGAAGGAAATTTTGACACTTGCTACCACATGGATGAACCTTGAGGACTTTATGCTAAGTGAAATAAAGCAGTCATAAGAAGACAAATATTGTATGATTCCACTTATATGAAGTATCTAGAGTAGTCAAACTCATAGAAACAGAAAGTAGAATGTGGGTGCCAGGGGCTGGGGGGAGGGGAAACGGAGAGTTGTTTCATGGCTACAGAGTACCCATTTCTCAAAATGAAGAAGTTCTGGAGATTAGTTGTACAACAAGGTAAATACATCTAATGCTACTGAACTACACACTTAATAGTTGAAGATGGTAAATTTTATGTGTATTTTACCACAGTTAAAAAACCAAAGCTATGCTCCCAATATTCCCCAGTATGGCAGTGATGATAACAACAATACCTCCCCCACGCCCAGGAACTTCTCTCTGAGAAAGCCCAGAGAGATAGATGGCCTACAGACCTGCTGATGCCGACGCAGAAACACGGCCAAGCATGAATTCAACTGTAAAGGTTGCACTCTTCAGTTTCATTATTTTCTTCTTCTCTACTAGCATGAATACTTGGTATATCTCACCCTTTCACTCCTCTGAAGCCCAAGACACTCCAATATCTGTAGATGCTGCTTCTGACGTGTTACTCTGTATTATCTGAGATTCTGGGGAAAAGAGACCTGCCTACATGTCAGGGTCCAGGAGAAGATGGCTTGTGAAGTCAGCCCCTTCCTCTTCTTATTTAGAGAATTCAGTGACATGCCCATGTAGTCCCTCCCCATAAAATTCAACATTTTTCAACTCCAGGTAAAAGGTGACCATTTATGTTTCTACTTTTGGCCTCCACATTGAATTGGCAGCACTTCCTGTCTAAGAATTACATGTGAGATTAATATTTCAGGTGTTATCCACCATCCAACAGGATCTAGCACCTTCTGCTCCTCTGAGTCTTCCTTTTTCTTTTTTTTAGAACCACTTTCAGGTTTGGGGATCAGAGACTTTGCATAAAAATGACACTTAATAAACCTTGTCTTGTATCTCAAACATAAAGGAACACAGAGAATGTGGAAAGTTAGAGGAATGGATGGGCAGAGAACAAATGTCCCAAGGGGAAAAGGAAAGAGCTTTCAGAAGGATGCATTCTGAAAAAAGATGTCAAGTCCATCTGGAAAGCATTTAAAGAAATAAAAAACCCTTTTCCGCTATGAGCAGCAGATTAGCAGACTACAAAACTCTCTGAACAATAAACCTCTAGGACCAATTAAAAAATCAGAACAAAACTGAAAGAAGAGTTCCTTCGAGGCATGTCCAGCTACCACGAAGATGTAAGCCTCTTTCTGCTGTTCAGGGGTGCTCCTGGTGCCATATGCAAGAGACCTCTCCACCACAGTTTCCCCCCATGAGGCTCCTCTAGGCATTTATTTATGCAAAGGACTCCAATACAAAGAAAGTCCAATCTCTCCTCTAGCCCCCACTGACTGGAAACATGGACTGCCTCCCTCAGAGCCAGTATAGGGTTTCTAAAAGCACTAGGGCTGAAATCTCTAACTTCCAATCCTCCCTTAGTCTGCCAGTTTCCTTACCATCTTCTTGCATAACATAGTAGCAAAAAATGGGGGAAAAAATGTGGCAATCTGAGCACATTATCAACAATTTTCTCTTGCCTCATAGTTTTGGTTATTTCGCATTACTAGGATATAAACAACACGTGAGTCTGCTAACCCCTCACCCCACGTTCTGTTTTTCAGTACAGACACTTTGTAGAACCCTCTGGGCTGGAATGAAGACAGGAAACAGGAAGCTCCCAAACCTGGGCTCTTCTCTGCTTTTCTCTCTCTACCTCTATTAACACATGAACACAGCTAGGCAAGAATTAGTCTGTTTTCAAATGGTCCAGAAAAAAAAAAAAACAAAAAAAACTCGTCACTGGCTAACCTGTTTTAGGGCTTAATAAGAGCCCAAGAAGGTAGTGACTTCTTTCCTGTCACTCAGATTTGAGACATTTTCCTTTTTTATTCAGGTCTGAAAGTGGCAGGCCATTGTGTAAGAGCCTTTTGTTGAAAGTTCCTTATTAAACTGTCCCTCAGGGGCCATCAGATGAATAACCTTGGGCCGTTTAGCTGTATCTGGGCTCTAATTTCCAAAGCTTCAACCATCTCTCAGGTTCTGCGCTAGACACTTCAGATCGTCCTCTCTGGAAATGTACAGGCTGAAGACAAAACTCTGGTTGCAGGCAGGCCTCATGGCTCCCTCACAACCAGGACAGGACAGCTCCAAGCTGTGTTCTCAGAACCCGCGGTGGGGGCAGGGCAGGCAGGGGACTTCCTCATCCCACATTCAAACTGCCCGCACCCCTTTACTTCCATTTTCAATAAAAAGAAGGACATTTTTAAAACAACAGTAGAAGACAAGGAGGAAGGAAGAGAGCATAAAAAAATTTAAAAGGGAACTTGAGACTTGATAAAGATATGAGAAACAATTTTAACAGGAAATACAAGCCAAAAGATTCATTCCACCAGAAAATGAAAAGTGCATAAAAGCAACAGACTTTTGCATAGTCTTGTAGCATGTTTGTCCATACAATACTGCTGCATTTTCTACTGCCCTTTGAACACCCTGCGACTGCCCGTAAACGCAAGCTGATGGGTCCTGGTTTATGCTAACAGGTGAACTTGATGAGAAGCTTAGCTAAATTCCATGAAATAAGTAATTTAAGGACCATGTGATGGTTTGCTTTTTAGGGCACAGAAGTTCTGAACCGGGAAGCAAGAGATTCTGAGAATTTCATTTTCATAATAAGGACTTGATGCTTATTCCTCTAACAGCGCGTGGCCACTAGCTACACCCTGGCTCTTACATTCAAAGCTGGAGCAATTTCTTCATGTCGCAAAAAAGCGCTCAAGGCAGTTTAAGGAAAGAGAACCAGTTAGGTATTTTAGAGCGGCTATGAAAGATCTTTCAGGGGGGAAAAAAGGAGCACTAACCTGTTGTTTTAATCCGCTGAAAACGACCGAGTGCTCAAGCTCCCCTGCTGCCTTGCAGCCGACTTCCTGTAAGTGTTGCATGTGACACTAGACTTCCTCACTGCACCTTCTCTGACTCGTTCAAGGAGCGGTCAGAGACATGTGATAAGATCGTCTCCCTGCCTACTTCACGCTGGGGTAACCCTGTGTCTCAAGAAATGGCTGTGTCCCCAGCTGGCCTCAGACATCCCCAGGGCTCAGGTAAAGAGGAGAGAAGCAAGGGGATGGGGTGGGGGAGGCAGGGGGACAGTGGTGTCTGGGCTCCTGGCTCTTCTGATGCCCTAAGGAGGGGGAGAAAGGGACAGACCGAGGCTCTTGGGCCCCCGGGTAGCCCCGCCTTGGGGCAGGGTGGCACCTGGGAAGGGCAGCCAGCTCACGGTGGAGCCTGGAGCTTGGGCGCTGGCCTGTCACCAGGATGGGCCCAGTGCCACCGCCCTGGGGACTGCTGAGGAAGGGCGGCCATGCGCCGCACCCAGGGCGTCCCCAGGATCCTCTCTGGAGGGCGCCAGAGTGAACAGCACACCCAGGGCCTGGCTCACGTCCTTCTGCACCTTGCAGCCACAGGGGCCAAGTCAGCCTGAGTATCCTGGGCCAGTCCCAAGTTCGCGTCCAGTCTAGTTAGTCCTGTGGTCGGACGGTGTGCCCTAACTTTGGGTTCAGCAAACAGAGCCACGGTACTCTCTGCCTCCCAGGGCTACATAACGGGCACACATTTCCCCCTTGCTGGTCTCCAAAACATGCCAGCCTTTTGGTTTCTCCTGAAAGGGTTGACTTCATCTTCCTGTGGGATGGATGGGGTTCCTAGTGGCATGTGAGCCCTGGTTTTGGGGGCCCTAATGCTGGCCTGCCAAGAGCAACAGGGAGAGTGCCCCTCTGCGCCCCCAACAGGGGCGAGGCCTGGAGCAGAGCTGAGGTAGGACCAAGCAGGAAGCTCAAGGGAGCCATTCTAGCCTGCTTGTCCCTGTGGTCAGTACCCTCCTCTCTCCTTTTATAATTCCTCGAGCTCTCTGGAGGTCCAACACACTGGAATTTATGGATGCAGGCAGTGGTGTGTGGAAGTGAAACAGTGTCCTGGACCAAGGGGAAAACAGTCTGTAATTTATACAACCTGACTCAGTGCAGAAACCCCAATGACTGTTTCTATTTGGCTACCCTAGTGTAATTCTTTAAAAAAAAAAAATGCTTTTAAAGGGATTTTTTTCTTTTTGGTTGTTTTTTAGAAAGGTAACTGTAGACAAGCTCACTGTTCCAAGTCTTGAAAATATGACCCTATAATTCCCCAAAGAAGTTTTCCATGTGAGAACACCAAGTGAGGAAACGGATCCTGGGAGTCAGGACTTTGGATAACACGAAACTCTGCAGTCTCACCACATGAGTGCCTTTCTGGCTTTGAAAACACACATAACTGTTTTTACCATTGTGACAGCTGATGGCTGGTTTTCTGACTGAACCGTACAGTTAGATTAGCCATCTGAGTCAACATGGCTAAAAGCATAGCCATCACTTTAAAATAAGAATAATGGCAAAACTTTGCCATCTTGGAAAAACAAAATACTCCATGGATGATAAATAATAATGAATCGACTTGAATATATTTAGAAGTGTCACATTCTGGGCTAAGCTGCCAGTTCCATTTTTTTAAACTAAGCAGTTACATATGTTCTACTTCAATCACGCTCTGTGTGGAATTTTCAACGGTCTCAACAAAATACATTATAATTTCCCTTAAAATTCCCTAACCTGGTCTCCTGTCCGTGATTTTTCTTTTTTCGGTTTAGGCATTAAAAGAATTTTAACAACTTTGTCTTTTAGAGCAGTTGCAGATTTACAGAAAAATCAAGAAGATAGTTGGGTTCTCATTCTGTACCCAAGCTCCCCGACATTAAAATCTTACATTTAGAATGACAGATAAATAGCAATTAAGAAACCAAAACTGATACATTATTATTAACCAAGGACCATAGGTTCTTTAGGTTTTCTTAATTTTTCCCCATGTCCTTCTTCTGCCCCAGAAATCCCATCCAGGACACCACATTACGTTTAGTCATCGCGCGTACTTAGGCTCCTCTTAGCTGTGACAGTTTCTCAGACTTTCCCTGGTTTTGATGACCTTGACAGTTCTAAGGAGTACTGGTCAGGTATTTTGTAGAAGGTTCCACAACTGGGATCTGTCTAATGTTTTTCTCATCATAAGACAGGGTGATTGAGTTGTTTAGAGGAAGACCACAGAGGTAAAATGCCATTTTAATCACATTACATCATGCATATTTACTGTCAACGTAATGTAACACTGCTGATCACGGCCTTGATCACCCAACGTAATGTTTGTCACGATTCTCCATAGAAGGTTGCTCCTCACCCTCTTCTAAACTGTTACACTTTGGAGAGAAAAGCTTGAGGGTGGAGTATCTATACAAATTATTTTGAATTTTTCTGCAAAGAAGACTTATCACTTCTCCCCAAATATTTTCAGTCATTTGTTATATCAGAATGGTCTCACAGATATTCATTTCATACTTTGGGTTATAATTCAACACAATTTTACTAACTTTGTTGCTCAGATTAATCACCTTTGGCTGGTGGGAGCTCTTTCAGTGGGCTCCTTGTTCCTTTGACATTCTCCGATCAATATTCTGTTTCTTGGTTTTTGTTTTCAAGCATTTCATTATTCTGGCACTAAAATACGCTCTGTGCTTATCAAATATAGTACCTCCCCAGCTGTCCCTGACATTTTTTGTCTTGACAAATGAATGAAAGAAAATAAATCTATGGGCCTGAGAAAACTTTTATGTGCCTTCAATTTTCATTAGTTCTGTCCTGTGTATTAGTAAACACGTTTTGAATTTTCGAAGACTTTTTTTTATATGTACCATTTTTAAAGTCCTTATTGAATTTGTCACAACATTGCTTCTGTTGTATATTTTGGTTTTTGCCATGAGGCATGTGGACCCTTAGCTCCTTGAGCAGGTATCTGACCCACACCCCATGCATTCGGGAAGGCAAAATCTTAACCACTGGACCACGAGGGAAGTCTCTAGTAAACATTTTAAAATTGCTTTTATAAACTTAGTCCTATCTTCTACCAGCAAAAAAATACCAAAGCACCAACTGAGTGAGATTCTGCATTTCCTTAATTCCAAGACACGTGTTTTTTTTTTCTTTCATATTCTAACATTTCTGGACAAAGTGTACATTTAATACCATGTCCTTGCCCCTACCTCCTCACCTGTCATAAATTTAATGGTACACCTTACAGCTGATGGTGCGTTGGGAATGGAGGGAATACTAGTTATTTGGACTATAGGCATTATTTAACTACGTTCACTGATTTTTCTTTCCCCCACTGAACAAATACTTTGACTAAAGTGGTTTGATGTGTAGCATCTGCAGATTTTTACCTATTTCCAGACACAATCTAACTTTACCTCAAATCACAAATTCACATCAAGTGTTAAATTCTTTTCAATTTTTTATGGATTTAATATCTGACTCCTTTTATGTTTATCATGTCATTTTTTCAAGATCTTGGGATCCATCATCATGCCTGAAGGGCCTAACATTGACACTAAGGGGCTACAGGAATGACGTCTCACTCCTGTGGATGAGGACTAAAAGTGCTTACTGGTCAGAAGCAGATCAGAAAAGCCTCCTGAGTTCCACCTTTCCACTCAGGGAAGCCATTCAACTACAGAATGGCAAAACTGGCTATTCTGTTCTCTGTAGCTGGGAATTCATGAATTGATGCTGCTTTGGGAGTGTCACGCTTTATAGAATTTTTTTTTTTCTTTTAATGTACAGAAACTTGTTCACCCAATCACCATGGCCATATTTCAGTCACAGATAAAATGCCCAATCTTTTCATCCAGGCAGAAGAACTTGGAGACTCTAAATACTATTTTCTGTCCTGTGCTATGCTAAATCACTTCAGTCGTGTCTGACTCTTTGTGACCCTATGAACTGTGGTCTGCCAGGCTCCTCTGTCCATGGGAACTCTCCAGGCAAGAGTACTGAAGTGGGTTGCCATGCCCTCCTCCAGGGGATCTTCCCAACCCGGGGATTGAACTCGGGTTTCCTGCATTGGCAGCGAGATTCTCTATCATCTGAGACACGTGTGTAAAATGTACTAAGATACTGATAGCGCCATAGTCATCTCTCTAGCATTCAGAAGAGACTGGAAGAGTTGTCACACTGACTTTTTAGGCAGTTCTTCCCACAAGAAGTTGTCCCTTGGTATCTGCAGGGGACTGGTTCCAGGACCACCCCCTCCACCCTGTCCCAACAAATCCAAGGATGCTCAAGTCCCTTAAGTCGGCCCTGTGTATCCATGGTTCCACACTGGTGCAGAGAGAGGGCCCAGTGTACTTTGATTTAATTCTCACAGCAATCCTGTGATCCCCACTTCACAGATAAGTAGCCAAATTAGAGGGGCTCAATAACTGCTCAGGGGCCATTGATAAGTTTGAAGCTGAAGACTCAGAGCTGAATGCTACTCTTTGCTGTAGATGGTTTACCATCTATAACTCACAAATGGGCACTTTATTGAATATAGTCCTATTCTCTAATTAGTTTTTGCACATGCTTTTCATCTCATCCAAAGTTAAGTGACAGTGAGGACAGAAACAATGTCTTTTGCTTGTTTTGGCCACATCAGGCAGCATGTGGGATCTTAGTTCCCCAACCAAAGATCGAACCTGTGTCCCCTGCATTGCAAGGCAGATTCTTAACCACTGGACCACCAGGGAAGATCCTGGGACAATGTCTTTTATCCCATAAACTCTGCCTCATTCCAGCAACTATCCTGTTAACTCTGCACTTCTGCCTTACTGCTAATCAAAATTTTTATTAGGAAAATATTCACAATTTTTCTAATAAAAGTAAATAATTAAGCTTCATAATTTCCCTCCCCCTACATTATTGTTTTATTTTTCAGTTATTAGCTTCTTAAATTTTAAACTTATTTTATTGTTTTTCTGTCCTTTAGAGGCTTAACTTTTTATCTAACTATATTTTTAGTATAATCCCCCATAATTCAATGTACTCTATTTACACTGTTAATTTTAAAATAGCCTATAGTTGCAGTAGTGATTTCCTTTTTGATCCAAAAATTATTTAAAAGGATCATATCTCAGTTTCCAAGTGCTCAGATGGAGGTGGAGGTAACAACCATCTTGTGTAACTTTCAATGCTATGTTTTTGTTATACGTCTACTTTTTGGTTAGTTTAAGTTTTTTTGTGGTGTAGTATTTCATCAATTCTTGAAATTATCCATGGTCATTTGAAAAACTGTATATATTTCCTATTTTGGGGGTTAGGTTAATAACTGTTATCTAGATCTTTTGTTCCTACTTAATTCTGTCTGCTTGATGAAATTCTGAAAGTATTTTGTTAAAGTTTCCCACTATGATTATGGAAAATTTTGTGTTTTTAAGTTTTTATTTCATGTATATTTTTAATTTGCATTATTTTGCTTATATTTTTAAAAGATTTTGCTTTATCTAAGTCAGTGTTAAATGTTCAGTACCTAAAGTTTCATTGTTCTTGAAGCATTGTTATTGTTATTGTTATCTTGTTTGATAAATATTTTTTGTTTTATATCTTGTTCAATATTTCTTTTACATTTAATCCTACACTTTTTAGAGTTACTATTAATACTCCTATTTTTATTTGTTAGAATTCACCAACCTATCCCTTTATTTTCTGCCTTTCTGTGTAATTTTGGTATACAAACACTTCTAAAGACAGCATTTAGCTAGACTATATTTTTAATCAATCTTATTTTAATAGAAGGATTTAAATGTGACTGAATCACATTTACCATTGTATGCTTATCTTATGCTTGCCATTTTATCATATATATTCTGTTATATTGCTTTTTTGGTTTTTTTGTTCCCTTTTTCGTGATCTTTGCTGACTGACTATGGTTTATATTATTGTAGCACCCCTGGCTCTGTAGGTGTGTTTTAATATCTAATGGTTTAGAAATCCTCCCTATTATACTTTTTTCTACAGGTTAAAATACATGTAACCTTTCTTGGTGAACATCAGAGAACAGCAATAGTAAGATCCTGTTAATCGGTAAGGTCAGTCCATTGTTTTGGGAAATTTAATGGAAGGTTCATGTCAATAACAATAATAAATTTTGTGTATATGGGAATAACACTACACAGGCATTAGAAACTCTTCTAAAGAGTATGTGGCCAGGTCTCTGTTCACTTCCCTCCCTGCTTCCAACAACAAGAACTGGTTATAAGCTTTCACAAATCATGTGGATGAATGTGGGTAGAGGGGCAGTCAAGAACCTAGTGGCTGGGATGCAGCCAGGAACATCCTGAGGAATGCTTGTGCGAATTCTGGACTCAGATAATGTGGGCACTTTGGAGATCTGTAAAAGGGAGGCTCTCAAGGTGAGCTTCCTGCTGTCACTTCCAATCACCAGAAGTCACCATCAGCTGAGAAATCTAACCTAGAATTAGATAAGAGCACCAAAGTAAGACCACAAGAACATAAACATATCCTTGAAAGACATGAGAAATCCAAATGAGAAAATAATGTTGCTAGACCTGCTCAGGGGGCTAGAATTCTCAGTTTCTTAGTGTCTAGTTAAAAAAACACAGTAATCAATAAGAATCCACCCCTTCTCCCCTAAAAACGAAGTGTTTTCCGCTTTTTTAAAAACTTTGATATAGGTGAAAGGGTGATGGGGAAAATTCTGGCCATAAAATACCTAAGCAGGTATTCTTTGTATGTGTTTCTATTTGTGCATGTGTTTGAATAAAGGTTAACATTAAGATTCCATAATTACTTTTTTATGGAGAATCCCAGTGGGAGGGAAGCAATAAAGATAAAGGTAAAACAACTGTTTGAAGACTTGTCATTATTAACTTTCAATTTACTGAACTGGTTTGAATCACAAAGAAGTGATTAAATACCTTAAAAGAGCGTTTCTGTTCTAACTTAACATATTTAAAAAATTAATTAGCCACATAAAATTTTATGAAGCGAATCTTTTTTAAGTGTTCTCATAATACAAAAGGGGAGACTAAGGGATTCCAAGAGTTGAAGGGATTTGTTCAAAAAGTAAGTAAGTGATAGAACTGGGATTTAAGCCCAAAGCTTCTGACTGTGTCAGAAGTCCAGTGTCATTTCCAATATACACCAAAACTTCTTTTTTTGGTTGGCATGTGGCATTGTAGTTCCCTGACCAGAGATTGAACTCATGCCTGCCGCACTGGGAGTGTAGAATCTTCACCACTGGACCAGCAGGGAAGTCTTACATCAAAACTTCTGTCTCCGAGAAAGCTAAAGCCGTGCACACCACATGCGTGTTGCACAAAGAGAAACTGCAGCGAGGTACACCTCGGCGGTTAGTGCGTGCTGATGTAGGTCAAACAACCCAGCTAGACCTAGAACAACTGTTCCTACACTGACCCTGAGCGACTTCTGCAGCATTATGTCATGCCAAAGGCGTTCCTCATTAGCAATCAAGCATAAAGACACCATGCACCACACTTCTGAGTCCTACAAACAGCTACAAAGAGGAAGAAAGGTCAAAAAAGTTCTCTTGCCGATGCACTGCACTCTGGTCCATTTGATCATGTCCTTGTAATGTAATTGAAGAGTCATTCTTTGGCATACTATAGGGCCTGATATCGACAAACAAACTGGCCCTTTACAATGCCATGCAGTTTAATTCCCGGAGAAGGCAATGGCACCCCACTCCAGTACTCTTGCCTGGAAAATCCCATGGACTGAGGAGCCTGGTAGGCTGCGGTCCATGGGGTCTCTAAGAGTCGGATACGACTAAGCGACTTTACTTTCACGTTTCACTTTCATGCATTGGAGAAGGAAATGGCAACCCACTCCAGTGTTCTTACCTGGAGAATCCCAGGGATGGGGCAGCTTGGTGGGCTGCCGTCTATGGGGTCACACAGAGTCGGACATGACTGAAGTGACTTAGCAGCAGCAGCAATTTAATTCCAAATAACTAGGCCCCTCACTCATCTTTGTTATAGATCAAAACATTGAAAAGATATGGCAAACTCCCTTACTCATAAAGAGACTGGCTAGGAACACAAAGAAAGCCTTGCCATTCACCTAGGATGAGTTTTAAGAAGCCTATAAATACAGAACGCCAGAGGTGGTAGACAGTATTGAGAACCAAGACCCAACACATTTGTTGCTCCATTCTTTTAGGCTGAATAGTGAAAAAAAGAATGCAAGGCAATCTTAAAATTCCAAAGTGAACCAAGGTTATTAGGAGAGATTATGAGTGGGTTTTATGCAGATTTGTAGCCCTAATTCACGATTTGTATTTTCCCTACACATATATATAACATAGGATCAGGAGAACAGCAAATTGCCTATTTGTACAATCTTCCTACTCAGATGTAACCCTCTCTTCCACATTTAACAGCATATAGAATAGGGCAGAATTGGTAAACAAGCTCACGTCATTCCTAAAAGGAAGGATTCTGGAATCAAGCTACATGGGCTTAAATCCCGGATCCATTACTTACTAGTTGCAGTGAAATACTTTATTGTTTGGGGCCCAGTTTACTCATCTGTAACATGGAGATAACTTTCTGAGTACTGAGTGTGACAGTGCATTCAAAGAGCTTAGCCAGTGCAGTGCATAAATCATGGCTACTATTACCATTAGTAGGTGGAAATCTTATTAGGAAATTCTACATTAGAACTTCTCATAAGAAATGTAATCAGAGTCAAGCAATGGGCTTTATCTCTGGGTGCTGTGTAAGCAGGAAATAAAAGATCTTCAGAAATCAGGGGCAGTGGAGTTACAGGTCCTCCAGTCATCCTAGAGAGGCACAGTCAAGCCAGGAAGTAGAATTGGAAGCCTTGAAGTGGAGTAGTATTTATGCTTCTAAATTTGGAAGAGTTGGATGTATTTGTGTCTGATCAAAAAATGAGGAAAATGGTTTGTGAGTTACATCTCCATTAATTTCGTTTTTTAATGATGAAGGTTTTGTAACCAGTGAAAAACTATGTGGATGAGAAAGAGATGCTTAGAAATAGCTATGAGTGTAGGGAGGGAGAGGAACAGATGGCTACACAGGATTTTGAAGAAGCTGTTTATGTGGTGCGAAGTGTAACACTTTTAAGCCATGCCTTTCGGAAAAATTTAGATGAAACAGATATGTCACTCTTCAAGGCTATCTGGCTTTCTGGTGTTTTCTTTGAATGAGACTCTAAGCAGGATCTGCACCATGTAGCGCCTCAGGATTTATTCAGGTTACAATTAAAGTGTGGGTCATATCCAGCTGAGCAACATCAAACCCAAGCACATGTGTTTATCACATATTTTCTGGATTATGATTTGGATTTTGAAGTGGCTACAGACAGGCTGAATTACATAATTCTATAAATGAGGTAACCTTTTAAATGATAAACATCTCTCAAGATTCTATTAATATTTACACTCATTCTGAATAACAATACATTGTATATACCATTATCTATTCTTTGTCTAGAAATAAAACTGGTGCTTTGGGAAGTACCTAAAATAAAAACAAGGTGCTGTTTGTTGAACTGGGCTTCCCTGGTGACTCAGTGGTAAAGAATCTATCTGCCAATGCAGGAGATGCAGGGCACGTGGGTTTGGTCCCTGGGTCGGGAAGATCCCCTGGAGGAGGAAATAGTAACCCACTCCAGTATTCTTGCCTGGATAACCCCATGGACAGAGGAGCCCAGTGGGTTATAGTTCATGGGGTCACAAAGGATCGGACATTTGCTGAATTACTGTTGCACATCTCTCAATGATATACTTCCTGCACTGAAAACCACATAGCAACTACTAATTAACTTCCAAGCACAAATTGATGTACAACAATGATCAAACATCTCTTTATCTAATAACAATAGTGTGTTTATTGAAATGTTTGCTGAACATCTTATATAAACTGCATTTTACCCTTGGGACACAATGGATCATTAATAACATTGATGGAAGTGGAGGCAGAATAGGAATTAATGGAATATCACAATGAACTGACTATAGTTTTTGTTTTAATTATACTTCCCTTTTTATTGAAAAAATGACCACCATGAACTGTAATATTCATCAAAATACACTGAAATTTTTATTAACTAGGTGTAAATAGGTGTAAAACCTAATAGGTGTAAAACCTTCCTAAGCAATAAGGAATATGCAGGGGGCAGATAACTTGTGACCAATAGTGTGCTACTAAATGTACCACTAAATGTACAAATTCAGGTTAAAAATAATTCATTTAGCTTGATAAAGACAAGCATTTAAGGTTACAAAGATAAAAACAAATAAAGCAAGGCAACACCAATACCATCCTGGGCTGTCATTAATGATAAACTGTGTTGCTATCCAAATTGTAAAGGAAAAAAAAAATACAGGAATCCACTACCAAACTGTGCTAACAGTGCACAGACACATCTTGCGGTTATGTTTCTCATTTGCTAAGTTCCCATAACAGATATATTTTATTTACAGAAATCCAACTCTTTATGCTTGAAAGAGAAAGAAAAAATAAATACACAGTGACAGCCATTTCATTCACCATTCTATACAATCTCTCGAGATGAAAGCTGTGAAGCTATGGTTGTCACTGGCATGCCATGTTGGGTATAGTACCAGGCTTCAAAAACACGTATCATTCACATGCCAGGGCTCATAAATGGCAGCCAGCCGCTTCGTGTGGAGGTCCACCCCCAGTGATCAAGAGTAATTCCCAATGGAAGGAATTTCTACCTTAGCCACAATTGTAAACTTCACTGAACTCTGCTGGACCACAGATATCTTTGTCTCACTGTGCTTCCTCGTCCTGACAACAGCAGCTCAGAAACTCTGCTGCTGCAGTGACACCAAGGCTCAGTTATAAGCCACCACGCCTTCTGGTGCATCCTTCCCTCATGTTCTCCTTACACCAAAGGATGAAGTAAAGATTTGAGACAGAGTTTTGAAAAAAAAAAACCACAACAACAACAACCCTTTTATTGTGGCCCAGTACCTGTGATAATTTCATGTCTTTTAAAAGGATGTTTGGAACACTACCACTGCTTTTAAAGGAAAAGAGGAGCAGGTAGGCTCATGGAGAGATGAATGACTATCTTAACACATGAAAATGTCCTAATGAAATGCTCCCCACCACAGTCTTAAAAAAAAAATATGGAACAATATGTACTGAAATAAAGAAATGACTTTCCATCTCTCAGTATGTCTCTGAAGTAAAGACTGACACTTCAGGCGATAAGAACCTGAGAGAAAGGTGTTCTGTCTCCTGTGAAGCCAATCTTGGCCTTGGTTAAAGGTCAGCCTCTTCCTTCCAGACCCTCCCAGCAGAGGCTTGCCCCCTCCCTCCACTGGACCACTGGTTCCCTTGACCCCTCTTACCAGTCCACCTAGGGGTCGGGGGAGAGAAATGCATTTGACACCTTGCAGGGGTTTACTGAATGAATGAAAGATCACTGCCTCCCAACAACAAAGAGCGGAATCCCTCATTCTCAAATACACAGTCTAGTTCACTAGTTTTCTAAACAGTCTACTCCATGTATGCACAAATTATGAAAACGTCAAAATGAAAAATGCTGATTCCAATTCTAAGTTAACCTGCCTAGTAATTTATATATCTTAAGGCAAAACTGGACATAAAACTCCCTCTGTCCCTCCTCCCATGGTCTCCTGTACTACTGCTTCTTGAACCTTTTACTTTTACTGAATCATAATACCATCTCAATTGCTCTTCTCAAAAAGAATTAAACTCCTTAGCTTCTTAGTTTTCTTTCTAGGACTAAACATAAGCAGTACACCTCCTGACAATATTTTTATTGAGAGAACTAGGAAGTCAAGCAAGACAGAAAGTCTTTGACAAATAGAAGGCAACCAATCTATCTTCAACCATCCTGTGCTGGTGACCACTATTCTGGTCCAAGGTGCCCATGGGCTACCTTCAGACGGGTGGACAATGAGGAATGGCTAAGCAGGGGCCTGCCATAAGAACTCGCATGAGATGGCCAAACAGCCATGAGGATGAGATTAGCACTATGGTGAACTTACGTGTATATGGACAGCCTAGTTTCCTGGCATCTCATGTGCTGTGAATTTGCTCCCTCTGATCTAGAAACATGAGTTCTGACCCACAAGAGCTGAATTTCTCTGTTGTAGGCTGAGCTGAAAAGACAACAATTAGAAAAAATAAAGATTTATCCACATAGCCTTTCAGAAGGGATCTGGCCTATGATCTGCCATACCCTGATTTTCAAAACTCAAATGGATTTATCTGTTCATGAAAAGACCACTAAACTGATTGTAAATATAAGTACTAAGATTATTATTACAGTTCAGCTGCTTCTGAAGCACTAGTTACCTTGGGCCCTAATAGCCTAATTTTCCTATATACACGCAGACTGCTTTGTAAATGCTCTTAATAGCACAAACTACTAGCACTATCCATTAACCTAAAATATAATAATTATGACATTAAGTGTTTATGTGTATCAACAGTGTTACCTTTAAAAAAAAAAAAAATCCTAAGTGCTTTCTAATGCATTGCCTAATTCATCATCATGGAAGAAAGCTGCTATTTCTACTTAGAGGTGGTGACATGAACTTACTGCTAAATGAAAAATAGTAACATACTCTCCTTAGCAAACTATTAAATTGCACACATATCTGTTAACTGATTAGCTCACTCCCCCATGTTTTTCTTCTATGGAAAAAACCTAGCAGCAACATGGTACATTTTGATGGGACCAGGTGGTTCTTACAGTCAAGATCCTATAAACACAATGGTGTGATACAGTTACTACCCAAGCTATATAGCCAAGCCACCTTGGTGGGTGAGTGCTCTAGTTATCTACTGCTATGTAACAAATGAGCCCAAAACTCAGCTTCATAAAACAACCATTTCATTATCCTCAAGAATTCTATGGGTCAAGAATTTCCAACGGGCATGATGGAGACAACTCTTCTCTGTTTCATAACATCTGTGGTCTTAGCTGGGATCACTGATAGACTGAGGGCAAGAGAAGACTGGGCCTAGAGAGTCCACTTCCATGACGGCTTCATTTATGTCTGATGCAAGGCTTCGAAAGCTGAAAGATGGGCTCACCAAGACTTACATCTGGCCTTTCTAGCATCTAGTTGGACTCCTTACTTAGTGGCTCAAGCCTCCAAAAGCAAGTGTTCCCAATAAGGCTAAAGTACAGCCTTTACTTTGCCAACAAAGGTCCGTCTGGTCAAGGCTATGGTTTTTCCAGTGGTCATGTATGGATGTGAGAGTTGGACTGTGAAGAAAGCTGAGCGCCGAAAAATTGATGCTTTTGAACTGTGGTGTTGGAGAAGACTCTTGAGAGTCCCTTGGACTGCAAGGAGATCCAACCAGTCCATCCTGAAGGAGATCAGTCCTGGGTGTTCATTGGAAGGACTGATGCTGAAGCTGAAACTCTAATACTTTGGCCACCTCATGCGAAGAGTTGACTTGTTGGAAAAGACCCTGATGCTGGGAGCGACTGGGGGCGGGAGGAGAAGGGGATGAAAGAGAATGAGATGGCTGGATGGCATCACCGACTCGATGGGCATGAGTTTGAGTAAACTCCGGGAGTTTGTGATGGACAGGGAGGCCTGGCGTGCTGCAGTTCACGGGGTCGCAAAGAGTTGGAAACAACTGAGCGACTGAACTGACTGAACTGACAGCCTTTTATGATCTAACCTTGCAAGTCACATGCAGCCACTCTGTCTTCCTCTCTTGGTCAAAGTACAATCCCCTTTCCCCACCAGAGTCAAAGGAAAGGACACAGACACACCTCTCACTGGAAGAAGCATCAGCATACCTGTAGCCATGATTTCAAATATCTACAATGAGTCTTCAGTTTCCTGTGTCTGGTGCAACAACATTTGGGACTTGAACTTTTATTGATCAGCAAGTGTGTTTTCAGAATTAAAACCACAAATGGTTGCAATTTCTAAATAATCAGTTTCTCAATTGTAATATAATGCCTTCTTGGGTGTTAGGTAAATATTAATTTGGAATAGCAACAAAGTATTTTTGGAATTGTTGGAATAACAATGAATAACAACAGGCAGATCTGTTGGCTTGTTTTGCCTTTAATTTTATAAAAATTATTCAGTTGGGTCAAAAACATTTCCCCCTATTTCCATAAAGGTTTTATAGCAATCAGATGCCCCAAGTAATATTAAAACACTTATGGAAACTAAGTTAAAACCAATTTAACTTTATAGAACTAACTTTTCAGTTTGAGGTGGCAAATTTTAAGTTTCTATCAGAGCAGGTAGAGAAGTAAAAGCCAATGGTAATACTGCAGACTGGGGTTAACTGGAGCACATGTGTCCCTAAGATATCTGAGTTCAATTTTTTATAAAATACTGCACTTTTCAGAAATGGCTCTTAGACCACAACTTATGATCTTTGATTCAGATGAGGTGCAGATATTTGTTAAGTTTATAGTTTTTTGTTCCAGTTCTATTGGTTTATTTCACATTGCTCTGAGACTAGAAAACAAACACTCAATACAAAATTCTCTAGTTAACAATAAACACGTACTGAGCATTTAGTATGTCACAGACACTGAGCTAAGCTAAGCCAAGCTACTGACATTTGTATCTCATTTAATGTGCCACAGTCCTTTGGGGTATTACTGAACCCATTCTACAAATAAAGAAATTAAGCTTCAGGGAGTTTAACCAAGCCGACAAAGGTGAAACAGCTTGTGAGCAGTAGAGAGCGGTTCACACCCAGATAGGGTTTGATCCTAATACCTATGCTCTCAGCCACTGCGTGGTATAATATGGTGCTTTTGATGAATGTGGCTCCCCTAAACCATAGATGAGTGGTACATAAGAAGGGGGGTGTGTAAACACTTGGTCAACACGTCTTTGGTTAGAGCCCATCCAGTTACACTAATTTGGGGATGGAAATGGAAGTTTACCTGAGGCACTGAATATGCAGAAATAGTCCCTTCTTCCCAGAATCCTGTAAGTGTAAGACTGTGTAAGACACTGTACTCCAGCACCCAGACCACATCTCTCTGGACACCTGGAAAGAGATCTGGAGTCTCAGGCTTCTAGAACATGGACAGTGCCTCTACCATTGATCAACCTGATAGAATACAACCCACTAGCAAGGCACAACTCACGTATTTATCAAATGAGCACAAGACACGGGATCAAGGAAATCGGGATTTCTGTGGTCAACACCATCTCCTGGCAGATCATCACTTGACTTTCCTTTTAAAAAAATCTGTTTTGAAAAATCCCCTTAAAAAAAAAATCCTCCTCTATTTCCTTGAAGAGAAAATTCAAAGAGTTCTCATACATCAAATAAATGACAGAGGCAGTTTTTAATCATTTAAATTATTTATCCTCCATTGTTTAATGCTTTACACCACTCCCCCATGCATAATTTATTACACCATTTATGTTTATTAAAAATTGATCACAAGGACATGCTCTCTCCCCATCCTCTCAGGCTACAGATATTTCTCTGTCAGATTGCTTGAGAACAGACAACAATTTTTTAAAAAATTTACTCTAATGGTTTGTATGCAGGTCCTTTTCTTAAATTCCTTTTCTTCCACAAAAGGACTAGAGGTTACCTTTATGGATTAACTACTCGTTTCCCTTTTTATATAACAAGAATGTTTCCCTGAAGACCCACTGAGGCTTTCGAGAAAAAGGTTTATGTTGCTTTTCTAACTTTCAGAATGCAGATGTGAAAAGGACACATTAAAGAACAAGATTCTAGAGTCTTCTATGACAGAGGACATAGCTGTGGAGCCGTCTCTTTCTCTTTGCTTTTTCTATTCTGTTCTGTATTTCCTCCTCAAATGATTAATTTTCCTTGCCTTAACTGAAGAGCTTTTTTCTCTTCTCCTTTTCCAATTTCATCCCAAATCCCTGTGCCTTTGCACTTCTCAACTCGTGATTTGCGTTGTTCTCAGCAAGTCACCAACCGCAAATCCTCTAACTCCCCACCACCAGTGTTCCCAACCCACTGCCCTAAGAACGAAAGGTTCAAGAAGGTGACGTCCTTGGACACCCCTGCCTCAGACCTGGTCATTCTTCTCTTCCCCACAGGAGGACAAGAGAGAAGGAGAAATCAACAAGGTGGGTGAGAGGTGGGGAGGAAGGAAGAAGCGGCACCCAAGGTTCTCACAATGTATTAGTCTGAAATAGGTTTGCAGTGGACTAAACCCCAAAGTAATCAAACTTGGCACATTCCAGTTGGCTCTGTTTGGTCCTTCCAGCCCACCCCAATGGGATCCAGCCCTGTCCCTCTTCCAGGGCTCCCTGCTGAAGCAGATGGCTGGCCGCCCAAGCCAAAAGCCTGAAGGTAACCCTCACCTCTTTCCTTTCATTCACTCCCATAACCAATGAACGACTTACCCAGACTTGCAGATTCTCCTTTACAGTATCCCTGGAGTCATCCCCTGAGCCATCCACCACTCTCCCCTGCCTGGCCCTGGAACAGTTTCTTGAGGTCTCCAGGCCCAGGTCCTTCCATTCTCAGCATGATGTAGCTATGATCTCTCTGAAAGGCATATCTGCTTACAGTTCTCTTCCTATCACAACTGAAGCCAAGTCTAACCCTAATATGGCTTACCAGGTTTTCAATATGTGATGAGGCTCCTGCTTAATGCATGGGCCTTTTGTTTCACAAACCCTAGGTGTGACTGCTCCTCACCCCCACAAACACACCCAGGCAGCTCTACTCTCTACACTCCACTCTCCAGCCACAAAGAACTTCTCCAGTTCTACAGAGGAGCCATGTTTTCTCTTGTCTCTTGCCTGGGGAGTATGCCTCCAGTGAATGGTGGCCTCCAATGAAGCTTGGCTCCTGTATTCACACCTTGTATAGTCCCCTCTCCTGGAACTGGACTGTACTTGTGACTTGCTTTTTTTAAAAAAAGAAAGTGCAGAACCTGCTAGTCATGGTCTGAGACTTAAGAAGGCCTGGAAGCTTCTGCTTTTGTGATCCTAACTACCATGGAAAAGGTCCAGCAATCCTGCTGAATAGACCATATGGAAAGACCACATGAAGAGGCCACTTGGAAAGTAAGAGGTCCTGACATTTCCTGGAGAAGAAGAAAAGCCCAGCTCAGTTCTGCCCCAGCTAACCTGCCATCTAAATGCAGCCCCCGTCTGACCATAAGCAACAACAGCAGAAGAGCTGCCCAGTGGAACCCAGCCAGATTGCAGAATTGCAAGCAATGAAATGATTGACATTTTTAAGCCACTAAGTTTTGGGGAGGTTTGTTACATACCAAGATATAACTGTAATAAACTCAATTTATAAATGAAAGGGAATACAAAATTATTTCACAGAATAAATTTTATGCAATGACAAGTCAATATTTCTAACAGGCAGATCCAAAAAAAAAAAAAAGAGTGGAAAATTAAAAGGATTTAGAGGAACTCATACCACCAGCTTCCATTTAGAATATATCACAATTTTATTCTGTCATTTTTTTTTGGTTTTTAAGACATTTTCCAATGAAAAATTTTCCTTTTTCTTTCTTTCTTTCTTTTTTTTTAAAGGATTCCAGGTCTGACATTAAAGTTAAGGAGTCCAACTAAGGATGTGATGTGAACATTAAGACACAAATGGAAACTAGCATGTATGTGGCCAACCCATCCTGCTCTTCCATTTTCCCTTACTTACAGTAATGTAGATCCAAAGCTATGGATGAGGGCATGGGGATTGCTGTGTCCAGGGCAGACTAGAACATTGTGGGAGCTCCCAGCTTAGTTGGACTGAACATCAGTTCAACTTCAGCAACAGTTCAGTTCAGCATGAAAAATCACCCAAAGAACAAAATGCCCAATTTTGACTAGTAACTAAAATGATCAGTAGAAATAAAACAGTTACCCATAACTTTAGCCCAGGCATTCAATCAACTACATACACACATATATACTCACACACTATACTGATGCCCCATGGAGACAGCTAAGGCACTGTTACATAACCCAGGATATGGTCAGATTATTTTTAAAAGTTCTGTAGATATACAGAAAGAAGAGAAAGAGTGCTAAATTTATAGCAGCTTGGTGGAACTTTGGATTGTTGCTTCTAATAATTACTGCTCTTTCAGAAAGAAAAAGGATCGTTATATAAGAAATAGGATCTAAGCCAAGTATCTGTCTTCCACAAAAATCAAAAAGCAGAATGTCAAAAATATTTTCTAACAGTTTATACTGGATTAATGCTTTGATGTTTCTGAATGATCTCTTGTAGGTAAAATTATCGATGTATGTTTTTCAATGTACCACGTCTTTCAAAACTATCTCCAATTAATAAATCTTACATGGTAGAGAATGAAGAAGTAGGTTTAAGAAAAATCTGGTGGCCTAAATGTCACATGTTCAGAAAGAGAAGGATCAGTTCCCAGTGATTGCAAAGCTGCAGACACTAAGTCAGAGAAACAGAACCTTCAGCATAAACATAAACCTTCAGCATTTATTAAATGTTCTGTCGGTTGATGAAACTGAGCATGAGCCCCTTTTAAACACTGCTGAGAGAGAGCAAAATCTAGACTTAAAAATGGGAACTATTTCCCACTCTCTTTTTTTTCCCCCTAGATAAGAGGGCTCTGTGAATAGATGTCACTTGGCTGCTCCCTGCGACCCAGCAACCCCAGAGAATGAAAAGCTTGTTCTCTAACTTTCCCTCTTCTATGGAGTAACTTCTGGTGGGAGATAGACTTGTGCTTTTACTATGGAGAGAGGACAGGATATGCAGGCAGTGAAAATGAGCCAAGCAACTCATTTTTACCTTCAAGATAAAAGGCTGGCTTAAGAGCAACACGATTTCTCAAGAGAAGGGACCTGGGAGATTGTCATAGGGAAGTCAGTCGTCTCAGACACAAAGAAAGAAGGGGTACCATGCTTTGTAGTAGGGAAGGGAACTCGTTTTCCTTATGTGCCAGTTGCTAGGCTGGGCTTGTTCACGTGATTTTATTTACTAGGTAGTTAATAAGTTTATTGGGTGGGTGGACGAATGACAAAGGAAGGCAAGTCATATCCAGCAAGGACACAGGAGTCTGTAAGTGGTACAGGTGGGGCTGGGATTCAGCAGAGCAAAGTGGACAAACAAGGTGGGGAGGGCCATAACTGAGCCTTGGAGGGTTAGGGGAGTATGTGGATGGGGTGGGGAAAGGGAGTCAAATCTCCTAGCAAAGACTGTGTCCACACAGCTGACACAAGTCCCACAAATGTCTGATCAAATGACTTAAAACCACAGGTAAGCTTATTAAATGCAACAAATTCATGTACAACAAAATTATGCAGAATCCCACAAGCATTCTACATCCTTGCAAAGGGCAAAACAGTGTGAGGCACCTTGGAAAAGTGCAAGGTTGTTCAAACCATGTTCTGTGGAGGCTCGGGGTTCCATGGATCCCCTCACAGAACACCATGCAAGACAGATACACCCTACTTTATCCAGAGAAGCTTCCCTTCTGCTTGAGAAAAATGAGTTCTCTGCTAAGAAATTCAAATACTGAAAACTATTGGTGCAGCACAAAGACTGCGTGTGCTGCACCTGTGATAAGGATCCTGGGGATGTAAATCTGAGTTGCAGCCCCACTGCTACTAACCAGCTGTGTGTACTCAGACAAGTCATTTTGTATCCTTCAGCCTCTGTTTCAATATCCAGAAAACAAAGGTGACACCTATCTTACACGACCATTTGAGCATTTAACGGGATAAATTATGTCAAAACACTTGGAAATTATTTCGGAGATGCAGGTTTTAGGAAACATAAAATGTAAAAAAAATTTTTTTTAATAAAGAAATTTCTCAGTAACTCAACAGGCACTTTTTATGGAGGTCATTTTCTGTCTCTATGTTTCTATCAAAAAAATCCATGGCTGTCTAGAAGGAAAAGCTTTATTTAAAGAAAACAGTGCTCACCACAATTTCACTGACAGCCCCAAAGCAGACAAGATAAGGTGCTCTTACTCTCAAAATCTACCTTTGGGGTTTGGCTAATAAGCTGGTAAGTAAAGTGTGTAAAGTCGCTCAGTCGTGTCTGACTCTTTGCAACCCCATGGACTGTAGCCCACCAGGCTCCTCTGTCCATGGGATTTTCCAGGGAAGAATACTGGAGTGGGTTGCCATTTCCTTCTTCAATAAGCTGGTAGAAGAGCTAAAAAGCTCCACATTCTATGTTCATGGCTTCAAAGACACAGCTTATACTTTTACCTGTGTAGGGAAGATTGACATGGGATCAGAGTTTTAGAACTAGAAGGGACTTCCCGATTATCAACCTCTATTTTACGGATGAGAAAACGGTGAGCCCGGGATGGGAGGTGACTCATCCAGGGTCACAGGAGCAACCTCGGGACTTGACCTTATATCCAACACTGTTCCATCAAGAAGTCTGACTAATGGCAGGCTCCTGAAACCTCATTTCCCGTCAACAGTGTATCTGTGTAAAGTTAGCTCAACTTCTCCATAATCCACTTGAACAGACCGCTCAGAAGGCACGCCAAGTGGCGGCATTTCTGCTGTGGCCTGGGGGCAGGGTAAACCACTTCCCGGTTTGCCCAGGACAGTCCACATTTATGCCTGTTGTCCCAGCATAATAATTAACTGTACTCCCTTGCCTCTCACAAGTATCTGGATTTGGGTGGAGAATTATAAAGCACTCTTTGTGCTTTTCTGGGAGGAAGAGGGGGACTCAGGGTAGGACTGCTCCTTGGGAGCTCAGTGTGGTGGTTTGGAACCAGAAGAGATGTGATAACTGTCTTCAAATATTGACAGGTCTGTCCTATGTTAATAAGATTAGACCATTCTGTGGCTACAAGGAATAGAGTATGGACCACCATGTGGAAACCACAGGGATGGGAATTCTTCAGTATAAAGAAGTATATACTCTAAAGGGTCTCCAGAGCTAACCTGCCTGGGTCCAAATTCTGGTTCTACCATTTACTAGCTCTGTGACCTTAAGCAAGTTGTGGTTTAGTTTCTCCATTGGTAAAAGAAGGATAAAAAGAAAGCCAGGTCCACAGGAAGTGCTTCATAAACACTTGCTCCTGCTATTATTACTGACTGTTATTTGGCAGGTGGTGGATGCGGTTAGGGTGGAGGTTTTCACAGAAGGACTCAGACAGGACTGTGGGGCTCACCCTGGAGAGGAGTGAGCGCCAGCTGAGCTGATGTTGGAGACGCAACCTGAACTTGGTGAGCTCAGCAGGTCCGCTCGTTGCTTGAAGTCGAGTGTGCCCGCAGGGAGCGTCTGGGGAGGCTGCACCCTGGGCTGACCGACCACTCTGGAAGAGGACCTCATTCAGGACGTCAGGTGGTGGGAGAGAACAGCCATGCCCGCTGCATGCAGCAGGAGAATGTAGTGATTGAAGAGCACGGGGCTATCAGACCATCCAGTGTGAACCTGGGCTCAACCACACGCGCTAGCTGGGACTCTGGAAAAGTTACTTAACCTCTCTGTGCCTCAGTTTCCTCCTCTGTAAAATGGGGATGGCAACAGAGCCAATCTCAGAGGAGTGAGTGTGATACACGTTAAGCCTGGCACAGAAAAGTGCCTAACAGATGTGGTTACCGTGACAGTGTTGCTGACCACTGCGGCTGATGGCTGGACAGCACCTGAGAGAGGAGGGGACTGAGGCAGGAGGGGTGAGAAGTCTGTCCAGGGTCTCACGGCCCAGCGAGCACCTCGCTCTCTTCTCTGCCCAGTGCTCAGTCCAGCTCAGGACAGACTGACTCAGCTGGTGCTGGGACTGCCTGAACTCGGGCAGCAGGCACGGTGGGGGTGGGGGGCAGTGCCTAGAACAGGGCCAGAGTGCAATGGGCAGAACTGAGGGCACCCTACCTAACAAGGGGTGGGGTGAGTCAGGGTGTGCAGCCAGGAGCTCCGAGGCAGGCGGAGATGGGATGGAAGCAAGAATGATTTTACCGAAACACACATCAGGTGGTATCACTCCCTGGGCTAAAACCGTATGAGATCCGAGCCTTTAGAGTACCTGGCTGGGCCTGCATCTCTGACTTCATCCTCCTCCCCTCCTCACAGCTCTCTTTCTTTCCCTGGGACCTGTCCAGCTCGTCCTCACCTCAGGGCCTTTGCACTCAGCCTTGCCTGACGCATGCTTCTCCCCAGATACTCAGCCTGGCTCCTTGTCATGCATCTCTCAATTCCCATAAAGTTCCCTGAACAGCTGTACCTCAGGGAGCGTTCCTACCATTCCATCCCATCAACCTGTCAGCCTTTTCCATAACCCTTATCACTTCTAATTAATCTAAGTATTAATTAATTACTGAAGCATTCACTAGTCTATCTAAGTAGTTGCTTGTTTGCTGTTTCTCCCTTCTAGAACACACATTCCACAGGGACCCCACCTTCAGCAAGCTTCAACAGTGAGTACAAATGAGAACAAATGTTTGGTGAGTGATGAGATGAAGCAAAAACAGGCTGCAGAAGAGTGAGGAGGTTTGGGGGTGACCGACCTGGAGAGGCGGGTTCAACTGTACTGGTCATTGGGAGCCTGGGGTGTGGGTAGGTGTGGCTGCGGCTGCATTAAAGATAAGAGGCCACCCGAGGTGGGGAAGGAGTCCCTGGAGAGAAAGGACAAGTGAACTGAACGGTCTTCATCTTCTCAGCAGAGCAGGAGGTGGCATCACCCTGGCTGGCACAGGGCACCTTCCCGGCCCTGAGTTAACACCGCACACAGGGGTGGCAGGAACAGGCCTGCACTCGGGAGCTCTTCTCCTGGAGCGTGGTTTCAGACTTTCAGCACCTGGTGGACAGGAGGTGGGTCGGCTGAAGTTCTCTGAACAGTGCTGAAGAGAATCTAGCACCTACAGAGAAGGGCTTAAATATTCCTGATTATGGTTCTACAGAGAGGCAAAGTTTAGCTACTTTAAAACAGGCAGGAAACTCCACAAAGGGGGAAATGTATGTGTGGAATTACAACCCTAGTTTCTGAGTGTCCTGAAACAGGGCGGCCAGGCATGTGAGGTTCCCAGAAGTGTTTCTTTCTTCATGTCATGCTTGATTTCTGGCCCTCCACGGCAACAATCCCAGATGAAGTAAACCAGAGCCATAAACATGCTCCCTCTGAAGAGGAAAGAGAGGGCTGCTCTGACCAGAAGGCTCTGTGCTTAGAGACCCAGCAAGAGCAACAAAAAAGAATGAGGTCCCCACTAAAGAGTTTCAGCATGCATCTGCCTACTGTCTCAATTTTGAGAGTTTTTTTCCAGAAAAATTATCTGTGATAATTTTAGTGATAAAAATTAGGAATTTAGTGATAAATTTAGGAAGTGATAACCTTAGACAGTTATGAGAACATTGATGCAACAGTTTTAGCAAGCATTGGTAAATGTTCATAGAGCTTTAATTACTCAGATTTCATTTCTAGGAAGAATAACATTAATAGAATTAATATGCTTTACAAATTAATTTTTAAATGGTAACGTTGGTGGGGGATTAGGCAGTAGAGAAGTTAAGAGACAGACGGAAAGGGGAACAAAAAGCATTTCTCTATAAACATGTCCTTTTCAGTAACCTTCTTTCCCAAGAACTGAGGTTAAGGGTGGCGAGAAAGGAGGGGGAAATAAGGACCTCAGGACCATTTATGGAGACCAGGACCACAGATGAGGTTTTCTCAGTAAGGTCATGTTCTAGGAAAAGTTGCTCTCCTAACCGCTCCTAACCAAAATTTAGGAGTAAATGCTCCGCGCCTCCAGCTTACAAGTGACAAGATCTACCACCCAATCGCTACCAAAAGCCCCTACCAAAACCCCGGAGGAGCTCAGAAGAGGAACGTCGGTAAAGGGCTGCTTGGCAGAGAAGGAACTAATAAAACATTTTCCCCTTCAAAGCACTTGGCCAAGGTTTCCCAATTCAACTTCACAGAGAATCTTGAAAGCAGCCATTAATAGTCCTCATTTTAACAGACCGGAGAGAAAGATTACAATAAATGTGGGAACAAAACTCTGGAATTTGCACTCCTCCCCAGCCTCCAGCCAGAAGCTTCCAGCGGGAAAAGGCAGGGGCCTTCAGCCTCGGGGGAGAAGCAGTGAGCTCAGCTCTCACTCGATCTTTATCAGGATTTTATCTGTGGAATGCCCCAAAGCCACTGGCACATCCCCAGACATCAATGGCATGGGGGATTTTCAGATGTTAAAGTGCACATTCGTAAGAGAACGCACACAGGCTTTTTTCTTTTTCCACTTTCCACCGCCGCGCTCCTCTGTTTCAGTTGAGCTCAGCAGCACAAGTGCCTTGGATCATCTAGAAATTGCTTCCATATGTGGGCACAGGAAAGAATGTACTCATTGGCTGCCTGAGAAGGAAGCTCCGGGCAGCCTCTCTTTCCTGCCAGAAAACGTTCCCTGGGCTGCAGACAGCCACAGGGTGTTTGAGCTGAGGGAGACCAGGGGGAGCATCTCCAACACCCCGCCTTCTTAGCCCCCCAATTTACCAATGAGGACCCTGATTGGCCCAGGGCCACAGAGATGTGGACAGAGCTGGAGTTAGAACCTGGGGCTCCGGGCCTGCCTTTCGTATTTTGAATGCTCTTGTGCATTTAGATTTGATCTTACCCAAGAATTCTTTTTATCTTAAATAGGCGTAAATAAGGGCTTTGCCTGCAATGCAGGAGACACAGGAGATGGGGGTCTGATCCCTGGGTCAGGAAGAACACAGGAGACTCGAGTTTAATCCCCAGGTGGGGAAGACCCCTTGGAGGAAGAAATGGCAACCTACTCCAGTATTCTTGCCTGAAAACACCCACAGACAGAGTAGCCTGGCAGGCTTCAGTCCAAAGGGTCACAGAGAGTTGGATAGGACTGAGACTAGGCACACACAGGTGTAAATAACGAGGCAAATTATCAAACCCAGACAGAGTTGCAAGGTGGATCTGCCATCCTGCGAAGCCTTGCACACATCCAAGGTCCCAAGCCCGCATTCAAGCTCCTGAGCCAGAGGGGTAGCCGTTCTTTGTGCCTGGATCCCAGTTCCCAGTCAACGCTCACTGTTCTCTCTGGAGTTGGGCCATGGAAAACTTGAAAAAGTGTCTAATGTGAACAGCAATCACCCTGAGGTTGAATTTGTCCACTGCTTTCCGGGGTGTCTCCTTAGTCCAAGCTCTTCAACTGAGGGGACCTCATTTGGAGGGAAATCATCCTACCCGAGTATTTTTCTCAGGAGACCTATCATCCTTCCTCACACCCCTGCTTCCCTGCCTACTCCCCACTCCCCCACCCTTCACCCCACAACTGCAAGGAAGAAGGTCCTGTACCTAATTCAGTTAGCAGCTGGATGGAAGGTTGGGGTCCAGACCGTCAGGCCTCGCTGGGCACGGAAGGCCAGCCTGGGGGGCTGGACCCTAACAGAAAGTTCAGCTCAGACAGCACCAGAGAGCTCCTCTTACTGTGCTGTGGAACCCACGCCGGGGTCTCCACAGCCCCTGACGGCTTCTCAGTCTTAATGCCCAGCTAGTCCAGAACTTCAAACACTTCATTTATGACCCTACACACAGTGGTCTGCAAGCACCTTCCTCTCTCCAGAAACCTACCACCCAGGACCCTGGGAGATTCAAGCCTCAACCACATCCTCTTGAACTGCCCAACCTGAGTGGTAAACTCAGCAGTTTCAGATGCTCAGGGGTGGGAAGTCAGAATGCACTCCTGCCTGTGGTCCCTGCTCGGCCAGGGCCAGTCACCCCTCACCACTGAGACATCTCATCTCCAGGCTGAGAGCCAAAGTAACTGGTCCCAAGGTCCACCTACGAGACACTCAGATGTACAAGTCAGGCAGACAAACCACAGCGTCTTAAAGGCTTGCCATGTGGAGAACCACATGGAGAAAGCCAGGTGGGGTTCAGCAGTTCTGCTCTTTAATTCCAACTTTTGGGGGACTTTCTTAACTGTCCTATCCCTTGTGATGCTCAAGTGTGTTAAAGTGCCCTACAAAAATGTTTTCTTTATACTATCAAAGATAATTAGAATTATGACTAGTTTAATTGCAAATATTAATTAGCTAACATGGTCTTTATTGGGTTTCCCTGGTGACTCAGATGGTAAAGAATTTGCCTGCAATGCAAGAGACCCGGGTTCTATCCTTGGGTCAGGAAGATCCCCTGGAGAAGGGAATGGCAACCCACTCCAGTAGAGGATGAGATGGTTGCATGGCATCACTGACTCAATGGACATGAGTTTGAGCAAGCTCAGGGAGTTGGTGATGGACAGAGAAGCCTGGCGTGCTGCTGTCCATGGGGTCGCAAAGAGTCAAACACGACTGAGCAACTGAACTGAACTGATGGTCTTTATATCAAACATTTACTGAATATTTATTCTATGTGAGACACAAAACTAGAGATGTAACACTGAACATACTCTTACCTGAAACACGGCTCCTGCTTTTAGGGAACTCAGAATGAAGGGGCTTTGGCTACCATGGAGCATCCAGTTTACACTTCCATTTCACTGTAAATCTGTTGGAGCATGATGAGTGCACACTTATTCAACTGTGAGCACCCTTGCATGATGAACAGGTCTTGTCTTATCTGTGCCAGGACAAGGCATTACAGACACTTGTCCTCTGTACAAACAGAAATAAAATTCAGCTTCCTCTTCTTCCATCAACCATCGCCCCTCCTCCCTCCCCGGGTTCTCCATCTCCACCACCACTTCACTAACATCCAGGGATTGGAAAAGTGAGGAAAACCTCTTTGAGGACCACAAAGCCTGTGTTACTGCATCACCTTCTGCAGAGATCTGACCAGAGCAGCAGTGACAATTGGTTTCTACATGCCTGACACATTTCTGTTTAAATCAGTTATTTCTCAAACTGTAAGGTGCTGCCTATTCTCTGGCAGTCAAATAGATATTAACTCAATTTGCAACCAGCTGCTGCTCCTTTTTCTTAAAAAAAAAATAATAAAAATGTATTGCATTTGGTAAAGATGGGAATTGTTTTATGAAACTTCTGTTTCTATTATCCATCTATCTATCTATACTAGATATCAAAGAAGAATGCATTTCTTACTGTGGATTATGGTCAAAAGAGGTTTCAAAACGCTAGTTTAGATAATGCTTCTTTATATGGAGTACTCACTGTTCACAGAGATTCCTTTTCCAATACTGCCAGATGCAGTCTTCCCTTCACATCTGACATTCAAGGATCAGGGCACTCTAAGCATGTTTCTTGTTGTTGTTTTTTAAACTCTAAATCACGTGTAGTCTCAAACTCCCAGACCCCAGAATCTACACAGTACGAGGTTCCTGCCTGTGGGCTCTGCACCAAGACTGAGTTTTTTCATGCAGCTCCCGTGCCTTGGGTCCTTCTGAGGTGCCTCATGGGGGGGAAAGGAGGAACTCACTGGACTGACTTACGTAACCGGGTCCATTACAGCACACCCTGCCCTCCAGTTCCTCCTGGCAAGCAGGCCACTGCTGGTTTCATGAGAGTTCACGAGTTCACGCTGGAGCTGGGATGGTAAATTTCAGGAGAAGGTGGGCCTGCTTATACCCATGGGGGCTAGCCCACAGCAGTCCCCTCCGTACCTAGGACCACACAGAGGGGGCCCGGAAGCCCCGTTCCCACTCTGCACACCATCCAGGTGTAAGGAGGGGTGAGGAACAAGGAGGCAGCAGCCTGCACATGCTCGGGAGACGGGACAGGAGGCGGTGGCTGCAGGCGCAGCACACGCCACAAAGCCGTCATCCTAACCACACACGAGGCACGGAGTCCCCGGGTCTGGGCAGCAGAGCCTTCTACATTCGAATTCCAGCTCTGCCTCTGGCTTCTTGCTTAACTCTACAAAGGGTTCCGGGTCACATCAGTAAAACACAGAGATGCTACTGCCCTCTGACCTCTGGATTTGAGGTTGGAAACGCCCGGTGGGGCTCTGAGCAGTGCGCCTTCCCACATCAGACTGTGCTTGAGAAGATGGAGTGGGTTCTGTTTTACCTACTCTCTCTGGAGAAGAACTCTTCTATTCTGTCCTTCCCTGGACTGGAAAAGATGGCCAGATAATGGGCCAGCAGAGACACATGCCGGAGGCGACAGCGCTGCAGGGCCTAAAGGGAGGGGAGGGAATAAAGCAGCCTGCCCCTGGGCCTCCACGAGGAGGGGACCTTGGAGAACTGTTGCACCAGGTCTCTGCAGGGGCTGTGGAGAACACCCCTCAATTTTCCCCAGACGCTTCTGCTGAAGGTGTGCGCACACTGACCAGGATTGAAATTACCACCTGGTGGCTCAGTGGTAAAGAACCCACCTGGCGATGTAGGAGATGTGGGTTCGATCCCTGGGTCAGGAAGATCCCCCGGAGGAGGAAATAGCAACCCACTCCAGTATTCTTGCCTGGAGAGTCCCATGGACAGAGAAGCCTGGCGGGCTACAGTCCATGGGGTCTCAAAGAGTCGGACATGGCTAACACACACGCAGGAATTTTACCTTCCAGCCCAGCCTGGGCTTACTTTGAAGGACTGTAGCCCAGAGGTGGGGAAGGGCGCTCTGGATGCCCTTCCAGGCTTGGGTTTCTGCCTTTATCTTACCTCCCCCTCTGCATTCCTGCCTGTGGAGACCCCCAGGTCACTGCTCTGCAGTACAAAGGTGACCTGGAGTCGTCCCTGTCCACAGAAATGTCTGTTGAGCCCTGCGGTTACGGCTGCAGACAGGGGCAGGGCTGCCCAGCTGCTGGTAATACACAGGGCTCCCCAGGTGGGCCTCCGCAGGCTGCTGGAGCCTCCTCCAGGAAGGACTGAAGTTCTCCATCCCACCAGTGGAGGCGGCGCCCTGGAACAGCAGGCCTCTCAGGCTCCAAGGCCAATACGACCAGAGCTTGGCTAAGGCCTGGCTGCCTGACAGCAGCAGGGCTTTGAAAAACATTCTTCACTATGGACAGAAAAGGGACCATTTCCTCTTCTCCCTCAGGCCCCTCACAGAACTCTGCTATGAACCGAGTCAGTGTGATTCCTTTACCTCCAAACGACTGCCTTGAACAGAGGGTGCTGGGGACCGCCTAGAAAGCAAAGGCCCGGCACTGCAAACTCCCCAGGAGCAGCTGTGCCTGGGAGCCCGCCTGGCCTTCTCCTCACCTGTGTTTACTGCGCGCTGTACCTGAAGGAGGCGTCCAGCTGCATCCCTTCCATCTGTAAGGCGATGCTAACCTTGGCCCGACCTCACAAAGAAATAGACCATTCTATGTCTCATCTGTAATATACCAGGAAAATCACTTACAGAATACTGTATCCAATCTCAGGCAGGGGAGAGAGAACTGGACTGGAACTTGGTTCCAGGCCTGGGTTCTTGTCTCAACTCTCTTACCAACTAGCCACTGGCCTTGAGAAAGTAACTTTCTGGGGTTCTCATTCTAATGGAAAGTTAGGCAAAATGGTCTTTGTCTTCACTTGGCTTCCCATGTCTAACACTCTGGGATTTTATGAGATGCTGCATTTTACAGTTGAATATTATATTCTTTCCCCACGAGTCATTCATTTATTCTTAAGACCATCGTGTCACTAGTCACTGATACCAGGCAGCATTTGTGACACTCTGGGAAGATTTTCTGCTCACTAGAGACTGCTGAATTCTTAGGGGTCACTGAAAATGTATGGCTGTGATGGGTGTTAAGTGTTAAGTTGGGTGATTCAGAGTAAAGTTAAGGTGCGACTCTGAACACCATGCAAAGAGCAGACCTTTCTGCTGATAGCTCAGCTGTTGGTCTTTATTTGTCCTGGCTGTCCTTTTTGCAACACATTGGTGACACTAACCCAGAAGTATGCAGAGAAACAGGAAGTCCAGGTTACTTCCCCAGAACACTGTATCAGTGGTCAGCCATCTGCATGAAGAAAACTGGGGCCACCTAAGTTCTTTACTACCGAATCTCCTTTACTGAAGAGGCAAGTGGGTGTCATGGCTCAGCACAGGCTCTGAAGCCAAATGGACTGGATGGACTCTTGCCTCTGCCACGTTAGCCATGTGAACTTGGGCAAGCTGGCTAACCTCAAATTCCTCATCTGTAAAATGAAGATAATAGTGCCTGCCTCACAGGGTGGCTATGTGGACTCAGCTAATTCAGAGCACTAAGAACATTACCTGGTACATACTAGGCAATATCTATGTTATTAGATGCTGTTATTATTACTGCTTGTCCGAACATCATTACTAGAAATCAGAAGCAGAATAATTCATTCCTGACTTCTGTGAGTGAACAAGAGAAGGCAAGCAGCCTCTAGTTTCTGCTTCCTAATGACTTCTTTCTAAGGGCAGCCACAGCCTTCTCCAGCTCCCCATGTTTCCCTGCACTGCCAGGGCCCCCACCCAGCAACCGTCTTAGGTTGGGAAGCTTCTCACCCTGAAGAGGATCCAAGCTTAGGATCCATGTGCCTTCACTCCTACTGCTGGGCCTCTTCTCCCTTTAGCTCAGAACCACCAGATCCTCTTCCTACGGCCACTGCTGACCTCTGCACTCTCTCCACCACCAGAACTTCCTCCCACTTCCTGTCTCCCTCGGTATTGCTAAGGCTAGAGCTGAAGGGGACAAAGGGGAAGTTTTACTAGGCCTCCATCTTCCCTTGGGCATCTGGGTTGGAACTCAGAAAGTTTCTTCTCCTCGTCACAACCTTATCTGCAAATGGTGGCTGGGCTCCCTCGGGCATCAGTACTAAGGTTTGGCTTTCCAGGGAGACGTATATGTGCTCATGGGTGCATGCTAATAAGTCACTTCAGTTGTGTCCAACTCTTTGTGACCCTAAGGACTGTAGCCCGCCAAGCTCCTCTGTCCACAGGATTCTCCGGGCAAGAATACTGGAGTGGGCTGCCATTTCCTTCTCCAGGGGATCTTTCTGATCCAGGGATCGAACTCGTGTCTCCCGAGGCTCCTGCATTGTTGGTGGATTCTTTACCGCTGAGCCACCAGGGAAGCCCTCCCAAGTAGACAAGTTTGTCTAACCTCTCTGTAGAACAAAAAGTTCACAGGGGCCCCATTTACCAGTGTGTCGCCAGGATCTTTCCACACATAACTGAAGGCCCTGGAACGTCAGCAGCAATATCAGAGAGCAAGAGCAGTGTGCAGTTTCTTGGGTGCCATCCAAGACGATCTGCCCCTGAGCCAAAACAGCAATGTGTTGCTCCTCAGACCAGGAGTAAGAAACACAAACAAAAGGTTCAACCAGCAGTGGTCACAACCGCCAATCAATGGCCGCTGCAGAACTCCCAAGGCAAAGCCCCACACGGGCATTTTTCTCCACCCCCTGGGGAATCCCCGCCATCGAAGGGCACACCCGAAGCACACACTTACATTCGCCTGCACACGATGCTTGGTCTGAGAATATACAAAGGGTACATGGCTGAACAATAGCCTCTGCCTTCTGAGAAGCTGCAAAGGCTGATGTATGCAAAACTCAGGAATACGTGTGTTTTCCCAGCAATGTTTAGAATCGATACTTCCTGGTTCTATCTGAAGTGTTCTTTAAAAGGGGTAAGCCAGAGAGACGTGTGTGCGTGTGTACATGCAGCTGTGGGTGGCAGACGGTGAGGACACGTGGTTTCAGGAGGATAAGGGTGCGTATAATGGATGAGTGTAGGCTCATGTGAGCTAGTGTGGTTTTCACTGGATTTAAGAAAAACAAGATCTGCCAGACATACCTGGACTTATCTGGCTCATATCCCACTCCCACAAATAACATTACAAGATAATCTAATGGTCTTTTTCTAAGAATAAAATAAAATTCGACGGAGAAGGAAATGGCAACCCACTCCAGTATTTTTGCCTGGAAAAGTTCATGGACAGAGGAGTCTGGAGGGCTGAAGTCCATGGGATTACATGACTGAGCATGTGTGTACGAGGGTGGAGGGAAATGGGTCGGTAGCAATAAAGTGGTAGAACTAAAAAATAAATAAATAAATAAATAAATAAATAAAATTCGCGTATAAATGAAGAACCCTATGTGTGACACATAATACAGCCACCCTATTTTAGCTAGTGAGAAATATGACATCTATTTCTCTCCCTTATTTATCAAATGCTTAGTCAAAAACAGGTAAAGTAACATTTCAGACTTAAATGGAATTTCCAGCTGATGAGTTAAACTGTTAACAACTGCACTGTTTAGAAGCACCTTATCTGGAGATGTCAGGTGTATCCCATCAGAGGCATAGGAGACATCCTAGCCTCACCTTTCTCCTCATTCTTACAAATTCCTTTTACTCTTTGCACAGGGCTTTATTGCTGTCAAGGTCACACGATGACTAGGCAACAAAGCTGGGATTATAAAACAAGCGGTAAACGCCCATTCTATGACTCCTATAGCTTTTTTCACTTCACTACTCTACATTTAACAGAGGATTCAGTGCAAAAGCAATTAAGCAAATAAGCTAGTTGATATCAGGTCTTAACGTGGAAGCGACTTGACATTCAAAAGTCTATCCCTGAGGACTGAGGGACATCCAAGAACAGGGGCAGAGTGAAGGTAGGGCAGTGGGGACCCATGCCCTCAGGCAACAGCATGTGGGAGCCCCGGGAAGATGAGTGTTTGCAAATCCCCAAACTGTGATCAGTGCCCAGCTCCCCCTGGGCACCACCTTCCCTCACTGTCACTTTGGCTAAAACCTAATGCATTTTCCTACCAAGGGCAAGCAGGTACCCAGAACCCAGTCCAGCATTAGGACTTTGGCCAGTTGGGGGGCCAGTGGATTTCTGGCCTTAAGAAAGGCCTGTGTTTTTGAGAGGTGGAGAGTTCAGAGTCCTGTAGGACCGGGCCAGCCCTGCAGACTCAGGGTCTAGAGATCTTTCTGTTCTCATCAGACCTCACACCTGCCTGCACTGAAGTCCGCCTTAAGACTTAACTGTGAGAAGCATATGGACGAGGTTGCATTCTTTGAGCTCACTCAGCTCCCGCGGACCTTTGGGCTCTGCAAAAGGACACACAATCTGAGGAATTCCTCTGGCTATGTGATGCCAGGACTTCAGCCTCAGTCTCACTGGGGACCACGTGTTTCTCCCTAAGGCAGCAAGGCTCCCTCCAGGTAGACACTGCCAGTGAGCCCATCTGGCCTGTGGTCATTTCCCAGCAGGAGGCCCTTGGCCTGTTTTGGCCCTGACAGTCTGGCAGGAAGTACAAACTTATCTTTCCGGGGACACTGATCTGGACAATTCCGCCTCATTCAGGAGACACAGCTCTCAGAGGGTCCAACTCTGATGTGTTCTTTCCTAAACAGGACATCCCTTCATGAAGTTTCCTAGCCTTTAAAACACTTACGTTAAAAAGGCAGCAACAATTTATTATGGCAGACATCAAGGGCTCACAAGGTCTCTTAATTTTCAGTTCCAACGTCTGCTGCCCAGACACAATCTTTTTGCCATCTGTGTCAGGTTAGTTACAAAGCACTGTTATTATTCTGGGCTACACAATGTTGGCCCAACCTCATCGAATACAAGAAATTTTGCGGATTGATTTAGCTATTCTGTTCATATAAACGAATCCAGTTGTACAGCTGTTTCTGATTAGTCAATGTACTGCTGGAGTTATATACAAATAATTTTATAATGAACTCAGCAACTACAAGGACAGAAGCAGTGGAATCGAGCCTCACCTCCCAGAAAAATAAGCAGGGGCATAAGAGCAGGGGCTTTCACTCACACTCCAGGTCTAAATTCCTATCTGCAGTGATTCACTTTTTCCTCTTGATGTAATTCAGCATAATTTATAACTAATGCTCTCAAAGAATGCTTGTTTTCAGACTTTAAGAGTCAAGAGGGAAACCCAGTTAGTTGTGCAAGCTTAAAACTCCTTTAAAATTTCCCATCTTTGCATTTTATAAGTTTCTATTTTTCCTGTTAAAACATTTATATTTCCTGAGACAATTTCTTACATAATATATTTCAAAAAGAGAAAACTGGAATCAAAAGATCTATATTTACTTTGTTATATGCAGATATCAAGTGTTTTGTTTCATTTCAACACAGAACAATTAAGCTCAGTGAGTGTAGGCTGAAGTTTCTCTTCTCCAGGTCTAGAAGACAAACCATATGTACCTTAGAAACTTAAGGAAAAGACAGGACATGAATAATTCAAATGAATGGAATTTTTTTAAAAAGTGACAAGTGCTCCCGAAAGAAATAATGTGAAACAAAACAGGAAAAAGAGATTATAAAGTTTATACTTCTAAAATGAATTACATTGGCAAGGATGTGGGGAAGCAGATATTTTCAAATAGTTTTAGTAAGACTGAATTACTACAGCTTTTAGCAAGTAATATCACATTAGGGGCTCTGACAGAAATCAAAGCTTCTGTTCAGAAAACACAGATATACAGGGAAGAATTGTAGTAGCACAAAACTTGAAACAATTTGACTGGTTAAATTATGGAATATTAATCAACCATAATATAAATGAATTTTTAATTTGGAAGGAATGTCTATAATGTTCTGTTATGTGAAAAAACTCTCGTGGATATCAAAAAGATATCTTCACCTTCAGGTTTATAGTAGAATTATTTATAATAGCCAATATAAAGAAACAAGTGTCCATCAGTGGATGAATGGATACAGACAATTTCTGTCTCACACACACATAACTGGAATATTATTCAGCCAAGAGAGAGAAGGAAATCCTTCCATTTGTGAAAATATGGATGAATCTTGGAGGCATTATGCTAAGTGAAACAACTCCAAAAAAGACAAATACCGTATCATCTCACTTACATGTTATATGTGGAAACTGAAAAAAGCTGAACTTGTAGAAACAGAAAGTGGAATGATGGTTACCTGCGCTGCTGGGGGGAGGGAGGAAGAGAATTGTGACATGTTGGTTAAAGGTTATAAAGTTGCAGTAGGAAGATGAGCAAATTGGAGGGATCTAATGAACAGGATTGTGATTATAGTTAACATTTCTTTAAATGTTAGCAACTTGAAAGTTGCTAAGAGACTAGATATTAAATGATTTCAACACTAAAAAAGATGATAATTTCATGACATGATGGAGGTATTAGCCAACTTATGGTGGTAATATATTACAATACATGAGTGAATCAAATCAATACGTTGAATACCTCAAACTTACACAATGTTATATGTCAATTATACCACAGTTAAAAAATCATGTAGCCTAATGTGTATAATGTTTCTATTCTTAATAGAAATATATATTTACATATATATTTGTATATAGTTTTATAAGCAAAGAGAAAAAGAAGGGCATATCCCAAATTGATAGTATCAATTACCTCGAGTGGTTAGATTTGAGAGACACAGGAGAAAACTTATAAACTTTTTCTTTGTCTACCTCTTTCTCATTTATCTTATTTATGTCAAGTACATAATACTTCAATAATCTCAACAAGGTAAAAACTATGATTTATTTTTTTAAGTGATAATAAACACATTTTCAGCAAAAACAAGGAAGCAAAGACCGAATTATAAAGACTGAGCACCTGGCTTGGTGGTTAACAAAAGGGACATGTTTCATCACAGTAGACATGATGTAGACAATAATCCTGTACAGAAAGGAATGTTACAGTGAAAATAATACCATAATAAGTCCTGTACAGTCCTTTAACCAACTTGAGAACTGTTTTTTCTTTTTGTTCTCCCAGTTCCTCATCAAAGGGAGAAGATTAAGGGGGAAGGTTTACAATATTTAATTAATAAGGTTCTAGCTCCAACAGCTTTGTAAAGTATCACACAAAGTAAAGTAATTCCCAATTTTAACAATGTTCTAACTTTTTATTTTGTCTCAAATAACATGTGAGGCATTTTTTTTAAAAAAAAAAACAGTGCTAAAACTCCAGGGAAAAGAACAATGTAGAATTTTACTCACAAAATCTGAGACTATCTAAACTGATACTTTGAGTTGTATCTTACCATCAATCCCTAACCTTTCTGGCACCAGAGACCAGTTTTGTGGAAGAAAATTTTTCCACAGACCAGGGGGTAGGAGATGATTTTGGGATGATTCAAGTGCTCCACATTTTTTGTGCACTTTCTATCATTATTACATCAGCTACACCTCAGATCATCAGGCATTAGACTCCAGAGGTTGGGGGAAAAGTGAAAGTGAAAGTCGCTCAGTCGTGTCCAACTCTTTGCGACCCCATGGACTGTACAGTCCATGGAATTCTCTAGGCTAGAATACTGGGGTGGGTAGCCTATCCCTTCTCCAGAGGATCTTCCCAACCCAGGCATCAAACCCAGGTCTCCCGCATTACAGGGAGATTCTTTACCAGCTGAGCTAAAGGGAAAGTAGAGGTGGGGGACCCCTGTCTGAAACTATGAATGGCAATCAAATTCTGGCTTTAATAGATAAGAAAAGGCACTTCTAAAGTAAATTACTACTTTTGAAAGATTTTCTTTAAAAAGTCCTCAACTCTTTTGCCTTTTTCTAGTTCCTCAATTTTTGAATTAGAAATTTCAGTAGCATCTGGAAACTCAACTTAGCGTCCCTCAGCCTGCCGTCTGGGACTTGGGAAAGGTAACTGGTTTTGTCTTCTTTTATCCTTCTTGCCCCGACCCTTTTCTCCCTATCCATCACCCTAGTCTTTCCTGAAAGTCCCTCCCACAGGACATATATGTTCTGCTTACATTATATAAGCCTCTTCAAGAACAGCCCATTTCTTTCCCCTTTTATCTTGGGCTGATCTGACTGCCTCCACTCTTTAAATATCCATCCCCATAACACAAGGCTATTGTGGTTAAGACACTGATCTCACTGTTTACATTTTTTGAAAAAAATAGATAGGGTGCATGTTTTCTCAAGATATTCTCCAAAGTCTAAAGGTTCTCTGCTTTCAAAATCTACTCCCTTATGCCTAAGGGGAAAAAAAGTTTCCCAGTTTCCTGAAATATTATTTGTTAAATAGTCAACACTTTAAAATGACATCATTCTAAGATGTAGCCAGATTTCTTTCTTGGTCCTTCCCAGGCCTAAATCTTCAGTCAAGAGATCTTATCTCCTGCTTATGTCTATGAAAAATGCTTGGGAAGTTTCAGAAATGGGCTGGGTGACACACAAGTAGTTGAAGAGCAAGAAATTCAACTAACTGTTCATCTGGTCTGTTTTATAATTATACTGATGCTGTCACTGAATTGGCTGGTTCTTTAACTTGACTCAATGAACTAGTTGTCTGGGCATCATTAGCAAGAGCGAACAGGTGGGAATATGGTCAGTGAACAGACATATATATTCACCCAATAGTAGAATGCCATGCAGCTACTAACAGCATAGTAGCAATATGTCCAAGAAATACTAAAAAAAAAATCAGGCAATCAAAATGCAAAATATCCATAAAACACAGTCTCAAATAAGGGGAGTTGGAGGAGGGAGAACAGGAGGAATGTAATCAAACTGTGTTTAGCTGTGACAGTGAGGCAAGGTGCACACATTACCTATACAATATTTAAGGTACTCAAGTACTGTCTAGGAGAGAAAATTAAATTTAAATAATGTCAACGTGCATAGATATTCAATCCTGAACATTCATTAGAAGGACTGACGTTGAAGCTGAAACTTGAATACTTTGGTCACCTGATGTGAAGGGCCAACTCATTAGAAAACACCCTGATGCTGGGAAAGACTGAAGGCAGGAGGAGAAGGGGATGACAGAAGATGAGATAGTTGGAAGGCATCATTGACTCAGTGGACATGAGTTTGAGCAAGCTCCAGGAGATGGTGAAGGACAGGGAAGCCTGGCATGCTGCAGTCCACGGGGTCGCAAAGAGTTGGACACGCTGAGTGACTGAACAACAGTAACATACATATATATAAACATATACAGATGTGTGCTGCTGTAAGAAAAATAGAAATTATATAAAACTAACTTATATTTTCAACTGTAATGGACTCCTATGGCTCGGGAAACTATTTGGACCTCAATTTTCCATTTTATTCACAATTTCCTTCCTCCTGCACACAGCTCTTACCTAAGAGAACTATTTATCTTCCAAATATAAAAGAATCTGTGGCAGTCTGGGGAGAGGGTAGTGTCCTTCAATTCTGCTTATACTCCTTTCTCAAGTTTCACATCTCAAGTGATATAAAAGAAAAAAAGAAAAGAAAAAGATGGAAAAATTGGTGGGTAGGAGAGTCCAAAATCTCACTAATGTGGAAGTGAACCACATACAGGTATTAGATCAGGAAATGCTACTTCTTAAGTTCTACAATAATAATTCCCATGTTCCCCACCAGATCACAATCTCATTTCTTTATTATTAGGATCATTGTTATTGTTCAACTTGGAAGATATACAGATAAACAGCATTTAAAGATAATTATGTATGTGATAAAAAGTAATGTTGTACACAGTTCAGTCATGGTGAAGGATGAAATCACCCTTAGAATGAAATGAAACTTGTTCCCCAGCATCTTCAGAAACCAACATCAAGATCTACTTTGCCTTCATAAAAAAATTAGCTCACTTCAAATCTCATAACCAGAGTGGCACAAATAAATTGCCATTCAACACATGTTAATTGAGAACCTACTATTTCTGAGCCAATTTTTTTTTAAGTTTTTTTAATTTATTGCCTCCAGAGTTTCCAATCTAACAAAGAAAAAGAAAAAAAAAAAAAGCACATGCAAATGATTCTGAAACAGAATAAAGTGGATTCTGAGACACAGGTGAGGCCCAAACAGACAGTCATTAGAATTTACTAAGAGGAAGAAACAAACTCTAGGAGAGCATTTCAGCTTTTCTTAAGCATTGCAGCATGTTTTTACAATGTGAACCATGTTCATCAAAACCACTAAAATTTGTCGGTGATTGTGTCTCCTGTTTATTTTAGCTAATTCTTCTTTTGGTTGGTTTAGTCGCTAAGTCGTGTTTGACTCTTGTGACCCCATGGACTGTAGCCCGCCAGGCTCCTCAGTCCATGGGATTCGCCAGGCAAGAATACTGGAGTGGGTTGCCATTTCCTTCGCCAGGCAATTCTTCTATTACTGAGTATTAACAAAGTCTGCAGTCTTTCTTCTCAACAAGTACTTGTGGACTATTTGAAGAATCTATAGGACTCAACATACACGTGAAAAGAAGGGTAGTATCAATAGAATGCAGAGGCATACAGATGGGGATGGAAAAGAATCTTTGGCTGGAGTCCACAACACGAAAGGTAGTGTATAATATGGCAGAAGAGTTAAAAGTGCAGAGTGTGGAATCAAGACTGCCCCAGGCTTGAGTACTAGTTCTGTCACTAGCTATTTGACCTTGGGCAAGTTACCTAACTTCTCTTGGTCTCAGGCTCCATATATATGCATAGAATCTACCTAACAGGGTTGTTTGACTACTAAATGATTAAAACAAACGCATAGTAAATGATAATGTTAAAGAAAGAGAGGAAAGGAAAGGGGGTAGGGAAGAAGGAAGGAAGGAAGGAAGGAGGAAGGAAGACTTTATAAAATTTGGGCTAGATATAGAAAACTTTGAAAATTTGATTCACTTTAATACAACTAAGTAATAAAAGGAATTTAGAAAGAAGAACTAAGCAACACTGGAAAGCTGGCTTAATAGAAGAGTAAAAAAATATATCACTAGTGTATGCTTAGTCACTCGGTCGTGTCCAACTCTTTGTGACTGTATCCCACCAGGCTCCTCAGTCCATAGGATTCTTCAGGCAAGAATACTGGAGTGGGTTGCCATGCCTCCTCCAGGGGATCTTCCCAACCCAGGGATTGAAGCCAGTTCTCCGGCATTGCAGGCAGATTCTTTACCATCTGAGCCACTAGGGAAGCCTGGTGGCTAGTAGGCAATGCTAAAATGTTAGTCAGCCCTCCAAATCTCAGACTTTGGTCTCCACAGAAGGTCCTGGACCAATCCTCAGATACCGAGGGATGACTACTTACACAACATCACAGCAACATGGTTTTACAATACGAACCAGGTTTCTAAAACTTCTGAACTAATGAAAATTGTAGATGATTATGTCGCCTGTTTACTTACTTTAGCTATGTTCTTTTACTGATTATTAGCAAAGTCAGTTATTTTTGATTTCTCCCCAAGTATGAATGCCTGATCTGAAGCCTGCGATGCTGAGCAGGCTTGGTCATCAGAGAACACGAGAGCAGTACTACCCCCCCCCCCCCCCGCCCGTGGACGTGGATGCTGTACCTGTGATCAAGGCAGCTCGGCCTGGAGCAGGCAGAGCCCCTGGTCATCCCGCATGGACAATGACCACTGTGTGACCGACCACCACAAAATGTTACACTGGTACTTCCCAGGGCCAGAGTGACAGGAGGTAGCGCTCTCCTCCCTCCCCACCGTGGCCGCCCACCTTTAGCTGTCCTGGTCATCTCAGTGACCAGCTCGAGTGGCTAAGCAGATACCACAGGCTGGCAGCCCTCCTTCCACCCATACTGACATTCTCTCCTGTAACATCCCTCCTCCTCGGCTATGAAGAGAATCCATGAGGTGATCACTGTGAGATGCTCAGGTGACTACAGACGGCTGAGGGATTATTACATGGTAATTTATATAAAAAGCAGTTCCTATGTTTAGGCTCTTTTTGTATTTCCATATGGAAAGGAGAATACCAACCCAGTGTTTTGCACAAGCTAACACTGATAATAATGAAGACCCACAGATACCTAGCAGCAGCACTGTCCTGGATAAGCTGCCAAGTGATGCACATCCACGACGTCATCCGGCCTCAGCACAACCCCAAAGGCAGAGATGGTTACTCTGATACTAAAGATAAAGATGCAGAAGGTGCAGGACATGTAAAAGACAGAGCTGGGACCGGAAGCTCTGCCTGACCTCCCGGCCCATGCTTTTCCCTTTACGGAACTTTGCAGGTGGTATGACATCAGTACCACTGGGGGGCTTTCAAAAATAGATTCCTGGGCCTCACCCCAGCCTTACAGAATCAAGACTCTAGAAGTCACACCCTTGACTAAGGACAGCATACTTCGACCATGGTTAAAGTGTGGCTAGGTGGCATAGCATTACTCAACTAGTTGAAGGTATTCTGGGGAATTGGTGAGCCTCAGAGTTTTTATTATTCCAAAGTATACAAGAGACAGAGTTAATCATTTTAACCCAATTGCAATCTCTACACGGTAAGGAACAATCGATAGATGTTGGGCTGGGCAATGAAGTGGGTAAGAAAGTGTTTATTTCTTCCAGGGAGGAGACAGCAGCACGTTTCCTTGACTGGAGCAAGGAAGATGGAACAGAGTGTACACATGCCCATGAATCTCCCCAGGCCTGGCACACGGCAGACACTTTAAATACTTGTTAGACGGACAAATGAGGGGAGACCAATTCCATCCAGCTGGAAGTAATTTCATTCTCCTCTACATGCCCTGTATTTGATCTGTACCTTTTTTCATCTTATTTACCACATTCTGCCCTGCATTCCTGCTGTTCAAAACCGTATCTCATCTCCACCAGAAGGTAAGCATTCAGGGCCAAATTCCACCTCCTTCAGAGTCAGGTCTCTTCTTTTCCCCCTGACACAGGGCACAACAGTGATCCCCAAAAGGAACCCTCAATGCCAAATGAGCATCTTGCTTGTTTTCAACTGTGACTTGATTCACATATGTGGGTCCTGCTTATTCACCAGGCCCATGAAACCTTCTAGCACTGTAGTGTAATTGTGGATTGCTGGGGCACGGTGGTAGAGAAACCACTGTATGAAAATCATCAGGAATCTGGTAGATCTCATGGGAGGGTGGGCTTCAGGAGGATGACGGCTCTGGGAGACAGGATTTCAAACAGTAGATGCTTAAAAGTGAAGGGGTTACAGCAACAACAACAAAAAGGCACTAAGGTTTAATTCTGTTCTTCTGATGTGCAATGTAAAAACCCTATATGTTCCTAGAATTACAACCATAGTGAGGACCCTCCTGGAATATTTAAGGCAGTGACACAGACCAAATAAGAAATACTTCCCACAGAAGCGGGCTCATGCCTGGCCTGGGCAACTGAGATAGTACAAGACAGTACGTTTAAAAGGTAAAGGCAGCTCACCTTCTCGTCACTGCCCTATACTCTGCTGCTTTTTGCTGTTTCACATATCATTGTCATTATTCCACTTGATCCTCACACCAAGAGATGGAGGAAGAGCAAAGATTATCAACCCCAATTCTTGGATGAGATAAGTGAGGCTCAAGGCACACCTAACATGCATGATATGCCCAAAGTGAAAGTGAAAGTCGCTCAGTCTTGTGCAACTCTTTTGTGATCCCATGGACTGTAGCCTGCCAGGCTCCTCTGTTCATGGAATTCTCCAGGCCAGAATACTGGAGTGGGTAGCCATTCCCTTCTCCAGGAGATCTTCCCAACCCAGGGATCGAACCCATGTCTCCCTCATTGCAGGTGGATTCCTTACCATCTGAGGTACCAGGAAAGCCCATGATATGCCTAAGCACCCAGAAGGCAGTTGCACACAGTAGACAATTGGTGAAATGAACAAACAAGTGAAAGAAGGCACGAATCTCCACCCCTGGAAGTAACCCCATTGTCTCTAAATGTATCAGAATCTGATCTTAACTTGCTTACAAATCTTTCTGTTCTACATCACAAAAACCTAAGAGTTTAGGTGCTGCTCAGGGAACCCAAGCTATGGCAAAGGTCGGGTAGGTCCCAAGAAAGATGATTTTAATAACATCTGCAGAGGCTAGTCTGCACAATTCCACTCAACAAGTGGCTGAGGATTTAGTCCCTGAGAGACTCAACCAGGGGATATCAGGCAGGTAAAGATACACAGCAAGAGTGGAAGGCAGAGTTATAAGCACCCTAAAGAAGCATTAGGGCTTCCCAGGTGACGCTAGGGGTAAATAAAAGAATCTGCCTGCCAATGCAGGCGAGGTAGGTTCAATCCCTAGGTCCGGAAGATCTCTTGGAGAAGGGAATGGCAACCCACTCAAGAATTCTTGTCCGGAAAATTCCATGGCCAGAGGAGCCTGGCCAGCTACAGTCCATGGGGCTGCAAAGCGACGGCCACGATTGAGCACACACACATTGATGGCCTAAGGAAAATTCTTTGCAGTTATTTTATCTGTTACAGAAAAAGTCATTTTTGAAAGGGAAAAATATGCCAATGCGTCAAAATGAAGCTACAGTATTGTTTTGGAACTGCGTTGGGAAACTGGCAAAAGAAAACCCACCACGGGCGGGACCCTGTCCAGGGCTCCGTGGCTGCACCGCCTTAAGTCTGCGACGAGCCACGGCCAGCGGTCCAGTGACCATCCGGGAGATAACCGTGAGACACAATCTTCAGAAAGAGGGACCAAGTCCATCCAGTTACTGCTGACAACCTGAGAGGCATCCCAGAGGACTGAGATAGAGTCAGGAGCCCAGGAAGGAATATGTATTACTCCGGAATTCAGCAAGACTAGAGGATCTAGCCAGGCTCGGTTCCTCACAGACACACCCTTTGTCAATCTCAAAAAGTTCAAAGTCTAACCACGAACTGAAGATTTGGGTCACCCTGACTGGGTCAGCTGGTTTCTTTTACTTACTCTTGCAACTTTAACTGTTCTTTTTTTTAAAAAAGAAAAAAAAAAAGAAAAAATAGAGTGAGACTGCAGCGAAGCTGTCCGGAAAGTTCGGGAGAGGCCCCGGGAGAAAAGCGCTGACACGGATAGGAAGTCCTCTAAGGTCGCCGCACACATCGAACGCGCGCCCGGGGCGCGAGCAGCAGTCTGGGGCACCCGGCGGGAGGAGAGTTGGGGAAGCTGAGTTTCGGGATGGGCACAATTCCCTAGCGAAGAAGGCGAGGCGGCTCCAGAGCAGGAACTGGCCCCGGAGATGCCCGAAAGCCCCCATCCGCCTGCGCTGGGGCTGGGAAGCAGTGGGGGGAGTCGCGCTCCAGCGCATCCACGCGAAGCCCCTGCAGCGCGTACCTACGGCGCGGGCGGGGGGCGAGACCCCTGGGCGGCCCCAGGCTCGACAGAGCCCAGCAGCGCGCCCAGCCCTGAAAACGCCCGCGTCCCGAGTCCACCGGTCCGCGGCCCCTTCTTCCCCCACCCGCCGGCACCCGGAGGACACGCGATCCGCAGGGCCCGAGTCGCGCCCCTCCGGAGACCGCGCGCCCGCGCCCCCGCCCGCAGCGGACGCAGCCCCGACGTTCCCCCGGCCCCCGCCCGCGCCCACCCGGCGCCGAGCCGCGCAGCCCAGCCCGGCCGTCCAGTCCAACCCCTCCCCGGGGTCCCCGGCGGCTGCGAGGGTCTCCAAGGGCGCTGCCCTGAGTCCCCGGAGCCCGATCGCACCCTCGGCGGCGGCGGCGGCGCGTCCCTTACCGAGCGGCGTCTCCGTGCGGCTCCAGGGCCCCGCGGCGCGCCGGGCATTTTTTTCTGTGAAACTTCTCCCCGGTCCGTAGGGCTGAGCCGGCCGGGCAGGAAAAGCGCTCAGCGCCGGGAGGCTGAGACCATCCGGGAACTTCGCTGGATGTAAACCCTCCCCCTCGGCTCCCCCCACCCCGCCCCGCGGCCCCGCCACGTGTGGACGCGCCGCGAGGCCGCCGCCGGCCCTTCGCCCGCCTCTGTGTGCGCCGCGCCCGCGCTCCCTGGGGCTGAGGCTCTGCGTCCCACAGACTGGCGAGCCCCGAGGTACACGGCAGGAGTGGGGCGATTAGGAGGCTGGGGCTCGTGCGTCGCTCCGTGCACCTCCCTTGTGCTTGCAGAGCGGCGGGAACTGGAAGGGGTGTCCAGCCGAGGGCCCTTTCCCCCATGGACTGCTAGTTCTCCAGCTTCCCGCTGTCGGGGTGCCCCCTCTCCAGCCCCAAGCGGAAGCCTTTTTCCTCGCCTTCTCTGCTCTCCAAAGAGAGAGAGCTTTGGAGAGCTTTGTCCGTGCTTCCTGACAGCTTAAATTCAAATTCATCTTAAAAATGAATTTTAATATGGAGTGGCATCCACGGAGGCCCAAGGTCCGTCCGCATGACCACTGCGTGGGGAAGCTGTGCTGGTCTTCTCGTGGAAAATGCCCTTTGTCCCCACCAAGAATCAGCTGGGGTTGAGTAGTTTTGCTCCTAGTGGAGATGGATTTGTCATCAGCCACCCACATCTTCAAACACGGTAGCATCAACTGCAAACATTTGGAGAAAGCTGAGGTTCTTCTCTCTTGCAAAGCCGCCACCTCCAGGCTCCAAAGAAAAGTTAACACTCACTAAGACGACGCATGTTAGAACGTGTGCATTTGAAAAGAACAAGTTATCATTGATACAGTAACCATTTAATCATAGTGCTAAGATATCAAGTGTGTGTATCCCCTTAAATGAAAGCAGAGAAGCTGGGAATATATGCACTTCAGAATTGATGTCCTAGGCTAAGAAGGTGCTGGGTCCATCCTTCACTTTAAGCTGTCTGCTCCTATGCCAGTTCCCATGTACACACTTGGACCTTGACATGCTGTTAACAGATATAGTAATCCTTCTGACAAAGAGATTAGTAATATGGGAAACTTCTCAATGACAAATTTTGTCCCTAAGTGTATCCATTTTTTAAAGATTCACTGTATACTTCATCATTCCTTTTGGAAGGAATTTGGAAGCTTTTCTTTTTCAACCATTTCTATGATGATATGCATATGTTGTGTTTTATATAAAATTAAGACAACTGATTTCATTTATCAGTATTTTATTCCAGACTTCAGAAAAAAACCAGTAGCACTTAATCACAATCATGGAAATTAAGCCGAGGAGCTGCCTCCCATCAGCTCTCTAAGTCTCAATTTTTGCCTCAATCAAATGGGCTTCCCTGGTGGTTTAATGGTAAAGAATTCGCCTGTAATGCAGGAGTCACGGGTTCGATCCCTGGGTTGGGAAGATCCTCTAGAGAAGGGAATGGCAACCCACTGCAGTATTCTTGCCAGGAAAATCCCATGGACAGAGGAGGCTGGCGGGCTACAGTCCATGGTGTCACAAAAGAGTCGGACGCAACTTACTAACTAAATAACAACAAATGTAAAGGCAGCTGGTTCACTGCAGTATTCCTAGCACCTGGAATATTCCTAGTATTCATTACCATGGGATGAAAGAATAACAAGCATTAACCTAGGTCCTTTTAGCAATACATCTATTATCTCATTTAATTCTCAAGGCAAATTGGCTACATAGATATTTGTCACTGTTATACAGATGAGGCGGAGAAGGCAATGGCACCCCACTCCAGTACTCTTGCCTGGAAAATCCCATGGACGGAGGAGCCTGGTAGGCTGCAGTCCATGGGGTCGTTAAGAGTAGGACACGACTGAGCAACTTCACTTTCATTTTTCACTTTCATGCATTGGAGAAGGAAATGGCAACCCACTCCAGTATTCTTGCCTGGAGAATCCCAGGGACGGGGAGCCAGGTGGGCTGCCGTCTATGGGGTCACACAGAGTCGGACACGACTGAAGTGACTTAGCATACAGATGAGGAATTTGCAAAGGCACGAGGTTTTCCAAGGAGGGGTGGTGAGAGGCACAAGTCCAGAGGAGTTTGATTCAACTGCTAGTTTCTGGTGCCCCTACAAGAGCTTCCATCCAGGCCAAAGAGGAAGGTAAAAGGCCTGAAACTCACAGCCTCTGAGTAAGTGTCTCAAGGAGAGCATGTGGGCTGTAGGTTTTACTCATGGGGGGAATGGACTTAATGACATGAAAGGCATTTGTTCTGATGACTCTGGTGGATGATGAAGTTTTGCTTCTTGGTCAGGTGTCTGGACAGGTACCTTCAAATACCTTGTGTGTGTGATAAGTCACTTCAGTCGTGTCTGACTCTTTGCGACCCTATGGACTGTAGCTCGCCAGGCTCTTCTGTCCATGGGCTTCTCCAAGCAAGAATACTGGAGTGGGTTGCCATGCCCTCCTCTAGGGGATCTTCCCAACCCAGGGATGGAACTGGTGTCTCTGGCATCTTCTGCACTGGTATGCAGGTTCTTTACTGCTAGGGCTTCCCAGGTGGCAGTAGTGGTAAAGAATTCACCTGCCAAAGCCGGAGACAGATTTGGGTTTGGTCCCTGGATCTGGAAAATCCCCTGGAGAAGGAAATGGCAACCCACTGCAGTATTCTTGCCTGGAGAATCCCATGGACAGAGGAGCCTGGCGGGCTACAGTCCATGGGGTCACACACAGTCGGATATGACTGACATGACTTAGTTCGTATGTACGCCACCTGGGAAGCCCACTGAAAAGACCTTAGGGTCTTCCAAAGTCACAGGGTTTTCCAAATGTCCTCCTCCCATCACAAGAATCCAGGTGCCTAACTTCAGAGAGATGCGGCTGTGCAGCTGGAGGACCAGGAGAAGTGGACCCTTAATACCATAAGCAGGAAGTATAGCGACCCCAGGACTCAGTGTGGGGCTTTTCCTCCACAGTGTCAGCATTCTCAGGGAGTCCCTGTCTAAGTGTGGCCATGCTGGAACGTATTCCACACTTTACTCGAGTGGAGGATGCTGCAAGAGGGCAGAGAAGGCTGAATTTGTTTACTTTGTTGTGGCAAATTGATAGTTACTTTTAAAACATGCTTTATGAACATGCTGTTAAAATATGATTGATCTGGAAGACAACTCTTTAAAAGGTGAAGTGGGCACTCACTAAAATATCCCAAGAGTATTTTGAAAAATGATAATGTGTCATGAACCCAAGTGAATGATGAACTCAAGTTTCTGCAGTAGGTTTTAAAAGTTACAAAAGTTAAATATATATAACAACTTATTGTTATATAAGTATATATAACAATATAACTGAACTGAACAGTTGAGTTCAGTTCAGTCGCTCAGTTCAGTTCAGTCGCTCAGTCGTGTCCGACTCTTTGCGACCCCATGGACTGCAGCACTCCAGGCCTCCCTGTCCATCACCAACTCCCAGAGTTGACTCAAACCCATGTCCATTGAGTTGGTGATACCATCCAACCATCTCAACCTGTGTCTTCCCCTTCTCCTGCCCTCAGTCTTTCCCAGCATCATGGTCTTTTCAAATGAGTTGGCTCTTCACATCCGGTGGCCAAAGTATTGAAGTTTCGGCTTTAGCATCAATCCTTCCAATGAATATTCAGGGTTGATTTCCTTTAGGATTGACTGGTTGGATCTCCTTGCAGTCCAAGAGACTCTCAAGAGTCTTCTCCAACACCACAGTTCAAAAGCATCAATTCTTAGGCCCTCAGCTTTCTTTATAATCCAACCCTCACATCAATACATGACTACTGGAAAAACCACAGCCTTGACTAGATGGACCTTTTTTGGCAAAGTAATGTCTCTGCTTCTTAATATGCTGTCTAGGTTGGTCATAACTTTTCTTCCAAGGAGTAAGCGTCTTTTAATTTCATGACTGCATTAACAATATAAAACATATCAAAATAATGATAATAAAATTAGCAAACGGTAGAATCTATGCAATGGGGTTGAGTGAAAATCTGTAATTTGAGATTTATTATCTGTGTGAAAGTACTCAAAGATATTACTAAACTTAAAACTTCTAAAAACTTCATGCATACACCCCTTTTTCCCCCCCAAAAAACAAGTGTTCTAAATTTGCTCTTCTTTTCTGTGATAATAAAGGGCCATTAGCATTATGCTACCTATTCAATAGTTTAGAAAAAAATAAATTCTCTTAATCCATCCTTTTAATGTAAAGTGACATTTTAATGATGTGAGAAACAGCCTTTGAAAAGAAATTTGTACTCTAGAAAGTATTTTTGAAAATAAATATTCAGAAGTATTTCTATCGTCCTATAGTTTTATTTTTTTAAATGTTTGTTATCTATTTACTTTGAAAATTTGAAGAATTTTAGATCTGCCTAAAAATCTTCCTATCAACATATCTAGAAGAGAGAGGGACAACTGAGTTCTTTGTTAAAATTGTGAAATGCTTCCAATTCTAATAAGCTTGCAATAATAAATTATTGACCGCAGGGAACAGAGAAATTTACCAGCTGAATGTCAATAAATACATTTACATAACAGGTGAGTGGGACTGAAAAAAAATCACTGTGATTTCCGAAGTGCACTCACTGCTGTTCTTCTTTGTGGGGAGTCAGTAGCTGTTGCAAGGCCTCTTCTGCTAGGTCAGCCACATGGTTCATAAGCAGGGAGTGTACTTTGAACTGGACCTTCCAATCCAATTTTACCACAAAGGGTTAAACCAAAGTTGTAAAAAAATAATGGAGCAGTAAAAAGATCTACAGCTGCCAGAGGCTGGGGGCAGGGAGGAGAGATGAATAGGTGGAGCCCAGAGAATTTTTAGGGCAGTGAAATTACTCCGTGTGATACTGCCATGGTGGATTCGTGTCATTATGCATTTATCAAAGCCTAGAAAACGTACAACACAAAGAGTGAGCTCTAATGCAAACTATGGACTTCAGTTAATAATCACGTATCAATTACTGGCTCATCATTTTATAACAAATGTACCATACTCATATGAGCTGTTATTAATTGAGAAAACCAAAGAGGAGAGAGTTTTGAGCAGATATGTAGGAACTCTTTGTACTTTCTGCTCAATTTTTCTGTAAACTTAAAACTCACCCTCAAAATAGAGTCTATTATTTTTTTTTAATGAAGCATATTCAGTTATAGCTCTCTCAGAATGTTTTCATTGCATCTTTAAGTGAGAGCAAAATTTTTTGTACTTTAATAAGTAAAACATTTAGAAAATACCATTTATCTCTAACTCGTTTGCTTTAATTTATATATTTACGTGTGTTTACTAATACACCATGGATTAGTACACTAATACCTGATTATAATCTGTAAGTCATTATCAATCTGTGTGTGGGGGGGCTTCGTCCTCAAACATTTTATTGACATTACGCACGCTCAAAATGTTGGCTGCTCCTTGAACTAGTGCTTCCCTGTGGAGAAAGTCGGCTTCACACAGCTCAATGGCTGTCTGGCAGCGGCTTAATAAGCACCGTTGGAAGGTGGTGCAGAAGCATAAGTTACTGAGGCTGCCTTCCTGGGGCCGGCCTGGCAGTAGCCAGGCAGCCTGCAGGGAGTGCGTCCCATGGAGCAGCGGTAGGATCGGTAGGATCAGGGGCTGAGGGACTTGGCTTCTGCGGAGAGCATAAAAGAATTGGAATATTCATGACCAGACCAAGTGACAGGCAGGCTGGGAGGCAAGCGTGGAGCACTGCCAAAGCCAGGGCCTCTGGCAGGATGGGGGGGGATGAGACTGGCTTACCCCCAGGCTATTAATCAACGTGGTACGTCATGGTGGTCATGGGTAGGCCTAGCAAAGCTATAAAATGGGTAGATTTCACCAGCAAGGTCCGTTCTGGCAGCATGATGGGGCCTGTCAGACCTGCAGTATCAAGGGTCACCACAGTGATAAAGCCCTTTGGGCTGGACGAGAGATTGGACTCAGAGGAGCTGGCAGGGCCGATGTGGCCAGAGGAGCCAGTGAGGGCTGAGGGGTCAACCAGTCAGGCCAGGCTAGCTGGCTCAGCCTTCCCTTCAGTTGGGAGGGAGGTGGCTCCCACTTCCTTACTCATCACAGAACTAAATTAGGAAATGAAATGGTCACTTCTTGAGGCTTCCCTGGTTGGAAGTCCAGATAGTAAAGAAGCTGCCTGCAATGCAAGAGACCTGGGTTCGATCCCTGGGTTGGGAAGATCCTCTGCAGAAGGGAATGGTTGCCCTCTCCAGTATTCTTGCCTGGAGAATTCCATGGACAGAGGAGCTTGGTGGGCCACAGTCTATGAGGTCGGAAAGAGTTGGAAATGACTGAGCTACTGACACTTTCTCTTTTATGGCCGCTTCTTGGCCTGTAGAGAAGGCTGCTGGGCCATCCACCAGCTAGAGAAAACCCCCAATGCCGCCTCTCCCAACCCCTGAAGCCCCGAGTTCCTCTCAGATGATGCCCCGTCATGTACAGCGGTGGTCGGTAACGCCTTTTAAGAGCAGAGCTCTTGCTTTACACAGCATTATGCAGAGCACCAAAAGTGTAAGGCCACCCAAGGCATAGCCACCCTGGTGGAAGGGAACTGAGATGTCTGTCCACGCTTGACTTCCAAAATAGACTCCCAGGCATAACTTGAGAACCGCCGTCTAGAGAAGCAATGCAGGCCCCATGACGTTCCTCCTGTTTTACTCTCCAATCTCATCCTTGGCCACCCCGCGCTTTACTTTTTATGCCCTAAAGCAGAGCACTGTTCCCACACATCTGAGCTCTTTTATGTCTCTGTTCTTTCGCTTGTGCTGTTCCTTCTGCTTGGGATGCCTTTCCACTGGCTGCCTTGGCCCAGTGTTCAGAATTCTACATGTGACAGCGTCTCCTCTGATAAGGTCTCTGGGCTCCCATAGCGCCTTTGAGGTGTCCACATCTGAGATGTTACCTCTTTCTACTGAAATACTTTCTGTATCTGTTACCCCACTAAGGTGGAGACTTCCCAAGGGGCAGGAATTTGCATTTCTAGCACCTGGCATAATTGATACAATTGTGTAAACACTCTCAGTCATCAGTTTAGAATGCAGTGTCCTTTCTGGAAAGCATGTGGGAGAAGACAATGTGTAATAAAGAAGGGAGGGGGCACAGTGTCTGAAAGCAGAAGGGAGAGAAGGTCAGGGGCTAGAGGGAAAACAAGCACCTCCTGTGGGTTTTTGCATAAAGTCACTGAAAGTTCATCCCCAACAGGGCTTGGGGCTGACACACCTGGAACCATTGCTACCAACTAAACCTGGAAATAAGTAACCCTGAGACGGTGCACTCTGGTGTGCAAGAGAAGAGCCTTGCCAGGAGTTCTGGAGGCTTCGGATCAGTTCCCTGAGATGCTGCGGGCCTCCAGAGATTCTAACCAGCGTAATGGACTTTAAAAAGGGAGACAGCTGAACGAGGAATATTCAATTGAGTCCCAAGGGAGTGATAATGGTTTGGTTAAGGACTCCTTCAGATCTGTCTGAAGGAAGAAAACTCTTACTGGAATTGTTTGTTCATGGTTAGGGAAGGGGAGAGGGAAAAGGCACTGGGTTTTGTATTATGAGAACCAGATGGATCCCAGCCTCGCTTTAATACATTGAACAATCTCTCTACCTTGATTTTCTCCATATATAGAATGAGCTAGCAATGCTCACCTTTCAAGCTTCCCAAGTGCATTGCAAGAACAAATAGGACCAGCCCTGCCACTTGCTGGGCTTGAGACTTTGAGCAAGTTTCTTTAAACTCTGTGCACCTCAGTTTCCTCACATTTAAAACGGGACACTAATTGTATCCTAATTCCTTTAATTAATGAGGTAATCCACAGAAATCTCTTGATGCAGGACCTGATATAGAGTGAGCACTCAATAAAAACTAAAGTTATTACCAACACACTGGACCATTTGGAGAAGTTTAATTGAGGATAAAAAAGCAGATGAAGATCGATGACGACACCCTCTCATGCATTCCTTGGAAAATCTGAACAACATGAGTGAGAACTCACTACCGTCTCCTCATCGAAACTGAGGTCCAGAAAAAAAAAAAAGAAAAAAAAAAAAAGCAGATGAACTACCAGACAGCAAAGTATTTAATATTATAAAGCTGACCGGCGGGTCAGCAGTATTAGCATCAGGTGGGAGCTCCTTAGCAATAGGAAGTTTGGGGCCCAACCCCAGACCTACTGAGTTTAACAAGGTCCCCCAGGTGATTCATATGCACATTAAAGCGAGAATGCAGAAGCGCTGATGCATCTATCACTTTGTCATTTGGGGCAGGTTCCTGAATCTCCCCATCTCCTTTTGTCATCTATAAAATCCTGGCTCACGGGGCCGAGGTGGTGGTTAATTGACGTTATCTGTGCCAGGTGTCGAGGATGGCTCCTGCACGTGTAAGACCCTTCAGGACTGGCCGCTCTGCTCTTCAGCCCCCGTCCCCCGCCCAAGAGCCTCCGCTCTCCGGCCCGCCCCTGCCCCCAAGAGCCTTGCAGCTGGGACCATGGTTCAGCGGGAGCCACACTGCCAAGCTCGCGTCCTGACTTCCCTCATCCACAGCAAAGTCTGCCTATGCGGCCGGGACAGCTACCTCTCTGCTCCAAGCCTCCGTGTCCCCTCTAATAGAGTTGGGTCGGTGACTGTACCTAGCTCTCAGGGATGCTGAAGCACTCAGTGAGATGTGCAGCTGAGGCTAGCGCTCAGCTTTACCCATAGGCGCCTACCGAGTGGGGTCCACGCTGCAGGCTCAAGGGTGCCCCTGACCCTCTGGAGCTTGCTGCCTCTTGCTGCCCAACCAACAGATGCAGGAATCCCCTTGGTACCAGGGATGACAGGACCCACTCCCTACCAAGCAAAGAAACAAGAGAGGGCAGGCTGGCCCAGGTGAGGAGAACTGTCTGACTTCTCCCTCTGGCCTCTAAGCCCCATGGGGTAGGACCTCTTCTGTCTAGCTCACCAGCAAGTTTGTGGAGGGTTTAAGAAGCCTAAGTTTGAGGAGCGTTTTGCCTCCACATAATGAATGCATGTGCTAGGTGTACCTGTGGATAACGGATAGAAGAGCACTGAAGGTATGAACGCGGTGATGAGAGAGGAGACCCATCCCCACCTGTCTGTCCTGCACCTAACAGAGCTAACCTGCTCTGTTAGGACTGAAGGAAAGACAATGACATTATTCCATGTTCTCATTCTTGCCTCTAACACCCCATTGTCACAGTTCCTCTCAGTGACTCTGGCGTCACCACGAGAAGCGTGTCCCTTTAAGGAATGAACAGTCTCCTGAAACCCCAGCTGGCTTCTGTGAGGTTAGTGGAGAACTTTTCATCTACTGCAGTTAATTTGGTGGTGGGATCTCGTTGCCTGGCGAAGAATCTTGTGCAATGAAGGGTGTTTTTTTGGTATGTTCTTTATTTTATTGAAATATAGTAGATTTATAGTATTGTGTTTACTTCTGGTATACACCAAAATGATTCGGTTATACATACATCTACATTATTTTTCAGATTCTTTTCCATTATAGATTACTACAAAATGTTGAATATAGTTCCCTGTGCTATACAGTAAATTCTTACTGTTTACCTATTTTATTCACAGTCGTATGTATCCCGAACACCTAACTTCTCCCTCCCCACTTTTCTTCCTTTGGTGGTCATGTTTGTTTTCTATGTCTGTGAGTCTGTTTCTGTTTTGTAAATAAGCTCATCAGGATCATTTTTTTTAGATCTCACATGTGAGTAATATATATTCGTCTTTCTCTTTCTGACTTACTTCACTTAGTACGATAATCTCTAGGTTCATCCAGATTGCTGCAAATGGCATTATTTCATTCTTTTTTATGACTGAATGATGTTCTATGGGGGTGTGTGTGTGTGTATATATAGTGTATATATATATGTATATACCACATCATCTTTTATCCATTCATCTGTCAACAGACACGAAGGTTGCTTCTGTGTCTCTGCTGTTATAAACAGTGCGGCTGTGAACATTAGGGTGCATGCATCTTTTCAAACTAGAATGTTTTTCCAGATGTAGGTCCGGAAGTGGGGTTGCTGGATCATATGGTCGTTTCTATTTCTGAAGAACCTCCATACTGTTTTCTGTAGTGGTGGCACCAATTTACATTTCTGCCAACAATGTAGGAAGGTTCCCTTTTCTCCACACCCTCCCCGGCATTTATTGGTGGTCTTTTTGATGACGGCCATTCTGACTGGTGTGAAGTGATGCCTCATTGTGGTTTTGATTTGCATTTTTCTGTTGGCGATATTGAGCATCTTTTCATGTACCTATTGGCCATCCATATGTCTTCTTTGGAGAAATGTATATTTAGGTCTTCTGAAGGTGGGCTCAGGTTTGACTCCAAGTCCAGAAGGGACCTTGACTAGTCAAGAGAGAGAGCCCTGTGGAAGCTGGGACTTCTGTTTGCCCCAGCTCCACGGCCTTCCTCCTGAGGGGGGCAGTGTCTGCCCCCAGGAGGCTTTGCTGGGGGGAGACTGGGTCAGCATGCTGGCCCTGCTACTTCTTGCTTCCTGTGTGCCATTAGGCTAATTATTTCTTTCTCTTGAAAATCAACTGACTTGTCTGCATAATGAAGGTAATGTTCTTGTGTTGCATTGTCATGGGAATGAAAATGAAACACGCTTTGAAGTATCCAAAGTGAAGCTCCTGAGAGTGTGAGCAGGGCAGTTAGTAATTCCCCAGGAGCCTGGCCTGGCGGCTGTTCCCCTGACAAAGGGGCATCTGTGTTCTGCTTAAAGAGCACATCCTGGGAGCTCCATGAATGGTAGATCATTTCTATCATTACATCTACTTAAGAAGGATCGCCAGATTTAGCAAAGAAAGGTGTGTCACAGTGCCCAGCGGTAAGGCCAGGTGAGAATTATAGGGTTAGAGATAAAGAAAATGTAGCCAAGATTCAATTCATGAATCACTGGGTTTATTGCACACCATTAGCATGAAACACAGGTTATCAAAGTAGGGAGAAAAAGAGGGTAGGTCATAAACCAGTCCCAGGAGAAGCTTGGGAAGGAGGTGTCTAACAAGGGCAGTGGCCTCTGGTCCAGCAAGGGGTCTAGCGACAAGTGTGAACGAGAAGTCACCCTCTGCTCCAACTGGGCCCCTGGTGCCCCGGGATTAGCTCTCAACAGCGTGGAGCCAGGTCCTCCAGCAAAGAACCTTCAAGTCACCGGACTCGGCAGTCCCAGTTTGCAGAGTCTGCCGGAGGGGAGTAAGGCTGCGCCTCAGAGGGTCTTATCCCTACCAGTTGCTCCTTCCGTTCCAGTGAACTTTTCCTGAGCACATTACGAAACAATTTCCTTATCTAAAGTGACACTCTTAATTTATCACACTAAGACACCACAGTCCTACACCAGATGTTCCAAAACAACTAATAGGGAAGTTCATGTTGGCGACTGTGACTCCATCTTGAACAAACACAGCTCAAGTTCTGCCAGATGAATGGGAATCATGGCATGAAAGAAATCTCATTATAACACAGGGTCTGAAATGTTGCCTGGAATGTGCTTACACTAAAAAAAAAAAAAAAAAAAAGTTGTTTATCTGAAATTCAGATTTATCTGGCTCTACTGCACCTTATCTGGCATCTCTTGTTTAAGAGTTTCGGGTCACAGAGAATTAAGTGATCAACCAGACAATGTCATAAGAGGGAGTGCCTCTTAGAAACATATTGTTGCATGGGTTCTTTTCTCCCAGTAGCCACTGCGGTTGTTTTGGAGCTGGCCTTAGGAGAAGGGGGAAGAGATACCAGATGAGGATGAGGGGAATGGCGGCAGTGATGGAAGGTTCAGGGAAACTGGAGGGAAGATGTAAGATCTCCTGAGGAAGGAATGGAGATGACCTTAGACCCTTTCAGAGCTTGGAGGTTTAAGAGATGAATGACAGAATGAACCCTTTGGGGGAAAGATGAAGAGGGGTTTGAAAAGCTCAGGGTGAGGTTGCTGAGTTGTACTTTCAAAGGCCCGGAGGCAGGAGGATGGTTACTGGTAACTGGGGTAAAGTTTCAGGTGTTTATCTCAATCCTGACATGTCTGCACGTAAAGTTATTTACCAGAATATTCAGAGGAGAAGATTAGCAGGTCTTTTTTTTTTTTTCATTTGCTGTGTTGTTGTTTTTTTGCTAAAAGAGGTTTAAAAGCAAGGGAGATGGAAGCACGGCCTCCTACAGAGCGCTGAGGCCCTGGTGAGCGGGCTGTGCTGTGGTAGGAGTAGGGCCAAGGCCGGGCTTCGTCTTGGTCCCGTCCGACTCCGAGGGACACCTGCTTGTTAGAGGCAGGGATGTCCTGGGACTCTGCGGAGGCGGGACAAGTGTGAGCCCCGAGGCTGTCATTGTTGCAGATGGAGTCTGGGGAGGCTGGCCTCTCTCGGCTGGGGCCTTGCCTCCATGGCCATCAGCCCCACTGACCTCTCATCAAGAGGCCCTCCCTCTTCGGGAGAGGGTGGTATAGTTAACGTGATTTAAGGAGTGATGTGGCGGATGCAAACAATAGGTTTATTCGCTTGACAGCCCAGACATTCAGTCTGGGTACACACACATAGGCATACGCATCCCCTCATTCTGGGTGTGAGAGGAGCAGCTGAGCCTTTCCCCTTTCCTAGATGAATCCTGGTGTGGGAGGGAGAGATTTCCACTTGTCAGCGCCCCCCGAGATCAGATGGCTCGCTCGTGTGAGGATGAAGGAACTATTTGAAAGCCTTCCGAGAAAGCAGGGCACGTGAGAGCTGCGAGTTCTTACTCTGCTGTTTTCACCTCGTGGTCTGTAGAGAGAAATTTGCTTCCAGCAAGTGGGGTCAAGTCCTTCTCTCTTTCCCCTTCCTCCCCGTAACCCACACAAGGCTGCCCCAGGCATTCCCGTACAACTCAGCTAACCAAACCTCACTCTGGGACCAAGAAACGGGAGCGAGAAAGCGGAGCGTGGAGCCAAGGGCACACACCTGCCTCCCATCTTCCACCCACCGTTCTCCTCTGTTGCATGCAGACTTTCTTTTCATTCGGCAATCCCCTCACTCGGGTTTCGGCATCAGCTCGTTTCCACCTGAGCTCCCGTTCCCCAGGGGTGTGACTTCTTGCTCATCCTCACACGTGACAAGGCAAGCGTGAGTGAGGGAACTGTCGAATGAAAAGCTCTGAAGCCAATAAAGGAGACGCACGGACAGAAGATGAGAGCCCGCTCTGTGCCCTCGTGTCTACTCTCGCTTTCTCTCCCCAGTGTTCGGATTCGACTGTGCGGTCCAGATCTAGAGTTAAATGTACTCAATAGGGAAAAAGCTTATTTATTCTGAGATTATGCCCTTCCTACTTTTTGGTGTTAAAATTTTTTTTCCCATAAAATGAAGGTCATGATAAGTGATTTTAAAACTGTTCAGAGTAAGCAAATGTTAGTAGCCTCTTATCAGTCCTTGGAAACAATTTCTTTAAAACATTTTACTCTTACACTTGAAATCCCAGAGTCCGGGAACCACTGGTTTGGACCCTTGGCCCCCGCAGGTGGCTGGGCCCGAGCCGGCGTTCACAGCGTGCCTGCCGTGGTGCCCGCGGGAACACCTGTGAGCCGCAGCATCCTTCATGACGGGTGGGAAGGTGATAGAGCAGACTCCTGACATCATGGACTCTAGGGTAGAACAAGTCTTACCTCCCACTGATGTCCTTATCATACCATATAAGTTGATGAGAAATTCAGCATGCATTTTGGCAGCCACAAAATGCTATCTGCTCTGTTTTGGGGCTTCCCTGGTGGCTCAGATGGTGAAGTATCCACCTGCAATGCGGGAGACCTGGGTTCGATCCCTGGATTGGGGAAGATCCCCTGGAGGAGGGCAAACCACTCCAGTATTTTTGCCTGGGGAGTTCCATGGACAGAGGGGCCAGGTGGGCTCCAGTCCCTGGGGTCGCAGAGAGTCGGACACGACTGAGCGACAGCACAGCCTGGCATCTGTTTTTGAGTTATGTGTAGAAAGAACCTGAAATAGCTTCTCCACTGGAATCTGTTTTTAATTAGCTCTGTTGCCTTCTAATTTAGTTAAATTGAACAAATATGTATCTGACTACTAACTGGGCAAATGTGGAATGAGGGGCTGTGGGGAAACTAGGAGTAGATCAGATGCGGCCTCTGCCTTCCAAGAGGCTACAACCCAGTAGGGCAGTAAGACAAGAAAATGACCAGTTGTGATGAAGAGAGGACCATGGGGGAGAGGTGTGAGATGAAGCGATCTCAGGAGCGGGGTGGGGAGATGGAGCGGTTCAGAGGAGACAGAGGTGACGGGGGACTTGGCAGGAGCATTATGAGAAAGGTGACATCTAAATGGACCACACTGTGTGAGCATCGTGGGGGCAGCAGCTGTGTGATCACTAGTGTCGCTAGATCCCTGTAGCCGTATTCTCAGTCACTTCAGTTGTGTCCGACTCCGTGTGACCCCATGGACTGTAGCCCGCCAGTCTCCTCTGTCTATGGGATTCTCCAGGCAAGAATACTGGAGTGGGTGGGCATTTCCTTCTCCAGGACATCTTCCTGACCCAGGGATCGAACCTGCGTCTCCTGCGTTGGCAGGTGGATTCTTTACCACTGAGCCATCCCTCAAGGGATGTTTTCTCACATTTCATTTCAGTGGCTGCAGTACTTATTTTCCACCACAAGAGGGAGCTGCCGCCCAGTTTATTTACCTAAATTGGCTTTCTCTACGTTTACCTTTACTGCGCCATTTAACTACCCTCCCCCTAAATGGCCCACCAAGCCAAAATTTATCACAATACAATAAAATTATTATTGATTATGTATAACTTTCTGAAATGAATTTCTCCTAAGTTACATGATTTGTGTGTGTGTGTGTGTGTGTGTATTTAAAATGTTTTATAAACAATTACCTTAGACCAGGCTGAAATGTTCTTCAGGTCCTAAATAATCCAGGGCTTCCCAGTTATGAGAACTTTGCTTATAAAAATGCCTTAGGGAAAAAAATGCCTTAGGACTTCCTATGTGGGCAACAAATCTGAGTTAGCAATCACTTCTAAGTGCCTAAGAATTCATGAGACTCAACGACTAGGAGAGATGTCAGTTGAGTACAGACTTTTGAACTTTGATGTGCAATTTCAGTTTGCAAAGAGCTACAAAGTATAGAGGGCTTCTCAAGTGGTGCAAGTGGCTGGCTTCTCAAGTGGTAAAGAATCCGCCTGCCAATGCAGGAGACACGAGAGACGTGAGTTGGATCTCTGGGTTGGGAAGATCCCCTGAAGGTGGAAATGACAGCCCACTCCAGTATTCTTTCCTGGAGAATCCCATGGACAGAGGAGCCTGGCGGGCTACAGTCCATGGGGTCACAAAGAGTTGGACACAACTGAGCATCTCCAAGTATAGGTTACAAAGTAGTCAAAATACAGCTTTGTCTTAAATAAAAACACTTGGTATATATAGTAACCAGAGCTTAGAAGGAAAATTAGCAAGTAATTGTGTACATAATTTCAAAGGATTTCTTGACTTATAAAGGATTCTTTATAGAATTTTCCAACAGAAAGCTTCCTAGTACTGTACATTAAAAAAAAAAACCCACACACTTGAATTCCCTATATCGAATCTACACACTATTTTTCAGCAACATCATTTCTGTCAAATAAAGTGTGTGCTGTTATCTAAAAACAGCCTCTATAAACGAGTGTATAGATAATTCAAATGTGGAAGGTAGCATTGTTAAGGTAAACTGAGATCAGTGTGTTTTTAGCTGCCTGAGAATGAAATAATAGAGTTTAAAGTGAAAGAATATTAGCCCAATTCATAACCAAATTCAACTTACGTAAAGAAATCTGAATTTCATCTTCAGTTAAAGAAAACAACCCATCTGGTCCTCCCAGAACTGTTTCATTACTGTCGATTCTTTTGGAGCAGTAAGTCCCAGCTTTCTGCCGTCACCAGTGGCCACACTCGCCCTTGTCTGAGTGCCCGTGTTTGTATATCCCCTTCTACCTGTGCTGTTGTTCCACGCTCTTCACTCCTGGAGGGCAAGTCCCAGGGCTTCTTGGATTTTGTTTCACTTACAGAGCCCAGCCGAGGGCCGGTGGTGGGCTCTTCAATCGCTTTTAGAAAAGAAACAAATCACAGCCAAGGGTGACTGATTTTTAAAAAGGAGGGAAAAAATGGGCTCTTAACGCTTAAGGTTATGTGTTTGCTTATTTCCTGGCTGCTTGGTTGTTACATCTTAATGCTCCAGTCAAGAGGCAGCCGGGGTGGTGAGGAGCACAGACTCAGGGTTTGAATCCCAGCTCTGCCGCTTGTCGCTGTGTTCTTAGGGAAGAGTCCTGTCTCTGTTTCTTGATCAGTAACATGGGATGATGCTAATGTGGATATGAAACTTCCCACACAGGGTTTATTCTTTATAAAATACACAGAACAGTGTCTGACATCTAGTAAATACTACAAGTGATTATAAAATGGAATAATTATATTGATTGAGATGTAGTCAAAGTGTACTTTGATTTATTAAAAGTCAAAATAAAGCTTATAAAAAATGTAATGGAGATGGGGTGATGAAAATGTTCTGGAATTATATAGTGGTGATGGTTGCATAGCCTCGTATACTAAAACCCACTGAAATGTATATTTTCAAATAGTAGGTTTTATGGCATGTGAATTATATCTCAATTTAAAAAATGTAGTGGAGGAAAACTCAGCAAATATTTATGGACACATAATAGATACTCAACCATCTCCTGGGCTTGGTGGAGGGTACAGAGCAGTTTAGGACATGATCTTAGCTCTGAAGGGTGTCACTGATGGAGCACCCTCAGAATGTCATGGGCACCTTCCCCAGCAACCTGGGTGATGTCGCTGTCCATACTGCTTGCTCTGAGACTCAGAGGGTTACATCGCTTGCCCAAGATCCCCCAGAAGTATGAATAGCAGGAACCAGCCATCTTCCAGCAGGGACAGTTTTATTGAGGACAGATGACTTCCATCTCTAGAGTAACTAGTGAAGCCGACATCACAAGAGGTCGTGCGCATGTGCATGCTAAGTCGCTTCAGTTTTGTCCAACTCTTTGCGACCCTGTGGACTGCAGCCCGCCAGGCTCCTCTGTCCTTGGGATTCTCCAGGCAAGAACACTGGAGTGGGGTGCCTTATTCTCCTCCAGAGGATCTTCCTGACCCAAAGACTGAACCCAAGTCTCTTTTGTCTCCTGCATTGGCAGCTGGGTTCTTTACCACTAGCGGCACCTGGGAAGCCCCACAGGAGGTCATCAGGCCCCAGTGAGGTGAGATCAGGAGAAGCAAAAGAAGCTGCCAGCGGCAGAGAAGATTTCTGGCGGCAAAGGACTTTAGATGGGTCTTTATAGAAAGGGAAGGTTTGTGCATGTCGGTCACAGTGGGAGGAGGTATCCTAGATGTGTAAGAAGTGCTCGCTGACCAGCTTTTCCCAGAATTATGCATATTCTCAGGTTGAAAGCCTTACATGACCATGTAAACAACGTGGTGGATGAGGCCTTCAGATGACATAGCTGAGGCCGTAGGCATTTGTTTGAACGAATCACCCCAAGGTAGGATACCAGTGAGAGAACAAGAGGATCTAAACACAATTTGGTTGGCTTGACTCACCACCCATATGCTTCTTTCATCATTTATTCAGTGCATTTTGTTGTTGCTGTTGTTAACACCTACCTAATACCTGAAGATATAAACATAAATAAAAATACGGTGTTTGACTTCGGGGAAGATTCCAAGCTAGGAGTTGACATCAGACAGATATACAAGAAAACAAAGTGAAGTGAGAAGTGATATATAGCGAAGGGCTATAGAAAGGAGAATGGGAAACACTACATTAAATTGATGTTCAAAAAATAAAGGTTGTTCAATGAGGTTTATTTTTCTGGCTAAAACGTTTTATGAAGTGCCTTAGCAGGGCCTTCACCTGCTGACAGAAGGGTGAGAAGGATTTGAGGAGGAGGTGCCCAAGGGCCTGGAAGAGAAAAGCGATCTCTCTTCTCTCTGCTCTTGTGGGCTGTCTGGGTGGTGGGTGGGCTACTTGTCCCAAAGTGGGTTAAACTGTGAAGTGGGGTGGTTTCCCATCCTGAGGGGAAATATGTAGGGGCCTGGTTAGAGGAGTGGCTCAGGCTCCCTAAGGATAGGTGTGGAGAGTGAGGCGGTTCATCTCCCCCAGGAGGGAGCTGGTTTCTCTCTCCAGGCCCCATTTTCACCCTGTCCTCACTCAGGGACTATATATCAAGGATAAGAAAGGAGCAGTTTGTGATTTAAAAAAACAACACTTATTAGTGTGGTAAAATACACGCAGCATGAAATGTATCGTTTTAATCATCTTTAAGTATGCAATCTAACAGCATTAAGTACACTGACAAGGTTATGCAACCATCACCACTCTCTATTTCCAGAACTTATTTATCATCCCAAACTGAAACTGTACCCAGGAAACACTAACTTGCCCCCTCGGTCCCCCTCTGGTGACCACATTACACTTTCTGTTGCTATGAATTTGACTACTCTAGATATCTCATTTAAGTGGCATCCTTTAGTATTTGTCCTTTTGCATTTGGCTAATTTCACTTAGCATAATGCTTTCAAGGTTTATCTCTATTGTAGCATGCGTCAGAATTTCTTGCCTTTCTAAGGCTGAATACTATTCCATTGCATATATGTATCACATTTTCTTCATTTATCCACTGGTGGACACTTGGCTTGTTTCCACCTTTTGACTGTCATGAATAATACTGCTATAACCATTGGTGTACAAGTGCCTGTTCAAGTCCCCGGTTTAAATTCCATTGGGTTTATGCCTTGAAGTAGAATTGCTGGGTTGTATGGTAATTCTGTTTAGCTTTTCTGGGGAGGAACCACCGAACTGGTTTCTATAGTGGCTGCACTATTTTGTATTCTCAGTAACAATGAACAAGGTTTTCAATTGCTTCACATCTTTGTCAATAGCAACTGCAGAAGAATGTGGAAAGGATCCTGAACTTCAGTTGTAAGAAGTCAAGTACCACTTCTGTTTTTTTCTTTTAATTACCCTTCCATACTAAAGGAAAACAGTCCTGAATAGTCATTGAAAGGACTGATGCTGAAGCTGAAAATCCAATACTTTGACCACTTGATGTGAAGAACTGACTCATTGGAAAAGACCCTAATGCTGGGAAAGATTGAAGGCGGGAGGAGAAGGGGATGACAGAAGATGAGATGGTTGGATGGCATCACCGACTCAATGGACATGTGTTTGAATAAACTCTGGGAGTTGGTGATGGACAGGGAGGCCTGGCATGCTGCAGTCCATGGAGTTGCAAAGAGTTGGACACGACTGAATGATTGAACTCAACTGAATCCTCCCTTCCCAGCTCTGCTTTTTAAAAAAACATATTTTATCTTTTGGCTGTCCTGGGTCTTCATTGCTGCATGGACTTTTTCTCTAGTTGCAGCAATCAGGGGCTACTCTGTAGTTGGGATGCACCAGCTTCTCATTGCAGTGGCTTCTCTTATTGTGGAGTTCGGGCTTGAGGTGCCCAGGATTCAGTAGCTGTGGCTCCCAGATTCTCAAGCTTAGGCTCAATAGTTGTGACACTCAGGCTTAGTTGCTCTGCAGCATGTGGGATCTTCCCAGATCAGGGATCAAGCCTGTGTCTCCTGGATTGACAGGTAGACTCTTTACCACTGAGCCACCAGGGAAGCCCCCCTGCTCTGCTTTTTAATAATTTTTATTTGGGGATAATTTTAGATTTACAGACAGTTTATAAAGGTAGTAAGTAGTCTTTGTGTGTCTGGGCTGCTATCACAGAATACCATAGACTGGGTGGCTTATGAACAATAGAAATTTATTTTTCAAAGTTCTGGAGGATGGAAGTCCAAGATGAGGGTGCTGGCAGGGTTGGGTCCTGGTAAGAAGGATCCGACTGCAGACTTCTTGCTGTGTCCTTACCTTGTGGAGGGGGTGAGCTAGCTCTCTGGAGCCTCTTTAATGAGGGCATCAGTATTATTCATGGGAGCTCTGCCCTCATGACTTAAGTACCTCCCAGGAACCTGACTCCCTGACACCTTCATATTGGGCATTAGAATGTCAACATATGAATTTGGGAAAGACACAAACAATTAGACCCTTGTAGCAGTACAAAGAGTTCCCACATGCCTTCCCCCAGCTTCCCTCACTATTGACATAGCCATGGTACATTTATCCAAACTAAGCAGCTAAGATGGGTGTAATACTTTTAACTAAATGATAGACTTTGTACAGATTTCATCAGAGTTCCACCAAAGTCCTTTTCCTGTTCCAGAGTCCAATTCTGAGTGACACGAAGCAGCTCTCCTCCATTTTTTTTTTTTTTTAAATCAGGGTATAGAGCTTCCCTGGTGGTCCAGTGGTTAAGAGTCTGAACTCTCAGTGCAGGGGCAGGGGTTTGATCCTTGACTGGGGAAGTTCTGTATGCTGTGGGGTGTGGTCAAAATAATAAACACATGTTCTTTTATATTTTTTTTTAAAAGAAAATAAAGCAAAAAAAAAAATCATAAATGACATGTAGCAGTATGTTAGCTTCTGGCTCACAACATGATGATTTGGTACTTGTTTACATTGCAAAACAGTGACCACAGTAAGTCTGGTTAACATCTGTCACCTTATATGGTCACAAAAATTTTTTTTACTATGATGAGAACTTGTAAGATATACTCTCTTTAGCACTTTCAAGTATGCAGTACAGTATTATTAACTATAGTCACCATGCTGTACATTGCATCCCCAGGACTTACTTATTTTATAGCTGAAACTTTGTACCTTTTGGTTCCCTTCACCCATTTTGTTCCTCTCCCCTCCAATCTTCACCCTCTGGCAATCACCAATCTATTCCCTGTATCTATGAGCTTGGCTTTGGATTTTTAAATTATTGTAATTATTTGTAGATTCCATATATAAATGAAATCGTTCAATATTTGTCTTTCTCTTTCTGGCTTGCTTCACTTAGTATAATAATCTCTAGGTCCATCCACGTTGCTGAAAATGGCATTATTTCATTTTTTAATGGCTGAGTAGTATTCCATTGTGTGTATGTGTATATAGATATATATCTTCTTTATCTGCTCATCTGTTGATGGAAATTTAGGTTGCTTCCATGTCTTGGCTATTGTACATAGTGCTGCTACGAATCTTTTCAAATTAGAGTTTTTTCCAGATACATGCCCAGGAGTGGGATTGCTGGATCATAGGGTAGCTCTATTTTTAGTTTTTAAAGAAACCTCCATACTGTTCTCCATAGGGGCTGCACCAATTTACATTCCCACCAACGGTGTAGGAGGGTTCCCTTTTCTCCACATTCTTCCTAAAACTTGTTATTTCTTGTCTGTTTGATAATATCCATTCTAACAGTTGTGAGGTAATGCCTCATTGTGGTTTTGATTTTCATTTTCCTGATGGATAGTGATGTTAAAGGTCTTTTCCTGTGACTGTTGGCCATCTGCATGTCGTCTTTGGAAAAATGTCTATTCAGGTCCTCTGCCTGTTTTAAAATTGGATTTTTTTTTTTGCTATTGTATGAGTTCTTTATATTTTTTGGATATTACCTCCTTTTCAGATATATGATTTGCAAATATTTCTTTCAGTTCAGTAGGTGGCCTTTTCATTTTGTGAATGGTTTCTGTTGCTGTGTAGCCGCTCAGCAGCTTTTAAATTGCTGAGACCCTTCTGCCACGCTCCTCTGTTTTCTCACGTGTCCAATGGGAACAAGGATAACAGTAACCTCCACCTCGAAGGATCTGATGAGGATTGAGGGGCTAGAAGAGGTAAGAGTGTTTTGTGGGCCGTTAAGCTTCATGTCCACAAAAGGATTGAAGCCGGAAGCATCCCTCCTCTCACCCGCTGGCCTCCCTGCCCTGCACCGGGTCTTGTGCCTCTTGTTGCCTCAGGCCAGTAGGAGGGAGGCTGTTCCCCGATCCTCCGAGGCCTGCCCTGGTCGGAGGAGTCCTGGCACTCCTGACCCCAGAGGGGACACTGACCTGATTGACTGAGGGCTCTGGCCTCCATCAGGGCCTTCTCCCAAGGCTTCCCGTGTATTTAAAAAGCTCCCCCAAGTGCCAGCAGCTTCATGCTTTGGGGTGGAGAAAGGCTGGAGGTTACAGGCTCAGCTCTCTGCCTGGGTGTCTGAAATGGCGACTTGGGATGCCCCCAGCCACAGAGGGAGACGGAGCCCTTGAGTCGGCTCAGCTGCTTTGTAATTCTCTCCAGGCTGGGTCTCGGGCTTCGCGGGTAGGGGTGAGCGCTGAATCTGTTGTGAGAGATGTCAGGGGTTGAGTTCAATGAGCTCCCTCCACTCCTGGCTCCCCGTGGAGCTTCCTGGGAGGATTTCCTCTTTGCCCACGGCCACTCATTCCCACAGCTCTTCTTGGGTAGTGCTCAATATGGGTTGAATGGTGGTCCCCCCAAATCCTAACCTCTGCTACCTGTCAATGTCACATTCTTTAGAAATAGGATCTTTCAAGGCAAGCAGCTGTTTCATGACTCACTTAACACATTGCAGTGGACCTGTTTACAGAGGATCTTTCCCTTTTTGCATGATATGGCAGTTCCAAACCACAGAGAACCCCTTTATTTGTAAATTGGAGCTGTGTACTATGCCTCATAGAGCTTAAATTCAGAAGTTTGTGCCTCATATCTGAAACAAAGGGAAATAACACACCCTGTTTAAGGGTACATAAATCCCCTCAAAGTGTTTGTTTTTAAACATATTTTCATGTAAAGAGTTCTGTTGAATGTCATGAATAGGCTGGGGCGGGGGAGGAATCTTCTAGAAACATGCATATATTGTATACTAGCAGATGACTATCTACAAAAGGTATTTGAAAGACACCTGAAATTTGTATTCTTTTTTCATTTATTTTTATTAGTTGGAGGTTAATTACTTTACAATATTGTAGTGGTTTTTGTCATACATTGACATGAATCAGTCATGGATTTACATGTATTCCCCATCCCGATCCCCCCTCCCACCTCCCTCTCTACCCAATCCCTCTGGGTCTTCCCAGTGCACCAGGCCCGAGCACCTGTCTCATGCATCCAACCTGGGCTGGTGATCTGTTTCACCATAGGTAATACAGATGTTTCGATGATGTTCTCTCAAAACATCCCACCCTCGCCTTCTCCCACAGAGTCCAAAACTCTGTTCTGTACTTCTGTGTCTCTTTTTCTGTTTTGCATATAGGGCCATCGTTACCATCTTTCTAAATTCCATATATATGTGTTAGTATGCTGTAATGTTCCTTATCTTTCTGGCTTACTTCACTCTGTATAATGGGCTCCAGTTTCATCCATCTCATTAGAACTGATTCAAATGAATTCCTTTTAATGGCTGAGTAATATTCCATGGTGTATATGTACCACAGCTTTTTTTATCCATTCGTCTGCTGATGGGCATCTAGGTTGCTTCCATGTCCTGGCTATTATAAACAGTGCTGCGATGAACATTGGGGTGCACGTGTCTCTTTCAGATCTGGTTTCCTCAGTGTGTATGCCCAGAAGTGGTATTGCTGGGTCATATGGCAGTTCTATTTCCAGTTTTTTAAGAAATCTCCACACTGTTCTCCATAGCGGTTGTACTAGTTTGCATTCCCACCAACAGTTTAAGAGGGTTCCCTTTTCTCGACACCCTCTCCAGCATTTATTGCTTGTAGATTTTTGGATAGCAGCCATCCTGACTGGCGTGTAATGGTACAATGGTGATTTTGATTTGCATTTCTCTGATAATGAGTGATGTTGAGCATCTTTTCATGTGTTTGTTAGCCATTTGTATGTCTTCTTTGGAGAAATGTGAAACTTGTATTTTTTTTGTAGGTTAACTAGCAGGTCTAATATTTTAAAAAGGTAATTCTTCTAAAGGACAATTTTTGTACTTCAGACTATCTTGATTGTCAAGGTGTACAAACTATAATTTTAAAATTTATACCATCACATGATTGTAAGTTTTAGTTGTCTTAAGTTAGGAATCAGTGAAAAGCTATGTATGCTGGATATGGGTCAAAAATGATGATTATTTGCAAAAAATTTATAAAGAAATGGGAAGAAAAGATACTGCAAGACTCAGATACTGGTTGGAAATAATCTTCAAGTTACCTCAATCTCCCATTTTGTTTTCAGTTTCTCAAAAAATGAATGAAATTAAGTATAGCAGAGTATGAACCCATATAAAGAGGCTTCCCTGATGGCTCAATGGGTGAAGAATCTGCCTGCAGTGCAGGAGACACAGGAAATGTGAGTTTGATCCCTGGGTCAGGAAGAACCCTGGAGGAGGAAATGGCAACCCACTGCGGTATTCTTGCCTGAAAAATCCCAAGGTCAGAGGAGCCTGGGGGGCGACGGTCCCTGTGGTATCAAAGAGCTGGACATGACTGAGTGAGCACAAAAATAAAGTGCGTCCGAATATTGTCACATAAGAAAAAAAGAAATAGGATCTTTGCAGATGAAATTGAATTAAAGATCTTGTGATCAGATTGTCTTTCAGACCCACCCTAAATTCAATGACAGGTGTTTTTTATAAAAGACACAAAAGGAGACCACATTGGTGGGGCAGAGGAGACGGTCATTGGAGACAGAGGCAGAGACTGTAGTTATAGTGCCCCAAGCCAGGGAACAACAAGGGTTGTGGCAGCCACTACAAGCCAGGAGTGAGGTGTGGAGCCTGTCCTTCCTCCGGCATCCAGAGGGAACCAGCCTGTCAACACCTTGATTTTGGACTTCTGGCCTTGTCTTATTCAGCTCCGGCTGTCATAACAAAGCACGACAGACTGGGTGGCTTAAACAACAGACATCAATGTCATCACGGTTCTGGAGACTGGAAGTCTGAGCCTCACCCACTGGCCCGGCTGGGTTCTGGTGTGGGCCCTCCTCCTGGCTGGCAGGCTGCTGCCCTTTCACTGTGGCCAGCGCATGGCAGAAAGAGTGACAGACAGCACGCTCTCTGGTGACCCTCCTTAAAAGGGCACTAATCCCATTATGAGGGCCCCACTCTCAGGACGGCATTTAAGCCTGAACTCCACAAAGCCCCATCTTCACATACCATCGCCCGGGGGTAAGGGCTTCAACATGAGAATTTGGAAGGGACACAAGGTAGGCCATAGCAGAACTCCGGAGCTATAAGAGAATAGCTGTCTGTTGTTTTAGGACACCCCGGTTTGTGATGATAACCTTTGGAGCCTGAGACAGCGGTCCTCCCAACTCTCCCAGCGCCCTTCCTCAGTGAGACCACCTTTCCAAGAGAAGATTTAGGGGCTCAGTTGGGCCAAGGCAGGTCATGTGCTGGAGGACAGCTGAGGATGTGGGCAAGTGGTGTGACAGAGTCCTGGGCATCCTGGGTCCAGCTTCAGTGGCCCCGGGAGGATGGACACTGGGCGGCTGGGGGCTGTCATTGATGCCCCTGGCCTTTGGCTACATCACTGAGGGTAGGGGCCTGGCCGTGCACTTGGCGGAGATTTATCGGCAGGAGCCCTTCCTGGGTTTCCTCCTAGGCTTGTAGCCTGGGCCTGCAGGAGGCACTGGGCCAGACAGCCCAATACCTGGCAGCCATCCTGTGGAGGCATCTGGGGTGCAGCGGTCCTGATAGCAGGGGCCACATTGAATGTGGTGGGGCATGGGGCCTCACGGTAGTACCCATGGTTGGCCCTGGGGATGATCCAGCGCCCGTTTGGTACTCAGAGGAGCCGCCCCACCAACCTCACTCAGAGAATGACTCCACACTGACATCAAATGCCTCCTGTAGTCTTGTGCCTGGAACCTACCTGGAGAAGAAAGAGGAAGGGGGGGGGGGGGGACGGGCGCGGCAGTTGGAAACTGCAGCTCTAAGTTGAAAATTTTGAGGTCACACCCCCATCCATGTGCCTCCATCCTCAAAGATTGAGAGACAGTCCAGCTGGTCCCAGGAGGCCAAGCTGACCTCAGCAAACCAGCCCGATGGGGCCAGAGCCCCCTGCACTCGGCAGTGGAGACCTCAGCAGCTGATGGGAGTGATGGTCCTGAGGGTAAGGTCGGGCCCTGCTGCCCGCTTGTAGGCATGTACACCCCCCTCCTCGCCTGCTTCCTCCACTCAGGGAGCGTCTGGATCTGAGAAAAGGATGACAAACCCAGTTTCTGCAGTTCAATTCAGTCACTCAGCCATGTCTGACTCTTTGAGACCCCATGGACTGCAGCACGCCAGGCCTCCCTGTCCATCACCAACTCCCAGAATGTATTCAAACTCATGTCCATCGAGTCAGTGATGCCATCCAACCATCTCATCCTCTGTCATCCTCTTCTCCTATTGCCTTCAATCTTGCCCAGCATCACGGTCTTTTCCAGTGAGTCAGTTCTTCACATCAGGTGACCAAAGTAATGGAGTTTTAGCTTCAGCATCAGTCCTTCCAATGGATATTCAGGAGTGATTTCCTTTAGGATTGACTGGTTTGATCTCCTTGCACTCCAAGGGACCCTCAAGAGTCTCCTCCAACACCACAGTTCAAAAGTATCAATTGTTTGGCGCTCAGCTTTCTTTATGGTCCAACTCTCACATCCATACATGACTACTGGAAAAACCATAGCTTTGACTAGACAGACTTTTGTTGGCAAAGTAATGTCTCTGCTTTTTAATATGCTATCTGGCTTGGTCATAGCTTTTCTTCCAAGGAACAATCCTTTTAATTTCATGGCTGCAGTCACCATCTGCAGTGATTTTGGAGCCCAAGAAAATAAAGTCTGTCACTGTTTCCACTGTTTCCCCATCTATTTGCCATGAAGTGATGGGACCAGATGCCATGATCTTAGTTTTCTGAATGTTGAGCTTTAAGCCAACTTTTTCACTCTCCTCTTTCACTTTCATCAAAAGGCTCCTCAGTTCCTCTTCATTTTCTGCCATAAGGGTTGTGTCATCTGCATATCTGAGGTTATTGATATTTCTCCCTGCAATCTTGATTCCATCTTGTGCTTCATCCAGCCCAGCATTTCACATTATATACTCTGTATATAAGTTAAATAAGCAGGGTGACAATATACAGCCTTGATGTACTCCTTTCCCAATTTGGAACCAGTCTGTTGTCCTATGTCCTGTTTTAACTGTTGCTTCTTGACCTTCATACAGATTTCTCAGGAGGTAGGTAAGGTGATCTGGTATTCCCATTTCTTTAAGGATTTTCCACAATTTGTTGTGATCCACAGTCAATGGTTTTTCCAGTATTCCTGTATGGATGTGAGAGTTGGACCATAAAGAAAACTAAGTGCCGAAGAATTGATGCTTTTGAACTGTGGCATTGGAGGAGACTCTTGAGGGTCCCTTGGAGTGCGAGGAGACCAAACCAGTCAATCCTAAAGGAAATCACTCCTGAATATTCATTGGAAGGACTGATGCTGAAGTTGAAACTCCATTACTTTGGTCACCTGATGTGAAGAACTGACTCACTGGAAAAGACCCTGATGCTGGGCAAGATTGAAGGCAGGAGGAGAAGGGAACAACAGAGGATGAGATGGTTGGATGTCATCACCTACTCGATGGACATGAGTTTGAGTAAATTCTGGAAGTTGGTGATGGATAGGGAAGGCTGGTGTGCTACAGTCCATGGGGTTGCAAAGAGTTGGACATGACTGAGTGACTGAACTGACCTGACATAGTCAAAGGCTTTAGCATAGTCAATAAAGCAGAAGTAAGTGTTTTTCTGGAACTCTCTTGCTTTTTCAATGATCCAACGGATGTTGGCAATTTGATCTCTGGTTCCTCTGCCTTTTTCAAATCCAGCTTGAATATCTGAAAGTTTTTAGTACACACACTGTTGAAGCCTCGCCTGGAGAATTTTGAACATTACTTTGCTAGCATCTGAGATGAGTGTAATTGTGCGGTAGTTTGAACATTCTTTGGTATTGCCCTCTTTGGGTTGGAATGAAAACTGACCTTTTCCAGGCCTGTGGTCACTGCTGAGTTTTCCAAATTTGCTGGCATATTGGGTAGTAGTGGGGAAGCCTCAGGGCGGGTGACTGTGTGATTCAAAAAGAAAGGTGGCAGCCCGGGAGAGGTGTGTGTCAAGGAACACTGGCAGGTGTGAAGCAGGAGAAGAGATGTCATGCTGAGCGTTGAGACTGACCTTGGGCGGCAGCGTATGGAGAACTCAGGCAGCAGAAAGCAAGTGTCCACTCAGAGCCCCGTCAGCACAGACCTGGACCGGGTGATGGGAAGGACTCAGGCAGTAGTGGTTGAAAATCGAGGCAACGGGTAGAGGCGGACCTTAGACAGAGGTGGACACAACAGTTGTAGTGATTGGCAGGCAGAGGTGGGGGCAGGTGATTTGGGGGAACAAGAGATGAGGAGTTCAGGTTGGGGGGGCGGTGCTCAGTGGCTCTGCCCCTGAAGAACTGAGGCAGACCTAGAACTCAACAACAGCAGTGAGAGAAGTGACCTAGAAAGTGGTGAACTGAGAACTAGGAACAGGGAAACTCAGCTTCAAAGCCAGACCCAGTCGGTAGGGTGTGAGGAGAGGCCTCTGGCCACGGGCAGGGAGGCCGCCTGAGCCCCTCTGCCCCGCCCGTCACCCCCAGAGTGAACATGATGGCATTGTGGTCCACAGTGATCGGAGCCAAAACCAAATACCTCCCACCTCAGCCCGAAACTTCTCACCATCTGATTTAATTGTTCATGCATTTCCCAATGTAATAAAATCCCAGTTCTGACAACTAGAAAAGAAAGGAAAAAACAATGTAGGGATTCAAAGTCTGAACAATTCCTCCTTCCATTTTCAGCCTATAACAGCCTCCCTACTCCCCACCCCCAATAACACTTGTCTTGTTCCAGTCTGAGGATGCTCCTTATTTTCCACAAAGTCACCCCTTTACCCAGACACACTCATCGATAAAGCCACATGGGGGCAGGCCAGGGCTGGGGCTCACCTCTAGGGGGGACAGATCCCCAAACCATCTGTCTCCCCTCCCATTTCATCAGGAAATCAGCCCTTAATGAAGGGAAGAGATTCCAAAGGTGAAAGTCCTCAACTTGGTGACAGATTGATGGAACAGGTATTTAGGGGCTGATGGAGCTTCACACCGTGACGTTATTATAACTACTCGGGGCCTCCCTGCTGGCTTCCAGTCCAGAGGGGGAGCAGGGAACATGTTGGAAGGTCTCACTGTTGGGGGACAAATGGGCTATTTGATATAAAGGAAACAGCATGAGAGCAGGAATTAAGACAACTGATTTGTCACTAATAGCTCTGTGACCTGAGGGAAGTCACTGATCAGGGAGCCTCAGTTTCCTTGTCCTTAGAATTGACATGACTTTTAAGTTCCTTCTCTGAATCATGAGTGAATCCTGGGGGACTGCGATAAATTAGGCAAGCAGATTTAGGTACTGAATCTCTCTTCCTCTTTTTTAAATCTAATTGTTGTAAAATATACAGAACAAGAAACTTACCAATTTTTAATTTTTTATTATGGTCAAATGCACATACAATTTACCATCTTAACCATTTTTAAACATTCAGTTCAGTGGCATTAAGTATATTCACAATGTTGTACACCCACCACAACTATCCACTTTCAGAACTTTTTCATCATCTCAAACTGAAGCTCTACCCATTAAGCAATAACTCACCCCTCTCCCCAAACCCTAGTAATTGCTATTCTATCTTCTGTCTCTATGAATTTGACTACTCTAGGTACCTCCCATAAGCAGAATCATACAATATTTGTCCTTTCAGATCTGGCTTATTTACTTAGCATAATGTTTTCAAGATTGATCCATATTATAGTATTTATAAAAACCTCATTCCTCCATGCATTTGCTCTTATGCTGATGGACATGGGTGGTTTTTTACCTTTGGGCTATTATAAATAATGCTGCAGTGAATATTGGTATCCAAGGATCTGTTCAAGTCCCTGCTTCCAGTTCTTTTGGGTGTATGCCTAGGAGTGGAGTGGGTGGATCATATGATGATTCTATGCCTAGTTTTTTGAGGAAATGCCAAACTGTTTTCCCTTTAGTTTACTCATAAATGAGGCACTCAGTCCTGCTATGGGTGTGTCATGGGGAATGCCAAGGAGAGAGAGATTGAAATCGCCTGAGTTCAGACAGGTCATCTGGTACTGCCATTCCCCACTCTCTCTGCTACTGATGTGGATCAGATGTGTTCTGGGGATGATGGTCTTTACTGAGCCCAGGGCTGTACATTTTCTGGTACTGGGGTGCACTGCCTATGGCCAGTAGGTTGCTATAAAGAAAGGAAATAAATTTCCTCTCCTACTCGTGTGTCCAGAATTGTAGAAATGATTATATGGGCACACATTTGTGATTTCATTCATAGAACTAGAACCTCAAACAGGATTGGGATAAAGACTGGGGGAAAGGCAGATGCTTTAACTGGGAAGGCAGGAAGATGAATAATACTAGGACTGAACCTCTCGAAAACACTGATCAGAATCACAGAATGGCCCAGATGGAGCCAGGGTTGATCCAAAGAGCAAGTGAGCGATGAACCGGCCCAGCTCAAAGCTACTTTGAATCCACAAGATCTGGATTCAAATGTCAGTTCTACTTGCTAGTTTGGATAATGAACTTAACCTCCCTTAAGTTCAGTTTTCTTATTTGTAAACTAGGGACATTTACAGAGTTATGAGGATAAAAAAATACATACATGTGATACCATCCCACAGTGCCTGGCCCCACACTCCAATCAGGTTAGTTACTCTTTTCCCTCAAACCCCAAACATCAAACTCAGGTGCTGTGTTAGATTGGGAAGACATTCCCTCACCTCCAAATTCTAGAAACTTCAAAATGTGGGTTTTTGAGGCAGTTTATATTTTGGTGGCCATTCTAGAATCTCCCTGTTGTCTTTCTATTGCTTTCCTTCTCTCCAAGTCAAATGCTTTATCTTTGGGGGACTGGCAGCTGGGACTTTTTTAGTAAGTACAAAACTGACTATTAAGCAAAGAATATACTCTGCTTAAAATTTAAAAAAAATTTTTTTTAACTAACAAAAAACCTCAGTTATCATGGGCAAAATTCTTCCAGATGCTGCTGGAAATGAATGCCTTTTGTAGCAATTCGGGTTCACTTACTGCAAAGGATTCACTCTCCAGGCAGCCACAGCAGGAGTGAAGGGAGAAGCAATGTGAACACACTTGGAGGCCATAACCTTATGTAAACATAAACCGTTGCCATGAATAATAAATACAGAAAATTAAATATCTGATAAGTGAGCATGTATCCAACTAGACAGATCTCCCTGGCGCAGAGGTTCAGGCCAGCTTTCCACTCATCCTTGCTGATTTAATTCAATGAGCCGACCTGCAAACACAGCCAGGGTTCCGATGATGCAGACGAGCATGAAGACTGCCAGGAGAATGTGGTCCATCACCATCGCAACATACTTCCATTCCTCAGCCGCCTGGGAGAGAGGAAAGTGTCAGAAAGTCCTGAAGGTGATCGCGGCCTCGCAACATTCATGCTATCCATCATCCAGGGGCCCTTTGACTGTGGATCCTCCCTCCACTGGCACTGTGATCTTTATTTTTAAAAGAGGTTATTCACAATGTGATGACTTGCTAAGATGGCCTAGGGAGTCAGCAGGCACATCTTACATCACTAACTGCCCCTTGAATGCCAACCTTCCCATCAAGCCAAACCCATCAGATGCTCTGTGCTCGAGCACGTGACCATTTAAACCCCAAGGTGCGGATCTCAAGCCACAGAGCTTACGTTATTGGACTCCTGGTCCGACTTCATGGTCTCTGCGATGTATTTGATGCCCTCAATGGCACTTTTCACCTCGGGGTGTTTGATCAGGGGAGAGTGGAAACCCATTGGTGGAGGCCCTGGCTTCCCAGAAATGTCAGAAATATCAATGTCTTCTGTAAAAATCTTTTTGTCTTGTTTTTCTCTGGATGGTCTTTTCATCGTGGAGAAGAACATGATATTTGGGATAGTGTCGATAAAAACCTAATACAAAAGAAGTCCAGGTATGGGAATTATTGTTAGCAGAGCAAGCATCAAACTATGATTTTGAGTAAGCAATGAGACCGTAGGGAAGTCATTCAGGTTCTCTAGGCCTCAGTCACTTTTGTCCCTAAAACAAAAGGACCATACTAGATTTTCTTAGATTCATCTGTGGCCTGTTAAATGACTAAGGCTAATAGAGATGATCCTGTAATGCCAGCAGTTGGCCACTGGAGGGAGCCAGTGTGCAGCTATTGTACACCTAAGAAACCACTGATGCTTAAGCTTCCAGACCCCCTATAAGCCCCTGCTTTCTTCAAAGCCCCTATTCTCATGACCAAAAGATTAAAGGGCCCCTCCTGCCAAAAAAGAAAAGTAAGGTTCCAACCCCACAAAACAGCTAGACTGTTTTCTTCTGTTTCTTGTTCCTGAAGAAATGCAACATAGGTATTTCTGCATTGGTGCTCAGTCATGTCCAACTCTTTGTGACTCCATGGACTGCAGCCCTCCAGGCTCCTCTGCCCATGGGATTCTCCAGGCAAGAATGCTGGAGTGGGTTGTCATTTCCTCCTCCAGGGGATCTTCCTGGCCCAGGGATCAAACCCAAGTCTCCTGTATCTCCTGTACTGGCAAGCAGGTTCTTTACCTCTGCACCACCTGGGAAGTCCTATAGATATTGCTAGGAGTTACTTAACAGCCTTTAGAGAAGCAGAGACTACTTCTCCTCCCCAAAGAATGCATTGCAAGCAGTAGTTTCTCTCTCAATTCATGACAAATCTTTTGCATTGTGCACAAAAGCCTGGACATTAGTGTCTGTGTGAATGTGTGTGAAAGAACTGATATACCTGAAATGTTAACGCATTTTAAAATTCAGTAAAATAAATATATGAGACCAAGTTCTTCATTGAGACCATATGAGACCAACGTTCCGACAATCTCTCATCAAGCCCAGCCACCCCGCCCCCCCCAAGTCTCCAGCCCTTATTCTAGTCTCAGCAGATGATTCCACCAGCAAAGAAATAATCAGTCTGTTCACATACAAACAGGTCAAGATTTCATGGTATTTGAGTTAAAAGATTGTGATTTGTCTTTTCTAATCAAAGAGATTCTTTAAGGTTGACATTGAAGTGGGCTTTGTTAATTCTGGTTTTCTTATCTCCTTGGAGAGGCTACATGAGTTATTTATCTTCAGCCAGAGTCCAGAAAAATTCCTCTCCTAAAGCCCCTACAGCCTAAGAAAGCCTTTTTGTTTCTAAGTGCCTAGCAGGGTTACCTAGGACGCCAGTGCCCAGATGGAAGGGGAGACTTGCGGATGCCCTGCAGGGAGCGGCTGCCCCGTGCAAAGTGCCCCAGTGCCTTATTCACTCACCTTCCGCACCCACTCGGGCATGACGTGGGTGCTGGGGGAGCGGTGGTGTGTGTTGATGACGATGACAGTGATGATGATGGATGCGATGACGAACACCATGGTAAACAACATATACTTCCCGATCAAGGGCACGGCGCTGGAGGTGGAAGGGATCAGCTCCACAATGACTAGAAGGAACACGGTCAAGGACAGCAAGACAGAGATGCTGAGGGTCATCTTCTCTCCTGGATGAAATGAAGAGGAGACAGACACAAACACCCACCTGTTATGGCCTAAACTGCTCTTCCCCCCAAATCAATAGGGCTTCCTAGGTGGCTCAGCTGGTAAGGAATCTGCCTGCAATGTAGGAGACCTGTGTTTGATCCCTGGGTGGCGAAGACCCCTGGAGGAGGGCATAGCAACCCACTCTAGTATTCTTGCCTGGAGAACCCCATGGACAGAGGCACCAGGCAGGCTATAGTCCATGGGGTCACAAAGCATTGAACACAACTGACAGTAAACTTATTTGTTGAAGCCCCAAACCCCAGCACCTCAGGGACTGCATTTGGAAACAGGGCCTTTACAGAGGTAATTAAATTAAAATGAGGTGTTAGGGTGGGTCTTCATCCAATAGGACTGGTGACTGGTGTCCTCATCAGAAAAGATTAAGACACAGACAGAAAAGGCCATGTGAGGGCACAGGGAGAAGACAGTCATCTGCCAGCCAAGAAGAGAGGGTTCAGAGCAAACCAATCCTGCTGACACCTTGACCTTGACTTCCAGCCCCCAGAACTATGAGAAAATAAATTTCTGCTGTTTAAGCCACCAGCCTGGGGTCCTTGCTAGGCAGTCCTAGCAAATGAACACACCAGTGAAACCCAAGGGTGAGGGAGGAATGTGACTGGCCTGGTCTCAAAGCCTCACACTGGGGAGTTTTTTCCTGCAGTATTTCCTGTGAGAGCCTGGCACCTAACTCTGCTGACAATGGCAAGTGGCTGGTGTTTCCATCAGCTGCTGCCAAGCAGGAAATGCTACTTCATCTCATGCCCCAGAATTCTATTTCTTGGTGGAATCCAGGGAAACCAGAGAGGTTCTGGGTGGCAAGTGAGAACCCAGACGGCAGTTTTCTGTCTGCAGCAGAACGTCTTAAGCCTCACAAAACTGAACCGCAGCCTGGCCTACTTGTCACTCAGCAGATGGATGTGTAGGTCAGAAGTACATGTATCTTTCTCACTGTGGAAGCAAGCTGCAAGACCAAAGCTGGAAAAGGACAAAATCAATGATTTAACACCACCCACTTTCTCATATTCTCTAAGGGGATGACTTGTTTTGTGTGTGTTTTGATTTTTTGTTTTTGATTTTGTTTTCATGTTAAGGGCCAAGGAATTCCCTCTCCCCTGAATCTTTTCCCCAGGCCCTTCAATTCCAGGGCAGACAATTCCCGGATGGTGTCTTGCCTGGACAAGTAAACAAGAAAGCCAGGGAGTGAATGACACTGGAATAGTTTTGTGGGGATTGATCAGCTCAGAGGCAGTAAAGAGCCTTTGGAAGGGACTTTCCTTGGGCTGGTCTTGCTGTTTGTGTCCTGGGAAACCCTCATGTGGCCCTGCTTTCCAGTGTGGAACTTTGCCCATTCTGGATGCTTTCAGATGTCAGTGATATACCCAGGATCCAGAGTGGAGACAGACAAGAAGTTGTCAATTTCTGGTGGATAGGAAAGTCTTCAAAAGTAAAAGAGGAAACAGAATTATAAATGTAAAATATGGATCAAAGTACAGCAAATTTTTCGATTAATGATAATAGTAGCTAACACTTACCAAACTGTTTCACTGCTCTAGATGCTTTTCTAGCATAAATCGTCTAATATTGATAGAAACTTGGTTTAGTTTCCATAGTGTCCCGCCTAGAGTTTTCTCTCTTCACTTTGAGAAACTTCATTTGATTAGAAAGTTGAACAAATACTTGTGACCATTTGTTTAAGAACAAATACAATCCCCTAGAACATACATTCTGTGGGGCAAATTCTGCCTTACTCTTTACCTTATCCCTGTCTTGCAACAGTTGTTTAAAAGGTATATGATGAGTGAGTGAATGTGTAAGCTTTTTTTTTCTTCTTTATTAGAAAGTTGGATTTAGACTTTTGTGGGAGTTTTTCTGTGGCATTTTGATATAATTGTTGTCTGGCATAAGTTTGAGGACTATCTTACTATCTTTTTTCCTACTTGTCTGCCTTACATTGTTTGAGAGCAATGACTTGCTGGCAGACGTGTGTGTTTCCTTTCCCCCTTTTCTCTAGATTGTTGGTGTCTGGTGAAATTATGTCACAGATGTGATTACTCAGTAGGAGGCCCAGGCTGATGCAGGAGGAAGAATTTCCACTTGGGAAGTATGGTCTTATGTGTAAAGATACTACCATCTGGAGAAGAGATGCACAAAAGCGATTTTCAAGCAGCAAGCAGTAGATACAAGAGGCAAGACCTGGGTTAGTCATGGAGAGCAGGTGACTTCATGGGGGAAGGGGCCCTGGGAGTGTCTGTGATCCCTGCCTGGCCCAACCTGTTTCAGGGCACATAGCAGGTATTCAACAAATAGGCGCTGGTGGTTATTCACTTAACCAGAGCGGTGTGTGCGCATCTTCAGGGTCTCTGCCCGCCCTGCTGTCTGCCCGTGGCCTTCACCCCTACACACGGCCACGCAGGGCTTGCATCCTTCCAGGGCTGCTGCTTTGGGTCCGTCTGCCTGTATTTGTTTATCAACCATGGTTATTTCTGGCTTCCCCTAAAATAGCAGCGCGAGATCCATCCACGTCAGCAGCCGCCACCATGGCAACTGCACCCACCTGAGTCTGTGGGCAGGTAGAACACCAGGCCGGTTAAGAAGGAGAAGAGCAGGCAGGGGATGATGACGTTGACGATGAAGTAGAGCGGCAGGCGCTGCATGACAAAGTGGTAGGTGATGTCCAGGTAGGGGGTGGAGGGGCAGCAGGCGTAGAACACCCAGTGCTTCCAGCCCCGGGACTCCTTGATCACCCATTCTCCGCTCTCCATGAAGTTGCTCAGGTCTGGCTGGTCGCTTTCCTGAGAAGACGGGATGAGACTTTGAAATCCCAGCCTTGTCACCATGAGGAGGGGCAGGGTTTCCTAATCAGCTGTGACAAAGCAACGGATTCCACTGCTGTCACATACCTAGGAGGGAATCTTGTGTATGTTCCTTTCCTATAAAAGAAGGGGGTTGGGGGCTTTCCTGCTAGTTCAGCAGATGGGACTTCACCTTCCAATGCAGGGCGTGTGGGGATGATTCCTGGTTGGGGAGCTGGAGTCACATGCTGCTCTGCCAGGGAACCAAAACACTACAGAGGTGATACTGTACCAAATTCAATAAGGACTTTGAAAATGGTCCACATCCCAAATAATCCTTTAAAAAATTAAAAAATAAGTGGGTTGGGACTGTTGGGATTTTTTCCATGTTGACTATATATTCAAGTCAGCTGGGAGCTTTAAGAATAGCAAGGAGAGACAAGAAAGCTTTCCTCGGTGATCAGTGCAAAGAAATAGAGGAAAACAATAGAATTGGAAAGACTAGAGATCTCCTCAAGAAAATTAGAGATATCAAGGGAACATTTGATGGAAAGATGGGCTCAATAAAGGACAGAAATGGTATGGACCTAACAGAAGCAGAAGATATTAAGAAGAGGTGGCAAGAATACACAGAAGAACTATACAGAAAAAGATCTTCACAACCCAAGTAATCACGATGGTGTGATCACTCACCTAGAGCCAGACATCCTGGAATGTGAAGTCAAGTGGGCCTTAGGAAGCATCACTATGAGCAAAGCTAGTGGGGGTGATGGAATTCCAGTTGACCTATTTCAAATCCTAAAAGATGATGCTGTGAAAGTGCTGCACTCAATATGCCAGCAAATTTGGAAAACTCAGCAATGACCACGGGACTGGAAAAGGTCAGTTTTCATTCCAATCCTTAAGAAAGGCAATGCCAAAGACTGCTCTAACTACTACACAATTGCACTCATCTCACATGCTAGCAAAGTAATGCTCAAAATTCTCCAAGCCAGGCTTCAACAATACATGAACTGTGAACTTCCAGATGTTCAAGCTGGTTTTAGAAAAGGCAGGGGAACCAGAGATCAAACTGCCAACATCTGCTGGATCATCGAAAAAGCAAGAGTTCCAGAAAAACATCTATTTCTGCTTTATTGACTACACCAAAGCCTTTGACTGTGTGGATCATAATAAACTGTGGAAAATTCTTCAAGAGATGGGAATACCAGATCACCTGACCTGCCTCTTGAGAAATCTGTATGCAGGTCAGGAAGCGACAGTTAGAATTGGACATGGAACAACAGAATGGTTCCAAATAGAAAAAGGAGTATGTCAAGGCTGTATATTGTCACCCTGCTTATTTAACTTATATGCAGAGTACATCTTGAGAAACGCTGGGCTGGATGAAGCACAAACTGGAATCAAGATTGCTGGGAGAAATATCAATAACCTCAGATATGCAGATGACACCACCCTTATGGCAGAAAGTGAAGAAGAACTAAAGAGCCTTTTGATGAAAGTGAAAGAGGAGAGTGAAAAAGTTGGTTTAAAGCTCAACATTCAGAAAACTAAGATCATGGCATCTGGTCCCATCACTTCACGGCAAATAGATGGGGAAACAGTGACTAACTTTATTTTTTAGGGCTCCAAAATCACTGCAGGTGGTGATTGCAGCCATGAAATAAAAAGACCCTTACTCCTTGGAAGAAAAGTTATGACCAACCTAGACAGCATGTTAAAAAGCAGAGACATTACTTTGCCAAAAAAGGTCCATCTAGTCAAGGCTATGGTTTTTCCAGTAGTCATGTATGGATGTGAGAGTTGGACTATAAAGAAAGCTGAACGCTGAAGAATTGATGCTTTTGAACTGCGGTGTTGGAGAAGACTCTTGAGAGTCTCTTGGACTGCAAGGAGATCCAATCAGTCCATCCTAAAGGAAATCACTCCCAAATGTTCATTGGAAGGACTGACTCTGAAGTTGAAACTCCAGTACTTTGGCCACCTGATGCGAAGAGCTGACTTATTTGAAAAGACCCTGATGCTGGGAAAGATTGAAGGCGGGAGGAGAAGGGAATGACAGAAGATGAGATGGTTGGATGGCATCACTGACTCAATGGACATGAGTTTGAGTAAACTCCAGGAGTTGGTGATAGACAGGGAGGCCTGGCGTGTTGCGGTCCATGGGGTCACAAAGAGTCGGACACGACTCAGTGACTGAACTGAACTGGGAGCTTTAAAACATATTGGTGCCCTAGCTCCACCCTAGGCTGATTCAATCAGATTTATTGGGCTTGAGCCTGGGCATAGGAAATTATGTAGGCCCCAGATGGTTCTCTTATGTAGCATGTCAAGAACTTGCCAAGCAATTGAAAAGCAGGAAAGTAGATGATCCCCAAAGAGTTAATGGATGCAGTGAGCCTGCGATAATGGAGAGGCAGAGTTGAAAACCTCAATCTTGCTTTTCCTGCATCCAAACTCCTCCCAAGGGGTCGCCACCTACCGGGTTGATGGCCACCACGGAGCCATCATAGGTCCACGTGCCCAGCTTCATGCTGCAGTTCTGTTCATCAAAGGGAAAGTGAGTGACGATGATCTCGCAGTAGCTTTTAAAGATGGCGGGAGGTGTCCACGTGATGTGGCCTGTGTAGTCCAGGAGCACTTTGGTGAACTTGACAATCGCAAAGTCACCATCTGCACTACAATTGGGATAAAAGAAGAACAGGGCTCCAAGTGACAGATGAACCTTCCGCTCTGCTTGGGGATGTTCACAGGAGACAGCTGTTAATTATTCAGGTGCTAATTATAGAAGCTTTCTTTTGAGCAGCATCACTTTTTATCTATGGCAGTGTTTTCCAAATTTGCCTGATAATAAGGATCACTGGGGTGTTTGTTTAAAATATAGATTCCTGAACCTATCAAATAATACAAGTGAATCCATATACAAAACAGACTCACAGGTATAGAAAGCAAACTTATGATCAACAAAGGGGAGGGGGAGGGATAAATTAGGAGTATGGGGTTAACAGATACAAACTACTATACTTAAAATAAATAAGCAACAAGGATTTACTGTGTAATACAGGGAACTATATCCAATATCTTATAATAACCCATAATGAAATTTATCTGCAAAAAATCCAAGTCACTATGCTGTACACTAGAAATAACACATTAACTATACTTCAATTAAAAAAAATTAAATATAGATTCCTGAGCACTGAATCTGAGCACTGAATCTAAGCACTGAATCAGGATATTTGGGGATGAACTGAGAATCTATAGTTTTAAAACACTAACTGGTAACACAGATTCACTGCATCCCAGATTTTTTCTTCCCAGTCCTCAGTAGTATTTGTAATGTTGAAAAAGTGAAAAGCGAAAGTGGTACTTGCTCCGTCGTTTCCAATTCTTTGCGACCCATGGACTGTAACCCGCCAGGTTCCTCTGTCTATGGGATTTCTCAGGCAAGAATACTGGAGTGGGTAGCCATTTCCTTCTCCAGGGGATCTTCCCAACCCAGGGATCTAACCCAGGTACCTGCATTGCAAGGCAGATTCTTTACTATCTGAGCTATCAGGGAAGCCCCACTCTCCATCTATGCCCTCTCTGATATACTTTAAAAGTTAATTTGGGGCACTTCTCTGGTGGCTCAGTGGTAAAGAATCCACCTGCCGATGCAGGAGACACAGTTTCCATTTCTGATCTGGAAAGATCCCGCAGTAACTAAGTCTGTGCGTCACAGGTCCTGAGCTTGTGCTCTAAGTCCCTAGGCCACGACTACTGAGCCCACATGCCCCAACTACCGAATCCACTGCACCCTAGAGCCTGGGCTCTGCATCAGAGAAGCCACTGCAATGAGAAGCCCGTGCACCACAGCTAGAGAGTAGCCCCCACTCTCCTCAACTAGAGAAACAGCCCTCGCAGCAGCAAAGAGCAGAATAATTAATTAAAAAATTTTTTAAGTTAATTGGGGGAAAAATCCAGGAATTTTAAATAAAAATATGGCTAGTGACGCATTACTGTGATAAGCAGGTTAAAGAGGATTCTATTACCTTTGAAAGAACTATTTAGACTCCAGTGGAGTAGGATCACAAACTCAGATGCCTCTAGGCCTGGCAAGTGAGGAAGGAGGAAGAGGGGAGCCTCACAAAGAAGAGCCCCTCACTCCGGTGAGGAAGTGTATCTGCACGGGAGTGAAGGCTCCATGTTGCCTGATGTTTGATCCTTCCTTGGAAGCTGGAAATCTAGATTTATAATCCAAAGTTTTTATATTTTTGAATGTTGGAAGTTTCTAGAGAGGCTCAAGGGCTTCCAAGGTGGCAGTAGTGGTAGAGAACCTGCCTGCCATTGTAGGAACGTGAAAGACACGGCTTTGGCCTGGGTTGGGAAGATCCCTGCAGAAGGAAATGGCAACCCACTCCAGTATCCTTGCCTGGTGAATTCCATGCACAGAGGAGCCTGGCAGGCTGCAGTCCATGGGATCACAAGACTGAAGCGGCTGAGCATGCATGCAGAGGGGCTAAAAATTCAGGGTTTGATGTATTTTCCTATTTTCAAATGTTGGCAATAGTTTCTCATTTGAAAAAGCAGCATGGTGGATACTGAAAAATAAGAAACTCTACCCACAGGTCTACTCATCCCCCAAATGGCCTGTCCCCTAGGGCCTTGGCAGAGAGCAGGATAGTATAATTAGGGGGTGAAAGGTGGGTGGGGTCTGCCTGGCGCCCCAGGAACATATGGGATATGTCATGCCTCACTTTACAAATCAAGAAATTGTCTTCCCATTGATTTTTCCTTGGGACTGAGAAGAGGCTCTATCCAGAAAACTATGCAGATTTAGACCCTCCCAACAGAGCTGAGGGGAAGGATGGTCTGCATTTCTCCTTCCAAGCAGGTGAAACGGGATTCTCTCCCCTGTGAGAGTGTTTCTGACTGAGCTGATCTAAAGGACCAGAGGGTTTTAATTGCTTCCCTTAGATTCTAAGTGAAAAATAAACTTAACTCTGAGAGATAGACACTGCTTCCTTATCAGCACACCTGTCCCAGAGTTTACACAAAATGATGGGATACTTTGGCTCAAGCTTGAATCCCAGGTCTGATTGGAAAATATGCAATAAAATATGAAAGTTGGGGAGGGTCACCTTAAAGGGTATCATGTCCGCTAACTAGCCCTGCCCATCTTCCCTGGAGAGTCTGCAAGTATGCACAGCCTGCTTGCCCCAGACGCGTGCTGCAGACTGTCAGGCCACAAATCCTCTACGCCAGTGTTGAATGCTGCTGCCTGGAAGGATGCTGTTTGCAATGAGCATTCCCTGACAAATGAAGGGCGTATGATAATGAACGTGTCATTAAAGCAGAGTGTCTTGAATCACATTATAATTTCACAACGTGCAGTCTGTCACAGAGCCCAGCGGATGGGCTACACAGGCATCCCGGGCCATCAGCAGCACGCGGCGTCCTGGGATGCCATGAGGAGGTGATGAATAACAACCCCGGGAGGTTCAGACCTATTGGTCGGAAGGACATTTAATTCCAAGGAACTCAATTATAGGACGTTTGGGTTCCTTGGATAGTTGCCACATACCCTTCAGGAGTTCTCAGGGATTAAATGTCCCCCACCCCACAGCCCTGATTCAATTTGGCTCTGATAATTGTTTCTATTCATAACATGAGACACCATATGGCACCCCTAGCATGTCAACTTGGCTCTCGGTTTTTAAGGGTTATTTAATGTGAACAGCGGTGAAACGCCTACCGAGAGTGGCAGCCCTTCCGTTAGGGCACTTGGACTCCCCCTGCCCCCCACCCTGAATGTCTGCCTTCTCATCCTGGCTGTTTTGCTCACTTGTTATAAAGAACGATGTCTGGACGCCAGATCTTTTCCGAGGGAATGTGAATTTTTTTCACGCCACCATAGTCATCTGGATTCCATTTTAAGTTGTAATCCACCCATTGCTAGAAATGAAGACATTTTTAGTCAATGAAAAACAATGAAAAAATCTGGGGTTATCAAGCACTCTGATGGGCATGGTAATTCAGCTATGGACAGAAATTGTGCTCCAGTAAGAAGGGTTTGATTCAGAGTTTATCTTTCACTTTGGTAAGAAGTAAAAGCCAATACAGAGCACTGAGTACATGCTGGCACAGTTATAAGCATTTCAACCCATATTCATCATTTAGTCCTCACAATGTTCTCATGAGGTAGGAGTGATTATTGACCCCATTTTACAGATGAGAAAACAAAGGTAGCCCCAAGTCATGCCACCAAGTACATTGCCCACCTTAGCAAAGGAGAATGACCCTATTGTGAATGTTTTCCTCAAGCAAGCAACCTCACATTTTGAAAAATGCTATATTTTTTCTGCATTATAAAAGTTACATATTCCCAATGCAGTAAATTTGGATAACACAATGTTGAACTGTCTACCCCAAATTAATACAAAGTTCTAATCCCCTGTACCTCAGAAAGCGACCTCATTTGGAGATAGGGTGTTTATAGAGGTAATTAAGTTAAAGTGAGGTCATTAAGGTGGGCCCTAACCCAATATGATGTCTGTATAAGAAGGGGACATTGAAGATGATGTATATTCAGAAAGAAAGTCATGTGAACATGAAGACAGCCAGTTCTAAGCAAAGGAGGGAGGCCCGGAACAGGTTCTCCCTCACGACCCTTAGAAGGAACCAGTTCTACCAACACCTTAATGTTGGGCTTTTGGCCTCAGAAACTGTGATACAGCAAGTCTCTATTGTTTAAGTTGTCTAGGTTGTGACTTTGTTCCAGCAGATCTACTAAACTAATACAGTAAAAGCACAAACTAAAAATAATAATAGTAATGAACACAAAACATGATCCCACTACCCCAAAATATCTGCTTTCAATATTTTGGTATTGAAATATTTGGTATTGGTAACAGGTATATCCCTGTTACCCAAATTGATTTCCTGTGGGCCCATGTTAAATTTCAGAGTAAATAAGAACAACATGAACACACTTATCTAGCTGCATTACCTGTTTCAGACGAACATTGGTTGTCACAATCTGATTTACTTCATCCTGAAAAAAAGATAAGGCCCGCCTTTAGGGGGACAAGTGGGGAGTTGGAGCGGATGCTCCGGACTAGGTGATATGGGTGCTGTGGGGCGCTGGGAACTCTCTTGTCTCACCACGTTGATGAGCTGTATCAGCTGCAGGCCCACGGTGACCTCCACGACATTGCGGTGGTCTTCCACGGGCCGTACCACACTGTTGTAGCCTTCAAAGAGCTTTGCCACCAGACGGGTCTCATGTTTGGAGCCCAGGACGAGGCCAGCTGAGATGGCAAAGGACACAGTCACTGAGAGAGTCCACGCCCTCACTCCCCACACACGGACGTGAGTATGTCTATCTATCTGAATCACCGTGCTGCCTGCCTAAAACTAACACAGCGTCACAAATCAACTATACTTCAATTAAAACAACAAAAAAGCAAACAAAAAATGTGCACGTGAATGTTCGTGGCAGCAATGTTTTAACAGCTGTATGGTGAAAATAACACAAATGTCCATCAACAATAAATGAATAAACAGATTGTGGTATATCCACTCATTAGAACGTTATTCAGCCATGAAAAGGAATGAAATTCTGATACAGACTGTAACGTGAATGATCCTTGAAAACATTATGCTAAGTGAAAGAAGTCAGACGCAACAAGACATGTATTGTGTGGTTCTATTTATAGGAAATATCCAAAAATAAAAAAAAGAGAAATATCCAGAGTAGGTAAATCCATAGAACAAGAGTCGATTAGCAGTTACCAGCGACTGTGGGGACAGGAAAAGGGGAGTAACTGCTAATGGGCCCAGGGTGTCCTTCTGGGTGATGAAAGTTATGGAATTAGATAGCGGTGATGGTTGCCTAACATTGTGAATATACCTAATGCTACTGGATTGTGTACTTTATTTTATTTTATTTTGATTGTGTACTTTAAAATGGTAATTTTATGTAATGTCTATTTTACCATGGTAAACTTTACATACATATTTATGTATTTTTACCATAATTTTGAAAAAAAAATATCATCTATGTCCCAATTAAGTTGCTAAGAGAGAAAATCACATATTCTGTTGACCTGGATATGGGTCTCCTATTTGGAGCATATTTAATTCCAAGGAACCTTGACTGCGTTTTCCTTCAGGATGAAGGGCAGTATCACGCGGTATTCTCAGAGCCCACAGCCTTCACGTGTCCAGAGTGACACGGTCTTCACTGGCGAGCAGGCAGAGACCTTCTCGCCTGAGGTTCCGAGCGGTGGGCTGACTTGTCTGTGGCCACACGACGAGGGCAGAGCTCAGGTTAGAGCCCGTCACTCTGCGCCGTGCTCCTGAACTCTCTTTTAATATTATGAGCGTGCTGTGGGCTGTCCTGGAAATTGTACAACTACATGTGCTGTTATTCCTATGAGAAAACGTGTTCCAAATTTCAAGCGCCTTATGAAGGATCCCTGTAACTCAAGCCCTGGTGGTTTGGGGATTGCCTGTTCAGGGCTGGGAGAGGAAGTAGACACACAATCCATCTGCCCGGATTCATGTAACCAGATCTCCCCTTTCCGCAGGTTATTGCTGAAACCACACCTTTTCCCCAGGCCAAGACAACTTTTAAAATGAAATGAGTGAGACGCTTTCCCTTTCCCCCAGTTGTGTTTATGTTAACTGATCACCTCTAAGGCAGGTTATTATTATTTTTTATTATTTTTCAGCTTGGATCCTAAGTTTGGAAGGGTTTGTCAACAAAACAATTGTTAAGTAAAAAGTAGTCCCCTTTTCTATTTCTATTGGTCAACAAAAATAATCACATATCCAACTTGTTTTGTGTCGGATACTCCTCTACATGCTTCATATGTACTAAAATTTTCAGTCCTCATAACAATGATAGTATATACTGTCATTGTCCTCAATTTACAGGTAGGGAAATTGAGGCCCAGATTTCATCAGTGGTGGAGCCAGGATTCACACCCTGAGTCTATGCTCTCATCTCATCCAGAACTTTAGATCAACTTGAAATGACTAATGCTGCATAATGAGCTGAAACATTTTCATCTTCGCCAAAGTATGTTTTAATTAGCCTGTTGAGCTTTATTAAAGGTCCTATATTCGTGTTACATTATTGAATCCTTATAAAATTCTATGAGGATTTTACTCATACTCATATGAGGATTTTTGCTCCTACTTTACAGATGGGAAAACTGAGGTTGGAATAGCAGAGGCGCATGTGTATGGCTCCCAGCTAGCTACAAGTGGGATTCTAAGTGGGGACAGTCAGACACAAGGACCTGTATACTTCACCACTTCCCTAAAGGCAAGCGTATTGTGTCCTTTCAACGTTTTGAAGCTTTCAGCGTTGCTAAAATATCTTCATTACGACCTTCCTGGACTCTGTGTGTGGAACTCCCAGCTAGCCTACCTTTTCATTTCTAGTTTCTCAAAATGTCTGAACCCAAAGGGTTCATGCAGAGCTTTCACACGGCATCTCCCCCAGACCACTGGCATTGGAGACCCCTTAGAGCTGCATATTGTCCAAAGATGCAGTTTTGCGGTGGCCCCTCGGGACACAGAAATCCTCTGTCTTCTATGCTTCGTCTATCCCTGACCCCACCCAGCCCACAGTGGGTGCAGAGGGAGCTGCTGGCATGGATCACCTCGAGCCTTGGCCACTGGGTTTCAGGTTATTGCTTTGATGTTATCTTGGGCTGCTTATTTTTAAGTGACAGTTTATGCCAGTTTGACAGGAAGAACATACTAGAAAGCAGTAGAGAGAGCAGATGATCAGCATTATGTGGCAGGAAAATACGCAGGCGGACCCGAAGGTCAACTAGGGAGAAGGGAGGGCTGGGGAGCCAGGCCCGGGTGGCATTCCAGGGGTACCACTCCCTCCTTTGTGCCCTTGCCAAGGACAAGGGTCCCTGTGCCTTCCACCATGAGTTTCTAAGGAATTCCTGAGGAGGTCTCCATTTCTTATACCACATTCACTGGTATTCTGTTCTTTTTTCCTCCTCAAAGCAGGGCAGAGTATCACTCAAAGTTTTATCACATAAAACTTAAAAGGACTTGAACTCAGAATTCTAGGTTTTGTTCCCAATTCCAGTGTGGTCTGGAGAATTGGACAATTTCTTCACAGATTCAATAAATCACAGTAAATACTTTCTTTGGAAGGCAGGTATAAATGGACAAACACAGATAAACCATATAAATAATAATAAATAATGTCAAAGTTTCCTTTTTCAGCAAAATCATGTTGGTCATTCTTATTCAGATGGTGGCAACACTAATTCATTCATATATTTGTCCAACATTTGCTGCATACCAAGCATTGTTTGAAGAGCTTTGAGGTTTTCAGACATGAATCTGACACAGATCCTGTCTTCCTACTCTCATGGACTTCGACATTTGTCATTTACATAAATAACTGTGAACAAGTTGGAAAGCAATATGCCATAAGGAAGGTGGCAATGAAGTGCTTGAGATTCCTGAGCTGGAAGAGAGGAAAGGTTGTAATGAAAGTGCTATATAAATAGAACAGAGATCATTATGTGTTAAGCTAATACCGGAAAAAAGTGTCACTGATATAAATGAGAATTTTGCCCCCAAGGGATTGAATCAAAGTAGGGGAACCAGCCACAGTTTCAAAGTGCTCTTTTGTATTATACTGGTCCAATCTGTATTTTTATTTGGGCGACAGCTTGCTGGGTTGGGCAAAAGGAATTCTGTCCTGTTCTTCCCAGGTGGCTCAGAGGTAAAGAATCCACTTGCAAAGCAGGAGACATGGGTTTGATCCCTCAGTTGGGAAGATCCCATGGAGAAGGAAATGACAACCCACTCCAGTATTCTTGCCTGGGAAATCCCATGGACAGAGGAGCCTGGTAGGCTACAGTCCACAGGGTCACAAAGAGTTGGACACGACTGAGCGACTAAACAAAACCAAATAGTCACCCTGGGTGATTCTTATCTTGACTGGTGCTGTGTCTCTTGCTACCTTTCCAGTTTCAGGCTATATTTTCTGACTGTGCACATAAAAAATGGAGTCTGATCACATTCCAAAGTTTACACATCAAGGGACTTTGGGATGGTCCCAGAGTCAGCTTGGGATGATCAGTTTGTGTCTCTTAGCTTCAGTTTCCTTATAATAAAAAAAGAGCTGTTGGATTGCCTCACCTTGCCCTAAATTCCCATGAATCATCCATGGGAACTGACATCAGCAAACTCTAGGTTTGATCTACATACATATCACATACTTTAAAAAATATTTTAAAAATATTTAAAAAAATATTTAAAAAAAATAGTTAAACATGAATTTCTGGAGGTGATTGATGTTCTAAGGGATCTCTTAAAGATTTTTAAGTGTAAATATATCACTTAAGAATTTCCATTGGAAAAAAAAAAAGAATTTCCATTGAGTGTGGTGTTTGCAAACACACACACACCCCTCACCACCACCATCACCCCCAGGCCAGCTTTGGTTGGATTGAGTCCAAATCCCACAGGATATAATTTACCAGAGTTTAGGCTATTTCCTTCAACTCTGCTATTGAAAAACACTAATAACAAAACTCTTCACCTCTTTTGCCCAGAAGACCTGTGTTTGTCAGAGCAATAATGGAGAAGGGAAATCACAGCATGTCAGTTTCTCAGTTGGGATGATATCACCAGTAAACTTTTATATGAAACAATCAGCCAACATCTATTTCCCTCGACCGGAAGTTTGGGATTCAGGATAGCGTTTCAGTGGCTGTGTTGTGACACAGTCCAGAGTTGAATGCAGGTCAAGGGCTGTGCAAGATTTTTATGGGTTCAATTCAAACCCAAACCCACATAGGGTAAGGTCCTTTAAAAAAAAAGGCAGGAATGCATTCATATGAATTTTTTTTAACTTCAGGAGTTTAAAAGTTTACAAAATAGTTCCTCTCTCGTGGAGAGTTTAGTTGTGGTTATGAATAAGTTTCTCCCTCCAGCACATGGAGCTGTCAATCAATCCTCTTCATTTTCAGAATTCTCCTAGAGCCATAAAAGGACTAGTTAACTATACTACTTATGATCATAAGTCACCCTGCTAAGTCCCTATAGTTGTTCAAATACGATAGTGACTTTGGGATGGCAGAAGAGGTGCTGAATCCCATCATCCAGGTGACTCAGATGCAGACATTGATGGAGGGAGAGAATGGCAGGTTTACTTTGTAGCTTCTGATCAGGCAGCTCCTATTTTCATTGGATAACCCAAGCAAAAAATCTTTATCCGCAAACACAATCAAGCCAACATCAGTGAGAAACTGACAGAGCAGCCTGGGATTGGTGAAGCCCTGCCGTTCTGTATTCCCATCAAAGAAGCAAGACTCTGGTTTGGGGGCTTCTAGAGCCTCAGCCTCAAAGGAGAGCCCCCAGCCCCGGCACTTACCTGAGCAGAGTCCGAGGAGCAGGAGGAGTGGCCGGGGTTCCATGGTCTGGTGGTGCAGTGGTGGCCTGTGCGGCTCGCTGGCACTCTCTGGATGAACACTCGGTTGCTGGAGGGTTTGGAAAGTGAGCTGGCTGAGCCGAGCTATTGTTTCACACCACCTGTTCGTGGCGGTGACAGCTGGGCTGCCCAGAGTTCGCGAGCCCAGGGCTGAGGGCATTAACGTTATTACAGGGTGTGGGTTTTACACAACTGCTGGATCTTTGACAAGTTGAGTGTGTACTGCACTGTGTTTTAAATGCACCATGAGTCTGGTCTTAGTGAAAAAAAAAAATGTTTCCCTATTGGATAATTTATTTTGCATGATGAGCAACCCCTCTCTTTTGTACAAATCATAACCTCATCTGTGTGGATTGATCTGATCAGGACAACTTGGTCTGAGTAGATAGTCAGCTGTGTGTTTAAGACTTTATCCTAAATCACAAAAGTCCACATTCTACAATAAAAGGAAAATTTTCTTGCTCTTGTTCCTTCTAAGCTGAGCGTGCCAGGGACTTTTATGACTGAATGAATCTGAGAAGAGTTTGGTTCATACTGAATCAGTTGCTGGAGAGAATTCCATTTTTGATTGGGTTTGATTTTAAACAACGGTGAATTCTTCCATAAAATTGATTTTACGATGGCCCCCAGAGTGCCTGTTCCAACCCGTCTCTGTAGCAGGCAATGCCTATTCCACAATGAGCCATTAGTGACAGCAAACAGCCCACCTCCTGTGGCCTGTTATTCAAGTGAAAAGTAATTAATGGGAAAAGAGCCCCACTGCATAAGCGCTGTTCCAGGTTCCTACTTCCTGCCATCGTTCCTCTGCCTACTTTCATGCAGGGAAGCAAGGAGCAGAGTGGTTCAGGTTTTCAATTTATTTGTTAAAAAAAAAATCTCAAAAACCTGCCATTAGTAATTGCTCAGTCTGAGAAGGACTTTTTTTTTTTTTTTTTTTTTTTAAACCAAAATAGAAAAGGGAGCAGTTATTTAAAGACATCCTGACCATTCTTTCCTTGCTTCCTTCTCAAATTGAATCAGGTGAACAAGGTCCTTCACCTTAAGGTCAAGAATAGCATCCTGGCCGATTCCCCTATTCCAGTGAGTCCAAAGAAATAATCAGGGAAAGAGTTGGAAGTGTAGTAGAGAGAGCTTGGGGTCTGTAATATATATATATATTTTCTTTTAAATTGTGGGGGATGCACTAACTATCCACCAAAAAGATTGGTTCCCTCCTTTCCATAGCATAGCACTGTGGCTACAAGCCAGGAATACATCTTTCCACCATGCCCCTTACATCTAGATGAAGTCATGGGACTGAGTTCTAGAAAATGAAATGGGAGGGGAAATTTTATGAGACTCACTGTCCTCCCAGTGGAGCTCATCCATGCTCTTCTAGTCTCTGACTGGCTTGAAAGGACCTAGAATGGACATGACTCTCAGGGTGACCTGGGAAACCCACTTGTTGAAAGGGGCTTTGATATCTTGCATCCTTGAATAACTCCTGGGAGGAGGGCAGCACACTGGCTGGTCACCACCCAGCTCTATTTCATGAATGGGAACAAGATTTTTACGGTGTTGAGTCCACTGAAATTTGTACAGCAGATGTTTTTTTTATCATTTTTAATATAAATTTTACTCCCTTGCATTGGGGATCCTAAAATATGTAGCACAGTGGAGGAAGGCAAGAAAATTGGTATTGGAGGCAGAAAAGATGAAGAGAATGCTGCTGCTGCTAAGTCGCTTCAGTCGTGTCCGACTCTGTGCGAACCCATAGACGGCAGCCCACCAGGCTCCACGGTCCCTGGGATTCTCCAGGCGAGAACACTGGAGTGGGTTGCCATTTCCTTCTCCAATGCATGAAAGTGAAAAGCGAAAGTGAAGTCGCTCAGTCGTGTCCGACTCTTAGTGACCCCATGGACTGCAGCCCACCAGGCTCCTCCGTCCATGGGATTTTCCAGGCAAGAGTACTGGAGTGGGGTGCCATCGCCTTCTCCAATGAAGATAATGGCAAATTACTTAATAAAACTGTTGTCTTTGATTACTTCATGAGCATAGTGTGTGACAAGCCAGTGGCTTTAGAAGAAGTTGGAAAATGCAGAGTTAGTGTTTTTTTTGTTTGTTTGTTTGTCTATTTTTACCAAGCCGCGCAGCTTTGGGGATCTTAGTTCCCCGACCAGGGATGAAACCTCTGCCCTGCTGTGGAAATGCAGAGTCCCAACCACTGGTGGTGGTGGTTCAGTCGCTCAGTCATGTCCGACCCTTTGCGACCCCGTGGACTGCAGCACGCCAAGCCTCTCTGTCCTTCACTCTCTCCCAGAGTTTGCTCAAACTCATGTTCATTGAGTCGGTGATGCCATCCAACCATCTCATCCTCTGCTGCCCCCTTCTCCTCTTGCCCTCAATATTTCCCAGTATCAGTCTTTTCCAATGAGTTGGCTCTCTGAATCAGGCGGCCAAGGTATTGGAGCTTTGGCTTCAGTCCTTCCAATGAACATTTAGGGCTCATGTCCTTTAGGAGGGACTGGTTTGATCTCCTTGCTCTCCAAGGGACTCTCAAGAGTCTTCTCCAGCACCACAGTTGGAAGGCATCAATTCTTTGGTGCTCAGCCTTTTTTATGGTCCAGCTCTGCCTTTCGTACATGGCTATTGGAAAAACCACAGCTTTGACTATAGGGACCTTAGCTGCTGGACCACCAGGGAATTCCCAGTTCTTGTTGGTTTTGCTTAGTGAGTCTGTGCAAGGAAGGGTCAAGCTCAGACAATAATTGGCTAGTTCAAGAACAGAAATGAAGGGGATTAGAATGAGTCCAGAAATCTGGAGCCTTCTGCTTTGAACCCTAAGAGTAAGCGATAACGTGAAACAAAGGCTTTGAGCAAAACAAAAGCCCGTTAGGATTTCTCGACAGTCTCACCACTGTAGCAAAACTCCTTTAATGCTGTGCTCTTCATGTTCAGGCCCATCTCTTTCCCAGAGGGGCCTTCACGGTGGTTTCCACTAAGGTGGGGGAGAGAGGCCTAGGGGTTAGGATGCAAAGAAGTAAATTGGGCTTGAGAGTTGTGTCTGGTAGAGAACTTCAGGGATGCATACAGGTACGTAAAAATGAATACAAAAGAAAATTTCAGCTTACTAAGGGTTTGAAGGAATTCTTCGGCCAAAGAGTTCTTGAATTCAGACTACAAAAATTTTGGTTGCCCGAGCCTTGAATGAGTCCTTCCTTGGGAGCCCAAAGACGCACCGGCCTAAAATGGGCTGCAACCTCTTCAGTCTCCGCAAGAGGGCGGTCTCCGCGCTGCTCGCCTCACAGGTGGCCTTGGAGGTAACGGACCTGGTAGAACCCGGCAGGGGCCACATCCAGGAGCCACGGAGGGCAACGGATAGGGAAGCTCCGCCCGGGAGCGAAATCAGAGAGTAACCACGGGATCACTGCAGGCCCTCCCGGTGCTCAGCCACGTCCGCTTGGCCTTCATCTCCACTCGGAGGAACCTACGGACTTCCCACACCTGCAACCCTCTGCCTGAGGTTTTTTGTTTTTTGTTTTCTTTTTTTCTGGCTCTGGGAACACAGGGGGCGTGTTGGAAATTCAGGGGAGTTGATGCCCTTAGAAGGAGTCCTCGGCAGCTGTCGGAGGATAAATTCCCCTATCTGAGGGGGTAACCGGGCATGCTCTGCACCCTTGGGTACCTCCATGGGATGCAGTGCTCGATGCCCGTGCTGGAAGTGGCCTGACAACCCTGCCTTTATTGGCTTGCTTCTCTCTTCTGTCTCACTCTCCCTACCCTGCCACTTCTGTGATCAGCTACTTGCAGGGTCTGCTTCTGGAGAAACTCAAATCAAGACAGAATTTCTCACCCTATCTGGTCAGGGGATCATCACCATGTCTTCAGAATGGTGTGAGTGGGTGCCTTCCCCACATTTCCAGTGTGTTACCTATTCTCTTTTATAGGTGAACCATTGGAACTGGAGACTAAAAAATTATTAAAACTGCTATCATCCTCAAGAGTAAACCTATTTTTCTCAGTGAAAAGTCAAGTAATTCAACTTTACTATAGAAAAATTAGAAAACATGAACAAAAAGGAAAATGCTTACCTATTAATCTTCTACCAGAAAACCTATGGTTAATGGGTTATTTTATATGCATTCAGTCTTTCCATGCATTTATGTATATCTTTCTGTATTCATGTATACATATATTTTCACTATCCCCAACCATGTTTTATGTTACTTGAAATCAAAAGATTTCCCATAATTTTTAGACTTTTATGGATTAACCACTGCTAGGGAAATGCTATTTTCAGAAGAAGATTAATCTTTTTTTGCAGTTCTACTGACATATAATAAAATTGTAAGATGTTTAAAGTATATAATTGATGATTTGATACATATATATACTGTGAAAGGATTCTGTCCATGTATTCATTTATTAGAAAATTTTGTCACTGGGCATTGCTGTGTGCTAAGGACAGTTCTAGGCATTTGGAATACATCAGTAAATAAAGTAAAGATTTCTGTTCCTCAGGAAAAATGCATTCTAGTTGGTGGAGATTGTCAATAAAAATATATAGTAAGTGGATTATTTAGTATCTCAACTGGTGAAAATGCTATGGGAAAAGGGGAAATTAGAGCAGGGTTTGGGGGGGTCAGGACAGCTGGAGAGGGGATTGCAACTGTAAGTGTGGTAGGTCGGAGGGTCAGTGAGGATGAAGCATTTGAGCAGAGACTTGAAGGAGGACAGATACCTGTGCGCTGAGCATTCTGGGCAGAATGACCAGCAGTAGAGGTCCCCAAGGGGAATGGGCCTGGTGTGCTGGAGATGAGCAAAGAACCCCGCCAGGCTGGAGCAGGGTGAGTGATGGGGAGCTGGCCAGAGAATGGGGCCAAGGTGTAGCCTCGGAGTCAAGGGGACACAGCACCGTCTGCAGACTTTTTTTTTTTTTATTAGTTGGAGGCTAATTACTTTACAATATTGTAGTGGGTTTTGTCATACATTGACATGAATCAGCCATGGATTTACATGTATTCCCCATCCCAATCCCCCCTCCCACCTCCCTCTCTACCCGATCCCTTTTATTCTGCGTGAGATGCGGAGCCCCAGTCGGATTTTGAGCAGGAGAGACATGGTCTGACACATGTTGTAAAAGGGGAATTCTGGCTCCTATGGTGACAGGAGCTGCAGGGGAGACAATTTATGGGCTACACAACATTTCAAGCAGTAGATGGTGGTGGATGAGACCTGGGCAGATACAGGGAGGCAGATGAAAAATAGCTGGATTTGGGAACTTTATTTTGATGCTAGGGCTAACAGGATTTCCTGAGGATTGGACTTGGGTGCAAAAGACAGAGAGGATGATGATTAAAGATGATTTGCAGGGTTTTGGCTTGAGCATTAGGGAGGCTTTAGGTGCCAACAAGTGATTTAAGGAAGGCTGTGGATGGAGCAGGTTAAAAGGGAGGAAAATCATGAGTTCTGTTAGTTTGAGGTGTCTATCAGAAATCTGAGCAGGCAGTTGGGTTCAGGAGTCAGGAGTTTAGAGGAGAAGTCTAGACTGGGTTAAATGGTGCTTAAAACCACGACTGAGTAAGATCAAAGGAATGAGCATGGGCAGAGAAGAGAACTAATGTCAAGACCACAATGAGCTAGCACCTCACACCTGTCAGAGTGGCTATCATCAAAAAGACCACAGATAAATTTTGGCAAGGACACAAAGAAAAGGAAATACTTGTGCACTGTTAGTGAGAATGGAAATTGGTGCAGCCGATGTGGAAAACAGTATGGAGATTCCTCAAAAAACTAAAAATAGAGCTACATATGATTCAGTGATTCTACTCCTAGGTATATGTCCAAAGGAAATGAAAACACTAAGTTAAAAATATACATGCACCCCAATGTTCATAGCAGCATTATTTACAACAGCGAAGATATGAAAACAACCAAAGTGTCCACCAACAGATGAATGGATAAAGAAGATGTGATACACACATATTGAAATACTACTCAACCATGAAAAAGAAGGAAATTTGCCATTTGCAACAACAAGGATGAACTTGGAGGGTATTCTGCTTAGTAAAATAAGTCAGACAGAAGACAGCTACTGTATGATATCACTTATATGTGGAATCTAAAAAATACAACAAACTAGTAAATATGACAAAGAGCAGACTCACAGATACAAAGAATAAACTAGTGGCTACCACTGGAGAGAGGGAATGGGGGAGGAGCAAGATAAGGATAGGGAAATGAGAAGTACAATCTACTGTGTATAAAATAAATAAGCTACAAGGATCTATTGTACAGCAAAAGATATAGCCAATATTTTATAATAACTATACATGAAGTATAAGTGTTCAAAATTGTGAATCTTATGTTATATACTTGAAACATATAATGTTGTGCATACCAAGTTGCCTCAGTCATGCCTGACTCTGTGTGACCCCATGGTCTGTAGCCTGCCAGGCTCATCCATCCATGGGATTCTCCAGGGAGGAATACTAGAGTGGGTTGCCATTTCCTTCTCTAGGGGATCTTCCTGACCCAGGGATCGAACCTGCATCTCTTATGTCACCTGGATTCGCAGGCGGGTTCTTTACCTCTAATGCCACCTGGGAAACCCCATATAATGTTATAAATTTTGTATATATGTGTGTGTGTGTGTATATACATATATAATATATATGTATGTATATTATGTATTATATATGTATGTATGTATACATATATGTATGTATACATAAATATATATGTATATTTTATATATATATATATATATATATATATATATATATATATATAAAAAATAAGATTGGGACAAGGAGGATGCAGCTAAGATTGAGAAGAAGGGAGCACTGAGGCAGGAGGAGATCCTAGAGCGGGTAAGTTCTGGAAGCAAGGTGAACAGCTCTGGAGGAGGAGGGAGCCGCCCACTGTGTTAAATGCTGTTGTTGGAGCCCTGGAGCTGAAGATGGAAATGAACACGGAGCTTAGCAATATGGCAGCCACTGGTGACCTTGACTTGCACAAAACCTAACTGGAGTAGATTTAAGAAGGGAGGGTTTAGAGGGGCTTTATTGCAAAGCATAAGGAGGAAGTAAGGTCATAGCTGGTAAGAGAGGTCATCAGTAGAAGTTTTTTCTTTTGTGCCCTTTTCTGGGGATAGGAAAAGAACAGCATATTAGCGTGATGATCATAAGGATCCAACAGTAACAAGAAAAAGAATTGATTGTGGAGCTGGAAGAAAACACCCATAAAAATGTTTTTAAAAATGAGATTACTATATATACTTTTCTGTAACTTAGAGGATATTAAAAATATGTTCCCAGTCAAATAATGTGTCTACATCTTCATTTTTAATGGCTGTAGAATATTCTGTTTTTGCATTTATGATAATTTGTTTAAACAACCCCTCATCACTGGACTTTTGGATGATTTCCTTTATTTATATTTTTGCTTTTATAGACAGTGGATATCCTTATAAACAAGGCAATTTTCTGATTGTTACCCTAGGATAAGCTCCCCACAGTGGACAACTAGGTGAAAGAATGAAAAGACTTTAAGTAGTGTTAATGCATATCAAATAGCCCAAATCTCTGTTTTAGAATTGCTCAAAGCCATTCAGGCTTGCCCTTATCTCTATTTTTCTACTGTATCTATCACAGTTGTGTATTGTTACATTTATTCATGTAATGACCTGTTTAATATCTTTCTCCCCCTAGATTGCCAACCAGTGAGGGCCAGTGCCTGATTTTGCTCACTCTTGTGTCCTCAGCGTTCGGCCCCAGAGTTCGTCCCAAGGTAGGCATTCAGTTAATAATTATTCATGATGGAGTGAATAAATGTAAAGCTTAATTCAGTGCATAGGGGAGAAGATCACACTGATCATGCTGTTTGAAGCTGCAATGAGGGGTGGCAATCCATTGCCACAGTGCCTCTCAGGCTACCTGGTTTATAGTGATAAAAGTGCTTGTAATTGACTAATTAAATAATGTATGAATGAGGGTACTGCTTTTACAAAAGCCCGCCTTCTTGTGTGATTAGTGAAAGGAGTAACTGTGGATCCTCCCCAGGTCACTTACTTGGAGAAAACCCTCAGTCTGTATCTGTGTTTTGGTGCATCTGGCAGGAGCCTGGCTGCCCCTTAGCCAAATCCTCGTTCCCTGAGCTGAGCACCTCCTGCCAGCGGCCAGCAGGTGGCAACAGTGGGTCATCGATGCGTCGGTGGGGCGGCTCTCCTGACACCAGCTGCGGTACCAGAGCCGTCCGGGTGCCGTCCACCCGGAACCCCGGAGGCTCGCGTGTGTTCCCTGGGACCCCAGAGCGGTGGGTTCCCTTCAGGAGAGTCGGGAAAGAGGGGTCAGCGCTCAGCCCCCAGGAGAGTCCATTTTACAGTTTACAGGCTCAGGGAATCCTTACCTGACAGCTCAAGAGTCAAATGAGACTCATTTGAAAAACTGTGACCTCATGGACTGTAGCCCGCCAGACTCCTCTGTCCATGGGATTCTTCAGGCAACAGCACTGGAGTGGGTTGCCATGCCCGCCTCCAGGGGATCCCCTAGGCCCAGGGATCGAACCCAGGTCTCCCGCATTGCAGGCGGATTCTTTACTGTCTGAGCTACAAGGGAAGCCCAGGCAGCTCAGGCTGACAGCTTTGTAGGAATTACTGGTCTCAAATCACTGGGTTAGAGAAACGCTTCTTACAGGCAGCCAAACAGATTTCTTTCCGTTCCGTGTGGCCCACCCCATCTTGGTTTATTCCAGAGGCTGGGGTGGATTTGCTCCCGTCTGTCCACATTTACTGTCTCTTTCCTGTGTTCCCTTGAGACTAATGGTAGTGAGGAAATCCCCGTTTACTGAGATCCACCTGCCTACCATTTCACCCTCACAGCCCCCCAGTGAGGTGGGTGTATGTTAATGTGTCCAAGCCCACTGGGTCCTAAGTAGCAGAGGCATTTCTGATTCCAAATACGGGGCTTCATCCTCTACGCTCATGGTCCACACTGTGCTCCCCAAGGCCCCTCAGGGGGATGTGGCCTAGGGTTTGCGCTTCTTGCCTCCCACCCTTCATCAAGGGCAACTGTACTTGGGCTTAAAAGGAAAAAAACAAACAAACACGTGTGTGTGTGTGTGTGTGTGTGTGTGTGTGTGTGTGTGTGTGTGTGTGTGTGTGTGTATTCTCCTTCTAAAGGGAAAGCTTCCGTGAAATTTTATGTACGTCTGTAAAGTATAAGGAAAGAGACGTTCTGAGCTTCACAGGATACGTTGATTCGGGGTGCAGTCTGACGTGGGGCTCATGGCAGAAGCGTGCCCTGTGGCTGTAAGACAAAAAACGACGCTCACAGGACCTACAGCAAGGCCATGGCCCCCGCAGCCGCAGGGTCTAACCGCTTGATCGATTCAGGAAATACTTTGATGACAAAGTCCTTCTGCCACTGGCTTCTCGTGTTCTCAGGAAGAGATACAAATCAAGGAAAATGAATCTGATTCAAAACTGAACCTGTCCTGATGCCGTCCTTCTATAACAAAGGGTGTGTTTTGGACTTTTGTCACCCAGAGTCTGGGTAATAGCAATCTGATGGAAAACGAAGGAAACCTGGGAGGCCAAGTTGAACGACAAATGGAAACCTGGGGCAGAGAAAGAAGGGGTGGAGACAGAAAAGCCTGGGGCTGGGTATCTGGTGTGGTGAAGGGAGAGAACGTTCTGGTCAGTCCAAAGAGTATCATTAAGGAACTCTGTTGGATGGAGATTTTTTTTAAATTTATTTCTAATCGGAGGATAATTGCTTTACAAGGTTGCACTGGCTTCCTCCATACAGCAGTGTGAATCAGCCATAGGTATACATATGTCCTCTTCCTCTTGGACTTCCCTCCCACCCTCTACTCCATCCCACCTTTGTTGGAGATTTAAAATACACGCCTACCTTTAGCATTTTCTCAAGAGATGTATAAGATTTGAACTGTTTTAATTACATTTTCCTGCAGGACTGGGTCCAAGACTGGACTATATAGGATCCTTGATTTATATCCAGTTACATAAGCAAAACTTCAGTCTTTGCTGTCATCTGAAAGAGTCAAAACCATGCATGTTTTCCAGTTTCCTTTTGTCAGCTGCTTGAGTTTCTATTCTGAGAGGTGCTAACTGTTAAACATTGTTATTCACTTGTGTTCCCTAAATAATTTTTAATTAGTTTTAATTTGGACCAAGCATGTTCTGCCGTTGACATAGTGACAGGAATTATCAAAAGTAAAATTAATAATGAACTTCAGAAAAAAAAAAAAACTTGCACTAACATTGTAGTATTTTATCATATCTATCTCAACAGAGACACAGATGATTTAAATTTTGGTTTTTTAATGATTTCCCTCAAAGCAATAATTACGTTGGTAAAAGGGTTACTTAAGCATTATTTTTCACCTCTCAAGCATTTTTCACAATGGAATTTTTCTGTTGTGTCTCAGTGAAATCAATTGCGTTAGTGCAAGAAATGCGATCAAAACAGCAACTGTATGTAGCCTTTGAAACCTCACATCAAGCTGGATAATTACTATTTTCATTACATAGTGGAAAACATGAGCAGTGACACTTTCACCTAAAAAACTGCCAAAGGAAAAATCTTGTCAGGGCTCTCAGAATATCATAAAGCAGACAGGACAAGAAATTTTAAAATATTGTTGGCATTTTAAAATCAAGTCACTTCTCTTCCCTCCCCTGTCCTTTAGGACAAGGGTATCAGTTGTCCCCTAACCATTACAGCATAATTCTAACAAAGACCTGCACATCCCTTCAGCTAAAAAGTGGTCAAATATCAAACAGCTGCTAATCTTGGGGCCAGCCCCTTTTCCAAAGTGAGTAAAGCCTTTTGAATCCTTTAGGGTAAAAATCTGGCAAAGATCACAGAGAATTCAGTAAAGGTTTCTGATACATCAGTGGACTATCCTCTGAGGATTCTGCCCATGAAACTAATCCAAGCATGCTCTAGTTTAGTCCCAAGCATGCTCTAGTTTAGTCCAAACACCTATAAAGTCATAAATGCATGAGCGAGTTTCTTTAGTGAAAGCCTGCAGACCTGCAGGGTAAATTTGCCAAGTGCAGCCATCAGCTGTGATCCTCTCTACAGTCTCATCTCCATTGTGCTCTTAAGGACTATGTAATTTGGTCTTGGGACCACTTAGCTAATTATAGATTAGAAGGATGGGGTTTGAATGTTACTGAACAACTGACAGAATTATTTAGTATTCCGCAGTTCAGTGGAAAAGAGTATAGATGTGCTTGAGTATTTATGAAGTTTTACCTTCTCTTTTTGTTCTAGAGGTCTTTCAACAAATTAAAACATGTGTGTCAGCTCCATAAGGATTTGCCTAGACTTTTAAAGATTGGCAAGCCAAGACTGACTTTTATTCAAACGAGCATTATTTCATGTGTCATACTGATGGAAGTGAGCAAAGGCTCGTGGGCCGGCAGTGCAGAAAGCCAAACTCTGACAGTGGGTGTTTGTGGCAAAGTCAGAGTTTATGTCAGGGCTCCAAGCAAGGGAGTAAGAGACAAGCATCCTATGAGGTTTTCTTAAAGGGGAGGAACAAAGAAGCTGGGGTTAATCATTGCCTTGTGACATTTCTTTATCATAGTCTTGGGAGTCAGGATGCCTAAGATATGTTTCTGGTCTGGTACTCCATGGCAAGGGCAGGAGGTGTGGGTGTGCATCTGTTAGCTCATCTTGCCCTGGAGAAACAACAGGAGTCTGTCAATTATGTTATCAACAACAGTTTTAGTCATCTGACTCTAGTGGATTAGTGTGCAGTTAGCACAGGATAGAGGTTGGGTGGGTGGGGGAAGACAGAGAATAAAGTTTTGGATAAAGAGATTAATCATAAACTCAGCAAGGAAACTGGGTTTTAGGGAGACTCAGTTTCACTAATTTTAAGTATTTTAGCTTATTGTATGGGTGTGACCGGTGCTATTTAAATTGCCAATATCAGTGTATCCCTTCTGTGAGCCCTGACTCCTTGTATCGGTGGCAGTAGCATAGCGTTGTCACAGCTCTGGACACAGCAGTAGTCCCTTGGAGAGTCTGGAGTTCCTAGATAGATGCAGCGCATCTGCCTAGAGCTTCGGTTTTACTTGAAGACCTGGAGAAAACAAAAGTGATCAATTTAACCATTTATTTAATGTGCTGCCAGTTCTTTAATTTGCTGTGAAGCAAGTAAAATTATGCATTGACTATAATTAAAAACTAAATATTGGCTAATACTTGCAGTGAGAGAATAACAACTTGTAAACCAAGAAGTGTGTCTATTTAGCTGTCAGAGTTCCAGCCAGAAACCAACTGGTGACATGGAGAAAAAAAATCTGATGCCATTTTTTCATGGGAGCATGATGGGCCAAGGGCCCACCTGGCCCCCAGGTGAGGCAGCCCAAAGCTGGCTCCTCCCATCTCCTGTCATTGACAGGACCTCTAAGGACTGCTGGAAGGAAAGGAAACCTCCAACCCAAGGAAACAGGGCCCATTCTGTTATGTGAGATCTTGGAAAACCTGGGCCAGCTGGGCGTGGCCAGAGCCATTACGGAAGTTCCCTCTCACCTCTGCTAGGCCTGCCCTGGGCACCTGGACATCCTCCAAGAACTGTCCCCCTTGCTCTCCCAGACTTCCCACAGCACCTCCCAACTCCTGAGTCCCCACCTTGGATAGGGACCGTCCATACCATGACCCCGTGGTACCCTTCCCCTCACCAGTCTAGTGTATTATGGGCAGCAGAGCCTGCTCACTTCCAACCCTTGACCCTGGTCCAAGCTTCAACCTCCTGTCTTGTGTGATCCATTCCCAGGAATAAGGACTGAATCATCTACAGCCTGATTTCTCTGTGAAAATAAATAGGAATGCAAAATTCACATGACCAGGAAGATCTCAGAGAAGACGGGTGCTATTTTGGCCCCTTTGAGCAGTCCCTGGGGTGCATCCATCCTCCTTTGCGGTTACAGCGCCACCAGCAGGCGCATTGGAGAAGCAGGACTGTGGGGGACATCACAGCAAGGTGAAGGTTCTACCCCCCAGGCTGGGGACAGTGCTCTTCAGAGGGCACGTGTCCCACTGGAATACGGGAAAATTCCACACAGTTCCAGATACCCAGCCTCCCAATCAAACACCCTGCAGTCTTTAGCCCCTCCTGCCAATCTGTGCAAAATGTCAGGGGGATAAGCCAGTTTTCTTTCTTCTTGGATTCACAAGATGGTTGTGCCAATTTTGTGCAGACCAATCCTTCTCTCTCTTTTCCTATACATTTTTTTCAGAAGTATGTGAAGTCATTTTGGTGTAATTTAGCTGTAGGTTGGTTGTTAGTTGTTTCAAGAAAGACAAAGGCAGCTTTGGCTGGAGATGGGGAGGTGGAGTCAGAGAACTGGAGGTAGGATAGAGCGTTGTGGCTTGCTTGTGAAGACTTATGCAACAGTACACCCAGCCCCATCCCCAAGGCTCTGTCCCCTTTCCTACCCTTGGAAACCCCGGGGAGCCCAGGCAGGAACGAGAAGCCTTTCCGAACACGTGGCTGCCACTGGGGGGAGGGATCCCAGGATGACCTGGTCCTGGACTACTGCACACACAACTGCTGCTGCTCACTTGACCCCTCCTTCCTCCTGCTCAGAGAGCATTCAGGGTGTACTTGGGGTGGGAAGAAATGCAGCCCAGGGGGGCACTTATTGGAAGTTTGACTGTAAGAGTCTTTGGTTACAGCCAGGCCAATTCCAGGCCCAATTCAATTAATTCTGGATTGAGGTTCAGGGTCTGACCCTTCTCAGAGAGCCTTTCTTGCACAACCTCTTAAAAAGTAATTTCTCAGAGACTGATCTTGATTTGTATTTTCTAGAGAATAAATTTGGAGGATTGTGCTTCCATATTCATTTCTATTTCGGTGGCTTATTAGCACGTTGGTCAAGAAGGATCTTGTACGTTTATTAGAATGTTCACCTTAGGGGTGTGTTTCCAGGGTCAGGCCCTATGACATACATCCACACCCTCCAAGCTGCACAAGCTTCGTGTATCCCTTTTTATCCTAAACCAAATTTCTCTCTCTAGTATCATAAGCATGAGGACTTTGCAAGTGGAAGTTCATCCCTGAGATGGAGCCAGAGAATCAGCCTTCTCCTCAATGGCTTAGGAAGAGCAAAGGATTTAGAGAAGCTGAGCTAAGAAAGTGAGAATCGGGGAATTGGGTCAGTTTAACTCTAGGGAAGAACTAGGAAGCAGGTTTAGGGAACTAGAGGGTACTGTCAGAGACCCGAGGGGTATGCACCAGGGAGCTTCCTGGAGATGTGGGAAAGGGCGCTGGTGTCAGGCAGGAAGATCCATGATTCCAAGGAGGAGAGGCTGAAGGAAATCTTGACTGGCTGTGAGCAGGGGGAGGGTGAAGATCTGGGGTATGAGGAAGGGAGCTGGAGAAAAGAATTAGGGAGAAAATTCAGACTAGCCCGATAGCGCTGGCCTCTGCAGATTTACGGGGTCCTAAATTTTCTCACTCATCAACAAAGTAACCCTTCCACCTGGATTAGAATGGGATGCATAAATACCCTCTCCCCAATCCCTGCCACCCCCAAGATGATGATACAAGGATACTTGTACGGGAGCAAACATTCTGATATGTTTGATCTAAAAAAAAAAACAAAAACCAGTTTCATTTCCCTAAAGTTATACTTGCTGCATTCATCCTTGTTGCCTTTATGCTCTCTGAATTCGCCTTTTCAAAGCCAGGCTCTTTTCCAAAAATCCACTCTGGCAGGAGATCAAGGGAGGGCCTGATGTTCTCCAGTTAATGATAAAATTCCACAGAGAAGCTTTCCCAGCATCACCCAGAGAGGACCAGAACTAGCAGTCTGGCTCTGACAACCAGAGCATAAGTTCCCTCACGGGCTGCATGCCTTGTCTGACTAGCATCCCCGTACGCGGCCAGCAGAAGGATGGCTTGGTCAGGTGAGGGCAGGTATTGCCTGGAACAGCATGCCCCCAGATTTCCAGTGTTGCTGTCAGGATGCAGAGCACCCCCCGGCCCCCCGCACCCCAGAGCCAGGGCCGGCCCCTTGCCCCAGTGCCAGCTCTGTGGTTTGCTTATTTTGACGTGCTCATCCCCAACATGTCAAGATGAAAGGCAGGAAATGGGCAGTTCAGTTCCCACAGCAGAAGTGGTTGGACCACACGGCACAGCATCTCATGCCGGTCATGGGATCCTGGAGGCAAACCTGATGCAGGCCGACCTCAGGCCTGACTGGTCCCGCACCGCACACCCTGGGCGCCGTGCCCCCTGCACCGAACCCCTTCTGACCACAGACCGCCCGCAGCCTGGCTGGCTCCCACCGCTGCCAGTGACTGGAGCCACCTCCTCAGAAGGTCACCCCCCCCACCCGGGGCTCCCCGCTGTCCCCAGGGGCCTGCCCCCGAGCCAGCCCACTTCCTGCAGCCACTCCCAGCTTTGCTGGCCTGTTTCCGAGCCGTCCATGTGGAGCTTTCCCTGTGAACAGAAGTGCCTCTAGACCTTCAGGGCAGAGGTTTGGAAACCCCCAGGATTCTAAGAAAGTGGCAGGCGTTGACCCGCTAAAAATCAAATTGAAAAAAAGAATAACAAAGCCCAGGCTTCGCTGTTTTCCCTGAGTGGCTGTTGGCCCTTCCTGCAACCACCCCAGTCAGCCAGAGGAGTCTTCGGTAAACAGGCCATCTTTTCCATAAGACATAAGTAAGCATCGCTTCCACCCACACTCAGGATGTTAAAACATTTGAAGAATGATCTGTTCTGGACCAGAAATAACCTTACAGGAAGAATTCCACTTCTCTTTCTCCAGGTGTGTGCCATGTGGCTGGCTTATAGGGACAGTGGGGACTGTCAGGGTCTACTTCCTGGCTTTGGTGCAAGAGCGTTTGTGCTCGTTCGTTTCCTTAGGGAGGATTTTTTAAAAAACAGCTGTAGGGCACTTTACATCACATTCAGGTGCGTTCCTTGGGAAGCAGGCGATTTGAAAGTGCCAGGCTGAGCAGTGCCCAGATAGGGCCCCACTTCTTGTTCAACAGAAGCCACTACAGACGGGTACTCAGGGACAATAATGTCCTTTTGTGCCTTTGTCTGGGGCAGCTTATTAAGGTAGAGACTCCTCAGTGTTGACAGGACAACCCCTTCCTGTGTGTTCCAGGAGAGCATAATTGACTACAAAACCTTTTTTTTGATGTCACCACACCACATACAGACCCAATTAGCAGCAGTGAACTCCAGTGAATGCTGGGAACCTGGAAATCGCATGTTCTACAGCTAATCAGCCCTGTGGAACAGTGACACATCTCCCTGTTGTCAGGAAGGTGGGATCCGGGTACCACAAGGGGGCTGGCTTCTCGCAGAGCCAACATGTTCCACTGATTTCAGAGCCCACCCTTTGTGGGTGAGTTACACAGCCTTCAGGGATTAACCACCAGAGATCGGTCTGTCTGCTCAAGGCCTTTGGGTTTGGGAGGCCAGAGATATTCAAAAGGAATCATCCAGGTCTTAATTCACATAGAGACCCTCCATCCCCTCCCCAGCTCCCTCCCCACCAATCTGGATGGATTTAAGAAACCCTTTGTTTCTTGTGATCTGACTCTTCTCCCAAGGACTAAGGTCATCCATTCTGACTGCTGAAAGCTGAAGCAAACACATAACTTCAAGGTGTGGAAGGATGTTCTGGCCCACCCCTATTTCACTTTAAATAAATAACACTGGCAGGCAGGTACTCAAAGCATGTGCAAAGAGAAAAATATTAATGCAAAAGGGCAAGACCAAAGGAAATACTTACCTAGTTTTGGAACTGTTATTAGGATGGGACAATGGTGATTGTTAATCATTGAGATGTGGACTGGAAGCTGGAAGAGGCTGCTAAGCTCCCCGCGCCTCGCTCCTAGTGATATAAGTCCTGTTTGGAAATAACCTTGAGACTAAAGCAGCTGAGCTCATACCGACTGGTTCAGCAGCCATGCAGGAGGCTGGCGTGGAGCTTCTCCGGACGTTTACCCTGATCGGTGGTCTTGTTTCAGGCGCCCTCCACCGCCTGTGGCTTGGAGGAAGCCCGGTTGTCGTTAGGACGGTGGGCCAGCGCCAGATTTGGAGACTTTCTGCTTTTAATTTGACTTGTGCTGTGCTTGCTTTGTCTCCGTGAGGTGGGTCTACTCTGGCCTCGGGCAGCAGGGGCATTTGGAAAGAAGTAGGGTGGCAGTCTCTAGAATCTCAGCCCAGAGGCCTGGGGAGTCAGCTGGGACTCTCACCTGCCCGTAAGCAACAGAAACCAATTCTGGCTGCTTTAGGCAGGAAACAAATGTGTTAAAATGGCGACAGGATGGCCAAGGATTCGGGGGGATGGTGGGGTGGGTGGCTGGAAAGCAAGCTTGTGGAAACAAAAGCCTGAGGGTTCAGCCACAGCCAGGCCCACAGGCAAAATCACATCCAACCCCAGTCCTACCAGGCCTCTGCGCCTCCTGCTGGGCGTCCCCAGGCATTGCGGCCCCAGGCCCAGCGGGGGCTGTACCCCAGCCCCGGGCACAGGGCTCCCTCCTGCTCCTGCCACCATTCTGACCCCCTCGCTCAAGTCCAGCGCTGCCCCGCCTGGTCAAGGCCGGCCACTCGCCTGTGCCCCACCGCAAGGCGATAAACATCCCTATGCCTGGGCTCTGATGCTGATTCTCCCACTTTTTATTGGGAAGGGGCTTTAATGAAGACGGAAGGAGGCGTCTCCCGAGCTCTGGAAGTTTCCTCCCCTGGCCCTGCACCCAATCACTTTTGGTCCGAGGCTAGTATTCAACTTGGTGGATATCTGTGTCCGTCCTTTCTCTTTCTCAGACTGTTGCCATTTTAATTTTTCTCCTTAGAAACTCCTTCGGGAGAGAGGGCAGGGTGCAGGGGTGGGGGTGGCGGGGGGTGCGTGGGCAGACTCAAATGTGCCCTTGCTCTGCAGAAGGTTTAGGGGGCATGGTGGAGACCTGATTAGAAAATGAAATGCTGAGCACCTGTGAGAACTCAGCACGTGGAACAAAGCTTCAGCCAGGGCTGCAGCTGGGGTCTGCAGCACCCACGCCCGCAGGGAGTGGGAGAACCTCTCTGAGCAAGGGGACAATGTCGAGCTGCAGGGGGGAGCACCAGGAGCCAGTAGAGTTCCTCCCCCGAGCAGGTAGGAAGGAAAGGGAGTGGGCTGGAGAACAGGGGGGAGGTTTTGAAAGGTTCTAACAAGACTCTCTGTTTCTCTTCTCCCTGGCTTCTGCAGCCGGTCTGCAGTTGGGATAAATTCAGCACAGGAGGAAAACGCAGCACATCCTCCCCCTCTCTCCTCCCATTTTAGGTGAGAGGAGGAGGTGGCATGGGGGATAGAGAAAGATCTGGCGAGCTCACCAGCTGGTGCTGCAGGGCTGAGCGGCGCCCCCACACAGAGGGGCCCAGGCAGGAAGGAGAAGTGCCCCCTCTCCTTGAAATCAAGACAGTCTCAGGATGGGGGGAGTAGGTACCCCCTGACACGGTGTGGTCCAAGGGTCCCCATGGCCAGAGGTCCCCTAACAGAGCCCCACCAACCAGACTGGGCAGGTTGCTTCTGGTGGGGGCCAGAAGCAATTTTGGAGAAGAGCACTGCTTCCTATAGACCCAGGAGAAATGCCATTCTGTTGCCCAGGGACAATAATGAGTACCTGAGTCCCCTCCACCAAGCTGGCCACGTGGATACTTTGTGGTGGGTTAAGGGGGTGGCCTAAGGGTGGGACTGGAGAGATTTCAATGCTAGTGACGTGGACGAGGGGACATGCCGTGGCCCTGGCCACTGGACGGAGGGGTCCGTGAGACTCTTGGATAACAAGGGGAACAGGAAGATTGAAATAAGTGAGGAACAAAGGACTGGGGACAGGATGGTCAACACGTGGCATCTTATTAGGAAGTGTGATAATTTGGTTGTTACTGCACCCTGACTGGGTGGGAGAGTCGTTTAGAACAGGCCCAGCTTGGGACCTGGAAGCCAGCATTGGAGGGAGTCATTGACCACTGGGTGGTATAAAAACCTAGGAGGGAGCTAAGGGAGGTGGGTGAGAGCCACACATTGCTATGCTATTTTGATTAAGACATCTCAAGTTAGTGAATGTTACCCTGGTATATATATATATGCACATGTATGCAACATGTTAAAAAAGTAATCTTCTGGTGGTGGAATGCAGGTGAGTTTCTTTTCTTTATGTTCTGTGATTTCCAGGTTTCTGCTTTGATAATAGCTTGCTATTGTACTTAGAGCAGTATGTGTGTGCGTTAGTCGCTCAGTCGTGTCTGACTCTTTGCCACCCCATGGGCTGTAGCCCACCAGGTTCATTTGTCCATGGGATTCTCCAGGCAAGAATACTGGAGTGGATTGCTATTTTTTTCTCTAGGAGAGAAAAAAATTTCTCCTGACCCAGGAATTGAATCCAGGTCTCCTGCATTGCAAGCAGATTCTTTACTGTCTGAGCCACCAAGAAAGCCCCAAGAAGCCCACCAATATTGATTTGTAAAGAGAAGGAATAAACTTTTATCTTCAAATAACATGTACAGTAGGATGTTTCTTAGAATTACATGTATAACTTGCATGTCCATCTACCTGTCCATCCAACCATTTATCTACCTACCTACCCATTCATCTTTCATTTATCCATCTATCCATCCATCCTTCCATCTGTGTATTTGCAAAGAAAGATATCTGGATTTATGTTGACCAAATGTTTGCAGTGGTTATTTCTGAGTGGTGAGATTTCAAATGCCTTTGTTTGTGTTCTTCATACTTAGCCTCTGTTATTGGAAATTTTTAATGAGGTACATTTTTTAAAAGAACATCTCTCTATTGTTCCTGAGGTGGGCCCCAGTTACCAAACCTAAGTGAGCGCTCTCAGCAGGTAAGGCCATCTAAGACTCTGATCTCAGGCCCTTGCTCCCTGGGGACACTGAGGCCGCCTGCTGAGCTGCTGAAGCCTGGGAGAGGCAGGCGTGCAGCTCGGCAGGGAGGGAGCCGAGAGGGAGATTGCAGCGACACTTGGGCTCTGCTGAAACCCATAGCCAGAGGCATCCTGAGCTTTTGATGGATGTTTTATGGCTCGCTGGCCAGGTCTGTAACTGGGGGCTTGCCGTTCGCAGCTCCAGGGTGACAGTGACAAGCCCCCAGTCCCTCCGCCCCTAAGCATCTCATTATTGTGTGGTGTCTCTCTCCCCCCAGCTCCCCTGATACCGGCATGGAAGCTCCTGTGGAGGGATCTCCAAGGGTCCCTGGGTTTGGAGGTTGCCAAAGTCAAGGATGTGTCTGTTGAATGTTTTTAGCTCCAGCAGGAGAGCCAGGTGGGCGCTCCTTGTACACGGATTTGCAGAGCGTTTTCTGAGTACTGGGGAGCAGAGGAGCCGCAGGCACTTCTCACCTGGGGTGAGCTTGAGGGTGACAGCCCCTCAGGAAGGCATGTATTATCTTGTAGCGGTAAAGACATGCAGATGCTGTGACCTGCTTCTAGGTGAATATGCTGCTTCTGGAAATATGTAGGGATGATCGTTGGAGTGTTTTATGCAATATCCCCGAACTGGAAACAACCCACTGTTCATCAACATTTATAGCATCCATGCCTTAAATAAATGGAGCTATGTTTATGCAACGGAAGGTTATACATCTGTAAAGATTAACTAGCTACAACTCGGAGCAATGACATGGATGTAACTTACAGGCATAAAGTCAAGTGAACAGAGCAAATTCAAGAATATATACAGCATTATCCACTAACAAAAATTCAGTAACAAGCAAAACTAAACCATCTTTTTAGGGATTGCATATAAAGGTAGTGAACACATGAAAAAAACTCAGAAAAAATGATTATAGAAGTTAAAATAGTTACCTCCATGGGAAGGGAGGAGTCAGCATTGCCAGGGTTTCCCAGGGTGGAGGGGGCTCCTGGGGTGCCTAGCAATGTTCTTCTTAACTTAAGTGCTGGGGACAAGGATGTTTGCTTTATAATTATCCATAAAGAAATCAATTACATCTCATGGGCTTCTTTGAATACATATTTCCAATAAAAATACTAGGAAGAAAAAAAGCAAAAGGTAGCAAAGGGATCTTCTGGCCTCCATGTCTAGAAATGGTCTCTTCTTTTACCCAGAGGCCTCCTTTATTGCAAGAACCTCAGGTAGCATCTTTGTCCAAGTCTCTGACCAGGGTCAGACATGAGTGTGCTCTTATTGACCAAGTTCTTCTACTAGCTTAGCCTTGGACCAGATACTGGTGGGGGTCAGGGTGGGGAATGTGCTGCTTCTAAGAAGACCATTAGAAAGTCAAAATACCAGACCAAGATATATCAACTTCCAGTGCTGGGGAGGTTCTTAAGAGCAGGACTCTGTGAAGGCTCCTGTGGTGCCTGTCAGTTTCTGCTGGTCCCAAGGATGGGCTGGGTGGAGGCAGCAGTGGCTGTGGGTGGGGAATGGGAGAGGGTGTTGTGATGAAGGAAAGGATGTCGTGAAAGGTGCAGGCAGCGGCGGATGGTCATGAAGGCCAAGGAGCCATGTCTGACTGGATACCCAGGTCCCCTTGGGTGTGTAGTGGAGGCCAAGTTTTGCTGGATTGACAGGGCAGCTGAGGATGGTTTAAAAAACCAGGAAAATGAATTTCCCTCACATCCCCACCTTATTGTTAGTCTTGGTGTGTCAATCAACAGATCATCAATCTGCTGCCCCCAGGCACATTATAGTCTAAGCAATCAGTAGAAGAGAACTGAACTAAGACATGTAGAAACCTTCAGAGAAAAATAGATGAATGAATGGGAGAGAATTAAAAAAACACAATGATCTTCTTTGCCAGACTCCAATAGGAAAAAAGTCTCATGCCCCAGGAAATAGACCGATCAAAAGTCCATGGGGCTGGAAAGAAAATGACACTTCTTCAGAAAGTTACACATAGAGTTACTATATGGTTCACAATTTTATTTTGGAGTATATACCTGAAAGAATTGAAAACAGAGACTCAAACAGATACTTATACACCCATATTCATAGCATTAGTCACAGCAGCCAAAATGTGGAAACAATCCAAGAGTCTATCCAGATGACTGGAAAGATGAAGTGTGGTGTATACTGCAACGGAATATAATTCAGCCTTACGAAAGGAATGAAGGACTGATGCATGCTCTAACATACATGAACCTTGATCATACCATGTCAAGTGAAACAGTGAACCAGTGAAGTTGCTCAGTCGTGTCCGACGCTTTGTGATCCCATGGACTGTAGCCTACTGGCCTCCTCCATCCATGGAATTTTCCAGGCAAGAGAACTGGAGTGGGTTGCCATTTCCTTCTCCAGGGGATCTTCCTGACCCAGGGATCGAACCCAGGTCTCCTGCATTGCAGGCAGACACAAATGGACAAACACTGTATGATTCCACTTATATGTCATTGCTTAATGGGTACAGAGTTCCTGCTTGTCATGGTGGAAATAGTTCTGGAAATAGAGTGTGCTGGGGCTACCCTGGTGGTTCAGTGGTAAAGAATCCGCCTGCCAATGCAGGAGACATGGGTTGGATCCCTGGCCCAGGAAGATCCCACATGCCTTGGAGCAACTGAGCCTGTGCACACAACTACTGAGTCTGTGCTCTAGAGCCTGCCCTAGAGCCTGTTCTCGGCAACAAGAGGAGCCACTGCAATGAGAAGCCCACACACAGCAATGAGGAATAGGCCTTGCTTACTGCAACTAGAGAAAACCCACACAGCAATGAAGACGCAGCATAGCCATAAATTAAAAAAAAAAAAAAAGAGCCTGGTGATGGTTGTACACGCTGTGAATGTTCTTAATGCCACTAAATTATTAGGGAATTAAATATATTTAATATTTAGGGATTAAACTCCTTAAATGGTTATGTATATCTTACCGTGCACTTGAAAAAAAATGTCTACAGGGGCTGTTGTGAATTGAATGTGTCCCCCCAAATTCGTATGTTAATATCCTAACCAACCACGTGATGCTGTTAGTAGACGGGACCTTTGGGAGGTAATTAGGTCAAGAGGATGAAAGCTTCCTGAATGGGACTCAAGCTCTTAAAGGATGAGACAAGAGAGCTTGTTTCCCCTCTCTGCTGTGAGCTATGTGAGGGCAGCCATCTATCCACTAGGAACCTGGCCCTTACCAGACACCACATCTTCAGGCACCTTGATCTTGGACTCCCAGCCTCCAGAACTGTGAGGGATAAACATGTGCTGTTTGAGCCACGCGTCTGTGGTAATTTGTATTAGCAACCCCAACTGACTCAGATAGGCTCAAAAAATTGTTCCTGGGTGCTGAGGTAGAGACCAGGGCTATGGAATCATTTCTGAATAGCAGGAACAATAGAAAACTAAGTGAACTTTCCTCACTGAAGACTGAAGAAGGAAAAGAAGTCACTGTCCTTGGTGGGACAAGCCTCTCCTGTAGCCCTGTCAACGTTGGAGATGACCGGAATGACTAATGACCAGGTAGGCTTGACTGTTCCTTGAAAAGTAGCCCAACTCTCTCCATTGTGCATTCATGCCTAAACAAAGGCCGACCCCACAACCCTTCAAGGAACTGTCCCTTGGAAAACTACCTTTTGGAATTCTTCTTTTACTTTATGAGCCCACCCTGGGCACTATTTGGAAAAGAAAATGAATTGGAAGATGGCACAGGATGCTTATATATACACAATGGAAATTTTGCTTCTCAAACAGCTTGAGTAGAAAACCTCACATCTCCATGGCAACCAGATTCCACGGTGATCACGCATCTCTGCCAGGTCACCCACGTGTGTAAGCCTCAGCTCTTCAGCTCCTCCTGTCAAAACACCTGGGGCCCAAATGATACCATGCACTGTGGTAGTTCCATCCCTCCAGGGTTGCTGCTGAGGGCTTGTTCTAGTCTGTTAGGGACACTCCTGGAGACCCTGGATCTAATCTGGGGCAGGGGACCGGCTTTTTCTAGAAGTCACTAGGAGGCAGAGGACTTGGGGGCAAGCCGTTGCCCTGTGGAAACACAAGGTCCCTGCTGCCTACTCAGGGTTTGGAGCACTGGGATGCAGGGGTATGCCGCGACCAGAAAATCAGCCCCTTGGTAATCACGGAAACTGCAAGTCCCACATTCAGTAAAGGCTCGGATGATAATTAGATCCTCAGTGTTTTATTCCCTTGAACAGAAATCATGACCCCTGTATAGGGTCTCCATGTCATCTTCCCTTTGATCTTTCAGAACAAGTACTAATTTCAAATGTAAGTTCCTAGTGCCACTTTCAAATCACATTTCAGAATGGTCTACCTGTGATAAGGCCACCTTCTCCTGCTGTCACCCTCCCCTGATGACACAGGAAAGCTTTGCAGAGGGTTATGGGAAGAAATGAAAGCCTGAAAATTTGATGTTTCAGGGTCCCCAGCCCCTGAATGGCCAGCATTCCCCTCATGTCTCAGTTTTTATAATCAGCAAGTTCTGTTTTTAGATTCCAGGCCTGAAGTCTGTTTTCCCACAACATTGCAGAAAGCCTGGCTCCCTCTGAGAGCTCATTTGGTGTGTTAGCCCTTTTGATTATACTTGATTGGGTCAGGCTTCCAGTATAAGGAAGACATACATAAAAAAAAGCAACTGTCTATGTTGGATCACAGGGATTCTTTTTTTCCTTTACTGTTTTCCTTACTGTTCATGGGGTTCTCAAGCCAAGAATGCTGAGGTGGTTTGCCATTCCGTTCTCCAGTGGACCACGTTTTGTCAGAACTCTCCACCATGACTGGTCCATCTTGGGTGGCCCCCATGGCTCATGGTTTCATTGAGTTAGACAAGGCTGTGGTCCATGTGATCAGTTTGATTAGTTTTCTGTGATTGTGCTTATCATTCTATCTGCTCTCTGAGGGATAAGGATACGCGGTGTATGGAAGCTTCCTGATGGGAGAGACTGACTGTGGGGAAAATGGGTCTTGTTCTGATGGGCAGGGCGTGCTCAGTAAATCTTTAATCCCATTTTTGATGATGGGTGGGGCTGTGTTCCCTCCCTGTTGTTTGACCTGAGGCCAAGCTATGGTGTAGGTAATGAGGATAATGATGACCTCCTTCAAAAGGTCCCATGCACTCACTGCTACACTCAGTGCCCCCAACCCTGCAGCAGGCCACTGCTGACCCACACCTCCGCCAGAGACTCCTGGACACTCACGGGCAAGCCTGGGTCAGTCTCTTGTGGGGTCACTGCTCCTTTCTCCTGGGTCCTGGTGCACACAAGGTGCTGTTTGTGCCCTCCAAGAGTCTGTTTCCCTAGTCCTGTGTAAGTTCTGGTGCCTCGGTGGTGGGGTTAATGGTGACCTCCTCCAAGAGGGCTCATGCCATACCCAGGTCTGCTGCACTCAGAGCCCCTGCCCCACGGCAGGCCACTGCTGACTCGTACCTCCACAGGAGACAAACACTCAAAGGCAGGTCTAACTCAGTCTCTATGGGATCTCCTGGTGTGCACAGGTTTTGTTTGAGCCTTCTGAGCATCTCTGGTGGGTATGGGGTTTGATTCTAAATGCGATTTTGCCCCTCCTACCATCTTGCTGGGGGCTTCTCCTTTGCCCTTGGACACGGGTTGTCTTTTTTTGGTGGGATCTAACATTCTCCTGTCAATGGTTGTTCAGCAACGAGTTTTAACTTTGGAGTTCTCGCAGAAGAAGATGAGCGCACGTCCTTCTACTCCACCATCTTGATTTGTTCCCATTTTGATTTGTTACAACTATACAGTGGAAGTGACAAATAGATTCAAGGGATGAGTTTTGATAGACAGACTGCCTGAAGAACTATGGATGGAGGTTCATTACATTGTATAGGAGGCAGTGATCAAGACCATCCCCGAGAAAAAGAAGTGCAAAAAGGCAAATGGTTGTCTGAGGAGGCCTTATAAATAGCTGAGAAAAGAAGAGAAGCTAACGGCAAAGGAGAAAAGGAAAGATATACCCATCTGAATGCAGAGCTCCAAAAAATAGCAAGGAGAGATAAGAAAGCCTTCCTCAGCGATAAATGCAAAAAAAAAAAAAAAAAAAAAAAAATAGAGGAAAACAAAAAAATGGGAAAGAGTAGAGATCATGTCAAGAAAATTAGAGATATCAAGGGAACATGTCATGCAAAGATGGGCACAATAAAGGACAGAAATAGTACGGACCCAACAGAAGCAGAGGATATTAAGAAGAGGTTGCAAGAATACACAGAAGAACTATACAAAAAAGATCTCCATGACCCACATAACCACAATGGTGTGATCACTCACCTAGAGCCAGACATCCTGAAGTGCAAAATCAAGTGGGCCTTATGAAGCATCACTACGAACAAAGCTAGTGGAGGTGATGGAATTCCAGTTGAGCTATTTCAAATCTTAAAAGATGATGCTGTGAAAGTGCTGCACTCAATATGTCAACAAATTTGGAAAACTCAGCAGTGGCCACGATACTGGAAAAGGTCACTTTTCATTCCAATCCCAAAGAAAGGCAAGGCCAAAAAATGTTCAAACTACCACACAATTGCACTCATCTCACATGCTAGCAAAGTAATCCTCAAAATTCTCCAAGCCAGGCTTCAACAGTACACAAACCATGAACTTCCAGATGGTCAAGCTGGATTTAGAAAAGGCAGGAGAACCAGAGGTAATTGCCAACATCTGCTGGATCATCGGAAAAGCAAGAGAGTTCCAGAAAAACATATATTTCTGCTTTATTGACTACACCAAAGCCTTTGACTGTGTGGATCACAACTAACTGTGGGAAATTCTTCAAGAGATGGGAATACCAGACCACCTTACCTGCCTCCTGAGAAATCTGTCTGTATCCATGTCAAGAGGAAACAGTTAGAACTGGACATGGAACAACAGACTGGTTCCAAATCAAATCAGGAAAGGAGTACATCAAGGCTGTATATTGTCACCCTGCTTATTTAACTTATATGCAGAGTACATCATGTGAAATGCCAGTTGGATGAAACACAAGCTGGAATCAAGATTGCTGGGAGAAATATCAATAACCTTGAATATGCAGATGATACCACCCTAGGGCAGAAAGCAAAGAAGAACTTAAGAACCTCTGGATGAAAGTGAAAGAGGAGAGTGAAAAAATTGGCTTAAAACTCAACATTCAGAAAACTAAGATCATGGCTTTCGGTCCCGTCACTTCATGGCAAATAGATGGGGAAACAATGGAAATCACTGTTTGAGGAAAACTCCCCCCAAATCACTGCAAGATGGTGACTGCAGCCATGAAATTAAAAGATGCTTGCTTCTTGGAAGAAAAGCTATGACCAACCTAGACAGCATATTAAAAAGCGGAGACATTACTTTGCCAACAAAGGTCCATCTAGTCAAAGCTATGGTTTTTCCAGTAGTCATGTATGGTTGTGAGAGTTGGACCATAAACAAAGCTGAGTGCCAAAGAATTGATGCTTTTGAAGTGTGGTGTTGGAGAAGACTCTTGAGAGTCCCTTGGACTGCAAGGAGATCCAACCAGTCCATCCTAAAGGAGATCATTCCTGAATATTCACTGGAAGCACTGATGTTGAAAGTGAAACTCCAATACTTTGGTCACCTGATGCGAAGAATTGATTCATTGGAAAAGACCCTGACGTTGGACAAGGTTGAAGGCAGGAAGAGAAGGGGATGACAGAGGATGAGATGGTTGGATGGTATCACCAACTCGATGGACATGATTTTGAGTAAACTCCGGGAGTTGGTGATGGACAGGGGAGCCTGGCATGCTGCAGTCGATGGGGTCACAAAGAGTTGGACACGACTGAGCGACTGATCTGAACTGGGCTGATTTTCCTTACCTTTGAGCAAGTACAAAGTGGGGGAGGGGCAGCGCTTCCTCAGGTGGAGTTCCGCTGCATCTCAGGTGGCTCAGATGGTAAAGTATCTGCCTGCAATGCAGGAGGTGCAAGTTCAATCCCTGGGTCAGGAGGAACCCCTAGAGAAGAGAATGGCAACCCAGTTCAGTATTCTTGCCTGGAGAATTCTATGGACAGAGGAGCCTGGCAGGCTACAGTCCAAGGGGTTGCAAAGAGTTGGACATGACTGAGGGACTAACACACACTGGCTAAAGCTGGGCTGGGCTAGTCCTCTACTGGGCCTTCCCTGAGGCTTCTCAACACCCATTCTAGGGGCGGGCACTTGGCAGGTATTCCTTGTGCGATGTTTCTAGTTCTCCATCAGAGTGGCCAAACCCTTTGCTTCCTGCCTCCACCCCCCCACCACCCCACAACCCAGAGTTGGAAAAAGAGGAAAGAACAGTGGTTCATGGGGTATAGGCAAGAAAAAATAGCCTTTGGTATAATCCATGTTCATCTCAGTTGACACGGAGTGGTATGGATTTTGCAGAATGAGACTCTAAAAAGAAATGTATGACTAAATCACTTTGCTGTATTAACATAAACTACTATATATAAAATAGATAACCAATAAGGACCTACTGTATAGCATGAGGAACTATACTCAGTATTTTGTAATAACCTATAAGGGAAAAGCATGTGATTTTGCAGAATGAAAAGTTCTGGCTTTCCTCTGTAGATAGACAGCTGTTAAATGGAAGCTAACAGCAAGACAAAGAAGAAAGCATGGAGGGGAGGGGTGGGGGGAGGAAAGAGAGAGAGAGGAAAAGAGGCAGAGAGGGGCTCAGTGTCTCCAGGAACCCAGGCCTGCTGCCTAGCTCAGGCACTTCCCCCCACCCCTTTCTCTCTCTCTCGACATGATAAAGCTTCTTCCCTTTGGCAGCTGTTTTATCTTGCTACACCCAGCCAGAGCTATAAGGATTCAAGTCTGTCTTCACAGATGTTTCCTTTTAATCACTGTAATTAATATTAATGGTGATTAATTTTTAATGAGGACATATCTTGGAACACACTGGCAGAAATGCTCACTGGTAACTGGAATAACCTTGATTTTGTGAGGCCATCGTCCTTTTTGGCTTGGCCACTTGTTTCACAGACAATGCATTGGATCCCGGAATTCTCTGATAATGTATTCATTTCTCCTCCTACATCTCTGGTGTTTCCAGGGTGGAAACAGTGGGGAAGTGAACTGCCCTGACTGATTTCTCCTCCCACCTCTGAGGAGGAGGCTGAGGGACCAGGTGGGGAGCTCCTTTGATCTTTGAGCAGTGGCACCAGGAATGGGAATTGTTGCCCGGTGAGCACTCTCTGAAGCTCATTATGCACAAAGCACAAAGTGCAAAGTCAAGTGGCTTTAGAAATCCAGAGCCAGGAGGCATCCTGGTTTCTCCTCCTCTGACAAAGTAGATGCTTGCCTTGTTCACAAGCCTTAGGGCATGGGATGTCGGTGATCCCTCCCTCACTGCTACTGCTAAGTCACTTCAGTCCTTCTCCAATGCATGAAAGTGAAAAGTGAAAGTTAAGTCGTGTCTGACTCTTAGCAACCCCATGGACTGCAGCCTACCAGGCTCCTCTGTCCATGGGATTTTCCAGGCAAGAGCACTGGAGTGGGGTGCCATTGCCTTCTCTGCCCTCGCTCACTAGTCAGGTAGAAACCATTTATAATGTGCAAACTCTTCTCACCCACAGCCAGCCCAGCCCAGCCCAGCAGAGCTGATGGTGGGTGGGGACTCTCCTAGGTGGGGAGCTCCCTCACCAGTCAGCTCCCTCACCAGTAGCTTTAGGATGTCAGGGTTATATGTTACATGCCTGTGCTGTGCTTTGCTTAGCCGCTCAGTCATGTCCGACTCTTTGCGACCCCATGGACTGTAGCCTCCAAGGCTCCTCTGTCCATGGGGATTTCCCAGGCAAGAATACGGAGTAGGTTGCTATGCCCTCCTTCAGGGGAATCTTCCTGACCCAGGAATCGAGGGTCTCCTGCATTGCAGATGGATTCTTTACCAGCAGAGCTACCAGGAAAGCCACTTACATGCCTAGTAGGTCTTAATTTTCCTCCAGTCACTCTAAATCAGTCACTACCTAAATCAGTCCAGTCACTACCTAAATCAGTGTTTTGAAAACTGATGTTAAGGGGGAAAAATGTTCTTAGAGAAGTTGGTAAGTTTGCAGAAAAACAATACTTCCCACGCACAAGTTGCCAGTTTTTGTTGTTGTTGTTGTTGTTTTTAAAAAATATCTATTTATTTATTTGGCTGTGCCGGATCTTGATTGCTAATGTGAGATCTTTTTTAGTTGCGGTATGTGAACTCTTAGTTGTCACATGTGGGATCTAGTTTCCTGACCAGGGATTGAACCCAATCCCTCTGCACTGGGAGCAGAGTCTTAGCCACTGAACCACCAGGGAAGTCTCAAGTTTTTTGTTTGTTTTTTTTTAAAGCAGAATTTTTCAGATTTATTATGCTAACATGATTGCAATCTTAATATAGGTGGCATTGACACTTGAACAGTTGACCCTAGAATAAAGCAGAAACTGGGGGCACCAACTCTGTACAGTGTAACTCATAGGTGGCTATATCTGTGGTTCTTCTATTTTCATGGTTCTGCTTCTGTGAATTCAACCAACTGTGAATCCTGTGGTACATATTTATTGGGAAAAAAATCCACGCGTGAGTGGAGCTGTGCCATCCAGACCCCTGTGGTTCGAGGGTCAACTGTATAGTATTGCCCAGAGTTTGTTGATTCTAGAACCCATTGCTTCCCAGTGTGTTATCAGACTGTCTGCTAATAAAGCAAAGCTAAGGTAGCTGAGCTGAAGGTAGTGAGCAGAACTATACAGTGGCCAAGCAGTGTGCAGAAGGGGGGTTTCAGAGGGGGCTTTGCAGGGTTTCAGGGGCCTGGGCTCAAGTGTTTATGATGTATCTTTCAAGGTAGGGATCTCTAACCCTGAAGGAGGAAATGGCAACCCGCTTCAGTATTCTTGCCTGGAAAATCCCATGGACAGAGGAGCCTGGTGGGCTACAGTCCATAGCGTCACAGAGTCAGACAAGACTGAACACGTGATGGATGGAATCAAGGTGGGGAAATAGAGGTTTTTAAGACTGGTGAACATAGCAAGGATCTTGAGAGGTAGGCTGTGGTTTGCCCAGCAAGCTGTTTGCCCAGGTGAGGCTCCCATTATCTCAGGGTAAGTGATCTGCAGGAATTTCCTGATGGAGAAGGAAATGGCAACCCACTCCAGTACTCTTGGCTGGAAAATCCCATGGTCAGAGGAGCATGGTAGGCTACAGTCCATGGGGTCGCAAAGAGTGGGACACAACCGAGCAACTTCACTTCCTGAAGCAAAATCTTTTCTTCTCCAGGAAAGGTTTCTTGAAACAAAGAGCTAAATAATGTTAACAGAAATGGCCTCAGCTGTTAGGCCTTCTAGCTGCGTGAGGTTGGTGCAGGTGGTTGTAGTTGTCAGAATAATTCATATTTCTCACATTTTGTGGAATGTTAGTCTCATTAAATGTGATCTGGGAAATGTGGAATCCTTCCTGAAGTGATTTAACATGCTGCTTCTGGTTAGAACCCATCTTCTTCTTCTGACTTAATATCTAAGTTAGGTTATGCAATGGGATTTTGAATGAAATTTGAATAAGAAAGAAAAGTATTGAGCACAGAATCAAACTTAGGTTGGAGATGAGACACTGACAGGAAGCACATGTAGCCGACTGTATGGACCATACTTGCTTATTTTCTGTATTCTTGATGTTCAGGCATTTGAGGCTTTCTTCCTGGATAGACCACCCCTCCTAGGGTTAGCTAACCCCTAGAGATTGCAAGCAGCAGCAGCAGCAGCAGAGATTGCAAAACAGTCTGTTGCTAAGAAGTGTCTGACTCTTTTGTGACCCCATGGACTGTAGCCCACCAGGCTGCTCTCTCCATGGGATTTCTCAGGCAGGAATACTGAATGGGTTGCCATTTCCTTCTCCAGGGGACCTTCCCAACCTAGGGATTGAGCCTGTGCCTGCTACTCAGCAGGTGGATTCTTTACCACTGAGCCATTACAGAAGCAAGGGGTAGCAGAGGATGAGATGGTTAGATAGCATCACCAACTCAATGGGCCTAAATCTGAGCAAACTCCAGGAGATAGTGAAGGACAGAGGAGTGTGCAGCGTTACAGCCTATGGGGTTGCCAAGAGTTGGACATGACTTAGCAACTGAACAACTACAGAGACTCTTATGAGATGTCTGATATACAAACCAACCAATCCAGAGCCCACATCCCCAACTATCTCCTTTATTAAACTCTCACAGACTAAGCCCACATACCCCTGGCCTTAAGACACCTCTGTGTTGGGTCCTGGACAATGAGGGACTACTCCTCTATCCCAGAGGATAGAGTTTTATCCCAGGACTCATTGAAATTATTGAAACTATCCAACCTAAACTGACTCAGGGAACCCACCATGCCTCATCCACTCCTTCCCAACAAAGACTCTGGGCCATGCTCTGCTTGGTTCCCTTCTGCTCCTGACTGACCCTGGTCCATCCCCATGTGGCCCTGCACGGCTTCTGTTTCTAGGGGTCGTCATTTCCATGTCTGGGTGTCTTACACCTGAATAAAACAAATCCTGGGCACATTTTAACATACCAATAGGAAACGCAACAGTCTGCACACCAGGGACACATTACAGTCACCCAAGGCGCTGTCTGCCCAGCGCTTGAGCACAGAGCTTTCATTTACTTGTCCTGCAGAAGGGCTTCAGGTGATAATGTGTAGCCAGGGCTGAGACACACTCAGCGAGTGGTTCTCAAAGTGTGATCCTGGGACCAGCAGCATCAGTGTCCCCTGGGGGCTTGTTAGGAATACAAATTTGGGGACCCCACAGAGATCTCCTAATTCAGAATCTCTGGCAGTAAGGTCTTAATCTAAGTTCTCCTGGGTGACTGTGAAAATAGGCTCAAGTTTGAAAACCACTGTGCTGGGCTAAAGCAGTGCAGAGTCAGAGAAGCAGGCCACCAGCGGGCTGAGGGCCTGGAGCCCTTACATTTCTAGCCACACGTTTAATGCCATCTCTTTAAAGCTGGTGCTGAGTTACAGCTTCTTCTCTTCCTGGAATCTTGGTGCACTCCATTAATTCTGATATGTTGTATTTCCATTTTTGTGTGTCTCAAGTTATTTTTTCATTTCTCTTTTGATTTCCCCTTTGACCCAGTGATTGCTTAGTAGCATGTTGTTTAGTCTCCACACATTTGTGAATTTTCCTGTTTTATTCTTATAATTGATTTCTAGTTTTATACCAGGAAAGATGCTTGATATGATTTCAGTTTTCTTAAACATATTGACTTGTGTTGTGGCTTAACGTGATCTGTCCTGAAGAATGTTTCATGTGTGGTTGAGAAGAATATGTATTCTGCTACTTTTGGGAGGAATGTTCTATACATGTCTATTAAATTAATTTGGCCTAACCTGTCATTTAAGGCCCATGTTTCCTTATTGATTTTGTCTGGAGTCTATCCATGGATGAGTTAAAGTCCCCACCTGTTATTGCATTGCTAGCATTGGAGAAGGAAATGGCAAACCACTCCGGTGTTCTTGCCTGGAGAATCCCAGGGATGGGGTCGCACAGAGTCGGACATGACTGAAGTGACTTAGCAGCAGCAGCAGCAGTCTCCTTTCAGATCTGTTAATATTTGCTTTATATATTTAGGTGTTCTTAGATTAGGAACATAAATATTTATAAATGTTATAAGCTCTTGTTAGACTGACCTCTTTACTGTTATGTAATGGCTTTGTCTCTTAATATAGTCTATGTCTTATTTTGTCTGATATAAGTATAGCTATCCCAGCTTTCTTTTGGTTTCTATTTGCATGAAATATCTTTTTCCATCTCCTCACTTTCAGTCTATGTGTGTCCTTACTTCTGATATGAGCCACTTGTAGGCAGCATATAGATGGGCCTTGTATTTTTTATTCATAAGGCCACTTTATGTCTATTGATTGGAGAAGTTAGTCCATTTATAATAAAGTAATTATTGATAATTGTGTACTTATCACCATTTTGTTATCAGTAATTGTTTTCTGGCTGTTTTGTATTTCCTGTTCCTTTCTTCTACTCCGGTTCTGTTCTTTCGTGATTTGATGATTTTCTGCAGTGGTATGCTTAGATTCCTTTCTCTTTATCTTTTGTGTATTTACTGCAGGTTTTTGCTCTGTAGTTACCATGAAGCTTACATAAAACAACTTGTATTTGTAACAGCCTATTTTAAGATGATAACAAGTTTGAGCACATTCTAAAGCTCTACATTTTTACTCCCTCCACCTCCACCTTTTGTGTTTTGGATATCACAGTGTTCCTGGAATCCTGGGACAGAGCTGGCACTGATGTAGCTGAACTTAACCTTTGCATGCCCATCTCCTCTCTCATATAGTTTGGATACAATTAGAAAAACAAACAAACAAACAAAAAAAAACCTGAGCAAGTTATTCCTCAAAATCACGTTTTCTTTGGTGAGAATAAAAACTGGGCTAATGTTCACTCCTATGGAAGGCATCCAGATAGCAGGCCGGGCCTTGAGTTTTGGCACAGACAAGCCCCAGCCTGTGCCCATAGACACATCAGAGGAGACTCACTGGTCTGAGATCCACATAATGAAAACCAAAAGATTTTCATGTTTTCTTGAATATTCCAAGTTTACAACATTTTACCTCTGAAAGGCCCCTCTTGCCAATTTCCTTCAGTGAGTCAGTTTAATCTCTAAACATTACCTCCTCTGCGTTCTGTATTACCACAGTGACATGGGCAGTTAAGTATTTATGTTTCAGAACTAGAAATTTATCTAGCTTCACATGCTGACGTTACCTGCTACAATTAATCATGACTGCATCTGAACAATAACCCCCCTGACACTTTCAGAGCTCCAAAAACTAGGTCAGGGACATGCTTATACTTCTTGTTGTTTTGTGCTATCCTTGGAATAAGCAATAACAGAAAACATTTACATTGTGAAATATGCTATTACTGACCATATTAAAATATTATCTCTTCAGCAGAGAACAAATCTCATAAATCAGGGATTTCCTAACACTATGTGTTGATGTTAGCTTAGCTCTGTCTTGAATTTTGGTTTCAATACCTGAAATATCAGTTGACGTGAGATGCCTGTGTGGAACGCAGGGCTAGTGAAATAATTTTACTTTAAAAGTTATTTAAGTATTTGCTGAGAGGCCCCAATGACTTGGATAAGGTAGAAGAATGTGTGGAAACCAACAGATGTTTGAATCTGTAATGTTACTAATACAATGTTTATTAATAAAATTGCTAATTGGTCTTAAATAAGATCTGCTGTATTAATTATAATCTAAGTCCTTGAAGGTACAAAATCTAGAGAAAACCACCTCGGTTTTTCCCCCCTTCATTACTATTAGGGAAATGTGCGGGCTGTCACAGTCTGTTTTAGATAAATGGTGAGACTTTGAGCTGTCAGGTTGAGATCACCTCTTTTTCCAGAAAGACTACCACCTATGTGTGGAATTGGCCAAAATGAGCTAAAAGTGCATTTGGCTGCAGGAGACTGAGCCCACCGTCCCTGAGCCTCATGAGATGCGGGGAAGTTAGGAGCTGGGGACTCCACGGCCGAGGATGGCCTGACGGGGCCTCCGTGCTCTGCTGGCCTTTCCAGAGAACACACCCGCACCACAGGGCCAGGCAGCCAGCACTGAGGCCCGTAGGAAATAAGGCGGGAAAGAGCAGGATTCAGATTCCCTAGGCCAGGGTGATCTGGTAAATTCCTGGAGAACTGGAGCTAAGCTTGTTCGCAGGCTAGCGCAGTGCATGGCCCGTGGGGAGGGAGCAGGCAGGATCTAGGTGTGGAATCAGTGCAGATGGAGCAGGGGATGCAGGTCTGGGCTTTGCTTGTTGAGACAATGCAAGCGGAAACTAGATAGCTAAAAACTGGAGGTGCTGACTGACCCTGGACAGTGCTATACTCCTCTCAGCCTTCTCTACCCCCCCACAACGCTCGGCAATCAGGGGTCAGAGCTTCCCAGTGTCCAGAGGAGGTGCGATGTGTGGTAATGATGTATGTAGAGAACATGGTTACTTCCATTCCTAAGAGGAAAGCCTCTCACTAACACTAGGGGACAGAACTGAATGTCATACAGACTTGCTACAGGCAAGTCAAGTTAAAAAGACACTTAAAGAGTTCTGTAAGAAGCTACCCTCCCGATGACTAAAACATATAGTTGGGAAGAGTTTGGATATCCTGCTTTTCCACTGTGCATTAAATAAAAAACACTTTTGGCTCTGTAAGTGGATTTACCAATAAAACATAATCAGCTTTGGACTATAAACTCTAAAATATTTTGTTAAAAATATTTTAACAAATATTTTGGAGCAGTGTTGGAGCCCTGAAGCTAATTTATTCAGAGGCCTTCTAGTTGAGCTCATTAGATAACCAGAAACATCTTAATATATATCCATTCTTCCACTTAGGGACACATTTTCTCATGTCAAGTCAGTGAAGAACTACCTCCTCTGACCCATTGGTATAACTAACTGGCATTTAAAACTAACAAAAAATGTAGAGGAAGGAAAATCTTTCATTTCTCAATAATTTCTTTAAAACTATATATAGAAAATTGAGAACTGGGCTTGATGCTCAGGGCAGGGTATCTGCGGTACTGCCAAATCCATGGGAGATGCTGGAGAGGTTCACTTGTCTCTCCTCCCTCTCCCAGCGGGATGGAGATTGAAGTTGCTGCCTCTTTTTATAGACGGTCATGCTTTAAAAACATCTCCAAGTAGTTTTAGAAAGACATATATGAAAGACTCTGATGAATTATTGAGTAAGAGCCTCCCTAAGTGACTGAGATTTGTTCTTTCAGTTCAAGAAGTGTCACCCGATGGTACAAGGGTGCTCACAGATGATGTGGCTGTGATTTGTATCTGCACATCCTGGGGGAAGGAACCACACATACATCTACTTCAAAACATGCTCAGGGCACTGTTCATAAACCTGGGAAACAGTAACCTTGTCTGCAGACATACTCACAACTTTGTCTGAACATCTGCTTCATATTTACTGTGATCAGGCACTGCTTCTGGTCCAGATCCACCTTTAATTCCACAAAGTGCCTGCTCTAAAGTCAACCGTATCTGTTACTTTCAGGGGAAAAAAAAGGTGATTATATTCTAATAAGGCATATTTCTTTACAACTGAAGTCTCCTTTGTACTTTGTACAACACGAACTTCAGTCCTTAGTATGTAGCGGCAGTTCAGATGTACCTAACCCTGGGACCGTCAGACATGATCGGATTTTTCCGATGTGTTTCCTAAGTCAAAAACATCACCTTAGGGTTTAGTGCCTTGCAGTGACCTCCATTTTAAAGAAAGCATCTATGTTACAGAAAACTAATCTCTGAACTTTATTAATCTATGGACCCCATGCCGCTTAGTGCAGTGACATTTTTCGTGGGTGACTGTGGTTGAGATAGTTGTGAAGGACTGCGTAACTACACTTTGCTGAGCGTAAACATTAATAAAATATATGATCAACTTCCTACTATAGCCTAAGGGTAAAAATATGGAAAGCAACATACTTCTGTCAGTTCCCATTATCATTGAGATAGTCTTGAAAGCATTACGGACTGAAATGGCAAAAATGGAAATGTGTCTTGTATTATTTTTTCAGTTTTTAAAGAAGGACAGAGCTTCAATTCTGGAAGGGCGCTCACTTTACAGATGAGGAAACAGAATCTGGAAGGTCACTTGCTCAAAGGCACGTGAGTGTCTAGCGACAGCATCAGGCCTGCTGCCTGGGTCTCCCAGTGCTGTGGGGTGCAGACCACCTGTCCCCCATCGTCAGGTTGCTACCTGAGACTCATCTCAGGTAGTGTCAGCTCAACGGCATGTCAACATCATGCATTGCTAACAAACCAAGTGGTTAGAAAGTCAGGGGTTTTGTTTTATTTTTGTTTTAGCCCTTTTTCTTTTTGTGATGGCTCTAGAATGAACTCCTACCTGCCCTCCCCACTCCCCCCCAAAATTGAGAAAACAGTCTAGATTTCTGCCAGAGTATGCAAGAAGAGAAATAAATCTGAGTAGATATTCTATTTCTAAGCAGTTTTAAATTACTTTTTAAAGGAGCATTCAATGCAAAACTTTCAGTGGTAAACAAAAGAGGTGGCAAGGAATACTCAGTATTAAATAAATGGTCAAACACATTTTCCCACATACTATCAGTCATGAGAAAACAGTAAGCTATCAATATTTTTTATTTCTAAAAGCCAAATTTAATAAATTAATAAATGCATGCCAGATAAAAACACAAAATTACAACTGAAAACCAATAATAACTTAACAAAATGCTCCGTTGTACTTTTTTTTATTGGTAGAGATAATTTACTAAAGTAACAAATCCGAAAACACATTTTGCTTTTGCTGGAAAGAAAGTACTATGTTAGAGAAGAACTAAGAGAAACCAGAAATGAAGCATTTGAGAAAAGTAGGCATATGTTATAGTCTATGGCAATGCAGCAGCCAGAGGTACTGTTTTCTCCATTTGTGTGCATGTTTATAGAAGCATCAGAAAGCAATGACATAGGACCCAAAAGCAAAGTCACGACAGATTTACTCTGCGAAACATGCTGAGCTACAACCACGGGCGACCCAGGATGAAGGGGCGGTGCAGGTTTGGTGTCTCCTCTGTATGGGGTTCCCTTGCCAAACAGGGGGCTAATCATGCAATAGCTTGAGTTTCTCTGAACATGATAAACACCCAGGATTACTAGAACTGGAAAGTGTGTGTTCACTGTTTTACAAGGACAGCTGAGCGGTGCTATGGAAACAATGGGAAGTTCCTTCATTTTACTCTGGTTATATGCCCAAACTTCCAACCAAGAAATAATTCAGCTATAAGAGCCAATTAAATTACTATAAAACATTCCTTCATCTGTAAAACATTTCTTTTTTCCTTCAAACTAAAAATTTAAAATAAAATGTCTTCGTTTTTGATGAGCAGTTCCACCACCAGTCTCTGATACCGTATGTCGTTCAGGGCGGCCATGGCGTCCAGTTCTGGAGATCTCATGAGTGTTGGGCCGAAGACGATCCCAAGGTTCTCCGCATTCATCAGATTCTCCTTTTCGTGGAGCGTGACTCTGGAAAAACACAAGAAAGGGAGGATGACTTCGTGGAGGACATGGGGGTCTTTGTCGTGCTGGAGCGCTAAAACAGAAACAAGATTCAAAGTGGGCTCTGTCCACTGATCAACCCTGCTGCTAGGTTATTTCTCAAAGTACTGACTCTCCTTAAGTAAATGGTGGGAATAATGTAAACTTCTGGTGACCACTGGAGCTGAAGCCAGAGCTGATGTGCCGGCCTGCGCGGGTTCTGTTCTATTTGTGGACTCTCCTGCCATGGCCCGGAGCCGAGGGAAGGGGCTGGGTCATCTTGATTACTCCATCACATCTCCCTCCACTTTGGCGAGATCTTGTTTCCTATAGAGTGTTTTTGCAAGCTGAATAGTTATACTGAGTATCTAGGGGGAGAGTGGCAGTGATATTAACAGAAAACGGCTCAGGGTAAGCAACCTCATCAGGGAGTGTTAAGTATTTTTATGATTTTTATTGCTTCAGCAAAGGCACAGAGACTATAATTTGAGAGTTATTCCTTTGTTTTAGTGTGGCGTTCTTAACTGCACACACATATGCAGCAAACTTGAATTTATAAGTGAAGTTATAAGCATATTAAAAGTTTTAACTTATGGTGCTTCTAAGGATGGAGAACATGTAAAGTGTTTGAAAGCACCATGAGCTAAATATTCACTTTTGGGTAAGCTGGACCTAAAGGCATACAAAGTACATGTCAAGTTCTACTGAGCTTTTTTGTTTGCTTCTGATTGGTCTTACATCTGGGAACCCTAAAACCACTAAAATTTGGTCATATAATTTTGGAAACTTTGCTTCAACTGGGAGAGATGGAGGGTGACTGAGCCGGGAAATAAAGCTACCTCACCATCCATCACTTTAAAACATTAAATCAGAAGTAATTGAAATATTTTATTTTCCATTCCTCTCTTTACCCCTTTCTTTACTCCATCACTTTTTACAGCAGGTTTCAGTGTTGGCAACATTAATTCAAAAATCTAAAATAGTAAGTCTGAAGTGCCTATTTTGGAGCAAGACATAAGAAAAGTGAGCTTTCTTGCAAGTTGCTTCTTTCTTGCTTTATTATATTAATGCTAGTGTCTTTATATAGCTGCAACCTTTTCCCTTTCCACAAAAATTAATGCATGTCCTTGGCAGTATATTGGTATTTCTAACATGTCTGCAAACATATACTGGAACTGAAAATCCATTTATGAAAGAATCAAGTCTGCATACCGTTTTATAGTACAGAATATTTTTAGCATTCCTTCTCAACTTGTGTGATTTCACACCAGGAGACAAGACAGCTAGGCATTTATTCATTCTTTGACAGATCACCTGACCTCTCTTTCACCTTTGTTTTCATTTGATTCTTAACATCTGGATGTGGAACAAGTATATTCCAAGTTAGAAACTTGCCTCTTCAGATGCGCCATGAGGTACCGGAGGGTTTCGCAATGAGCAGGCGGCAGCAGTTTCAGTGCTTCGTGAAGGGTTTCTAATTGCTCATCAGGATCCATGATTTCTGTAACAGCAAGATGAATACCAAGGAGAGAACCTTTAACAGACAACTGGTACAAATGGCTCATTTAATTCTATTCTTGTGGTGATCTTCTGAAGCTGACAAGGTCACTGCCCATGGCTTCGGAAAATAATTTTTAAGGTTCAAGTCTCAGACTTCCAAAAGTTTAGTGTCCATGTGGCAAGTCCATTTCCTTGGACTTCTGGGGAGGCCACCCAGTGTTTTCACTTGAGGGTCCTGGGGTCTGTTAACTATGAAAATTGGATACTGGATGTATAGGATATAACTTTAAAAAACTCAGACACATGTATGCAAGGATAAAAACATAAAAGCAAACGAGGTCACCTTCGAACACTATAGACATACTGAAGCCATGCTGCGCTGTTCAAAATATTTTGAAAATCTCCTTTCAGCATCTTCATTTAGATATTTTAGTTCTTTGTTGGCCAAAAAGTCACATTCCTTTCAGGTCACAGAGTGCATTTAATCCATCAGTTACTTCCATATTCAGAAACAATAGATTTCTTTGGAATTTTGTGTTCTCAAAAAGAGAACCATGGCACATTCCTGCTTCAACCCAAACATGAGGAAGATGGGGCACCTTTAAATGTTGGGTGTCAGGGCAACTGCCTTTAAATGTTGGCTAGCATCCTTAAAATGCTGGAAGTCCACATCTAACCAGAATATAACATTTAAGACACAAGCCCAAGAATCCTGTTCTTTCTAATTTATAAAACTAATTCAATGGCAGTGTACTAGAGTCAGGTAAAAACTAATATAAGATCAATGTGAAATGTTCCTAGGATTGGCAGAGCAGATGTGGTAAATTTTAGAATGTGAACACTGACTGAAGTTTTTTAATTCAAAGAAACTTTAGCCATTTTACAGTTTCTGCTGAAAGTTTCCTCAGAGTTCTTGGTTCATTTCTCAGCAATAAAGGATGAGTTGTTTGCCTTTTGCTATAATAAATAATGCATAGCCTTTGAACCTTGGGACTTCAAGGTTCAAAGTGCCAATTCATTAACAGCCGTAACATCTCAGATACTGAATTTCAATCATTTAATTTCTAGAACTAAGAGAAGAAAATTCCATTTACTATTGAAAACTACTACTTAGTTTTTACTTGGCTATAGTTTTTATGATTGCACTAATTAATTAGAAACTACAGTATTCTGGAAATTGAAAAAAAGAGTAACAGTTTCCTTTTAACTGCTACAGCTAATCTTTATAAGGAGAATCCCGAGATAGTATGAAATTAAGGACAGTGTTGGTGGCCTAGCAAACAAGCAAAATTTCCTGTTCACAGACAGCTTACTTTCTACTGGAGGCAACAGCTGATAAACAATGAACAGCCTATCTAAAGAGGTTTTACTAGATCAGAATGATTCCTGTGGAAAAAATCAGCAGGATAAGAAACACTGAGAGGGCTGAGAGGGTGCAGTATTATGGGATGGTCAGGATAGGCCTTAATGAGAAAAAGGTCTTGAGCACAGACTTAAGAGGGAGCGAGGGAATGAACTCCATGGAGATCCGGGTGAAGGTGGTTCCGTGCAGAGAGAAGCCTTGCAAAGAAACAGCCGTGCGAAGGGCCTGAGGGGACAGTGTGCCTGTAATGTCTGAGTTAAGCGAGGAACCAAGTGTGGCTGCAGGAGCCCAAGCAAGGAGGGGAGGAGAAGGGGGTGAGGTCAGAGAGGTAAGAGGCGCTTCATCACGGCATGGGCTGTGGCTGGTTTAGGAGCACAGCATTTACAGAGAGAAATGGGAAGGTTCTACACGAGGGAGGGTCATGATCTGACAACATTTTTCACATCACTCCTCTGGCTGCCATGTAGGGAACAGGCTATGGAAGGGCAAGAGTAAAACCGGACAGATGGCTCTGGTCATAATTACACACACCCAGGTGAGGAATGACCAGGTGGTGCAGTGAAGGTGATAAGAAGTTGTTGGATTCTGGGCACATTTTGAGGGCAGTGTCCAGAGGATTTTCTGATGAGGGGTGTATGAAAAAGAGAAGAATCAAGAATGGGCCAAAATTTGGGCTTAGGCAACTGGTAGGGTGGAGCCTCAATTAACTGAGATGGGGAAGATCATAGGTGGATGAGGTTTGGGGGAAAGATGGGAGTTGCTTTTGAGATGTCTTTCAGATATCTAAGTGAACTTGCTGACTATGGACTGATCTGGGGTTTAGGGAGAGGACCAGACCGGAAATATAAATTTGGGAACTAAGGACAAAATGCAGTTGAATATACTGATATTAAATTGACCAAGATTCTTCTCTAGAATTAATTTCTCTTTTTTCCTCACTTAGAAAAGTCCTACCCATGATAAATTTTTCAGAGACTGCAAACCTTTAGCCTCAAGAAAACCACAGCATAATTTAAGAGTGAGACAGATACAGCAGAATGTACTCAGAGATGGAAGGTCACCATCAGCTGTTGAAGTACATGAAAGACTTGCATGTGAGAGGGGGACACTGGGACCACCGCGAGGAGTTAAAAGCAGGCAGATTCCCGGCGCCTCTGTCAGTGGACGTCTGTCTACCAGTGGATGGGCTGCCTGGAGAAGCAGTGATCTTAGTTTGTTGTTGTTGTTTAATTGTCTCCTGCTTGGCAGGCGGATTCTTTACCACTAAGCCACCAGGGAAGTCGTTCCTATAGTTACAGGGTGTTTAAAAAAGAAGGTGTTGGCACTGCTGTATTTTAAAATGGATAGCCAACAAGGACCTACTCTATAGCACATGGAATTCTCCTCAGTATCATGAGGCAACCGAGACGGGAGGGGAGTTTGGGGGAGAATGGATACATGTATATGTAATATGTATGTACATATATGTATGGCTAAGTCCCTTTGCTGTTCATCTGGAATAATCACAACACTGATGACTGGCTATACCTCAATACAAAATAAAAAGCTGAAAAAAACAAACCCCAAACAACAACAACAACAACAAAAAAGAATGTGTTGGAGAAAGAAGTCCAGTTACATGACCCCTTAGATTATCCAAAAATGCTAAGATACTATGGTTCTGAGTATAAAATTATGTTTACTCATTCAACAAGTGTTTTTGAACATTATTATTTTGGGTTCTCCTGGTAGCTCAGTTGGTAAAGAATCTGCCTGCAATGGAGGAGATCGCTTGCAATGCAGGAGATTCGAGTTTCATCCCTGGGTCAGGAAGATCCCCTGGAGAAGGAAACGGCAACCAACCCACTCCAGTATTCTTTTTGCCTGGAAAATTTCATGGACAGAGGAGCCGGGTGGGCCACAGTCCATAGGGTCACAGGAGTCGGATATGACTTAGCAACTAAACCATTATGTAACTGGGCACTGCGGTAATACAAACAGGAGAGGACCCCTGCACCTGAGGGAGTGACCGTCTAGCAGGGAAGACCAGATGTAACTATCACCTTGGCAGGAAGGAATGAGGCTGGGAACGAGGCCCATCTGTGTGTGAGGGGACTCTAAGGGAGAGAGGTGGCCTGCAGCTGAGAGGTCCTGGAAAAGTCTGGAGGATCTGGGGATGTGGGTATGGACACTGTGGGGGCAGGAAGTGAGCACTCTGCACATGTATCAGGCCTAGTTACAAGCTCTCTGAATGAAAGTACTGTCTGATTCTTCAGAGAAATTCAAATCCGAGAAGAATAAAACTTAAGCAAGCCAAAGGGGTGAATCAGTGACACAGCTGATGGGGAAACTCAGCAAACTCTCTTTCCAGACTTCTCTTCAGCACATTTTAAATCTCTGAGGACAAAGAACCCTGGGTTTTCTCTCTGAGTTTATCTGACTCACTCACAGTTACATACTAATTGAGTCATGTAACTTTTCTGAGATCTTCTGGGAAGGGCTGTTAGACTCCTTGGCCAGAAGATGGTTTCTCTATTCAGCCCGACCCAGAGCTCAGCTGTGGTAGTGTTCTTCTCACTGTGATGCATGCTGGGTCACTGAGCATGGCCTCTGTTTTGTAGGGCACTGATTTCTTCACTGGGGAGACCAAGGCTTCAAGTTGGTTCATAAGAGAGTTTCCAGGGGATTATGAATTAAGGGTTATGAAGCTCTTCAAGCGTTTGGTTGGGATGCCCTGGCCTTCTCCCCCCTTGAATCCTTTTCTCATTTTCTGCAACCACTCCCTTCCAGCTTTTAACCAGCAGCTTCTCCAGGGAAGGCTGCCAGAGCAGCGTTCAAACAGCTTTTGCAGGGGAAAGCTTTAATGAGAACTCTGACTTTGCTGTTGTGGTTGCTATTGGCAAGGGCTTCTAGTAAATGCCAGAGATACCGGAGACCTGAAGAACATGGTCCCCGGTTGTTTCAATGGCTGAGATACAAAAAGCTCATCGCGAAGGGTGAGTTAGCTCTGTGCTCTGTTTGAAAGGGGTTCCACCCCTTCCCTCTTGTCTTCCTCCTCCTTTTAATCCTTCTGTTCCCTGTTCCATGAGGGAAGACACAGCATGCAGAGGGGAGAGGGCCAGGGCTTTGATGTTAGACAGATGTGAATTTGAAAGCCAGGGTGGGCCACCCCCTCTTGCCATGTGACCATGGACAATTATACCTATAACATCTCATTTCTTCTAAAACAGCATCATGGGTGTAAAGTGCCCAGCACATTTCTGGCACTGAATATGTTATATAAATCTTAGCTTCTCTCATTTTCCTTATCTATCAATACAGAAAGAGAAAGGCTGTCTCTTTGAGTCTGAAGAATGAAACTGCTTCTACTACCAGGAAAGACATGTTACAAGGACACATTGTTCCACAAACTTTTTGATAGCAGTATCAAACATGTACAGTAAACATGTATATTGTGCATAAACATTATGCGCCAGGGTTTCTGGTGTCACACATTGTATTAGAGGGAAAGGGAATTTCTACCTTGATTAAGGGAAGTTTCTTCTGATATGCTTTCAAGAGCTCTCTGAGGCGTGACATAAGGGAGCTTGCTGACTTCGCTGAATAGGAGGGCTGATTCAGACACAAACCCAAGCACGGTGACACATGCTTTGGAAGAATAATAAAGAGGGGAGATTGTCCTCAGCAGCTTGGGTGGGTATGGGGAAAGGCAGGGAGGTAATTTGGGAGTGAGGGGTGAAAGGCCTTAAAATCCGTAAGGAGAGCTTAGATTTTTCTTCTAAGTAGACAAAGGGGTTATGCAGCCTTCAGAACTGGCTGAATCCTGGCTCTGTCCTTTGCTAACTGGATGCCCACGGGCTAGTCACATTTCAATTTTACTCCCAAGCCACATGGGGGCAGAAATGCCGTCCAGTGGAGCCCCCATGCTGTCCTGGGGGCTGGGGTAAACCAGGGTCCGAGCAGCCCTTCATGGTACAGGTGTGTGTCGAGTGCTTTCCAGACTAGTGGTTACGTGATTTCTCTCTCTGGGAGGAAATCTGTGCCCCACCAAACAAGAACCCGTAAGCTCCTTCACACAATTTTCATGATCTGCCCTGAACCCATCCTGAATTCCCATGGAAGAGACAGAGTCTTGTGGCTTCTAATATGAATGCTTGTAAAAAATCAATGCAATTCTCACAGCTGTTCTCTACATGAGAGCTTGAACTGACCCGCGAGGAATCGGGGCTCCATGGAACTAACCACAAAAATTCTCAACACAAGCTCTGAAGGGAAACTGAAAATTAGAACAAAGAAAGTTTGTACTTCACGAAATTCCAAAATCAAAAAGCAAATCAGTGTTACTGAGGAAGTGATGTTATTATTTAAAGATCAAGACAACATATGGTTTTTAAGAGAGAGAAGCAAACGACAGAAATAGCCTATCTTTTTAGAAAAAAGAAAAAAAAAAGGTAATGCCAACACTTAAAATCTGTTAAGAATTCCTTTCTTTAAAAAAAAAAAGTGTGAACTACAGGTATGATTTTTGCACCATAAATAAAAGTTGGCAAATGAGCCTTTGCTTTTTCTCATTTTCATCTTAACTAGAGCTTATTTTTTAACTTTTTAAAACTTTTATTTCTTAACATTTGATCTAAAACAGGGCTTCTTAAAGTATAATCTATGAACCTGAGGCAGTCTGCAAACTGTTACTGGCATGTCACAGGATAAGGACAGAAACTGAAAGTAAGAATTTATATATTTTATAGCAGTCTGACAGAGTAATCTTTGTGTTTGCTGAATCTAACAACAGATAGTTGGTATTTTTTTCAATTTTGTTTTTCTAATTGTTTTTACTTTACTTTACAAAAGTACTGTTCATGTCTAGGAGAACTGGTGTAAGCCTTACTTTGGAAAGTAAAGGTTACACATTACATAGATGCTTCTGATGGTAGAAGTCATAAATAACCTATGTTAGAGAAGAGTTCAAAATTCTTGTGAGTACATTAGCCATGGAGAGAGGCCAGGGAGAAATATTTCATAAAATGCATTCAAGATACTCAGCAGAAAAAAACAGGAGATGTGATTACCTAGGAGAGACGATTTGTCAGGTTACAAGTGCATGCCTTCATACTTACTGGCGGACTCTATAAACTTAGGGTAGGCGTCATATGTGATGAGTGGAATTGGTAAATCCCTGAAGTACAGTTTCAGTGCACCAGTGATAATGTTGATATCTTCATACATGTTCACAGAAATATCTGCTTTCTCACCATCTTTGAAGGGTGTTAAAAGAAACAAAAGTAAATATCTGGATTCATAGCACTTTTAACAAATAACATTTTTGTACACTGTTTTTAAAGATTCACAACACTTCAATTTTAAACATCAAATTCACTGTGCTGATATATTTATATGTTTTCTGTGGAACACAACCTGAATTTTTTATTGTAAAGTTATTTATTCTTCAACGATTTATGACAGAGGGGGACAGTAGGAGATGACTGAGGTTAACACAAATATTTTAAAATTTCATGAGAATTCCTAGAGGAATACTGTGGGGTAACTTTTTCTTTCTTTTTAAAATAAACATAGAGAATGTGAAAAATAACAACTGAGATCCTCCCAACTTACAAAAGACCCAGCACAAAAGGCCACCTTTGATTCACCCTGGGTTCCCATACATAATGTTCGATCTTGCCTGAGCCCTGGGGGTAGGAGAGTTAGTGAGAAGGGAAAAAGCAAAACAAAACTCTAGAGTATTGCGATAACAACAGAAGAAATTATAAAACACAGGAATATTTTAGACTTGCTGGGCCTTAACACTCTTAAGGAAAGCTGGCCTTCCTTCATGGTAACCCCTTCTGCCCTCCCCTGCACTTAGTACTTTGTTAAAACAGCTCAGTTTTCATCTACTAAAGATTTAATTTCTACTCTGAGCTAGATCTTATACTAATTTATTTTATTCCACTTGGCTTATGAAAGATTTCTAAGGATGAAAAAGCAGCCTCTTCCTACAGAGCTATTAGAATGGCTAGAACCGGAACACCGACACCACCAAATGCTGGCAAGGATGTAGAGCCCCAGGAACTCTCTCTGGTCGCTAGCAGAAATACAAAGAGGAGCTGCCACTTCAGAAAACAGGCAGGTGCTTGCAAAGCTAAACAAACACTTACCATATAACCAGCAATCATACTCCTTAGTATTTACCCAAAGAAACTGAAAACTTTTGTCCACACAAAAACCTGCACACAAATGTTTCTAGCAGCTGTATTTGCAATTGCCAAAAACATGGAAGCAACCAAGGTGGCTTTCAATAAGTGAACCGATAAACTGTGGTATACCCAGACGAAAACAATATTACTCAGTGATAAAAATAAATGAGCTCTCAAACCATGAAAGACACGGAGGAACTTTGAATGCACATTGCCAAGTAATGGAGGCCAGTCTGGAAAAGTTACATACTGTATGATTCCAACTATTTGACAATCTGGAAAAGGCAAAGCTATGGAGTCAGTAAGAAGATCAGCGGCATTTAGCGGAGGAAGGGGAAGTAGAACAGGTGGAGTGCAAGGATTGGTACAGTAGTGAAAGTTCTGGATGGCACTGTAATGGTGGATATGTGACGTTACGCATTTGCCCAAAACCACAGAACTGTACAACATAAAGATGAACTTTAACGTAAACTACTGACTTTGGTCAGTAATAATGTACTGACATCAATGTTGGCTCACAATTGTAACAGACTGTATCATATGAATGAGAGATGTTAACCGAGGAAACTGTGGCCAGGAGCAAGAAAGGAGGGGTTATATGGCAGATCTCCCACGGCCAGTGGCTGGGAATGGACTTGATTAGTTGCTACCTTCCAGAGAAAAAGAAATGCCTCTTAACATTCAATCTTGTGTAGATTCAGGGTTGTTCCCGATGCCATTTCTTCACCTCGTCTTCTTCAACCTTGTCAAATATGTGGGCTGACCTAGATTTGCTCTTACTGTGTTGATGATAATATCTCATTTTTTGGTCTTCTGCTTCTGTTGGCTGTTAGAGGTCTGTGATGGGAGAGGAGTGTGATGGAACCAGAAGTGTGTACTTGCAAAGAAAAGGGTCTGTTCACGATCACAACTCCTGTTCTTTTTACTTCCTATATTCAAGCTTACAGCTCTTTGCTACCACTTATTCCAGTGCTCAAAACAAAGACAAATCGGAGAACCATGGGAACAAAACCTTAATTTAAATGTTAAAAGAAAATAAGCTGCACTGAGCTTTTCTTTGGCTGGGCCCCTCCTCCCACAGAGGGGTCTGAGGCCAGAAGGTCTTCAGGTCCTCTCAGATTCTTGCCCCAACACATGAGCTTGAATTTTCTTTTTTCTGGTTGGTCTTTCAAATCCACATATTTTGGCAGTTTTGTGATATTGGAGATTTAACACAATATTTCAGCATAACAATGTAGGAGAAAAGACTACTTTGACCATGTAATACCATTCCAACAGTCAATTAGCTGGGAAGTGCTAAGCATGCATGCCAACTTACAGGAAAATTCACAAAGCTTCTCCTTTTTACCAAATAGATCATATCAACTCAGAAGTAAAGCTTTCAGGAAGTAAGCTAATTAGCACATGTGGTCAAAACCCTAAATTTCTTATATAAAAATTAATGAGCTTGAACTTGGATGACAAGATGCTGGGGAGGCATGCAAGCAGGCAGAGTTAGGTCGGCCACAACAGACCTAACTTGGTCTGGAAATCTGAGCTCTGTAATGCCTTAGATCCCTTCCTCTCCCATCCACCTCCACTGTTTTCACCACGGTTTCTGGTAAATTTAATTGCTCTGTATATATTTTGGTGAACATGGACCAGCCTTGGAGACTCAAATATTGGTAATATAGTTAAATTTTATACTTCCTTCTCATCCTGAAATTTAATAGTTTAATACTTACAACTAATACAGAAATTATAAAAATTATAAGCTAAGTCATATTATTTGGCATAATAATAATTAGTGATTTAAAAAAAACAATGGAAAGAATAAAATAAGAAATTGTGTCTCTTTGGGTAGAGTATTATTGTCCTAAGTTAATGAACTTGCTGGAAAACACACCTCTGTCAAAAGCCATCTTGACATCTTCAATTAGGTCACTAAATCCCGAGACTCGATACAGTCCTTCAGAATTAAGACCTGAAAAAATAAAGCAGGGGAGCTAATTAGTCTCTTTGGGGTAATGTCCTTTCCTCAGATTTTAACTTCTTCTCATACTTCAGGCTGGGAAGTAATGTGTCAGGAAGAATGATGAAATAGGTACGTTTAGAAATATGTATGTTTAGAAACCTCTTCATACTTTGCTCCTAAGATAAAATAGTTTTACTCACAGTTCTTTAATTCTGACCTACTGTCACCTGAATATCTGTAATTTGGCTCATCATTTTGTCTAACTAGATCAAATGCCTTAAGTGTTAAGGGAAATAATTTCATCACTGCTACTATACCATAAATTCTTTTACATGAGAAGACTGAGATAAGCTATATTAATAGGCCCGTAGCAATTATTTCCAAAGTATCAGAGACTAATTCTGGGTTTTGGTTGTTTGGCCTAGGATAGTTTTAAACAGAGCATTTATTTCTTTGCTTTTTTTTTTTTTTTCTTTTTTTATTTCTTTGCTTTTTGGACCTAAGAAAAGTATAAAAACTGAAAAAAGAACTGGTATTATCTACATAATCAAGTTTTACAGACTGGAAGCATCATCCATAAATATATTTTTAAGCATACTATTTCTTATAACTGGTTAAGTGTACCTTGAAATCATGTTGGTTAATTACTTGTTAACTGCTTTCAGACTGTCAGATTGTTATCTGAAATCATTCCCCCTAAACATGCAGAAGAAAGCCTGGCTGTGCAGGGAATTATGAATGTCCTGAGCCCCGCTGGAAACGCCTCACCTCGAGATTCAATCTCCCTGATGCACATGTCCACCACCATGGGCCGCTTAGTGATGTGGGCTTTCACAAGTGTCGTCAGGTCACAACTGTACACCTTCTTGACATGTTTCAAGTCTGGCTTACAGTCATTTGGGACCATCTTGGAACACTGCTTATGAACATTCAAACCACAATCTAAAGAATTTAAAAAGGAAAAATTCATTATTATTTTCAGAATTTTGAGTGTTCTGTTTATTTTGGCAAGACACCTCAACCTGAATTAGGTTTAAAGACTAGCTTTCAGCCAGCAGAGTGAGGGGAACATTCTTCTCATTCTCTCTTTTGGAAAATTTTGATTTTAAGTTAGAAGACTAGAATTCCAGCTCATATTCCATCATTTACTCACTGTATGATCTCAAGAGAATACCCAGACCAAAGTTAATAAGTGTTCAATTAAATGTCTATAAAATGTAACATTATGCCAATTAAAAATTTATCCATTTCTTTAAAGTTATATAAAAATTATATTCAATGTGGGATATAGCTGCATTTTAACAAATCTGAGGAAGTGGAATTGAACCCCTAAAAGTAGAGTATCCAAGGGCCCTCTTAAAATGATGCTGATCATACTTATATATACTCATAGCTCTTTAAATGTATGCATATGATAATGATATAGAATACATCTAGATAGCTAAAAATAGCTATAGTTATTATTTGTTACTGCTATCATCAACAGCTTACTAATGCCAAGCACACTATTTCAAGTGCTTTACATTATTTCATTTAAGCTCACAGATTTCTATAAAACAGGTGCTATTATTCTTCTCTTTTATAAATGTGATGAAACCAAGCACACGGGTGTTAACTAACTTATCTACAGCATTTAGTACATTGTGGAGCCAAGATTCAAGCCTACAAAGATTGTAGAGTCCACGATTTTAACACCTACCATACTGCCTCTACTGAAGTTGTTCCTTTGCTTTGTCATTTTATTGGGTTATAAATTCTAAAATGCCAGAGCCCAAGTATTTTCCAGTTAACATTTTGAGACATTTTATTTTCAAGAAGAAGAGCACAATGGCATTTTAGAAGAAGCAGACAGAAACACAAATATTTTTCTAAATTAGACTTAGGAAACACGGACTGTACCTGAATAATTTAACTCAATTTTATCTTTCTGGTTTTTTGGTAAATGTTACCCGTTTATTTTTAAGCTCATGAAAACTTGACACTGACCTCTTGTAAATCCAATCCAAGTGGGGTACACACAGTTTATAGCCAAGTCTTAATGGATTAGGGGCTTCCCAGGTGGTGGTAGTGGTAAAGAACCCTCCTGCCAATTCAGGAGATTCAAGAGATGCAGGTTTGATCTCTGGGGCAGTAAGATCCCCTGAAGGAGGGCATGGCAACCCACTTCAGTATTGTTGCCTGGAGAATCCCACGAACTGAGGAGCCTGGCAAGCTGCAATCCATGGGGTCACAAAGAGTTGGACACGATTGAAGCGACTTAGCACACAATGGATTTGAAAATCATACAATGCCATTACCACTGTCTGTGGTCCTTGGGTAAGCTTCAGCTTTGCGTACTGTTTGGGCAGAAAGGGGAGCATAACATTCACCTCACAGAATTGTTACAAGGATTAAGGAGCCAATGTAGTCAAGGTGATTTGCATATTGTAAAATGTTAGACAAATACTGACGATAATCATCATTATGACCTTTGGTAAAGTTGCAATTGAGTTATATATGATAGTAACAGTTAACAGAGACAAGGAAAATTAGCCATGGCTTAAAAATGCAATTGTTATTTCATCAAATATGTAGACATTTTTTGGCCAACCTGACAAAAGAACTTAAAACTTGTGGTGACTCATAGGGAGGAAGTCCTATGTTCTGAGCATCTCCCAAGTGAAAAGACAGGCTTGGTGTAGAGGGAAGTTGGGTCTTTGCAGGTGTGTGTCTGTAAGTGAACAGCACGGGAGATGGCACGGCAGTGCTGACAGTGTCCAAACATTACCACCACTAAAGAACAGCAGCTGCTGCTTTGAGCACGTAAAGGCTGCCAGGCACAGGCGCTCTAGTGCGCCATCTGAAGAAATGACCCAACACTGTTCTACATAGTCAAATAATATCCAAATGAGACCAGGACCCAAACCCTAAATTTCTCTTTATTTCATATTAGATATAAATAAGATTTCTGATTCAATCATAAGGCAAATCGGTGGTAAAATGTCCACTTAAAAGACCTCATTTTCCCTGAACATTTTAATGTTTTGGACAGCTTCTATAATTTAGAGCTAGATCTATTAATTCTGTGCTTTTGAGTGAGTTACTTAAGATTTTCTGTGACTTATATAGAATGGGAATAATAATATTTACCCATTAATATTGGATCTATCATTAGCTTCTATTATTATGTTAATGTGAGGCTGTACCATGACTCTGTTGTTATTCAGAAGAAGGAAGTAACACTGAGGAGCCTTTCCTAAGGAGTGCCCCAGGGTTCCTTGAATGGCACTGTCATGATCAGCTTAGGGTCAGGAGCTGAGCTGACCTCTAGGCCAATTCTGTTTGTCAGATGTGAGTGCCAGGTCCTGAAAAGGACTTGGATGCTGGGGTTATAGCTGCTTCCTCATCTACACAGTTCTTAGTACATTTCATTTATAGAAAAGTACCTCCAAGCAGGTACATCATTTTTCTCTGACTGCTTTACCAAATTTGGGGAGTTTCAGCCACTGATTTCTCAAATATTTTTACCCCTCCCACTTATCCTCTCCCGGGATTCCAACAACACAGATGTTAAATCTTTTGTTACTGTCCTACAGGTCTTTGAGGCTCAATTCACTTTTTAAAATCTATTTTCCCCTCTCTTTTGAGTTGGATAATTTCTACTGATCTATTTCAGGTTCATGGATTCCTGCCTCTGGCATATCCAATCTATCAATACTACTGAGCCCATCCTGTGGGTATTTTGTTCATAAGTTGCTCAGTTCTAAAACATCCACTTAATTCTTTCTTATATCTTTATTTCCTTCTGATATTTCCTATTTTTCATTTGTTTCAAGAGTCTTTCTAATTGTTTCTTGGAACATTTTTTATGAAAGCTGTTTTCCTTATCAGATAATTCCAACATCTGTATCACCTCAATATTGGTGACTATTGATTATCTTCTTTCATCTGAGTTGAGATTTTCCTGGTTGCTGGTAATGAAGTTTAATTTTGAACTGCATCCTGGATATTTTGAGTGTTATAAGACCGTGTGGTCCCTATTGAAATCTTCAACTTTAGCAGGTAGTTAAGCTGTTTAGATTTAGAATGCATATCCTGGGACACTATATAGGCTGTGTTTCAAATGTCAACCTAGTTTACAAAGCCTTTGTAATGCTTTTGCAGTGCTCACCACACTTGTATGTAATTCAAATGGCAAGACTCTACCCCACATTCTGGGCAGGGAAGAGGTCCTAGACATTACTGCAGGGCGGAGATGAAGTCTTGGTTTGCCTCCATGCCTGGTTGGGGAGGAGTACTGTGCTGCATGGGACTGCGGGGTGGGCACAAAAGACAGAGTTCTGATCATGGTCTCAGCTGCCTCATTACTGCAGGTCAGGGGTGGAGACAGGGCTCTGCCCATAGATTTAGGCTGAATGGGTGCTCCTTCTACTAGAGGGTGAGGATAAAAGTCAGGGTTCATTCCACCCATAGGCTCAGCCAAGAAAGGGTACCACTTTCTTCCTGCAGAATGGTGGGGGAAGACAGGGCTCCACTCACAGACTCACAGGAGAGAAGTACAACCCTGTGACTGCAGAGTGGGGTGGAAAACAGGGACCTACCCACAGGCTTCTGCTGCAGCATCCACGGGGGCGGGGGAGCAGTGTGGCCTTGTCATGGTGCCCACCTGGAGAATGCAGATGCACTAAAAGGTTTCTGTCTGGCTCAGCTGCCCTTTCCCCAGGACTTTGCCTAGGAAGAGCCGGTTCTCTCGGGATTATTTTTTGTGTCTGCTGGCATTTATGACTTGTGGGCGTCTCTAGTGCTCAGGCTGAGATACACAGGAGTTAAAAAAAACAACTCCAAAATACCACCAGGCAACTGACTTCTGAGTTCCTTAGCCCCCACCTTTTATTTAAAAAATGTGGACCATATTTTAAAGACTTTTATTGGTTTGTTACAATCTTGCTTCTGTTTTTTGTGCTTTGGTCTTATGACCCCGAGGCACATGGTAACTTAGCTTCCTGACCAAGGATCAAACCTGTACCCTCTGCCTAAGAAGGCAGGAAGTCTTAACCACTGGATAACCAAGGAAGTCCCAGCCTTCCTTCTTATACCAAACTTTCACAGTCTTTTGATAGTTGACATACATATTCTGTCCAGGATCTTTTGTTACCATCATTGTGAAGAATAAAACAAAGACTATTTATTCATCTCCTCTAGCACTGGAAAAACTCTCATATAGTATTTTAGAAGTATAAAAGTCGGCAGAGCTTCATTATCTAAAAATAATGCTGAGGTACTTTAAGTTACTTTAAGACACTTTAATGCTTTAAGTGTGTGTACAGAAGTCACAGAACCAGCTGGATAGGGCTGGCATTAATAACCTACCCCACCGTCTTCATTTCACAAAGACAGTGAGGCGCAGAGAGGCTGAAGCATTTGTTCGAAAGTTACTCGGCCAAAAAGTGGCAGAAAGGAGACTTTAACCTTGGCTTCTTAATTCCTAGCCTGTGGTCTTCCCACTCAGTGATATATATCACTTTTCCCTAGCAGTACACCATGTATGCAGAGTTATTATTTTCAGAGCTAAAGATGAATCTGCTGTTTTCAACCTCTTATTCAATAATGTGTGTTGTTTCTATTATTTGTTGTATATACTTAAGTTTAAAAGACACGGCTGTATATATAAGGCTGTATATATATTTACTGTTATATAGGTATCGATACATGATCTGGCAAGGATGTTTAAAAAGCAGTGATAAAACTTACCCATTATATCTTATTTTGTCACATTCTTTCCTAACTATAAACTCTAAATGGAAATCCAGTAGAAAGGAAACAGTAAAATTTGAATGTATACACAGAATATCAAAATATCTGAACCGCACTCAGTTCACTTCAGTCACTCAGTTGTGTCCGACTCTTTGCGACCCCATGAACCGCAGCATGTCAGGCCTCCCTGTCCATCACCAACTCCCGGAGTCAACCCAAACCCATGTCCATTGAGTCGGTGATGCCATCCAACCATCTCATCCTCTGTCATCCCCTTTTCCTCCTGCCTTCAATCTTCACTAATGGTCTGATACTAACTTTTTTTCCTTTGAGTGTTTGCAGTTATCTCCCATTTTAAACATCAGCAAATGACTAATTTATTTGTGATTGGGTGAAAACTGGATAAAGTGATGACTATGGTCAGATTTAGTTTTTAATGAGGATGGAAATGTTTCCTAAACTGATATTCTTTCTTCCATTTGAATAAGATTAAACTATGGGACAATATATTATGCTCAATTTTAGAAATTTCAAAGGCCAAATTTTTGGCAGGATTGGATATGAAGTCCTTCAGAGGACCAAAGGATAGGGCAAAGTCATTAAAATAAAGCATCTTTATACCCTTAAATTCACAGTGCAATATACCAGCTCTGAGCGTGCTCTGAAAATTGCTGCTTCAGGGACTAGCAGTATATCAATATTTCAGTTTGCCATTAAGACTTTATTTGGTTTTCATACTTATTTATTAAAGTCATATAACTCCTATATAGTTCCATTTCTCCCAGGGAAGCTCTACACTATAAATGAAAAAAAAATCCATAAAAGATTATTTCATTTGTTGCATCTCTTGGCTTGGCAGGTTACTTTTATGTTACAATTAAACCACATTGTCCCTTCCCAATTCTTCAAGTTAATAAGCATAGAATAAACACAAGAAAGGAGGAATGAGAAATTCAAAACATATCTTATTCTATCCTTATGAAGTATTTCTGTTAAGACTACTAACTTGAAGTTACTGTCAGATTTTCTGGGCTTGAGTTCTCTACAAAAAAATGTGTTTTATATCTAAACAGCACAGAAACCTATTTTTGAAATAGATAGCTGATATTTATATTCCACTGACAGTATTAAGGGGTGATATTAATGTGTGTTTTAAAAAGAAAGGTAATTATTCATTCTTTTCTATGCATGTTCCCATTTTAAATAACTGCAAATAGTTTTTAAACATGTCTCTTAGTTGTCCCCACCACCACCCCAGAAAAGTGGGACTAGCCCATTTTTAACATGCATCAGAAGGCCTTATTTTCACCAAAAAAAATTAAGAAGAATATTTTGTTTTGGGGGATATTTATGAAAATACCGCTTTCGTGTATTAAAGGAGCTACATGAAAGTCTTAAGCAAGTCTGACCAATTTCTCATTGGGTTACAAGGACAAATGTAACTTTTTAGATACAATCAAAGCAGTAATTAAAAGACATTACTTCCCTTTCTCCAGCCTAGAAGTTAAGTGCTTTATACACAAAGCAATAAATACATTTTATTATTAGGAAGAAACTGCTGCTATTTCCTTTTGAGAGTTGGCAGCAATGACAATGATACACTGGAAAAATGAAGTCACTTTCCTAAATAACAAACACTAAGCTGATGGGTCTGATTTACAATTATCATCCGGCTTAACTTCTTAGAATATTCTGAGCAGGCTAAATAAAGACAGTTCAGGAATGCTGGTAAAATAATGATCTTTTTAATGAGAGGGATGTTTGATGATCTCAGTGATTATGTAATAATAATAGATTACTTTAACCTATAAGCTTACATTTCATAAAGGAAAAATGGTCTAATATTATTCTATCTGAACGACAACGATCCTTTGCCCTTTACTTCTGAACGCTACTTACTTTGCTCACAACTATTTTAGTAGGAGGAGCAGTGCTCCCAAGCTGCAGTTAGATGGTCCCTTGTAATGTCGTTTTACTCAGTTTAAAGAAGGCGAGAGTAAGGGAGACTGGCAGCGGAGATGTTGAATGCCAACTATGGGGCTTTGGAGAGCACGTCTGCAGTGACTCCAGGCCCATGCATACCCTTGCTGTTCCTTCCGCTGTCCTTGTCTGTGTGGGCGGCTGAGCAAGCCTAGAACATTCGGTCCTGAAGGGACAGGTTGCTCGCTATTGGCTGCCAGCCTGGTGACTGGAACACCACCCAACATTTTATATAATGTTTAAAAAAAAAATGGGTGGTGGGATACAAAATTGCTGCTTTTGCCAAACATTCTTTAAAAGTTCCTGACAAGCTCTCTTCTGCCTTGGTGTATTTTGAAAAAAAGAAACCAGAAGAAAGCAAGCTGTCAAAAGCAGATAGATACATCTCTTTTCTGACAAGTTGTAAGCAAGCCATTTTTCTTTGGAAGTACCAGCTTTAATGTTTAGTGGCTAGTGTATTAGTTTACTATTGCTGCTGTAACAAATTATCATAAACTCAGTGGTTTAAAACAATACAAGCGTATCATCTAACAGTTCTAGAAGTCGGAAGTACAAAATCAGTTTCACTGGACTGAAATCAAGGCCTTAGCTAGCCTATGTTCCTTTTGGAGGCTCCAGGGGAGAGTCTGTTTCTTATCTTGCCTTTTCCTGCTTCCAGAGGCCGCCTGCATTCATTGGCTCGTGGCCCCCTTCAAAGCCAGCTGTATAGCATCTTTGCTCTTTCCTGACCCCTGCTTCTGTGCTTCTATCTTTCCTCTGAATCAGCTCTACTGCATCGCTCTTCTAGGAACTCTTGCAATTATGATTACATTGGGCCCATTCTGACAATCCACAGGACTCTTCCCCATCTCAAATTCCTTAACTTGGTCACAGAGTCTCCTTTGTCATGAAAGGCAAAACCTGTGCCATGGTCAGGCTCTGGTGATTAGGAAGCAGACATTTTCGGGCAGCCAGTGTTCACCATACCATAGTTCTCTCTCTCTTTAAATTATTAATTCTTTGCATTTTGTTTTAAATAAAGTAGATGGCTCAAAGATCAGGATGAGCCATTTTAGATGAAAGAATCTCACTGTCAATCTAAATGTAATTAGTTGTCATGGAATAATTCAAATCCCAACCTTCCACATTTAAAAACTGGGTTGACCTGTTTTACACAGCTCAGTAATACAGTTCCAATCACACAGAAGATAATGCTTTTGAAGGCAAGATATAACATAAAACCAATAAGCTTTTCTTTACATTCTTGACCTTTACTCACAATAAAAAGAAAAGGCTATTCAATCAGGCTATTCAATTCAAGTCAGTGCCTATAGGATGGGATGAATCATTTTCTTTCTTTTCCTTCACATTATTACTATCATAAACATTCCAAAACATTTCTTTCAAATATGATTTAGGATTGTAGCATATTGCCAAAAATTATTCATATGTGTGGTGCTAGTTTTCTGCTAATAGCTAACTCAGAATTCTCATGTAGATGGCCTTCACTCTTTCAAAACATACATGATACACATCATCCCTCTAGTGAAAGAAAAGGTTTTGAGTTAGTGACAGTCATAAAGTGTTTAAAAACCATTGCAGCCTCAGCTGGTCAAGGTTATGTCATAAAGGCAAACCAGGCTTATCGAGACCATCATTCTTTGAACAGGTGATCTGTGCTTTGGAAAGTGTACATCATTTGCCTTTGAAACACCACGACAATGTGGCTGATCTTAACTATACCACCATGTTCCACTGTGGTCCCCTCCAGTTCAAGGCTCAACCACAGCCTTCCCAGTGATGCTTCCTCATACTGACTCTGGGCAACCACCAGCCAGAAAGATAATGATCTCATTTACTCTCTGGGCAGAAGTCTGCAAATGGGGCTGTCAGTCCTCTACCATGATGGAGGAATCAGACTGGCTCTGAGCTGAGGCTCTCCTTGAAGGACACCTTTGCACAGTTCAAAGTCAAGGCGTGGGGAATGCTTACTGTTCCATGTAGCAGGGAAGTCCATGAATGGATCTGGCTAGTAACATATGCCTGAAACCTTATTATGCCTTAGTGGTGCTAAGGAAGTCATAACTGAAGGTGGGGGGGCGGGGAGGTAACTTGGAATGCTCATATGCAATGCATACTTATCTTGCTATTCAAAGAAAATGCAATTGAGAAATAAAAAAATCAGACTTTAGAAGTTTCTGCAAATAATGGACAACAAAAGTATTCCATTAAGAATCATGCCACAAAAGAAATGTGGATTTTTAGTGTTAAATTTGACAGTTACTTCAGTTACCATTTCAAAATACTTTACTCTTCATATACATATTTAGAGTTAAGCTTCATGCAAAAAACATGTAAGAACATTTTTTAGCTTTAAAATTTAAATAGCAGAAACTTCTATGACCTAACATCACACACTTGAAACAAATAATTATTTTTAAGTCTATGCCAGAATTTAGAGCTGTTGACTAAATGGCCAGTACTCAGTATAGTCGTTCTATATAAATGAATTTCACATGATTTCAGTAACACTTATTTCATAAAGCATTTCAATAAATCCCTGAGTTGGTTATTTATGTGGAAATCTTACAAGTTTCTAAATTTAAATCTAAAATACTATGGTCATATGTTATAAAAAGGATTTGGCAAATTCAAGATTTCAAAATATCAAAAACAAAGTATCAGTGACTAAGTGGTTTTTCAAAATATGATAATCATCTTTGAAGATAAATTCACAGGTTTTTAAAGCTTCAATTTGATTTCACAAAATTTAGTAAGGACAATTCAGCTTAAAAAGCTTTTAAAATTCAGTTTCTAAGGCAACAATCATAGGTCCCTGTACACTGCTTTAAAAAAAATCGTTTTTACAAATTTAGTTACTGCAACATCAAAGGCAAGGCAAATTTAACTGCCTTACTTTTACCTCCTTTTATCAGACTTTCTGAACAAGATTACTTCCCTCTTTTTAATGGATCAGACTGCTTCCCATTAAGGAAGGTTAAAGGCAGATAAAATATCAATATCCAAACTGGATGCTGAGAATTCGGCCTATTGCATGTTAAGAGCAAATAGGGATTCAGCCCATTGTATGTGCCTAACAGCCAGTCTCCTCGTAAATTATTCCTTATAACTTCATGTCTTACTCAATAAAGAGAAAAGGAAAGAGCTCTTACCTGCACATTTCACTCCCTGAGCAATGAGCCCCCACATGAAATTAGCACAGTATTCACACCAGTGTGGCCCTCTGAATGTATGAACCTGAAAAAGAGTAGTGACAAAGTGGCCAGGGGAAACACATACATGAGATTATTTCCCATCAAAGCACTCATACACAAGTCACAGTTAGTATGAAGAGGCACAATACGGTTACATGTACAAAAACCTTGGTTAAGTGGAATCAAGCATTTAAAATTTCTTTCAGAGCTTGATTTTCTCTTTGTTTTAGAAATGGTGATAAATCAAGCCAATATCCTGTGATTTCCTTTTGAAAACAGTTTTCACAGTGGAACTTTCCAACTGGTTCCTTCCAGCTGTAAGCAGTTTCATCTACATGTTATACAAGCACTGGCGTATTCTGAGTGCTATAGCACGGAGGAGGAGGATGAGGAGTGATGTAAAATCTTTCTGGATCCTGTAAGGATTTTGTCGGATGATCCACCTCTGTTCTCTGTGATCACAGTTGGGGCCATGGGTATTGAAGGTGATGTTTAGTGACTGGTCACAACAGAATCATCAAAAAGGGCCAATTTCTGTTCAAAACCGTTTTGATACTTACTATGTTAGCCAAGAAAATATATTTTAGAAACTACAGAAGTTACAGTTAATCAGAAACCCTGTTTGAATACAGTAATTACTCATCTTCCCAGCTCATAAAAGTTTAACTGCAGTAGATTCTTTTATCCCTAAGAAAGGAACTCCCAAAGAATTCAAACACTAAAATACCTCTAGAATTTATGCATAGGAAAGAGAAGCCATTTTAGCTTAAACCAGATGAAAAAACACTGGTAGAATAGAAAAACAATACATCCAAATCCTGAACATTAAAGAATAAAGGAAAAAAAATCTTGAATATTAACACTTTAGACTTCTGAGCAAATATTGGCTGAAAATGTACTGAAGAAACAGGTTAGAAGAAAAGGGAGAGGGAACAAGGAAGTTACTGATCTGCATCAATTATATTTACTTGAGATAATTTCTTAAATATATTATTTCCTCCAGCAGAAAATAGTCAAGACAAGAGTCAAAACCATAGTGTGACAATCCGATTTGCAAACAATGAAATTACAGCTAATATTGTCACTTTTACTGCTGTTCTGTTTATGTACTGAATTGGTCTTAGAAACTAAGTGATTTTTTTGTTTGTTTTTGCTTTTTGTTGGTTATCTATTTTATATATAGTGGTGTGTGTATGTTAATCCCAGTCTCCTAATTTATTCCTCTCCTGGCCCCCTTTCCCCTTTGGTAAACATAAATTTGTTTTCTGTGTCTGTGAGTTTGTTTTGAAAATAAATTCATTTGTGTCTTTTTTTTTTTCTTTAGATCTCATATATAAATGGTATCATATGTTTGTCTGGCTTCACTCAGTATGATAATCTCTAGGTTCACCCATGTTGTTCCAAGTGGCATTATTTCATTCTTTATGACTGAGGAGTATCCCACTATAAATATGTACCACATTTTCTCTACCCATTCCTCTGTCAATGGATATTTAACTTGCTTCCATGTCTTGGATACTGTATATATACTACTGCAATGAACACTGGGATTCTTGTATTTTTTTGAATTATGGTTTTTTCCAGATATATGCCCAGGAGTGGGATTGGTGGGTCATATGGTAGCTCTATTTTTAGATTTTTAAGGAACGTCCATACTGTTCTTTATAGTGGCTGCACCAATTTACATTCCCACCAACACTATAGGAAGGTTGCCTTTTCTCTAACCCCATTCCAGCATTTATTGTTTACAGACATTTTAAGGATGCCATTTTGACCTGTGTGAGGTGGTACCTCACTGTAGCTTTGATTTGCATTTCTCTAATAATTAGCAATGTTGAGCATCTTTTTTTTTTTTTTAATTTTATTTTATTAGTTGGAGGCCAATTACTTCACAACATTTCAGTGGGTTTTGTCATACATTGACACGAATCAGCCATTGAGTTACACGTATTCCCCATCCCGATCCCCCCTCCCACCTCCCTCTCCACCCGACTCCTCTGGGTCCTCCCAGTGCACCAGGCCCGAGCACTCGTCTCATGCATCCCACCTGGGCTAGTGATCTGATTCACCATAGATAATACACATGCTGTTCTTTTGAAACATCCCACCCTCACCTTCTCCCACGGAGTTCAAAAGTCTGTTCTGTACTTCTGTGTTTCTTTTTCTGTTTTGCATATAGGGTTTGAGCATCTTTTCATATGCGTTTTGGCTATCTGTATTTCTTCTTTGCAGAAAGGTCTATTTAGGTCCTCTGCCTAGTTCTTGGTTGGATTGTTTGTTTTTAATAGAGCTGTATGAGCTGTTTGTACATTTTGGAAATTAATTCTTTGTCGGTCACTTCATTCGCAGATATTTTCTCCTCTTATGTATATTGTCTTTTCATTTTGTTTATGGTTTCCTTTGCTGTGCAAAAGCTTTTAAGTTTAATTAGGTCTCACTTGTTTATTGGTAAGTGATTTTTAACACTGATACAAATATATAAATAAACTTCAAACTTAAGATGCCACTGAACATAAGACTTACCCTGAATGTAAGATACATATATTCCAGGTAGAGAAATCACCAATTAACTTATGGCATGCCACTAATTACAAGCTTCAGATTATAAATTTCAGAGATGTTAAAATGAAAAAAACAAAAAACAAAAACGTAGTAGAATCAATGAAATATGGTATATTAAAATTCAAACTACTACTGCTGGCCAAAATATCCATATAAGGCGACAGTGGATAACCCAGGGTTCATTACAAGCAGGTATGTACTTGTGGCTCTGGTCGCTGCCAAGTGAGCTCAAGTACAAAACTTTGTGTTGATTTTGAGGGGAAAAAAAAAAAGGCCATAATCCTGTCTATGTTTTTTATGGAAGTGTCAGGAATGCAGACACAGTTGCTTCTGGGTTGTTAATGATGTTCAGAGCCTGCAAACTGAAAGCATTTCCTGGAGTTCCTGAAGCTGAGCCCAAGATTAACATCCAGACAGTGTCTGATGTCTTTGTTTTTGCCTATGTTCCTCTGAGTGAATAAAACTGGATAAAGTATGCAATCTTGCTTTTAATCTGAGGCAATTGAGTGAAATAGATAGCACTGACTCATATTTTAAAAGTTATATAGCTACAAAATAGCTATAGAACTGTGAAGTTATTTTTAGAGGCAATCTCAGGATAACCCAGTGTCTCTTAACTTGGTAAGGTTAATAAACTGGATTAGAAGAGTGGAGAAGTCCTGGTTTTGTACCTGCCGTTATTCATGATAAAAGGTGTTTAAGTTCCGCTGGTGTGTAAATCACTGGAACAAAGAAGGGCTCTTGGCAAACAGTGCTGGGTACTGAGATGTTGTTGTAGAACCAATTCCCTGCTTTGCCTTCACAAAGCAGTAGTGAATGTGGCCTTCTGAAAACCTTGCGACATTTCTTTAATCAGGATCACACATGCATCTCAGAAAGCAATCTTTAGGAAATTGTTCTTGATTCAGTTCCTTCCTGGACAGGTTTTATAAAGGCATCTTGCCACCTGGGGCTGGTTTTAATTTTGTTTTCTTAAACCACTTGTAAGGCAGGTTATATAGCTCTCAAGGAAATGGTTCTAGAAGTAGGCCTTGAGGCACCAGAAGCTTGCTAAACTAGTATTTGTGTAACAGGATTTAAATGAATTTCCTTTTGAATTTTTGTATCTAAAACTTGTTATTTCTTAAATTTTTTGACTTTCCTGACTCCATGACACTGGATTGTACTTGTAAAAACTGAATATTGTAGTCTTTGTGTCTCTTTGATCCTCCTAAAGGTTATCAAAACAAATGGACATCATTCATGCACTAATCCTTTTTATTCATTTACAAACATTAAGTGATGACATATACAAAAATTTTTTTAAAATATTGGCTCAAGGAATTCACCATAGGTTTCTCCTGCTAAATACAACATGAAAAGCCTCTTCTGAAAGTGTCTGCAAAGTATAAGGGCAGCTGGGGAGGGGCGTTGCTTGGTTAAGATGAATGAGTTGAGGCTTCCAGGTGAGCAGAATCAGGCTTAAATGGGGTTGTGTGTGTCGGAGGATGCATTAGGGATAGGCTGCTCCAAGGAAATGAGAGACACGCCAGGAGAGAGACAATGGGATGTTTAGAGGATTGTGAGGCAGTTCAGTGTGGGTGGGGTGGGAGTGACTGGCGCGGCAGGAGCAGAGAGGGGCAGATGGGGCCTCTTCCATACCTGCAAACGTATACTTTGTTCAGTCAGCAATGCAGGGCCACTGAAGATTTTTAAGGGAACAAGGCTGGAGGAAGACAGACCAGGCAGGCTGCTACAGCAGTGGTCCAGGTGCCGGATGACATGGACCTGAACTCAGGCAGTGCTGACTGAGAACTCGGACGCAGGATCGGTAGGACTCGGTAACGGACTGAGTCACAGGCAAAGGAGAGGAGGAGGACTGGGGCCAAGTCTTAGGCTTTGGGGCCTGTTGTTGAGGCAAGATGGCATTAACAGGGGGAACAGGAGCAGAGGAACAGGTGTGGGAGGGAGGTGGGGGGGGGAGAGTGGAAGGGATGGAGGTAGCTTGTGGAGGAAGTTTCCTGAGGGCACCCAGTGGAGATGGGACCAGGGCAGAGGGACTAGCTCTGAATAAAAAACCGGACTCTTCCCCTTCCCCGAGGTGGGAGGGCCAAGGGCAAGGGGGAGAGGACAGCTGTGCATAGCAGGAGAGGTGGGAGCCCGGGACCCAGAAGGCTAAGGGAGGTCACACTTGGCGGTTTAGTTGCTATTGTGTTAGGAAGTAAGTGCAGTCATGAAGCAAATGAAGAGTTTAGAAAAAGTGGGGAACAGGAACCGGAACTGGTCAGAAATTCAGAGAAGCGCTGCTGTACTTGAAAGCAAGTCTCTTTCCTGGATGGCATTATAATCCTATCACTACTGTAACAGTGTAAAGTGCATTAAAGAAAAAGTGATAAAAAAAAGTGATGTATACTTTCTTTTAAAAAGGGTGATTATGTTACATTTGAGCTGTTTTATTTTATATACAGTTTTACATTATCAGTGATTTTACATATTTTTCTGATTCAAAAAAAGATACCTTTAACAAGTCAGTTGTACCAACTGTAGAACTTAGAATAGCTATATGACTTCCAGTTGTTCTGCTCCATCTGGCACCACAGAAGCAGGACACTCTACGCCTGCAGACGAAGCTCCAGGGCATTGACACTGCAGATAATTCTGCTCACTAGACGTGGTTGTATTCCGACTACCCATCTCAGAGCGACTGAATCAGAAATGTAATGGGCATTCAAAACACAATAATTAAAAGGTCAAAAGTTGCATCTTGGAGGTTCTTCCTGCTTAGGATTATGCTGAGAGAGAGCTAGGCTGGAATCTGGAAGAAAGGAGGCCTGATTGGTTCACAAGGAGCTCAGGCAAGCGCGAGGCTGTAAGAGATCGGCTGGTGCCTGAGATGCCCTGTAATATACAGCAAACACTCGCAGACATCCGCACAGGTCAGCACTCAGGGAATCAAGATTACTGACGTCTTCATAGCACAACGAACAGATACTCATTAAGTGACATTTTCCATGTGTAATTTTTTAGGGAATTTTTGTAAACTGTCCCAGATTTTTATGTTTATATGTCTGTGTTTTAGTTTTCCTGTCTCTTCTTATTCTCCAAGGCTGTCAGCTCTTTTTCTCTCTTCCTAATCCTTTTCCCACCTCTAATTCTTAGTTGTAAACCTGGAAATCTGATAAGGTAACTTTGCTAACACTGGATGTAGATCAAGAAAATGTATTGCCTATCTTCCTCTTGAAGGCATTAACAAACCAAACCAAACCAAACCCACCAAACTTCTGATTCCTTGTCTGTGTTTCTTATAGCTATGCCTGAGGGATATTGGTCCTGTAAAAAAGAACGTCTTAGTAGCATCATGTTTTATTCTATAACATTCTTTAGTCTCTATTTACTGTTTCTTATAAGCAGAGGCCACCTCAACTTCTGTTGTGTACTGTATGACCTTACTGACATATGCTGGCTTTATAAGGTGGAAAAATAACCAATTCCTTTATAAACGGCACTATTTCTTCCTTCTGGTTATTTAAACCAATCACTTGATTAATTTATAAAAAAGGGATTCCTTTAGGGAATGTTTTGATCCCAATCAGCGTTAGCATGTAACAGTGTTAGTGAGGTCAGAGATGGTCCTGAGGAAAGCTATCTTTTAATTTGGCCACAGATATTTTTTTCTAGGCCACCTCCAAAGCTTTTGGTACATCTTGATGAATGAAAGTGACATAGTACATGGTGTAAATTATACTGCCGTGAACAAAGGACAGAGCAACTTGTTTTAAGGACCTCTTCTCTTTTGCAACTGGAAAAAAAACAACTTTATTACCATGGCATCTGAGATTGCTCTCACCTGTGAATACCTCCTGTCACATCAATCACCTTAAAAGAAGATGAAAGACTATACTAACTAATGGACCCAACAGAGTCTGTCACAGGGTGGGTACCGGTCAGAAACAGGCTGAAAAGGACAGACAATGAGGGAGATGGGTGGGCTCCTGAGGGGTCCGCATGGCACAGGCCAAGGGTCCTTTGTCTCCTGGGTATCAATCTAGGTAAAAACTGAAGCTGTTCTCAACTGAGCCTCCTGTCACATTAACCCGAACCCTGGTTTCCATAAGAAAACCAGCACATCTGCTTCTCAGGTTTCTGATGTTCACATCTCCAGTTTGAATGTCAGTAACAGAAACAGCAGAAAAGAATTCTATGCTATGGCAAGAGAAAGAAAAAAAATCACATCTTCATTATTCCTCCCAAGCCATAACACTACCTCTAGAAATAAGCATGAATGCAAACAGTCAAGGAGAGTGCCTGCAAAGCCTGCTGCAAATATATACTATGTCGGAGGCGATAAGAACATTAGGGGAAATGAAAGTTTGCCTGGAAAGGTGGGAATGACATTTCAGCTGCCGCTCTTCATTTGGGAGGCTCTGATGAGTCAGTTCTCCAGTGTGATATTAGGCAACGAAGGGAGAGAACAGATGATCAAAATCAAAAGGAAAGGAATGTAGGTAGGCAGGCAGCTGGGCACAAAAGGCTTTTTTTTTTTTCATTTTTATCTTTAGGGCAGCTGAATGTACTCTTTTAAGGAGCCAAAGTTAGTCTTACTGAGATGGCTTAATTTTGATCCAAAAGGTCTGGGATTTAGAATTTTGGCCCTAATCTGACCTCTTTGTGGTTAAGGTATATTTTGTTTGATACTAAATAATGAGATGAGACTGCAGAACACTGGCTATTATCATTAGCAACAAACACTTAAAACTGTACAGAGGTACCCTGCAGGAAAAAAAAATGGTAGGGAGGGGGAACTTAAAAATAGGAGTATCTTTAGTATTATAGCTTCCTAGTGGCTTAGTGGTAAAGAATCTGCCTGCAATGCAGGAGACCTGGGTTTGATCCCTGGGTCAGGAAGATCCCCTGGAGAAGGGAATAGTTACCCACTCCAGTATTCTTGCCTGGAGAATCCCATGGACAGAGGAGCCTGGCGGGCTACAGTCCATGGGGTCACAAAGAATGGAACACAACTGAGCGACTAACACTTTTTTTCTTTTAGTATCAGAGCAATACTTCTTGCCTTGTTATTTAAACTATGAGTGGTCCTAACATTCTTCGGGAGAACTCTATAGCAAACAGTAAGGTTTGGGTCTGGCTGAGCCAGCAGCACTGACATGGCGCTGGCCGGCCTCCCTGACTTGTCCTAGTGTAAGGTGGCGCCCAGCGCAGGAAAGGCAGGAGTGCCCGGAGCTCATGCTGAGAGATGGCCTCAAGCAGCGCTTGGGGCTGGAGGGCGCCTGGTGTAGGAGATGGGGCACGGCCTCTGGCCGACCTCAGGGGGCTCTGTGCGCAGGAAGCACTGACAGATGTCCACTCTGCCAGCTGCCCGGGTGCTAACAGCGTCCACAACCGGCTACTACCCATGGCGTGCAGGGGCTGGGAGGTACTCACTTCACCACACAAGCAGTTAATACTGCCGGAGGTATCACTGTGAAAAGGAGGACAAAGGACAGAAAACTCAGGAACCTGAGGTTTCAAGAGTGAGAAAGCTGTTCAGAATTGAGGGAGGTATCATGAGACTCCTGGACATACCTTGGTCATATCACCAATCAGTGGTATCCTCCTAAATATGAGAAATAACTGCAGGAAAAAGCTAAGGTAACATGGTCAGGCTACAACAACACTAGCCATGCTTTACTAGTAGGACAATGATCAGGATACTATTAATAATTTAGTTCTGCTCCCACATGTAAAACATTAAAAAAAAATGATTTTTATTAATTGGTACATAAAATGGTTCTTTAAACATAAGCATGTACAGAAAAAGTAATGTAATGTCAGTTCTGTTCACACAGTCCATTCACCACAATCCTATACAGGGTCTTGTTCAGTTGCTGAGTCATGTCTAACTCTTTGCGACACCATGGACTGCAGCACACCAGGCTTCCTTGTCCTTCACTATCACCCAGAGTTTGCTCAAGTTCATGTCAATTGAATCGGCGATGCTATCTAACCATCTCATCCTCTGTCACCCTCTTGGGACTTATTAACAAAGTTTAAATTTCTTTATGGCTTCCTTCGTGATCTATCTTTCCACATCAACACTATCCCAGTGAGGGAGAAATACCTCTAAAATTACAGCTGAGTTAATGTGGTACAGACAAGTGAACTTGCTTAGGCTCAAACACAACTTCATTAGTGCTAAAACACAAACAGTTTCTTGTGTAAATGCTCTAAGCTGTCAGACTGGCCCCTTACACAGAGCCATCAACTTGAAATCCAGGAATCAGGCAGTGGGAACACCAAACTACTCAAGCATTTATTTTATTTATCACATTACAAGGTGAAGTTTGTGTAATAAACTATATAACAATAAATATCACCCAGTAATTTAAAAACTTTCCATTCTAAAATATGGGTGTTTAAAGCATTACAAAACCTATAATTTAATGTTTAGCCATTTTTCAAGTTTCAGAAGCAAATTTCTTTTAATTTCTTTTTATAGGAGCTCTAATGAGAGCTTTGTCTCTAAATCAAATGATGGTTAAAAAGTTTTAAAATGTTGAACACCATACCTAAAACTTCTACTTTGAAAGTTTAGTTTCATTACTTGGGCTAATGTTGCATTTAAATATCAGTAGGGAAAAATCAACACAATAAATCAATACTTCAAAATATCAATCTCCTAAAGTCATATTATGAAAGGATAATAGGAAAATACAATAAATGAATCAACTAGGTTGTGCAATAAAAACCACTGTACAATGCAAAGCTGAGCGACAATCTCTATACCACATTATAGGATGTAAACTGAACACTAAGAGACAAAAAAGCTCAGACTAATCCACATTATCTTATGATCCACAATTTCTCAAAGCCAAGTCTGTACTAATAGTAACATTTCCTCAAAGCCAGGTTTCAATTTCTTTTTGGCTTATAGTTGTAAAAATGTCATCTGAAGAAGTTTATTGTTTTATTATGAATAGAGTATTCCTCTAATCACCTAGAAAAGGTTTGACTAAAATGCACAAAAAATTCTTAGATTATGTAGTTCAAACTCTTTAAAGCTCTAGTAAAAGAGATCCAAATTTTCTCTATTGTTTTCTATTGGTTTAATTGGGTCATCTTTTTCTAATTTCCTAAGGTGAAAGTTTAGCTAATTAATTTGACCTTTTTTCCCCAAAATAAGTATTTAATGGTACAAAGTTCAGTTTAAGCACTATTTTAGCCACATTCCATGAATTTTGGTATGTTGTAGTTTTCCCTGTTATTCAGGCTAAAATATTTTCTAATGTTTCTATAATCACTTCTTTAACTAACAGTAAGTTTAATTTCTAAACATGTGGAAACATTTTCAGATTTTTGAATTTAATTCTGTTGTGGTAAGAAGATATGCTTTATATGATTTTAATCCTTTTACATTTATTGACACTTGCTTTATGGCCCAGAATATTGCCTATCTTGGTAAATCTTTCATGTTCACTTGAATAGTTTGTGTGCTCTGCTGCTGCCAAGTAGAATACTCTGCAAATACCATGTTTGATACTGTTGTTCAAGTCTTCTACATCCTTACTGATTTTACATTTGTTCTACTTGTCTGTCCTATCACTGTGAGAGCAGCGCAGAGATCTCCATCTGTGATTGTGGATCTGCCCATTTCACTTTTCAGTTGCTGCTTTATGTATTTTGAATCTCTGATATTAGGGTGCATATAAATTTTAAATTATGTCCTCTTGATGAATTTTACCCTTTTAACCACCAATAATACTTCTTGTTCTGAAAACTACTATGTTTTAAGTATAGCCACTTGAACTTTCTTTGAATTACTGTTTATATGATAAATCTTTTTATTTCTCTGTCTTTAAGGTGGGTTTCTTGCAGATAGAATACAGCTGCATCTTGGTTTTTAAATCCAATCTGGCAACAACCTCTCTTAATGGAGTGTGTAGTGTTGTTCCATTTAGTGTAGCTCTTAATAAAATTGACTTTATACCTCGCTTTTGTTTTCTATATATTCCATTTGGGTTTTTTTCTTGCATACTTTTTATGAATCCATTCTGTCCAAACTATTGGCTTATAACTGTTTTATTCTTTACAGTTTGTTCTACAGTTTACCATATACATCTTTAACAATATTATAGTCTACCTTCAAACAATATTATACCACCTCATGTATAGTGTATCTTACAACAGTACATTTCCACTTTCCGACCCTATACTTTATGCTATTGTAATTTGTGTTACTTGTACAAACTATACAATATATTACTATTTTTGCTTTAAACAGTAATTTTTCAAAAAACACTACAATGATGGAAAAATATATTTTTACACTTACATGTTTACTATTGCTGGCATTCTTTATTGTTTTGTACAGACCTAAATTTCCATCTGGTATTATTTTTCCTTTGTCTGAATAACTTTCTTTAACATTCTTATAGGTCTCTTGGTGATGGAATCACTCAGGTTTTTTTTGTTGTTGTTTAAAAAATATTTGTCTTCAGATTTGAAAGATTTTTTTACTGAATATAGTATTCTAGAATATAGTCTTATTATTATTGTTGAGTACTTTGAAGATGTTATTCCATTGTTTTGCATAGTTACTGATGAGAATTTTGCTGTATTTCAGCATCTGTATACATTCTCCCCACTCCCCAACAGTACTAGTGAAGTGAAAAGTGAAGTTGCTCAATCGTGTCTAACTCTTTGAGACCCCATGGACTATAGCCTACCAGGCTCCTCCGTCTATGCAGTACCAGTGACAAAGCAAAATATGCTTCTCCTGTTGGCATATTTTTCCTACACTGAAATAATCTTTAGTTACAGATGTTAATCCCTTTTAAAAAATGTACATTCTGTTTGTGAGTGTGCACATTTAAGGTCCTATAAAACCATAAAGCTACAAATACATAATGAAACTGGAATGTGAAAATAAAATTCAAGAGAAACCAAACACATGTTTAATTTCTAGAGCCTAGAGACATCTTTTATATATTTTACCATATGTAAGGGATTAAAACGTCACCTCTCAGGCTGAAGCAGAGTTCCACTTTAGGAGGAAAACTTCTTACCCAAAACCTGGTTTTCTCTTTGTTTCTCTGCTGCTCTTACAATTTTCTCTTTAGCACTGGTTTTCAGCAATTTGATTATGATGTGCCTAGTGGTGTTTCAATGTCTTTTCTATTTGGTGCTCATAGCACTTCTTGGGTCTGTGGGTTTTCATCAAATTTACACAATTCTTGGTAATTATAGCTTCAAATAATTGTTTTATCCCGTGACCTCCCACCATTGCATCCTCCCGACTCTAGCTGCACTTAAGGTAGATTGATATTGTCCTACTGGTCTCTGATGCTGTGCCCCAACCCCTTGCCCCGAGTCTCTGTCCTCCATTTTGGATATTTTTATTGCTGTGTCTTCTGGTTCAATAATCTTCATCTTCTCTGGTATCTAGTATGCTATTAATACCATCCAGTGTATTTTAAATTTCAGGCATATTTTTTCTTTTATCTCTAGAGCGTCCATTTGGATTGTTTTAAACAGTTTCCCTTTCTTTACTCACTGCAGCCTTTAGTCTACTGCTAATTTAATCATGCTACTAAGATGATACCATTCTGAGGACTTTTAAAACAATGCCTCATCTATTATGATGCCTTTCCACTTCTACTGGTGGGCAAAACTACTCTCAGCCTAGGTAATTATTCAGCCTCAGTAATTATTCAGCCTGTTGCTTTCTGGTGGTTTTCTGATAGTTTCTCTCATGCAGGTGTAGATAAGTACTCACCCAAAACACTCCTGAAGATGCCTATGCAGAACTCCAGGGCTCGGCGTACAGCTCTGTCCCCCAGGTACTCTGCCCCCCAAACTTTAGCTTGTCTTGCCAAACTCCAATCTGTGTCCTCAACTTGGCTAGCCCAGAGGACTCCCCCTCCGTGTGCTGTGGCCCGGACACTGCCTTCACGCAGTGACAGCGATCTTGACTCACCCGGCTTGTGTTCCTTCTTTAGGTATCACAGAACTGTAAGACCTGTTGTTCAATGTCTGACTGTTGTTTTGTGTACTTTTTATGGTTTGCTAGTTGTGTAAGATGGGAAAGTATATCTATTTCTTCCATCATGGCTGAAAGCGGGAGTTGAGATTATGTTCTTGATTCTAAAACTGATCTTTCATGTGAGCTTGAACCTGCGGCTTTTCTGGGCATCCACCCCAACACATGTCACATGGCATTAACCTCATCAGCAATCCTCAATGCCCTTTATACAGGCTGACCTGCTTCTGGATTCTTTCACCCTCATGTTCTACATGTGCACTTCTCTCAGCAAAGTCTTACATTAACATTGTATTCAGGAAGCTGTACACCAGGACCTTGTAACTGGTGATTTCATTTGTCATTTAATGTTGTAATGGGCACTTCTTATTTTTTAGCCATGCAAGATAAATGTCTTGTATTTGGCTAACTGTTTTCAACCCATGTGAACTGTATGGAGCCGACCCTATCCCCCGCTCCAGGGGAAGGTATGTGACCTAGATCCAAGCCAATCAGCACATTCCATTCTCTTGAACCAGAGCTACTGGTTCAGAGATGGGCATGTAAAATAATTGGGTGAATGCCTGCCAAGCCTAGACCCTTTGCTCAAATAGTCTTTAAGCAGCTGACTAGAATCTGAGCATATACAGAGCAGGAACCTCTGCCAGCCATTCTGTCACCAGACAGAGCCTAAAAATGAAGACAGAACTGGGTGACAGAGCATTTTAAGCCCTGGGCCAAGGGATACCTTCAAGTAACACTGGACTTTTCCTACTTTGTGAGCCAGTAATTTCTTTGCCTCAGAGAGCTTGGGTTGGGCTTTCTGACACTTGGATGGAAAGTCCCCCATCTGTTCTTTCAAATGGTAAATATCAGTTTGGGTTCCAAGTGGATTTCTAAAGACACACTGAGGCAACATCATACAATGGTGGAGTAATGAGCTGTAATAGCAAACCGTGAAAGCAAAATTACAGGCCTCTGAGAGGTGAATCTTCTCTTTACGAACACACTGTGCAAGCTTGCAGGGCAGAGCCACAGCAGCCATCAGGGTGTGGAACATGTAAGGGCTAGCTAGGACTCCAAACACAGGGAGTTCTACAAAAGAGAAAGAATGAACCTCACATTCAGGCCTGACTTGGGCAAATCCATTCACACAGCCAAAAATGTCATCTCCACTGCAACAGACTGGAGGACATTCAAGAATCCTCTGACTCCCATGACCTAAAAATGAACGTATTCTTTTCAACTTTTATGTCTGGATAAAACTTTAAAAACAACTCGGTACATGTAAGTCCATGGCTGATTCATCTCAATGTATGGCAAAAACCATTACAATATTGTAAAGTAATTAGCCTCCAACTAATAAAAATAAGTGGGAAAAAAAAAAATAAAAACACCCCCGGTTCTACTTTTGCTCCCTACAAAATACACACATATAGAAAATAAGCAGTTGAGTATTTTCTTCAGGAGTGTACCACTACTGGGCTATTTCCCCTTTTCTATCTTTCCTATTCTGCAGCAGGAAGAATATTAATGTAATTTAAGATGAGAGGTTAGTAAACCTGAAAAAAAAAGCTATTGGTATGTTATTTATTGGAAAATAATCTGTAGTGGTTTCTCAGCTATCAGTAGTGCTGTGGTAAAATATCTAAGCAAGAAAAATCAATATCTGCATGTGCTCTCTTCACTTAAAAAGATCTTTCCTAGATTTATATTCCATTTCTTTTGGTGTCTATGTGTCTGTTCTCTCTGCCCTTTGGGCAATGATATTTTGGGCTATACACTGTTACATAAGAATAACAAATGCTAACTAATAAGGGTAATAATTGTACTGAGATATAGAGAAGATGTTATGACATGTACATATTCCTCAAGCATAAACTTTGATTACTTCATTAAAGCCACAATAGGCTTCACTATTAGACTGTCTCCCAAGGAATGTTGATATAGTGAGCCACAAAGAAAAGGAAGAAAAGTATAATGTGTCAAGGTTGCAGAAAACAGAGATAATGAAATATTACATATGAATAGAATTAAGACTTAATCCTAAATTAACTCTGGGGGTGGGAGGGATAGATATATGATACAAACAACTAGAAAAAGTTGCCTATAAAGTATGAACATGTCCCAAATCCTTGAAGATTAGATTACTGTGTGGACAAAAACTAAAGTACTAAGAGAAAAGAATTCTAGAAGAGGTGGCTTTTAAAACTGTGTGTTCTTCCTAAGGATTTACATTCTTGTTACTGTGCTGAGTCACATGCCAGGCTGATCCTCCACTTTAGGAAACATTTTGGAGAAACCACACTTTCTAAAACATTGTCAACAGCACAGACAGACATGATGGAAATAATCAATGCTGCATTAGATGCAGCTCTCAGACAGAGGGTCTCAAATTAGGATACTGGTTGAAAATAAGAACTAGGATAGGTTCTGGTGACAGAGAACGAGTGCCAGGCTCCTCCTTAAGGTGTTTAAAAGTGGCAACCTTAACATCTTAAAAGTTTGTTTTGTTTTTAAATTATTTGGTTTTTAATTTCATAAAAGACATGGTACACCTAATGTGTTTCACTAACAGCCTCCTAGTGAAACAAACTTGCAAAGTTCTCCCCAAATGCTAAATTACTCTCTAATACTTTGTTCTTTAATCCCATGAAAGAAATAAGACTCCTAATAAATTCCACTAACAGTCTCCAAGAAAGACAAACTTCCAAATCTCTCTCCAAATTTGAAAAGAACAAGAGCAAAAAATAGGCAATAAGACTACATCTAACGTTCTTCAGCACAGCAAAAGAAACAATCAACAGAGTGAAAAGGGAACCTGCTGCTGGGTCATAGCACACTAGCAGTTTTAGTTTTAAGTTTTTGAGGAACCTCTGTAATGTTTTCCATAGTGGCTGTACCAATTTACACTCCCACCACCCGTGCATAAGGGTTTCCCTCACTCTGCACCCTCTACGACACTGGTCATTTCTGTCTTTTTGATAACAGGCATTCTAACCGGCATGAGATGACACATCTTGTTTTGATTTGCATTTCCCCGATGATTGGTGATGCTGAGCACCTCTTCATACAGCTGCTGACCATCTGTGTATCTTCTTTTGAAAAAGGTCTATTCAGGTCCTTTGCTCATTTCTGAAATGAATTTTTTGGTATGACTTCCCTATATATTTTGGATGTTAACCTCTTACCAGATACATGATTTGCAAATGTCAATGTTTTCTTAATCCACAGGTTGCCTTTTCACCCTGTTGACTGTTACCTTTACTGTGCAAAAGTTTCTGCTTATCTATTTTTCGCTTTTGCTACCTGTGCTTTTGGGGCTATATGTAAATAATCAATGCCAAGACCAACGTCAAAACATTTTCCTCTATGTTTTCATCTTCTAGATTTTTGGTTTCAGGGCTTATATCTAAGTCTTTAACATGAAACATTTTTTTTTTATAAATGCTGTGAGACCAGCCGAGTCCAAGAAGTACAGAGAGTCCCATACAGGATAAACCTAAGTAAGAACACACCAAAACACAAAGTAATCAAATTGACAAAAAGACAAAGAACATTAAAAGCAACAAATAACCCTATGGGAGTTCCCTTGTAAGTTATCAGCTGATTTTTCAGCAGAAACTGTGGAGGCCAGAAGGGAGTGGCATGAGATATTTAAAGTGTTGAAAGGAAAGAAGCTACAACCAAGAATACTCTATCCAGCAAGGCTCTTGTTCAGATTTGATGAAGAAATCAAAAGCTTAACAGACAAGCAAAAGATAAGAGAATTCAGCACCACCAGACCAGTTTTGCAACAAATGCTAAAGGAACTTATTACTTTTCTAGGCAGAAAAAGGCCACAACTAGAAATGAAAAATTACAAATGGAAAAGCTCACTGGCAAAGGCAAACACACAGTAAGGGGAAGAAATCATCTGCACACAAATATATCAAAACCATCAATTCTGAGGAGAGGAGGGCACAAATGCAGGACATTGGAAATGCATTTGAAATTAAAAGACCAGCAACTTAAAACAATCTTGTTTCTATAGAGACTGTTGCATCAAAACCTCATGGTAACTGCAAACTGAAAATCTACACTAGAGACACAAAAACAAAAAAGGAATCCAAACACAACACTAAAGTTAGTCATCAAGTCATAAGAGAGCAAAAGAAGAAAAGGAAGAAAAAACATCTACAAAACCAAATCCAAAATAATTACGAATGGCAACAGGCAATGTGAATTGGTTATATGACTTGGAACTCAAACCTGAGTTGAGCTCTGCAATAATCTAGAGGGGTGGGACTGGGAGGGAAGTGGGAAGATGATTTAAGAGGGAGGAGACATATGTATACTTAACGGCTGATTCATGTTAAAGTTTGGCAGAAACCAACACAATTCAGTAAAGCAATTATCCTTTGATTAAAAAAAAAAGAATGACAAAAGGAACATATGAGTTGGCCTAAAATTTTGCTCATGCTTTTACATAAGATCTTATGGAAACTCAGAATGAACTTTTTGGCCAACCCAATACATATCAATAATTACCTTAAATGTAAATGGATTAAATGCTCCAACCAAAGACACAGGCTGGCTAAATGGATACAAAAACAGGACCCATATATATGCTGTCTATAAGAGAACCATTTCAGATATAGGGACACACAGAGACTGAAAGTGAGGGGATGGAAAAGGTATTCCATGCAAATAGAAATCAAAAGAAAGCTGGAGTAGCAATACTCGGACGAAATAGACTTTAAAGATTGTTACAGGAGACAGGGAAGGACACTACAGAGATCAAGGGATCAATCCAAGAAGAAGCTATAACAATTTTAAATATATATGCACCTCAGTATATAAGGCAAATGCTAATAACCATAAAAGGAGAAATCGACAGTAACACAATAATAGTGGAGGACTTGAACACCTCAGTTTCATCAATGGACAGATCATCCAGACAGAAAATCAATAAGAAAACACAGGCTTTAAATGACACATTAGACCAAATGGACTTGATATATATAGAGCATTCTACCCAAAAGCAGCAGAACACATTGCGAAGTGCATATGGAACATTCTCCTGGACAGATTACATGCTGGACCACAAAGTGAGCCTTGATAAATTTAAGATTAAAGATCCTATCAAGCATCTTTTCCTACCACAACACTATGAGATTAGAAATCAACTGAACGGGGAAGAAAAAACTGTAAAAACACAAACATGTGGAGGCTAAACAACATGCTACTAAACAATCAATGGATTACTGAAGAAATCAAAGAGGAAATCAAAACAACACCTAGAGACAAATGAAAACAAAAGCATGGCCATCCAAAACCTTTGGGACACAGCAAAAGCAATACAATCTTACCTCAGGAAACAAGAAAAATCACAAATAAACAACCTAACCTTACACTTAGAGCAACAAGAGAAAAAAGAACACCTCCCCCCCACTAAAGTTAGTAGAAGAAAAGAAATTATAAAGAAATAAAAAAACAAAATTGATAAACCTTTAGCCAGACTCACCAAAAAAAAAAAAAAATCAAATCAATAAATTAGAAATTAAAAAATAAAAGTTTCAATGGACATCACAGAAATACAAAGGATCATAAGAGACTACTACAAGCAACTATATGCCAATAAAACAGGCAACCTAGAAGAAACGAACACATTTTTAGAAAGGTACAATCTCCTAAGACTGACTCAGGAAGAAACAGAAAATATGAACAGACCAATCACAAATATTGAAACTGTGATTTAAAAGATCCCAAGAAACAAAAGTCCAGGATGGGATGGCTTCACAGGTGAATTCTATCAAACACTTAAAGAGTTAACACCTATCCGTCTGAGATATTCCAAGAAACTGCAGAGGAAGGAATATTCCCAACCTCATTCTATGAGGCCACCATCACCCTGATATCAAAACCAGACAAAAATAACACTCAAAAAAGAAACTTATAGGCCAATATCACTGATGTACATAGATGCAAAAATCCTCAATATAATACTAGCAATCCAAGTCCAACAATACACTAAAAGGATCATATAGCATGATCAAGGGAGATTTAGCCCAGGCGTACAAGGATGCTTCCATATCTGCAAATCAATGTGATAACACCACAACAACTCTCCAGAAAGTGAGCACAGAGAGAATATACCTCAATATAATCAAGGCTATATATGACAAACCTACAGTTAACATCATTCTCAATGGTGAATAGCTGAAAGCATTTCCTGTAAGATTAGTACAAAACAAGGATATCTGCTCTCACCACTTTTCAACATAGTTTTGAAAGTCCTATCCATGGCAATCAAAGAAGAAAAATAAAGGGAATCCAAACTGGAAAAAAAGAAGTAAAACTGTCACTGTTTGCTGATGACATGGTACTATATAGAGAAAATCCTAAAGATGCTAACAGAAAATTACCAGAACTCATCAATAAATTTGGTAAAGTTGCAGGATACGAAATAAATACAAAGAAACCTGTTGCATTTCTATACACTAACAATGGAAGATCAGAAAGAAATAAAGAATCCCATTTAACATCACATCAAAGAGAATAAAATACGTAGGAATAAATCTAACTGTATTCTGAAAACTATAAGGAGGCAAAAGACCTATACTCCATAAACTGTAAGCCACTGATGAAAGAAACTGAAGATGACACAAACAGATGGAAAAATATACCACGTTTTTAGAGGAAAATATACGCAGAACACTCTTTGACATGAAATGAAGCAGTATCTTTTTTTGATCCATCTCCTAGAATAATGGAAAAACAAAAATAGACAAAAGGGACCTAATTAAACTCAAAAGCTTTTGCACAGCAAAGGAAACCATAAACAAAAAGAACCCATAGAATAGGAGAAAATATTTGCAAATGATGCAACTGGGGGATTAATTTCTAAAATATACAAATAGCTCATACAGTTCAATATAGAAAAAATAAGTAATTCAATTTAAAAAATGGGCAGAAGACCTAAATAGACATTTCTCCAAAGAAGACATACAGATGGTCAAGAGGCTCATGAAAAGATGCTCAACATTGCTAATTTATTAGAGAGATGCAAATCAAAACTACAATGAGCTATCACCTCATACAATTCAGAATGGCCACCATCAAAAGTCTACAAACAATAAACGGAAAGAGTGCGCAGAAAAGGGAACCCTCGCGTACACTGCTGGTAGGAATGTAAATTGGTATAGACACTGGAGAACAGTATGGAAGTTCCTTAAGAAACTAAAAATAGGACTACCATATGATCCTGCAATCCCCCTCCTCAGCATATATCTAGAGAAAAACATGGTTAGAAAGGATACATGCACCCCAATATTCACTGCAGCACTGTATACAATAACCAAGACATGGAAGCAACCTAGATGTCCATGAATAGATGAACGGATAAAGAAGATGTGGTACATATACACAATGGAATTAGTACTCAACCATTAAAAAGAAGGAAATACTGCCATTTGCAGCAACATCAACAGACCTGGAGATTATAATACTATGTGAAGTCAGTCAGACAGAAAAAGGCAATTATCATATGATATCCTTTATATGTGGAATCTAAGAAAAATGATACCAATGAACTAATTTACAGAACAAACTCATTCAAAGAGTGAATTTATGGTTATAGGGTATGGGAGGGATAGATTCAAAGTTTGCAATTGACATGTACACACTACTGTATTTAAAATAGATAACCAACAAGGACCTACTATATAGCACAGGGAACTCTGCTTAATACTCTGCAATAACCTAAACGAAAAAAGAATTTGAAAAAGAACAGATAACAGGTACATGTGTAACTGAATCACTTTGCTGTATACCTGAGACTAACACAACACTGTTAATCAACTATATTCCAATATAAAATAAAAATTAAAAAGTATCTATAATCCTTCATTTTTTCTTTTAATTAATTTTCTCAAGTAGTCAGTTCTGTTATTATCACATTATATGTAATCTTGACTTTGTCTTATAGAGCTATTTGAATTAAACATACCAAATGGAACACTGAATAATTTGAAGGAGGTAAAAGAAATACAGAAGATTTCACTGTATTCTGTGGTGCGTGAAAATGCTCTTACATAACTATGCCTGGGAGCTAAGAAAGAAGCAAGAGCTTTCTTTAGCACCACAATCATGCCAGGGTTCTCAACTGCATCAGGATCTCTGCTACTGGGCAAGAAACAGTCTTGGTATGGATTCAGAAAAAATACCCACTTAGGGGTAATTTGTAATAACAGAAATAGTGGTTATCACGTACCTACACATATCAGGAATTCAACTTTTCTCATGTAGAACCAGAGGTTTAGAGAGATGAAGCAACCCGCCCAAGGTCACACAAATAGCAAGCAAGTTCCTGAGGGCCAGGACTGGATCTGAGTTGTTCAATCTGGAGAGCCTCAGATGTAGGATACAGTCACAGCTGGTGGGGTGCCTGTGTCTGACCTTTAATGGCAGAGGTGGTTAGTTTTGCTTAGTTTTTAAGTCGGTTTAAGAAATCTGCACTTGTGCACTTGCTCAGTCTGTTGTGTTAGGATAGGGGCAGTTCTTAAAATGAGAGGTTGATCCAGGAGACAGTGAAAATTATTTTCACTCTAATATATGCTGACAACTTTACAGAATTATCATTTTTAAAGGATGTGGTATACTTATTTTTAAATGACGACCTCCCTAACAAAGACAACTATCTTTCTTGCGATAGATTCTTTATCAAATCCTTCCTTGTAAGTAATAATGGAAGGGGACTGTGTTATATAACACAGCAAAATGGGAAGCTGTCCTGGTTTTTTCTCTTTTATTATAAGGAACACAGTAACAAAAAACAAACACTTGCCTAGAATATGGAGTTAGGCCCAGTTGAATTTTTTGCGGGGGGTGGGGGGCGGATTTCACCAAAGGTACAAGATACTCGTGGCTTCACCTTCTGAAATGAGATCTGACAGCTGTTCCACACCACAGAGCAATGTTACATAACAAGGCAGTTCAAGAGGCAAAAAAGAAAACCACATTGAAGTGAGGCTTTGGTGAGTGGGTAGGTGGTTCAGCAGACTACACTTTCAGCAACAAAAAAACAGTCAGTGGCAAGGCCACAGGAATGATTATCAGTATGTAAATGCTCAGGACTTTCCCGACAATAAATCTCTGAGCTGGACATACTTACATATCACAGCCAGTGACCTTCTAATTGAGCATCTGTGTGGGAGAGCACAGCTCCAGCCACAGACTCTGAATTCTTTTAGGGATGTCCCCAGAAGTCAAGTATGCCCCCCCACTTCTCTTTTTTATAACGCGACCCCACAGAAACATTTTTTAAGAAACAAAGAGTAATTTCAATGGAAAGAGTCAAATTTTGAGACTTTTGACCTCATTAGCAACTCTAAAAAGTATGTAATGCAATCCACTGTCCCACATGAGCTCTTCCTGAGCATGCATACATTACAGTGAGTCCAAGCTCATTTTAATTTTTTAGCTCCAGAAAGGGAAGCAGACTTCTACTTTTTAATATGCTCCTTATAAACAACAACAAAAAACCTACAATTTTAAAACAGTATTGGTACCAAGCTATGAGTCACAATTGGTCCCACAGTCAGTACTTTCTGGTTATACAAAATCTGCTCATTAAAGTCACATGTTAAATTAAAATTGAGAAATTACTGGAAGACAGACCCCCCAAAATGAAAGAATATGCTTATTTATGAAATTCTTGAACAGATCTACCCTTTGCTTTTTATCAATATTGACAGAAAGCATGTACAATGAACTTAGCACTAAAATGGCATCCTTAACAGGTCAATCTGTTTCTGCTTAACATACCAGAGGGATATATTTAAAAAATCTCAGCCATTCTGAAAGAGTTCACATAATTTCCTGCTTAGGAACCCAAATGGCTATTTTTGAGACCAAACATGTAGCTAATTTGATATTTGCAAAAGGATATATTTGGGATCATTTTCCTGATAAAAATCCTGTTAAGACCAGGTGGCACATCATGCAAGACACTGAGGCCTAGTACCTACAGGGACTGTTCAGGTTCATAAATGGAAGAGGTACTTAAGACTGGATACATTTTATATCAGTGGTCTCAATTTCATTTTACATCAAAGACTGGTTGAAAGGTCAAATCTTTAATAATGTTGAAAGACAGAAAAGAGAACACTATTTGGTTTACCTTGAAATATTAGCAATCATTACACAGCCCATGCACTCGGGAATGTATCCTTTATCCCCAGATAATCTCAAGTTCATAAAAATCTTTTTCACTATGCAAAAAGCTGAGCATATTGGAGGCTGGGTATTTGGCATTTTAGTAAAATTAATGATAGTGTTAAAAATCAGGATAAGTTGCAAATTCGGAATGAAATGTCTTACTACAGAGCTTGGTGCATTCTATCTGCTGAATAAATTAATAAACAAATGGAAGAGCAGGGTCTCCAGCCTTATCATCTTCTGAAAACAGATATCCCCTAACATCAAAACTAATGCCATTTTGTCTACACTAACAATATTCTTATCTCAGGAACTTCATCATAAAGTTGTATAACTACTGGGCAGTTACTATAGAAATGCTAGTGCATTTACCCATGAAGTGTAATTGGGTCTCCTTACATACAGTCTCACATATGTTCTCTGAATTAGGTTGCAAAGGACTGAACTTCAAGGTCTTGTATCATGATATAAATGCAGGCAAGATCTACATATAGTTTGAATCTACACACACATTTTGATGAAAATGATTAAAGTACAGTTGATAAAACACAGTAGCATAATAATTAAAAACTATACATATATACACATACACAAGGTGAAAGGAAATACTCAAAAAGTGAAGAGAAGCTGCTAAGTGTCAGCAGCATAACAGTCCCATGGTAGCCATCCTCCTTTTATCACGGTCAATTCATTAGCAGAGGAGAAAAGACAGAAACTATGGGAAATGGACACCATCTGCTCAATCCAGATGCAACAGCACATGCTTCTTATAGCCAAAGCTTTTTACCAGAAATGAAAGGAGATAAGATCTAATCCTCTCACAAAATATCCCAGAAAGGTGGTTAGACTTCTTTGCATCACAAATAATAATGCCAAGATCATTATTAATTGAGACCTTTTAAATATCAGTCAAGACTTTTACCATTGAGTATACACTGATCAAACAGAATACTAAATCAGCACTAGAGAAAATGGGGTTGGATTCTATCAGCTTTACTCAGCTATTCCTTAAAAAAAAAACCATGCTTAAAACATCTTCATTCCCTGAATAGCAAGAACAGTTTAGTCCAGTCACCCTAATTTTAAACAGACATACTTTTAATATTGTATATTTCAAGTAATGAGCATTTCCTTTCTGAGAAGAAAAGGTTAAAAATAAATATTCTTACCTTGAAATTGTGGACCTTTTCATATTTTGGAATTTGTTCGTTTTCTTTCAGAGTTGCTCTTCTAACAAGTGATGTCAACTGCGAATAAGCAAAGAGTTTCAGAGGTTGCCAGATTGTCACAGACGACTTTTGAGAACCCAGTTTCATTCCCAAGGCTGCTATCAATAAATCTTGCTGACGGCCCTCTTGTTTTGATTTGTGAACTGTAGCTCTATTAGTTTTCCTACCCGACCAAGACTCTTTGGATGGCATTTTGGAATTCTCAGGAAATAAAGCAAACCTATATTGATCTATGTCTGTCGATGAACTCTATTCAGCTAACAAATGAGCATTCTTCCAGCCAGCACAGAGCCCTACCCTACAGAGAGCTGCAGAGAAGCTGCACGGGGAGGTGGAGGAGGGTGATGAAGCACTTCTTAAAAGAGGTCCACTAACCAGAAAAATTCTTCTTTCTTCCTTTTTTTTTTTTAAAGGGCTCTATATTTAAGCTTCTGAAAACTTAAAAGTCTGAACAGAAATAAAGAGTCGATGCCAACACACAAAACATTCAGCATTTCTCTATCCTTTTTAAAGAGCCATGCAATTTTGACAAATGATGCATTTCTAAAAGCTTTCTTTTCTAGTCAGTACATTAAAGTCCATTCTGAAGGAGAGGTGCCTACATACTGCCTGCGGTCAGGTTCCAGCAACTGACACCCTGGGAAGCCCCTGGCAGAGGGTGGGGGAGGGCAGGGATTTGACAAGGAAGGCTGGATTAGACTGGTCACCGTAAGAAAGGAGAGAACCAATGAGAATCGAGCAACAGTATTTAAGTACTGTATTCCTCAACTCTATCTCCCTCCTCTCATGTAAGATTTTCTTGCTGGCTCAAGGCAAAAAAAAAAAAAAAAAATCAGTGTGAAGACAATGAGCACTGAATGAGTCATGCATCATTACAAAATGGATTTTTTTTAACCTATTAAAAGCAAAGGAAAATTAACACACACAGCACTAGATTTTAAAAAGAAGGTACCACCTGCCAGGTAAATTATGAAAAGCTGATCTATAATTTGCCTTTGTGCATATGGACTACAGTTAGTTAACTAAAACCCCATTTTATTAAACATGAGCAAAAGCTGAAAAGTATTTTGATGAAATACAAAAGTATGATAACTTGGTTCCATCTCTCTAACAGTCAGTTCCATCTCTCTACCATGAGTAGTTTTATTGTGTATCTCTAATTTTAAATAGGTCCAACCATTATTTTAAATGTTAATCTCAACATTCTTCATTCAAAGAGCTTCAGGCCAGGTCACGGTGCAAGTTGGTTGGGAACAGTCCCTCAAGTACACAGGTCCCAGATGTAGTGTTGGGCCCTGAGGTGTCTGTTTGCTGATATACAAAGGCAAGTGCTGGGCAAGAGACTCAAACCCAGCTCCATTTAAGAGCAATACCTACACAGTACATTTTTTTTTTTTTAAACTAAGGGGCTGTAAACTTAGGTTTTCTCATACTGGTTCCCTCAACACCTCCCATCTGTTTCCTCATGCTATAGTAATTAAGTTTAACCCATTCTGATTCTAAAGTTACATTGTATTTAAAGAATCAAAAATGCTGTATTCAAATGAATTCAGTCCATCTGCTTAGATAAGTGCAAAAAATGTTTTTCAGATTTCATAGTCTGTAAGGGGTATGGGGCCCCTGCAGATTCTAATGTAATCAGGGCATGAAGTGGTCCTTAAACCATGGCAGATATTGATAATACTGAATGACTGATTTGTAAACATACCCCAATATTTTTTAATTTGTGTCTATAGTTCCATCTTTTAAAATAATTTCTTTTTAAAAAGATACTTCTAAGTAAATAAAAAGGCAAACATTAACATTTACATCTACAAATGTTTCATTTCCAAAAATTTATACCCTTACATGATTAATATGAGACAAAAAATTTTTTTCCAAGTAGAAACACAATGGAAAGAACTTCCTTGCCTAACCTACATTGCTCTTTAGCTCAGACCTAGTTTGTCATGTGATGACTAAAAATAGAAAGGCCAGTCAACTGTTTAGTTACACACAACCTATAGTCAAGTTTATGTTTTTCTCAGCGGGCCTGAAAAACACAGACTCTAAAGGCAAATTTGACAGTAATTTATTTCTCCACATTATTTAACAATGAATGTTTAAATTACTAAGTTAAAGAAAACAGTTACCCATGTAACCCAAGAAACTTTTTCCTGAGTATTTCCGATTAAGAAATACTTTATTATAGATCATTCCAGTCCTTCAGCTGTAGTAACTAAAATTCAACCAAAGTATAAAAATATTCATACTAGAGTTCTCCAGAAAATTCGTGGCTGAGTAAAAATGAATATTTTTGTCACTGAGAGGTAAGGTCTACTAAGACTCCAGAGTCACTGTCTTTCCTGAGTAACTGTTCTACCTAAGTAAGAAATACTGGAATAATTAAAACTTGGGCAACTATCTAGGGCACCAAGAAGACAAAAAACACAATGGTTCCAGATGAAAAACTTCTTAGCTCCTCTCAACTGGCTGGAGGTCTTGTCACTATTACACCTTCCATAATTGCAGCTGCATTTCTGCATTAATTTGAGGAGCTCTCAAGTCAGAATCGCTAACTCTTGCATTCAGAACCAGTATCAACGTTCTGACATTCCAGACAAATGTCTACCACTCTTCCTTATATTTTTCTGGCCATATCTATCTGCTTAGATGGATAGAGCATCTATTAATTATGACTGTCATTCATTATTAGGTACTTAGGCTCTAAGCACCCAGCTGAACACTTTACATATATACAGAATCCCATTAATTCCACAGAAAAACTATCTATGAGGCATATATTATTACCCTTGTTTTATAGCGCGAAGAACTGAGGCCTACAGAAGTTAACTTCCCCAAATTGTACAGTTATTAGGTTAAGTGGTGGATAGGAGATAGACTTTTAAACACTGTGCTATATCCACTCAAATGAGAAAACGAAAGGAAACCACTGAATCTGAGAGTAGTTCCTTTTTCTCTCTGACTCTATTCAAGGTGTTTCTCTAGTTATTTTCTCCTTTCAGTTCTGAAGAGTAGCAATAGATTGTAAGAGATAGCAAAGAATGAGGAACACCAAATGGTAAGAAGAAGTAATAATCACTAAGATCTAGATAGATCTCAAGGGTAGCTCACAATACATGCAGTAGGAAATGCAGCCCTCAGGCTCCATCCAGATACCCCCTCCTTCGGGATGCCTTTGACCATTTGAAGCAATTAGATGTGACGCCACCCACCTGTGAACCTCAGAGTCCTTCACTTGTTCATTAAATATGCGATGTATCACCTTCTATCTCATATCACAGTTGCCTACGTAGCTGTTTATATAGAACTAGATCTTACACATCTCAGTATAAACCCTGAATCTAGCACAGTAGCTTGCACAAATAAAGATTCAATGAATAAAAATCAAATGAAGGCAGCTATTTTTACTGGGGGGGCAGTGTATTATAATAAAAAAACGTGATTTAAAATCAGAGACACTGAAGTTTGAATCCTGACCTTGGAAGATTTATTTGTTGCCTTGGTTATTACATACTATGGATAACAATCCTGGAGAAGGGAATGGCTACTCACTCCAGTATTCTTGCCTGGAGAATTCCATGGACAAAAGAGCCTGGTGGGCTACAGTCCATGGAATTTCAAAGAGTTGGACATAACTGAGCTACAAACACTTTCACTTTCATGTTCATGGATAGTAATACCTATTTTATAGGGTACTGGACAGTTTGGGGATGATACATAAAGAGGAAAAGGCTATAGATAGTTCTGTTTAGTTCAGTTGCTCAGTCGTGTCTGACTCTTTGTGACCCCATGAACTGCAGCACGCCAGGCCTCCCTGTCCATCACTAACTCCCGGAGTCTACCCAAACCCATGTCCATTGAGTCGGTGATGCCATCCAACCATCTCATCCTCTGTTGTCCCCTTCTCCTCCTGCCCTCAATCCTTCCCAGCATCAGGGTCTTTTCAAATGAGTCAGCTCTTCGTATCAGGTGGCCAAAGTATTGGAGTTTCAGCTTCAACATCAGTCCTTCCAATAAGTACCCAGGACTGATCTCCTTTAGGATGGACTGGTTGGATGTCCTTGCAGTCCAAGGAACTCTTAAGAGTCTTCTCCAACACCACAGTTCAAAAGCATCAATTCTTCGGTGCTCAGCTTTCTTTATAGTCCAACTCTCACATCCACACAAGCACTCAATAAATGATACAGGGCAGCTGTACCAAATATTGGCTGCAGAGTATGTACACCGTGTAATGTAAGACAGGTTTCTGTATAAGTGAAAGTGAAAGTTGCTCAGTTGTGTCTGACTCTTTGTGACCCCATGGATTGTACAGTCCATGGAATTCTCCTGGTCAGAATACTGAAGTGGGTAGCCTTGCCCTTTTCCAGGGGATCTTCCCAACCCAGGAATCGAACCCAGGTCTCCTGCATTGCAGGCAGATTCTTTACCAGCTGAGCCACAAGGAACCAATTCTGTACAAGGAGTTAGATTAATCTGCCTTTGGTTCATCCATACAAGCATGCCTAGAAACTCCTGCTCTTCTCTTTATATTATGGTCTCTATCAAATTCCCCCAATTCTAGTTCTAATCCTATCTTTCAAAAGGCATATAATGTGTGAGCTGAGGGAGCAGGGATGGGATGGGATTAAAAGTAAAGAAGATTCTCAGCATTTGTTAAGAAGTCAGGAACAATGTGTGATGCTTCATATCTTTGTCCTAGTTCTTGGTTATAGAGCCTGAGACATGTTGCATAATGGACATTTTATAGGCAAAGAAATGCTCAAGGATCATTCTTGCTGGAGCAGTATTTTGCTTTGTATTTTGACTGGGAATCTTTGGCCTGTCTTGGACCTGACCCTGCCCACCCTTAACACAGACATCATTTCTGTATTCTGCTCAGATGAAGGTGACTAGGCTGCAAAGAGAGATGGGAAAGCAGCAGATTCCACAACTTCTCTGTGTTTACCTTGGTCCATACCATCTGTGGTTGAGAGAAGAGGACTGGGAAAATGGGGGCTGGTAGTGTTGTAAGGGGGAAATAGGTGACCTTAGAAAGGAATCCATTTGCTGTTTTTCAAACAAAGAAATTTTTCCCACTGACCCCACTATGCTGTTGTCTAGTAACAATACTGGATTTGTGCTGAGCTAGCCTCTCATTTTCACCAAGTGTAGCAAAACAGGAACATGGGCTCCTGGGTTAGAGAGAAGTGCTGACTTCAACCCCCTTCATCTACTGGCTGTGGTGTCTTTGCTCAACCTACTGATTTATTTGTTTTTCTTTGCTTATGTGTAAAGCGGATTAAAAGTACTTACATTATAGAATGACTAAGAACTAAATGAGATAATAAGCATTTTTCATTATTCCTAGCACAGAAAGTAATTAATAAATAGAAGTTTCACCTCTTTTCCTTCTAAGACCCCATCTATCCAAGTTCAGAGTTAGTATAACTTGTGACAGTGATACACATTAAAGGCCCAAGGCCACTGTCCTAAGCAACGTGAGTTTCAGGTCAAACTGTAGCCACATGGTTTAGGGACACATCATAAGCATCAGTTCAGTTCAGTCACTCAGTTGTGTCCGACTCTCTGCAACCCCATGGACTGCAGCATGCCAGGCTTTCCTGTCCATCACCAACTCACAGAGTTTGCTCAAACTCATGTCTATCGAGTTGGTGATGCCATCCAGCCATCTCATCTTCTGTCGCCCCCTTTACCTTCTACCTTCAATCTTGTCCAGCATCAGGGTCTTTTCATAGGCATCACCATTCTGCAGTTTTTAAATTTACCATGTCCTGGTAATCTGAACCCCTGGGCTCAAACTGAGTAACCCCTGTCCTCTCCTCCTTCCTACCTAAAATCCTGCTTACACTAAGGTGCAGATGGCTGATTACACTTCCTTTTCAATGAATATTTGATTTTAGTATGGGACCAAGACTTAAGCCAAAAGAATAAATCTCCAATTACCAAATGTCAGGATACATTAACAGTGAGAATGTTTTCTAGAAAACTAGAAAGATCTCATGCAAACAGTTACCTCCTTTGTAACATCATGATGACATCACAGACTCATGAGCTCAATGTTCCAGTTAATTAAGCTAAATCAACATTCCATCCAATAAGTACCATAAAGGATTGTTCTAGCTGGCATGGCCCTAAGGCTCATGGACGTGTAGAGTAGCTGGATTTACTTACTACTGGGTGATCTAAAACACTGATTCAGGTTTAGCAAATTGTGCAATTTCTACAAAATGTTGAAACTGAGTGATAAACAACAGTCTTCCACAATCAAAATTTGTAGATCCAAGCAAATTCAGCTCACTTTAGATATACTGATTATTCATATGTGTGTCCCCTAATTTATCATTTGTAACCTAGTTTCTCTCCATTAGAGCCAAGAGTGGAATATATTCAAGGTACTTAACAATTATACGTCAGCTTACATTTATTAACTGACAACTACACAGCACTGTACTAGTAAATGCTTTACAGGTATGACGTAGTTAATTTCCCCTTCCTGGATCACAGCCTTGTTGTGGTGAAGGGGCTTGCATAACTCAATGAAGCCACAAGTCATGCCATGCAGCGCCACCCAAGACAGATGGGTCACAGCCAAGAGTTCTGACAAAACATGGTCCACCAGAGAAGGAAATGGCAAGCCACTTCAGTACTCTTGCCATGAGAACCCTATGAACAGTATGAAAAGGCAAAAAAAGATATGATGTTGAAAGATATGACTCCAGGTCAGAAGGTGTCCAATATGATACTGGGTAAGAGCAGAGTCCAGAAAGAATGAAGTGGCTGGGTCAAAGTGGAAATGATGCTCAAGTCCTGTTAGGTTCATGAATCAAGATAAATTCGACATGGTCAAGCAGGAGATGGCAAAAATGAACATCGACATCTTAGCAATTTAGTGAACTAAAATGTACAGGAATGGAAGAATTAAATTCAGATGACCACTATATCTACTACTGTGGGCAAGAATCCCTTAGAAGAAATACAGTAGCCTTCATAGTCAACAAGAGTCTGAAATGCAGTACTTGGGTGCAGTGTCATAAATGACGGAATGATCTCAGTTCCTTTCCAAGGCAAGTCCTTCAGCATCAGAGTAATCCAAGTCTATTCTGCAACCACTAATGCCAAAGAAGGTAAGGTTAACCAGTTTTATAAAGACCTACAACACTCAAACCAGTCAATCCTAAAGGAATTCAACCCACAACACTCATTACAAGGACTGATGCTGAAACTCCAAAATTCTGGCCACCTGATGCGAAGAACTGACTTATTAGAAAAGACCCTGATGCTGGGAAAGATTGAGGGCAGGAGGAGAAGGGGGTGACAGAGGATGAGATGGCTGGATGGCATCACTGATTCAGTGGACATGAGTTTGAGTAAACTCTGGGAGATAGTGAAAGACAGGGAGCCTGGTGTGGTGCAGTCCATGGGATCACAAAGAGTTGGACATGACTTAGTGACAGACAACAACAACACCACCTTCTAGAACTAACACCCAAAAGATGTCCTTTTCATAACAGGGGATTGGAATGCAAAAGTGGGAAGTCAAGAGACACCTGGAATAAAAAGCAAATTTGGAGAGGAGTACAAAATGAAGCAGAGCAAAGGCTAACAGATTTATCAAGAAAACATGCTGGTTATAGCAAACTCCCTTTTCCCACAACCCAAGAGATGATTCTCCAAATGAACATCACTAGATGATCAATAATGAAATCAGATTGATTATAGTCTTTGCAGATGGAAAAGCTCCATACAGTCTGTAAAATCAAGACCTAGAGTTGACTGTGGTTCAGATCATGAGCTTTTTATTGCAAAATTCAAGCTCAAATTGAAGAAAGCAGGGAAAACCACTAGGCCATTCAGGTATGACCTAAATCAAATCCGTTATGATTATAGAGTGGAGCTGACAAATAGATTCAAGTGATTAGATCTGGTAGACAGAGTATCAGAAGAACTATGGATGGAGGTTTGTAACACTATACAGAAGGCGTGACCAAAACCATCCCAAAGAAATGCAAGAAGGCAAAGCAGTTGTCTGAGGAGGCTAACAATTAGCTGGGGAAAGAAGAGAAGCAACAGGCAAAGGAGAAAAGGAAAAGATATACTTAACTGAATGCAGAGTTCCAGAGAATAGCCTTCTTAAATGAATACTGCAGAGAAACAGAGGGGAAAAAAATAGAAAAGACTCTAGATCACTTTAAGAAACTTGAAGATCTCAAAGGAACATTTCATGCAAGAATGGGCATGATAAAGGACAGAAACAGTAAGCACCAAACAGAAGCAGAAGAAATTAAAAAGAGGTGGAAAGAATACACAGAAGAACTATACAAGAAAGGTTTTAATGACCTGGAGAACCGCGATGGTGTAGTCATTCACCTAGAGCCTCACATCCTAGAGTGCAGAGTAAAGTGGACCTTAGGAAGCATCACTATGAACAAAGCTAGTGGAGGTGATGGAATTCCAGCTGAGCTATTTCAAATCCTAAAAGATGATGCTGTTAAAGTGCTGCACTCAATATCCCAGCAAATTTGGAAAACTCAGCAATGACCACGGGACTGGAAAAGGTCAGTTTTCATTCTGATCCCAAAGAAAGGCAATGCCAAAGGGTGTTCAAACCACAGTACAACTGTGCTCATTTCACAAGCCTGTAAAGACTACGCTCACAGTCCTTCAAGCTAGGCTTCAGCAGTACATGAACTGAGAACTTCCAGACACACAAGGCAGCGAACCAGAGATTAAATTGCCAACATTCACTGGATCATGGAGAACTCAAGGGAACCAGAAAAGGCAGGGAACCAGAGATTAAATTGCCAACATTCACTGGATCATGGAGAACTCAAGGGAGTTCCAAAAAGCATCTACTTCTACATCACTGACTACACTAAAGCCTTTGACTGTGTGGATCACAACAAATATTGGAAAATTCTTAAAGAGATAGGAATGCCAAACCACCTTACCTGTCTCTTGAGAAACCCGTATGGAGGTCAAGAAGCAACAGTTAGAGTCAGACATGGACACAACGGACTGGTTCAAAATTGGGAAAGGAGTACATCAAGGCTGTATATTGTCACCCTGCTTATCTAATTGCTATGCAGAATATATCATGCGAAATTCTTGGCTTGATGAATCACAAGCTGGAATCAAGATTGCCAAGATTGCCAGGAGAAATATCAATAACCTCAGACATACAGATACCATTCTAATGGTAGAAAGTGAAGAGAAACTAAGGAGCCTCTTGATGAGGGTGAAAGAAGAATGAAAAGGCTGGCATGAAACTCAACATTCAACAAAAACTAAGATCATATCATCCAACCTCATTACTTCATGGCAAACAGAAGGGGAAAAAATGGAAACAGTGACAGGCTTTCTTTTCTTGGGCTCCACAATCACTGTGGACAGTAACTGCAGCCATGAAATTAAAAGATGCTAGCTCCTTGGAAGGAAAACTATGATAAACATAGTGTATTAAAAAGCAGAGACATCACCTGGCTGACAAAGGTCCATCTAGTCAAAGCTATGATTTTTCCAGCAGTCATGTACAGATGTGAGAGTTGGCTCATAAAGAAGGCTAAGTGCTGAAGAACTGATGCTTTCAAATTGTGATGCTGGAGAAGACTCTTGAGAGTCCCATGGACTGCAAGGAGATCATACCAATCAATCCTAAAGGAAATCAACCTTGAATATACATTGGAAGGACTGACGCTAAAGCTCCAATACTTCGGCTACCTGATGTGACGCGCTGACACATTGGAAAAGACCCTGACGGTGGGAAAGACTGAAGACAAAAGGAGAAGAGGGTGACAGAGGATGAGATGGTTAGATAGCAACATGGTTAGATGTCTGACTCAATGGACATGAATTTGAGCAAACTCAGGAAGATGGTGGAGGGCCTAGGAGCCAGGCTGCAGTACATAGGGTTGCAACGAGTTAAACATGACTTAGTGACTGAACAACAACAAAATATAGCTTAGTTGTTAAAACAACAGGGTGGGTTTCATTTTATAGATAAAGAAACAGATGCTCATACAGATTAAAGTCACCTAACTAGTATGTGGTGAGAATAGGAGCTGAACTCAGGTCTAAGTGACTTCAGATTCTGTCTTTCCTTTAAACTCTCCTACTCCTCATATTACCTACAGTTAACATACAATTTGGAAAGGCTATCATTAGAATAAGTTTTTGGATCATTTATATTCTAGTATCCCTCAGATCACTAGCCAATTTAGTACTGCTTATATTTGAATTTATAGCATCTACCAGATTCATCACCTCTTCAAAATTTTCAAATACATTTTAAGTCAAACATTAGAGTTTTCTACACAGAACTCTATAAATTCCTGAAGTTATACTGGAATAAGTAATTGTTGCACAGGAAACTCTTAAATCTGACCAGGGCTCTAAATTTTTATGTGTCTGGCATGAGTCTCATTGTAATTTCTAACTGAGTCTTCACTACATAGGGCTCTAGCATTAACATAATCTCTCTTTAAACAGATAACAACAAGGCATAGCAATACATTCATTTCACTGTATAATAAACAAACTACACTGTATTAACACTCACACTACCAAACTCTGTACACTCTTAACATGTTCTCTGACGTACATGCAGCAATTACAGAAACATAAGACATTTAAAAACACAATGCAAACAAAAAAGCACAGCCTCTCATTCCTTATTCCTGCAAGAAACAATAGATATGATCAACTTCTCCAGGCGACAGTTTGAGGAAGCGTTTTGCACACCAGGCTGAGAGAAGCGGGTGGAGTGGCACATAGCCTGGCTACCAAGCCTGGTTCTGACTGATACCAGCCAAGTCCCTGAACTTTTTCCTAACTCCCAGCGCTATGAAATGAGCTCCGTGGTCTTCTCCATATTTTAAAAAGACATTCAAAAGGAAGAAGGAAGGTTCACACTCATTCAGCACACAAGGATGTAAAAATGTGACTGTGCCTAACTGGAAAAGGCCAGCTGGCTATGAGCGCATCCCTTCAAGGTAGCTCTGCCTAATGTACTACAGGCTTTTGTATGCTACTCAGTTCTGCAGGCTCAGAAACTTAATCTGTCAGCAAGGAGGTCACGTCTGCTTCTCAACAGAAGACTGACATAATGCCAAGCTCGTGAAACTGACAGGTAAAACCAGAATGATGGTTGTGTAGTTTATATGAGATATAATGATCATAAAGTGGGTGACCAACATGCTCTCTTTTGGGTAGCATACCTACACTGGAAAGAAAAAAATCATTAGGAAGCAGAGAATAGAATCAGACAAGGGAAGTGTGTTAGATGAACTGAATGCTGAATGCACAGAGCTAAGACATCCTTTGAATCTTCTATAATTAGGATGGCCCTGCCACGGAACTAGAATGCTCAGTGCCCATTTATTGAGAGGTACTTTCATTTTAGGTCAATACTTAGATTGGCATAAGCAGCTTCTAGCTCTTTGAGTCTCCTTTTTCCAGGTGTGTCTTTACGATGATTCTGCATAGTTCTGCTCACATATGTTAGGTGGTGATCTTAAATTTCTTTCATAGGACAGTCTTATTGCTTTCATTTACAAGTTCTTAATGGATACTAGATTGCAGCCCTGGTGTATTGGTAACAATTTTATATAACAGGTGCTTTGGGAAGATAAAATAAATGGCAGGTATTTCCTGGTGTGGAATCATGTAACAAGTTAACATATACATGTAATTATATATAAAATTACATAATAAGAGTAAAATATTCTAGCCTATAGTCTCCAGTATTCAGTCATGGGTAACGAGAGTTGTATGGTGATCGATACTTATCAATATGGCAGAAAGTGAAGAAGAACTAAAAAGCCTCTTGATGAAAGTGAAAGAGGAGAGTGAAAAAGTTGGCTTGAAGCTCAACATTCAGAAAACTAAGATCATGGCATCCGGTCCCATCACTTCATGGCAAATAGATGGGGAAACAGTGGCTTCAAAATCACTGCAAATGGTGACTGCAGCCATGAAATTAAAAGACGCTTACTCCTTGGAAGGAAAGTTATGACCAACCTAGACAGCATATTAAAAAGCAGAGACATTACTTTGTCCACAAAGGTCCGTCTAGTCAAGGCTATGATTTTTCCAGTAGTCATGTACGGATGTGAGAGTTGGACTATAAAGAAAGCTGAGCACTGAAGAATCGATTCTTTTGAACTGTGGTGTTGGAAAAGACTCTTGAGAGTCCCTTGGACTGCAAGGAGATCCAACCAGTACACCCTAAAGGAGATCAGTCCTGGGTGTTCATTGGAAGGACTGAAGTTGAAGCTCAAACTCCAATACTTTGGCCATCTGATGCAAAGAGCTGACTCATTGGAAAAGACCCTGATGCTGGGAAAGATTGAGGGCAGGAGGAGAAGGGGACAATAGAGGATGAGATGGTTGGATGGCATCACCGACTCAATGGACATGGGTATGGGTGAACTCTGGGAGTTGGTGATGGACAGAGAGGCCTGGTGTGCTGCAGTTCATGGAGTCGCAAAGAGCCGGACAAAACTGAGTGACTGAACTGAACTGAACTGACAATTAGAGACTTTAAATCCAGTGCAAAACTCTGGGGTTATAGCTGTTTCCACTTTTTTCAGAGAGCTTTTGGTTGTAATATACATAAGGAAAGTACAACTAAAAAGCTAAAAAGCAGACTCAGATAGACATCAGGAGTATTTTCAGATTTTAAACTGCCATAAGAGGTTATTTCATGTTATTGCAGCTCAGTGAACATTTCGCAATCACCAATTTAACAGAAGCAAGCCAATGAATTAGAATAAAAACTAGGCATTATATTATCAGTTTTCTCATTCCTCTACTGATTTCAACTGATTAGGATAAGATGAAGCCTATGTGATTTGGTTATTTAAAAAAATGTGCTACTGATTTTTTAAAACTTGAGTTATAAAAGCATATTTCCTATATGCACAGTTTGATTAGAATATTCCAACTGTACTTTATTTTAATGGTGAAGCCATTCCCTTCTCTGGGGATCTTCTTCACCCAGGGGTAGAACCCAAGTCTCCTGTGTTGCAGGCAGATTCTTTTACCATTTCAGTCACCAGGGAAGCCCAATACGTATAGTTTGATTAGAATATTCCAATTGTACTTTAATATTCACTTTAAGCCTCAATAAAGACAAATGTGGGCTCATGGTATAAGGTGTATTCATGAAGTTCAAATTGAACATACTTCTGAAAGTCGATTTTTAATATTTAAAAATGGCAATAGTTGCCTGAAGGTAACAGATTTAACTTTCATAAATAATTTCCCTGAGAAGTATAAGAATAATTCATAGATGTGTTAATCATTCACCTCACTGCCAGATATTAATTTGTCTTTTCTTTGCAATGACACTACCACATGGCATGTTTTACATTAAGATAATGACGTTGAAAAGTAAAAATAACCTGCATCTGGGCATTTTTCTAAAATAAACATTTTATATTTTGTGTTCATAATATTTCATCTCATAAAATTTCTGTTAGTTCAAAGGATCCTAATGAAACTAAAAGAGAACAATCCCTAACTTGGATATTCTTTTCACATAAGAAATAGATTCTTTCTCATATATACATATATATATATATATGCATGTAAATGTATTTTATATATATATATATATATAAAATCTAATTATATTAGATTCTTCCATATGAACCTTGATATCTCATGAGTGATTTGAGGTATCTAGACCAGGCCCCAAAATGATCAGCACATTACAAAATTAGACATAGGAAGTCAGACTACGATCAACTTCCTGTGAAAAGGAAGAAGGAAAGATTAAAGGATGACTTAACATCTATCTTTCAGCGACATTCTAATGTACTAAGAGGGACCTACCTTGCCGTTTTCCTCCTGCACAAAGGATAGGTTAATGGGAGATAATTTAAGGAGCAACTGAAGATCTAAGGCTGATAAGATCAAATGCTACTTAAGGCGCTCTGGCCAGCTTCAGCTAGTGCTTCACTACCTTTTCCACCAAAAAGTCGCCAATAGCAACCAACAGTGAACAGGGGAGTGCAAGGATCCAGGAGTGGCTCTCCAAGTTCCCCAAATGTACCCATATAGAAACGTTTTTGATTAATGACTCCTGAGTAAAATTGATGCTCTGGGAAGATGTGTCACAGTGATCTTTAAGTTTAGCATGTCCCTGCCTAGAAACAGGAAATCACCACCTAGTTTCAGGAAAGCAGGTGTGGGTGACTGAGGGTGCCTTACAAAATAAAATCCCTCCCAGCAGCAGGCCTGATTCTGTCACCATGATGCACAGCAAGAAGTAATCAGAGAGGTAAATGGCTTCATAATCCTGTTCTAGCATCATTCTACAATAACGTCAATTACTGTATTCTTCTACCTGTTCGGTTTAAAAAAAATTCAGGCCCAACTCTTACACTGCCTCCAAACCAGCAGCACTTGTTTAGACAGAGTTTTAGATTCTAAAAGTGCTTTGTTCACACACATTATTTCACTGTATTCACATACATTATTTATTCACATACATTATTTCACTGTATCCTCATGTTCCTATTTTGCAGAAGGAACAGTGCAAAGATGTGAAGGTACCTGATCAAGGGCAGAAATTGATAAGCAAAGGGGCAATGGTGGGGGATCCAGGCCTCCCAATTCAGACCTATCCTCTGTCCATTTCACATGCTTTCCTGAGACCCAGAGATAAGATCACTCAACATGTAAGGAGACTGACTCTTACTTTAGCAAGGCTCTGGTCTACAAAGACCCAGAACCATCAGCAAGCAGAAATATTAACAGCTGAAAATTACCTTCCCCAATTCAGTGCTAAGCCTGACAAAAGGTTTACAACTCCCAGAGAAGTAAGGTCAGCCTTGGTGATTAATTTCTGGCATTTAAAAAGCCTTTTTCATTATTTTGAGGGTAGTGGGTAAAGTGATATTTCCTTTTCCTGACGTACACGCAGCTCCTTCATCAAATGTCTCCCAGGACTTCAAGGGAAGTTACTGAACAGCATGCCCGGTTTTATTTTTGCACTGGGTCTTCATGTTTTGTTTTTTAAATAAAAACAAGTCAACAAAACTACCTTCCAAGCAAATGAATTGAGAGAAGGGTCTCCTGAGCAACGAATTAAGCTGTCTTTAGAAATAGGTAATTAAACTTTCCATTAAAATTCACCAGACATACATAATTTAGAAGGTGGAAAGCCATTCTAATCTTATGGGTAAACAATCAACGAAGGCTTATATTTATAACAGTGATTCCAGAATGGCCACTGCCATGAGTAATTATATGCATTTTTCTTTAGAAGAATTTGGGTTCTGGACATGCAGCCTGGAAAAGTGTAAACACTGCATATAGTCCGTAAATTCATTAAAAGAAAGTACAGAAATGGTCAGTGCATATATTACCAGCTTCCCCCATGGCTCACGGGTAAATAATCTGCCACTAATGTAGGAGATGCAGGTTCAATCTGACTCTCCATCCCAGCTCTCTCTTGCTCTCCTTCCACTATGAATGTGCCTTCCTAAGCCTTCTAATGCCCAAACAATAGGGAATTTTGCTGGACACATCATATAGTTGTTTTTTAGTCAGAAACTGTGCACAGAGAGCTGCTGTTTTATTTACAATAGCCAAGATACTGAAGCAACCTAAATGTCTATCGACAGATGAATGGATAAAAAAATGAAGTGTGCATATATAAATACACACACACACACACACAATGGAATATTACTCAGCCTTAAAACGAAGAAATACCATTTGCTGCAAAATGGATGGAACTAGGGATCACCATATTAGGTGAAGTAACTCAGAAACACAAAGATCGTATGATATCACATATGTGGAATCTAAAACATGACACAAATGAACTTATCTATGAAAGAGAAACTGACTCACAGACATAGAAAATAGAAACCAAACTTAAATTTGTGGTTAGCGAAGGGGAAAGTGATGTGTGTATGTGTTAGTCGCTTAGTCGTGTCTGACTCTTTCTGATCCCATGAACTGTAGCCTGCCAGACTCCTCTGTCCCCGGAATCTTCTATGCAAGAATACTGGAATGGGTTGCCATTTCCTTCTGCAGAGGATCTTTCTGAAAACAGATGTTCAGTTCAGTTCAGTTGCTCAGTCGTGTCCGACTCTTTGTGACCCCATGAACCACAGCACACCAGGCCTCCCTGTCCATCACCAACTCCCAGAGTTCACCCAAACCCATGTCGGTGATGCCATCCAACCATCTCATCCTCTGTTGTCCCCTTCTCCTCCTGCCCTCAATCTTTCCCAGCATCAGGGTCTTTTCAAATGAGTCAGCTCTTTGCATCAGGTGGCCGAAGTGTTGGAGTTTCAGCTTCAACATCAGTCCTTCCAATAAATACCCAGGACTAATCTCCTTTAGGATGGACTGGATGGATCTCCTTGCAGTCCAAGGGACTCTCAAGAGTCTTCTCCAACACCACAGTTCAAAAGCATCAATTTTTTGGCACGCAGCTTGCTTTATAGCAACCAACTCACATCCATACATGACTACTGGAAAAACCATAGCCTTAACTAGATGGACCTTTGTGGACAAAGTAACGTCTCTGCTTTTTAATAGGCTGTCTAGCTTGGTCATAACTTTCTTTCGAAGGAGTAAGCGTCTTTTAATTTCATGGCTGCAATCACCAACTGCAGTGATTTTGGAGCCCTGAAAAATAAAGTCAGCCACTGTTTCCCCATCTATTTGCCATGAAGTGATGGGACTGGATGCTATGATCTTAGTTTTCTGAATGTTGAGCTTTAGGCCAACTTTTTCACTCTCCTCTTTCACTTTCATCAAGAGGCTCTTTAGTTCTTCTTCACTTTTTGCCATAAGGGTGTGATGGGAGAGGCATAAATTGGGCTTGCCCGGTGGCTCAGTGGTAAAGAATCTGCCTGCAATGTAGGAGCCACAGAAGATGTGGGTTCGATCCCTGGATTGGGAAGACCCCCTGGAGGAGGGCATGGCAACTCAGTCCAGTACCCCTGCCTGGAGAACTCCATGGATAGAGGAGCCTGGGAGGTTACAGTCCATGGGGTAGAAAAGAGTCAGACACAACTGAAGCAACTGAGCATGCATGCAGGCAAAAGGCATGAATTAGGAAGTTGGGATGAGCACATACACACTACTATATAGAAAACAGCCAATAAGGACCAACTTTGCAGCACAGAGAACTATACTCTTATACTATAATTTTTTATTGTAATAATAAAAAATTACTATTTTTTATTTTATATATTTATATATATAATATTTTTATATATTTATATATATAAATAAATATATAGTTATATAATATATAAAAATAAATTTTATTATAAAAATATAAAATATTTATATATTATAATATATAAAAAATTATAACATTTTATAATAATATGAGAAAAGAATCTGAAAAAGAATATATCTATATAACTGAATCACTGTGCTGTATACCTGAAACTAATACGAAACTGTAAATCAACTATACTTCAATAAAAAAATAAATTAAAAAATAGAGAGCTGTTGTTTCTAAACTCTCCTATTCAATCTGTCTCATCACCCTTTAAAACAATTTTAAGAAATTTTAAACTAAAGTTCAGTGTTATTATAGTTAAGTAGTCAGGAGCTTGGCTTTTCTGTAAAAAGAATCTCAACTTCACTTACTAGTTACTGGATCTTTAGAGAAGTCTCAGTTTCTTCCTCTGTAAAACTGGAATGATGATATAAGCTACCTCATGAGATGAGACAATGAATGGAATGTATGCAAAGCCTGTATCTTCAGTACCCAGCAAGCAGAGAGCTCTCAAAGATCAGGCGGTGGTAGTGTCGATGACAGTGTTGATATCATTAGCATCAGTCTTATCATCTGACACAATGTGTGGAACAAAGTAGATACTAAATATTGAAGGAAGGAGCACACAGTCAAAGTACATTTGCAAGCCTTGCTGAATTCTTCAGACTCATAGACAAATGCCTATCTGAACGGTGCCAGCTTCCTGGTCTTATGATTTGGCCAGAATAGATTTAACACAAAGAAAATGGCTATTTTTAACAACGTCTTCTGTCTTGATTTAAAAAAAAAAGTAACTGCTGGCCAGAGGTGCAAACCCAGCAGAGCATCTTAAATATTTTTTCCTCATTTGACAGCCAAAATGTATGCAAATATGAACTGAAAACATGTTAAAGAGAAAATGTGTGACAACATTGGTATCTTAGCAACACAGCTGACTACAGGATAAGACTGGACTGAAAACGTTTGTTGTGTTAAGAGAACAGGTGCTACCTGAAATACAAAGGATGTCTGAGATTCATGAACTGCCATTTTTCAATTCCAAAGATGGTTGAATCATGGTTTAAATTAATATGCAGAACCAAAACAACTATTATTGGAGGAATAGTGCAAAGTGCCATGAAGATATATGGATGAATAAAATCCCTCATTTCTGCACTCAATATGCCAGCAAATTTGGAAAACTCAGTAGTGGCCACAGGACTGGAAAAGGTCACTTTTCATTCCAATCCCAAAGAAAGACAATGCCAAAAATGTTCAAACTACCACACAGTTGCACTCATCTCACACGCTAGCAAAGTAATGCTCAAAATTCTTCAAGCCAGACCTCAATAGTACATGAACCGTGAACTTCCAGATGTTCAAGCTGGTTTTAGAAAAGGCAGAGGAACCAGAGATCAAATTGCCAGCACACGATGGATCACTGAAAAAGCAAAAGAGTTCCAGAAAAACATCTACTTCTGCTTTATTGACTATGCCAAAGCCTTTGACTGTGTGGATCACAACAAATTGTGGAAAATTCTTCAAGAGACTGGAATACCAGACCACCTGACCTGCCTCCTGAGAAATCTGTACGCAGATCAAGAAGCAACAGTTAGAGCTGGACATGGAACAACAGACTGGTTCCAAATCGGGACAGGAGTATGTCAAGGCTGTGTATTGTCACACTGCTTATTCAACTTATATACAGAGTACATCACGAGAAATGCTGGACTGGATAAAGCACAAGTTGGAATCAAGATTGCTGGGAGATACATCAATAACCTCAGATATGCAGATGATACCACCCTTATGGCAGAAAGCGAACAGGACCTAAAGAGTCTCGTGATGAGAGTAAAAGAGGAGAGTGAAAAAGTTGGCTTAAAACTCAACACTCAGAAAACTAAGATCATGGCATCTGGTCCCATCACTTCATGGCAAATAGATGGGGAAACAATGGAAACAGTGAGAGACCATTTTTGGGGGCTCCAAAGTCACTGCAGATGGTGATTGCAGCCATGAGATTAAAAGACGCTTGCTCCTTGGAAGAAAAGCTATGACAAACCTAGATAACACATTAAAAAGCAGAGACATTACCAACAAAAGTCCGTTTAATCAAAGCTGTGGCTTTTCCAGTGGTCATGTATAGATGTGAGAGTTGGACTATAAAGAAAGCTGAGCGCCGAAGAATTGATGCTTTTGAACTGTGGTGTTGGAGGAGACTCTTGAGAGTCCCTTGGACTGCAAGGAGATCCAACCAGTCCATCCTAAAGGAAATTAGTCCTGAATATTCATTGATTGGAAGGACTGATGTTGAAGCTCAAACTCCAATACTTTGGCCACCTGATGTGAAGAACTGACTCTTTGGAAAAGACCTTGATGATGGGAAAGATTGAAGGCAGGAGGAGAAGGGGATGACAGAGGATGAGATGGTTGGATGGCATCACTGACTCTATGGACATGAGTCTGAGTAAGCTCTGGGAGTTGGTGATGGACAGGGAAGCCTGGCATGCTGAAGTCCATGAGGTCGCAAAGAGTCAGACACGACTGAGCGACTGAACCGAACTGAAAATTCCTCTTTACTGATGCGTTCCAAGAAAATGTTAGAAGGAAAAGGGAATTTGGTAATATCTGCCTTTAATGAGCCTAAAGTTTATTTTTCTTCCTATGAACTCAAACTCATAACTTGCTGGAAAATTCCAAGATGAAACTATTTTCAAACGCATGAATTAACAAGGAAGACATTAAGAAGTATGATGTTAAAAAAAAGGAAGTATGATGTTAAAAAAATAACTTGCCTAAAATATCTCTTCCTGCAGGATCAGCTGTACATTTTTTTTAAGTGGATGCTTTACTTGCATTTTCTTGTGTTAGAAATATTAAACCAAGTCATCATTTGAACAGCGTTTTCTCTGTTGTCTTCCTTTTCAAAAGAAATTGGTTTTGAGATATTAAGTATAGGATTTACTGCACTATTTCACACCAGTTGTACTGTTTTTTTGAACACCAGCACATTAAGTTAGTTACTGTGGGTCACATATTTAGACAGTTTTTCCTAGCTCTGTCTCCTCTGTTGTTTCTACTCTGGATTATGTTTAGAGTTTTATACCCCTACATTTGAAAAACCATCCCAAAGAGAGAGTCAGCATCATACCAAAAGATGTAAAAGGCAATTCGGACCTTTGTGGGGATGGTTTTCTCTAGAAGTATTTTTTGAGTTGCAAGCTGAGCTGGTAGCTTTCTCCACAGAATACTATTTTTTAACTGGGAAGAACAACTAACATAAATGCTGATTACTGAGACTTGGAATTTTCTCGAAAATGAACAAATGAGCCTGCCACTTCAAGGAAAATAACATGACAGGCAGTGATAAAATCCAAACATGTCAATGAAAATAAGAACTCTGTAAACTTTGTGTCTGCCATACTGAATGTGATGGCTTCCCACTACTTAGTGAGTTTTCTGATGAAATGAATGGTGATACTAGGAAACGTGATTTTTTGTATTATATACAGAAATGTTTCAATGTTTGAAAGTCCTAAATAATTCAGTGAACCATTATTTTCCAAATGACCAATGCATGTGGTTAAGTTGAAAGAGCCATTCAGAGTTTAAGACAGACCAATGGATTTTAGTGTAACAGAATAAGAAATGCTTATTTACAACATTTCAGATTCCATATTGCAAGTAATCTTTAAGAAACTACACGTATCCAGTCTTGGTGTACCAAAGAGAAACATCCAAATTATCTGAAAAGGCTTTTAAGACACTCCTCTACCCAATGTTTATTTGTATGAGGTCAGATTTTTTCATATACTTTAACCAAAATAACATACCTGAATATACTTTTTTATATACTTTTTTCATATACTTTAACCAAAATAACATATACTGAATGTAGAAGCATTTATAAGAATCCAGTTCTTCTTAATATTATGTGTAAAGGGATCCTAAGTCCAAAAAGTTTGAGAATCACTGACCTAACCCATAAGCCATAATCTTTACTACACACAGGATCTCATACACATCACATATATAGAAAGACAATTATATTCATAGACATCTGGGTCCCATGTTGATTCTACTGAATCAAAATTTCTGTAGGTATCTCTACTGTATATTAAGTTTCATTGGTGAGAGCACTGATCTGACTTAGCACTTTAATAATTAAAAAAACCCTATTCATGACTACGTATTTTAGAACTTTCCCAGAAGTTTATTTTACATTAAATTTATTTTTAAAAAGTTCCTTCTCTGTTTCATTTCTCAAAAGTATTAATATTAATATCTTTGATTAAATCTTTATTCACTATTATTGGTTTCCCTGCTTCTAAGATATACCAAGAAGAATGATAAACTCAAATTGAGTTTAAAAGCTGAGTGAGTTTTTGTTTATTTTTCTTTTTGCCTCTAAATTATAATAAACTCTCCACAGTAAGTTTTACATATAATCTCTGGAATACTGATTTGAAAGATACTTCAACTGCCTTCAAAATCTTGTTTATATAGGAGGTGATTGTCAACTCAGAGGTCTGTCAGTTTCAAAGAGCTAAGTAAGCGACAACTTTGACAATGAAATGCTAATAAGCACTCTGAAGACTGAAATGATGAAAACCTTTAGATGTCAACCTGAATTCAAGTTAACTACTGAAAATGTAAAAGTGTGCTGACTAATCATAAATACAGTAAATGTGGCACGCTTTATTATAAATCTTACATTTCATTACTATATAGATATATTATGTTAATCATTTAATATGGTTCAGTTATACAAACTTAAAAGAAATTTATCCAGATCTCATTCTATTAAGTACACTGTGATTTAAAATACACATGCTGAAGTGACAGCTTTGCACATTTACGTATAATTTACATCACATAAGTATAAATCCTTTCTTATTTGTGTTGCTGTTTTTCCTATGAAAGGAACAAGACTATTTGGATTTGTATACTTCTGTGGTACTTAAAGAAGGAGGGTAGCATTTGACACAATCAACTTTTAGAGAACTAAGCTACATTATAAAGAAGGATAGTTTTTTTTTTTTTTTACATTTAAAATTTGAACATAAACTCTCTTATTCTGGAAGGCAGAATCTTCTTTTAATATTTGATAAGAGTTTACTTTAAAAACTGAACATAAGGAGTTGCAGTTCAACAGTGACATGCCTCAGTGGGCAAAGGGCCCATCTGAACTACACCTTCCTTTGGACAGGTTCCAGGATGTTTTAACTTCTCTATTTTGAGTAACCCAATTATTCAAAATACAGTGATCTACTTAGATTAAATACTAACAGAGTCCAATGTTTAGTCTCCACAATGACATCAAGGGGCATCTGGTGGAAGGGTCTGGTATCCTCTTGATTTCAAATTTTAAAATAAAGGGTGCCCTATTAAAACACACCTATCCAATCCCTTGATAACTCACCATAAACCTATCATCTCCAAAGATACTTATGTTATTATAATACCTACCCTCAAAAGGATTGCTATAAAGATTAAAGGAGATAATCTGGTAAAGTATTTAGCTGACTTTCTCACAGAAAGAGGCTCAATAAATGATAGTTACTACTGTTCCTAGTTTTATAACTTTAAGAGACCTATACTGAGGAGCAGGAAGAGACCTTCGATTTCCTGAGGCAAAAAAAAAAAAAAAAAATTATCTGACCAGCTCAAAGACTTACAGCAGAGTCAAGTCTATACCTAAATCAGCATGTTTAAACTTAAAAGCTTTGGCACAGCAAAAGAAACCATAAACAAAATGAAAAGACAACTCACAGAATGGGCGAAAACATTTGTAAACAATGCAACCAATAAGGGATTAATCTCAAAATGTAAAACAGCTCATGCAGTTCAATATAAAAAAAAATACAACCCAATTTAAAAAAATGGGCAGAAGATTTAAATAGGTATTTCTCCAAAGGAGACATATAGATGGCAAAAAAGTACCTGAAAACATGCTCCACATTACAAATTATTAGAGAAAGACAAGTCAAAACTACAATAAAGTATCACCTCACATAGGGCAGAATGATCATCATAAAAAAAAAAAAAAATCTACAAACAAATGCTGGAGAGGGTGTGAAGAAAAGGGAGCCTTTTTACACTGTTAGTGGGAACGTAAACTGGTACAGCCACTATGGGGAACAGTACAGAGGCTCCTCAAACTAAAAACAAAACTACTATATGATCCAACAATCCCACTCCTGGGCATATCCAGAAAAAACCATACTTCGAAAAGACACATGTACCGCAATGTTCTTACAGCATTGTATACAACAGCCAAATCATAGAAGTAACCTAAATGTCCATCAACAGGTAAATGGATAAAGAAAATGTGGTACATATGTACAATGGAATATTACTTATCCATAAAAAGAATGAAATAACACCATTTGCAGGATGGACCTAGAGATTATCATTTTAAGTGAGGCCAAACATAGAAAGACAAATATCATATGATATCACTTATATGTGGAATCTAAAAAATGACACAAATGAACTGATTTACAAAACAGAAACAGATGCACAGACTTAGAAAACAAACTTATGGTTACCAAAGAAGCAAGAAAGGGATAAATTAGGAGACTGGAATTAACATATACACACTACTATATATAAAATAATCAATAAGGACCTCCTATATAGCACAGGGAACTCTACTGAAAACTATGTAATAAGTTATATGGGAAAATAACCTAAGAAGAATAGATGTATGTGTGGGGCTTCCCTGATGGCTCAGGCGGTAAAGAATCTGCCTGCAATGCCCGAAACCTGGTTTGATCCTTGGATTGGGAAGATCCCCTGGAGAAGGGAATGGCGACCCACTCCAGGTATGACTAAACTACTGTGCTATACACCTGAAGCTAACACAACATTGTACATCAATTATACGTCAAAATAAATATAAATTTAAAAAAACCTGCATGTTTTTAGTCTGTTCTACTTCTTAAATAATAAGTTCTTAGAAGTACAGAATCTTAAATCTCTTGAGGGTTAACAAAAAAAATTTATGAGTGATACCTAGAGGGACTTGAATGTCATCTCTGAAGTCAAGTCCTTCATTTTACAACTGAGGCTCAGAGAAGTTGATGACACTCTTAAAGTGACATCATCAAAGTCATAAGATGAAGATCCTGATCTCCTGTTTCAAGGAGATGCTCAATTAAAAAAAAAACAACAACAGTTTTGGGAGTGTGTGTAGGAGGGGCTGAATAAACAGAAGGTAATATGTGATAATCAAAGCTCCTTCTGAAGTGTGTCTATCTGATGAGTAAAGGAGGATCTTTATGGAAAACAAATCTCAAAAAATAAGGAATTAAGAGAGAAAGGGAATAGCATTAACAGGGCATTTGAACTAGATGCTGTGGACTGCTTCAAAGTTATGACCAAACATTAGCTTATAGGGCTACGGAATTTCTTTTATGAGTTAACACTAAGTCAAATGTTAAGAATCCATTACTATTTACATATTCTGTCCTAGAGTGAAAAAAATTAATTTAGCTTGAAAGTTTAGAATATTCTTGTATGAAACCCATAGTGAAAATCCCTTGTTTACAGCCCAATATCACTATGAATTTAAAAAAATAGGAAGTCATAAAGAGAAAACAAGAATCATATAATATTGCTTATATGTGGAATCTAGAAAAATAGTACAGATGAACTTATTTGCAAAGCAAACCAGAGTCACAGATGTAAAAAACAAGCTTATGGTTACCAAGTGTCGGGGGTGGGTGGGTGGGATGAACTGGGAGATGAGGATTGATGTATATATACACTACTATAAATAAAACTGATAACTAAGGAGAGCCTACTGTATGGCTCTGTGGTGACCTAAATGGGAAGGAAACCCTAAAAACAGTGGAGACATGTACACATGTAACTGATTCACTGTGCCGTACATCAAAACCAACAAGACAGTATAAAGCAACTATGCATCAATAAAAATCAATTTAAAAACTACAAAAAGAATAAAAATCGGGTAGCAAAAAAAGTAAATAAAAATCTAAAATTGAAAAAAAAAGCCCCTTTGCAGTAACTATGAGCACTGCTTCCAAACTAAAGCTTCAGTCATAATTATTAATTAGGCAAATTAATTAGGCAATCATCAGTCATAATCATTAATTAGGCAAAGGCATTGACCGGCACGGGGGCGGGGGGGATGGTGCTTTATCTAAAAGGAAACAAAGGAAATTTATTATTCACACTGAAATAAGTGGTAATTTGACGTTCAGTCTACAAGGCTGCAATATATTTTTGGTTTAAGTAACAGTTCCAGAAAAGTCCTTGTGTATCCTGCAGATGGAACTTAATGGAAATCCTTTCCTCTTAAAAACTTTGTTAATTTAGAACTGGTAACTGTAAATGACACACATGTTTGGCCCTCTCTTCGTCTCTCTCTCTCTCTCACACACACATATTCATATATATAAATACACTCACATATAAACATAAATAACTGCTGTTTGAAGGGCAAACAGCAGAATATTATTGTTATGTTAACCTGTCAATAGCAGGATATAGCGGGATTTTTATATTCTTACTGTTTTTCACTTTTCTCCAGGTATTTTATGTGACCTGTATAGTCTTCCCCATGGAAGCTTGTTTCACAAGAGAATGTCATTCTTCACCTGGGACCGGGCAGAGAACTCTGGTCTACAGGACTCTTGAGTAGGTTACAACTGCATGCTTTCAAGGATTGTACAGAGAAAAATCTCAGTGCTTTAGCAGTCTTTACAAAGCTGGAAAAAATGCTTTAGTAGTGTTCCACAGGGAATTCTGGAATCATATCACTGCCACAAAGAATGCCTTTTTTTCCTTGGAGTAGACTGGGAGGAGGAAGCAGAAATAGTAGTTTTTCTCATTATTATACCTTATACCATGTAGTACAGTTCACAGTCAGCGAGCAGGGGACACCTTTTCCCATCAACTTGACCACGACTAACACCTGTCATGGGCCCCAGCCCAGGTCAGAGAGGAATGGCAAGGGGGACAGCCAGTGATTAAACGAGGGCTGGCTCAGTGCTTCTGGCTCAGGTCCAAGATGCCAGCAGATTCTTCCTCCCTGCATCTAAGAACCCTCTCTCACTATGCAGCCAAAATTATTAAACTCGTGTTATGGATTAAAAAGTAAGAGTCCATAATGATAGGATTCAACTTCAACAAGTTATAGTATCTTGCAATCACTATTACATATCAACAATTCTTTTGTTGTGCATATTTCCCTAAAAATACATGACCTGAAAAATTTTATATCTAAGAGATAAGGAAGACAGGTATTTAAAAATAATAAGATGACAAGTTTAAAATAAGTAAAAAGAAAAAGTAAAAAAAAAAGAGGTCAGAAGTGCTATAAATGTAGAAAACTAAAACATTAAATAGGACGTCACCTGTCATATCAACCATTAAACAAATTTCTTGTCCTGATGGAAAACTAATCATTAGTGGCCTTAGGCAGGAGGTGAGGGGTGGGATTTTCTACAAAGGGACACTTGGGAACTTTATGGAGCAATGAAATGTTCTATATTTGATTGCAGGTAGTGCTTACACAAGTGCATACATTTGTCAAAGGTCATCAAACTGTACATGTAACTGAATACATTTTACAATATGTAAAAGATACTCAATAAAATTCACAAAGAATTCTTGGGAAATGAGCCTATAAAGAGGTATGGGTTCATTTGTAGAGTTTTCCCCATTACACAGAAAAAGAGAACTTTCTCAAGAGCTAGGGCATCAGTTGTTTCCTTACTATGAAAACTTGCACAACACCCCAAAGTCATTCTAAAGTTATGACGCAAACTATCAATATATCCACACTTAGGGATCCCTTCCTGTTGAGTAGGGAAAAAGAAGGGAGTTGTAAACCTCTTAAGAAGGTGCTAAACAATCTGCAGCTTATATAAAAGCTTCTGCTTTTGGAGAGAAATTCTATAGCAAAGGTGACCTTTCATCAAACATTGCTGGTAAATAAGTACAGAAACTTAGAAATCATCAAGGAAAATGTTTAAGTTGTATGAGATATAAAATTAAATAATATAAAATAGGTCACCAGCAAATCTATAGCATTAGTGGATTTTCACTGGATGGTTCTAGAAGCTAAGGAAATAGAAGATAACAGGGTTGATTCATTCAAGTTACTGAGCAAACCACAGTGAAAATAATGTAGCAGCACAAAAATTTTAAGAGATATACAAACAAGGGTACAAGTAGTAGCCATTAGAGACATCTGTAATTTCCTAATGAAAGAATCTTAGTAACTGCAATGTAAAACTCAGGTTTGAGAATTTCTGACCAGTTATGATAACTTGTTGAAGTTATAGCTAGATAAATCTCAAGCTGGAATCAAGATTGCCGGAAAAATATCAAAACCTCAGATATCCAGATGGCACCAATCTAATGGCAGAAAGCAAAGAGGAACTAGAGCCTCTTGATGAAAGTGAAAGAGGAGAGTCAAAAAGCTGGCTTAAAACTCAACATTCAGAAAACTAAGATCATGACATCCAGTCCTATTTCATGCAAATAGACGGGGAAACAATGGAAACAGAGGGTTCCAAAATCACTGCAAATGTTAACTGCAGTCATGAAATTAAGACACTTGGCTCCTTGGAAGAAAAGCTATGACAAGCCTAGACAGCATATTAAAAAGCAGAGACATCACTTTGCCAACAAAGTTCTGTCTAGTCAAAGCTATAATTTTCCAGTAGTCATGTACGGATGTGGGAGCTGGACCATAAAGAAGGCTGAGTACCGAAGAATTGATGCTTTTGAACTGTGGTGCTGGAGAAGACTCGAGTCCCATGGACTGCACGGAGATCAAACCAGTCAATCCTAAAGGAAATCAACCCCAAATATTCATTGGAAAGACTGATGCTGAAGCTGAAGATCCAACACTTTAGCCACCTGATGCAAAGAGCCGACTCACTGGAAATGACCCTGATGCTGGAAAAGATTGGAGAAGAAGGGGATGACAGAGGGTGAGATGGTTGGATGGCATCACTGATTCAATGGACATGAGTTTCAGCAAACTCCAGGAGATTATGAAGGACAGGGAAGCCTGGCGTGATACAGTCAGTCCATGGGGTCGCAGAGTTGGAAACGACTGAGCAACAAAGGTAACTTTAAGGAAACCAAAGAAGAGTTAAGGACTAACTTAGGAGGTCATATAAAAAACATTAAGCTTTCATAACTCACAAAAAGGCTCAAGCCATAGCTATGACTTATCAGTCTCCAAGAGGTTTAAATATTAGGGGGAGAGAGGATGACTTCAAATAGAAGGGGAAAATATGGAGCAAAAAGCAGAAGATGAAAATTACAGACCCAAATCATTGAACATAAGGTCTGATGTAAGTATTTACTAAAACTGGTGAGCTGACTCTTAGAATGGGCCCACAAAGTTAGTTAGACAGCAATGTGGGAAGGCCCGATTATCACATGACAGCCTCTACTTGCTTGGGACCCCAAATGCCGTGACCATCCTAAGGCCAGCAGAGTTGATTTCTGTTCCATGAAGCTAATGGACGGGGATCTTGCCACCAATGATTATTTCCTCACCAAAAATCTAACAGCTCTAAAACAGCAATTGTGAAAGAATTTCTAGTTGCTTCCTTTTCAAACCCTCAAACTAGTGATTTAAGAGTTATTTTATTTATTTAATTGGCCCATACACAGAAATCTTCCAAAACTGCAGCTGGCTTGGAAAAATTACAATTTGGTCTTCCGTTGGCCTGGTTCTTTGGAACTGAGGAACTGATGTTTATCTTCCATCTTCCTCTTTCCATCTGGTTTTCCCTAATGGCTTTCAATTACTAATCCTTTCTGTGGGTGATATCATAGAAGGACAGATGAGATTCACACAAACAATTTCCTGGGTCCCATTTGAGTTTTCATCAATCATTTCAAGCGTGAGATTTTCTGGTGGGGCCCAGCTTGTCCTGACACATGACTGGTACTGTGAGTTGGGGAGACGCCCTCTGCCATGGTGGTTTCTTTGAGCATATCCCTAAAGATGTGCCTCCATCCACCATCCTCCACAAATTCATGTCACAAAGACAATTTTTCTAGAACTCAGATGGTGTATCTATGGAATGAGGAATGGCCTTCCTGCTGCACAGAGACATTCTAAAGATTCTGAGAGCAGGGTCGCCCTACTTTCCCATCAACGTGACTGTGACTGACACCTGCCAAGGGGCCTAGCCCAGGTCAGAGAGGAATGGCGAGGGAGACCGCTGGTGATCAGAAGAGGGCTGGCTCAGTGCTCCTGGCTCAGGTTCAAGACTCTAGCAGGGCAGAGAAGATACTCCTCCCTGCAGGTAAGAACCCTCTGTCATTGTTACAGATTAGTCCTCATTACAGATTAGAAAGTGAAGAGTCCACAGTGATAGAATTTAACTTCAACAAGTTATATTATTTTGCAATTGCCACTACATACCAACAATTCCTTTGTTGCCCGTATGTCCCTAAAAACACATGACCTGAAAAATACTACAACTAAAATGACAGTCTTATTAAGAGACTCCACTTTGTGATGAGGCAAGTAGGAGCCTTTTGATGTTACCTTGTGAACTCAGAGGGTCAATGAAGCACTGAAAAGACAGATCCTGAAGAGTATCCTACACATGCTGTTTCTAGTGAAGGTGGGGGAACAGTACTGAGACCCACGAATCAGCATCTGGTTGGAGATCACTCTGAGCCTAGAGGGCAATAACGTGTCACGTACAAGGAAGGTCACTTTACAAAATCTCATTAATACTCATAACCACCAGTGCAATGGAATCCATAGACCTTTTTTTTTTTTTTAAAGGCTGCAGCAGACTGAGATCTAGGGAGGTTAAGGGCTTGCTAAGGACACACAGACTTGTATATATATACTGACCATGTCAGCTTCCAAGTGACACTAGTGGTAAAGAATCTGCCTGCCCAGGCAAGAGACGTAAGATCCCTGGGTTTGATCCCTGGGTTGGGAAGACGGAGGAAATGCCATTTTCCCCAGGAGGAAATGGCAACCCACTCCAGTATTTTGCCTGGAGAATCCCATGGGCAGAGGAGACTGGCGGGCTACAGTCCATAGGGTCCCAAAGAGTCGGACACGACTGAGTGACTTAGCACACACACTGATCACGCAGGATCTTTGTTTTAAAAACTACTTGATTTCTTAAGAAGGTCATTGAGAAGAGGACAAACCCACTATGAGACGTTCTGTATGGAAGTTGTAGTTTCCTCATAAATTACTCAATTGGTTTTTTAATACAAATAAGTGACCCTGGGCCCACATGGAAGTTCTCTAAGGGCCTGTTCTCCCTGAACAACTGATCCTAACCTTGAACCAACCACACGGGAGGCCTGACAAGGGGCAAGAGGGATGGAGGAGGAAAAAAGCAGAGTAAAGGAGAACAAGAGAAGCACAGCATGGGGAGGAACAAAGAAGAAAAAAAGGCCCTGGAGACTGAGAAAACACAAACTCCAGTAACCAAATAGTTTTCTTCAGACTGTTTCATGCTGCCCACTGCTCTGGTATGTTACTTTTATAATGATTAAATTTAAGTTTGGGTTTCTTATGATTTCTACATTGAGATGATACAGAAAGAAAAAAGGTGCTATATGTATTTAAAAAAAAAAAAAAAGAAAAAAGGTGCTATATGTATTTTTAAACAAAGTAAAAACACTGAAAAGAGTGGCTTTGTGGAAGACTAAGACAATTAGCAAACCAGACAATCCATGCTCCTTCTGCTTTCCCATGGGATAAAAACTTCTGTCGCTTTATGAAGCTAACCAAAGAATTTCAGTAGTTACAGCATTTTTGGTAGGGCTTTCATTTCAACAAAGCTCTGTAATACATATGCAGTCTGGGGAACCCCAAAGAAGTCCTTGAAAAAAAAATTTTAATGTACAGGAAATTCCTTAAATTATATATATACCATATATATGGTATATATACACCATATATATACCATATTTTATATATATGTTTATATATATATAAACATATCAAGAATTGCACTCATGCCAAAATTCCAGGGAAAGGAAACATGTACATACACATAGACACACACAGGTTATTTAGCCTGGTGAACTTCCATAAAACCAACAAGCTGATTTTGCCCCCTCCTGCATCACAGGCTATCCTTATATATGAGACAGGTTTTGAGCTTAGAGGACTAAATCCAAAAGGAAAGTGGTTCTGGCTAGAGTCAAGAGTTCTGACTGACAGTATGGTGTTTTGAAATGCAAATTATGTATTTTATTTGACAACATGTATTATTAACAGTTACAGGAGACATTTTCAAAAGCATGGTTTTGGAGAACGTAAAGCTACATTACTAGTAAGTGTAGAATCATCACAAAACCACAGACAGGTCCAGTACCTGTTGAAGCATGTGCGCTATATTCACTACTTGGAAGAAGAGACTGTTCTCTGTGGGAGAGCGCGAGGGTGGGGTGACTTGAGAGAACAGCACTGAAACATGTATACCACTGTATGTGAAACAGAGGACCAGTCCAATTTCGATGCATGGAACAGGGCACTCAAAGCCAGGGCACTGCGACAGCCCAGAGGGCTAGAATAGGGAGGGAGGTGGGAGAGGGGTTTGGGACGGTGGGGACACATGCACATGTACACCCGGGGCTGACTCATGTCAATGTATGGCAAAAACCACCACCACAAAATTGTGAAGTAATTAGTCTCCAATTATAATAAATAATTAAAAATGAATAAATATAACAACCTTTTGGAAAAAAAATACTATGGCCATAAAGCCATCCTGCCAGGGCTTCCCTGTTGGTCTAGTGGTTAAGAATCTGCCTTGCAATGCAGAGGACACCGGTTCAATCCCTGCCCCAGGAAGATCTCACATGCCACAGAGTGACGAAGCCTGTGTGCTACAACTACCGTACCCCTGCACTGCAACTCCTAAAGCCCACGAGCCTAGAGCCTGAGCTCTGCAATAAGAGAAGCCAACACAATGAGAAGTTCCAGCTCCACAACGCAGAGTAGCCCCTGCTCGCTGCAACTGGAGAAAACCTGTGTGCGGCAATGAAGGCCCATCATAGCCAAAATAATAATGAATCTTAAAAAAAAAACCCATCCTATCAACCTTCCACAAAAGCTCAGACACTCAATTTAAATACCTTAAGGACTGAAAAAAATACATGTAGAATTCTCATCCTTCAATTTTAGAACAAAGAAAGACCTTAAGAGATCATCTGGCTCAAAACTTCCCAAAGTGGGTTTCATGAAACATTATTCTCCCAAAATGTTCTGAATAGGGGTGAGGTGATTCAGATAAGTTTGGGAGAACTCTTGAGAGTCACAGTGCACATTAGGGATTAGCAAAGCTGTGCAGTCTACAGAAAAGAAATGATTAGGTTTATTTTTTAAAAAAACTTAATTTTTATCAAATCTATTTGAGCACAGAACCCTTTTTGCAGTATTTATTAAAATCCTGTAAACTACTGTTTTGTAGAAAAACCCTTGTCTTATATACTGAAAAAAATGAAGTTCAGACAGGTTAGGGATTTGTCTCAAGGTCATACAGTTAGTAGATACACTGAAAACAGATTTCACCTTTCTAGACTTCACTTTAGTGCTCTTTCTTGGGCTGTGTTCTCATACAAAGCCTGTACCTCCAAAAGGATCACAGACTAAATAAACCAGACCATGGATGTCATCTAGTCCAGAGCCCTCTTATTTAAAGGGGGAAACACAGTCTCAAGAGAGGTGAAAAAGCTTGCCCCAGTGACACATAAAATCAATGCCTGTAGTAGAACCTAGCTCTTAATTCCAATGCTCGTATCCTTTCCACAACAGCATACTAGCTCCTTCAAAGCCAATGTTTTTTCCACCTCTGAGAAAAAGGAGTGATGGATAAGAGGGGATTTAGCTATTCAGGACCCAGTAAAATATTTATCAAAGTGCACTTGTGTCAGTAGGTATTTTAAACCATTTAAACATGATTGTCTTTACTTACAAATGTCATCCACTGTGACAGGGAATCAATGTTTCAAGCTGTTGAACAGGTCATCATCCCTGCCCTGTTGGATGACACCTGTAAATAAAATAAATCTAGTTTTGAGTGAGTAGATTTTAAGCCAACTAGATTTAAGATGCATGCAGCTTAAAACAAAGAATAGTTTTTAAGGGATGATTCTTAATCAAGATTTGCTGAAGAGAAATACTTTCCAGGACCAGCTATTCCACCCTATGCCACTGGCCTTCAGCACAAAAATCCAGGTAATGATATAGGTAATGTTGCCAAATATAGAGGGCACCATGGCTCTTAGAGCTAAAAACTTCTTTCAGGCACTAGTTACCTCAGTCTCTTGCCTCTGTGAATAATATTTTCACTGTGTAGAAGGGACAACCAAGGCCCTATGAGGTTAAATGACTAGTCCCATGTTAATGTTAAATAACTTAGTGTCTTTAACTTAAGTCCCTTAATGTAGAAAAATGTATACAGAACACATCAGCAAAGTTTATCATTAGGCTGACCCAATTTGAAAGACTTACAGACATTTAAAAAAATATTTTACAGATGTTAGCTTAGAATATTCTAGACACATCTTCATAACATATATCAGTGTTAGATATTTAAATACAAGCATTATTAAAAAAACGCCATGAATGAAAAATAAAAATGAGAAAATGGGAACTAGAGTGCAAAGAACAATATTAAATACAGCATTCACTTAGGATTCTAAATTCTAGTTACTTCCAAAAAAGATTTGTAGTTCCTAACAAATTTAAGTATATGAAAACCATTTGCTACAGTCTGTAATTTAAAACATTGGTTTCTCTGTAGCCACAAAATGCCACTCTAAGATCTGCCAGAAATTAAGATTTAGGTTGGATAATGCACATTTGAAATTTCCATTCTGTACCTAAATACTCCAAGATAATCAATGTTTTAGAATCCTGCCTTGAAGTAATATGACTGTCATAGTAACATTCCCATCAAACTCACATTGAGTGCTTACTTTGTGTCACAATACAAAGTGTCTGATTATTTTATATATACTATCTCAGTCAATCCTCCAAAGCTGAATATTATTACAGTTTTACAAATAAAGAACATTAGAGCACAGAGAATTTAAGTAACTTGCTGAAGTTCACGCAACTGGTAAAATGATAGAATTTACACACAAATCTATTTGGTGACAGAATCAAGCTCAAATCACTATATAATACTACATTTATTTAATATGGCAACTTAAGATACTCAAATATGTAAGAATTCATTAAAACAATTACAATTAGAAAACATAAAACTTTCCCAACTAAATCCCACACAATATTAAATATGAGGAAATTCTCATTCTTTTTCTTGGGGAATTAAAGGGAGACCAGGGACAATTTTCAAAGTTAAAATTATTTTAATGCCAAGGAATTAAAGGTTCTGATGTCAACCTTAAATATATTACAATTAAGACAAATGAAAACCTTAAACTGTCTTTCATAATGATAGAAAAGTATATCTTCCTGATTTACTTTCTAAGTCCATAAAGAGGTAAATTTTCCTGTTACTCAAGACTGATTCTCAAAATAATGTAACAGTTACTGAAAAATTGAATTTAACCATGTGCATTTAAAAATACATGTTATCTATCAATTTTATAAAGAAGAGAACTACTTATAAAGTAAATTACTTTTAAAGAAAACAAACTGATAGATAATGTAACCCCCTTAATTTTTTTATGTAATATAGCTAGTATAAGTTATGCTTCTGATTAAGACTCAAACTTTTTTACTATAAAATTTCTTGGCCATTTTTCCAACAAATTTTCAAAACTGTAAAACTGATAAAATAAGAAATAATCAGGAGTACAAAAACATACCTGACATATTTTAACTGAGTAAGAATTAGATATATGCAAAACTCGGCATCACAGAAACTCAACATTAAGGAAAAGGCACACCCTTTCCAAAGCACCATGGAGAAAGAAGTCAATCTCTTCTGGCAATAATGGTTTTCTTATAAGGACCCCAAACAGAAGAAGATAAAGTGTGGTTTCATGGTAGCTTACCCTTTTCTCTGACACCCCATCCTGGCCTGTAGAATCTTTCTCATCAAGTGTCTCTTTCAGGACTGGCATATGTTTTTGGTATGCTGGCTCTCTGTTTAAGGTTGTGTATCCTATGTGCTCATAAATTGGGTTTATCGTCATCTTGGCAATGTATTCTGCTGCCTTGGTTTCAATATAGAGAGTAATCAATCCATCAGTCACCAGATCGTGGATGGACTCAAAGCGCTTCTCCCCAACAAAGTGCTTTCCATCGTAGTAGAGCCTGAAGTTTCTGGTTTGACTTCCAAATCTGCCTCAATGAAATGGGAAAGATGTTTTTAAGAAAAGTAAGCAAGTGAATTCCTTCCAAAAAAAAAATTTAAAACTATTGCTTTGTGTGTGTCTTCTTTGTTTGTTTAAATAAACTGTGGTTAATCTCTATGAACCGTCTGGGATATGGAAAGCTAAACTTTTGAACACAAAGAATGGATTTGCAACAATGAGGGATAACTAGACCAAAGCAGGCCTACCCTAGAAGGTAAGCTTTGTTCTTATTTATCTTTTTAAGCCACTTCATTATGACTCTAGGAAAAACGGGAAAATAAACCTCATATCCTATTAGAACAGTCAATAATCAACTAGTCAACTACATATGACATTTCTGTATTAGCATGTTCTTTCCAAGTTGATTAATCAAAGTATTCCATGTACTTCAGATCCCAGCATTCGTGTCTTTTAATGGGAAAGCTCCACGGAGGGCTCCCCTGGGTGTGATGCCGGCAATCATCTGAAGAAGAGCCGGGTCCAGAACCTGAGTCCCACGGTAGAGCGGATGGCACAGAAACACACTTAGGCTATTTCTGGCCATGGGTTAAGGATACGCTCTTCCCTTTAACACAGCCATCCTTCTGTCTGCTTGCTGAGTCTGGGCAAGAGATGCTTGGAATATATACAGGGTATATAAGTCATAAACTACTGGACTCGAGAAACTCTATTTTTACTTCTGAGTCATATTTCAGTGGCATTTTTTAAAAAAACTGAAGAAGAATGGTTTATGATAATTTCAGTATTTTGCTTCCTGCGGTAAACCTCAGAAATGGATCCAAGTTGGCACAACTAGCCTAATGTCCTTCCAAGATGACAAAGACAAGAACATGCACTGACTTTTAACAAAAGCTGATGCCAAAAGGCACCGAGGGCCATCTCACAGTCTCTGGAAGATAGCCCTGAGTAAGCCTAATTTAAAACCAAACAAATCAGAAAGGATATATTTAATTTCACTGTTAAAAATACACAGAACAGAGATGAACTAAAACACTAAATTAATAGCTGCTAAAGTGTTTAAATAGAACTGCAAACTTATGCAACAATACTATTCTGGTATAGGTTACATTTCAGGAAGACAGAAGTGAGAATTTTCTTAAGATTTCACTTTAAATGTGCCCTACAAAAGGAACCAATTTTTTTTTAAAATAATGGCCCAAGGTATCTCTGATTCTGTCATTCAAATTAGACTTTAATAGTTTTTTAATCTAGAACCCAATATTCTATACATGCTGGTCCTTCTTCTAAAATAAAACTGATCTAGCTTTTGGTTCTTTAAAAGCAATTAAATTTTAGTTTATATTCAAGTGAATGATCCACTCTACTTCCCATTCTCATTTTCCTCTAACATTAAAGAGATATTTCTTCCAAGTAAAGTTTCCTTATGATGTATGTCTAAAAAGTTGGAAGGTAAAATTTCTATACCAAAGTTAAATATACACTTTTTTGAGTTAAACATACTTCTTGTATTATTTCCTCTTCACTAATATTCATTATTTGTTACTGCAAAATAAACATAGAAAGCCACTTTATAATTTCTGTACGGTTCATACAGCAATAAACACAGTACTGTTTAACATGAAGCTCTTTTATATTTCACTTGCATTCAAGGCATTTCAGTAAGGGATTAGACCATTTTATTCTACAGGGGCTTAAGATTTTACAAATAGGCAGTTTCACAATGGGTATGGCACTTAAAGTCTGTCTAAGCAATGGTGGCAGGCGTTTGTCACTCAACTGTCTTCTGAAATCTGCTAAGTATGGGAGCAGAGGGCAGAAGGGAAGATGGCTGAACTGGCCTCACAGGGGTGGGATGGTTAATTCAAAGAGTGGAAATCTAAGGTCAGACTTCTTGACCCTTTACAATGAAGCTCTTTCCAGCCATTCAAGGAGGGGTTTCCTGGCTACTTCTATGCTATTGGGCAAAAAAGTCTAAGTAAGTTTGTTCTCAACTTAGTGACTTTAAGAGACTGTGCACATGATTCCCAATTTCCACCACAAAGACAAGATGAAATGCTGAATTTATAAAAGTTTATCTTTAGGTGGTTTTCTAAAAAAAATGATTACAATAATATATATGACCTTATTCATATACAGAAAAGTTACATTTCTATATAGTGATACATGATATCAAGTCAGTCCAATATCCCCCTCATACTATGAAAACCAAGACACTCACTGTTTAACAAGATCTAACATATACCCACATAAGATCTGAGTTATTGTTTATGCCCCAATACAAAAGACCTTTGCAGTCTTGAAAGAGGGTTTGGACAGGGTTTGCAAGTCCTGGTTCCTTTTTGTTTAACAAAAAACTTCAGGCTTTGGCATCAGACAAATTAAGTTTATATCCTGGATCTGCCACTTAGTGAGGAGATTTTGGGAAAATCATTTTTCAGATTCTGCACCAAGATACAGGAATAATGTTATGCTAAACAATAGTAACACTACTTGACTGTGAGGATTACATAAGAATACTTAAGATAAAGCTACATTCAGTTAACCCTTGAATAACACAGGTCTGAACTGCACTGATGATCGGGTTTTTCCAACAGTAAATCCTATGGCACTGCACTATCTGAGGCTGGTTGAACCTGCAGATCTGACAGTGGATATCACAGAAAGAGAGGGCCAACTATAAGTGACATGTGGACTTTCACTGTGCAGAGGGTAGGTATCCCTAATCTCCACACTGCTCAAGGGTCAAGTGTGGATAGCAGGTTCAACTGCAGTCCCGTCTCCTGTATTAGCTTAGACTTCTGCAAAGAATAACAGAATGATTATCAAACAATAAAGTAACACAAAGGATATTCAATAATATGTACTGAAGTAAAACTAGTTGTGGAGGAACATCTCTGCACTGGTTGACTTTACAGCCAATGAAAAGCAAAGAGGAGTTCTTTGTGATTTTTTTTCACTCAGGATGCCCCAGGTTTATACTGAGTGGAACTACAGAGTGCAAAGAGGGGAGAAGAGAAGCTGGAAGAGTCCTTCCACAAGGCCTTGGGAGTTAGGTTTCTGATTTCAAAGAAAAGAGGTCAGTACATATACTTGTATTGAAAGCAGGATGTTTTAAATGGATCCAGCGATAACTCTGGTGGCTCAGACAGTAAAGAATCTGCCTGCAATGCAGGAGACCCGGGTTCGATCCCTGGGTTGGGAAGATCCCCTGGAGAAGGGAATGGCAACCCACTCCAGTATTCTTGCCTGGAGAATCTCATGGACAGAGGGACCTGGCAGTCAGGGACCATGGGGTCACAAAGAGTCAGACATGCCAGAGACTAACACACATACACACTGAACTCTTGAAAGCAGAGTATTAATTTGTAAAACCTGTTAATGCTAAACCATTTTCCCTTAATGTTTATAGGAAAACATTCTTTTCATCTTTTCTTCTATTCACCCTCTGCTTCTGCCCTTGGTTTTAAATAGCTGTTCATTTTTTTTTTTAACATGTTCAAAACTGTATAGGTCCAATCCTCACCTAGATAAGAGTTCAACAAGATGAAAATTTGTTTTCTCCAAAGTGGTACTGCAGCTAACAGAAAAGAAAGACCAGAATAATCTGTTCTGAACTGCTACTGCTATACATAATTATGACTTTCTAGAAAGAATGCCTTTTTATCCAGTGACTTTAGGTTTTGGTTTTCATGTTTTGAAAAACTGTTTTAACGCTGTGCCTATTTACATTCAGATGAATTTCAAAATACATAATTCTAAGAACTAACTTTAAAAAGTGAATAGAGAAGCCTTAATACCATCCTTTCTATTTTTTAGCAAGCAAATTGCACTCAGAAAAACTCAGTCTAGAGGTACAAAATGATGAAAATAGATACAAAGAATGACCTTTGGGGTCTTACTTTACTTTTTTCTGAAACCAAGAATTTGTTGTGATTTGAGCCCAAAGTATTGGGAAGTATCTCTTCAAAGGAAAGCTCTAAGCTAACAGATGTTTCCTGTTAACAAACAGAAAACAAAACATATACAACACATTTGTCTAAGTTAACAATAAAATGTTAGAACTATTTCCAGAAATCAACAAACAAAAACAATTTTATTTACCATAAATATGTATTTGTGTATTTTTATCAAAGAAGCTAGTGGTAAAATACAAATATCTCATAAATTCTTCTAATCATAAACATACTCTTGGAAGAAGGTTAAAAGACAGACAAGCATATGAGGAGGCATTCACTTGAATACAAAAAACTGAATTTAAATTAACTAAGAAAGGCTGAGGGAGAGAGAACATAGCTATACACAATTTCAAAATATTTTCTCCATCTAAAACTTTTGTTAAGATACTACTTTTTCCTATCTTGCTGTATAATTCTGGATGGCAAAATGGGACAAAATATTAAGATATGTGAACTCAACAATGATATTCCCTTGGCAAAATAAATCATCTTGAGGAAAGAAGCAGACCAATGTATCTAACCAAACCTTCAAAGGTGGCACCAGGCAGCTCTGGAAGGTGGAACTGATAAGGAAGAATTATTGCAGAAGATTTGTTTAAGAAACAGTTAGATATTCCCTCATATTCTCCAATCTTCTCCCCTTCCCCACGCTGGTGGAAGACTTGAACTCTGTTCTCTGGATAGTAAATCAAGGAGGTTTTGAACTGAGGAACACCAGAGTGGAAGGCAGAGATATCATCCTGTAAAATAACTGAGCTCTCTACATACTGAAGATTGGGACTTCATCTTTCTTTACCACCAGGTTCTCAGAAGGCTCGTATCTTTCGTTAAAAAAAGAATGGAAGATTCTTCTCTGGAAAATCTTATCAGCTCAGCTGAAAAGACATAAAATAGAGACATCATCCTATATTTGGAAGCTTCTCTCAAGCTCTCAGAACTACTAGTCAACTTTTTAGTTTTTATTTGCCTCAAGATATTTTCTAATACCCTATGTGATTTCTCCTTTGACCCAAGAGTGTACTGTTTAACTTCTACACATCTGTGAATTTCCCATTTTTCCTACTGCTTGACTTCTAATTTCATTTCATTGTGACTGGAAAAGATTTTTGGTATGATTCAGTTTTCTTACATTCCTTAAGACTTTGTTTGGTGACCAACATGTGATAGATGAATGTTCTCTGTGTGCTTGAGAAGAATGTGTATTCTGTGTTCTGTACATGTCTGTTAGGTCCAACTGATGAATAGTGTTGTTCAAGTCCTCCCTTTTCTTTCCTGTCTAGTTCTATTTATTTAGTGCCAAATAAATTATGAGCAGTCAGCCAAGGATCACCTGATACCTGAGGAAAATCTCTTTGATGAAGGATAAAGGCAAACAAATGGAATCAATAAGATGAAACAAACCAAAAGATGACAGTGTTTTTAAAATTATCAGTATGCTAAACGAAACAAAAGTAGGATAGTTTATATTTCTATTCTTGAATAGGATTCAGTAGAAGTATTAGGATGCTACAGAAAAGAACAATACATAATACATAGAAAAATAAGCAGAAAAAGGAAATGTAACATAAATGAAAAATTGAAAGAAGAAATCAAAGATAAAGTTGAGAAGATATTTAAGAAGAACAAAATGACAAGCAGATGAAAAACAGAGAAAAAATAAGATAGAGTATCAATCCAGAAAGGCCAACATCTAGGTAACAGAAGCTCTGTAAAGAGAACAGAGAAAACAGAAGGGGAAGAAATCTAAAAGGTAATTCAAGAAAATTTATCACAACTGAAGAATATAAGTTTACATAATGGAAAAAAATAGGCCCACATCAAAAGAGTAAACATGAAAAGATGCTCAAAGAGTGGTCCGGTAAATACAAATTAAATCTTCAGAATGGTGAGCTTTTGTAATTCAGACAATATCAGCCACTGGCAAGGATATAGAGCAACTAATAAAACCAATACCTGGCATACTTTTTAACAAAATGGTTTAAAATGATCTAGTAAACTTGAATATATGTACACCTAAGACACAACAATTTTATTCCTATGTAATACTCCATACAATGTGAATGATTATGTGCTCTAGGAAAGAAATACACAAACAAACAGCAGGAGCAATGCTCAAAATGCCTAAGCCTTGAAACCAAATAAATTCCCAACACAACAAAAAAAATCCTGCGGTATACATACTGTGGTGGTTAATTTTCTATGTTAACTGGAAGGGTGTTTTCAGATGAGATTCACATTTACATCAGCGAACTTTGAGTAAAGCAGATTACTCTCCATAATTGTGTGGGTCTTACTCAGGCAGTTGAAGACCTAAATAGAACAAAACGACTGGCCTTCTTGAAGCAATTTCTTTCTGAGGGAATTCTCCAGAAGACTGCCATTGGACTTTGCATCATCTGCTCTCCTGGGTCTCAGGCCTGCGAGCCCACACTGCAGACTTAGACTTGCCAGCCTCCACAATCATGTGAGCTGGTTACTTGAGGTAAGTCTCCTTCCATATACATACACATCCTATTGGTTCTGTTAGTCAGGAGAACCATGACTAACACAATAAAATACTATACAGCAAGGAAAACACACATGCAACAATCTGGATGAATTTTGAAAATATGTTGGGAAAAAATATCATGTCACAAAACAGCACATACAGTGTGATTCCATTATGTAAAGTCCAAAAGCAGGCAAAATTCAACTGCATTATATCAGAATGTATATATGGATGGTAATACTATAAACAAAAGCATGAAAAAGATAATTATAAAGTGAGTCTGGTGGGTAACGGCAGACAGGAAGGTAGAGATAATTATAAGAAAGCAAAACATAAGAACCTTCTGGACTACCATTAAAATATAATACTTGATTGGGAATTATTATATAAGTTTACATATATTTAAATGTAATCTATTTTAATACTGTACATGTTAAGTTTTATATATTTTATATGGTTTACTTTATAGTAAATTTGTACAAAGAAGGAATTCTCTGGTGGTCCAGAGGTTAGGACTCTGCACTTCCACTACAGGGGACATAAGTTCAATACCTGGTCAGGAAACTAAGATCCCTCATGCCACAATGATATGGCAAAAATATTTTTTTTTTGTTTAAAGAATAAAAGCAAAGAACATAGCATCCAAATGAAACTCAAAGACCTTACCTTGAAAGAGAAAGCAACAAGAAACAGATTCGTTATAAGTGCTTTACATGGACTCTAAGAATATAAATTTAGTAAGGGAATTCAATGCTGAGCTTTCAAAATAGTGACATGAAAAAGATGATACAGCTGAGAGAAACTGATTAGCAAAATACTATTACTATAAATCTAATAAATAACTAGAAATGGTAGGGAATAGAATCAAGAAGACTAAAAACAAAATGGTGGCATGGAGGTAAGACCTGAAGAAACATCCTGAAAGTAGAAGAAAAATTAAACAGCAAATCAATTATGAGGTAGACAGCAAAGGCAGAAGGCTTCCCAGGTGGCTCAGACAGTAAAGAATCCTCCTTCATTGCAGGAGACACAGGTTCAATCAATCCCTGGGTCAGGCAGATCCACTGGAGAGGAAATGGAAACCCATTCTGATATTCCTGCCTGGGAAATCCCATGGACAGAGGAGTCTGGTGGGCTACAATCCATGAGGCCACGAAAGAGTTGGAGAGGACTAAGCCACTAAACAACAACAAATAAAGAAGATTAAGAAAATACAACATTAAAAAACACCCCTGAGGTTCAGGTGGCAACAAACAGAACAGAAAACTTACACAGAAATATAATTTGGGAAATACTCCAGAAGGAAAAGAACTAAACCTCAAGAAGAAACAGTACACTGTCTGACGGATAAGTTTATTAAAGAACTATCAACATTAAAAGATGTCCTAGTTTAAGATACTAAATTTGAAAAACAAAGAATGTTCAGATCACCAGGCAGGAAACAGTCCATATAGGGTCGGGGGGGGGGGGGGGAGGAGGAAGACTGCTTCCAGATTTCTCTACAGTAACAACAAATGTCAAAACACAGAGATGTGATAACCATACAGTGAGGATACTCTATCCAGACAAGCCATTCTTTAAAGACACCAGGAAGACATTCCTAATAATAAAGGTATGCCTTCATTTCAAAAACAGTGTTTAGAATGGGGCCTTCCTTGGTGGCTTAGCAGTGAAGAATTCAGCTGCTAATGCAGGAGACACGAGTTTGATCCCCAATCCGAGAAGGTCCCACACGCTGCACAGTAACGAAGTCTGCGTGCCACAACTACCAAGTCTGTGCTCTAGAGCCCCAGAGCCGCGACTACTGAAGCCCACACGCCTTAGAGCTTGACTCTGCAACAAGGGCAGTCTCTGTGCAATGAGAAGCCAGGGCACTACAGCTAGATAGCAGCCCTCTCTCTCTGTAACTAGAAAAAAAGCCCACATGGTAATGAAGATCCAGCACAGCCAAAAATAAATACATAGAATTTAAAAATATATGTATGCATTTTAAAAAAGTCAGTGAATGATGATGTTAATTTGGGTGTTTTAAAATATTGATACCTTTCAGACTTCCCTAGTGGTCCAGTAGCTAAGACTGTGAACTCCTGTGCAGGGGGCCCAGGTTAGATTCCTGATCAGGGAACTAGATCGCATACGCTGCAAGTAAGACCTGGCACAGCCAAATAAATATTTAAAATAAAAGGTTGATATCTTTAAGAAATGTCTAGGATTTTACTTACATTAATAAATGACCATCCCTCACAAAGGAACTGCATGTATTAGAATTTCACTTCCATGAAATCCATGAACCTTTCTTATTTACGAACCACTGGATGAATTCCTTTATGTCTTTAGGATACCAGTTAACAGAACTGTTAGAATGAAAACAAATCCAACTAGACTTGATAAGCAGGGTTGGTCTTGAAGACCTGTTCCACCGTACTAACTGTTCTTCTCCAAGAGGCCCCCAAAGTTCCTTAAATGCAGGGAGATGCTTATTCCCTGGTAAAATCTCTTTACCACACAATTTTAGTGATAGTATCTTGCATCTTTAATTTGTAAAATCTCTCTTCTTTACTCATCTCTTCCTCCTGTACCTACTCATTCTTACCAACCCCCAAATTTCTCATTCTATCATAATCTCTTATTAACTAATGATCATTATACAGAATGTCAGGGGTAAGTCAATGGATGTCAAAGTCAAAAACATGCACAAGGAACACTTACTGCTTATCTCTGTAACAGAGGCAGTGATGTTGTGTTTTATACTGACTAGTGACTGAGTAAGACTGGGAAAGATAATTTACTTAAGTATATGTCAGTATCATTACTCCAGAAAGACGGTATATGTATAAGTTTGCACCATCACAGAAACATGTCTCAATTTCAATCAACTGTTCAATTTGATAGCTAACTAAACTATAATGAAAGATCTTAAAATGAGAATATGTTAAAAATAAATTCATATAATCCAATCAAAAATATATGGAAGAAAAAAAGATGACAATTTTCTGAACTATAATATCAGTTTGGCAAAGCTGTTAGTTAATAATGTGCTTTTACTGAGCCTTGCCTACACCTACTGGTTCATCTGCCAATCACAAATAAAAACATTACGTTGAAAGAATAAAGTATAAGAACTCTGGCTTCTACTTAACAAAAAACCTTAAGCCTGAAAGATGAAACTCTGGAGACATAAAAGACATTTGTGATTGTCCTGTTATTGTTCAGTTGCTCAGTTGTGTCTGACTCCTTGCGACCCCATGGACTGTAGCACCAAGCTTCCCTGTCCTTCACTATCTCCTGGAGTTTGCTCAAACTCATGTCCATTGCGTCACGGTGCCATCCAAGCATGCCATCCTCTGTTGCCCCCTTCCCCTCCTGCCCTCAGTCTTTCCCAGCATCATGGTCTTTTCCAATGAGTCAGTTCTTCGCATCAGGTGGCTAAAGTACTGGAGCTTCAGCTTCAGCATCAGTCCTTCCAGTGAATATTCAGGGTTGATTTATTTTAGGATTGACTGGTTTGATCTCCTTGCTGTCTAAGGGACTCTCAAGAATCTTCTCCAGGACCACAGTTCAAAAGCATCAATTCTTTGGTGCTCAGCCTTCTTGATGGTCCAACTCTCACATCCACACATGACTACTGGAAGGCCTGCAGGTCCCACTCTAGACCTTCAGATACAGAATCTTGTGAACAAGATGCTGAGGTGATTCTTATGTGGATTAAAGTTAAGAGAAACATCAGGCTACTCCAACTCCCTCATAATATAGAAGAAACAGCTAAGAGATCCAAGCCCCTAAAACTGTAAAATAGGCAGGCTAATATACACAAACCAAAAATTCCAAAGAAAACAATTTTTTTAAAAAACCCAATCCATTGTTTAGAGACTACTTTACAGCCTCTCCCTGGAATCCCAACCTGATTTCATGTACACCGTTCTCCCCAAGCATCTCTAAGCATGATCAAATCAACAGGTTCCCCCAGCAAACTTATCAACTTTCTTATCTCTTCCACTCCTTTAGAAAGTCATTCCTATCTAACACCCCTTAACAGAACCACCACCTACCGAGTCAACCCTGTCAAAACTTTCATAATTACCTGAGAGTCCTCGAACTCCCTCTACATTTAAACTTTATTTATTGATCTTTTTGAATATATGTAGACTCCACCCATTCTTCCTACAGCTACCAAGGTTTATCCCAAGACAGATCCTATCACATCACTTTCTGTCTTAAAAATTGTTGATGGTTCATTACAGTTGAACAGACTCAGTAAAGGCTTCATTAATACTTTCCCTTAAGTTGGCCAGCTATACGTAAAAAAAAAAAAAGAAAAGTATACTAAAAAAGGCATGTAACAACAGAATTGCCAGAATATAAGCAGATTACCAGAGTTCTGTCTGGTGTAACACATCTGTTCTCAGTGTGATGATGTGGATAACATGAACTCCTTTCCATATCAACACTGGAAGTAAATAAATTTATAAATGTAGTAAATTAATTATAGTATCTTCTGCTACCCTCAGTTTTCATTTTACTGTTAAATCAGAGAAAGTATTATGTCTAGTCAATGAGTAAATGCCTATGCTTACTTACAGAAAAGTATCATACACACATCATAATCTTATCTGGAAGATTATGAGAAGATCTGGAGACATCAGTCTATTTGTATAACAAAAACAGATTTAGCTTACTCAAGAGTTGGTGACCAGTCCCACTAAAAGTTTATTAAAAAATTGTTTCCAAGAGCTTATAACTTCAGGATAAAGTCACACTACTATAAAGGTTTACAAAAGCATGGAGTTATATATATGCATTAATGCTTGATAAGTGCGGGGGGCGGTACAAACACAAACTCACATGTTCATATTTGTTTTCCAGCTTCCTACTATTTAATTCCTTTAAACAACAAAATGGTTTATTTAGCCATTTCTGTATAAACTACACAATACTGAGTATTACAAACAGTCTATGATTTAATATTTTTCTTGAAGGTTCAGGTTTATTACAATGAATGTACTACTAAAATTTTGGTGTCTAAATACAGAAATATCACAGAGGCTATTGTAGTATATTGAGTTGCCTTACCCTGATCTACATGGCCCCTAATTATTGAACTTATAGTTCTTAAAACTAACTTAATATTTTAAAAATCTTCTGGGACTTCCCTGAGGATCCAGAGGCTAAGACTGAGTGCTCCCAATGCAGGAGACCCAGATTTGATCCCTGATCAGGGAACTAAAATCCATTTGCCAGAACTAAGAATTGGTGCAGTCAAATAAAATAATTAAATAAATAAATATTAAAAAATAAAAATTCTTCTTTGCAGGTTGTTACCTGTGCTCATCTTTTAATTCACTACTTAATCTGTAGTAAGCTTGGAAAAAAGACACAAGGGTTTATAAATATTTTATATAAAGCTAGATTAAAGTGAGGATTCCTGAGCATTCTTTTGCTATAAACATACAGGCTCTGTGGCAACTATTTAGCCACTCAAAGGCACTTTCCAGCCTCTTACCCATACTTTGGAGACCTAGGGTTACCAACCGTCTGACCATCAGATAAGTAGGATGCTACTGTAGATGAGCAGAGACTGGCCTAAATTTGCTTATAGCTTTAAGTTTATTACCTACAGGTCATTAACAATCTGCAAATTACTACATTAAATGCATCATAAAATGCCTCGCTTTAAAAATCAATTTATTAATGTATAATTTATGTACAATAAACTGTACCCATTTAATGTGGATAATTAAAAGTTTCGACAGATGCTATTACCATAGTCAAGATTCAGCAACATTTTTAATACCCCCCAAAGTATCTTTGTGTTTTTTTGTAGCCTAAAACTCTACCTCTTGTCCTATTCAACCACTTATTTGCTTTTGGTCACTATAAATTTCTATTACTTTACGTAAATGGAATCACACAGCACAACAAACACCTTTGTGTTTGAATGTCTCAGTTTCTGCCATGAAGATTCACTTTAAACTGATGGATATTGTTCTCATCAGATTTTAAATACAACTAGACTAGGATTTTAGTTATGGAAAAGCAATAAAGCAAATTTGTAATTGCTACTTTCTTTCTGAAGTTGTTCTTAAATACTCTCATATCGCCAATGATATTAGGCATCAGATATAATCAACCTGTTAGCTAGAAAAAAAAAGGAATCATCAATATAGTTATGGTTGCCACTTGTTGACTTTCAGTGGCTAGGAAGAGCTTAAAATGTAATACATAATGTATCTGTAGTGTTCATTTTAATAACACAATTTAATACTTGAGTGTTATGTGCTACACACTATGTATGTATGCATGCTCAGTTGCCCAGCTGTGTCCAACTCTGCGACACCATGGACTGTAGCACACCAGCTTGTCTGTTCATGGGATTTCCCAGTAATCCCATGCCGGAGTGACTTGCCGTTTCCTCCTCCAGGGGACCTTCCTGACTCAGGGATCAAACCTGCATCTCCTGCACGTCCCGCACTGGTGTGCGGATTCTTTACCACTGAGCCACCTGGGAAGCCCTACACACTATGCATTATCCCAAATAATCCTTCTAATACACATGAGGGGTTACTATTACAACTCATTTTATGATTTAAAAAACTGGGCTTTAAGGAGATAAATAATTTGCCCAAAGTCATACTGAAAACGCTGGAACCAGAGTTTGAATCCAGGACTGTCTTGACTACAAAACCATGTTCTGAACCACTGACCACATATACTGATTTAAAATCACAGGTCCAAAACGATCATCAAAAGCCCAATAATTAGGTCAAACGTATTTCTAAGAGCAATACAGCTAAGGAAACATGAGTATCTGTCAGCTTAAGAGACTCTTAAGACAAAAGCAATACATAGAATGAAAAATGGATTTCCTTAATTCCTTATTTGTATAAATAACTATATCACAGGGAAGGATTCTAAGTCTGAAAATTATCCAATGCAATTTTATTAAATTAAATAAAAATTTTAAGAAACCCCTGGAGAAGGAAACGGCAACCCACTCCAGTATTCTTGCCTGGAAAAGTCCATGGACAGAGGAGTCTGGTGGGCTGAAGTCCATGGGATTACATGACTGAGCATGTGTGCTAGAGGGTGGAGGGAGATGGGTTGGTAGCAATAAAGTGGTAGAACTAAAAAAACAAAATCAATTTGAAGAAACCAATATGAATAAGCTTTACTGCCCTGGAGAACCTCAGTTCACTTGTAAAGATAAACAGACAGGTAAATAGATTATTACTGTGGATAGTACCTTGTTCCTAGGTATACTCAAGGAATACACGAAGATCTTTTCAGAAAATAAACTAAAAACCATGTGATCAACAATATCAGGTATCAGTGAATCATTAGAGACTGAAATATAACCCTGCACATTAGGTACCATTCATAAAAATAAAAACACCTCAGCCATAAATAGATTTCTGAGTGAGCCTAAAAACCTGGCAGCAAACATCTACTAGAATCTTTAAAGAAAATTTTGAAAGATCTAGCAGGAATAGTCAATCTGTGGCTTGGAAAATGACCACAACTGATAGCGGAAGCAGAGCCAAAACCCAACACAATTGGCAGATGGGGAGCAGGAGGAGGGAGGAAGACTCACTGAGAACAATGACAAGAGCCACAGGGCAACTATTTTAATCTCGGGATAACATGAGACATTCAGAGGAGGTCCCTTCCAGGCTCAGGGAAAACAGTACAATGTAAAAAGTGTGGGTAGGTAGGATGACAAGCTAGAAGAAGCATTTAACATATTTAATGAGACAAGTATCATGTGTGTAAAAGATACCCAAGAACAAGATGGAGGAACAGGAAGTTCTAGCTCTCATTCCCTCAGAGAGACACAGAATTAACAAAAATTTATGGACCAAAATTCTTTTATGAATTTTAAAAATTAAATTCTTAAAATTTTAAGAATTTTATAAATTCTTTTATGAGCACTCTAAAAACTGTTTAAGAAACTACAGTGGCCCCAAGTGAGTACAAAGCCAAGAAGAGCTGCACTGTAAGCAGAGATAAAAGATGTTGTATTTTATCCGTAATTGCCCCTTCCCCAAGTTAGCATAGTTCAGCCTGGCTTGTGGCTTGCCTAGGTCACACCTAGAGGTGGAGCAGGAGGCATAAGACGACGACAAGAGTGGATCTGTGTCTAACATTCTGGCTTTTCAGAGGGTTGCCCAAGGGATGGGCTACGCTCTCACCTGATTGAGTGCTAACAGAACTGGTATAGTCTGGATGCCTGGGGCAGGGTGGTGGTGCTGAAAGCAAGGAAGAGTGAGGGTAGCCTGCTACAGCATCAGAGGGCCTAAGGTGTCCCACACAGACAAGAGAAGGCGCCCAACTTGTTGCTTCGCCCTCAGCAGGGAGACAGAAGAGTGGGCAAGTGTCCTGTGCTCCAGTTTCTCAGATATCCACTCACAGGGACTGGTATTTGTTTTGCCTAATTTGGGCATGTATAGGGAGCTGGCATACTTTGGATGCCCAGGGCTACTGAAAACAAAGGGAGCAGGATAACTTGCTCCTGTAATACCAGAGAATCTGCTGTATCAAGACACCAGACAGCGCAAGAGATTACAAAGTCCTAAAAAAGAAACTGGCAAGCGTCTTTAATAGGGAAACCACACACACAGGCCTAAAGAGGTCACATCTACCCTCAAAAGGTGTCAGAGGCCCTCATAACCTTTGCCTGGGTAGACTGGTGAAGGGCTCCCTCTGAATGAAGTCAGTCTGAAGTCTGAGAGAAATGGCTGTTTTACACATGCATAAAACTCAGACAGAAAATCATAAATTACATGAAGAATCAGGGAAACATAGCCCAATCAGCAAAAATAAACCTCCCAAATAAACAAACCCTGAATAAATAAATTTTTTTTAAAAAAACAGCCACACTACCCAAAGCAATCTACAGATTCAATGAGACCCCTAGCAAATTACTGATGACGTTTTTCGTAGAACTAGAATAAATAATCTCAAAATTTATATGGAACCATAAGAGACCCAGAATTATCAAAGACCCAGAATTATCCTGAGAAAAAAGAACAAAGTTAGAGGAATGACCCTCCCAGACTTCATATAATGTTATAAAGCTACAGTAATCAAAACAACATGGTATTGGCACAAAAACATACCTATGGATCAACGGAACAGAAAGGATAGCTTAGAAACAAACCCACACACCTACAGTCAATTAACCTTTGACAAAGGAGGCAAGCACAATGGAAAAAAGACAGTCTCTTTAGCAAGTGGTGGTGAGAAAGCTGGACAGCCACATATACATCAGTGCAGTTAGAACACACCCTCACGCCATACATAAAAGTAAACTCAAAATGGTTTAAAAAAGACTTAAATTTAAGACACAAGACCATAAAACTCCTAGAAGAGAACATAGGTAAAAGAAATAAAAGCAGAAATAAACAAATGGGACCTAATCAAACTTAGAAGCTTTTGCACAGCAACAGAAGCTGTAAACAAAACAAAAGGACAATTTACAGACTGGGAGAAAATATCTGCAAATGATGCAACCAACAGGGATTAATTTCTAAAATGTATAAATAGCTCATATAAATCAATAACAATAAAAACAAACCATCCAATCAAAAAATGAGCAGGGCTTCCTGGTAAGGCAGTGGTTAAGAATCCACCTTGCAATGACAGGGACACTGGTTCGATCCTTGATACGGGAAGATCCCACATGCAGTGGAACAATTAAGCCTGTGTGCCACAACTACCAAGCTCGAGCTCTAGAGCCCACAAGCCACAACTACCGAGCCCACAAGCTGCAACTACTGAAGCTTGTGCACCGAGCTTGTGCTCCACAACAAAGAAGCCACAGCAATGAGAAGCCTGCACACTGCAACGAAAAGTAGCCCTTGCTTGTGGCAACTAGAGAAAGCCAGCAAGCAGCAACGAAGACCCATCACAGCCAAAAAAATAAATAAATCTTTAAAAAAATGGGCAGAAGACTTAAACAGACCTAAAAGAAGACATACATATGATCCACAGGCACATGAAAGGATGCTCAGCACTGTTAATTATTCAGTTCAGTACAGTTCAGTCACTCAGTCATGTTCGACTCTTTGTGACCCCATGAATCGCAGCACGCCAGGCCTCCCTGTCCATCACCAACTCCCAGAGTTTACTCAAACCCATGTCCATCAAGTCGGTGATGCCATCCAACCATCTCATCCTCTGTCGTCCCCTTCGCCTCCTGCCCTCAATCCATCCCAGCATCAAAGTCTTTTCCAATGAGTCAACTCTTTCCATGAGGTAGCCAAAGTACTGAAGTTTCAGCTTCAGCATTAGTCCTTCAATGAACACCCAGGACTAATCTCCTTTAGGATGGACTGGGTGGATCTCCTTGCAGTCCAAGGGACTCTCAAGAATCTTCTCCAACACCACAGTTCAAAAGCATCAATTCTTCAGTGCTCAGCTTTCTTCACAGTCCAATTCTCACATCCATACATGACCACTGGAAAAACCATAGCCTTGACCAGACGGACCTTTGTTGGCAAAGTAATGTCTCTGCTTTTTAATATGCTATATAGGTTGGTCATAACTTTCCATCCAAGGAGTAAAGGTCTTTTTATTTCATGGCTGCAATCACCATCTGCAGTGATTTTGGAGCCCCCAAAAATAAAGTCTGACACTGTTTCCACTGTCTCCCCATCTATTTCCCATGAAGTGATAGGACCAGATGCCATGATCTTAGTTTCCTGAATGTTAATCTTTAAGCCAACTTTTTCACTCTCCTCTTTCACTCTCATCAAGAGGCTTTTTGTTCATCTTCACTTCCTGCCATAAGGGTGGTGTCATCTGCATATCTGAGGTTATTGATGTTTCTCCCGGCAATCTTGATTCCAGCTTGTGCTTCTTCCAGCCCAGAGTTTCTCATGATGTACTCTGCATATAAGTTAAATAAGCAGGGTGACAATATACAGTCTTGATGCACTACTTTTCCTATTTGGAACCAGTCTGCTGTTCCACGTCCAGTTCTAACTGTTGCTTTCTGACCTGCATATAGGATTCTCAAGAGGCAGGACGGGTGGTCTGGTATTCCCATCTCTTTCAGAATTTTCCACAGTTTATTGTGATCCACACAGTCAAAGGCTTTGGCATAGTCAATGAAGCAGAAATAGCTGTTTTTCTGGAACTCTCTTGTTTTTTCGATGATCCAGGGGATATTGGCAATTTGATCTCTGGTTCCTCTGCCTTTTCTAAAATCAGCTTGAACATCTGGAAGTTAACTATTAGAGAGATGCAAATCAAAGCTACAGTGAGATATCACTTCATACAGGTCAGAATGGCCATTATTTAAAAGTCTACAAATAAAATTGCTGGAAAGGGTGTGGAGCAAAGGGAACACTCCTACTACAATGTTGGTGGGAATGTAAGTTGGTGCAGTCACTATGGAGAACAGTATGGAGGTTCCTTAAAAAAACAGAAAATAGAGTTGCCGTATGATTCAGGATTCCCACTACTGGGCACATATATGGAGAAAATTATAATTTGAAAAGATACATGCACCCCAATATTCACAGTGGCACTGTTTATAATAGCCAAGACATGGGAACAATCTACATGTCTATCAACAGAGGAATGGATAAAGAAGATGTGGTAAATATACAGACACTGGAATGTTAGCCATAAAAAGAATGAAATGATGCCATTTGCAGCAACATGGATGGACCTAGAGATTATCATACTATGTGAAGTCACAAAGATAAAGACAAATACCATATGATATCAGTTGTATGTGAAATCTAAAATATGACACAAATGCATTTATTTATGAAACAGAAACAGACTCACAGATACAGAAAACAAATTACAGTTACCAAAGGGAGGGATAAATTAAATTTAGGAGTTTGGAATTAGCAGATACAAACTATTACATATAAAATAGATAAATGACATGGTCCTACTATGAAGCTTGGGGAACTAGGTTCAATATCCTGTAATAAATCATAATGAAATAAATCATATAAAAAAGTATGTGTATGCGTAAAATTGAATCATTTTGCTGTATGCGAAAAACACAACATTGTAAATTAGCTATACTTCAATTAAAAATTTTTTTATAAACCAGGAAAAAAGTTATAAAGGGTCAATTCATCAGGAACATATTACAGTTATAAATATATACGTACTTAACATTAGGGCACCCACATATATGAAACGCATTCATAGAACTGAAGGCAGAAAGTTACATAGTAATGGTAGATTTCAATATCCCACTTTCAATAATGGATAGAATCAGACAGATCAATAAGAAAAGGGAGGACTTGAATAACACTATACCTCAGTTGGACCTAAAAGATATACAAAACATTCACCCAATAGCACCAGAATACATATTCTTCTCAAGCGCACAGAGAACATTCATGTTGGTCACAAAGTAAGTCTTAACAAATTTAAGAAAACTAAATCATACCAAATGTCTTTTCCAATCACAACAACATAAAACTAAAGTTAAGAGCCCTAGGAAACCTGGAAAACTCACAAATATGTGTAAATTACACAACACTCTTGAATGACCAAGGGTGTCAAAGAAGAGATCACAAGGGAAATTAGAAAATATCTTGAGACAAATGAAAACATAACATACTGAGAAGGAATTTTATAGCAATAAACCTCTACATTAAAAAAGGAGTTTCAAATCAACAACCTAACTTCACACCTCAAGAAACTAAAAAAGAATAACAAACTAAAATCAAAGTTAACAGAAGAAAGGAAACAAAAATTAGAAAAGAAATAAAATAGAAAATAGAAAAACAGTAAAATAAAGAAAGGTCAACAAAACTAAAATAAAACAGAATGGAGAGCCCAAAAATAAACATTCATGTACATATTCAAGAGATTTTTAAATTTTTTTATTTGTTTTATTGAAGTACAGTTTATTTACAATGTTGTTTTCATTTACAGTATACAGAAAACTGGTTCAGTTTTTATACATACACTCATATATATATATATATATATTTTCTCTTTTTTGGAATTATTTAACCATATAGGTTATTGCAAATATTGAGTATGGCCAAAAGGATAGTCTCTTCAACAAATGATGCTGGCAAAACTGGTATCCAAAAGAAAGAGAATGAAGACACCATAAACAAAAATTAACTCAAAATCTACTACAGACCTACATGTAAGACCTGAAACTATAATACTCCAAGAAGAAGACAGGGGGAAAGCTGCAAGACAATGGAATGAGTAATGACTTCTCATATATAATGTCAAAAGCACAAGTAACAAAAACAAACAAATGGGACTACATCAAACTGAAAAAATCATGCACAGCAAAGGAAGCAATCAACAGAGTGAAAAGGTAACCTACAGAATGGGAGAAAATATTCACAAACCAATATCAGATAAGGAGATATAAGAAGAACTCATACAAATAAAAAAAATTTTTTAATGGACAAAGGACTTGAATATAACAGCTCTCCAAAAAGATAAACAAATGGTCAACAAGCTTACGAAAAGATGCTCAACATTACTAGTCATCAGAGAGATACAACTCACAACCTCAGTGAGGCACTGCCTCATCGCCAACAGTATGGCCACTATACTATCAAAAAGACAAAAAACAACAAGGACTGGAGAAGACGTGAAGAAATTGGAACCCTTATGCACTGTTAGTGGGATTATAAATGGTACAACCTTTACAGTAAACAGTATGAAGTTTCCTCAAAAAATTATAAACAGAACTACCATGTGACCCAGCAATCCCACTTTAGGATATATATACACATATATAAAACTAAAAACGAACCTTGAAGAGATGTTTGCAGATCCATATACACTGCAGCATTATTCAAAACAGGTAAGATGCGTAAGCAACCTAAATGCTCACTGAAGGATGAATGGATACAGAAATGCGAGCCATTACAAAAAGATAAATACCACATAATTCTATTTACATGAGATATTACAGCAACCAAACTCATAGAAACAGAAAGGAGAACGGTGGTTGTCAGGGGTGGGGGAGAAAAGAAGTGAGAACTGTTGTTCAGTGGCAGCAGTTTCAGCCATGCAAGATGACAAAGTTCTAGAGATGCACTCTACAACAATGTGAACAGAGTAAGCAATAGTATAACCTATACTTAAAAGTTATTGAGAGTAAAATGATATATGTGTATGTATACACATCGTTCAGAAATATGAGGGTATCGATTAGGAGTACCAAAGGGATACTCCACTGAGACAAATTAATAACTGCTCTTCCCCAGCAAATCCAAATACGTCTCTTCACACAAAACAAGTTGTTATCCTTAAACTATACACTGTCCATGATGCTCTTTGAAAAGTTATCTTTATCCATGGCAAAGGAGGTTTCTTAAATCTGAAAGAATTTATTAAATTTATTTTTATTATATATATGCAAAGTTTCCATTTTCCCTCAGCTCAACTAATAGGAATTACTTATCTTTATTGACAGAGAATTGAAGGATTATTAATATTTTCAGTCAGTAGAACACAGACATAAATGTGACTGAAACATGTGACACCGAAACATTTCGAGTGCAAAAAATGTGCAAAAAATGAAAGGCTTACTAATTACTTAAGGACAGCACCTATACTGAACTCTTATTAAAGCCAGATCTATGAATATTTACATGGTATTTATGAAGTCCTTGACTATTTCCAGCTTCAATATGTTTTACTCACATAAGCTGAAAAAGGATGTCACAATGGTTTAGCCTAAAATAAAAAAAAAATAACACTTCCTTTATATATGAGACCTATATATATTTTATTATAGCCGCAAAAGAGTATAAAGAGCCAGTTTATATTCCTGAGAGAACAGGACACTGCTATGTAACTCATTAACTTCTCTATGTATTGGGTATAACAAAGGTTAAGTTTGCTAAAACAGAAAACCACAAACTAGCCCAAATAACCACAATGGTGTGGTCGCTCACCCAGAGCCAGACATCCTGGAGTGTGAAGTCAAGTAGGTCTTAGGAAGCATTCCTACGACCAAAGCTAGTGGAGGTGATGGAATTCCAGCTGAGCTATTTCAAACCCTAAGAGATGATGCTGTTAAAGTACTACACTCAATATGCCAGCAAATTTGGAAAACTCAGCAGTGGTCACAGGACTGGAAAAGGTCACTATTCATTCTGATCCAAAGAAAAGCAATGCCAAGGAATGTTCAAATTACTGCACAATTGCGCTCACTATACATGCTAGCAAAGTATTGCTCAAAATTCTTCAAACTAGGCTTCAACAGTCTGTGAACTAAGAACTTCCAGATGAACAAACTGGATTTAAAAATGGCAGAGGAACCAGAGATCAAATTGCTAACATCCGCTGGATCATAGAAAAAGCAGCAGAATTTTAAAAAATAAAAAATCTGCTTCACTGACTACGAGAAAGCTTGCAACTGTGTGGATCACAACAAACTGTGGAAAATTCTTAAAGAGACAGGAGTACCAGACCACCTTACCTGTTTCTTGAGAAACCTGTATGCAGGACAAGAAACACCAGTTAAAAACCAGATGTGAAGCAACAGACCAGTTTCAAATTGGGAAAGGAGCAGTCAAGGCTATATATTGTCACCCTGCTTATTTAACTTACATGCAGAGAACATCATGCAAAATGCTGGGCTCACAAACTGGAATCAAGACTCACAAACAGGAATCAAGATTGCCAGGAGAAATATCAACAACCTCAGATATGCAGATGATACCATTCTAATGGCAGAGAGGGAAGAGGAACTAAATACCCTCTTGATGATGGTGAAAGAGGAGTGAAAAGGCTGGCTTAAAACTCAACATTCAAAAAACTTTCAATATGCATTGAAAGTATTGATGCTGAAGCTCCAATACTCTGGCCATCTAATGAAAAGAGCCGACTCACTGGAAAAGACCCTGATGCTGGGAAAGATTGAGGGCCAGAAGCAGAATGGGGCAACAGAGGATGATAGCTGGATGGCAGCACTGACTCAGTGGACATGAGTTTGTGCAAACTCTGGGAGATGGTGAAGGACAGGGAAGCCTGGAGTGCCGGAGTCCATGGGGTCCCAAAGAATCAGACATGACTGAACAACAAGGTTAGGTTTGTAACAGAGAAAACCACAAACCTCTTTCATTACATCTTAATCTGTGATCTCTTCCCTCTTTTCAATCTTAAGTACACACTTGGATTTCCCTCTGTTTTTAAGATATAATGTCACCTACCTGTCACCTTTTCTTAATCTTCAGTTCTTTAAACACTAAGAACAATTAAGTCAGTTTTCTGGAAAGTATTTGGTGATATCTGGCAGGGCAGTTTAATTAAGTAGGTGCATGAATATAATACATATCTGTTTCCAACATCAATGTACTTCATTCTGCTTATCAATAAATCTTCAAAATTCATATTTTGGGGACAAATGCCAGACTTAACTAGTAAAATTTCAATGTATATCACCAACCATATATATAATATGCACCTATTATATAATGGCATAAATTATACTTTTATCTACATTATAAATGTCATATCAACATTCATATCATACATGCTTTAGTGAAACAGCTTACAAATATGAAAAAATAGGAAAGGAGGAGACAAGCAAAGAAAGAGAATAGTTGCTTTCCCCATTTTCTATTGATATATTCTGGCAAATCCTAAAACTGCTGTATTCTCAATCTGTTCTGGCAAAATGTGACTAGAAAAAAAGTTGGCTAATTATTTGGAACCTCATGCTTTTTCTAATTCAAAATGGATATTCCACTTTGTGAAATCCACTGAAATTTAGAGAATGGAAAGATGATTTTTCCCCGAATAAGTAAAACCTGAATCACTCTGTATACTTACCTTTGTATTACTTTATACATTATAATCTAAGAGAAAGTACATTCATTCTTTTATATTTTGACATGGAAGAAGTCTATCCTTGCAGTATCAATGACAAAAGACCAATATTTGCCTTAGGATCATGACAAAACCATCTTCAAAGAAATCTGTGTCGCGGGGAGGTGTGAGTGCATATGTGTATGTGTGCACACGTGCATGTATGAGCTATAAATACAAATATATATAAATGTATTTTTTAGACACTTCTAAGATATCGATTGTATCTACTGTTAAGATAATTTTAAAAAATTAAAACAGTCCAAAGTTCAGCTGCATAGAATAAAAAGTATCCTTTCTCTTCCTAGTTCATAACAGTTTCATCAACCTATCTAGTGGTGATCTGAGCTATTGATACAAATATATGTACTTTTATTTTGAAAGCAAAGAAACACATAATGATTGAAACAACACAAAAATAATTACCATGAAATTGGAAAGTTTGCTAAACAAGGTAGCTCTGACAACCCTAGAGACAAGGCGCCCCTGAACTGATTAGTCTGTTCTCTTCCAGGCCTATCAACAAAAAGGTACGTGCTAAAAAAGGAAAAGGCAAGAACCAGCTTTTAGTATTTCCCACAATGCATGGCCTGCCTCTACATAAGACAAAGTTTGACAGCAAGCCATCATTTACTTTTGTGTCAGAGTTCCTCCACAAAAACCCCTCAGATTCTCTGGTGCGAATATGGCTCTCTAAACTGAAGACCACATTTCTAAGCTTGCTCTGCTTTGCTGTTAGGAACAGCCAACGGGAACTAAGTAAAGTGACAGGGCTCTTCACCCTTTCTGTCTCCGAGCTGAAAAGTGGACATAGTCTGGCACTCCAGCAGCCACCTGAGATAAACTCGTAAGCCACACACATGAAAATGGTAAGACGGGACCAGTCTGGATCTGCCACCTTGCAGAGGGCTGTTGGCCTTGAAATACTTCCAGATTTCTCGAATGTTGGCGAAAAATAAACACGTATTTTGTATTAGAAACTGATGCTTACTCAGTAACTCTTGGTCAAACCTAATGCCAATTCATGCTCAAAATTCTCCAAGCCAGGCTTCAGCAATATGTGAACTGTGAACTTCCAGATGTTCAAGCTGGTTTTAGAAAAGGCAGAGGAACCAGAGATCAAATTGCCAACATCCGCTGAAACACTGAAAAAACAAGAGAGTTCCAGAAAAACAGCTATTTGGGCTTTATTGACTATGCCAAAGCCTTTGACTGTGTGGATCACAGTAAATTGTGGAAAATTCTGAAACAGATGGGAATACCAGACCACCTGACCCACCTCTTGAGAAACCTATATGCAGGTCAGGAAGCAACAGTTAGAACTGGACATGGAACAACAGACTGGTTCCAAATAGGAAAAGGAGTATGTCAAGGCTGTATATTGTCACCCTGCTTATTTAATTTATAGGCAGAGTACATCATGAGAAACGCTGGGCTGGAAGAAGCACAAGCTGAAATCAAGATTGCCGGGAGAAACATCAATAACCTCAGATATGCAGATGACACCACCCTTATGGCAGAAAGTGAAGAAGAACTAAAAAGCCTCTTGATGAAAGTAAAAGAGGAGAGTGAAAAAGTTGGCTTAAAGCTCAACATTCAGAAGACTAAGATCATGGCATCTGGTCCCATCACTTCATGGCAAATAGATGGGGAGACAGTGGAAATAGTGGCTGACTTTATTTTTTTCGGTTCCAAAATCGCTGCAGATGGTGATTGCAGCCATGAAATTAAAAGACACTTACTTCTTGGAAGCAAAGTTATGACCAATCTAAACAGCATATTAAAAAGCAGAGACATTACTTTGTCAACAAAGACGTCTAGTCAGGGCTATGGTTTTTCCAGTAGTCATGCATGGATGTGAGAGTTGGACTAGAAAGAAAGCTGAGCACAGAAGACTTGATGCTTTTGAACGGTGGTGTTGGAAAAGACTCTTGAGAGTCCCTTGGACTGCAAGGAGATCCAACCAGTCCATCCTAAAGGAGGTCAGTCCTGGGTGTTCATTGGAAGGACTGATGTTGAAGCTGAAACTCCAATATTTTGGCCACCTAATGTGAAGAGCTGACTTATGTGAAAAGACCCTGATGTTGAGAAATATTGAAGGCAGGAGAAGAAGGGGACAACAGAGGATGAGATGGTTGGATGGCATCACTGCCTCAATGGACATTAGTTTGGGTAAACTCCGGAGTTGGTGACGGAGAGGGAGGTCTGGCATGCTGCGGTTCATGGGGTTGCAAAGAGTCGGACATGACTGAGCGACTGAACTGAACTGAATTCCAATTCTTATTCCTTACCACGAAAGATAGTCCACTTCTGCTTCTTTTACTTGGGGATTTTCCTTTATGAGGTCATGTCTTTCTCAGTATAAAATTTTTTTAAAGTAATAGTATGAATGACATTCTGTCACCATTTGCCACCAGCTATCCTAAGAATTCTATGACAGTAACAAAATAAGAGCTAAAACACATGCAAACAGAAAGGCTCTAAATTACTTTTCATTATCTAGATATTACCGCCCTCAAAGATGTTTGCGTTTGTCTGTTATAACAATACAGTGAAAATCAAGAGCAGAATTTAAGTTTGATGGCAATTGGATTTGCTTGAAAAGTTCCTGGAAAAATCCAGAGCTTTAAACTTCTTCTTTTACCAGTGGGACAGGTTCCATTGCCTCCAAGGCTCCGACACTGCATTGCGACTTTCTTCATTTCCTTTCAAATGTACATTTAAGATAGTAGAATCTTTTTTAATAAAAAAGAGCAGAAAAAGTTTTATAAATTAAAAAGGTAAGGGCCCTCAGGAGAGGACACACAGGGCAAATACAAATCAGAAAGAGTCATCATGTATGTTAGTTGCTCAGTTATGTTTGACTCTTTGCAACCTCACAGAGCCTGCCAGGCTCCTCTGTCCATGGGATTCTCCAGGCAAGAATACTGGCATGGGTGGCCATTCCCTTCTCCAAGGGATCTTCCCGACCCAGGAACTGAACCCAGGTCTCCTACACTGCAGGCAGATTCTTCACTGTCTGAGCCACCAGGGAAGTCCCATCATGGTATACACGTCTAAAAATCACTGATAAGAATAACAGGAACTATATTTGAACAACAGAAGCAAAACAAAGCTGTAAAACCATTCTGCAAATATCTTCTTTTCCTTGAGGCTATGACCTAGTATGTACATCTACGCTAGAATGCATAAGGAAGTCAAAGATTTGCCCACTGCAGTAGTAGGAACACAGACAGTGCTACGTAACTCACCAGCCAAATCCAGGCCACTATCTGGTTTTGTAAAGCCAACGAGCTAACAATGGATTCTGTATTTTTCAATGGTTATATTTTTAATAGCTGTGTAAGTATCTACGTAACACAATATTCTCAATTGGCCTGCAAAATCTCTAATATTTGCTACTGAATCTTTAACAGAAAAAGTTTTCCAACACCTGACCTACATGACTAACCATGTCTTTTAAACTAAAGTTTAAAGAATGGAAAAATACACATAACTTCAATTTGGAGAAGTCTGGCAAAGTCCACAGTATAGTTGACAGCATTATGATGTTAAAAATAACCCTTAACAGTTGGGAAAGAAATGATTACTTAAGAATTTGAATGTGAACCACTGGTTCTCAATTAGCAAATAAATCTACTTGGAAATATATTTTATGATATGAGGTACTAATAAGCACTACTTGTAGTCAAAAAGTTAGGGAAATACTTACAGAAAGTTGAACAAATTATTATCTTTTATGTCTGTTCTTCTTGGTTTATTGTACGATTCTCAGAGTTAAAAAAAAAATCTCCAGAATAAGATGCAGTATGCACCAAATACAAAATTCATTTTACCTTACTTCTATGACACCAAATATCTGGAAGAAAGTACCCCAAATAATACTTTCTTCAGTATAACTGGGGAAATACTTACCTCATATGACATCAAAATAAGTTAGTGGGGACTAAAATGTTCAGCTCAGTCGCTCAGTCATGTCCGACTCTTTGCGACCCCATGAATTGCAGCACGCCAGGCCTCCCTGTCCACTTAAAAGGTTAAGTGTGTAAAATACATCGTAAAGTAGAAGAGAACCAATTTAACTAATCAAATCTCTTGTGGAGGCAGTGCTTTCCAGGCTAAAGAAGAATGGAAGAAAAAGATTCACTGAAAATGTAACCACATAAAATTAAAATATTTTATGTCAAAACCAACAAAAGAGAAGATATGCCCAGTAAATATGATACATGGTTGCATATATAACATGCAAAAAATTTACAGGGCAATGAACATGAAGGTGACAGTACTAGCTGCTCAGTCGTGTCAGACTCTTTGTGACCCCATGGACTGCCGAGTCCGGGCTCCTCTGTCCGTGAAATTCTCCAGGCAACAGTGCTGGAGTGGATTGCCATTCCCTTCTCCAGGGGGTCTTCCTGACTCAGGGATCAAACCCGGGTCATTGCAGGCAGATTCTTTCCTGTCTGAGCCACCAGGGAAGCCTGGGCCATGACCATGAACAAGTCACTAAGAGAAAAATTTAACAAGTTAACTTTCTTGTATGTGTTCAACTATTGCCCTCCTTTTGTTGTTTTCCCACGGAAACCAAAAAGAAATTCAGACTTGGCTCAAATCACAATCCAGCTTAAAACCTGGCTGTGGTTCCCTAAGAGAAAAACCCCCCACAAGGCCCACAGGAGGAGAAGGTGCACCTCACCCCTTCACTCCAGCTCACGCTCTGCCCCCAGCCGCAGCCTCTTTAGCTTCTTTCGCTCAGCACGAGGCTGCTTCAGCCTTAGAGGCCTTGCTCACGCTGGTCTTGGGTCGCTCTCTCCCTCACCCTCTCACTCTCAGACATTCTTCAGTTCCCAAATCAGACTTTACTTCTACACAGTAGCGTTCCTGACTGTGATTCCTCGAATTCAGATCACATTCTCCTTAGTACAGTGACAGCACCTGGGCTTCCCATCCACCGCATTCGCCTCAGCTTTTAATTCTAGGTTTGCGGGACAATTTCATTAAAGTCTAACCCTCTCACTGACAGACTCCTTAAGGTGAGAGATATTTCTTGACTATCCTGTTGATCCTTGTATCCCCAGAACCCGGAGAATATCATTACAACTTTTTTAGAAACAAAACAATAACAAAATACTTTTTAAAAAAAATGCCAAAAACATTATTTATTTTGGGGGCACTTATCCTACTTTTCTGTATTTTACATATTGTTCTAGTGCACGTTTAATAAACAAAAGTGTACAATGGACCTAAATTTAAAGAAATAAATATAAAAAGTGACAACAGTTAAAAAAAAAAACTGAAAAATGAAAACAGACCTTTCGAAGAATTAACTCAAGTAACAAAGTTCTTACATATTTATTGACATGGAAGATGTTCAAGATACAAAGAAAATGTATATGAAGCCATTTCTATTCAACCCAGGAAAGTACTAGAATTTCATACATTACAATTTTAACAGTGATTATCTGTGACTAGTGAGATCAGAGGTGATTTTCTTTTTTTTGCTTTTATTTCTGCTTTTTTTTGTTTTTTTTTTACTGTTCCCCCCACCCCAAATATTGTTCTCTGTATATTTTCAAATTCGGAAAAAGCTAATCTCTCAAAACAGCTATGCACTCTTGTGGATTTACAAGACAATCCAATCTGGAACCCATTTTTAGGAATACATCTATATTTTTTTCAAGTAAGGGATGCCTTATTTTAAGCTACCCATTCCCTACTGTTCCACATCAAATCTACTTTCTATGGTTTATTAAAGCATACTTGACCAGAGGGTCCTTCATATGAATTATTATGCCAATATTTTTTAAAGCTTATGGCACTGACAACATGGCATTACATTTTAAAGTAAACTATGCTATCCTCTTTATCAATTTTAATTTTTTGACACTGCAGGACTACTAAATTCTATTGCTGTCATGTGTTTTATCACATAATCTTATATCCAGAAAATTTCCCCCAAAAGTGATTCATAAGCTTAACTAAGAGAAGCAGAAAAACATTTTTGAAAAATTATTCTGCAGAATACTATTTTTCACTTATTCCAAATAGCATAACAAGGAGGTTTGCAGGAAATGAAGTGAAACCATGGTAACTGACTAAACCTATCATGAGCTATCAGATCAAGAGAACACACAGTACATTACACGTCAACGCCCACCAGCCACATAATCCTTCTCTGGTTTCTTTTGATCCTTCTCCCTAAATATGAAAAAGCTTTCAACCAATTTTCATATTTTAAAAATGTGAAAGCCCCTGTACCAATATCTACTATAACCTATGACTTTACCAAGGAACTCTTTGGCTGGGTTCACTTTATAAGTCAACTTAATGATCTGAGATTCAATTAGAAATTTTTTTTCAATAGCGAAATTGTATTTTTTTACTTCAATGCATTTTACCATTTTCTAATACAGTAGCAATAGTTTCTTCATACTGAATCACAGAGTTGTAAAGATTACCATTCTCTTAGGAATTCTTTCCTTAATAGATCTTTGTTGTTTGTTGTCTAGTCACTATAGTTGTGTCTGACTCTTTGCAACCCCATGGAGACTGCCAGGCTCCTCTGTCCATGGGATTTCCCCAGGCAAGAATACTGAATGGGTTGCCATTTCCTTCTCCAGGTGATTTTACTGACCTAGGGATCAAACCCACATCTCCCGCATTGGTAGGCAGATTCTCTACCATTAAGCCACCAGGGGAGTTAATAGAATCTTAGTGAAGAGTGAAAGTCGTTCAGTCGTGTCTGACTCTTTGCAACTCCACCGACTGTATAGTCCCTGGAATTCTCCAGGCCAGAATACTGGAGTGGGTAGCCTTTTGCTTCTCCAGGGGATCTTCCCAACCCAGGGATCAAACCCAGGTCTCCCACATTGCAGGCAGATTCTTTACCAGCTGAGCCAAGAATCTTACCAGCATTCTAAACTGAAAGACACAATGAATTAAATTACAAATGGAAATGCATTTGCAACAGGTGCATTATGAGAGGAGCCCATTTAATCACCTTGTTACCCATTCTATTACTAATCATCAACCCCAACATAAGAACTAAATCTAAACTCATAGACTTTAGCTCAAAATGTTCTTAAACGGTTACCAACTATCAGCTAAGACTAAATAAACAAGGTATTGATAGCTTTTTAAAGGCATTGTCTATTAGTTACATAACTATACAGCCAAACAGACAATAGGACAAAGATCTGGAAAGACTAGAGAGGATCTCTGCTTCTATAATTAGCCTCTACCTAATAACTATCACTTATAATAAAATACAATGCATATACATGACATATAAATGCATATATACTTTATACTTGACCAACTTCTAGAAGAATAGACAAATAATTGTGAATAGCATTATCTCTATAGACTAGAACTAAAAGTATGTGGAGGGAAAGTAAGGTACAATATAATTATATACCATTCTTATTTGAAAAAAAATTTTTTTACCAGTCATATGTTGTTTTCATAATCAAAAGATGTTATAAGTGACATGGATTCAAGAATACTATTATTTTTAGAGATTATTATTGCTGTTTTTCTCTGAAAAGGAATCCAAACTCACTACAAAATTCTTATAAGAACATATGATTATGAAATGATTTTATAACGGAAGTTTACCTTACATAACTAAACGTGATATATACTTAATTTGACTTTTCTCTTTCTTTAGGGGAGAGGGATGGAAAGTTAACTCTTGAGAATTAGTTGGAATAAATTTCATCCTTAAAGGCTTTAAACAAAGGTTTATCCACTTTATAAAAATGGTACTGTAACTTAAAAAACTTTATTAAAAACTCATTGACTTAAAAGCTAAGGGTTTACTCTTGTGCCACACACCCCTTTTCAACTTACGTAAGGGCTACATGTTTTATTATTTTGGATGTTGTTTTTCTTAAGTTATGTTTTCTGTTTCTTAGCTTTTGTTCTTGAGGAAGTTAAGCCTCAGTTTTCTTATCTGTAAAATGCAAAAATACAGCATCTAACCAATGTACTTATTTATAAATAAAACTGAGTTTTCCAGCTTGTATATCAGAGTTAGAGGTCAGAGTTACAAGATATCAAATCTGTTGGCCCTTTCAGGGGCCAGGAGGTTTGATGTAGCTCAAGTCCTTGGGCTGCTCACATCTGGCAGAGTCAGCCCCCTGCATTTACTCTTAGTGTATCATACAACAGCACAATTTTCAGTGGGTGCCACAACATGAAAAAGTACTAGAAAATACTGAATGATAGTTCATAAAAAGTATTTATCATACTCCCTGATACAGTAAATATTCAGTAAACATTCACTATTATATGGAAAAATCCAGTAGGCCCATTAATAAAATATCTGTGTATGCAAATCATTCACAGGAAAGGAGGCACATTATCAACACCTTATGGAGGTGTTTCTGGTTACCAAGAAACAGCTCTTACATTTAAAAGAATCTGGTATGTTTCCTACTGCCTCTTAAAGTAGATATACAAGTCATATTCTAGTGCCTCTTTCAGGGTAGACAGCCAGAGAGTCAGAATTCTCCCTCTCGTGTCAGTTACTGTTGATTAGCCACAAAATGTACTTGAAACTCAATTCCATCCTAAAAGAACTACTCAGTGAAATATGCTTTATGCTGTGCCTTAAAAATACAAAAACCAAAAATATCTTGAAATCTGCTTTTTTGACTTCTCTATCTTCTGCTTTCAACCCATTGCTATGGATGCAAACTTTTGAGAGGAAACTGAAGTTTTGAATAGACAGAGCATCAAGGAATAAAACACATGCTGTGAATAAAATCTGAAAAATTAAGTACCATTCAGAAGTAAAGTTCAAATCAAAAGAGATATCACTTCATACTCACTAGGATGTCACACCCACTATTTAAATCAAAGACATTAACAACAGGTATTAGCAAAGAGTGGGGAAACTAGAACCCTCACATATTGCTTGTGGGGTTGTAAAATGGTAAAACCACTTTGGAAAGAAAAATTTGGCAGTTCATATGATCCAGCAATTTCACTCTTAGGTATGTACCCAAGAGAAAGAGAAACATATGCCCACACGAAGCCTCATACACAGCATTATTCATGGTGACTGCACTATTCGTGATGCCAAAAAATGGCAACTCAAATGTCCATCAACTGCTGAATGGATAAGCAAAATATGATATATATCCAAAGAGTGGAACAGTACTCAAACATTACTTATTAATAAAAAGATATAATGTAGTGATACATGCAGCAGCATGGATGAACCCTGGAAATACACTAAGAGAAAGAAGTCATCACAAAAGAACACATATTATACACAATTCCACCCTTATGAAACATCCAGGATGTATAAATCTACAGAGACAAAAAAGTAGGCTAATGGTCCCCTGGGGCTGGGTGGGTTGAGGAGAAATGGGAACTGCCTGCAAATGGGTTATGGAGTTTCTTCTTGCGGTGATTAATGCTCTAAGATTGATTATGTTGCATAACTTTGTGAATGCACTAAAAATCACTGAATTGCACACTTTAAGTGGGTGAACTGGTAGGTTATTCATAACCAAAAGAAGGGAAAAGTTTAAGACTAAGATACAATAAATGTAAAAAGCAAGCTTTGGAATATAGTTTAAAAATAAGAAAAAGGTTGAATTTTTGTAATACATAGAAACAGAGCTTGGTTGCCATAAGTACATGTTTCAGAACACAGGATAGGAGGTAAATCTTTTTTGGTCCAGGGAAAAAAATCAGAAAACAGGAAGAAAAAAATTGGTGAGGCACTTAAATTTTTTTTCCCTCTATCAATTCAACACTTCAACAAGGAATCTTTTAAGTTCATTAATCAAGAAGGAGGGTAGAACAAAAGAAAAAAATGAGGAAGCTATCTGACTTACTCAACAGAAGAAATCTGATATATTTTTTCCTTCTTTTCCCCCCTTACTGCCAACATTTAATTCTAACTTATTAACTGAAAATGAGAAATAACTCAAAAGCTCAAACAGCCTATCCATTTTTAAGTTTTTTCTTTCTGTAGATGAACCACATTGAAAGACACTAATCAGAAAACTACATTCTATTAGGCCACTAGCACACTGATACCAAAAGCAGACAAGGATACCATAAAAAGAGAAAATTACAGGCCACTATCACTGATGGACCTCTATAGGCAAAAATCCTCAACAAAATACTAACAAACCAATTCCAACAATACAGTAAAAGGATCATACACCATGACCAAGTTGGATTTATCCCAGGGATGCAAGGATTTCTCAGTATCCACAAATCAACTGATGTGATACACCATATCAACAAACTGAAGAATAAAAACCATATGATCATCTCAATAGATGAGAAAAAGCTTTTGATAAAATTCAACATCCATTTGTGATTTTTAAAAAACTCTCTGGAAAGTGGGCACAGAGGAAACACATCTCAACGGGACACATAGGACAAACCCACTCAAAAGACCATACATGGCAGACCCGCATATATGACAAAGCCAAAGCTAACATCATATGCAATGGTGAAAAGCGGAAAGCATTTCCTCTAAGATCAGGAACAAGACGAGGAGGCCTACTCTTGCCATTTTTATTCAACACAGTTTTAGAAGTCCTAGCCACAGCAATCAGAGAAGAAAAAGAAAGAAGAGGAATCCAAATTGGAAAGGATGAAGTAAAACTGTCACCTTTCACAGATGACACAATGCTATATGTAGAAAATCCTAAATATGCTAACAGAAAACTACTAGAGCTCATCAATGAATGTGCAAGTTGCTGGACACAAAAATAATAAATGGAAATCTTGCATGTATACACTAATGACAAAATATCAGAAAAAGAAATTAAGGAAACAACCTCATTTACCATTGTATCAAAAAGAATAAAATACCTAGGAATAAACCTATCTAAGGAAGCCAAGTCCTATACTCTGAAAACTATATAAAATGCAATGAAAGAAACTAAAAACGACACGAACAGATAAAAAGGTATACTGTGTTCTTGGACCAGAAGAATCAACACTGTTAAAATGACCATACTATGCAAGAATCTACAGATTCAATGCAATTCCCATCAAATTACCAATGGCATTTTTCACAGAACTAGAACAGAAAATTTTAAAATTTGTACACAAATACAAAAAAGGTCCCAAATACCCAAAACAATCTTGAAAAACAGACTCATCAACATAGAGAAAACAAACTTATGGTTACCAATAGTAGGGGCTGCAGGTAGAGATAAATTAGGAGTTTAGGATTAACATATACACACTCATATATATAAAACAGATAAACAAAAAAGACCTACTATACAGAACAGGGAACTATACTCAACATCTTGTAATATCTTATATTGATAAAGAATCTAAATATATGTTTGTTTTATTGTTTTAGTAACTAAGTCGTGTCCGACTGTTTTCTGACCCCATGGACTATAGCCTGGTCTCCTCTGTCCATAGGATTTCTCAGCTAAGAATACTGGAGTGGGTTGCCATTTCCTTGCCCAGGGGATCTTCCCAACCCAGGGACTGAACGCATGTCTCCCGCATTTGCAGGTGGATTCTTCACCAATGAGCCACCAGGGCTGTTATATATATAGTGCTATATATGTTAATATATAGCTTTGCAGTGGCCACAGGACTGGAAAAGGTCAGTTTTCATTCCAATCCCAAAGAAAGGCAATGCCAAAGAATGCTCAAACTACCGCACAATTGCACTCATCTCACGCTAGTAAAGTAATGCTCAAAATTCTCCAAGCCAGGCTTCAGCAATACGTGAACCGTGAACTTCCAGATGTTCAAGCTGGTTTTAGAAAAGGCAGAGGAACCAGAGATCAAATTGCCAATATCTCCTGGATCATCGAAAAAACAAGAGAGTTCCAGAAAAACATTTATTTCTGCTTTATTGACTATGCCAAAGCCTTCGACTGTGTGGATCACAATAAGCTGTGAAAAATTCTGAAAGAGATGGGAATACCAGACCACCTGACCTGCCTCTTGAGAAACCTGTATGCAGGTCAGGAAGCAACAGTTAGAACTGGACATGGAACCAACAGACTGGTTCCAAATAGGAAAAGGAGTACGTCAAGGCTGTATATTGTCACCCTGCTTATTTAACTTATATGCAAAGTACATCATGAGAAATGCTGGGCTGGAAGAAGCACAAGCTGGAATCAAGATTGCTGGGAGAAATATCAATAACCTCAGATATGTAGATGACAGCATCCTTATGGCAGAAAGTGAAGAGGAACTAAAAAGCCTCTTGATGAAAGTGAAAGAGCAGAGTGAAAAAGTTGGCCTTTAAGCCAACATTCAGGAAACTAAGATCGTGGCATCTGGTCCCATCACTTCACGGGAAATAGATGGGGAAACAGTGGAAACAATATCAGACTTTATTTTTCTGGGCTCCAAAATCACTGCAGACAGTGATTGCAGCCATGAAATTAAAAGACGCTTGCTCCTTGGAAGCAAAGTTATGACCAACATAGATAGCATATTAAAAAACAGAGACATTACTTTGCCAAAAAAGGTCCATCTAGTCAAGGCTATGGTTTTTCCAGTGGTCATGTATGGATGTGAGAGTTGGACTGGGAAGAAAGCTGAGCACTGAAGAATTGATGCTTTTGAACGGTGGTGTTGGAAAAGACTCTCGAGAGTCCCTTGGACTGCAAGGAGATCCAACCAGTCCATCCTAAAGGAGATCAGTCCTGGGTGTTCATTGGAAGGACTGATGCTGAAACTGAAACTCCAATACTTTGGCTACCTCATGCAAAGAGTTGACTCATTGGAAAAGACCCTGATGCTGGGAGGGATTGGGGGCAGGAGGAGAAGGGGATGACAGAGGATGAGATGGTTGGATGGCACCACTGACTCAATGGACATGAATCTGAGTAAACTCTGGGAGTTGGTGATGGACAGGGAGGCCTGGCGTGCTGCAATTCATGGGGTCGCAAAGAGTCGGACACGACTGAGCGACTGGACTGGACTGAACTGATACTCATATGTGTATATACCTACATATATATATATATAAACATAATCTGATAAATGTTAGTTTCTCAGTCATGTCTGAGTCTTTGCAACCCCATGGACTATAACCCGCCAGGCTCCTCTGTCCATGGAATTCTCCAGTCAAGAATACTGGGGTGGGTGGCCATTTCCTTCTCCAGGGGGTCTTTCCGACCCATGGATCGAACCATGTCTCCTGCTTTGCAGGCAGATTTATAAACACTGCAGGCAGATACACAAACATATGTGTATATATATGTGTGTGTGCTAAGTTGCTTCTGTTGTGTCCGACTCTGTGAGACCCTATGAACTGCAGCCTTCCAGGATCCTTTGTCCATGATATTCTCCAGGCAAGAATACTGGAGTGGGCTGCCGTGACCTCCTCTAGGGTATCTTCCTGACCCAGGAATCAAACACATGTCTCTTAACATCTACCTGCACTGGCAGGTAGGTTCTTTACCACTAGTGGCACCTGGGAAGCCCATGTATATATATACATATGAATGTATATATATAAAACTAACTCACTTTGCTATATACCTGAAACTAATACAATACAGTAAATGAACTAAATGTCAATTTAAAAAATGGTTTAAAAAAAAATCCCTCAAAAAAAAAGTTACTCAGTGATCATGGAGTCCACAGCCAGAGGAACTAAGTGAATCAAATGTTTAATAGATTATTTCTCAGAGTGTTTCACAGAGAGATTCCACAAAAAGAGGGTATCGTGATCAAATGAGTTTGGGAAAGGCAGTATAGTTTTATGAACACTCACATACTATGACCAGTACTGCATCAAACAAACCCAACTGATTATGTTTAGTGGCAGGGAAACTCATGCTGTTCCTTTAGGAGCATCTCATACTAGATACAGCACTGCCAATGTAGGCCAAGATCACCCTCTCCCATAGATCCTGAACTCTAGAACACATTTCTGTGACTTGCCTATTTCCCTCAAGGCTGACTAATTCTTCTGATCAATGATTTAAATATGATGATACATTTCACTTACAGTCAAATCTTCAATGATTTAGAAGGTACTATCTTCCATTTTGACCCAAGGTTCCAGCTAGTGTCTTTGATTTTTCTTAAAATGAAAATAATCCTATTGATATTTTTGCCTGATTGTAAAAAATGATACACAAGACATTGTTTTAAAAATACCAGGCAAATCAGAAAGGTACGGAGAAGTATTAATAAAAATCACCTTTAAGTTCATTATTCAAGAGATAACACTGTGAATAGTGGCAATCATTCTTTTAGAGAGTTGTCTACTTACATACACACCCTAAACAGACACACACACACACACTAAATAGTATGATACTATACATACTATCCTGATAGTGAATTTTATTTTTAGGTTAACATAGGGTATACTTCAGAACTTACTAAATATTTTTTAAAGAAAATATAATAAATATGCCCAAACATTTTGCTTCCTTAGTTTTTAAATTCTCATTGCTTTCCAGTATCTAAAATTTTTACAAATAATTCTTATTTTGATGGTCAGTATAAAATCAACAGGAAGCATCAAGGACTGTAGGTATAAAACATTATCTGAAATACTTCCAAAATCTGTTCTGGAATATCTGAACACTGGGTTTGGGGATCATCAAGACTCGTGCACATGCGTCATCCTGCTCATTACCCAATACAGAGAAACTAAAATGACTCTGACTCAACAGGAATGTCTCTAGAGTTGCCAAATTTGGAGTTAACATTTCTCCTCGTAAGGAACTCTTGAAAATCTATAAAGTAACTAGAAACTCTTATAAAGATCAGTTTTCCGTTGTGCAAGGAAAACCATTTATTAAATTAATTATCAAGTAATTCTGGTAAAACTTAATTTCCACCATCCTATCCATTTATTTATTTATTCTTATTGCTCCCACAATGATTTTTAACATTGCAAATATTACAAATAACCATTATTCTCTTCTATTAAAAGTCTTCAGTGACTCCTATTTCCTACAGATAAAATTCAAATTCTTAAGCATGAAATACCAGTCTTTCCTGGCAATCCTATTGCTAACTTTCTGCACCCCCGAGTCCCAGAAGCATGCCATACACCAAATGTTCCACACTGTTCTAAATATTCCTTCCTTGACTTTTTCTTCTTCCCAAAATACTTTTTTTTTTTTTTTAATTAATCACATCCTATCCTTCTACCTGGCAAACTTACATTTTACCTTTAAGAGGCAGCTTAAATGTCTTCCTTTTTGACCCATTTGGATAATATCTGGTAGAATTCAAAAACTCAATAAAAGATCCTAAATCATATATAATGTTATTTCTTACTGATGTTTGCAATCAGAAGAGAAGAATCTTTATAACATTACTTCATTTTGCTATGGTTTCTACTCTGTGAAGAAAATTTCTATTTTCATAGTTATAAAATACTTTGAGATGATGTGCTGCTATTTTTGATGATGCAGGTTTTTATATAATCTTTAAAATATTAAATTATTTTAAAGTCAGTTTGGAAAATACTTTAAATGAAGTTGAAAATATTACAGCAAAAGAACTTTATCAAAATAGAATTTACATAACTTTGGTGCCTCGCCTTGCCTAAAACTTTCTGTGGAACTCATACTAGGTTTTCTTACTATTTACCAAAGCTAAAACGGAATATACTACTTTAATAAGAAGTTGGTCAGGACTAAAAGATTTGGAAGGCTTGTATCATGGACTGATCCTCACTATCTAATAAGGAAATGACTTTAATGAATACCTACAATGCTACACCCTGGAGAAGGACACGGCAACCCACTCCAGTGTTCTTGCCTGGAGAATCCCATGGACGGAGGAGCCTGGTGCGCTACAGTCTGTGGGCTCGCAAGAGTTGGACATGACTTAGTGACTAAACCACCACCACTATGCTACACTGTGTAACTGGTATCCATTTCAACCTTCTTCCTTCTTTTAAAACAGGAAAAGAAAACCAGACTTTTATCTGGTAAGGACCAGATTCTTATTAGGAACAGTGGTGGGAATGAGAAAATAGATACCAAATATTTAAAAGGCCATTTCACATGATCATTTACACTAGCTCTCCACTAGTCTTTTTACTTTCTTATTTCACATTTCCAAGAATTCATGGTACAGTGCTTATGTAATTTTAAGTTACTTATAAAGAACAACTGTTTTGATAGGTTATGGTTCAAGAATATATAAGAAAAGATGGAAAAAAGAAGAAAAAGATTTCATCAGAGGATTAAAATCTTTAAAAGAAATAAAAAACAAATGAAAATTCTGGAACTAAGTAACACAGTACATAAAAACAGGAACTCAATGAGTGGATTTACAGCTGACCAAAAAGAGTAGAAGAAAGTCAAATAAAGGTCCAGTGGACTGGAAGACAGGTCAACAGAAAATGTCCAAACTGAAGTTCAGAGAGATGGAAGTCAGGAAATTAGAAGTCCAAAGGGGGAAAAGAAAGTTAGAAGAGTCAGAAAATAGTTTATGATGAATAGCTCTAAAGTTATAGTAACATGACATTTAATAATTTTATATTTCTTATAAGTGTTCTTTTGTATATATTTAACATCTAATAAAAAGGATAATACAAAGCAAGAACAGTCCTATCTTTTTCACTTGCTATTCCATATAAACCACAATACTGAACTCAACAAGCTTTCCTTCTAGTGAGAAAAGTTATAGAATGACTCATAAAATTTTTTTAAGAAGTCATTCTAAAACTATGAAAATCATATAAAGAAAAATGTCTTCAACAAAACTTCTTAAATTATTTTAGGTTACTTGCAGCTGATATAGACCATGATAGCTCATTAAACTATAACTAACTAACACAAATGCTGTCAAAGTCAACACAAAAAATTCCAAAGTGACAGGAATCACTTCATGTTTCATGAGGTATAATCTAGTGCCTGGGAGAACATCTTATCTTTTTTTTACAGGGTATAAAGAGCATCTTATCTTCAGCTGCAGTCTCCAACCATGTGGATATATGTCCAATGCTTCATAGGATACAAAGACATTGACTGAGCAACAATCATTTTTCCTAAACCAAGTGGTCCACAACAGCAAAGGCAGAAAAGCAGGACAAGGCCTGGCTAGAAATTCAGGCTGAAACAGGCGTGTAGGAGAAGAAGACAATGAAGAGGAAAGTGAGATGTCAACCACAGACAACCTCTCATGTCATGCAATGAGAATCTCTTTCCTGACTGCAATAAGTTGATACTGAAACAGCACACATACTACACACACTTCCTGAGCTAATAACTTACACTGTACACAAAGACCATCAGTGAAGGTTAGGCGTCCCCAGGTATGGGGAAGACGCCAATGATGGAGGTGTGGCCTTTGAAACCTTGTGTCCCATTCAACATTACAACCTCGCTGATCACTGCATCAGATTTTACAACTGATCACTCATTAGAAAGAATAAGGCTGGATATAGAGAAATTTCTCATCAAACTAACCCAGAAGGTGGCTTGACTGAAAGGGAGGGGGAAATGTGAGAAATACTTAAGAAATAATGATTGTTGGGTATGGCTGTGTGAGAAGAGCAAGATGAAAAAAAGTTCTTTTAATCATTAGATAATACAGGTACAAGTATTTTAGGCTTTCCAGAGTCTATGAAAAGGTATAAAATATATATATATAAAAAAGATATGATTCCAAAACATAAAAGGAAAACTACAAAACTAAAGTTAATTCCAAAAGTAATTTATATTTCAAAACACAAACAAGAGCAAAAAAATATACATTTGATATGGGATACAGTATTTGATAATAGTGTAAGATGGAAGCCTCTAAATGAGTAAGGCCAAGCCTACAAACATCTTAAAACAGAACTAAGAGAAAAGAAAATGGTATTTTGCTTTTGGTCTTATGAAATGGCTAAATAACAGCATCACCAGCTATTAAAGGGAATACAAGCGTATTTGGTAGGAAAACTGATGAGCTTGGTTTTGGACATACTGAGGTTGAGGTGCCTATGGAACAACTTGAGTTCAACAACTTATTCCTAATTTTAGGGCCTGTTTAATACAGAAAATGCATGATGAACAACGACAACATAATGAACATTGATGGCTATAAATTCAAACTGCCCCCCTACTTCAGTGGGGCACACATTCTCTTAAAACAAACTGATGTTAGTTGGGAGAATCATTAGTTGAAATGGGGAGTATCAGATAAGATTAATAGATAAAACAATACAACTATTTCACATTCTGTTTAACACTTCCCTGCCACACATCTAGTTCAAAACTAAGAGAATCATATTTTAGCATTTAAATTGCTCACAAAGCATATTTACAAATTCCCCACCTCCACTACAACCCCTTTGACTATCTCTTTGCCATGTAAAAACTTTATGATGATTGTTCCATTAGCAAAAGGAAAGCTGCATATTACCCAAGGCCTATACATTAAACTCATGTTGATCTATTCCTCAATCCAATTCCAGGATTTCCAGGCCAGAGTGGACAGTGAGTGATATAAAATAAAGCCACGAGTAGCAGTAGTGAGGGTGAGAGTGCAGGAATGAGGAAGAGCTGGGAAGGCTGGGGTGCTATTTGTCTCTAAATTGAATTCTTCACCCCAGGGCATATGATGGAGTCATTCAGTAAAATCAGCATTATAACCACATTATGAGAGGCAATGTGGTATAATGGAAAGTATCTGAACATTGCAGTGTGGCAAAATTGAGTTCCAATTCTAGCTTTCAAACTTGCTACCGGATCTCAGAAGAAGGTGGGGAGATGGCAACAAAAGGAAAAGAAGAGTGTACAGATTTCTTTCTTTCCTCTCACCCCACATCCTTCTTCCTTTGTTTGGCCCATGAGCCTGTAGTTAAAGGCTTATCTGCCCCAGGCACTCAGATGACTATCTATTTGGATATGTGATGTCACAGAATCCTAGAATTATAAAATGGTAAGAGTAGAAAGATGAAGACGATGGGTTCAAGAGTATAGGTGATTTGCCGAAATCAATCTTTTAGTTTATTTAGTGGCAATAGGAATAGGTATTTGGATTCCCAGCCCAGATGTTTTTCCCCTATATGTCACAAATTAAACCTGGAAAATATGTAATTAATAATTGAAGAGGGGTTTACATTTTATAATTTTCCATAAAGAGCAAATTTCCATGAATTCCTATTAACAAGCTCTGTTCTCCAAGTATGCCACTGATTCCAAATTCAGCATGAAGAAATAATGAATTATATCATTCTTTTGCCAGAAGGATTAATAATAAATCTGGTGGGTGGGAGTAAGAGCAGTCCCTGCTCACTTACCAAGCATAAGTGACTGGAGAAGGAGTTAAACATACCAGAGTCCTAAGCTGCATTATCATCTTTCTAATGTCTCGCTGTGGTTACCAAAAGAAATGCTATTTCTTTGACTTCTTTCTTAAATGAAGTTTCTACTTTTAAACTTTTCCAAACAACGTATAAGTGACTGCACCCAAGAACAAACGAAGGAGTGAACAAAGACAACTGATAATTATTCTAAGCCTCTGGAAAGGCAACAATGTGGAGTGACTCAGAGCATAGACTCTGAAACCCAACTGCCTGGGTTCAAATCCCAGCCACATGAATTTTTAAATGTATGACCCTGGCCAAGCTCCTCAACCTCTAGATCCTGTGTTTCCTTATTTATAAAGTGGAGACAATAATTGGACACACATCCTAGACCTGTTACGAAGATTAAATGAGGTTAGAGGCCTAGCAGGAGGTAGGCCCAACAGATAAGCATGCTATTGTATTATTATTCTGTTATTACTGCAGGGTTAATGGATATATTTGTTTCTGGCCACTGTGCTGTAAGCTAAGAACAGTCAAAATGCCAGGCAAAGTTCAATAGATAGGAAAGAGCCAGGCTTTTCCAAGGAAAGCTGCCTGAACCAAAAGCCAATTTAAGAGAAATGACATTGGCTTTAATTTTAGAAGTTACAAAGATCTTTTCTCTTTAGTTCCTTTCCTTATTCAAGAAATAGATGGGCGCTGACACAGCAGGACAGATGGGAGGGAACGGGTAAGACGAAATATTAAGAAAACAGCTACAATAAAAATGCCTTAAAAGTTCTTAATTACTGAGTGCTACCATTCATGAGGAATTTTTAAGAGTCTCAAAGCTATTAAAATGGTAATTAGGTCCCAAGAAAACAAGAACCAATTCAATTACATGCTGGATGCTTTCAAAATTTAAAGCCCTCTATTAAGAGGGTTTTGAACGAGGCACAGTTATAATTACAGGTCCACGACCAACCTTAGAGCCAAAGTGTAGGTTCCTGGCTGACGCTGGCTCTCCCGGATGAGGTAGCTCCCCTCGGCTACACTCAAGAGCTGGTCTGCAGCTTCTCGGGAGATCATGCCGTGAAACCTAAGAAACAAAGTCAATTCAGAAACTGCAAGCTTTCCACCTTTTTTGATAAAACAAAACCTCCCACCTTCTCCTGTAGTTTTCTAGACAAAGTACTGCCATATAATCGAAGGGGAGCAGTTGGTTTAACTGTGCTTGTGTTTCCCAGGGCCTGGCCCTGGGCCGGCTTCTCTGCAGTGACAAGAACAGCACCGAAGTAGCTCTCCAATCCATTTAACAATCACGGAGTCAAAATTCACTTCCATCTCCGCGAAGATCAACCGCCTAACACGAGGACAATTCCCTTCTTATGTAGCCACCTGACCATATGGACACACTAAAAAAATACACAGAAACGTGTCCCACTTCCTTTCTTCACACCAGTGGCATTGCTTCAAAATTCTGGCTCAGAGTCTATGGCTGGCAATTCTCCAGGACCCTGGGTTGCCCTTAATTGGCATGATTGCCCAATAATGTGCATAATCTGCATCACTGCATACTCAAGCCAAGAGCCAACAAATGTTAACACTTGCTTTCACTCTCTGCTAAAACACTATTTTTGATTAACAGAGAAAAAAGGAGGAGTAAGAATAAACATAAATAACACATTCTTTATACAAAACATTGTAGGTTCACCTATAACATTCTGACATAAAACACTGGAAAATTTAAAAACATCAACGGTAACTAATCATTAATATTAAAAATATAAAACCACCTTGTATTCGTATGGCGATGCACAATTTACACAGAACCTACACATATACTATGCCCTTTTATTAACTCAAAGAAAACCAACTGAACAAATGCTCTAGTGAGACTGTAGCTTTTAAAGGTACAAAAAATCCCAACAGTCCCTTGAATTTGGAATGATACATTGAAAAGGCCCTGAAATGGTACAATAATAATTTAAAAACTTTATGAGAGTTCAAGTGGCAACCTTTAGGAACTTTTCTCATGGGGAAGATTTGGTCTTTCTCAATTTAAGTCTTAAAGTAGCTCGTGCTAGCTATGCTCAATTAGAACAACATGTTTTAGACAACATGACAATTAGAATAATAATGTTTAATGAATTTCTTAACTGGAATTTCTTAACTCCATAAATTTCCTCAATTGTTCAAAACCAGATCTGCTCTGATTCTGTTGGAACAAGAAGATGGTAGCCTATCTCTGGTAATAACACAAATATTAGATTATCAGATTGATATCTTAATTTTACATGACACCAATTAATTGAGAAAATTTAATATATCCTTGCTTTTAAAAACTCAATTAATTTAAAAGGAAATCTCATTCAAGGAAACTAATTTTGAGACAAAACTTGATGTATTTAAAGACTCTTAAAACTATTCGTACCAGTTGACCCAAAATTTCCATCCCAGTAAAACCTTTATGCACTAAGATATTTCTTATGGTATTATCTTTAATACTACAGTTTAAATTCAGCCTACAAGCCAAAAGCAGAAAAATGACTAAACTATAGTATAACAATAAAGAACACCACTGGCTCCCCGCAACTCATAAGTGCCTAGGTTTTACTTACAAGAGTCCTGAAAATGTAAACAGAGCTTTAGATAAACATACTTGTTTTAGACATTATTGTTTATCTGAAAGATAAATGAATTTGGGGAATGATAGGATTGTAGGTGATTTTTGTTCTCTTCCCCAAAGGGCTATATTTCTTTTTTTTTTTTAATAATTAGAAGAATCAAGGACTTTAAAAATCATTACATTTTTCATAAAATAGAAAAATGCTCATTATTAATATTAAATCAGGCTACAAAAATTATATATATAACAACTCAATTTGGAAAAACCGTTAAGAAAACAGATCTTCAGAAGATAATACTTCAACTTTTTAACATGAATTATTTCTAGGTAGAAACTGACTTATAGAAAATTGGTAAATAAAAGTATAAATGTAGACTAAACCACCCATATCCTACTACATATATGTGGGTATATGTATCTATATGTTTAATATATATATACATACAAATATATACATTCTCTCATATACATCTAGTATTATTTATTTACTTAACATGGCTTGCATCTTTATGTTAGCATTGTGTGCACATTTTTCCCAAGTTAATTTTTGCAATACTTGTCTTTATGTTCTGTATTTTCACCAACTATAATTACATTTATAGTCAGAAAAACAATTTAACTAAATCAAACTTGAACACTTCTCTCCTCCTGCTTTTATTTTTTACTAAAAGCATCCATTTACCTGTTTCTCTTACATATTCCAATCTATAAAATGTTTTCTGATAATCCATACTTACTCTCTTCCGTAATACTTTGGTCTATTTTCTACCTATTGGGAAAGAGAAGAAGGATATTTATGAAATGGAAATGTTCAGAATACAACTCAACATTTTGAACATGTAACAAACTAAAGCATATATAAACAGAAAGAATTAGAATAAGATTAGAAAAATCAGAGCTTGGAGTTCCAATTCTATCAGCAGATTGACTATTGCATTTAGACTGCTCACTTCATCTCCCAGACCTTTTTCTTATCTATAAAACACTGTGCTTGTAAAAAGAGTCAGACTAAATTATCTTCCATTTCTAGGATTTTATTAATCTGAAAAAAAAATTTACATCACTTTATTCAAAAAGTAAAATAAAACATCCAAAACCTTAGTGCCATGGTTGTGTCAGAACAGACTGGCTTTCTCTCCCGTCCCCTCCCTTCCTGTTACACCATATTCCCCATTCTGTTACCATCTCTATATAATCTTGCCCCTTTGTTTGCCCATTCAGTCCTTCCTTTATCACAGTCTACCTCTCCAAGAGCTTTTCCTGGTCTGTGCGCTCATTGTACCTAGAGAAAGGTCCAATAGAATAAATTCTAAGGAATTTTCCTGGGGTAGACTTAGAATATTAGACCTGTTCATTCAAGACACCTTTATTTAGTGGCGAATAAGTGGTGGGAATCATCATAACTGTCATATGACAAAACCAGTTGTTACTCTTGAGATTTACATTCTGATGATGAGAGACACACAATAAGGTTTGAAGAAACAAAACGAACAAGAAAATAGGATGCAGTAATAAGTGCTATAATGAAAAGAATGAGTGACAGAAAAGGGAGGACTAATGAGGTATTTAGGTTGGGTGATCAGGAAAGACTTCTCTGAGATGACATTTAAACTGGGTCTTGACAGAAATGGAATAAGGGGGTAGCTTATTGTAGTAGTCCATTGTGGACACCATGGACTACATTCACTGAGTTCATGTTAGGTGTTATAATTACATTTCTGAATCATTTAATGCTCACAATGAGATGAATTATTCTACTTCATCCTCATAAGACAGTATTATCATTCTCATTACACTGCTGAAAAAACCTGAGAATCAGCATGGTTAGAGAACTTGTTCAAGGTTACTTGGTAGAACCCAAGGTGAAACTGGGATTCTTACTCTGAAATAGCAAGAAGGGCCCAAACCCTTTGTCTATTTGACACTGACTCATCTAAATCAGTTAAATATGGCAGCTTCCCAAAGCACCTCAGTCTGTCCTTTCGGTGACTATTTCCCTTCACCTCCACACACAGCCTGACTACCAAGTTTAGATTACCTAAAGGTAATCATCAAGGTCAGGTACTGTTTTCAGCAAGCTTGAGATATTTATTCATATTTGAGAAATAAATTTTGCAGTTCAATGAAATGTATGATTATAGCATATGCTGCTGGCTTATCTAGCCCAGATCACTGTCTTTGAGCTATTTTCAAATTCTCTAAAATGTAGGTAACTGATACACACACACAAACACTTTTCCTGTGTGGCAGTGGTTTAACTGACTTCTTCCTTAGCCTTTCTCAGGGGAAAAACAGGCTTTAAGTGCAATTCATCTCAACAGCGCCTGAATCTCGATAAATATATGCTATTTTGACTTTTCCTTTGAACTGATTATTAACATTTACCTGGTTTCTTCATATGAGAAAATACATTTTAAACACATGTTCATCTTCATTTCTGTAGGAGAGACACGATGTTACCTTTCACTGAAAATTGTATTTATATAACACTTCACCCTTTAGGAATCTTCTGTTGTCTGTTGAAATTGTAGTCAAGTCATTTATATTCTCAAAAGTAAATTCCACCTGATTTGGTCTTGTTGCATAACTTCTCTGCTCATAAAACTCAGTGTGCTAAAAATATGCCAGCTGGTCCCCACAGCTACAGAGGAAGAGTAGGGCCACGAAACTATTTTTGTTTAAAAGCAAACCTTTGCTTTTGAGAGAAAATTTTAATCTTTAGGTCTTAAATAACTAATTTAAGGTTCTACAGTACTGTATGATGAAATGTTATCCAGAACAACTGTGCAGTGCTTATTCAAACTAAAGATGTATAAACCCCTGGTACTGACTGTAGAGGAATACTTGCACATGTATACATGAGGATATGTATAAGAATGCTCACTGAAGCACTGTTCACAGTCATTTTTAAAACGGAAATAAATATACACCAACAGAGGAATAACTAAACTGCTTTACAGTATAAATGATAGGCATGGTTTGAAGGCATAAAGTAGCTCTAAAGGAACTAACACGAAGAGGTCACCAAGACAAACTACTGAATATAAACATAAGCTCTAAGAGTAATACAGTACGATACCATTTAGGAAAATCACTTGTGCATGCAATAATATATATCTACAGCATGGAGAGAGATCCGGAAAAATACACACCAAAGGATACCTCGAGGAAGCTGAGAGATAATTAAACTGAGAAGACCTTGGGAAAGGCAAAATGGGACTTTAGGACTGCCTGTAAAATCATCTTTTAACAAAGAATATCACCATAAAAAAACAGAAATCAAGAATAACTTTTGTACAAACTAACAGTGGCGTCTCAGACACATTAGAATGGTCCCCCAAGATTTCGAGGAGATGATGGCCTTTCCCTCAAATTGTGATCTCTCTGTAGGTGGCTAAAGATAAATTACCTTATCAGGCATATGTGACTGAGGTAAAAACAGAGGAAAGGTCTTGAATACACTCTACTCATTGATGGAAATCTGGGCCAAGCACAAGTAGCAGTGAAGACCGAGGAACTGCTGGCCCCAGGTGGCGCGGCGGTCAGCGGCACTGAAACGCAGCAGGACTGTTTTCAGCAAACCTGCCATATTTGCGGCAGGGCCCTCCCAGGTCCAGCAGCCTCTCCTTGGCCCCTATTTCTTGTAAGTAAAAAAGCATTTTAGTCTCCGAGCCCTTTCCTGAGTTCCAAAGAGGAAACTCAAGCAGTTACTAATTAGGGAAGAATCACGCAGTGTCTCAAGTAGTAGAAACAAAAGAAAAGCAGTCAAGAAACAACAGCTCAGCAATAAACGCACCCAAGTTCCCCCTCAAGGGAGACACACACCATCTGACACCTATGTCTGAGTTACTCCGCAGGAATAAGACCTGGATCAGGCAGAGGACGGTGACTCTGTGCTGACCACAAACATGTAGATTCTAGACTGGCTGGAACCAGAGTTAATGATTAGGATTCTTAAACACCACCCCATGACCTCACCATCAACCAGTGAGAACAAAGTCATTTCCCCTGCAGCCCTCAGTCCAATGTTGCCTTAAAAAAACCTTCCCTGAAAGCCACTGAAGAGTTCGGTTCTTTTCATCGGGAGCTGCCCACTCTCTGCTTAGCTGGGCAATAGGTGGTGTACTTTCCTTCACCAAACCCAGTGTCAGTAAATTGACTTAGCTATGTTGCAAGTGTGGAGGCAAGTTTGGTTCAGTAACAGGGTTACAACCCAAGATAAATAGTGATTACTTATTTGATAGTCCTGCATTGGTCTACAATACGCTTCCACTGATTGCCTAAGCAACCATCTTCATAAGACAATTAATTTTGGCTTTATATTGTTGTATTTTCCTTACCCAAAGGTCTTGAATTAAAAGAAATCAGGTAAGCATTGTTGATTAACACAGTACTGATAGAAGAAACAGTAAGTTCAAAACAATATTCACACACCAATTTATATCTTCTCTGCATTTTTATAATGGAACTGTCAAATAAAACTTAAACACAAACTAATTCTTTTTTTCTCTTACTTAGGTAGTGAAGGGGATCAGATCATGCCACTTTAACATAAGGATTATTTTGAGCTGAAGGCAATTAAGAAAGCAAACACAGGAAGAGACATCTGCCCTCTCCATTTCTGTCTAAAACTAGGGCGTAGATTTAACTTCCCTTTGTAAAGGCATCCCCTTCTCCCAAAACAGGAGCAGAAGAACCTAACTTCAGAGACAATGATCACCCAAGATGACTTGAATTTGCATAATTAACCCTTACTAAGTAGCCCTTACTTACCGTACAGTTCCTAATCACCTTCCCACAACTTCCCACCTCTCTCAGAAGCCCAGACTCCTGTTTTCTCTGTCTTTTTTGCACACTTGAATATTCCTTGTTAAAATGGCGTATAAGACCCTGGGTGTAACTGCCTCTTGGGGTTTTCATTTACCTGCTTTGAGCCCCTCCTCACCAAAGTACATATGAAATAAATCTTTTCTGTTAACCTCTCTTTTGTTAAGTTTAATTTGTAGGCCCAGACACTGAATTTAAGAGGACAGAGATTTCTCCTCCCTTACATGTTCAGGGGATGTCTAAGGTATCATTATTTAAGTAGTGACTTGGGATAGTCTTTTCAAACTCACAGACACTATAGCATTACCCTGATTATCAAATTAAAGGATTAGTCAGTAATATAACCACCTTATAATCAATTTGAAATGGATTCAAATGAAATCATACAAATGATTATAAATAATCCTAAAACTAGTTTATTTGCAAATAGATCAAACTGGGAATTTAGATCAAACTGGGAATTTAAATGTTATATGCAATAATAAAAATGTTTGTGTGTATATAAACATTTGTATGCTTATTTCTAAGTTTCTGAAGTTCAGAATAATAGTCAAGGACCTTTTTTCAGACAAAAACTGGTTGAAGTCAATGTGGTTAAGACGTGATTTTAAATTATCACTTGTGCTGAATTATATGCTTTGCTTTCTCTAATTTACTATATTTAGTAAGTAACTTTTTTATGATAGCATATAATAGGTAGATAAAATGAGAAATGAGGAGAACAAAAAATTCCAAACTAAAAATAAAAGGTGCTCATAAAAGATTCTGTAGCTTGGTCTGCATAAATATATGTCCTTCCATCATAGAAAGAAAACTTTAAGTTAATCTACATTATTGAATATAACATAAAGTGCATAATATAAGAATTTGGTAGCTAAACAGATGCCATTCTACAATATTTTAAATGTCAATGGAATCCATCAAATTAACATTTATTGTAGAACTTTGTAAGTAATGACCTACTTTTTTCATACATAAAACATTTTAATCAAATTCATTAAACCACACTCTTCCAAATAAAGGTCTTAATTCTTATATTTTCCACAAAAACAAAAAGAACTTGTTAAAAAAAAACAAACAAAAAGAACTTGTTTCATATATAAGTATTTTGCTCTCCAAAGAATAATTGCAAACAGCAGAAATTTAAAAAAAATATATATATATAAAATAATTGTTAATCCTCTCCCCTCCTCTCCCACAATATTATAGATTCATGTTTTGGATTATTTCTTTAATGAAACCCTATTCATGGCCATACTTCAAAATAGTAGTTCTAAAAAAGTGTTTTTTCTAATTTAAATTCAATTTTAAAGAATATATAATTCTGAAGACAAAACCACTAGAATAATGCACTAAAACAGAACACTTCCATAATGTTCAATGCTGTTCCTTCCTAACAGTGGTACTGACCTAGTCAGACATCATGTCAGACATCAATACTTCCCTTTTGTTTATATTTGAACAACGGTACATAGAGGTAGTCACTTTAAACTTAGTCTGGAATTTTATAGGATGCTTCCTGAAAGGGTATAAATACATGAAACGTTAAGGAATATGACCTTGGCCAAATATTATTAATTTTTCAGGCAGCAACCTAGAGGATATATATAAAGCCTATATACAAAAATAAAAATGCTTTCAACTGTCAAAATTTTATTTTGTACTGTTTTTCAAAATGGCTCAGTTATCTGGAGGCATGAAAGAGGGAAGAGGGAGGAAAAAAACTGCATTTGGGGTTTGCTTCCTACAATGGTAGATTTTGAATTAGACTTACAAGTCAGTAAATATTCAAATAGAGCTTTGGATCTATTTTATTTCCTATGTTAAAGTGGAGAGGAGGAGGACAGAGAATGAGGAGAGGATTAAAGGGGACGAAGAGGAAAGGGAGGAGGAGGAGGAGAAAGAGGAAAAGACTAGGAAGAGGAGGAGGAGCTAATTTAAAACAGCTCAAAGACAACAAAAGACCAAAATCAGATACTCTGTAAGGATGTGCGGCATGCAGACAACAGCTTTCCAGTGGAGAACACGTTTTCCACTACATTTTCAAAATTACTGTTTCTTCTCACGCATTTTACACCACACAAAAAAATCAACATGGACAATATTATTGTTGTTTCATCGCTAAGCTGTGTCCAACTCTTTTGCCACGCCTCGGACTGTAGCTCACCAGGCTCCTCTGTCCATGGGATTTCCCAGGCAAGAATACTAGAGTGGGTTGCCATTTGCTTCTCCAGGGAATCTTTTTGACCCAGGGATCGAACCCATGTCTCCTGCATTGGCAGGTGAACTCTTTACTACTATGCACCAGGGAAGCCAATAATGTGGATAACAGACTTCAACAAACCTAAAAAATAAAAACCACAAGAAAAAGCACTGCCAGCACAGTGAAGGAGTGGGCACCTGTCAAAGAACTACATATCAACAAATGACGTGTAGGGAAAAGGTAGCAAAAAAGATCAAGATCAAGAAGTGTCGTGGAACTTACAAAGGCTGTCCAACTTTCTATCCTCCATTAACGGTAAAATCCACATAGGAAAAGGAGTACGTCAAGGTGGTATACTGTCACCCTGTTTCTTTAACTTCTAGGCAGAGTACATCATGAGAAACGCTGGGCTAGAGGAAGCACAAGCTGGAATCAAGATTGCTGGGAGAAATATCAATAATCTCAGATATGCAGATGACACCACCCTTGTGGCAAAAAGTGAAGAAGAACTAAAGAGACTCTTGATGAAAGTGAAAGAGGAGAATGAAAAAGCTGGCTTAAAGCTCAACATTCAGAAAACTAAGATCATGGCATCTGGTCCCATCACTTCACGGCAAATAGATGGGGAAACAGTGGCTGACTTTATTTTTGGGGGCTGTAAAATCACTGCAGATGGTGACTGCAGCCATAAAATTAAAAGACGCTTGCTCCTTGGAAGGAAAGTTATGACCAAGCTAGACAGCCTATTAAAAAGCAGAGCAGAGACATAACTTTCTCCACAAAGTTACATCTAATCAAGGCTACGGTTTTTCCAGTAGTCATGTATGGATGTGAGAGTTGGACTAGAAAGAAAGCTGAGCACTGAAGAATTGATGTTTTTGAACTGTAGTGTTGGAGAAGAGTCTTGAGAGTCCCTTGGACTGCAAGGAGATCCAAGCAGTCCATCCTAAAGGCCATCAGTCCTGCGTGTTCATTGGAAGGACTCATGTTGAAGCTCAAACTCTAATACTTTGGCCACCTGATATGAAGAGCTGACTCATTTGAAAAGACCCTGATGCTGGGAAAGATTGAGGGTGGGAGAAGGGGACGACAGAGGATGAGATGGTTGGATGGCATCACCGACTCAATGGACATGGGTTTGGGTGGACTCCGGGAGTTGTGTGATGGACAGGGAGGCCTGGCGCACTGCGGTTCATGGGGTCGCGAAGAGTCACACACGACTGAGCAACTGAACTGAACTGAACTGAATGGTAAAATAAACTTCTGGGTTCCTACCTTCCTCCTCAATTCCATAACACTCTTGATGGTACTGTAACTGAGCAAGGGCTTGTATGCCTACAGCGTAGAAAGCTAAACCCTGACAGTCGATGTTTACAGTAAAGTTAGGGTGTATGTCAGGGCTCCTAGCAAGGGAATAGGAGACAAGCCTCAGATTCCCACTTGGTCTTTGAGTTAGCGTGTTTTTTAAATAGGGGAAAGTGGCTAGGATTAACTATGGTCTTCTGATGTTTCTTAATCACAGTTTCAGGAGTCAAGATGTCTCAGGTTTATGATTCTCTGATTGGTGGTCCATGGCTCAGGGGTCTGTTAGCTCATCTTGCCTTGGATAAACAACCTAGTTTGTAGATTAATGATGATATTTATAATAGCAATTTCAGGACATTAATGATTTTATCAACAACAGTAATTTTAGTTATCTGATTCCGGTTGATCCATGTTCAGTTAGCACAGGTAGGGGTGGGTGGTACTCAATCACAATATTTAGATCAAAATTTGAAGTATTAAGAACACAGGATGCTTTCCATTGCATTTTATACTTTGTCCAAGAAAACACTAACCTTCAGCATGTCAAGCAGGATAGCTCTCTATGTGCTGTTGGATTTTACAAATTCAATAAAGAATATTTATATTTTTTTAAAGCTCTGCAATTACTATATAGGGACTTGCTGAAAGCCAGGTATTCAGCTTCTTGATATTAGTTATTTTTTTATTAGTAGACTATATTAGGAAGGTGAATAGGTAAATTTTAAAAAATAAACTTCTTTTCCCACTATTTTCCCACCTTAGATTAGTTACTAGAAGTAACTTCTAGTAGTAGGGCTAAAGAGGTGGAAACTATCAATCTGTTTATGTTAACAGTTCAACAGTAAAGGCATTTTTCTGGAATTATAGATGTGATCCCTTTTTAAATGTACTTCTACATCAAGGCATCATTAATTTTTTTACACCAAAGCATAAAGATGACATTAAAATAAGGTGAAAGCAGGTTTTTGAATGGATAGGTTGATTTAACAGTTGGTTTAATAACTCAATACTACTACTGAACATTCAAAAAATGCTTTCCAGATACAGCACATAAGTGTTAAATAAGGGACCATCACAACACCCAAGAGACACATGAGCATGAGAATCTTTATTTTTATAGAGTCAAAAGTTAAGCTATAGGCTGTGTCAGCACAGAGGTAATCAGAACTGAAGAGTATGATTTCAATTAAACTGTTTTCCTCTCACTCCTGTACCAAACTCATACTCTCACCTAGCAGAGCATGTCCTCTGAAACAGAATAAATGTTAAATTTGTGCTCTGTACCTCCCATTCATTTATTTAACAAGTCTTTATTAAGCACCTATACTTATGTGTCAAGCAATGTTCAAGGCACCTGAGAAATACTAATGAACAAAATAGAGTAATATCTCTACTCTCATGGAGCTTATATTCAAGAAAGAGAGCAATAAACATAATAGGTAATGAAATTATACAATATGTTATAGAATGAGAAGAGTTATGGAAACAAAGATAGGTGAGGACTGGAAATGCTGGGGGTGATAAAGTATAATTTTAAATACAGTGGTCAGGATGGGCCTCACTGAGGAGACTTGAAGGATATGAAAAAATTAGCCATGTGGATACCAGAGAAACCTTCTAGTAAGAGCCCAAGAGAAGCATACCTGGAGCATTTGAGGAATACCATGAAGGTTGGTGTGGCCAAAGCAGGACAGGAGAGAAAATGAGGGACAGAGAAACAGTAGACGAGTCCAGCAAAACAAAGCAGATGTGGTGATTATTCAGGGCCATATAAGTCATGGTAAGACCTGGCTTTTACTCTGGAACAGGAAACCAATGCACAGCTCAGAGAAGAGTGACATGATCTGACTGAAGTTTCAAAAAGAACATCCTATGATGAGAATTCAGACCAGGAAGGGAAAGATCAGTTAAGAACCATTTCCATTACACAATAAGAGGGTAGAATAATTTAGTATGACAAATTGACTTCAATATATAGAAGTCTATTTCTTGCTAACATAGGCAGACCTCAGAGATATTGTGGGTTTGGTTCCAGAACACCACAATAAGGTAAATATTGCAATAAAGTGAGTCTCACAAATTGTTTGGTTTCCCAGTGCATGTAAGTTAATAGTTACAGGCTACTATGTAACAGAACTGCCATATGACCCAGCAATCCCACTCCCGGGCATACACACCGAGGAAACCAGATCTGAAAGAGACATGTGTACCCCAATGTTCATCACAGCACTGTTTATAATAGCCAGGACATGGAAGCAACCTAGATGCCCATCAGCAGACAAATGGATAAGGAAGCTGTGGTACATATACACCATGGAATATTACTCAGCCATTAAAAAGAATTCATTTGAATCAGTTCTAATGAGATGGATGAAACTGGAGCCCATTATACAGAGTGAAGTAAGCCAGAAAGATATAGACCAATACAGAATACTAACGCATATATATGGAATTTAGAAAGATGGTAACGATAACCCTATATGCAAAACAGAAAAGGAGACACGGATGTACAGAACAGACTTTTAGACTGTGGGAGAAGGCGAGGGTGGGATGTTCTGAGTGAACAGCACTGAAACAAAGTATACTATCAAGGGTGAAACAGATCACCAGCCCAGGCTGGATGCATGAGACAAGTGCTCAGGGCTGGTACACTGGGAAGACCCAGAGGGATGGGGTGGGGAGGGAGGTGGGAGGGGGGATCGGGATGGGGAACACAAGTAAATCCATGGATGATTCATGTCAATGTATGGCAAAAACCACAATACTGTAAAGTAATTAGCCTCCAACTAATAAAAATAAATGGAAAAAAATGTTTTTAAACTAAAAAATAATATACATATCCTAATTTTAAAATATTCTATTGCTAAAAAATGTTAACCATCACCTGAGCCTTCAGTGAGTCATAATCTGGTGCACGGTCTTACCTAATGTTGATGGCTGCTGACTGATAAGAGCGCTGGCTGCTGAAGGTTGGGAAGCTGTGGCCATTTGGCCATTTCTTAAAATAATACAACAGTGATGTCTGCCTCACCCATGGACTCTTCTTTTCATGAACAATTTCTCTGCAGCATGCAATGCTATTTGGTAGCAATTTACCCAGAGTAAAACTTTCAACGTTGGAGCCAATCCTCTCAAATTCTGCTTTATCAACTAAGTTTATGTAGTATTCTAAAACCTTTCTTGTCATTTCGACAATCTTCACAGCACATTCCCCAGCACTTGACTCCACCTCAAGAAATCCCTTTCTCTGCTCATCCATAAGAAGGAACTCCTCATCTACTGAAGTTTTACATGAGATTGCAGCAATTCAGTCACATCTTCAGGCTTCACTTCTAATCCTAGTTCTCTTGATATTTCTACCACATCTGCAGTGACTCCTTCCACTGAAGTCAAGAACCCCTCAAAGGCATCCATGAGGATTGAAATCAACTTCTTTCAAACTCCTGTTAATGTTGATATGTTGACCTCTTCCTGTGAATCATGAATTTTCTTCATGGCATCTAGAAAAAGGTGATTCCATTCCAGAAAGTTTTCACTGGCTTTGCTCAGACCCATCTACAGAAATAATACACATTTCTTAAATAATAAAGACCTAGAAGTCAAAATCACTCCTGATCCACGCTGCAGGATGATGCTGCGTTGAAAGTGGAAGTATTAGTTGCTCAGCTGTGTCCCACTCTTTGCGAACCCATGGACTGTAGCCCAGTGCCAAGCTCCTCTGTCCACGGGATTCTCCAGGCAAGAACACTGGAGTGGGTGGCCATTTCCTTCTCCAGGGGGTCTTCCCAACCCAGGGATCAAACTCACATCTCCTACCTTGCAGGCAGACTCTTTACCACCTGAGCTACCAGGGAAGCCCTGCAGGCATGAAAAAAAACATTAATCTCATATATCTCCATCAGAGCCCTGGGATGATCAGGTGCATTGCCAATGAATAGCAATATTTTGAAAGGAATAGCTTTTTCTGAGCAGTAGGTCTCAACAGTGGGCTTAAAATAGTAAACTATGTTGTAAACAGATGAGCTGTCATCCAGGTTTTTTTTGTTCCATTTATATAGCACATGCACAGTAGACTTAGCATAAGCCTTAAGGGCCCTAGGATTTTCGGAATGGTAAATGAGCACTGGCTTCAACTCAAAAGTGACCATCTGCACTAGAAACCCTAACAACAAGACCCCTAACCCTGTCCTCTGAAGCCAAGCATTGACTTTTCCTCTAGAGTCATGAAAGACCTAGATAACTATTCTTCCCATGTAAAGATATGAATTCAGTTTTATTCACACTGAAAATCTGTTGGTTTGTATAATGACCTTTGTTAATTATCTTAGCAAGATCTTCTGGATACTTGCTGTAGCTTGTATGTCAGCACTTGCTGCTTCATCTTGCATTTTGATGTTATGAGATGGCTTCTTTCCTTAAACCTCAGGATCCAATCTCTGCTAGCTTCAGACTTTTCTTCTGCAGCTTCCTCACCTCTCTGTCTTCACAGAAATGAAGAGAGTTAGGACCTTGCTCTGGATCAGGATTTGGCTTAAGGGAATGTGGTGGTTGGTTTGATCTTCTATCCAGACCATGGAAACTCTCTCCACATCAGCTATTAACTATTTCACTTTCTTATCATTTGTGTGTTCACTGGAGTGGCACTTTTCAGGAACTTTTCCTTTGCATTCACAACTTGGCTAAAGAGGCCTAGTTTTTTGGTCTATCTCTGCTTTCAACCAGCCTTCCGTACTAAGCTTAATCATGCCTTGCTTCTGATTCAAAGTGAGAGATGTGTAATTCTTTCTTTCACATAAACACTTAAGAAGCTATTGCAAGGATTATCAATTGGCCTAATTTCAATATTGTTGTGTCTCAGGGAATAGGGAGGCCTAAGGGGAAGGAGAGATATGGGGGGAATGGCCAGTCAGTGGAGCAGTCAGAAAACCCACATTTATTAAGTTCGCCATCTTATGTGGAGGTGGTTAATGGTGCCCCAAAACAATTACAATAGTAACACTGATCACAGATCACCAGAACAAAATGTCAACAATGCAAAGTCTGAAATATTGTAGGAATTCTCAAAATGTGACACAGAGACATAAAGTGGGCAAATGCTGATGGAAAAATGGCTCTGACAGGACTTGTGTGAAATGCAGGGTTACTACAAACCTTCAGTTTGTTAATGTAATATCTGCAAAGCACAACAAAACTAAGTATGAAAGTGAAAGTCGCTCAGCTGTGTCCAACTCTTTGTGATCTCATGGACTATACAGTCCATGGAATTCTCCAGGCCAGATTACTGGGGTGGGTAGCCATTCCCTTCTCCAGGGGATCGTCCCAACTCAGGGATTGAACCCAAGTCTCCCGCACTGTAGGCGGATTACCAGCTGAGCCACAAGGGAAGCCTAAGAATATTGGAGTGGGCAGCCTATCCCTTCTTCAGGGGATCTTCCCAACCCAGGGATTGAACTGGGGTCTCCTGCATTGCAGGTGGATTCTTTACCAACTGAGCTATCAGGGAAGCAAAAACTAAGTGTGCCTGTATATAATTTCTAGGTAAGTATTCAGGTCAAGAACACAACTGTCCTACATCCAGATATCTTCCATTTTGTAGCTCCACTATCTCCTTGTCAAGAGTTCCTAATTTTTATCTGAATCCAAGCAGAAGATAAAAATAATTCTGAAGGACTTAGGTGGAAAGTTTTAATGGACTTGACGTTAAGCTTCACTTCTATTCCACAAGAGAAAACTGTCACATGGACGTGACTATTGAAAAAAAAAAAAAAAAAAAGCTGATGAAATTTAGAGTAACCTTATTTCCAAAGAAAGAATGGATTTGGATGGGAATCTAGCAGTTTCCAAAGTACATACCTGAATGGTAGCCATGGCGATAGTAAGAAGTGATAGAATTCTAGACATGTTCTGGACTTATTCTGAAGACAGACCCAATAGGACTTCCTGATGGATTATTTTTTTCTCTCTCATCTCCCCACAATTAAAGAGCAATCAAGGATGATGCATGGTTTAGATTGGCTCAACTGTAAGTAAGGAAATGCCCGTAACTGAAATGTGGAAGGCTCTGGTAAAGCAGTTTTGGGAAGGAAGATAAAGGTCAGTTCTCCTCTGGATGTGTTATATTTGGGATGCCCACTAGATAACTGGAGGAGGAGGTAGAGCAGATACTGGGTATATAGTCTGGAATTCGGGGAGAGTGAACTGGACTGGAAATATAGTCAAGACCATGTGATTATTCTATTCACATATAACTTTTTATTCAATGTTTTAATGTCTAATGATAAATCCTGCTTGACTCAATTACTAGTGAAAACCATTACCATTCTTTCTACATTTTTAGCTACTAGTCTACTGGAAAGAACAATCTCCACCCCCCCACCCCTTGTTTTCCTCTTTGTGTTGGGGAAGGTTTTTCTTTTTTTAAAATAACATTACAGACTTACAAATTCTCTTTTCATTCAATGTGTTGTGATTACTATCCTTCTTTCTGTTGTCAAACTGTCCCAAATTTTGCTTGTAGGATCTCTTCAAGTGGGATCCTATGTGTTTTTGACACATCCTCATCCACTTGCTTTCTGACATAAGATGTTCCCAGACCTCCCATCCCCTATATTCTAGAATCAGGAAATTTCTCTAAGGGACACTGACTCCTTTTAGTAGGAAATAGTACTTGGAAACTAAAATCTGAGCACTGGTTTTATTCTTCCCTACTGGGACATTTCTTCTAAGACCTTTCCATGAACTGAGATGGAAAATACATTTTAAAAAATCTATAAGGTCATATTGATACCTCCAATTCAAATTCAATTCCACAGTGTATTTGTCATTTTCCTCCTATTCCATATTTGTATCTCCTAAAACTTTGGATCCCCAAAATCCAATATAATTACTCCTTTGCTCTATCCTATGTTACAACAAGATAACTGCAGAATTTCTGAACAAGTACCAGTAACAACAACAAACCAACTAACTATAGTTAAAACATCTTTTCACAGGTTTCAGATCTTAGAATATTTCCTTCTACATCTGTACAGCCAAAACAGTATGTTTAAAAGCTACTTAATTTGGGGTGATTTGTTGTTGTTCAGTAGTGTCTGATTCTGCAACCCCATGGACTGTAGCATGCCAGGCTTCCCTGTCCTTCACTATCTCCTGGAACTTGCTCAAACTCATGTCCATTCCATCAGTGATGCCATCCAACCATCTCATCCTCTGTCATCCTACTCTCCTCCTGCCTTCAACCTGTTCCAGCATCAGGGTCTTTTCCAATGAGTTGACTCTTCACATCAGCTGGCCAAAGAACTGGAGCTTCAGTTTCAGTATCAGTCCTACTAATGAATATTCAGGACTGATTTCCTTTAGGATTGACTGGTTTGATCTCCTTGCATTCCAAGGGACTCTCAAGAGTCTTCTTCAACACCACTGTTGGAAGGCATCAATTCTTCAGCAGTCAGCCTTCCTTACAGTCCAACTCTCACATCCATACATGACTACTGGAAAAACCATAGCTTTGACTATATAGACCTTTGTCAGCAAAGGGGTGATAACGTTATGAATTTGTTATGTTCACTTGTTTCTCTTTGTATTCAAATTTTAGAGTTTTTTAAATCCTTTTTATTTAATTTGGTTATTTAAATATGTGAGACACTTGCACAGTTCAGAAGTAACACACCCTCAGAGAAGTCTCACTTCCACCCTTATCCCCTCTACACTGCTCCTCACCCAATCTTTATAGAAACTATTTCACTAGTATCTGGGTTAACCTTCCTTTGTTTCTCTTTTGCAAAAGTAAGATTTATTTCTCTTATTTTCCCTTCTTTATTACTAAATAGAGACCAAAATTACTACATATAAATTCTGTATAAGGAAATAATTCATATCAGCTCATAGAATTCTTCCTTATTCTTTTTAGTATTGTAATTTATTCAATCAGTTGCCTAGGAACATTTAGATTTTTTTTTTCCCCAACATTCTGCCATTACAAATAATCCTACAGTGAAAAACTTTTGAGCATATGGTATTTCATATTTGTACAGGCAATTCATCAGAGTAAATCAGAGTAGAATTTGGACTGCTAGGTCAAATGATAAATGTAGATGTTAGACATTACAAAACTACCATATAAAGTTGTAGCATTTCACATTCCCATAAGCAATATATGAGTGCCTATTTCCTCACAGGTTTACCAACTAAGAGTATATTCTAAGCTGCTGAACTTTTGCCAATCTGAAAAGTGAAAATTTTCACTGTATATTTTAATTTGCATTTTCTTATTAAAGAAGTTGAAGATCTTTTCATATATTATCTTGTCATATATATATCTCTTTTGGTGAACAGTCCATGACTTTTGCTTTTGACTTTTGCTTTGTAAAATCATGATTTAAATCTTTAAACGATGGAAAAATTACTTCAATATGTTACAATGATGCCTTCGAACTTTAAGAAGAATAAAACAATAAGAAATGGAAGAATGTATAAATTCACTGAAAAGAATACTAACATCACTTAAAATTATACTGTCTTAGTCTATCCTGTGTTCCAAACAGTCTATTAAAAAGTTAGAAGAATGTTAAGAAAAATGCACTCAAGTTACAATTTTATGATGTTAAGTAGCATCAACGGTTAATCCCACAAACAACCACACCACTGAAGAAGGTCAAAGTCTGGGAAACAAATGATTGACAGACATTTCGTAAAGGTTTCATTACACCCACCTCATTAGTACAGGTAATTCTCCGAGGATGAGGGGCTTCTTGTTGCAGTTGATATACTGGGAAGTTAGAAAATAAAAGATGTCAGTTTCCCTTATGCAGAACATTTGAATACATTAGGAATCAAAACCTGCCTGCTTTTTAACTTTCATAAGAAAACTGTGGTACAGCCCTATTTGCTATTAAATTAAATTTTGTTATGAAAAAAGTAAAGAAAGTAAGCCAAAGTATATTTAGTGAAAGCCCAGAAGCAAACACAAATAAAAAAATTATAAGCCACAGAAGTGTTATAACAACTCAATACTGGATATTTGGCTCTGCTCTCCATAATCTGGTCATTTATTTTCCTCAATTTTTATGGATATATTACATAAAGAATGTCTCTGTTATAAACAAGTAATAGTTGTGTATTTTAACAGCACATTATTAAGTGTCAAAACTTGAAACTAATATTAGGATTTATAGGCTACATGTAACACATACACTGTTTTTCCCCCCTATTTATCTTATGAACATTTATCTTCAAAGATAATCTCTCCTAGAAACAAAGTTTCTGAGTCAAAGTTACCACCACTTATTCAACTACGGTAAATGCAGCAAGAGAGAATTCAAACACCAAATAGCTGCCAGAGGATAATTTTTTGGACATCTGAAAATGGACTGGTGAAAAATTTTATCAATACCATGTCCTTCTAAGGGCTTCCCAGGTGGCTCAACGGTAAAGAATCTGCCTGCCAATGCAGGAGCTGCAGGTTCAATTCCTGGGTCAGGAAGATCCTGGAGAAGGAGATGGCAACCCACTCGTGTTCTTGCCAGGATAATCCCATGGACAGAGGAACCTGACCAGCTCTAGTCTGTGGGGTTGCAATGAGTCAGACACCATTGAGCACACACATACATGTCCTTCTAAGCCTCACTTCAGGCTTTTTGACTTGATACAAAGAAAAAATCAAAAGAATGTATGGTTATCAGAGAAAGTGTGTTTATGTAGGTCTAAGTTTATCTCTTGGAGAAAATCTGTTTTCTATTTCTACACATATAATCAACATATAACTGAATTTAATAGTGTATTTAAATACGTAGACATTTGGTCAATGTAATATTTGGGACAGCATCTGGGATTGTCAAATAATACAAGGCTCACATTTCAAGTGGACTTATTATATAGACTCTGCCTCTGATAATACCCATATATAGTGCAGAGACACATATAAACATATACAGTTAGACCATGTATACGTGTGTGTGTGAAAGTGAAAGCCGCTCAGTCATTGCTGACTCTTTGCAACCCCGTGGATTATATACAGTCCATGGGATTCTCCAGGCCAGAATACTGGAGTGCCTTTCCCTTCTTCAGGGGATCTTTCCAACCCAGGTCTCCTGCATCGCATGCGGATTCTTCACCATCAGAGCCGGCAGAGAAGCCTGTGTGTACACGTACAGTAAGCATACTCAGAACATACACAGACACACATCACTGTCTGTACTGCTATGTAAGGCAACAAAGTACTGAAATTGAAAATCTCAACTCCTGAACTAGACCAGCTGGAATCTGAATGCTGGTGCTCCGCCACTAACACTGCATACTGAGCATCAGTTTTCGTCGTTTGAAAACAGGGATAATGATAGTTTCTACTTTACAGATTACTGAAAGGATTAAATACTATATGCGAAAGACTTAAAACAGTCCCCAGCATATGATAAGCAGTAAAGATTAGCTATTTTTATATATAGGTGACTGATACTAATACAGAAAATTCTTTACAACAAATATTTATCACAATGCATCTTCAGGTCATCACCAAAACATAACAATATGGTAATACTATGATTTAAAAGTGCTAAGAAGATGGAGCTTTTCTGTTTAAGAATCAAAAAATAAACTAAACACTTCCTCATTTAATAATGTTTGACATCTACTGATAGAAATGTATTCCTTTGCCTTATTCTCCTTGTTGCAAAAATCCCTGAGACAAACTAAATTAAAATAGTTTAGATAACCATATTTTACGGTGAAAGTTGGTTTTTCAAAAATACTCCCATGAATATGTTTTTTATGGATTAAAGAGATGATCTGAAGGGAATAATTCTGATGGGAAGGGAAGAGAGAAAGCAGTGACAATAAACTTGAGTGGCCCACTTGGCGAGAGCACACGTGCATCACCAGCGTGTACATGTTCCGTCACTTCAATCGTGTCCAACTTTGCAGCCCTGTGGACCACAGGCTCCTCTGTCAATGGGATTTTCCAGGCAAGAATACTGGGGTGGGGTGCCATGCCCTCCTCCAGGGGATCTTCCCAACCCAGGGATGGAACCTGCATCTCCTGGGTTTCCCACAATGGCAGGCAGGTTCTTTACCACTAGAGACACCTCTGAAGCCCAGAGATAATTGTAAATCTCCATCCTCCCAAGAGGACCAAAACATGACTTGCAAAAAGGTCCATTCTTCAGGTCCATTTCTCCCTAGTTGTAACTAAGATGTGAAAATGTGGTTCACATTTCTGTTTTGAGCAGTAGTTTTCCTTTGTCAAGACAATGTTTTAGAAAGTAGGGTCACCTATGGAAACTCAATTATGAGAACTGAGTAGTGCCCAAGGAGGACATTACAAGTTATTAGAGAAAGTGAAGTGTTGACTTTGAGTACAAGCACAAAAATACTGTAGCATCTGGTTATCATCAGTGATGCATTTACCTTTTCAGTAAGCAAATATTAAGATAAGCCAGTATGAAAAAGAGTGATAACCTCATAAGAATTTTACTCTTTGCTTCCATCAGAGTTTCAAAGGGTATAGTTCTGTTTGATTGAGAAGAGCAATTTTTAGGCAAACAACCCCCCTACTGGCTTGGTACCAAGGGTTACTCTAGCTCTATGACTCATTTTTAATAAAAATACATATAAAGGGAGGGTCTTTGAATATTGGGTATTGTATAACTAAATATAACATATGAATTCAGGGAATGTTCATCAAAAGGATCATCAAAAATCATAAACTAATAAAGAAAAATTAATTCAGGTCCTTCTAAATTTAGAGGGTATTTTTTTTTGTAATTTAAGCTGAAACTCAGCTGAAACTTAAATTGCACAATCATCTAATAACTCACCAAAAATTAATAGCTAAATTCAAGATGAGAAGATGTATGATTAAAGTACTCAACATTTTTCAATCACCTCAAAAGTGTTAAAGTTTATGTACTTCTTATGGAAATTCTTAGTACCTAGAGACCATACATTGTGAATTACGTTCAGAGTCCACAAGCTGGCATCTTAAGGTCAAAACTGGCTTACATGTGTTTTTTTTAGCATTTGTTTTTCAAATTAAAATTTGTTTTTAACATGTAAAACTTAAGAGATTTAGCAACAAAAATAAAAGCAAGAGAGAATTCCAGCTCCTCTTGAAACTGTTCAGACCCTGGCTGATTTCAAGTAAGACATATTGAAAAGCAACAAAACTGCATGTTTTAAGAGTTCTCAACTTGGACATCTTGCTAACTCCTACTTAATTACTGATTTGAACTTGTAAGGTATTAGAATTATGTTCTCACAAGCTCAACTGAACCAAAATCAGAATGCACAAAAGAGACACAGGTTAAATGTTTCTCATAGAATCACAGTGAAAATAAGTTTCTTATAGAATCACATTGTGAAGAGCTGCTCAGACCCCACCAAGCTAAAGACAGAAGAAAATCCTTAACATGATGCAACTTTTGGCATGAGAATGTAACTGTTCCCTTCAGTTTTATAGATGTAGTACAGAATAAATGTGAACAACCAAAACATTCTGAATAGCTTTCATTCCGCTTGTATCTCCTTATGTGGACAGACATACATGATTTTTTTAAAGTCTCAATCCATTTAGATTTTATCACACCATTTTGAGAATTAATTATAAGTCACAATGCAGAGAAGGTAACATATGCATTATGGTTTTTCAGTCCCAAAGATGACCAAACAGAATTTGTTACTTATCAACTCTGAACAAGGCATACATAGGAATTAAACAAAATGTCACGGCTCAATTATTGAGGGTACTGGGCAGGGCCTTTTACCCCAGTAACTTAAAACTTCAGTCACTCACGATGAAATAAGGGTGTCACAGACTTGTTAGTTCTAAAAAAAACTTTTCCTATTAAAATGCAGACTCTAGGACATGTGAACTTCTTACAGTATTATTATTAAATACCTTACTGGGGATTATCTACTGTTACCTGGACATAAAACTGTAAAAGTGACTATGAGTGCCAAAGGCAAAACAAACAAAAAGAAAACAAAAGAATTCAACACACATCTCAATTTTTTTCTAGAATCAGAATTTTGACAAACACATTTAACAATCTAAACAATCATCATACCAATTACTTCAATGTGAGAATGTAATTTTTACATGTTTCTCATTAGTTAAAATGTGCACATATACAAATTCTTAGACAACATCATGATTTCATAAAGTAATTTCACATGACTCATTTAAAATATGGGATGGGCTTTTCAGCTTGGCTTTAACAGTTTAATCATAAAATTTCCTTGATTTGGAAGCTTTTGCATTTGATGGTCAGAAAATAGAGTCTATTCTAATAATTTCCTCCTTGTTCTACTATTAAAATGATGAGGGGTGGCAGTGTTCTTCAGGCTTGAAATCACTAAAAGAAACTATTAAAACAGTATTATCACCAAAATAAAAGAGGGAATATGCCATTTTTAAGACAAATGGTTGCTACTCTAAGACATATGAAGATACAGAAAATACAAATTGCATACACCACATTAAGCAGTCAATATTCTTCAGGGGGAAAAATCACCACCATGATTAAATAACAGTCTGAGGTTTTATAGATGCTCTTACATTAAAATGCACAAGGCACAAGTCAGAGCAAAGGGAATAAAGATAAATTGAAAACCAGAAAATGCAGAGAAAAATTTTAAATAGGTCTCCCGCCAATGAGATTATATGACAAAATCTTTGAGAGGTAAAGAACATTAGTCATTTTTATACATTCTTTGAACTATACTCCCCAGAAACAAAAAGAAAGCATCAGGGGTGGGGGAAAATACATCTATGGAATATTTTTAGAGACTGTTCATTTTTGCTTACTATAATTAGCCCAAAGTGGAAACCTATTAAACAATAAATTGTTCTGGGAACACAAGAATCTGAATTACTGCTCTTTCAGTCAGCAAATTTCAACAACTTACAAATATCAAAATACAGAATAACTCAATATTTACAAAGATGCTAATAATCTATATTTAAAGTTTTTTAGGTTGCTATTCGACTCTAGACAGCATACAGAAGTTTACAGTACTGGTTTCTACAACAGTGCATTCATGGATTTTTTAAAAAACAACTATTGTAAAAAAAAAAAAAAAACAACTATTGTATTAACCTTATTTCCATTTTTAAAAAATCTGAAATAGATTTTCTTTGATGCAACAATATTCTCTAGGAAACAAGGAAGGGAAAATAAAGGACTAAGAACATAGACTCATCAGAAAAAAATTGTATTCTAATGCAAAGTTTAAAGAACAATATAGAATTCAAATGTCTCTCTCATATTGCGGAAGGCAATTCCTTCAAAAAATTTTTTTTCTTTTGTCTCTTTTTATCCATTCTTTCTAGCAATTTAGCCTCTTGACTTATCATCATTTGTTTATTCCTTTTTGATATAAAGAATCAGGATCTGAGAAAAGATTCCTTGAATTCTTAGTTTCTCCTTGCATTAGTTTTACCAGCCATTGTCAAAAAGTGGTCTCAAGTTCCATAATACGGAATTCCACGTGAACTCAGGGGGATGAGACGCATTCCTAACATGCAAACCATGTACAGGCTTCGTGGAAATGTTCTGTTTCCCCACAGTTTCTTTTCCTGTGCTGGTCACAAATCCTGTTGTAAATTAGTTTTTCAATAGTGGGCACAAAATTGAATCAATCTTTGTATCTACTGAAGATTAGATTCTAAAATCTAAAAAACCTTAAAATATTAAAAATATCTTAATATTTTTATGTTACTTATAAAGCACTATAACCCATCCAATTTAAAATTATTTGTACACTTACAGTAAGATTTCCAAACAGGAGGTCTATATTCATCTGTATCTGAAAGAAAAAACAAATTAATGTTAATGAATATTTGTATTTTAAATGAGTTATTTTAACCATTAATTCATTTAATATATATTTGTTAAGGTCTATTATTTGTCCTAGGCATTGTGCAAGGCACTAAAGGGTATTCAAAGATTTTTAGTCTTGGTCCTCCCTTCCTTGGAATAAAATTTCACAGAGATGTTTGAAGAAAATTATTCTTATTTATTCAACTGCTTATCACTTGAGAACATCAAGCTTAACTTTTACTGTTTTATCATCACTGAGGTAATAGTCAATAATGTCTCAGGGCTTACCTCTATGATCATTCCACTGAAAGATCCCTGAACTCATTGGAATTTTTCACTTTGGGAGGATGCCAGTGAAGCTGGTTTTATTAACATTAGGAGAAGAGAACAGCAAGGTATGGACCTTAGTCCTCATACATCCTGGACAATCAAAACCAGGAAATGAGGAACTTCGGTGGAGGTGAGTGTATCTAGGGAGCTACAAAGAACATGGGGTGAACATGTGCTCCCCAGGCCCATTCACCTCCCTCTGCCCGAATGTGGATTAGGAGAGTGTGAAGAGGCAGCGGAAAGTGATGCAAAGACAAGCACTCGAGGGAGAAAGGAGAGGGGACAGCGCAGCCTGGCATTCTCATCTGTAAAACACAGCTGAGGAATAATCTTGCCAGCACAAAGTCATGCCTGCAAGGCCATGCAGCCAAACCAGCAGACAGCATTTTGGTGTCGGGAGGTGTGGCCAGACACATCACCTGGCTTTGCTGGAATCCAACATAAACCCATTGAGGAATCTGATCCTAAAAATCGTGGTCTCCAAGGAAAAAGGAAATTCACAGGAAGTCTACTGAGAAGGGTGAATCTTGCATATGTAGCTCATATTAAAATTATCACACACTGAAAACATTCAGCTCCCAAATCCCAACCTTTAAAATGCAATCTTACACTTCATATTTGATGTGTTATCATAAACCACCACATGAATGCTTTGAATCAGAGGGCTACAGTAAGACTACCAATGATGGGCAAAAGGACATTAGAGGGAAATTCTACATCATGTAGAAATTACTTGGCACCAGGAGTTTTCATGTATGTTTTCTCAAAGAATGAATAAAAGATGACATGAATAAATGAATGAAGTAATGCAGCAAACAGAATTGACTCTCATTATTCACAGAAGTTATATCCTACAACATCACCATACACAATGAACTAACCAACACTGAACCACTGCTCCTGGGGAAACAAGTTAGGTTCCTATGAACCTCTGGTCACAATATTTTCATCAATCAATCAATATGTAGCTTTGCTTTCTGTGTATTTCTGTTTAAAGATACCTTATTAGTATATATTGTTGGTTCATAAACACTTAACTCACAGACAAATAAACTGTAACTTATGCTTCAAAGAAGCTTATCTGACATGTATTCTCTTCATAAGACACATCTTTGTGTTTTTGCACTTTGGAACACCAGACAGAATTTTGACACTAGGGGCCATTTTTAAAAATAAAATCACCAATAAAAAGCCACAAAAATGCAAAAAACAAACAAACAAACAAAAAAGTGGCATTAACTAGGTCCTGATAAGAACACTTGTTTACAGTATGAGAGTTTAAACGCAGAAGGCAGAGTTGCCTTGCTCAGCCTCAGCTGGGAATATACAGGTCAGACAACTCAATTTGCCACTCTATAAATGTTGGCAAATTACCATGAGAGTGTCACAAGTATTTATTTTAAAAGGGTTACAAGTAAATGTTAGCAAGTAAGCAAATTTGCAAATACAGAATCAAGAATAAGGAGGATTATCTGTATATGAATGAGTAGTTATTTAGGAAAACTATCATCTCAGGTAAACTCACCTAACAATGATATAACATTAGGATGAAATATGACCTTAGCACAGTAATATATAGATATATACATATTTACCCTAGCTAGGGGGTGGGGGTGGGCATGTGGATGTGTATGTTTAGAAGGTTAATTGTACTGATGATGTTTTTCTTAAAAAATAAATTATAATTAATTGAATTATACTTTTTATACGAGGAAAAATTTGCCTCTAAGCATTCAAGTCATTTAATGATTTCATCGATGCCATATGGATCCTGTTAAATTGTTATTCATTCCTAAGCCAGTTTTGGGTTTAATAGGAGAGTGGATGTTCACTCTCCTGGCATTTGGCCTGAAATATTCATGTGTGTGTCTCAGCCTTCCTGCCAGCATCCAAACAGAATAAACTGCGGTGACGAGGCACCTCCCGACCCACCGGTGTAAGACAGCACATGTGGCCAGGAAGAAAAGAGAAGAGGCACTCAGCAAGGCTGAGACCCAGGGTAGTAAAGAATTTACCCTTGCGCCTAAGAAGAGGTCTAACTTTCGCCTTCAGCTCCTCGGAAGTAATTTTATTTGCCTGGGATCCTTGGGCTAGCCAGAGAGTAACAACGTGACTTAGGGTGGAGTTTTAGGCCACACAGTGTCAGTCAACTTGGAGACCAAGTTCCACCCTGTGGGTGGGCCATCAATCATAAAACCCTCATTAAAAACTCTGAACTCAAGGACTGAGAGGGTGTCCTTGGTTGGAAATCCTGCATGTGTCTCATCACACGTCAGTGCTGGAAGACAACGCATCCTGACTCCACAGAGGACAAGAGACACTTGCATTCAGTCCTTCTCCTGGACCCTGACTTAGATGCTTCTTCCTTTGGTGGATTTTAACCTGTATCTTTTTCCTGTAATAAATCATGACTCTCAGTATAACAGCGTTTAGTGAGTCCTATGAGTTCTTCTGGAGAATTATCAAACCCAAGGGTGATCTGAGGGAACCACCTCCCACTTGCAATTGGAGTCAGAAGTGAGAGAAGCGTTTGCGACTGTGCCCTCTTACTTTGCAGTTGGCCCTAACTCCTTGCAAACCCTGCACAAGGGTGTGCCGATGAGCAGGCGACCCTGGAGGTCACTTCCACTTTGGAGATGGTGAGAGATAAAGAGGCTAATATTCTGTCTCTGGGGGACTGTTTACCTGGTCTTAGATAGGAATTTTGGAGGGGAACATCAACCTTAGCTTGTTGTGTGACTTTAGGAAACTTACTACCTCTTTTTTCTTTATGTATAGAGTAATAATATCATCTAAAATGGGAATAGTAGTAACACAGGTTTGTTGGAGGATTAAATTAGGTGTCATACATTAAGCATCTTGCACTCAGGAGAACTTTAGGAAATGAGAATCCTCTCCAGCTTTCACTAAAAGTGAAGTTAAAAACATGATGATGTTACCATATTTGCCTCAGGGCACTGTCAATGATTTCACCTATGCATTCTTCTTATTTTGATCTTGCCTATACACCTACTATATTATAGAAGACATTATTCAAGATGCTACAGATCACAGTTTTGTGCCCAAATAAAATGAGTATTTGGCAAATAACCAAGAAATACTGGCATTTAACTTTGTGTTTAATGCTAAAAGAAGTCTAATCATTCGTGACATTTAAAAACAGAATGTGGGTTTTGAAAGTCTTTTCCGTATAAGCAAGGTGAAAAGACAGCCTTCAGAGTGGGAGAAAATAATAGCAAACGAAACAACTGACAAAGAAATAATCTCAAAAATATACAAACAGCTCATGCAGCTCAATACCAGAAAAATAAACAACCCAATCAAAAAAAGGACCAAAGAACTAAACAGACATTCTCCAAAGAAGACATACAGATGGCTAACAAACACATGAAAAGATGCTCAACATCACTCATTATCAGAGAAATGCAAATCAAAACCACAATGAGGTACCATTACACGCCAGTCAGGATGGCTGCTATCCAAAAGTCTACAAGCAATAAATGCTGGAGAGGGTGTGGAGAAAAGGGAACCCTCTTACACTGTTGGTGGGAATGCAAACTAGTACAGCCACTATGGAAAACAGTGCGGAGATACCTTAGAAAACTGAAAATAGAACTGCCATGTGACCCAGCAATACCACTTCTGGGCATACACACTGAGGAATCCAGATCTGAAAGAGACACGTGCACCCCAATGTTCATCGCAGCACTGTTTATAATAGCCAGGACATGGAAGCAACCTAGATGCCCATCAGCAGACGAATGGATAAGGAAGCTGTGGTACATATACACCATGGAATATTACTCAGCTGTTAAAAAGAATTCATTTGAATCAGTTCTAATGAGATGGATGAAACTGGAGCCTATTATACAGGGTGAAGTAAGAAAGAAAAACACCAATATGGCATATTAACGCATATATATGGAATTTAGGATTCCAAATATGGTAACGAGGACCCTATATGTGAGACAGCAAAAGAGAAAGATATAAAGAACAGACTTTTGGACTCTGTGGGAGAAGGGGAGGGTGGGATGATTTGAGAGAATAGCATTGAAACATGCATATTACTATATGAGAAATAGATGACCAGTCCAAGTTCGATGCATGAAACAGGGCACTCAAAGCTGGTGCACTGGCACAACCCAGAGGGATGGGATGGGGACGGAGCGGGGAATGGGGTTCGGGACGGGGGACACATGTACACCCATGGCTAATTCATGTCAATGTATGGCAAAACCACCACAATATTGTAATTAGCCTCCAATTAAAACAAATAAATTAATTGTTTTTAAAAAAGTCTTTTCCTAGCAATCTTTTTTCCCAGTGGAAGTGTAAACCGGTACAAGATCTCTAAAGAACAACTGACAATACATATCATGAGCCTTTAAAAGTGTGTAACAGGCATCTGTTAAGGCAGAGTAAATGAGATGCTCTTTGAAAAAGAACATTTAAAACTTATGACAAAAAAAAAACAAAAACAAAAACTTATGACAGTCTTTCTCATGTCTCGGGCTGGAGATACTAGTTCACCGTCGTGTGGACAATTCTGTTGAACAAGTAAGGCAAAGGGTAGGTACCACCATCCTCAGGACTCAGGGGAAAGGGGCTCATTGGGAGGGGAAAGTTGCATGGTCTAGAAAAACATACCTTAGACTCTTAACAAATTAATTGCTAGAGTTGCTGAGACCAATTTTATAGTAACCTAAATCCTTCTGGAAGGGAAGAAACATTACCCTCATCTTTGATTCCTCAGATTCAAAATTAAGTTCTGTCACAGAAGAAACTCAGAGCCCAAACCAAGTTCTAATGGCAGGAAAAGGCAGAAACTCTTCCGAAAGAAAAATGACTTTGAAGATGAATTAATTGAAACTGGTGATCGAGAGTCACAAAATGAGCTTATGGGTTTATTAGGAAGGACAGACACTGGCCCAGCATGAGGCCAAGGCCAGAAGTGTCTCTGACCTCAGCCTCCTTGACACATGGAACGTTCCATAGAAGAGTGTGAACAAACTGCAGTCTTGACCTCCAGCTGGGTTCACTATGACTCGGGCCAAGTCTGACTAAAATGGGTTATCCTAGCAGTCAGACAAGCAACTGTCTACCAAAGGCTGGACTTTTAACAGTGACAGAAGTGATAAAGAGAAGGAAGGTAAACAGTGTATAATTACACTTACTGAACTTCTCTTCTGGGTATTTGTAAGAGAATAGGACTACTTTGGGACTGAGTAAGCCTCATGAAGCTCAAACCTGGGGGAGGAGACTACCTAAAGAGGAAGATACTAAATTTCCTGCTAACTGAGGAAATGAGGAAAAAATATGGGAATATCCTTGTTCCTTCTGCACACTTTTAACCCAGCAGCTCTATTTCTAGGAATTTGTTGTAAAATAATTATGCATGTTAGGCAAATATTAATACAGAGGAATATCACTGAAATATTTCTTTTAAAACTAAAAAACTGTATTCAACCTAAATGCTTCACAATTAGAGACTGATGAAATCAATGATGATAAATTATAGTTTGAAGATACTTTGACTACATCAAGAAGATTTCACCTTTAATCTGTTAGAAAGTCTGACAGATATTTTAAATATTTTTAATCTTTTAAACCAGTGGCTCTCAGACTTATTGGTTTCAAAAGTGTGGATTCTAAGGAGCTTTCAATTTCTATTGATATTAACCATATTAGAAGTTAAAACAAATTTTAACAGCATATATTTGGTAATTTATTAAAAATAATAAATTGGTTATATCCTAAACATTTTTATGAAAAAAAGCTTTAGTTTTCAAAACAAAAATTTGTTTTACATTTTGCACATCTCTCTACTATCTGGTATAAGTGAAGACAGCTGGTTTCTCCTATCTGCTTCTGTATTCAATCTGTTGTGCTATCACATGCCATGTACAGTTGGAACATCCAACTAGTCACTTATGAGAGAGGAGGATGAAAAAGGCAAATAATGCATTATTACTATTATTTAAAATAGTTTTGACCTTGTGAAAACTCTGAAAAAACTTGGGAGATTTGTAGGAGCCCCTAGAACATGCTTTGAGAACAACTAATTCAAACCATGATTTCCTTGGCATATTTAGGACATGGGGTAAGGTAGGATAAGATACATTTTATCTAACAGAAGAAATATAAATGTTAACTAAAACAGGAAGAGAGAGAAAATCATTAATTCCTTTAACGGATCAAAGTCCTTTCAGTTTGTTCAAAGGAAGTTATCAAGAGCTACAGGGCTCAAGGGCTCCCATCACCTCTTTTTTATTCTGTCAGAAAATCCACCCAGACCAAGCATTTAAACAGGACAGACTTCATCTCTAGAGCATGACTGAGAATGACAGCCAGACAACCTATGACTCAGTGACAGCTAATTTTAAAACCACCTTAAAAAATTCAGGGACAACTGCTTAAAATAATCTTAGCATGGTATAGATGAGAGCTTAAATTAAGTACATACCCACAAAATCCAATTTTCCCACTGCCTTTAAGTGTGAGTAATACTTTTCATTCACCATGCAAAAGACAATTTTATATAAATACCAAATTATTGATTTTTGTTAAAATAATTATAAAGTTCATGGCAGAAATGTTAAAATAATCAGAAAGTTTAATTCATTCAGTAAATACATATTAAACAGCTTCTATGAGTAAGAATGTCAGTAACAGGGTAGGTCTAGATGTAGTTTATGCCTTTAAAGGCAGTAAGAAAAACAGGATGGATATGATTAGTTACTAATAAAGTAATATAATAAGAATAATACATAATGCTCTTATACATAACTACAGTTTTATAAACCATCATCTTGTCAAAATGCTTGACAAGACTAGGCTCCAATAAGTATCTGCTGACCTGACGAAAGAATGGAAGAGAAGGAACCACTTTTGGTCAGAGTGTCAAGAAAGACAAACCAGAGGTGACATCATCTGACAATGGTTCTGAGGACAGATTTTTAAAATACAGGGACCAATGGAAGGAGACTGGAAATAAGAGAGCAGAACATTCTAAACAGAGGGAACACAGCGAACAGGGCACAGAGGCAAGACAGTTCAGATCTGCAGTTTTTGAGAAACTGCGAGTTTTACATTTTTATGCAGAGTGGCTAAAATAAAAGACACATTGAGAAAAGCTTGAGAGAGGCACTGGAAGGAATCTGCGCTGTGTGGTCCAGGAGGGCATCCATAAGTAATGACCACGTGTTTTCCTCTGCTTTGTGTATTAAATACTCAGATGTCCGAGAGGAACACCATGGAATACCATTTATTGAGTCACAAGGTTAAATGTGCTTATAAACACCCTAATGTTCTGAATTTTTAGATTAACTTAAAACACTGTACAACGGAATTAAATATTTATACTCTCTCCAATTAGATTCTATTTAGGTCTCATACATTTACGGATGTCATTGAAAATGACTGACCTTTGAAAAATGTAAAAAAATTTATTTAATCTATTACACAGTTTCGTGAATCATTATATAATAGTTATGTCTTATGAATTCTTTGGTTTAGAATAATATTCCACTGATGAAGTTTAAACCTGCTTAACTTTTTATTTTAAAATATAAGTAGTTCATTCTAGAACTATAAATTTAAGCTGTTTACTGTTTTAGGCTCAAAGCAAAAAGGCTTTTACAACTTTTTAATAATACGAATTTTCTCAACAAAGACTATGTTGCATTTTAAATGAGGTTTAGACTAATGACATATTCACACTCAAAAACTAAGTGATTAATGTTTTAAAGCATGTTTCAGATTGCCTTTGGTTTGAAAAATAACAATGTACAATTCTGTTTTAAAAAAATGACACTTATGGATAAGAAAAAGAGTCATTTTTCCCTTGAAATGAAGACTCAACTTTCAACCTACTGGCAAGAGATTTCCTATCCTGTTTTCATCAGAAAATACAATGCATTAATGATTAATCCACACCTGTTGTGTACCAAATTCTGGCATACCAAAATAATGAGATGCTTGTGGCCATGAAACTATTTTACTAATAAAATGATCTTCTAAAAGAACAAGGGCATAAAATTCATAATAAATACCAAATAATTACTACAGTTAATATTTGGAAGAGTCATAAAGAAAACTAAACTCTAAAAGAAACATTTTTCTTGGAAAACAGAAGTTCACAGCAAAAATTTAAAAGCTGACAACATTCACAATTTTAAGGAGAAAACAAATAAAAAAGAGCTCAGCTAGGTTTCTAGGTAACTCATACCGATTAAATCTTTTCCGGAAGATGCTTCAAAACACAATGAATAAGCATTTTAACTAAAACAATTAATATTCACTCTGCAAAGTCATGGCCAAATCAGGTCACTTAAATTCACCCTCAGAAGAAACAAAAGTCCTTTAAAACTGCTCCAAGTTGAAAAGTGATGTGTCATGATAAAATTCTGACAGAAATAAACTATTTTTAAAACCAAAGATAATTGTTTTTAATTCTTCAGAGAATAATGACCCAGAACTGTTAGTACATGGGAAAGAAAAAAAAAAAAAACCTCTGAGCCTGTGCAAGTGGAGTGCTCACATGTAGCTTCATCAAAGAGCTCCACAAACAAATACCCTGCATGTGCAGCGTTCTGCTCTTCAACCACGGACCCACGGCTTGGGCCAACAAAGCCTCCTACATCAAATGTGAGCCAAACTTGGAAACCTCTTGAAAACTCAAGCTTGGCCTTTAATTAAAGATCTAAGCAATGTTTCCTCTAACCAACTTGGCAGACCTAGCAAACAAACTACACAAACAAAGCCTTCTGCTTACTCCAATCTTTTCACTATACAGTATTCTTGGAACAAAAAACTATACACAGGAACTAGGTCATTCAGCTCAATTCAAAGGTAATAAGGGCTGTCATTTTCCAACCTACTATTTCTCCTTCTAGACAGGACGTCTCTCTCTCAAGTTTTCTCTTTAAGAGGCTTGATCACTTCTCATCATGTTGGTTAACATATTGGCATATTAACAGAAAGTCCTCAGGCTCACTCAACACCAAGTTTCTAACAAGAACTTCAAGAAAAGACTCAACTCCTATCTAGCGCTCAAGGTGCCCAAATGGCTCCCATTTGGATTTTGTCAGGCAAGTAAAAAAATTCACCATTACTAACATGATAGCTCCTAAAACCCTCTACCACAAAACTCAACGAATGTGATAGGGTATATACTCTCCTACTTGATTTCTCTGCATCCCACATATCTAAAATTAAATTGCAATAAACCATTCAAGAACTCCTTGTAATTCTACATCTGTGAGAGAGTATATACCATATGATATATACATTTTACCAAACACACAAAGAATACACCTGGGGAACACCTTTCCCAAATTCAACAACTTAAGACTTTTAACCACCTAGAGCACTTGAAATCACAGATATGAAAAATACAACCATGAAAACTCTTCAGAGAATTTTTATTTTTATAAATACAAGTTCTAGAAAACACTTCCAGTGGAGCTCTTAATTATCTAGAAGTATATCCCAGTCGTCTCAAACGCCCTCAAAGCCTTCAATACCCTAGTTCTTCTCTTAATGGAAAAGTGGCAAACAACATTTCTTCTCCTTGCTATTCATACTTTGGGACAAATCATTCCTGACCCATAGGTCAGGATTTCCCATTGCTTTAAATATACAGTTGTAGCAATATCTCACTAGGATCCTTGCCCTTGGGAAAGGAATCTATCACCATATTTTTAGCCTTAGAATGTGCATTATTTTTTTTAACACAGATTCACAGAATAGGATTCCACAAAGCCAGCAAGCAATCTTTCAAAGTCTTGCCTTACATTAATTACTGTTTTCAAGTTTTATCAAGAGGATAGTCACTCAGAAAACATGATACATTAACCCTTAAATTTAACTCTATGGGGGTAAGACAGGTAATGTTTATTACCAATATTTTGATACCATAGACACTTAAGGTGAGAAAAGGTCACATTCCTCCCTCATCTTATCACTGATAATTTCCAAATGTGTTTCTTTTAAACTGGACTTCTCTGGGAAAACCGATCACAGTCTATCTCTCTCTCTCTCTTTCTCAAACACACACACAAAATGGATTCTGAAGAATACAGATTGCTTTAGATCACAGGATGTGGAGCCAAATGTGCAAAAAGGCAGTTCACAGCTGTAGGAAGAAAGCAGAGTCAGATATGGACGTAATCATGTGTAAGCCACAAATGAGCACAGCCGGATAATTTTAAGCACGTGCTAGATGTCCCAAGGTGTAATAAAATGCTCAGCGTGTTTTAACCAACGGTGCTTTGATTGTGCACACGACAGTATGGCTGCCAAGATGCACAAACTCTTTGGAAACGAGAACTTGTGCTTCAAATTGATAGGTCATCTATGCTTCTTCCTTTGAGAGCAGAACCCAGGGCACGAAAGATCTGGGGCTGTGCAGCCAACAAGCCCCATAATGAACAAGTAATGGATCTCTTTGTCTCAAAGAAGCTCCTTCTGTGTGGGGACATGAGCAGCAGCTAACTCAAAGTACCATAGGAACACAGATCCACCTTTCTCAATTCTTAAAATCTGAATTGTTTGAAGAGTGAAAATATTTTTATAACTCATTTGGTTGCAAATTCTAATCCAACCTGAACCTAAGAGTGTTTTAATAGTTCTTTATAACTCATTTGATGGCAAAAACCTCACCTGAACGGATGTGAGAACATTTAGTCCTTATATATATATTATTTACTACATGGAGGGTGACTCCACTCGTTTCACTGAAGAAACACTATTGTGTGATTAGAGATTGGTGTCTCAGACATCACTAGGGTGTTATATGTATGTATGTAAAAATATAAAATGTATTACCTTTCTAAAATCTGAAAAATTGTGAATTCTAACATACATTTGTTACCAAGAGATTTGGATAAAGGATTCTAGATCCATTATTCTTATTAACATCACAGCAAATCATGTTACAACATGAAGTCAGAATATGATACTCTCCTGCTAGATTCTCTCCAATGGTTTTCTGTCTTCACAATTGTCTACGACAGCAGCCCCGACCATTTTGGTACGGGAGACAGTTTCATGAAGACAGTTTTTCCATGGACTAGGGATGAGGGGGATGGTCCAAGTGCATCACATTTACTGTGCACTTTATTTCTATTATTATTACACCAGAAATAAACATAGTTTATTTCTATTATTATAACATCAGCCATCACATCTCAGAGGTTGGGGACCCCTGGTTTACAAAACTGCTGCGCAAAGGAGTCCCCAATACTGACATCACTTGGTAAGCCACTAAAAATGCACATCTGCAGGACCAACTCTCATCTCTGAATCAGAATCTGCAGTTTCACAAGACCCCCAGGTGATGTGCATGCACCTGAGTGCCCAGAAGCACTGACCTCTAAGACCCTAGCTGATCTGTCCTCCTTATTTTATGGAGTTCATCTCCTATTTCTCTCCCCCTCACCCATTCTTGGGACAGTCTCTCTGGTTTCCCTACCATTTATCAAACACACAAGGAAACTCCCACCTAGCTGCTCCCTGGGACTGGAATGCTCTCCCCAAAAGAATCTCTGTTGACCTGCTCCTTTACATTCTTCAGTTCTTTCCTCAAAAGTCACCCTCTAAGTGATGCCTTCCCTGTCACCCTAAGTAAAATGCTCAAATCCCCCTGACAATTCATATTCTCTTTTGTTTTCATTGGTTGTCATTGTATTCTTTCTCTTTAGTCCATATGAATACCTAAAATAGTAACATTTTGCCAAATTGTGTTGGTTTTTGTCTGGCTCTTTCCACTAGAATGTAAACTTAAAGAAGGCAGGGATTCTTTTGCCTGTTTTTCACAGTGTTTTATCCTTAATGCCTAGAACAGCGATTCCTGGTGTGGTCTGTAGACCTCTGTGGATCACTGAGGCTCTTTTAGGGGGTACACAAGGTCAAGACTATTTTCATAACTATACTAAGAAAGGTGCCTTTTTCACTGTACTGACGTTTACACTGGTAGTGCCAAAGCTCTGGTGGGTAAAAGAGCTGGTGCTTCAGCACAGAACAATGCAGGGGCACCAAACCACATCAGAGTCTTTAAAAAGAATTCAGCTTCACTTGGGAATATCCCTGAACACCTGCTTCTTCAATCTTGACCCCTGTGTACCTGCCTTTGTGACGACACGTGAAGCACGCATAGGGTGTATCTGCTGCTCACTGCAGTGTGATGCTGTCTTGAGAGAAGTACACATGAGATCATACAAGTTGTGACCTGGACTAGCTGTAATTTTCATAGACACCATTTCACTGGAAAGAATGACTAACAAACTATGACTATTCAGACTTGGGTATTAGTTATCTATTTTCTTCAAAATGAACAATGTGAGCTTGTCACTTTCAGGAAAATAAAGCAGAAGAGTCATAAAAATCCAAGCCTTCAAATGAAAATGAGAGTTTGGAGAAACTGGCGATAAAATTTAAAGACTTCTGTGATGAGATCAAGGGATATTAAAGACTATGATTTGTTAAATAAATTGCACAATGAAATCAAGCATGTATCCGGTGATACTTTTCAAGTTGTTTGTCTTTATACTTAAGAAATATCTCTTAATAGTAGGTTTCCCTGGTGGCTCAGATGGTAAAGAATCTGTCTGCAATGCAGGAGACATATGTTCAACCCATGGGTCAGGAAGATCCCCTGGAGAAGGAAATGGCAACCCACTCTAGTATTCTTGCCAGGAGAATCCCAAGGACAGAGGAACCTGGCAGGCTATAGTCCATGGGGTTGCAAAGAGTCGGACACAACTGAGCGACCATCACTCACTCACTCACTCACAATGAAATGGGTTAACTTTTGGAAGATTTGTATAACTCAAAGAGCAAATATTTTTGAAAAGACAAATGCATGTCTTTTCAAAATCTCACACAGGTAAAAGATCCAATCAAAGCACAAGACAGGACAGCATAATGTAATGCAACAAGAGTACATAATGTTCATTGTCATGGTTTCAAAGTTACAACTGATCTTTATTTACAAACTATCACATTATGTTTTATAATCATATCAAAGAATATCTATACCTATTTGAAAGATTATTAAAATACTCCCCTTTTCAATTACATATCTATTATGAGGCCAGATTTTCTTAATACACTCCAATCAAAACATATTACAACAGATGATAGCAGGTATGGGCTTTCTACTTTTAAGCTAGACATCAAAAAACTGTAAAAGTGTAAAAGAATGCCACTCTTCCTAGAGCCAGATATCCTGGAATGTGAACTCAAGTGGGCCTTAGGAAGCATCACTACATACAAAGCTAGTGGAGGTGATGGAATTCCAGTTGAGCTACTTCAAATCCTGATAGATGATGCTGTGAAAGTGCTGCACTCAATATGCCAGCAAATTTGGAAAACTCAGCAGTGGACACAGGACTGGAAAAGGTCAGTTTTCATTCCAATCCCAAAGAAAGGCAATGCCAAAGAATGCTCAAACTACCGCACAATTGCATTCATCTCACATGCTAGTAAAGTAATGCTTAAAATTCTCCAAGTTAGGCTTCAGCAATATGTGAACTTTGAACTTCCAGATGTTCAAGCTGGTTTTAGAAAAGGCAGAGGAACCAGAGATCAAATTGCCAAAGTCCGCTGGATCATCGAAAAAGCAAGAGAATTCCAGAAAAACATCTATTTCTGCTTTACTGACTATGCCAAAGCCTTTGACTGTGTGGATCACAATAAACTATGGAAAATTCTGAAAGAGATGGGAATACCAGAGCACCTGACCTGCCTCTTGAGAAACCTGTATGCAGGTCAGGAAGCAACAGTTAGAATTGGACATGGAACAACAGACTGGTTCCAAATAGGGAAAGGAGTACGTCACGGCTGTCTATTGTCTCCCTGCTTATTTAACTTCCATGCAGAGTACATTATGAGAAACGCTGGGATGGAGGAAGCACAAGCTGGAATCAAGATTGCCAGGAGAAACATCAATAACTTCAGATCTGCAGATGACAGCACCCTTATGGCAGAAAGTGAAGAGGAACTAAAGAGCCTCTTGAGGAAACTGAGAGAGGAAAGTGAACAAGTTGGCTTAAAGCTCGACATTCAGAAGACTAAGATCATGCCATCCGGTCCCATCACTTCACGGCAAATAGATGGGGAAACAGTGGACACAGTGGCTGACTTTATTTTTCTGGGTTCCAAAATCAGTGCAGATGGTGACTGCAGCCATGAAATTAAAAGACGCCTACTCTTTGTAAGGGAAGTTATGATCAGCCTAGACAGAATATTAAAAAGCAGAGACATTACTTTGCCAACAAAGGTCTGTCTAGTCAAGGCTATGGTTTTTCCAGTGGTCATGTATGGATGTGAGAGTTGGACTATAAAGAAAGCTGAGTGCCGAAGAATTGATGCTTTTGAACTATGGTGTTGGAGAAGACTCTTGAGAATCCCTTGGACTGCAAGGAGATCCAACCAGTCCATCCTAAAGGAGGTCAGTCCTGGGTGTTCATTGGAAGGACTGATGTTGAAGCTGAAACTCCAATACTCTGGCCACCTGATGCGAAGAGCTGACTCATTTGAAAAGACCCTGATGTTGAGAAAGATTGAGGGCAGGAGGAAAAAGGGACGACAGAGGATGAGAGGGTTGGATGGCATCACTGACTCAATGGACATGCGTTTGGGTGGACTCCAGGAGTTAGTGATGGACAGGGAGGCCTGGCGTGCTATGGTTCGTGGGGTCGCAAAGAGTCGGACACGACTGAGTAACTGAACTGAACTTCTCAATATCTTAAAAATAGTGGTTTTTCTGTAAAATTTTATTTATGCTAACATGTAATATACTCTTATGTTTAAACCAAAAGATAATTTTTTAATTTGTTTTATTTTCAAATACAGTAAATGGAAATATATATAAACACATAAACAAATGTTCCGCAATAATGTTTAAGTATGTAAATGGGTCCTGACATTAAAAGGTCTGAGAACCACTGGCTAAAAGTATAACTAGTAAATAGTAGTAAGTTTTGTTGCCCTGAAATCTTAACAACATGTTGGGCTCCTGTTAAATACTTTTACATTTATTTATGCCTCCCAACAACCTTATAAAGTAACTATTATTGCTATCACCATTTGACAGGTGAGAAAACTAGTACTTGAAAAAGATCAAGGCAGTTGTTTAAAACACAAATAGCAGTCAGTACTAGGTGACTTCAGATTTCACGTTCCTAACCATTACTGACACTGAAATAAAGGCATGCTGGGTTAGAAACAAGGCAAGCAGTGCAAAGCCTGGTGACAACTTTAAAAATATCAAAGTATAAGAAGCAGCCAAAATACAAAGCCAAATGTGTGGGGACTGAAGAAAGGCAATCCAAGGAGGTTCATATGAGTAGAAGAAAGAACAGAACAACTTTTCAGAGGCAGAATCAGATGCTTGAGAAAGTATTTCAAGTACAGCTTACAAGATTACAACTACCACCACTAGGCTGAGGAACAGACAATAAATACCCTAAGATGTCTATTCAGCTTTGAGACCAGCTTCCAAGGATGGCACGGACAAGCTGACATCCCCTTATGGTCAGGTTCGTTCATGATGCTGCTGAAGTCTTCTTGCTGCGGTTGATCTCCTTATTATCTCAAACTTGACTATAACTTTCAATGAAATGTTTCAGATACTCATTAATGTTTCAGATAGTCATTAAATCTACCCACCTCAAGAAGTGCCTCATCTGCTGCCCACCGCAGAGTGATATCCTGAAGCTTCATCATTCTGACTGGATTAGTGACAAGAAGCGCATTTAATGTCTGCATTTTACAAAGGAGTCCTGTAAGGTCAAGAACAGTAATTCCTTTCCAACTTCAAACTGTCCTAAACTAAAATTTCCTGGTAGAATATGCAGATATACGTTCCACAGTCTGGAAGCTTCTACATCTTATAAGATTTAAACCATGATTCACTGACTGGGTAGGGAGGGAGGAAGGAGATGGAAGTGGGTGGCAAAACAAGAAGCCTAGTTTTAGCAAAGGACCATTCAGACAAATACTGGAATTTAGAGTGCGGGAAGCAGTGAGATCTCAGAACCATTCTCACTCCATTGGGAGGGAGGCCACATGTCAGGCTAGAGGTTCAGTGCTGAGACTGTCAGGAATTAGACCGCATAACTCTATCAGAAAAAAATTCTGAGTCAACTATGCATACAGAAGGCCAGAAATGGAAAATATAACCTCTTGATATATATAATATCCACAGCAATGGAAACAATGAATATATAAGTGTAGCCTCAAAACTTTTGAATGAGGGAGATTCTGAAAAAACCTGATATACAAGGAATGATAAATGATATCTGACATTCTCTTTCTGGAGTCTTATTTTCTTTTTGTATCAGTGAATATAAAAAGAAAATTATGAAGGCATTTCATAGCTTCACTAGTGACCAGAATTACCCTAACACTATTTTTGCCTGGAACCTTTCAGTTCCTCAACCACAAATTCTTCTACTTGGGGTCAAAGTTCTCAACAAAAATCTAAGTTTTAAAAAGAGAATGCTAGGTGAAGATGATCATGCTCACTGGTATTTTCCAGAGCTGAGAGGGCTATCAGCCAATCACCATGCCTCCGTTCCACCACAGGTCATGCTCTGACACATGGCATATGCAACTACAGTGACTCAACATTTTGCTGGATCATAAAACAGAAAACACGTATATGAAACACATCTATTTGTGCTTTAGATTCCTCAGTGTTCTGCCGTCTTCTTGCATGACAATGAAAGTGAAACAGTGAGAGTCGCTCAGTCATGTCTGACTCTTTGCGACCCCATGGACTGTAGTCCATGGAGTTCTCCAGGCCAGAATACTGGAGCGGGTAGCCATTCCCTCCTCCAAGGGATCTTCCCAACCCAGGGAGCGAACTCAGGACTCCTGCATTGCAAGCAGCTTCTTTACCAACTGAGCCACAAGGGAAGCTCTCTTGCATGACAGTAATACACCAACTTGGGCCACTCAAAGCCAATCACAGGACACAAATTTCTTAAGAAGGCGAAAAACCTGTAGCAGAGGCTGACAGTACATCCAACAAGGTCAAAAAAATTAATGACAGAAACAATGTGCTGGGATAGGTCTTTATAAACATATCAAACCAGCTAAAGAACAAGGATGCCCGAGTCTTTACCACTGGGATCTTAGGAAGAAGATGAATGATACATCGTGTGCCAGGCCAATGAGTTTCAGGACTGACTGGGAGGACCTGCCCCACTTTGTTACCAGGTTGAGCAGTGCAGGGTAGCTGTCACAAGTGTGGGCTCCGGGGGTTTGGAAGACTGCTGCTAGTAGCACTTACTAACTGAATCACCTTGGGCAAGTCAACTGGATAAATTAGTCATTATCATTATTAACAAAAAAGTTTTAACTTGATTCCTTAGGTACTTTATATTAAAGAAATTTCCAGGGAAAGAAACATAGATATCACTAGTAAGACATCTTAAAGACATTCTTCAGAACACATTATATGCTATAATCTAAGCCATTACAGAGTAACATTCTTTTTTTGTCATTCTGCAATGAGCATTTCCCACACTACTAAGCATTTTCTGTAGAAATAATGGCAAACAGTTTAATAAAAGGGACTATTTGATGTAGTCAAAGCTGTCTAATTCAATTTCAGTCAATATTTATCTGACAGGATTTCAACTTTCCTGCATATGACAACTGTAGATGGCATATATATAAAAGAATATATGGCACATCCAACAATTGTACATATCTATATGAATATACATACATACATGTATATATAAAACATCAAGCATGAGACAGGGAACATTGGGAAAATAGGTACTGGCTAAAACCTTAAGAAGAAATATGAGTTAAAAGCAGTACAAGAGATTTCTTCTATGAAAATAGCTAGAGCTCAAAGAAGTCCGACCAGCTCTACTGGGAAGTGAGGACTACCATGCTAATACCTAGAAGTCTCTCAAACTACCCTACTTTAAAGAATGTTCCAAAATGTCCTTATTTAAAAGACATCAATTCTTTTTTTCCCCATTATACTTCAGAACTCAGAAAGAATGCTGTGTTAATGTCCAACATACTTCGGATATGAAATGTTATATAGTCCAACAGTTCTACCAAAATGAAAAACGAGATGATCAGTTTATTTAAGATATCTAAATAGAGTATTCCTTTGTTTAACTCCAGACTTGATGCACTTTCTAATAAGCAATATCATGTTATTCAAAAAGCAGACTGAGTGATTTATGTCATGCAGCTGTGAACAAGCATTTTGTTTAAAGTACTGTCTGCATGCTTTACTGCACTAACGTTGTTAGAATGCCCTCAAGGATGCTGAATACTAGGAATTGGAGAACAAAAGGTCATTGTCACTGGAGAATGAAAAAAGACTCATCAGATTCAAACCAGCATCTACACAGAGAAATGACAGCAATAGAAAACATTTTCATGTGCTTTTATCAGTCTGTAATTACTTATCTCTAACCAGACTTTAAATTCTTATATCATAACAAAAATAAATGAATTTTTACAGTTCACAAGTGACAAACCAAACTCTATCTTCTCATAAATTTTTAAATATTTAGCATATTCTGGAAAGTCAATGCAAATATGCTAGTAGTAAACGACTTCCCAGCAACCATGAAATGCCAAAAATAGAGGTAAAGTAATATAAATCTCACTCATATCATTAATACCTACACATACATGAGACTGGCTTCTTTCATGTATATAATATATATATATATGGGAAGTAAACATCATGCAAAATGCCAGACTGGATGAAGCACAAGCTGGAATCAAGACTGCTGGGAGAAATATCAATAACCTCAGATATGCAGATGACACCACTTTTACTGCAAAAAGCGAAGAGGAACTAAACAGCCTCTTGACGAAGGAGAAAGAGATAGAGTCAAAAAGCTGGCTTAAAACTCAACATTCAAAAAACTAAGATGATGGCATCTGGCCCCATCACTTCATGGCAAATAGATGGGGAAACAATGGAAACAGTGACAGACTTTATTTCCTTGTGCTCCAAAATCACTGTAGATGGTGACTGCAGCCATGAAATTAAAAGGACTGCTCCTTGGAAGCAAAGCTATGACAAACCTAGACAGCATATTCAAAAGCAGAGACATTACTTTGTCAACAAAGGTCTGTCTAGTCAAAGCTATGGTTTTTCCAGTAGTCATGTATGGATGTGAGAGTTGGACCATAAGGAAAGCTGAGCACCAAAGAATTGATGCTTTTGAGCTGTGGTGTTGGAGAAGACTCTTGAGATTTCCTTGAACTGCAAGATCAAACTAGTCAATCCTAAAGGAAATTAGTCCTGAATATTCATTGGAAAGACTGACGCTCAAACTCCAATACTTTGGCCACCTGATGCAAAGAACTGACTTATTGGAAAAGACCCTGATGCTGAGAAAGATTGAAGGCAGGAGAAGAAGGGGATGACAGATGGTTGGATGGCATCACCGACTCGATGGATATGAGTTTGAGCAAGCTCCAGGAGTTGGTGATGGACACTGGTGTGCTGCAGTCCATGGGGTCTCAAAGAGTTGGATGTGACTGAGTGACCGAACTGGACTGGAAACAATTTCAGGAAACTTGAATTCTCATACAAAACATATGCCTGTAATTTTAGAGAAAATGTTCTTGGTCTTCTATGTAAACAGGCCATAAGAAATGATAAAAATGACACAGAACATATTGACACAAGCTGGGTCGCCCACTGGGGTTAACTATTAAAACAAACTCACCTAATACATAACAAAAATAATTTCTCAATTTTATTGGTAAATGTAATATTTTCTGAAAGCATGATAAGTTAAAAAAAAAAAAACCTGATGGTAAACAATGCATGTTATTAAATTCACTATTTTATTCTTCTATTGCTCAGCAGTAAAATGCTGAAAGAGTCAGAAGCAAGCTAAACTAATAATTTAAGATATGTATTTAGCTCTTTCCCTCAGGCCCATGGTGCCGGCAGGATGGGCAAGTGTCACGGTCTTCATATTGCCAGGAAGCTCTGTAGCCACCAACGAGACCAGAAGTCGCATGATAAACAGTACAAGAAAGCCCATTTGGGCACAGCCCTGAAGGCCAACCCTTTTGGCGGTGCTTCTCACGCCAAGGGAATTGTGCTGGAAAAAGTAGGAGTTGAAGCCAAACAGCCAAATTCTGCCATCAGGAAGTGTGTCAGGGTTCAGCTAATTAAGAATAGTAAAAAAAATCACTGCTTTTGTACCCAATGATGGTTGCTTGAATTTTATTGAGGAAAATGATGAAGTTCTGGTTGCTGGATTTGGTCGCAAAGGTCATGCTGTTGGTGACAGTCCTGGAGTCCGCTTTAAGGTTGTCAAAGTAGCCAATGTCTCTCTTTTGGCTTTATACAAAGGCAAGAAGGAAAGACCAAGATCATACATTTTGATGATGAAAGCACGATAGTAATAAATTTTCATATACCAAAAAAAAAATAAGAATATGTATTTATAGTATAAATGCAAGTGTCCCCACTAAAAGGGAAGCCTATTGAGGGGGTTCTTTTTTCATCTCTTTGGGAGCCAAATTTTCATTTCTGTGATTTATTTCCTCTATTGTTTTTACTTTGAAAATATCCAAACCTACAAAACAGCTGAAAGAATAGTATGGGAACACTATTCCATCTTTCATTTAAATTGACTAATTCTTAAACATTCTGCCCCTCCATATCTCCTCCCTCTTCTCTCTATATATACCTTCCCAAAGCAACTTCAGAGTAAGCTGCAAGGATCACAAAACTTCACAGCAGGTATCTCTTAAAAATAAAAAAATTCTCCTACCCAACCACAATGTCATTATCACATAAAATAAATTAACCCTCAGTGAGCCAGGAAAAAAGTCAATACTTTACTATCCAGGTTCATGAAACTTTACTTTTCTACATTTAAGTCATTATATGAAAAATTTACAGATGTAAGAATAAAAGGATGGTAGAAAATCAACATATTGGAGGTTTAATAAACATTTAAACATGCAAGCCCAAATTTTATTCCATATTTTTCTCTTTTGAAAATGATGTGGCCAAAACAGGCAGCATTCTTTCAATGCAGCCTACTGCTCACCAACTGTTGTGCATGAACCTGTGATATACCCCCTTTGTAAGTACCGATTCCAGGTTTTGTGTCTAATGGATTATAGCTTACCACAGCTCTGCTGCTTCTTGCACTTACACTGTCAAAGTGCAATAAAGATTTCACATTTCAGAACCATTCTGTTTATGTCCTAGTTTATTATTTCTGGTTTTTCCTCTTGCACTTGCATATTCAAAACGTAACACTTTTGAAAACCTGGACAGCTCAAACATTTTGTCAAAGAGAAGAGAGCCATCTTCTTTGCTCCATGACTGCAAAACATTCTGCTATTTAGGTTTACAGAAACTCATTAAAATGGCCAAGCCAATAAATATGTTCACTTGTAGATCACTTATTTCCTTCCTGTCACTTTTATAAACACACCTGCCTTAGGTACCTGTCCACTTAAGAACTATATCAGGCATACTGTAGTTCAAAACTATCATGAAAGATGAAAAAATAATGTCAATTATTTTTAAATTAGCAAAATGGGATGGTCCAGATTCTTGCTGCAAAATATGACACAATGAAATCCTTCCTATCGAATGACTAACTGAATTTAAATACATTATTCCCTTTTCTCCTTTAGACACATATTGCTCATTGTCACCTTTAAAGGTTGAAAAAAATTCACCTAACACATTACTTGGCAAAGTTCTTCTGTAAGGAGTCAGTATGTTTGGTTTTACAGGCCCAATCAACTCTCTCTCAACTAGTTAACTTTGCCATTATAGTGGAAAAGTAGCCATCAACAATATGTAAACAATGGGCATGGCTTTCAGTAATACTTCACTAATCAAAAAAGATGGTAAGCCAGCTCTCTGACCCTGGACCTTGGCTATCATCATTGAGTGATTTATACTGAGATCTCTTCTGTGCGATAAGTTTAACAATCATCATTAGAGTCCAGAGTGCTTTTATTTATCTGATTTATCCAATAACTGTGATAAGTTGTCCTCTATCAAAAAATTTGGAAATATCTTTGCCATTATAAGCTGAAAATAAAAATTCTAAACTTTCGACTGTGTTCAACAGTGAAATGTGCACAATGAAATTTTAACAAAACACACCACAAGGATAGTGTCACTGAGCTTCTTTTATACTTTCTTGAAAGATGATGCAATCCTGTTACCTCACCAAACTTGGGTCCGCTCGCCTGCCACAGGCAGAAGCCAGTCTGCCGACACTGGGTTGTGGTGAAGCAAAGTGCAGCACGTATCACGTACTGCAGGGGACCAGTCAAGGAGAACAGGCAGCTAGTGCTCCAAAGGCCTCAGCTCCCCAGTGGCTTTCAGAGAAGGTTTTTTTAGAAGGCAATGTTTGGGATGAGGGTTGCAGTTTGTGGACTTTCTTCTGACTGGTTGGTGGTGAGGTTACAAGTTGATGTTTCTAGGACTGCAATCATCCACCCATCCAGTCAGTCTGGGGTCCAGTGGTTGTGGTCAGCATGTAGTTATCATCCTCCACCTAGATGGGAGTCTCAAATTCTGCAGAACAACTCAAAGCTATGCGTCAGATTGTTGTGTATACCCTATGAGAAGGAACTGGGACTCTGCTTTTCGTTTATTTCTGCATTCCATCACTTCTCTAATTAGTAACTGCTTTGGTCTCCTCTTTGGAACTCTGGGAAGGCCTAGGAAACAAAAATCTTATTCTACAAATAAGAAATGGGGACCAAAGAGGGGCTTTTGTACCCAGGAGGGCCCAAACAAGGTCCTTCTCAGTTTTAATGCTTTGAACAATGCAATAAGAAAACCAAAGGATGCAAAGAAAAACAAAGATCTGTCTAGTCAAAGCTGTGGTTTTTCCAGTAGTTACGTAAAGATGTGAGAGTTGGACTATAAAAAAGCTGAGCACCAAAGAATTGATGCTTTTGCACTGTGGTGTTGGAAAAGACTCTTGAGAGTCCCTTGGACTGCAAGGAGCTCAAACCAGTCCATCCTAAAGGAAATCAGTCCTGGATATTCACTGAATGAATTCACTGAATTCACTGATGCTGAAGCTGAAACTCCAATACTTTAGCCACCTGATGCGAAGAACTGACTCACTGGATGATGGGACCCTGATGCTGGGAAAAATTGAAGGCAGGAGGAGAAGAGGACAACAGAGGATGAGATGTTTGGATAGCATCACCAACTCAATGGACATGAGTTTGAGCAAGCTCTGGGAGCTGGGGATGGACAGGGAAGCATGGTGTGCTGCAGTCCATGGGGTCTCAAAGAGTCAGACACGACTGAGCAACTGAACTGAACTGAACATAGGTGATGATTCATACTTCCCACTGCATCCCATTAAGACATACACATTTGCATACATATACATTTTATAAGTGCTAATTCCAAGCTTCGAATACATCTCTAATCAGTGCCAGTTTATCATTTTCATTCTGGTTCTTCTTGCACTGTATTTGTCAAAATGCAATAAACAGCCAAGATTTCAAATACATCTCAAATAAATTCTAGATAGTTGGAAATGTAGTTAATGATATACAGTAATTTGAAACTATTCACAGCATACTATCTCCTATACTATCCCCAATACTATCTCCTTTTAGACTGGCTACAACAATAAAATGTTCTCAAATGCCCGGGAAATCAAAGTGGTATGTAAACTTTAGTGACTCCAGGGATGAAAATTTATATTACCATTAGATAAAATTTCATCTATCCATTCACCCACCAAACATGTATCAAGTACCAACTACTGATGGGACCTTGGTCTATATTTTATAGAAATAAATAGGAGTAGGAGTAAGACACTCACTGTCCCTGTATTTGAGAATTCCATCGTTTACATCTAAAGAAAGACAGTTTGACAAATCATAAAGCAATATGAGAAATGCTAGAATAGAGAAGCTAATGGATACCAGGAAAGCCAATTTCAAGCCTAGACTTTGCCATGTAATAAATTTTACAAACACCCGCAGTATGTTTCACAGAGGATTTAGTGGGGTTACAATGAAAGAAACAAAATTATTAAGTGATGTAGAAAAATAGAGGTATTATTATAAACCATAATAACTTATTCTTGATACACAGAGTAGTTATTTCCTTCACTAAAATACTCAAGAGCAATAGGAGATTTTATGGATTAGAAACTAAGTATTCATGTTAAAAGAAGGTGAGATCAACTTTATAATATCACTCAAGCCAGAATCTCAGTCCTCCATTCCTTTTTTCCTACATTCGACCCAGGAAATCTGTCTAGTGACAGGCTCTGGTTACCTGTAGCCCAAGAGGGTGCAAAGCAACATTTAGGATACACACAGGATTAACATGGTATATCTTTCACAGCAATTGTATGCCAAGATTTAAAATCCTTAGATTTTTGCATTACCAGCTGATTCATGCTTTTCCCTGGGGGACACAGAAGTTATGAAAGTCCTTAGAGTAGAAATGCTTCTATACAAAAACAAAACAAACTAGAACTGTTGGCACTTTTATGTTATTAGGGGATTATTCTTACTGTCAAGTCTAAGTGAACTTAATAAAACTAATGCTCTGAGAAAGATTGGCTAGTAACACTGACCAACACAATTTCTGCTATCATCATTTCACCAAGAAGAGGGAAATATCCAACATCAAGATTTAGAAGGAAATAGAAGGTTTCACACTAGGAATGAATGTTTAGTTGGTTTTCTTATTTACTTGATATGCAAAAAAAAAAAGCCCCACCCCCTACATATCAGTTAAATTTCCTGCTGCAATTGCATTCAATCAGGTCTGTAAGCACTACATTTAGTTCTATTTCTCTGACATTATGAGTCTTCATAACATAAAAACACCTGAAGTCCTGTTGTTTGCATGTGAAATGTTACAGCCTTTATTTATTATGATTTAAAACTGTTTTCAAATGGGACCATGCATCTCTGGTTAAAAAGAAACAGGCTGACTAATTAAGCTTAAAGTACACTGGAAAGTACAAATGATTTTTTAAAAAGGAATTCACATGAGGAATAGCTGGTTTCCTAACCTTAGAGATGATTAGGATGCTGTTTTTTTCCAACCACAACTAACGAAACAGTAATAGTTAGTGGTCATCATCCAAAAAGTATATGATGTATCAAAATAATGATTTTTTTTAAAGGGTAAACTATTGTGAACTAGCAAATGAACCTAAGCCTTTATGTTTTTTATATAAGAAGTATCTGCAATGAAATTAATCACTCTTCTAGAGATTTGTAATTAAGTAAATTTTGAAGGAAAAGCCCCAAAATATACTTTGCAACTGAACAGAAGATACATCTTAGGTGGGAACACTAAAGTAAGCAGCTCAGCATGAAACTAATTTTAAAATTGAAAACTGCTTACTACTTCCATACAGGTCACCTTGGACGTGAAATGTGGCCAAATTTTGTCCCTTGGATATAAGCTAATCCAGCTCTGGCAAGAGGAGGGACTCAACTGGAGAAAGGTGTCACCATCAAATGATATTTTGAATGTACTCTAAGATCTATATAAGCAACTGACTGAAAAAACTAATCTGGCTCTTTAACGTCAAGCTCAATAAGAATTCTGATAATTTGGTCTTCATTCATATATTTATAATAATAACATCTAAGTAGACATGTCATTTTGCAAAGTGTTTGATGATAAGACAGAAGTTATGAGGTAAACTAAAAACTTCCAAAGGCATACATCCAAGAGACTGGAAGATGACAGGTAAAATTATATGAAGATTCTCAGCATCAAGGGCATCAAGCACTTCAGAAGCCACTGTATCATTCACAGGAACAGTATCTTTTTGTCATGGAAAACACCTCTTTAACAAACATTTTCCAAAGAAGACATACAGATGGCTAACAAACACATGAAAAGATGCTCAACATCACTCATTATCAGAGAAATGCAAATCAAAACCACAATGAGGTACCATTACATGCCAGTCAGGATGGCTGCTATCCAAAAGTCTACAAGCAATAAATGCTGGAGAGGGTGTGGAGAAAAGGGAACCCTTTTACACTGTTGGTGGAAATGCAAACTAGTACAGCCACTATGGAGAACAGTGTGGAGGTTCCTTTAAAAACTGGAAACAGAATTGCCATATGACCCAGCAATCCCACTCCTGGGCACACACACTGAGGAAACCAGATCTGAAAGAGACATGTGTACCCCAATGTTCATCACAGCACTGTTTATAATAGCCAGGACATGGAAGCAACCTAGATGCGCATCAGTAGGCAAATGGATAAGAAAGCTGTGGTACATATACACAATGGAATATTACTCAGCCATTAAAAAGAATTCATTTGAATCAGTTCTAATGAGATGGATGAAACTGGAGCCCATTATACAGAGTGAAGTAAGCCAGAAAGATAAACACCAATACAGTATACTAATGCATATATATGGAATTTAGAAAGATGGTAACCATAACCCTATATACAAGACAGAAAAAGAGGCACAGATGTCTAGAACAGACTTTTGGACTCTATGGGAGAAGGCAAGGGTGGGATGATCTGAGAGAAGAGCATCAAAACATGTGTATTATCAAGTCTGAAAGAGATTGGCAGGCCAGGTTGGATGCATGAGACAAGTGCTCAGGGCTGGTGCACTGGGAAGACCCAGAGGGATGGGATGGGGATGGAGGTGGGAGGGGGGATCGGGATGGGGAACACATGTAAATCCATGGCTGATTCATGTCAATGTATGGAAAAACCACTACAATATTGTAAAGTAACTAGCCTCCAACTAATAAAAATAATTGGGGAAAAAAATACATGAAAGTAAAGCTTTCACTAAAGAGCAAATCAACTCATTCAGGGTAACACCAAAAAGGCATCTCTAGAAAACTGAATTCCTATTCATAATCTCTGATTTCATTTTTAAATGGCTAAAAATTTGATTTGAGATTAGTTAGACTGCTTATTAATGAAAAATAAAAGTGTTGCTTTTTGTAAAAAAAAAAAAAAAAAACATTTTCATATGACAAAGCAATTTAACTTCTCGGCAAGGTCACACCTACTGAAACTCCCACTAAGTACAAAAACATTGCCCAGGCTATTCAGCATCCCTTCTATGACTGCCTAAAGGTATCTCACAAAGCAATAAGAAAAAAATTCTCCCCATTTGTGTTAACAAATTTATATGAGTCCAAACACTTCCTAATGTGACAGCCAGTTCATTAGCACCTGTCCATTAACTAAGATGACACCACCCTTATGGCAGAAAGCAAAGAGGAACTAAAGAGCCTCTGATGAAGGTGAAAGAGGAGAGTGAAAAAGCTGGCTTAAAACTCAACATTCAAAAAACTAAGGTCATGGCATCCAGTCCCACTACTTCATGGCAAAAAGATGAGGAAACAATGGAAACAGTGACAGACTTTATTTTCTTGGGCTCCAAAATCACTGTGCTCAGTGACTGCAGCCATGAAATTAAGACATTTGCTTCCTGGAAGAAAAGCTATTGCAAACCTAGACAGCATATTCAAAAGTAAAAGCAGAGACATTACTTTGCCAACAAAGGTTCGTCTAGTCAAAGCTATGGTTTTTCCAGTAGTTATGTACAGAAGTGAGAGGGGGACCATAAGGAACACCGAATGCCAAAGAACTGATGCTCTTGAACTGTGGTGTTGGAGAAGACTCTTGAGAGTCCCTTGGACTGCAAGGAGATCAAACCAGTCAGTCCTAAAGGGAATCAGTCCGTAATATTCATTGGAAGGACTGATGTTGAAGCTATACTTTGGCCATCTGATGAGAAGGGCCAACTCATTGGAAAAGACCCTGATGCTGGGAAAGATAGAAGACAGGAGGAGAAGGGGACGACAGAGGACAAGATGGTTGGATGGCATATCTGACTCAACGGACATGAGTTTGAGCAAGCTCTAGGAGATGGTGAAGGACTAGGAAGCCCGGCATGCTGCAGTCCATGGGGTCACAAAGAATCAGACACAACTAAGCAACTGAACAACAACAAGTTAACTAAGGAAAGCAAAAATAACGCTTACTGATGATATGAAATAACATTAAAAAGTCAAAATATCAAAATTCACACTAATTTTTAAGAGACAATTTAGTTCAAAGAAATGTCATGCTTATGGTTATATCAGATTATGACTCACAAACATTCCCCAGCAACCCCTAACCCCACCCATTTGTTCTCTGCCTCTGGTTCCAAGTGTGAAAAACACCAGGTGAGGTTGTGTTGCTGTAGGTCCCTTTTTCTTTTTGTTCCATTTATGTTTGTTAGTGGGAGGCTAATTACTTTACAATATTGTAGTGGTTTTTCCATACATTGACATGAATCAGCCATGGATTTACATGTGTCCCCCATCCTGAACCCCCCTCCCGCCTCCCTCCCCATCCCATCCCTCTGGGTCTTCCCAGTGCACCAGCCCCGAGCACTTGTCTCATGCATCCAACCTGGGCTGGTGATCTGTTTCACACTTGATAATATATATGTTTCGATGTTATTCTCTCAGATCATCCCACCCTCGCCTTCTCCCATGGAGTCCAAAAGTCTGTTCTAGACATCTGTGTCTCTTTTTCTGTCTTGCATATAGGGTTATCGTTACCATCTTTCTAAATTCCATATATATGTGTTAGTATACTGTATTGGTGTTTATCTTTCTGGCTTACTTCACTCTGTATAATGGGCTCCAGTTTTATCCATCTCACTAGAACTGATTCAAATGTATTCTTTTTAATGGCCGAGTAATATTCCATTGTGTATATGTACCACAGCTTTCTTATCCATTTGCCTACTGATGGGCATCTAGGTTGCTTCCATGTCCTGGCTATTATAAACAGTGCTGTGATGAACACTGGGGTGCACGTGTCTCTTTCAGATCTGGTTTTCTGTAGGCAACAGCACTACCTTCACCTATCGTTAACGTCTTTCAGTAATTTAAAATGGGTAGTTACAGAGGGAGGCGGAAGGGGAGATCCAGAAGGGGAACACATGTAAATCCATGGCTGATTCATGTCAATGTATGGCAAAAACCACTACAATACTGTGAAGTAATTAGCCTCCAACTAATAAAAATGGGAAAAAATTAAAAATAAAAAAAAAATAAAATGGATAGTTACATACCAGGAAATACCATGTTCACTTTTACAACTTTATCATTTAAAATATATTTTTAGAATACAGTGTTTCTCCACATATACAATTACCTCCCCATCTATGAGATTCAAAAGCATTTTACCTGGTTGAATTGGACTCTACACTAAAGACCGGTGTAAAAGAGCATTTCATCATCACCACCACAAAGAAAAAATGCTATCTAAACAAGGCAAAATTAAATTTACAGTGTTAGCCATTAGCACCGTGATAAACTTTGTTTTTTGTTTTTTTGTTTGTTTTTTTTTTTTTAGTTGGAGGCTAATTACTTCACAACATTTCAGTGGGTTTTGTCATACATTGATATGAATCAGCCATAGAGTTACACATATTCCCCATCCCAATCCCCCCTCCCACTTCCCTCTCCACCCGATTCCTCTGGGTCTTCGTAGTGCACCAGGCCTGAGCCCTTGTCTCATGCATCCCACCTGGGCTGGTGATCTGTTTCACTATAGATAATATACATGCTGTTCTTTCTAAACATCCCACCCTCGCCTTCTCCCACAGAGTTCAAAAGTCTGTTCTGTACTTCTGTGTCTCTTTTTCTGTTTTGCATATAGGGCCATCGTTACCATCTTTCTAAATTCCATATATATGTGTTAGTATGCTGTAATGGTCTTTATCTTTCTGGCTTACTTCACTCTGTATAATGGGCTCCAGTTTCATCCATCTCATTAGAACTGATTCAAATGAATTCTTTTTAACGGCTGAGTAATATTCCATGGTGTATATGTACCACAGCTTCCTTATCCATTCATCTGCTGATGGGCATCTAGGTTGCTTCCATGTCCTGGCTATTATAAACAGTGCTGCGATGAACACTGGGGTGCACGTGTCTCTTTCAGATCTGGTTTCCTCAGTGTGTATGCCCAGGAGTGGTATTGCTGGATCATATGGCAGTTCTATTTCCAGTTTTTTAAGAAATCTCCACACTGTTTTCCATAGTGGCTGTACTAGTTTGCATCCCACCAACAGTGTAAGAGGTAGAACCGTGATAAACTTTGGAGAGACAGGAGGGGGGGAAGGGTTCCAAAGGAGACTAGGATGTTGACAATGCCGTATTTCCTGACTCAAGTAGTCATCCCATGAGTATCTTCATTTTGTAACAATTCATCAGGCTTATGATATCCATCTGTTACTATTTTTGTGTATTTTACTTAGATGTGCTTATTACTGTATATTTTTCTGTGTGTATATATGTTAGATATATATGTATTACATGACACTTTACAATGGGAAAAAAATCCTTAAGGAATAAATATGGCTCCTTACAGTTTCACTGCTATTAGTATAATGTCAGTAGATCTGCTAACCAGGTAGAACTGGATAAGAGGGTGCAATAATTATCTGAAACAGTGTTTGTCATGGGCCAGAGAGATCTCAGGGCCAAAAATCTCAAACTTAAACAGGCCGCTGTTAGAGATTAGAAAAAGAAATGAATAAAATGTATCTAAATCTGGAATAATGCTTTAGAATTCATGCATTCAGGAAAAAACAAAATAAAAAACCAGTCAGTCAACCAACTGAAAACATCCTTTCCTTGACAACTACATCCATGTCTACAACTCCTAAAGATGTGATAGGAAAGACCCACAGAGAACACATTTCACTTTGAGCTATTTCTTCACTTGGTCTCAAATATGGACTATGAATTTAAAGACAGTAAGAGAGAAATGTTTTATTGTTTGATTTTTTTTTCCCATTTTCAGAGGTTCTTTAGAATTCAATTCTAGGAAAAAAACTGGAAATAGGCACACATGAAATCACACCTTCATTCCATCAATGAAACAAACAATCAAAGCACTTTAAAAATAAAATCTTAAGATCGCAGTCTTCAAAGACGCCAACAGAGGAGTCAGCCCTGTGTGCCGTGCGTACGCCTCTCGCATCTGCTCCCATGTGACATTTCTCTGACCGATGTGTCTCAGAAGTTCCGCAGCTTAAACTAATTTAGCTTAAATTCAATGCATAAATTCAACGAAAATTACTGGACTTTAAAGAGATGGTGTTATATAATCAGTTTTTAAAGGAGATCCTGTGCAAAACAGTGAGATGTACATGATGGCAACCTGAAACCAAACACTAAAGCCTTGACGCAGGAAAGGGCGAGCTGACAAGGGAAAGGGCAGCCTACCCGCGGAACACACTCATTATGCAAGCTTAGCAGCCGGCACGTACGATAATTGCTTGAAAAAAGAAACCCTTAGTGATTCTTTCTCCATATAAAAAAAGACTCTTTCTTCACAAATCTTCATATGAATGGTAAAAAAATGACTAGTTTCCTAACCATCTAAAATATCTGATTAAAAGCTTCAGTTAAGATTTTCCAAGTTTGACAATTTTGAACAGAAAATTCTTTTACTGTTTTTATGTCATGATACGCCTTTGACTCTTTGGATTCTACTGACTGCTTTTATGACAAGGCTAAGAAAAATCAGACCAGTGGACTGCTATAAGACCTAAACCTAATCTGCTCTAAATTTCACTGGACATAGTTTCCTGTCTCAGTCTTTTATAAATATAGCTCTTTTCACTGAAATTATCCACATGATTTCACAAAACAATCAATATAAAACTTGCCTTACCAATATCAACATAATTTCAGTATAATTCCCTTCCCTAACAACGTTAATGTAAACAGTAAGGATGTAAAACAGTGTACAAAAGGCGCAGCAGTGAAAATGAGTGACTGCAACTCATGTTACAACTGGGTAGAGTCCTCTTGTCCTTCACTGCTCCACTTACTATATCTCACTCATAAGTAGAAATTCTAAACTATATTCCAACTACAACTTTCCTGTTTTTAAATAGAAAACAGAACAATTATTCTAGAACGATTACTAACGGCCAGCCAGGTCCTTATAGATATCGACAGTTTAAGACATCTAGAAACTCTGCATGCACACTAGACGTGTCATAAATCACACACTAAAGAATCACGTATTTTTTAAAAAATAAGGGTGAATAAAAATACAGGCAAATGGAGTGAATGGAGGCTGCCCTTTGTATTATACAGATCCTAGGGTGTTTTCAAAAGAACCTTAAACTCTTCAGCAAAAACTCTTAGTTCCTATATTAGAAATGAGTATTTTGGAAAATGTTAAATTGAGGTTCATCAATTTTAAGGAGTCAAGCTTTCTGGAAATCTGAACTTCAGCATTCAAAATACATAAATATTTAGATGTTCCTTCTTAAATTGCTGCCAAATTTCTTTAACCTAAGGAAAAACTGAGGAAACAGGTTGACAAGCGCCATCTTGTGGATTCCTTAAGAAATATTCTCACTTATTCATCAGTACAGCTACAAAAGCAAATCATTCTAAATATTCAAAACAATACTAAAACTGTTCTCAATATTCAAAATGTTACTTTAAGTCAAAGTATTTGCTAAAGGCTAATTTTCCAGGGTCCAAATACCAGTAATTGTAATGAAGTACATTTGTGAATTTGAGGTTAAGATCTTTCTTCTAAAGCACTTGGGAGTTATTTATAGCCAAACCATTACGTTGGATCTTAGCATCCTAAGGAGTTAGGCTGGAAAGATATTAATCTATTATACAATAATGAAGCTTGAGAATTTTACACACCAAAGGAATTTTAAAAAGCATATAGTCAGTGGAGCAGTTAGAATAATTCTAATTTTGTAATGTAGCAAACAAAGTGTTAGGATAGTACTTTGCAAAATAGAGGCTCTTTGTTGTTCATAAGAACATCGAGAAAGTTAACAAGAATTCTAAAAGTTTAGAAATAAATACATCCATAGATTCAGTGTATGTGTCTCAAATGCAAAAGTTTACAAGCTTAATCTGGAGTTAAGGTGCAAAGTACATGGGGAAAAAAAATCAAAAGACTAATGGGAAGGAAAATGCCCCAGAGTCATGTTCATATGATTATTTTTAGACTAAGAAACAGTATAGTTTTTTTCCATACATTAAAGATGAAATATTAACACTGTAAACTTACATAGTGGCCTAGGGTTGCCTCACCACCACAACTTCTCTTTGGCCCACCACAAGTAAGAGTTTTATACCCACCAAAACTCTTTCTTATTGGAGTTTCATGAATGACTATTTACAACATGGGGCCTCCCAGGTGGTGCAGTGGCAAAGAATCCACTTGCCAATACAGGAGATGCAAGAGACTTGGGTCTGATACCTTGGTCGGGAAGATCCCGCTAGAGTAGGAAATGGCAACCTGCTCCAGTATTCTTGCCTAGAAAATTCCATGGACATCGGAGCCTGGAGGGCTATAGTCCATGGGCTCACAAAGAGTCAGACACAACTGAGCACACACAAAACTGGGGAAAAGAATTTGAAAAACAGGTAAGAATTTGGAAAAAAATAAATACATGTGTGTGTATATGTGAATCACTTTGCTGTACACCTAGAACACAACACTGTTAGTCAACTATACTTCAATATAAAATAAAAATATTTTTAAATTTTATTTCATCAATGAGTAGTAGTTTGGGACTTCCCTAGCAGTCCAATGGTTGACTCCCCTTCCAATGCAGGGGGCATGAGTTCTACCCCCGGGTGAGGAAATAAAATCTCAAATGCCATACAGCATGGTCAAATATATACCTATCACGTGTAAAACAGTAGGAAGTTGCTATATAACACAGGGAGCCCAGTCTGGAGCTCTGTGATGGCCCAGAGGGGTGGGATGAGGGGAGGGCAGGGAGGCTTAGGGGGAGAGGGAATACATATAATTATGACTGTTTTGCATTGTTGTATGGCAGAAACATTGATGTAAAGCAATTTTCCAGTTAAAAATTTTTTTTAAGAATTGAAAAAAAGTCACCCCCCAAAAAAGTAACTTTTAAAAAAGAAAAAAAAGTTGTAGTTTGCATTGTAAAAGCGCTCTCATTTCTTGTTGGGAAAAAAAAATGTATCCATTTATTTTAAATGTAACCTTGCTAATAAAAAAATACCTACTTGGGATAGATCTTCTGCAAATTATCCAACACTAACACACATATCATACAATAATGTTCCTTCTTCTTCAGGTAACAGAAAATAGCTTATTATAGGATCTGAAAACACTGGATATTTTCTGTAGAGACTTATTACTAACTTTTGATGATGTGAAAATTGCTTCAAAAAATCATTTTTAAGTTTTCAAATGTCTCTGTTTTCCCTCAGGTCTATTATGGTACTTGAACAAGATGAAAGGAGAAAAGTTTTGATTAGAGGAGTGAAGTCAAAAGGCACCTGGAGCTGAAGGAGGTCTCACGGGCATCACTGGTCCTTCCTCTCACCTTTCCCGAGCTGTGAGTGAGTGAGGAAAAAGAGAGCAAGAGCTCCCCCGTCTGGAGACACCGGAGAACAGCAGGTGGGGGCAGAGCGCGGCACAAGAAAGGCTCGCCTCTCTCCAGAGAACGACAGAGCCATCTGTCTGGAAAATTCGAAATGACAGGCCTCTGCCTCTGAGTATTTGGTAAGTCTCCCTACTGTACAGCAACCTCTGTTTCTTCCTTTCTTTTTATTACTGTACTATTAATCCATCTTATCCTTTTTCTCTTGTTCTTTATCCTTTTAAGTTCAACTGAAAGAGTGAACTGACAAGTTGAGAATCACTTATTATTCAGATTATAGAACTTAAAAGTCTCTGGTTCACTTTTAAACATTATGAGTAGAAAAAAACTCATGAATTTTGCTTTTATGGCTCTCATCTTTAACAATATATTTTGCATACATATATTATGAGCACTTCTAAAATCTGAGAACATTAACAAATGTCTTCTGAAGACTTATATACAAAGGATCACCAAAAACAACTGATAAGAGTGGCAAAATCAATTTCATAACCAAATTTCACAACTAAATGAAGTGTTATTGTCAATACATAAAATCTCCTATAAACCACTGACCTCACCTTTCGGGGTTTCAGCACATTCTGAAAAACAATCAGTAGCATGAGCTTTTGGGTCAACTGCTTACTGACTTCTATTCAGCAATTCTAGAAACACTTAATTAGCCAGTTTTTAAATGGCAGACCAATATGCAAACATCCTATGAACTTGGCTAACACACCAAGGTCTGAAATGAAACCTGAGCAAAGCAGGGCTCTTCACCATCTCTTTGCTAATGGCTTGAGAAAGTCTAAAGGCTTGAGAAAGTCTAAAGACTTGAGCAGAGAACAGATGTGAAACCTGGAGAACTCATCATTTCTCTTACCTGAAAATGGTCTCTCCAGAAGGACATTCCATTTTCAGGGGAATATGGACACAATGCAACATTAAAGGACCAGCAAGTCAACCTAGGTTAACCAGCCCTGTGTTTGCAGAAACTACTGTTTAGGGCCCCTTCTCCAAGATTAAGATGATTTTTACAGACTATAAAGCAGTATAAATTTGACCAGAATTTCACCAAAAACTTCTGGGAAAAGTCACGCTAACAAAAGCAAACAATCATAATCAGTACTGCAGAAATACAAATATTTCTTCCTTTAAAGACTGAAAATAAGACCATCAGATAACAAAAATATATGAGAGATTCTGAGATATGCTTATTATAAAGTATTATAAAGTTACAGAAAAAAACTAAAGACTGCTTTATGTTTCTACCCTGGATATTGTTAAACTACATAAGTACCGAGGTTTAAGAACTCTTTTATTCACTTAAATATTTTTTTGAGTACCCACTGCATGTGACGCAATGTGGCAAGTATGGTAAGGAGTACAGAAATGAGAATGACTTTTCCCTTACAGAAACCATCAGCCTAGAAAAGATGTGATAAAGATACATAACTACTGTCAAATGTCACAGGAGATTCATGGATAAAATGATAACGAGTTCAGAAGATGAAGGGATTTCTTTTGAATGGGTGGCAGGAGGTGGAGAGCATCAACTGTGGTACTGAGAGAGCTGAATATAGAGAAAGGAATAGATCAGAGGCTACTGCAAAGATCAAACAGAGTTAGCAGCTAACATGCACTAGAGACAAGGGAGAGAGGATGGAAAGACAAAAGCTAAGGATCCGGGGCTGGGAAGTGTGGAGTTGGACGTCACTACAGGAAATCCTGACAGAGATTTGGAGGGCAGAAGAGCAGAGTTGCAGATGGAGAGTTGGCAATCACCCACCCACGGGCACCGCTGAAGCCTAGATACTCCCAAGTGAGAAACGAAGGTCCATTCTTGAAAAGCAGTGACGGGGGATCAAACGAGAGAGAGCTGCGGAACAGTGAAAGACAAGAAAGAAAAGACAAGAAAGAAAAGACTAGTTGGAGAATACAATGCTTGAAAGATGAGAAAAAACATTTAAAGAAGACAGAGGCAATCAAAAACAGCAAACAGTGCAAAGATCAAACACGAGGACTAAGGAGAAGCCACTGTTCACTGGCTAGGAACTGATAAAGCACTTCCAGACAGAAGCAGAAGGTAAGGGGGTAGTTGTGACAGGAGGCTCTTCTTGACCAAACTTCAGTCAGGCTCCTCTAAGCCCATTTCTTAAGGGCTCAGCCTTGAGCCCCAGCCTTGTCAGGCCTGCACTGCCCCGTTTAAGCAAGACCTCTAAGTCACTTTAGAAAGAATCCGCCACCCTTGATATCCAATCCCTCCTGAAATCTTAATCAAACTCCTTACCCCTCACTTCTGATATCTGACCACCTGGCCTGCCCTCAGCAAGAATCCTGTTAGGTCAGTTTAACAGGAACTCCCCCTACCCTTGTTTCCTCTTAGTAATTTTCCATCCACTGATCACCCCCCACCAACCTGCTCCTTGACTTAGAACACCCCACTTGTTCTCATATTCAGAGTTAAGCCTCATCTCTCTCACCTATTGTCATAGTCTTGACACCCAGTGCAATAGTCTTGATGTTTTCCTTGTTGTTTTAAGTGTCAGAAAAGTTTTCCCTTTCACCGTTGTCCATCTTTTTTCACTAGAGAATGAATGACATTCACAAATGCCTTATAATCAATTATGATAAAATGCGGTGGCTGGGAAGAGAGGGTATAGAGGAGAGTGAAAGAGCAGTTGTGCAGAAAGAAGAGGTGGGGCACATCAAATGCCGTTTCAATAGATCTCTGGCAAGAGGGCCTCTCAAAACTCAGGACGGCTTGCGATGCAAGGGTTCCAACATCAAGGAAAGGCTTTCTCACACGGGACAGGAAAGCACAGCTATCATCGGGAGGAAACCACCCAGGATTCAGGGGAGAGGAAGAAACTGATATAAGACAAGAGAAAAAGGAATTCCCACGCTTGTTATTTTCAACCCCCTTGCACTGTATTCTTTCGGAAACCACCTCAAATTCTTTCTTGAACAATGAGAGGTATTAATAAGTAATAAACAAAAGTTTTCTTTTAAATCTTTCCACTTAAAAATACAAATGCTGAAACTGTTGTTTTTACCTGCTCTTCTAATAAATACACCAAAACTAATAGGAATGTTCCTGTAGTACACAAATTTATGATTATGAGAAAAAGATAATACTGTTTTTATCTTCAGACTTCTAAAAGGTTGTTAGCCATCTTCATACTGAATTCCAATTCAATTTGATTATGTTCCCTACTGTGAGGGTAAAACATGAACAAACCAAGCTAAATTATGTGCAATTCTTTTGTACTATTGAAATGAAAATGAACAATAGTTTAATGAAGTGGAATTTGTTATCTAATTACACCAAATAATTTAGAAACATCTGCTGGTGGTTAGTAATACTATAGTTAAACCTCAAGGAATCTGCTCCTAGAGAGATTTCCAATTTATTCAAACCTTTGTGGGCTTCCAGTTGGGGATTCCATATTAAGAGTGTGGAATCAAGGGATGGTATAACAATTTATTTAATTTTTTAAAAATTAACAAATGAACAAAAAATTATGAAAAATAGAGGGTGTATATCATATAGATTTGGGCCTGAAAATTAACTTCCAAATATAAGAAATATAGTAGACTACTGTTAACACTGAACATGCATTCAAACATTTCTTGCTGAGCTATTAAGTAGTCAGTATACATCAACCATGGTGACAGTGAAAGTGAAAATTGCTCAGTCATGTCCAACTCTTTGTGACCCCATGGACTATACAGTCCATGGAGTTCTCCAGGCCAGAATACTGGAGTGGGTAGCCTTTCCCTTCTCTAGGGGATCTTCCCATCCCAGGGATCAAACCCAGGTCTCCCACACTGCAGGTGGATTCTTTACCAGCTGAGCCACAAGGGAAGCCCAACAATACTGGAGTGGGTAGCCTATCCCTTCTCCAGTGGATCTTCCCAATCCAGGAATCAAACTGGGGTCTCCTGCATTGCAGGTGGATTCTTTACCAGCTGAGCCATGGGGGAAGCCCTCAACCATGTAGCAGTTGTTAAAGACAGAAGAAATCCACAGCTTTCCCATTAGAGAACTTCATCTAATGGGTCATACAGGGGAATACAAATTAACCATTTATCACCACATGATAAGTGCCAGGGCAGATGGGCATACAGCACTACCTGTGCAGAAAAGGTGCTGTGATGATCACTCAATCGTGTCTGACTCTTTGTGACCCCAGGAATGTGGCCCGCCAGGCTCTTCTGTCCATGGGACTCTCCAAGCAAGAACACTGGAATGGGTAGCCATTCCCTTCTTCAGGGGATCTTCCCAACGCAGGAATCAAACCCCAGTCTCCTGCACTGCAGGCGGACTCTTTACCATCTGAGCCACCAGGTAAGCCGTTACGAACTCATAAAGACCTCTTAAAAGAGATGACTATTCAAGGCGAGTTTTGCAAGATGTATAGAAGGGAGTAAGGCAAAGAAAGGCTTGCAAAATGATGCCAAAGCCACGCTGGGTACGATCCCTTCTGGAAACTTCCAAGTTGTTCAGCATGAAACACAACCTCTGAGGAGGGGATGAGAGACAAAGCCAAACAGGTAGGAATGTGGACTTAACGGTGATGAGGGCTCGCTGGGGGATTTCAGGTCGAGAACCTAATTATTAGAGTAATAAATTTCTAAAAAGCAGGTCTGAGCTTCCAGTTATGGACTCTAACATAATACGAATAAACCAAAATAATAGAGGAAAAAAGATAACTGTTTAAACTGAGTCAAGGCTCTCGAGTGGCTCAGTGGTAAAGAACCCACCTGCCAATGCAGGAGACACAAGAGACGCGGGTTCAATCCCTGGGTCGGGAAGATCACTGGAGGAAGAAATGGCAACTCGCCCTGGTATTCTTGCCTGAAGAATCCCATGGACAGAGGAGCCCAGTGAGCCACGGTCCACGGGGCTGCAAAGAGTCAGACAAGACTGCGCATGCACGCGAGGTTGCTCACAGGTAAGTATATAGAGGGACAGTCCATTATTAAATGTTTGTTCTTCGTTCATTTAGTCACTCAATAAATTTGGACTGAGAACCTAGTATGTGCCAGCCATTGAGCTTACACTCCTTGGTACTTTTAAGTGCCATGAGGACTGAGGCTAGATCTGATTATATCTTGGATGACCTCCCAAAGGAGAAGCAAGCATTCCCAACATGTTGGCCAGTGTTCTGTTTTTGGTTTTTTGGTTTTTTTTTTTTTACATTTTCAGAGCATATTAGAAAGTAGCAAGCGACTAGCACTATCAGAAGTCTATCTGGTCGCCACCATACCTCACTGAACCCGGTCTCAAGCATGCTCAAAGTCTACAGTGGCCTGTGGCAAGTATCCAACCACACATACAAGCAGAAATATTGCAGAACCACTTTCTCAAGTGGGTTGACAGACTTGTGAAATAAACAAATGGAGAAACTCTGCTGATATCTTGGATCTTTGCTAGTATTTACAGTAACAGTGACAAAATTAGCTACTATGTATCGTCAGTGACTGTATTAAGAATCTTAGATACATGATCTCATTTATTTCTGCAGGAAATTAATAGCCCCTGTTGAGATATATGGAAAATGAGACTGGGACATCTAGCTGACACTTGGCAGAGAAAGGATTCAAGGCAGCTCTTACTTCAAAATCTAAGCCTTTTCCTCCACACCACATGCTATGGAAGTATCCACTACAGGCTTTTGATTTCACTCAGAGTGAACTCTGAAGTCCTCACTGAGGTTTACCAACAGGGCCCTCGTAATCTGTGACCCCAGGACCCCTCCTCCACCAGATGCCTCTGCCCTCACCTGCCAGCACTGCTGCTGGCTCACTCTGCTCCAGCCACGCTGCCCTTCTTCCTGTTTCTCAAAATGGCTAAGCACAGCCCCGGCTTAAAGCCTGTTCCATGAGGCGATTCCCCATCTTCATGTGACTCTTTCCCTTACTTCCTTCAAGTCTCTGCTCAAAACCCACCTTTGCTGTGAGGCTTACCCTGACCACAGCTGGCGCCATCCTCTTCACCCGCTTCATTTTTCTTCACAGCCTGAGCCCTCTGGCACATTATACATTTTCCTCTGCGCCCTCCACTGCAAATACAATTTCCTTGAGGACAGGAACTAATAAATACCTGGCACATATTAGGCTCTCGATTCATCAAACATAAGCAAACAAATCACTGAACAGGAAAACACACCCCTGGCCTCAGAGCTACTCCTCAGGAAAATTACCAGAGTATGTTCCTGTTTCTGCTTCCTTCTCCCACTCTACTGTCCTCTCCTTCTCCCTCATGTCAGATGTCCTGAGCTGTTATTCACACCACCACCTACAACACGGGGCCCCCTTAGTAATGCCCAGACAAACACTTCTGCACTTTCTTTTCCCATACAGTGTAGTTCCCTCAGTCAAAATGCTTGTCTTACTACTTTAAGATCTTCAGTCCATAAATTAAAATCATTCTTCCATGCATATGATGATAAGCATCTATATTTAGCATGTTATTCCTTAACAGGTAATATACTAAAAAAATCATGCTTTAATTTTAATACAATGGTGTAAAATTCATTCACCATAAAAGGCCTGCAGGGAAACGTAGTTCAGTCAGGCAGATATTTACATAGCCCTTAAATGCGCAGCTACCCACCTATCTGCTGTCTGTCCCATCTAGTACAAGCAATTTCAAATCCTAAAGGCATCTCTGACAAAGTAATGTCACAGCCATTAAGGACCTGAAAAACAAAGTTCTGTAGAAGAGGTACAAGACAGAAAGATAAGGGCTGAAGCTATGTGCTAATGGGAGAAATGGGAAAATCAGGCAAGTTTAGTAGTTTAAAGAAGAGGATCCATTCTGTTTTTGAAATGTCAAGTTTGTGGTCAGAAAGATCTATCTATTCCAGTGAGATAATATATTTCTTGAACAAGACCCTTTTTCTGTTTGCTTTACACCATGAAATATATAAGGCAAAAGGTCAGAGTGGAAAGAGAAAGGAACCACTTTCAGAGCAGCTGGGTGTAACACAATGAGGTGGCCCCACGCCACCATCAGCTGGCAGCAGGCCGGGCCTGACTCATCTTCCCTTCTCCCACAAACTGCTTCACAGTCAGCAGTAACTCTTTCCAAGAAGTGCCTGCTTTTCTAAATTTAAAACCACCATTCAAAACAGGTAGCGGTATTTTAACCTATCAGTTTTTGGTTTTTTGTTCCTTGGGGAGTAAAAGGAAAAACAAAGACTTTCTGAAAACATGGACAGTTCTAAAGGTTCCTGAATATAAAACCACTTTTTAAAAATAGTCTTTTCTGGTTTCCATAGTTTACCTGAAGTAAATTTTCCTTCCATTCATTCTGATTTCCTACCCTCCTCCCACAATTTTATTAATACAATCTTACATTGAGATATAATCCACATACCATAAAATTCACCCTTTCAGACTATACAAAGCAAAGCTTTTCAGGATATTCACAAAGTACTCATCCTTCTTTTTAAATGTAAGTAGCTAAATTAGGAATGTATATTTGTAACTTTATTTTGTCAGACATGATTCTTTTTTTAATATCACTTTCCAATGTAAAATATGGTCACATCGTTCTGCTTTCTTAGTTTTCCTACTCTGCTATTTTAAGTACAGCAGGATTATATTAATATATAAAAAAATCAAAGTTTGCGAGGATCGAAAATTTCCTATGTAAGAATGACTTATGATCAGTAATAGGTTGTAAGGCCAGGCTTGAGAATTTGACTTGCATTGGGTTAGAAATTAAGTACGGTGATTTCATTTAGTTTATTGTGACTGTGAAAGTTGCTCAGTTATGTCCAGCTCTTTGCAACTCTACAGACTGTAGCCTCCAAGCTCTTCTGTCCATGGAATTCTCCAGGCAAGAATACTGGAGTGGGTAGCCATCTCGTTCTCTAGAGCATCTTTCTGACCCAGGGATGGAACTTGGGTCTCCTGCACTGCAGGCAGACTCTTTATCATCTGAGCCACCAAGGAAGCCCCTTTAGTTTACATATTACAGATAAAAAAGTGTTTTAAAGATACTGTTACTGATCTTTATATAAAACTGAGAAAACACCAATTCCCCATATCAGGAGATATTATTATTACTGGATGGATTTTGAGAAAAGCTACACATACCCCAGTCCAATTAAGGAACTCTGTGTTATGGCTGCTCTCAAGATGAAGCACACTGTTAAAACTTAGGTTAAACCAATCTGGTGAAAAAATGCATAACTTATTATATCTATGTCACTTCTTCAGAATTATGTGACATATAAAACAATATTTTCTAATTCTCTTATGATTGCTTTAGATCAGTCTCAAGCATGTATTCTCAATGGGGGGTAAGACTGCCTCAAGGGAGCAAAACTTGGCTTCCAGGGGTCAAAGAAAAATTACTCTTTATGCATAAAGCAAATATACAAACAGTCCATAAACAGAATCTTGGTATTAAAGTTTCACGGAGAGATCAATTACAAAAAAATGTGTAAAAGACTTCTTACAGGGAACACATGTAAATCCATGACTGATTCATGTCAATGTATGGCAAAAGCCACTACAATATTGTAAAGTAATTAGCCTCCAACTAATAAAAATAAATGGAAAAAAAACCTTCTTACAGAAGGTGACTTAAAAAAAAAGTTGAGAAATACTGATCTAAAAGAAACTAAAACTCTTAGTTAAATACATTAAAAATTTGTCATTACACTTATCACTATCGTCTAAGATTAGAATGCTTACAGGATGGTTATTGCAGGGACAGATGTGACTCAAGGTGGCATCCACCAATATTCCTCTTACACTGTACACAGAAGGTGACTATCAGAGCTATAACAACTATAATTCTTTTCTCCCTCTTACATAGTACCAAGTCTCCAAACAGTAAAAGAAAACATTTTAAGTTGAGACTTTAGGCTTCTGACACCAGTAAAAGAAAGAATATGGGCAAGCATTTAAACAAGGATGGTGATTTTAATGACAGTTAAAAAGATGGCACATTCTAAGAAAAGTAGCTGCGCTTTCAACATCAGACCACCCTGCTGCTTCTCATACTCCTTGATGAGCAATATCTGAAAAATTAAAATGGCAACAGAGTATATTCAAGTGGGAGTTTCCTATAAAATAAGCTTTTGGTCAAATAAATCATTCTGAAAATGTGCAGTTGTCTGCCAGGACAGCCATGGAAGTCAGAAAACATCCTAACTGTATCACAAAGAATACTCCGTCCTTATTTAACTGCTCCAAAGTCTCTCTGAAAAGATACCCACAGACAGGTGTGTCAGGATAGTGAACGATGCCAAATAAAGCAGCATGATGAAGGGTTTCCATAGGAGTAGGAGAAACTGAGGAAAGAATGTAAGAAATTACAGCGAAATCCTAAATACCAGAAGTGATCAATGGCAGTGATGATGGTGACTATATGGTAAGAAGAAAAAAGGGGGGTGGGGCGGGGAGAGCAGGGGCAATGCCAGAGCCAGTTCTACTCAGAGAGTTATTCAGGTTTGGCTAGCTTACCCAGCTGAATTATAACTGAGTTCCCAATCTCACCAGCTGTCCTGGGCTGCAAACCAGAGCTCCGTTTAGCTATAAATGACAGAAATTCCTGCCAAGTGATGACCTGACAGGATGCTTTTCCCCCAGTTCTGTCAACTAGGGCTCCACCAGTGCAGCAAATCAGGATATTCTGGCTGGTGCATCAGCCCAAAGATCCTAAACTATATGATCTGAGACCTTCCCTCTGGTCCAGCAACTGTCAGACAACAGGTACTTCTCTGCCAGAGAAGTTCTAACAAAGCCCACACGGAATTAGGTAGCTAGACGGAAACACTAGTTCTGGAATGTCGGCTCTAACACAGGGACCATGTTTCCTGCACACTGCTTTAGATGTTTGTCGAACAAATCAGGAAGGAGAGGTGAGTGACCAGAATATGAACTACATTTGGAGAGTTCTTAGGATTTGAGGATTTAAAAATTATTTGTATTTATGCTGATGACTGGTTCATTTGAAAGATGAAGAAACATGTTTGCTAATTCCTGAACCTTCAATAGCACTCATTTTCAACTCCCAAATGAGACTGTGAAATAATGAAGGACTGGGATCTGGTTCTTCCATCCTAGAATAAAAAGGAAATTCGCACTAAAAATGTCTTTTTAAGCACAAAGGTGATTAATAGTGAAGACAATATATAAGACAGTCTTCACTCTTCAGCTTAATTTGACAGGTATTTTACTAAGTTCCTATAGTGTAATTGGGTAGAAAAAAATGTATATAAATGTAAAAATGTATTAGGTAATTTTAGAGGCTCCCCTTTTTAAAAAATGAATCTAACTTTCACTAAAAGTTTTTCCTGTAAAAAGAACATTCTTTACAATTATTAAAAAAAAAAAACCTAGATGAAAATGTAAAACATAAAGCAAAAACACTAAGACTCTATTGCTGGCTGCAATAGACACTTAACTGTGTCCTCCCGAAAAGTTCATATGCTGAAGCCCTAACCCGCAATGTGATGCTATTTAGAGATGGACCTTTGGAAGATACTTAGGATTAGATGAAGTCATGAAGGTGGGGTCCTCACGATGGGATTAGTGCCCTTGTAAGAAGAGACCAGAAAGCTGTTTTCCCTCTCTCCCCATCATGTGAGGACCCAGAAAGAAGATGGATGTCTGCAAGCCAGAAAGAGGGCCCTCATGAGGAAGTAAACCAAATGACACCTTGGTCTCAGACTTCCCAGCTTCCAACCCTGCGATAAATAAACGGCTGTTGAGTAAGCCACCCAGGTTTTGCTGTTTTACTACGGTAGCCCAATCAGCCTTAACTGCTTAACCAACTCACACACCCAATATACACAAGACAGTGTCCTGGCAGTGATTACTTCGGGGAAGCTTAGGTAGAAACTCTATGGAACTCTGATCATGATGATAAGAAGGTCACACTTATCCAGTATTTTGTTCCTACCTTCTCTTTTGTTCCTACCATCTCTTCACCATCTCATAGAACTTTATTTCATTGTTCCTCAGCTCTAAGTTGGTTATTAAGAAGAGACAGGCACTTCTAAGGCCAATTAATTAAAAAGCAGTAATATCTAAAATAAAACCAATTTCTTCTAACCCTTGGAGACTGCTCTTAGCATATTCAAAGAACTATTTTGAACTGAGCAAGTTTGAGCCAATCTACTATTTATCATTAATATAATAGTTTTCAAACTTAATCGTGTGTAAGAATCACAAGGGAGTTCCTTTAAAATCCCCTTCCTTTAAAAATGCAGATTCTGTGGGTCTCTGGACAAAGGAATCTAAATTTTTAAACAGACATCTCAGATGACTGATGAGTGGTGTGCAACCACACTTGAGATGAACTGTTGCTCTATCATTACTGAGAAGATAGACTCTGAACAGAGATATACTCTGCTTTACAACAGAGAGATATTCTTAAAAATTGTAACCAAATTGGATTTTTAAACCAAATTCTATTTTCCCACAAGATGACTTTTAAAATTTTAAAGACACTTTATTCATCCTAAGAGGTGGGAGTGGTTTCTTTCACCTTCCTCAGGAGGTCAAATTCCATGCTCTTCCTTTTCTCACCTCCCCTTCAGTAGTTAAAGATTTAATAATTTAGGAATTCATTCAAAGGAGTCTCATCATATACTCCATGTCTCCCCAATTTATCCATTTTATTCATTGAGAATGTCAGTCTTTTGAAAGTCATTGATTCATAAATTATATCTTTGAAAACAAACCTTGAAAATGCAGACTATCTCTTTAAAAAGGTAAATGAATTTAGTCAAAAATAGTTTAAAAGAGAATTTTCTACAGTAGATTTTACTGCAATGTATTAGCTACAACAGTGTAAGATAAATGCTTCAAAAGAAAGTATCAACTATGAGTAAAGTGTTCCATTAAAGTTTAACTCTATACCAAAAAAGTTCACACTTAAGGAAACACTTCTACTAAGTAATGCATATTTGATACAAGGTATTGGAAAACAGGAGATTTTTATTATCCTTTTCAGAGAAAGAAGAAACATTTTTTAAAGCACTCATGGACAATCAACAAACACCAAATAAAAAATGTCATTTCTAGTACCATAGGTGTTTGAGCAAAGTAATTACAGTCCTAGACGGAAGATGGCAAACTATATTCTAGTCTCAGTTTTCCCACAAAAAGGCCATGAGCCCTCTGTGTCTAAACAACCTCTCTGGGTCTAAATTTAATTTTAAGAATAACAGTCACTCTGATTCCAGCAGATTAATAAACTCTTAAGTATTTACATCAAAAAGCATTGTGGCATGTGATGCCTGTAATGTGTGTGATCAAATGACATTGTTAAAAGGTAACTGAAAACTTCACGTTGTGATTAACTTACTATCCTGGTAGCCATCAGGTACATATCATTGTACTTTTCTTCTTTGAAAAACTGAACACTATGATCATCTAAATTTTCACATACTGAATTTTCTTAAAGCAAAATACATATGTAACACAATCTGCTTTTGCAAAAGAAAATAGAGTATTTTTGGTCCTTTCCAACCCATTGTCATTACAGACTCTGGGGACAGGGGAAAAAGCAAAACACCTTTAATTAACTGCTGAAACAATAGTGTCACAGTAATTACATCACAGAAATACTACTTCTTTCGTAAAATGTTCAACGATATACTCCTGAGATTACTTATCTTCAATACCAACTTCCTTCTGTCTGCTCTCAAACGCATTAGAGCAAACATTTTCAATTTTAGCAAATATTAAAATAAGTTCACCACTTATTCTTGTTTCCAACAGAATATACCGAGTCCAAAAAATTCCCCCCAAATCCAACAGGAATCAACACACGCATTTGGCAAATGCAGGAAGGTTGGGATGCACAGACATCTTGTTCAAAATAAATAAACTTTCCAGGATCTTTATTTACCGACTTGAGAAACAGAGGCTTGGAAACAGCCAGCTAACTTCGTTCCCAACTTGGCATCTTAGAGAACCCTCCGTTTACAAAACACACAGGACCTCAGAGCCTCCCAGCCCAGAATTGGCCAGGGGAGCACACGCCCATCGGCCCTGCCTGGAGAGGAAACAATGGGAGAGGCGCGAAGGAGCTAGCCCGGCGCCCCGGGCGCCCCAGCTCCCCTGCCACCGCCCGCGCCGGACACCGCCCGCGGCGCCCCCTCCCCAGGTGCCCCCACCTCTGAGCCCCGGGGCGCGGCCCACCTGCGGCGGCGCGGGCAAAGGGCTGCACTTACCAAACAGGGTCAGGGCCATTGTAAAGGCGCTCGCCAACTGCTCGCCGCCGCCCGCCGGTCCACGCGCTCCTCGCAGGCTGGCCGGAGATCACCTCATCGGCCCGACGCGCTCACACCTCGGACGGAGCAAGCAGTCGGAGGGGCGTGGTGGGGGCGCGGGCGCGCGGGGAGGCTGCAGGCCGGGAGGCAGGGGGCCGCTGCAAGAAAAAAGTTATTCACGCGTTATTGTCAAGCGCACCCTGACAAGGGGGAACCCGCTAGCCCTCGGCGAGCCGGCACTTGTCGCTGCCATCTGTGCAAAAGCGGAGCGCGCGCGGGCGCCGGTACCTACGAGGTGGGGAGGCTTGGCCGCGGCGCAATGGCAGGCGGAGAGGCGGCGCCGCAGTGGCGGCGACGGCGGGGAGAGGAGCAGCCTCGCAGAACCCCCGGCGGGGTGCGCTCACTCTGCATCCCGCGGCCTCGCAGACGCCATCTTGCGATAGCGTCTCCCACTGGATCCGCCGCCGCGCCTCCTCCCTTTTTCCCCTTGGGCGGCGGAGCCCCGTGCGTTCCCATGGCAACGGGCGCGCGCGGGGGCCGAGGGCGCGCGCCCCTGCTGCCCCGGGCCGCGAGGAGCCGCCCGAGCTGCTTGCCCCCGGGAGGCGGCCTCCCTGAGCCTGGCAGCAGCGGGGGCGGGGTGCGTTTTAGCTGAAATCCCAGGTTTTTCCTTGAATGGGATTTGTGAAGATGCAGAAAGGAGCTGTTACTCGAAAGAAGTCCCTAAAGGATGCTCCATGAATACAAGGACCCAGCGAGGGTCATCTGGGGATCGGGTTCGTGTGAGGATATTCCTTTTCCCTGGCGCCTCCGGGGTTAACGGAGAGTCTGGAGCCCTTGACCCGAAGCTGCAGGACCCGGGCAGGGAGCCTGGAGGCTCTAAATGTTGTGGCACTAAATGCTGCTTTCCCCTCCATTTGGATTTAGGAGCCACTAAGAGTAGTTCTGGTCAGATTATCATATGTGAGGAAACAGGAGTCGGTTAAAAAGCATCTGGGAATACCTAAAATAATTTGTTGTAAGGGCTTAAATCTAATTTTCTTCTTTTTACTTTACACCTCTTTGATATTGTCTCGGGGGAAAAAAATCAACATTTCTCACCGACTGGCACTTCTTTACCACAAAAGATTCTTCCCCTGAGCTTTTTGCATTTATCTGATAATCACTGGCAACATCTTTCTTTCTGTGATTTTCTCTGATCGCCTCTGTCTTTGCCTTAATTAAGGAGAAGCCATATAACGCCTTGAGATTATCAGCCAAAAGATGTTCGTGAAAAGCTGAGTTATGATGGTTTTGTCGTTTCCATGTAATGTATTCAACAATTCAGTATTCTTTAGTTGCTATACTTGTTTCTTTTTTGTTTTAATCCTTTTTTCTTGTTTCTCTGCTTAGGGATTTGATACTATTTCAGTATCTAATCATGTAAGATTTTCTGTTTGGTTCTCATTTCTTCCTGGCTTTCAGTTCCCAGTTCCTCAGATTCCCTATTATCATTCTCCTTTTTACTTTTGAACTAATTCTTTTAAGAATATTATATAAATATCTTTAATTTATCTTGAGGATCAAAATCATTATAAAAATGAAAATTACTCCTTCAAATAGAACCACAGTTAATTCATCATCCTTTCACAGCAGACTCAAAGATCAGAAGGAAAAAAAGCAGGTTGGAAGGAGGAGCCAGCCTTTTGTTTCATATCAGTTAACTCAAGAAAAAAGAAATAGTAAAATAATTCAACCTCAGTAGGCAAATATTTAAGATGCTATAGGCTTAAAATTTTCTGATGTAGTCAAATGGCTCTCCTTTAGCCACTAATATTAACATAAATCTTGAAATCTCCAGAATTTTAAATCTTTAATGAAAAGGACTCGATTTTGAACAGGCTTTCTGCTCATGAAAAATTACAAGCACACAGTTCATGAAGATAAATGAGAAACTCGAGAAGGCTTTGTGGGACAGATTTTAGAACTGGGTAAAGATTGCTGTGAATCTGCTCACACAACTAGACAAAGCAGGATCGAAAGACACCTTTTACTCTCTCAATCAAAAGTCCCCAAACTTTGAGGGACCTAATTTCCCTTTGAGTCTCTAATAGAAATACTGTCTCCCTAGAAAAATATTTATGTACATCACCAGAATTTTTTCACACGATTTCGGGGAGATTATGAGGGCTTCCCTGGTGGATCAAATGGTAAAGAATCTGCCTGCAATGCAGCAGACCTGGGTTTGATCCCTAGGTCAGGAAGATCCTCTGGAGGAGGAAACGGCAACCCACTCCAGTATTCCTGCCTGGAGAATTCCGTGGATAGAGGACCCTGGCGGGCTGCAGTCCGTGGGGTTGCGAAGAGTCGACACGACTGAGCGACTAACACACACAGGGGGATTACAGACTGTTGAGGGAACTAAGGTTAACTGCAGATTTATTTTGTAATCTAGGAAAGTTTTTGCCTTTATAATTAAACTGTTTTAAAATGTCCCTTTCACATAGAAGCATGTAATAGTGAAAAGAAAAGGACCAAGATCCCCCCAGTACAAGATAAGGAATCTGAGGATACACTGGTCACAAGGTTTCCAAATTCATACACTTGTATTGTGGCAGAATTAATTGGAAAAATCTAAACATCTGGTCTTCTCCCTGACCACCTCCCTCACTCTCCATTCCCCCACCAATTTAAATGGTACATGGTTTGAATTTAAAAAGAAAAACCTTTTTTAGTATTAGAGGCAGAGTTGCAAGGGGGGTGTGTTTTGTCCTCAACCATTTTGTGTGTTTGAGTCTTCTTGTAGTTTGGGAAGCTGAATTTTGTTGAAAAGAATCTTTCTTCACAAGCTCTTCAGCTCAGAACTGTGCGTCCAATCAGGCTGAGAGTAAACATGTTTTTTACTTCCTCTTTGTTAAGCTGTCTTTGAGGGGTAACAGAGCATCAAGGTTTTGATGCTACAGCTCAGCTTGTTGGTAATTCTCTCATGCTTTGGAGTGACATCCTAGGGGTGAGTCAGAAATTAACTGTCCTGTTCTCAGACTTAACCCTCCCATTGTGTAGATAAGCCTTGGTTACTGGACCAGCTTTGTACTCACTAATGATGGCTGATCACAGCTGAATCCTAGTGACAGACAGCTTGGCTCAGGTGAGAACTATCTTCCCCTCCCCTTCCTCTTTTCCATACTAGTCTTAGCACCCCCACACCCAGAACACACAAACATGCACAGACATATCGCCCACACACACCACAAGATGTTTTTAGGATATTGTACTACTTTAAACAAGACAGCTGAATGTTACCGTGTTTCCCTTTTCAAGCATCTAGCTTTCCATAAGTCCTTTGACTTCCTAATGGTTTGATGTGCTAACAAAATGCTCTCTATACTTTACCCAAGTGTTATGTCTTGAAAATAGTATTCATTTTTTATAACGTTGTATTATCAGGAATAGAGTATGTTTCTTTTCTCATTTAGCTGGAAACTAAGCAATAGCTTTTCTGCTACAAATTCAATGTAAGGAAGGGCGTTAACCACTTGGGGTGATTATTATGGGTGGAGACTTAGATTGTTTATTAAAAGGGCAAAAATGAATTGACTTTTGAGAACATTTATGTTTTCATTCAAAGATTTAATTTTGTGCTTAACACATAAGCACCTAGAAGGGCAAGATTTGTTTGCTCTGTTACTAAATAGTTGTTCGATTTTTAGACCAATATTCTACTCTTTCTGTTTCTTACCTTTCTCATTTGTAAAATAAAGGAATGGGACTAAGTTATCTCTAATGTTCCTCTTAGGTTTGGTTGTCATTCTGTGATATTTTTAAATATTTAAATCAACTGGATTATGGATAAAACAGAAGAAGACTTTTATTTGAATATTCGATATATTCAAAGTGTTGGTATATCTAGTATATTTAAGTATCTTATGTTACAGTTTCATAAATATCTAGTGTGATTAAGAAGTCATACTTTGTTAAAGCATTGATATGTGATTTCATCTGCAGTATCCTATACCGATGTATTTATTGTATAGAGAGCAGCCTTTTTTTCAGATTTAACAAGATTACAATTAAGAGTGCAATGAACAATCCATTTCAACTGTACTAAAAACCGTTTTCTCATTTTTATTTGTTTTGTTGACTAAACAAAACTTAGAAAACCCTTTGAGTTTTTTTTCTACATTTTAAACTAATGACTTATCACAAACTGTTTTGGGTTTTCATTTTGTTACTCATTTAGCTTCACTCCCATTGGTAAACATTGATTCCTTTCTCAGTTTTGAATGAAGCAGAAATTAATGAGGCAGTTTCTGCCTCACAATAGCAAGTTAAAATTATAGCACTTTATCATGTCAACACGGCTTTAAACACTAGGAATACCAGTGCTACTAGCACCGTTCCCAAAATAGCGCAGAGTGTTTGCTGTTGAAGAAAAATATCACAGGGTGTATTTCTGCGAATGTGATAGAAAATTCTATTCTTCAATTATACTGATAAAGGTTCAAATTATTTATTTCAAATATTCACAGTATGTAACATTCTCTCCTATGTTCATGTTACCAGTTGAAGTATTTTTTTTCCACAGTGTGAATTTACTTCAAGTAGACTTGGTCTGTTTTTAATAATGTCTTCCCTAAATACTTTTTCTTTTTTTAAAATACTTAATCTAGATGAGTCTCCCCACCCTCCTTTTATCTGAGGCTTACCTGATGTTTGTGTGGCATTTCATGATTCATAAGTAGCACTTTCACTGGACAAAGCCATTTGCTTTACAATGGAGGTAGCATTTACTTTGAATTTAGGGATTTAGACCACGAAACTATGTGGGGGTGGGGAGAAAAGAATATTTATGTCATCAGCTGTTAAAATGGCCTTCAAGCTTAGATAATTCATACTAATGTTTAGGAGAGTTAATTGTATTCTATTGACCACCAGAGGGTGCCTAAATTATATCCATAGGACCAATTTTGGATCTTAGAAATGAAATTTGAAAAACACATAAAAATCCTTAAGAACTGAAAATGTTTTCTGTTCTCCTCCATAGTGCTTCTTATAGTAGCAGAAAATAAATCCCACCAAAATTCTGCTAAGAGGAGAGGTGGCTGTTGGCTGGTTGGGCACCAATTTGTAATCGCATATTACTGAGACACTGCGCATTTCTGAGCAGTGCTTGCTTAGTTTTTATTATATCACCTCCAAAGTTATAGAAGGGCTGTGTGTGTGTGTGAGTGTAGAGGTATAAAGAGAGAGGAAATTGAAATTCAAAAGCAGAATGGAAAGGTTTTCTATCCCTGACCCGAGATAATGGATTTCTTGTTAATTGCTCAGCTTGCAGAGGAAGTCTTAGTGCAGTACATGAGGGGACCACAGGTATTACTATGAACTCTAGGGCAGAATCTTCTGAATGTCATACGTCCTATTTGTAAAATTTTGTGGTAGAATTTATTTTGACAAGTCAAAATGACCACTGGTTTTGAGTGATCAAGGAAAAAGGGTAAAAGAGTTCTGTTTTTAATTTGTTTTGAATACACGTTTAAAATAATACTTATTTCCTGGTAAACAGTAGGTTTAAAATCAAATAAATTTTCAAATACACGCTAGACAAAAGTACAGCGATTATGGCTGCTCTCAAGTAAAAGTTTTTGTTCCGAGCTATAATCATGTTATAGTACTTTAAGCCAACATTTCCATTTGTGTGTATTTTTCTGAGGTCACCAGGCATATCTAATGCAGAGTGTAGCTAAATGTCTATTTGACTGGAGCAGTTGGATTGCTGCCAGATTTTGTTTCCAAGAGGGTATAAGAAGGTTTGGCTACAAATCAATTCTCCCTAACATGGCCATGGTTTTTCCGGTTAATGTGGGTGTCTACAATAAGATGACTTACTCAAGCTGAATACATTGTAAGTTACAAATCAGCAAAATAGCTATGAACTCTGGGTGAGAATTACCCAGTCTCTAATTAAGCAACAGAGCTGAAAAAGAGGGAAGTGTATTTCCATGATTGAAAACAATCTGGGTCTAAATCTTATCTATCCCTGTGATGGATTTTTCATAAAATTCCTTTGTATATTGTTGTAAATTAGGACTTGTATCAGACATTTAGGACAATGTGCCAATGCAATTTATCCATCCATCCTTCATCCAGTCAGCAAATATTTACTGAGTACCTGTGATATACCAGGCATTGTGCTAGATGCTGGCAAAGGAGTCAATGATGTATCAAACGTGTATCCAGATCTTTGAAAATTTGCAGCCCCTGGGGGTAAAACTTACAAATAGAACAATGAAAGAGCCACAAGAGGGGCACAGATTAAATACCCTGGGAATTCAGTAGAAAGATTGTTTCCAGCTCATGAAATGCATGAAGGCTTCATGAGGAATAAGCTTTGAGGTATGGGTGGGAATTAGCAACCAGAAAAGAGAAAGGGAGAGGTGAGGTTTAGGTAAGAGGAAAGAGGTAGGCAATTGTAAGAGAAGAATGGCAGGCAGGGCAGTTTAGCTCCAGCAAGGACTCATGGGAGAAGATGCTGGACATGCTGGTGGGGGACATATGTTATAGGATATCCACCTTATACTGCACAGAAACACTTCTTAAAACTCCCTTTCCTCTTTTCCTGTCTGCTGCTGCTGCTGCTGCTAAATCGCTTCAGTCGTGTCCGACTCTGTGTACCCCCATAGACAGCAGCCCACCAGGCTCCCCTGTGCCTGGGATTCTCCAGGCAAGAACATTGGAGTGGGTTGCCATTTCCTTTTCCAATGCATGAAAGTGAAAAGTGAAAGTGAAGTCGTTCATTCGTGTCAGACTCCTAGCGACCCCATGGACTGCAGCCTACCAGGCTCCTCCGTCCACGGGATTTTCCAGGCAAGAGTACTGGAATGGATTGCCATTGCCTCTCAAACCTCCCAAATTATTTCCCACACCTCAACCTTTATAGCCTTCCTGTGCTCTCCCCATCCCTGTTTTCTGTTATGCAAATTGATCTCTCTGGCTTCTGTTTCTTTTCCTTAACTTTTGACTGGTACCTAAATTCTTCACTATACAGGGAATTCAGGAACTGCCCCAGCAAGCAAAAAATCTACATCCCTGCCTTCTTGCCTTTCAGTTCTAGTCTTTCTCTGCGCTTTATCTCAATTCTGCACCACAAAAAAATGCATAGAAGGGCTTCCTTGGTGACTCAGTGGTAAAGAACTGCCTGCCAATGTAGGAGATGTGGGTTCGATCCCTGGTCCAGGAAGATTTCACCTGCCACAGAGCAACTAAGGCAGTGCTCCATAATTATAGAGCCAGGGAACTGCAACTACTGAAGCCCGCATGCCTTTAGAGCCCATGCTCTTAGAGCCATTGCAGTGAGAAGCCCCCACTGACTGCAGCTAGAGAAAAGCCCATGCAGCAACAAAGACCCAGCACAGCCAATAAGTAAATTAAAAATTTTAAAGAAAAAGCATATAAATCTGGCCTTTTCGTTAGAAGATGAGACAGTAAGACAAAATTCTAATTAATTTTGTCCAGAGCTTAAAATGAGTACCAGCAACTGTGTGAAATACTTTTTATATACATTTTCTCATTTGAACCTCACAGAAACCACATGGGATAGAATCTTGGAATCCAGGACTCCCAATTCAGAACTCCAGTGCTGGGTAACTGGAGCACCTCTCTCTATAAAAAGGTTTAGCCACAGACATATTTTGATCATTGGTATATTAATGTACATTGCCATCCTGACTGCCGTGTAATGGTACCTCATTGAGGTTTTGATTTGCATGCCAATGCAGGAGATGCAAGAGATGAGGGTTCAATCCCTGGGTCTGAAAGATCCCTTGGAGAAGGAAATGGCAACCCACTCCAGTATTCTTTTTTTTTTTTTTTTCATTTATTTTTATTAGTTGGAGGCTAATTACTTCACAACATTTCAGTGGGTTTTGTCATACATTGACATGAATCAGCCATGGAGTTACATGTATTCCCCATCCCGATCCCCCCTCCCACCTCACTCTCCACCCGATTCCTCTGGGTCTTCCCAGTGCACCATGCCCGAGCACTTGTCTCATGCATCCCACCTGGGCTGGTGATCTGTTTCACTATAGATAATATACATGCTGTTCTCTCGAAACATCCCACCCTCGCCTTCTCCCACAGAATCCAAAAGTCTGTTCTGTACTTCTGTGTCTCTTTTTCTGTTTTTCATATAGGGTTATCATTACCATCTTTCTAAATTCCATATATATGTGTTAGTATGCTGTAATGATCTTTATCTTTCTGGCTTACTTCACTCTGTATAATGGGCTCCAGTTTCATCCATCTCATTAGAACTGATTCAAATGAATTCTTTTTAACGGCTGAGTAATATTCCATGTTGTATATGTACCACAGCTTCCTTATCCATTCGTCTGCTGATGGGCATCTAGGTTGCTTCCATGTCCTGGCTATTATAAACATTGCTGCAATGAATATTGGGGTTCACGTGTCTCTTTCAGATTTGGTTTCCTCAGTGTGTATGCCCAGAAGTGGGATTGCTGGGTCACATGGCAGTTCTATTTCCCGTTTTTTAAGAAATCTCCACACTGTTGTCCATAGTGGCTGTACTAGTTTGCATTCCCACCAACAGTGTAAGAGGGTTCCCTTTTCTCCACACCCTCTCCAGCATTTATTGCTTGTAGATTTTTGGATAGCAGCCATCCTGACTGGCATGTAATGGTACCTCATTGTGGTTTTGATTTGCATTTCTCTGATAATGAGTGATGTTGAGCATCTTTCCATGTGTTTTTTAGCCATCTGTATGTCTTCTTTGGAGAAATGCCTGTTCTTTGGCCCATTTTTTGATTGGGTCATTTATTTTTCTGGAATTGAGCTTCAGGAGTTGCTTGTATATTTTTGAGATTAATCCTTTGTCTGTTGCTTCATTTGCTATTATTTTCTCCCAATCTGAGGGCTGTCTTTTCACCTTACTTATAGTTTCCTTTGTTGTGCAAAAGCTTTTAAGTTTCATTAGGTCCCATTTGTTTATTTTTGCTTTTATTTCCAATATTCTGGGAGGTGGGTCATAGAGGATCCTGCTGTGATTTATGTCAGAGAGTGTTTTGCCTATGTTCTCCTCTAGGAGTTTTATAGTTTCTGGTCTTACATTTAGATCTTTAAGCCATTTTGAGTTTATTTTTGTGTATGATGTTAGAAAGTGTTCTAGTTTCATTCTTTTACAAGCGGTTGACCAGTTTTCCCAGCACCACTTGTTAAAGAGGTTCTTTTTTCCATTGTATATCCTTGCCTCCTTTGTCGAAGATAAGGTGTCCATAGGTTCGTGGATTTATCTCTGGGCTTTCTATTCTGTTCCATTGATCTATATTTCTGTCTTTGTGCCAGTACCATACTGTCTTGATGACTGTGGCTTTGTAGTAGAGTCTGAAGTCAGGCAGGTTGATTCCTCCAGTTCCATTCTTCTTTCTCAAGATTACTTTGGCTATTCAAGGTTTTTTGTATTTCCATACAAATTGTGAAATTAGTTGTTCTAGTTCTGTGAAAAATACCATTGGTAGCTTGATAGGGATTGTATTGAATCTATAGATTGCTTTGGGTAGTATAGCCATTTTGACAATATTGATTCTTCCAGTCCTTGAACACGGTATGTTTCTCCATCTGTTTGTGTCCTCTTTGATTTCTTTCATCAGTGTTTTATAGTTTTCTATGTATAGGTCTTTTGTTTCTTTAGGTAGATATACTCCTAAGTATTTTATTCTTTTTGTTGCAATGGTGAATGGTATTGTTTCCTTAATTTCTCTTTCTGTTTTCTCCTTGTTCCACTCCAGTATTCTTGCCTGAAAAATCCCATGGACAGAGGGGTCTGGTGGGCTACAGTCCCAAGGGTCACAAAGAGTCAGACATGACTGAGCAACTAAGCAGACACACATATACCTGGAGCTCAGATATACAGAGTTGAAATCCAATTGATAAAGCAAACTACAAGTATTTACAAAACACCTTTTATGAGTGCAATATTTTGCAGTGTTTTTGATAGAAATGTTTACAGTGTGCTTGCAGCAGACCAAATGAAAGCAAGATCATTGAACAAGTGTGGGTGTACTAAGTTCACTTCAGTTGTGTCCGACTCTTTTTGACCCCATGGACTGTAGCCCACCAGGCTCCTCTGTCCATGGGATTCTCCAGGCAAGAATACTAGAGTGGATTGCCATGCTCTTCTCCAGAGGGTCTTCTCCAACCAGGAATTGAACCCAGGTCTTCTGCATTGCAGGAAGTTTCTTTTTTTTTTTTTTTTTTCTTCTTTTTTTTTTTTAAGGAAGTTTCTTTACCCTCTGAGCCAAGTGGGGTTAAATTTTTTTTTAATGCTGGAGGTGACTGATCTTGTAGCTCTTGCCATCACATCTCTTAGGATAATGGTGACTAGAAGGGAGACAGCTGGCTAAGTAGGAGAGAGACGAAAGGGAAGAGGACCTTAGAACTTGCCTGTCATGGGAGCATTAGTCCCACCATCAGTGCCCAGACAGTGCTCACCCAGGAATTGCAAGGGGTCAAAATATAATAAGTTCTTCAGTAGATGAGTACCAGGCTGAAATTTATTTTACTGACGATATTTAAAAATTCCAACCTGAGATGGAATAACTAACTTCCTGCTGAGTATAGATTGTAGCAATGAGTAACTTTGTTAATACTCCCTATTTTGGGGCTTGGGTTAGCTGATTCCTAGGCTTTAAAAACACTGGAAGTGCCTGATACCTTTTAAGTTGTTAAGGGAAACCGGCTGTCTTAGGGTATGTCTTCCTGTGTTTCCTGTGTTTCTTCTGAGGAACAATGAAAATTGAAGAGAGATAACCTCCAGAGACAGGGTAAAATTTTAACAAAGAGAAGAAAACACCCAGAAAGAGCAAGATCTCTCATATCCGGTCTTCACTCAGCCTGGCCCTGCCCCTGCGTTCTCCACCCCTTTCCAGTCTCCAGCATGAAGATTAGTTCATCCCTCTAATTTCAATCAAAGTCTCCCTTGAGTCCCCAAAAGCCTTTCCTCCCAAAACTATGATGGGAAACATTAGATTTTGTACCTTTCAACCTGCATTTTATCCCATTACTTAATGTCACAAAATGGCTAATTGATTTCTCCAGCTGCTTTTTCCTTTTTCTTTAAACAGTATAATCTCCTTCAGGGAAGAGTGATGTTTGCTGTCTTACTGTAATCAGGGTCAGACATCTCTTAGAGTGAGGAGGTCAGGTTGGATGGTGTGCACATTCCCCACGACGCAGACCCTCAGGACCTAGATTCTGTGCCCTTCTTTTTCTTCCTGCAAAGCTGGGAGTTAGAGTTTAATTTAATTTGAAAAGATTTAATGCCAGTCCTCCTTTAGGCCCTCTCATTAATTTTCAAACCTGTGCAGCCCTTGGCACTATAGGGATATGCTAATACAGATACTTGGTTAAAGCAGAACCTGTGTGTATATATATACACACATATACATGTATTGGTATATATATATAGGCATATGAGTTATATAGAGTGTTAAAATATATAATGATATGTTAAATACCTAGTGGTAATACATATAATGATGCAACATAGACATATAATGACATATAATGAAATTGTTCAGCTGAAATCCAAAAACATTTAAACTGAAATTCTAAAAAAAATAAATAAACTGAAATTCTTTATGAAGTCACCCCAGAGAACTCCCAGAGAACTCGTGCTTTAAGTTCAAGTGTGGGTCTAAAACCACTCTACATTTCTTGTAATTATTTGAGCATATATATATGCAAATATATAAAATATGTGAGGTAGGACAAGGTGTTAGTCACTCGGTCAGGTCCAACTCTTTGTGACTGCATGGACTGTAGCCCACCAGGCTCCTCTGTCCAGGTAATTCTCCAGGCAAGAATACTGGAGTAGGTTGCCATGCCCTTCTCCAGGGGATCTTCCTGACCCAGGGATTGAACACAGGTCTCCTACATCACAGGCAGATTCTTCACCACTGAGCCACCAGGGAAGCCCCAGAAATATGTACTTGTGTGTGTGTGTGTGTGTATATATATATTTGTAAGTAATACACAGACACACAGACATATTCTACCTTTCTACCCACTGGATCCTTAGCTTAAAGTAGGCTTCTGTTGTGTGTTTCTTTATATTTCCCAGCACATAGATGCTCAGCAAAAGTCAGTTGCATACATTCATGTAAATATAAAAGCTTAATTCAGTGATTTCAAATAGTCTATCTCCATGATGAACCACCCAGTGTGGAGCATGCTAGGATATTGATAACCTTCTGACTGATGGTTTACATTGCCCTGCTCCACCCTGTATTTTGGCAAAAGCAAATGGAAGGTTTTGTTTAAAGTTTGCACTTACAACTTGGACTCGTGATAGAGGATTAAGGAGCACCAGGATGTCAGAAGATTACTTGTAACTGCTGAATATTTGGCCTTTCCATGTTTCATTTCTGTGTGATTCAGTGCAATAAACTTTGCAAAGTCAAGCTGGTCTTTCACACCAGCTCTCAGAAAATCTCACCTGATATGAAGTCTTTCTATATCCTATACCTGGTGGCCCTTTTTGTACAGAGGACCAGAGCCAAATGCCTATGTTTTCCTTTTAAAAAATATTTCAATTGCAAAAATGTTATTTTTATACATATAACAATTACAAAGATATACATGCAAAAGGAAAAAGAGGAAAGAGAAACCATTGTTAATTCCACTAGCAAAAAATAGCTACAGTTAACATTTTAGTTTATATCCTTTGAAAAAATTTTTCCCTGGCTGTATAGATGTGGTGGGCTTTCCTGATAGTTCAGTTGGTAAAGAATCTGCCTGCAATGCAGGAGACCCCAGTTCGAATCTTGGGTGGGGGAGATTTGGTGGAGAAGGGATAGACTACCCATTCCAGTATCCTTGCGCTTCCCTTGTGGTTCAGCTGGTAAAGAATCCGCCTGCAATGCAGGAAACCTGGGTTTGATCCCTGAGTTGGGAAGATCCCCTGGAGAAGGGATAGTCTACCCAGCCCAGTATTCTGGCCTGAAGAATTCCATGGGCTGTATAGTCCATGGGGTCGCAAAGAGTCAGACATGACTGAGAAACTTTCACATTCATTTATAGATGTGGCACATGCAAGCATGAATTTGCTCCTTTCTCTGTCTCCTTGCATCCTAATGGTTATAGCATGTTAGTACCGTGAGACTTCACCCTCTATCATAGTTATTTGGTGGGTCTGTGGATGAACACTGACCCAAGCTGGGTCGTTCAGAATTTCTCTGTCTCTGAGGATGAAGCTAAAATGTTTAAATTGGGGCTGTTGGAAATCATCTTTGACTGTGAGGAACAAGAAACAGAAAGCAACCCAGTGTAAAAGAGGTGCATTAAAAAATAAAATAAGAGAGAAGCCCTGACAGCATTAAAGAATCTAGCCCAATTATTCTTCGTCTTGGAAGAACACACACTTTAAGTTCTGTAGGGAGAGTAGCTGCGGTGGTGTCCTACCCATATCCTCCCCATCAGGAGTGAAGTATCCATTTCCCAGGGGCCAGGAATGTCTGTTGCCGATGGCTCACAGCTGAGTTGATCCCAGGACCTTCCCTTGGACTGAAAGAGCTGCTTGGGCTAATGTCACACATCTTTTCCACAAAGGGGCAGCCTACATCCAATGATTGGTTGATATGTGGGTATAAAGGCCTGGGCTCCTTGCCTCGATATTGGGCAACTCTGAAGCTCTCCATGGCATTGACCGTGGCATTGATTATAACATCTCAATTTAACCTTGCCCTCTGTCCAGTTCTCCTTTCTTCACTCTTTTACAGTTATTGATTTAAAGAGGGTCATCTGTTAAACTTTCTGCATGCAAATCCCTATCTCCATGTTTCCTGGGGAGCCAGACTAAAGACAGTGGGAGTGGCAGAGATATCTAAACATTCCACATAATGCATTCTCCCTTTTATCCTTGTTATAAATCCTTCCACCATTATTATTTCGCCTAGAACAAGTGGTTTCTTGGTTTTTGCAACCAAAAAGGTTCTAACTAGTATGTTATTTCTTTATGATAATTTTGTGGAAGTAAAGTCAATGTTACACTAGAGATACAGATTTTTAAGAATTTTGATCCCTATTGCCACATCATCCTTCAGAAAATTGTACCACTTTACATTCTCATCAGGAGTTCATGGAAGCAATCTTCCCAGATGCTGCACAACACTGATATTATTCTCTTTTTATTCATTTATTCAACAGTTGTTTATTGAGTGGCTGCTGTGTGCCTAGGGATAAATCACTGCCTTCATGAAGCTTGCATTCTAGGTATGAAAAGATAGCCAATTAACAATTAAGTGAGAAAGTTTTATACCACAAAGTGGTATAAATACCACTTTGAATGGTATTTGGTATAAATACCAAAGAGACATATAAAACAGGAGGAAGCGTCCATTCAACCACAGTGGTCAGGGAAGCCATCCAATGAGATGGTGACTTTTCAGCAAAGGCCTGGAGGAGGTGAAGGAACAAGGCATGGAGATATCTAGGGAAAGAGCATTTTTGGCAGAGGGAGCAGCAAGTTCTTGAGGTTGGATAACACATGTTCATCCAAATAGCATCAACCAGGCCAGAGACTGGAGCAGGGAAGTTGGGGGGGACAAAGGGAAGAGGGAGAGGAGAGGTGGTCACTGAGGAAATGGGGGCTCCTACATTGTCCTAGAGATCGTGGCTTTCTCTAGACAAGATGGAGAGATTGGAGCACAGGGGTGACATATTCCAACTTATGATTCAAAAGATGCCCTCTGCACCACAGCTAAAGGGAAGTCTGCTTACCACAATGGAAGATCCCTAGTGTCACAACTAAGACCCAATGCAGCCAAAAATAAATAAGTAAAATATTTTTTAGAAAAGGCACCTTCTGGCTGCTGTGTTAAGGAAAGACTCCAGCAGCCCCCTCTACCCACCATCCTCAGGGGATACAGTACAGGACCCCCAGTGAATGCCTAAAACTTCGGATAGTACTGAATCCTAAATATACTATGTTTTCTTCTATCCATACATATCTAGGATAAAATTTAATTCATAAATTAGGCATACTCAAGAGATTAACAATACCAGTCATAAACTAGAACAATGACAAAAATATACTCTAGTAAAGTTATGTGAATGAGGTCTACATCCCAAAATATCTTACCACCTGAATTCAATGCCTTTCCCATCTTAACCAAGCCCTGATCATGCACTGTAGCTGTAATTTTGCAGTTTGAGGTGAGACTGCAAAACTAGCATAATTCTTTTTTCCCTTCTTACCAGAGATCTGAGCAACCTCAGTGTACAACTTTTTTCTTTCTTTTAAGTTGAGAACTTTCACCTTTTCACTTAAAGAAAGTGGGAGGCCAGTCAGGAGACTTTGCCTAACTGCTAGACCAAAAACAGTATTTCACTGTGGTTTGTTTTGCATTTGAAGATTTTACATGTAAGTTGATTGTTTCTATTTCTTCTATTGGATATGGCCTATTTTTAAAATCTTTGCTGATGCTTCTATTAGCATATTACCTTTTGTTATGATTTTCAGTGATATCAAGAATGTAGCTCTTTGCATATGTGTAGTTCTCTGTCCAGAGTTATTCTTTTCATTTAATCCTGTTTGTGTTTTTTTTAGAGAGAGAAATTTTTAATTTTTATGAGGACAGATTTAAGAATAACTTTTCTTTTAGGGATTCTGCTTGTGATATAATATTAGAAGTACTTTGCCAAGATTATTGCTTCAGGCTAGGCTTTTTTTATTTGAAAGCACAGGGAGCTGGCTTAATTAAAGGAAAATTCAATGCAATATTTGTGATTTAAACTGGAACCTGGAGGTAGGAGATTTAACAAGGCTACATGAGATTCTGGAACTGGAAACTAAAACCTTACCTGTAACCAAAACATCACTTCCATTTTTCTGAGTTTTCCTGTTCTCTGCTCTCTGCTTATCTCTCAGTATCTGCTTCATTCTTCTCTGAGAAATGGTTTATCCACACTGTGGCCACCCAAGTTGGAGCACCACGGACGTGTAGACTAGTATCTCTGTGCTCCAGTTTCCACTCATAGGAAAGAGAAGCTAATTCACACAGTCCATTCAGTAGTAAATTGATCTATCTCCCTACCCCCACTGCCGCATGACAAATAAGCTATGTCCAGGGAGTGTTGGCATTACCAGCTATAAGGGGCACATGGAGAAAGGGCGTTCTCAAATGGGAATAGGGACACATGCGTTGAGCACACCACAAAAGACGTATAATCCACATTCATCCAAATTTCATTCTCCTAGTTTCATGGTTTTAAATTTTCCATACATCTGAAATCAATTTTTGTGGAAGACATGCTTTAGAAATATCACTTTATATTTTGTTGCAAAAGATTAGCCACTTGTCCCCAAATTTTGATAGAGAAGTTGAGTTTGTGTCAGAAACGCTATTGATATGAGCCAGATGTCTTATATCTTGAATTGCTTAAAGTGATTTGACTATTGCTATTTAAATAATCTTTATCTAATTGTTTGAAATTCCTCTTGGTATATCCGTGTCAGTTGTGCCTCAGTATGTTCATTGTGCTCAGTTGTGTCCAACTCCTTGTGACCCCATGGGCTGTAACCTGCCAGGCTCCTCTGTTGATGGGATTTACCAGGCAAGAATACTGGAGTGGATTCCCATTTCCTTCTCCCGGGGACCTTCCCAACCCAGGGATTGAACCCGTGTCTCCTATGTCTCCGGCATTGTGGGCAGATCCTTGAGCCTGCAGAGCTCAACCCGCTGAGCTTTGAGCCCTTTATATGTTTTTGTTGTTGTTGTTCCTTACCAATTAAAAAAAAGCTAAAGAGTAGAATCAGACCAACGTGATTACCTTATGGTTGAAAGACACAAGAAAGATGGGATTCACCACCAGCCCACCATGTTTGAGGAATTCTTTTATAGATCTTGGTGGAAAGACAGTTGAATTCACCGCAGAGAAGCAGTTATAGTGGGAAGTGATAGGGAAGATGCCTGTCAGTTAATGTCATGCTACTGGGATCCTTAAGGTGCCCTAGCTCTTCTTGCTGGTGAGCCTCATTCTTCCGTTGATTTTACAATTCTAAAAGCCACCCCATGGCTTCTAGGACATTTCCTTTGCCTTTGAGGTAGCCAGGAGAGGCATCTTATTGCCTGTAACCAAAGACCTTCAGCTGCTAGAGGTGGCTCTTGTTTATCTCTGCCTGGTTGGCCGCTCTAATCTTCTATTGAAAACAAATCCCACCCATCCTCTAACCACTTGGCCTCTAGATCCTAACGCCTCTAAATAAACATCTACTCCTCTTGCACTTTGGATATGATAGACCCCTCCTATTTGGCTGGCCTGAGCCAGGTTTCTGTCACTTACATCTGAAGTCACCCTGCGCCCAAGCCCCTCTTGTCTGGCCTGTATATGTGTATCAAGTGCCAAGCATAAGACTTGGAAGTCAGCAAGTACTGGTCAATAAATAAACTACTATGATCTTAAAGACATTTTAATAAATCTGTAAACAACAGAGAAGTGGAAATGTTGCTTTGAGCAGCATAGTGGTTAAGCCTACCTCTCCTAAAGTCAGACTACCTGGCTGTGAATCCCAGCTCTGTATATGAATATCAACTCTGTGATCTTGGGCAAGTTATTAATGTCTCTGTCTTAGCTTCTTCAACCCTAAAGTGTGGATGATAATAGGATATATCTCATAAAGTGATTGGACTTCCTTGGTGGGCCAGACAGTAAAGAATCCATCTACAATGCAGGAGACCTGGGTTCAATACCTATGCCAGTAAGACCCCCTGGAGGAGGGCATGGCAACCCGCTCCAGTACTCTTGCCTGGAGAATCCCATGGACAGAGGAGCCTAGTGGGCTACAGTGCATAGGGTCACAAAGAGTCAGACACAACTGAGCGACTAACACACTCACAACCATAAAGTGGTTATCAGGATTAAGCTCATTAATTTACAAAAAGCATTTAAACAATGCCTGATACATGCAAGTGTTCTAAAAATGGTTTTGCTTTGATGCTGATCATTTTTTGAATGATAGAGTCAGGAATGAAAAAGATTTCAATGTGCTCTCAAGGATTAGGGTGCTAAAATCTTGGTTACTAGTTGCAGAATCTTAGATGAAATGCCTACTTTCCCTGAAAATCCATTTTTTCATTATTAAACTGGCACATATAAAGTCCCATGTGCGTGTGTGAGCTAACTCGCTTCAGTCATGTCTGACTCTGCGACCCCATGGACTGTAGCCCATCTGGCTCCTCTGTCCATGAATTCTCCAGGCAAGAATACTGGAGTTGCCATTTCCTCCTCGAGGGGATCTTCCTGACCGGGGATCAAATCCCGGTCTCCTGCATTGCAGGCAGATTCTTTACTGTCTGAGCCACCAAGGAAGCCCCATGAAGTCCCATATTGTGGCTCAAATAATGAAACATAGGTGGTTTAACAGAAGTTCATGTAATAAGGACCTTGAGTTTGGGGAGAGGCATGGGGTTAGCTGACCACAAGCTCATTTTGAGCTAATACAATGTCAAGGCTGTCTTAAAACTTTAAGAAGTCAGACAGGTTTGCAAACAGTAGTGTCAATTAAGAAAGATCACAATGCTTGGGTCTTCACTCAGCGTTCAAGTAAGAGTACAGATTAAGCACTTCGATAAGCTGGAGAGTGTCTGGTGGAGAGCTAGACAGAGGTGAGGGATACTTCAATCAGGTAATTTGAAGAACAACTGAGAGCCTTTAAAATGCTTGTTCTGAATAACAGGAGTTGAAGAGAAAATGAAATAAAAGGTACTCAAAACGTTGTCCTGTGGCGGAGGGATGGCACTTTACCTGCCATTCTCCAGAAGCCCTGGGGGGAAGGCCCTCGTGGCAGACCCCAGCTCCATGTGAGTACGTGCTCTTTACCAGCTAGAGCTGTTTAATGATGGAGAGGACTGCCTAGCAAAGCCACAAGCCCCTGACCCTGAGAGGAACGGGGTGAGCCTGAGTGTGTGTGTGAGCGTGTTAGCTGCCAGTTGTGTCCTACTCTTTGGACCCCGTGGACTGTAGCCCCCCAGACTCCTCCATCTGTGGAATTCTCCAGGCAAGAATACTGGAGTGGGTTGCCATTTCCTTCTCCGGAACCTGAGCTTAGGGACATATTAACAAAGAACCTCAAATGTAGGAAGGATGGGTCATTCCTGACTTCTCTGTTTCATTTCACATTCTGAAAAAACATTCCTTTATTTTTGTTTTTTAGATTTAAAAGAGGTCAACTAAACACTTGATTGATGGGTTGCAACTTTTGAAAAGTAGGAGCAGCTGCATATAAGTGTTGCTTTTTGCCCTAATGGGAATGGAAATAGTCATGATTGCCTCCCAGGGCAGAATGGCCCAGCTGGTCCTCTCTTCAGGATCATGCCAAGTGGTTAGCATTGAATCTGCTTTCACTACTGCTGATACTTTTGCCCACAGCCTTGGAATGACCCAGAGGAAGCCCCACCCCAGTGTGATGATAAGGTGAAACCTTATGAATCCATCTGAGTGTAATATCTCATTTTGATCACTTCCCTCTCACCCCAGGAGGCTTAGAAGAGAATTATAGTGCAAATCCTGTTTGCAAGTGCATTTCTTTCTAAAGAAAGAGTTGCCAGAATGTTTGCTCACACAACAGCCACTGGCTAGCAGAACCCATACCAAATAATCACAGGGGATTAAAATTAATCATGAGGGTCAGAATTATTCCACACTAAAAGTGATGGTTTACTTTTTCTTAAAAGAAAAAAAAACAACCACCACCAAAAAACACCTTTCATATTCAAACACTGCTCTACCTCCATGCTGCTTTTTAAGAAAGAAAAAAAAAACTATAGAAATACTATTGTTTAAAAATATATTTCTTGTACACTGTAGATTCAAACAGCACTGAGAAACAGCCCATGGACACTTTGGTATTTATGTGTTTGATATATGTGTGTGTGCATGTGTGCATGTGTGCGTGTGTGTGTGTGTGTGTGTGTGTGTGTAGGAAGAAATGTAAATATCTTGTACAGAAACTCTTAACTACAGTTGCTTATCCAAATAGAGACAGCAAGAGGTGTCAATCAGTGAATCATTTAAACTCCTTGAATCCCTATTGCTGCCTTCCCTGGAAAATAAAACTTATGTTTTAAGGCAGGACAAGAAAACAAACACAGAATTCTATTTGTTTGGGCCTTCTCCCTCCCTAATGTGCAGTGTGTAACTGCATTACACATTAACCAGAGATCCTCAAAGATGGGAGTACCTGCTCAGCCATAAAGACCAATTTTTTTCTCTATTCTGAGGCTAGTAATGTAACTTCTTAAAATAACAGTATTCTTTTCCAGCACTGTAGGGGGTCATGGTGACTTGCTGCTCACTTTGTACAAGCTTACCTGGACTATATATCCTTGGTGACCTTTATGTAAAATATCAGTCTGTCATTTTGATATATGACCTTTGTCTCAAAAATGTATAAGATTATGCCTTCTAAGAGTTGGAACAGTTCTTGTAGCCTTCTGAGAATCTGTTTCTAGGGTTATAATCCTCCATTTGGCTCGAATAAAATTCTCTTTTTTATTCATAGTTAATTGAATTTTCGACAGGAGTTTGTTTCTTTTCTGATTATAAAAGGAATATATAATCATTGTTTAAAAATCTGGAATATATGGAAAATTATGAAAAGCTTTCTAGGTTCAGAAAAGTGAATATAAAAACAAAAATACACATTTTAGGCGATTGGTGTCACATTAAATGTGCTTAGCTATCCTTAATCACAACACTTCTGACATCAGACGTGTTGGATGCTGTTTTTTACACTAATCTATTCTTCTTATTCTCCAGACACCAACTGGGTGTCCTACAATTCAATTCTAACCCTAACTACCCAGAGTTATTTTGCAGATTCTATAGGACTACCCAGTCAAAAGTCTCAGACTGTCTGTCACCTGTATTTTTGACTAACCAACTGGCTATTAATAGAGAGTTCTCATGATCTCCCTCCTAATTCAATAACTTGGTAGAATGGCTCACAGAACACAGGAAAGCACTTCACTTACTATTACTGGTTTATTCTAAGGATACACTAAAGAACAGCCAAACAGAAGAAATGTATAGAGCCAAGCATGACATGCCTTCTCTGGGCAGGCCACCCTCCTAGCACTTCATTGTTCTCATCCACCAGGAAGCTCTCCAAACCCAAGGTTTAGGGGTTTTATGGAGGTTTGATTACTTAGGCATGACTGGTGAAATCATTAGTCATTGGTGACTGAGCTCAGTTTCCAGTCGGGGGTGGGAAGGTTGGTGGAGTGGAAAGTTCCACCCTTCTACTGACACCCTGGAGACAAGGTCCATCCAGAAGCCATCTAAGTGCCTCCAGGTACCAGTCATCTCATAGGCGTACAAAAGACACTTAGCACTCCCCAGAGTTTCCAAGGGTTTTAGAAACTATGTGTCAGGAACGGGGAACAAAGACTAAGTATATGTATTTCTTATTATGCCACAGTGCTCTATTTAATGGAGAAGGCAATGGCAACCCACTCCAGTACCCTTGCCTGGAAAATCCCATGGACGGAGGAGCCTGGTAGGCTGCAGTCCATGGGGTCGCTAAGAGTCAGGCACGACCGAGCGGCTTCACTTTCACTTTTCACTTTCATGCATTGGAGAAGGATATGGCAACCCACTCCAGTGTTCCTGCCTGGAGAACCCCAGGGACGGGGGCGCTTGGTGGGCTGCTGTCTCTGGGGTGGCACAGAGTCGGACATGACTGAAGTGACTTAGCAGCAGCAGCAGCAGCTCTATTTAAAAATGTTTAAAATGTCCTAACAGTAAATACTGACTGATTAATCTCCCTCTAAGGATCTCAGAGCAATTTGTCAATATCCCTTCTCTGACTGTAAAAGGGTATAGTGAATCTTCTAGACTTTAAAATCATACTGATCCTTTGGAGCTCTTTGGACTAATTCATTCCCTAGTAAGCAGTCTCAAGAGGCAATGTGCTGATGCAATCTATGCTTATATCTGCTGGAAACAGACTGCATCAAAGGTTCTCTGAGCTAGGCAACTGAATGTCATAATCGAAAGACCACCAGCTAAGTACCTGGCTGATTCATTTTCATCAAAACTGTTGTGGTTAAAACTTCCTTCTTTGTGTGGTTAACTAACACTTGCTGGCAATCCCTGAGCCCTGGTTGGGGCGGTGTTCTCTAAGTGTGGTCTTGAAGAACAGCATAGCATCTTCTGGGAACTTGTTAAGAGATGCAGATTCTCAGCCCACCTCACATCAACTGAATCAGAAACTCTGGGGTGGGGGCCAGCAATCCGTGTTATAACAAGTCCTCCAGGTGATTCTGATGTGTGTTAAAGTCTGAGAACCACTGCCTGCGGTGCTCCCATCCCACAGTGGGGAATTGGCTTCAATTGACTCACACTATCAAGTCCAATCACACACGTTCCTGGATCTCTGTGGCTGTTACGCAGGGACATAAATTCATAAAAACTCTTCAAACTCTACACTTACTATCAGTGGATTTAATCAGGCCTACTTTGTTTTGTATTTTGGGGGGCTTTTTGTCTTGTTCTGTTTTTAATCACAGTCAAACTATTTTTAAGAAGGCTGGTTGGGGCTGGGCTTGTCCCTATGAATTAAGGTGTCAGATCCAGGAATACTGGCCCCAGCAATACTGTCTTCTAACCAGTGATCACTAGGTGGGCATTCTATGGTACCAATAGCCAAGGAGGCCTATCCCCAAAGGTATTTATTGACATTGTTTAGTAGTGAATTAGACCCCTAGCAAAATCCTAAACTTGTTCTATAGCATCCTGGGTATGTCTCCAAAATGTGGGGCACAGACCCAGGAAGCCCTAAGGTGACTCGTGGGAGCAGGTAGGAGGAAGTACTGGTCTTTGGGAGCAGTCAAAAAACTCAGCTGATCTGGGCTATGTGTATACAGACAAGTCTTGGGCAAGAGAGAAGTCATGGCCAAAAAGCCATGAGTCACACAAACAGCGAGAACAGACCTGCTGAGAACAGCCTCTCTTCTGCTGATAGATTCTGCAGGAGCATGAGAAAGGGGGTGGAAGGAGATGGGCCAAGAAGGGCCCTGCAGCTTCTAACAGGCGTCTGTCCCCTGTCCTGAGAGGTGCAGACACCTGAGAGGCACAGAGAGCTCTGCACCCAGTCTCAGGACCACAGAAATCCTCTGCTCCAGGGCCAAGGTGTCTTGTGAATCCTGAAAAGAAAAAAGTCCAACTTCCAGTCCCCATCACGAACTGTCTTCTTGATGAACCGGCCTTCCTTCGCTCTTATTTGAAGAACCCATCCTAGACTATGCAGCTGGGCCCACTTTTGTTAATCTCCACACTGCCGGGCAGTGACAGCCCTGCACAGTGAAGGGTCGGCGAGAGAAAAGTCGGAGAAAAACTGCTCCAGCAGGTGGACCCCGAGTCCACGCCTCGCGGTGCGCTTGCGCACAGTCGCCCGCCGCTCCCCGCCCCTGAGACTCCTCCAGAGTTGCGTCTGCGGTCCGGGACTCAGGAGTTAGCTGAACCTGGAGTTTTCCTTTCAAATGCTCCCTACAAGGTATTGTTCAGTTCGTCCTTGCCCAGTGAAATGGAAACACATTTACAGCCATTCCTATCTAAATCAATGACGTTTCCCTTCATTTCCCAGACCATTTAAGGTGAGATGCAGGCTTCTGCGTTTCTGGTTCCAGGTCCTAATTGGTTTTGTTTCTGATGCTTCGATTGCATAGTTTCACTGAAGGGGGTGCTTGTTAGTTCCTTTGCCTATTCAGCATCCAAACTTTATTTCTGTATTGGGTGGGTCTCCCATTGCATAAGGCTGGGCGGAGAAAGGCCTCCCTCTCATGGCAGAGACAGAAGCAGACAGGTAACCTCTTTCCATCTCCTGGGAGTTAGCATGGGCAGCTGTGGACCTGGACTTGGCCAGTCAGATGCTACCACCTGCGACTTTAAATCTTGAGCAATAATGCCAAGAGGAAGGGACCACTGCGAAGTTCTTCAGTGGGACAGCAGTGCAGTTTGAGTGTCCAGGGGTAGCGGAACCAGTGGCAGCTATCTGGTTCCATTGTCCTAAAGTGTGATCTTGTCAGCTGACTAGCCCAGGCTAGTTTCTGTTCTCTGTCTCCTCTGGCCATGTTAATGCTTGTGGTCAGCTCTCCCCTCCTGGGAGACTTGGTCTCCTTTCCCCAGATCCCAGGTCAGCATCATCACTGCCTCTGCAGGCTCTGCGCCCAGCACCTCCACCCTGCTGTGGGTGACTGATCCTGGTTGTCAGGTTATCAAGGGCTAGCTTACCTGGTAACTCCTGCCTGCCTGCTGCTTGTCTGCTAAAGCCAGCATTCAGCTTAGTTTTTGGAGGTTTTATTCCAGGTATGATAGTTTTCAGCCAGTTCAGACGAGCTTCTCTTTGTGTAAATGCGGCACTTCTGGTCACACAGGTTGTGCAATAGGGCTGCTCTAACAAATAACCTAGACAACATATTAAAAAGCAGAGACATTACTTTGCTGACAAAGGTCCGTCTAGTCACAGCTATGGTTTTTCCAGCAGTCATGTATGGATGTGAGAGTTGGACCATAAAGAAAGCTGAGCACCAAAGAATTGATGCTTTTTTTTGGTCTTTTTTTTTTCCATTTAATTTATTCATTGGAGGCTAATTACTTTACAATATTGTAGTGGTTTTTGCCATACATTGAAATGAATCAGCCATGAATTTACATGTGTTCCCCCAAAGAATTGATGTTTTTGAACTATGGTGTTGGAGAAGACTCTTGAGAGTCCCTTGGACAGCAAGGAGATCAAACCAGTCAGTCCCAAGGAAATCAACCCTGAATATTCATTGGAAGGACTGATGCTGAAGCTGAAGCTCCAATACTTTGGCCACCTGATGCGAAGAATTGACTCATGAGAAAAGACCCTGATGCTGGGAAACATTGAAGCAGAGGAGAAGGGGACAACAGAGGATGACATGGTTGGATGGCATCACCAACTCAATGGACATGAGTTTGAGCAAGCTCCAGGAGATGGTGAAGGACAGGGAAGCTGGTGTGCTGCAGTCCATGGGGTCACAAAGAGTCAGACGGGACTGAGTGACTGAATAGTAACACCAGCAAATCACTACAGACTGGGTAAGACCCAGCAAGTGTCCCCTGTCCCAGTTCTGGGGGCCAACACTTACACAAGGTGTGAGTGGGGTTGGTTCCTCCTGGAGGCTCTGAGCGGGGTCTGTTCCATGCTCCTCTCCTGGCTTTGGGCATCGCTGCCTCCTTTGGCCTTCCTGGGCTTTAGCTGCATCACTCTACTCTGGCTCTGCTTCACATGCCCTCCCTCTCTGTCTCCGCTGCTGCTGCTGCTGCTGCTAAGTCACTTCAGTCGTGTCTGACTCTGTGCGACCCCACAGGTGGCAGCCCACCAGGCTCCGCCGTCCTTGGGATTCTCCAGGCAAGAACACTGGAGTGGGCTGCCATTTCCTTCTCCAATGCATGAAAGTGAAAAGTGAAAGTGAAGTCACTCAGTCCTGTCTGACTCTTCGTGACCCCATGGACTGCAGCCCACCAGGCTCCTCCGTCCAAGGGAGTCTTCAGGCAAGAGTACTGGAGTGGGGTGCCATCACCTTCTCCCTCTGTGTCTCTCCATCTTCTCTTTTTCTATCACTTTTGTAGAATGTAGAAAGGGAACATTTGGACGCAGATGGAAGCCAGCATGAAGAGGACACAGGGAGAGACCTTTGTGAACACAGTGAGCCAGAAGGTGGCCATCTACAAGCCAGGGAGGTGAGGGTGGTGGGGACAGCAGGAGAGTGCCGTAGAAATCGAGGGACAAAGATCACCTCAGGAAGGAAGGAATGACCGCCTGAGGTCAGTGCTGCGGAGAGGCCTGAAGTTTCCGGATTCCATTCGGTTAAGGAACAAATGGCAGATAAAGAACTGGGGACAGAAAAGGCAGATAACCTGTAAAGAAGGAAAACGGGACTAAGGATAGATAGAGGCGGTCACTGAATAAATGTGAGGTTTGTCTGCTGGTAGGATGGGAGAGGGAGAAGGAAATGGCAGCCCACTCCAGTACTCTTGCCTGGAGAATCCCATGGACAGAGGAGCCTGCTGGGGTGCAGTCCATGGGGTCGCAAGAGTCGGACACGACTAAACCACCACCGCCGCCAGGATGGGAGAGACAGGCCGCGGTAACGAAGCTGGGGATGAGTCTGCAGGGAGGTGCCTGGAGACGGCAGAAAGAGGAACATGCCGAGATTCAGATGGAAGTAGTAGCTCGAGCTCAGACGGGAAGAAGACACCTCTTCTGTCCTCTCAGGAGGGAAGAGTGCCGCTTCGGGGGCAGGAAGGTGAGAGTTCCTCCGTGACGGCTCCCCTCTTCTGTGTGAAGTCACAGGCACAGCATCTGCTTCAGGGCGATGGGCGAATGGATGGAGGTTTGAGAAGAGTGGAGGTGACTGGACGCTACACAGAGAAGGGACGCTGCCGGGCTCACTGACACGTCTATGAAGCAAATCATCATCGCCTGCTAGTGTTTTTTTAATCAATTTTTATTGGGGTACAGTTGCTTTACAATGGACAACAAAATGAATTGGCCAGACATAGACATACATCGCTCCCTTTTGGACTTCCTTCCCATTCAGGTAGCCTGCTAGTTTTGAAAATGAAAATTCTGAAATGTGGGGAGGGTGTATTTCTCTACACAAGTAGAGACTGTGTGCCATTGGCTGTGTGCATGACACAGCCTGTGCCTTAAGAAAGGGGTGTTCAGGGATACTTGGTTCAACAGGAATTTATCTGCCTGACTTTTCACAGTTATAGCCCCCCACCCCAACCCCAGCTATGTAAACTCTTCAATATTTTAATATTGAAAGTTACCTGGTAAAGTAAACCGATAGTGAATTCGTTCCATATTTTCGACAAGGAGCTTGTGTTCCTTGAACTCTTCACTTTCAAATATTTTCGACTACCACTAGGTGGTGCTTTGTTCAATTCATTCAAAAGTAAAATTTCTTTTGATTCAGAAGGAAAGGTACTGAAAAGTGAACACGCTCCCAGCTGCACTTCAGTGCTAATATTTACTTTCCAACTCATTCCGATTTTCTAGACCAGCTGTGGTATAAAGGAAAACTTTGCTTTTCTCAAGTGTTACACACTGTCCTGCTTGTCTTTAAAGGAAATAGAAATGAGGAGGTCCTTCTTTTTGTCCCCTTAAAAGGATCTGGAGAAGGGAGTGATGCAGGAGGCAGGTCTCATATGAGAAAGAAATATGAATGTATGCGTGATTGAGAAATCACTTTATATTTGCAATTCTTACACCTTTTTAAAAATTAAAATTTTGGGACGTCCCTGGTGGTCCAGTGGTGAAGAATGCGCTTCTACTGCAGAGCGTGTGGCAAAAAAATAAATAAAATTTCATATTAAAAAAATCAAACTGTCTTTTAAACCAAAGATGCTTACTAGCCCTTTTAGTTCCATGTAATAGTGCCTGTCACTTCTATGCTAGACATACCAGGTCTTCTGTAAATTCTTTACTAAAATCACTCTGTTAAAAACTGAAATGGTCAATCTCTTATGAAGGTACTCTAAGCTAGTGGAACAACTATTTAAGTAAAAGAAGTACATTTTTGCTTTCTCATCTGAAGTGGTAAAATGGGATTTTATGTATCAACCCAAAGCCTCCCTTTCCCTCTGTGTGCATTCTGGGTTTGAACACTAACCTTGCCGCTTACCAGCTCTGTGACTTTGGGCCAGCCTCTTAACCTCTCTGAACCTTGGCTTTCTCACCTGTAATACCAATATCTGCCCCACCCCCACCTCTAGAGTTGTTATGGTGAACAGAAGCTTTTTTTTTTTTTTTAAATATTGTGAAGTTTGGGGTACAGAATATTTGCTAAATAGGAGAGATTAAGTACAAGTGCATCCTTTCAGATTCATTGTTATTTCTGCTTGAAAACTAATGTACTAGAGTTGTGTAGCACATCTTCCATTCTCTCTTCCTCCCCCACCCCAGGCCCAATGTCCACCCATTTTCCTCTTGTATTGTGCCCCAGGGGGTTGACTTGTGTTGACTGGATGGACAGGTTTCTTTATCCTCTGGCTTTTCGCTGAGTTTGGACAATGGATAGGAGATTGGAGGGAGGATGGAGAAAGAGGTTGGGATATTTGTTCATCTAGCTCCCTTCTGTGGGGTCACTGGGGGCTGGCTGCAGCTCTCAACTGAATTTTCCAGGTTCCCCCAGGTAGCCCTCACCACACAGCTCTCTCTATTCCTCTGAGTTTTAGCAACTTCTCACTGTTTTTGCTCTTGCAGTGACTCTCACCCGTTACTGAACTTGTAGGATCTCTGTGCCCTACTCTTTGTATTATTACATAGTCCCTTTATTAAACGCTCCTCACATAACCTAAGTGTACCGTCTTTTTCCTGCTGGGTCTCTGTGATCCAAGACCTCTGCTAATTTTGGAGGCCACTATAAGAAATGTCCTTGGACTCTTCATTGCTTGGGGCCTCTGTGTTTCTCTGGAAATCTTGATGAAACTTGGACGGAACTCAAATTCCAGGAATTGAATTTGAAAGCCTCCCCACTACTTCCACCATGTTCTTCCACTGCCTTCTGTGCTCCCGAGTCCCCCAGTCTGCTTGGTCCAAGTGTGGATCAGACCCAAGGGGCAGCTCCAGCCCTTCTGCACTGTCCTAAGCACTCCAAACATGCTCACATTGTGTGATGCTCTTTAACTTAGCTGACTAGTGAGGGTGACACAGTAGGGACCTTGTAGCATCCCATCCAGGTTTCTGCCACCTTTACTGCCTCCCAACACCTGATCCACTCCCAAAGCAGCCCTCATTATCTCTCTTCACTTGTTCCCAGTGCTTCTTTGATTGAAGCACCTGTGACAGTTCAAAACCATCTCATCCTGTACCCTTGGGGAAAACAGGCTCAACAAAGTCCTGAAATCACCCTATGGGCTCCGCATTTAGGCTAACTCCTTACCCAACCCCACTGACAGTTTTCCCCTAAGATCCCCCAAGCAGACGTGGGGGGAGCCTTCAGTTTGGGAGTAGTTGGCAAGAAACAAACCAAAGGATCTTGGAACCAAGTTTTTAACCCAGGACTCTGCTTGAGAACCACAGCTGGGTGGACTTGGGACTTTTTCCCCTGTGTGCCAAGTAGCTACTTTTACACAGTTTAAAGAGCTCCTCTAAAACAGTGATTAAAGATCACCACCCCCCTCGCCAACACACACACACAAATAAAGAATAAAACCTGGCTATAAGAGTAGTGTCGGCCCAGAACTGTGGGCACTTAGCCGGAGGGCCTTTCCTCTTGGACCAGGAGGTGGGCTGGTGATGAGGTCCTAGGCCTGAGGCCTTACTGGCCAGGGTGATGGCAGGACATTGCAGACCCAGAGCACGTGGGCCCAGCCAGCTGCCAGCGGCAACCGCCCTCTGCTTAGGGAGTCTGAAGAGGGCCAAGATGGTGGGGGAGCTGCAAGGCCAAAAGGACACTCTGATGTCCCTGGCCACCAGGGCCTGGCCGCATTGAGCTTCCAGCTGCGTCTCCTTGCACCAGCTTTGCCTCCATCATCCACAGTGAAAACTGAGGTCAGGTGGGAACATTTAAAAAGACTTATTTAGATTTTTCCAAAGGTCTATAGCAATTGTGGAGAAAGTTAATGGAGGGAGGGTGCGGGGGGGGGGGGGGGAACCAAAAAGGAAAAACAACACAAGAACAAAAACTTCTGAATAGGCCAGACCTTCCCAGGGCTCCTGACCTGATGCCCATTCCTCACTCCCAGCCCACCTGAGCAAGGAGTAGCTCACACCAGACATCTCCATGCTCCAGATCATGGCCTCTCATTTCTTGGGACACTTCCTTCTGTGTGGTCTGAGCTATTCCCAGAATGACTGACAATGAAAGTATCCACCCCATCAAGGGAAAACCCAGACTCCTCACAAAGGCTTCCTATAATTACCCAATAATTACAAGTATGTTTCTCAAATTCTGGGCTGTTTTACCTAGTATAAGAATATGTTTGGAACATCAAAAGCTGAATTGAATTTGGGTTGTGTGATAATCTAAGTCCAATTCCTTTGCATTCTGTCATCAAGACATCAAAATTCTTGGAATCCAGTTTATCCATGGTTCACTTTGTTACAACATGTTTTGGTGATGTGTTGTTCAGAATAGAAGGCTTATTCATATTTTTGATACATTTTTACTATTTTAAATGTTTTTTGTCTCATGTAATACATTAGACTTTGAGTGTTCCTCCACTCTCAATTTTATTAGTTTGCATTTTCCTACCATATCTTTTTTCCATCTCTTCATTTTCAACCTTCTCTCTTTTTGCTTTATATGCATCTCTCTCTCTTTCTCTCTCTCTTTTTTTTTAATATGCTTCTCTTGTACAGAGAGTACAGTTGGGGGCTGGTTGCTCTTTCACCTAACTTTCTGTTTATTATGTAGTATTGTTTTGTTACCTTTTCACTCAATGTCACAATTTCTGCTGAATTAACATTTTCTGCATTAATGTACGGTGGCTCCACAATTTCCTTTAAATTTTATTACTTCGCTACCAGGTGTTGACTCATCTGTGTGGCTGTCATGGCTCGCCTCCACGTGGACATCATAGCCCAAGGAAAGAGAACAAGGGCAGGGCATGACCCCGCAATTGCATAGGTGATTCCCATTCGTTCAATGAACCAGAAACGCCCTCCCCGTAGCAAGGGAGGCTGGGAAAAAGCGGTGGGGAGGCTGGTGAACGCTTGTCTCTCAGATCCATTTCCACCCTTCTAAATTCTGGTTTTTGATGCTGGAATTGGGACTCTGCAAGCTACGTTTCTTCTGTGTCTGCTGCCTTTGTGATAAATTCTACGAAGAGAATGCAGTGGAGGTAGGAGAAGCTGGAAGATAGGAGGAGGGGAGAGGAGAGTACTTCTTTATTTGCTGGCTGTCGTTTTCATGTCATGCCGGGGATGGTTGTGCATCCCAGTAGCACCAACTGGTTTCGGTCTCCGACTTGTTTTGGCTCTCCCAGAACCAGACCTCAGAAGTCTGAATCACAGCTCTGGGAGACCCTTTCTCTGAACTTTTAGGTTCTACAACTTTAATTTCTTCTCTTTGTTCCCAAAGCCCTAGGAGTTGTAGCTTCTTCCTGAAGTTGTTTATCTCTGTTTTACCGCCACATTCTTCAGTCTTCCAACATCTGTTTTTTTTTTTTTTTAAGTCTATTTTTGGCTGCACTGGGTCTTTGTTGCTGGGATTAAGCTTTATTTAGTTGCAGTGAGTGGGGCTACTCGTCGTGGTGCGCGGGCTTCTCATTGCGGTGGTTTCTCTTGTTGAGGAGCATGGGCTCTAGGTCACACAGGCTTCAGTAGTTGCGATGCATGGGCTCATTAGTTGTAGCACACCGACTTAGTTGCTCAGGGCCATGTGGGATCCTCCCAGACCAGGGACTGTGTCCCCTGCATTGACAGGTGGATCCCTAACCACTGGACTAATGGGGAAGCCCCCTAACAGCTGTTAAACTAATTTCTTATATTAAATTCTTATTATTTAATTAGTATGGTTTCAGCTTTCCTGAATGGACCCTGCCCAACACATTAATCTGTAGCTGGATGGCCAAATGGCACTAAAGATTCCAGTGCTATTTAGGATGGGAAAAATGGTTATTGAGAACAACTATCTTCAAAACAGACCAAGAATTCTAGTACAATTTCATTCTGTTGGGGGCATAACCCCACCATATCTTTCAATATTTGTTGAAATTATGTTAAGCTTTTGCTCCAGATGATTAATTTTTTATGCCTATAACATTTAGAGACTTTCTTAAACAGTTCTACTTAAATTCATGATAATTATTTAGACTTAACACATTTTATTGGTTTTATTTTAATAACTCTTTGGTATAACAGATCTTATTTTATGTTATTCTTTTTCCTCCCTTGGGTTTTTTTTTTTTTTTAAATGAAACGTGTGTATGTTGCATACATTCTGGATTCCTGGATGTTGAAAATGTGTCTTATCGTGAATGGGTGCACATGTCAGTTGTGTCATGTGACATTGACTTAAGATTATTTAGGGGAAAAAAACCAGAAGTAGCACAAGGCATCAGTGCCCTGAGCTCCCATTACTTCACAGAAGGGTGATCTTGGTGTGATCTTCGTGGACTGCATGCATATGGAATGGTTCCAGGAAAGGAGATCCCCAAAGTACTTTATATATTTATAGGGAAGATGGAGGAACACTTAGTGGATATAACAGTGGGGTTTCCTGGTTCAGGAGGCTAATAAAGAGCTTCCAGAGCTCAGCCTTTGGTTTTAACCTGTTCTTCTACTGGGCTCATTTAAACCTGCTAAATGGGCTTCTTGTTAAGCTACTGAGAGAGGTGAGAAAATGAACCTCCAGCGCCTTTGGATGTATAGTTGTCGTTCAGTCGCTAAGTCTTTTCTGACTCTTTGCGACCCCATGGACTTCAGCACACCAGGCTCCTCTGTCCTCCACTATCTCTTGGAATTTGCTCAAATTCATGTCCATTGAGTCGGTGATGGTATCTAACTATCTCTTCCTCTGCCACCCTCTTCTCCTTTTGCCTTCATTCTTTCCCAGCATCAGAGTCTTTTTCAAAGAGTCAGCTCTTCACATTATGGCCAAAACATTGGAGCTTAAACTTCAGTATCTGTCCTTCCAATGAATATTCAGGGTTGATTTCCTTTAGGATTGACTGGCTTGATCTCCTTGCAGTCCAAGGAACTCTCAAGAGTCTTCTCCATCACCACAGTTCAAAAGCATCAATTTTTCGGTGCTCAGCTTTCTTTATGGTCCAACTCTCACATCTGTACATGATTACTGGAAAATCATAGCTCTGACTACATGGATCCTTGTGGGCAAAGTGATGTCTCTGCTTTTTAATATACTGTGTAGTTTGCCATAGCTTTAGTTTCATGGCTGTTGTCACCATCTGCAGTGATTTTGGAGCCCAAGAAGATAAAATCTGTCACTGCCTTCAGTTTTTCCCCTTTTATTTGCACGAAGTGATGGGACTGGATTCCATGAACTTAGTTTTATTAAGTTGAGTTCCAAGCCAGCTTTTCACTCTCTTCTTTCACCCTCATCAAGAGGCTCTTGGATGTTTATCTCCTCAGTAATGTTGATACTGATACATATAACAGATAATTTGGCTGGGGGTGCAATTCTAGGGTTCGAACTCTGTAAGAAAATTACTCTCAGATATTAGTGCGGCTTTCTTGTATCTTTGAGAACTATATGAGATCAACTTGAACCCTGACTTCACATTTTGTACATGTTCAGAGCAGTACCCAAGAGTTCTTCAGATTCCCAGGGGATTTGTGTAGCATAGTGGTTAAAAGAAAAAAAAAAAAAAAAAAAAAAAAACAGGTTCATGACCTAAATTGCCTGTGTTTAAATTCTGACTCTTGTTGCTCAGGTAACCACGTGACCCGAGTTTCTTAGACTTTCATTGCCTCATCTGTAAAACAGGGAAATAACACATCATCTGTGCTGACCAAATCTTTCCAGCCCCCTTGTGGTGGGTTAAGCTGTGTGACTAATTGTTTGTTGTGAGTAGAAATGACTTTGTGATCCATGGAATTTTTGATTTGATACTTTCAAGAGTCCCCTCCCCCAACTTTGGCATGGTGATAAACAGTGTTTAAGATAGTAAGAATTGTCCAGTTTGCACACACAAATGAAAGGGAATAAAGAGAATCTTGGAATTTGAGGCTTTGTAGGTAGGCTTGCCCATAACATTTTTGAGGTCTGAGGCCAGAGCACAAAGGTGTATACTCAGTTGTCTGGATATGTGAAAGTTATAAACAGAGATAAAATATTAAATAAAATATGTTCCACCTTCCTGCCTTAACAAATATAGTTCCATGATGAAAAAATAAAAACTAGTTTAAATCTATTCTCTATGACTGAGAGTCAATAAAATGTCACAAATAATTATTGCACATATTTTAGGTGGTCTTTGTTGGGTCAATAATATTATATGAGTAAGAAAATTAAGACATAAAATTTAAAAAAAAGAAATAAAATTTATGACATTTGATATCATTCTTTTATGAAATCACTAATTATAGATATAGTAAGATTTTACATTCCTTCTGTTCTTTTGCCAGTAGTGATATAAAGGGTTAAAAGCAAAGTAATTATTCAAAGTATAAAAATTTAAATAGAATTTTATCAAAATGGAAAATTATATAGATGCAAAGTCAAATTCAAAAATTAAAATTATTTTATTTTCAAAAACATTTTCTCCCATAAATAGCAAAATTTCCAATCTATGAAAAGGTAAAATAAAATTGTAATATATGGATATTAAACTTATAAGTCAAATTAATAAGCATAAATAACTAATATTTTGAAATGTTAATCTTATTGCTATTTTATAATTTTTATTGCAATTTTAGTGTTCAGTGTCTATCCAGTTGCCAATATAAAGGAAACTGGCATCACTTTATGCATGCATCTAGACCTGATATTTACAAATTTAAGAGTAACATGAATTATTAATATTGCACAATGTTTCTCTGGCACTATGTACATCTTTTGACAATACTACATAATTGGAACAGGAAAAGAAAATGAGCATTTGACATTACTGGGAAGTAGTACTCTGTGCGTGAATCTATTGCATTCATGTTTAGAGAAGGGATTTGACAAGTTAGTCTTTTTTCTTTCACTTCCATAACTTGAATCTTCCATCCACTACAAATTAGCGTTTATCTCTGACATCAGCGGTGACAGCCCAGGAAGGTGCATGTCTCTCTGATGTAGTTACTTTGTTTTGATGATACATGAAAGAGAGTAGAGAAGTGTCTTCGTGGGGCCTGAATGGTGTCAGCTGAGAGCAGCCGCTGGTGCTGTGCCAGGGCTCACTGGCAGATCTCCAGTGACACGCAGACTCGCTGAAGTATGGAGCCGAGGGAAGCAGGCCCTCTTGTCTAGGTCTGAGGGGACTTGAGAAGCTACCTACTCCTAAACTCCAAAGAATAAGAGACCTGAAGAAAAAGTTTGACCATCAAAGGCCAATCAGTAACAAACCCAGCAACAAAGGGTTGAGTCTTCCCACTGAAGGCTGATGGCATCAAACTGCCGGTGATTAGCGACAGAGAGAGGCCTGGGAGTGAGACGTAATGTAGTAAAGTGATGTTTGGGGAAAGCTAAGAATTGGAATGAAAGTTGGGTGTGCCTACTGGCTCATGACGCTAACTTGAAACAGATCAGAAGCCAGTTGAGATTTTGAGAAAGTTATATTGCAGAAGAATCTCTGAGCCTAGACTAAAAAGCTTTTAACAGGTTGAAACAATCTCTGGCCCCAAAACTTGCAGAGGCAGGAAGTAGGCTGTGAAATCAACAACACTCCCCATGATGTGGCCAAAGAGGATACAAAACATGGAAGAACCTCCAGAAAGGTGATCCAGGGGTCACAGAGTAAAGGGAAATTCCACCAACAAGTGGCATCAGGTCTCATGAAGGAAATTCCCCAGCTGCCAGCAAAGAATCCTCACAATGCCTGTCCCATCAGATTCCAGAGTTGCTGCAGACCCATGATTGCTGTGTGTCCTCCGGCGGTCCTTCTTCTGGAGGGAAGTATCTGTAGTAGTTATCCTCTCCTGAATTTGCAGTGGTTTAGCAAGGGTACTGGGGGGTCTGAGGGAAGATAACATGTCCATTAGTTCATGTGCCGTGAGGTCACACAGAGCCAAATCCAGATCTCAGAGAGAGGCGTGTGCTGCATCAGCCCTGGACTTTGAACTGGCTGTAGTAACTTGATGAGACTTCTCATTTTCTTCCTTTGGAAGATGAGAGTATGTTCAGTATGGGAAGAAGAGTATGCTCAATATTTGATAGCCAGAGAAGGAAGGAAATAAAATCAAGACTCAAGCAGGAAGGCAGGATTCAGATTTTAGCAATAACCTTAGCCTCTTCTCCGGAGAAGGCAATGGAAGCCCACTCCAGGACTCTTGCCTGGAAAATCCCATGGACGGAGGAGCCTGGTAGGCTGCAGTCTATGGGGTCGCTAAGAGTCGAACACAACCGAGCGACTTCACTTTCACTTTTCATGCATTGGAGAGGGAAATGGCAACCCACTCCAGTGTTCTTGCCAGGAGAATCCCAGGGATAGGGGAGCCTGGTGGGCTGCCGCCTATGGGGTCGCACAGGGTCGGACACAACTGAAGCGACTTAGCAGCAGCAGTAGCCTCTTCTCAGTGCCCTTGCATGTCGTTTTTTCTTTGGATCTTTGCAACAACCCAGTGAGGGAGGTGGAGAAAGACCTTCAAGTACAGGGAACATCACTGACTATGGGCCCCAGCTGCTGACTCTGAAATCCATGGCCATGTTTGCTCTATGGCCACACCACCCTCTTCCCACCAGCTGCTTCTAACCAAAGACTGGATGTGGTTGGGATAGTGGGACCCCTCTGATAGTGAACTTTGGCTCACGGGCATCCCCAGTCCCATGGCCCTGATGACCCTTCTTTAGCCTCCTACCTTCCCTCCTTCTCTGTTTTATGAGGGGTCAGCTTTATCAGGCTCCTTCACCTTTTCTCTCACAGGGGTTTCCCCAAATAGAACCCTTGCTTGTTTGAAAAAAAAAAAAAAGGTAGCCAAAGCAAAGGAGTAGATTGCTGTAGAGATCACCATCTTCCATTGAAAACGGTGCTCTTCTCTATAGTGTAGAGATATTGCTGGAAAGACATATAATCAGTTCTTCTGCCAGGGATTAGTTTTATTGGTGTCATGCTTTCCTGGCTCTGGCTTTATAATGGGAGCCCAGGGCAGTCTCACTGCCAAGAACACCAACTTCAAATCCAACTCTCTCCTGTGGGTGTCCTCTTTATTTATGGCACTCCTCTTGCTTTTTAGCTCAGCTGTATGTTGAAATATTTCAAATATTATATATAGCATTTTTATGTGTTTGGAGGAGGTAGGGTTACATTCCACATTATCTCTGTCTGCCATCCTTAAGCTCTCCCAAAACTGCAAACATTCAAAAAGAAAATGCAAAATTCCAAAAAAAAAAAAAAAAGTTAAATCATTGGGAAAACAGAAACATTCATTTTTCTTTTAAAATATGTTTATTTCATCTTATCCTATGCATCTCTTTCAGTTCAGTTCAGTCGCTCAGTCATGTCCGACTGTTTGCAACTCCATGAATCACAGCACACCAGGCCTCCCTGTCCGTCACCAACTCCCAGAGTTTACTTAAACCCATGTGCATCGAGTCAGTGATGCCATCCAGCCATCTCATCCTCTGTCGTCCCCTTCTCCTCCTGCCCCCAATCCCTCCCAGCATCAGGGTCTTCTCCAATGAGTCAACTCTTCGCATGAGGTGGCCAAAGTATTGGAGTCCTTCCAATGAACACTCAGGACTGATCTCCTTTAGGATGGACTGGTTGGATCTCCTTGCAGTTCAAGGGACTCTCAAGAATCTTCTCCAATACCACAGTTCAAAAGCATCAATTTTTCGGCATTGTAATTAGCATGTAAATCATGATTTTAATATTTTCACAATATTTATTAGGTTCCATACAGTATTTTTGTAGTGAATTTCTTAGTGGCTTCTGCTTGCTAGTCATAAAGTAGAACATAAGTATACCAGTTTACAGTTAGATACATTTTTAAAAAACTTATTAAAGTATAGTTTTTTTTTTTCACTTTAATTTGAGGATAATTGCTTTACAATATTGTGTTGGTTTCTGCCATACATCAACATGAATCAGCCATAGGTATATGTATGGCCCCTCTCTCTTCAATCTCCCACCCCATCCCACCCTTCTAGGTCATCACTGGGCACCGAATTTGAGCTGTCTGCATCATACAGTAAATTTCCACTGGCTATCTAATTTTACATATGGTAATGTGTATTTTCAATGCTACTCTCTCAATTCATCCCACTCTCTCCTTCACCCCCACGTCTGTTCTTAAGATCAGAAAAAAAAAAAGCTTTTTAAAAAACTCCTAACTATTGACTTTCCTTCTAAATGTAATTTTCCTAATAGACTTTCCATTTGGGAAGATACAACATTTGTTCTTTTAGTTTCAGAAAGAGGTTCTGGTATATATTGAAGATGCATTGCTTAAATTGGGTCCATTTTGCTTTGTCTAGAAGGAGTATGACCTAGTACTATGTTAACATCATTCCTCTGTCCAAAAGAGTATTTCACACAAATGTAGGACATAAAATATCAAAAGCATATTGAATATATCAAAAGCTGGTCAGCAGTGGCATTTTAGGGTATAAAATCACTGGCTACTTATTTCAAATTTACTGCTCTTGTTGTAAATATTTGCCTATATTTAAGATTTTGAATACCCTAAAAAGAAGCAACATATAGTAATTGGGACTTTGATCATGGTGTTTTAAAAAGCAGGTTTTACCTCCCAGGTAAAAAACATCCAGAAACTAAGATCATGGCATTACTTCATGGCAAATAGATGGGGAAACAATGGAAACAGTGAGATACTTTATTTTCTTGGGCTCCAGAATCACTGCAGATGGTGACTGCAGCCATGAAATTAAAAGGCGCTTGGAAGAAAAGCTATGACCAACCTAGACAGCATATTAAAAAGCAGAGACATTACTTTGCCAACAAAGGTCCATCTAGTCAAAGCTGTTGTTTTTCCAGTGGTCATGTATGGATGTGAGAGCTGGACCATAAAGAAAGCTGAGTGCCAAAGAATTGATGTTTTTAAACTGTGGTGTTAGAGAAGACTCTTGAGAGTCCCTTGGACTGCAAGGAGATCAAACCAGTCAATCCTAAAGGAAATCAGTCCTGAATTTTCATTGGAAGGACTAATGTTGAAGCTGAAACTCCAATACTTTGGCCACCTGATATGAAGAACTGACTCACTGGAAAAGACCCTGATGCTGGGAAAGACTGAAGGTGGCAGGAGAAGGGAACGACAGAGATGAGATGGTTCGATGGCATCACCGACTCGATGGACATGAGTTTGAGTAAGCTCCGGGAGTCGGTGATGGACAGGGAAGCCTGGGGTGCTGCAGTCCATGAGGTCGCAAAGAGTCAGACACGACTGAGAAGCTGAACTTAACTGATCCTCTGAAGTGGCTCACTGGTAAAGAGTCCTCCTGCCAGTGCAGGAGATGCAGGTTCAATCCCTGGGTCGGGAGGATCCTCTGGAGAAGGAAATGGCAACTAACTCAGTACTCTTGTCTGAAAAATTCCATGAACAGAGGAGCCTGGCAGGCTGCAGTTCATGGAGTCACAAAGGGTTGGATGCGACTAAACACACATAGATGCATGATGTTATGTGAAAAACTGGCAATGTGCTACTCTGAAAAATTCAGTGTAATTTTAGTAAAATTATTTGTTTAATGTAATATTTTATTTTTAAATTATATTTTAAATTATGAAACACTTATAGAAAATTAGACAAGAGAAGTGAAACTGTCATCAGCTTTATAAAGTGCTATCAAGTTGCTCTTTGAAATCATGGTACCAATATATGCTTCCACCTTGTTCTAATGTTCTCACATGCTCCCCCAATACATGTCACATCTGATTTATTTTTCTAATCTGATGAGAAATTTTTGTATTATTGTTTTTCATATTAATTTGTGGTTTATGTGGTTTATTTAAAGAGGATATTATTTATACATTTTTCTTAGTAGTAGACCTAGGATTTACAACATTTATCTTAATCATACTGTATCTTTAAATGGTATCATACACTTCACATACAGCATAAGAATCTTACAACAGTATTATTTCAATCTCTCCTTCCACCTTTTGTGCTACTGTGGCCATACGTATAACTTTTGCATATGCTATAACAATACATTGCTGTTATTTTTTGCTGTAGACAGTTAGTGATTGATTCACTTTGCTGGACACCTGAAACTAATACAACATTGTAAATGTGATTAGACATTAGAAAAAATGTGATTAGATATAAAAACTCTTTTATATTTACTTTCATTTTAACCATTTCTAGAAAATTTTCTTTTTGTCAATCTAAATTTCTGTCTGTTAACACTGCTTGAAAGACTTCTTTTGACATTTCTTGCCGGGCAATTCTGAAGTTAATAAATTCTTTCAGTATTTGCTTGTCTAGCAAATCCTTGTTTGTCTTTCATCTTTGAAAAGTATTTTCGCTGAATACAGAAATCTAGATTTGTCAGTCTTCTTCAACCATTTTAGGGAGACACAAAGGAGACTTGCTTATTTGGATAAGAAATCTGTGGTGAAACGTATCATTTTCTTCCATATATAATTTTTCAATTGAATAGGCTTTATTATTTATTTTTTCTGTTGAGTTGTGTGAGTTCTTTATATAGTATGGGTATTAATCCCATATCAGATATATGACTTTCAAACATTTTCCCCCATTTGGTATGTTGCCTTTTCATTTTGTTGATTTCTTTTGCTGTACAGAACCTTTTTAGTCTGATGTAGTCCTACTTATTTATCTTTGCTTTTGTTGCCTTTTGGTATCAAATCCAAAAAATTGTTTCCAGTACCAACTTCATGGTGTTTACCTCCTGTTTTTGAGTTTTATGGTTTCAGGGCTTATGTTCAAGTCTTTAATCAACTTTGAGTTAATCTCTGTGTATGGTATAAGATGGTGGTCCAGCCTCATTCTTTTGCATATGGCTGTCCGGCTTTTCAACACTGTTTATTGAAGAGATTGTTCTTTCTCCATTTTATGTTCTTTTTTATAAAAAAAAATTCATTGGTGTGTGGTTGATTTACAACCTTGTGTTAGTTTCAGGTGTATAGCAAAGTGAATCAGTTGTGCATATGCATACAGTCATTTGTTTTAGATTCTTTTCCCATATAGGTTGCTACAGAATATTGGGTGGTTTCCTGTGCTATACGATAGGTCCTGATTAGTTATCTGTTTTGTATATAGTACTGTGTATTTTTCAATCCTGATCTCCTAGTATAGCCCCCTCCTCCCTTTCCTCTCTGGGAACCATGTTTGTTTTTTGGATCTGTGACTCTATTTCTGTTTTGTAAATAAGCCACTGTGTATTTTTCAATCCTGATCTCCTAGTATAGCCCCCTCCTCCCTTTCCTCTCTGGGAATCATGTTTGTTTTTTGGATCTGTGACTCTATTTCTGTTCTGTAAATAAGCTCATTTGTACCATTTTTAAATTCCATATATATAAGCAATACCATGTGCCATTTGATTTCCTCTGTCTGACTGGCTTCACTTAGTATGATAACCTCTAGTTCCATCCATGTTGCTGCAAATGGCATCATTTCATTCTTTTGTATGGCTGAAATCCACTGTGTATATGTATCACATCTTCTTTATCTATTGTCTCTGTTGATGGACATTTAGATTTCATCCATGTCTTAGTGGTTGTAAATAGTGTTGCAATAAATATTGGGGTGTGTGTATCTTTTTGAGTTAAGGTTTTCTCCATATGCACAGGAATAGGATTGCTAGATCATATTTTTTTTTTTAAGGAGGACTGTCCATTATTGTTCTCCGTAATGGTTGTACCAATTTACATTCCCACCAACAGTGTAGGTTGGTTCCCTACAAAGTGTAGTTCCCTACACTACAAAGGAGGGTTCCTGTTTCTCCACATCCTCTTCAGTATTTATTGTTTGTAGAGTTTTGATGATGGCCATTCTGGTGGCGCTAGTGGTGAAGAACTTGCCTGCCAATGCAGGAAACGCGAGACTCGGGTTCAATCCCTGGGTCAGGAAGATCCCTGGAGGAGGAAATGGCAACTCATTCCAGTATTCTTGCTGGAGAATCCCATGGACAGAGGAACCTCACAGGCTACAGTCCATAGGGTCGCACAGAGTCAGACACGTCTGAAGCGACTTGGCATGCACACATTCTGACCAGTGTGAGCAGATACCTTATTGTATTGGTGATGCCGAGCATCTTTACATGTGCCTGTTGGCCATCTGTATGTCTTTTTTGGAGAAATGTCTATTTAGATCTTTTGCCCATTTTTTTTTTTTGTTGTTGTTGTGAGCTGCATGAGCTGTTTGTATATTTTGGAGGTTAGCCTCTTATGGGTCACTTTGTTTGCAAATATTTTCTCCATTCTGTGGGTTGTCTTTTCATTTTGTTTATGGTTTCCTTGGCTGTACAGAAGCTTTTACATTTGATTAGGTCCCAATTGTTTCTTTTTATTTTCTGTAGGAGGTGGATTAAAAAAGATATTGCTAGAATAAATGTCAAAGAGTGGCCTGTCTATATTTTCCTCTAAGAGTTTTATATTATCCCACCTTATATTTAGGTCTTTAACCCATTTTGACGCAGTCATTTGTGCATGGTGTTAAAAGTTCTAATTTCATTCTTTTACATGTAGCTGTCCAGTTTTCCCAGCACCACTTATTGAAGAGACTTATCTTTTCTCTGTTGTATAGTCTTGCCTCCTTTGACATAGATTAGTTGACCATAGGTGCATGGTTTTGTCTCTGGGCTTCCCTGTTCTGTTGATCTGTTTTTCTGCCAAGACCATACAGTAATCTGTCCATTGGTGTAAATGAGGTATTAAAGTCCCCCACTATTACTGTGTTACTTTCGATTTCTCCTTTTATGGCTGTTAGTGTTTGCCTTATGTATTAAGGTGCTCCTATGTTGAGTGCATGTGTATTTAAAATTGTTATATCATCTTCTTGTACTGATCCCTTGTTTATTCTATAGTGCCCTTCATTGTCTCTTGTAACAGTCTTTATTTTAAAGTCTATTTTTGTCTGATTTGTATTGCTACTCCAGCTTTCTTTGGATTTCCATTTGTATGGAATATCTTTTTTCATTCCCTTTCAGTCTGTATGTGTCCCTAGATCTGAAGTGGGTGGGTCCCTTGTGGACAGCATATATACTGGTCTTGTTTTTGTATCCATTAGCTAGTCTATGGAGAAGGCAATGGCACCCCACTCCAGTACTCTTGCCTGGAAAATCCCATGGACGGAGGAGCCTGGTAGGCTATATAGTCCATGGGGTCGCTAAGAGTCGGGCACGACTGAGCGACTTCACTTTCACTTTTCACTTTCATGTATTGGAGAAGGAAATGGCAACCCACTCCAGTGTTCTTGCTTGGAGAATCCCAGGGACGGGGGAGCCTGGTGGGCTGCTGTCTATGGGGTCACATAGAGTCGGACACGACTGAAGTGACTTAGCAGCAGCAGCTAGTCTATGTCTTTTGTTTGGAGCATTTAATCTACTTACATCTATTAACATACATATGATATGTACGTTCCTATTACCATTTTGTTTTGGACTTGTTTTTTGCAGGCGCTTTTTTCTTCCTCCCCTCTTTTGTTCTTTTGTGATTTGATGACTATCTTTTGGTGTTGTGTTCAGGTTGCTTTTTCTGTGTGTTATCTAATGTAGTTTTTTGGTTTGCAGTTCCCATAAGGATTTATTTTTTTTAAATGGGGTGTAGTTGTGTTGGTTTCTGCTGTCCAACACAGTGAATCACCTGTATGTATACATGTATCCCCTCCCTTGCGAGCCTCCCTCCCAGCCCACTCCATCCCACCCATTTAGGCCCCCTCAGAGCATCAAGCTGAACCCTCTACACCACATAGCGGCTTCCTGCTAGCCATCTGTTTTACATATAGGAGTGTATATGTGCTGATCCCAACCTCCCAGTCCATCCCACCTTCACATCATGCCCCTGCCCCCACCTTGTCCACTCGTCTGTTTCTATGCCTGCATCTCTGTACCATTTTACTAGATTCCACATGTGTGTTAATATAGGATATTTTTTTTTTCTCTTTCTGACTTACTTTGTATGACAGACTCTAGGTCCATTCATGTCTCTACAAATGACCCAATTTGTTCTTTTTTATGAATGAGTAATATTCCATTATATATATATATATATATATATATATATGTACCGCCACTTCTTTATCCATTCATCTGTTGATGGACATTTAGGTGGCTTCCATGTTCTAGCTCTTGTAAATAGTGCTGCAGTCAACACTAGAGTGGATGTGTCTTTTCAAAGTATCATTTTTTCCAGGGTATATGCCCAGTAGGGGGATTGCTGGGTGATATGGTAGTTCTGTTTTTAGGTTTTTTTTTTTAAGGAACCTCCAAAGTGTTCTCCGTAGTAGCTGTATCAATTTACATTCCCAGCAACAGTGCAAGAGGGGTCCTTTTTCTTCAGATCCTGTCCAGCATTTATTGTTTGTAGATTTTTTGATGGCCATATGACCATTATGAAGTGGTACCTCGTTTTGATATGCATTTCTCTAATAATTAGTGATGTTGACCATCTTTTCATGTGTCTCTTGGCTATCTGTATGTCTTCTTTGGAGAAATGTCATTTAGGTCTTCCACCCATTTTTTGACTTTTTTATTTAAAATATTGAATTGCATGAGGTATTTGATATTCAGTCTGTCTGAAAGTTAAGTTGCTGGTCTCTTAATTTCAAATGCAGTTCCCATTTCTGGTGTTTGTACTCTCTTCTCCTAGTCTTTGGTTTTCTTATCCTTTTTGTGTATGGATGATTTTCTACTCTTACTCTATGTTTTTCTTTACTGATGACCTTTCCCATTTGTGATATTATTTCTAGTTGTGGCCTTCCCTCCCTCCCACTCTCCTAGAGAAATTCCTTTAGCATTTGTTGTGAAGCTGGTTTGGTAGTGCTGAATTCTCTTCGTTTTTGCTTGTCTGTAAAGCTTTTGATTTCTCTGCTGAATCTGAATGAGAGCCTACCTAGGTAGTATTCTTGGTTGTAGGTTTTCTCCTTTCATCACTCTAAATGTATCATGCCACTCTCTTGCCTGCAGTTTCTGCTGAAAAATCAGCTGATAATCCTATGGGGATTTCCTTGTATGTTGTTGCTTTTACACTTTTTCCTCTGTATTTAATTTTTGTCTGATTAGTATGTGTCTTTTAAAAAACAAATATTTTATTGTGTATTGGAGTATGTGTGCATGCATGTGTGCTCGCTGGTCAGTGACCCCATGGACTGTAGCCCACTAGGCTCCTTTATCCATGATGTTCTCCAGGCAAGAATACTGGAGTGGGCTCCATGCCCTCCTCCTTCTCGACCCAGGGACTGAACCCGTGTCTCCTGCATTGCAGACAGATTCTTTACTGCTGAGCCACTGGGGAAGCCCATATTGGGAGTATAGCCGATTAATAATGTCGTGATAGTTTCAAGTGCAGAGCAGAGGGACTTAGTCATACATATACATGTGTCCATTCTGTCCCAAACTCACATCAAGTCTGCCACATAACATTGTGTAGTTTCCTGTGCTAATCAGTAGGTCCTTGTTGGTTATCCATTTAAAATACAGCAGTGTGTACATGTCCATCCCAAATTCCCTAACTATCCCCACTCCAACCCTTTCCCCCTGGTAACTTTAAGTTTGTAAGTTCTCTAAGTCAGTGAGTCTGTTTCTGTTTGTGAATAAGTTCATTTGTATCATTTCTTTTTAGATTCTGTGTGTAAAGGCTATCACACAGTGTTTCACATCTGTCTTGCTTCACTTAGTCTGATACTCTCTAGGTCCATCCATGTTGCTGCAAATGGCATTAGAAAATTAAAGTGTTAGTCATTCAGTTGTGTCTGACTCTTTGTGACCATGGACTATGTATATGTAGCCCACCAGGCTCGTCTGTCCATGGAATTCTCCAGGCAAGAATATTGGAGTGGGTTGCCATTCTGTTCTCCAGGGGATCTTCCTGACCCAGGGATCGAATCCAGATCTCCTGCATTGCAGGCATTCTTTTTAATGGCTGACTGATATTCCTATTCCTTTTGCTCTGAATTGGCTCTTCTCCCCTTAGTGCTGGTTACAACTCATGCTTGGATTAGTGCAGTTTGTAGGCTGATTGCCACATGGGTCAGCCTTTCTATTGTTGTACATTTTTTAAGCCAAGTCAATAGTTGCCTGTTTTCTGGTCTAAATCCCTTAGGACCCTCTATAAACTAGCCCGATTCTAGCTATGCAGTTTTGCTCATTGCTAACCCTCTTCTTCCCATCTTTCCATTGTCCTATAAACATAACATGTTTATATAGTCTTTTGTTGCTACTTTTGTTTCCTTTCTACCCATCTCATTCATAATTTAAGGTGAAGTTCAAATATAATATGGTTTGCCTCCTTTTGTGAACTTATAAATCCTGTTTCAGAAGTTGTAGATTTTATTTCCTGTCATAGATGTAATAAATATTTTGTCTTTCCAACTGTATTCTCCTTGACGGTGGTAAGATCCTGGTCTTTACTTTTACTGTGGTCCCTCCAGTCCAACACCTCAGTGCAAAGTCCGTGCTTATTATGTACTTCATTTAGTGGGCCAACATTCGTGTTTTCACCAGCAAGAGAAATGAGACACCTAAATTAATATTTTTATGTTAGATATTCAGAAAAAAACTGGGGGAAAACTTTAACCAAGAGATCAAAGCATTGTTAAATGATAAATGATTTAAAATTATACATACCTATGCACTGTTATAGCAAACATAAAAATATTTTATGCAAGTTCTTAAATTATAGATCATTAATATGTTCAAGCACTTACTACTTTTGAGCCACTTATGTAACTTCTACAGATAAATAGAACACAATGAAAATGACAATAGAAGTAGGTATTTTCAAAATTGTCATCTAATATTACCTTGTCATAAATAATCTCTAGTCCATAAAAAAGAATTTCCAGTTGTGATCTTCAGTCATGAAAAATATCTGAAGATCTTTGTTTGCAATATGTTAATTTAGACTATTGATATGATTGTTCATAATTTAGCAGACTACCTCAATGCTGGAAGCTACCTCAGAATCCATTAGTTGAGTTGAACAGATTAAGATGTAATGCTAAAAATTTAGCAACTGGGGAAAGTCAATAATTATCTCTTGAATAAGTTTTAAATGCTCAAATTAATTATGCTGATAGCTATATTACCTAACTCATTTTATTTTTCAATGATATTATTAGATCATATTAACAGAATTTTAACAAGCACATCTCCTAAAAATAGAGAAATTTAGCTACTGTTTAATTACATGGGAGATTTTAAAAAAGTATTGGTGAGAAAAAAAATAAAATTATCAATTAATACTGTATTGTGCAAAAGGGTTTCTTTTTGAGGATAATGGTAGTGACAGATTTTTGCATTTTCTCAAGCATCACATAATGCATTTCTTTCCTTCCAGTTATGAGAAACTCAGACAACTCTATCATCTTAAATTCTGTTAAGTAAACTTCATTTAAATACTTTTTGTGTCAGGTATGGAAAACAGCATTTCTTAACTTACATGCTTTTAAAAAATCATTAAAGCAAAAATAATTTTAAAAAGAGCTCTTTTGAGGGAACAGTCTCTTTTGTCTACTTTCATAGAAAGCAAAACCTACTGTAAAATTAAGTGAATAAAGTAAAACTACCTTTGACTTGATAGTCAAAAATGAAATTCAAAATCATAAGTACTTTCCCTAATTGAGGTAATGCATGATAAAACCATGGTTCTAGCTCAATGAATTATTTCTTAAATGTAAAATTTAATGGAAAATAAAGCAAGAGAAGCACCGTGACCATGACAATGGTGTGCCAATGCCATTCTCTTCTCATAGTCATTGGAAAAATTTGCATGTCTATTTGAGGAAAAAAGATACAACTTAATGGCCCATTGTTGAATATCAGAACCCTTCTAGTCTAAGTGCTATGACATTTTTGAAAATTTTACAATATTTGGTGCCTTGGACTGCTACAACAGAATAAAACTATTAATATTTTCTTTTATTGTAGGTTCCAATTTCACATGGCCTTGGTTATTTCAGAACGAATAAATGTTTAGTTCTGGAAACATTTCCATTAATTTTATTTCTTCTATGGCAATGTATAATTGGCAACTCACCATTTACTTAAAAGGTAGAACTATTTATTTCTCCAGAAAAATCCTTACTCTACTTTTTGTGAGTTTTTTTCTCCCACACAGAAGGATCTTAATACTTCGCTTCAGTGAAAACCCAACTCAGTCTAATTTTAGATAGCTAGAAAGACCTTCACTTAAAAAAGTATGATAATCACAGAAAAAAATGTATTTATTGAAAGTTTAAAGAAGTGATTTTTCATAATTATATCAGGCATAAAATGGTATAATTTTAATTGCTTCAGAAGTTAAGTATTATCTTGTGGTCAAGGTAATCTAGAAACATCAGATTAAAATTTGCTTCTACTTGGTTTGATAACTGTGCTCTTTAGGTATTTAGTGTATACATGTCTCTCTGTGTGTGTAAATGTATATATTTTTATAAGGTGAAGTCCCAGCAGTAAATAGGATTCTCTCATAATTATATTCTCACAAATAAATTATTATTGTCAAACATGAAACTATAGTTTCAGAGATGGAGAATGAGCAAAACTACACTTAAACGCTTGTCTGTGGAATTTACTTGTTTCCTGTCCTCTGAAATAAGTCAAAAGCAAATGTGTAGTTTCTCAGTGTATCATTAGTCAAGCTTTGTTACAGAAACACATCAATTTGTCTTCATGAAGTCTTTGATAGCATGTAATTTAGATTAAGCACATTTATGAAATGTATACCTTAAAATTAAAAAATAACCACGTGTTTCTTTGTATCTTTTCGGATTGGCTCTGAGAGAGAAGGCTGAACCATCACCCCAGTGCTCTCCAGCACAACTGGTATGTCCGTTTCTTCACTTAGCACTCATGGCTTCTATTATAACGAGTAAGATGATGCACTGATACTCAGCGTTGTGTTTCTCCAAAGCCCTCTCCCCACTTAGAATGTAAGCTTCCCCAAAGCAGGGGCTTTTGTGTTTTGGCTCTTGGTGTATGCCAAGTGCCTAGAAGAAAAACGGACACCTCGTAGTGCTCACAGTGTGGTAGGAGACGAGGTTAGAGATGTAATGGGATGCGGTTGGGGGAACAGATCTTGTAGGCCCCGCAGGGGCTCCAGCTCTGAATGTAATGAGGAGCCGCTCTAGAATCTGGAGTGGAGGGGTGCCGTAACCTGATGTGTGCTTGGGAAGCTTCAGGGTGCTCCTGGACTGAGGCTGGGCTGTAGCGGACAGGGTGAAAGAAAGGAGGTACACAGTACTCTGGGTGAGGAACGATGCGGGCACAGAGCAGGGGGATAGCGCTGGGAGTGATGAGTGGGTGAATTCTGTATTATTTTGAAGGTAAAATAACAGCATTTCCTGATGTGCTGGATGTGAGTGGTGAGAAGAGAAGAATCAACAATGAGAACAAAGTTGTTCAGACTTCAGCAACTGGAAGGATGGTGTGGTAATCAATTGATTTATGAAACATTATGGGAGCAGTGTGTTTGAAGGTAGGGTAAGGGAAAATTATACAGTTCAGAGTGAAAGAGTTGTTTTGACAGGCAGTTACCAAGATAAACCAAAGGCTGGTGCATCTGTGTGTAGTAACTCTGTGTGTGGGTAAGGGAATATTCCGGGCTGGAGACTTAAAGGTTCATTTTGTATGGATAGGGCTTAAAGTGCATGCAGAGAAGAAGAAACAGTCCTGAGTGACCTTGCAGCTGTGAAAGGTCTTGGAGAAGAAATTAATTTTATCACAGGAAACAGAATATTAGGTTCTTCTCAGGTAATAAACATTCTGAAGGAGAAAAACATCATTATCAAGTAATCTTACTTTAGGAAAGACAGGTAAGAACAAGCAAATTAGGAACATAATTTAAAGATAGAATTTATTCTTTGATGGTTTACTCATGCAAACTGCACATAAAAGAAAATAGTACAGTTTGTGTAACATTGCAAATATAAGGACTCAAAATGCTAGGTACAGAAGTAGTGTGACATCCTGAAAGTCAAAATGGAATTTGTGTTTATACAACTAATAATGATTTTTATTTGCCGAGTACAGACTGATTTACAATGAGTTTTGCTAACCTTGGTAATAAGCTCATTAACCGTTTACATGACTTCTTACATCTATGTAGTTTTATTTTACAGTTGCAAGAATTCCTGTTACCAAAGAACTTTAACTTGCATAAATAATAAAATTTAAGAAAAATGCACTGACTGACTTAGGAGAATGAAAAACGGAGGCTTTTCCTAACCCATCCAAACTACAATAAAAAACAGCCTTCTTGCAAAATTCATATTTTGTGCCTTTGAGATCAACTCCTTAGCATAACTATGGCAAAGTCATGATTAGAAATTGAGTACCTGAAAATTATAAAATCAGTTTAAAAAAAAAAACTTTAGAAGTAGAATTATCAACCAAAAATGCTCATTTTTTAATAAGCCAAACAATAAAATTCCTATTATCTTCATACTTAAAAGTCCTGAAATGTCATTTGTATAATCTGAATGTTTCCCAGTTCAGAACTTAGGCAAGGTGGGCTATTTCCTTGAATTGTCAAGGGTATTCATCCAGGTTTCAGTGTCAGTCTCATGAGGAGACGGGACTAGGACTTGAGCAAATAGTGTAGTATGGATGCAGGACAAACCACACAACTTATTATAAATGTGTCACAGATATTTACATAATGGAATCCTGCTTGAATGCCAGAAGTTGCTACTGGGGAGGACTCATAACTATTTTACAAAGTTTTCTTACACACATCTACTACTTTATTTTTAACAATTTCGTCTATTTTAAAATATTGTACTGTATTTTGAACATAACTGCAGAATAAAAATAGATAATGGCACATTAGAAAACTCAGTATCCCACAGATGATTGGATAATGAGAAAAGTGTACCTACAATCATCTCATCAGAAACAAACTACATCATGGAATGTTAGTTATCCAAGCCTGCACAGTAATGACATCTTAAATTGCAATCATCTATTGGCCAGCATCACACCGAAGGCATCATTAAACATTCAAGCAAAGATTGCTGGCATAAACTATTGAAAGACACACACATACACACATACTCACACTCTCTCACTCACTCTTGTTTCCCACATTATAATTACATTGTTCTAAAGATAGATACTGATTTTTTCCCACGAGAAACGTTATCAAAATTTGCTACTAAAAGATGACAGTGCTTCCACAAGAATAAGTACAAGTTAGCTTGCAAGTACAAGACAATGGGGGTAAACAGTCTTAAATTTTCTAAGTAGTAATTTTTAGGCTTTTCTGGCAACCATACCTTACTTGATTATGCATAAACTTCTCATTTTGAAACCTGAAATCTGCAAAAAATAAAAACCAAAAATCTAACATCAAAAAATTATTAGGTATCTGATAACCCTGTATTGTACTTTATATAATTTCATATTTTGTTAGCCTCAAAACATAGGATTTAAAATACTGAATTTAAGACTTGAAAAACAGTCATTATTGAAATGAAAAAGGATTCCAATATTCATGCTTACTTAAAATCTTAAAATGCACTATTATTGATCTTAAGATTAAGAGTGTGCATAAAAGCACTGTATGTCTTTTACCACATTTCATTCACTTAAAAAGTGTTCGGTAATATTCTTCCTTTTGCATAATGTGCAAAATAAAAGGCAAAAAGATTAAAAGAAAATTTCTTTCTCTTGCTAGTGCTTTATGACCTTGTTAACATTACAAAGTCAATAGGGACTATGCAGAACTTTGGTATAAATGATATAACAAAATTACCATTGTAGCTGAGGGTTAAGAGGTGGTCAAAAGAAATGGAAGTAGGAAGAGAGATTCAGTAACACCCCCATTTATTAAAATACCCCCAAATTAAAAGTGAAATAAACCACAATGAATTATCATACAATTTACACATTGAGCACAGAAAAATTAATAAATCTAACAATATTTATAAAAAAAGCAAAATCAGTCTTTTTCCAGAGACTAAAAACTTGTTCAGTCTGATCATCAACTGCTGCTACACCAACTTTAGAGTCAAATTTAATTTCAAGTAAAAAAAAAAAAATGTACAACCACAGATTTCGCATAAATGGAAACTGGTCTTTCCTTGATTTCCCTTTGAAGTCACTAATGAGTATCTAAAGCTGCTGCACTGCAGGTTTTAATCAACTTCCTGAGGGCTGTGACTGGGAGGAAGGAGCCATGACAACCTGCACAGGCTCTGTACTCTGGTCCGCCATCTGGGTGAGCACTGACGTGGCCACGGCTTCCGCCTTGGAAGTGGAGCTGACTCCATTGGATGTGCTGACAGAGCTATGTTGTATAGCTTCGGTATGTGGACTACTCGGCACTGACAAATCTTCTGAACTATCATCTTTATCAGCAGCTGAGTGGAAAAAAGAAAACTACTCAGTTTCTTAGAATAGTTGTAAAAATTTATCAGGATGAGTCAATGTACAGAATAAAAAGTTAGATGGCATTTTACACAATCAGTTCAGAGAAGTTGGTATGACAGTAACTGAGTAACAGAAAGGTGGCTGTAAGTCATGAAGTAGGCAACTGTGCCTGGAACAAGTCAAGTGAAGTCACAGGCATGCGCATGCAAACACCTCAATGCCCAGTAAAACAGAGCTGAAGAATTATTTGTTAAACAGTGTTAAGACCCAGAGGGATAGGATAGGGAGGGAAGCGGAAGGGTGGATCGGGATGGGGAACACATGTAAATCCATGGCTGATTCATGTCAATGGATGGCAAAAACCACTACAATATTGTAAAGTAATTAGCCTCCAACTAATAAAAATAAATGGAAAAAAAAAGTGTTAAGAAAGAAAATTAAGTAGGAATTTGAGAGATAAGTCTCTTATAGATAAAATGAAACACCCAGCAACACATTTGACATGTAGGCCAATAGACTGGTTTTGTTACTCTTATTAAAAGGTTAGAAAATGTACAGGCATATACATAATCAAAATGAATTCTAACATACAAATTATGTCTTCAAATAATTCCCTCTGCAGAACTATATTTATTCTATCTACTGCAGCAATGGATGATTATAACACCTGATTCTAATGATCTGTACATATGAGAATAAGCAATATTTAGAATCTAAATGCCACCAGCTGTTATAGTTGCATGCATTGAGATTCAAATAAAAATCCATATAAAACTGGAGATAGGGCATTCTAAATATTTATGAAAATAAATCTACCAATTTTTTGGCTTGAACAACAAATCTACATCTTTCTTATTTTAACAGAAGAGAAACCAATAATTCCATTTGTGTAACACTCACAAATAGTTACAGTGTATGCAAGTTATGAGACAACAGATAGCATTAATACCTGTGAACTCAGCTTCCCAACTTAAAAGACTGCAATTAACACTTGTTAATTGAGAGGACCTGGAGGGTCCTCTCTTCACCAAAGGTAATCACCATTTTATATGTATTCCTTTTATCATTCTCTTGTTTTTTCTTTGAAGTTTTACCAGATAGGTATAAATCTCGAAACAGTGTCATTCAGCTTTATTTTTGAACACTTTAAACAGTGTTACACGGGATGTGTTCTTTTGCACTTAATAAGCTAGCTTTCTATGAAATCTGAGAATACATACTGGCCTGCTTGCTGATGGTCAGGTGCTCATTCTGAAAGTCAATTATTAAGACTGTGGGCCCCATGAAGCAGGACTTACCCAGGGATTTGTAATGGAGAAGATAGAGGGGGAGGAATCTGGCAAGCACAACTTTAGTTCAAATATAATTCTTCCTTTTAAGGGTTTTCTGAAATATAGTAACCCTTATAGAATTTTGATACTTTTGCCTCAAATTCATGCATTTTTGAAAGAATCTCACCATTTCTATAAATCTGCTTTAAATACAAAACTGCACCACTGGATAAAAATTTGATGTCAAGATACAAAAAAACCCAAAACAACCACAATCAGTAATCCTTTTTAAAATTACATAAAGCACAAAGGTACTTTTCTGATTAAGCAACAATGAATGTTATAAAATATTTACAATTCGGTTAAATAGCCAATACAATAATAATGCATTCTAACAAAACACTGGCAAATAGCAGTTTAACTGGAGAGAACAGTTAAAAGCGCTCTATTTCACCACTACTTAACATGATAACAAAATGACCTTCATCTCTAAGTTCTTGGGATATAAAGGCTTTCAGAAATAGAGCCATCTGTGACAAGTGGTATAAGGAAATGTAAATATACAATGGGGGCGATGGACTCAAAATGAAAAAGTGATAAGGGACAGGTGTATCTTTCTCCAAGATTTCAGAATTAGGTAAAACAAATCTTTAGGCTGTACAAAGAATCAGGTACTAACTTATAAATTATGTATAAAATACCTTTGTGATGTGATACAGCTGTACCCATGTCCAGTTTGAGATGGTAAGGGGAGAAAAATTACTAGTGTAAATCACAAACGATAGAAAGATACAAGAGATCTTACTACACTCTAAGAGCCATTTTTAGCACTACTTAAACCAAAAGAAACCAGTTGTTTGACAATTCACTCTCTGAAGTTCCACTAATGTTTATACATATTTTCATTCATGAAAATATAAACTCACATTTAGGGTTTAATAAGCTTTGATTCCCACTTATGATTACAGAAACAACTATGTTTGTTATGTTAATTATGCCCAGAGGTTTAGAGAAGATGAATTAATGGCAATAAGATTACTCTTATGTTTTATTCTTCATGGAATCCAAACATTAAAAATATTTTCATATTTCTCTTCTGTTTTATACTGCTGCTGCTGCAAAGTCGCTTCAGTCGTGTCCGACTCTCTGCGACCCCACAGACGGCAGCCCACCAGGCTCCCCCATCCCTGGGATTCTCCAGGCAAGAACACTGGAGTGGGTTGCCATTTCCTTCTCCAATGCATGAAAGTGAAAAGTGAAAAGTGAAGTCGCTCGGTCGTGTCCGACTCTTAGAGACCCCGTGGACTGGAGTCCACTAGGCTCCTCCGTCCATGGGATTTTCCAGGCAAGAGTACTGGAGTGGGGTGCCAATGCCTTCTCTGATGTTTTATACTATTTGACCCTTAAAATCAATGTCATAGTTTTCTCATGACTGAAAGGTTTCCTAGGATATGGGACTTTCCGTTGTTAAAAAAAAGACCCTATGACTGTGTGACTTTATATTGTCACTTTTACCTGCAAGATTTTGTCATATTACTTAATTTCTTCTAAACCTTAGTTTTGTATCATAGTGTTTTGAAAGAACTGGTATTACAGCTCATTATCATTAGCAATTGCTATGTACTATGATGAACAGTTAAGCATTTGTAAATTTCTCCACATTTTTTTCTGAGATTTAAACATTTACTTAAGCAATCTTTACCTTGACTATTAAACAGAGAAGTCAGATTTTTTTCCAGACTTCAAATTTGAAAATAAAAATTTTGAAATTTCTACAAAATCCAATTTGTAGAGCTGAAGAGAACTAATTTTATGCAAGAACTATACTGATATCAGTTTGACTATATAGATAACTAGACAGGAAAAAAGATGGGAACTGTTCCAAAACTCCAAAATGTCTTATTTTTTACATTTTTCACAACCTTGTATATCTTCACTAAAAACTTATTAATCTAGATTTTCAGTCAGTTTGAGGATATAACATGCAAACCTATACATCTGTACACTTAAAAAAATCTTTATGGCTTCAAATAAATAACTGGTTTGCATTTGCTGAGGATATACTGCCTGGATAACAGGGATAAAACTGTTGGGGTTATCCAATAAATTTAGATTTAAAAATTGAACATAATTATAAATTGAATGCAACTTAAGAGTTAATTTGTGTTCTACTTTTATAGAATTATTTGTATATTTCTTTTTGAACTATCAAAATAAGGAGAGCTCTCTTGTTAAGAAAATCATGTATGCATAATGCTGAACTCAGTAGCTTCTAAAGGAAATTATGCTGTTAAGTCAGATGGGAGTCATAATGGCCTCATCCCCGCAGCAGTCATTGTTAATACAACCCCAAACATAATTCTATATGGTTCCAATTTTCTCCATATGTGTTTCACAATTCTGTCAAAATGACGAGATGTCAAAGGACTGAGATTTATTTGCTCAAAACTGACAAAAATCAATGTTCTAAATATATATGGCATAGAGAGTTGCTAAATCTATTGAATCTTTTAAATTAAAAAATATTGCCCATTCTGATGAAACTGCTTACAATGACTACAAGTAAAGATGGTGGCCATTAAGTTTTATCGTGAGCACCTGAGGAACTGTTTGCATCCAATACAAAATGTTTCTTTCCTTTGAATTACTGACACTGGCAAATTAAAATGAAGTGGATACATATGGTTGAAACAATCTTCACATTTACAAATATCCTGAAATATCACTAAATCATAAAAATGAAAGCTGTGGGTTATATATTATGAATGTTCCTAATGCATTCCCAGCTATGTTATTTGTTACAAATTTGTGTACTTGATGGACAAAATTGGCCATTTATTCAAGACTAACAGCTGGTTCCAACATTGTGCATCTTATCAAAAAAGGACATTACAAGAAGGAAAAGCACAATTAACCTCTAAAATGCTGAAAACAGAAAAAAAAAAACCCAACTCATTTTAAAGTGAAATATTTAAGAGGAAACTTACAGATAATTTAAATACTGTTCTAGTTTAGTATTTTTGTAACTAGAAGGCTCAATATAAACATTCAGAACAATAAAACTGCACAATGCTGATTATCTAAGGAAGAATACTAGGATCTGCTACTGTAACAATAGGATCTGTTACTGATTGGTAAGTATAGTTAATTCAAAAAAAAAATTACTAAATAGAGGCTGGAAAAGAAGTGTTCAGTCTGTCAATCCAAGAAGAATATTACTCTGAGAATATAAACAAAATATCATAAATATTTTCACTATATTTTAAATTATTAACCACCTCATTTTGCTGATCTATAGTAATCTCTAGGAAAAAGCTAGATACAGGAAAATTTAAAAACTCTAGATTCTGAGAAGTATATCCTCCATTCCATAATAACTCTGCAGAACTTCTGATATTTAATATTAAATATTAGAACTGCAGTCTCCATTTTTTTTAATGGTAGCTTGGTTCACTCTGGCAGCATTTCACTGATACAGCCTGAGGCTGTAGGTAATGGACCATTACTCACCATGATAGCCAGATTTCTTCTGCATGGCGGTCACAGGGCAATCTTTATGAGCCAGAAGAAGCTGCTTCAGCTGCGCCACTTCATTTCTCAGCAGGGTGACTTCACTCTGGAGGAGAAACAACTTATGTACCTTACCAGTATCAGACTAAACCATTTTCACTGTTTAAAACAAGTGAAGATTAAGATATGAAGATTGAGTATCTTTAAAAGAATACCAAGGAATAAACAAAAATATACTGCTTAAATTTATTTAATCATTACACATTAGCTTTTATATTTTAACATTTACATAAAACCTGCAACTTACATAAAAATTTAAATCACAACTGGAGAGCATATTTCAAAGTTTTTTACATTATCATTTGCCTTGGAACTGCTTGTATACTACACAGGTTACCTATCAAAGGTATTTTTATTTTACGTATGTTACATGCTCTTTTGATTATATGAACAATTAGAAGTATCAAGGGAGTCAGGATAAAATTTCACTGACTCTGTTCACTTGGAAATAAAAAAAAAGTTTATCCTGGAAACTAATTAAACAGTTTTCTAGAAACTAGGAAAATCTCCATGGGGAAAACACAGTCACTGGAGAATCACAGGCATCTAAAGTGCACCGCAAGGCACTGTGTTTTTGGACACGTAACCAATGAAAGTAGACATAAAGTCTAAATGGCTTAGTTGTCTTTGACCTAGGCCATTTGTACACATCTAAATTTAAATGTGATAAATCAATGATGATTTGTCCTTCTTATTAAAGAGCAGTTCAGTCTTTGTTTTGGATGCATTAATCTGGTAGATTCTATGTAGAAGTTCCAAGTTGAGAAAGCCCAATTAATTCCTTTGGATCACCCCCCAAACCTTAACACATAAATTAGTGATAATTACCAATACTCAAGGGTTACAAATAATATGAATGTAATAGATTAATAACATTAAAAAATCTTAATATACAAATACCTCTACTTATTTGGACTTACATTAACTATTCACATTTCATCCATGAACCCAAAATTAAATGAAGAAATACAGCAAAAAGGTATACACAGAAGCTCAAGCACTTCTTTTTCCATCCCTAAATCTCTTACCCAGAAGGCTGAATGTAAAATAATTTAGTAAATTAGACTCATTAGGTCTCCTTAAGTGACTGATAGGAACATACAAGATCAAACAAGTTCAATAATCCAAAGGCAAGTTTGTCGACTCAAACAGTTCCTCACACCCCAATAACAACGAACTGTAACTGCTGTGTTAAAGCACAAAACAAAAACTGATGCTTTATAAGAACTCTGAGTCATTAAAAAAAAAAAGGTTAAATTATGTTTAGAACATTGTATTTGAGACAAGAATGGGTGTATAGTGATTAAAGTACAAAAGAAAAAGGTTTAAAGTTTTGCTTTAAAAAACAAGCTGTTATTTAGAAAATTAATTTCTATGCAATACTGAATCATTAGTGTCAATACTGCTAATTATCTCTATTAATGACAGTACTTATGAGAAACCATATTATGAATAATCCACCACATATAATCCAAAATGTTTCTCCCCCTTTCTGCTGTCAGCTTGATTTTGAGACTCCCATTTACAAGTTTCTCTCATTAATTTCTTTAATATGAAATAGGGCTGGATATGTATTTTTAGTCAAGAATATACAATCTTTTATAATTGAGTATCTGTGACCACCCTTCTCATTAGTTTAAACCTATTAAATCAATATTTAATGATTTTGACCTATAAATAGAAATTTTGTATGGCTAACTAAATATACACAGTTATTTCCATCTAGAAAACCTTTCCCTTTTGCCTTGTTAACTATTTCACTGTCTTTAAAAGTCAACTCAGTACAATATAAATACACATGGTGTTCATTTCTGTGCTTCCACAGCCATATTTACATATATGTACATATGTGTGTTTGTATGTGTGTATTTACATAGCACTTATCTCACTGGATTGTTTTTGGTTTACTTATTTGCCACCTCTGTTAGATTGGGGTTTCTCAAGAGCAGGGATCACTTTGCTTTCTATATCCCCAGATCACAGTCCATGGCCTAGCATAAACTGAGTACACTGAATTACCATGGTCTTCTCTAAAATCTGTTTCCAGTCAGTAAAAAAAAAAACACCAAAGAGGGTGAAATGAAATAGCTTAAATAATATAAAACTGGTCAGTGGTTCTAATTTCATTATTTTTGTCAACAACCTCACCACATAGTCACACTGTTCATTTTCTTAGAAAAGGAAGATTGACATACTTAATAGCATCATCTCAATTACAGAATTTTAAAAATCACAAATGCCTTCTCAACTAAATACTCCATATGGACATTCATCATAAACCATATTATGAAAGAAAATGATGTATTAGATAAAATTCCTGAGCAGTCGCAAGTTGATAATCTGATACAAAATAGTTTGATTTAAATAAAATTCTGGGTGTTAACCATTAAAACAATATTCCTGTGCACTCAAAAATAAATATATTCAAAATCTCTCTTTAAATGACAGGTTTGAAACTGGTAAGTTTGAATACAGAAACTGATATTTCATCTAACAGTTGGTGGTATTATGGTTGTTCACCTAATCAGACTACCTGGTTCATGAACAAGTGAACAAATAATATAAAGATGCCACTAGCTAAAAATGGGTAATGAACATTAAGGACTTTAGAGAGAAGGTATTTGATTTCTGTTATAAGGGCTTCCCTGGTGGTTCAGATGGTAAAGAATCTGCCTGCAATATAGGAGGCCTGGGTTGGGAAGATCCCCTGGAGAAGAGAATGACCACTGGAGAATTCCATGGACAGAGGAGCCTGGTGGTCTGTATAGTCCCTGGGGTTGCAAAGAGTTGGACACGACTGAGCGACTAACACTTTCACAACTTATATTTATGTTAACTGAATTTAATTCAAATCAGGGGCAAAAACTGGAAGAGAGGGGTAAATTAAAAAATGTTTAAATATTATAATCTGTATATACCTAAGTGATACAGTACACAAGTATGCTGTTCTTTATCCAAAATGCAAATAATGTAATTTCCCCCATACCTTTAAACGACAGAAATAGCAAGGAAAAAAACCCCAACAAACTCAAGATATGCTCAATACAAATTTAGTTCAATCTTTTACATCATCCTGATCTAAAATATTTTATAATGGTAAGAGATTTTCCTAATGGGTCCTTACCTAAGAGGAGACTCTGCCTTGGGCCCACCGGTGTAATAAACTGCACTCCACTATCTGTATTGTCCTTCTGAGTGAGTTTGTTTCCCGGAAAGCGTGGCTATAACATTTGGTGCGTTGGCCGGGAAACTCCTTGCTTTGAGGAGACAGGTCTCATTTGAGGCCACCCTGAGGCTTTGTAGCTTGAATCTCCTAGAGGGGGGAAGGCACCTCGCCCCTCTGGAAGGATTCTGCTTTTCAATGCCCGGACCTTTCACATCAGTAGGTAGTGGATGGCAGCAGGGAAACTGAGCGCTCAGTTAAAGTTGCAGGTATTGTCCCTTGATCCATCACACCAGAGCAAAGAAGGCATACCATGCTGACCCGGAGGACACCAAGTGGACCACCCAGAAGGACCCCACCGACCCACGGGAAACCAAGATCATTCTGAGGAAGAAGAAGAAAACGAGGTCCCGGACGAGCCCTCTACAAGATGGAGCTGGGTAAACGACTCCTGCTGCTCGGCCTCACCAATGCAATTCTGAACCTGACCACTGCTCCTGCACAGGACAACGTCTTCATCTTGTGGGTGAAATTCCACAACTCCTCCAACTGTTGGGTATGTGGGGCTATGCCCCTGTCAGTAATGGACAGACTCCCCTGGTGGGTATCGCCACTCCGTTCCTCTCTCTCACCAACCATAACCTTTCTTTGCTCTCCTGGTGTAAGAAGAAGCCATCAATGGGCCAGGGACATAGGGTTACATTTAACATGAACACCAGCCTTATAGAGATAACAAAGGCTTATACCTCATATATGAAAATTAAAGAGAAAAAGGGCTCCCTTAACAAAAGGGGGACAGGCCTCCCGGTACCTTGAGCAATACTACCAGGTCTGGGATAAATATTTCTGGATGACTCCTGAGAAAGGACAGTTGATTACCCCTGCTACTATTTGCTGGGAACAAAAAGAACAGAAAGTTGGATTTGGAGACCACCCCCTAGACCCAAAAAGAATTAAAATATATGGGTTATTTGTCCCTTGAACAATGTAAACAAATCTTGGAAGTTACCTATCACCCCAATCAGTCTGCTCAGTGGCCTGGTTCCGACTGAAAATATAATCCTGGAATCCGCTGGGTAGCCCCCAATGGGACCCAGTGGCTCTGTGGGCTTAATTTATGGCCATGGTTACCAGTTGGCTGGGTGGGGCGTTGCACATTAGGATTTGCTTTCGCCCATGGCAGAATTAAGCCTAGCCTACACCAGCCTCCAGTAAACTTGCCTTATCTGCATGCAAGATAGACACGATCTGTGTTCCAATGGTATGACTATCTTGCTGCCTTGTTTGTACCCTGTGTAGGGACAACAGATATCACGGTTAAGGTAGAGGCCTTAACTAATTTCACTAAACAGGCCCTCTTAGACAGTACAAAAGCCATTCAAGCTTTGAACAAGGAACAAATTCAGCTGAGGAAGGCAGTAATTCAAAATAGGATGGCATTAGACATACTCACAGCAGCCCAAGGAGGAACTTGCGCCGTAATTAAAGTTGAATGTTGCATGTACATCCCTGACTTGTCTGGAAATGTATCTACTGCCTTGGAGGATATGCAAAATCAAGTGAAAGCCATGTCTAATGAAAATATTCCCTTTTGGGCTTCAGTCCTCTCCTGGGTAAAGGGAGACTGGTGAAAAACCATTGTAACTGTTGTTATAGTAATCTTAATCATACTGCTTTGTGGGCCCTGCTTCCTACAATGCCTTGTGAATTTTGTGATGCAGAGGTTGATAGCATTCTCTCATGTGGGTGGCAAGAGGGCTAAGGTACAATACATCTCAATGAATGATGCTTGTCACGGAAACTAAGAGCATCAAGAGGGGGGAACGAAGAAGGAATTCATAGGGCCTGGACTCCATCTCAGGCCTGTCTGTGCTGATCGTGCTCGGCCACCTCTCCAGTGGACTCTGAGCTCTCTGCTTAGTGCCTGTGGGAACGACAATGGAAGGATAAGACCCCCTCCGGACAGGGGAATCTTGACGATCATATCCAGGTTACTCATCACCTAAGAGAAAACAGACACTAATCACCCCTGCCTCCGGACACTATCTATCAGAATGTAAGCACAGGCTTATTGGTTATTAACTGTTTGGAATGTAACTGCAGGCTTATTGATTATTGACTGTTTGAACACATAACATGTGAATGATGGGGTTATTGTAGTTGTATTTACCCTTCCTTTGTTTATGTAAGTCTCAAGGAAATTGGGGTAGTGGGTTTGGACGTGTACACATCATACACATGGGGTATAAAAGATTTTCACAAATGCTGGTCGGGGTCCTTGGCTAAAAGGAGACTCTGCCTTGGGCCCGCCGGTGTAATAAACTGCATTCCACTATCAAAATAAATAAATAAATAAAAGATTTTCCTAATGGTAATCCTAAGCTCAAGTGATTTTTGATCAAAAGGTTAAATTAAATCAATAGTTTATATTTTATTGTATTCTAATACTCAATTTCTTTAAAAACTGGTTATCAGTACTAGACTGAAAGCAGCAAATGGGACATGGTTACTAGCAAAGAATTGGAACTGTAAGAAATACTGCAAAGTAAACAGTTGGATAAGAGAGGCCAAACCTTAAAGAAATGGATTTAGTTGAGCTGGAGAGCCCTAAGTGTAAGCATATGCTTATGGTCAAGATCAGGTCCCAGGTAGGAGTTGATAAAAGGAGGCTTATCCTGGTATATAACCTTTACATTAGGCAAAATTAGAAGAGTTTGCCAAAGCCTGGCAAGTATTTTTTAAATCATTTATGACAAATGCAGAAAATTAAACAAATTAAACAAAACATTCAAAAATTATAGTCACATAGTTATATGTATAAAGGAAAGAACTTAAAAAGACAGACAGTATTTAGACAAGGCAGTTCCATAAATCATGACTTAAAGCCATAACAGAACCAGTTTGCTTAAGCCATAGTCAATCTGAAAGAAATGTTAAGACATAAACAGATTTAATATTAAATGAAAAAAGAAATATTTATACCTCTGTATCTGTGGATTATTTTAGACTGATTATAATTGGATTCAGTCTCCAAAACCTTTCTGGTTAGTCTTAGTTTATTTGCAGAATATATTAACTCTCTTTCTGGGTCATTCTGAAGATGAAATGAAATATGAGACATGAAAACATTTTGAAAACATTAAAGTCCCATTCAAATGTGACCAATTACTGATTTTTTTGCGGGGGGGGGGCGGGGGGCGCGCGTCAAAGTAAAATGTATTTGGTAAGATAAAGCAGATGCTGAAGAAGTAATTATGGTCTAAGAGAAAATGTAATTATTTGGCATTGTCTATACCATTGCTCTAATCTATTTGTATCTACTCAAAGGTTAATTACATACTGATGAACAAATTACATATATATATTTACAGTTTGTCTGAAGCAGATCAGACTGATGAAATAATGACAGGATAGCTAATTGAATAACCAATCAAAACGTTTCATTGATATTTGGCCACAGACTGATGTATCAGGTTCCATAAATTCATGATCTTTTTTAGTTCAGCTACTATCCCCCAAATTAAAGAAATAATATTGGCTAGTTTCTTCTTTGGGGAATTTCTCATTGCTATAATCATTGATTTTTGTGAAGAGTAGCTTAAGTATCTTAATTTCTCTATTACCTCTCTTATTTGATCTTTAAAATAGTACTTATCTTCTATGAGTTTGACAGATGGGGAGGTAAAGGCTTGGGAAGATTTTAGTGAAGACTAGTAAAAACTGCAGCCATGAAATTAAAAGACGCCTGCTCCTTGGAAGAATAGCTATGATAAACCTAGACAGCTTATTAAAAAGCAGAGACATCACTTTGCCAGCAAAGGTCTGTATAGTCAAAGCAATGGTTTTGCCAATAGTCATGTATGGATGTGAGAGCTGGACTATAAAGAAGGCAGAGCACTGAAGAATTGATGCTTTTGAACTGTGGTGCTGGAGAAGACTCTTGAGAGTCCCTAGGACAGCAAAGGAGATCAAACCAGTCAATGCTAAAGGAAATCAGTCCTGAATATTCATTGGAAGAACTGATGCTAAAGCTCCAATACTTTGGCCACCTGATGCAAAGAGTTGACTCATTGGCAAAGATTCAGATATTGGGAAAGACTGAGGTCAAGAGAAGAAGGGAACAACAGAGGAGGAGATGATTGGATGGCATCACTGACTCAATGGACATGAATCTGAGCAAACTCCGGGAGATAGTGAGGGATAGGGAAGCCTGGCGTGCTGCAGTTCATGGGGTCGCTTAGCAATTGAGCAACAATAGTAAAAAGAAGTGCTCAGAATAAAATGCATGAGATAGAAGTGGCATCACTATTACCCTTTCCCCCTCTAGAATATAGTGAAAAACTCAGTCTGGGAATGGAGAAGAAAGACAGTTTTAGAGTTTTTCAGGAATTAAACAGGTATTGGATACCATCTCCCAACTGTTGCCATTCCTTTCTATTTCAAGTGATAAATACTAAAGTAAAATACTGTTTAGGTACCAGGATTAAAAGATCAATCCCATTCCCTCTAAGTCAATGGACCATTAAACAAAACCTTTTCCATATCATTATTAGTGAAAACTCCTCACGTATCTTGTTATCAAAGAATGCTTCTATTAATTTACCGAGCTTCCAGTCCACACACATTTGCAGTGCCTAAGTTTTAAAAGCAAAATCCACAACAAATTCTACAGGTTTTATCTCAGATTGTTAAGAGCTCCTATGAGCCTGCCTTTTGTTCATAAAGGAAATGCTGCAATTCTAAACTAAAAACTAACCCACAAGATGAGTATATGAAAGACAAAGACATAACTGGGTTAAAACCATTTCAAGTAAAAGACAAAACCATATATTACATTTGAAAATATAATAGTTTATAACCAACAGCATCCAATTTTTGGTCTAGAGTACCATAAATGTCTCTAATACAATTTGATGAAACTGTTTTTAAAGCAATGATTCTAGAAAGCTAAAATATAATTAAATTCAGTGAATGGGGCAGTAAGGTTGAATAATTAGTATTTTCTTAAAACCTAATATATATTTGGTAAAAATATGAACAGTCACACCTCAATACTCATTAAACCTTTTATTATATATAAGTAACCATGGGTCATTACTGCCCACTACACTGATCACCTAAACCTGAATGTCACGTGAAGAATTATTAAGGAAATGTAGAATTGATGAATGTTTTCACATAAAGTAAGAGTTTACTTATTTCTTTGACATTCAATTTTCTTTACAAGTCATTCTGTTCTTCACAGTTAACAGTTTTGCTGTTGGCAGACTGAATGAAATTTTCTCTCCAGAATCTATTATAAGCATATTAACTCTTCATATTCTGAAAACTAGAATGTGTCACTTACTTTTTTAAAACTTATTTTATATGATATATAAGTAAAAAACAAGAAAAAGTCATATATCCACTTGAAACAATAAAGTCATAGTTGAAGTACCCTTTCTTCCCAAACCCCCTTTATCACTGTTACAAACTAGTACATGTCATTCTTAAAATTTTACCTCTATTTAAAGATTCGTTTCTATACTAACTCCCATACATACAATCTATGCATTTAACTATAAAGCTTTCATTAATGAAAAAGAATTATGCTATACATTTTTAGTATGTGACTTTTGAGTAATTTGTTGAGGTGAAATTTCCATAACATAGAATTAACCATTTTAAACTGAAAAATTCAGTAGCATTTAGTACACATCTGCAATGTTGTGCTACCACCACCCTCTATCTGACCATTCAAGAGTAAAACCTCTTATCCATTAACCAGTTTCTTCCTATTTTCCTCTTTCTCCCCCCAGTCTCTGGAAACTACCAGTTTGCATTTTGTCTCTATGGATTAATTTATTCTATATATTTCATATAAATGGAGTCATAGAGTATGTGACTTTGTGGCTTCTTTCACTTAAGCATAATGTTTTGAGATTTATTCACATTGTAGCATGTAATTTCACTCCTTTTTGTGGCTGAAAAATATTTCGTTGGATGTATATGCCACAATTTATCTACTGATGGACATCTGGGCTGTTTCCAAGCAACTTAGTTTTTGCCCATAATATTACAGACATTTTCCAGGTTAATATATTCAGAAGGACTTTATTCTCTTTCTTTTTTGCAAAAGTATTTTTTTTTAAATACCCGATAACACATCATCTCACCTATCTTCATGTTTTGGTATACATCTTTAAAACTAAGAACACTTTCTTTCTAACCATGATGCTACCCATCCCTCAATGATTAAAAATACTGATTTTTATGCTTAGTGAAACAAATCAAAGAAAGACAAATACTGTATGATATCACCTGTATCTGGGTTCTGAAACATAAAACCAGTGAATATAGTGAATAACCAAAAACAAAACAGATACTGAGAAAAAACAGTGCTTACCAGTGGGCAAGATAGAGATAGGGGATTAAGAGATTAAAAACTGCTATAGATAGGGACTTCCCTGGTGGTCCAGTGGCTGTGTCTCTGCACTCCCAATGTAGAGCATCCAGGGTTTGATTCCTGGTCGGAGAACTAAATCCCACATGCTTCAGCTATAAGTTCACATGCCACAACTAAGATCCAGCACAGACATTTATAAATGTCAAATATATAAAGGTCAAATATATAAACAAACATTTAAAAAACCTGCTATGTATAAAATAAACAAGCTGCCAGGACACACTGTACAGCACAAGGAATAAAATAAGTGTAAGTGGAGTATAACCTTTAACAATTGTGAATCATGGTATGTACATGGAAACATGTAAATTATATCCTATATATCAACTATACCTCAATTTAAGAAAAACAACAGGTTCTGTTTTAATTTGAGGTATTAACTAGTTATGTTCAACAACAGAGTTTAACTTAGTGATTTCTTGATTGTGACTTCTATTTAGAAGTTTCATGCTTGCTTCAAAACTGAAGTGTTAGCTAACTTTTACCTAGGTGATAAATCTTGCCTTTATTCCTCCAATCGAGAAATTTCTACTCAAATTAGGAAATATAAAAATGAACACATTTTACAATAATGATATTTTACATAGTTTGGATGGTGGAAAAAACATGAAATTAATGAAGCAAATATTACATTTATTGTGAATACTGAATTCTCCAAAGTTTTCTGAAATAATAAAGCACTGTTGGTGTTCACAGCGGTGACCAGGGCTGCAGTATAATTTAGGAAATAGCAATATGATTAACATGAGTTTGAGCAAACTCTGGGAGATAGTGAAGAACAGGGAAGCCTGGCATGCTGCAGTCCATGGAGTCACAAAGAGTTGGACATGACTTAGCTACTGAACAACAATCTCATTAAAAGTTGTTAATATTGCTATAACTCAGGTCAAAATAGGAAACTGGCCAAACCTGAAGTCCAGTACCTTGAGAATAATACCATATATTTATATACCACTTTATAGTTTGGCATAACAAGTCAAATTAAAAAAGAAAATATTGATAAATTTATCCTATTAAAATTAATTTATTTTAAAATGCCTGCAAAAATTCTAATTTGATGTATGTAACAATCCAGAGGAGGAGAACCAGCAAGTATTATTATCTCTATTCCATGGGTAAGACAACTGAGGCTAACTAAGAATGTTATTTTTAATACCATGTAACTGTTAAGAAGCCAAGTCACTCAGAAGAATGATTTTGTTAGTTTAAGAACAGATCCACCTAAATCACTTTGTTAATGTATTAATATGAATACTCCAACATTTAGATGAGAGTTAATATTCAGAGAAATCTGATAAATAACCATTTTTACAGTACATAAATAAATTTGTATCTATAATGTTTCACTTTAAAGAAAAAAATACAAAAGTTTGTTTTGAAAAATTATGAAAATAGTTCCAGAAGAATAATTTATCAGGTAATATATTATTTAACATATCCTAGTATATAAGTACATATTTGAAGTCTCTGTGATATGGTAAAATTAAAATAATATTTAATGTTATTTGAAATGGTTAAAAGTAAGTTTTGCAAGATAATTTATTTGTTCTAAAGCTAACATGTCAATATTCAAAGCCCAACACAGAGTTTTAAAAGATGTCTGTCTCACATATGAAGAAGTGTTAAGTTATTAAAATTTACATTAGGCGAAATGCTATGCCTGGAGCTAAACAAGCTGGAAAGCTTTTTCCTAAGCATTTAAACAAGACACTGATACTGGTGACATCTTTAAAGATGTAAGATGAGAGCAAGTCTCATCATTAATCATGATTAATTTTTAAGTAGGAATAGACAGCTCAGAGGACTGACCAATAATAACAACTACAATTCATTAAATCCATAATGAATTTAAATTCATCAATTTAATTCAAAAATTCATCAGTTTTTTTCATTGATGCTCATCAACTGGTAGTTTAGATTTTACTTAAGAATATTAACAACATTAAAAACAACAACAAAAAAGGAAGAAAAAAACAGAAGGAAGGAAATAGACTTAGTGCTGCCCGATACCATCATTGAAAATCTCAACAAAGACTGAATAGGAAGGAGCCTTAAAACCTTTATACCACATAGGCTTCCTAAGAAATAAATCTGAGGCACACTGGCAGGGCAGTATGAAATGATTTCTACTGCCACTGGCCATATTGTACCTGTTCTGTGGATAATTAGTCCTTCAGTTCCAAAGTTGTCAATCTGGCACCTTTCACGAGCACTATATTCACTTTAAATAAAACAAACAAAACAAAACAAAATTTATAATTCAAAGAACAAAAGAACTTAAAAACAAAAACTGCAAACTGAACCAACTCTATAGTTGTGACATGAACCAAAAAATAAGAAAAGTGAAGTACCAGTAATATTTTAGAGTTGAAGATTCTGTTGAAGTCTATATCATAACTTTATAAAGTTTAAACCAGATAGTTTAGGTACTTTTGTACAACGCAAGTAAACACATTTAAAAATTTCTTCACTGTATCAGTATTGAAAGTTATATTACTTCATCTTGGTATTCAAATAGTTTTATTAAACTACACTTTACTACAGATTCCATACACACCCAATATTGTGTCCTAAAATATCTGAATAACTAGGAAAAAATAAAGAAAATGTGTGTTCATAATTATTAAAAATAAATAAAACAATTTACATATATGCACCATACCTGCAGTTGACCATTTAATGAACTCAAGTCTTCTGCTTTCTTCTCTAAAGACTGAACCCAGACTTTTCTTTTTTGCCGGCATCTTGAAGCTGCTGCTCTATTTCTTTCCAGAAACTTCCTCCTTTTTTCATCGGGATCTTCATTAGCTGCTCTTCTTCGACGACCAGTTGTATTTTGGGTTTGTGGAGTTGTGTGAGCTGGAGAAGCCTATAATAGAACAAATGAAAGCTTTTGGTATTTGTACCTAGTGATTAAAATTAACATAACAGGCAGTAAAGGACTGCCAAGGTGAAAGTGAAAGTTACTCAGTTGTGCCAACTCTTTGGGACCTCATGAACTATACATTCCATGGAATTCTCCAGGCCAAAATACTGGAATGGGTAGCCCTTCCCTTCTCCAGCGGATCTTCCCGACCGAGCAATTGAACCGGGCTCTCCTGCAATGCGGCTGGATTCTTTATCAACTGAGTTATTAGGGAAGCCCCTTGCAAAGGTGACAGGTACTAATTTTATTTTCTAAGTCTCATTGTATACATCAATATTCTGAAGCAATGTGCAAATCACTCTGTTGTTTAACAAATTCCTTGAAATAAATAAGCATTGCTAAACCAAGATTCTCACTAACTGTCACAGTGAATTTATTTTTTGTTGTTGTTCAGTTGCTAAGTTGTGTCTGACTCTTCGCGACCCCATGGACTGCAGCACACCAGGCCTCTCTGTCTTTCACTATCTCCTGGAGTTTGCTCAAACTCATGTCCATTGAGGCAGTGATGACATCCAACCATCTCACTTTGTATCACCCCCCTTCTCCTTCTGCCTTCAATCTTTCACAGTATCAAGGTCTTTTCCAATGAGTTGGCTATTTGCATCAGGTGGCCAAAGTATTGGAGCTACGGCATCAATATTCATACAATGAATATTCAGAGTTGATTTCCTTTAGGATTGTATTCTATTCTTTAATGTTTGTATAAATAATATTTTCATGTTTATAGAGAGAATACAAATAAATTAAAAAATGCAATACAAATGATGATGTAGAGATCTTTTATTTTTCCAAGTGCACTTTTAGGTAAACATTATGTTATTATTGAATCCTTTGATAATTATTAAGGTACTAATAAAAAATAACTTATTTAAATCCACTATGGGAAACCATGGTTTCTATGCTATTTTTGAAATAAAGAATAGCATTAAACTGTAAATGTTTTTTAAAAATTGGTTTCTCTAAACTTAAGGAGTTGAAAGTACACAACACATTTTAGTATATTCAGCTTTTCTTCAGTTTCTGAAATTTGGGGTCAGTCTTTTTCTAAGGGTCAGGTTTATATAATTAATTAATGCTCATTTTCCTGGTAGGTAGAATCCCAGAGTCTAGATTTTCCTTTTAATTGGTCTGCCTGCCCTGCAAAATCAGCCAGACAGAAATCTTCAGTAATTAGTGATATTGTCCCATGTTTAGGATTATAGAATATCTTCATGTCTCTCACAAATCCCAAAATTGTGTCACAGAACACCTGAATACAGGAGATAGGATATAAACCCTTAGAAACAGTGCAAAAGAAAGCATTGTGTGGCCAGAGACATATGATCCAAAGTAGCAGCCTGAAAACAAATCTCTTGCCTCTACTTTAATGATATTTTAAAATGATGTATACAAAAATTTCTACATTCTCTTAATCTATACCTTAGGCAGAAATCTTTAAGTTCTGCAGGTAATTAACCTGAATTATATATATCTCTACCTCTAACAAGGATTTGAGGCTACTTAGAAGCATATATTCTTCCTTCTCTCCCTTTTTCTATTGATTCATTCACTCTACTTCACTGAAAAATATATAGGAACTATTCTAGTGATATAGCAGTGATAGAGCAGGAAATCCTGCTCTCCTGGAGCTTCATTCCAATACAATACAGTATGAAAATATAAATAAAAATGAGATCCAGGTAAACTATAGTTAGTATAAGAAAACAAATGACATTCATTTATTTTCTTTAAATAAACTTTTAAGTATGTAAAAGCCATACTGAACTTGCCAGCCATAGATAAACAGTCATGAGCTCCATTAGGCTCATGAGCCAGTTGGCTAACCCTGAATTAAGACATAAGAACACACTCACTTTTCCTCTCTTTTGGCCCCTAAGTAAAGTTGCTTGGTGGATGATAACCACAACTATTTCACTTTATCTTAAGTTTCACAAAGGTAAAATACAGTTATCTAAACACCTATGCTTAGGAGGTAGTGTTAAACTTGCTGTTCACGTGTGTTTCTTTAATTGGAAAGTTTTATTTTTAAATGCTAATATTCTTTAAGTAGAGAAGAAAAAGGTCTAAATAGAGCTCTGAAACATTTAACAGAAATACAGTCATCCTTTACTGCAGACATATAGAAATAGCAATCATCTAATGGCCAGACACAAATTAGAGTGAAACGGGCCTCTAGTATAAACAGCTGTCATTAAACCTATCTGTTACTTTGGTGATATTTCACAAGTGTTAATTCAAGAACTATCTTATATCAGTAATATGGTTCATATATACATTACTTGTTGAATACAACCAACAGTAAAAAAGTTTTCTTTAAATACTGTTGATGGATACTGTGCCATCTTAAACCAACACACAGACATTCTGAGAAACATTTACAGAGTGCCCTCGGCAGTAACAACTGCTTATTTATTTTTTGTATGTTCAACTTTTATGCTGAACTACCTTTTCTTAAGGCTTTTTAAATACACTTTGGGAATAAAAACTTGACCAGAAAAATCTTATCGAAGTATATAGTCATTGAAGTCACACTGTGTTTTGTTTTGTTTTTAAAGGAAAACTGAGTGATGAATGATAAAAACAACACACATACCGGAGTTTCTGTGGTAGATGTGGCTGGTTGTTGTAATGACTGTGGTCGAGATTCCTCTGATTGAGTCCTAACCAAACCACTACCGTGACCTTTGACAGTATCGCCATTGGTAACTGGAGGATGTTGCTGGGTCAAAGCAGCTTTTAATCTCTGAAATGCAAATACCAATTTAAAAAAAATGCTCCCTGCTTTCTATCCAAATCTAACGCCCAACACACTTTTGGTTAACCAAATGAGACATTTGTTAATGAATACATAAATTTTAAACTTAGTTCTGATTTATTATATTCCACTGCATTCCTAAATATCAGTAAGACAGATAAAAGGACCTTTGGGAAGCTTTCCTGAGTCATTTTGGGCAACTATCCCTCTCTTCTTTCTTTGGAAATAGCATAAAGAGGTAGATAATAGAGATCAGCTTTAGACAAAGTCCCCTCCATAATTCTAATGCAATTGTTTTCATTTGGTGCTCAGCTTTCTTTATGGTCCAAAAAAGTCATCCACACATGACTACCTCCCACCACAGTCCCTGAAAATCCTGTCTGTTTTGATTCTCAAAGTTTTGCCTTTTCCAGAATATCATATAAATGTAATCATACAGTGTATATAATAAGCCTTTTGAATCTGGCTTCTTTCCTTCAGCATAATGCACCTGAGATCCATCTCTGTTGCTGTGTCATCAGTAATTTTTAAATCAGTTTCTAATAAACAGTATGTTGATTTTACAAATTAGGACACTAGAGATCATTTGCCCAAGGTCATACAGCCATCAAGCCAGTTAAGATCCTAGATTTAAATCTGGATCTCCTTATTTTCAAAGTGCAGTTTTTCCATGGCATGATGTTATATATATTATCCTACCTCCCGCATCAAAAAAAAGAAGCCAAAAAAAAAGAAAATAGAAAAATCAAGAAAGATAATCTCAGGCTGGATGGTTTGATGATTCAAAAGACAACTACAAAGGAATCCCCTGGTGGTCCAGTGGTTAGGACTTCGCCCCGTCATAGGCCCAAGCTTAATCCATAGTCAGGGACCTAAAATCCTGCAAGTCAAGTAGTGCAAAAGACAACCACAAAGGATTCGGAATGCCAAGTCTGATACTGTAACCGCTAAAGCCATATCAACCCAAATTAGGTATGTTTTTCCCATCTCTTCTGACTGAGTACTTCTTTATGAACTGCAAACAGCAGTTCACAAAGTCCTAGTTTCTTCACTGGTTGGCACACCTAAGATATATATATATGTTTTTACACATATGTAAAGTCCTAGTTTCTTCACTGGTTAGCATACATAAGATATACTGTATATATATTAGCATACAAAATGTGTACAGCTGAGAAGATACTTTATTGTTCAGAAATTAACTCTGCCTCCAACTATCTGAACAAACGATCTGTAAAACTGGGGAAAATGACAACTTCCTTGTAGGGCTGAGGTAAAGATTAAATATGTAAAACTTATCTGAGGTACATAAGGATTTATTAATTTTTTATCAGCTTCCTTACCTTTTTCAAAAATAGCTATTGAGCCCTCTATTTTCACAGTTCAGGTGTTAGGGTATGGACACCAAAGATTCATGAGAGTTCCTTTACTTTTGTATTTTCAAAATATACTTAGGAAAAAAAGTACTCAGGGATCATTTTAAGGACAGGTTTAGCTCAGTCTGAAGCTAAATATTTAAAATTTTAAATTTTTAATATTTAATATTATATTTAAATTTTTAAAAATTTATTTATTTATTTATTTGTTTGACCGTGCCATGTCTTAGTTGCAGCATGCAAACTCTTAGTTGTGGCATGTGGGATCTGACCAGGGATCAAACTTGGGTCCCCTACAGCGGGAGCGTAGAGTCTTAGCTACTGGACCACCATGAACTCCTCCAGATGTATTTTATTTTGGAAAATATATTCTCAAGGCCACATGGTACACTGCATCTTTCAGAATCCAGGTTTAAGATCCCCAGTTCCATTTTTTCTTCCTTCTCTTATAAACATGCAGAAATAACCACATTAGCAGCTAAGATCCAGGAAACTGGGACCCTCATAACTGATGGGATACTGTGGAAGTGGATGGATTAAAACTAATTAGGTAGGTGACAAAGCAGTACTTGCCTATAATCAGGAAGGAATACTTAAGCTCAACGGTCAAAGAAGTGAAAGCAAAAAGAGGAATTTGAAAGTGTGGGTCATATATACAGAAGGAGGTGGATCTGGGGAGGTGGTCAGTGTGCATAATTACATGTTTTAAAAGTCAATCTATAATAGCGTTAGGTTAGGGCTTTCATTTCTGGATATAAAATGTATAAAACTATAAGTACTGGTTGAGATGTGAAGCTTGGTAAGTTATGTGTTGGTAAAACATTTTTAAGTCCTTAGGTAGAAAACATAGAATTGAAGAGCATTTAAAGTTTTATAGTGAAGAGCTTAGCTCTTAGAATTAATGAAATACAGTAACTGCACATAGGGGAGTCTGAAGTACATAAACATCACTCTCTTGAATAATCTTTAGTAGGGCAAGTTACTACCTTATAGAGCACTTAAAAGCAGCATCAGTATTCATTCATTATCCTCTCTTGACTGCCCTAGGGTATACAGTACTCATCCAGTGAGGAAGCTCTAATGTTTGCTCCATGCTGTTACATTGATTACAATGGGTCTAACTTGGAAGTGTGCCACTGGATACAAAATGCAAGAAAAAGATTTTCAAGGGTTAATTAGCACTGCTTTGAACTACGGATTTTTTTTTTTTAACTATAAAGTTTTTTTAAACAAACGTGTTTAAAAACAAATGTATGCTAAAAAAAATTACAGTGGGTTAGGAGAAGAAAGTTATCTAAATGGTGATTCATATACATTTTACAACTAATGTAAGGATATCCACAATCCACCCACGTATATGTTGAGACATTTTAAAGAAGAGTAATTTGGTTCCCCCAAATTAATGAAAACATCTATAAATATGATAGATATTTATTTTACAACAGAATTTTGGAGCTAATTAATTAGCTCAATTACCATCTTACAGATAAAGAAAGAAATTAAGACCCAAAGAGTGAAGTTACTTCCCAGGATCACAGAGCAAGTTAGAAGCAGATCTAGGACCGGAAATTCTGTCTGTTGACTCCTAGTTCACTGAACAAACATATTTTAAACAAAAGCTTTTCCAAACTAGAGCTTTTGTCTCACATTAAGTATTCTAAGTATATTTTAGTAACTATTAAGAGTATCAGACACTGGTCAGTCCATTACTGGATCAAAATTTCTATCAATAGAGAAATCTAATATAAGTAAATGACGATTAAGTACTCAGAGAAATTATGTAAGATTTAACAGGTTTATATTCTCTAACATGTACAATAAAAGCTAGGCATCATTTTAATTTTAAACTAAAGGAAAGAAAACTAAAATCTTTATTACTATGTTTCTAAGCAGACTAGTGCTTTAATGTTAGAGTTAAATTTTAGTGTTGTAAAATTCAGCCACTATGTTGAAAACTTTTTGTCTTAAAGACTGTGTCAATTAAAGAGTGAATATAGGGGGAAAAAAAAAAGACTGAATATAGTCTTGTTGTGCTGACCAATCTGAGATCCATCTTAAGAGGTAATCTGCTAAAAATAATTTGTTATTCAAATTCTATGTTATATGTTGTACCTATGAAAGCAAATTTTTATCACATCTGTCAGAACCTGGTAGGAATAAACTACTCGATCATAGTTCAGAGAAAAAACATAATGTTCTCTAGAAACAATTTATGAAAAAGTCAGATCCATATTTCATAAGCACCACAAAAGCTCATCAGAGTAATAACCCTCCTTCTTCTGGGTGTTAGCCTACCATCTGCTGCTCTATTACTTATCTTTATTTTGCAACTAATTAACAGCATAATCTTCTAAATTCAGCAAGTTAATTATCATTATTGTGGTCTTTGCAGCATCATCAGTCCTTGTAAAATCTTGCTCCCCACCCCCAGAGAACATATGAAAATGAACTAGGTTGGGAGAGAGTCTGTTTCTTTGGAGTGGGCTCATTTGGTGTTTGCTGATTAGCTTGGCATGCAGAGGGAGGTCAGAAGAATTCTGCTGAACATGAGGCTCCATGCAGGGCCGAACTAAGTTAATGTAGGTTTCTGAACATTTGCCAAGATGCCCTCTGTCAGCTCTCAGTAGAAACCCCCTGCAGAAAACCTACCAGCAACCCACTGCGTGCAAAGATACCTCTCAGTTTGTCACACAAGCCTTAAAGGAATGATTCTGGAAAATACAACTTAAATACTTAACTAAATCTTCAATGAAACTCCTGGATGGTTAACATTTTCTTATTCAGATGAGCTACTTTTTGATTACAAATATCACATAGGAAATTTGTTTTTTTAGAAGAGTAAACACAGGTAGCAAATATCTATGGCTTAATGTGCTTAATGACAAACAAAACCCCTAAACTATATCTACATTTGGTGAGAGCCAGTGATATTTTGTAGATAACAGTAGATCCCAAGAGTTTTCCTAGAGTATTAAAAAATACTAGGTAATCTTTTATTTGTGGAACTCCCCTCCATACATTTTTTACTTAAACTACGTTTTTACGTTTCCAAAGACTTAGAAGTTCTTAAAAAACAAAACAAGCACAACTTGTCCTGAAAGAATTTCTTCAGCAAAAAAAGAAGGATCTTCTTTAAATATTTGTAACAAACACAATGCATATAAATCTTCCAGTAAGCACTGGGCATATGAAAATCAGGCCATCGCAAAAGCATCCGTGGCTATCTTAGGATACAGATAAGTTTCTCTTCAGCTATAGTGTACTACTCGTTGTTCTGTGTTCCAATGCTGCCATTTCTCAAACATTTTTAAACCACATTTTAGCAGAGTTACTATTGCTGTACTATTTAACATTAACAGACTGTGACCAGAAAGGTCAAATAAATCCTTAGCAGAGATGCAGAATCAAACAGGGAGGATGTTTAAATATTTTCAAAGAGTTGAAAACAACAAAGCAAAATCCAGTTGAAGCAGTGAAAGAAGAAATTATAATGTTTGCTGGGGGGCTTCAGACTGTTAAAAAGTCAGAAAAATTATTTAACATGTAGCATGAACCTAGGGGATGTGAGCTGGGGACCATTCGTTTGGAGAGAATGGAATTAAGAGTTCTACCACTGACAGAGAAAAGAATCCAATCCCATGACGTTTATCTGATCATTAAGGAACTTCTGCACTAGGGTATGAACCGAGTCTCAGCTTTTCTCACTATAATCATACAATTATTTATTTAATAAATCTTTTTTAGCCCCCGATGCTTAATAAGAAAATCAATGACACTGACATTTTAATTCAAGTTTAGAAACAATCAAACCAAACCATTCAAAGTTCTGCCAACAGGAGAATGGATAAAGAAATTGTGGTATACTCACAGCACAGAAAACTACTCAGCAATAAAAAGAAACTACAATACACGCAACAACATGGATAAGTTTCACAGATGTATGCTTAGCTGAACGCAAGAGTATACATTGATTTTATTTACATTGCTGGTGATAAATATTAACAGCTGGGGGAGATGGACTGAGGGAAGGGACATAAAGAAATGTAGATAGATGTTAATGTTCTATACCATAATAGAGGTGAGTTACATGAATGCACTTAAACTGTACAGTTTAAATTGGTCCATTTCAATCTATGTAAATTTTACATTTAAGAAAGGCTTATTAAAAAATAATTCAGTGAGGGTAGAGAATGGTCTGAGGAAGAATGACAGCTATATTGCTAACAATTGAAGCTGGGTGATGAGTACATGGGGATTCATTACAGAATCTTATTTACTTTGTATATAATACTTGAAATCTTCCACAACAAAAAACTTATAAAAAAGGAGGGGGGGGGGCTAATTTCTGAATCTTTTTATTTAATTAAAAAACAGGACAATCTTATTTACTATCCCAATTGAAACAGGTAATCACCTAAATATGGCTATTTTATGTGTTAGCAATATTCTACTAAGAAATTTAATTGGACTGTTAAATTTAAGGGAGGCAATTTGTTACTCCCCATGCAATTTGGGGAGCCTTCAACCTATAACTGTGTTTCATATATAAATATGTGAAATACAGCTTTGGTACTTTTCAGTGTACAAGCATACAGAGTATTTTTCTTCTGACTAATTAAGTTTCTCAAATTCATTCAGTTATTCAGGGAAGCTTACTAGTTTCTATCTTATAGCCAAAAGGGTTTCTTTAAATCTGATCTGTTCTTTACAAATTGTGGCAGGAAAAGCCCACTGAATACGTAAAGGTATTCTGAGAGGCAGATTACAACAGGATCTCTTTAACTTCTATTTCTATTCTACATAGTTCTCACTAATTCAGTTTTTCATTATAATAGTTACGTTAAGTAGGAAGTGTAAAACACATTCCTAGTGAAGATCTGCTATCAAATGAAAAAGATCCATGTTAGTTAGTTCCATGGCTTTGACCTAAACATGGTGTTACATGAAAAATTCTCCCCTTGGATTTTCAAGTTCTTTCACTATCATCAATAATCAGCTAATTTTAATACTCTTCAACCAACTATTATTCATTCATATGGTATATAAGTTTTACTGTTTAAAAAAAAAGTTATCACATGCCAAATTCAGACTGATTATTTGCATTAATGGAGAAAAGCAGTAAAAAATTTAAAGCCTTGCAATAATACATGATGGTTTTTATGTGTACAAATTTTTATAATGTCAGTATAGTGCCTAGCATAGAACTGAAACAAATAATAGGTGTCTATCAACTATCGATTGATTTTAGTTAAAAATTAGCTCTAAAGTGTGTTAAATTGTAGAAGGGAGAATTATTTTGATTTAAAAGAAAATTAACCCACTGAACCCCCACCCCATAGCAGCAGCTTCAGGTTGTCTACTAAGAAGATTAGCAAGTAAAAAAGATTTGAGGCTAAGAAAGACCCCAGAAATCAAAGTTTAATCCCTTTATTTTACAGATGAGGAAAATGAATCTCAGAAAAATTAAAGTGGCTTGTTTGGGGTTAGTGAAAAGAAGAATTATGAGTAAAATGAAAATATGTCTTCTGATTCCTACTCTGTAGTTCACCACTTAACATCGATTTCTTGGTGCCTGAAACACAAGTCAAAAATATGGTTTTCCTTTATATATAATGTTCACTAACCTGTATACTATTTCAGAATTTTTTCTTAATACTGTTCTACTCATTTGTATGAATGTTTAAAATCATTCATTATATGTCAACACTGCCTTCAGATTATTACTTCTAGTTTCAGCTGCAATATCCCTAGCCTCCAGCAGGAGGAGTTTGCCTAAAAGGCCACATCAAACATCAGACAAACCAATGATAAAAACTAGAACTTTACTCCCAAATCGATTCATTTGCTTTCAAGTACCAGAGCCCTGTCACTATGCTAATTAAAACTTTCTGGTTCCCCTATAATGTAATACAGCCCACAGATTTATAATATTTTATCTAAATTGTGCATCTGAAGTGGGCTTTAATTGAAAAAGCTAATTCAAAACAGGGTCAAGATATGTACAGAACAAATAAAATCTTGCTTACCATTTTTGCTTCTGACTGTACTGGTTGAGGAGAGGAAGGACCTGGAATTCCTGGAACACTAGGCACCATGGTGACTGGTCGAACAAGCTATCAGAAGATATCAAAAAATAATTACTAGAGAATATATTCAAAATGAGATTTGTACTTTATTTGCACAATGGCTGCTATAATAATTTACATAATAAGTATATATTAATATGCATATGACAATATATTTATACAGTCAGTTCAGTTGCTCAGTCACGTCCGACTCTTTGCAACCCCATGAATCGCAGCACGCCAAGCCTCCCTGTCCATCACCAACTCCTGGAGTTTACTCAAACTCATGTCCATCGAGTTGGTGATGCCATCCAACCATCTCATCCTCTGTCGTCCCCTTCGCCTCCTGCCCTCAATCCTTCCCAGCATCAGGGTCTTTTCCAATGAGTCAACTCTTTGCATGAGGTGGCCAAAGTACTGGAGTTTCAGCTTCGGCATTAGTCCTTCCAATGAACACCCAAGACTGATCTCCTTTAGGATGAACTGGTTGGATCTCCTTGCAGTCCAAGGGACTCTCCAGAGTCTTCTCCAACACCACAGTTCAAAAGCATCAATTCTTCAGTGCTCAGCTTTCTTCACAGTCCAACTCTCACATCCATATATGACCACTGGAAAAACCATAGCCTTGACTAGATGGACCTTTGTTATTATACATTAACAAAGTATATATTGTGTTGGCCAAAAAGTTCCTTCTGTTTTTAAAGTAAAAATAAGACACATTTTTCATTTTCATCAGGAACTGTATTGAACAACATATTCACTGTTTTGTTCCACTACCTTCTGCCATTTTTCAGGCATGTTAAAGATTCCATCTTCCCAAAACTTTTTATCTTTTTGAGCAAAGAAACTGTTCTAGGTTCCTGTCATAATTTGTTTTAAAAATGGAATGTTTTTGTTAGCTTTCAGTAGAAAATCACATGTAGAAGTAACAGTCAAGAAGGTTTCTTTCATTTCACTTACGTGGAACCCAAATATCAAAGTGATGATTTATCAAGCTGGTACAAATGATTTTCAGTGCTTGATTTGGATATTTTGAGTATGTCAGCTATCAAACTCATGATATAAGACTGAGTGTTCTTAATTAATGCCTCGATTCGAGCACTATCAACTTCAACAGGCCTACTCAACTGTGCGGCATCGTCCAGCAAGAAATCTCCAGCACGAACTTCACAAACCACTTTTGACACGTTCTATCAGACACAGCACCTTCTTCATTTACTACACAAGTCTTTTTTTTTTTTTTTGCATTTCAATCGTGTTTTTACCTTTCTTGAAATAATAAAGCATAAATGTGTTGAAAATGTTGCTTTTTGTTTCATCTTCAATATTAAAATGGCTATAAATATTCACCAATTTCAATTAAAAAAAAAATGCACACTGATATGACGGCTGTCACAATACAATCTAACAAAATTGTTTCAAATGAAGTTAAAGACAACTGAGTGCTACTAGAGCCATCTTATGGGGAGGGACTGAATGAACTTTTTGACCAACCCAATGTATTAATATTTATATTGTTAAGTATAATAATTGATAAAATTATTTGAGACTGCAGAATCAGAAAACTGTATCTGAACCCTTACTGATCTTAATCCTGACTTATCCTTCAAAACTTGTCAATTTTTCTCACTCATTTTTAATCTTAAATTTTCATAATTTACTTTTTTAATAATTCCTTCTTATAGAAACTAATAATATTTAGTGAGGCAAGATTTCTCACAGATCCGTCACACCTCCATTTTGAGTGAGAAAGAATGTTAAAACTTGTATAACTAGGCATAAAAAGTAATTTCAACAATGAACTCTGCTTTTCTAAAATATATACATATAAAATGAACTTTGCTTTTCTAAAATACATATAAAATTTATAAAATATATACATGAAAGTTCTTTAATACATTAACTAACGCATAATGACAAAGGAGAACCTGATTACCTCTAGTAATTTCACTAATAACACTACTGAACAGACTTTCCATTGTCTTTTGCCTTCTTTTAAAAAAACGTTAATATAAACACTGAATGATTAGTTATTGTATACTAAAGTATATCTCTTTTTCATTTCACTTTCTCTCACTGCAGTTACATTTAACAGGATACCATATAAACCCAGATACAAGAACATTTCAAGTAGTCACCTTACATTTGAGTCCTTATAAAATTCTCAAATAATGCATTTTGTACTACAAAGTTCCATTTGAAGACAACACATTATCTTGACTTTGTGGAAATCTCTGAAATATTACAGTCAATGCTAATTTTGGATACTTAGGTCACTTTAGTTAATAAAAATAAATATTTAATGTTAATTTTAGTTATATTCATGAAGATATAATCTCACCAAAAGTGTCCTGAGGATATAATCTCACAAAAAGTGTAAGGAAGATTTTAAAAATAATTTTTAAAAACTATACAATAAATGATTATATTGTACTAACCAGAAATATCTATCTAAAAGGTGAAAAAAAGAGACTCTTTTTATTATGAGTATTAGGACTTGATATACGATTTCCAGGATTATAATAGTAGATTCAAAAAGTGTTACACTGAAATTATTTAGATGAGGATGAAAATAATGTGTTTTGGAAAACTTTGTGAGGTTTCTTAAAAAGTGGTTCTAAAGACAAAAACTTGAATGTTGAAGACACATTTGAAGATTCTGTTATTTTATGAAATGTGAGAATAGAAAAAAAAGCATTATTTCTAACATATTATTCCAAAGAATGTGCCTTTAAATACTAAGTTATTGAATAGTGTAAGTAGATATTTAAGTACTATCTATGTCTTTCAAAATTTATATAGTTAACATGCTCCTCAAAAAACTTGTTTTTGATCTTCTCATTAGGAAAAGTGTCCATTCTGGTAGACCATTTACATTTTCACATGCTTTGGACAGCAAAGGAATTCCATAAACCTAACATGACTATAAAAGTTCAGAATACTTTTATAAATAATTTCTCTAATAATCAAAATAACATGGAGTTACCTGATAAATGTTCCAGTATAAATATGTTCTTACAGAACAGAAATCTATGTTAACATTTGAACTCTACAAATCTAGCAAATTGAAATGGGTTGAATAAGGAATTAGCTTTTTAAAATTTCAACCTTACTTTTTAATTTATTTTTTAATTCAAGGGTAATTGCTTTACAGAATTTTTTGATTTCTGCCAAACATCAACATAAACCAGTCATAGGTATACAGATGTCCCCTTCCTCTTGAACCTTAGGAATTAGTTAATACCAAAAATAAAAGGAAAACAATTAAGATTTTGAGGATTGAAAAATGTTATTTATCCAGTTATGTTTGGCTTGAAAGATTTACGCTATCACAGTAAATATCAATGAGTAAATATTACTCAACACTAAGTATTTTGTTGAATTTGGTTTCATAAACTAATCAAGCAGCCCCAAGTGTATTTTCTGATTATAAAGATCAGTTTTCTATAAAGAAAATATTAAACAGTCTAAAAACTTACTGGGACTGCAGCTGGAACATGCACATTAGAACTTGTGATTGATGCAGGAATAGCAACAGGCATGGTCTGTCCATTAGGAAGATGTAACAGAAGAGGAAATGGGCCTGGAACAGGACTAAGGAAAACAAAAGAAGGGCAATTAGAGAAAAGAAATCTGTATCAATGATGTTTAAAAAATATAAAAGTATTTTTCCTCCTATTATAATTTAAAAATAAATTTTCCAGAGAAATCTAAAAAATTAATAAACATAACAGAAGAGAAACAGAGAACAGACAGGTGGTTGCCAGAGAGAAGGGAATGGAGGGATGAGAGAAATTAAGAGGTACAAACTTCCAGTTGCAAAATAAATGAGTCCCAGGAATGAAATTCTCAGTATGAGGAATATAATCATTAATAATGCAGTATCAGCTCTGTATGGTAACAAAGGTGGTCAGAAGATACAAACTTATAGTTAGAAGATACATAACTACTAGGGATGTAATGTGTATGTGTGTGGTGTGCTCAGTCGTGTCTGACTCTTTGTAACCCCATGGACTAAAGCTGCTTGCCAGGCTCCTCTGTCCATGGAATTTTCCAGGCCAGAATCCTGGAGTGGGTTGCCATTTCCTTCTCCAGAGGATCTTCCTGACCCAAGGATCGAACCAGCATCTCTTATGTCTCCTGCACTGGCAGGTAGGTTCTTTACCACTAGTGCCACTTGGGAAGCTCTAAATGTTCACTGTATATAAGAAAAAAAAAAGAACAAGCGGTCCAGCCCAAGGAAAATGCCCATGTGACAGATGCAAACTTTGATACCGTTTTTCATAAGGTGAACAAAATACCCACAAAAAATTATACATGGTATATATACAGCACTCAAGTAATTAAACAAAAATTTCTGAACCACTGCAAAGCACATTGTAAAATTTAATTAGCTTTAATTGCATTGAAATGTACAATGTATGTAAGCAGTGTAGGATAAAAGGAAAAAAATGGGAAAAGCTACAAATTTAGAGAACAATCTGCAATACATTACTGAGAAAAATTCTTATCAGAAAGCTCTTGAGAGCTCCCTGTAAAAACTGAAAGAAATATTTTGTGCTAGCTGCTCAGTTGTGTCTGACTCTTTGCAACACCATGGAAAATAGCCTGCCAGGCTCCACTGTCCATGGGATTCCTCCAGGCAAGAATACTGGAGTGGGTAGCCATTCCCTTCTCCAGGGTATCTTCCTGACCCCGGGATCAAAGCCAGGTCTCCCGCAACGCAGGCAGATTCTTTACCGTCTGATCCACCAGGGAAGCCCTGAAAGAAATGTTATCTAGTGATAAAGATAATCTTATGTGTTTTGTGTAAAATAGCATGAAAATAAGAGACCATCTTAAAATCACAATCTGTGTTAATTTGTCTTTAAAATTAAGCACTGTATATGTTTTCTAATTTGTTAGAAAACATTTATAATAAAAAAAATTTCCCAAGTATTTTTTCCAAAAATAAAAGCATGCAAAAATGATTAACACACACACAAAACTAAGGCCACAATTAGAATAATTAAATGTCTTAGGAAAATCATGACAAGAAAAACTTAACAATTCATAAAATTCAATGACTGGCCCAAATCACTTACACAATTGGCCTGTTGGAGGACGGTGCCTGGGTGATTACAGTACTTGAGGTTGGTGAAGGTACTGCCTGCTGAATAATGACACTTGAGTCAGAACTTGTAAGCAGCACATTGGGAACTTGTAAAGATGCTGGACGAACTATAGCTGATGTGGGCTGTGCAGTTTGTGCCAATGGTACTTCCTATTTAATAATGAGATGGAGAAACAATGAAATTTAAAAATCCAAGTCAATTCATGTACCTTAATGAACAGAATATAACACATCTCTTAAAAAAAACCCACACACAAAAAACCCTACACTTAGTAACACCCCCAAATATATTAATATTTATTTAAAGTTAATTAAGAGAAAACTGTAGAAGCAGTTGTTTCAAATGCAATGTTAATATTTTAATTTAAAAAATATCTGAGTGGTTTTTTTCAGTACAACTTCTTTTACCATCAATCTAGAAATAACTCAGGCTGAGCAACCTGGCTATATAACTCCATGAGAATTCTAGTAAAAAATAAAACTACAATTCCATTCTCATGGAAGTATAGAATTTAAAATCCAGATGGGACTTCCTTGTCCTACTCCACCATTATATTGTATAAGGAAGAAATAGGTCCAGGAGACTCTTTTATAGTTGATATAAATTCAATAACAGAAATGTTAAAAATTTTTTTAAGTAATACAAATGTTTGCTAATTTCAGGTAACTATCTCTACATTACCACTAATTTCTCAATATCAAAAGGTGAAGTAATATTAATACCTTGAATGTAAAACTAAACTACTGGAGTAAGATCTTTCCAAAATAAAGGAAAACACGGAAACTTATAGATGGTCTTTTCCCCAATTTACAGATTAGAAAACAGATTATCCAGAACTCCGTAACTAGTGTAAAAATTGGTCCACCATGTTCTTTGAATTTGCCTTTATACTGCCATTTATTCTCAGAATCTTATTAAGTTACACAGCAAGAAAGATAAACTAGTAATACTGGAACTTCATTTACTTGACAAGTTTGAGAAATTACAACATGCCCTAAAGGACTAGTAGGAAAAGAGACAATAAACAAGTAAAACAAGAAAATTTTGGACAGCAGTGAGTTATAGACTAACAGTACAACATAGTATCAATAAATCATGAGATTAACTGAGGGAAAGTTGGGAGTTGGATACTTCAGATAGCATAGTGAGGTAAAATGAGCTTCTTTGCAAAATGGCATTTGAACTGGTACTGAAAAGATGAGCGCATTCTACGGAGAAGGAAGCAATACCAAGAGCAATGTCTTTGAGGTAGGAAAAAGCTTAGAATATCTGATGAACACTATCATAGAAAAGGCATGAGGTGAGGTTGGATAAGAACACAAGTCTAAATCAATGATGGCTTATGGAAGAAGCATGAGTTACCTTAAAGGCAAAGGCAAACCACTGAAGGATTTTAAGCAGGGAAGTGACATAATATATTAAAAATATACAGCCTAGCTCCCCTGGTGGCTCAGTTGGTAAAGAATCCACCCACAATGCAGGAGATCTGGGTTCGATCCCTGAGTTTTGAAGATCCCCTGGAGAGGGAAATGGCTACCCACTCCAGTATTCTGGTGATTGACTTTCACTCACATACATATATATTCAGATATACATCTACACAAATTTAAGTATTCTGTATATGCTTGTGTTTGGACACTTTCCTGCATGTTTGTTACATTTCAATTAAAAATAATTTAAAAAGAAAAACAAAGCCACCAATTAAGAAAAATATACAGCTAATGGAAAATAGGCTGGAGATGGAAGTAGAAAGTCCTGGTAATTGTTAAGTTATATTAACTGAATAATGTATTAACAAATAACTATCAACAATTATTAGAAGGTAACTGTTAATAATCCAAGTAAAAGATGATTTGGACTACAGTGGTGACAGTGACGATGAAAGAGATAAATTAAGGATATAGTCAGGAAGTAGGTTTGGTAACATGTGCTACTGGTTTCATTGAGAAGGAAAAGAGGGAATTAAGTATTCTTTATTTTTGGCCAGAGCAACTAGGTGGATGGAGAGAAAATTTATTGAGACTGAGAAAACTGTGGGGAAAAAAAAGGGGCGGCTCTAATTTAGACATACTATGTTTAAGATGACACATAAAAGGAAATGTCAAGACGGAGCTGCATATGAATATGGAAATCTGGGAAATATCTGGGTTGATATAAATTTGAAAACCAGGTAGATGGTTTTTAAAGTTATAGGTCTGGATGAGAGCATTTAAGAAGGAAAAAATTGAGAAAGAGAAGGGGGCTCAGAATTTACTTCTTAAAACTTGGAATAACTATGCCCTGCCCAGTGTGAGCTAGACTGAAGAATGCAGGAAGAAGAAATACCCCTAAGAGGGCTAAAACAGCAACCAGCAGGAAAAAACTGTTGAGTGTGAAGGGACTGGAATATTCTCCAGGTAGAAGATATTTATATCAAAGATTTAACAGCATTTCTTATAACTGTGATAATGTGGAAACAAAATTTACATTCAAGATCAGTAAACACATTATGATAAAGTGCAACCATTAAAAATTATGACTTTGGAAAATTTTCTAATGGCATGGGAAAATATTCATTAATGCTGAATGTATAAAACATGATATAAAAAAGTAAACTATGATTCTTCTTGGTTTTATCTTTGTATCCCTTTATACTTCTATGTAACTATTCACTTGTATATGTGTCAAACTGTTAGGCAGCTCTTTGCAACCTCATGGACTGTAGCCTGCCAGGCTCCTCTCTGTCCATGGAATTCCTCAGGCAAGAATCCTGGATTGGGTAGTCATTCCCTTCTCCAGGTGATCTTCCCAACCCAGGGATTGAATTCGGGTTTCTCGCACTCCAGGCAGATTCTTTACTATCTGAACCACTATGGAAGCCCAACATATATATGTATATTTTTATGCATAAAGGTAAGCATATATCTGAGAAAATGTTTCAAAATATTAGTAATTCTTATTGCTCAGTTATGGGGTAAAAGGTATTTTCTTCTTTCTTATATTTTTCTGGATTCTTAAAGCTTTTTAATAATGAGAATGCACTTTTATAATAAGTAAATAAAAAATACAAAACACCTATGATCAAAGCACGTATTCTTAGGTATCAATAAATAGTTACCTTTTCTACCTTACTTCTAGCTCCTCTGCCATGGCAAAAGTCCGTTAGTTAGGCTATGATTTTAGAGTAACATAACCTACAAAAGAACACTGTCATTGCCTTTTATTGTGCCCCATGCCTCCAAATAAATGTGTTTAGTAGATGTGCTAGTAAATGAACATTAATTGAGAAATACCTGTAATAATGGTAACTCAACACATAACATACCCCAGTTGGCCCCAGGTACCAAAGTATTCAGATCTAGGAATGAGGCACTAAATTACTACAAAAAGACTATCCCAAGTAAGAAAGACAGTGTCATCGTCATCGTATTAGCTGCTATTACCAAAGATCACTGCTGAAGCAAGAAGCTATTCCTTTAACCCTTTAAAAGTCTAAATAACCTTTGTTCAAATAATTTTTAGTTGCAAAGATTCTTAATTAAGCTATCAATGTATACAAGTAGCAAAAAAAAAAAAAAAGAAAAATCCAGAGAAATTAAATTTATAAATTTATGTATCCTCTAAAAAAATAACAGGTTTATCTTAAATGACTACTATTCTCTCCAATAATTTTTCTGTTTGTCATAAAAAATTATCTATAAATAATCTTCTTTCCCTAAAATTTCTGAGTATTCACAGGCTTTCACATATAAGACAAGTACAACCTGATGCTGATTAATGCATATTACATTAAAATTTTATGTAGACCAAATATTAGACTTTACTGAGAATGCTGATTTTTTTTTCCCACTTAGTTTGAGTTTCTCCTGTAAATACAAACTTCTAACCTTCTCATCACTGGTAGTAGACTCTGGGTGAGGTAAAGGACTATCCTGGTGAGTTGTTTCTACAACAGAGGGCTCCTCAATTTTGCTTCTTATGATGGGTGTCGCAAGAGGAGATAAATCTAGAGGCATCTAAAACACAAATTAAAGAAAGTGTTAGGAGTTTAAAAACAGCCAGCCAGTATATCTAAAATAAGAAAGCAACAAGTGAAAACTGTTCTGTCAGAAGCACTCTTTTAATTTCATGGTTAATAACATACTTTCTTAATGTCATCTTCCGAGGCTTTCTTGAACTCATTCTCAAATGGACTTGCCAACTCATTAAACAAACCCACTTCTTCACAGTTTTTCAAGAATCTTGTTGGTGTTGGGGTCTGATCTGAAATAAATGTCAATACGTAATTACACATATTTAAGTATCATACAGGACTCTAAAGTATTTTAGCTAGTAAATTAATGAATTAGCAGGACTGGTTCAGTCAGCTGTTAATTCTCTTTGGAAAGACCTCTTCCTTTAAAGCGAACAAAATTTGGTTAAGTTCTTGTTGCAGTTTAAGGTATTTCCTCCAACTTTATGAAAAGTAAAAGTATGAAAAGAATTCCTGTTTGTTCCTTATTCCACATGTTCTGAGTAGAGTGACATAAGCATTCTCTATTCAGAGATAAACTAGTATCATTATCTAACACAAATTAAAAAAAAATTTACACTATTAAAACTTACAAATGCTTAAAATACATGCAATTTGGGGAAAACTAGGACAAGAGCATGTGTATTTGCTTTAACTTGGCCCTTCCACTAGTGTTCACAATTATGAAAGCAAGTTTAAGATAAAACAGTGCTGCACTAAAACATGAACTCGATGTACATGTGAGCACATGTTAATTACAAAACAAATGCTAGTTAAGATCTACACTGAATGAAAAACAGCAAAGTATGAATTTTGCCTGTTTAGTTTTATTATTTTCAAGGCTATTTGCTCACATTGATTAGGATTGATAGCACATTCAATTCTATTCACATTTTATATACTTTAGGGCATCAACTTTACAAGTTACATCAAGGATCTAGCCTAAACTAAATAAAAGTGTAAGGATGACTCCTGGTTTAAGATATAATACTCAAAAAACCTACTGTGAAATTAAAATATGTATTTGTTAACTACTGGGTTCCTAGAGTGGGAATTACTTACTATTTTATCATCACCCTCAACCCAACATATACACAGAGTATCAATGTGTTTACTACCTATAAATATTTAACACTAAAATGATCTATTTGTCACACACATCAGATATAATACAGGCCTACCTCAGACAGTAGGAGTATTATCAAAATTACTGAAGGACTTTTTGTCATCATTTTACCTAATAGTCTGCAATGTACATAACCTGTACTCCCCAGAAGACATACAAAATACTATTATAATAAGGGCCCAGCATTCTTGTATCAACCTAGGTCCATCCATCATGACTGCAATGGTAAACTGAATCTAAATTAGACTCTTCTGTTCATGCCCAAAAGATTTGTCTATGCCCAAGAGAAGGTTCCTATTTTGTATTAAAGGGAGAGGAGTCTTAAAAATAAAATTAATATGCAAAAATCACTTTTTATCAGCAATTATTGTCATGATCAGGCTTGGAAAGAAAAAAGTCAACACAGGCACAACTGTTGAAACATGCATATGGTTTTTGGCTATTTATCATCAAATATATATCACACCAACATGCACTGTATTTACACAGTTACACTATACTACTGATTTCAAGTATATTTAAAGAAAAAAAGTCAAGTGCTATGTTTAAATGTGTTCTACTTTTCTAGAGCATTAAATGTAAACAGTAAAGTAAGTTTTAGAAACCAATCTCAAAATATTTTTGAGTTAAATGTTACAGAGAGAGATGTGGCTCTAAGGAAAGAAGTTCCAGAGAAGGAAAGACCTTCATGCCCAGGGGAGTGAAACTTCCAGGCTGCAGTTATTTCGTTTGCATTTTGGTTTTCTCTCTCAATATCTGATACACGGTATTTTAAAGAAATGCACACCACACTCTTACCTGCTTCCTTTTACTTATAGAAATGAAGATGTGCTGAATATGCCCCTACATTTTTCCTAAACAAATTGTTTCTGGGTGAATTATCTGTTACTTCCACTATTTTCAAGACAAAAATCTTGATACTGAATGACAAGAATTATCTTTTTACCTCATTATCATATACAATGCTTATGAGAGATAATTTGATTTCAAGCAGGGTAATAATTTTAAAGTATTAATAATATTCAGTATTCAGGTATAATTCTAGACTTACAAATAGTATAACCTAAGCTTTACAAGAGAAAAAAAATTAAGACATTAATTCGAATATTTGTAATATATGACTGTGGTTATGACAAAAGGGCTGAAATTTATATAAGTATATTAAATTTTATGTAAAATTATTTTATCACAATACTTCTGGTGTATATACATACACAGAGATGTATGCATCTATAAATACCCAAAAAAAGAGGTAGCTGACATACAGCATGGAAGGACAATAAACCAATGCATGTACTGGGCTTCTCTTTTCACATACTGAAAGATAATCATATCCATGTAGGTGATACAGTATGTTCATAGGAGCAACATACAAAAATAAAAAGCATTGATTGAATTTAAGCCCCCTTTATTGAGAGTATTTTACTAACACAGATGTTTAGTCCAAACAGAAACATAAACAAATCCGAATGAACAAGTCTGCTAATTGCTTTCTCCAACAGGAGGAGCCTGATCATTTTCTAGCTTCACGTAGCACTGTAAAGCAGATGTAAACAGCTAAAAGAAACAATGACTAAACATCACGTTAATTGAATTATCAGTTAAATGTAAATTCTGGAAATGGTATGAATGCTCCCAGATCCTAATTAACTTCCACAAAAAATGATATTGAAGTCTACATTTGAAAACTATACAAAAAAGTGAAATGAAAAGTCAGGAGGAAACATGAAAATGTAATGGGTAAAATACATGTTGCCAACATTTACTATAAATGAAGTCATTGGAATATCACCAGAATAAATTATTTACAGAGAATACACAAAAATTGTGCACATTCCAGGTGAAATATGTATATAAGCTATTAATAAAAGCATATACTAACCAGCCACAATGACACTGTCATTACGTGCTGGACCAAATTTCAGTGTCATCTCATGTTTATGTTTATGGACAGCCAAATGATCCTCGTTGGTAAAACGCTGTGGCAAAAAGTTTTAAAATATAGTTAAGATTTTCAATTTGATCAAATAAGTTAAATGATAAGGAAATTTTCATTTCCACAACAACATGTAAAACCACCATTAACAAAGACATAGCAGTTTGTTAACTATAAAGAATCTACTGTTAGTATAGATAAACATACCAGGTCTCAATCATAGAGAAACTCATTACCCAAGAATGAGCAATACTGATAATACTAGGTCACATAACTCATTTGAGAGCATTTAAAAACAAAACCTGAGGCAAAGAAACTTTACATAAATTTCATTTGGACACTAAAAATAGACCGTTAATTTTTGCCATATCATAGTAGAAATATATACTCCATGGTATAATGACTTTTGAAGAAAGTATTGTTATTTTACTTAGATTTCAGGTTACTTACCACTTTTATAATGAGAATTTTCTTATAAAAATATTACTCCTGGACAAATTAAGAAGTAAATCAGGTGCTTTATGTTACCACATGAAAAAAGAATGCCTTGATTATAATCCAGCAAAGAAATAGCAGTCAATACAATAAGGCAATTCATTTTAAAATAAAATTTTAACTTAGAATAAAGTGGTTTTACATTTTTTTCATCATATTCTTATATAAAAAAATGAAGCAAAATTATTTCTAAAGCTACACTTAACTTTGATAGGTCCTATATGCTAAAGGTGACATTTATGATTACAATATAATACATTGTTTAAATATCTCCTATGTCTGGATATCAATCTTTATGAAGATGCTCCTTATCTTTAGCAACATTTACAACTGAATATAGAGCACCTTCTTTTTATTTCAGAGAAATAATAATAAAATGTCAAATTAAGAGATCTATACTCTCTAGGCTACATCCTTAAAAATGGGATGTTAAAATAATGAACATGGTTTCTCGGAACCACCAAAAATGGATTCCTTATCCTGGGGTCTTACCATTCCCTATTCAACTCAGTATGTACATCCTTTCGTGCAACTAATGATAGCAGCTTTAGGGTTAACCTTAAAACAATGTAAAAGAAACATTTCTATCTACTATGCTTTCTTTTCTAAATATTAAAAGTATACCTGTATCATCCTTAGCCCAGCCCATAAGCCCACTTAAAAAGTTAATCCCTCTCATTTATATCTGATTTTGCTCTGCACAGTACATGTTTACAGCACCTAGTAATATTATACTGATGCTTTCATATTTCCTTTCAAGTAGACTGAGCTCCTACTATTTCAGTTTCCCTCAGTTTAACATATAGTAAGTAGTCAATAAATGCTAACTGAAAGAATGAACTCCTTACAAGTAAAGAACTGAATCTTCAAGCCCAATCTAAAAGAAATAAAACCCACCAAACCACAGACTGTTCCTAAAGGTGAATTAAGCCTTAGTTTCATTTGGTTATATTGTTTTCTCATGTAAGTATGCCTTCTACTAAGTCTTTAAGTTACTGTACACCAGTGGAAAATTATTAATATGTCCCCTCTTTGGAACCTGCTTGTATTCCCATTGAAGATGAGTATCCAGATGCAAACAGTAACTCTATCCCTTGATTTACTTATTTATAATTGAAACAATCATTGAGGAATCATAATCTAGCTCTGCCCTACGCAAGTGCTATTTTCCTACTGCTTTGTCATTATGTATGAGAATCCTTTCCAAATTTGGAAAAAATAAGAAACAGTCATCCTTTGATAGAGTTTCCAATAACAAAGCTTTTGGAGAGTGAATATAGCAATAGCATTTACCAGCACTACCTCATTGCTTTTTACTTTGCATTACAGTTTTGAATGTCTTATAAGTATCTTAAAGCAAGATTCACTTTATGTTCTAAAGAACCTAACAATGTGGCTTCTCCACTGAAGGCAATCATTAAATATTTGCAAGTAAATGCATTTTAGTAGAGGTCTTAGATTTTAAAACAGCAAAGTCAGCATAATTAACAGAAGAGCTTAGAAAGTTATCTCCTAGGAATTTTATCCCTATGGTGTCCTCTGCTTAGTTATTGGTTTGAACACAAATATTCAAATCAAACAGCAACTACATATACAATAAATAACATTATGTTTTCTACAAAATATGTGAAAATACCAACAAGATTGATTCTAAGTGAAAAGTAGCAGGTAAAAGGACCCTAAAATACATTTAAGATCATATGAATAGTAAAAGGAGAAATGCTAGGAATATGAATTCACAAAGTTTCAAAGAGAACATACAGATCAAGTTTATCTAAATGCTATTTATAAAGGAATTGTTAATCATATATTTCTATACATGGGTAAAATACATTGAAATTGATACTTGATACAAACGAATATCAAGTATCATGGATCTATACCATGATACAGATATCATCTATATCTATAACTTTGCCTATCATCTGAGGAGACTTATTTACCTCTTATTGAGAAACGTAAAACAGTGTCAAAAGGCAGTCACCAGGAAAAGATATATATATATAAAATGCATTATCTTTTCAACAAATACTTACAAAGCAGCTACTACAAGCTAATATTTTTGCAAGAATCTATTTGAACTGCTTTTCCAGACAAATTAAAAGGTTTATTCTAAAAATAAGTTTTGTAGAAAAATAATGATACTGCTAGTAATAATATATTGAATTCATACAATTTCTTTCTTCCAGGCAATTGAGAGCACAACTCCAATGAAAATGTTATACATGTGCAGTGTTCTGTTAAATAAGAAAGACTTTGAATATACAGCTGAATAAACAAAAAGGCAGTCAAGAAAGTTAGAACAGGCCAACAATCTCTCTTACAAGGTTAAAAAGGAAGGGTAAACTGACAAATAGGAGGGGGTGAAATAGTTGCTTCCATAAAAAATTAATTTAAGCTCAGGTATTGGAGAAATTTGTGTTTCCAAAATGTGAACACTCTTATCAGAATTAACTTCTTAAGAAATCAGTCATTCTGCATTTAATACATGCATTCATATCCATGATATAGATGATAATTGCTAATTTAAAACATTAAATAGGTATTAAGTTAATAAGGTCATTAGGCCAATAGCCCATTTTACTACTTCTTTCACGAATTTAAGTACTCTAATTCAACACCAGGGAATTACTGATCAAACACACACACATACACATACACTCTCCCACACTTTCACTGAAACTTCAGATTAAATAAAATGAAATCTTTATCTTCTTTAAAAAAATGTATAATGTATTAACATTTCACCAAAGAAAACATTTTCAATGAGAGCATCACCAAAAGCTATTATCAATAAAATTTAAGAATTTCAATGTTAAAAGAGTCTTTCACTAAATTATCTCAACTTTGTTTCTTTTACCAAATTCAATGCAACATCATGTTAAAATAAATGAAATTATCAAAAGTCTTTCTATGAAATACCTAAGTGTCTGAGACCAAAAAAATTTAATAGAAAGAGCCAACAGTTAATTTTGCACTGATATCTATAGGTCTCTCTGAAATAACATTATCAACAAAATATACTTAAAATTTTAAAAATCTATTTGAAAATTTAAGTCCATTAAGTGTTTTAAAGCAAAAATTCAAATTTGGAATAATGTTGTTAACTAGTGACAAAAAATAATTTGTACTACCACCATCAGATTGGGGCTTCTAAAATCAACGCTTAATAGAATTTTTGACTTCCTAGGAAATTACTATTTGAATCAAGAGAGAGACCATAACTATTCCTGTTCCAAGCAAGATTTAACAAATGGATGATGCTGACCTTAGCCCAGTTGTCATTTGGCCAGTAACAGTTATAAGGCATTACTATAAAATAGATTAGACTATTTTAAGTATCTCAGAGAACAAATATATGCCAAAAAAGTTATTAATACCTAGGAATGAAGTGTTCATGATGAGAACAATACTTAAAAGTTATTAGTGAAACTAAAAATTGTTTTAGCTTTTAAAACAATATGAAAAAATGTATGAGGAGCCTTAAAAATGTGTATACATTTTGATATGTTAGTTTGGTTTCTAAAAATGTATTTTGAGGAATTAGGGAGATGTACATAAGGAGTTATACAGAATATTCATCATAATGTTATGTTTTTTTTTTTAGGCCATAATAATTAAGTTTTAGGCCATAAAAGAGGAATAGGCAAATAGATTTTGGGACATATTCTGGCAACAGAACACTACACAGGAACTCAAACTCATGTTTTCAATTAGCACAGAAAATGTCATACTATATAATGTATAATATACTATGTAATACAGTATAATGCTCTACTGTATAATGCATAGTATAATACTATATGTCATTTGCATACAAATAGAATACAAATTAATACATGAGGTATGATCCCAATTTTGTTTGAAAAATAAAAGGGGGAAAGGACTTAGGAAATGAACCAAATGTTTAACAGACATCCTCTCTAGATTTTACTTTGTCAGCATTCTCAGTGATACTTTTGTAACTAAGAAAAAAGAAAAACTTTTAATGTTCACTGAAAAAGATACATATACAAAGACCCCTACTGAAATATACCTTGAAGGCTAAACATTCTGTTTTGGGATATTTTGCTATAAACATAACACAAGAGTAGGCTTGGGTTCACACTTATCTCCAGTGTTCACAGGTTCTGTGACTGAGAGGCATTCAATAATGTATTTGATTGTGCATATGTAAAATGAGGCCAGTAGCACCAATTTCATAGGGCTGGTGCAGGATTAAATAACATAACCCATATAAGCTTCCTAGCACAGTGACTAAGTTTAAAAATGTTAGTATCATTATAATTGCATTTATTACTACAACAACTATTATATGAAACTTTAATTCCTCCAATCTTTTTTGAAACAAGTTGGAGCACAAATTTAGACATGGTATGATACACACTCGATAAATATGTGTAAGCTCTGTTCTATGGTTCACAAGCAACTTCTGAGTTTCTCAGGTAGACCTTTTTCGTTACTGTTTTGAATAAACTTTTTATTTTGGAAGACTTTTAAATTTACAGAAAAGTTGCAAAAACTGTACAAAGAATTCCTATACACGCCTTACTCAGTTTGTTTCCCCTAATGTTCTCCTATTATTGTGGCACATTTATAAAAACTAAGAAGCCAACACTGATATATTACTGTTAACTAAACTCAAGACTGGTAGCTTTAGTATTGCCCAGCTTAACCAGACTCTGGCTCCAAATGACTTTTTGTTATGTTCCCAAATTCAAAATAATCTCTGAAAATTATGTCAAGGACTGCCAGCTATCCCTTTAATATCTGTTACTCTTTTTCCTTCAAATTAAGAATTTCCAAATTTTAGGTGAGCACTTGGCTGCCCAGAACAAAGCCCACATTTTCTAGCGTTCTCTGCAGTTAGGTGGCCATACTCTTTTGGGATCAAAATAATGAGTGAAAATCATCTGCATTACTTCCAGTTAAAGCCCCTAAAATGATGGGTGTGGACATGCTCCTCTCTGCTCCCCCTTCTCCCTCCCTCACTGCTGGAATGTGGACTTCATGGCAGGAGCTGGACAGCCATTTGGACCCAAAAATGGGAAGTAGCATGATGAGGATTATAGAACCAGCCAACCTGGGACTTCTACTTCCTGGTTATTATATTAAAAAACAAGCCAATCAGTCTGTTGTTAAAGGTTGATTCTTTGTCTCAGCCTGCATCCTAAGTAATACAAATCTCTTAATAACAATATGCCATAGCCTCTAAAGATAATTTCTTTTGTGCACTGGAATATACAGAAATTTTTATGGTGACCATATCAAAGAAACATGTTTGTATGTCTAAGTTTTGATATGGTTCCTTTTCTCTATTCAAACCTTCCACACCTCTTCCCAACTTTTCATTCTCAGTTACTATGTATAAATGGTCCATGGTCCTATCTAAGGCCAGTCCTTCTACTTGAACACTGGATCCCATCCTCTCTTAAGGACCCCATTCTGCAACAGTTCCTCTCTCTGCAGTGTAAAGTTATGCTCTGATAGTCGCACCTTAAAATTCAAAACAAGCAAAAAAGCTCCATCTTTAATCCTCCTCCAGCAGTATTTCACTGTTCCCTTTAAGTTAAATTATAAATAAAAGGTATCTCATAATGTCTCCACTTCTGATTCTCCACATTTACTCTTCAGGCTAATTCCAATCTCACTGTCGTCACTGCTCTTTCACTGAAGTTACTCTTATCAGGGTGTCTTAACAATCCCCATATTTCTAAATTCAATATTAAATACCGAATTATCCTAGCAACTATATGACTACATTGTTTCTCCACATTTTGAAATACTTTTCCCACTTGACTTCTAGAACACAATTTTCTTCATTATCTGCTGCTTCTCTGCCTCCTCTATGTCCTTCCCCTCCTTCTGACTGCTAAACACTGGAGAGTGCCTTAAAGCTTAGTTCTCATCCTTCCTCTCTATACTACTAAAATACAGAAGTAAAACCGAAGAAATACGGGGATTATGGATTATCAGACAAAATGTATTCCTAACTCTACCAATGGAAAAATAATTATTACCAGACATTAAGGGAGGAGGAAAGGAGACGTAAGAAGAAAAATGAGTGTTATCTCCTTTCATAATAGGAAGTCTGAAAAACTATTCTAACTTAATATTTTTCATATTTTTAAAAAATATTAACTCTTTTAAGCAATCTCTGATATACACATGTTCTTATATTCAGCAATAGGTTGCTTTTCTTCTGTTGAATTTAAGAAAATTTTTTAAAAATAGTGTAATAAAGCCCCTTGGTACACTTCACTCAGCTTTAGCAATTATCAACCTATGATCCATCTCATTTCATCTCTACTCACAATTCACCCAATGCACTTTTTTTTTGAGACCAATTCCAAGAATTATTTTACCTAGAAATATTGCAGTAATCCATCTGTGGCACATTGTAAAACATGGCCACAAATTCCTTTTGGTATGATATATACCCTCCTTCCTTTGCCATGTGGTTAATGTTGGTTCTCCCATCCAGAGGATGGTACCTATCTCTCCACCCCTTGAGTCTGAGCTGGTCTGGTGACTTGCGTGATCAACAGAATGCTACAGAACTGATGCCCTGTCACTTCCAAACTAAAGCTTCAAGAAGCTCTGTAGTTTTCAGCTTCTATTCCCGTGGAAAACTGCTGTCCAGAGATTCCCAGGTAACAAAATATATTGAACACATATTTAATAACCTTGGCATATGTCTTTTCATAGTTTTGATGTAACATTTGTGGGACAGAATCCCAAAAGTGGGATTGCTGGGTCAAAGAGTAAATGTGTTTGCCAACTTGCACTTTTACCAGCAATGAAGGAGAGTGCAGAAGGAGTATTTTCAATATGATTGAAGTAAAATGGCTGCTGCTTTGCCAAAAATAAACATTCTGATGGTAGAAAATGCCAAAATAATAACAGATTGATTTATAGACAGCATCATTAGACAGAAATGTTGCTGATAGACATATTGAGGAAGGATAGTGGCTGACTTCTAGGCCTGATAAAGTGCTGGAACACCCTAGCTGCCTGCAGAGGACTCTACAAAGTCTCTCCTTCCTATTCCGTGTGGGCTGAGGGGCAGTCTACCTCAGTCTCTCGGCTGTTTGTGCCACGGATTGGGCATGTTCAAGGCAGCCTGCTATGAGAACTCAAATAATGAATATCAAAAAGCTTCCAGACTTCCTGGATCTGGTATTGAGGTGAATAAACTCTGGCTTTACCCCTAGCATGTGTTGTGTAATGGTCCATTTGCCTCATTTCATCAGCTAAGGAAGCATTAATAGCGTCTATAAACAACATGGATGTGTTTGAACAGATTGTATAATTTTCCTCAGCAACTTTAAAATATTTTCTCGACCTGAAAACTATCTCATTTCCATTTACCTTAATTCCCCTAATTTTACTGAATTCATTCTCTCACTGGTTCTATCTTCCAGTTTTGGGGTTGAGGTACCAAAAACTGGGAAAGTTAGATGTTACTAATTCGATCTTGGGTTCTCATCCTCTCTGATCTTTTGTTGGCATTTAATCTTCATTTGGTTAAATGCCAAATGAGAGCTAACCTTCATTTAACCTCATTTCTTAAGTAAATTTAAATGCAATGCTTTTTATTAAAAATGGCATATGTATTACTAAAGAGTCAATCACAAGATGACAATTCCAACTATTTTAAGCAGAAAAGAATAAGACAAAGAATCAGGGACTTGTCTGAGACTGAGTTTTCAAGAATGATTCCTAGAACAACACAGCAAAATTGGTCATGGTCCAAAGGCTGGCTTGAGAAACATACTGTATTAGCTATAATCCAGGGGTTACAGAATTATGCTCTCTGTACAGTCCATTCCAGCAAAATGGACCACCTTTCTACTTAACTTAGTCCCAAATCCAAGGAGAAAATGTCATTTACCATTATGAGTAAATCATATCCAAAATTTTAGTGTAAAAGGATTTTAGAAATTGCTTTCCTGAATTTATAGAAAAATGTATACAAAATTTATCTCCAAAATATATGTCAAATCAGTCTATTTCTTTATATGTCCATTACTACCACCTAGTCAAAGCCACTGTTATCTTTCACTTGACTGCTGCCAGTCTCTACTTTCCCAGCTTCCACTATTAGCTCAGCAACGGCTTTTCCTTCCTCTGTGAATAAAACCCAAACACCTTAGACCACAGTCAACAAAAAAGCTCTACAGGTTATGGGCTCTTTTTATTCCCCTACCTTTCTGACCTCATCTCCTACCCTTATCCTAGTTAATCACTACACGTTCCAGCAGTCATCTTTCTGTTCTTAAACACACCAAATCCATTTCTTCCCTCTTGGTCTTAAACTTGTTGTTCTTTCACTCTGAAAAACTCTTCCCCAAGGTATGTGTAGGGTTTGCTTCCACATCTTTATTCAAGTGTCACCTTATTACAGAGGCATTCACTGACCAACCCATTTAAAATATCACCAACTCTGGTAATGTCTACCTTTATCCTGTGAAAGTGTTAGTCACTCAGTCGTGTCTGATTCTTTGTGACCCCAAGACCAGGCTCCTCTGTCCATAGAATTCTCCAGGCAAGAATACTGGAGAGGGTTGCTATTCCCTTCTTCAGAGGATCTTCCTAACCCAGGGATTGAACCTGAGTCTCCTGCATTGCAGGCAGATTCTTTACCATCTGAGCTACCTGGGAAGCCCTACTTTTATCCTGCTCAACATCACTGGACATCATGTAAACTAAAATCTTTAGATACCACTACGCCCTCACCAGAAAGACTAAAATTAAAAGACTATCCGAAACAATCCTGAGAAAGAAGAACTAAATCTGAGAACTTAGCCTAAGTGACTGGAAGGCTCACTATGTAGCTAGAGTCATCAAGACATACGGTACTGGCATAAAAGTTGACAGACTGATGACAAAACAGAAGTTCAGAAATAGATCCATGCTGATACAAATCATCTGGTTTTCAAGAAAAGGGATGAAGCAATTTAATGGAGAAAGGAAAAATTTTTTCAACAAATGACACTAGAATCTCTGAAAAGCCACATGGAAAAAAGAAGTGAGCTTCAACTCCTAACCCACTCTTATGCACAAATATTAATTCAAAAGGCAAGAGACCTAAATGAAAAGCCAAACTTTCAGAGGAAGATGAAGGAGAGTATTTTTGTGTCTTAAAGGTAAACAACAGTTTCTTAAATAAGTCACAGAAAGCAACAACCAAAGAGAAAAAATTAACACATCAGACTTCATTAAAAGAAACATCTGTCCATCTTTTGATGGACAGATTATTTTCATATTATGAAAGTCAAGTTGGAAACCAGAGACATAAAGAAAAAACTGAAGATGGACTGGTATCCAGAATATTTAAAGAACTCATACAACTCAATAATTAAAAGACAACCCAATTTTAAAAAACAAGCAGAAGATTTGAAGATATTTCACAAAAAATAAGGTATAAAAATGGCCAATAAGCGAATGAAAAAGTGCTCATCTTTTCATCAATGAAATGCAAATTAACACACAATTTATCAGTATACACCCAATGAAAATGGCTAAAATTAAAAGAACCACACCAAATATTGGCAAAGATATTATACAACAGGACTGCTCACAGACCACTGGTGGAAATATTAAGTGGTACCTCCCTTTTAGAAGCAGTTTGACAGTTTCCTAGTATATGTAACATATGATCCCATCACTATCCTTCTAGGTAGTCACCCAAGAGAAAAGAAAGAATGTGTTCATACAAAAGCTGGTACTTAAATATTCACAACAGCTTTATCTGTAACAGCTAAAAATTGGAAATAAGCCAAAGGTTCATAAACGAGTAAATAAATAACTGCTTGTGAACTAAGGAAATATTATTCCTCAATGAAAAGGAATTAACTATTGATCACATAGTATGGAGAAACTGTAAATTATGTGGAAGGAAAGAATCCAGTCAAAAGTACATACTGTATGATTCCATTTACATAAAATTCTAGAAAATAAAAACCAACCTATAGTGACAGAAGGCAGAATAGAGGTTGACAGGGTTGGGAGGGGTGAGAGGGAGGCATAACAAGCACAGGAAACTTGGGGAGATGATGAATACAATCACTATCTGAATTGTGATGGTTTTATGGGTACATACATATGTTAAAATGTACCAAACTGTACACTTATAAGTAATATGCAGTTTACTGTATATAAATTATATCTCAAAGTATCAACTAAAGAAAACAATGAGAACCAAAGAAACATTTTAATATTTATGGTTTATAGTTTGTATATTTAAGTACTCTATAATTTTACTACACATTAAATTTATTTTTTTGTTCCTCAGTGTCTATAGTTAAGATTATTATAAAAATTTTAGATTAATAATTTAATGGTCTATTGAAAAACACTGAAATATCTTCTGAAACACTAAAATATTATTTTCTGAAAATGCTTCCACACAAGCCTATGTTAAAGATTTTAGACTTAATAACATTAGTATATTAGTGAGACGCTGTACATCAGTGATTCACTCAGAGGTAAAAATTAGTTACTTTCACAAGAGTACAGCAAATAAAACAATTTTCATCCGAGATAATATATCTGATTTCCAACTGGGCAGTTTACAATGATTTTCAACCAATAACGATCAAATGAAAATGCTTTTAAACCTTGTGTTTTCTCCAGGTTTTCCATCTTTCCCTTATAACACTTAACTTTTTTTTTTTCCATGTTAGATTGTATTCTTTAAAATTTAGATATGCTACTGAGGAAAATGAATTTTTTCTCCAAATTTTTCTGGGTTATTTTCATTCTAACTTCAAAATTGTACAAAATATCATAAAAGAATCCCCTTAATGACAACATTCACTGTCGTAAGTGTTTAATAAATGTGAACATACCAAATAATTTATGTATTACCTGGCCACATCCAGGGGCAGTACATAGAAAGGGTTTGTCATCACTCATATTCCACAGGTCCTTGTATTGCCTATAATAAAACATTCAGAGATGATTAAACATTTTACAGTACAGATTTTTAAATAAATAACTTAAAATGAAGTATTACTTGATTTTCATTAAGTTTTTTACCTTTTCTATCTGAATGTGAAATAAAACAGTTTTACTGACATTTTAACCCCATCTTCCATTTTCTTATTATGGATAAAGAAATGCAACATGCAGATTTCACATTATAGAAAAAACCGTTAAGAACTCTGATCTATTAGGTTAAACCTTTCCTGTTCAGTAGCATAAGTGCGGAAAGAATGAAATAATTAGAAGATCACTACCTTATTTTATTTTTTGTTTATTTATTTGGCTGCACCAGGTCTTAGTTGTGGCATGCAGGATCTTCAGTCTTTGATGCAGCATGTGAACCTTCAGTTGCAGCATGTGGGATCTAGTTCCTGGGTCAGGGATCGAACCCAGGTCCCCTACATAGGAACCTCGGAGTCTTAGCCACTAGACCAGCTGGAAAGTCCCTAGAAGATCACTACTTTAAATACCAATGAAATTATGGACAGGCAACTCTCATCAATGTCTGATAAAACCATCAGGAGCAAAGGTGATGGGAGCTTCATAATGGCTGGGTCAGGTCGACAGCATCTGAACTCACGGGTCAGTGTTAAGTTAACGTCACTAAAAGTGGGACAAACACTGTGAGTCCCCTGATGAGACAACAGAAAGCACATGAAGCATTCGTGGTGGGGGGCGGGGTGTGTGGCTGTATCCAAACCTGAAATCTAATCAAGCTTTTCTAGATTCTACTACAGGAAATAAAGGAGATAGAGAAAACAGATCAAACACCCCTACTGAGACGCAATTAGCAAAATTCTACAGCACAAAAGACCTGGTCTCCTGAAAAATAAATGTCATGGGGAACAAAAGAAAAGAGAAAGTAGAGGGGAACTGCTTTAGGTTAAAAGAGGTTGAATATACCATATTAAATAGAATACAATATGGGGACTTTCCTGGATCCTGATTTAAACCAAAAACTACAAAAAAGACATTTTCAAGTCAACATTATTTTCCTACTTTTTGATTTAGACTTGAAAGTTCCCAATTAGTCCTTCCATTAACTTGCAGGTTTTTCTTTTGTTTTTGCTTTCTTCCTACAAATTACATACAACTATATTTGACTGAATTAACAATTCTGTAAAATTACTCCTTTTTCAACACTAGTTTGTTAGCCTTTCAGAAATATGTAACCTTCAGAAACCTTTCAGGAAAAGCCCTTCACAGAGATGACAACTGTTATCATAGTCAGATTTGGGAAGTGCTAGAATATTTCTTTTGGGAGGCAGGACTTTTCAAAGAATATGTTGGAGGTAAATGGCCAGAAGAGCACCTAGAATAGAGCATATCTACCACATCCACATTCTGTCTGAACCCTTTTTCACCTCATGGGACTAGTATTATTTGGAACTCATTTAAGGAGAAATCAAAACCCTAAAATATATATTTATCTTTGTCATAGTTAAGTGTATTTTGATGCTCTATTTAGTCATTTAAAAATACAATAGGAGTATCAGCTGAACTACATACCATATAAATAAGTATTTCCTTATTTATAAAAAAAAAATGAACCATTTATCTAGAAATAACCTATGAAAATACTTATAATCTACAAAGTGAAAAATAAAAAAATTTGAAAAATAGCCCAAAATATCAAATATTGCATACAAACCTGGCAGAATTCACATATAACTTGAATTTCATAAGCTGAACAACTTATCACGTCCTCTTTTTCATGGCAAGGACACTGAAAAATGAAGTGGTTTCACACTATTAAATATTTAGTTTTGAAACACTTCTTGAAACATAGTAAAAAATAAAAACACTCAGATAATTACACTCTCTGTAACTACTGTCATCCAAAAACCCACTCACTTTAAGAATCTTTGTAATAGAGCTCTGCTCCTAAAATAAAAACATCCATATAAATGCAAAATATATCCAACTCCACCATAAAGAAGGTAAAAGAGAAACATTTAGCTTAGCCTTTAAGGTTGTGACTGAAGGGCAATAATTAAAAGAGTGAAAATCCTGACTTTTGAAGTCTGATGAAAAGACTAGACCTCCTATTTCAAAATATCTATTCAGAAAGCTTTAAATTTTTTCAAATGCAGTCAGTGTGGTCTGGTTCTCGGCCTAATTCATCAGTCTATTTGTCCCTCAATGTAGTTGAAGGAGCTTCCTCTTCCCTAACTTCATAGCTTACTTATCTGATATTAGCTTAAGGACAAGTACAACACTTAAACTACTAGGTGAGTGTCTCATTTTTAAACCCAGCTCAGCGGCAGCAGCAATACTCCATTACATTCACTGAAACCCCATCTAGTGGCGAACAGAATTAACTATATGCTTATCCATAAAAGCTAATGGTACATAAGAGAAAAAAATTTGTTTTTACATAATTTTGCTTATAAATGTGGTGAAGAATGTTCTGCTCAACAGAATTGGGTAATTCCTGTGGAGAAATGTACAAATAGCTACAGTTCTGAATCCTGGAATCAGAGATGATTAAGAGATAAGAAGAAGAAAGTTCTCCTGAAAGAAAAAGAGCATGTTAGTTCCTCAGTCATCTTGACTCCTTACAGCCCCATGGATTATTTATTGCCTGCGAGGCTTCTCTGTCTATGGGAATACCGGAGTGGGCTGCCACTTTCTATTCCAGGGAATCTTCCCCAACCAGGAACTGAACCTGTGTCTCTTGTTTCCCCGCCACTGGCAAGTAGATTCTTTAACCACTAGTGCCACCTGGGAAGCCCCCATTAAATATTAAGGAATGAATAAACTGCTATATAATATGAACCAGTTTAGATTATGTTAACTATCTCAATAAACTAAAACTAGTAAGAAGATGCAGTTCATATTGCTTTGAAAAATCAAAGCAATATTTAAACTCAGTTAAGTTCAGGAAACATTTAAACATCAAACACACACACAGACACAAAGATGAAAAAACAAAGACCCTCCACTCTGAGAAACTTTTAGTCAAGCAGAAGAAAGAAAACAGAAATTTCAATACACTCTGGTTAAGAAAAAGAGTTAAAATATTAAAAATATAGAAGTAGTGTAGGGAACCAATCTGTTACTTATAGAAAAGCTTTCTGAAGGAATTAACCCTTGGTATTCTTTTCTACCCGCCATGACTACTATTCTCCCATTCTACAAAAGAAGTTCCTTACCTACACAGCAGATTATTTTCTAGCCAACCAATAACAATTCCCATTACTTATAATACTATTTCCTAATATCTAGCTGAGGTAGCTGTAAAGACAACCGTCAAAGTACCTTGAGACATAAATGATCATAATTCCTCCAACAGGCTTAAATGCTATCTGTGTGTTAATCTAACTGAATCTCAAACCACTAAATCCAGGCTTATCTCCTTTTCACATCAAGGGCGGAAATATGCTTCTAAGAAAGCACAGGAAGGAGGCTTTGTTCAACTATAAACTGTCAAGAGAAGACAATGACTGCAGATAGAGACCTGTTACTACAGCACACTGCTCTCAGGCAAGCATCTACAATTTATTAGTTCAGTTCAGTCACTCAGTTGTGTCTGACTCTTTGCGACCCCATGGACTGCTGCATGCAAGGCATCCCTGTGCATCACCAACTCCTGGAGTTTACTCAAACTCATCTCCATTGAATCGGTGATACCATCCAACCATCTCATCCTCTGTCGATCCCTTCTCCTCCTGCCTTCATCTTTCCCAGCATCAGGGTCTTTTCAAATGAGTCAGCTCTTCCCATCAGGTGGCCAAAGTACTGGAGCTTCAGCTTCAACATCAGTCCTTCCAATGAATATTCAAGACTGATTTCCTTTAGGATGGACTGGTTGGATCTCCTTGAAGTCCAAGGGACTCTCAAGAGTCTTCTCCAACACCACAGTTCAAAAGCATCAGTTCTTTGGTGCTCAGTGTTTTTTATAGTCCAACTCTCACATCCATACATGACCACTGGAAAAACCATAGCCTTGACTAGACAGACCTTTTTTGGCAAAATTATGACTCTGCTTTTTAATACGCTATCTAGATTGGTCATAACTTGTCTGCAAGGAGCAAGCATCTTTTAATTTCATGGCTACAGTCACCATCTGCAGAGATTTGGGAGCCCCCAAAAATAAAGTCTGCCACTGTTTCCCCATCTAATTGCTATGAAATGATGGGACCGGATGCCATGATCTTTGTTTTCTGAATGTTGATTTTTAAGCCAACCTTTTCAATCTCCTCTTTCACTTTCATCAAGAGACCCTTTAGTGCTTCTTCATTTTCTGCCGTAAATGTGGTATTATCTGCATATCTGAGGTTATTGATATTTCTCACAGCAATCTTGATTCCAGCTTGTGCCCAGCGTTTCTCATGATGTACTCTGCATATAAGTTAAATAAGCAGGGTGACAATATACAGCCTTGATGTACTCCTTTTCCTATTCGGAACCACTCTGTTGTTCCATGTCCAGTTCTAACTGTTGCTTCCTGACCTGCATACAAATTTCCCAAGAGGCAGGTCAGATGGTCTGGTACTCCCATCTCTATCAGAACTTTCCACAGTTTATTGTGATCCACACAGTCAACATAGTCAATAAAGCAGAAATAGATGTTTCTCTGGAACGCTCTTGCTTTTCTGATGATCCAGTGGATGTTGGCAATTTGATCTCTGACTCCTCTGCCTTTTCTAAAACCAGCCTGAACATCTGGAAGTTCACAGTTCACGTACAGTCGAAGCCTGATTTAGAGAATTTTGAGCATAACTTTACTAGCATGTGAGATGAGTACAATTGTGTGGTAGTGTGAACATTCTTTGGCATTGCCTTTCTTTGGGATTGGAATGAAAACTGACCTTTTCCGGTCCCATGGTCACTGCTGAGTTTTCCAAATTTGATGGCATATTGAGTGCAGCACTTTCACAGCATCATCTTTCAGGATTTGAAATAGCTCAACTGGAATTCCATCACCTCCACACGCTTTGTTCATAGCGATCCTTCCTAAGGCCCACTTGACTTCGCGTTCCAGAATGTCTGGCTGGGTGATCACACCATCTTGATCATCTGGGTTGTGAAAATCTTTTTTGTACAGTTCTTCCGTGTATTTCTGCCACCTCTCCTTAATATCTTTTGCTTCTGTTAGGTCTATACCATTTCTGTCCTTTATTGAGCCCATTTTTGCATGAAATGTTCCCTTGGTATCTCTAATTTTCTTGAAGAGATCTCTAGTCTTGCCCATTCTAATGTTTTCCTCTGTTTCTTTGCACTCATCACTGAGGAAGGCTTTCTCATCTCTCCTTGCTATTCTGTGGAACTCTGCATTCAAATGGGTGTATCTCCTTTTCTCTCTTGCTTTTTGCTTCTCTTCTTTTCACAGCTATTTGTAAGGCCTCCTCAGACAGTCATTTTGCTTTTTTGCATTTCTTTTTCTTGGGGATGGCCTTGCTCCCTGTCTCCTGTACAATGTCATGAACCTCCATCCACAGTTCATCAGGCACTCTATCAGATCTAGTCCCTTAAATCTATTTCTCAGTTCCACTGTCTAATCATAAGGGATTTGATTTAGCTCATACCTGAATGGTCTAATGGTTTTCCCTACTTTCTTCAATTTAAGTCTGAATTTGGCAATAAGGAGTTCATGATCTGAGCCACAGTCAGCTCCCGGTCTTGTTTTTGTTGACTGTATAGAGCTTCTCCATCTTTGGCTGAAAAGAGTATAATCAATCTGATTTTGTTGTTGACCATCTGGTGATGTCCATGTGGAGAGTCTTCTGACAAAATGTGGTCCACTGGAGAAGGGAATGGCAAACCACCTGTGTATTCTTGCCGTGAGAACCCCATGAACAGTATGAAAAGGCAAAAAGATAGGACACTGAAAGATGAACTCCCCAGGTCGGTTGGTGCCCAATATGCTACTGGAGATCAGTGGAGAAATAATTCCAGAAAGAAGGAAGAGACAGAGCCAAAGCAAAACCACCACCCAGTTGTGGATGTGACTGGTGATGGAAGCAAGGTCTAATGCTGTAAAGAGCAATACTGCATAGGAACCTGGAATGTTAGGTCCATGAATCAAGGCAAATTGAAAGTAGTCAAACAGAATATGGCAAGACTGAACGTCAACATTTTAGGAATCAGAAAACAAAAATGGAATGGAATGGGTAAATTTAACTCAGATGACCATTAGATCTACTACTGTGGGCAAGAATCCCTTAGAAGAAACGGAGTAGCCCTCATAGTCAACAAAAGAGTCCAAAATGCAGTACTTGGATGCAATCTCAAAAGCAACAGAACGATCTCTGTTCGTTTCCAAGGCAAACCATTCAATATCACGGTAATCCAAGCTTATGCCCCAACCAGTAATGCTGAAGAAGCTGAAGTTGAATGGTTCTATGAAGACCTATAAGACCTTCTAGAACTAACACCCAAAAAAGATGTCCTTTTCATTATAGGGGACTGGAATGCAAAAGTAGGAAGTCAAGAAACACCTGGAGTAACAGGCAAATTTGGCCTTGGAGTACAGAATGAAGCAGGGCAAAGGCTAATAGAGTTTTGCCAAGAGAATGCACTGGTCACAGCAAACACCCTCTTCCAACAACACAGGAGAGAAGACTCTACCACCTATACTGGTAGGAAAATCACTGGCATGAAGAGTACACAGGAGGGTTCTACACAAGATTTAAGAAGTCAGTTTCTTTGGTTTCTCTAATCTCTCTTTTAACTCTTCTTCTACCATTCTTCATCTTCCCTCTCCTCGTGATTTACTGCCAAGATTTCTCCCTTTCATCTTTGAACAAATATTTGAGGGTCTACTTTGTTCTTTACTCTATGCCACGTGCTAGGGACATAGTAGTGAACTAAGATAGGTATTTGCTCTCAAGAAACTTCCAGGATAGTGATGGAGTTTATACTAGCTAATCAAACATCCAGCTCAGACTCCTCTTTCCAGTTTCTAGGACAATTCCACATATAAACGTGTGTATGTTCTTCATATTTTTTCTATTTCACTGCTACAAGGCATTTTATTTTAGAACTCCAAACCTGGTTGAAGGTATACTTTAAATTTTGTTTGTTATAACATAGTCACAGCAATATCCATTACTAAGTACACTACATAAATGATCAATTTTACATAATTCTAAAAAATAATCTTTAATGCTCAAGGTTTATTTGGGGTTCAGAAAGAGGTCATTGTTATTTCTGGATATTATGAACTAAATTACACTTGCTGAACTAAGACGTAAGAAACTTTTTTTTTAAAGAAACTTTAAATTTGTTCTCAGAAAAATACAGAAAAAGAAAGAATAATGTATAAAAATACACAAATATTTTTTAATTTAAAAAAAAGAGTACTACAACTTCCTTTAAAATACAATTACCTAAATAAATGGTATGGACCTAACAGAAGCAGAAGATATTAAGAAGAGGTGGCAAGAATACACAGAAGAACTATAGAAAAAAGATCTTAATGACCCAGATAACCACAATGCTGTGATCACTCACCTAGAGCCAGACATCCTGGAATGCGAAGTCAAGTGCACCTTAGGAAGCATCACCACGAAGAAAGCTAGTGGAGGTAATGAAAATTCAGCTGAGCTATTTCAAATCCTAAAAGATGATGCTGTTAAAATGTCAGCAATATGTCAGCAAATCTGGAAAACTGAGCAGTGGCCACAGGACTAGAAAAGGTCAGTTTTCATTCCAAACCCAAAGAAAGGCAATGCCAAAGAATATTCAAACTACCGCACAAATGCACTCATCTCACACACTAGCAGAGTAATGCTCAAAAGTCTCCAAGCTAGGCTTCAACAGTATGTGAACTGAGAACTTCCAGATGTTTAAGGTGGATTTAGAAAAAGTAGAGGAACCAGAGATCAAATTGCCAACATCCACTGGATCATAGAAAAAGCAAGAGAATTGCAGAAAAACATCTATTTCTGCTTCATTGACTACACTAAAGCCTTTGACTGTGTGGATCACAACAAACTGTGGGAAATTCTTAAAGAGATGGGAATACCAGATCACCTTACCTACCTCCTGAGAAATCTGTATGCAGGTCAAGAAGCAACAGTTAGAATGGGACCTGGAACAATGGACTGTTCCAAATTGGAAAGTAGTACATCAAGGCTGTATATTGTCACCCTGCTTATTTAACTTATATGCAGAATACATCATGTGAAATGCTGAGCTGTCTAGGTTTGTCACAGTTTTTCTTCCAAGGAGCAAGTGTCTTTTAATTTCATGGCTGCAGTCACCATCTGCAGTGAAAAAGCTGTCTTAAAACTCAATGTTCTGGGGAGGGAGGTGGAGGGAGGATCGGCATGGGGAACACATGTAAATCCATGGCTGATTTATGTCAATGTATGGCAAAAATCACTACAATATTGTAATTAGCCTCCAACTAATAAAAATAAATGGAAAAAAAAACCAAAAGGGTAGAGTTGCTGCAAAAAACTCACAAAAACTCAATATTCAAAAATCTAAGATCATGGCATCTGGTCCCATCACCTTATGATAAATAGATGGGGAAACAATGGAAACAGTGACACTTTATTTTTTGGGCTTCCAAATCACTGCAGATGGTGACTGCAGCCATGAAATTAAAATATGCTTGCTCCTTGAAAGAAAATTATGACAAACCTAGACAGTATGTTAAAAAGTAGAGACATTACTTTGCCAACAAAGGTCTGTCTAGTCACAGCTATGGTTTTGCTAGTAGTCATACATGGATGTCAGACTTGGACTATAAAGAAAGCTGAATGCCAAAGAATTGATGGCTTTGAACTGTGGTGTTGGAGAAGACTCCTGAGAGTTCCTTGGACTGCAAGGAGATCAACTAGTCAATCCTAAAGGAAATCAATCCTGAATATTCATTGGAAGGACTGATGCTGAAGCTCTAATACTTTGGCCACCTGATGCATAGAACTGACTTGTTGGAAAAGACCCTGATGCTGGGAAAGATTGAAGGCAGGAGGAGAAGGGGACGACAAGGATGAATTGGCTGGATGGCATCACCGACTCAATGGACAGGAGTTTGAGCAAGTTCAGCAAGTTGGTGATGGACAGGGAATCCTGGCATGCTGCAGTTCATGGGCCACAAAGAGTCGGACACAACTGAGCAACTGAACTGAAATTCTGCCACATTATGAAATAGTATCAGCAGTCCCCAACCTTTATTGGCACCAGGGACCAGTTTCGTGGAAGACAACTGTTCCACAGATGGAGGTGGAGGGTTGGGGTGGGGGTGGATGGTTCAGGTGGTAATCTGAACCCATGAGAAGAGCGATGGGGATTGGCAAAAGGTGCAAAGCTTCACTCACTTTCCCGGACGCTCATCTCCAGTTGTGCAGGCCAGTTCCTAACAGGCTGAGAACAGGTACTCGTCCGCAGTTGGGGGTTTAGGGACCCCTGGTAAAATCATTAAATATTAAATGTCATTTTAATGGCTATATAGTATTCCATATAGATCCACAGTGTCATACAGATACAACATATTTATAACTTATTCTCTATTACTCCATTATGTGTGTGTGTTAGTGGCTCAGTCGTGTTGACTGTGACCCTATGGACTGTCACCCATCAGGCTCCTCTGTCTGAGGGTTTCTCCAGGCAAGCATACTGGTATGGGTTGCTATTTCCTTCTCTGGGGGATATTTCTGACTCAGGGATTGAAACCAGATCTCCTGCAGTGCAGGTGAATTTTTTACCGTCTGAGCTCTATTATAACTATTCTCTTACTGATTTTTATCATCAGTGACTATTTTTGAGGACAAATCTCTGTGTAATATCTGTAATTATTTCCATTAGATGAACTTCTAGAACTGAAACTACTATATCAAAGTGAAGGCACATTTTTAAGACTTTCAATTTACATTGCTAAACTCTTCAGATGCATAACACTGACTTCTACTTTACCTGTAGTGTACAGAAAGACCTCATTTCTCAATGCCAACACCAACATTGAATATTTAACATTTTTGTTGAATTAGTGGGAAAAAGATTTTTAAGTTGCATATCATGACACACAAATGAGATTGAACCTTTTCATACATAAAATGGTTCTTTGTAATTTCTAAAATGCTTCCTTTGCCCAATCTTTTTTAAAAAATGGAAGATATCTGACACACAACATTGTGTAAATTCAAGGTGTAAAATATGGTACCTTGATACATTTGTATGTTGTAATACAACTGCTATTGTATATTTATTTTACATTACCTAATTATAGTACAATATTGTTGTCTATATCCATTATACTGTACATTAGATCACCATAGCTTACTCCTTTCAAATCTGTATCCTTAAAACATCAACTTTATCCCTGCCTTTTGCCTATTCAAAAAAATAAAATGTTAGTCCAAAATTCTTTCTTGAATACAGATCAGAGGCTCTTTCTTATAACATGGATTTCTGATTATTTACCTCATTGTATTCCTGATCTAGTTCTAACTATGCAAACTACAAATGATGCCCCAAACAGTGAAATGACTTACTCGAGGTAAAAAACGGCATAAGAAATTTCTCCTGCTATAGTCTGTGCCTGCCAGCTGACAAGCTTTGCTATCCTGTGCATATGAACTGTCTTGTGTTGCAATTCTTTGCCTACGAACTATACAGCAATTTTATGTAAACCACTTAAAAAAAAATTGTACAGAAAGACTCTCTGGGGACTTGTAGAGTTACTCAACAGACCCATTATCAAATAAAATCACACATAATATAAGATGCCAATTAAAAAATCGTAACGAAGAACACTTTAAGGAAAGATGAAAGGGAGGAAATGGGTTGACATTAACCAGCAAACCATGTCTTATAACTTAACATTAATATAAAAGACAACCTTCTAAGGAAAAACACATATAAGGGTATCTTCATGGGAGACAGATTAGTCAGGCCATTGAGGGAGCAGCCTGTCTAAGTACAGAGTATGAGAACCTGGACAAGATGAGAAAGGCGCTCATGGGGGGGGGGTTGGGCTGAAGAGGAGACTGAGTGAGGTAAGGGAAGATCTGTCTGTGCAAGCAGGGGGAAGTAGTCTGGTGTGGGATGTCGGTGCCCCAGAAGGGTGAGGCGGCATCCACGTGACGTAAAGAACAGGGATGGCACCAGCCCAGGCCAGGATACCAGGGCCTGAGCAAGAGGATACCTACCTGATGAGAGGCAAAGGTCTGGGGGCAATAGGCAATTCATTACATGTAATGCAGGAAATGAATGAATAAGTGAATTTCTCAAGGATACAGTGGATGAAAATTGGCAACACTATAGAGAGGATGAAAATAGTCACACCATAATTACACAGAATAAATTCTGATATTAGATGAGATTTATAGATATTGGTTGGAAAAGGCAATGGCAACCCACTCCAGTACTCTTGCCTGGAAAATTCCATGGACATAGGAGCCTGGTAGGTTGCCGTCTACTGGGTTGCACAGAGTCAGACACGACTGACGCGACTTAGCAGCAGCAGAGATATTGGTATGAACTCATGACTTTCAATGTAAACATACAGAAACACAGATGATAATATGTGTATAAATATGCACATATATTCACATACTTCCCTAGCTGTGTCATGAGAGTGTCTAGGAACACTGATACCACCTAACCAAGAAGCCCACTTAGCACTTGATGTCAAAATGCCATTTTCAACCAAAAGGAACCTGGGATCTTTGAAGAATTGGTTGATTCCAGGGCTTTAGCAGGAAAAATACATGATGGGCCTTGAATATCTTGTGCAAGAAAAAAGGACTTGTTATGAATTTAGCCAGAAAGTGGCTAGATTTCAGACAATTTCCGAATCAAAATAAATGACAGTAATACATATTATAAATAAAATAGAATTTCATTAATCTGATATAAAAAATACATACCAATATAGAAGAATAAACTGAAAGTTTGATTAGACAGGATACTTACATCCTCTCAAAGTATCTCCACATAAAATACATTTTAATTACTAAAGGCAAAAGAGTAATATACAGTACAAATGCCTGGCAAACATCACTTTACTCAAGAGATGCAAGTTAAAAGGGTTGCAATGAGGAGGACACAGCGCCACTTTCATGATAGTCATGCCATGGATACATAATCTGAATCTAATCATGAAGAAATACTACACAACAATACTACACAAATTGAGGTAAATCCCCTCAAAACAACTGGCCCATAATTTTCAAAGTGTCCAAGTTAAACAAAGATCAAGGAACTGTTTCAGATTGAAAAAGACCGATGAGTCACAACAACTAACTGTAATGTGAGATTCTAGACTGAATCTGGTTGCTATAAAGGACAGACATTATTGGAATAACTGGCAAAACTTAAATATAATATACAGATTAGATAGTAGCAATATTTTGAAATTAACTTCTTGATTTTCATGGTTATATTACGATTTAAGAGGAGAATGTCTTATTGTAGAAAATAAAGTATTTGCAGGAATTGGACATCATGCTAGCATCTTAAAAGGTTCTGAACTAAAAAAAAATTAAACATAAAAACGGAAAAACTTACAGGAGCTTAAAGTGTATAGAAATGACATGCACTGTCATAATTTACATATAACCACTATATAATTAGTATCATGTAACTTTTAGCAGTAGTTAAGAGAATATACTAAAATATACAGATTCTCTTAACAATTCTCTGATTGTTTCTGGATTATAACTTTCATATTGTGTCAAAGAACAGAAAAACTATGTTCTGTATTGAAACTTAAGAGCAAACAGAATCATAATAATATCTGTATCTGAATAAAGACTTGAGAGGTGACTAAAATTTAGACAATTAGCTGTCCTATAGGCAACTCCCTCGTTTAAAACATGAAATGTAGGTTAAACATTTTAAGATAGATAATCTTTTACCCTGTGGTATCAATATTCCCATGCCATTTTGAATTATATCATTCAAATGATATAACTGATAAAAATATTTGCTTTTCTTATATCTCTTATCAAAAACAAGTAAAAAGGATGAATGGATAAGGAAGCTGTGGTACATATACACCATGGAATATTACTCAGCTGTTAAAAAGAATTCATTTGAATCAGTTCTAATGAGATGGATGAAACTGGAGCCCATTATACAGAGTGAAGTAAGTCAGAAAGATAAAGAACATTACAGTATACTAACACACATATACGGAATTTAGATAGATGGTGGCGATAACCCTATATGCAAAACAGAAAAAGAGACACAGAAATACAGAACAGACTTTTGAACTCTGGGGGAGAACGTGAGGGTGGGATGTTTTGAAAGAACAGCATGTATATTATCTATGGTGAAACGGACCACCAGCCCAGGTGGGATACATGAGTCAGGTGCTCGGGCCTGGTGCACTGGGAGGACCCTGAGGAGTCGGGTGGGGAGGGAGGTGGGAGGGGGGATCGGGATGGGGAATACATGTAACTATATGGCTGATTCATGTCAATGTATGACAAGACCCACTGAAATGTTGTAAAGTGATTGGCCTCCAACTAATAAAATAATATTAAAAAAAAAAAAAAAAAAAAAAAAAAAAAAAAAAAAACAAGTAAAAAGGAAATCACTTCATAGAAACTAGTATGAGCAAATGAATCTCTGAAAACAGAAGTGGGGGAAATGAATCAGTTTCTGGTGGTTCATTTCAGAAATCCCTAGATTCTAAAATATGAATTTTACTGATATTCTAGTTATAGAACTACAAATGTTGTAACCTTTACACTTAAAGCATGTATTCAAGCTTCAAAGCAGATTTCTAAAATACAGATAATATTTCATGTTACATATGATATGCAGAATTCTCAAACATTTCTAATGCAAATATATTTTATGAAATTTATTTGAAGATATTTGACTATTTGTACCTGATACTGCATTAAGAATAAGATATGTTTCCTGACCTCAAAATTAGTATAGTAAGGAAGGCAAACAAGTGAAAATAGTAATTCTAATTTAGCGATATACATACAATAATAAAGATATACACAGGTGCTATGGGAACATAGGGGAACAGGGAGTATACTAGAGCTGGCTACCTTTCTTCCCTACCCATAATCCCATCTTAGAGCCAGACGGCCAGCAAAAGGCAGTCCTGTATGTTTCAGGTAAACCAGGAAAGATATCTGAATAAGTTAGGATAATCAGACTACCTCTTCAGGAAATGTGTAAAAAAACAAAAATCAACCAGAGCTATACATTAGACATTTAAAATCATCCTCAGGATTCACAGACACCTTCTGTCATGTTCCATACTGATAAGAAATTAATGAAAACCAGAATGGAGTAGGTACAGAAAACAGACAAAAAACCATGTAGTCAAGATGAGTGAAAAGTTTCTATGAAGCCTGATGCTTTCTGTGACTGGGTCAAGTGAGAATCTTCTGTATTCTGAGTATAAGCTCTTCTTTTCTCTAAAGTTAAATTTATCTGAACTTCTACGCCGTCATTAAGACAAGTACCTAGCCAACCCTGGAGAGAGAAAGGATCTGCCAAGGATACTGAAGGAAGTAATGCCTGGACTTAAGTCTTCTTAAAGAAAAAAAGAGATGATGTTTTGGGCAGAGGAGACAGCAGAATACACAGAAGGATCGCCAAGAACTTCTAATGGCTAAACTATGGGATATATGGTTGAAGAAGAAGAGAGCTGGGGCTAGAGCAGGAAGCAAATTTCAAAAGGCCTTTAGTATCTGAGCAAGGAGTCTGGAATCCAACCTCATTCCCGTATCTGACCCCTACCCTGAGGTTATAAACCATGGCCGTGTGCAAAAATGTTAAGAAAGTTTTTCAAGTTTCTAAATAGTTGAGAGGTGTGTGTGAGGTGGGAGGAGTGGAGGAGAAAAAGAAGCAAGAGACTATATGTGACCCCCATAAAGCCTAAAACCTTACTATCTCGCTCTTCAAAGAAGTTTGCTTAATCTTGTTATTAAAAATGGGAAAATTCATGTTGAGGTTTGACAGAAAATAACAAAACTCTGTAAAGCAATTAAAAGATAAATTTTAAAAATTTAAAGAATTAAATTAATAATAAAAAATGCAAAGATTTTAAATAGGTGATTTAGATCATCAAAGGGACATTTTTGCAACATCACTAATAGAAGTGTGGAGGATGATTAGTGAGAGTAACACCATGCATAAGAAAATTATGCATAAGGAAATCAGTTATAAGCTTCTAGATTCAGGAAAGAGAACGATGATTTATACTCAAGCAATGCCAGTCAAAATGAGAGGAAAGGATACGCTATCCTCTTACGGTTAGGTCTCTAATCCTTAACGGTGTCTGCAGACCCTTGCATGCACTGGCCTCTGACACCCACCGCATTCTTATGATACCTTCATTTTTTGGCTGTAGTAATGCAAACTTTTAATCAGCTCACTCTCTCACCCCAGAGCGCTCCTACTCCCCTCTCATCTGTTTCTGAGTTAACACCACTCACCACTGACTTTCCTCCCTCTACTACCTCTACCCCGTAATTTCCAATGTCTCTTTGAGTAATCCAGTTACTGAGCACATGCAAGAGTAGGACTTTCTGTCCAAAATGTTTTTAAAATATAGAATATATCTCAAGGATTAACTCCTGTTACTGTACCTATAAAAAGTCCTACAAGAGTTGGGACTTTCATGCTGGGACCCTTTGCTACAGAGGACTCTCTAGACAGACAAGTTAGGACACCCTGAATTAAAATTATGTACTTTATGTAAAGTCTTTAGTGTGCTTTTATATGCTGATATGCATTGTAGCTCCAAAAGGACATCTCCAAATCTGCCAAACCTCAGAACTTTTTTTTATTAAACAGTCAATATGGTAGGACACTACCATTCTGAGGATTGATGTCTGGAAACACCTTTTAAATTTAATAATATTTGAGAGACAATCACAACATAAAAGGCCACTATTGCAGTAAAAACTTAAAATCTCTTACCTTTCTAGCTGGTAGGCCATGAGCTTTATCTACTGTGCTGCCAGGTATCTGTCAGCTCTTATTAAGTAAGCAGTGCTTCTCAAGCTTCCATCCAAATATCCCTAAGGCAAAGGAGAAGCAGAAAAGAGCAAACTCATTACTATGCAAGAGCTAAACAACTTCACTACAAAAATTTATAAATGACTATTTTACATTTTAAAGTGCATGTGAATTTTGCCTTCCATTCCATTATTTAATATAAAATTAAAGTTCCCTCAAAAATCTTCCAGAAAGATACTTATCCTGTGGCCTCCCACAACTCCTGGCACACTGCCATCTATTAGAGGTGTAACAGTTTCAAGTATGGAAGCATGGCAATGGAGTCTTGGTGAAAAGAGAAAAATAAAACTTTTTAATGTAACAGAAGGGAGAGGTAGTCATAGCTGATCTGTAAAATGGCAGGGCTGAATCTGAGCAGCAAAATTCTTAGAGTGAACATTAATAGTTCCTCTTATGTCAGTGTTCTTTACACAACAGTTTATGTGGTTCTTATTTGTAAACAACTTAACTTTTTTACACCTGTATCAGCTAGGATTAGGTTTAGCTGTGAGTGAGAAAACTCAAAATAACAATGAAAATAACAATGGCTTAAGTGAGTCAAAAGTTTATTTCTCTCACATGAACACAGGTAGTCAGGACCATGACCATTAGGAACCCAGGTTCCTTCTATTTTGCAGTTTTGCCATCCTCAACATGTGGCATCTCCATCATGGCTTAAAATAACTGCTCAAGGTCTAACCGTCACATCAGATGACAGGAAGGAAAATGGAGAGATGGGTGATAGCCTCCTTTCAAGGACACTTTTCAGAAATTTTACAGGAAACCTCTATTCTGGTCAGAACTTAAGTCACATGGCTAGAGCTAGCAGGGAAGCTGGGAAATACATTCTTTATTTCATCATATGCTCGGGGTGGGGATGGGGGGAATGGAGCGTCTACAATAAGGAAAAAAGACGAGAATGAATATTGGTGGATAATTAGTTTTTTCTGTCATCATACTCTGGTCATTCTAAAATGGAAGATGGTTGGATACCTTGTAGAGATGCCTTATGAGTCCACTGACAGGAGCTTTCAAAAGTAGATAGTTCTGTCAGCAGCCAAGGAGCAAGACCAATGTGAATAAGGACTTCTCTAAATATGCAAGATCAATCTGTATCTGAAGACCAGAGTAAAGAAACAACCTAAAAAGTTTAGGTTTGGAAGGATAATCTCACTAGGTTTTCCATAAACTTTCCATAAAAATGATTACACAGGACTGATTAGGTAAGCAATGGAGTGCCTAAGGTGAGACTGGGTAAGAACTTGCCAGAAAGCTCAGTTACTAACTATATTAGGAAAAGGCAGTGATCCCAGGAACAAAGTTAAAGGGAAAGTCAACTTTTCTCTACTGTTATTTGAGTGCTGAGCTCCCATACCTGAGAGTCAAGTGTGAATTTGGACCTCCCATTTCCTTATTGCACAAACTGTTGAAAAGAACTTGCACTTTACCTTGAATAAAGTTGGCTGAAAAGGCCTTAATATGTTTAAAACTTCTGATGCAAATACCAAAAGTGATAATGACTCTTACTTCAAAGCTGGCAACAAAATTTTGTTTTATATACAGACTGTTCCTTAAAGGAAAAGGGACCAGAAGAGGGTATTCTGCTAGACAAACATAAAATGGGGACTATGAATGGAGCAGCAATTCAAAGGACAAATGGCTCCATAGGATAGCTCAAAGGTTCACATCTTCCAGGGACAGATCAATTTCTGCAAATTATTTCTTTCATGGAAATGCTTAAGTATGACTTCAGATTTTCCTATTGAATATTTGCATTTAGTTTTGCATTTATAAGACGAGGAACTTATATCTAGAAAGCAGCAAGATGGCCTTCTGATCTTTACTTCAAGCAAAAGCAACAACATTAAGCCAGCCAGCTGAACCTGACAAACAAGAGCTCATGTTTAATGCATGCAAGGTTAAGCTAATTATCTAGACTTTGAAAAACATTAAAAATAAAGGTTTGTTTGTAACTTGAAGGGCACAAACGTAAGGACTCTCTCCTTTACCACTGCTACCCTACCCCAATTACTGTGTATGTATGTGTTCTACTTGGACAAAATCAACTTGTAGGTAAGGGGTAGGATCTCTGTCTGCTAAACGGGACAAACACTACTAATGGCAAGTATTCAGGAAAGAGAAATTGTGCAAAGAACAGGGCCCAAAAAGTTAGACGTTAGTGTGAGAAAGGAATTAATTCTACTTAAGGTGGATTCTGGGAGAGAAGCTAGCTTCTGGTCTGTGGGAGCAGAAGTTAGGTGGGTGGGGGAACAGACTTTCAAGGGAGCAACGTTCAGACAGGTGTTTGTATTACTGCAGATACACTAAGACTTTTCAAGGGACTGATAAGTAAAACATGTTTTAAGAAAATCAATTTCTGTATCTTCAACTTCCCTTTGTTTGCTTTCCTAATAATAATCTGCCTGCTTTCCCTAAGTGCTCATAATTCCATATTTGAAAAGAAACCCATAGCTCTTAGCCATACCAAATATTACTACAATGCACTGCCCTGGATTGTAAAAATCTCCATGGAACAAAACAACAGGCTGATTTAAAATAAGAGTGTCTTAAAGCCTCCATTAATCAAGGCATCCTTATCATAGTGCTGTTAAAGCGAAGCATGACTTTTTAAGAATGATGTTGTGCCTTGTGTTGAGGAATGTTTTGAATTCAGATGTATTGAACAGTGTGATGACAGGAACAAAAACCCTTTCATTTAATGATTGCCTCTTCTATTCTCAAAATGCTGTGGAAAAATGCATAGTCCTGAGAGTGAGCTTCATGAGAACAAAGCAAAGAGGAAATCAATAGGAAACTCTGTAAAGTTCAATTTATATTTGCTGCAAAGAAGTAGGATAAGGTGATGTGATCAAAGTAGTTTAAAGCATTAAAATACCCTGGATTCAAATAAAATTATTCTTAATTGTAAGTTCAGTAAGAAAAAGGAACAATAAAAATGTTCAATTGTTAAAGGTGAATTAAGTCGTTTGTCTTTTAAATCAATGACAGATCGAATGACTAAGGATCACAGTTGATGCTCAAACAACTCAGGGCACCAATCTTCCATACAGTCCCAAACCTGAGTGTAACTTAAGAGATGTCCTCTGTATCTGTAGATCCTCCACTTTCCCAGTTCTGCTCCCAGATTCAACTACTGGCAGGTGAAGCAGTAATGTTGTATATACTACTGAAAAAAATCCACGTTAAGTCAACCCATGTAGTTCAAACCTGTGTTCTTCAAAAATCAACTGTACATAGAATGGTGTCAATATCTTGAAAAGTCAGAAATCATTCTTTTTCCAACTCAACTTATTGTTGTTCAGTCACTAAGTTGTGTCCAACTCTTTGTAACCCCATGGACTGCAGCATGCCAGGCTTCCCTGTCCTTCAGTATCTCCTGGAGTTTGCTCAAACTCATGTCCATTGAGTCAGTGATGCCATCCAAACATCTCATCCTCTGTTGCCCCCTTCTCTTCTTGTCCTCAATCTTTTCCAGCATCAGGGTATTTTCCAATGGGCTGTCTCTTCACATCAGGTGGCCAAAGTACTGGAGCTTCAGCATCAGTCCTTCCAATGAATATTCAGGGTTGATTTCCTTTAAGATTGACTGGTTTGATCTCCATGTTGTCCAAGGGACTCTCAAGAGTCTTCTCCAACACCACAGTTTGAAAGTATCAATTCTTTGACGTTCAGCCTTCTTTATGGTCCAACTCTCACATCCCTACATGACTACTGGAAAACCATAGCTTTGACTATACAGATCTTTGTCAGCAAAGTGATGTCTCTCCTTTTTAATACACTGTCTAGGTTTGTCAAAACTTTTCTTTCAATTTCATGGCTGCAGTCACTGTCCGCAGTGATTTTGGAGCCCAAGTAAATGAAATCTGACACTGTTTCCACTTTTTCCCCATCTATTTGCCATGAAGTGATGGGACTGGATGCCAAAATCTTCATTTTCTGAATGATGAGTTTTAAGCCAGCTAAAACTAAACTTACAAAGAAAAACTTTAGGAATCAACTTAGAAATGTGCTAGAGTACACAGTTCATCAAATTTATTTTCAGGAGTGTATGTATGAGTACACTAGACAGAATGGCCGCCCAAAGATGTCCCCACCCCAAATCCTGGAATCTATGAATAGGTTATGTTACAGAGCAAAATGGACTTTGCAGATGTAAAAATGGTCACAGACTCTAAAACAGGAAGGTTATCTTGGGCTATCCAAATGGGCCAATCTGATCATATGACCCAGTGAGAGCAGAGAACTTTCTCTGTCAGATTCTGACAGTAGCAGAAGTCAGAGATAAGCAAGAGATAGACTTTACTTGCCATTACTGAAGGCAGCAAAACTGAAAGCATTTTAGCTTCTACGAGTGAAGATCAGCTCCAACTGACAGTCAACAAGGAAAGAGAACGGCAGTCCTGTAACTATATGCAGTCAACAATACAAATGAACTGGAAAGTGGATTCTTCTTCAGAGCCTCCAAAAAAAAAAAAAAAAAAAAATTGCAGCTCTGCCAACATACTGATTTAGACTTTGTAAGGCCCTAAAAAGAGGGCCCAGGTGGACTTCTGACAAAAGTTGAGATATAAATTTCATTTGTTCTATAATGCAAAGTATGTGGTTATTGTTGATGAGGAATAGACAATTAATAAAGCAAAAATCCTAAGGTACTCAGGAGGACAGGCTTGCAGACCAAGGAACTGCACAGATTTAGAGCTTTCTCTGTGCTCTAATTTCCTTCTCATATCTTGGTAAGAACCAAAACAAACAAACAAACCAAAAAAATGCCAAGAAATGATCCTAGAGCTCACACTGGGAACAGCAGTATAGTCATAATAAACTTAAATCTAAGAAGTGGAAAACCTGTAGCTGTAAGCTAGAAGGACTTCATTCCCCTTTCAACGTTTAAGATGCTTTGAGTTTCTAAGCTAGGAAAAATTTAAATGGTATGATTTCACTACTATCCTCTCCAGTAAGAAAAATATACTAGTTTCAGGATTGTAAAAAAAAAATGAAATTACTGTATATGTAAAATACATTAAGTACAGAGCACAGCACTCATACAGTATCCAGTTTATTATAAGTTTTACTGTGTTTTATTTTGACTTTAAATGCACATTTTCCTAATAATCCTAATCTTACTACCTCCTTTATTTTTAAAGTCTGAAGGTGAGAATTAGTTAAACTTTTAGACAGAAGTTTTTTTTTTATTAATCTTTAACCCATGAATTTGATGTTATCCCCTCAAGTTATCTGGTACACGTTTAGTTCATCAGTGTAAGGAAGTGAGAAAAATGTAAGCTCAGCTTTAAGGATGAAAGCAGTAGTTTTTAATTGTTGCCCACTCCCAGCAGACACGGGACTTCCCAAGAGGCACAGTGGTAAAGAATCTGTCTGCCAAAGCAGAAGATGCAACAGACACAGGTTCAATCCGAGTCAGAAAGATTCCTTGGAGCAGTAAACAGCAGCCCACTCCAGTATTCTTGCCTGGAAAATTCCACGTACAAATGCACAGCACACATGACAGATGTTCTTCACACATATCACCACTCCCAAGAGTATACCAGAGTTTTGATGAAATTCCTCGAAGTTGATGAGATACATGAAGAGCATCGCAGACGTCTCAATACTGTATTCATGAAAGTACATTATGAGTGCAGATGGCCCTATGGATTCAACCAACCTTGGATCAAAAATATTTGGGGGAACAGGACTTCCTTGGTGGTTCAATGGTTAAGGCTCTGTGCTTCCAATGCAGGGGGCACAGGTTCAGTCTCTAGTCAGGGAAGTTCCGATATGCCAAGCAGTGTGGCAAAAAAAAAAAAAAAAAAAAAAAATTGGGGGAAGAAATTCCAGAAAGTTCTAAAAAGCAAATCTTGTGTTTGCCTCCAGCTGGCAACCATTTACACAGCATTTACACTGTATTAGGTATCATAAGTAATGTAAAGATGATTTAAAGAACATGGGAAGATATACTTAGGTTACAATGCCATTTTATATATGGGACTTGAGTATCAGTAAATTCCGGTATCCACAGGGGATCCTGGAACCAAACTTCCACAGATACTGAGGGATGACTGTATGTGAACAGTGAAATTAGCCCAATGTTTCAAAATGTTCTTTAATAAAAATAACAGTAGTCCAATTTTTAAGTCAAACTTCATTTCTCAAGTGAGTCTTGATTATTGCCAGACCTCTACTTCCTAGGTGATGCAAGATAAACAAGTTCTTATTTTAAAGTTTAAAGTTATAATAGAACAAGATTAGAAATATATAAACACAAAGACCTTACAGATTAATGGTTATGAATAAGAACAGTGCTAATCCAAGTTTTTACCAATAACATTATTTTAGACTTGGTAATCATATCAGTTATGTGAAATAACATCTCCAGCATTGTTTTTGCTCAAGGCAGATGTGTAAAATGCGCTTCTTGATCACTGCTTTTCCTCACTAAAAACTTATCTCTGTAAGAATAAAAAGATTAAATAGAAATTCAGAGCTCAACAAGAATTAAAATAATTCACGATCACCACTCAGGAGTACATCAATAATAATTTTTCATTTTGAAGAGGGCACAAATAACAGATTATGTACAATTCCCATAACAACACTAGTAAGCTTACCTCCTCCCACACCATACAAAGTATGTCAAAATTCAAGTAAATGAAAGGAGATATTATCTCAGAAGTAACCCTCATTCCAATAACCATACTTCACAATCATTAAAATCTATCTTACAAAGATAAAAGATATCAGTGATTCTCAACAATGTGATTGAGAAATGATGTTGTACTTATAGTAAATAATTAGTAAAGAAATCAAAAGCACAAATATCAGAAATATTGTCTTTAAATTAAATCATCTCTTCCACTGAGGAGGGGAAATGAAAGTTCTCACTGAAATGTTTAAGGTGGGATTGGTGAAGCAGAAGAAAATGATAACTGGATTGCATAGAAATCACAGCATCATAATTTTATCGTTTCAGTGATTTCTGCTAACACTATTCTAGCATGTATCCAACAAATAAATGGAAACTCACTAACCTAAACAATATAATTAGAAAAAAACTAAGTTATAAAACTGGAATGTCAAAAATTTAGGTTCCATGAGGCAAACTAAAGAATGTTTAGGGAACACATTTATAAACTTAAGGTATTTTATTAAGGTATTATATTATTAAGGTAGCCATATATTACCAAAATACACCTGGTGATTTACTAACTGGCTTTTGCCAATTACAATCATTCCCACCTGTCTTTCTCTACTAATCTTCTTGAGACTCTCTCCAATAATAAGCTACTATTACTGTTGGGACTGGGCTTCTCCGGTGGCTCAGTGGTAAAGAATCAGCCTGCCAAGCAGGAGAGACAAGTTTGATCCCTGTTTTGGGAAGATCCCCTGGAAAAGGAAATGGTAATAACCCACTCCAGTATGCCTGCCTAGGAAATCCCAAGGACAGAGGAGCCTGTCCATGGGGTCACAATGAGTTGGACACAATTTAGCAACTAAACAACAACAGCTGTTGGGAGTGCTTTGTATTCCTTGGATATTGTGACAGAAAAAATGACTGAGAATCACCATCTTTGTTAAGACACAGACTGCAGACATGGGTGAATAGGCCTAGCCCCCAAGCATTTATTCACATCCTTTCTTGTTGCAAAAAAATGTTTTTAATTACTACAATTACCAAAATGCCAAGAAGAGGGAAAAAAAGCATCACTAAACATAAAAATGTAAAGGAATGTATCAGTTTCAAGCTTGTTAAGAAGAATTAAGTGAAAGTAATATTTATGTATTTACAATTACAATATATATGTAAAATAATTCCAATTATTGCTGGCCTTAAAGATCCACAAACTTCCTTAAATTTCTTTGAAACTATACCTTACACTAACTTTTAACTTTAAGAAACAGAAATAAGATGTTTTGTGGGATTGGGCCCTAGATATGAACAGGTGAATACTATTACTACTACCTCCTCATTAAATTACATTAAGAGAACATGAGGAATTTTATGTACGTTCTTAGTCTTAATAGGTGTGCGAATAAGATAAACACAGAAATATAGTGAGTTAAACTACTGACTATAACTGCTAATTTGTTTTATTTACAGTACATTTTAATTAGAGACTAGAAAAACATTTTATGTTTTTAAAAAATAAATTACTGCTACTCACGGGGTTTTCAGTGAAAGACTGGTGAAAATCTGGTTTTAAATAGGGAGACTTCAACTACTTTACCTTGTCGGAGGACATTACAGTAAGACTATTAAAGAGAAAGAAGTACCAGTTTAGAGTCTTATTTCATAATGGAAGGAAGAGGTTGAAAAAAAAAAAAATGAGTGAAAACAGCACGTACAGTGGGACAGTTTACTTGATCTAACATGATCTAACAACAATTTACCAGCAGAGAACATACAAATCATTAAACCCCAACTTTTCCAAAAAACAAAAATTTAAGTAGAAAAAATGTAGATGATTAATTGAAAGTTAATGCTAATTATAGGTAGTAGGAATTTGAGGCAGAGTACATTGTTTTTAAAAAACGAAATTCATACAGCTTCTAAATCCTAAATACAAATACTCCAATTTATTAAAGAGCTGACAGAATAATTTCTACTGTTAATCTTAGTTTTAAAATATGAAACAAATATTCCAAGTAAAGTAAATGCAGGAATTTCTGGATTACATATCTAATAGATAATATAGTGCCCCAAATATGAAATAAACATTCTAATAAGATGTTTTAAAAAGAACTTCTAGAAAATAATCAAATCTGCAGAAGGTATTATGTACCTTAAAAACATATGCACAAAAGCACCTGAAAGCTCCGTCCTTACTGACAATTAAAAAACAAGCACTTATGTTCTAAATTACCACAATATTTTATTTTAGTTAAAAACCTAATGGTGGCAACATCCTCTCAGAATAAGATTAAACATGTCTTGGGGAAGCAGCATACACAGCACTGTAATTCTGGACTATTCTCACAGATTATTTTACAAAGATTAGGATTCAATTATTGATGGCCTTAATTCTGTTTGATCTGAAGAAAAGCATCTATTTTTTTTTAAACATACTTTACAATGATGTCCCTGCCGCTTTGAGAACAGTGTTCTTAGTAGATTCTTCAAGTCAGTGTAATCAATTACAAAATATAATTGCTATTATATTTGTCTTTCAGGGCACTTAACCACATAGGGATGACTTTCTAAGAAGCTTCTCACCTTCATAGTTTTGGTACAAAAGACCAAAGATATAGGCTTTAAGATAATGACTAGAAAGACTACTGACAGTGGTTATAAATTTCTTCAGATAGGACAAAAAATGTGCTCAGTGGAACAGTTTTTGTTCTGATTTCAAATGTATACATTAAGTGTATCTGTTACTGTCTCCAAGTTTTAAAATTCCTTAGAAATTGTTACTTTCACACAATAACAGGTATTAGTCAATAGCCTAAAGTACATCAGGAGTAATCCCTTTTACTCCATCATATTCACAGTAGTTTTGCTCTTGGCCTGGCCAGTTTTAAAACTCTTCATTAAGCAAAGGCAAAGATAACTTTATACGATCTAAGGGCACAAAAATAGTCCCCATCTCTTTCACTCTCTCCCTCCTTCTAGCGTCAGTTTAACCACTGAACACAGAACCCAAACCCACATACACACACTCTCGGTACTGGTCCCCAGGGCATCAATTTAAAAAAAAAAAAAGGAAAGGTTATACCCCTACAGATTCTCTGCAGTCTACCCAGGAAGGTTTTTTAAAATTAAAAAAAAAAAATGGGGAAAATACTAGAATCAATCTGCACCCGCACCTCAGCCCCGCCCCATCGGGAAAAAGTGGGGGGTGGCGGGAGAGTGAAGGGGCAGAAAGGACAGAAAAGGCCAAGACTTCCAACTCCCAGGTTCTCCATTCCATTTGTTCCGTCAGCTTCCACCGCAGCCAGAGACCCTGACCCTATTTTCAACCGCGCGTCCAGTTCCTCCCCACGCCACCATCATATACAGTGCCCAACCAGTGAGTGCAGAGACCAGAGCCGGCCCTCTTCCTGTTCCATTCCAGAACTAGCGGGGTTTCCCTGCGCCCTCTGCGACTCCGACATGTGCCCCTGGGACCTCTGAACTGACCAGAGACGGGGAAGGTACATCGGGGGAGGGGTCTAAGAGAAGCCGTTATTCCTTTTTCCTCCACGTTAGGAAAGCGCGCGAGCGGGGAGGGGCCGGAACAACAAATGCCAGTTACCTAACGGTCCGGCCTGGCCAGTCCGGCTCTTGAAGCCGACGCCGCGCGGGCCGCAGAGGCGGCAGCACAGCCACAGCCGCCCCGAGGGCTAGGCACACAGGCAGGAGAGCCCGAGGTGATGGGAAGCGGGGGGTGGGGACTATGGTGAGCGACGTCGCCATGTTAGTGCCTTCTTTCTCCGTATCCCTACAGTCTCCAGTCCTGCGGCCCTCTCCTCATCACTACTCACCTTTCCAGCTCACTAGTTCATGCTCTTTTCGGTCGTTGGGAAGACCCAAGCTCCGCGGTGTTTACAAACTACCCCTAGAGGAAAGGGCTGAACCGCACTTTAAAGGCCACGGGCTCCCACAGGCTTCCGTCCTCTCTCGCGAGATCGGACTGACAACCCTTCTCTCCGCCCCACTCCCGGCATCCCTCCTTTCTTCACGCGCCCCTCCCCTACACGCACACGCCCCTTCTAGCCTTCCTTCACATGGAGCGCCTCCGGGTCAGGTGGTTCCGTCAGGCTTAAGAAAGCGGGTGGGACTTCAGGAGGGCAGGGAAAGGGGGGCGGGAACCAAGGGATACTCGGGTGCTGATTATTGGATAAAGAACTCGAAGGGCGGGAAGCAGTTATGGAGGGGGCGGGACCAGAGTGTCAAAAGAGCGGTGTCTCTGTAACCCGCGAGCAACTGAAGGCTGTGATTGGCAGACGGCTGGGAGGCGGGCGCGAGTGTGGGGTGCCGGAGCAGGTGGATGTTGAGGTCGCGTGAGGTTGATGGTGAGCAGGAAGGAAAGGTGAACTCTGGGAAGGCTGCGAGCGGCGGGAGAGAAAGCAGGAGTCCTCTGAGCCCAGCTCTGGAAACCTGGTATTTCCGTTGCTGTCACTTCCCGGTCCTAGGTAGAAAGGAGAGTAAAGCGTAGGGAGGCGTTCACCGTAACCCACCTTCCGGCTACAACTGAACCCTGAGACGGAGAGCTTCGGTTTAGAAGAAGCGGAGTGTGATGAAATTAACTCTCGAGCCCCCAACAGGTCTGAAATGGGAAAGCAACATGTCAGTTCTGAAAATAAACGAGAAAGCCTTTACTGTGAATGGCATTTATTCGAATTTTACTAAGCTGTAGCTGAAACTGATTCCTCCGGCTCTTAGCGCGCCCTGTACGTGATTTTAGCATATAATTATGTTCAGAGTAACTTACCAAAAGGAAATAACAGTGCTTTACACTATATCTCCCTAACTTAAAATAGTAACAGGGACTTGTTTATAAGAGAAAAGCTTCCATATTATGGTGTATCCTATTTTATCAATTTTCCCTTACTAAGTAGTTATAGACAAAAATACATCAATTTTAGTAGAGATAATTTCAAATATTTAAAACATCAACAACTCCGTGTTAGCACTGTAGAGAAAACCAAAGGACACTAATATGGCATAGAAATAACGCTCGTACCATGTTACTATCCTGCTACTTCACAGGTCGATGCAATACCAAGAAAATATCTCTCAAACTTTGAAGGTACCTGTTTAAAAAGTGTGTGTGGGGGGGGGGGTCATTTGATTAATATGAAGGACAAAAGATATATTTATTGCACCGCAGTTGACACAGATACACTGTTACAAACAGAAGTAGAAATCTGTGATTCTTTTTACAACTTAAATGTTTCAAATGTTAGCTGTAGGGATATTGGTTGTTCAATAAATACACACTGGCACGTTGAAAAGTATGATAGGGACCCCTGCAAAAAATCTGCATTAGTTTTTTAAAAGCACATTTTTTCCAGTGCCTTCTTTTCCACTTATTAAGTGATGATTTATAGTCTGTAGCAAAATTATGAGTTGAGTTTACATATGAACATATTTGCTTGACAATAAAAACTTTGCCTGCTAATGCAGGAGACATAAGAGACATGGTTTCAATCCCTGGGTTGGGAAGATCCCCTGGAGAAGAGAATGGCAACCCACTTTAATATTCTTGCTTGGAAAATCCCATGGACCAGAGAAGCCTGGTGAGCTTTAGTTCATGGGGTCCCAAAGAGTCAGACACAACTGAGCAACTAACACTTTCACTTTCATGAGCGTTAACTGTACTCTCCAACATCTCCAAACTCAAGTGAAACAGAAACTGTTGGAAGATTGTGGAACATGTATTTGACAGTTAAAGAACCTGCAGTTCAGTAAAGATATCTGGTATTTAGCAGGTTTCCGGCCTGTATGCCTGTATGTGAGTCAACAAACCGCTCTTTTAAAACTAATTTCATTACTCAGGAGACCTGAAAGAAGACAAATTATTGACACAGTTTATGTCTCAAGTTAAAATGAAAGTACCACCCCTATATGTTAGTAACACTGTAGTACTGTTAATGTAGTGTAACATTGATTATTTATTAAAAATAATCAATGTAAACATTGATTATTAAATCCCTCAGGAGCTCAGGGATTAGATCTGATAGAGTACCTGAAGAACTATGCATGGAGGTTCGTAACATTGTACAGGAGGCAGTGATCAAAACCATCCCCAAGAAAAAGAAGTGCAAAAAGGCAAAATGATTGTCTGAGGAAGCCTTGCAAATAGTTGAGAAAAGAAAGAAGTGAAAGACAAAGGAAAAAAAGATATACCCACCTGAATGGAGAGTTCCACAGAACAGCAAAGGGAGATAATAAAGCATTCCTAAGTGAAAAATGCAAAGAAATAGAGGACAACAATAGAATGGGAAAGACTAGAAATCTCTTCAAGAAAATCAGAAATACTGAGGAAACATGTCATGCAAAGATGGGCACAATAAAGGACATAAATGGTAACGGACCTAACAGAAGCAGAAGATATTAAGAAGAGGTATCAGGAATACACAGAAGAACTAAAACAAGATCTTAATGACCTGGATAACCACAATGGTGTGTTTGATCAGTCACCTAGACCCAGACATCCTGGAGTGTGAAGTCAAGTGGGCCTTAGGACACATCACTATGAACAAAGCTAGTGGAGGTGATGGAATTCCAGCTGAGCTATTTCAAATCCTAAATCGACTGAGTGGATCACAACAAACTATAGAAAATTCTTAAAGAGAATACCAGACCTCCTGAGAAACCTGTATGCAGGTCAAGAAGCACAGTCAGAACGGACATAGAACAAAGGACTGGTTCAAAATTGGGAAAGAAGTACAAGGGTGTATACTGTCACCCTGTTTACTGTATACTGTCACATGTCACTCAGTATACCCTGTATACTGTCACATGTCACTCATTTATAAGTGAGTTATAAATGTTATAGCATTTCAAATTAGATGAATTTTAAAAAATATTTTCCATTCACTTATGTCAAGAATTTGAAATTCTTTTCTCCAGTTTTGATTCATTTTCAATTGGCAGTAGGTTTGGTTTTAAATTTCTCCTCTTCATTCCTCCTCCTCCAGTACTTTGCCAAGTTGATAATCATCTACATAATGGGTTAAAATATATTTTTAAAGAAGTCTTTGGGAGTCCTTTTAGACAGAAGAATCATTAGTAATACAGATGGTACCCTGATCTGTTGTGAGGATACATTTTGCTAATTTTCTAAGGAAAATATATCAAAACTGAAAATACATAAAGGAGGTCAGAGGAGGATTTCCCTGTCTGTCCAGTGGTTAAGATTCCATTCTTCTAATGCAGGGAATTTGGGTTCAGTTCCTGGTTGGGAAACTAAGATTCCACATGCCATGCAGCCAAAAAATTAAAAACTTTTTTAAAAATGAAGGAGGTCAGAGGGAAAAATGGGTGGAATGAATGCAAGTCTGTTATATATACATGTAGCAGTTTAGCATAGCAAAGTAGCTCACTTTGTCTACATCTAGTTCCACAACAGTTCCTTCACTATGGCTTTACTGCAATGGAGAAAACATTCGGTGTGGACAAAATGAAGTCAGTATTTTCAGTTCTGATCCTGTGAACTTGTAAGCTCACTATTTATGCATAGTCTCACAAAAATTTTCTCACTTTCTCATTTCTCAATATCCCTGAGAGCTCTAAAGTTCTCTGCAAGTTGTTTTTTTTTTTTTTTTTTACAAGGGCAGGAAACTTCTGGACTGCTTCTTTGCCTGTCTCATTGTTCCACATATGTATCTATCTAACTTACTCGTAGGAAAATTAGTGAGGACCTGGTGAACCACCTTTAAGAAACTAGCATGACTTCTGAATAAAACTGGTATTCATTCAATACAAGGAGACTATTTGAAAAAAACTCCTTTCTGTTGAAACAAGTGTCCATTACTAAAGAAACACAAGAAACAATGGTGGCCTCTAAATGCTCTCAAAACTTTCCCAATGCCACAGAGTGTTATGTTTCCATCTTATTTAGAAGTATTTATGTGATTATTCATCCATAAATCTGTTATTGCTCATAAGAATGCTACTAAAACCCTACTATATATACAGATAGATAAATATCTATCTATAAAAAGAGTAAAATGGGAAGATTTAATTTATAAGATGTAGTTTCTGTTTGTAACTAAACAAAACATAGCATAGTCCAGGGCATCCCTTATGTCTGCCTTGGACTAGGGGAGTCTCTACATTTTCACAGTTATCCTCAAGGTGCAACTCAGTACAGTGGTTTAGATTTTGCCTGTGGAATCAGGAAGGGTATGTTTATGTGTGTCTGTGTGGTGTGAAGCAGACTTAATTACTCACCCACCTGATATCTGAAAGTAGAGAACTGCATAACCTAAAACCCTTTAGTTGATTTTTGGGGTAGCTTCTATCTCATGGCTTCTGTCTCTTACACACTGCCAGAGTTTTCTTGTACACTGACAACCATGACCTATGAAAGTTATCTCTCAGCACCTATTCTCACTATGGAAATTTCCATTCTGAACATTTCAAGTGCAAGGAAGACCACTACACACCTCCCACCCCTCAAAAGAATTTATCATTGTGTGTGGCATTGTGGAGCTGTATTTATCTTCAAATTACACCAATAAGCTTATGCCAGCTTCAGTGACACCAGCCCAAAGAGAAAGAATGGCATTTAAGGCCTCATTTTCATCCTTCATCTCAATAACTTCTCTTATCTCTCTCATCCCACTCCCTACAAAGAGGGTTTGTCATCATTATGGTCTGCTTTCCACACACTATTAAATTACCAGTAAAAGTAGATAGAACTACTCCCAGAATAAAGACTTTTATCTGTCCTTTGTGTCTACCCTTCCTGGCTCCCCATATCTAGTCTACTTATCAACCTGAGGCCCAAATAAGACCAAAATCATGAGTTCCTTATTTATCAGAAACCAAAGTAGGTCTGGTCATATGGACTCTCCTGGGCCCTAGCTAATACCTAGCTCTTTCCAGTTACCTTCTTACCTTGGATACAGTCTCTCAGGTTCCTGTCAACCAAATGCTTTGTCTATTTTTCATCAAGTGTCAATATTGATGGAGCATAAAACATGCTCAATATGTCAGGCACTGTTCCTGACCCTAAGACCACAACAATAAATAAGACAAAGTCCTCTAAGCAAATCCTCATGGTGGGAGGAAGGGGCAATACAGTACCTATATAAATAATCAGATAACTCAATGGTTAGTGCTATGGAGAAAATAAAGCAGGAGTGTGATGACATGCAGTATTATAAGCTTACTCCTTTTATACAACTTTACAGGACTTGAGAACTACAGATAGTTTAGACCTCTCTAGAGAAGTAGATGGGCTTCCCTGGTGGCTCAGATGGTAAAGCATCTGTCTGCAATGCGGGAGACCCGGGTTTGATCCCTGGGTCAGGAAGATCCCCTGGAGAAGGAAATGGCAACCCACTCCAGTACTCTTGCCTGGAAAATTCCACGGATGGAGGAGCCTGGTAGGCTACAGTTCACGGGGTCACAAAGAGTCGGACACGACTAAGGGACTTCACTTTAAGATACAAGTCTTGAGGGAATAATACTGAGCTGTCCAGCATCCGAGAGATTCAGCCAACCTATGCAGCTGTTTGAGGAAGCAAACCCTGTGACTTTTCTATAAGAGGAGCAGATTCTGGTATTTCCATGGCTTGGAATTGCTGACTAAATGCTTTTTGTTCAAAAGCAGCCACTGACAACAACTATGAGTCCTTTTAGGAGTCTCTACCAAGATCTGCTGCAGGATGATAGCTAATGCTAATAGGCAGAACAATCAGGAGCTCTTGGATTTATGAGTCCCTGTTAATCTTAGGTCAGTTCTTCCCTTCATTATTGTTGAGAAAGCTCTAAATTACAAAACATCTAAGAGACAGATTACTTATATCATTTGGGAGAAAGAAGTATAGATTCTTGCCAAGAACCTATGCCAATTTTTTGAGATTATAGAGACTGATAGCCAAAAGGATATGACCTAGGGAGACAGATTACTCTCAACCTAAGAAATTGACATTTCTATAGATTTTTTGAGATGTGTATTGAAGCCTCTTTTCCCTCTGACAAATTAGACCAGTGGTTCTCAACTTCCTGACTTTGGGACCCTGTACCTCATAACAACATGTTACCATAAGTAACATTTTGGGGAAAAATAATATATTTTCCAAAACAAAAGGAATAAAATTATTTTCATTTTTGCGAACTATTATGTCATGCTTAAGAGAAGATAGCTGCATTATTTATCTTCTTCTGCACTTGATTTGCAGTTGGGAGTATATGATGAAAATCTAGCCTCACGGAGTTATGTAAATGGAAAAGAGGACCTCATGAACTCCCTGAAGGGCTCTTGGGGCTCTCAGAATTCTCAGACCACACTTTAAGAATCACTGGATTAGTGGTACATTGCAATAGGGAGGAGAAAATAAGTCTCCCAACGAGTGAGTTGACAGCTTTTTGAGAGATAAAGAAGTCTGAGTCACGGCATGCTGGCAATTGTAGTATTCTGGTAGTGCTTCTTTGAGGAGCACTGTAAGCTTTTGAGTTTAATGTATTAATATATACAGATAATCTGGGTTCCTTGTTAAAATTCAGATTCTGATTCAAAAGATCTGCTGTGAGGCTCCAGAACCTATAGTTCTAACAAGCTTCCAGATGATACTAATGGTGCTGATCCATGGACATCACTTTAAGTAGCAATATTCAAGTAAATTATGATATATACATCACCACAAAACCTATAGGACTATACACAAGTGAGCTTCTGTGTGTAAGGAAAGTGTAGGACGGGACAGGTGGAGGAAAGAGAGAAGTATAAATAAACTATATACATGCTATATACTTAAAAAAAAAAAACTATTAAGATGCTACTGTTTCTTATAAATCCTATTCAGTTCAGTCACTTAGTCACGTCTGACTCTGCAATCCCATGGACTGCAGCACACCAGACTTCCCTGTCCATCACCAACTCTTGGAGCCTCCTCAAACTCATGTCTGTCGTGTTGGTGATGCCATCCAACCATCTCATCCTCTGTCATCCTCTTCCCCTCTCCTTCAATCTTTCCCAGCATCAGGGTCTTTTCCAATGAGTCAATTCTTTGCATCAGGTGGCCAAAGAATTGGAGTTTCAGGTTCAGCATCAGTCCTTCCAATGAATAAATTGTATACTATGACAGATTTTCACTACTACTTGTTAACTGTCAAAGCAAGCTAAGGCATAACGTTGCTATGTTTGTTGAGGCAGAGGAGAATGGTATTAGATCTGAAAAAAAAATAATTTTTGCCCCTAATAATTTGGCAAGTAGTGATAGAACTGTCTCTGAAGTTCATAGTATTATCAATAGAGTAATACCATGAAATTATGAAATTTATATATTCTCAGAATGTAGAGAAATTCAGCAACTCATTATTTCATGTGTAGAAACCACATTTTTAAAAGGTTTTGCAAAGGATCAGTTCAGTTCAGTTCAGTCGCTCAGTCATGTTTGACTCTTTGCAACCCCATGAATTGCAGCAGGCCAGGCCTACCTGTCCATCACCAACTCCCGGAGTTTACTCAAACTCATGTCCATCGAGTTGGTGATGCCATCCAGCCATCTCATCCTCTGTCATCCCCTTCTCCTTCTGCCCCCAATCCCTCCCAGCATCAGGGTCTTTTCCAATGAGTCAACTCTTCGCATGAGGTGGCCAAAGTACTGGAGTTTCAGCTTCACCATCAGTCCTTTCAATGAACACCCAGGACTGACCTCCTTCAGGATGGACTGGTTGGATCACCTTGCAGTCCAAGGGACACTCAAGAGTCTTCTCCAACACCACAGTTCAAAAGCATCAATTTTTTGGCGCTCAGCTTTCTTCACAGTCCAACTCTCACATCCATACATGACTACTGGAAAAACCATAGCCTTGACTAGACGGACCTTTGTTGACTTAAGTTTAAACGTCTCTGCTTTTTAATATGCTGTCTAGATTGGTCATAACTTTCCTTCCAAGGAGTAAGTGTCTTTTAATTTCATGGCTGCAATCACCACCTGCGGTGATTTTGGAGCCCCAAAAAATAAGTCTGACACTGCTTCCACTGTTTCCCCATCTATTTCCCATGAAGCGATGGGACCAGATGCCATGATCTTAGTTTTCTGAATGTTGAGCTTTAAGCCAACTTTTTCACTCTCCTCTTTCACTTTCATCAAGAGGCTTTTTAGTTCCTCTTCACTTTCTGCCATAAGTGTGGTGTCATCTGAATATCTGAGGTTATTGATACTTCTCCCAGCAATCTTGATTACAGCTTGTGCTTCTTCCAGCCCAGCGTTTCTCATGATGTACTCTGCATATAAGTTAAATAAGCAGGGTGACAATATACAGCCTTGATGTACTCCTTTTCCTATTTGGAACCAGTCTGTTGTTCCATGTCCAGTTCTAACTGCTGCTTCCTGACCTGCATATAGGTTTCTCAAGAGGTGGGTCAGGTGGTCTGGTACTCCCATCTCTTTCAGAATTTTCCACAGTTTATTGTGATCCACACAGTCAAAGGCTTTGGCATAGTCAATAAAGCAGAAATAGAGGATAGTACTGCAATAAAACAAACTTTTCTTTACTTGTCATGCAAACAAAATCATATTAGCTAAAATGATCAAATAGAATTTTAAACTTACAGTAGAAGCTTGAGAGGGTTGATTCTTAAATGTTATTTCCCATTTCTCCGTAATTCTTCCTTAGGCTTAACTTCAATAACATTAATTTCTACCCAACTTTAGCCATTCAGCAACTTAACCACAAAATTCCATCATTCCTTGCACCTACCTTACTTCTGAGATCTTGAACACTGAAATTTAAAGAACTTGTCTAAACATTGAAAGGATCTTCAACCTTATTGAAATCTCTAGGCCCTTAATCCCTCCCTTTCAAGTTTTTGATAAAATACATGTAAAATATACCATCTTAACCATTTTAAGTATACATTTCAGTCATTAAATACATTCATAGTATTGTGCAAGCATCACCACCATCCATCTCCATAATTCTTTCCATCTGGTAAAATTAAAACTCTACACCCATTAATATATAGCCCCTCCCCCCAACCTTCCCCACCTCAGCCCTTAGCAACCATGATTCTTTTTGTCTCCATGATTTTGACTATTCTCATATAAATATATATAATATATATATATATATATTTTTTTTTTTTTTTTTTGAGGAACACTATACTATTTTCTACAGCAGCCATACTATTTTACATTTCTACTTTCTGTGCATAAGGATTCCATGGTCTCCACATCCATGTCAACTTTTGTTATTTTTTCGATGTAGCTATTCTAGTGGGCTATTTGCACTTCCCTAAATGATCAGTGATGTTGAGCATCTTTTCATGTCCTTGTTAGCCTTTTGAGTATCTTATTTGGAAAAATATCTATTCAAGTCCTTTGATAATTCTTAAGTTGTTTTGTTCTTGTTTTAGGAGTACTCTATATGGAACTTAATCTCTTATATGATTTATAAATATTTTCCCCATTGTTAAGATTTTTTATTGCACAAATTAAAAAATTTTCATGATGTCCAACTTATCTATTTTTTCTTTTGTTGCCTGTACCCATGGTGTCATATCCAAGAAATCTGCCACATCCAACTGTCTTGCAAACTTTGCCATTTTCTTCCAAGAGTTTTTTTTTTCCATTTATTTTTATAGTTTTTAAGTCTTATGTTTAAATCTTTAATCCAACTTGAGTTAATTTTTGTAGATTGTTAATAAGGGTCCAACTTTTTTCTTATGTATGTGGATATTTAGTTTTCCCAGTATCATTTGCTGAAAAGACTGTCCTTTCTTCACTGAACAGTTTAGCATTTTTGTAAAAGTTAATTTACAAAAAAATTTACTCACCCATAAAAATGAATGAAATATTGCCTTTTATAGCAACATGAATGAACCTAGAGGATATTATATGTGGTGAAGTCAGAGAAAGACAAATACTACATACCACTTATATGTAGAATTCAAAAAATGTACAAATGAATTTACATACAAAACAGAAACAGACACACAGGAAACAAACATATGATTACCAAAAGGAAGAGAGGAAGGACAAATTAGGAGGAGTATGGAATTAACAAACTACTATACATAAAACAGATAAGCAACAAGGACTTACTGTTAGCACATGGAATTATATTCAATACCTTGTGATAACCATGATGGAATATAATCTGAAAAAATATTTGAATCATTTTGCAATACATCTGAGACTTAAGACTATATTGTAAATCAACTATACTATACTTAAAAAAAGTGTGAAGATTATTTGGCCATACATGCAAGGGTTTATTTTTGGGCTATTACATTGGTCTATTGTATCTATTTTTAAGCCAGCATCACAGAGTTTTGATTACTGTAGATTTTCAAAGTTTTGAAGTCAGGGAATTCATCCTTTTTTTAAACTTTCTCCACATTTTCCTTTAGTTCCTCAAGCATCTTTAAGATAGTTGTTTAAGTCTTTGTCTAGTGGATCTACCATCAGGTCTTTATCAGGGAGATTTTGTTGATCTTTTTTTTTCCCTTTGAATGAGCCATACTTTCCTGTTCCTTTAAACATTTTGTGATTTTTGTTGTTGTTGAAAACTGGACATTTGAATTTATAATGTGGGATATCTCTGGAAATCAGATTATCTTCCTTCTATAAGATTTAATTTTTTTGACTGTTGTGGGCTCTTCTGCCAAGGACCAATCAGCCTGATGTGTGAAACTTAAGGTATTCCTAGGTATTTTTTGAGTCCTTGGTCACTGTCCTTACTCCTGCTCTGCACTTCTATTCACATACACTCCATATCATATACCATACGTCGCCCCTTTTCAAGTCCACAAGTCTTTAAGAGTACGCTTCACTCTTGACCATAACTGGCTCCAGTCCATCCTACATACTGTTCTTGTATTAAACTTTAAGCAGATCTAGACCTTCAATAGCTGGCTGTGGTCAAATGAATTACATCTGCCAGATTACATAATTTGGCCTCTATACCTTTGTAGCCTTATCTTAAACTAATTCCTCTTCTTATGCTTTTTTCCTCAGGCTATTCACTGGCTAGGATATCCTCTTAATCTGGGTTTTCTTCATTCCACCAGTTTAAGGTTTAATATAATTTGTAAAAATAACTCTTCCTCATGTAATTCCATCACTAGAAAACTCTTCCTACCCCTTCTGAACATCTTAGTACTTTCTGCCACTCTTCTGGAAGTCACCATTCTACTTTGTTTCAGTTATTTCCTTAAGTGGCTAGTGTTTGTGGATAGATGACAAGATTCTCTTTGGTTATACTTTATAATTCAAATCTGCATTTGAGCTTAATCCCAAAGGCATCAAAAATACCACATTTTTGCAATGAGAAAAGGTAACAATGTGTCACTAAATAAGTACACATGGAGATCTGAAATACCATTAGAAACAACATTATTCTACTACTCTTGGGTGTTGTCTCTCAGAGTAAACAGGCCAAACTCATCAACAAGGAAAACTCATTTGGTCTTTGATGTGAAAACATCTTTATTGGCCTCTGTTCACAAACTAAAAAGTTAGTGAAAAGCAAACACCATTAATATTTGCTAGTAAGGCTGGTAGCACTTGCTGCAAAAATGTACAATAAACATTTCTGCTGTTAAGGATATATTCCAGTGTTGGAAACTTGTTAGTGGAAGTAAGATAAAATTGCCTGTGGTTACACAGCTAAGTTATACTTACTTTCTAATTAATTTTTTTGTTCAGTAACTTAGAAGCCAAGCAGCCACAGCACAATTTCCTTTTCATTCTCATGGGATTTCCTCAGCTAAGGGCATGTCTTTTTTTTTTTCCCATTTATTTTTATCTGTTGGAGGCTAATTACTTTACAATATTGTAGTGGTTTCTGTCATACATTGACATGAATCAGCCATGGATCTACACGTATTCCCCACCCCAATCCCCTCTCCCACCTCCCTCTCCACCCGATCCCTCTGGGTCTTCCCAGTGCACCAGGCCCGAGCACTAGGGCATGTCTTTTAAGAAACCTATTCCATAATTAATGTTTCAGGCCTCTTTAACCACCAAACCAGCACTAAGAGCAGGTTTTGGTTTGTCTGACTTAAGTTGATCTTATTTAAAATGAACTGGGGACTTTGCTGGTGGTTCAGTGGTGAAGACTCTGGGCTCCCAATGCAGAGGACCCAGGTTAGGTTGCTGCTCAGGGACTAGATCCTACATACCTCAACCAAGAGTTCACATGCCATAACTAAAGATCCTGCATGCTGCATATAAGACCTGGCACAACCAAATAAATATTTTAAAAATAAGTGATTATGGCTTTAAAAATTAATAAAATAAATATAATGAACTTGTTACAAAGGATTGGTTAATCTAAGTATTTCCCTAGGACTCAAAAACTTTGGTATGACTTTACAATATAGACTTTGTGTTAATTGCATAGTACTTCTTAAGTTGTAAAACACATATTATTTCAACCATTTTAAAGTGTTTAATTCAGTGGCACTTGGTACATTTACAATGTTGTACAACCATCACCAGAACACTGATTACCCCAAAAGAATCCCCACAATTATTATGGAGGCACTCCCCAATCTTCTCCCATTAGCCTTTAGTAACAACCAATCTGCTTTGTCTCTGTGGACTTTGTTTTTTGAAGCAATGCAAGGCTTGTGGGGTTTTAGTTCCCCAATCAGATCGAAGCTGGGTTCTCAGCAAAGTCCAGAGTCCCAACTACTGGACCACCAGAGAATTCCGTGTCTCTGTGGATCTGCCTATTCTGAGTATTTCATATAAACAGAATCATATAATATGCAGCCTTACTGTGTCTGGGTTCTTTCACTTAGTCTGTTTCCAAGTTTCATTGATGTTGTAACACTTATCAGTACCTCCTTCCTTTCTATGGCTGAATATACCATTACATGGATGTACCACATCTTATCATCAGTTTATGCAAACACCATTTTTTGTTCATCCAAACATCAATTTGGTTGTTTCCACCTTTTGGCTGCTGTGAATAGTGCAACTATGAACATCTGTATATAAAGCTTTTGCTTGAATGCTTGTAATTTTGGGTATATACCAAGGTGTGGAATTGCTGGGTCATATACTTCTCATTTAAATTGCTGAATTCAAATATTGAGTGGTACTATTTATGAAAATAGTGAAGGCTATGTTTCACACACTAGATGATTAACCAAAAAGTGGCAGTAGCTCTAGCCCTGGTTTTTGACACTAGGTAGTGGGGAAGGATATGGCTAAGTTAGTGATTCTCAAATAGTGTGCACAAAAATTACCTGGCAAACCTTTTAAAAAATGCAGATGGCTGAGTCTCAAGGCCAAATATTCTAATTCAGTAGGGCTGGAGCCTAGGAATTTGTACTTTAGACATCCTAGATGATTCTGATGGAGATGGGTCTTTCCACTGCACTTTGACACACCCTTGAAGCTGATGGCTCTTTCTCAACTGAAATCAGATTAGACAGAAGGGATTAAAGGAGCAAAATGAAGCTTTCCCAACTGTCACCTTAATCTTTTATAGAAACCCTGCAACTGTGATGACAAATAATATATCTGCTGAGGAAATATATATCTGCTGTGAGGAAAACTCAAGTCTTTCTATAGTAGACTTTCTTCATTTTAATAGGCAAAACTTGACCAATAAACAACACATAGTATTACAAATAAAATACTACTGAAAGCAAAGTTGCTCAGTTGTGTCTCACTCTTTGCAACCCCATGGACTGTAGCCTACTAGTCTCCTCCATCCATGGAATTTTCCAGGCAAAAGTACTGGAGTGGGTTGCCATTTCCTTCTCCAGGGGATCTTGGAGAAGATCCTCCTGCATTGCAGGCAGATGCTTTATCATCTGAGCCACCAGGGAAGCCCATAACTGAACGAGTTGTCATTCCCAAGACTCCTCTATTCTAAGCATTTGTTTGTATCAAAGAAAACAATGCTGTATCAACTTCTGGCTTTAACTTGTAGTCAATTCAGTTTACCTTTTGATACTGAGTTTCTTCTAAGAAGGCAGATAAGATTCACTAGACACAAAAAGAAGAAAAAAAAAAAGAAAAAGATTCACTAGACACACAATTGCTCAATGTGAGGCTTACTGACAATCAAAAATTGCCTCCCTAATCCCAACACCCATTTAATAAGGGTTCAATTCCTAAAAACCTGACATGATTTATTTTTAGATCCAGGTGTGTAAGACCAGCCAGGTTAGTCTTGGAAGGTAATACTGCTTCCACTATTGTAATTCATGTTAGCCCTTAAAAACATAAAACCATCTTAAGTAATTAACTATCCTGATTTAATCTTATTTCATAGAAGCTCAAAGCACTCCAACTTTTCCCCTTTATATGAATAAACTAAAGCCCTATAATTTACAATGTGCAAAACATTAAAATAATTCCCATAAAAATTATATTAGCATATTTTCCATCACCAGGGACTGGTACAGCCTCCTCCTGAATACATGTTCTTCTCAGTGATGATCGAAATTTAAATTTAGGTAAATACAAATCACAGCAAAAATAAAGTTTTCCTCTTTAATGAAATGACTTTGGAAATAACATACATTTCCATGACACCAACACTACAGTTTGCGGAGTCACAGTAAGATACACAGAATTATATCCGTAATTAATATGAATGCCAACATTTGAAGCAGTAATTTCTGTTACATGGCAAACAAAATCAAGAAAGCAACCATCAAACAAAAGAGACCCATAGCTTCAGACAAGGCAAATCCCAGGATAGCATATGAGAACAGCTGCTGCTTCAGTGAAGGGTTTCTAAAAGAGACAACACATACCATTGTTACTTTAAAATATTATTCAAATTTTAGCATGGTTGACAAATGTTAAAGAACCAGATTATTAGTGTCAGGTTCTTTGTAAGCTGAAAAGTACTGGCACAGCGTTCTGCCCAGATCTCTTATGGTTCTGCCTGTGACATTCATTTCCCCTAATTCCTAATCAAATGGTTAAAGGGGGGCATTATCTCCCTATGTCAATGGTCAGTCTTCATCCATTATGAAGGATTCTGACCTTCTTATCCCCGTAAAAGTATGTTTAAGATTTGATAGTTTAAATAAAAGGTCTTAAATAATAAGATGGAAACTGGTATTCTTTTAAAGCATGAGCTGTCTTACTTTGACTTTAGACAATGAGCTTCTCTAGTCCTTAAAAGGTAAACTGGAGTCTCTCTAGGGGGTTTTGGGAGCAGTGATAATGCATGCAAAGTACTCAAAATGTAATGCAAGACACAGAAAGGCACTTAATAGAAAGTAGCTATTATTAGTTCACTAGTTTTCTAAGTTTCCAACTATTTCAAACATGTTTTCAAACTATTTATTTGGCAATAGAAATTACCTGGCATAACCAATGATGAGACTGCCGAAGACTGTTCCAATACCAGCACCAGAACCAGCCACTCCTACTGTGGCAGCACCTGCACCGATAAATTTGGCTGCAGTATCAATGTCTCTGTTGACCGCACTGGTCTGAAACTCCCTTTGGATTAACTGAGACACACCATTCTGGGTTCCATTAAATACTGTAGAGCCCTAGACAGCAGGAAATAAAGGCAAAGGTCAAATTAGTAATCACAGTTAGCTATTTTAATCATGGTACTGTCAAAATGATAACCACTTCTCTATATTTGTAGCTGAGTTTGAATAGAAGATGGTGTGGCACAATGGAAAACTCTAGGGCTTACAATAATTCCAGTCTTGCAGAAAAGGAACAACAGTATATATACCACATAAGGTCTTTGAAAATTAAGAAACAGTGTATGTGCATATGCTTTTTAATAGAGTAGGCTGTTCAGGAACTGTTGCTATCAAAATCGTACACCAGCAACTCAAAACTATGCATTTAAGTATATATATCAATTGTATTTCCTGGCCAAAATTCAGGTGAATAGTTTTGGATAAAGTTTCTTTCATTGGCTCATCCTCTGCAAATTTTTTGGATGAAAGGGTGGAAAGGACTGCTTAAAACCATTCATTAATGAGGTTTTCCCCCTTCACTTTGATAAAGACCCTAAGACTTCTTTGGTAGCATTAGTTAATTTTACCTCTCCAGTCCTAGTCTCTGGTCGAGATAACACTGATGCAGAAATTGGTCTGTATCCAACTCTGGATCCAGCTCTGATCTATTCACGAAAAAAGATTCCATGTATTAAGACAACAGATATGACTTGAAGGACCCTTCCCACACCATGAATTCTAAAAAGGCAATCTGCAAAAATGAGTCAGAAAGATCATGACTTTTCTGTATTGATTCTTATCCTGGCTATTTGATCATTTTTCAACGTATTAATTTTGGCAAAACTTGTTAATGAAATTTTAAAATTTATTCATAATGCATTTGTAATACCCTGAACAAAACTTGTAAGTATTGCTTTTAAAATTTCAATTATTGTAGTGACACAATTCAGATCAGAAAACCAGCAATAAATACCCCACATTCTTTGGTAAGTTAAGTGGATCAACAAGTACATAAGCACTATAAACGCTTGTCATTTTAAATAGCCCATTAGTTAAAATGAGCTCTCGCTATTTCTAAGATTATTCCTATATGTCCATTAATCATAAAATTAAAAAGCAGTTTAAACAATTCCACACTGGTGGAAGAACAATCTTTTAAACAGTCTGACCATAAGGACATATTCCTGCCCTTGAGTGTCCACTAACTAAGGTCACAGAAAATTCCTTCAGAACCAAGATCTGATTCTCTAAGACAAACCCCCCAGATCTTCACACAAAGTACCCAAAAATGGTTTTGGAAATAACACTCCAGAGGCAGTAGAAACTTTGGGCTGCTGCACTAGCTGCCTCCGCCCACACAAGGTGAGGCAAAGTCCCTCCCTCTGCAGCATCGAGTTTGACCTACAGATCGTAATGGAGACCGCAGCAGCAGCAGCGAACGTAGGCCTCAAGGCCCCTTCCACCCTTCTCTGCACCCCAACCCTCGCGAGCCCGGATCCAACAGGGTGTCGGAAGAGGTGGGGGAGGGGCCGTTCCAGGACAAGAAGCAAGGAGGATTTGACCTACACCGAGCTGGGCCCGACAACTAGGCCCCGACGGTTCTCCCTAGCCAGAGTGGAGGGGAGGAGCGAAGTAAGAAACCCCACGAAGGAAAAGGAAAGGGATAAAAAAACACAGAGCTTAAGAGGCGTGAGGGAACTGTCCTGAGAGGGCCGTGAGTCCCGCGCGGAGGTGACCCATTCAACAACGTGGACGCCCGTGCCAAGAGGTCGGGTCCTCCAGCTCCGGGCCCAGTCTGGGCTACGCACCAGAGCTGGGGTGCAGGCAAGCTTGGCGCAGGCGAACATCTTGTACTCTTCGGGGCAGCGCAGCTGGAGGACTTGGGTGACAGGAGACGTGGGCTCCTCTCCCGCTTCCTCTCTGCGGAGGCAAAGAGGCTTAAGGTCAAGTGTTCTCCGAGGGCCAGTATTTCCACCCAAGTCCCTTGAGTTCCCGTGCACGCGGTCAGTTCGGGCCCAGCGCCAAACGAGGCAACGGCAGAATGAACGGGTCCCTCTGGGTCGCAGCTCCACCACGGCCAGACCCGGCTCCCGCGCCCTCCGCTTACCTTCCAGTGAGGTGGCGGCGGCCGCGGCGGCAGAGGTCGAGGGAATGGGGCTGGGCGCGCAAGCGCAGTCCCGCTCTTATTCGCACCGCAGCACCCGGATGGAGAAGGCGGGGAATTGCGGGCAGCCCGGAAGACGCTCAAGGTCACTTTGTAACAACTTTATTGGTAACCAGTCCGGAAGTACAGAGACAGCCGCCAGATGGAGTGGCGGGCAGAAGAGGGGTGAAGGAGAGACAAAAAAGTAGATATTGAAAACTAGCCCAGGGAGAGGGAACCGAACGGATTATTTCGCCTTTGATCTGAGCTGGTCGCAGGATAGTGGGACTTAATCTTTCAGTTGATTTTCTTAATGAGATTTGGCCTTTTATCAGTTGCTAGGTTTCTTTCCTAAAAGAGATCCCTTCCTGGTCATTGTTCTCTGTGAAATAGGACTCTGTGGGGAAACTATTCATTCACTGCTTAGCAGAAAGTGAAAATACATTTCTTACGGAATCTGAAAAAAAGAGTTCCAGAAGTCTGGAATAATCTTTTGGGGGAAAGTGGGCCTGACCTTCTGGGACAAGTTCAGTTCAGTTGCTCACTCGTGTCCGAGTCTTTGTGATCCCTTGGACCGCAGCACGCCAAGCCTCTCTGTCCATCACCAACTCCCAGCGCTTACTCAAACCCATGTCCATTGATGTGGTGATGCTGTCCAACCATCTCATCCTCTGTCGTCCCCTTCTCCTCCCGCCTTCACTCTTTCCCAGCCTCAGGATCTTTTCAAATGAGTCAGTTTTTCGCATCAGGTGGCCAAAGTATTGGAGTTTCAGCTTCAGTCCTTCCAATGAATATTCAGGACTGATTTCCTTTAGGATTGACTGGTTTGATCTTGCAGTTCAAGGGACTCTCAAGAGTCTTCTCCAATATCACAGTTTAAAAGCATCAATCCTTCCGTGCTCAACTTGCTTTATGATCCAACTCTCACATCCATACATGACTACTGGAAAAACCAGAGCTTTGACTAGACGGACCTTTGTTGGCAAAGTAATGTCTCTGCTTTTTAATATGCTGTCTAGGTTTGTCATAGCTTTTTTCCCAAGGAGCAAGCGTCTTTTAATTTCATGACTGCAGTCACCACCTGCAGTGATTTTGGAGCCCCCCAAAATAACACTGGGACAAAGGAATAAGCCCCCACCCCCGAAAAAAAATAAATACTGGGACAAAGGAACAAGCAAATGAATAGCTCTAAGAGCTTTGTGGCTTGGGCACAAAGTTACCTCTTGGTAAAGAGAGGGAGGTCAGTTTTTCTTCCAGCCCTGTGATTGGGAGAATTAAGGGATTGTAAATGTTTTTTCATGTAGGGCCAGGGACTAAAGAAAGTCCGAGTATTTTCAAAACTGACCCAACTGTAACACTTATTTGGGCTTCAGATGAATACAGAAATATCTCAGGAAAAACAAATGGTTCTTACTGGACTTCTGTCAGGTCTTGAGTTCTGTAAGTCTGACTTAGTAGATAACAATTATCCTCCAGTTAAAAAAAATTTCATCCCGAAACACCTTCACAGACACTAGAAATAATGTCTAATATACATATTCCTGTGCCCAGTCAAGTTGACACGTAAAATTAATCATCACAGGCCTTATACTTCAGTAATAGATTATCTTAAGGGAAAAATTATTCTAAATGAATTTGTGTATGGAGATGGCTTAGAGAAAAGCCCTTCCTCTCCAGCCATAAATCAGTAGCAGTAACTGTTGAGAAGAGGCAGGAGAAAAACCAGGCCCCCTAACAGTCTCACTTCCATGGTGCATGTGGATTAGTTGCCTATAGGAGTGAGAGGTACCCTCTGTGTCCAGGCTCCCGCCTGACATGTGTCAGCATGTCAATGAGCACATGAGTTGGCCTAGAAGAGAATAGGTCCTTTGTGGGTTCTGTGAGTTAGAGTTTAAATATTTATGAAGAATTTTAGGTGTTCAAAGAACAGATGTCCTACCTTGGAGAAAGGTGTGTGTGTGTGCATTTAAAACAGAGAGACAGAGACACAGAGAAAGACAAATAATAAGTTAGTAATAAGTATTTAATCCTGTCTACATTTTTTCTTAGACTGTGGAGTCAGTCATGTTAAGTTATGGGACATCAGAATTAGGTAATTCAGTTCAGTCACTCAGTTGTGTCCAACTCTTTGTGACCCCATGAACCGCAGCAGGCCAGGCCTCCCTGTCCATCACCAACTCCTGGAGTCCACACAAACCCATGTCCATTGAGTCGGTGATGCCATCCAACCATCTCATCCTCTGTCGTCCCCTTCTCCTCCCACCTTCAATCTTCCCCAGCATCAGGGTCCTTTCAAAAGAGTCAGTTCTTCACATCAGGTGGCCAAAGTACTGGAGTTTCAGCTTCAACATCAGTCCTTCCAATGAACAGCCAGGACTGATCTCCTTTAGGATGGACTGGTTGGATCTCCTTGCAGTCCAAAGGATTCTCAAGAGTCTTCTCCAACACCACAGTTCAAAAGTATCAATTCTTCTGCGTTCAGCTTTCTTTGTAGTCCAATTCTCACATCCATACATGACTACTGGAAAAACCATAACCTTGACTAGATGGACCTTTGTTGGCAAAGTAATGTCTCTGCTTTTTAATATGCTGTCTAGGTTGGTCATAACTTTCCTTCAAAGAAGCAAGCATCTTTTAATTTCATGGCTGCAGTCACCATCTGCAGTGATTTTGGAGCCCCCCAAAATAAAGTCAGTCACTGTTTCCACTGTTTCCCCATCCATTTGCTATGAAGTGATGGGACCGGATGCCATGATCTTAGTTTTCTGAATGTTGAGCTTTAAGCTAACTTTTTCACTCTCCTCTTTCACTTTCATCAAGAGGCTCTTTAGTTCTTCTTCACTTTCTGCCATAAGGGTGGTGTCATCTGCATATCTGAGGTTATTGATACTTCTCCCGGCAATCTTGATTCCAGCTTGTGCTTCATAATATTTGATAATATCTGGGTGATGATTGCACGAGGAAGAAAGGAATGGGGCAGTAAAAAGAAGTATGAAAGATAATTTCTAAATAAATCCTTCCCTATCCTGCATGCTTCTGTGCAATGTGACTTTGCTACTCATCATATGTAATCTACTGCTTGATAATTAATATATAAATATCATTTACATTAAAAGAAAATGAATACATATGAATATGAGATCATGTTCCTCTGCTGACTCTAACCCATCTCGAAGTAAGTAACTTACTCCTTTTCCAGTTAATATGTCAGATACTGCTAGTTACCTCTTTAGCATTTATTCTCCCTTTCTCTCTTACTTACAGGATCCTGCTCCCAGTTAAAAAAGTACTGAGCTTCCCAGGTTCACTTACAGTTAGGAATTATCAATGGTTTGTGAGTTGAAGTTACTTGGCAGTGCCTCTAAGAATGCTTAGAAAGAAGTTAGAGGCAACTGGTTCATTTTTTTCTTTCCCTTTCTTTTTCCTGCCTGGAATATGAACCCAGTGTCTGGAGGTGAAGCAGCAATCTTGCAACCATGAGTCCAGAAGCCACACATTAAGTATGGAGAAGCTGGGAAAGAAAAGGAGCTGGATACCACTCAACCATAAAAAAGAATGAAATTATGCCATTTGAAATAACAAGGATGGGCTTGGAGGGCATTATACTAAGTGAAATAAGTCAGGCAGAGAAAGACAAATACTATATGATATCACTTATATGTGGAATATAAAAAATAAAGCAAGGTTGTGAGTTTAACAAAAAAGAAGCAGTTAGAGATATAGAGAACAACCTAGTGATTACCACTGGGGAGAGGGGAAGGAGAATTGGGAAGACAGGGGAAGGGGATGAAAAAGTACAAACAATTATATATAAAATAAATAAGCTACAAGGATATACTATACTGCACAGGGAATATAGCCAATATTTTATATGACTGTAAATATAGCATAATCCTTAAAAATTGTTAATCACTATGTTGTACACCTGGAACTTTACTATACATCAACCATGCTTCAACTAAAAAATAAATAAATAAGGAGTCTGAGTTCTTAACTTTTTAAAAGAGTAGCTACAGTAGCCCTTAACTGCCTAGTTATGGATTTCATGGTACAGGAGAAAATCAATCTGTTTGGTTAAGCCAATGAAGTCAGTTCTCTGTTATGCGCAGCTGAACACAATCCAAACTGATACATAATTCTGTAGATTTACACCTGAAACTTTTTTGGATTTTGGGCTGTGATTATAGTGGTCTGTTCTCTCACAGAATTTACATTAACTTATATCTGTCTTTTCCCCCATTATCTGCTAGGTATTTCTGCTGGAACAAACCACAAGACAGAAATCATATTAGTAATTTGAACAGGGAAAATTTAATACAAACTTTGTTAACCAGTAAAAGGTATCTAAGTACTAAAAATGGGAGAGTGTATTCTAAGGGGTCTAGAAGCAGGAATGATAAGAACAGCTGCTATCCTCGGCTGAGGAAGAGTGAACAGTAAAGGAGAATTTAGAGATTTAGAGGAGAGGGCACGGCTGTCACAGGAACGTGCAGTCCACAGTCCACTTGTGGTAAAGAAACTTGCTGGAGGCAGAAGCCACACAAGTGAACCATGAGGATTGCTGAGGTGAACACAACCAGGCCTCTGCTGCAAGCCAGTCCACCTGAAGAAGAAAGGAAAGTCCTTCCTGTTGGTCTGGCTTCACAGTGTCTTGCCAGCACCCTCTATTGGCCAAACCTAACATTCTGCCAGTTGTCATAGTGGAAATGCCTATAGGGTCCAGTTGCAGAACAGAAACAAGGCAAAGAAGCGTGGATTTCTAGCTGAGAGTCATAAGTTATTAACTAACAGAGATAGTAAGATTTTTAAGGGCAGGAATAAGGTCTAATTCATATTTATGTCTTCCACAGCAGCTAACATAGAGTATTAAGCATAGTAGTCACTCAAGAAATGTTTGCTCAGTAGTAACTAAGGTACTTAGTATGGTTGAAGTAACTTGCAAAAATTTATTCTTCTAACTAAAATTTTAGACTGTTGGACAACCTGGAATGAACACTAGAATTTCTTTTTCTTACTCATATTGCAAAATTCAAACTTAGAGAACTCGAGGATATTTTCTTTTTTTTTTTAATTTGTGGCATGAGTTTGTTCAAATAAACATTCTATGTGTGTACCTAAGAAGGATTCTGTATTTATAGTCTTGTGTACCTAAAGAATTGATTAAAAAAATAAAACAATAAAGTCCTTTATTGACCTGTTCTATGATACGAAGGGGCTGCCCAGGTGGCTCAGTAGTAAAGAATCCACTAGCCATTGCAGGAGATGCAGGAGATGCAGTTTCAATCCCTGGGTCTGGAAGATCCCCTGGAGTAGGAAATGGCAGCCCATTTCAGTATCCTTGCTTGGAGAATCCCATGGACAGAGGAGCCTGGTGGGCTACAGTCCAGGGTGTCACAAAGAGTTGGACACAACTGAGCTTGCCTGGAGAATCCCTTGGACAGAGGAGAATGGAGGGTTATAGTCCTTAGGGTAGCAAAGAGCAAGACACGACTGAATCGACTGAACCTGCGTACATGCATGCGTGACTGACTGAGCACGCACAGCACACGTGATACAATAGAATGTTGGCAGACGTGGGACACGAGCAGAAGCAGAATAGGCCCTGGGCTGGCTTGTGAGGCCGGCAAGGTCTGTTGGTGGTTAGTCATTGACTTTTTTCTCAAAGCCTCTGCTCTGTCAGTGGGCAACTGACTCTCTGCCCGCACCTTGTACTTGCTTGGTGTCTCGTGGCTATGTTAGGCTCTCCATGGCAACAGCTACTGATGCTATCTCTTTCCAGGTAGTTTCCACTTCTGAGCTCTTACCCATGTGAAATCTAACTTATTGCTTGCTTCAGCAGTGCATATACCAAAATTGTAATGATACAGAGAAAACTAGCGTGGCACCTGTGCAAGGGTGACACTCAAATCCATCATGTATTCCATATTTTTATAGTCTGCTACTATTAACCTCACAAGTGGAGAAGGAATGTGAATGCATCTAAGAAGGGGAGAGAATTACAAATACATTTCCTCCTATGTTTTAAAAGTAGAAGTTTCAAAAATGGTTCCCAATATGAGAAGGAATGGATTGAAGGGAACAGGAATAGATGCTAACCCTCTTCGAGTATACTTTGCTTTCTGGATTTGGGTTTGGAACCATGCAACTCATTTAAAAAAGTGAAAAAAAATTAAATCCCCTATAAGTTGAAACAAACAAATTCTACTGTTTCTAGTTGGTAGCATAACCACAATTTACTCTTTGTAGGTACAAAGAGTCCAGAAATGGACAAAAAGAACAAACAATTCCTTGATCATCAGCTTCATGCTCTCTGACCCCTTTGCTGTTCCTGCAGCACCCCAACCATACTGCCCCATAGAACCGCATGTTTTGCTCCTTTAGTTTGGAACACCTTATGTTTACTGGGCTTAACCTCCACTTCATTCAAGTTTTTCCTCAAGTCACATCTTAAGTGTGGCTTTCCTGCATCCTTTACCTAACTATATTTCTCCATGGCTGTTGTTGCTACCTTGGCATCATTTATGGCCTGTTTGTTTGTATCTCACATTAGACTCTAACTTCTTAAAGAGAAGGGAATACCAGACCACCTAACCTGCCTCCTGAGAAATCTGTATGCAGGTCAAGAAGCAACAGCTAGAACTGGACATGGAACAACAGACTGGTTCCAAACCAGTAAAGGAGTACGTCAAGGCTGTATATTGTCACCCTACTTACTTAACTTATATGTAGAGTACATCATGAGAAATTCTGGGCTGGATGAAGCACAAGCTGGAATCAAGATTGCCGGGAGAAATATCAATAATCTCAGATATGCAGATTGACGCCACACTTATGGCAGAAAGCAAAGAAGAACTAAAGAGCCTCTTGATGAAAGTGAAAGAGGAGAGTGAAAAAGTTGGCTTAAAGCTCAACATTTAGAAAACTAAGATCATGGCATCTGGTCTCATCACTTCATGGCAAATGGATGGGGAAACAATGGAAACAGTGACAGATTTTATTTATTGGGGCTCCAAATCACTGCAGATGGTGATTGCAGCCATGAAATTAAAAGACGCTTGCTCCTTGGAAGAAAAGCTATGACAAACCTAGAGAGCATATTAAAAAGCAGAGACATTACTTTGCCAACAAAGGTCTGTCTAGCCAAAGGTCTGGTTTTTCCAGTAGTCATGTATGGATATAAGAGTTGGATCATGAAGAAAGCTGAGCTTTGAAGAATTGACACTTTTGAACTGTGGTGTTGGAGAAGACTCTTGAGAGTCCCTTGGACTGCAAGGAGATCCAACCAGTCCATCCTAAAGGAGATCAGTTCTGGGTGTTCATTGGAAGGACTGATGTTGAAGCTGAAACTCCAGTACTTTGGCCGCCTGATGCGAAGTACTGACTCTTTTGAAAGGACCCTGATGCTGGGAAAGATTGAAGGTGGGAGGAGAAGGGGACGACAGAGGATGAGATGGTTGAATGGCATCACCGACTCAATGGTCTTGAGTTTGAGTAAACTCCGGGAGTTGGTGATGGACAGGGAGACCTGGTGTGCTGCAGTCCATGGGGTCACAAAGAGTCGGACACGACTGAGTGATTGAACTGAACTGATATGAGAGCAGGGACTTTGTTTTGTTTATTGCTATATCTACATAGCCTAGAACTTGCCTGACCTATTATAGGCACTCACTACATTTTTAAGCAATGAGGTTGGAAAAGGAAAGGAGAAACTGTTAAATTTTCTTCACATGTGCATGCTTACCCTTTGTGTTATTTGATATGTTACCATAAGCATGAACTTCAACAGTTAGAAAAGCAATATGTTAGGAAAGTTTTAATTTATGATAACTGATAAATGTATTATATTATCCCCTCTGTGGCAGCTGCATTAATGAAACCAAAGGGAAGCATTCTTAAATGTTGAATTTCAGTTGTTGGTGATGGGCCTGGGTGTACTTTTAGGCAGTAGCCCATCCAATACATTTCAAATTATATTCAAACTCTAATCTATTCATGGTAAGGCTATTCCTGTTTTAAAGCATCATGTATGTGTGGATGTGGGTGTGTACACCTTCTTATCTATATATTGGCTGGAGTTTCTTGTAGTCTTTTATGTGATAGGAAGGTATACTGTCAGTTTCAGCTATATGTGTGTGTATATACATTTAAACACACACACACACACACACACACACACACGCATGCCATGCCACGTGGTCTGTGGGACCTCAGTTCTCCAACCAAGGATTGAACCTGGGCCATGGAAGTGAAAGCACTGAATCCTAACCACTTGACCACCTGGCAACTCCCGTATTACTCTACTTTTATTTAGTTTTTCACATTTTTTGTTCTTCAGATTCATGTGTCAATCATTCATTCAACAAGTATTTTATTTATTTTATATAACTGTGAGCCTGCTTTCTAAAAGGATTTTCTTTGCTGAGAATTCTAGAATAAAATATGTAGTAATTAAGGTAAAATTAAAAGCCTTTTTTTTCCTGGCCCCCTACTACTTTGCTATTGAAATCCTCTGGTCTTCTATAGGTTTTCATGCTACTCTCTCAATTCATCCCACCCTTGTAACTTTGGCTGCTTTGCCTGGCAAGGGGACTTTTGAGCCTTCAGTTACTTCCTATATATATCAATAAAATACATGCTACGCAAATTCAGCTGAAGGTTAAAAACAAAACAAATGGTCGGGGCGGGGGCAGACCAAGTGCAGTGTTAAGAATTAGGACCAAGTTTTGTTAACTGTCTCTATTTGCTATCGTTGCTCCACGATTATCTAGACAAATAGTATTTCCCTTGAGATCTGATACTTCCTTCCCACATTACACTTCTCTTGCCTTGGAGTTTTTATTTAATTTGGACTTCTAACCTGCCAGAATAGTAACCCTTTTGGCCTACTCATCCCATGCTTCAACATCCAACCAATTTTCTCTTAAAAACCATCAGGAAAAGAATCCCACCAAAATTGTCTTTCTAAAATAGTATAAGTACTGTATAACTATAGGCTTATAAATAATCTTAGCAATATAAAATTATAGCCAGCAAAATCATAACTGTTGTATATCCTCCTCCCCAATATTGGTTTCCTCCTTAAAAATAAAAATTATTAACAGTACAGTGTGTACCTTTCTGGGCTTTCTTGGTGCCTCAGATGGAAAAGAATCTGCCTGCAATGTAGGAGACCCAGGTTCGAGCCCTGGGTGGGGAAGATCCCCTGGAGAAGGGCATAGCTCCCAGTATTCTTGCCTGGGTAATTCCATGGACAGTGGAGGCTGGTAGGCTGTAGTTCATGGAGTTGCAAACTTTCACTGTATTTTTACATGGAAAAAATTGGACATGACTGAGCATCTGAGCATATGGAAATATTGATATATATGAATAGAGATGTTAATTTTATTAAAAATTTATCTTATTTTCAATGAATAGTGCTGGGAAAATTGGATATTTGCATGTGAAATACTGCAAATCTTACCTTATACCATATACAAAAATTAACTCAAAATGAATCAAAGACCTAAATGTAAGATCTGAAACTATAAAACCCTTAGAAAATATAGGGTAAAAATCTCCATGACAATGGGTTTTGTGATGATTTCTTGGATATGAAACCAAAAGCCAGGCAACAAAAGAAAAAGACATATAAATTGGGTTTCATTGAAATTAAAAATTATATGCATCAAAGGACATTATCTAGAGAGTGAAAGAACAACCCACATAATGGAAGAAAATATTAAAAATCTTATCTCTGATAAGGTATTAATATTCAGAATATGTAAAGAACCCCTACAACTAAACAACAAACCCCTCAAACAACCTAATCTAAATATGAAAAAAGGAATTCAATAGGTGTTTTGCCAAACAAGATATACAAATGGCCAATAGGCACATAAAAAGATATACAACATCACTAGTCATTAGCGAAATGCAAGTCAAAACCACAATAAGACACCATTTCATACCAATAAGAAAGACTATGATCCAAAACAATGAACAATAACAATTGTTGATTAGGATGCAAACACACTGGAATCCTGGAGCAGTGATCATTGGAATGTAAAATGGTGTAGCTGCTATTGAAGACAATGTGATGTCTCTTCTAAAAAGCTAAATAAAGAGTTACCATATGATCCACAGTTCCACTTCTAAGTATATACTCAAAATAATTGAAAGCAGGGGCTCAGATACTTGTACATCTGTTTATAGCAGCATTACTCAGCACATTCCAAAAGGTGGAAATAATACAAATGTCCATCAACAAATGAATGGATAAGCAAAGTGTGGCATATACATACAATGGGATATGTATGCTGGAGAAGGTGTGGAGAAAAGGGAACCCTCCTATACTGTTGGTGGGAGTGTAAGTTGGTGCAGCCACTATGAGAAACAGTATGAAGTTTCCTTAAATACTAAGGAATGTAGAGTTACCTATGATCTAGGAATCCCACTTCTGGGCATCTCTCTGAAGAAAGCTCTAAATCGAAAAGATGTATGTACCTCAGTGTTCATAATAGCACTATTTACAATAGCCAAGACATGGAAGCAACCTAAGTGTACATCAACAGATGAATGGATAAAGAAGATACACCTTCTTTATCCATTCACAAATGGAATATTACAACAGACTAATACTCAGTCATAATAAAGGATGAAATATTTCCATTTGCAACAACATGGATGGACCTAGAGATTATCATACTAAGTGAAATCAAGTCGGACAGAGAAAAACAAGTATCATGTGATATGACGTATATGTGGAATCCAAAAAAAAAAAAGTGATACTAGTAAACTTATGTACGAAACAGAAACTGAGTCATAGAAAACAAACTTAAATGGGGAAAGGGAGTATTGCTGTTCTGTTGCTGAGTCATATCTGACCCTTTGCAACCCCATGGACTGTAGCATGCCAGGCTCCTCTGTCCTCCACTATCTCCTGGAGTTTGCTCAAATTCATGTCCATTGAGTCAGTGATGTTATTAAACCATCTCATCCTCTGCCGCCCCTGTTCTCCTTTTGTTTTCAATCTTTCCCAGCATCAGGGGCTTTTTCAATGAGTCAGCTCTTCGCATCAGGTGGCCAAAGTAGTGAAGCTTCACGTTCAGCATCAGTCCTTTCAATGAATATTCAGGGTTGATTTCCTTTAGGATTGACTGGTTTGATCTCCATACAGTCCAAGGGACTCTCAGGAGTCTTCTCCAGCACCACAGTACGAAAGCATCAGTTATTTGGCTCTCAGCCTGCTTTCTGGTACAACTCTCACAGCTAAACATGACTATTAGAAAAACCATATCTTTGACTATATGGACCTGTGTTGGCAAAGTGATGTCTCTCTCTCTCTCTTTTTTTGCAGTCCCTAAGTTTTTATTAACATGAGTTTCCAAAAACAAGCATCGATATTAGTGTGGGAGGAGAGGGAAGGGGAGGGAGAAGGAAGACTGCTTTACTGGTAATAAAGCGCCAAGGTTCATCCATCATGGATTTCATAGTCCCCCAGAGAAACCTGGTCCTTAAAAATCGTGTACCACTTCTTCAAACCAATCTTGTTCCAATGGGTGCCAGTTTGGGCTGTGATCAGCTTTTTAAGGTCCCCAATGGTGTCATCAATATTGCATGTAACACGAACCTTCTTTCCCAGATGGTCATTGCAAACAACTTCAATCATCCTGGCTGGAGCTTAAATTGCCTAGAACTGACTGACACCACAACCTCCTCACTCGAGTTGATGTCTCTGCTTTTTAATACGCTATCTAGGTTTGTCATAATTTTCCTTTCAAGGAGGAGGCGTCTTTTAATTTTGTGGGTGCAGGCACCATCTGCAGTAATTCTGGAGCCCAAGAAAATAAAATCTGTCACTGTTTCCTCTTTCCCCTCTTCTACTTGCCATGAAGTAATGGGACTGGATGCCATGATCTTAGTTTTTTGAATGCTGGGTTTCAAGCTAGCTTTTTCACTCTCCTCTTTCACACTCATCAAGAGGCTCTTTAGTTTTTCTTCACTTTCTGCCATTAGAGTGGCATCATCTGCATAGCAAAGGTTGTTGATACTTTTCCTAGCAGTCTTGATTTCAATCACAAGCAAGCTTGGGATTCATCCAGACTGGCATTTCACATGATGTACTCATGAGTACATCACATCATGTGAAATGCAGGGTGTCAGTATACAACCTTGTGGTACTCCTTTCCCAATTTTGAACCAGTCCATTGTTCCATGTCTGGTTCTAACTGTTGCTTCTTGACCACATATAGGTTTCTCAGGAGACAGGCAAAGTGGTCTGGTATTCCCATTTATTTAAGAATTTTCCAGTCTGTTGTGATCCACATAGTCAAAGACTTTCACGTAGTCAGTGGAGTAGAAGTGTTTTTTTCTGGAACTTGCTTGCTTTCTCCATGATCCAAGGAATGTTGGCAATTTGATCTCTGGTTCCTCCGTCTCTTTGAAACCCAGCTTGAAGATCTGGAAGTTCTCAGTTCATGTACTACTGAAACCTAGCTTGAAGGATTTTGAGCATAACCTTGCTAGCATGTGAAAAGAGTACAACTCTACAGTAGTTTGCACATTCTTTGGCATTGCCCTTCTTGGGATTGGAATGAAAACTGACATTTTTCAATTCTGTGGCCACTGCTGAGTTTTCCAAATTTGCTGACATATTGAGTGCAACACTCAAACAGCATCATTTCTGGATTTGAACTAGCTCAAATCCACTAGTTTTGTTCATAGTAATGCTTCCTAAGGCTCACTTGAATTCACATTCCATGATGTCTAGCTCTAGGTGAGTGATTACATCATTGTGGTTATATGGGTCATTAAGACTTTCTTGTACAGTTCTTCTGTGTATTCTTGCCACCTCTTCTTAATATCTTCTGCTATTAGGTCCTCACTGTTTCTGTTCTTATTGTGCCCATCCTTGCATGAAATGTTCCCTTGATATCTCCAATTTTCTTGAAGAGATATCTAGTCTTTCCCATTCTATTGTCTTCCTCTATTTCTTTGCATTGTTCATTTTAGAAGACCTTCATATCTCTCCCTGCTATTCTCTGGAACTCTGCATTCAGTTAGGTATATCTTTCCCTTTCTCCCTTGCCTTTCACCTCTCTTCTTTCCTCAGCAGTTTGTAAAGCCTCCTTAGACAACCATTTTGCCTGCTTGCATTTCTTTTTCTTTGGGATGGTTTTGGTCACTGCCTCCTGGACTATGCTACAAGCCTCCATCCATAGTTCTTCAGGGAAAGATATAGGGATGGGTAAATTGGGAATTTGGGATAACAGATACACTCTAGTGTGTATAAAATAGATAAACAACAAGGACCTATTGTATAGCACAGGGAACTATATTTAATATTTTGTAATAACCTATAATGGAAAAGAATATGAAAAAGAGTATGTATATATATATTTATATATAACTGAATCACTTTATAGTATACCTGAAACATTGTAAATCAACTATACTTCAGTTACAAAAGAAAAAGAGAGAAGTAGGCTTTAGAAAATTGAGATTTTTTAAAAAAATAGAAACAAAACTTATGATGAAAAAAATTATTGTATCTCAGCAAAAGAATTTGATACATGCTATAACATGGATGAAATTAGAAAACAGTAAAAATAAGGCACATGCAAAAGGATGAATATTGTATGATTCCTCCTAGATGATGTACTTAGAATAGGCAGATTTGTAGAGATAGAAAATATTAATAGAATAGAGGCTACCAGGACTGAGGATAAGGGAAATGGAGAGTTGTTGTTTAATGGGTACAGAGTATCTCTTTAGAATGCTAAAAAAGTTTTGGAAATGAATAGTGGTGATTTTGTACAAAATGTGAAAGTACTTAATGCCATTGAACTGTACACTTTTGAAATAAGCTTTAATATAAATTTTAATACAAAATTTATATTATATCCTTTACTAATATAACAATCCCAAAAATTGTACCTTGGTTTTTCAATAAATATGTGCTAGTAAACTTTCAACTTCAGTAAATACAGTTACCTCAATCTTTTAAAAATAATATTTAAAACTTTATAAGGGAAAATGCCAACATACCAAAAAGCAAATGGAATAGCATATTAAATTCCCACCCATCACCCAGCTAGCACTTAGCAACACATGGTCAGTTCTGTTTTTTGTATTTTCCCTCTCATCTGTTTCTTCTCCTCTCTATCTTCTCTATCGCACATTATTTTGAAACAAATAACAGAGGCCATAATACTCATATTATGAATGTTTAAGTATAAATCTCTATAAGGACTCTTTTGAAAAACATAACCAAAATATCATTATCACACCTAAAATATTTAACGGTTTTTATAAATCTCATCAAATATGCAGCCAGTGTTCAGATAGCCCTGATTATCTTATGACACTTTAACAGTTGGTTTATTGAAATTAAGAATCTGAACAAATTCTACATACTATAATTAATTATATGTCTTTTAAGTCACTTTTAACCTATAGATTCTCCCTCAGTCTCCTTTTAACTTTATTAGTTGAAGAAACTCAAGTTTTTGCCATTTAGTGCTTCTGGATTTTGCGAATTTATCCTCATGGTGTCATTGAACATGTTTATTTGAACTCTGCATTTACTGTAAATTGGTAGATAGATCTAGAGGCTTGGTCAGTTTCCTCTCCTTCTTAAAATATCTTTTATAGGTTATATTTTGTACTTCCTGTGTGTACCATTTAGGAAGCACACAATGCTGGTTGTCTTTTTCTGACACTAAAATTGATCGATGAGTTCAGCTTGATTTATTTGTTATAAAGCTCCTTATCAGTTTTTTACTTAATTTTAGTGGTCATTGATGATTATTTTGTAGATCCATTATTTCATTAGGACAGAAACATGGTTTTTCTCAACCATTTCTTCTTCACTTATTAGCTGGAATTATTCTACAAGGAAAAACTTTCCCATATCAACTACTTTTATTATCTTGTATTAGTTACGATAGAAAAGGCAGAAAAAATTGTTGATTTTTTCCCTTTGTTGCAGTTTTCAGAATAATGAATCATAGGTAATTTTAAACCATCAGGATATGAGTACAAGAATGATTTAGAGTGGGTGATATATCTTTAAGGAAATTTGGGTGATTTTTTTATTTGAAAAAAGGCTGTTTCCAGGTGTTCTCTAAGGTCTATTCGAGCTCTTATAGCTCATAAGCTTTCTTATTCATAACAATATTTATGCTTTATTTCTCAATTTTGAAAGGAATCAGTTAACGTGTTCTAGGGTTCTTCAGAGTGTAAGATACCCCTTTAACATATAGTATACTTTGTTTGCCAAATAATTTGCAATAATTTTGTGGGTTTGTCTCAAAATACTGGATAGGTAGCTCATATTTTGGGATGAAACTACTTTATTATCTTTAAAATCTTTCATGCAAAAAAAATTAGCCTAAATTTAAAAATCTTAAGTATTAAGGAAAAATTGCTAGAAGAGAACAGAGAAGTACTGTTAACCTTTTACCCTGACACCAATTTTATCACTTTCTACACTTTTTCATATTCTCTCTTATTCCTTTTGTTTGTACACATGTATGGTGTATGTATGGTATTGTCTTTATATATAAACATCTCTATCTATCTATATATGTACACAGATGTTATATTTTTATTTTTTCTAAGTAATTTGAGAGTAGGCTGCACACATCATGTCCCTTACTATTTCTCTGCATATTTCCTAAGAACAAGAAGATTTTCTTACATAATCACAGCAGTCAGTTCAGAAAATTTATCGTTAACAAAACCTACAACCTATGCTTCAGTCTCATCAGTTGTCCCAATAAGGTCCTTTATGGAGATTTTTCCCCTCTCATACAGGACCCAGTCCAAAGTCACTTACTGTATTTAGTCACCGTGTCTTTTAATGTTATTATCTAGAACATTTCCTTGATCTGTCATGACATTGACATTTTTGAGGAACCAGGTCAACTTCATTCATTTTATCGTCCATATACATTGCTCAGTTCTCAGTCATAAATTACAGAAATTGTCTATGGCTGACTGACCAGGAAAGGAACTTATTAAAAAGGTACTGGGGAGCTCCTTGACATATCTCAATAAGTACACTTTATTTTGCATATATATGCAAATATTGTTTTATATACACACATAACTATTTTTGTTTACAAACAAAAATAACATTTACTGAGCACTTCTAATGTGTCAGACACTGTCCATATTACAAAACATGACCTATAAGATAAACACTCTTTCAAATATTCCTGAATCCCATTTTTAAAATGAGACAATTATGATTAGGGGGATTAATTTAGCTTGCCCAAGGTCATACAAATAATAAGGGACTGAGTGTTCAAAGTCAAGTTGTGTCTGACATTAAAGTCCATCATCTTCACTTCCACACTCTTAAATGGCTGCATAACTTGAAACCTTTCCCATAAGATATTAGCTAGAAAATAATGATCTGTGATAACCTGAAGTATTAAATATTATTTCAGTAAATACTAGGTTACAAGAGGTGCATCCTGAAAAACATACACAAAATATAGCTGTTTTCCATCTTTAAAAACGTTCCACAGACGTGACCTAATGCTGGAGTTATTGGCCAGAAAATCCTCAGCATGCACATCAAAATGTACCCACTTGGGGGCACCCACAATGCAGCTTTTCTGCTTGTTCTGTCCAGAAGCTGTAAACCTTGCAGAACTGAAGTTGAGCCAGCTGATGAGCTCAGGCTGCTCTACAGGACTCAGACAGCCACATCCGATGTCTCAAGGAAGTGCCTCCCATATCTCCAAATGGGAGGAATATTTTCCTTAGCATGTTGCCTCCACAATAAATTGTTACTTTGTGCTATTTAAAACATTAATACTTAGTATATTGGCTATGGGCCATTATTAGAACTTAATGACCAAAGCCAAGAACTAAAAATAATTTGCTGATTAAAAATGATATATTTGTCCAAAGGAGTTTTTGGATTTATGTTATGCCAACATTAGGAACCTAATAATTAACCAGCAGAGTGTAAAAATGTGTCCTAAAATCAAACTAAGTGTTTCAAATTGGTTATGTGTTCTCACCTGAGGCACGCTCTCTGGTGATCCCTAAAGCAAGGAGGGCTTCTAGCTAACATAAGTCAGGGGTCTGGTCTTCAGCTCCATCAGATAGTAGAGATATTCCTGAAACTTAACTGATGTCAAAGATGTCACTGACCCAGATGTGTCATTGACCCATTGCCATGGCTGCCTGGAAAGGGGTTATCATCCACAGCATAAGGAGTGAAGATGTGGGAAATAAGGTTGTACTGGATGTGGCTATCACAGTGTCATTTATAGCTACCGTCTCTGCTAAAGAGGAGATGAAGTGGCCATGTTCTGTACCACATAAATCTTCCTTTCCTATATATGGCTGATTGCACTAGAGGGAGCCAAAATATCGACTGGAGAGCAGCTTATAGGGTGACCTGGCTCAAAAAGCACTACTACAAGCTGGACCAATCATAGGCTTGCTTGTGGGAATCCGATCTGGGAAATAGAACATGAGGTGGGTAACAGTAGGAGCTGGTGTGAAAGTACAGAGTGGGGTATGATGCACAATAGAGGCCAAGAGCAAAGCCAGGTATGAGGAAGCTAAGCTGTAAAGAGGCTGAGACAATAATTAGTGTATTGGTTGCCGTCATGTCTGACTCATTGCAACCTCATGGACTGTAGCCTGCCAGGTTCCTCTGTCCATGGGATTTTCCAGGCAAGAATATTGGAGTGGGTTGCCTTTTCCTTCTCCAGGAGATCTTTCTGACCCAGGGATCGAATCTGGGTCTCCTGTGTTACAGGCAGATTCTTCACCATCTGAGCCATCAAGGAAGCCCAAGACAATAATTAAGAGGAACCTATGAGGAGGAGAAAATATAGAGAAGAGAAATCCAGTCTTTTGTGGGAGGAGTAGCAAGAAATGTGAGGAGAAGTAGGCAGAGGAAGAGGGCTGAGCCCTGTGGAGATGGAGCGCTAGAGGGAAGAGTCACAGTTCTCTTTGACAGTGCAGTTTCTGATCCACCCTGATCCTTGTTCCTTGACTGTCATGAGATTCTGGCTCCATCCTGAGTCTTACAATGCTGTGACTGCTGCTAAGTCGCTTCAGTCATGTCCGACTCTGTGTGACACCCTAGATGGCAGCTAAACAGCCAAAATTGTGGGGATTTGAGTGAATATCTGTCTCCTTCCAACAAAAGTAACTAACTAGGAGTAATGTGAGAGAAAAATATTAGTTTCCAGAGTCCTTTTTGAAAAAAATGTGGTAAAATATACATAATATAAAATTCATCACTGTAATAATTTTTAAGTACACAGTTCAGAGGGCTTCCCTAATGGCTCAGCTGGTAAAGAATCTGCCTGGATTTGATCCCTGGGTTGGGAAGATCCCCTGGAGAAGGGAACAGCTATCCACTAATACCAGACCACCTGACCTGCCTCCTTAGAAATCTGTATGCAGGTCAAGAAGCAACAGTTAGAACTGGACATGGAACAACAGACTGGTTCCAAACCGGGAAAGGAGTACATCAAGGCTGTATATTGTCACCCTGCTTATTTAACTTATATGCAGAGTATGTCATGAGAAATGCTGGACTGGATGAAGCACAAGCTGGAATCAAGATTGCCGGGAGAAATATCAATAATCTCAGATATGCAGATGACACCACACTTATGGCAGAAAGCGAAGAACTAAAGAGCCTCTTGATGAAAATGAAAGAGGAGAGTGAAAAAGTTGGCTTAAAGCTCAACATTCAGAAAACAAAGATCATGGCATCCAGTCCCATCATTTCATGGCAAATAGACGGGGAAATAGTGGAAACAGTGACAGACTTTCTTTACTGGGGCTCCAAAATCATTGTAGATGGTGACTGCAGCCATGAAATTAAAAGATGCTTGCACCTTGGGAGAAAAGTTATGACCAACCTAGACAGCATATTAAAAAGCAGAGACATTACTTTGCCAGAAAAGGTCCATTTAGTCAAAGCTATGGTTTTTTCAGTAGTCATGTATGGATGTGAGAGTTGCACTATAAAGAAAGCTGAGCTCCGAAGAATTGATGCTTTTGAACAGTGGTGTTGGAGAAAACTAAGAGTCCCTTGGACTCCAAGAAGATTAAACCAGTTCATCCAAAAGGAAATCAGTCCTAAATATTCATTGGAAGGACTGATACTGAAGCTGAAGCTCCAATACTTTGGCCACCTGATGCAAAGAACTGACTCACTAGAAAAGACCCTGATGCTGGGAAAGATTGAAGGTGGGAGGAGAAGGGGACAGATGAGATGGTTGGATGGCATCATCAACTCAATGGACATGAGTTTTAGTAAACTCTGGGAATTGATGATGGACAGGGAGGCCTGGCGTGCTGCAGTCTATGGGGTCGCAAAGAGTTGGACATGATTGAGCGATGGAACTGACTGACTGACTGACACAGTTTAGATTCATTAAGCACATTCACATTGTTGTGCAACTATCACCACTGTCCATCTGCAGAACTTTTCATCACCCCGAACTCTGTACCCATTAAACAATAACTCCTCCTGTCTCCTCATGCAGCCCCCGGCAACTACTATTCTACCTTCAGTCTGTACGAATTTGTGCCGAGTCCCTTTCAAATGAATAATATTGGTATAAACTGTTAAGATATTATTTATGATTTATATAAATTGTATTTATATTAAATGGTTAGGATTTATTTACAACACTGGTATCAAATGGTTAAGGTATTACTCACATTATTGATATTATTAAATGGTTAAGACATTTTATTTAAAATTACATTTGTTATAATATTATACAGGTATGCATGGTATACATATCATTTATGGTTAATATATTTATCTTAGTTACTTAAATGGCTAAGATATCATTATTTATCTGGACAAAGCCACTGCCCAGAGTTTTGGGGGAGCTGGAGTTATCCCAAAGAGCCTGGGAAATGTAGACTATTGATTGTGTGCAGTCAGTGAACTGCAGAAGGAATACCAATCAGACAGGAAACCAAACCTGAGTAGGAAGCCCCAAGGGCATCTGAGATGTCGAGCAATGTCTTCAGTCGTGTTCTAGCAAAGGGGTTGGTGTGTTTAGAGGAATACTCCTATGATGTATGAAGTAAAATAACTCCTATGAAGTATGCTTATGGGGGAAAGACCGAGATCTGGGAAGAAAGGCGGCCAAGGCAATTGTGGGTTAAAGTCTGCCATCTTTACGTGGCTAGAGTTGACTTATTATACTAATTTGATTCCTTAAGTCTGTATTTTGGAAACATGCTTCTAAGAGGTTTCCAAATGTCATAGACCATATAATTTTCTAGTGATTGTGCTGGACCCTCAACAGTGTGGGGTCTATGAGGAGACGAAAGTAAGCTTAAATTTTACTTAAGGGGCAAGGGTTTGGGGAACTGACTTGATGAGTTTTCAAGGAAGCTGGACGAGAAGTCCAAATCACAAAATCCAAATTAAGGTATCAGGTAAGGTGAACTGGGGTCCTGTGGCAAGATACTCTGAGCAGCAGCTATGCTGATGATACTCAATGGCTGGTATCACTTTGGTTCTGATGAAAACAAGATCTCAGACAGCATGTGGAGGGAATAAGAACATGATCCAAATCTTGGGAAAACCAGATTGACTAGAATGAAGTAGATTGAGAGAGTTCCAGCTGAGCAAACACACCCAGGGCAATGCTGGACCACTGGATAAACCAGAGCTAGTGTCAAAATTCCTTCCTTCCAACTGAATATTTATGACAGGGATTCATGTTAAAAGACTGTTGTTCATCCCTTCCAGACAAGATTGATGAAAGGAGAAGCAGTTCCTAAACAAAGCCATGTTTGGTTCTCTTTAGCATAACAACACGGTGGTCTGAGCTGCAAGGTTGAATGTGTCAAATGCCTACTTCTTGGCTTGAACATGCAAAACAGACTGTGACACCTAGCGTCTTGCTGAAGAGTTGGGATAATTTCATCACTTTATTGACTGATTCCTTCTTTCAGACCATTCCAAGTTAGGTTAACAGGGCACAGTCTTGAGACTGTGCAAATTCCCTACTTCATAGATGATCAACCAAACTGTAGACATAGAACTAATGTGTTTGATGAAGGTATTTGTGCCGAAAGTTGATCTAGGATCTGTTGTGGTACTGGCCACTGGGACTTCATGTTGCTCTACATCCTTGTTCATCTCTGTTACATCCACTCTGGTCCTCTTTTAATGGATCTTATTAATACTATTCAGAGAAGGCAATGGCACCCCACTCCAGTACTCTTGCCTGGAAAATCCCGTGGACGGAGGAGCCTGGTAGGCTACGGTCGATGGGGTTGCTAAGAGTCAGACACAACTGAGAAACTTCACTTTCACTTTTCACTTTCATGCATTGGAGAAGGAAATGGCAACCCACTCCAGTGTTCTTGCCTGGAGAATCCCAGGACCGGGGAGCCTGGTGGGCTGGCGTCTGTGGGGTCGCACAGAGTCAGACACGACTGAAGCGACTTAGCAGCAGCGGCAGCAGCATTAATACTATTAATAACTGAGCTGTTAAAATAGTATTGTCAACAGATAGCCTTCAGCTGTTAGCCCCTTCATGAACTCCTAACAAAAGAGAATGGCCTTGCCCAAGAGTCACCCTCTACAGAGCAGCCCACATCCAATGACTGACCAACGGGGAATGTAAAGATACTGACATCTTGGCCCAACTCGAGACAACAACTAGCTTCAGCACTGTACTAGTTGCAGCACTTCCCACAGAGCCAGCTTGATTGCTCCCATTGCCCAGTCTTGCTTCTGTCCCTGCTCCGGTCTGAATGTTTGTGTCTCCCCAGAGTTTGTATATTGAAGTCATAACCCCAAAGGTGATATGATAGTATTAGTAGGCAGGGCCTTTGAGAGGTGACTAGATCATGAAGGTAGAGCCCTCATGAAGGGGATTAGTGCTCTTATAAAAGAGACTATAGGGCTCTCTAGCTCCTTCTGTCTTGTGAGAACATAGTAAGCAGCCTCCCGCTAGGAACCAGAAGAGGGTCCTCACCAAAAACTGTGACCATGCTGGTGCCTGGATCTTGAACTTCCAGTTTCCAGAACTGTGAGAAAAACTTCTTTTGTTTATGAGCTATCCATCTGGTGGTGTTTAATTACAGCGGCCTGAGCAGACTAAGCCCCCTTCCTTCCATAGATGCTCATCTTGAGGGTCCTTTATAAGCATCCCTCTCTGGGCCTCAGTGTAGCAGATATTGGTCCTCACTCTTAGCTCTTGTTCTCAGTCCATATACTGGTGACTTGTCTTGTGCCCCAGTCATCACACTGGGGTCGGGTCCTGTTCTGACTTGTTCTTAATGTGGATGCTATTGCCATTTCAGTTTCCATTGATTTGAGGACATTGAGCAACCCTGGCTAAAGGCCAGTAGCATTCTTCAGCTGTGTGCAGCCAGAAATGTTTCCAAATATTTCCAACCTCCCCCCCTTCCCCAGCTTGTTATGTCACTCTAGTTGAAAACCATGCCATCAGCACACCTTCCTAGAGTGCGGGCACTTTGTGCTCATTGTCTGAATGCAGAGCATGCCTTACCAGTTTGCTGTTTGTTGCTGTGCCTTGCTCTGTTCATCTGTTAGGATGGCTGAATGGTCACTCAGTAGGTCCATTGGTGGGGCCATGGGAGACTGAGATAAGGGAAATGAGGGTGAGGGCTAATAAGGTCCACACAACACCACTGTTAAATGTAACTATTGTTGGTGAGAATAGCAACCACTTAATTATGACTTACCACTCATGAGCTCACTTAATTTTCACAATAACCCTACGAGATAGATACTATCATTCTTCTATTTTATAGGTAGAGAAATTGAGGTAAAACACAATTAAATTACTTGCCCAAGGTCACACTGCTCGTAGGTGACCAAATTGAGATTCCACCACAGGAAGCAAAGTCCCCTTGCTTAACTGCACCCTTCACATTGTTCTTATCAGTGTTAAGTGGACTCAGAGACTAGAGTAGTACCAAGGGCTATCATCATTATCTTACAATAGATTAGCTGTTGAACAATGGAAGGGAAATCAAGTATTTGATAAGTCTCATTTTCCAAAGAATTATATTAAGATTTAATCCATGAACCTGAGTTTTCATTGATTCAGAGCTCTCCAGCAGTGAGTTTGGTCTGTGTAAGATCCTGATCTCTTGCCCTCAGAGTGGCCAGTTGGCAGCAACCTCTCCCATTCACCCTAGTGGGACGTGCAAATATTACCATGTCTACTTGTGCCTTGATGTGACTCTGGTAGTGAAAGCATAGCAAATTAATGGGTATTTCACGTTTTCTGGCTCTTGCTTTCTTTGTTGAATACTTACACTAAATGTGCTGAGTAAGTTTAGGGTTAAAGGGGCTTTAGGGTTAAAAGGCTTCCCTGGGGGCTTAGATGGTAAAGAATCTGCCTGCAATTTGGGAGACCTGGGTTTGATCCCTGGGTTGGGAAGATCCCCTGGAGGAGGGAAAGGCAACCCACTCTAGTATTCTTGCCTGGAGAATCCCATGGACAAAGAAGCCAGGCACGTCTATGGGGTTGCAAAGAGTTGGACACGACTGAGCGACTAAGCAGAGCACAGGGTTAAAGGGTTTTTTTCTGTTTTTTATTTTCTCAATTTAGACTTCTTGAAGATTTAATTTCTTTATACTATAATAGATCTTCTCCTGGCTGGGAAGAAGACTAGGTTTCAGTATTCAAGAGAATCAGAGCAGTGAGATACCAGTAGAAAAGAGTTTGGGGATATTATATTAGAAGATGCTGAGTTCATGAGATTAAAAGGGCATACTGAGGTAGGAAGTTAATTTGCAACATTGCAAATTAACTATACTTCAATTTAAAAAAATGGATAAAGAAAAAAGAGAGTACACTGAAATCGGGTGTAAATTAGGAGTTTGGGATTAACATACACACACCACTATATATAAAATAAACAAGAGGGGTCTACCATATAGCACAGGGAACTATATTCGGTATCTTGTAATAAACTGTAATGGAAATGAATCTGAAAAAAATAGATGTATGTATATATGTATGTGTGTGTATAAGTGAATCATTTTGTTGTACACCTGAAAGTAATGCAACATTGCAAATTAACTATGCTTCAATTAAAAAAAAAAGGATAAAGAAAAAAGAGAGTACACTGAAATTGGGTGTAAAGCTTACGGTGCTTTGAGAAAGGTTGATCTTGATGGTGACTCAGCACACAGGACTTTGCCAAAAGCCACAGATTATATAAACTTTATCCTATCCAATAGCTTAAAATAAAGAGATCAAAAAGTCAAAGAATTATTTAAGCAAAGATCTGTACAAATGTTCTTTCAAAAAAGACTTATGTGCATTTGCAGAAGTCTGAAGTCTTTCTTCCCAAAGTCTTTACAAGGTATTCCAGGCTTCTTAGAATAGGGCTTCTCACACTTGCTGTCCATTAGAATCACCTGAGGTTTTATTATTAATAAAATTCTTGAGGCACAGGCTGCATCCTAGACCAGTTATATCAGAATCTTTGGGTGGGCCTGAGACATAGGCATCAGTCTTTTAACTTTTTTAATTTCTCAAGTAATCTGAACATTTGAGAACATGGTTTAGAGCAGTGGTTCTCAAGTTGCATTAGAATCATCTAGAACAGCAGCTCCCAACCTTATTGGCACCAGGGATCGGTTTTGTGGAAGGCAGTTTTTTCCATGGACCAGTGGTGATAGGGGGCTGGAAGTGGTTTCAGGATGATTCAAGAACATTACATTTATTGTGCACTTTATTTCTATTATTACTACATCAGCTCCATCTCAGATCATGAGGCATTAGATCCCAGAGATTGGGGACCCCTGACCTAGAGAGTTTGTTAAATCAGATTGCTGGTTCTCACTCCTAGAACTTCTGATTCAATAGTCTGGGATGGAACCTGAGAATTCGCAGATCTAGTCATTTTCCCAATGGTGCCAATGATGCTGCTGGAATGAGGAACCATGCTTTGAGAACCACCGATTTGGATAATTATTTGCATATTCATTAATGCCATCTGAAGACATGTAAGTCATAAATTTTTTTCTGGGCAGCTTAAGTATATGCAACATCCTTGGAAACTTGTCTAACCACAGTTGTGAGCTCACTGCACACACTGGTTCTTTGGCAGAGTTACATTCATGCCCATCTGTTAGGCTGGCAGCATGCCCGAGGAGAATGTGCTATGCCAATTTCAGCAGGGCATGGGTGCTAACCAAACACGGTTGTGGAGGGATGGTTTTCATCACACAGTGAGTGCTGTTTCTTGGGCCAGGTGATCCTGCTGTTTGCAAACAGCTCCAGTCTGAGGCTACATGCTTTCTTACATCTGTAGATACTTGAGGACATGATTAAAAAATAAATAATCAACAAATGGTTGATTATATTTCTCCCTCAATCTGCCTTAGTGTTGTAATTTGGCATGTAGAGAAGTACTCTCTCTCCAGTGAGCTGGAAGCCATTCATAAGGACTTCACACATGTAATGCTTGAAAACAACAAATTTGGATCAACCTCATGCATTTGTTTGTAAATGTCACTATTGGGGTTTTTTCTTTCTGTGTATTTATTAAGATTTTTCTTTATCTTAGTTTTAAAATATATAGTATCTTTGCGGTTTTTGTTTTTAAATTTATTTTGTTTTTGGCTGTGCTGAGTCTGCTGCTTTGCGTGAGTTTTTTCTAGTTGCGGCAAGCGGGGGCTACTCTTGGTAGCGGTGCTTCTGCTTCTTATTGCAGTGGCTTATTTTGTTGTGGCACAGGCTCTGGCCACATGGGCTTCGGTCATTGCTCAGTGGTTGCGCGCTCAGGCTCTAGAACACAGGCTCAGTAGTTGCGATGCATAGAATCGTTGCTCCGTGGCATGTGGAATCTTCCCAGACTAGGGATCGAACCACATCCTCTGCATTGACAGGAGGATTCTTACCCACTGTGCCACCAGGGAAGTCATCTTTGCTTTTAAATATAGGTTTCCACTCTGTTTTTCTGAGGTAGGCTTTTTTCCCTTTTATCAACGGTTTTCTGAAGTTTCTGATTTGACTCTTAAAATAAGAAGAGTTCTATAAAAATGTCAGCAGAAAATGGAGTTTTCTGCTATAGAATTCCAATTACATTATAAATCAGTTACATTGATTACAAATCAAAGTGTATTTATTTCATTTGTCCCATAATCAAATGTGGGTTTTAAGGAGATCTTTGAACATTTTTAGATTAAAACATTAGTTTTCAGATTAAAAACTCCTCTAGCTCTTGAAAATGAATACAAAGTAAAAAATAAAAAAAGAAACCTATTAATTTTTAGGAAGAAACCCATTAATTTATAAGGATTGCAAAATCTTTTAAGAAACCATACAGATTATGCTGGGATTGTACAAGGGAAACTAGGGCTGGAAAACTGAAAAGAGTCTTTCTTTACTGTGGTTTGGATTTTATATTTGATTAAGTGGACTTGAAAGAGGTGTCAGAGTCTGAAGCATTATTTACCTCAACTTCCAGGGAAAGGAACCTCTGGCCATAAGACCTAAAGCAAAGCAGAATAATGTAGTGTGATTATAGAAAATCATTTTTATCACCTCTTTCTACTTGATTGAATGAGGAAAATAGATTTAGAAATAATAGTTCCTTATTAGCCTCTAATGCGCTTGGAAGTATCTGGAAGTTTCCTTCAGAATTTCCACTGAGGTCTCCGTTGACCATCCTTCCAATTTCTGTATACAAGTTCTTTCTCTCAAGGGCAAGTTCTAAAGTTAAATTAAAGAAAAAAACTTTCTTATAATTAAGTGTTATTTTCTTTATTATTTATCTCTTTTTTCAGGGAAAAATTTTTTTTATTCCTTTTTATTTTCAAGGTTGGATTTGTGGCTATACTCAAATAGGATTAAGGGAATTGAGCCTATGGACAAGTCCAGCTTGTAAAACATCTCTCCTTTGAGAGAGTATGACCCAAGAGAGGAGTACCCAGCTTAGAAATGAACAAAAACCTTAAGACAATCTGTTCAAAAGTGGAGAATCATCTGCATACAAGAGTTTTTGAGCAGAAAATCAGCACATTAGATATACTTTTCATACATTTCTCAGATGAGATGTTATGCCATTCATAGACTAAATTACTATTCCATTGCAACCTTAGGGAAATCTTCCCTTGGAACAATTTCTAATTATCTGAATAAATCCACCTCTGTATAGAGAAATAACGAAATGGAGTAAGTAAAATATATTAAACATCTGAAATATCAAGCCGAAACATTTTATGTAGTATTCAAGTAACACTTTTAAAATTTCAAAAGGTGAAAATTATAGTAAAGTTGCAATGTCTAAAGGCCAATTGGTGGCTTTTAAAAAACATCTTTATTGAGGTATAATTTACATACAATAAACTGCAGATATTTAAAGTGTATACTCTGATAGGTTTGACATATGCATATACCTGAATCCAACACCACAATCAAGATAGTGAACACATCCATTATCCCCCAGTTTCTTTGATGTCCTTAGTAATCCCTCCCTGCCCATCCCACCCCTACCCCTCAAGCAATCACTGATCTGCTTTCTGTCACTATTGATTAGTTTGTATTTTCTGAAGCTTTATATAAATGAAATCACACAATATATACTAATTTTGTCTGAATTCTTTCACTCAGTATAATTACTTTGAGATTCTTTCTCAATCCGTGGCTTTTTTTTTTTTTTTTTAAGAAAACCTCTGATTTCAAATAGTCTTCGGGTAAACTGAGTTTTAGGTTTGCATTAGGGTGACACAGAATCTGTCCAATAGAAGGTCAATCAATTAGAATAGTAAGTTGGAATCAGTGGCAGCCAAGGAATTAACAGGCAGTCACCTTTACTTATCCCTGGTGGCTCAGTGGTAAAGAATCTGCCTGCCAATGCAGGAGATGTCTGTTTGATCCCTGGGTTGGGAAGATCCCCTGGAGAAAGAAATGGCAATTCACTCCTGCATTCTTGCCTGGGAAATCCTGTGGACAGAGGAACCTGCCAGGCTACAGTCCATGGGGTCACAAAAGGGTCAGACATTACTTAGTGAGTAACAACAACAATACCTTTACTTAAAAAGTTAGACTCCATCTCAGGTGGGTTTGGGGTTGTGAGCTAAGGAAACATTTTCTGGTTAACTTACGAAAAGGAGGAATTATTGGAAAGACAGGGACTGGCTTACGGAAACAAAGGAAAATGTGAACAGTCAAGGTTCAGATGTGCCATTTCAAGCCATATTTGAGCCTGAGGCAAAAGGAAAAATCAGTAACACTGATCCTGTATTTAAGATTTTGATATTTTGTTCATCATGGAGATCTGCATTAATCTGGATTTTTAAAAATATTGCATTAAAATATTTATCTTGATTATTGAGCTTTTGGAGTGCCTCTTAAATTTTATACTCCAGCCTCACTAACTCCACCCCCTTACCCTAATCCTGGCTATGGATGGATGAAAACTGGCACAGCTCTGGGTTCTAAGTAGGACAGTTTTTTGGGGGCATGGTGAAAGTGCAGATCAGCCCTCAATGCTTTGAATTTCACTGCTCAAGGTTCAAAGCCCAAGACTCTGATTGGTCCTATTTGGGTCATAGAATGTATCGAGTCACTACTATCTCAAATAAGAGTCATTTTATTACTTTATTTAAGTCATTTTTCTTCTTCTAAAATAAACTATTTTTTAGAGCAGCTTCATGTTCATAGCAAAATTAACAGCTCCCATATTGCCCATCACCATACACATGCTAGCCTTCCTCACTACCAGTGTTTTGCACCAAAATAGAACATTTGTCACACTACATTGGATTATCATCTAGAGTCTATAATTTACATGAGGGCTCACTCTTGGTGTACATTCCATGGGCTTGGACAAGTGTATACTGGCATTATCCACCATTATAGTATTATGCAGAGCAATTCCACTGCCCCACGGATCCCAAGAGTCATTTTAGACTTCCTCCTTTTAGAAAATTATTCTCATTGTCAGTGACACTCTTTCCTGAGTGTAATTTTGGTTCACTCATTCTCTCTCTTATCGCAGCCTCAGTCTAGGAGCATCCTGTCTGAACAATTGTCAACAGCCTTTCGACGGGCCTTTCCTCCTCCCTGCCATCCTTTCGTGCGCACTGCACTTCTTCCAGAGTGACTTTTCCACAACTTCAGTTAACTGCTTACATCTTGATTAAAACCCTTTGAAAGTCCTTCATGACTTTTGAGAATCAAAGTCCATTCTTCTGTCTTAGTAAATTTAAGAGGACTGAAACCACATCAAGTAGGTTGATATGGTTTAATTCCATAATGGAATTAAATTAAAAATCAACAACAGGTCTTAGTCTGCCCTCAGGCTCCAGAGCTTTATTCTCTGGGAGACCAGGGAGGTGGGGGGCTAGGGGGTGGGAGGGTGGAGAAGGAGGACAAAAGATGCATCCCACCTGCCTGACTGCTGCTGTCTTTGTGGGAGGTGTCATGAATTCACCGTTTGGGGTCCCTGATTATCCATTGCAAGGAAATGGCTGCTAGTGATATGTCTTACTGGAAGGGAGATTTTGGTTTTCACTGTGTGTTTCATGACTGGTATAAAATCACAAGGTCTGAATTTTGAGGCATATCTGAAATCTAAAGCACATTTGACCTTCAGGTTTTCAGATAAGAGATATGGTCTTGTACTTCTTCCATGACTTATCTGTTCTTTGTGGGACACTAAATGTAAAACTGTTCAAAACAGTAAAATGGCCTATGGAGAAAAATAACTCCTCAGATGAGAGGCACTTCAAGAAAAGAAGCACTACTTTGGTATTTTCACTTAGAATCTAATAACATAAAGAAATTTGGGCAAAGCCAAGGTTTTGTGAATCTAGGTGGCTTTCAAAATGGGGTCCATTATAATGAAAATGTTGGAGGAGTCAGCTATTGACACAGATTTCTTTGTAATGGAGGAAAGAAATGGAATCCACCCTAGGGACTTTTTGGAGGAGGGAGGGATGTGTAGAGGGTGATGGATACCCTAGCAAACTGAGTTCCTGTACCCAGTCTTTGCACACTGGGGATCCTGTGCTAAACTTGTTGAACTCAAGGGGTTTTCTAGCTTCCCTTTGCTACCTCCCAATGTTCCTGCCTTCTTGTTTTGCTCATCCCAGGATCCCACTCTCTCTGACTTTCTCTTCCTCCCATTTTGTTTGCACACCCCTGGTATAATTGCATTGCAATCACAAGTAAAGTGCCTGTTGTACACAGGGCAAAATCTTAAAAAAACAACAACAACTGAAGAAAATTTGGGAAATTCACAAGTACATGAAAATTAAACAGTCCTAAATAACCAATGGATCAGAAAAGAAATTATAAACAAAATTAGAAAGTAGGTGGGATGAATGGGAATGAAGGCACAAATACCAAAATGTATGGGATGCCATTAAAGTGGTAAATATAGAGTTATAAATGCCTATAGTGAAAAAGAAGAAAGATCTTACTAGGTGGCCTAACTTTTCACTTAAAGAAACTGAAAAAGAATAGGAAACTAAACCCAAAGCAAAAAAAAAAAAAAAAAAAAAAAAAGAGAGAGAGAGAGAGAGAGAAAGAAAGTAATAATAAAGATTAGGGAAGAAATAAATGAAATAAAGACAAGAAAACTAGAAAAAAAATCAACGAACTGAAAAGTTTGTCCTTGAAATGATTAACAAAACAGATAATTCTTTAGCTAAACTGAGAGAGAGAAAGACTCCGCTTACTAAAATCAGGGATAGGAGGGAACATAACCACTAAACTTAAAAAAATCCAAAGGATTACAAAGATATGCCATGAACAATCATATGCCTACAAATTGTATAACCTAGTGAAAAGGAAAAATTCCTAGAAAGACACAAAATATTAAAATGGAGTCAAGAAGAAATAGAAAACCTGGACAGATCTATAACAAGTAGAAAGACTGAAGCACTAATCAAAAATAAAACAAACTTCCCACAAAGAAAAGCCCAGGATCAGACGACTTCACTGATGAATTCCAAGCATTTAAAGAAGAATAAACACCGATACACAATATTCTACAATAAAGGACAAAAATCACATGATTATCTCAGTAATCATAGAAAAAGCAATTGACAAAATCCAACAATTTTTCTTAACAAAAAACTTAACAAACTAGAAATAGAAGAAAAAACTTTCAATCTGATAAAGGGGATTTATGAAAAATCTACAACTATATCATACTTAGTGGTGAAAAGACTGAATGCTTCCCTGCTAAGATCAGAATCAAGACAAAGATATCTACTCTCACCCCTTCCATTTAGCATTTAAGCTCTAGTTAAGGCAATTAGGTAAAGAATCTGCCTGCAAAGCTCTAGTTAAGGCAATTAGGTAAAGAATCTGCCTGCAAAATCTGGGTTTGATCCCCAGGTTGGGAAGATCCCCTGGAGGAGGGAAAGGCTACCCACTCCAGTATTATGACCTGGAGAACTCCATGGACTTTATAGTCTATGGGGTCACAAAGAGTTGGACACAACTGAGTGACTTTCACTTTCACTAAGGCAATTAGGCAAGTTCAGTTAAGTTCAGTTGCTCAGTCGTGTCCGACTCTTTGCGACCCCGTGAACTGCAGCATGCCAGGCCTCCCTGTCCATCACCAGTTCCTGGAGTCCACCCAACCCATGTCCATCGAGTTGGTGATGCCATCCAACCATCTCATCCCCTATCGTCCCCTTCTCCTCCTGCCCTCAATCTTTCCCAGCATCATGGTCTTTTCAAATGAGTCAGCTGTTCGCATCAGGTGGCCAAAGTATTGGAGTTCAGCTTCAACATCAGTCCTACCAATGAACACCCAGGACTTATCTCCTTGAGGATGGACCGGTTGGATCTCCTTGCAGTCCAAGGGACTCTCAAGAGCCTTCTCCAACACCACAGTTCAAAAGCATCAATTCTTCGGAGCTCAGCTTTCTTCACTGTCCAACTCTCACATCCATACATGACCACTGGAAAAACCATAGCCTTGACTAGATGGATCTTTGTTGGCAAAGTAACATATCTGCTTTTTAATATGCTGTCTAGATTGGTCGTAACTTTCCTTCGAAGGAGTCTTTTGACTTCACGGCTGCAGTCACTATCTGCAGTGATTTTGGAGCCCAGAAAAATAAAGTCAGCCACTGTTTCCACTGTTTCCCCATCCATTTGCCATGAAGTGATGGGACCGGATGTCATGATCTTAGTTTTCTGAATGTTGCGCTTTAAGCCAACTTTTCCATTTTCCTCTTTCACTCAATTAGGCAAGACAAAGAAATAAAAGGCACACAGATTGGAAAGTAAGAAGTAAAAGTATCTCAATTTAGTCTTTATATATAGAAAATCCTATGGGATCCACTAAAAAGAAAGCTATTTAAATGAATTCAAATAGCAAGATATAAGAGCAATATACAAAATAAATTTACATACTAGCAATGAACAATATGAAAATGAAAGTAAGAAACAACTTCACTTATAATAACAAAAAATAAAACATGAAAGATAAATTTAACAAAAGAAATGTCAGATTTTCACATTGAAAACCACAGAATATTATTGAAACAAATGAAAGAATATTTAAATAGAAAAAAAATCTGTACACATGGATTGGTGACTTATTATTGTTAAGATGGCAATACTCCCTTAATCGATCTCCAGATTCAACACAATTGCTATAAAAATCCTGGTTAGCTTTTTGCAGTAATTGACAATCTGACTCTATATTTCATATGAAAATGTGGATTTTATCCCTGGTTGGGGAACTAATATCTTGGCCCAGTGCAGCCAAAATTTAAAAAAAAAGAAATGCAAGAGACTCAGAATAGTCATGGACTTTCCTGGCAGTTCAGTGGTTAAGACTCTGCCCTTCCACTGCAGGGGTTAGGGAACTAAGATCACACATCTGCAGCACAGCTTAGGAAAAAAAAAAAGAATAACCAAAGCAACTTTTAAAAATAGGAATAAATTTGGAGGTTTCACACTTCCAGATCTCAAATCCACAATAATCAAGATAGTAGTGCCAACAAAAGGATAGACGTACATATCAATGAAGGAGAACTGAGTCCAGAAACAAGTCCATACATTTAATTCATATTGCAATGGTGTCCAGGCAATTTAATGGGGGGAGAATATAATTTTCAACAAATGGTGCTGTGACAACTTGCTATACTCCTGCAAAAGATGAATTTGCATCTGTATCACATGCCATATACAACATTTAACTCAAAAGACTCAGAAAATGAAATGTAAGATATTATAAAACCATAAAACTAATAGAAGAAAAAAAAGGCATAAATCTTTATGGCCTTGAATCAGTCAATAGTTTCTAGATACTACACCAAAGCCCAAGTAACAAAAGGAAAAATAGGTAAACTGAGCTTCATCAAAGTGAAACCTTTTTGGTCTCAAGGAGCACCATCAAAAAACTAGAAGACAGCTCACAGATTGGGAGAAAATATAAATCAAATATCTGATAAAGGTCCAGGATACATGAAGAATTCTTACAATTCAAGAATAGGAAGATAGATAGCTCAGTTAAAAATCGGCAATAGATATTTCTCCAAAGAAGATATACATGTAAGTGTTCAGTAAGCACATGGAAAGATGCTAAGCAATATTTGCCACTTGGGAAATGTGATGTAACTTGTAGGTTAAACTGTGTCCTCCCCAAAGATATGAAGTCCTAACGTTGAAACCTGTGACTATGATCTTATTTGCAAATAGAGTCTTATTTGCAGATGCAGTCAGCTCAAGATGAGATTGTATTGGATTAGGGTGGGCCCTAAACAAATATGACTGGATAAGAGAAAGACGGGCAGGGGAGCACTGTGTGATAAGAGAGTCAGAGATTGAAGTGATGTACCTGCAAGCCTTGGAATGCTAAGGATTACTGGCAACACAAGAAACTAAGAGAAGAATATGGTTTTCTGTTAGAGGCTTTAGAGAAAGTATGACCTTGCTGACATTTTGATTAAAGACTTCTAGTACCCAAAACTGTGAAAGAATACATTTCTCTTGCTTTAAATTACTCAGTTTGTGGTAATTTGTTACAGCAGGCCTTAGAAAGCTTAATATACTACTTCACCCCCACTAGCATGGCTATAATAAGAAAGATAGACAATAAGAAGCGTGAAGTTGTAAAGCATTTGGAATCTTCATATATAGCTGGTGGGAATGTACTAATAAAATGGTGCAGCCACTCTAGAAGACTGATAATTCCTCAGAAAGTAAACAGAGTTATCATGAAACCCAACAATTCAACTTCTAAATCTATATTCAAGAGAAATGAAAAAGTATGCCTATATAAAAACATTAATGCTTATACCAGCATTCTTAATAACAACTGAAAAGTGGGAACAACCCAAATGTCCATAAGCAAAATGTGATGTATCCATATGCTGGAGTATTACTTATCAATGAAAAGGAATAAAGTACTAACCTATGCTACAGAACAGATGAACCTTGAACATATTATGGCAAACGAAAGAACCACAAAAGACCATATACTGTATGATTCTGTAATATGAAATATCCAGAATAGGCAAATCTGTGGAGGCAGAAAGTAGATTAGTGGTTGCTTAGGACTGGGGGTGGTGGGGTGGGGATGAGAAGTGATTGCTAATGGGTATGGTATTTCATTTAGGGGCTAATGAAATAGCCTAAAATTAGATAGTGATGATAGTTGTACAACTTCGTGACTACACTAAAAACCGCTGAAGTATACCCTTTACATGGGTGAATTTTATGAGATGCGAATTATATACCAATAAAGCTACTAAAAAGGAATCCACTCTTCTGTGGATGCTTTTTATTTTAGCTATACTGAACTCACTTTGTTGTTTCTCGCCTCTGAGACCCTATACATGTTGTACCTGGAATGTTCGTCCCAATTTTGTCTACTGGTAAATCCTGATTTATTCTCATGACCCAGTTTACATATCACCTCTTTGAGGAAGTCTCTGTCCTCTCAGGAAAGTAAGCACTTTTCTATGCTGACTCTTTTTTTTAAATTGAGGTATAATTGACATATAAATTATATTATCTTCAGGTGTACAACATAATGACTTGATATTTGTATATGCTGTGAAAATATCACACAATAAGTCTAGTTCACATCTATAGTTAAACATTTTTTTCTTGTGATGAAAACTTTTAAGATCTACTCTCTCAGTAATATTCAACACAATATTATTAGCTATAAGAGCTTCCCTGGTGGGTCAGTGGTAAAGAATCCTCCTGCCATTGTGGGAGATGCAGATTTTATCCCTGAGTCAGGAAGATTCCCTAAAGAAGGAAATGGCAACCACTCCAGTATTCTTGCCTGGGAAATCCCATGGACCGAAGAGCCTGGTGGCTACATTCCATGGGGTCACAAACAGTCAGACACCACTAACAACAAGAATAACAATCTTATTAGCAATAGTCACCATGCTAGATATTGTATCCCCAAGACTTATTTATCTTATAACTGGAAATTTGTATCTTTTTACCCCCTTGACTGATTTCGCCCACCCCACGCCCTTGCCTCTGGTACTCTGGCAACCACTAATCTGGTCTCTGTACCTATAAGCTCTTTTTAAAAAAATTCCACATATGAGATCAATCTGACTTATTTCACTTAGCATGATGCCCTCCAAGTCTTGTCCCGATTTGGGGAATAGTTGCACATTTCTCACTGTATCACTACCCTTCATTTGCTTTTTGCTTAGATTTCTTCTGTGACTCACACTCCTCTCTGAGGACGAGGATCATATCTTACCACATCTACATCTATCCTAAGTTCTTATCACTGTGCCTGGCACATAGCAGGCACATAGGGAGTGCTCACTAAATCTAATAATAATCTGAAATAATCTGAAAGTGATTGGAACAAAGCTCAAGAGTAAATAGCAAAGAAAGGATTACATAAGGTTGTGGTCATGAGCACCATTTATTAATTAACTGCTAAGAACTTGGTAACAACTTGGCATTTGAGGCACCTAGGGCTATAAAATCTCTCGTTTAACTTAGCCCAAATGTTATCTTACAAAACCATAGTACAGTGACTAAAACCAGGAGATTAACATTTATTAAATACTATTCACTAACCTATGGGCTTATTCAAATTTTGCCAGTTGTCTCATTAGTTCCTTCTCTGGTTCAGGTTCCAAAATAGGATCAGAGTCAAGGCTTCTCAATCTCTTCCAATCTGGAATAGTTTCTCAGTCGTTCATGACCTTGACACTTACAGAGTACAGGTCAGTTGTTTTGAGAATGTCCCTTAATCTTACAAATGCACAGTACTTTTTGTAGGTGTTGTGCTAGCTTCAGGGGTGCTTCATTCTAGGTTCAGTCTTTGGCCCCAGGAAGCTGGTCTTACAGTGAAAGACCAAGTTAACAGGCAATTACCACTACAATATTGTAAAGTGATTAGCTTCCAACTAATAAAAATAAATGGAAAAAAAACCCCCAAAAAACCAGGCAATTACAATATAGTGTAAATACAATTTAGTGCTATAATAGAGGTCAAGGCTGAGCATGAAGAGGATATTAGAAGGGGCAACTGGCTATATCTTGGGGTCCTGGAAAGACTTCTTGCAGGTGATATCACAACCAAGAGCAGGAAGAGGGGGCTAGCAGGGCAGAAGGTGGGGGCCCTAGAGAGATGAGTATTCCAGGCAAAATTTAACCCATCAAGTATAGCAGAATTCTGCAGTCATTTTAAGGAATAGCCTAAATACTCTTATAAAAATCTTTATAATCAGGACATCTGAACATGTTGAAGAAATCTGCTTTGACCTTTTCTGTCTTGTCAGAATTCATTAAAAAACCCTTGACATTCTGACATTCATCTTTGTACTTTGGCAATTTCAGAAGTTCTGATGATAAAATTGACTTTAAGAAGCACAATGAATGTGAAGCTAAATAAAAAAAAAAAGATTTTTTATTGGGGTGAATTAATACCAGTAAATTCTGAAGTACCTGAGCCTCTGAAGAGAATAATTAAGGATGGTATAAGAGAAAATTAATTTATCAGAGGGACTCTGGCCATGGTCACTGTCAAGAAGCAATCTCATAAATGTCACAGTGAAGTTAGACAAAATCATGCAACTGTGTAACCTTTTTGTGTCTTGTAATACCCAACAGGAATAGACCTCATTGAAACACAAGAGCCATAACAGGTTCAGTTAAGAGACAGATGGCAAGACTCATTTAAAGATGAACACCTTCAGGCTGACCTGTGAATCAGAGTCTAGTCTATCATCACTCAGGGTCAAGTGTTTTTAGTTAGGAACCTCTGAATAAGATTCTTGGCTGTGAATTAAACACATTATTTAAGGATGGGGCTATAGGTAAACTGTGTTCAGAAAAGATCTCCTTTTCCCTTCCTCCACTTCCTCTTTGTTACTATTTTTTTGTTCTCTACTTTCCCTTCTGCTAAGAGCCTTTCCTCCACCTTACTCCACCTGCCAAAACGACCAATCATAAGTCTTCATCTATTTGGCCACATTGATTGGCTTGAAGAGTGAGAATAATGTTCCAGAGCCTTTGATTGGTATATTTCAAACAGGATCTAGAAAGAAGCCCCATTCATCTCTAGTGGTGAAGTTAAACAGAAAGGGGTCTGGAAGTCATGATTAGAAAAATGTGAATGAATCTGACTATATTCATTAAAAAAAAAAGCATCTGGTCAAAAAGGAACACCATTAGAAATATAAAAAGTGTTTTGTTTGGTGTCATTATTAACTTGTGAATTTTATTATATAAATTGTGTTTTAATCCTCTAATGATTATTCTTCTGTCATGGAAACCTTTCCAGTTGGCTCCTAGGCACTACTGATGCAATGCTATATCTGACTCTGGATCTTCCTCACTTTCAGTTGTGATTGTAGACTCACACTATACATTTCCTGTTCCAGGTCAGGAGACAGCCAGGATCTTTGGTTTGTTCAGTGGAAAACAGTATTTAGAGTCTACAACCTCTTCCTGTTTGTAGGATTCTAGGGGACTAACTTATGATGTTAAAAACTGTTACAGGGAAAATAGCATTTATCTTGCTTATTCTAAATGAACTGTACCTTGCGATATCAACAGTTCATAAGGGGAAGTTTTTTCTGTTCTGTGTTTTATTTTTTAATAGAAGTATATCAACTAACAAAAAAAACTGGACAAGTATCATTAGAATATCACTATTTTGCAATCCATATTGAATTAATGGACCTGGGCAATTGTTAGCATCTCAAAAAGAGACACAGCTAAATGTTAGGTACTTATTGATGGAATTACACTACACTACCAATGAAGTAATCTTTCCATAAAACAGGTGAGTCTACCCAAATGTCTCAATATAATTACCAGTTTATAGAAAAGAAAAGGGACAGAGGGACATGTTACAGTATACCACATATATTCAAACAAAATTCCAACCTTAGGAACTCTATAGGACCAAAACCTGGTTTCTTCAACAATAACAAAATTTCTAAGAAATTAGGAGAGAGAGAGAGGGGAGGGGAGAAGGCAGAGAGAGAGAGAAGTATGGAATGGAAGAAAATCTGCAGATTAAAGTATACTTGAGACATATTAACCAACTATCACAGTTGTTGAATATTAACTATTGGATATTGATTATAATTGGTTATTTGGATATTGACCCAAACAACTGGAAACATTTATAAAGCAATTAGGGAAATTTGAACATTTACCAATTTTGATGATATTGGGACTTTGTTTTCTGCATGATATTAGGTTGATGATGGTATTATGGATCTGGTTGTACAAAGAGTTCTTTCCTTCAGAGATTCTATGCAACAAGTAATATTGTATCTGAAAATTTTCCTCTAAATAACCTACTGTTGGGGAGAACAGCATCATGATGTACCTGAAATAAAATTGATGAGCTCAGTGATGGGCACATTGGGATTCATTATGTCATTCTGTCTGTTTTATATATGCTTAAAGATTTTCAGAATAAAAACTTTTTTTAAATTGAAAAGACAAAAAAAAATAAAATAAATAAATTGAAAAGACAACCTGCCACCTGGGAAGAGGTATTTAGTGCCTAGAACTTTAAAAAATCAAATATATAAAAAGTTATTAATATTAATAAGAAAAAGGCCAAAAGTCAACCTAAAAATGGGGGAAAAGATATATAAATAGGCAGTTTTCAGAACAAACTCTAATGGTTATGAAACACATTGAGAAGCTCAGCTTTACTACTAATCAAAAGAATGCAAATTAATATCACATTGAGACATCCTTGTGCAACTATTAGTTTGGCAAACATTAAAATGCTAGATGACACCACATGTTGGAAACTTTGAGGAGAAATGGGAACTATTCCTTGCTATGGTAGGAATTAAAATTTCCATATCCACTTTGGAAACCACTGGGTAATAGCTAGTAAGTCTGAAAACTTGCACAACTCCTAGAAATGAAAAATCACAAGATATTTGCCTTCCTCGCCTTCTGTAAAAATGGGATGCAGGTGTTTGAGCCAGCCTGCCAAACAGATGCATCAACTCCAAACTTTGAGTTTGAAAATGATGTTAAAAATTTGGGACCAAGTGGCGCCCTTGTCGTGAAGGTGGCAGCAGAGACAACACCTATGAACAATTTCCAGATGTGGCAATGACTATAGTCCCAGAAATAGCAGGAGTATCAAGCATGAGTCATTTGGAAATAAAAGGGGTGGTACCTGAGACTTTAAGCAGAGCAGCATTGTCCTTATTAGATCAATTCCATGGTTTAATGGGGCTTCCCTGGTGTCTCAGATGGTAAAGAATCTGCCCGCAATGCAGGAGACCTGAGTTTGATCCTGGGTGAGGGTATGTCCTGGAGAAGGAAATGGCAACCCACTCCAGTATTCTTGCCTGGAGAATTCAAGGGTCAGAGGAGCCTGGAGGGCTACAGTCAATGGGGGTCACAAAGAGTTGGACACAACTGAGCGACTAATATACTTTACTTTTTATTTTACCATGGTTTGACATTAGGTAGTTTATCTTCAAGTTGGTTCTCAAGTCCTTCCTGAGCTTCTATAAGCTGTCCAACATTCTTTTAAAAATTATTTTTCTTGTTTTAATGACCCATAAGGGCTTTCTGTTGCTTATAACTAAAGAGTCTTGACAGATGCACAAAGCAATTTGGCAAAGTCTTGGGACCCCATGGACTGTAGCTTACCAGGCTCCTCCCTCTGTGGGATTTTCCAGGCAAGAAGGCTGGAATGGATTGCCATTTCCTGATTAAAATTGATGCTATGGGGACTTCCCTGGTGGTCTAGTAGTTTAAGACTCCCCGCTTCCATGGTAGAGGGCGCTGGTTTGATCCCTGCTTGGGAAATTAAGATCCCATGCTGTGCGGTGTGGCCAAAAAGTGAAAGAAAAAAAAAAACTCAAAAACTGAGGCTATGCATACCCTACAAGTCAGTAAGTCCACTGCTTCATTTATACTTTAGAGCAATGTTGTCCCATAGAAGTTTCTGTGATGATGGCTGGACCCTCTAATATGCTAGCCACTAGCCTTGTGTGGCTACTTAGCACTTGAAATGTGGATAGTGTGACTACAGAATTAAAATCAAATTTTTACATGATTAATTCTAATAAATTTAATTGATTTTAATTAATTTGAGTAGCCATATGACTACCCAGTGGCTAGTGGCTGCTTTATCTATAAAACTCGAGCATAATTCTTGCCCTTGTCCACAAAGATATTCTATTATTTCCACTAATAGAAATTCAGAAACAAGTTGCAGTCACACAAATACCAAACAGCAGTCAAAATGAAGGAATTAAGTTTATACTATCAACATGGATGCATCTAAAGAACACAATTTGGAGGGAAAACACAAGCTGTATTATGACGGACACAGTGTCATACCACTCCATGTAAAGTTAAAGAAACACAGAATTATTCTTTATGTTCTTTGATTTTAAAAATGCAGTAAAAATTTTTAAAAAAAGCCCATAGAAGGGAAGATTTCACACTAAATTCAGGGGTGTATTCCCCCTTGTAAGAGGAGAAAGACTTGGAGTTCTTCAACTATACACATTCTAAGGTTTGTTAAAATGTGGGTGAGTACCACTAATTTGTTTTATTATTAGAACTTTTATCCATGTCTACATATTTCATATATCAAATAAGAAATATCAAAATATTTAAAACTTCTATAAATATATAATATAAATATATTTGTAATATACATAAACATATACCTTTCACACACTGAGTAACTGACTAGCCTGCCTCTTCAGCCTTCTTTCATTCCAACGACCCTAAGGATTCTCTACCCTCCTCTTCCTTTGTAATAATGGAGCTGTGGCCAGGATAAGACCTCCCCCTTGCAGCCGGTGGGTGTATGGCTAAACTCTTGCCAGTGGAAGGTGGGTAAAAGTAAGGTGAGCCATTTGCCTCTAACAAGTTCCTGGCTCTGGACTTCCTGGGGGCAGGAATGGCAACAACAAATATGGCCTTGTTGCCTCATGTGACAGAGAGAGAGTTGCCGTCAGCCACAGTCTTTGAACAAAGCCACCCATTCACCTGTGACTGTCACTTGAAAGAAATAAACTTCCTTGCTTCTTAAGCCTTTTTGTTGTTGAGTTTGATTACGGCAGCCCCTTTAGATTTGTAATCACCCTTTTTTTTGCTTCTGTTTCAAATTATTTTTCTGACACTTGCTTTGTTCATGGTGTTTATTACTCTCATTACTAAATTAGGGAATTAGGAGTAGTAGAATATAATAATAGTGATTTTCACTATTTAGGAAATATAGAAAATAGCGTAATAAGTTTTTGTAACTGCCAGACATAGGACAGTGAATTGAAGATCATACAAATAATATTTTCATAGCAGTTATAATTTACTAAGAATTTCATATTTGGCCCATGTGGGCTTGCCTCTAGTTCCAACCTCTCATTCCCAGATAAAGAAATCACAGCTCATATAAAAAAGAATGCAATAATGCCATTTGCAGCAACATGGATGAACCTAGAGATTATCATCCTAAATAAAGTCAGACAGAGAAAAATAAATATCATATGATATCACTTGTATGTAGAATCTAAAAAATAATACAAATGAACTTATTTACAAAACAGAAAGACTTACAGGCACAGAAAACAAATTTATGGTTACCAAAGGGGTTGGGGGAGTGGGGAGAGATAAAGCAGGAGTTTGGGATTAACAGATACAGTCTATTGTATATAAAATAGATAAACATCAAGGACCTGCTATATAGCACAGGTACTATATTCAGAATCTTATAATAACCTATAATGTAAAAGAAGCTGAATAATACATATCTGAATCACTTTGTTGTACAGCAGAAGCTAACACAACATTATAAATCAAATACTCTTCAATAAAAAAAAGAGAGAAACCATGGCCCAAAGTTATGGTACTTGGCTAAGTTCACACTGTGAATTAGTGGCAAAGTCTCCTGATGTGTTCTCATTCCATTCCTCACCTCCTACCACTGCCTCCCTTGGTTGGAAGGGAACTTAGAGATAATTCGGTTGATGTATGACACTTGAATTCTACCCACAGTAATTTATTGAAACATCAGGACAAGATACACATGCTCCTGGGAATTTATAAATCTGGGTCACTCTGAATGTTCACTGATGCACATTATTGTTGGAATAAACGTCTCAGAGATAGTTAGAAGTTTTGAGACACAGTAATAAGTCTGAATATAAATTCTGGCATGCTGACTCAAAGGCACGAGTGCTTTTCTTCACAGTGGAAGATGAGCATTTACTTTCTACAAGGCACCGCCTCTCCAGCTTTTCCCTTGAAGTTCCCCAGTGATGGAGCTCTCGGTGTGAAGGGCAAGGTGAGAGAAATGTTCTGAGTGTGAAATCTAAAGCACCTTCCTCATCAGCAAAAGAGCTTTGAAGCGTTGTATTTTACTTTGAAAATTTTTGCTGATTTTCGCACGCTACTGGACAACATGGTTTTACTTGTTTTAACATAAAAACCATCTTTTAAGTTACTGGTTACATTTCTTAAGTCTCCCTTCAAAATCTTTGTGGAAAGATATTGTCCTGTGACTGGATACACGTTCTCAGGTTCACAAGGGTACAAGTTTCCCATTTTTATAGTAGTAGTTAAGCTACTTGTCATGAGAGTAACTTAACTGCTCTTCATTTCAGAGCATCAACTCTCCTTCACTCCGAGATTCAGGTTAAATTTAGAATTAAAATCATCCTGCAGGGGCTGTTTAAAATCAGGGACTAACTGAATTCCCATGAGAGCCTAGAAACTTTTCTGGAGGGGACTGGGGGAGGGGGGAGTGACTTAAACTTTGGGGAGAATATGAACAATAGCACAGAAGTGCTAAAGGGAGGTACAGATGATTTAATACACAGCAACAGTTTGCAGACACAGAAACAAAAGTCCCGAGAGACTACAGTTCTTGACTCAAATGACAAAGCTGGCCAAACATTAACACTGATTTTCTCCTTGATTAATAGTCGGGATATCTTTTACCCACATTCTAAAATCTACCAGCTATAGAACGTATAGTGGTTATTGGATGCTACCCAAATTACCAAGAAGTTGTGGAACATCTGTAATTTCCTAACTCTTCAAGGTGATCAGTACAATTGAGATAGACATTTTGTAAATGAGTTTAGAATCCTTTTGCATTTGAAATGCTATTTAAAAGCAACATTTTAAGCAATGTTCAGCAATAATGCCGAATAGCACTCCTAAATCATAAGAAATTAATTATTAAGAAATAACATGCAATGCATAATGTCTTGGGCAGGGATTGGCAAAATTTTTTGTATAAAGGCCAGATAGTAAATATTTTAGGCTTTGCAGGTCATATAGTCTCTGTTAAAACTACTCAACCACGCCACTGTAGTGTGAAAGCAGCCATAAACAATATGCAAAAGAATGAGTGCGGCTATGTTCCAATAAAACATTATTTACATAAACAGGCAGTGTGCTGAATTTGGCCTTCAGGCTGTAGTTTGTAGACCCCTGCCCTAGAGTCCTATATTTTATAGGCTTTAAGTGGTGTGTGTATATAAAGTCACCCAGAATGCTTGCTCTAAAAATGCTACTAATCTTTTGTTTGGTTAATTTTATTTATTTTTAAAATAGCTCCTACATATTTTAATATGCCGAATGTAAATTTAAGTGACAGGATACCTCTAGAAATGTGTGTGTGGCCTGGCAAGAGTCATGGAATGGGACTCATCTCAGCTACCTCATCTGTAAAATGGTTTATCGTAGCATCTTTATTTAGTTGCTTTTTCTGAACCAGTTGGCTCAGGAATGATAGTTGGATGCACAAAAGACACAAAGGTCATATTATTTGTCTAGAGATGAATTTGTTCTATGTGCTTCTTCATTTTGTTTCTCAAGAATGCCAAGTTTCTACCCCAGCCTCTTGTGTGGCCTTCAGAGAGTTATCTCAGCTTTTTTTTAATCTGAACACAAGGAAGGGTGCTTACCCCCTCACATGGATGTGGCAAGGAAAGCTCTCTGGCTACGCCAAATGTCATCTCTCTAGCACTTAATGCTATTGGAGCTGGACCTGTCTGCACACTTTAACTGTTGCATACAGATGACTGCCAGGCCTCATGTCTTGTGACTTTCCAAACAACCTGAGAATGGACATAAAAAGGAAAGAAAACTAACAAAATAAAAAAGGAAAGACAATAAAAGGTAAGGATAATGGCTGAGTGGATAATAGCGGGCAACATCTTTAGCTACCATGAAAAGTATGAAGCCAATGTGTTTGTTGAATTCATTTTGTTGGTGGTCACTTTGTGTTCATTCCGAACATCTAGCAGTTAGCTAAGTAAACACACATGACTGATGAAAGAAGAAAGGGAACTATTTTTACAGGGGCCATTAAACTTTAACTACCATCTGGCAGGGAATGATTAGAGAAGATCAAAATTAAGGCAGTCAACACAAATGCTGTGTGAATACCTCAGGGAATTAACATGGATAAAGACAGTGAACCTGTGGTTAAATAAAGAGACAGACATAAGAGGGAAGTGGTGAACACATCCTTTATGGCTTTGGACCTCATGGTCACATTCATTGCCAAAGGAGCTCAAAGAGGGGAGAAATAACAAGGAGACCATGAGAAAACCTGAAACACCTGGAAATAATCAGATGCTCTGCACCAATCATAAAACAGAAAGTTAAAGAACTAGCCAGGACCACATCATTTGGGCTTCCTCCCTGCCCAGGAAGGAAATGTTTATGGGAGAGGTGTGTTGAAATTGGCAGATAGTTAATATTCAGATTAGCCTACCATTTAATAGTAGGAAACAGTTGTATGTGCTGCTGGGGGGAAAAAAAACTAGGAACTATATCCTTGTGCACACTAAAGATGCCATCATTTCTGGGAATCACTGTTTGTCCACTAATTAAAGTCACTCAGCAGGTAGTTTGAGAGAGGATTAGAAAAGGGAAGCTGGGCCTCATTCTTTCAGGTCTTTGGTCAGTTGATAGCCCAGTACTGAACTGTAGAGTGGCTTTACACCCAGCTGAAAGCACACAGAAAAGATTCTTAGAGAAAGCCACTTGCTTCGTCTTGTTTTTTATTTTTGTGGTTTGCATTCAGATGCACTCAGAAGGCCAAATGTCTGAGCATCAGGCAAGAGGAACCGGCCAGTGCTGCTGGGTGGGCCCTTTAGTGCGCTGTCAGTTCTGAAATAAGGAGCTCCCTCTGGGGAAAGTCCAGGGCCCTGTGCTTTTCTTTATTAAGTAATTCATTAATGGAATATATTTGACATATAACATTGTGTCAACTTAATATGTGCAATATGTTGATTTGATACATACATATATACATACATAGTAATATGACTGTAGTGATGGTTAGCCCCCTCTATCATGGCATAACTTCTTTTTTGTGGGAATAATTGGGTTAGCATAATTAAGATCTAGTCTCTTAGCAAGCTTTATAATAGAATATTATTGTCCATATAAACTATACAGTGTATAGGACCCAGAAGTTTGAATATTGGAATGATCAAGACAGATTTAGAATGAACAAGCTGAAGCTGGTCTATCCAAGACATCAAAATGGAAATATCCAGAGATAAAAGGGAGGAAGAATGTGTTACCAGAGTTAGTGTGCCTGGAAATTCATGATGCACAGCTTTTTTTCTCTTTCTGTCTGATTTCTTCTCATTTAAGGACTTGACTCTATACCACAAAGTGTGCAAAGACCATTTCCATTCCTTATTTCATTTGATCAAAAATACAATCCTATGAGGTGCATATTGTAATCCTTGTTGTACAGAGGAGAAAACTGAGAACTAAGACACAGAGAGGTTAAGAACTGATCCCAGAATAAGGTCACATGGTTAGGAAAAGTGAGTGCCAGGACTTGAATACAGGTCTTACTCTCTGCACATCTACTGTTTTTATTCCCCACCATGGAATAACTTCCCTCTTCAGCTTTGCTGGTACCAAGGCCTTCACACCAGTTCCCTAGCATCATGGCCTCCATACTTGCTGCTTCTTGAATGAGGGTGGACTCAACTTACCTTTGGGATCCATGTAAGTTTTCAGGCAAGAATACTGGAGTGGATTGCCATTTCCTACTCGAGGGCATCTTCCCAATCCAGGGATGGAACCACATCTCTTGTGTCTCCTGCTTTGGCAGGCAGATTCTTTACCACTGAGCCACCTGGGAAGCCCTGAAATAATGGACACAGCCTAGTAAAGTGTTTTAGGGAATTTGCTATGATCCCCCTACAGTAGGGGCCAGAGGCTCCCCTCACAGCTGGGGAGGTAGAGCCCCAGAGGACCCAGCAAGCCATCACCACAAGGGCCCTGGCCCCTTCAAGGGCTTTTGCAAAAAAAAAAAAAAAAAGGAAATGAAACAACTGAATTTTCCAAGCTTTGAATAATGCTTGGTATTGTCTAGTGGTGGTATACAAGACTAGTTCCCTTGTATCTTAATTTTAGAATAAAATAATCTAGAGTAAAATTCTATTTTAATTACAATTCAAATAATGGCACGACATGCACATATACCCTACGTGCAAGAAAATGTAGTGTTAAAAGTAAGAAAATTCAAAGGTGTGCCAGAAACCTCATCATTAGCGCACTTCCTTCTGCCTTTGTACTTCTGGAATCTCTAAACATCTGGTGATTTTACCATCAGGAAACAGTGCAGTGTCCATCTGTTAAATCAGGCTTCGGCTTCACTCACCTGGGAGGATCAACCAGATGTGGGCGTCCTTTACATTATTAATGATTTCAGTCTTCCCTTTGTACATGCCCTGTGAGGGCACAGTGTGGGGTATAGCCTATAAATCACTAAAAAGTCATCTTTTACTTTACTCTAGGAGTAATGAAGGAGTAGAACATTTTTTCTTGGTTAGAGCATAAATCATTAGAAATCTATTTCAATTTTTTCTATCAGAAGACTTTTAACTGCTTTGCTTTTCTTTGACAGAAGAACCATCACAAACGTTATCTCAACACACACACACACACACTAGGTTACTAGTGGCTAAGGCCACGGATGCTAAGTGTATCATGCACAGATCTCCCCTGGATCTCTTACATGGCAGCGGTCTACGTAATCTTTACACATAGCCTTATGAAAAATTTTGGTCCACTGTCTTTCCTATTCTATCACAGTTATGAGTCGTGCTTCATGTTAAAATATCACTGTGATAAAGCACTGACCTCAGTTAGCGTCTGCAGACTGAGACAGCTTGGCCTAATAACAACAAGTGTGACTTTGTCCATTGTGACACTGTGACCTTTGGCAAATTACTCAATTTCTCCGAGCTTCATTTCCTCCTGTACAAAGTGGCGATGATAAGAAAAGTACCTACTTTACAGAGCTGTGTTTAGGATTAAATGTGACCAGGTATATAACTGCCCCTGATACACAGCAAGAGAATTATCAAATAATAAGATATTGTGAACAGGCTACTTATAAAAAGCCTTTCCCAGCAAAATTCAGCAGAAGGTACAGAGACTTCTCTACATAGCCTCCCCTATTATCAGTATCCCCCACCAAAGTTACATTTGTTACAACTGATAAACCTATGTTGACACATTGCTATGACCCAAAGTCTATAGTTTGCCTTAGGGTTCACTCGGTGTTATACATTCTTTCAGTTTGGACAAATGTACAATGGCATATTCTAGTCTCATACAGAGTAGTTTCACTGCCTTAAAATTCCTCTGAGTTCTGCCTATTCATCCCTCCCTACCTAACTCTGGCAACCACTGATATTTTTTTACTGCCTCCCTAGTTTTTCCTTTTCCAGAATGTCATGTGGTTGGAATCATACAGAATGTAGCTTTTTCAGATTGGCTTCTTTGACTGAGCAGTATCCATTTATGGTATCTTCATGTCTTTTCCTGGCTGGATATCTCACTTCTTTTAGTGCTGAATAATATTCCATTTTCTGACTGTACCACAGTTTATTTATCCATTCATCTACAAAAAGACATCTGGTTGCTTCCATGATTGGCAGTTATGAATAAAGCTGTTATAAACATCTGTGTACAGGTATTTGTGTGGACATAAGTTTTCAGTTCATTTGAGTAAATACTAAGGAGTGAGGTTGCTGGATTGTATAGTAAGAGCATGTTTAGATTTGTATGAATTTGCCAAACTATCTTCCAAAGTGGCTGTACCATTTTTCATTCCCACCAGCATAAATTAGCAATGAATCTGTTCAATTTTGCTGTGAACATAAAGCTGCTTTAAAAAATAAAGTTTATTAAAACTCTTTCTCTTAACAAAATATTTTCTGTGATCTGTTTTCTTTCAGGATCTGGATTAATAGTCCTATGGGCATGGACATGGCCAATCTAATCTTTCAAAGTTTCTTGTTCTCTGAATGTGTTAAGTGTCCATTATAATCATAGATTATTACACTTGTGAAGTCTAGAGGTGTTAATTTCAAGAATTATTATCCACTTCTCAGCAGCTACTTTTTTGAGAGCTTTCCACATGCCAGATCTATACCAGGGGCTGAGACATATGGTCAAAGCAGAAAAACAGCATTGAATAATTCCCAACCTTCACTACTGGAACTCTGCAATATACTTTGCATTTTAAATTTGTTTAAAAAAAAAAACAAAAAACCTTAGAAGTCCTCAAAGTTAATTTACATAAATCTGGTAGAAACATAAGCTTTTCCTTATTATCTTCATGAGGGTAGCATAGTCTAGGAAGTCACATTTAGCAGTGAGAATCAATCCATGTTGTTTCTAACCTCTGAGAAGCATGGAAACTGAGCACTGAACATCTCATCCTATACCAGCATGAAAAATAGGACAAGCCACCAGTGTTTCTTACTTTAGCTTATGTTGTGTTTATTGCCATCATGTGGACCTGGGGACATACCTCACTGGGTGGTTGGCCTGAAGCATTTACTCTCCCCTCCCACCCCCTCCCCCCTTTCTCTGACTGTGATCAGGCTCACTTTTGTCCTCATCCTTCTCTTGCCTCTCCCTGGGGGCACAGCTGGGCCTCTTGCCATCATTTACCAGCTACCCCAGGGGCCAGGGTAAAAGTATGTAAGAGTTAATGTGGGAACCTCCCCACATTTCCCTCTTTCTAGAACCCTTGTCTTGCCTCCCTTTTCCCATCCCTACTTCTTTTTTTTGTTGTTGTCATCCCTACTTCTTATATTTTTAGCTCCTTCTTGTGGTTCAAAATCTCATCACCTCTCACCATTCACCCCTTGAGGGTGCTTATGGCTTGTGTTTCCGAGCTTAGAAGACCAAACTCCTGCTATCTGGCAGAGTGGGAGAAAGGGAAAAACCTAGTCCCTACTCTCCTTCAGGGCTGCAGCCAGATGAAATGCATCACTAGTATCTCTACTTCATATTCTCAATTCTTTTTCCAAGAAAGATTGTGCCAAGCTGTTGTTACTTTCTGCAGTGCTTGTTGATTTCGTATTTTGCCTGTATTCAATTTTCGAGGGAGTTCTGTAGACCTGAGGCAAACTGATTCATAAGTTAACATTAGAAGCTAAACTTTTCATTAAATAGAGACAATAGTGCTAGGGAATAGAACTAGAACCTGCTATTTACCAACAATATTTTCATCCAATTTTTCGTATTTGTGGGAACCTCTTTGGATCTGCCTTATATTCTATCAACCTAATAAACATAATCCTTTAGAGAAGGTGTTGTAATTGCACTAGATTCAAACAGCTGCCCAATCACAAACTGGTCTTTCTCTTTGTGTGTGGGTCAATCAAGAGGGAAAAGAGAGAGAGGAAAAATCTAGAGGTTGGACATAGTCAGGGCAGGGCCTGGCATGTGGAAAGCTCTCAAAAAAGTAGCTGCTGAGAAGCGGATAATAATTCCTGAAATTAACACCTCTAGACTTCAAAAGTGTAATAATCTATGATTATAATGGACACTTAACACATTCAGAGAACAAGAAACTTTGAAAGAGAACTATTGCAATCACATGGCTGACAGCAAATGCCTCCTTACAAAAACAATTAGGGAGAGGGCTTTTAGACACATCACTCCCTTGCTCAATGCCTTTCAAAGACTTCTCATTGCACTTGAGAAAACTCAAATTAATAAGCCCTAAAAGATCTGGCCCTAGCCCCTCTCCAACTCGATTGCCCCCATGCTCCCCCTTCCCATGTTCTGCCTTAGCCAAACGGGCCTTCTGTGGCACTGGGAACATCCAGGAATCCTGGAACACTTTCTGCTGTTCCTCCTCCCCGGAAAGCTCTGGACACTTTTATAGACTGGGGCTTAAGTGTCATCCCAGAGAGGCCCTCGGTGTTTGATATCACCACTCCCTCCTTGTTTCCTTCACAGCATGTATCATAGTTTGTAGCTGTGTATTTATTTGTGTATTGTTGATCTCTCCCATGGATTGTAACCTACCCAAGGGCAGGGAGTAAAAATTATGTATACTAAGTGTCTAGCATATAGTTGGAGCACAAGAAATACTTATGCAATGGGTGAATGGGTTTCTGAATAACAGAGGCTGAATAGGAAAATAAGAATTTGATAGGATTTTGGGTGATAGAATTCTGATGCCCGGACCTTACATGACTTCGGGAAACATAACAAATTTGATGGATTAGGACATGTAGGCTAAGTGTGATAGGTAACACTGAATTAATTTCTGAAACCTTATATGGGAAAGCAACCCACCAAACAAACCTAGATTAAGATGATAACAGTATTTATAGCCTTCACAAAATTGTACAAGTTGGCCAACTAATTGTTGTGTAGTACATCTAGATGTTTTTATTCAGCATACATTTCATGATTAACACCTCAATGTTTGGAAGAGCTAGGGAACTGGCTCCTGAATGTCTTATGCTAACTTCCTCTTAGCTTTGTCTTTGCCCCAGGGGCCTACAGGCTGTGACAAAAAAGCATTCTGCATAGAACATTTACACGCTTGATGTAGTACATGGCAGTTGCTAAGGCAGAAAGCCCGAGGTAACGAGCACTGTGAGAATTATGTGCAGACCTTCTTTGCAGCACTTCCCCACTGTAATTGAACTATCCCCTCCTGATCCTTCAGGTGCTATCAGGATGATTTTCCACAGACTTCAAGAAAATCCCTGAAGGGCCAGACACTTTCTTGGTGTTACAATCCTTATTTCAACCGAAGCTAAATGTCTGGCTCCTGAGTATTTTAATAAGTTTTAAGAAAAAAGAGACTTCTAAGTTGAGAGTCCTTGCCCCCTTATCACCAAATACTAAGAAATCGATTTTTAGTCCTATTTATCATCAAGGTAAGTGAAATGCATACTATTCAGAGCTATACAAAAATGAGAAGTGGAAATTTGGCTTCCCAACCTAAAGCCACAGCATAATTGTTGTTTGTAAGTTTTTCAACTGTTCGGCTGAAGAGGTGTGACATGGAATTAATGTTCTATTAAAGAAAAAAGGCAGTGTCAGCATTTAAGCCCATCTAAGACCCTTTTTGACAATAAGCAATCTCTAAACCTAGCAGTAGGATACACGATGCCTATTTAAACTTGGAAACCTGGCTTCCTCTCGAGAGGGAAGCTCATAAATTTCACTCAATAAGAATGTCTGAAAGCATGTCTCTGTCATAATCCACATTTGTCTCAGATATTCTATTAAATCTACAGCTTTTTTTTTTTTTTTTTTTTTTTTTTTAGCAAGAAAATAGCTTAATTCTTCTGCAAGAGGTACCCATAATACCAGAAGTACAGAGACCATTTAGGACTTGTGGCTTCAGCAAAGAGCCCAAGCACAAAACAAGCAGTGATAAAAATTCCTTCTCTCATTTTCTCATCTCCTAGAGCTGACTTAAGTATAGTGATGATACCTACCTAAGTGCCCTTTCTTTGCAATTTGGAGATACAGCTTTTAGATCAGTCTGTAATCTGTCCTTTATCTGTGTACTAAAAAAATATTAGCTTTGTAAAGTTTAACCTCACTAGGATACACGCAAAATTCACTAATAATACCAATGGCCACCACTGTTAGCACTCTTACTATGCACCAAGCAGTTTACATTTACTTCATTCAACCCTTATCACATTCTCTATTGTAGCTACTATTCCCATTTTACATATGAAAAATAGGTGTGGAGAGGCTGACGATTCCAAAGTTGGTGGAGTCTACCACTTAACCATCTTATATGTTTCTGCCTTTTCCTTTTCCCCTCAGGAATGAAAGAGAAAAAGGAAAAACAAAAACCAAAACTCTCAACTCTTAGCCCATCTGTTATGAAGAACCTACTCATTGGAAAAGACCCTGATGCTGGGGAAGATTGAAGGCAGGAGGAGAAGGGGACGACAGAGCATAAGATGGTTGGATGGCATCACCAACTCAACGGACATGAGTTTGAGCAAGCTCTGGGAGATAGTGAAGGGCAGGGAAGCCTGGCGTGCTGCAGTCCACGGCGTTGCAAAGAGTCAGACGTGACTGAGTGACTGAACTGAACTGAAACTCTTTTTACACAAGGATTGGTTTTTATTGCCATCCTTCTCTGTATTATAATAGTCTCTTTTGTCTCAATGCCAAATATTCGTTCTTTCAGTTTATTCAAGTCATATTGAAGAAGTGGGTACTTGATCTAGAAAAAGGGAAGTGTACTCAATTTGATCTGTTTTAATATTCCTGCCAAATTAAAATATGCCCACATTCTAGATGTCCATCGGTAGACGAATGGATAAGAAAGCTGTGGTACATATACACAATGGAATATTACTCAGCTATTAAAAAGAATGCCTTTGAATCAGTTCTAATGAGGTTAATGAGACTGGAGCCTATTATACAGAGCAAAGTAAGTTAGAAAGAAAAACACCAATACAGTATATTAATGCATATATATGGAATTTAGAAAGATGGTAACGATGACCCTATATGTGAGACAGCAAAAGAGACACAGATGTAAAGAACAGACTTTTGAACTCTGTGGGAGAAGGCGAGGGTGGGATGATCTGAGAGAATAGCATTGAAACATGTATATTATCATATGTGAAATAGATCGCCAGTCCAGTTTCGATGCATGAGACAGGCTGCTCAGGGCTGGTGCACTGGGATGACCCTGAGGGATGGGATGGGGAGGGAGGTGGGAGAGAGGGTCAGGATGGGGAACATATGTACACCCATGGCTGATTCATGTGAACATATGGCAAAAACCACCACAATATTGTAAAGTAATTAGCCTCCAATTTTTTTAGAAAAGCACCCCCCCCCAAAAATATGCCCACATTCAAAATGGTCAGGTGTTCCTTTAGTTTCTTATTTTTGTAAGTTCAATTTTTCTAAAGTAGTTTCCGATCTATGGATCTTAGTTTCTAGGAATACTTGGAGTTATTGTAAAAGGTGTGTGAATGGGTTTGTCAACCAAAAAATTGCCCAACATGAGAGCTGCAAGTTAAATTTTACTGGGGTAATATGACAACTGCAGCCTGGGAGACAGCACCTCAGATAGCTCTGAGACAATGTTCCAAACAGGTAGAGGAAAAGGACTGTGTATGTGATTTTGGCAAAGGGGGAGTACATGCAATCAAGCACATATCTTTTTGTAGGAAGTTTCTACTGGTTTTATGAAGCTTCTGCTAGTCAGGAGAAACAATCTTCACCATGAAGGACTTTAGTGCTTTTTTTAGATATGAGGAGACACATAAATTGGGCTCATAAAACCAGGTCTTGAGAATATCTATCTAAAGACCTCTTCTGTCAGTTTTCTTGGAGCACAGAGTGTCTCATTTCTGCTCTCCACCTTGACCTCCTTCAGGGAGTGTTGAAGGTCGTCAGCAGATGATTTAATCCTTGAAGAGGTAGATGGCAAGCACCCATGGCAAGCGGCAATTTGTGGTTGACAGGTTTTGATTTGTATCTCCCATACACAGGCAATGCTACTTTTAAAACATATGCATATACTGTGATTAATTAAATGCAAGTTAATTTAAAATCAAATTAATCATTAACCTGGCAGGAGCCTGTCATCACTATGTGTAGGATTCTGTCAGCGGATGCTAAAAATTAAAGGACTTTCAGTGAGGGATCCTCATATTTAAGAAGGCTAAAAACCGAGTTTTAAATGATGGCTTTGAGATTCTGTAAATAATCACTAGAGACTTTTAAATGTTCAGTTAAAGAGTCTCAGAGATGCCCACTCAAAATTATAAATTATATAGTCTTTGTAGAATATCTCCATTTTGGTGGGGCTCAACATTTTGGGAGAGAAGCAAAGAAACCCAGGACCTGTGACTTCCTCCAATCAAGTTATACTTATGTAGGGAAAAATGGGGCTTCAAATCAGTATTGAAAGGTCGATTGGCAAAATATGCCTAATGTGACTTTTTGTTTTAACCATGATTCATCATTTTGGGAGAACAACTGGTCACCAAGTATGTAATCTTGAGTCTCCATTTCTTGCTCTTGTCAAACTGCCTCAACATCAAAAGGAGAAAATCTTTCTTCACTCCCACCCCTGCCAGCTGCTGCCCAGGAAGGAAAGGGGACATAACCTTTCTGTGCTGAAGTACAAGTTGAGCAGAAGAACCTGTCTTGGAAACCCTGTAGAAGTGGCCCTACCTGGAGACGTGAATATCTATTACATGGGCTGCCAACTCTGGCTGCTCTCCTCCCTGGCTGGCCCTCATTTGGTCCTCTGAAGCGAGGTTTGCACTCAGTCATGGAAGAAGAGGCCTGTCCTACCCTCCCTAGTGTAAACCTTCTCGGGGGTCTATCTCTGTTTGTGACAGCCCAGTCTGAGCCAAGTGGTAGAGTAAATACTGTACTCTTTATTTGCATTAGCAGGCAATATAGATTCTTTGGCTTATTTTTCATTAGAGATGATAAAATATACATTTCAATCTTACTCTCTGATATTATGACTAGACTAGAAATGGATTTGTGTGTGTGTCTGTGTTTCACCATTCTCCCTTTCCCTGGACTTGAGTGGTGATTTGATTTGTATCTGGCATACATAAAATGCTATTCTTAGTATCAGTTTGCCCAACTCTTCCAGGGTAACCAAGCTTATTGGAATGTATATAAAAATAAGAATAAACAGACCATAAAAGAGGAACTAAAGAACTTTCTTAGGAAGAAAGGGGATGAAGTTTGGCCTGATTTATTTTTATGTCTTAGATTTTACTTATTTTTATTTCTTAGATTCTTTATTTTCAGTTTTCTTCTGGTTCCTTGGTTGTTGTATTCTGAAGAATGAAGTGATCAGATACATCAAATATAGTTTAAGTGCTACTATACACTTGAAGACATGTTAGGTGTATTTTCTCAGTTGTTAACAAGGTCAAGGAAATAAATAATACAATGTGTGTGTGAAGCCTAAAGGTCAGGACCAGATTTCATCCCACTTAAGAGTTATTGGAGTAAAGTTTGTGGGATAGAAGATGACCGCTTCATCTATATGTACTATCTAGCATTGAAACGTAGTTGAAATAGAGTTGATCTCATGGCATGCTTTCTAATGTTTCCTAAAGTTTCTATTCAGAAAAAAACTTTTTGGAATTGAATGAATTTATGGTTGTGAAAACATAGTAATTTCACATTTCTGGTCTTTATTCCTTATTTTAGGATATAAGTAGCATCCATTCTATAAAATAAATGGACTTTTTTGCTATAGAAAAAGTAATTTCCTATATTTTAAGTTATATGTAGTTTCTCTTCTATAATACAATAAATTGATGCTTTTTTTTTTGCATTTTTATTCAGCTTAAAAAACAAGTATAAATCTTTAGAATTGATTTCTACACCAAAAGAGTTTTTAGTGAAAAGTTGTCAATTGTAAAAGTTAATAAGGATAAAATTGCAGGTGTCTTTATGTTCCAGCATAGAAGCTTAGTTTGAGCATTCGTACTGTCATGTCACTGCTCTTCTCTGTAACCTTGATAGATCACCCTTATAAATATCTCTTGGGGTGAAAAGTAATTTAATCTGTGGATCTGTATATTACCTCCTCATGAACATCCTATCAATTGTGCCAGAGTGCTTTCATGATATGCACTGAACTGAAACCATCAAACCTATTTCACTGAGGATTGTTAGTTAGACCAGAATTTTTGGTCTCAACTCTGTCATTAAATTTTGCTAAAAGGTTGTTCACTTATGCATGGAAAAAAAGCTAAGTTCGTGATTTGGTTTCAAAAGACCCTCTGCTTATAGGCCTGGATGACTCCTGAGAACTCGAATATTTGTTTTATCTTGAGGTTAGCCCAATTAGTCAGATTATGGTCTCGCACAATGGCAGAGCTCTCACTACTTTCCAAATGATCTGGGAACTCAGAGCTAGGAGAACACAGCTCACTCTCCTATCACCAACTCAGTGGATGATGCTGAAATAATCCACTCTCCCTGGTTCTCATCTCTTCTAATTCATCACCAGAGCACTTAGTTGAAAACTGTCTGTAGCTCTCAGATACGGTGGTCTGAGTAGCATACTATGAAGCATAAATGTGTGTGTGCTCAGTCATGTCTGACTCTAGCAACCCACGAACTGTAGCCCACCAGTCTCCCCTGTCCATGGGATTTTTCCAGGCGAGAGTACAAGAGTGGGTTGCCATTCCCTTCTCCAGGGGATCTTTCCAACCCAAGGATCGAACCCAAGTCTTCTTGGCAGGAGGGTTCCTTACCTCTGAGCCACCTGGGAAGTCCACGAACCATAAATATGGACAGGCAATTCAAGATTACATGGTTAATACAAAATGAGATAATTTAAATAATTTTCTTGATGGCTTTTAATTAAACAGGCCTCAAGAGAGAGAGGCCTCGAGGCCTTTTTGGGAGAGCTCAAGGCTCTTTTTCACTAACTAGTATGTAATTTGGGATCAGCTGTTTAACCTCTGTGATCTCGGTTACTGTGCTTATTAAATGGGGATGATAGAACCTGCTCTATCTCAGGGATGTTAGGATAAAATGTGATGATAAATGTGAAAGCACTTTTCAAAGTTAAAAGGGCACTATTTACACAAGTACCTGATCTGAGAGAATTGCTAGTTGAATATATTTTTCCATTTTAAATGTATTTTTGCATTATTTTGAGATATTATGGCCCAGAATGTAACTGTTTTATCAGCTGGTACATGGGGAATATATTTAAAATGTTGTATAGAAATTATATAGGGGAGGATGAAGTAGCTTGGGCAGCAACTAAATCTTCACTATATCTCTATTAAGTGTTCTGATCCTGTTTATGTAAGCTGTTGATAATCATTTGTATAAGTGATGTTATAAATTACATTGTATAACTCTGGCAAATATTTATTTTAGATACAAAATAGTTCAATTTTTTATGATGAAAAGACTAATTAATTCAACCACAAAAATATCACTTAATCTTTAGTGGAAAAACTGACTGACTGTAAACTGAAACAGTTGGTTTCATTGCATAAGAGTTCAACAATAAATTTAGCTTTAATATAAACGGCAAAATTGTGGTAATAATGGTAATACTCTCATTCTTAAAGTCTCTGTAAATTTGTTGTCTCTCACTACCAGCAGAGGGAGCCCTGAGAATTAAGTCCTGCCAAGATGGCTTTGTTAATTCTGTGTTTACACATTTAACTCATAATAAAGAAATAAAAACCCATCACAGATTAATGGAAAGTCATCATTCTTGGATTAGGCTGTAGATTAGCATTTGATTTGACTACCAATTATAATGAGCTTTAATAGACTGGGAATATTTGTAGCCTGCATCCATTCATTCTGTTGAGGCAGCAGCTACAAACTTCCACAATCTATCAAAGTTCAGTCATGACCTCACAATGCACAGCTTCACAGGACATCAGAAAGGGTGCCCTCTCAAAACAGCTTTATCAAATGCACTGAAACAGTGTTATGAGTTGCTCTCATTAACTATATAACCTCTGAGCAAGAACAGGAAAACACACATGATGTAATCAGTTTTCTTCATTTAAACATATTTTATTATCTAAATTTTATCACTTGAAAAGATAGGCTACAGACCAAGATAATATGAATGGAAAACGAATGATGAAGTCCCAGCATTTATGATTCAATGAAAAGCTTATTTACAGTATCTTGTTGAAAAATAAAAGGTTTTCCAAACTTAAAGAATAACCTACTTATCAGAGATCATATTTGCTTTGTTTTATTTCCCTTAATTAGGTAAAACAGTGCAATGCAATTGTGTATTTTATGCACCTATGACTAAAGGAACCTTGTTGAAAATGGAGACCGTAGTAACTGCATTTATTTTAATATTACAGAGCAATTCTCATCTTAATAATGATATTTTAATATTGGCATCACTAATAACCTAATATCAAGAAACTTCTTTGCATCAAGAAATTTTACAAGCATAGGGCTTTGCCTTCAGAGAACTTATCTATTGTAGTTGGAAATCCAACAGTGATTGAATCCCTTTTTCATGCTCAGGAATTCACTTTAGCAAATACTTATTGAGTGAGTACCCATTATGAGCCTGGCACTGTGCTGAGTGCAGAGGCACAAATGTGAATAAGACAACATTTCTGCTTGTAAGCAAGAGGCCAATGCTGAGCAGCAAGTCAAGGACTACAAGGAAATGGGGATAGAGACAATAATAAAGGTGGCACATTGCTGGGCTTTGAGACTATATCCTGAAGGCAGGAGTGTATCCAGTCTTTGTAATACCAAGCACAGTGTTTTTCATATCTTGTCTAGAGAATCCCATGGACAGAGGAACCTGGGAGGCCACAGTCCACAGGGTTGCAGAGAGTTGGACATGGCTGAAGTGATTTAGCATGCAGCATGCACATTGCTCAATAAGTATGTACTGAAGAATCAACAACACGTGGAGTGCATTAGTAAAGCATGTTTTTGGTAAATAAGTTACTTCAATATTTCCTACCACTTCTTCTTCCCATCTCTCCAGTCCTTTTTAACCCTCATTCTCACAGCTTGTGGGATAGCCACGCTTTCCTCTCATGTAGCAGAGCAGTTGGGTCACATAATAACTGATGCTTGATTATTTGCTATTCCTTGGGCTTTTTATTTGATATTCTCTGCACTGTGATACTTTGGAATACATGAGATGTATGTAAAAATAACCCCATCTCTCCCCCCAAGTCCTACAACAAAGACAGCAGAGATAGGCATTCAGCTAAGTACCATATCTGTGTTACCTCACTTGAGCCTTCAAATAGTTTTTAGTATTTCTATTTTCAGGAGAGAGATCTTATGCTCAGAAAAATCATGTGCCCCAGGTTACAAGGCCGATAAGAGGTAGAGGTCAGATTTGAACCTAGGATTCTGACAATAGCCTTCCTGCTCTGAATAACTGCACTATATTGCCTCTTGATTAGATTTCTTAGAGGCAGTTTGATTAGTAGTGGAAATACTTTCTTGGAAGAACTAGTCTACTACCTCTGAGAATACTACAAATAAGTGGCTTTTAATGCATCAGATATATTTAAGCTTTTAAAATTATATTGTGAACACAGTAAAATACTTTGGTTACAGAAGCATAAATGAACCAATAACTGATAATACTTTCTCAGCGATTCTTTTTTTTTTTTTTGGCTATGCCGACTGGCTTAGAGGATCTTAGTTCCCCGACCAAGGATTGAATCCAGGCTGTGGGCAGTGAAAGCACTCAGTCCTCACGGATGGACCGCCAGTGAATTCCCAACCTGTTTCTTTTTTCTTTTAAAATGGAAGAACTAAGAGTTCGATTTCTGTTAACAGCCAAAACACTTTAAAATGTATCTTCGCATGCTCACCAGACCCCAAGGACTCCCCAGGCCTGGACCACAGTCTGCTGTGGAATGCTTAGCAGCTTTGTTTTCCCAAATAGACTCACTCATTAGCAGTGCCAGGTGGTAATAACTAGCCAACTGATTCCTACTAGTAAAAAATCTGCCTAAGGTCACCGTGGACTCTTTTCCCCATTCTCTGCTTCATCTCTGACCTGATATGCTTTTGGAAAATAATTATGCATAGCAGGAAGTTGTCACACAACAGAAAAGGACTGTTGTATCCTGGGATTATAGAGACTCTCAGATCAAATACTTTTTCTTGTAAAAAGACTACATTGAAAAACATGGTTTTCACCTGTGAAATTCATTTCTTGTTTTTTTTTCCCCTATTTATTTCACCATTAAAGACCCAATAAAGAACAGTATTTACCAATTTGGGAGAATGTTAGCACTGATGTTTAGCATTCAGCACGATCATGTAGATTCCAGAAACCAAAATAGCTCCAGGGCCCAACTGGAATAACAGTGTATATTTTAAGTTTTTTTTTTTTTTTTTTTTTTCACATGTTTTACATTGTTATTCATCAGGTAGAAAAGTGAACTAGTATGTGAAAACACTAAGTACTTAGTTAACCGTTCTCTATCTAGGAGGATTTTTCAGTTAGCTAATTTTGTTCCTGCTTCATTGTTTTATTAAGAAAGGGAGATAACAAAGGGAAATAAACCTGAGGCTATACTTAGAGAAACTTCCTGCTACCCGCCAAAGAAGATACAGTATAGTCAGCTAAACTCCTAGATCTGCAAGTACCACCCAATACAGTAGCCACCTGCCACATGTGGTATCAAGCCCTTGAGATGTGAACAGCTCAAATTGAGATTCTATGGCTGATTCATATCAATGTATGACAAAACCCACTGAAAAATAAATAAAATAAAAAAATAAAATAAAATACATTTTAGATTTTGGAACTGAATGTGGACATAAAAGGAGATAAAGTATCTCAGTAATAATTTTTATATGGATTAAAGGCTGAGGCAGTGTTCTTGGCGGTCCTGCGGATCTATCTCAGTGTTTGGAGGGACAGATCCAGGACTGACTCTTACTCCAGCCTCTGATCGCCCTCCGACTTTTTCCCTAGTCACAACCTTGGGAATAAGCCGCTCAGCTATCCTCAGCCTGCAGGACCAGCCAATTCCATTTTTGAGCTTCACTTCTTATTGTTGATTAACCGCGAGCCCCCATATTCGTTAGAATTATTCCACAGAGGTGGAGGCTGCTGTCCACTGGTCAACCTACTTCTCTCTGGGCTTCTACTTCCAAGGAGAGGATGTGGCTCTGGAGGGTGTCGACCACTTTTTCTATGAATCAGCCAAGGAGAAGCTTGAGCGTGCCCATCATCTCTTGAAAATGCAAAACCAGGGGGCAGCGTGCCCTCTTCAGGACGCATAGAAGCCACCCCAAGAAGAATGGAGTAAAACTCAGGACGCTATGGGAGCTGCCATGCTCATGGAGAAGAACCAGAACCAGGCCTTTTTGGATCTGCATGCCCTGGGTTCTGCCCGCCAGACCCCACCTCTGTGCCTTCCCGGAGAGCCCAGTCCTGGGGGAGCAGATGAAACACACCAATAAGATGACAACCACGTGACTCCCCTCCGCACGCTGGTTGATCCCCAGGCTGGGCAGGGCGCATTCTCCACTCACCCCCTAGCAGGACTAGGGGCTTCTGAAGCCCAGCTGCTACCAATCTGGGTCCTTGGACTCTTTAATCAACAGAAATTGATAAGAAGCCAGATGGTGGAATTTAGGCAAGGCTGTGTTGGGATCCGTGCTACGAAGGAGTGAAAACAGGTAACCAGTGTCCTTGCTCACTCCCCTGGTGGGGAGAGTGAGATGGGCCTTCAAATGGGTGAGGATAGGAATAGATTGGAGAGTTGGGTTGGAGGGGTGGCTCTGGTGGTCTGCACACCCCCTAGGTGGTGCTGTTTGCAGGGATCATGCAGAGTACCCTGCTTTTGCTCCTGGCACCTCAGAAGCGGCAGTTGGGTTTTGGCCTTTCTGTATCTGTTGTTTATAATTTGCCCCAACTGTGAATGCATGCAGTTATATTTGTGTTTTGTTTCTGGAGGAGACGTTTGTCCAGGTGCAAGTATCCAGTAAAGGGCCCAGCCTGTCTTACAGGGGCCTTTGAGAAACCCCTCTGGTGTCAGAGCTTCTACCTGAAGCCTCTCTCTACAGCCTCTTGGCGGCTTTTTAACCACCCTGGAAGCCCTCTCCCAAGCTTTGGAGCAAATGGAAACAATAAAGCTTTTTGCAGCCAAAAAAAAAAAACCAAACCCCACAAAAAGGCTGAAAAATGATATTTTAGATATAAGTTCAATAAAATTGTATCAATAAAATGAATTTCACTTGTTTTTTGTTCTTTTAAAAAATATGGCTACTAGAAGGTTTAAAATGATCTGTATGACTTGCTTTATATTTCTATTGGACAACACTATTCTGGGCTTTTACTTTGGGACATCATTGTTCACAGAGAGGCTACTGACCATTAATAACAGCAAGATCCTCAATCACAGAATTAAAACTTAATTCAAAACCCTTTTGAATGGATGAATTATATGGTATGTGAATCAAAGTTAAGAAAATTATCCTAAATAAATTAGAAAACTCCTTTCTAACTTGGACACTGCTTCATCATATTGATATATAATAATGAAAAATTTAAACAACCCAAATAGAGTGATTAAATAATTAATGACAGTTTCATCATAGAATTCAGATATTAAAATGAAGACTTGACAGAGTTTATAATAATATGAGAAAATTCCTGTTTTCTATGACTAAATGGAAAAAAAATCCTGATATATATTATTTGCATCAGATCATAATGGTTAAAAATGCCTAGAAAAAACTAGAAGGAAATACTGGTCAAAATATTAGTAATGTTTGGATTGTGAACTATGAGAACATTTTTCTTCCTCACACTTTCTTATTTTCCATATTTTCTAGAATTATCAGTTTTAAAATGGAAACTGTTAAACCCAATCTTAATTTTTAAGCCCATTTTTTACACTTTAATTGCCAAGAAAGGAGAGTAGAATAATAGATTTTTACAAAATCTAAAACAGAAATTGGAATAAAGGTAAAATTCCTGTTGGAAGCCTTCAATAAGCCTTCAGTTAACCAAAACATTAATTATCCCATTAATTGAATACCACTGTCCTTGTTATAGACACATGATGATAAGTCACCAAACTGAAGTGAAAATCGAGTCAACTATTAACAAGAAGGCTGGTGCAGTGCTGTTGACTAATTAATGTTTTACTCTGTTGACTGAGACTGTATAACCCAAATACCATTATTTTCCTTTATTGATTGTATTATAATTACATATATTTATTTTTCAGTTTTATTGAGATGTAATTGTATTCAGCACTGTATAAGGTTAAGGTGTATAGCCTAATGATTTGACATATGTATTATGAAATAATTATTATAATACAATATGTTTAGTCCATTGTCTCATAGAGATTTAAAAAAAAGAAAGGTTTTTTTTCCCTTGTGATGAGAACCGTTAGGATCTTCTCTCTTAACAACTTTCCTATATACCATACAGCAGTGTTAACTATATTATATTGTATATATTGTATAATGTACACTATATCCCTAGCACTTACTTGTCTTATAACTGGAACTTTGTAATTTTTGGCCACTTTCCTCTAATTCTACCTCTCCCCACCCTTCAGATGTTTTCATCTTTTCAAAGTTCTCCTTTCTTCCTGTAGCTAAAGTCTGGAAAGAAAAAAATTCCTTGCCCCTTTACAAAATGAACTTTTTTATATGGCTCTCTTTCAGCTGCTCATTTGTCATATATTCACAAACTTGTTCATTCCCCCGCACTGCCTTTTCTCAAGAAGACTTTCCTGGGCCATGCTGCTCGGCTTCCACTTCAGGTTCTCATCTCTCTCCTCTCCCTCGTTATCCATGACCTCCATTTTCTTCCCCACTTGGCAGTCTGGGTGGTATTGCGTGACCCTAGTAAAAGAGCTCTCTGTAATATTTATTATCTGCTCTCACCAAGCCCTGTGACCTCTCTTTGCAGTCTGCAGTAGGATTCTAGACAACTAGCACTCTCTATCCATTCAGGCTGTGCCTCTGTCTTCACGTGTCATCTCCCGCTCATTATCATTTTACCCAACCTTCAGCCCCAGCTGGTAACCCACTTCTTGCCAGAGATTTCTCAGATTCTCACAGGCATATATAATTCTCATTTGGTCCTGTGTGGGTGGAGGGCATGGGCTGGGCCTGACTCACCTTGTTCCTTCCCAGCAGAAGGTTTTCCACACAGTAGGTAGTGCCTGATGCATGCTCACGGCACTGGAAAGGCTGATAAGACAAGGAATGCTGAACTTTCTCATCTCCTTCGAGTGGTGTGCAGAGACTTTTCATATCAGTTGGGGATTTCTGACTATCCCTAAAACAGAATTTTAAAGCTAAGAAAGAGCTGATCTGAATTTCTCACTTACAGATAATGAACTCAATGCCTGATGACCTTGAGGTCAGACACATAACTTGTCTTCAGCAGAACCAAAACTAAAATGCAGGCCATCTGGCTCCCCAGTCAAATCACAACTCACCTTTCCCTAACCATCTAGGGCTTTCTTTGTGTTGTTTTCTCTCATTTATAACTTGTATGTATTAGGCGTTCCATAAATATTTGTTCATACATACCAAGATGTCATGATCCTCACAACAATGTCAATGATGTAGACAGGAAAAGTATTAGAAGACCCATTTTACAGACAGGGAAACTGAGGCATAGAATGGCTAAGAGGTGGTGCTTGTGGATAACTTGTTTAAGAATCCTGTCAGGCCAGTGCTCTTCCCAGCCCATTCTACACCCAGGATAGGAGATTCAGCAGAGTCCAGATTTAGTGGCAGGAGGTAACAAAGAAGTAGGTTTTCTGGAAGAGGGTCTTCATTTTGTAATGGACACATGTCTCCCTTTAATCTTCATAGTGTTGCTGGAGTCAAAGACTTGGGTGGGTTTTCCTGTAAACTGCTTCAGCCAACCCCCAAGGTCTCCTAGAAGTTGAGGGAAGCCGGGGGAAAGGGAATAACTAGGAGTCTAAGTTCCCTTTGTCACCCTCCAATACTCAAAAGCATAGGCAGACTTCTATGGTGAGTATCTGAGGCTGCTCCACCTCCTTCTTCAGTTCCCTAAAGTTCCCAGAGGTAGCAATTGCATCTCTTTCCTGCTCAACTGAGAATTCCTTGTGGAGGCCCTACCTCAATGCTCTCCGTTGAACTTCTATTTATAGTATTTGCTACAGAAATGAACAATGAAGTTCTTGCTATTAAGAGGGTCCTTTAGAGGCACATTAAGTAGAGTATGGCGCTCCAGAACCAGGCTGCTGTTTTTGAATCCCAGCTTGATCATCTCTTCTTTGGGTGACTATGGGCAAATTTTTCAACATCTCTTAGTGGCTCACTTACCTTAGTGGCTAGATTTGTAAAATGAGGGTAACAGTACTGTCCTTAAAGGATTGTTGCAAACATTAAATGTACATTTAACAGCATGCACATTTAGCAGATGTAAAACGCTTAGAACAGTGTGATATGCACTTACATACACATATATACATATATAGAAAGAAAGTGAAAGTGTTAGTCGCTCAGCCATGTCCGACTCTTTGTGACTCCATGGCTCACCAGTCTCCTCTGCCCATGGGATTCTCCAGGCAAGAATGCTGGAGTGGGTTGCCATTTCCTACTCCAGGGGATCTTCCTGACCCAGGTATTGAACCCGGGTCTCCCACATTGAGGGCAGATTCTTTATCTGTTGAGTAACCAGAGAAGCCCTATATATATATAAATGCCCATCAAATGTACTACAGTATTTCTAGTATTATAGAACCACATAGTGCCTTCACGAGCAGTGAAATTTTAATTTTTTTCCTTTTTCTTCATTTTTTCTCAATCTTGTTTTTTTGCCTAAAAAGTTCAGAACTGACTTTTTGTGTCCTCACTGAATCTAAAGAAGCAACCTAGATGCCCATCAGCAGATGAATGGATAAGGAAGCTGTGGTACATATACGCCATGGAATATTACTCAGCCGTTAAAAAGAATTCATTTGAATCAGTTCTAATGAGATGGATGAAACTGGAGCCCATTATACAGAGTGAAGTAAGCCAGAAAGATAAAGAACATTACAGTATACTAACACATATATACGGAATTTAGATAGATGGTGGTGATAACCCTATATGCAAAACAGAAAAAGAGACACAGAAGTACAGAACAGACTTTTGAACTCTGGGGGAGAACGTGAGGGTAGGATGTTTTGAAAGAACAGCATGTATATTATCTATGGTGAAACGGACCAACAGCCCAGGTGGGATGCATGAGTCAGGTGCTCGGGCCTGGTGCACTGGGAGGACCCTGAGGAGTCGGGTGGAGGGGGAGGTGGGAGGGGGGATCGTGATGGGGAATATGTGTAACTATATGGCTGATTCATGTCAATGTATGACAAAACCCACTGAAATGTTGTAAAGTGATTGGCCTCCAACTAATAAAATAATATTTAAAAAAAAAAATAAAGAAGCATAAAAATAATCTACTGTGGATGCTAATACCCTCCCAAGTTTGTGCACTCAAGATTTTTAATTCATATTGAATATTCCTGTTGTACTAAATAGGGTGACAAGCTGTCCTGGTCTGCCTGGGACTAAGGAGCTTCCCAGCATGTGGGACTTGCAGGACAGACGGTAAAAATCTCAGGGAAACTGGGACAATGTAAATACCTTAATCTACTACCTGATTTAAGTGACAGCTCAGTGAATAGGTATTCTCATTCCTATTCTACAGATAAGGAAACTGAGGCTTAAGGGCATTAAATGATTTGTTCAAGAACACATAGCTTAAAGATGGCAGAGAAAATTAAACTTTAGATGTGTTTAATTGTAAACTCATGATCTTTCCACTACTGTCCATGGAGAAGTGTGGGTGCTTTACATCTGTTAACATCTGCACAGGGAAAGACAACCCTAGGAAAGACTTCAGTTTAACAATTGATTTATTATGGGCTAGCGTCATGGAGAAGGAAATGGCAACCCACTCCAGTATTCTTGCCTGGAAAATCCCATGGACGGAGGAGCCTGGTAGGCTATAGTCAGTCCGTGGGGTCACAAAGAATCAGACACGACTGAGCGACTTCAGCGTCTTTGAGGTCTTGCTAATTTACATGACTGACTCATAGGAGAAGAAAAGCAGCTGCTTAAAATGCATAAATTATTTTAAAGTGATAATGAACCAGGTAAAATTTAACTTACGCTGTCTCAGTCCTTTTAGTCTTCCCTTCTTGGAGTGGGAGATTGGGTGGATGAGAGACAATTATGACATATTTACATGTCTGGAAAATATGAATCCAATTAAGTTTATTAAGCTAAGTTTGAATCAAAGGCAATACATGACAGTCAAACTAGTATAGCAAAATTTAGGAGAAATGTTAGTCATTTGATAGTAGTTGAATTAGTAATTTGATAAATTAGATAGTTGGATAAATTAGAGCTTGATGTTCTTTCTTTTTGAAATCAATTTATTGATCCATTCTTTTCTTTAGGAAAAAGCAGTAATTATAATTATTGTTTTTAAAACTTAAGTGTTTGAGTTTTTATTTTTATAAAATTATGATACATTCAATGGTTTTTAAAAAAAGCATAAAAGGCTATTCAATGAAAAATCTCCCTTCTACCCTCAGGCCACACCGAACAGTTGTTTCCTTCAACATAACCAGCCTCAGGTTCATTCCCTGTATGTCCTTTCAGAGCTAATTAATCATTCTCAAGCAAATACAAATTTATATCCCTTCTCCTGCCACAAAAAATGGTAGCACATGAACAGCATTATTCTGCATATGAATATTCTTTTAAACATAGTGACACATCTGAGAGATCTTTCTGTATCAGTACATAAAGACATTCCTTATTCTGTTTTATGGCCACATAATTTTCTACTCTATGAATCTGCCATATTTACTAAACTAGTTTACTGGTTGATAGTATATATATCACTTAAGCAACTTTTAATTTAATTTACTGAATAAGTAATACATTCACATGTTCATATATGTATATAAATAATTTATATATATATAAAATATACAATGGTATTTATATAAAGGGGCTTCCCTGGTGGCTCAGACGGTAAAGCGTCTGTCTGCAATGCTGGAGACCCGGGTTCAATCCCTGGGTCGGGAAGATCCCCTGGAGAAGAAAATGGCAACCTTGCCTGGAAAGGAGATCCCCTGGAGGAGGAAATGGCAACCTTGCCTGGAAAGGAGATCCCCTGGAGAAGGAAATGGCAACCTTGCCAAGGAACCAGGCAACTCTTGCCTGGAAAATCCCATGGACAGAGGAGCCTGGTAGGCTACAGTCCATGTGGTTGCAAAGAGTCGGACATGCCTGAGCAACTTTACTTACTTTACTTACTATTTATATAAAGATATTTACATAAATATCTTGCACTCATTAATGTCTTCCATCCGCTGCAGTATTCCTACCCCACCAGACATACACCGAGATAAAAATGTTGTTAGTTTTAGACATAGCTTTCAGAGTTTCGTTATGCATATAGAATACAAAGATATGTTCTTAATTTTCTTCCTATTACATACATTAATAAAAAGTAGACTACCAAATGGGCTTCCCAGGTGGCTCTAGTGGTAAAGAACACGCCTGCAAATTCAGGTGATAAAAGAGATGGGTTTGATCCCTGGGTTGGGGAGATCCCCAGGAGGAGAGCAACCCTCCCCAGTATTTTTTGCCTGGAGAATCCCATGGACAGTGGAGCCTGGCAGGCTACCATCCATAGGGTTGCAAAGAGTTGGACATGATGGAAGCAACTTAGCACACATGCAGGCAGACTACTATATACAAAATATGCTGTATTTTGCTTTGTCCACTTAATAAAATGTCTTAGAGAACTTTTCCTATCAATACACAGCGAGCTTCCTCATCTTTTATTCCAAAAATTTAACAGCTGCATAATCTTCTATTGTGTGGATATACTAAATTTTATTCAACTGTTCCTCTACTAATTAATGGTCATCAAATACTATTCTGCCTGTTCAAATGCCCTGAGGTTCAATCTCCTGTGACTATTGTCTGGCACAGAGAGCATCTGATAAATCTATGTAAGTGCTTAACTGCTTATGTACTTTCACTATGAGTTTTTCCACATTAAGGGTTAAATAACAGCTCTGAATTTTGTTATTCTGCACATGGCAGAAACCTTTTACCTTAAGCACCATAAATAGTCTCTCTGAATACTATTGAAATGCTATTGCTATCACAGTGAGGAATTACAGAAAATGTTGCAGCAATTATTACATTACTCTTCCCTATTGATTGAGCTGTTGAGGAAGGTACCAGATGTGAGTGTGCCCAGAATGCTTGACAATACCCAAGGAGTTTGTTCTTAATCATTTTTCTTTCTTTTGGGCATGGAAAGACTGAAGCCTACAATGTACATTGATTTTTAAAATGTTGCCTGATCATGATCCAAAATGGTAATTCCCAATGATCCCTAATTAATTACTTCAAGAGCTAGAGTTTTACATCACTAAATAATACAGAATATGTACAAACCTGCTTTTAGATTTGTTTTGATGGAAACAATTTGGCATGTCACATACAATACTATTATGTCCTTCTTATGCAAGAGACATTATTAGCAGTCTTTTATTAAAAAAGCTAAACATAAACTATGGTAAAGTGGCTTTGGTTGTAAGATGTTTTAAATGGAAACAAGCCAGTGGAGGGAAAATTAATCTCCTTTTCTAAAATAGAGGCATGTTTTGCAGTAAAACAGGGCAGTTGTCTCTATTTTAGACAGCATCTTTAATTCCAATATATACTTACAGCAGTGATAATAGTGTCTATCAAACATAGCTTGGCAGCATAAAGTGAAAAAGAAATGGCATTGAAATATAATAAAATTTAGTTTTCACATAAGAATGAGTTCCTAGCGTGTAAACTTTGTTACTCAAGAGTTATTGTAGATTTAAATTTTTATTTTAAAGAATCATAATTTAGGTTTCCGAGATAGTGTGACATTTTGGCATCGGATGGGCCAGGTGGTATATTAATAGTGGTTAAAAGCATGGGCTGTCTGGAATACTGTACGTAACTGTGGAATTCAGCTAACACAGGTATGAATTCTAGCTCCAGAAATTTGTTAGCTCCAGGTAAATACCTATATCTCTGCTTCCTTATCTACCATGTGGGCTTGTGACACCTGCCATGCCTGACTATGTATTTCAAGCTCTCAGTAAGTGGCAGTTTTCACGATTTGTTCACTATGCCAGGGCATTTCTCCAAAGCTTTTGATCCTCATCTTTGATTTGCCCCAACTTTGAGGCATGTTCTGGTGTTTCATTGGGGTATCAGATGACAGGAGATGACCATGAAAGCCTGAATTCTGGAAGGTGGCTTCTCTCTCCACCTTTCTGGGAACATCATTGGGTTGGTTTTGTTAGGGTTGGGCCGAGAAATGAGGGTGGGGAACCAGGCTTAGTAACACCTTTGGCAGTCCGCTATTTAAGGACTGTGCTGTGCTAGGGCATGAGTCCTTTTGTTCTCCAAGTCACAAGACTTCTTTGGAGTGTTCCTGTGACTGGGTGAAAATCAGATTGTAGAATAAAGAACATAAACTCGATACTGTCTGCTAAAATTCCTCTCCTCCATCTGGCCATATTTTTCTGAGTACCCAGAAGAAATGGTGAGAAACTAATAATCAGTTGACAGCAATTTAAAAGGGTGCTTTTCATGTCAAATTAATACATTCTAAAATAGTTATATAGTAACCTGTCAAGCATTTTCTTCTTTCTTTAATACCTGGAATTCTTTCTTTAATACCTGTGGTTGGTAAAACAACAAAATGAAAATGAATAAAAACTGGGGAAAAATAGGGTATGAAATCAAAACTGTGTTCTGCCTAGTTTGTATATGTATTAGAAAGAATCCATATGCTATTGAAACTGTCTATGATACATACAGAAGAATCAACACGGTATTCAAAGAATATGCCCTTCAGAAAAGGTCAAAGAAAGCCAAGCCTACAGTTTAGAAATGGTAATAATGTGTGGACTCAGTGAAAAGCTTTAGGTCATGACTGATTTCTTAAAACATTTGAACAACATAAAAAAAAAAACATAGAAAGTCTAAATCAATGTCTGAAATAAACAGCACATAAATATATATAGGTCTGAAAATTTTCTTTCATTTATGATACTTGATCTTCAGGAGAGGCACCATATCTTTAGTCACTGTTTATCCTGGGTAGAGATTAGACACTTGATGAATAAGTGAATTGATGAATGAATGAATGAATGAATAAATTAGAATAATGCCAGGGTCCAAAAGTCCTTGACAAATTACACCATTTACAATATTTTCAATGGGGTAATAGTGAGGCACAGATGTACATCTTGAATGTCAAATGTCTCATTGTTGAATGATAAATCTAAAAATAAGACAAAAGAATTCTTCAGTATTTAAGGGAAAAAATGGTAAATGTCATCCATAAATTTCCTGCCTTTATAAAAATGCAGACTTTTGATTAAATATGTAATGAAAGATACTTCTCATGACCATATTACTTACAATGACATAATAATTTCATCAAGGGGCAGTGAGTGAATGTGTCATTAGTAATATTCAAACAAAACCTAAGCTAGAATCCTTAGGAGTAAGTATAGTTGAGGTTAAATACTCACACTAATCTTTCACCTATTTTTTTTCCCATTTTATTATTTTAGGAGCAAAGACAGAAACAATGCTGAATTTTTGGGTGTGCGATTAGCTCATTTATTTTATTATTTAAAGATTCTATAAAGTAATATTTTATTCTGACTTTTGCAAGCAATTTGAAATTAAACATTTTCCTTGCACCTGTAAAAATGTGTAAATGATGAAACTGGCAGCATGATGATCGCTTTACAGAGAAGCATTTCCTTCATCATCTTCAAGGTCGTTCAGATTTATGACCTAATCACTCGTGGCCCTTTAACAGGATGCATTTGAATTCGATTAAAAAGGAAAACAAATATCAGTATGGATTTATTAATAAAATGTGCCTGACCTTTTCACTTATCTACCTCTTTCAACATATTGTGAGTTTCAACTCACAATCAAAGAAGAGAATTTCTGGGATTTTAATGTTGAATGTTTCAGCTTCAGAGTTGCTTTAGGAGTTCCTGCCTGCATATTGGTGTGTGCGGATCATGGAGGGCTATCTGTTTCCTCCTTCTTTCTCTTTGGGGTTTAATTACTTCACCTACATCCTAATTCAGGTAAGTCATAAAGCTTAGCCTTTGTTGTAGGTCCAACAGCTGTCTTATGTCAGTAGCAAGTAAAATGTTCACAAAGTACCGGAATGCTGCAAGACGGTTTATAGTGCTGCAATAAAAGGTAAATTGAATTTACAAAGATGCATTTGTCACTGATTAAAAACTTACAAAGTTAATTGGAAACACCGTGGAGGTGTTACCACACAACTCGAGGTGTAATGGGTGGTTCTAATTCAGCCTGAAGGAGAGTTGCGGGTCCCATTACGGTCTCACACAGTAAGATGCCCGGCGACTTGCTCCAATTTAAGTAGCAAAGCAACACCGTAAAGATCTTAAATATTTTTAATAGAGGTGAGTGCAAATTTACTCACGATTATTCTTGAAAATAGCTAGAGGTAAAAGCCTTCAGTCTTAACAGAAACACAATGTGCTAATCACAGGGCTTCTCCCTAGAAAACATTGTAGGGCTTTTATTTTTCCCCATCTGTGACTTTTCTTATTTTTCTGCTCTTACATTGGCAGCACCACTGCAAGAAGCATATCAGTTGGGAAAAGGAAAAAAATGATACTGAAACAGCCAGCAAATCTGAAGTCAACAGGACCCTCTCTTGGGACTTTGGCGAATTATCTCCACATAATTCACTTAACCTTTGCCATGTGGGAACTTGGGAAACTGAATGTATTTCTAAACTGGAGGCTTTTAATTGCTGGTGTTAGTGTCACTGGTCCGGCTCAGTTGAAGAGACGATGATTGAAAAACAGTTCTAGGAGGCTTTTCACCTCTGGAGCGCATCCTGGTTATAATTAAGTTGGTGGCCTGGGGTGGCCTTTAGATTTCTGCAGACAGGAGTGAATGGTTAAGCCCCAAGTGATGGGCCTTAATGTGGTCATTGTGTGTGTGCCTTGAGCTTCATGTAGAAATTTTAATTTTAGACTAAGTTTATGTTGAGATTAAAAGGAAGAAAAACTGAGAGAACTGAGTCTTTGGTAAACTCATTATATCAAATATCTAATATAAAATTATCACAGAGTCATAGAATTTTTGGACTGGAGTCTTAGGGGTTAAATGTTTAAATTCAAATATCATGAATTTTATACATATTTATACACATTTTTAATTCTATGGAATCTCTATACTTTCTGATACTCTAACACTGTTTGATAATGTTTTTGGTGCCAGAAATGGCAGTGACTATGGAATTTTCATATATATTTAATTTGTTACTTCCGCTGAATGAGCAGAGTTTTAAGTCTGATTAGTTCCTTTAGTCAACAAAAGGGATCATCAGTCAGTTCAGTTTAGTTCAGTTCAGTTGCTCAGTCGTGTCCGACTCTTTGAGACCCCATGAATCACAGCACGCCAGGCCTCCCTGTCCATCACCAACTCCTGAAGTTCACCCAAACTCATATGCATTGAGTTGGAGATGCCATCCAGTCATCTCATCCTCTGTCGTCCCCTTCTTCTCTTGCTCCTGATCCCTCCCAGCATCAGGGTCTTTTCCAATGAGTCAACTCTTCAACCACACAAATTTGTTTTTTTAAAGCTAGATTAATTGAGTGCTTCCAATGTACTAACTGCTTTTTGTATTTGACCCCATTTAATCCTCCTGGCATTTGAGTCCCAAACTTTCTTCATAGGCTTCCACTGATCTGAAGAAGGCAACTTCTTAAAACCTCAACTTCTTTATCCATAAAATCAGGATGATATACCTTATGGAGGTGTTGTGAAGATTTAATGAGACAACATAGGAAAATACTGGGTAAATTGTAAAGTCCTATTTAAATACTAATTACAATTTTTCTTCTTCTTACATCATTTATAGTATTTTCACCAAAAATCTCTTTTCTAAAATATCTGCACTCACAGGCTGCTTGATAAACTTACTTGAGTACACTTGGATGGAGCAATGACTATGATCACAGAGCATTAATCCTAGGAAGGCTCATTGTACCTTCAGTTACCTATTTTGTTCAGAATTTTCCAGCAAAGCTTAGGTAACTCTCAGGAAATTATCTTCCTGAATCATACATATACATGGTCAAAGGACCAGTCACTGTACAAATGGAGAAACTTGGAGATAAATGAAAATTTCAAGTTAAAAACCTTTGAAAGTTTTTGAAATTTCATTAGAATCTGAAAAATCAGAAATGCACCACTATGGGGAAGGGAACATAGAAAAATATTAAATATACCTTTGCTAGAGGTGTTAAATGAGGTTCAGCCATAGGCTGATTTCAATCTGCAGATAGTTTAAATAAAACAAATTTTAGCTCTAGTTTCCTTTTTTTTTTTTCTCTCACTAAGCTTTGGGCAAAAAGAATCAGAATATTGTAAAATGGTCAAAAGTTAGAGTAAAGTTCATGAACTTAATGACTAGTTCTTAAAATCTGTGCAGTTGAGACCAACTACCTCATAAAGTATAGGTTACTATTATCACATTATTTTCATGAATAGGGAAATCAAAGTTATAAGAGATTAAGGGACTTGACCAAGATCAGTGGAAGCCAGTCAGGGAAGAACCTGGGATTTATAGAACAAATCCTTTTACAGAAGGGCTCACAGAGACATCTCCGTTACAAAGGATAATGACTCTCAGTACAAGCAAATTTATGTTCTCATCTTTGAACCCAAGGAAGCATCATCTTCCACAGACAAAATCAAGTTTATATATATGTATGTAAATATGTATCAAAACAATTCTATATTTTAAAAGCATGTATCTCAACAAATCTTTGTCTTTTGGAAGTATGAGGCAAGTGAGAAAATATAAGGTGAATTATGGTTTGAGAGGGAAAGTTAAAGCAAAAACACTGAAATAAGTTACAGTTAACTTTCCTTTCTTTCTAAACTAATATTCTTCCTCTGACCTGAGTTCAAGACAGAGATCTGAGAGATTTCACAATATCAATGAGACTTGAATGACTTCAGAATAATATTTTAAATTGTCACACAGCTACTTTTGACTAAGGATTTAAAAATATTTATGAATAAACCCACATTTATTATTAATTTTAGAAGGTACTGGTAACACACACATATAATCCCAATTATGCCATGTGCACACAGGGAGCTAGAGCAGCTAAAAGATATTATTCATATTTCTGAGGGAAGGATCTTCCCTATCACTGGGCTCTACAATACTCTACTTCCTTTCACATAGCTAGATTTTTATGTTGTGTTGTGCTTACTCACCAGCCATATCCAACTGTGACCACTCTTTGTGACCCCATGGACTGTGTAGCCCGCCAGGCTCCTCTGTCCATGGGATTCTCTAGGCAACAGTGCTGGAATGAGTTGATATTTTCTACTCCAGGGGATCTTCCCAACCCAGGGATCAAACCAGGGTCTCTTGAATCTCCTGCATTGGCAGGCAGATTCTTCACCTCTGAGCCACCTGGGAAGCCCCAGATTTCTCTGTTTGATAGTACAAAATTATCATTGAATTTAGAAATTAGAGTTTAGATGCCACTAAAGATGAGTAGCTGTATAATTTCTACAATCAAATAACCTCTCCAGGCCTAGTGTGTTCATCTTGAAAATGCTTACGTACAGGAGAGAGATTGGAAGAAGGGTAAGATATGTCAGCTCAGTGTTTCCAAAACCCTGTTTTGAGGCTCACTGGCAGGGGTGTGCTAGAGTCAGAAGTTTATGAGGCAGTGCACCTTGTGTTTGACATTGGTCATGGTGGGACTATTTACACCATAAAGTTGGTAAGTGCTGCAAATCAGGGCCTCATCCTTTCCCAAGAGCTGGTAAAAAACATCCACCAGCACTCTACTAGTTTTCATACTTTTTTCTTTTTTTGGGTTGTACCCCACGGCATGCAGAACTTCCCCAACCAGGGATTGAACCCATGACCCTTGTAGTGGAAGTGCTGAATCTTAACCATTGGACTGCCAGAAAAGTCCCTTAGACACTTTTTGAATAGAGTTCCCCACCTGCCTATGCAGGAGACATAAGACATTCGGGTTTGATCCCTGGGTCAGAAAAATCCCCTGGAGGAGGACATGGCAAACCACTCCAGTATTCTTGCCTGGATAATCCCATGGACAGAGGAACCTAGCAGGCTACAGTCTATAGGGTCGCAAAGAGTCGGACATGACTGAGGTGACTTAGCACGCACACACACAGTCAAATAGGTTTTGGAAACACAAGGTTTCTCTATTCCTCTCTCCTTCCGTCTCTCCCTTCTTCCTTTTCTCCTACCCTCTTTCCTTTCTCCCTTCTCTTGCTCTGACAAATAATGTGACCCTTGAGGAAGAGCTATGCATTACCTCCCATTACAAAACTTTACAAAAATATTTTTCAGACATGTCTCTTAATCCTTAAAGTTCCATTCCTTACTGGGGCTGATTAAATCTTTTCATACCTCTCTTCTTTTTCTCCAGTTTCTCTGAGATCTATTTCTTCCTTTCTTTCCGAGCACATCATCTGTTTTTGTATGAAATAAGAAAAAGTAAAAGTATATTTAGAGAAAAAAATATAAAATTTCCTACCCTCCCCAATCTGTATAGTTTTTTGCTTTTTTTTTTACTACAGGTCTGCTGAGCCTTTAACTTGCTAATGGCCACTGTGAGCCTCCAGAGGAGACATTTCCAACTATTTCCACCCAGACACTGCTTACCCAAATACTTATTAACATGCTGAAGTATGTGAATATTTTTTGGAAGACTAATTTTCTGAAAAAATGGATGAACATATTTCTAAAGAAGCCTTTAAGTTGCAAAATTATACTAAGTATATGATTCTAAAAATGGTTATGATTTCCGATATAGGATGAACCACATGATATATGGGGGTCCTAGTCTTTGGATGAGCCTGTGAAATGAATACAAACAATTCTGTTGATTTACTTCCAGGATGGTGAAGATTCAAGTATTGAAATGTTCACATCTCTTTTGCTGTTTCTCTAGAGATATGATAGAAGAGAAGATTTTGTGAAATTTTAAGAAATGCTATGCTGTTGCCCTAACCCAAAACATCCTGGAAATGCAGCCTGTTTTTAGTGCCTCTTGAAACAGAAAATCAGTGACAATTCTCACTAAGAACTAAGTGTGTTTAAAAATTTATCCACAGGTATATAGAGGTAAAGAGACAGACTGATGACTAAATAGACATATAGTTTTAAAGATTCTAGAAGAAATTTAGAATACATGAATTCCATTTAAAGCCTGACTTTTACTTCTACTAATCCTGTTCACTAGATTAAAATAATATCTATGATACATTTGCAAGGTTATGTCTACGTTTCAACCAGTGTTAAGGGATGCTATAAGACTCATTCTCTCTTAAGGAAAATTAACCCAATTAACTCTTTTGATTTATTGTCAGAGATCTTTTAAAGATAAATTACAGCTAAATTGTAGTTATTGAAAACAGATCATTTGCCGGTGAAATATGGTATCATTATGAACGCGAATGTGAAAGCCAGGTTCAGTGCCTTTCTTAGACTAGGTTCAGACTACTAATGTTCTTGTTAGGTTGAATTAGTGTATGGATTCCGATGATTGCTATTAAAATAAGGTGAGATGTTAAAAGACTAAAGGAAAGGAAAAGGCCAAGGGAGATGACAACATGGATTAAAGGAATTATTGAACTTTTAACGCCAGAGCACAGAGATAAATCTTAAAGATAGCTTTCTTTAAACTCACCCTGTATCTTATTGAAGAAAGCAATAAAAAAATAAAAATAAAACGAACAACTTCGTCTGGTCTCATTGCGCTAAACGCTACTGCTGAAAGGGTGTGAGACTGAAGGGATCCAGTGGCGAGTTGTAAGTGACACATGCACAGACCTGTTAACAATTAACCTTTTTCTCCCTGTTGGAATTCACAGGGGACTTGGCTCACAGGAAACTAGAGTTAGCTTTCTTCTCAGCAGTTCGGAGAAAATGCTTTTAGCAGAAAATCCTGCCTGTGGGCTATATATTGAAGATCACGTTGAGAATAAGTCAAGGTAACATCTCTGTCCACAGGTCAGTAAAGTGTTGAAAGAAGGTGGAATGGATGGTGGCCGGGAAAACATTGAGTGTAAGGACTGAGTAACATCAAAATCCAAGGCAAAATGAACATGGAAAATAAAGATACTACAAACAAACTCCTGTCAGAAGTGAAGATAAGCTAGGGTGATCTTCAAATTATTTTTGATGATTCCTCAGGGATAGATTTGGAGCAGGAAATGGCAACCCACTCCAGTATTCTTGCCTGGAAAAATCTGTGGACAGAGGAGCCTGGTGCGTTACAGTCCAATAGGGTCACAAAGAGTCGGACACAACCGAGGGACTGAGCACGCAAAGAACAGATTACAAATTCCTGCTTACTTTGAGGATGAATGTACATGAAATGCCAGTGATACAGTGATGGAGACACTTTATATTTTCTCTTCTCAAAAAAGAGATGCTTTAGCTTAAGGGAAATTACTCTTCTCCTATCAAAGATTGTTTTAGGAAAAGAAAGAAAAAAATGTTAAAATAAACAATTCATATTAACAATAGACTAAAATTATTCTCTGAAAACTCCATGCAACTTTTTGAACTATTGTATATCTAGAGTCTAACACATATTAGGCAAATAATACCTATTTGCTGAGTAAACAGTGAACAAATGAATACATACATTTTAAATTCAGGTGAATAGAGAGGTTAGTGAGCAAACAGAAAAATATAAGGGAAAGCTAGCTAGATACTTTTACACATGTCCAGCCCAAGTGGATGGATTCAGGTTTTCTTTTTGGCAAATTAATATTACTATTCTTTATAATAAGCACATCGCTCCATCATGTTTAGCTAATACTTGTAATCTTTTTGTAATTTTCCGTTTTATTGCAAAACCCTTATATCTATCAATGGTGGGAGTTAACTCTGGGATCCTAGGAGTGTTGAAGAATTCTCTCTCCAGGGGAAGTGGACACCCTTAACTCACGGCAGAACTGGGTGACTGTGGAGACAGCCCTCACCCTCAAGGGTCTGTAAGCACCACCCCCTCCTCTCCATACTCCAGAGGTTGTCTGGTCACTTTCTCTCACTTCTCCAGGTCCCACTTTCTATTTGAAACCTGTCTATACTTGTGCCTTACAACCACAAGGACGTGATTCTCTTGCACACTCTATAGTAGGATCCACAGTACCAAGCCACACTCAGGCCCACTTTCAGATCCTGAAGGCCAGCTTTGGCAAAAAAGCTAGCTCTTGTATCTTAGGAGGGAAGGTCAGACTTGGTTTCCAGTTCCCTCAAGGAGATTTAACTAGTTCACCTCCAAAGTCATGCTCAGATCTAACAGTCAATGAATTTTGATTTTCATGGTTCTAGGAGCCTGTGACCATAAGGAGGAGTAACCACAGAATATGAAAGGCCCATTTCAAAGGTCTGGCCCATATTTGATGGTCCAGGTGGATGGAAGGAGCAGAAAAACTACACTGAGGAGGTTGTTGTGGTCAATAGCAGATGTGTAGGTGACTGCCTCCAAGGATTCCTCAGAAAGGATGCTTATACGTGCTGCCAACTTCTGGAGGTATGGGGGATGGGTAGGGGGATGTCAGGGCTTGTTTGCCATCTGGCTCAATTACTGAAAAGACTATGATCCCTTCCCCACCCACAACTTGGTGTGTATTTCAAAACTAAAATATTTCTTACCCATGAGGCTCAAAATTTATATACAGTAAAATGCAAATAGTATATATATATGTATATATATATATTTAAAGTTTTTCTGCTTGTTAAATTCTGGAAATCTTCAAAATTCAAGTTGAAATTTTCTCACTGCTATTGCAAGCATGCATTTGGGTCTTCTTATTTGAAAATCTCACACTGACACTGATCTTGGGTCTGAAGTTTTTGTTCTTGTTTTTGAGAAATGCCAACTGAATAATTCTATCAGTCAGCCATCTGTGGAGAACCGTAAGTCTAAAAACCAGATCTGGGTGTACACTACAGGTGTACAGATTAACTCCATAAAATATCTCCAGCCCTTTTCCCATTTCTGTAATTCAATAACCTTCTCATCAATTTTAGGGCTTTATCTATCACTTCTGAGCCAGTGGTTCCAGAAAGCCCTTTCCAGATCTACCCTGGATGATCCTCAAATTGTCTTCTCCCTGCTGCTCAACCACCAAGTTCTCTTTCAATTTCTGCAACATTCTCTCTGCCATGTAGCCTGCAAAGCTGACATAATTTTTGAATGCTTCTACTTCTTTATCTCTTCATTTAACGATAGCTGTGGTATCCCTTTCATGCACCATGTATTAGGAACCGGGGATATAGGTGCCCCTGCTCTCCGGCAGTAGACAAGCAGGCTTGGAGTATATCTTATATTTTCCTCTTCCATTTTACTTCCTTAGTTCCAGGTCTCATGGACTTGCACTAATGCTAGGTTGTGCTAATGCTGATCTTTTAACCCAGTTTACACAAGGGACTGGCAGATCAATGTCCAAATAGAAACAATCATGTCATGCCTTTGCTCAAAAACCTTCAGCTGCTTCCCATTCCCTACTGTGACACAGCCCTTTGTAGCAGAAGGAACACTGCGCCGAGAGTCTGCAGGCTGGGTCCTGGAAGAGCACAGGCTACAATGGAAATCGAGTAGGTCTCTAATCCTGGCTATGCCTGAAACTCACTGTCAGACTTGGGATAGTTTCCTGAGTCTTTGTTTCCTTCTCAGTAATGGGGTGAAAGGTTGGGGGTTTGGTGTGATGAATTTTAAACACTCAGCTCCTATTTTCTATTTTGCTATTATTCTACTTTCAGAACCCTACCCCTCTGCAGATTCAGGGGTCTTTGAACTATGGTATATTGTCTGGTGTGCTACAGATTTTAAAAGAAATTTAAGTAAAACTTTCTAAGAATTACTGCTTTTTTTCTATGGAATTGGAAAAGCTTCTTTGTTTTACCTCCAGAAAGAGATGGTTTAATTATTCTCTGCTCTCTTCTTTCTCAATGTGAAAATTATCACCACCAGTGCAACCATTAGCTTCTACAAACACACACAAACACACACACACTCAGAGCTGCTCACAGTCGGCTTAGGTTAATTCAGAAAGGGAACATTGGGAAAACTAACGCTAGCTCTAACGTTTCATTAATCAAAATGCTTAAAGTTTATAGCTATGAACAGAGGCACCTCTTCTGGTGCTCAATGAACATTAGGGCAGGTTGGGAAACAGTTACTCTCTCCAGGTTGGTGGTCTTCTGCCACTGACTTTGGTAGTGTCTTTTCGGAGGCACCCAGCTCAGAAAGATGGATAATGATTCTATTTCTAAGAGGCTTCAGCCTCCTTTCTATCGACCTACCTTTAGGAGTCTGAGGTGGCAAGTTTGGTGTCTTTGAAGCACTGCTATTTAAGAGTAGCCATTTCAACATGGGAAACAAATATGGTTATGAATATATTTGGATTTACATTAGAAAAAAAAATCCTATGTTCCCAGAGCAGACGTATGCAAGCTGATTCCCACCCCGCCCCCTGCCCCTTTGACGATTCTGTGACAAATTTGTTGTTGAGTTATGGTCATCACAGTTACATAAGGAACAGCAAGGAAAAATGATAGCCCATCATATATTACCTTGATGTTCCTGCGTTATTCAGGGTGATTATACTGATTCTAGAGGTATATCATATTGACTACCAGCTCTGAGTCTTACCCACTGCTGTGCCCCTTCTGTGACCTCCGCAGCTATGAGGCCTGCCTGCTGGCTTCTTGGGGACCTTGTGTGCGCAGAGAAGAGGATGATGGGTAGATAATGAGAACTAGTTCCCCATCTTATTATCACATTTGTATTTTTGTACTTGAATTGCTCTTGGAGAACAGCAATTGGTAGACTTGGTTAGAGAGAAAATAATACACCTTAGGGGATTGTTATATGATTCACAGACAGGTTTTGATGATTTCCTTTTAAAATTATGTCTTATAAAACCGTGTCCAAATTATTTAGAAAATAATTATTAATTTCTTAGTAGAATAAACTTAAGCTAGATCATTTTGGTGGCTATTGTGTATATATGAGTAAAGCAAGTTATAGGAATTTTGTGTTTTTTCCTGTATTTTTCATTATGTTGGTCTTAAAGACAGAAGTTAGACTACCTTTTAAAAAATTGTATTTCCTGTATTTTTTTTACCTCCATACTTGTCTATTTCTCTCCTCAGATAAGGTGTTACTACTCTTTCTTAATTGAATTGATTTTTTTTTTTTGAGTTGATATTTATAAAGCACTGAGACAGGATCTGGTACATGGTATATGCTTAATAAGATAATTATAAAAATTAATTATGAATTAAAAAACCCAGCAGTATATTTTGGGAAAATTGCAGTAACTTTGGCATTATCAACTGCTTGCATTAGAAAGTGATTTTAGAATTTACTCTCTATAAATGAGATTTCAAACCAGACTAAAACCAATATTTGTTTAAAAATATATTAAATCTATTTTACACAATTATTATTCATGCTTATTGTAGAAAGTGTATGCAAATACAGGTTAAAAAAAAAATTCCAGTGCCCAGACACAATAACCTTAATATTTTATACATTTTCCAGAATTTTTTTTCTCTGTGTATATATATACTGTACATATGTAAGTACTTAAAAATATAAATGCATGTGCATATTAAATGATATGTTTAAAGGGATACACTCACATATTTACATAATTTAAATATATTTTAGTGGAATCTGTTTTTCTCATTCATTTGCATGATAGCTTAACAAACCCCTACAAAGCAGTGTAAATTATTGCCATGTGATAACCACGCAGCAGGCCCTGAGCTTTGTACTCTACATGTTATTCTGTCTGGTCCTTAGAACTCCTAAGAGATAGCTACTATTCTGTCCCCATTACAAAGGAGGATCTGAGGATTAGAATAAGGAATTTAGTAAGGCCAAATAGCTGGTATCTGACCAGTCTACTGTGTTCAGAATCACTGGACCTTAATGCTAGACATCTCCAGGACAAGGATAATAATTCATTATACATATTATACATTAGTATATAATATATGTAATTCATTGTGATAATTTAAGGGTAATAATTTCATTACTTTTGTAAGATTTAAGGCAACATCTTCATAAAAAGTCAGTCATCACAAGCTGCAAATTACATTTAATCCATTTTCTATACTTTGGTACCTGTGTTCGACTTGTTAAGATTTCCACAGCGTGAGAATCAAAAAGATCTAGGCTTCCATAGTGGCTCAGTGGTAAAGAATCCGCCTGACAATGCAGGAGACACGGGTTTGAACCGTGATATGGGAAGATCCCACATGCTGCGGGAGCCATAACTGGCCTGTGGGCCACAACTGCTGAAGCTGTGCTCTGGAGCTTGGAAGCTGCAACAAGAGGGGCCACCACCACTAGAAGCCTGCGGAACACAACTAGAGAGAAGTCCCTGCTCGCTGCAACTGTAGAAGAGCCCACCTAGCAACAAAGACCCAGTACAGCCCAAAAGAATAAAATATAAATAAATAAGATTATATAAAAAATCAAAAGATCTGAGTTTTTGTCCCATCTCAATTCAGATCAATTGTGTGACCTAACACATCATTGTTCTGTTAGTGTCTTTTTTATCATCCCTGACTAGAAGGGATCGAGCCAGGAGTTATTTACTCACTGCAATTTATTGATCACATTTGAAAAGATAAGTTAGATATCAGGATAACAAAAGAAATAAGGTATTCCTCTCCTCAAGGAGCTTCCCTACAGATGGCTGGGCCTAAGCTCACTGTGTGTTTTGACAGAGGGCCGAGCTCTGTGCTGGCGGAACACGAGAAAGGAGCCACACCTCCTTCAGCCATCTCAGCCCCTAAACTCAGGACTCGAAAATGACTGGTTCCTTCAAGCCTGGTGGACTACGGTCCATGGGTTCGCAAAGAATCAGACATTACTGAGCACATGGAATTATATTCAATATCTTGTTATTACAAGATAATCTTGTATTACAAGATACAAGATAAATAACCTGTAAAAATATGATTATATAACTGAATCACTTTGTTATACAATTGAAACTAACACAATATTGTAAATAACTCTTGCTAAATAAATATTATGAAAAGAAAAAAGAAAATGACTGGTTCCTTCAAATGTAATTCACTTCAGGGTGAAAAATACATGTTTACTGAAGCTTTCAAAATAAAGTCATAGGAATAGTAGCTTAATTCACTTAAACACAATTGCAGTGACAGTGTAATATTAGACAGTTGACTGTTCCTTTTACGGTGGGATAAAAGTTTTAGTCTGTTTTTGAGGTGGGTTATTATAAACTGAGAATTGATTTGGGCTTTGCAAAATGAAGGATGCCATCATTTCCTTTTGTTCCACTGAAAAATAAAGACAAGCTATGCAAAGATGAAACTCATTTCATAGAGAAGGGATACTTGTGGGTTTTCTTTGTAAGTAATGCTAGAAACTCTTTAGCTAAAGTGTTGGAAATAAAAGCCTCACATTTATTGTTTCTTAGTAAAATATTTGTAAAGGGAAAAAATTCAAATCTTATTTCTGTTAAAGTAAATTAAACAGCACATTTCTAGAGAGATTTCTGTAACTTGTTTACTTTGTTTTATTTGCATGCTGCAGCTTTCTACAGGGAGATTATAATCCTGATTTTTACTGAAATAAAATTGTTTTTTTACTGAAATTACTTTTTACTGAAATAAAATTGTAAACCCTTCCTATTGGTATGAAATTGGAAATGTTAGTCGCTCAGTCGTGTCTAACTCTTTGTGACCCCATGAACTGTATAGCCCACCAGGCTCCTCTGTCCATGGAGATTCTCCAGGCAAGAATACTGGAGTGGGTTGCCATTTCTTTCTCCAGGGGATCTTCCCGACCCAGGGATTGCTCCCACTTTGCAGGCAGATTCTTTACCATCTGAGCCATCAGGGAAGCCTCTCACTGGTGTAGAAAATAAAAACTTGCATATTGTATTACTAAATATTGCTGCCAAAATATTCATAAACTATTGACTTCGCAACACTTTACATTCTAAGACTTTGCAAGCATAGACTTCAATAGTCTGATAAATAAGGTAACCAAATTAGCATTTATTTATTTACTGTAAAAATCACAGCTAAAAAAAGGAGTATGTTTAATTGTAAGCATGGAGGAATGGCAGTTTAATCACATTCGATTTAAATTTAAAGAGGCAGATATGTAGGGGGAGGAAGAGGAGGAGGTGGGAAGGCAATGGACTTAATTCATGCGTCCTTATCAATGATTTCACTTAAGGGTCTCTGAAGTCCCCACCAGGGCACTGCTGAGCCAATCCAGGGTGTCCCTACACCCACGCTCAGAAGGTAACACTATCCAAAGAGCAGTCAGGCTCTAGAATCCTGCTCTCTTAGGTTTGTCCTAGGGCTTTTTTGCTATACCACCTTGTAGGGATTCATGACTATTTTGGTGGGGGGGGGGTGAGGAGTGGGGCAGGTCCAAGTGGACTCTACTTAGATCTTTACCGTTCAAGAAGGATACTGGTGTTAACTACACTGTATCTCACAATGTCTGCTAGTGACTCTGTTGAGTTAAAATTTAGCCCCAAAGTCAAAAGAACAGTTGATGTTAACTAACCTTAAACATAAATGACACATGAGTTGTAACTGTTATAAAATGCAAGGGAAAATTACAAAATCATGGACTCAGATTTCCAGTTTAACTGTCCTAAATTTCCTGGGCACCCTTTGAAAATGGAATTTGTACAGGTCACATTTCATTAAACTTGACCCTGAGCTGTGAAGTTCTTCAGGGAATTTTGTGTGTAATATCTCCCTGGTTCTATCATGAAGAACATACACACTATTTTGTAATTATGCAGAGAAGACAAACATTACTTGTTATTCTTTGAGTACCTCTTTCTTCAAGTGCTTTTCCTCCAAGTGCTGCCTGTTTTGAGGTTCTGATTTGTAGATGGAGGGAAATGTGGATCACAGAAAGCGCCATGATAATAGATGGTATGCAGAGAGATAAGAGAAACTATATATCTCCTCCTTTTTTGCTAAAAATGTTATTTGTCAAAAGCACTCATTTTCTAGGTATTTTTAAAGAATAAATGACCCCTTTCAATCTTAGGACTCTGTTTTTGGAGATTAATCTCAGAGTTAAGCAAAGAAGATGATAACCCTCGTGACAGGCTTTCTGATTTTATTGTTGAATTTGCCTCTTAATTTTTCCCAGCTGGGGCACCTTTGCTCAGGGGAGACTTTCTTGACTTATGCCAGTCAGAATGCTATTATTTCTAAACAAAATGCAATCCACATCTCCTCTAATCGACAAACCTCAATGATTATAATGCAGTATTTTAAAACCAGAAGGGCTCTGAGTTGCTGGGGACCAAGAAGCCAATGAGAGATGGGGGCATGGATCATGTGACATGGAGCCTCAGCAATAAAAGAAGAGGTAAAGGGTGAGATAGGTGGAGATAAAGGTGAAAGCATTTTTATTACTTGGCAATCCATCATTTTAAGGAGGCAAGAGCCCAAAGAACAATGGAACTATGCAGATACAGTGAATTTGGCTGAAAAAACAAATGTTACTCTACAATAGGGTTGTCAGTTTATTGAACACAGCGTAGAGAACTGCACTAGGAATTACGCTAGGGCTTAAATTACAGACACTCGGATTCACAGCCCCTTCTTCCTGTAACTTAGAGGAAAGGAAAAGAGGGAAGAGATGTTTGTTTCCTCCCTTCCCTTGAAGTTCATACTGTAGCTATTTCCATAGTCTAGTGAAATGATTTCAAGCCACGATGGTCTTTCTTAACACTGACATCCTGTTAAGGAAAGAGAACCTTTTCCTGATTAGTGCATTAATGCTGTTTCATAAATTACAGTTATTGCACAGGATGAAACAGCAAAGGTAAAATGACACTTTGCTTACAGTGAGACAAGCATCTGTTGTTCAGGTTTCTTTAGGGCCCTTTAAATATAGGGCACTCCCTGCCCTCCTCTCCCCTCTTTCACTTCCCTACCACCAACTCCACTGCCTGCATCTTTATTTGGAATAATCCCTTCCCTCCCCTCCCCATGACTTGGTTTTCCTTCATTCCACAGGTGCACAGAGCCACTTGCGGGGGAAAAAAAAAAAAAAGGAAGCCGGTGGGAAATGAAAAGATCCTAAGCAGGCAGCTTTACAAAGGCAGGAGTCTTCCCTACTCAATTCACCAGAGCTTCTGGTACCACTAGGTCCTCTGTAGGGATACAGAGTACCTCTTCAGAGTGCTAAGCCTTTTACTCACTTTCAGATAGTATTTATTTTAACAAATCAGTACCTGACTTGGGGTGAAGACACTCTGATGCTGGTGTTAAAAAAAAAAAAAAAAAAAAAAGCAAAGATGCTGGTGCAGAAGAGAAGAATGAGGAGGACCAGGAGAGGAAGAAAGCGTAAGAGAGGGTGCTGGAAGTCCACCACATCAGACCTCCTCTTCAACACTTGCCCTAAATCCCACTTTCTCTGCACTTTGCACTTGATCTTAGCCAAAAGGCCGAGAAGCGATTTTTCTCTGCACTTTGGTTCCCTACATCCTCCCCTAGGATTGGGAGGTGGCTACCTTATGATCTTATCACATTGTTATGGGCCGAACTGCTTCCTCTCCAAATTCATAATGCTGAAGTCCTAAGCCCCAGGGCCTCAGAATGTAGCTGTATTTGGAGAGAGGGCCTTTAAGGTGGTGATTACATTTAAATAAGGCCTTCAGGATGAGCCTAATACAACCCAGATGGTATCCTCATAAGAGAAAATTTGGACACACACAGAGACACCAGGGATGCTAGAGCACAGAGGAAAGACGACGTGAGAACACAGGCCTCTCTTCAGGCCAAGGACAGAGGCCTCGGAAGGAACCGGTCCTGCTAACCCTGTGGTCCTTGGCACCTGAGCCTCCAGAACCGTGAGAGAGCACATTACTTTTATTTAAGCCACCCAGGCTGTGGTAGTTTGTTATGGCAGCCCCAGCAAACTAATACTACTAGCCCTGGAAAACAAAAGGGCTCTTATTTCTCTGGAGTACTGAGTCCATTTAATTACATGGAGTTCCTAAGAGTGCTTATTACCATGTGCTAAGTACTGTGTCAAACACTTTACCTGTATGATCTCATTTGACTGTTAAGCTAAATCCTCTGAAACCCGCTGGAGGTCAGACTTATCTAAGAAATTCTATATTATAGTGAAGATATTTGAAAGAAAAGTTGAAAGTAATTTCTCTATCCTATAATTTGTTATACTCAATTACATTTCAAGTCAGTTCCAATCTAGAGACTGCTAACAATTTACCAAGATCATTAAACCAAATAACATCTCTGGTAGTAGTTTCTAGATGGGGACATCTCTTTCAATGCCATCTTTGGGAAGAAACTAGAAAAGAAAACATATTAATAAACAAGAACTAATTGCTATAAATTACTTTGAAAGGGAAGAATGTCAAGTTAATTAAACAAATATTATTCACCCATGGATTTACAACTATATAATAATTTAGTACCTGGTTTATTCTTAAAGATTGAACACATTTCTTGTTCTTCTATGTGTGTAACATTTTGATACTTAAGCAGAATAGATACATATACCATCTCAATCTTTGTTGTCTAATTAAAAACTTTTTATGCATAGCAATTTTACCCTTTTGCATTATCACAAGAGCTCATTTCTCATGGAAAAAAATTAGCATCAGTTTAAAAGAATATTTCTTTAATCACCAGTTCTGATTGTCAGTAGGACCATTTTGTAGATAGTTTTCAGCTGACTAACAAATCTTTTATTTTATTGGCTGTCTCATTTTGCTCTCTTTCATATTTCACATTTATGGTCTATTCAGACATTCTCCTGTTTTGTTAAGTAGGAATCTGTGTGGTCTTTGATGTAAGACATAATTTATTTGACAAGGAAATATGAGTCTGTGCCCTGAATCTACATTTAACTGATGGATTGAGAAATTTAAAAATTGCAACAAGATAGACTCTCCCCCAGATTGCCATACTACTAGCATTTTGCTAATCTATTTGGTAGTGCATTTACATATCTGTGTCTATATATGAATATATAGAGATTCACCCAGTCATACAACAGTACCCAAGCGTTTTCATTAATAGAAAAAAGTCTCTTTTTATTAATCATTGATGATTCCTGTGGAGAAATGTTAAAGACTTCTTCCTTGAAATTAAAATCAAGATATTTATTTTATTTTATCTTTATATAGATAGTTACAGCTATATAGAGTGATCCATAATGTCTTCAAATCTATTCTGCTCATTCCTCAACCTAGTAAATGGAAGTTCTGTTAGCATTTCAAGATTTATATATTTCATACATTCTCCCAAATCTATGTCCCAGTTCTGGTAATTGGAAACTTACTTGCAGCTCATTCCCTCTGCTCAAACTGCTTGTCAATTAACCTTTGCAAAATGAAAGTTTTAAAAAATACGACTTTCATATTTCAATCATGTTCATTTTCCATCACCTCAAAATGTAGAAATTAAATAACACTCAGGGGTCTGCAATGCGTTTTACATATCATTTAAGATTTAAAATTAGTCTTTAGTGCTCAAATATGACTACTATTTATATGCAATGGATGAGATTACATGGTTAAAATTACTTGTACTGTGTATCTCCCCACTTTGTTTAAACATATGAACAAAATGCTAAGTATTCCAAAGCATTTTCCATCAATGCACACCATTTCCATTGACATTTTTGACTGCTATCTGTAACATGCTAGGCCATACAGAGCACTGGGGAAGAAAACAAGGATTCTATATTTGAAGTTTCCATTTTGATGAACTTAGATAGGGAATTGTTGTTCATCCTGAGCTGCTGGCTATATGAGGGGAAAAAAACCAACAGCTTTTAAGAATAAAAGAACTGAAAAAAAAATGGAAAAAGGTAAATACTAAAAGGAAAAAAGATGGGAAAGTGCTGTCACTGATACCACTGACAACAACTCTGGAGCCTGTTGTTTTAGGAGAGGTTGGAGTTGGTGGTTCCTAATACAGGTGGTAGCTGAGTAGAGAGGAATGAGGTCCATTGTTCAGTGCAGACACATTTATTAGAGCTTCCTATTATGCAGGGAATGGTGGTTTCCCAGAGGCGAATCAAACCCCGATTCTTCCCACTTCATCAGTCCCCTCTACCCACCTCCATTCTGGACTGCTTAACTGTTTATCTGAAAATCCCTGTTTTTTTCCTTGGTGTTTATTTTGATTTGTTTTACTAATCTGGTAAATTTTCCTCATGAACATCACAACCCTTATATATATCCCTGGGGATGAAAATAGAACCTTTTGTCTGAGTCAAAGGCAGTCCTTCAGGCTTCTGGGAGCATCTCAACATAAACTTTCATGTCATTTACCTCCCTTCTGTCTTCCTAGATCTCAGACTCCCTCAGAAACAAAAGTTCTCATTCTGAGAATACAGTCTTCCCCACTTAGAAAACACACTTGACCATACTGGAATCCCATTTAATAACCACTCACACTGTTTTGGAAAATGTCCAAACTTTGCCTGCCTGATTCTCTCTTTGTTTTGAAGTCAGTTTACTCCTCAACCTGCTAGGAGAGAACAAAGTATTAGTCTATTCTTCTCTTGCCTCTTTCATTTTTTCCCTTTATCATTCATCATTGAATATAAGCAGAATGAAAATTCAATGGTCATTCTTACTCTGACTCTGGGAAGTAACAAGGGTTTGGTGGTGTGAGAGGACTAGACTTGACTTGGGCATTGCTACCTACTATGTGACTCCGGGCAGGTTCACTTCTCCTTTTTGAGCCTCAATTTCCCTATTTGTAAAACTTATCTTGCAGAGCTATGCAAACAGAAATAAAACATTTAGCACGAATTTGACACAAAGTAGGTGCCCAATAAGTTCTATTTTCTTAGGAGTAGTAGAGGATAGAAGTTGTGATAGGCACAAACTCTCAAGCCCGACATCCAGGGTTCATAGTACCAGCTTCACTACTTAAAATGCTATGTGACATGGGCAAGCCACCTAACCTCTTGATGTAATAGTAATTTACTTTCTAAGGTTTTTGGTGAGGATTAGATGAGCTATTATCTGGAACAGATAATATTATCTGGAACAGAGTCTGGTATCTGGTAAGCATTATTTAAATAAGAGGTATTCTTATTTTTCTCTCCTTCTGCAGATATAACCCTAATCTCATGAGTGTAATCATTGTTTTTCAATGAATGGAGCCAAAGTTGCGCTAGGACCTGTTAGTGAGTAACAGCTTTTGATGGCCAGTCTTCCAAGCAATGTTCCCATGGCTGAACTTTTTCTTGAGAGAAGGAAAACATGGAGGGTACATTCTATCTGCTATGAGTCATGAATTGGAGAGATGGCAGCCATCACGAGGACACTAGGTAAACTGGTTGGTTATAATTCATAATCACTCTTATTTATAAGGGATATCCAGGAAATTAAGCCAAGGTTAAGGAAAGGAAAGCCCCAAGAGTGAACCTCTGAACACTGAATTCTACATCCTACCAGTAGTACTCATAACTGTGAAAGGAGAAGTTGCTAATTATTTCAGCAATGAAATAAGTAAGAATCAACCTCATTTATTTATGTAGGTTGGAACTGAGAGTCAAATGAAACCTAGTGGAAACTCGGTTGAGAAAGATCAAGTTTCAAGATCAAATTTCTTTTTCTAGAAGTCAGTAAGAGACCCTTTGAAAAAAATGTAACAGTGATGCTTGCATTCAACCTGAAGGGACCATGATGATGGTATGCGAATTCACCAGTCAACTTCTGGGGGCTGGTGATACATATATTATAGACCCTTATAAACACAAATTAAAGATAAAGGAAAGATAATGTTTTGAGCACAATGCTTCAGAATTTTAACTGGCTGCCCCGATTATATCTTGCCTGAGCATCAGTGTGATTAAAGCAATTGATTTTCCTTTTATCATTTCATCTTTTTATCCTCTATCAGTAGCCTCTTAATCTTTATTCATTTCTACAAACAAAGGCAATGCTTTGACTTCATCAAACCAATAACTTCTTTGCCTTGGTTTTTAGACCTAGTTTTGGTCCATGGTGAATTGCTGAATGGTTGATTTGCTCACACTCTTTTTTGCTAACCTTTGTTGACAGCTTCTGGATTGCTCTACCTAGTAATTTGCTCTATAATAATGGCTACTGTGAGATGTCTCCTAACTATTTCCTTTATTTTTAACAAGGATTCTTAACACCCTCTGTAGGTGACAATATGCAATTACAGATATAAACTGTCCCCCAGGGGATGGCTGCTCACAGATGCCACCAGGATTTTTGTAGTGCAACTGTTACATGTAATGAAAACAAAGAATCAGATTCTCCAAACACCCAGTTCAAATAAAATTTTAATTAAAAGTTATGAAGGCATTTTATTGATTAACAATCTTAGTAATTAAAGAATGTGGTTGACATTTTTTTTTTTCTAGCTGGATTTGTTCTTCCTTTGAGATCTCTAATTGTTGTATGGTTTTACATTTATTGATAACTCTGTTTGATGAATGCAGATGCCACCTTTTACAGCCATCGTTGACAGAGTAATCATATTGTGAGAAACACCAGGCTTATGTAGTAACAGCTGTTGCAGTTATCCATGCCGACATCCATCGGGGAAATGTGTTTGCTGCTATCACGGGTACACGATAAATGGAAGGTGCAATAAAGCACAAGCTAACATTTTGAATATCCTTACAACTCGAGGAACTTTATTGCATATTACAAGCACTTTGATCTCTGTCCAGTACTTAAGTCTTAATTATCAGACTAATTGCACAGACTATGTTCATTTTCGATGGTAATCCTTTTGTGATTAGCTTCTGTGTTCAATAACTGACTTATCCTTTAATTAAAAGGACTATTAACCTTAAGGCTGCTGCTGTGTCTTGGGATTAACCCATACAGAGTTAATGTTTAATATCATTGTAAAAGCCTTTGCTGAAAGGTGTAGCATAAAAACGTGTGGAGGAAAAGCCTTGAAATGTATCTCACTTTTCTGATGTGAAAAAAAAAAAAGATCTGCTAAAGGTGAGGGTTTTAAGGAAGCCTCCTCATAGATTAAATTTCCTAAGGGCCTACCTAACTGTACAGTCACTGGATTAACCCTTTGAACCTTGTACTCATTTGCAGGAAGAAAGCTCTTACTTTAGGATAAGGCAGAGTTTTCTCTCCATGGTCAAAAATCATTACAGGTGTACGTGATCAGGGTACTTAGTTGCCTGTGGTCCAGAGGAGAGAATTTCTTTTCTTTTTTTTTTTTACTCTTGCAGATGAAAGTTTTTTTAAAATTGATTTCTTTGGAAAGGTTTGCAGCGGTTGGAAAAGAGAGAAAATGGAGGCACATTTATCTAAGTTCCAAGCAGAGCACAGTCAAAGTGGGTAAAACTTGGTTCGCAGGTAACTAGTAAAATGATTCAGGAGCAGATGCAGAGAGAATCAGTACCACGGTGTGGAAAGCTTGCCAAAAACCCAGATGCGGCCGCTGGAAGCACTCTATTTCTCCCTCACTTTGGCATCTGGGTTCTGCAATGAACATTTTCCCCCAAGGCACCCCATGGCCTGTGGTCTATTATCATGCTGGTCGCTTAGGACCAGGGAGGGAGATGGTTTCTCTGATTCCTCCCTCTCTTGCTTTGATCCTCATCTGCCAGAGGAGGAGGCTCTTCACTGGGATTCCCTTTCACGGGCCCTTCATCTCTTTACATGTAAAATGCAGGCTGCTGGGACCAAGGAGCTGCATGCATGGCTTCATTCTAAGGCACCTGGGCCAGCAGGAAACCTGGTAAATGTTGTTCTGTTTCATCTTCTGAATTTTACTTCCTCTACTAGTGATGTGAAGAAAAGCCAGGCAAGAATTTTTCTTCAATGGCACATGTTTTCAAGGAATTTAGCAATGACATTAAATATTTACCAAATAAGCACTGCCATCTGTTGGGGGATTCTGCAGTGAACTAGAGGGCGAGGTCCCACCTTCCTGAAGCTTAGAGTCTAACTGGTGGGGTAGTAATCCTTCCAGTCCACCATGCTCATTGCTGGGGGTGGCCACACAGCAAGGGAACTGACTACACTCTGAGTAGATTGTATTCTTCCTAGGTTTAGAATTCCCTAGGTATTTTGTTCCTAATAGTGAATAATGAGTTTGCATGTAATGAGTGGGGCTGGTAAAATTTTATAAATGTTAGTGGGGAGAAAGTCTACCTTGGTGGTTTAGAGCATCAACTCTGGAGCCAGGTAGATACCAGTGCAATCCGAGCCACACAGGGTTGTGTGATTATCCGCTGTGTGACTGTGGATGAGTCACTTTCCTTCCTGAATCTTGGTTTCCTCAACTGTAAAATGGGGATAGTAGCAGTGTTCTTGTAAGGAATCAATAAAGTGGCACATTGTGAAGCATTTTGAACTGTAGTGTTGGAGGAGACTCTTGAGAGTCCCTTGAAGTGCAAGGAGATCAAAACAGTCAACCCTAAAGGAAATAATTCATTGAATATTTGAAATCATTGAAATCATTCATTGAACCCTCCTGAATATTCACTGAAAGGACTGATGATGAAGCTGAAGCTCCAATACTTTGGCCACCTGATGAAAAGAACTTACTCACTGGAAAAGACCCTGATGCTGGGAAAGATTGACGGCAGGAGGAGAAGGGGATGACAGGATGAGATGGTTGGATGGTACCACCAACTCAATGGACATGAGTTTGAGCAAGCTCTGGGAGTAACTGATGGACAGGGAAGCTTGGCGTGCTGCAGTCCATGGGATTGCAAAGGGTTGGACACGACTGAGCACTGAACTGAACTGAAGCGTTTAGCACAATACATGATGCATAGTTTAATAGTGGTTATTGTTCTCCAGTTTTAAGTTTCTATGTTTTGAGAGACTGTCCAGCAGGTAAGAAATTAGGGGGGAATAGATAGCATATTAAAAAGCAGAGACATTACTTTGTCAACAAAGGTCCATCTGGTCAAGGCTATGGTTTTTCCACTGGTCATGTATGGATGTGAGAGTTGGACTGTGAAGAAAACTGAGTGCTGAAGAACTTATGCTTTTGAACTGTGGTGTTGGAGAAGACTCTTGAGAGTCCCTTGGACTGCAAGGAGATCCAACCAGTCCATCCTGAAGGAGATCAGTCCTGAGTGTTCATTGGAAGGACTGATGCTGAAGCTGAAACTCCAATACTTTGGCCACCTTATGCGAAGAGTTGACTCATTGGATAAGACCCTGATTCTGGGAGGGACTGGGGGCAGGAGGAGAAGGGGACAACAGAGGATGAGATGGCTGGATGGCATCACCGACTCGATGGGCTTGAGTCTGAGTAAACTCCGGGAGTTTGTGATGGACAGGGAGGCCTGGCATGCGGCGATTCATGGGGTTGCAAAGAGTCGGACACGACTGAGAGACTGAACTGAACTGAGCTGATGTTAACATATAGTGATTATGATGATAAAATCGCTTCTTATAATTCTGGTCTCAAATTACTCTTTTGATCCTTACAGGAGTGCTATGAAGTAAACTGCTCTACTGATGATGAGGGGTAGGTATCTGCTTTGCTCACATGTTGTAAATGAGGGGCTTAAAATCAAACCAGACTCAGCCCAGCATTCCTTGGCAAGCAATTCTATTACGGTAGAGGGAGGCACATGAATCAGGAGACTTCATTCTTTCTTGTTTCCCTACCAACTCACAGCTTCATTGTTTATCTCCTTTCACCTCAAGGCACTAAACTTTAAAAAAAATTAGAACATCTTAAGTGTATCTATTAATTATGTATTCAATATATAAAATCCTTGGTTGTTGTTCATGTGCTCAGTTGTGTCCAACTCTTTGTGATCCCATGGACTGCAGCACGCCAGGCTTCCCTATCCTTCCCTATCTCCCAGAATTTGCTCAAACTCATGCCCATTGAGTCAGTGATGCTATCTAACCGTCTCATCTTCTGTTACCCCTGTCTCCTCCTGCCCTCAATCTTTCCCATCATCAGGGTCTTTTCCAATTAGGTGGCTCTTTGTATCAGGTGACCAAAGTGTTGGAACTTCAGCTTCAGCAATAGTCTTTCCAGTGAATATTCAGGGTTGATTTCCTTTAGGATTGACTGGTTAGATCTTGCTCATCAAGGGGCTCTCAAGAGTCTTCTCTAGCACCACAGTTTGAAAGCATCAATTCTTGGTAATTTCCTGTAATTAAAGGATGCATTAATATTTGTAAAGTTAAAAGATCTACCCTGACTTCAATGCAGATTTCAAAATATATTTCAAAAGAGCTTACAAAGTGAATTTGCTTTTAGTAGAAAAATTATGATTATGCATTTAACTTTGATAGCAAATCTGCATTAATTATATGATATTAATTTATATCAATTATGATTTATCAAGTCTCAAAATTCTTTGGAAGGAAACAACAAATGAAAACTGTAATATTACAGCTAATGTTAAACTAAGCTAGAGTGCTATTATTCCTAGTCTACTGTTTAGGAGCACAAGTGCAGGAGGATTATTGGACTGTTCAATGTGTTGCTTGTAAAAGAAAAATGGAGCAACACAATACTGGGTAAAACTGGATGTGTCTAACAACAAAGACATTATCCTAAGATAATTTATGGGTTCTAACAATTCTGAGGTTGGGAGTGGGAGGACGGAAAATGTATTGACACATATATGGAAACATGGCTGGTAGTTTTAGGGGTAGATTCTATAAGCTAAATATGTATGCACACATTTTAACTTCTGCGTATTGTCTTAAATGTAGATGAAGATACTCTGTATATATTTAAAAAATAAATTGGAGTTGAAATGTCCACAATGAACAACCTATCTCAAATAGTACAGAGAAGCAGACACAATTACCTTCTTGAAAAAAAAAAAAAAAGAAAAAGAAAACATTTAAAAATGTCTGCTAATATAGAAAGAGAAATTAAGGAATCAATCCCACTGACCATTGCAACAAAAAGAATTAAATATCTAGGAATAAACTTACCTAAGGAGACAAAAGAACTATACACAGAAAATTATAAGACACTGATGAAAGAAATCAAAGACGACATAAGCAGATGGACAGATAGTCCATGTTCCTTGGTAGGAAGAATCAATATTGTGAAAACGACTATACTACCAAATGCAGTCTACAGATTCAGTGTTATCCTTATCAAAATACCAATGGCATTTTTCACAGAATGAGAACAAAAAATTTCACAGTTCATATGGAAACACAAAAGACCCCAAATAGCCAAAGTAGTCTTGAGAAAGAAGAATGGAGCTGGAGGAATCAACCTTTCTGACTTCAGATTATACTACAAAGCTACAGTCATCAAGACAGTATGGTACTGGCACAAAAAGAGAAATATAGACTGATGGAACAAAATAGAAAGCCCAGAAATAAACCCATGCACCCAAGGGTACATTATTTTTTGACAAAGGAGGTAAGAATATACAGTAATGCAAAGACAGCCTCTTCAATAAATGGTGCTGGGACATTTATTTATAAACTGGACAGCTACCTGTAAAAGAATGAAGTTAGAACACTTCCTAACACCATACACAAAGATAAACTCAAAATAAACTCAAAACTCAGAAGACGTAAATGTAAGACCAGAAACAATAAAACTCTCAGAGAAAAATATAGGCAGAACACTTGATGATATAAATCAAAGCAAGATCCTCTGTGACCCACCTCCTAGAGTAATAGAAATAAAAACAAAAGTAAATAAGTGGGACCTGATTAAACTTAAAAGCTTTTGCACAGCAAAGGAAACTATAAGCAAGGTGAAAAGACAACACTCAGAATGGGAGAAAATAATAGCAAATGAAACAACTGACAAAGGATTAATTCCAAAATATACAAGTAGCTTATGCAACTCAATACAGAAAACCGAACAACTCAATCAAAAAGTGGGAAAAAGACCTAAACAGACATTTATCCAAAGAAGACATACAGATGGCTAACAAAAACATGAAAAGATGCTCACTGTTAGAGAAATGCAAATCAAAACTACAATGAGATATCACCTTACACTGGTCAGAATGGCCCTCATCAAAAAGTCTACAAACAATAAATGCTGGAGAGGGTATGGAGAAAAGAGAATGCGCTTGCACTGTTGGTGGGAGCGTAAATTGATACAGCCACTATGGAAAATGGTATGGAGATTCATTACAAAACTAGGAATAAAACCACCATATGACCCAGCAATCCCTCTGGGATTGCTGAGGAAACCAAAATTGAAAAAAAACACATGTATTCCATTGTTCATTGCAGCACTATTTACAATAGCTAGAACATGGAAGCAACCTAGATGTCCATCGACAGATGAATGGATAAGGAAGTTGTGGTACATATACACAATGGAATATATCTTAGCCATAAAAGGAACACCTTTGAGTCAGTTCTAATGAGGCAGATGAACCTGGAACCTATTATACAGAGTGAAGTTAAGTCAGAAAGAGAAAGATAAACATTGTATCTGTGACTGGTGATAGAAGTAAGGTCAGATGCTATAAAGAGCAATATTGCATAGGAACCTGAAATGTTAGGTCCATGAATCATGGCAAATTGGAAGTGGTCAAATAGGTGATGGCAAAAGTGAACGTTGACATTCTAAGAATCAGTGAACTAAGATGGACTGGAATAGGTGAATTTAACTCAGATGACCATTAGATCTACTACAGTGGGCAGGAATCCCTTAGAAGAAATGAAGTAGCCATTATAGTCAACAAAAGAGTCCAAAATGCAGTACTTGGATGCAATCTCAAAAATGACAGAATGATCTCTGTTCATTTCCAAGGCAAACCAATCGATATCATGGTAGTCCAAGTCTATGCCCTGACCAGTAATGCTGAAGAAACTGAAGTTGAATGGTTCTATGAAGACCTACAAGACCTTTTAGAACTAACACCCAAAAAAGATGTCTTTTTCATTATAGGGAACTGGAATGCAAAAGTAGGAAGTCAAGAAACAGCTGGAGTAACAGGCAAATTTGACCTTGGAGTACAGAATAAAGCAGGGCAAAGCTAATAGAGTTTTGCCAAGAGAATGCACTAGTCATAACAAACACCCTCTTCCAACGACACAAGAGAAGACTCTACACATGGACATCACCAAATGGTCAACACCGAAATCAGATTGATTATATTCTTTTCAGCCAAAGATGGAGAAGCTCTATACAGTCAGCAAAAAAAAGACCGGGAGCTGACTGTGGCTCAGATCATGAACTCCTTATTGCCAAATTCAGACTTAAATTGAAGAAAGTGGGGAAAATCACTAGACCATTCAGGTATGACCTAAATCAAATCCCTTATGACTATACAGTGGAAGTGAGAAATAGATTTTAAGGGACTAGATCTGATGGTCAGAGTGCCTGATGAACTGTGGAGGGAGGTTCATGACATTGTACATAAGATAGGGATCAAGACCATCCCCAAGAAAAAGAAGTGCAAAAAAGCAAAATGGTTGTCTGAGGAGGGCTTACAGATAGCTGTGAAAAGAAGAGAAGCAAAAAGCAAAGGAGAAAAGGATAGATATACTCATTTGAATGCAGAATTCCAAAGAATAGCCAGGAGAGATAAGAAAGCCTTCCTTAGTGATCAGTGCAAAGAAATAGAGGAAAACAATAGAATGGGAAAGACTAGAGATCTCTTCAAGAAAATTAGAGATACCAAGGGAACATTTTATACAGAAATGGGCTCAATAAAGGACAGAAATGGTATGGACCTAACAGAAGTGGAAGATATTAAGGAGAGGTGGCAAGAATACAAGGAAGAACTGTACAAAAAAGATCTTCACGACCCAGATAATCATGATGGTGTGATCACTCACCTAGAGCCAGACATCCTGGAATGCTAAGTCAATTGGGCCTTAGGAAGCATCACTATGAACAAAGCTAGTGGAGGTGATGGAATTCCAGTTGAGCTATTTCAAATCCTGAAAGGTGATGCTGTGAAAGTGCTGCACTCGATATGCCATCAAATTTGGAAAACTTAGCAGTGACCACGGGACTGGAAAAGGTCAGTTTTCATTCCAATCCCAAAGAAAGGCAATGCCAAGGAATGCTCAAGCTACCACACAATTGCACTCATCTCACATGCTAGTAAAGTAATGCTCAAAATTCTCCAAGCCAGGCTTCAGCAATACATGAACTATGAACTTCCAAATGTTCAAGCTGGATTTAGAAAAGGCAGAGGAACCAGAGATCAAATTGCCAACATCTGCTGGATCATCGAAAAAGCAAGAGAGTTCCAGAAAAACATCTACTTCTGCTTTGTTGACTATGTCAAAGCCTTTGACTGTGTGAATCACAATAAACTGTGGAAAATTCTGAAAGAGATGGGAATACCAGACCCCCTACCTTACTCTTAAGAAACCTGTATGCAGGTCAGGAAGCAACAGTTAGATCTGGACAAGGAACAACAGACTGGTTACATTACCATATGTAAAATAGATAGCCAACGGGAATTTGCTGTATGGCTCAGAAGACTCAAAAAGGGGCTTTGTATCAACCTAGAGGGGTGGGGTGGGGAGGGAGATGGGAGGGAGTTTCAAAAGGGAGGGAATATATGTATACCTATGGCTGATTCATGTTGAGGTTTGACAGAAAACAACAAAATTCTATAAAGCAATTACCCTTCAGTAAAAAAAAAATTAACAAAAGTCTGCTAAACATAAAGGACTATTTATTAAAGGGTTATATTTTATATGTTTCCCAAAGGGGTTTTTTTGAATGCCTAGAGGGGACTCTCTCCTTTATTTATACTTGCTTAGAGTTTAAACTACACATCTTGTTTAAGCAATGGACTGGAGAATTTCAACTCACTTAGAGAGAAACTTCTATCAGAGCTTTGTGCTCTGATCACGGCGATCCTGAGTTTTATCTTTCCACCACCTACACTGGGAGCTGCCTTGTTGACAGTCCTCTCTGTTTCTCAGCCCTCTCAGTCACTTTTAATTATTGAAAGTCTCCTTTTGGTTACTATAATTTAGTCCCTTTTATTTAAAAATGTTAATCTCCTATTTAATCTCCTAAAGCATTTGTCTTCCTTCAGTACAGACCAGCTTTGGGACTCCAGCAGCTCAGGAGTGTGTGTGCATGTGTGTGTGTGTGTGTTGCACAGTTTGCTCTGTTATATACCTCTTTCTCATCCTCATTTTCACTACTCTGGTGTAGAGGCAAGGAGGAACAAAAGAACAGAACCATTCGCCTGTAATTTCAGAGCTAAGGCTTTGCGGATAGTAAGGGCAGTTCCCATCCACGCACATCTCATATCTGACCCCTTCCTTTCCACTGCGCTTTGCTCCCTTCTCTGTGACTGCTAAGCCATCTCAATGCTGGCTCTCTTGTGCCCATGCCATGGGGTTCCTTGATGAGTTCTTCCAAGGGCTGGACAGATAGCTCCACTAGAAAAGTCTCCATAAGAATCTGAGAGCTCTCTGAGTCTCCTGGTTTCTCCCTCTGCCCTCAACTCAGGCAGTCCACCCAGTGGATGGCCTGCAGGGCTGGCACCAGTCAGGGAGTCTTTTAAAGCTACCTCTGTCCTTTCAGTGCAGTGTCTGATGTTCTTGGGAAGAACCTAGCCTGCCCTGATTTTCTCCTGCCTCAGAACATAGGAGCTCTGGCTCTTTGCAGAAAGAACAGTATTAGAAAACTGAAGTCTGAGGACTTTGTGTGTGAAAGAGCTTTAGAGTTGGTGGCAGGCAAAAGTTCTGTTTCCTCTTGGGTAATTTTTTTAGTGGTAGAGCTGGAAAACCTATCTTTTTAAGACCATGTGTTGTGTTATTTTTCCAAAGGTACTCAAATTTATTTATAATTTTTGTTTTAATATAAATACTTTACTTTGTCTATCATATCCTTAAAATCTTAAAATCTTCACCTTTCAACTAAACTGTACTTCTGCTGGTTTTTAAAAGAATTCTTTCAATCTCAACACTCATCATTCTTTAATCATTTTATTGACACAACTGAGGATATTTTAAAATTTTTATGAGGGCATAATATAGTAATATATGTAATGTATAATAAATGTATAAATATAATAAATATTTTATGATAAATAGTTTTTAGATTTATTGAATCAGATGTAAGCAGAAAATAATTAGATAATCATTAGAGTTCTAACTTACTTGATCCTTAAATAAAGTTGTCTTATTATTATTGACATGACAGATAAAAAATTTTCTTTGTAAGCTCATTTTATTTCTGTAGATGAGTGGTGAACAGGACTGGGGGCCCAATTCTCACCTTTCATCCGTCTTCTGCATTCCAGTGGCATTAGCAAAACTCCACAAATAGGGAGGTTTCAAATGGTCATCATCAGAACCGAGGCTATTTCAGTGGTTAGCCAGAGTTAAACCTCAATGAATACTACCCAATGGCAACATAGCCTAATAATTTCAGTTCTTATATTTCTTGTGATTTTCACATTTCTGTCGCCATCATCATACCCCAGGAATTTGTTACCTCTAACTTCAATTATAACCATGGTTTTATCTTCAAATGCACCAACTTTTTTTTTTTTTTTTTGATGATGATTAGTTAAAATTTACCCATCTGTTGAGGCTTTTCTTTTTTTTTAATAAAATTGCAACAATTATATTCATTTTCTGGATTTCTAAATCTTTTAAAAATGTCTTGTACTGAGTCATAAGTACTTGTTTTTATTTTATAAAGCTGTTTTAAAACAAAATCTTTCTTAGGATCTTAACAAATGTTCTTTTAAATTGCTTTATCATTTACATTTTCCAAGATAAAAGTGAATTATTTTGAGTTTGTTGACCTTTTCATGGGGTGAATTTTCCTTATGTGCTTTGAAATTATCATTTGCAAACTCATTTTGAGTGAAAAATTTTGGATTTTGTTTGTGTTTATTCTCTTTCTGAACTTACCCTTTCTTATTTATCTTTAATTTTTATTATGAAAATTTTCAAGCAGAACAGTAAAGAGAAGGGTAAAATAAAAATCCACATGGCCATTACCTAGATTTAAACACTGCTAACATTTTTTTTACGCTTACTTTTTTGGCAAAACTATTTTTTGGTGAAACTATTTTAAAGTAAATGGTGATTTGACATTTATATGTGAATCTTTTTTAAAATGACATCTACTTTACATAGATACAAAGCCATCAACACACCTAAGAAAATCAACAATTTTCTAATATTACCTAATAACCATAACACATTTAAATTTCCCCCAATTATCCCCATAAAAATGTCTTACAGTTGGTTTGTTCAAAAAAAAAGATCTAATCAGTAACTACTCATTGCATGGAGCTGTAATAACTTTGAGGTATCTTTTAAACTATTTTTAATTTTTTAAATTGAGGTAGAGTTGATATACAATATTATATAAATTACAGGGGTACAGTATCATGATTCACAATTTTTAAAGATTATACTTCATTTATAGTTATTATAAAATATTGGCTATATCCCAGTATTATATAATATGTGCTTGTAGCTTATTTTACACATAAGAGTTTATATCTTTTAGTCCCCTACCCTATCTTTCCCCTCCCTGCCTTCTCACTCCCTACTGGTAACCACTAGCTTATTCTCTATATTTGTGAGTCTGCTCTTTTATTTTATTTTTTTTTTAATATCCACTAGTTTGGTGTGTTTTTTTGATTCTACCTATAAGTATATGTTTTAGAGATCATGAAGTGTATGTCTGTCTCTGACATTTCACGTTGCACAATACCCTCCAAGTTCATCCATACTGTCACAAATTGCAGAATTTCATTCTTTTTAATGACCGAGTAGTATTCCACTGTATATGTGTACCACATCTGCTTTATCCATTCACCTGTTAATGGGCACTTAGCATCCTTTCTTGTTTAGTGATTCTGTAGCTGTCTCCTGGAGATTGGTCCAGAACCAGGTCTTGTTTTATATGAGCAACTTAGAGCTCCTTCCCTGAGTAGATATTGCATGTACAGTTCCAGAACCCAAGTCTCCATTCCTGAGATGGGCAGTCCCATCTAAGCCCCCTCCATTGACCATCATGTGGGCAATGTTCAGTCTTCATTCTCATTCATGAGTTTGATTCCTCTCCTGCTTCTCATCCACTAAGACACTTATCTTGACTTCAAGTATGACAATATCTTTTAAATATTTTCTTATTTTATCTGTTATTGCCAAATGCTTCAAGATCATAGTGGTAGTGGTTGTGAAGTGTGGCTGAGGGGGGTTTGTATGAATTACTACATCCTCTTGACCAGAATCTCTGCACTTACATTCATAATTGGTATCCTTGCCTCCATTCCTTTCTCCACTTTATGCTACTGCAATATTCAAATTCTTAAGGCATCAATATTGGTCTAACATTTACTAAAAATCTTAAGTGGTTCCCCACTGGCTATCATTAAAAATGTTCAGAAGTATTAATACTACAATTACATATAACATGACTATTGGTTTAAGATTGAAGAATTATTTCTAAACTTCATACTTTAAAACAATTAGAATAACTTTCTAACGAACCAATTTTTTTCCTTTTAAGAGCCAGGATCCTCACCAAAAATAGTTGTTAGTACCAGGAAAAGACAAAAGTTTTGGTCTTTGCTGGTTGACTTTTCAATGAGCTCTGATTATTTCTTTACACTCTAATATGATAGAACTATACAGAAAAATGGTTATGTCTCAGCTCAGCTCAGCTGCTCTCAATCGTGTCTGACTCTTTGCAACCCTATAGACTGTAGCCCGCCAGGCTCCTCTGCCCATGGGATTATCCTGGCAAGAATACTGGAGTGAGTTGCCATTTCCCCCTCCAGGGGATGACTATATCTACCTGATGTTAATTTGGCATTTCCTTTGATTTATTTTCTAGTATTAGGGGAGGAGTGAAATGAGCTGAGTTGAATATTAATTCATACTTTTTTTGGTCACATATACAAGAGGGAAGCAATAAGGATATAGCCTACACTATGGGTCAAATTAAAGTTAATGGCTTTAATGAGATTAAACTCCTGGCTTTGATATTGTTTCTATATTGTCCTAGCCCAGGACTTGTGCGTTTTGTGGTAATCAGTGAAAACATGATGATTTACCTAGGAAGGCCACTAGGGTTTGCCTCATGGCAAAGAGATGTCCCAAGTAGTCATGTGACTGTGTCTCCCGGGGAGAGAACTTCTGAGTGGGGTCACAGCAACCTAGAGTGTGTTCCTAAGCTTTTCAGGTTTACAAATGGGATTCTGACTGTCCAGCAGTCTCCTCTTACTTGTGGTTTTATTTTCCACAGTTTGAGGTCAGCAGTTATCCAAAAATAACAAGTGGAAAATTCCAGAAATAATTCATATGTTTTATCTTGCACATGGTTCTGAGTAGTGTGATGAAGTCACGCTCATGCTGGCCCACTTTGCCTTCCCTACGATGTGAGTCATCCCTTTGTCAAGTGTATCCTGCCTATTAGTCACTTAGCCGCTATCTTGGTTACCTTTAAAAAATTATATATAAACCAGAATGCCAATTTATTATTTTACAATGGAAGCTGCTCTTTCAGTGGTTGGTTTCTGTGTCCATTATCCAATACATGTACCCTCTTTCTGTTATTAAGATACTTGAGAAATTGATTTTGTTTTCAAAGAATGCTGGGTGAGGAGAGATTCAGGTAAAGGCTGGACTATGGCTAACCCTGGGAGGACATAATCCATCTCTGAGCACACATTAGACACTTGCTAAGGGCTCAGTAGATGGCCTGCTCCTGCTTGTATGTCTAGCCCTCACAGAGTGGGCATGAAATAGTTCAATAGTGAAACTTAGCTGGAGGGATGGTTGACGGTAGACACAGGAAGTGTTTTGCTCAAAGACTTGCACAGTGGGGAAACTTTTTCTGGTTGTACACAACCTGGTAGCCTGTCAAAAAGAGGGTGGTTTCTATAACCTCCTTCACCCCTGAAATGCAGAGGAGAGCTGATGGCACGCAGAGAACGAGTGCAGAGAAAAGGGAATCACTCTTGGATGAGAGGCAACAAGTTTCTTTGGCAACAGAATATGCAGGAATGGGATCTGCTTAAGTTCCAGCTTTCATGGAGAGTCCAGGGCAAAGTAGAAACACCAGCAGCAAGGATGACAGGGGTACTACACATCTGACAGTTCACTTCTCTCTTGCTAATATTCTCAGTCTTCATGCCTCCATGTCCTTTTATAAAAATGCTTTGTGAGCCCCCAAGGTGGCTCATTCTGCCTATCATCTCTGCTCTTGCATCCTAAACTGCTGAGGTACTCACATAGCTGTGAGAACTGGCATCCCTGTGAATATAGGATCTCCCATGTGCCTAGGCATCTCTCAAACATGGAGCAATATTTTTATCCTCCCAGATCCACTCTCTCTTCCTCAGTCCCCACAGCATGATGACCCCTCTCCATGTAGCTCTATGTTTCCTTCAGTCTTGCTTACTTGCTTGGAGTCGCTCATGAAGAGGGAGACTTTTTCCTTCTTAAGACACTCACTCACTTTTTGCTCTTCTTACACTGTTTTGCTTTAAAATCAATCAACCAGTCAATTTATCTATCTTAAACCTGAAAAACAAAAGCAGCAAAAACCTTTCTCCATTTTGCTTTCTCCCACTTGCTTCTGCCATTTTTCTTTTTTTGAGTTCTATCACAACTCAGTTCTAGAAAGAACAGTTATTAAATCCTTTTCTTTTTCTAACTTCCCAGCTCATTGCAATTGGCTTTTGCTTTTACTATTTCCCAGAAATTAATTCTTCAACATTTCCAATAACTTCCCTCTTTCCAAAGTCAGTGGAATCTTTTCTTCTATTTTGTTTGACTTAACAGAAACCTATAAATCTATGATCATCCATTTTTGAAACTCTCTGACTTTTATAGAAAGAGGAGCAGAGGAGGGCTGTTGGTGAGAGGTGGAGTTGCTGAGACCCGATTACACGGCATATCAATAAATATGTACTAAGGGTAAAGGGGCCTAAAATTTTTTTCCCAGAGGGTGGTGATCTCCCTCTGGATAACTTTGGAGGTTTCCCCAGTACCACTGTCTCTAGTCCTATTTCAGCCTCCTTGGATGGCTGCTTTCCCCTGAGGGGCTCCTTAACTGTGGTGACCCTGGAGTATTGCTTTTCGCCCTTCTCTCTTTACGTGCCCTGGAAACGTCTCCTTCACTCCTAACCGCCCATCACTAACTATGTGCTGTCAGTTCCTGAGTCTGCGTCTCCAGCTTCCATCTCTCGAACTCTAGGCCCAAATATTTAACTGATAACTAGATCTCTTCATCTAAAAGTTTCACGGGCACCTTAAACTTAATATGTCCTAGATTTAGTCATTTCATCTGTCTCAAACCACCTTGATGCTGCATCTATTCTGCTATCTAGGTTGCAAACTTGGGAATGATTCTTGCCTTCTTCCTCTCTCATGCTTTCTAAGTCCTCCCTTCAGTCAGAATCTGAGCAATCCCCATGCTTTTTCCTAGAGATCTGCAACGAACAACTCAGTTCAGGCATTTTTTGTTGAGAGTTTGACACGATCCCAGAGAAAGAGCTTCGTGCGCAGTATTATTATTTTAATTGTGGATATAGATTATGAATATTATGACCACATTAATTACATGTATTACTTTAAAGACCTAAAGTACCAGTTTTTCCACAGGGCTTTTGATGAGCACAGTGATTACTGGAACATATCATAAAGAGGCCTCTTAACTAAGGAGATTTATGACCGAATTTTGATTATCTTGGTTGAGAGGCCAGGGAAAACACAAGGGATGGGAAGAGTGAAATGACCCTAAAGCACTACGTTAGGCAACAGCTTCAATTTTCTTTTTCTCTGAATATTTTATCAGCACAGACAACATGTGAGAAGGCTACTACTGGCTTCAATTTCTGCCTCTTGAATGCCCCATTCCAGATGAGCAGTGAAGTAGCCAGGTGACCACAATTCCCTCCAAATCCACAAACTATTAATAGATAAGAGTCTCCTTTTTCTGGCTGAAAGGAAAATCAAGATTCCACTGAGCAATCTTAGTGCCTTCATCTCAGTGCTTATCTCACTAAGGCACAGTCATGACTGAGGTTCTGGGCTAAGCTTCTCAGAATTAAATTCCTCATTTGTAACTCTCCCTGTGATTGCTTGTATCTTGGTCATTGGTTCAATGAGGGGAAATGCTGTCCCAGTAGTTTAGAATCTTGTCATAATGTCAGGAGCCCCAGGCAAGATGAGAAAAAGTCGATCAGAAAAGGAAATAGCATCTATTATTAGACAGGGACCAGCTGTATCAGTGCGCAAATAAGACATTACAGTGGTGCAGAAGGCCTTCCTTAGCCAATCTCATGTGAAGACCTTGATTTCAAGTGCACAGAAATGGAGGGCAAAATGTGGCCTTTTAGAGATGTTTTATTCATCATTATCTCTGATTTCCTGATAAAGCTGATAAGCTTGGTGTAGGCATTACATCAGCCTCTGTCATTTCTCTCCTGGCACCTTTCATGACGTTTGACTGGTTTAGCCCAATAATCTGGGTTGGAGCTCCCTTAATGTGTCTGTTCTGTTACATAACTGCCCAAAGTGAATGCCTCTAGTTTAGTGATTTTCTCCCTCCCTTAAAATCAGATGACAAATACTACATTTGAAACTTGTCTTCACTTAGCATTTGTTTGCTTATATTCTGGCAGAATATTCACATAAAGGGTCCCACAGTGTGGAAGAAACTGCTGTACTGCATTTTGAACGCATGGTATTGATTGCCAGAGAATCAGTTAAATTGCGTTGTGAATAATGATTGGCACTGGCCTTAACCCTTTTGGCTAAAATTGCTTATTTGTCATCCTGGCTTATGGAAGAGATAAACAATCGCTTGCTGATGATCTAACAGATCAACTGTGAGTATCATTTGGCATGTCAGATGAGAGCTAATTTAATGAGCTGCGGTTCCTGCCAATTACCAGGGAACAAATCCCTCCGCAAGCTATTCTGTACATCATCAAAATGTTTAACCAAATTCTCACTTGTGGCAGGTAAGATGATTGGGTATTTGATTAGTAAACATGCTGTCGATATTATCTTGCATGCATTTGTCCTGTCTATTTATCCCATCACCTTCATTCTTTAACAATGACAAATTATAATATGCAGTCATCCAATTCCTTATTTTAAATTACTCTCCTCAGTATGTGTACTAGCCTTAAAACCCATACCTCCCCATGCGTGGTGGGCTGAAATGTAGACCAGGTTATGTGTGTGGTGTGAGATCTTGTCAGTGACCTGTTACATAAAAAAGTGACTTTATTCATGTGCTGTTTGAATGCCTATGAAGACATTCTCTAACAAGAGCAAGAAATCAGGATAACTCTATGAATGGTTTCACATAAAAGGGGGGGGGATGTTTGGGAATGAGAGGTCTGTGAACTAGCATGGATGGGGCAGGGAGACAGAGATGGGTGAGGGGAAGGAGAGAGTGAGGAAGGGAAGTACATAGGAGAGGAGTGGGGGGAAGCAGGGGAGGGAACACGAGGTCCTGGAGTAATCCTGTGAGCAGGGAGGGGAAGAAGACGGGGTCACCCAGAGAGCCCGAGTCCTCCCTGGTTGGGAGTGTCCTAAATCCTTGGCTCAGTCACCTTTCCTTCTCCCCGATTTCTACGAGTTTCAGAAAATGCTCTTCCTAAGGAATGTCCGTTTCTAGCACTATCTTTCTACTCCTGGCTCTTGTACTTGAGTGCATTTACTGCTCCCATAATGTCCCACTGACATATTAACTGAGACCGGAAGCCCCATTTTTTTTTTTTTAAGGAAACAATGTGTTTTTATTTTATTATTTTTTTATATTTTCTTGGCTGCACTCCATGATACATGATATCTTAGCTTCTTGACCAGGGATCGAATCTGAGCCCCCTACACTGGAAGTGGAGTCATAACCACTGGACAACCAGGGAAGTCCTGGAAGCCCAGCTTTGACGTTAAACCCCACTGAAATCAACCAGGGCATCTGATGACTTTAGTTAACTTCCTACCCACTGCCCACCCTGCACTGCTTCTGCTCATCTTCTCTCTCATCCTTCTTCCACTTCTCTAGAGCAATACACACTTCCTCTGTTTCCAGAATAGGCCTGAGAGTCTGGGAGAGAGAGGCGCAGCAGTTTCTTTCCTAAGCAATCTGATCAGGAAATGTGCAATGTAGGTGCCTTTCTCTCTGAAGACGAATTCTTACAATAGTTGCTAAGATGATAACATTTTCGCCATATTTTTACATTCTCCTGTGGGAAAAAGATTTCTGTTCTTGCTCATTTACTATGCAGATGTTCTGAGGCATAAGTAAGAAAACATCCTGAGCTGTTTTTACTCACAACACTTCTGACACTAAATATATATATATATTTTTCCCCACACGAAGCCATTCTCCAATCCTCTGTGGACACCAACTGGGTGTCCTACAATTCAATTCTGACATTGACTACCTGGAGTCAGTGCAGACCCTGTGGGTTAAGGGCTCAGGGCCACAAGACTGCCCCCGACTTCAGCTGGTTGCTGGTCCCAGGTGGCTGCCTATACTAATGCCTGGCTATAAATCCAGGGTTCATCACGACTCCTTGTTAGGGTTTGATAATTTGCTAGAAGAGCCCACAGAACTCAGGAAACTGCTTTACTTCCTATGAGTAGTTTATTATTGATAAAAAAAAGGTAAAACTCAGGAATAGTCCCATGGAAGAGGCAAGGGATGTGGGAAGGGGCTGGGAGCCCCCCATGTGCCCTCTGGGGGGCTACCCTCCCAGCGGCTCTGTGTGTTCACCAACACAGAAGTTCTCCCAACTCCACAGTTTAGGGTTTTTTTTTTTTTTTTTTTTTTTAATGGAGGTTTCATTAGGAAAGAATGATTGATTAAATCCCTGATTGTTGGTGATGAACTGCATCTCCAGCCCCTCTCCCTTCTGTGGAGGTCAGAGGGGTGGGATTCAGGGTTCCAACCCTCCAACCAGGCCTGGGTGTTTCTGGCCACCAGCCTGAAGCTATCTAGGGGGACTAGTCATCACTTCAGCATACAAAAGACATTCTATCAACCAGAGATTCTAAAGGATTTAGAAGCTGTATGTCAGAAACCAGGGACAAAGACCAATAATTGACAAAATCCAAGATTTCTTTCTGATGTGTGGGGTAAGTTGCTTCAGTCGTGTCTGAGTCTTTGCAACCCTGTGGACTGTAGTCCACCAGTCTCCTCTGTCCATGGGATTCTCCAGGCAAGAATACTGAGAGGGTTGCCATCTCCTTCTCCAGGGGATCTTGCAAACCCAGGGATCAAACCTGCATCTTATGTCTACTGCATTGGCAGACAGATTCTTTACCACTAGCGCCACCTGGGAAGCCCTCTGGCATTCATATCTCACTCACTTTCTTTTTTCCGAGGGAGTGGGCAAGATTCTTTACAACTTGGAGATCCTTTTGTAGTATTCCTTCCTGGCTCTGCCTTGTCACCTCCTGTGTTGGGAAAAAGTGTAACTTTCCTTCCACTGTGCCAGTGTCACAGCCTCGGCCTCTCCATCCCCCTTGCAGGCTGCCTCCATTAGAAGTCCTCAGTGGTTACAGAGGGCTGGGGCAGCATCACTGGCTTCTGTGTGGTGGTATTAAGGGCTGGGACTTCTACCGTATAGCCTTCCCCATCAAAACAGATTCTGTGCTGTGCTTAGTCGCTCAGTGGTGTCCGACTCTTTGCGCCCACATGCACTGTAGTCCGCCGGGCACCTCTGTCCATAGGGATTCTCCAGGCAAGAGCACTGGAGTGGGTTGCCATGCCCTCCTCCAGGGGATCTTCCCAACCCAGGGATCGAACCCAGGTTTCCTGCACTGCAGGTGAATTCTTTACCATCTGAGCCACCAGGGAAGCCCTCAAAACAGATTAAGGTTTCTTTATCACACAATCCCAGGAAGTCCCATGTGCTTTTGGTTTTGTGTTGCGTGTCTGGACCCTGCTAGGAGCAATGGCATTCCATTTGTCTTGTGTGTGACCCGACCTATACTGAAGGCAAATTGGTGGCTTTTGTCTCTCACCTGGCCCCTGGTTTTTTCCAGGGTGTAGTCTTAATCAGAGATGAGTAACCTACTTATTTCTTTTTCCTGTGGCTTCTGCTTTTTGAGAATCTGACTACAGGAGGCAGAGACCTCAGCAAATCCGAACCTGCTTCTCCAATTCCAGCTTTGATGTTCTGATTTGTTCCCCAAGGACAGCTGATGACCTTGCTTCTCCTCCTTCTCCCAAATTAGCTTCCTTACAAGTGAGAATTCAGTGCCCTCTCGGGTTGCTACAGCCATCTGAGCTTCTCCAGTAATAGTCCCAAGTATCGCTCCCACACCAATTTGCTGTAACAGGGTCTAATTCTCCAAACCATGACCGCAGCCTTGCGCTGTTGTAAAAGGCTTTCAGTAGAGAGGATTTTTTTCTCCCTCTTTTCCATTCTTGCGTGATCAGAAAGTTAACATTCAAGTCCCAGCTCTTTTCCATGATAGAAACCTGAGTTCATACAGGAAAGTCTTTAGGGTCTAGCGCCAGGCACATGGGTGGTTGTGACCACTTGTAATCCCTACCCAGGGATGCCTGCTGGGTTTCTGTTAACCTTCATGGCTCCCTGATGCCGAGGTCTGCCATGTGTAACCTTTCCTTCCTCTTCAGAGGAACCCTTCAGTGGGAAGGGCAGTTAGAATCCAGGCTGCTGTTCGAGGATCCAGTTCAGGGTCCCACCTGGGCGAGCATCTGAGATGTGGGAGCTGTCCTCTATTCCTCCTCTCTATTCTAAATTCAGGCTGCTTAGAAACAAGTTGTTCTGTCGCCTGTGGCCTCTAGTATAGCACTTAGCCTACGTGCTCAATAAATATTTGTTGAATTAACTAATAAATCCAGGGTAGGACACATGGCTAAATATTTGTAATCATCACCCACCAGTCGAGAAAGGGCACTATCAAGGGGAGGTGGAGACTTCCACACACCCAAAACAGTGTGCTGTATACCCAGAGGAGGCTGTCTAACGAGTGTGCAAACCCTTAACACTGACCAGGATTAGGAACACTTCCTGCTTAGAGAGTATTTTGCAAGTATTCCCTTTCCCCTCTGAAGCCTCAGGCAATCTTTTCTGCTTTCCTCAAATTATTCAATTCAGCCTTATTTTTTCAACCAATTTGTATTTTTACAAACTATGCAGGTGAGAACTACTGGATTAGGTGTTGATGAATATAGAGTTGAGTAAAATATAAACCCTGCCCTTGAGGAACCCATGGTCTAGTGCTTCCCCATTTTTCTAGTTGTGAGACCTTAGGTGAATTATTTAATCTCTCTGTGCCTTAGTTTCTGCACGTGGAATACTTGGTATGGTAACGGTACCTATCTAGTGGGGTTGTCACAAAGGTTAAATGGATTAAAAGTATAATGCACTTAAAAGTGTATATGGCACACAGAAAACATTTAATAAATGGTATCTATTATAATTATTTAGACTGATACCACGTGACTATAATCTGGCTACTGTCTAGCACCTCCCCCCAGCTCTGACTGTTGCATGGCTCTCTGGTTCTTTACAAAACAGTGATGAAAGAGATGGACACTGAAGGTAGAAGGCTAACTGAGTGAACCTGGGTTTATGGAGGGCATGATGCAAAAGCTCTACTTCATTTTCTGCACTTCTATTCACATTGGGGCCAGTTCTGCACCACAGGGGTTCAAAATGACAGTATTAGGTAGGTGATATGTGTTGCACTTCTCCACAGTGTTTTCAATTCAAGGTTTTCAAAGCCTTAAGTCACATTATTAACATACTTATCCTATAAAGGTATGTATTTAGATATACTGTTTTGGGGGTTATGCCCTAGAACCTTTTGGAAGATTCTTTATTCTCAGCATTCCCAAGCTATGGACTTACCTTATGGATAAAATTGCTTTTTGACAAGGTTTTCTAATAAATCACCAATCATACTCTTGGGGTAGATCCAAGTGAGACCTGTTTTTTGTTGAGGTTAGCTTCTTTGTTTTAGGAGGATCAATTACATTACTGTTATTTGAAAGTAAAACAAGTCCCCAAAACCCTTTGCTGCCAAGGTCTTGTGACTCTGGCACTAAAAACACAGACAATAGCCCTAATTGATCAGATTATGATATCTGGTTGTACGACCAGACTCCACACTGCTCCCCACACAAGGAGCACCCTCATCCAGTCCTATGGAAGCCCACTCCATTCTGAAGCTTCCAGAAGGGGTGTATTTTCCATTCCTGTTGCGAGGCAGTGGTTTGTAAATATTGTGAGAAGCCCAGAATGAAAAGGTTAAACTAGTATACTTTGGCTGGATGAGGATTAATTAGGAGCTGATTTGCGAGGACTATTACGTGTGTGCTAAATTTACTGACCTTTTTTTCCTCCTGTATAGAATGAAGCTCTGTTCTCTGTGCTCATTATCCTTAAATGTTTTCTTTTCTCTGTATCATCACCTCATTCATTTTATTTGGTAGCTTTAAAATGCACTAATTTGGAGCGGTAGGCTTCAGTGATTCTTGGGAACAGAGCATTTAGTAGGCACAGCTATGTGGTCCCTAGGAAACTTCTTTATGGTCATTGAGGGCTCTGGCACTGAGACTGGATTCCTGATCCAAACTGGCCAGGATCCCAGTAGATACCCTCCCACTGTTCCGTGGGCAGCAGGCATGTCTAAAGGCCCTCCAGATACGCTTTAAAACCAAGTATAAGACTGGCTTGTTAGTTCCTGGACATTTAAGGATAATGGTTTATTTTGCCGATTAACTGGAGTCCTTTTTCATCTATTTCTTTCTCTTTGTCAGTCTTTGGACTGTTTGTTGCTTCATTGTACTTCGCCTGGTCCAAGGGCCGACTGGGGGAAGATTTCAAGGTGAGAGGCCTGGACATTCTGGGTGTGCCTAACTCACTTTTGTCTGAGCATCCTACAAAATGCGAAATGCATCCTATAAAATGCTCGTAGGGTACCTAAGAGCCCTCAGGTGAGCACAACAGGAGATTTGGGTGAGGACAGGGAGGTTGTTCAGGAGGGACAGGCTGGTCAAGCGGTTCTTCTGGCTCTAGCTTGAGGCTGTTGATGGAAGGCCTGAGGGTGGAAGAATAAGGCTCCTTTTGGCTTCCTTGTGCTTTAGTGTCCCAAGTTATGGGGCATCCAGGGCAGTGAGAGTATGAGATAAGGGTAGTAGAAAGCCCCAAACCCCATCAAATCATTTCCTCCTGAAGTCTTATGTTTAGTTCTTCTACTTATAGTCTTTCTGCTTCTTGGTTTTTATCGCTTAGTGATTTGGCAAGGGGAGTTTGAACTCAAAGACAGGGGAAACACAGCTCTCCTGACTGTAGGACATCTTCCTCTATTTGGTTCTGGCCAGAAATTCTGGTTTAAAAAGTATGAGAGGGCAAGAACAGATAGAAACAAGGACTAAAGTAAGAATCGGTGGTTTTCTTTGGATTTAATTGATCTGACTTTGTATATATTTACTTTAAGCAAATTTTGACTTATATATGCAAATTTTGATTTTAGAAAGACATGGCTTTAAGAACTAAAAGAAAAAAAAGTGTAAAAATGTTCATCATATTTTAGAAAGCCTTCCCTTGGTGTGTTATAGATATGAATTAATTTAGAAGGAAACAATTTACATACAACTTCTCAAGAGTGTGTCTAATTGGGGAAGTAAGCTATCTCAGGGCTTCCCCAGTGGCTCAGTAATAAAGAATCTGCCTGCAATGTAGGAGCCACAGGAAACACAGGTTCAATCCTGGGTCAGGAAGATCCCCTGGAGAAGGGGATGGCAGCCCACTCCAGTATTCTTGCCTAGAGAATCCCACGGACAGAGGAGCCTGGCAGGCTTACAGTCCAAAGAGTTGGACACGACTGAATAACTTAGCATGCACGCATGCATGCAAGCTACCTCAAGACAAGGATCCTGAATGCTCTGAATGTCTGCCCAAGCCCTTAGTTCAGTCACCACAGAATCAGAGTATCTTGACTCTTCGGGCTGCTCTGCATTGGTGAATTTTAAGTCGCTGCTTGCTAGCAAGGCGAAGTTGAAGGTGAGAGGCAAGTCTCCATATCAGCAGTAGCTGGATGAGCTTTGATGAGATGAAGAAAGATGGACTTTCCAGGGCTTTGACATTTCATTCTCTTGTTATATAGCAGCTATAAAAAAGTCACTAGCATTTTCCAGTCTTCTTTACTGATACACACCAGCAGCAGGAGAAATGAGGGTCCTAGTCTCATGCCTAATTTGGTAGCCTAAGTGGTGAAAGGAGCGATGAGGTACCCTGAGCAATAGGGCTCATGTCAGCAGGTTTGCCTAAGCACAAGTCCCCTGTGGAAGTGATTGAAATGGGGAAATGTTTCATGTGAGGTCCCCTTCCTGAAAAACCCAGTGTGAATGATTACTGAAGGCCATTTCTAAAGTTATTTTCTATAATGTGCCTTTGCTGAAAATGGAGGAAAATGAAAGATGCTAATGTTCAAATATTATGAAGCTCAATGTTGTACACACCAGGACATTTCACATTGAACTTAATGAGTCACCCAGGTGTTCACTGACCAGTTGCTTTCTTAAACTTGGAGACTATTTTTTTTCTTATGCAGTGGTCTGCTCTGCACATGGCTTTAAAAAAAATATGTAGGATATTACAGCACCGAAAATATTACTGATGCAGATTTTATTCCCAGACCATTGAGTCTATTTAGATATGACACACTCATAAAAGCTCATGTTTATTGAAGAGGGTTATTAAATTTACTGTAAGATTTCATAAAGACCCTTTTAGGTGAAAAATGCAGGTAGAATGGTTTGAGTGGGTGCTTTATAAACCTTTTATGAGCAAAAAAAAGTTCTAAATGCAAATGTCTTACGTGGAAAGTAAAAGCAATTTGTTTTTCTCATTAGGTGCCAGACAGTCGGCTAACATGAAGATGACAGATTTTGAGATCTATGAAATCAGATCTTTTAACAGAGGACTGCTAGCTGCTTACCTTCTCCATCAAAATAAGCATTCATTCCAAGGTTAGGTACAGACATGTAAATGTCTGCCTGGTTTTGAAATGTTTCTATTTGAACCCTAGATACATTGTTAAGAGAACTGCAATACAGTTAGTTTAAAACACATGTATGCATGCATAAGCCCCTCCCTGCCCCCCACACTGTTATAGAATACAGTGTAATTAAAGATATTCATCATTATGTTCATTCAAAGTGGTACAATAAAAGTATCTCACACTGTTTCTCTTCATTACTACACAAGGCCAGAGATTATATTTCTTGATTTGGAATAATGCCAGAGAGTCATTTCAATATTTGAGCCTTATATATTATTATTAATCATGATGATGAGGCACTTTTAAATATTCATGGTACTTTGCAACAATTTTTATTAGCTGTTTCTCTTAACAGCTGAATCAGGGCAAAGAAAAAATTACTTACTATTCTGTTGCAGACAAAGAAACAGAGGCACAGATATGTGACCTCTGGATCACATGTGGATTATTGGCATAGCTTGTATGAAAACTCATAATCTTGTATTTTTACACTCTGATAGTGAAACTTTTCTTACAAATTTTTTTTTTTGAGAATAAATTTTCACATTAGAAGTTTCAGATATATTTGGGAAGCTAAAAACTATCCTTGAGTAACAGTGTTGGGCACATAATAGGTTTTCAGTAAATACTAGCTAAAGAAATGTATAAATATTAGTTAGAATTTGCAAAAGATTTCAAAATAATGTTTTGTGTCTGTAAAAGTAACATATTTTGAGTTATTAATTCAAAATATGGTAACTGGAATAAGACACCAGTGTTAAGGAAAAGGGACAACAGGCTCAAAATGGAGTTACTTGTGCTAAGCCCCATGTCACCAAATCAAGACTTAATATCAAACTTAATTACAGTTTTCAACCTCTCTCAGGAATGGAATCTTAAACCAGTCAGTCTGAAATCACCTGGTCAGTACTAGTGTTGCCTTATAGTCCTCTGCTGTCTCCTAAAGGAAGATGACCATGCCACAATCTGCTCTTTGTTAATATAACTTCCTTGTCCTTCCCCTCTTTGCTTTTGAAGCTTGGAGCTCCTTTCTATCTGCTAGATAGGATCTTCCTTGATTCATGAACCATTGAATTAATCCAATAAGATTTTAAAAATTTACTCAGTTGAATTTGTTTTTAAAACAGTGTTGGTGGTAGTGATGAGATCCAAAGGAAACTTCTGAAGGCTTTGGGGATAATAAGAAACACAGGTGCCAGTATCCACAAACCCTTTGAGTTCTCTGTCTTTCTTACTGTTTCTGAGGGCTGTGAGCAAGTTCCTTTCGGTTCTGAACTTTCCTCTCTTTGCGATGAGTTGCCAGTCTAATTGGCTTTCCAGTTCAGAGTTAACAAGTCAGTTTTGACTGACATTGTTACCAAAGCTATTGTCCTAGAATCAAACCCCTGCCCATTCTGCAAATGGAAACCAACTGCTCTTATCTAAGTCCCAGGAAGAAGCAGCAAAGAGGAAATTAAGAACTGGTTAAAACCAGCTAGGCCCAAGGTGGTGGAAGTTTTGACTTCTATTAATAGAAGATCTTGAGCATTATTATGCACTCATTGTAATATATTAGCATGCTAAATGACATTCCCATCAGCACCATGACAGTTGAGAGTTGTCATGACACCAATCAGAAAAGCCCATACAAGGACTGATAAGAGTTGCACTAGTTCTGGGCCCAGACCACAACCCTGTTCTCTGATAAGTTATGAATATTGCTCCCCCTCTTTCCTATTCCTCTACCCTCTTATTCACACAGTGTTTCTGCCCAAATCGAGTTAAGAAGTTGATTTGTGAACTAAGTTGCTGCTTCTCCATTCTTTGGGCACTGAATAAAACTTGTACTGTTGCAGTTTCAATATCAGTTTTGTTATTGGCTAGGTGAATCCAAGCAGAAAAATAACCTCTCCAGCCAAGACAAGGACCAGGGCTAGGACCCTGATCCCCAGTCCAGGGGTTAGAAGGTCAGCTTGAGCTGGCAGATGGTTCCAGTTGGATCCCAAGACCTTAGCCCGTGGTTAGTCTGCAGTCCTCATTTGTTGGGGTCTGATGGTCCACACTGTAGCCCCATTTCCGGAACTTCTAGTTATGTACACCTAAAGCCTTCTCTTGGCCAGTGCCTTCTTTTGGTGGAGTACCATATCTTTGGTTACTACTGGTGTCCACAGTCTTATTTTCTTGATTACTCTTGGTTTCTGTTAATGTGCACTTGAGGTAAAAGAATAACAGATCTATTGCTAATGAGAATCATGGAAGCCAAAGCCCCCAAATTAGTGGACTTATGCTGAGTGCTTACCACCTAATTCTAAGACTCTCATGATAGGATAAGTTGGTCATAGAATGGGTTAGAATGACAGTAGGTCACCTGCCAACCTCAAGAAAACTGTGCAGGCATATGCTGTAAAACATTTCACAATTCCCAACACAGTAATAGATATTAATTCCTATTAGTATTAATTTGACTCTTTGGTATTAATTTGAGGTTCCTCTGAGGTATTAATTTGGCTCTTAGAGGTCCAAGGACTGACTAAAGAAAAAAGATCCTTAATTTCCAAAGAGGTGAGTATGCCACCTTTCAGCACACCTGCTTATTTTATGTCTAAGAACTGTGGTCCCAGCAGCTGTAGCTATCTACAAAAATGGCAAAATCTTACTAAGGCAATCTAGAATTACAATGGCATTATGAGGAATGTTTCAATTAGATAAGATCATTTAGGAAGTGCACTTGAAAGCAAGGACTCCCAAATCAGACTGGGATACCTCCAAAATATCCCCAAATTCTGAACTAGCTCATTGAAAAACTTGTTGCAAAAGGTTAATGAGAAAAACACAAGAGGTACCTAAAACAAAAAGACTATAAGACTGATATAACTCCCATTGCTCCCCTCCATCCTCTTTTATTTGATTACTCATTCTAGTAATCCTCTGAATTGTTTTTCCACTCTGAAGAGACTACAAGAGCACAAACAAAAGTTTGCCAAGTTAGTGTCCTTACAATGTACCCATATCTACCCTTGAAGAGGAGCCCTTTATGGACCCTTCCTAGGGTTGATGGAACTCTGAAAGAATCCTGGTAAACTGCTGGGTTATTCCCTTAAGTCGCCAAGGAAAACTAAAATTAAAGCTAAAGAAAAATCTTACCAAATTTGGTAATACAAGAGCCTGCAGATGGGAAAACTGGCAGAAGCCACTGAAGGATGAGAATTACTATCAGAGTCAGCTCTCGAGAATCTCTGTCTGTAGTACCCAGTAGAGGGGCAGAAAAAATTTGTCCCTTCCTTTCCAACTCCAGACCCACTGATTACTCATTCTTTCTCTCCCAGGGGCAGCCATTATTTTTTTGTCTGTCTTGATTTGTGTCTTGAGGACTAGGCTTGGTGACCACCAGTTTGGAGGAATCTCAAAGCTGGCTGGACAAAAATGTGTGTTGAACTCTACTTGCTCTGAGGGCCTTACCAAATTGCTGCCAGCCTTCAGGGAAATTGCCTAAGTCTTTCTTTCTTTTTTTTCTTTTGGCCATCTTGGGGAGAGTCTCTGAATTTTGGAAGAGTAGTATCTTTTGGACCCTATTTGGGGACACTTTTTTGGCCCATGGGTTTTCAATATTGCCAGAAATAATTAGTTTTTGCCCTTGCTGAAAATTGATAAGATATTTGAAAGGATTTTTTAAAAAGTAACTCTATGGTCAGGAATTGGCCAAATGGGAAGCTGATATTCAGAGCTTGATAGGAATTTTTTGTTTTAGGCTTCCTCTACCAAGTTAAATGTACCCAGAGGGAGAGAAAAACCTTGTGAAGACTTTGTTGGAGGATTTACTAAAACATTCCAAACAACTCTAAATTCAGAACATAGAAATCTTTTGATTTCCATCTTAAATCTTCTCCCCGATATAAAAAAGCAACGTGAAGATAATGCGGTTGGATGGACACCTAAGCCTTTTGGTATCACTTAGGTTACAACCCAATTCTTTGAGAAATTGAAAGCAAGTGTCCATATCTTACAAATCTTTGCAAAACCAAAAATGCAGTTCAAAGTCCACTTATCCTTTTTTTAACCAATCCCCAAACCTCCCTTGTTCATCTCAAAAGGTTTATAGGTATTGTAAAAATTTTGGCTTTAGGAAAAGAGTCCTTCTTAGAGGAACCTGCATTCTTTCCCTGTGCTTTTGAGATGTAAAAAGCACCTGGTCATCTGGTCATCTCCAGAAATTCTTATTTAGGCCATCTCTTTTTTTTTTTTCCAGATTTTTTTTATTTTATTTTATTTTTAATTAGTTGAAGGCTAATTACTTCACAACATTTCAGTGGGTTATGTCATACATTGACATGAATCAGCCATAGAGTTACATGTATTCCCCATCCCGATCCGCCCTCCCACCTCCCTCTCCACCCGATTCCTCTGGGTCTTCCCAGTGCACCAGGCCCAAGCACTTGTCTCATGCATCCCACCTGGGCTGGTGATCTGTTTCACTATAGATAATATACATGCTGTTCTTTCGAAACATCCCACCCTCACCTTCTCCCACAGAGTTCAAAAGTCTGTTCTGTACATCTGTGTCTCTTTTTCTGTTTTGCATATAGGGTTATCGTTACCATCTTTCTAAATTCCATATATATGCGTTAGTATGCTGTAATGCTCTTTATCTTTCTGGCTTACTTCACTCTGTATAATGGGCTCCAGTTTCATCCATCTCATTAGAACTGATTCAAATGAATTCTTTTTAACGGTTGAGTACTATTCCATGGTGTATATGTACCACAGCTTCCTTATCCATTCATCTGCTGATGGGCATCTAGGTTGCCTCCATGTCCTGGCTATTATAAACAGTGCTGCGATGAACATTGGGGTGCACGTGTCTCTTTCAGATCTGGATTCCTCAGTGTGTATGCCCAGAAGTGGGATTGCTGGGTCATATGGCAGTTCTATTTCCAGCTTTTTAAGAAATCTCCACACTGTTTTCCATAGTGGCTGTACTAGTTTGCATTCCCACCAGCAGTGTAAGAGGGTTTCCTTTTCTCCACACCCTCTCCAGCATTTATTGCTTGTAGACTTTTGGATAGCAGCCATCCTGACTGGCGTGTAATGGTACCTCATTGTGGTTTTGATTTGCATTTCTCTGATAATGAATGATGTTGAGTATCTTTTCATGTGCTTGTTAGCCATCTGTATGTCTTCTTTGGAGAAATGTCTGTTTAGTTCTTTGGCCCATTTTTTGATTGGGTCATTTATTTTTTCTGGAATTGAGCTTCAGGAGTTGTTTGTATATTTTTGAGATTAATCCTTTGTCTGTTGCTTCATTTGCTATTATTTTCTCCCAAACTGAGGGCTGTCTTTTCACCTTACTTATAGTTTCCTTTGTTGTGCAAAAGCTTTTAAGTTTCATTAGGTCCCATTTGTTTATTTTTGCTTTTATTTCCAATATTCTGGGAGGTGGGTCATAGAGGATCCTGCTGTGATTCATGTTGGAGAACGTTTTGCCTATGTTCTCCTCTAGGAGTTTTATAGTTTCTGGTCTTACATTTAGATCTTTAATCCATTTTGAGCTTATTTTTGTGTATGGTGTTAGAAAGTGTTCTAGTTTCATTCTTTTACAAGTGACTGACCAGTTTTCCCAGCACCACTTGTTAAAGAGGTGGTCTTTTTTCCACTGTATATCCTTGCCTCCTTTGTCAAAGATAAGGTGTCCATAGGTTCATGGATTTATCTCTGGGTTTTCTATTCTGTCCCATTGATCTATATTTCTGTCTTTGTGCCAGTACCATACTGTCTTGATGACTGTGGCTTTGTAGTAGAGTCCGAAGTCAGGCAGGTCGATTCCTCCAGTTCCATTCTTCTGTCTCAAGATTACTTTGGCTATTTGAGGTTTTTTGTATTTCCATACAAATTGTGAAATTATTTGTTCTAGTTCTGTGAAAAATACCGTTGGTAGCTTGATAGGGATTGCACTGAATCTATAGATTGCTTTGGGTAGAATAGCCATTTTGACAATATTGATTCTTCCAATCCATGAACACAATATGTTTCTCCATCTGTTTGTGTCCTCTTTGATTTCTTTCATCAGTGTTTTATAGTTTTCTATGTATAGGTCTTTTGTTTCTTTAGGTAGATATACTCCTAAGTATTTTATTCTTTTTGTTGAAATGGTGAATGGTATTGTTTCCTTAATTTCTTTCTGTTTTTTCATTGTTAGTATATAGGAATGCAAGGGATTTCTGTGTGTTAATTTTATATCCTGCAACTTTACTATATTCATTGATTAGCTCTAGTAATTTTCTGGAAGAGTCTTTAGGGTTTTCTATGTAGAGGATCATGTCATCTGCAAACAGCGAGAGTTTCACTTCTTCTTTTCCTATCTGGATTCCTTTTACTTCTTTTTCTGCTCTGATTGCTGTGGCCAAAACTTCCAAAACTATGTTGAATAGTAGTGGTGAGAGTGGGCACCCTTGTCTTGTTCCTGATTTCAGGGGAAATGCTTTCAATTTTTCACCATTGAGGGTGATGCTTGCTGTGGGTTTGTCATATATAGCTTTGATTATGTTGAGGTATGTTCCTTCTATTCCTGCTTTCTGGAGAGTTTTAATCATAAATGGGTGTTGAATTTTGTCAAAGGCTTTCTCTGCATCTATTGAGATAATCATATGGTTTTTATCTTTCAATTTGTTAATGTGGTGTTTTACATTGATTGATTTGCAGATATTAAAGAATCCTTGCATTCCTGGGATAAAGCCCACTTGGTCATGGTGTATGATTTTTTTTAATATGTTGTTGGATTCTGTTTGCTAGAATTTTGTTAAGGATTTTTGCATCTATGTTCATCAGTGATATTGACCTGTAGTTTTCTATTTTTGTGGCATCTTTGGTTTTGGAATTAGGGTGATGGCGGTCTCATAGAATGAGTTTGGAAGTTTACCTTCTTCTGCAATTTTCTGGAAGAGTTTGAGTAAGATAGGTGTTAGCTCTTCTCTAAATTTTTGGTAGAATTCAGCTATGAAGCCATCTGGTCCTGGGCTTTTGTTTGCTGGAATATTTCTGATTACAGTTTCGATTTCCTTGCTTGTGATGGGTCCGTTAAGATCTTCTATTTATTCCTGGCTCAGTTTTGGAAAGTTATACTTTTCTAAGAATTTGTCCATTTCATCCAAGTTGTCCATTTTATTGGCATAGAGCTGCTGGTAGTAGTCTCTTATGATCTTTTTATTTCAGTGTTGTCTGTTGTGATCTCTCCATTTTCATTTCTAATTTTGTTAATTTGGTTCTTCTCTCTTTGTTTCTTAAGGAGTCTTGCTAATGGTTTGTCAATTTTGTTTATTTTTTCAAAAAACCAGCTTTTAGCTTTGTTGATTTTTGCTATGGCCTCTTTAGTTTCTTTTGCATTTATTTCTGCCCTAATTTTTAAGATTTCTTTCCTTCTGCTAACCCTGGGGTTCTTCATTTCTTCCTTCTCTAATTGCTTTAGGTGTAGAGCTAGGTTATTTATTTGGCTTTTTTCTTGTTTCTTTATGTAAGCCTGTAATGCTATGAACCTTCCCCTTAGCACTGCTTTTACAGTGTCCCATAGGTTTTGGGTTGTTGTGTTTTCATTTTCATTCATTTCTATGCATATTTTGATTTTTTTTTGTTTTCTTCTATAATTTGTTGGTTATTCAGAAGCGTGTTATTTAGCCTCCATATGTTTGAATTTTTAACAATTTTTTTCCTGTAATTGAGATCTAATCTTACTGCACTGTGGTCAGAAAAGATGACTGGAATGATTTCAATTTTTTTGAATTTTCCAAGACAAGATTTATGGCCCAGGATATGATCTATTCTGGAGAAGGTTCCGTGTGCACTTGAGAAAAAGGTGAAGTTGATTGTTTTGGGGTGAAATGTCCTATAGATATCAATTAGGTCTAGCTGGTCCATCGTGTTATTTAAGGTTTGTGTTTCCTTGTTAATTTTCTGTTTAGTTGATCTATCCATAGTTGTGAGTGGGGTATTAAAGTCTCCCACTATTATTGTGTTACCATTAATTTCCTCTTTCATACTCGTTAGAATTTGCTGTACATATTGCAGTGCTCCTATGTTGGGTGCATATATATTTATAATTGTCATATCTTCTTCTTGGATTGATCCTTTGATCATTATGTAGTGTCCTTCTTTGTCTCTTTTCACATCCTTTATTTGAAAGTCTATTTTATCTGATATGATTGCGACTCCTGCTTTCTTTTGGTCTCTGTTTGCGTGAAATATTTTTTTCCAGCCCTTCACTTTTAGTCTGTATGTGTCTCTTGTTTTGAGGTGGGTCTCTTGTAGACAGCATATATAGGGGTCTTGCTTTTGTATCCATTCAGCCAATCTTTGTCTTTTGGTTGGGGCATTCAACCCATTTACATTTAAGGTAATTATTGATAGGTGTGGTCCCGTTGCCATTTGCTTTGTTGTTTTGGGTTCACGTTTATACAACCTTTCTGCATTTCCTGTCTAGAGAAGATCCTTTAGCATTTGTTGAAGAGCTGGTTTGGTGGTACTGAATTCTCTCAGCTTTTGCTTGTCTGTAAAGCTTTTGAATTCTCCTTCATATCTGAATGATATCCTTGCTGGGTACAGTAATCTAGGTTGTAGGTTATTCTCTTTCATTACTGTAAGTATGTCCTGCCATTCCCTTCTGGCCTGGAGGGTTTCTATTGATAGATCAGCTGTTATCCTTATGGGAATCCCTTTGTGTGTTATTTGTTGTTTTTCCCTTGCTGCTTTTAATATTTGTTCTTTGTGTTTGATCTTTGTTAATTTGATTAATATGTGTCTTGGGGTGTTTTGCCTTGGGTTTATCCTTTTTGGGGCTCTCTGAGTTTCTTGGACTTGGGTAGGCCATCTCTTTAAAACAGAAACTTTAGGAAGATAATTCTTACCAGAAAGAAAACAAAAGGGGAAAACATTATTTGTAATTTAAGCGGATGAAAAACTCTAAGTGTCTTCACAGATATTAGTAAAAAGTTTTAGTCATCAGAGTGGGTAACCTTAATTTATTCCATTTGTCAGAAACAGAATTTGGATCCAATGTCTTTAATGACTAGTGAGTTTTATAATATTGTACCTGATTCATGGCTAAAATTTTAGAATAGAAGCTATAAGGTGTCTGTCTGTTTATGCGTGTCTATATATATGTGTGTTGTAGATGTGTGGTATTTTCTACCTCCAAATGGGATTGCCAAAATTAACCTGTAAAAGAGTTCTGTTTAATTGCCTTAAAGAAAAATTAAGCACTGACTAGGAAATAAGTATTCTTAGAACTTCCAGAAATATAATAGGAACTAACCCAAGAATTTTTCAAGTTCACATGATCTGAGATAATCGTTGGTAAATAAAAGTGAAAGCACATTAGCTTAATTATAAAATTTGTGTGTTATCAGTAATAAACTGTTATCAACATTCAAGATAATGCAGGCATACAACTTTTATTTTACCTGGGTTTACTAGTCAAATAATTTCATGTTATCTGTGTTACAAAATGTTAGCAAGTAAAATAACTTTCTATGATGACATCTTCATGAGCAACCCAAACATAAGTGTTAAGAACAAGTGAATTAAGTAGATGTAAGTGGTATAAGTTTCTAGGTGAGATTTTCAGCAATACTTATGTTTTATGTCTACTTAAACAGTTTCCAAAGTCTTTTTGGTTATTTGAAACCTTAAAGTTATATGGAGATGAAGTAAATTATGAATATTAATTGAATATCTATCTAGGTTATTTTCAAATAAAATACTGATATATTAATCATTGCACATAGGTGTACCCACTTTTGGGTTCCTTTTAGAAAAGAACTAATGGCATTTGGGTTTATTAGTAAACATGTTTTGTTCCACATTGAAAGTTTACTATGAGGAAGAGTATACTTCAAGAAATTGTGAAATATGTAAGTCTGCCAACCTATAATCCACGGAATGCTAGTAAAACAAAGTCCACAATTGCTTACTTCTTAGTTTTCATTAGGAATTGAAGATTTAAAAGGTTAAGAATTCTAAACAAATGTGTATGAAAAGTAGGTAAGGAAAGTAAAATGATTTATTGTTCCAGGATAAGAAAGGAAAAAAAAAAAAAAGCATAAAATTGCAGAAGGTTTGTGGAAAAGGAATCCTGGGAAAGGAATTTTATGCACAGTCAAGCTGGTTAAGATCGCAATATATTTATTTAAGATTTAAAAAAACTGTTTAATATCAAAAGAATACTAGTGCAAAATTAGGATTGGTTTTCTCTCTGTTAAAAGGACAAAGTTTTTTTTTTTTTTTTTTTTTTTTTTTTTTTTACTTCTGGCCTGTTTTTTGATAACAGATTGCAACAGTTTCTTTACCTTTTAGGTAGTCTCTCTGAATAGTAAAGGTTTTGGTGTCTTAACTGTGCTTCATATTTTTTTTAATCAGATGTTTGAGTCCTTAAGAAAACTGCTTCTCCAGCATGTATATTATCTGTGGTGAAACAGACCACCAGCCCAGGTGGGAGGCAAGAGTTAAGTGCTCGGGCCTGTTGGGCTGGGAAGATCCAGGGGAATCGGGTGGAGAGGGAGGTGGGATGGGAGACCGGGATGGGGAATTCGTGTAACTCTGTGGCTGATTCACATCAGTGTATGACAAAACCCACTGAAAAATAAAAAAAATAAAAAAAAAGAAAACTGCTTCTCAATATTAAAAGAGCTAAAGTTTGCTCACAGCTATGTAACTTTCTGTATTTGCCTTTAACATATCTTCCATTGTCACCTTGGTTATATAATTAAGCATTATTTCATAAAAATCTGTGATCCCACTTAGTTAAATGTTCAAACCTTATGATGTTTTGACAACTTTCCCAAATGAAGTTCTAAATGAATTTTGTTTTATCTTGAACTAATTTTGGGATTTTCCAGAGGGCCCCTGGAATGTCAAAATTTTTGTTCTCTTTATCCTTGTAAAAAGAGATTTATTAAATTACTTAGGCTTATTTACTATGATAGATTAGATGGGACGTGACGTTAAATAAGAAGTAGTGCTATGCCTTCTTTTTGTTGTATTTATATAGGTATATGTTAGAAGTGTTCCAGACATTGTATGAAATTCCTGGAAATCTGCTGGTTCTGGTATAATGTTATCAGTTGGCAATTCCACTTATTATCTTAAAATCCTGTGTATCATAGAAATAGCCAGATTTATTCGTCAATTCTATCCTAATGAACTCTCATCAAATCTTTAACCATGAGCATTTTAAAGTCTTTTGTCATAAACAGTTATTGTTTTATTCTGATATTTTTGCAAAAGTGAGACTCATGAAAAGACACTCCTGGCCACTGACACTGCTGTGAAACTAGAAGGCATGGAGCCTTAGGGACACATCTCGAAACTCAGGAAGGCTCCATTTGACATCTGGTTCCATGCAAATGCTGGAGACCTCCAAATCAAACTGACGAGAAAGAAGAGTAGTTGGCATGGAGGCTTATTGTTTCCACCCAAGATGCCAAATCAAGACTTCATACTTCAACTAAAAATGAAACCCCTTCTTCTTCTCTTTCTTTCTGTTACTCTGGCATTGTTCTGAAAATATGTCATTATCCATATCTTCCAGGCCATTGCTAAAGAGAGGTGACCTTTCAAACTGCTGGATTTGTCATCAAAAACTTTTATCTGTCCATGACACTAGTGAACCCTTGGTCCTCCCTTTGACCAATTTTTCTTCTAGTTCCAGTGTCACTACAAACCTCAATCAACCTTCCTTGTAAGTCAGAGTCTACTTTTACAGATAAAACATTCAGTGCCTTGTGTTTACCTTTCTTTGATTATAACTGTACTTGTCCAGTGGGACACAATACCTATGCAAAGCATAGCACATTTGTACCCTCACATTCTTACAGTTATCTAAATCAGATATGCTCTCAAATATGAGATCTCACCAGCACTACTCATTTTTGCAAGGAATGTAGAACAACTTTTTATTTTAGGGTAGGAGATTTACTTACTAAATGCATTGAAAATGTAACTGACCCTTGGCTGGAACAGGCAAACGCAACAATTCCCTGCAAACAAATTCATTAACAGTGCCACTTCAGTGGAAGCGGTTTGTGCTCTGTCAGGATTTATCTTTGTCTCTCCTGGTTATCATTCTCCTTGGGCCTACAGATAACTGAACACTGCTCCTTAGGTTATCTAACTGCTCTTGCTGTGCTGGGCTGTGATCGCTTCAGTCGTGTCCGAGTCTTTGCAACCCTATGGACTGTAGCCCGCCAGGCTCCTCTGTCCATGGGATTCTCCAGGCAAGAATACTGGAGCGGGTTGCCATGCCCTCCTCCAGGGGATCTTCCCAACCCAGGGATCAAACCTGTGCCTCTTATGTCTCCTGCAATAGCAAGCAGGTTCTTTACCACTAGCGCCACCTGGGAAACCCAATTGTGCTCTTAATCAATCAAACCGCGACACCTCACCGGTCAACTCCCCTGAAATTACATCGTTGAGTTAGAGAGGACCTATCATGAGGCATTAATGACTCATAATTTACTTCTTTTAGAAGGTCCCTACTTCCCTGGTTAGGAAGGGATGTCAGAAAAGGAACAAAGAGAAACAGCAGAAACTGTGAGAACGTCAGAATGGTGTCTGGGAGTGGCTCTAGTGCCTTAAATTGTGATCACATCTCTCAGGCTGCGAGTCCGATCAATACAGGAGGGTTGTTAACAACAACAAAAATAGAGACAACAGGCCCCCAAACAGAGTCACCTGTGCTAAGCCCCATGTCACCAAACTGAGACTTAACACCTAATTACAGTTTCAACCTCTGCCAGGAATGGAATCTTAAAGCAGTCAGTCTGGGATTACCTGGTCAGCACTAGTAAGGTAATCTGCCTCACAGACCCCTGCTGGCCCCTGGAGGAAGGGGACCCTGCCACAAACAACCTGCTCTTTTCTAGCATGACAACCCTGCCCTGGCCCTCTGCCAATGAAAGCCTTCCCTGTGGTATAGCCCCACAGAGCTCCTTTCTATCTGCTAGATGGGATACTGCTCAGTTCATGAATTGTTGAATAAAGGCAATAAGATCTTTAAAAAATTTACTCAGTTGAATTTTTTTTAACACCAGTTAGTGGGTAAGTTGGATATATTGTGTGTTTCAGAGTTAAGTGATAAATCACTGCAGGATAATAATGAGCGCATGTGTCTCCAACAGCTTTTCGGAAAAGGTACGATGTTCTAAATGTAAACTAGTGGACCAAAGAGATAGTGAAGATTTATTTCCTATCTGTTGGCAGAAATAGATTTCTTTCCTTAGACTATTAATGATGATGCAGTAAAAATGTTTATACAATAACCTCAGTTAAAATTATAAAGCAAAGGTAATATAACTGAAATACCTAAAATCCCTAAAGGGCCACCTCAGCCATAATAGTATTGAGACAGATTGCATCCCAGGAATGTTGCTGTTGCCTGTACATCAGGTGAATCTAACAATGGGAATGCCACGTAGAGCTTACGGTCACCGACAAGCATATTATTCCATCAGTTAATCTCTACCCACTGGTGTCTTTGCGTTTTACTACTGCACGGCTCTTGAAATATCTGGATTTGGTGTTTTAGTTTAGGTGGCTTAAATATATTAATAGTTCCCTCAATTTTCACTCAATAAGTTTAAAACATTATGAATGTTCTTTCTTCAAAATTGTCTTTTGTAGTTATACCACTGTTCAAAGAAAATGTCTGATCCCCAGCAGGAGCATTGAGCGCGGTAGTGCATACATCCACACACTTGGCCTCCCTTCATAGCAACCGGCAGAGCAGATGCTGCTTGTGCCATCAAAGGAGAGCAGGATAAACATTTGTCTCTGTTTTTAGACTGTCCATCAGATCATTCATCATGGGGCCCACGTTTTCAAACTTCTTGGATTTTGAACAATCTAGTACAATGAAATAAGTCAATCTTCAGTTTGTTTTTAAAGATATCATCATAGGCAGTGCTGGGAACGAGAATTCTAAGCTTAACACAACCTGTGGTTATGCAATGACAATGTTTTCTAACTAGACTTTACTGTTCGAACCCGATGATTACCTTTTGCTCTGTTTGAATCACATTTGGCAGTCAAAGCAGCAGCCAGGGAGGGAATGTGGACCAAACCATAGAGCCTTGTTATTCAGGCCACCTGAGACTGTTCCGTGTTTATGGGGGAAATACTATGTTTTATCCCCATGATGAACTTGGGAATTCATTAAACAAATGCTTATCGAATGCCTATTCAATATTGTGTGAGAGGCACAGTGCTCAATCTGCTAAGAGAGACTAGAGTTCTTATAAATAGTCTGCTGTACTCTCATTAACTAAGATGAGAATGGCCTGAACCTAAAATCCTGGAGGGGAGAACACATTCTGATGATGCTGGCAGCTTGGGAAGAGCCACTTTGAAATAAGGCAGCAGGGGTCACCCATAAAACAGGCATAACAGCACTCTGTTTATCATGTACAGTGAAGTGTTGGGCGGAAGAATGTATCTAGGCTTGTGTGACGGCAGAGTCTACTTGTCCCTGTCACCATATCACTTGCTTTGCCAGCGATACATTTCCAGTGACTGAGCACATTATGCACAGTAGGTGGAATTAGAATGGTTTCAGGAATTTTTAATACTCTTCTATCTTGTGAATGATTTCCTCTGAAATCAGAGAAATACTGGTTTCAAAACATGTATAGCAGCAGCTTCTTAAGTACATGGCTATTTAAGGGGTAATCAGATTACATGGGTATTGAACTCAAGTTCTGTCATCTGTTTGACTACTGTCTGTCCCTCAACCACACTCCTGCCCATGCTAAAAAAAAAAAAAAAAAAAAAAAGGCAAAATAAACAAAATCAAACTCCCCAAATGTTCTGGGTCATCTCCTCTTGCAACGGCTTGTGGCAGTTCTCAAATTTGGAGTCACCACTATCCAAAGGGAAGTTCTGCAACTCTCTCTCCCTCCCATGGACTATTTGCAAAGCTGTAAATAACACCATAAAGTCAGTTAGACACTTGCAGTAAAAACCCTCTTTTGATTTTCAAAATCTACAAATCCTAGGCAGTCTGTCTCTAGACCTCATAGTTAAATATTTAAATAGTTAAATATTCAACTATTCCCTTTCTGTAAACTCATCCAAGTGCATCACTTTGCTTATGTTTTACTAATCAGTAGATGACAATTAGAAAACATCTATATGCATATGTTATTTCTTTTAGGCATAATCTTCCTTGCTTAAAACTTTCTTTTGAATACATGCACATGGTAAAAAAATTAAAACTATATAAAAGAAAAAAGGTGAAAAGCAAGTCTCTCAACCCTTCTGCTACTTTCACTTTCCCCAGCCAGAGGCAAGTCTGGTCCCCAAGAGCTTGTATATCCTCCTAGAGATATTCTGTGCACATACAAACTAATCTTTCAAGTCACTTTTTAAAAATGGGTGAACTTTCTGAACAGGTTTGAACAGCAGCCCACTCAGATCAGTGACACCAAATGTGTCCTGAAAAAACAAGATGCCCAGACACTTGAGATAATCATATTCAGTTGGGCATATTGGCTAGGACACTCCAGCTCACGCTGTCCCCAGCTTATGGGAAGCACAGCTAAGAAGGTTGTAAATGTGACATGTTTAGTCTGCTGGGGCCCAGGTAGAAACTGTGCTCAGAACCCTTGGCCGTTTGCTGTTTGCAGCACTACGGAGTAGTGCCAGCAAAACCTGCTTCAGAGACAGTCTGTCCCAGAAGAAACACACGCGTTATTCCAGCGAGGACACCAAATTCTAGCTAAGACGCGTCTATGTGTACAAGTTGAAAATATGGGAATTTAAAATCAACTGTTTTTTTTTTTTTTTAAAAAGGATATTCTCATTGATCCAGCAAGGCCACTTCTAGAAATGTATCCAAAGATTTAACCACATGTATGTGTATGACAACCATTTGGGAACAAACCTAAATAACCAACAATTAAGGCTCAGTTAAACCAATTACATTAATTGAATAGAAAATCACCTGGCCATTAAGAAGATGACAAAGAACATTAAGTGATACAGAAAGGTGTTTATAATACATGGCTAAAGTAAGTATACAGAAAAAAATATTTATTGTATATAAAGTATGTAATAATAGAACTATAGGTGAGAGCTAGTGGAACAATTTATAACAAATGTTAAATCTTTCTAGGTGCTAATCGGCAATTTTATTAGAAGTTTTCACTGCTTTTTTTAAATCTAAAAAATTTAATAGTGAATACTTTTTATCTGGGTTGAAAATAAAACAGAAACATTTTTTAAAACTGAAGAATAATTGATTATCTCTTGAAGTAACCAGTTGCAGATTATTCACTAACTAGTTATTTAAATTGCTTTTTCTTAGATACAGTCTAATTTTTTTTTGCAAACATCTGCTAGCTTATTTCCTCCTATCTTTGAAATACTACTCTTTCAAGATCCACTGATTAAAATAACATGTGACCCCTTCACAAAGTCTTTGGATTATTATCTGGCAGGCAATTATACTTTTTAATCTAGATGTGTTGCCTGAGTTTTGTTGAACAGTCCCCAGACTCTTTCAGTTTAGATTCTATGATCATTGATCATAGAATAACACTGATTGAACTTTCACCCATACTAGGCTCTGGGTGAAGCGCTTTGTAAATGGGATCTCATTGAATATCTAAGCATGTGGACCACTACTATTTTCTCTTTACAGCAGTGGAAACTGAGGCTCCATAAGGTTAAGTAATATGGCCAAATTCATAGAACTGAAAAAGTGGAGGAGCCAGGATTCCAGAACTTGGGCTTTTAATCAGTGTAAGAGGCTCTGTTGCCATCTATAAGACTGTCCCATCTCATATTTGATGATTGGGGTTTTTAAAGCATCTTATAAATCTCATTTTGTAGACAATGAAATTGAGTCAGGAAATGGGTGATGTGTACGTGCTTGGAAAGGTAATCTAAGAAAAGGCAGACACAATCCAGCATCCACTGGTCTCTACATTTAGTGTCGTGTGTGGCACTATGAAGAAATAATGGGAAGGTGATTTTTGAGCTGCTCAATAAAGGAGGAGATGGAAATCTTCCCACCTCATCTTGCTTATTGCTGATTGGGCATACAATACTTGCCCATCAAGATCATTTTCAAAAGATGATCACTTCAGTGTGCTCAGGCCTGCAGGACATAAGTACATGGGCAGTGGTGGTAAAAGCTATAATTATTCTTAATGGGAAAATATGCAGGTAATGACTTGGATGATAATGTATCTGTACTGTATGAGTTCCAAAGCCCAATGAAGTAATTAAGCAATCTGCAAACATGCAGGCGGAAAAAGCCTGAAATGGAAAAGAACCAGAATAATGTTCCTTTTGAATAACTGGCAGCTTTCTTAATGAGGAGTCATAAAAAGAAGAGCTCTTTCTTATCTCTCTCTCCATCCATTCATCTTGCTTGCTTGGTCTCATAAACAAATATTTTTGTATCTTAGAGTACTAAGTATAATATTTGTTGGAGGCCAGTTTTCCCAAGCTATCAATTCAAAAGACAGTAGTTGTTCTTCATTGAATGTTAATTTGCACATAGCTTTATTCTCATCAAGTTTATTCACACGTATGAGTCTATTTTATACTCAAGAGCAGTAGTAGGAGAGAAAAGAAATGGTCCCCAGCATGGGGATATGAATTTTGTGAATTTTGTCTCCTCTACTTGCTTCATGGTTGACTTGGTAATCATTTATTCTCCTCTTTATGGTGATGATTGTTACTTCACAGGTAGATTCGAAGAGAAGGAGAAAGTGCTACATCATGACAGAGCTGTGAGTTGTGTACCAAGGAAGTGCAGACATTATCATTATAGGTCTGCTCAGAGTAGCCTTCTTTCCCTGCTTCCTAAATGAAGAATCCAAGGCACAGTGATTTGCCCAAGGCATAGAACTGGCTGTAGGCAGAGAACTCAGATTTTCTGTTTTTATTGAGTATAAGGCAGTGCGTCCTTAGAGAAAGAGGGTTGAGTGGTTGATCTTGGCCATACACTGACAAGTCTGGAGTTGTTCAGGGCATCAATAGCAGCAGGGTTTCTAAAAATAGGCTCTTTCTAATGGTGGGTGTAGAGAAACTATTTGTAAACACGTAAACCAATCAAATCAAAGGGGTACTTTTGAGGAATACTAAACCAATATATTAGTCTTCTGAAGGATTTATAGAGTAAAAGCCTAGGAGGAAATGGCTAGATTAAGGCTATCCAGGGAGCAATTAGCAGCACTTACGAACTATTAAAGCACTTTGTCCTTAGAAAACAACAGAAATTCAGAGAGAAAGGTTTCTTTTTCCCTTTGAATATGCAGGATCTCTGATGCCAAAGCGAAACATTGCTGTTGAAATTTGCAAGAGGTTGTCCTATGATTAATTCATGCTGCAGCTTTTAAGTTTCTGTACATTGGTAACTTGAGTTGTGGTGTTTGTCAGTGTCACTAACAAAGCAGCTTCAGACCAAATCAGGTTTTAAAGGAGACATTGAAATGCTGACAAAAAAATGTAGAGGGATGTTATTGGTGGCCCAGTAGGTGGCAGTCTCCCCTCTGACTTGGTGCCTTGAGAGAGGTTTGGGGATGGAGAGGATGGGGGCGATTCTGGCTTTATTTTTTTATTCAAAATATCTTCCCTTTTTTTTTTGAGGTGCACTGGGCAAACAGCAAGTAAGGAAGATATGGCAGTAAAACATTTTCCTCTCTCCTATTTATATTGGACAATTGCATGCTGGCTTCTACATACATTTAGATGAAGTGCTTTTTTATTTAAGGTTGTATTGTTTTGTGTGATACCTTGCTGAGCAGATGCTGCATCTTTTTTCCACTGTTGAATATTCTTATTACTTTGTTTTTACTTTGTAAAAACATCCTGACTTTCTTCCCTGGTGGCTCAGTGGTAAAGAATCAGCCTGCCAATTCAGGAGACCCGTGTTCAATCCCTGGGTCAGGAAGATTACCTGGAGGAGGAAATGGCAACCCACTCCAGTATTCTTGTCTGGGAAATCCCATGGACAGAGGAGCCTGGTAGGCTACAGTCCATGGAGTCGCAAAAGAGTCAGATACAACTGAGCAACTAAGTACAGTACACAGATATACAGTAGGCACAAATGTAAAGTCCTTAGGTTTTTATGGGAATAAAATTTTATTAGTGTTTCTTTCCATCTAGATGAAAAAAATAAACTACCCTTTCATCCCTATCTGTGAACACTGACCCATGGTTTGTGGTTCCAACCACACTTCCCAGAGCTGATGTTCTTAACATTTCATTCTTATATCCATAATCTTAATCAACCTGTAGGAGATCGCCTGCTCCATCCCTCATTATTAAGGGTGAGGGTGAGCTAGTCCATCTCTGCATCTTAGGCTGTAGGTCCAGGTTTTCTGATTAACCCACTAGCCTCTGTATTTCCTGGATAAGGAAAAGGAAGGGGGACGAGCCAGTGGGGACAAAGAGAGCTAATGTTTATTGCATCCATTTTTTGTACCAGGAACTGTACTAGTTTTATGTCATTCTTAGAAAAAATGAGATACCATTACACGCCAGTCAGGATGGCTGCTATCCAAAAGTCTACAAACAATAAATGCTGGAGAGGGTGTGGAGAAAAGGGAACCCTCTTACACTGTTGGTGGGAATGCAAACTAGTACAGCCACTATGGAAAACAGTGTGGAGATTTCTTAAAAAACTGGAAATAGAACTGCCATATGACCCAGCAATACCACTTCTGGGCATACACACCGAGGAAACCAGATCTGAAAGAGACACGTGCACCCCAATGTTCATCGCAGCACTGTTTATAATAGCCAGGACATGGAAGCAGCCTAGATGCCCATCCGCAGATGAATGGATAAGGAAGCTGTGGTACATATACACCATGGAATATTACTCAGCCGTTAAAAAGAATTCATTTGAATCAGTTCTAATGAGATGGACGAAACTGGAGCCCATTATACAGAGTGAAGTAAGCCAGAAAGATAAAGAACATTACAGCATACTAACACATATATACGGAATTTAGAAAGATGGTAACGATAACCCTATATGCAAAACAGAAAAAGAAACACAGAAGTACAGAACAGACTTTTGAACTCCGTGGGAGAAGGTGAGGGTGGGATGTTTCAAAAGAACAGCATGTATATTATCTATGGTGAATCAGATCACTAGCCCAGGTGGGATGCATGAGACGAGTGCTCGGGCCTGGTGCACTGGGAGGACCCAGAGGAGTCGGGTGGAGAGGGAGGTGGGAGGGGGGATCGGGATGGGGAATACGTGTAACTCAATGGCTGATTCGTGTCAATGTATGACAAAACCCACTGAAATGTTGTGAAGTAATTGGCCTCCAAATAATAAAATAAAATTAAAAAAATAAATAAATTAAAAAAAAAAAAAAAGAAAAAGTGAAAGGGTCTGTGGATGGGGATGAGATTAATAGAGTCTCCATTTTAAAGGTGAGAAAATGAACGCTCAAAGACTTGCTCAAGGTCACTCGGTTGGTAAAACCCAGGATATAAAACACTTTGCATTCAGTTCAGTTCAGTCGCTCAGTCGTGTCCCACTCTGCGACCCCATGAACTGCAGCATGCCAGGCCTCCCTGTCCATCACCAACTCCTGGAGTTTACTCAAACTCATGTCCATTGAGTCAGTGATGCCATCCAACCATCTCATCCTCTGTCGTCCCCTTCTTCTCCTGCCTTCAATCATTCCCAGGATCAGGGTCTTTTCTAATGAGTCAGCTCTTTGAATCAGGTGGCCAAAGTATTGGAGTTTCAGCTTCAACATCAGTCCTTCCAATGAACACCCAGGACTGATCTCCTTTAGGATGGACTGGTTGGATCTCCTTCCAGTCCAAGGGACTCTCAAGAGTCTTCTCCAACACCACAGTTCAAAAGCATCAATTCTTTGGCGCTCAGATTTCTTTATAGTCCAACTCTCACATCCATACATGACTACTGGAAAAACCAGAGCTTTGACTAGATGGACCTTTGTTGGCAAAGTAATGTCTCTGCTTTTTAATATGCTGTCTAGGTTGGTCATAGCTTTTCTTCCAAGGAGCAAGTGTCTTTTAATTTCATGGCTGCAATCACCGTCTGTAGTGATTTTGGAGCCCAAGAAAATAAAGTCTGTCACTGTTTGCACTGTTTCCACATCTATTTGCCATGAAGTGATGGGACCGGATGCCATGATCTTAGTTTTCTGAATGTTGAGATTTAAGCCAACTTTTTCACTCTCCTCTTTCACTTTCATCAAGAGGCTCTTTAGTTCTTCTTTGCTTTCTGCCATAAGAGTGGCATCATCTACATATCTGAAGTTATTGATATTTCTCCCAGCAATCTTGATTCCAGCTTGTGCTTCTTTCAGCCCAGCATTTCTCATGATGTACTCTGCATATAAGTTAAATAAGCCGGGTGACAATATGTAGCCTTGATGTACTCCATTCCCTTTGGAACCAGTCTGTTGTTCCATGTGCAGTTCTAACTGTCGCTTCCTGACCTGTATACAGATTTCTCAAGAGGCAGGTCAGGTAGTCTGGTGTTCCCATCTCTTTAAGAATTTTCCAGAGTTTGTTGTGGCCTACACAATCAAATGCTTTGGCATAGTCAATAAAGCAGAAGTAGATATTTTTCTGGAACTATCTTGTTTTTTCGATAATCCAATGGATGTTGGCAATTTGATCTCTGTTTCCTCTGCCTTTTCTAAATCCAGCTTGAACATCTGGATATTCATGGTTCATGTACTGTTGAAGCCTGGCTTGGACAATTTTGAGCATTAGTTTGCTAGCGTGTGAGATGAGTGCAGTTGTGCAGTAGTTTGAGCATTCCTTGGCATTGCCTTTCTTTGGGATTGAAATGAAACTGACCTTTTCCAGTGGCCACTGCTGAGTTTTCCAAATTTGCTGTCATATTAGGGGGTATTTAAATTTATTTATAATACCACCCCATTTTAAACACATATTGGTTATGCACCCTTGGGCTATGTAGAACTAGTGCTGTCATTGAAACATGCCTATTGTGAACTCTTTTGCCTTAATATGGTTCATGCACTTCATATGCAATTTAAAAACCAGAAATATGCAGTCTTGATTCTCCACTTGAACTTAAGTCACATTTACCCTAGACCTTAGACTTGTCTGGACGTCTCTAGAGAATCTGGTGGGTTAATCTTTAAGGGTTCATTTGCACGAGGAGAAAGAGTCAAAATTTGGACAAGGACAGACCTAGAAGGGGGAGGGGAAGTCTCTCAGAGTTCCTTCAGTCCAGTCTGGGTGGTAGAAATTAAGGACTGAAAATAAATCTGAGAGTAGTTTGAAAATTCAGCAAGACATGGAGAACATATTGGGGGCTAATGTTATAAATGAGGTCAGAAAGGCACAAAGGAGAAATATTTCCTCATTTCAGTACCTTTGAAATGTATAGTGTCAGTCATATCAGTTCTTTTAAAAATGACTTTTCATTGGAGTATAGTTAATTTACAATGTGTTAGTTTCAAGTGTACAGCAAAGTGAATCAGTTATACATATACCTACTCTTTTTTAGATTCTTTTTCCATGCAGGTCATTACAGAGTATTGAGTAGAGTTCCTTGTGCTACATAGTAGGTCCTTATTAGTTGTCTATTTTATATAATAGTAGTGTCTGTGTATTTATCCCAATCTCCCAATTTGTGCTCCCCCTTATCCCCTAGTAGTTATAAGTTGTTTTCTACAACTGTAACTCTATTTTTGTTTTATAGATAAGTTTTGACTTGGACTCTTTGGAGTGTCATGAGCAAAGGAGAGTGGATGGTCTTACTTTGGTGAACAGGCTGCAGCCAGATAAATGTTTCATGATTGTTGTGATGGTGGAACATCAGGGAAGCCCCGGTTATCTAAAGAAGAAATTATGGCTGAATGTTTTGGTTGGACTTGGGATTTTAAGGCAGAGAGCTTTGGTTTAGTCTTAAATTACACCATGAAGGAAGCCCTTACTTACTTACTTACTTGATCTACTCAAAAGGCAACTATGGTTCTCACCCATTTAATGGGTCTCTTGAGATGAGATTCAGGAGGAAGTAATGAGCAGACAAGGAATCTTGCTTAATTAGGTCTTTGGTTGATATTAACATGATATTAACATGATCCACATTCCCTTTTATTCCCCCTTCCTGCCATCTAACCATTTCTGAAGGGCAGGGTAATTAGTAGAAGAAAAGGGACAGACCTTACCCAGGCTTGGTGAAGGGAATATGGGTAATGCTTTTCCAAAAATAACTGTCAGAGTAGTTGAAGACCTGTTTTGTGGAAGAGAGATTAGACTTGTTTTGTATGTCGCTGGGTTAAAGTGACAGAGAGAAAGACTGCAGTTCAATGTAAGGGAGGACTTGGAAACTGTCAGAGCCACGCAGAGATGGAAGGAGCTGCTCTGGGGGAAGTGAATTCTCTGCTAGGGGAGATGTCCAAGCAGAGAGCAGAAGCCACCTTCTGGGATTAGAGTGGAAAGAGGGAAAGGGAAGGATTAGAGTAGGCGACCTCTGATTTTTTTTGTGATCTTGAGATTCTATGATTCTGTAATAAGACTGCCTGGATTTTACTGAATCAAATGAAAGTAATTTTTTAATAGTAAAAAAACCCTTTTCCTGTGACTATAAGAAATGCCTTAATGGCCCAAACAAAATAAGAAAGCTCAGGCTTCCTTGACCCTTGAGTTGGACACAGGAGGGCCTCAGTCCCCCTATTTCATGGGTTGAAGATCTCACAAGCCTGCCCAAGATTTCTGCTGCTTCCCCATGCTATTGTGATATTGCTTCTGAGAGCAAGTGTATTGCCTCTTCTTCTATTCCTGCATCATCCTGGTGCAAAGTTTTACTGATAATATACTCACAACAAGTATTGGTGAGTTTTTGTAGCGTTTATTCAAGATTTGGAAGTTATAGGGTAGGGATTCCCTTGTGTAATTCATAGCCTCCCTTCACTTCCTGCCTATATTACTCTCTTTCTTTTCCTTTCTTTGAACAAGGTCAAAGTTCTTCATGCACATTAGTTTGGTGCACCCCTAGGCTTTTCAAGATATGTATATATCAGGATAGGTGAGAGAAAGCTCCTGCAACAAATCTAATTATAAAATTTTAGATGCTATCACAATGAAAGATTACCTCCAACTCTTGGTGGATATCCAATACGGGTTATCAAGGAAACCTACTCCACAATGCCACTCAGGGACCCAGGTGACAGGAACACAACCATTTCAACACATCAAGCACTCCTGCAAGCTACTACCTCAAAGCATCACACAGTGTTGTGGTCACTGCTGAGGTCTATGGTCCACTGGCCGGAAAATGTCCCACATGGCTCCGCTAACTTTAAGAGTCTGAGAAATACCAGGAAAGCCTAGAACAGTTGGTGAGTATTGCTGTTTCTGCCTCTTCTTCAAATTAGAAATTTTCCCAACAAAGATGGCTCTCCCCTCAAAGGGAATTCTCATACCACTTACTGAAAGAATATTTCCTCTTTAACTTACATCCCTATTTTCAACTTAATTTTTCCATACTTCCACAATAACTAACTTCCTTAAATCAGGAAGGTAAAAAGTCTGCTTCACTGAGGTTATATCTATATTTGTTGCCCAACTTAATGGGCACTGTTTGAAAAGTTTCGATGAAGCCACAGTTATCCAAATGCAATACATTAGACTAGCTGGGAGTCACACATTATTTCTGGCTTAGAAAGTAACAGCCTTTTTTCTTTAAGTTTTACTATGCCTTTATGTTTTCAGCTAGGACTTCCTTAGCCCAATCTTCAATAGCATTGGTTTGCATGTCAATATTTCCACTATTTGAGAATGGATTATTTACCTCAAATTAAAGATGCTTGAGGATTTTTATTACTTTTGAAAAAATTGATGGTAGAAGAGAGCTATTCTAATCTAGGTTTTAACAGTTTCACAAATTTGGTCTGTCTTTTCAGAAACTGCAGTTTACTCTGAAAAGCTCAGGTTTTAGACTTTTGCTCTGTATCAGCAGGGTGTTTGTGGCTATTGAATGTACTTGATAATTGCTATTTCTGGTCCATGATGCTAGTTAGATTATTTTGTCAGTTAGACCATTTTGTCAGTTAGACCCTTTATCCTGCTACTTTTTAAATAGATGACTTTCAATTTAGACTATCCTTCCCATCCTCTACTCTTATTAACATATTTTGTAAACTTTTCTGAAAGATAAACTTGTGTACGGGCAGGGTGCCTCAGGCAATTCCTATAAAGTGGTTAATGTCAACACAAGTGAGAAATATCTTAGGAACATATGCTATCTCAAAATGCCACATTCATGCCAAAAACACACACACAGTTTACCAAAGCAATCGACCAGATAAAATCCAACAAAGCAAGAACACCCGCCAAATAAAAAATGTGGTTGAAAGCATTTTTAATATTGCTGTAGTCATAAATGTTGACAGTCTCTGACCCTGGCCTCTCTGCCAAGGAGGGCGCTCAGACCCAGAGACTCATCCAACATCACAGTGAGAATTCTAAGGGCCATATGTGGATTTTGTGTTAACCAACCATGAAAACGTGGTATCCCACGAAGTTACAAGTGTGGGAGATGGGGAGACAAAGGACCACGGGGCTTCCTGCCATGTCTGCTCACTCATTCCATCACTTAAAGGTGTATGGGATTCTTATTATGTATCAGATACTACGCCAGGTGCTGGGGAAAGAACTGAGAACGAGACAAAGCTTCAGTCCTCAAGAGCCTTGCTTTCTGTTTTTCTAACACTGAGTCAAATTTTACCACTTACTCAGAACCGTCTTCAGGCATATAGATATTCCTCTCTTCATAGATTCCAGACTTGATAGGTCTAGCTCCTCTAAATAAGCTCCCTACTGCTGCCTGAAATGTTTATCAGAATATTGATATTTCCACTTTATTGTACCATGTATCTCCCCTTAAAATTGAGAAAGCTTATCCTGCAAAAAATCACTTAAGACTGACAATTCATTTATAAATCATTTTGCATAATGCAAAAGCCTGCGTGGAAGGCACAAAGGCTTGGTAGTGTGAGCTCAGGCAGGGGAGGGAACAATTAGGAGCAGGAGGGTGTAGGGGCCCTGTGGGGTGTGCCAAGGTTGGTGAGTGTAGTGAATTGCATCTGAGAAGAGGATTATAAAGGGGAGCTGGGGGACCAGCAGGAAATGGAACTTCAGTTACATGGTTCAAAAGGCTTTTAATGAAAGGGCTACTTAGAGAGACAGGGATGGCAAAAGGGGAAGCAATAAAGGATGCCAATGCACCCAGACACCAGCAATAGAAGGAAGTCATTGTCACCCGTTACAGCAGAGAGGACATGGAGCCACAAGAGCAAGAGACCACTCTGCAGGAGCTATGATACTGGAGGGCTCAGCCACTGTCAACTAGAGTGATTCAGAGTAGGGAGGGAGATGGGAAGAAATACACGCTCTAACCTTCTTCAGGAACCACAAATTGGTCACAACCAACCAGAAGACAAGTAGCCAGGGAACCAGAGTGACACACCAGGAAGTCAGTTTCCCACAGGACCGGGTGAGCAGGGGAGAGGGGATTGAGGCGGGGGTAAATGAAGAATGACATGCAAAGAGGAAAACCAACTTCAAACACATGTGAAAGTATAAAATAGAACCTAGCTCCCCATCTACTCATAACCCAGCTTTAATAATTGTTAGTATTTTATATGTGGGGGGATGGAATACAGGCACACCTTATTTTATTGCACTTTGTTTTATTGTGTTTCGTGTATACTGCATTTTTTTTACAAATTGAAGGTTTGTGGTAATCCTGTGTTGAGAAAATCTATCAGCACCATTTTCCCAAAAGCATTTGCTTATTTCCTGTTTCCATGTCACATTTTGGTAATTCTTGCAAAGTTTTTAGTTATTATCATATTTGTTATGATGATCTATGATCAGTGACCCTTACTGTAACCATTGTGTTCTGGGGCATCACGAGCCACGTCTATGTAAGATGAACAGTGTGTGATGTGACTGCTCCTGCAACCAGCTGTTCCTCATCTCTCTCCCTCTCCTTTGGCTTCCCTATTCCCTGCTGTACAACAATATTGAAATTAGGCCAATTAATAATTATACAATGGCTTCTAAGTGTTCCAGTGAAAGGAAAAGCTGCAAGTTTCTTACTTTTGATCAAAAGCTAGAAATGATTAAGCTTAGTGAGGAAGGCATGTCAAAAGGTGAGACAGGTCAAAAGCTAGACCTCCTGTGCCAGTTAGCCAAGTTCTGAATGAAAAAAAAAAAGTTCTGGAAGGAAATTAAAAGTGCTACTCCAGTGAACACATGAATAAGTGAAAGAGCCTTATTTAGGCTAAAAGCCTGACTAGATCAGCCATAACTTACCTTAAGCCAAAGCCTGATCCAGAGCAAGGCCCTAACTCTCTTTTATTCTATGAAGGCTGAGAGAGGTGAGGAAGCTACAGAAGAGAAGTCTGAAGCTACCAGAGGTTGGTTCATGAGGTTTAAGGAAAGAAGTCATCCTATAACATCAAAGTGTAAGGTGAAGCAGCAAGAGCTAATGTAGAAGCTTCAGCAAGTTATCCAGATCTGGCTGAGATAACTAATGAAGGTGACTACACTAAACAAGAGACTTTGAGTATAGACAAAACAGCCTTGGAAAAAGATGCCATCTAGGACACTCAGAGAGGAGAAGTCATTACCTGGCTTCAAAATGTCAAAGGACAGATTGACTCTTGTTAGGGGATAATGCAGATGATAACTTTAAAAGTCAAAGCCAACGCTTACTTACCATTCTGAAAATTGTAGGACCCTTAAGAACTACACTAGACCTACTCTGCCTGTACTCTGTAAATGGAACAACAAAACTTGGATCATGTGACATGTTTACAACATAGTTTACTGAATATTTTAAGCCCATGATTGAGACCTACTGCTCAGAAAAAATAGATGCCTTTCAAAATATTACTTCTCATTGACAATGCACCTGTTCAAAGAGCCCTGATGGAGATGTACAATGAGATTAATGTTATTTTTATGCCTGCTAATACAACATCCATTTTGAATCCATGGATCAAAGAGTAGTTTTGACTTTCCAGTTTTATTATTTAAAAACTGTACCTTGTATGGCTATAGATGCCTTAGAAATTCCTTTGTTAGATCTGGGCAAAGTCAACTGAAAATCTTATGGAAAAGATTCACCATTCTAGATGCCATTAAGAACAATCAGAATTCATGGGAAGAGGCCAAAATAAATAGGAACATGAAGTTGGCTGCAATCTTCATGGCTGACTTTGAAGGGTTCAAGACTTCAGTGGAAGAAGTAACTGAAGATGTAATAGAAGTTAGCGAAAGAGCTAGAGTTAGAAGTAAAGTCTGAAGATGTGAGTGAATTGCTGCAATCTCATGATAAAACTTTAATGGATGAGAAGTTACTTTTTATGGATGAGCAAAGAAAGTGGTTTCTTGAGATTGAGTCAGCTCCTGGTGGAGGTGCTGTGAAGCTTGTTGAAATGATAGCACACAATTTCTAATTTTACATAAGCGTAGGAGGTAAAGCAGGGTTTGAGAGGATTGGCTCTAATTCTGAAAGAAGTTCTACTCTGGGTAAAATGATATCCAACAGCACTGTATGCTATAGGAAAATCATTTGTGGAAGGAAGAATTAACTGATTCACAAACTTCACTGTTGTCTTCATTTTAAGAAATGGTCATAGCCTTTCACACCTTCAGCAACCACCATTCTGATCAGTCAGCAGCCACCAACGTCAAGGCAAGACCCTCCACCCGCAAAAAGATTATAACTCACTGAACTTTCAGATGATGGTGAGCCTTTTTAGTGATAAAGTATTTTAAAATTAAGGTATGTACATTGTGTTTCCAGACATAATGCTATTGCCATTTAACAGCCTACAGTCTAGTGTAAACATAACTTTTATATGCCTTGGGAAACCAAAAAGTCGTGTGATTCACTTTATTGCAACATTTGCTTTATTACACTGGTCTGGAACCAAACTCTCAATATCTCCAAGGTTTGCTTGTATACTTTACACTGCATTGTTCAAAAGAATCCAATTCCCTATATTAAACCTCTTATGGATTGAAAAACAGAGCAGTTTCTGCTTGTTACACTGAATCTTATTGAAAGCCATGTTCGAACTAGTTATCCTCTTTCTATTTCAAGAAGCTGGAAAGCTAGAAGCTATATTTCTTAGGCTGCTTTGCAGCTAGGATTCTGGATGTGAATTATGCTCTACCTTTACAATGCACTCCCATGGAATTTGGAAGTTAGGCTTTAGGCAGCAGCTGTCTCCTTACTACTGTGGAGGAAGCAAGTTCTGCCAGATGCAAGTGCTGGCAGTTGTTAGATTGCGTGTTCCACTGTGGGGACACCATCTACTTGGGAGAGGAGAGCTGGTAGTGGTGGCAGCTGAAACATCTTCATATCCCAGTGATGGCATTGGGACCTTATATCTAGTCTAGCAGCAGCCTCCTGACTTTTACTCCCTGAACCTTTCCATTATTTAAAAAAACCCAATTCCCTTGCCCCTTGAGAGATTGTATTAAATCTCTCACTGACTGAAAAACTTGCAGCAGCTTGTTTGTTGCACCAAATCCCAGCCCTTATAGTAGCAGTTTACTTATGGAAGTTAATTCAGTTCTAAAGAAGCATGTGAACTCAGAATTTATGTGAAAAAAGATGGAGGTTTGTTGAAACCCAAGAAGCATTCTGTGATCTTGGAATGTAAAGAAAAGGTGATGGGAGAATTAATTTCCAAATGATTAGGTCATGTTGATTAATAAAATTCTTACTGGGCCCCTCAGAAAAGGTATGTTCTGGAGATAAGAATAGACCAGTTGCAGGAGGGCAAGAATGGAACCTTTGGCTGAGGCTCAAGGAATGTGGTTTGGAGAATATCAATGGGGTGGGCGGTAGTGAGGGTTGCTAAGCTGGATAGAGTCCGTGTAACATTACTGAATACATTACCTTGCCCACCTGAATCCGTGATGAAAGTCATAGGATGAAACTGTTTGCATTGCACTGTTAACAATGTGGACTTGCTAAGGCTAGTGTGACTGAGATACTCAAGAACCTTAAACTCATCCAGAGTGAAATGACCCATCTGCTGGAGGGCCCCAAGGGCAGTCTCCATAACTACCCTGTTTCAAATGGAAGCAGGATTCAGTATTTCCTTGAAATCACCATAAAAAATTTACTTGCAATAAAGCATTCATGAACAATGAAGATTTTACTGGTGGTGTCATAGGAGAGACTGAAGATGTGACTTACATGGCAGATGCTAGAGCACTTCACTAGAACAAAGTTGCTTTACACTTCTCTCTTTCCCTAGGTCTTTCACTTGGCCATTAGACATAAAACTGACTTCTCTCTTACTTTCTAGATGCAAGTTAGAGTCTTAGCACGTCTACCATAGATAGCGGTGGACACTTCTGGAGGTGGACAGAGTAGGGATGTGGACAGAGGAGGCAGTGATGACAGCAGTAGGTTCCTGACATTAGATTAGGATGAGCTCTCCAATCACCTCCTCTAACTTCTTTTATATGTGTAAGTAGATTTACAGGGTCATGTCAAGACCTTTGTGAGTTTTTCTCTCCAGTTGTGAACTGAGATAATAGCATTTCAGTCTCATCGCCTCTCTGATCGCCATTCTTTTCAGATTGTGTTAGTTGCTAGTCATGTCTGACTCTTTGTGAACCCATGGACTGTAGCCCGCTAGGTTCCTCTGCCCATGGGATTCTCCAGGCAAGAATACTGGAGTGGGTAGCCATTTCCTTCTCCAGGGGATCTTCCTGACCCAGGGACTGAACCTGTGTCTCCTGCACTGCAGGCTGATTCTTTACTATCTAAGCCACCAGGGAAGCAGTCTTTTCAGATTATCAGGAAACAATTTCCTGTTTCCTGACAATTCATGGATAATGGCAGTTGCCTTAAAAAAAAAACACACCACCACAAAACTGCTTCAGTGGTTTTTGTAGGTGAGAAATTGTATCGAGGCTTCCGTAAGTCTTGGAGACTCTTAGTTCACCCTGTCAGCAGCCACGGGCAATAGCTTCCTACATAATTGCCACATGAGTGCTTCAGTAATAAAGTTGAAAGTGTCTGCTAAAAATAGAATTACATAAGCAATATAGTATTCCTCCATTTATAAGTTTATGCCATGTTATAACTTGTATTTTCTCACTTAATTCACTCAGCACACCTTAAGATAAGTATTATTAGCCATATTTAACAGTTGAAGAATCTGGGGCTGAGAGAGGTTAATTCTGGGCCGTAGAGCTAATACTGAAGCAGAGCCAATCACAGGTCTGAGTTAAAGTGTGTATGTATTTATGTGTGCTGTTGGGGGCCAAGGAAGGGACAGAGCAATCACAGTCCCCTCCAGCACTCTACTAAAGGGAAAATGTGTTTTACTCTGCAGTTGAGACTATGATGAAAAGACATAATATGGAACAGGGAAACAATATGATGAAATATGTAGAGAAAGTAATCCATTGTAAGTAAATAATCACGTTACCATAACTGTTAGTTACTATAAAGTTAGTGTTATATACAATATTGAAGACAACTACAAAACACAGATTAAGAAAATGGAAACATTATGTTTTCACTAACCAGAGATTACCTCATTTCCATCTCAATCCACATACTAATACTTCCGGGCAGTGTATGTATTTACAAATACATATGTATTTTAACAGAAGGAGATAATATTGTATACATTGTTAACTGAAAGAAGCTGGTTACAAAACAATTTCCATATTTCTTTGACAATAAATTTGCTTTCTGGCTCCCCCACCAAACTATGTGTATATGACATCTCCACCTCTGCTAGGCCTGCCTCGAAGCTCACTTTCTTCCTTATAACGGTAGAATCTGCCTATGTTCTTTTCACAATAGCATGTTATCTGTGAGTAAAATTTTTCATTTCTTCTTCAAAGTAGAAAAATAAAAGGCAATGGGATTTAAACAAGAATTTAGAAGTACATTAAATATCATAAATTCTTTATCTGAAGTCCAAACTGTGTGTATGCACACACACATGCATGTGCACGTGCTGTGTGTTAACAAGATGGAGATAAACAATGAATGTGTGATCTGCTATTAGGATTCTGCCTCTCTTTGTATGGTTTCTGAAATTACAGTTCTGTTCAGTGATAATTAATATGAGAAATGATGACTTAGTGCCCCCACCCAAGAGCTGACATTATTACCTCTGGATAGTTACCTAAAAGAGATTCATCTATATCAGCATTATTTGGAAGTAGGAGTAGGAATAACTATTCCCGTATTGCAGTCCTTAAACAACAACATCCCACTACTTTCTTATATCAGTCCCTCAAAGGTTGAGCTGAATCTTGTTGTATGGGACAAGCTTCTCTCTGGAAGGTGAAGTCAAGGTAGCGTCACCACTGGTCTTTCTGATACTCTATATATTGTTTTTCTTCCTGGAACATAGAACCCTCCTTTGTTAGGCTTTATTGGTGGAAAAATTATCTCCAAAATTTGTTGTTGATGGGAAAAATGTGCTATGGAAAATTGTTTTCAAGTTAAAAGTCATAGCACATATACCACCTGAGGATTACCAGGCTTAATAAATGTTGTGCTTATGCACAGTAATTGACAGTTGATACTCTTTATTACACTTTCAAAGATATAACTACTGATCTTTTATTAAACTATGTATGAAGCCTGTTAACTAGTCTTACAATTTTTTCTTGGAGTCTTCCTATTTTATCACATTCCGATTCTTTATAAATCAATAAAGATAACAATAGGAAGAAGATTAGACCTAAATACTGGGGGTTTCCTGATGAGTAAACTGATATATGTGCAGTTGGCCAGAGAAGGCAATAAATGTTATAAGTAAAAGAAAAAGAACAGCATGTGCAAGGTCTAGATGAGGGGCTTGGCCTTGGGTCCTCTGCCTCCAGGGTCAGGGCTGTTTGTCCCACTAAGCAGTGTTTCACTACTGTTAGTTCTTTAAGTCTGCGGCTACAAATGAGTGCTTGGTAATGATGAAAAGTGTTGAAATATGTCCTTGAGGATGATTGTGAAACTGCCTTCCACATGTTGTAAAGACTGGGTATGTTTTTTTAGAGCAGGAATAGTTTGAGGGCTGAACTCATGTTGGGGTGTGGTGGACAGGAGGGGCTGAGAATCACGAGATTTATCTCTGTCCTTTCCAAATATTACCATCTGTTAAATGTGACACAAAACTCAACCCAGTGAGAAATCTGTTTCCTCAATGGGGGCTGAACAGATATTATCTTTCCTCCCCTCCCAGAAAAGAAAGCACACACTTTAGGGAGTAGGTAACATTTTGCAAGTAAAGACCATAGCTGAAAAGGAACACCTAGTTAAAAGATCAAATGATTTTGACAGTTGTTTCTCTTTGACAAAATTCACAAGGAGCTGAGAAGCCATAGAATGAGAGAACTTAAAAAGTGACTCCAATCTAGACTAATGTGGGTTGTTTAGTATTTACTTCTGTCAGTACATTAATCATGTCTTATTATATTTCACGCTAAAGTTATACTAAAAAAAAAAAAGCCCTAATGATAACATTGATGCATTGTCCTTCCTTGTGAGTATAAAGACTTAATTTGATGAATAGAAGTTAAGAAAATGTTTAATCTTCCATTATTGTATAATGATTGAGATTCATCCATCTGTTCTACAATAATAATAATTTATCATGAATGAGCATACTTATAAAATTATGGAGGCATATGACAGAAATTGGCTTCTTTTTCCTAATTCACAAATGTTGACATTACCCTCTTTTAACTGACCTGTGCTTTTATCTTTAAGATTATTCATTATATTTCAGATTTCCCCCACCCACACCTTTCAATATTCTCATTAATTCTTCTTGGAGGGACTGGAAAATAGAAGAGGACAGAGACATGTCAACATCTCAAGCACTAAATTTTCTCATTTCTATTTATCAGCCCTGGAGCAATTTATCTATTTCCTTTATTTCCCATTTAGTGTCCTTGGAGGTTTTATAAAGAACATTTGAAAGCTGGTTTTCTATCTAGCTAACCTTGATCTGATGTTTTGAATTAGGAATAAAGTTTTTGGAGTTGGGGCTGCCTACAGAGAAAATGTGAGTGTATAGTTGAGGTAAGTCAGGGTAGTACACTGGGTTTTCATTATGCAATATATTCTTCAAGTTCTCATTTTAACCTTGGAGAGCACACAGTGATTGAGACAGTAGGCAATCCTACAGAACTATTTTGGCAACTTTGCTGTCTCTATAGAGTGGGCGTTCTTTCCTTGAGCTTAAGCAGGAACCAAGAGATGGAAAGGCATGAAAGAGTTAACAGTGATCTGAGTGGAGGAACAAACAGTCCCTTAGAGAAATCACCAATGGAATTAGATGGAGAGGTGTTGGGACATCCCCGGGGAGAGAGGAGATACCTGGAAGGAATGAGATCTATTGGCAGAGGAGTGATTTTGCCTGGACATTGATGATTTAATTTAACTCGGAAAAAAGTTTCAGTTCTATGAACAAGTGGATTTGTGGTCAGAAAGAATTTCCTAGGGGAAAAAAAATGCTTTTCCTGAAAACCAAGCTACTCCAGGATTGGATAATGAAAGGTATCAATGGTCATAAAGAAGTTTATATGGCAGCATAATTTGAGGAAAAGGCCAGCTGACCTGCAAGCTAAGTTATGAGAGCCATAAAAGAGAGCGCGTGTGCCAAAATCCAGGGAATTAAAAAAATTCAAATGCACAAAATGTCCAGGTAATTAAAAAATCCTGTATCCATGTGCCTTTCATGGTAATATTTGCTATATTTGTTTCAGATCTCTTTTTTAAGTCATACAGATACAGTTAAAACCTCTTTCTGGTTCTTTTTGATTAGGTTCCCCTATGCAGAGATACCATTCTTGTGAAATCAGTGTCCATTCTTCCTTTCTGTGTTTTTATCCTCTTATTGGGTGTGCACACACCGGGAGAGAGTCTTAGCTTCTTAAATGATATCACACTGTACACACACCCTTCAGCAACTTGCCTTTTTTTTTTTTTTAATCAGCATTGTTCCCAATATTTATTCATGTTGAAATATACAGTTCAGTTTATTTAAACTGCTGTATAGTATATTGTATGAATATATCACAATTTATTTGTCTGTCTCCCTATTGATGAATTAGGTTGTTTCCAGTATCTGGCTGTTAAAGCCAATCCACAGTGAACATATTTCTGCATGCCTTCTTGGGCATTTATGTAAGATTCTTTCCTAAGTTGTATCTGTTAGTAGTGGAATATGTGAGTCATAAGGTATGTAAATATTTGAGTTTTCTAGATATTGCCAAATTGCTCTCCAAAATGTTTCAGCTGCCTTTTACTCTTAACTGGCAGCACATTCCCATTTTGTTACATCCCCCACTTTTAAACTTTTTTGTCAATTGATGTAGTTTTCTGAAATTTTTAATATCGTAAGAGGCCTGAATGGCTTCTCAAGGTCCTTTTAGGTCTGAAAGTGAAAGTAAAAGTCACTCAGTTGTGTCCACTTCTTTGCGACCCCATGGACTATACAGTCCATGGAATTCTCCAGGCCAGAATACTGGAGTGGGTAGCCTTTCTCTTCTCCAGGGGATCTTCCCAACCCAGGGTTCGAACCCAGGTCTCCCACACTGCAGGCGGATTCTTTACCAGCTGAGCCACAAGGGAAGCCCAAGAATACTGGAGTGGGTAGCCTATCCCCTCTCCAGCAGATCTTCCTGACCCAGGAATTGAACCGGGGTCTCCTGCACTGCAGGCAGATTCTTTACCAACTGAGCTATCAGGGAAACCCCTCTTTTAGGTCTAAGAATTATTCATTCCCAACACAGAATTATATCCCACTATGACTCTTCTTGATGAAATTGCTGTTTTATTAGTGATTAACTTATATTGTTGCCTAGTACTGTGACCATATCAGGCTTCTCACTGCTGATATTCCTGAAATTCCTCATGTTACAAAAGTAAGAAATTACCATTGCCAAATTTTAAGGCCAGTTACGCTCAGGGGATATACAGTACAGTTAAGTATGAATAACCCCTGCCACATGGACCAAGAAATAGGTACACCATCTACTGCAAGACAAAATATATTTTTCATGGGGTCCCTGGACTGTTGTGAGAGGACTCAGGGGAAGTTAAGGAGCCAGCCACACTCTCTTTACTTTCTGGGAATATAGTGGGCTTTGGCAGCCTTCTCTTCTGGCCCTGAATCTAGTCATCTTACCCATCACTACAGGACAAAAAGGGAATTTCAAGGGTTTTACAGACTTGGAACAGATCCCAAACCTACTAACTGACCACATGAATGCAACAATTTCTGAATTCATTCCTCCTAGGATGGGAGACCAGTGAGCTATGAAGTGACATCCTAAAGAAAGGCAAGTCTCTAATGAACCATGATAAACTGGAGAAAAGATGGTGAAGTTGAGAAAGCAGACCTGAGGTTAAACCATCACATTAATTTTATCAAACAGCTAGCAAAACTACTATTTTGCAACTAGAAACAATCTGTTTGGACTGACTGAATTAATTAGCATCTAGTAATGTATATTTATTGTAACAGAAGGCTGCAATCATATGAAAAATAAAGAAGTAACACAGCACACAGGAGTTAGGTCAAAATAACCAAACGAACTTCCACCAGAGGTTGAGTTATAGAATCCCTAACCCCTGTGGCTCTTCCCAGGTGCTTCAGTGGGAGCAACCCGCCAGAACTTTCCTTCCTTGTACGTTGATAAACTAGTGCGCTGAAATAAAAGTTGCTCAGTGAAAATGAGTAAAAAGGTGTGGCTGGAGAAACTCTTAGAAGTAGATGAACTATCTTACTTATTCATGGAAAAGAGAAACAGAGGGCATATTTTCTCCAAGTAGCCTCACTTTTTAACGCCTTTCTAGCTCAGCTCAGTTAAGAACTAGGAACATTCGTCCAGGATCAGGACAGGCTTCAGAACTTAGAAGGCTCCCTGCTTCACAGTGTGGAGACAAGGCGATCACCAGTCTGAGGAGATGGAAGGTGGTGACTCATGGAGACTCATCCCAGGTCTTTTAATCTCTCATAGGATTATACAGCTTGCTTCCTTTCTCCACCTCAAACTCATAGAACTACTTTACAACTTATGTTTATTAAGTAATAGCCAATATTTAAACAGCATTTTATATATGCCTGGAAATTATGTACATGAACTCCTTTAACTTTCACAACCATCACTACATCTCTTTTGCTGATGGGGAAACTGAGGCACACAGATCGGTTGAAAAACTAAAGTTCATACAAGTCGTCGTCAGCAGAGCTGGGATTTGAAACTGGAGCTGAAGTCTGTTCTCCACCACTGCATTATACGGCCCCTCTCGTTGAAAGCATTGTTTACAGCCTTTTTCCAGTTTTTTTTACAAATAAAAAGCAGGCAGATGTGCATTTGCATTGCAACTGAAGTGACCATTCCCTCTTGGTTCCGTTATCTTTTAACCATTTTAATAACCCAACTCCTCAAACAGAAAAATCAGGTTCAAAAAAGGTTGTCATATCCTGTTTACTTTAACAGATAAAATATAATTTTGGCAATGCTCTTTTGATGTAAACATAACAACATTGAAAGCGTAAATAAACTATCAGGCCAACCAAACAGTAATTATTTTGACATTAAACAAGATATCCATCTGCTTTCCCAAGTAAATAATCTCTGACAACATCTAAAAGACAACAAGACCGAGGAGCATTCAGGGCACTAATGTATGCACTACATGGGGATAAAAGAAGCAAATGCTGGTGGATCAAAGGGGGCCTGAGCAATGAGTAATGTAACACTCATCTCAAATTAAACAGCCATCTCCATGATGTGATGCAGGGTTGTCGACCCCACTTTCTTCAGCAGCTGGAAGAAGAGAGGCAGTTTTTCTGGGAGAAGGAGAATCGGGGAGGAGGAGGGCAGAGATGGCCGGGGCAGAGGAGAGGAAACAGAACAGGGGGACCATCTTTCTGTGTAAGGCTCCTACCCTGCACCACCGATGGGGAGGATGCACCCACGTGGCCCCATTGCAGCGCGACGGCACTTGCCATCCTTCACCTTCACTGGTGGGTACCTGAGCCCTGGAGAAGTGGTGTCTGAATCTGGGGAGTCTTTGAGAGTGCGGTGAAAACATTAGAGCATCTACAGAGGAAGAGATAGAACGGAAAATACAAGCATTTGCACCTAGTCTCAAGGACTCAAGTATTCACTGTGGCCCACCCACATGCTCCGAGCCACTTGGAGTGGCTTCACAGATCCCAGGAAATCAACCCCATTTTCAGAAATTGTTCGACCAGTCAAGTAATGCTGAAGGAGCACCTAACTTGTCCTTGGCACATGATGGATATAAAAGCAATGTCAAATACTACTCTTCCTACTAAGAGCTTATGAATTAATGGCTGATTTTCAAGACAAGCCCACAGAATAGAGATTGAGTAAACATTATTCCTAGTGATAATCTTAGCAAAACTTTATCTAGCACTGACTCTGGGCAACTACTTTAAAAACAAGTGTCAGTGGTTCTCAGACTTTAGTGGTGTCAGAATGACCTGGGAACTTATTAAAGCACAGATTCTAGGGCCTGCCTCCCAGAGTTTCTGATTTAGTAGGTCTGGGATGAAGCAGAATTTACATTTCTAACTAGTTTTCAGGTTGTACTTGTGTGCTATATCTTATGATATAGATTCTATTATTATTCCCAGTTTACAGATGAGGAAGCCTGAGCCCAGAGAAGTGAAAAGACTTGTTCAAGTTCAGATAGCTGATACGGGGCAGAGACAGAATTGAAAGGCAGGCAGTTTGGTTCCAAAGAAGGGACGTCTTAAGAAACCTCATAATAAGGCTTCCAGACCTTATGTGGTGTCTGTTACAATGACTCAACTCTGCCACTGTAGCACAAAAGCAGCCATTAGCAATACTTATGAATGGCTATGGCTGTATTCCATAAAACTTTAGTTACAAAAACAGGTGCCTGGCACATGGGCTATAGCTTGCTGACCACTACTCTTGAGCCATATGCTTTTCAAGCCTTAAATGTGAAATGTCAATCTCAAAGGATTGTTTAAAAAAACAAGAATGCACGTTAAGTGCCTAGCACAGTGCCTGGCATATATGAATCAAAACCTGTTTGCCTTCATGATAATTACTGAAAATTCTCAAAGTCACAAGTAAGTGGTTCACTTCCGAAATCTTCAAGCCTGGAAATCTATAGATTGGTACTGCTGGCCCATAGGATCCCTGCTCCAGCTTCCAGCACTCACAAGGCCCCTTAGATTCTGTTTTAGATTCTGCTGCTGGTCCCAAGAGAGAGCACTCCACTCCAGTGGATGCATGAGGACTGCTTCACTGTTGCACAAATAATGGAGAATGATAGAGCCACCAGCCTTGGGGTCTGGAGTTGGGAGTGGGTCATAGAAGAACTGGAAGAAAATTCAGGAAAAGGATTGGGATGATAAGGAAAGGCAGGGAATCAGTACCATGAAACGTATAATTGATGTACAAATCATACGTTTCTTCTTGTAACAAGATTCTCCAAGTACCCAGTTCATTTGAACCACACAGAGGGTCCCCTTTGTCAGTTAGAAGTGCTCCTGTGAAGGGACCCACTCTAAGGAGAGTCCAGGAAAATCCATCTCACTTGACCATCTTTATCACCCGATTAGTAGAAGTCAATTCTCCATAAGGTGCAGCAATCACACAGAAGTATAAAGACCTTGGACATCTACATTCTTATGATAATCATTGCTAAGCACTTTTAAAGCTCTTGTTCCCTTATGCTCGGCTCCTCATCTTTAAAATGGAGATATAGTACCTCCACATGGGATTGTTCTGACGGTTAAGTGTAAAACACTGAAAACAGTGTCTGACAGACTGTTAGTGCTAAACATTATTTGGGGGGTGGTAAAGAATTCGTCTGCCAATGCAGGAGATGCAAGAGAGGAAGGTTCAGTCCCTGGGTTGGGAAGATCCCTTGGGGCAGGAAATGGCAACCCACTCTAGTATTCTTGCCTAGAAAATCCCATGGACAGAGGAATCTGGCAGGCTATAGTCCAGGGGGTAGCAAAGAGTCAGAAATGACTCAGCACACAAACACACACAAATTGTTATTATCTCTATTTTCCAGACATGAAAAGTGAGGCACGTGCTGTTTGATTCTCCCTAACCCCCGCGGTGGCAGCTAGAAAGTAAAAGCTCCCGACTGCTGGATGGGATCTTTTTTCATTGGCCCAGAACCAGAATATTTTCCCTTTAATCTCCAAGGCCTCTGGGAAACTCTGAGTAGGGTCTTCAGGGGTTGCCCTCCTAACTCAAGTGTTCTCGTTCTTTGTGAGCCTTCTCATAGTGAAATCCAGTGTCCCAATTCACCATGGATGTGTGAGGAATCGCCAGACTGTTGGGACAGGTGTGAGGAAGTGGGCTTTGAGCATTTTTACAGATATCCTTCCCTCGAACTTGGGTAAGTGAATTAAACTGAGCAGAACAAACTGTTTCTTCCCTGTCCACTGTGGGCATAGGAAGCAGGGCCTATAATTCATGGAAAGAGGAGTACGCACTAATGTGATGAGTTCGAGGCTTCCCACTCCCACATTATATGAATGAGCTACATGCACTTTCCATTACAAGTACTTTCATGTTTATTATATCATCAGTCTTCATTATAACGGATGAAACTGATGCTCTACAAATCAGGAGACAGAGGCTCAGTGACAAGCCCAGGGCTGATTCACGGGCAGAGGACTCAAAGCCAGCCTCCTACACCTACAATCAGACAGGGTCTGGTAGTGGGGATATCAGGGGTGGGCCGGCCAGAGGGAGAGGTATCTGAGGTTCTGGGTGTTGTGAGGACCTGGAAAGCCAGGGAGTCCAGCCCTGGGCTAAGTAGAGCGTGGGAGGGTGAATAGAGCTGGGAGGGTAAGTAGAGCCCCGGAGGCCACCTGCCCTTAACGGGGCCTCCTTTGTTCTCAGCAGGTGTTGAGCCTACCCCGTGTCTAGTCTGCATCTAGAAGCTTTACGGGAATCAGACCACTGGGCCTGACTCATTTTCTTTTTCTTGAAAGAAGGGGTAAGGAAAAAACCCCAAATGTGGTTGGATTCAGAACATCAGAGGGGGCAAAATAGCTCCCTCTTGTGGCTATTTCTAGTAGTGGGCATCAGTGAAAGGGTCTGTGTGGACTGGAGCCCGCCCGGCTCCTCTGTCCATGGTTTTCAGCCAAGAATACTGGAGTGGATCACCATTTCCTCCTGCAGGGGATCTCCCTGACCCAGGGAATGAACCCGTGTCTCTTGCCTCTCCTGTACTTGTAGTCTAGTAGTGGCAGCCGCAGCAAAATCAGCCCCCCACAGTTTTTGATAATGTGATTTCTGTGAGGGTGAAGATGCTAAACATTCAATGTTATTCCTGGTACAGAAGTTGTTATATCTGTCATCCCTCTACTGATGGCCTTGGGTCTCACTCATACACACACCTCCTATATACCTACTATTTATTTTGCTCTTAACTCCATGCCAGAGACTTTACAATCACTTAAGTTTTATTATTGTGGCATTGTTGAAGCCATTTAACATTTGGGAGAAGCTGAGGTTCAGAAACCTCAACTGAGTTTATCAAAGTCACACTGCTTGTTAGTGGTAGAGCCTGAATTAAAATTCAAGTCTGACTTCAGATCCCAAACTCTTCCCCTTTTCTGCCTATCACAGAATGCTTTGTCGTTCATGTCTACCAATACTGCTGCTGACCGTGACACACCATTGTCCAGCACCGTGATTACATGTCAGGGTCACAAAGATACTTTGAAAGTACATATTCCTCGTTACCCTATTTCACAGGCTTTTTGAGAGATTAAATGAGTTAAAATATGTTAAATATCCCAAATAGCGTCTCTTAAGGAGCTGCTATTATAAAAATAACAATTATTAAAATGCAGAAAAATAGAAAGGTATGTCACTTATAATGTCACTACCCAAAGACAACCAGCTTTTGTCATGTTTTTCCCTATTTTTTTCTGACAGTTGTGACCATGTTGCAAATACAATTTTGGCATTTTTAACTTAATATTAAATTGTAAGCATTTTGCTATTAAAACATCTCATAAACCTAATCTAAATGGCTATATAATGATTGACCTTGTGGCTGTGCAATGACTTTTTAAGAATTGTTTTCATATTTACTTATTAAATAATTATTTTCCACATTGAGGTTGTTTGCAATCTCAATTATTATAAGTACTGCCATAAAGAAGGCGAGCACCAAAGAATTGATGCTTTCAAACTGTGGTGCTGGAGAAGACTCTTGAGAGTCCCTTGGACAGCAAGGAGGTCAAACCAGTTAATCCTAAAGGAAATCAGTCCTGAATATTCACTGGAAGGACTGATGCTGAAGCTGAGCCTCCAATACTTTGGCCACCTGATGCAAGGAGTGGACTCATTGGAAAAGACTCTGATCCTGGAACGATTGAGGGCAGGAAGAGAAAGGCGCAACAGAGGATGAGATGGTGGGATGGCATCATTGACTCAATGGACATGAGTTTGAGCAAACTCTGGGAGATAGTGAAGGACAGGGAAGTCTGGCATGCTGCCGTCCATGGGGTTACAAAGAGTCGGACATGACTGAGCGACTCAACAACAATAACACTACTACTACCACTACTGTGGTGGATGTTTTCCTTGGTATCCTTCACCAGCACATTCTCCACCATCTGTGGGAACTTCTTGAGGCCAAGGACCAAAGTAAGGTCTTAAGAATACACGTAAGGATATTTCCTTTCAACTGAATACTGATTTGATATATCATGTGTTCAAGATCACTAAGCAAAATTAGAAGTAAATTAGTGAAATTATAGTTGAAATTTTAATGGAAGAACATGGGAGGATAAGGTGACTCTTCTCCAGCCATAGGTGATCCTTACTTGGGGATCAGCAGTCTTGGCTCCATGCACACCACCCTGGGGTCCTTGCAATGCCACTGAGGAGATGGATGATTTGGACTTGGACTCAGCAAAATCATTCATGACCCCATCATATGGATCAGATCAAAGTCAGCCAGGTTTTCATTCTTGTGCTTAAGTCCAGAAGAGGGCTCTCTGGGTGGAGTCACAACCCCGGGCTCCCTTAGGGAGCAAGGAGGTCATTTCCAGGTTGGGCCCTTAGTCTCTTTGAGAACTCAATCCATTTCGCATGATCCATAGCACAAACTCTGCAGGGACCATGACACAAGAGAAAAGAGAACAGAATATGAGAAGTATGGGAAAGACCATGGTACTATGGGAAACAAGAGTCCCAGATAAAATGAGAAGAAAATGTTAAACTCAGCATCGAGCAAGTATTTTATTTTATTGTTGGAAAGAGTGAGGCTTTCTGCTTCTCTCCAAAAATGATCCAATCATGCTTTAAGTTAGAAAGTCACAAGAGTTAAGGTGAAATTTAATGTATTAAGGAATCAGTGTGGCAGAGACTGATAATGGGCCCCTTGTTAGTCCTTTTATAACAACAGAGGTTCTGAATTTTAGCTGGGTACGTGATTTCCGAGAATAAAGACTCTATTTATTCTCCTCCTTTGCAGCCAGCTATGGTCTTATGTGTTGGTAAATGAAGGTGAGCAAAAGTCACATGTACCACTTTGAGGTCATACCCTGATAGGGGAGGGGCCGGTCCTTCCTGTTGACTAGGAGGCAGTGATGATAGTGATGGCCCACCTTGAACTATGTGGATGAGACGCTTTGGACCACGAGGTCCTTGAGATGGTGGGGCAACAATATAGAAGGAACCTGTGGCCCCAGCACTACGGAAACACCATACACACATTGGACAACTAATCCTGAACTGTTACACGTCACATGACAAATTAATGTCTTTCTCGCTTAAGGCATTATAATCACGGGTTCCTGTTGTAGCAGCTGAGGTGGGCTGATCGGGGCTGCTGGGTGCGCCAAGGAAATAACATGGTGTAGACAGATGCTCTAGACAGATGGACATGCATCTGAATTCTGGCTTGCTAACTTACTAGCTGTGACCTTGGGCAAGGTGCTTAAATTGTGGGGGGGGGTCTCACCTTCCCTGTGTGTATTAATAAAATGCTAAGAATTTCAGCTTCCTTGTTAAGTGTTAAGAGGAGTCAGATAAAATATGTGAAGGGCCCAGTGACTACTGATTCTCTTTCCTGAAATCACATGTCAGATGTGGCCACCATTCTTCCTACATGTAAAGCTACCTCTGATTACCAAGAATATGTATGAATAGAACTTGCCTGAAAGCTTCCAAACAGATCTGCTCTCTTAAATTTGAACAATTTATAACAACACTTTAAATGGCTGTCACCCTGATGGAGGTAATCCTTCCAATGTTCTCATGGGATATGGATAATTTGGATAATGTACTGGGATTGGAACTTTTTTCCTTTTTTAACCATATCTCTGTTTTGTCTTCATTTTTTCCTTTAGCTAGTAAAAGATCAAAATTAATTAAATCTTTTGATGTATCAGCATAGTTCTTGGAGTAAGTGTTAAGATAAGGACACTGAACTTTTCTACATGATTGTAGCTCTGTAACCTCAACACAGATTTAATGCCATGTCTTTTAGCCTCTGGGAGATTAATTACTGCACCAAATGCTACCAGGCTGACTGGTTTCTTACCTGAAGAGTGGGAACATGAGTCTGCTCTTTTTTCGGGGTTGTATCTGAAAGCCCTGAGCAGGCCTCTGACCAGGCATGAGGCCTCAGGGGGTCTTCACACCCTAGCATTCTCCCCACTCAGACTCTGGTTGGTGCATGGGTCTGGACAAACCGTAATTAGAAATGGGGACAGAGGTGCTTGCCTCCACTTTCTAGCCTGCAGGAGAATGATGGTGAGCATGGAGGCTCTGGTAGGCTTGCTGTCAGAAAGGTGACATGTTGCTATATCAGGGTCTCCTGCCAGTTCTCTCGCTTTGAACTCAGAGTATTTTCATTTACTTTGAAGCAGGAGACATGTAAACACTGGAAACCTGTCTTTTAATCTCATGTGGTGTGGATGCTATTTTAATTCACCCCAGAAAGCTCCTGTGGGCTTATGAAGTGTAATTCTGGTTCCACTGCTCTCCCAGCAGTGGAGTTCTTTCAAAAGGACCTGTCAACTTCTCATTTGAGACAATGAAACAAAATGGATGAAAGTTGGTCTTTTCCTACCAATTGTTAGCACTCTGTCTGGCTTGCACGTGCTGGATTCCCATACAATGCATTTCATTTCTGTTGACAAACACTGACTATTTTAAGGACCCTATGCAAAGAAAAAACTGATGCTCACTCTGCTCAGGATCCATTTTCTATTTTCATGGTTTACTGACTCCAAATAAAGATGGAAAATGAGCTTGGAGGGACAATGCACATCGGATGGTGTTTCCAATGAAAAGACCTTGACAATCACAAACGTTTCAAAGCTTCATCTAAGGATGCATTTATGTACATCAGTAATATCCCACACCATCAAATTTCAGGACAGCAAATGAAGGTGGGTATCCTGTGAAGTTTGTTGAGGTGAGACGTGACTAACCAGAAATATTTTAGGGGCTATTATAGTAGATCAGACCTCAGATTTGAGTGACTTTCAGTTCATTCAGTTTAGTTCAGTGGCTCAGTCGTGTCCGACTCTTTGTGACCCCATGAATCGCAGCACGCCAGGCCTCCCTGTTCATCACAAACTCCCGGACTTAACTCAAACACGTGTCCATTAAGTTGGTGATGACATCCAGCCATCTCATCCTCTGTCGTCCCCTTCTCCTCCTGCCCCCAATCCCTCCCAGCATCAGGTTCTTTTCCAATGAGTCAACTCTTTGCATGAGGTGGCCAAAGTATTGGAGTTTCAGCTTCAGCATCAGTCCTTCCAATGAATACCCAGGACTTATCTCCTTCAGGATGGACTGGTTGGATCTCCTTGCAGTCCAAGGGACTCTCAAGAGTCTTCTCCAACACCACAGTTCAAAAGCATCAGTTCTTCAGCACTCAGCTTTCTTCACAGTCCAACTCTCACATCCATACATGACCACTGGAAAAACCATAGCCTTGACTAGACGGACCTTTGTTGGCAAGATAATGGATGATTTTCAGTTCAGTTCAGTTCAGTCACTCAGTCGTGTCTGACTCTTTGAGACCCCATGACTTGCAGCACGCCAGGCCTTCCTGTCCATCACCAGCTCCCGGAATTTACTCAAACTCATGCCCATGACCTTAGGTATCTGCAAATAACCTTTCATTTTGGCAAGAAGGTGGCTCTTTAAGCATGTGTTGAGCCCTGCAACCAGAGGCAGATTTACTGTGAAGCCAAGTAAAATTTAGTAGTGTGGTCACATGGTTGTGCTTTTGAAAATTTTGCATAAATAAATAAATAAAAAATAAATCTGTTTCCCCTCCAACTTTCTTCCCATTGCACCTGTCCTTGAATTGAGTAGTGTTGGGATGACTGTAGAGATTTGGGGTTCTGGTAAAGAGAAGTTGAATAAAGTTGGGGATGCATTTATTTTGGGTTTAGAGAGATACATTTATGTGGTTTGCAGTCACTTCAGTGTATAGTTAAGTTATTTGTAGTCATTCTGGTGATGGAATGATTTCTAGGAATACTTCTGCTGCCCACTGGGCTGACATATCCAACTTTGAAATGAATGTGCAGAGCCAGAAGTTGGATCATGATATGAGCATACTATAGTGCCAGACACAAATGCTAGGTGGGTGGTGGTGGAGAGGCATGATTAGAAGTGCCTTAGAAAAACCAGATGTGAAAATATTTGAAGGGAGGGTTGGTTTTCATTAAAGCTGAGTCAAAATAGAAGTTCTTACTGTCAGGGATATTCTTGATTATGCAGTGCATAATTATAAATGTACCATACAATTTCTCTTTTTATGAGACTTCAAATTTATTAGTATTCCTGAGGGTAGGGAAGAATCTGTAGCTATACTACTACCGATGAATTGATCCCTAAGTGAGGCTGCATATACCTTTATACTGGCTCTTAAAACACCGGTTTAGATTGCACTACTAAAATTTGGTGGTTCCAGAAAAAGGCAGAGAAAATTGTCCATGATTCAACAAACAGGCAGAAAAATCAAGAAACAAATCTCTACATGTTCAAGTCAATGTGTGTTGTATAAGCATAAAATTTGAGTTACACTATTATACTTCAATACAAGGTAGTGACAATTAAAAAATTACATTTTAATTATTCTTATGTATGCCTTAAAGTGAATATCATGTAATTTTCAGAATATGCCGCTAAAAATATTGAAAAAACAGAGGTGCATCACAAAATTAATTATAAATATATATGTATTTTTCTGGACTTTATGATGTTTGTGGTATTAGTTAGCTTTTAATCATTTTAACTTATTTTCATTCCAAATAAAAATCCATGTTTGTACTTCATTTGTGTTGATAACTTTGTTTTTCTTTCTTGAAGAAGGCCCCTCAATTTGTATAAACTTCTGGCCCCACAAATTTTGCCCTGTTTGCAACATAGGAAAATGTGTACTAGTCATAGTTACATGTGGCTTTACAGTACTCTGCGTCTTATATCATTGGTTAAACATTTTTTAGTGTATTTGACATTCTAAAGAATTTGACTGGAATCAAAGAAAGTTATCTCCTTACCTCCACATCTCTAACATCTTAAAAAAAAAAAAACTAATTCCATAGCTCACTTGTTGAAGTTTTAGATCCATCTTTCCCTAAAGCTGCCTTCAGGGGAAAGACTTTTCACATCCCTGAAGCCAGGGGGTGGCGTTTATCTTGCTCTCTCATGACCATTCCTAGACAATTATCTGTCCACCTTTTTGTAAAAGCTTCTCTCTTTCTGAGTTTCATATTGCCTAGCACTTCCTGAATGAAAATTACTGAGCTCTCCACTTACTCTGGCCAACTTACTGTAAACCTAGAATATTTCAACATCCATATAAGCACACTCAACAGCCTAGCTGTATTGTTAAAGTGGCTGCTCGCCACCCACTGAATGGCTTAGAATAACAGAAATTTATTCTTCCCCAGTTCTGAGGCCAGAAATCTGAAATCAGTGTCACTGGACTGAAATGAAGGTATTGGTAGGGCCACACTTCCTCTGGAGGAACATGTGGGGAGTGCATACCTTTATGTTCCTTTAGGGGAACATCTATTTCTGTCTTCTTTTAGCTTCTAGTGGCTGCCAGCATTCCTTGGCTTGTGGCTATGTCGTTCCAACTGCCTTTGTGGTCAACTGCCTCCTTCCCTTCTGAGTGTGTAAAATCTGATAGCATTTAGGGCCCTCTCACATAACCGAGGAAGATCTCTTCATCTCAAGATCCTTAACTTAAGCACATTTTAAGGACCCTACTCCCTATCTTTTTTTTTTTTTTTTTTTGGCTACATAAGGTGACATTCATAGGTACCAGGGATTATGACGTGGATGTTTTTTGGGGACCATTTTTCAGACTGCCACACTAATGTGGCAGTTTTGGAAGTTGCACACTCCATGCCCCTCCATGAATTGTTCCAGTTCAGCCACCTACTTCTTGGACAACAAACTCTGAGGACTGTCATACCCCAGAACTGCTCTGTGTTAGAGAACTGAGCACAGTCTCCTTCCTTCTTTGCCACACCCCTATCTCCTATGCAATCTGTATTTTGACCTCAGAGACTTATAGTTGCTTGAATCCTCAATTTCTTCTAATCTTTCAACCCTCTTCTCACTTCTCTTCCTTCCTACTCAGCCTGGACACTCCAGGTGACTGAAAACCTAGCACTTATCTCTTTACTTGTGGTGTTCCAGAGCACTATTCTAGAAAGATCTCCCTTGAGCCTGGATTCATGAGACTGTTGACACGCCTGGCTTCTTCTGCTGAGTCGTCATGGAAGGAGACTCAAAGAACCACACAGTTTCCTCTCTCCAGCTTCGGCACCCCTGCTTCCACTCCATCAACAATCTTTCTTTCCTCTTTTCCTTCTCTGTTTGCTGAATATTCTTTCTCAGATCACATTCTGTTGATGTTCTCCATCAGAATCTCTTGGAACACTTGTGAAAAGAGATTCCTGAGTTTCACCCCAGATCTTTGGATCAGAATCTTTGGGGAAGGGTATAAGAAGTTTCATTTTCAACAAGTCACCCCACTGGGTGATTTTTACCCCTTATTCTATATTGGTTCTCAAGTATTTTCCCTTCTGGGAGCTTCTAATATACTTGTCTTGCAGTTAAAATATGAGTTTAGTACCAGTTGGGAAACACCAGTTACAAGCACCCCAAGTGCCTCCTCCCCCACTGGAGATGCATGGATCTTCTGTGGCCTGGTGTCAAAGGGTTAGCCACTCCTGTTCTGACTGACCGGAGGTCCTTACACACTAGTTAAGTGTTCAAGTACGTCTTCACTCTCTATCCTTCCTTGACATTGCCTGTCCCCAACTATTGTCTTTCTCTTCTTTTTTAAAAAATATAATTTTGTTAAAGTGTGTCAGTCCAAAAAAAAAAAAAAAAAAAAAAAAGACAACTAAGAAAAACCCTCCAACATAAAATAAAATAAAAATTATGTATCAGAGCAGCCAACAGGAAGTACTCAACTAATTCAGGAGAAAGGAGTTTTAATCCAAGAAATTCCTAGAAGAGCTGGAGAGAAGATACAAAGAGCAAAGATGGTTCCTAGCACTTGGCTTGTGATCCAGAGGCCAGGGAGTCCTGCTGTCTCCACCTCCACTGCTTGATTCAAGAACATAAGGCTGAATAAGGGAGAGTTACTAATTTGAGAGCACTCTCCAGGAATACAGAATATTAATATTTAGACAAGGACTCCAGGAGATGGTGCAAACTTGCTTCTAGGATGGTTGCTAGAAGCCTGGAAAAAGTGATGGCCTGTGCTAAGTGAGGTCGCAGGGTCAGAATTGCCGCAACAGAGGATAGAAGTAAGGGCCCAAAGGCTCAGAGAAATCAGCAAGTTAGAGTAGATATACTGTGGAAAGCCAAAAAACTCGCCCAATGGTTATGTTCCATGGAAAGGCTCACAGGATACACTATTTACTAAGGATACACAAGATTCAGTGGTGAGAAGGGCATAACCAACACCAAGAAGTCTCCTGACAGCTCTCCTCTGTGGGCCTGGGCTGGTGGTGGGAGATGCTGCCACAGAACAAGGCACTTGACTGCCAAGTCCTAGACCATGAAACAATAGAGACCAGGTGGCCGTGATTAACCTTCAGCAGCCAGGTGGACACATTATCATAATGAGTAGCAAGTGCAGAGGGGAGTAGGCTTGCTAATCTGCAGCCTTGTAGATGATTAATTGAAGGTGGCAATCCTAGGGACGAAACAGATGAGCAGGCACAAGGGTACTACTCAATCTGTACCAGCAAAAGAAATCGAGGATGGATGGTATTTCGACTTCTTAGAGGTGTTGTAACAAAAGTACTGCAACCTGGTGGCTTAAAACAACAGAAATTTATTCTCTCAAAGTAAAGAAGTCTAGAAGTGTGCAATTAGGGCGGGGGCAAAGTCAGTTCTTTCTCAGGCTCTGAGGGAGGATCTGCCCTGTGCCTTTCTCCTAGCTTCTAGTGATTGCCAGGAATCTTTGGTTTGTCAATACATCACTTCAACACTTACTTCTGTTGTTACATGGCATTCTCCTCTCTGTGCGTACAAGTTCAAATTTCCCTCCTCTTATAAGGACACCATCATCATTAGATTAGGCCCCAATCCAATGAGAGACTGACTGGAGATGGCATAAAGCACTGTACTGAAACTGGGATAATGATACCATTTTTAGCTGGAAAATCATTGTATTGCACCAACTGTATCTGAGATTAGCAGGGTTAAACTTTCTATCATTTGCAAAAATAGAGACTTGGAGTCCAGGTTATACAGGTGTGAAATGAAAATATTTCATACCCTTCCCAGTTATACTAACTTATACCTTTTTGTCATTAAATACAGTTGCTTATTAAACACAGTTTGCAAGATTCAGATTGGTCCCTCATAGTCTCAACCAAAGATAACAACATTGATAACAATAACATTAATATGTAATATATTTCCCCCAAACAATCTTGAGAAAGAAAAGCCAAGTTGGAGGCCTCATACCTCTTGATTACAAAACACATTATAAAGCTATGCTAATCAGAACACCATTGCACTGGCATAAAGACAAACATAGACAAATGGAATAATTAATACAGAAATGAACCCTCACCTAAGTGGTCAAATGATCTTCTAATAATTGTGTGTCAAACCTATACAATGGGGAATGGATGGTCTTTTCAACAAATAGAGGTGGGACAACTGGATAGCCACATACAAAAGAATGAAGTTGAACTTTTACCTCATACCATTTACAAAAACTAACCCAAAATGGACCTAAATGTAAGGCCTGAAACTTATAAAACTCCTAAAAGAAAACAGAGGAAAAGCTTCATGATGTTGGTCTTAACAGTGATTTCTTGGACATGGCATTTTAAAAGCACAGGCAACAAAAGCAAAAATAGACAAATGATACTAACCAACCAAAAACCATTTCTCCAACGAAGATATACAAATGGTCAACAAGCATATGAAAAGAGGCTTAACATCACTAATCATCAAGAAAATGCAAACCAAAACTACAATAAAACACCATCTTGAATCCATTAGGATGGCCACTATTTAAAAAAAATTGTTTTTTTCTTTTCTTCACATTGTTAAGAATGTGGAGAAATAGGCACTTTTATGCACTGTTAGTGGAAATGTAAATTGGTATAACCACTATGGGAAACAGTATGGAGGTTTCTCAAAAATTTAAAAATAGAATTGCCATATGATCCAGCAATTCTACTTTATATATATATATATATAAAGAAATTAGAAATAGAATTTTCAAGAAATAGTTGCATACCCATGTTCACTGCAACATTATTCATAATTAGCCAAGAGGTGGAAGCAATCTAAATGTCTCCTGACACATGAACAGATAAAGAAAATGTGGTATTAATATAAATGCATATACAATGAAACACTATTTAGCCTTAAAAAGGAAGGAAATCATGTCATATAGTACAACCTGTATGAACTTTGAGGATATTAGGCTAAGTTAAATAAACCAGGCACAAAAGGACAAATACTGATAATTCTACTTGTATGAGGTATCTAAATTAGTCAGATTCTGCCAACAGAATTTGCAAATCCTGCCTGAAGAAATACCACAATTTTGACCCTTGATTTGTTATTCCTAGAACTGAGGTTCTCATGATGCTCATTAAATTGTGTAAATGATTTATTTAGGAACTACTAAGGGATAGTCTGCAGCATCTTTCTAAATAGGGCTTCCTTGGTGGTTTAGTGGTAAAGAATCCACCTGCCAATGCAGGAGACATGTGTGCTCGATTCCTGGGTGAGGAAGATCCCCTGGAGAAGGAAATGGCAACCCGCTCCCTTATTCTAGCCTGGGAAATCCCATGAAGTGGGGAGCCAGGTGGACTAGAGTCCATGGGGTCACAAAAGAGTTGGACAAAACGTAGTGACTAAAAAAGAGCATCTTTCTAAATAACAATAACACTTAACAACACTATTAGTAGCAACCAGTGTGTATTAAGCATTAACTAGTGTCAACAACTCTTCTGAGAGAATGATATCTATTATCTTATTTAATCACCTTAACAACTCCAGGAAATAGATCCTTCTTATTCTAAATTTTACCCCTGATAAAACTGAAGTTCAGAGAGTTTAACTTTCCCAAGGTTATAGAGTTTGTAACTTGCAGAGCCTAGATTCTAGTTTTAAAATAGATGGCCTAGGGAAAAAGTATTATTCAATACTGTGGCTTAATAGCTTAATGGGAATAATCAAAAGAAAAAATGTTTAAGAAGACATGGAGTTGTTGCTAATTTCATCAATAGATTTGAGAGCCCTGGTGTTTTTCTCTTTTATCAGGATATTTAGTTCAGAAACTAATCATCATTCCATTCTCCTTATATAGACCTCATTTATAGTCTGGAGGAAAAGTTCTGAATTTTGAGACATGTGTAAATGACTGTTTCATCTCTATGATAAAATCTCAGTAAAGCTGCTCTTCCTCTCTAACTTAACAAAGGGTCAACTTAAGCTCAGAAACTGTTTCCCATGACTGTGTCATCTGGGTTTTGCAGGGATCTGGTGGGAGGGGATGTGCTCAGAAAAAAAGTGTCTTCATTTCGGCACTTTTTTTTAAAATTTGGCTGCACTGTCTTGCATGCAGAATCTAGTTCCCCGACCAGGGATTTGAACATGGGCCCTCCCTTGGGAGCAGAGTCCTAGCCACTGGATCACCAGGGAAGTCCCTAGCACTATTGATAGAACAAAATCTGAGGATCTGGATACATGTGCCTTGTTGAGAGACTGCCGCGACCTCTCCCTGCCCCTGGTAGACCTGGCAAACCAAATGGCTGCTATAATTTTAAGAACCTCTCCTTGGCACCTCTCCATGTCAGCAGTATTATATCCTCCTCTGGTTGCCACCCAGGTGGGGAGGGACCGAGGAGGCAGTGAGTCTCTGGAATAGGAGGTAAATGGGAAACCCAAGGAGAGAAGGGAATCCATTGTTGTTGGACTTGGCCACCTCACTCATGAGTATGGAAGCTCCTCAGTCTGGATGAGTAAGGGCTTTTAGAGTTCACAATAAATGGATTGTGAATCTTTATTCCTTTCCTGTAATAACATGAGTTGCCTTAATAGGTCATAAAACTGATAACTCAGTTTAATCTGATATTTCAATCTTAGCACTGTGTGATGCCATACAGGAGAAAGTCATCTCTCCTCTCCCAAACTCCAGCATTTCCATGGAAAGAAAAATTGCACCAATATCAGCCCCTCCCATAAGACCCCCAACCAGGAAAGTTAATCACTATGCAAAGGAAAGAGAAAAGGAAAGCTATTCCCATCAGAGCGCAGAGTTCAAAGAATAGCAAGGAGACATAAGAAAGCCTTCCTTAGTGATCAGTGCAAAGAAACAGAAGAAAACAATAGAATGGGAAAGACTAGAGATATTTTTAAGAAAGTTAGAGATACCAAGGGAACATTTCATGCAAAGATGAGCTCAATAAAAGACAGAAATGGTAGAGACCTAACAGAAGCAGAAGATATTAAGAAGAGGTGGCAAGAATACACAGAAGAACTATACAAAAAAGATCCTAATGATACAGATAACTACGATAGTGTGGTCACTCACCTAGAGTGAAGTCAAGACGGCCTCAGGTAACATCACTATGAACAAAGCTAGCTGAGGTGATGGAATTCCAGCTGAGCTATTTAAAAATCCTAAAAGATGATGCTGTTAAAGTGCTGCACTCAATAAGCCAGCAAATTTGGAACACTCAGCAGTGGTCACAGGACTGGAAAAGGTCAGTTTTCATTCCAGTCCCAAAGAAGGGCAATGCCAAAGAATGTTCAGCTACCACACAACTGTACTCATTTCACATGCTAGCAAAGTCATGCTCAAAATTCTCCAAGCTAGGCTTCAATGATATGTGACCCAAGAACTTCCAAAAGTACAAGTTGGATTTAGAAAAGGCAGAGTAACTGGAGACCAAATTGTCAACATCCATTAGATCATAGAAAAAGCAACAGAATTCCAGTAAAACATCTACTTGTGCTGCATTAACTATGCTAAAGTCTTTGTGTGGATCACAACAAACTGTGGAAAATTCTTAAAGAGATGGGAATACCAGACCACCTTTTGTGCCTCCTCAGAAACCTGTATGCAGGTCAAGAAACAAGTTAGAACTAGATGTGGAATAAGGAACTGGTTCCAAACTGGGAAAGGAGTAAGTCAAGCCTGTATGTTGTCACCCTGCTTATTTAACTTCTATACAGAGTACATCATGTGAAATGCTGGGCTGGATGAAGCAGAAGCTGGAATCAGGGTTGGGGGAGAAATATCAATAACCTCAGATATGCAGATAACACCACCCTTATGGCAGAAAGCAAAGAGGAACTAAAGAGCCCTTTGATGAAGGTGAAAGAGGAGAGTGAGAAAGCTGGCTTGAAACTCAAAATTAAAAAAATGAAGATCATGGCATCCAGTCTCATCACTTCATGGCAAATAGATGGGGAAACAATGGAAACAGTAAAAGACTTTATTTTTGGGGGGTCCAAAATTACTGCAGATGGTGACTGCAGCCATAAAATTAAAAGACACTTGCTCCTTGGAAGAAAAGCTATGACCAACCTAGATAGCATATTAAATAGCAGAGACATTACTTTACCAACAAAGGTACATATAGTCAAAGCTATGGTTTTTCCAATAGTCAGGTGTGTATGTGAGAGTTGGACTATAAAGAAGGCTGAGTGTTGAAGAACTGATGCTTTTTTACAGTGGTGTTGGAGAAGACTCTTGAGAGTCCCTTGGACTGCAAGGAGATCAAACCAGTCAACCCTAAAGGAAATCAACCCTGAATATTCATTGGAAGGACTGATGCTGAAGCTGAAACTCCAGTACTTTGGCCACCCGATGCAAAGAGCAGACTCATTGGAAAAGACCCTGATGCTGGGAAAAATAGAATGCAGGAGGAGAAGGGGACAACAGAGGACCAGATGGTTGGATGGCATCATCAGCTCAACGGACATGAGTTTGAGCAAGCTCTGGGAGAGGGTGAAGGACAAGGAAGACTGGTGTGCTGTAGCCTATGAGGTTGCAGTCAGACACAACTGAGAGACTGAACAAGAAAAGGGAAATTTGATTACAGTGAGAATATTTCATGATCATATCATGCTACACCCTTTCTAAACCTTTTCTGGAAAATATTAGGTATGGGAGTGATGGCAAAAGGACCCGAGCTTTCACGCCCTGTTACCAGGTAGTATAGGTGAAGTGTGAGGGCAGGATAAGTGAAAGAAATGGATTTATACACTCGGGGCTCATCTTTTTTGGGAGGCCGTGTGAGAAATGCTACCTTTGGTTGTTTTTATGATGATGCTTCTCTGTGACTCAGCCTTACTTTATGCCAGTAAGAATAGCTTGGAAATATAATTAACGTCACTGTGTTTTCGACATTTCATTTCAAAATGACTGGGTATACCCACAGTTATGGCACTGAAATCATTAAAATCATGCAAATGCTTAAAGTGGATAGGCCTGGGAGATTATGGTTTCATTAGAGAAAAGGCTATAAAGTTAGACCTAGGTAATTACCTTTCCCATTAATGCTGGAAAATTCTGTGCTCCACTGAGAAGTGATCGCGGTGCATCGCGCCTTCTGTGCTTTTACATTCAGACTGCGGGGGCCTTTATTTCATCAGCACAACGGCAAGGAAACAGCGGCAGCTTTCCAGGTGTACTTTGCAAATTGGGGTTTAAATGTGGAACACATCAAATTAAAATTCAATATTAATTATTTTGTCTTGCTAGGAGTCTGAGTGGTTTAAAGCAGCAAGGGTAATTGTCTAATTCATTGTGTGTGTCTACAGTGAACTTAATCATTATGTCAGCTTCCTAATAAAAGGTTATTATAGAAACAAAGATCCCAATTTTACATACGGTAGGCAAGGGAGGATTCGAAGAGCTGGTCTCTAAGGTAGACTTGAGGATCTTGACAAATGATGCCCATGGTGTGATCAGATACTTAACAAGAAATCTCGTTATTAACTAGGCCTGTACAGATAATTAGCACTTGAGCTTCAAATTTTAAATCTGGCTTGAGATGTATAATTTATCAAAAGCCTTAGCTTGCTGTCAAAGTCTGATAATAAGGTAGTGTTATTGATGAATTGAGATTAAGAGTAGATTGAAGAGAAAATTAGGCCACTGGTTAGCCTGAAAGGTCTGATTTCAATATTTACAGTACTAATTTGGTATTATTTTGGTAAATGGATGTGGTCCCCAAGTGCTGCCTGGTATAAAGGAATAAACTATGCATCATTATTCTAACAGAAAAAGTATTGTTTACTGTGTACTGGATTTTGCAGCACTAGCAGTCTGGTTAATAGGCTGCTTTATAAGATGAGTGTACCTGTTTTTTATTGCATGCATTTATTATAACCCATTCAGCACCTAGGGCTTTTAGTGAAAATTAGAAAATGTAGCTTCTTTACATTAAAAATGATATTACATTAGACTAATTGCTTCAGAGCCTGTCTTCCTGATTTAACTCACTTTAGTTTATCTCTCAGCATTGTCTTCTAAACATTCTTGCCACTGGAATTTAGATAACTGCCATTTTATACATTCAAGCTACATAAAATGAGCAATCTCTTTTTTAATGATCTCTGGTAGCACTTCATTGCGAGTGATCTTGAGGGTGGGAGAAGGAATGAGATGTACAATAAACCATCTATCTGCAGTGTCTCTTGTCTTTGAAGCATATTCTGAGTACACTTATGTGACCCTTAGCAAGTTAAATCTTTTTGATGCATGTAATAAAATGCTGTTTAGGGCAATAGCTGATTTCCAAAATTATATTAGGCATAACATAAGGCTGTAGCAAATTGTCTCCCTATTTTTCCTTGCTCGAGCTCACAAACGGGATTGGAAAGTGTTGGGGTGTTTTATTGTATATCATATCAGGTATAAATAGACAGTACCCTGCACCATAACATAATTATGTGTAGCTCATAGTAGTATCTGCCCATGAAATAATAGAGCGCAGACTATTGGTTTCCGGAAAATTGCTTGAAAATCCCTTGTAATGTATTGTTGGCAGCAGCCCCACTTCTCCAATCTCCAGCTGTCCAGCGGGCTGTGCCAAGTCACAGCAGGACCTGAGGACTGTCTGCCTTGAATGGTGGCACGGAGCTTTATGGTGAATTTCCTTGTGTATTGTGTACTTGCAGACAAGCAGGCTTTCTGAGACTCAGCAGGAGCGTTCCACTGTTTGTGCTGAGGTGGTTAGCTAGTTGGCAAATTGCTATTATTCAGAAATGTGTGGCAGAGGAAAATGTATTGCATTACATTTTCTATCAATATTGTCTTAATGTTGACCAATAACCGGCCTCCGTTCAAGCTGACCCTTCCTTCTGACTTTTATCTTAGGCGTGATTAGATTGAGTGGAATTTAGTGGGGATGTTTTCTCTGGAGGAAGAAAGAGGGTTTTTTGTTTTTTTTTTTTGCCCCATCTCAGCTGCATCTCCCCAGTCTACCCCCACCTCAACTCAGCAATGCCTCCCCACCGTGCCCGCCTCCTAACTCCCGAAATAACATTAGTTTAGGATTCTGCTTTTGGAGGAAAAAGATTTGGTGTTTCAGCTGTTCCAATATATGTTGACTACTGACTAATGGATATTTATTCCACTTTATTGCTTTCTATAGGCAAAATTCAAACAAAAGGAGTTGGATTTTGCTAATAGCAATGAACAGCATTGGCATTTTTTTTGACAATAGTCAGTATAATAATAACCCCATTCATAGAGGGAGGACTTAGAGCTTTTCATAGCTCTTTTACCTACATCACCCTCCTTGATATGACACGGGGAGAATAGGGATTATAACCCATTCAGTAGACAAGGAAAAACAAAACAAGGAAGAAGGTTGTAGGTTTAGCTTATAGCACAGCTGGGGAAATTTTGGTCTTTAAACTTTCTGATTTTTGCCCCCTTTTCATTCCTCTGAATAAATCAATTCTATATAATAATATTTCTTTTAATCATTAAAGGTTGCAGAAATACTGCCTGTATAGGGCATTCTTCCTGCATTTTAGAGTTTGAGAAAACAGTTGTCGAGAGCCAAGAGAGTGGGTACAGAAATGTGTTATTGCAGGTCTGTTCTTTGTAGGATCATTATCTGGCTCCAAGTGTGCATTCTCGAACTGTATTTTTTTGTGGGCTTTGCCCAGCAGCCCGCAAAGATACCACAGTGAAGCTTCATGCGCTCTGTATCTACAAATCACAGTTCAAGTGATACAAACTTCGAGTTACAAAGTAAGTCATGAGGGTGTAATGTGCAGCGTGGAGAAAACAGTAAACAAAACATTAACCTTGTGCACTAGCTTTGTGTGGTGACCCTGACTACTTGTGGTGACCATTTCCAATGAATGCAATTCAAGTCACTAGTTGTACACACAACACTAACATAATATTGTATGTCAAATAAACTTAAATAAGAGTTATACATCCACAAAGCAGTTATTAATTCCAGATAGTTTAGGCAGTACATAAATTCCCAGAAAATCACCTTAAAAAAAAATTCAGGAAAGGTGGTGACAGGCAACGGCACTGGGGTCAGAACTCAGGGTTTCCCTTCTCTGATGTCTACATCACTAGGCCTGTAGTGTTCTGACCTTTTAAAAATTCCAGCATCCCACTCCCCTCCCCACCCCAGTCACACGCAGAACTCAAGGCCAGGAACGCACTGTTTCAGTGCTGGTTCTATCAGGCTGCGTTTACTGGGAACTTTGGAGGCAGGAAGAGGAGTGTGTTTCCCCTGAAGGAGAGCTCTCTTCCCCAGCACCCCCCCTCCAGCTTCACCTTTCAGGATTGAGTCCGAGCTTGTCAATAGACTGTGCCGAACTGTTGCAATAGCGGTTCCATGTAGCGGAGTTAAAATATTTCCTTCCAGTTAAATTGCACATGCATGTGGGACAGGTTGGTACACGTGGCAAAGAAATAAGTGATCATCAATGATCACAGTGTGAGAAAAGGAATTTGCATTTTATATCGAACTCACAGGTACTGGATTTTTATGCTCCAAATCCAAGCTCTCTCCCATGCTTGGAGCTTCAGCCAAAGGCAAGAAAAGTATTGTGTTCTCAAGAGAAAGCTGTGTGTGTGTGTGTGTGTGTGTGTGTGTGTGTGTGTGTGTGTGTGTGTGTGTGTGTATGTTTTGGGCAGGAGGAGAAGAGGAAGGGAAAGGCAGGAGAAATAGCAATTTAGCTTATAAATAAAAATCATGGGGAAGAAAACAAGTATGAAAATGTTAACAAAACCAATAACAAAGATGAATCAAGAACTGAATGTGTCTGTAAATTTTTTGGAAGTTTTCCCCCCCCAGTATTTTTGTTTAACAAAATGTATTATGTTAACATGTCAGTTAAGGGATATTTCAAGCCTCAGCACAAAGGCATTTTTTACCTGATAAATGACAGATTTTGCTTTTTCAGAGCAGCGTGAATGGCATATGAGTTTTTAATCTTTTTAAAGCAGGTATTTGAAATAAATAGCTATCATACTCATGTTATCATTATTCTCTAAAAATTTTAAATGTAGATGTAAAAATAAAGAGGAAAAACACCAACCCATTCATGAGCTAACATTCTCAGACAATACTCCATCCCAAATGAATGAAGATTTATGGTGCATTTGGCATCATACAACACCTTTTACATTATAGGAGAAATTCTGTATTTGTGGAAACTCTAGCTGTTGCCTATTTTAAGCTGTCAAACCAATTTCAATTACACATTGAAAAATTAGTCTAGATGGTTGAGAGGTAATCATTTTTCATTAGAAATTAATTTGCCCTTTATGATTTGAAATACAAATTTTACTTTAAGCATTCAGAGGTTCTAAACTGGTACCTTTTAAATTAAGCAATGTATCTTTTAAGGGCTCTGCTAAAGCCTAGTTATTTCTTAAATCCTTATCACAGCAATACTTACAGACGATACAATACTGTTTCTAAAGTTGGGCATATGAAGTGTATAAGTTACTACCTAACTCTCAGAGAGGTTGGGACTTTGTGGATGCTCTGCCATATTTGATCAATACATACTTATATAACAGCGAAGCTGCATTTATCCCTGTTGTCTATTATCTACTAAAAATGAATCACCAGAAAATTGCAGGAGGTCACACAGTGTTTTTCTAGTCATTTGTGCTGCCTTCTTATTTCATGATGTCTTCATACAAACGCAAAGTTCAGTAAACACACACATTTGTTTTCACAAATGGATTAATCAGTATGCAAATCTGTCCATGGCATTGCTTTCAGCTCTACTGGAACCCAAAGGAGCTGCATAGAAGCTCGCTCAGTTCTGTTGTGGTTTGTGGGGCTAGGCAGTCACTGCCTGCGTCTCACCAATAGGGGTCTCCAGTGTACCACAGAACTGTTTTTATAACCGCTCCATTATGATTATTTACAGTACGCTGTACATGCAGACAGAGGCACGGGGGCAGAACAGATTTATATGGGCTCGGGATGATACTGATTTATTCAAGGAGTGAAGGATGACGTCACAAGTAATGAGGAGAAGCAAAGACATGTCTAGGTGTGGTGTGAGAACACCTTCAACCTAACAGTGCAGACACAATCTGACTGCTCCTCAACTGGAGGAAAGAGTAGCCAGGCAGCCCCGCTGGTATTTCCAAATATCTAAGTATGTGTCTTTGTTTAGATGAAACATCCAAAAGAAAGAGTGAATTTCTCTTTTCTCATTTGAATGTCTTGGGAATGAGGTGACTGTCTAAATCTCAACCCTGAAATTAGTTCCTAATAACGTTTTATAAAGTTATTCATATTTTAGGAGATTGTCAGTGTTTAACTTGTCTTTCTGCTCCTTTATTATTGATAATTAAAGTAAGAAAATTCAGAAAGGTCAATTATGATTTACTATAATGTTAAAATTTAGGTCATATTTAGCAGTAGCAATATAGGTTCATGATTTGTAAAGCGTGTCATAACATGTTTTCTTTTTATGCATCATGGAATTCACTTGTGCCATACATTCTCTGAAATTTTAGTTTTTAAAACTCCCTTACCAACAAATTAAGATATTTCTGCAGTTTTGGGATTAGATCTATTTGTGTAGAAGGCAACAGATATTCAAAATGCTTTCCTCATTCGTTCATTTAACAAACATTTGTTTAGGTTGTGCATTGTGAAGTCACTCAGTGTCTAAAGGAAAATCTTTCCCTTTAGGGAGTGCAGTCTAGTAAATGATAAATAAAAAAGAAATCCTAATAGAAAAACAGACTGAGGAGCTAGGATTGAGGCAAAATAAGACAGTGAGAGAGAAAAGAGGATTAAATGATTAATTCTGAGAGAGGGGGTTGTGTGTGGTTAAAAAATGAGTTGGCCTTTGAGATAAGTTGTGGATGAAGTTTGGGACTGTGGTGGCCAGTGCAGGAGAGAAGATAATTACATGTACAAAGACTTGAAGGCTATTCATGGAATGACAAGTGAGTACAGAAATGGAGTAAACAGTAAGAGATGTCTTGGCTTTTTCTTCCAGACAAGGGAAGATAGGTGAAATTATAAGAGATAAAGACAGCTTTGGTGAAGGTGAATTGAATTCAGAATTCAAGGTTGTGATGGAATGGAAAGAAAACCAGGTCAAGGAAGCTGAGGGGATTGTCAAAAACAACCCCACTAGAAGGAAGTACATAGCTATGTAAGGCTGACTTAATAAAAACCCATGTCACAGCACCACCTATTTCACTTTTCCACATTTAACTATAGTCAATCTGCTTCTTTTCAGGTTTGGGAACAGAGTACTGGTTGTAATCCATTTATGTCACCCTAACTAGCTGGATTAATTAGTTAGGAGTTAGTCTCTTTAGTCTTCTCCAGATTAATTTCTTAAAATTAATTTTCTATAAAATAATTTCTATTCAACTTAAATTAATAGATCATTTTCTATAAAATAAGATGTATCAGCTTATAGCTGAGGTCCGTACCAGCTCTTAAGGATCCTGGGGATCAAAATAAGACTGAAGACCCAGTAAGGCATTATCCCAAGAGACAATGAAGTTCAGAAGATTTGCATATTTTAAAGCAAATACCTCTAAGGACACAGAAAACTATCTCATTGTTAATGTGAGAAAGATAAACACTACCAGGAACAACTTGACTAAATGAAGGCCAAAGAACTTAAGTTTAGAAAACAATACTGTAAGATCCGAAAAATGAGACTAGGATATTAGAAATGAATATTACAGCAGATTCTAAGTTCCCTGGGGTCAACTGAACAAATGCAGCAAAACCATACTTGGGCAAAACTGATTTCATATATAGCTTCCTTTCAGTGATTCTTCTTTTGATTCAGTTAAAATTAAGTGGCTAACATAAGGAAGCAAATGAGAGGACTGAGTGATTAATTTTAATTTGAGGAACCATGGAAGCCTTCCCAGCAGAGATGACAACTGGGCCCAATTACTAATAGTGAATTCTGATTTTTATAGGATGAGAGTGGACAGAAAGGCACCTTGAGTTAAAGGACTGGTATGTCAGAAGACAATCAGAACCACTGAGACTTCTTGGAATTGACAGGTTACATTTCAGAACAGAGGAAACCTACCTGGGTGAATAAAAACCAAAATGAAGATTCTTCTAACTTGATATTAGCTAGGCAGATGGTATTCCTTAGGTGCCAGCTACTGAAGTGCAATCTCTCTGAAATTCTTGGGAACTTAGATAATGGAATGGCACCAAGATGATGAGATAAAGTAACAATTTGAAATCTAATAACCTTTCAAGTTATAAAAATGGCTAGTGATAATTGAGACAACTCTTTATTGGAATACAATATATGTAATGTACATGGGAAAAGAAACCTCAAATGAAATTTAGAAAATGATTCACTATGCACATTGGACAGGAAAAGATGGGGTATGAAGTTGTGCATGAATCAATAATACAGCTATAACTCTGAGGGTCATGCTTTGGGGTCTCTTAAAAGGTGAGAGAGCTTTGAAAGAAGTTGCGTTAACTTAAGATCCTTTAACTTAAGGCAGCATAGCACTTACAATTTCCATTCTCTGGTAAACACCAATATGGAGAAACGTGGATCAAGCCAAGTTATGTTTGTAATTCAATTCGTTTAAGCCAAACATTGATTGTAAATATCACAGATGCTCTTATAAAATTTAATATAGTATTTAGCTTGGGATGAAGGTGGAATTGGAAAATGGTGTAAAATAAGAATTAGGTTATCATTCTACACAAAACAGAAAGATGTAAGCAAATGAAAGTATTAGAAATTTTTAGAGACACGGAAAATAGGTCCTCTGAAGGAAACTTATACTCACTGAGTATGTAATTCAGATGAAAGAGAAATGAAGGGTGTCCCAGTAGCATGCTGAAGGAAGACTTTTGAGAAAACTGGTGATCAGTTTTAGGTCTTCACCTGATTTAACTTGAAACATCCTCAAATTACAGGATTACGGCTGTTGAAATTAGTTGAAAGAATGCTATTTTGCTAATAGAAATGATTATTAGACGTAGAAACTGGCCCAGGATAAAGGCTGGGTGTCAGGCTGCCTTGTTGAACTGTGGCTCTTCTACTTGGTAGCTAAGTACTTAACTTCTCTGAGCAGAGTTACTTAACTTCTCTGGGCCTCTATATTTTTTTCAGTAAGATCAACATAAAAAGTGGCTGCTATCTCAAAAGATTTTTTGAGGATTAAATGTACTAATATAAATGAAAGAGCTGAGAATAATTCTGGGATATAGTAAATGCTCAATAATGATTAGCTCTTATTACTATTACTTGAACATAATTGGTACTCATTGACTATTGATTATCACAGCTAAGGTTGCCAGATTATCTATTTTAAACAACAAAGGCAGTAACTTTGGGGGCATGGTGTAGTTAGAGCCCTGCTTGCTTGAATTATATACTGCCCTGGTGTTTTTCTTTCCTAAGCAGGTGTGCCATAGATGTGTACAAAATACTTCTGGATGTTAAAAGGCAAGATTAAATAACAAAATGCTTTGACAACTCATTGTGAAAACAGGTGCTGATCATTAACGGAAGGCACGGAATGCATTTGGAGGGGGTAGCCCTATATCTCCGATTGCAGACATGAGACAACTCTGCAGAGAGAAACAACTGTCCCAAAGCTTAGGACATTCTGAAACTGGAGCCCAGCTCCATAGACTGTGACAATGCACAGTGGTTGATGAGTTAGTTCTAGAGGCTTCTGAATTTTAATGATGCTGGAGATGATATTGTGTGTCCTTCAGCTTGTTAGAGTGACACCAGCACTCCATAAATCATAATACCTGTGTATTGTAAAATCAATAGCAAAGTGCTATTTCAGCGCTAACCCTTAATAAGTTTTTCAGTGTTCTAACAGCTTAAACTTTGCCGTAATGCCATTGGACCTGTAGGTTAGGATCAGAGCATGCTTAACTTGTTTCGTAATAGAGACTTTTCACTAATGAAGGACCGATTAGTTAAGCTTTGGTTGCCACTCTGGTGATCAGTTGGCAGAACAGCCTCTGCAATTAAACTCGTGTATCTCTGTCCTGAAGCAAAAAAGCAGGCTTAAACAGTCAATAAATGTTAATCCAGTCACAACCTGTCTCTCCCTTTGAAGGCTGCCCAGGAGGGTTTCCACCCTCCCCACATCACATTTTTTTCATCTTGTTTTAAATGTGGTGGTCCCCATGGAGTCGGGATGTGCGTACATGACCTCCCACGGTTCTGTAATAAGATCTGGCATGCTAACAACATTGTCTACAGATCTGTCATCTATAGGTCTGTCTGTCCCTCCCCCTCCCTTATCTCCTCATCTCTTTTTCCAAGGTTGAAGAATAAATGAGCAATTGAAGCTCACGAGACTTACAGAAGATATTGGGTAAATATGTATGCTAAAAGGAGGGTGTGCTTCTGTGTTGCTAGGACAAATATTATGGTCTCTCTCCCTTTCACTACATATGTATGGCTGGGATGACGTAGTAAAGCCTCTTCCTTGTTCACTTTTATTGTAGTGAATGTGGGTTGTAATTGTCTCTGATGCCAGGAATGGAGAGCTTAGGGCAGAGACAGCAGCAAAGTGGAGCTACAAAATCATTTGCAGGATCTGGGAGGAAGGAGAAAAAAAGAAAAAACTGGGACATTAAAAAAGTCTTCTAAAAACTATTTAGTATTCCTATGTTATCTCTGCTCTCAAGCAAAATTCCAGATATTTTCCATTGTTTAATTACTTATTTACATAAGAGAGAGAAGTAAAGACTGACAGCTACAGAAGAAAGTGGTTAATATAGACTGTGGCCCAGCGACTTTGTGGATGAAAAGAGTGATCTGAAAACATAAAGGACTTCTGTTAGATACTAGACCACATGCTTTGGAGTCTAATGACATTTATTTTTCTCCTCTAACTAGGAGCTTGCACTCCATAGGGCAGCCTGGGGGTCCATCTTACTTTATATAGTTTATCCTGTGTTCTTGACTGGAAGTTTCAAAATTGTGGGGAAAGAGAGTGAGTGGGGGCGAAAGCAGTGGAAGTTAGTTTTCTAGGAGTCACAGGTATGGGGTAGCAGTGCTGAAAACTGATACAGGGTACAAATCAAAATAGTGGGAATCAAAATAGGGGGCAATAGGATTTAACTTCCTCTTAACTTGTTTGTATAAAATTGTTCTTTGGTTGGCACTTAATTTATGATAAAATTTAATCATTCAGAATAAGGTAAATTAGCACTCAGTGTTAACTTGATCTAACTATGCTTTTTAAAAACTTTCTGAAGCTGGAGAGCTCTTTTACAAGGGTCTTCTTCCTGAAATGCAAACAATATAAGATCTGATAGCTATGCAGTAGGCAGGAATTAACATTTCCTTATAAACTCATTTATTTTTTAAGAATTCCCAGTCAGTTCTCTGTGACTCATTGTTTTTTCGGGGAAAAGAGTTTCAAAGCACTGCCACAGAATATACATAAAAATATTAACTTCGCTTCAGTAAAGGCAGACCCTTTCAATTATTCAGTTAACAGATATTTATTGTCTACTGAGTATTCCTCACTAAGCCAGGTATAGAAGAAACAATGAACAACAAGACAAGGAAGGTCTCTGCCATTGATCCTATGCCCACTGTTGGAAACTCTAAAAATATGCAAAGGAATACATTAAAAATAAAAAAATCAAACACAAGTCATGAGCACTGGCAGCAAAAAATAATCAGTGTTACTCAAGTAATTTATGACCCTAACGGACACTGAGCCACAAGCTGCAAGCCTTGTCACTCTTCCTGAAGTCTCATTGTATAAAAAGCTCTATTAGATACTGCAGGTAATTTTCAAGAACGTTAAAGAAATTCAGCTCCTAAACTTTATATTTTTCTCCCTCAAGAACATAAGATAGAATATGTTTCAGAAAAACTGTAATCAATTAAAGAGATGTAACATTTATATTTAGACTTCATTTCCTTGTTTTACATTATAGATATGTTGTTGAAGCGGTGGCTAGACAGTGGTATCATTTGAAACACACATGTAAAGAAATCCTGCTGTGATTCTTTTTACTAGACAGAGAACCTTTTTAACACAGATAAATCACTAGATGTTTTTTGTCCTCTAGGTCTGAGGTTTGGTAAGTTGGGTTTTCCTGATCAACAGACGTGTGTGCATGCACGTATAAAGCCTCTCAGCAAGTCTGAGTAACCAATGAGGCAGGAAATGCAGGTAGACCCTGCCAGAGAGTATTCAGGTAGAAGTGATTCTGCAGCCTGTGATCAGTGGGAGTCACTTGCTCCTGGACTTTATGCACCCAAACACCACAAGCCAAGGACAGTCCATCTGAGTCAGCAGCAGAGAGCAAGCAGGAACCAAGAGAAATAAATCGATACCATCATCAGTGTTGTTTAACATTTCTTTGTTAAGCTTTGCAGCCTAACAAATATTTTACAACTCTTTTGCTCCCTAGACTGGTTAACCAAGAAACAAATCCGGAAGGAAAGGAGCTCTGTTCCCAAGCTTCTGGGAGGGAACTTACTGTTCTCTTTAACCAATTAAAGGCCATTAAAAGCATGTGGTTTTTCCCTTAAGGCTTTAATTTAAATAGACAGACGCAATGATGTTGCTAATGGAGGTGCCTCTTCTTTCATTTACGTGTGGATGGCACAAATAGCATCCCTGTGGTGAGGACTGTGGCCGGGATAGAAGAATGGTATATGTTGAAATGGAAAAGGTTAGTGGCAAGAGAGGAGCCTCTTGGGTCTCTTGGTCCTGACCCACAGTCTCTTCCCAGCCAGAGAAGCACTTAGTGCCAGTTTACTGGCTGCCCCGTGCCTTCCCATTCTTCCCAGTATATGCAGTAGGAACAGACAGAAGGAGTTCTCATAGTACATTGGTCTCCAAAGAAGCAAATACAGATTGTTTAATAGATACACATAGCTTAGTGGCAGATTGTAAAGAAGGATAAAATTAATCTCAGGGCAGAGCCTCTGAGGTTAAACAGACAGTGCAGGTGCAACGCACCTCAGTAAACTGAGACCTGTTTCTGCTCTCTGTAAAAACACTCATGTGGTTTTGGGGATGAACCTCTTCTGAAGAGGATCCAGAAACTTGCATTTAATTCTCTATTGTGTAAATCTGTCTAGACAGTTCTCTTGGAATGGGCCCCTTGCATTTCTCTGGTAGAACCTTTCTGATACGTCATACTGTTAGGGTTGCCATGAGATTTGGGCATACTGGGAATTGAATGTTTTGGATATTAAGCTTCATTCTCACCATTTTTTTAGGATTAGATAGTTCTTCCAACAACAAGCCAGGCTAATTTGAGAGTTATTGTGGGTAGAAACTGAGAAAAGTATGAAGCAAACTTTCTGTATCCAATGAGTGAGGGAGGGGAAAGAGTTGACTGCACCATAAATTACAGCAAGCAGGGTAGGATTTGAGGTCTGACACACTGCATTTGAATATCTGCTTTGCCATTTAACTTTGTGACTCTGGGTAAACCTCCTGGAGCCTTATTTTCATGGGATTGCTGTGAAATTTTATAGAAAACGCATATATAAAGCACCTAAAACAGGCACAAAGAGCTGCTGCTCTAGACCTATTGATTTCCCTGTAGTTTTACTTTCTTTTGTTTTTTGGCTAAACTCAACTATTCATGCTCTTTTAACCTTTTAAGATAAAATGCCTACAAATGAGACAACACTATAATTAGAAAGGTTAAAACAATTAAAACTCAAGGAGATATTTAATTTTATTTGTATATAGGGTGTGCTGTAGTTAAGTATATGGAGTTTGTGCATTTCCTATTTCCTCTTGCAAAGATGTAGAAAATGAAATGGCCGTTTGTAAGCATTAATGGACAATTTGAAAACACTGGTATTGTTGAAAAGCTTCCCCCTCAATAGGCCCTGCCAATGTTTAGGATTTTATTCCACAATATGATGGTTAACATACGCTAATCATGAAAAACCATTATTAATGCCCCTATGATTGAAAGCACTGTACACTATTTCCAAATCGATTTGAACCACACTAAATCCTAGACCCACACTGAAAGAAAACTGGTGTGTGGCAAGCAATTGTTTTTCCTAAGTCTCAATAACTCAAATATTTTCATTAAAATACACAAAACCCTGGACTTACTTGAAGCCTGGAAAGTGCATTTATTTTTTTTTCCTTTTTATTTTTAAACAAAGGAGCTCAAAACATCAGAAATAATGAAAGCGGCATATTTTTATTGCTCTCTTCTTACAAGAACTGATTTTTAATGAAATTTAGTTTAAAACAAAAATAAAAAATCTCGTTCCTGTGCTGAACCTTTTTGCATGGCACATTCCAGCCTGGGGCTATCTTTTATTGGCCAAGTTATAAACCCCAGAAAAGGGGGTTTTATAGTGGAAATGCTGACAGAACCCGAATAGTGCTACTGGGTGCCTCTCTAATTAGTCTGAAATTCTGAAAGCCGAATTCCATAATATGTGGCCTGTACTGTAGTGAGATTACAGTGTGGGCCAAACCCCAAGCTTAACTGGACGTTTCATGTGCAATCGGGGCTTCATATAGACTATGGTGGAGCCTTTTACAGTTGTAAAATGCTAGTACTTTTAAGCAAGAGAAGTCTTTATTGGTCCTCTTACTTATTTAAATGTTAAATAGGAGTGTTTGGATATTTTTTGATAATCCAGGAGTCCCTGGCATGCAGACCCCATTTCCCAGACAAGCTTCCACCTGGGCCTGGATAGTTGGATTTCTAGGGATCCATTTTAGCACTTATTTGAACACCTTCCATAAACCCAGCTTTTATTTGTGCTCAAGTGTTCGGTGCTAATGTTGGCAGAGAAGCATCCTGCCCGTGCTCTGAAGTGAGTAAACAACAGGACTTATGCAGCTTCATACACAGGAGTCCATTCTGGCTTGTCGCCCTCTCTGCCCGGCCCCCATCCGACTCGCCTAGTCTTGGCCCCCTTGCCTGGAAAGATTAACAGGCGCTCAAACTTGCCCAGCACCGGTCGGATAGGACCCATTTTTCTTGCAGCTGCGAAGCCCAGCCACAAGACGCCTCAGCTAAGGTGCCCTGGGCCCTGGCCTTGAGCTGGGCCAGCTCTTCCTCCAGGGCCCTACCCAAGAAAAAACCAGGAGTCCCAGAATCACTTTAAGAGGGAGTGCCTGTTAGAGAGGCCTACAGCTTGTCAAGCACCGTTCCCGTTCCTCCGTTACAACCCTGGTTTCCCTCTTATTTCTCCTTAATCTTTTAGTTGACTGGGTTCCTCCCACCATGGGCTTCAGTGTCCAGAGGTATCCCGCCACGTTCAAGAGATTAGGGGACACATGGAACGAGTATCCTGTTAGCAATAGTCCAAGAGATATATGCCCCCAAAGTAAACAGCAAGGCTAATGAAATGTCAGAAAGACTGAAGCTCCTACAAGTGCCATCCTGGACTACAACCTTGGTGCCTTGTAGCTAAAGGCTCTACAGGCATAAGTTTGTTCACCCAGAAAACCTAGAGAACATTTTAAGTTTTTAAAATTTATTTTTAATTGGAAAATAATTGCTTTATAATGTTGTGTTGGTTTCTGAGTTACAACAATGTGAGTCAGTTATAAGTGTCCTATTTTACTGAAACTGGCAATCAAACTGCCTTCCTCTTGGAGCTTGTTATTCCCTTGCATAGTATTTTTGGTCCAGACATTACTCCTTGGCAATTTTCAGGAACTAGGACTCTGCTTTATCCCTGCACTCTTGTTTCTTGACTATATTTCCTTTATTTCTACATTCCCTCACTTCCCTAATTAGGAATGTTTGAATCTGCCCTTTGGAACCCAAGGACAGTCAAGGAGCCAGAAACCTGTTTTCCTGCAAACAAGGGACTGGAATCACAGGAAGGTTTTTCTACTACCCAGGGGCACCCCACAGAGCCCTGCTTGTTTTTGAACCCTATCCCCTCCCCACCCCTCACTCCTCTAAAATTCTTCTTAATCTTGAGAGGAAGAGACATGATACTAGAAAGAGAATAAAGTTTTGGAAAGAGAAGTTAATCGTAAACTCAGCAGAGAAACTTAGCTTTAGGCACTGAACCAGGTTTGGTTTGCTTGTTGCTCAGTAAGTCAAAATGCTGAGACACCAGAGGCTGCCGCAAAGAGTGGAGACAGAACAAGCCTCAGAGCTGTGTCCCTGAGGGCAAGGGGCTGGGGTTTTACAGGATGACTATAAAGAAGCAGGGCAGTCTGGGGCATGGGGGGCGTGGGAGTGCAGGGAAAGGTGATTGGATAAAGGTGCAGCAGTCATCACTCTGCACAGGTGTAACTGAGCTATCGGCCTCTGCATGTGCTTAGCATGGGATGAGGGTGGAGTTTTCACCCCTCTGATGTCAAAAGGTTACTGAGTGGACACTTGTGCATGCCCAGTTGCAGGGTCCATGGTCTTATCCAGTCTTAATCAACTCAGCGGGAACTGGGCACAGCTGACTCAAAGTTCCTGGAAAACAACTCGGGCAAGCATCTTTTTGTTTAGGCTCTGTGCCATTTGGAGGGCATGCAACTCTTGTACTGACAATTAAAACAACCTTGGTAAGTGAAGGCAGGTTAAATGGATTTTGACTAACGACTAGCCATGGTTTCAAGAAGACATTTTAATAAAGAAAAGTTTGAGTAAAATAAGATTGGCATCTCTCTAAGATTTCACTGGCTGAACTTGCAACCGAGTAGTCAGATTTCAGGAAAGCTTTGGAGGAACGGCGTACTAGTGGACTCGTTTCCAGTGGGTAAACCGCAGGTTGGGGAAAGAGAGTGGGTGGAAGGGGACAAGCTGATCCTAAAGTTTGCATGAAAGATAAAGAATAAAAAATCGTCAAGGTACATTTGAAGAAAACAGGAAGTGAGAATTCATCCTAGAAGGTATCAAAGCTTCTTGTAAAGTTACAGTAATGAAGACACTGGGCTCTTGGTTGCAAGACAAGTAGACCAATGAAAGTGACCACAGAGTCCCAAAATAGACATATGGGCATTGAGCAGTTCTAGAGATAGCATGAGATCTTCAGTGACATCACCATTTTTTAAATGATGTTTGCACAAATGGATAAAGAAGTACAAATGTAGATTTCTTATCTCATATCATATATAAAAATGCATTTCAGAAGAGAACAGGAAAACATTTAAACTTTTAGTATTAAATATGGAAAATATCTATATAAAATGGGATAGAGAAAGATTTAAATAAAACACACAAACCATAGGAAGAGATTGATCAAGTAGGTTAACTGAAGTTAAACTGAGAAACTGCAGACTAGAAGATATTTGCAATACATATAACTGATAAAAGAGTAGATGCTGTGTGTGTGTGTGTGCATGTGTGTATAGGCACATTTATTTATTCATGGGAGTATAAATTGTCCAGTCCCTTTGGATAGAATTTGGCAACATCCAATGTGGTTAAAGTTGAGTATACTCCATAACACAGCAATTCCAAGTCTAGTGTATACAGTAAAGAAACTTTTGTTGATGTGTATAAGGAGTCACATGTAAGACTATTCAATGCAGTATTGACATGACAAAGAATCAGAAACAATGTAAATGTTTGTCAAGTATGAAACAGAAAAACAAATTGTTATATGAATGTTCACAACTACACTGTTGGTGGGAATGTAAACTGGTGCAGCCACTGTGGAAATCAGTATGGAGGTTCCTCTAAAAACTAAAAATAGAACTATCAGATGACTGGAAATTCCACTCCTGGGTATATATCTGAAAGAAACAAAAACACTAATTCCAAAAGATACATGCACCCCAATGTTCATAGCAGCATTAATTACAATAGCCAAGATATGGAAGCAACCTAAGTGTCCATCCACAGATGAATGGATAAAGAAGATATGGTATATATAAACAATGAAATACTACTCAGCCACAAAACAGAATGAAAAATTTTCCACTTGTAGCAATGGATGGATTTGGAGGGCATTCAGCTAAGTGAAGAAAATCAGACAGAGACAGGCAAATGCTGTATGATAACATTTACGTATGGAATCTAAACATAACAACAAACTAGTGAATGTAACAAAAAGCAGACTCACAGATATAGAGAACAAACTAGAGGTTACCAGTAGGGAGGGAGGAAGGGCAATATAGGGGCAGGGGGTGGGACAGACAAACTATTGCATGTAAGATAGGATCAAGGATGCATTATACTACAGGGGAATATATCCAATATTTTGTAATAACTGTAAATGGAAAGAAACTTTTAAAATAGTATAAAAATTTAAAGAAAAAATAGCTAAAAAAAGAGAAATTGTTGTAAAATCATAAAATGGAATTTATATATTATATAATGGTTAAAGCAAATGAATTAGATCTACATGTACCTCCACAGATACATCTCAAAAACATAGAGTTAATTGAAAAAAGCAATTTGCATGGATATATACAGTATATATACACATTGAAACTATTAATAATTTTTAAATTCACTAGATACTTCTATTCTGTTATGGGTAAATATATATGTTGCAAAGTAAAATGATAAAATTATAAAGGCAATATTATATCTTCCAGATCATGATTTCCTCTGGGGAGCAAACAGGATGAATAGTTAAATCTATATAGTTTTATGAGCTTTATAATAATTTCTATTTGCATTTTAAATCTCATCCTCTTACTATTTTCCTTTTAATGTATAATTTACAATGTACATAGGCTACAGTATATTAGAATACATATTATTAATACTTATGCAATCATTATACAATCACATGCAATCTTATGCAAAATGCTTGAGATGCTTTTTCACTTATATATAAACAACTTATTATATCAATAAATCATTTTCTTCAATATTATTTATTTAGCACCTTTTTGTTATACTTTTTGTAATATTTTCAATAATAACATTTCTTTCTGATTATAAAAATAGACATTTGTTGTAGAAAATATAAAAAATACAGAGAAAAGTTTAAATCACTCACTATCCTACCACTCAAAGAAAATAAAAATTAATATTTTTGTGAGTGTTTTTTTCCATTCTGTGTGTTTGTACATTTGCAATATGTAGACTATAATTCTAATTTTGGAAAAACTATTAAAAACTAACATATGTAGCTTTGCCTTTTTTAACTTTATATTTTATCATAAGCATTTCTCCATATCATTAAATATTCTTTAAAACCTTAAAATTTAATAGTTATATAGTTTCCATCAAATGCATTGACCATAAATCACTTAGCCAGACCAACTGTTGGACATTGATCATATTTCCAATTTGTCACTACTGTAAATAGCACTGTAATAAATATTGTTATATAGAAATTGTGGTAAGCCTTGGCGATTATGGTAGACTCTGGGTCAAAGGATAAGAACTTTTTAAGGCTCTTAATACATATTGCCAAACTACTTTCCAAAAAGAATCAGACAGTATTTTATACCTACACATAAGTGATATAGGGATATATTAAAGACATTAAACATTTTATTTTTATATAATCTAAGTGGGCATGTTAGTTCATGGAATGAATCTGTTCTTAAATTTGATAGAAGAATCTATACTTATGATTTAACTTGCTTGCAATCCATGGAAAAAAGTAGTTCTTATAAAGATAAAATATTTTCATAATCGAAACATTAGTCATCTAATTTGACAAATGTTCTTTTAGGACATACTGGAAACTAAAAGAAAAAGTTCAATGTTTCTTTTGTGGTATAAAAACAAATGAATACATCTGGAAATACTATAAATTTACATATAAAGTTGCCTCAAAAATAGAGAAAAAATACACATGGAAGAGGAAAAGAGTCAATGTTTTTTAAATAATACGTACCATAATTGGAGCTTATTTATAAAACATTTTCATTATTAAAACCAAAACATATGGTTGTTTTTCATGAGAGTTGGCAAGTGTTTTTATTGCTTTATAAAAAATTATTGAATTATGCTCTATAAATCTAATCGGCATATAGATTTTTAATAGTATATATTCTCTTTCATTAACTTAGAGCTGTTTTCCATAAATTCCAAATAGTCGTTAAAGCTCAAAATGAGAGCTTATGAGGTTAAATCTAGGTGTTAAAAATTTAGACAAATCAAATTTTGAAATATTATTTTAGAACATGTTCTAGGTCTTTTCAGGTTTTCATGGGAGGTGGATTCGAGTGATTTCTAAAGGAATGCTTTATTATAACACCTACTATGAAATATAAATGCTATCAATAGAAAAGCAAAGATTTTGGGATATTAAGTAGTTTTCAATTTCAGAAGTCAATAAAGGTCAGAGCTCTTTGCAAAAGTGGGTTATGTTTACTGCATTCATTCTTTCTAACACTCAAACAGACAAGAAATTTCATGGATAATTTTTGCCAGTTTCAATCCAAGAAGGAAGACTCACAGAGATAAAGACCAAAACTGTCATATTTGTGCTTTAGAATGTGACAACAAACCAAAGTTATGTTCGTATTTTGTTGAAGTTTGGAATTCAGTTCAAAACAGTTCCACTTTAAAAGTTCAGTCTGTTAAATTGATTTTGTCTGTCTATGCCACTTCCTGGGCTTCCCTGGTGTCTCTGATGGTAAAGAATCTGCCTGCAATGTGAGAGACCCACGTTTGATCCCTGGGTTGAGAAGATCCTCTGTAGAAGGGAATGGCAATCCACTCCAGTAGTCTTGCCTGGAGAATTCCATGGACAGAGGAGGCTGGCGGGCTACAGCTCATGGGGTTGCAAATAGTGAGACATGACTGAGTGACTACACTTTGGCCACTTTCTGCCTTTCATGAATGGATTTTGAGAGCCTCCAGGGATTAATGACAATGCCTACCAGGCTTCTTTGGGAGTTGACTGGGGAAGGAGCACTCACCAGCTAGGGAGATGGGCAGTTCATGGCAAGGGATGCAAGACTATTCTTCTTGGAGTTCCTAGTACCTACTGCTAAGCCCTAGGAGATCAGTGGGTGTCACAAATGTACCAGAGGTAAAATAGGAATATTGTAATTTATTGAGTTTATATGATGACTTTCATTGTTGAGAGAAAAAATGAGTGCCAGAATAAATAAAACAAGTTTTATACAGACCCAAAGATAAACTCTTCACTATTGATTCCAAACCAAAAATACACTGAACAGAGCAGAGTAGGTAAACAAGTCCAGATTTCTTTGTTTTTATTTTTGTTTTCCGGAAATAAATTATAATGCTGTTTCTTTAGGATAAGATCAATTGGTGGCTCTAGTGGGAAAGAACCCACCTGCCAATGCAGGAGATGTAAGAGATGTGGGTTTGGTCCCTGTGTTGGGAAGATCCTCTGGAGGAGGGCATAGCTACCCACTCCAGTGTTCTTGCCTGGAGAATCCCCATGGATGGAGGAGCCTGTTAGCCAGGTGGGCTACAGTCCATAGGGTTGCAAAGAGTTGGACATGACTGAAGCAACTTAGCATGCATGCACACACAATTTATTAATTAGTACATATTGATTATGAATTTGAGCAAACTCTGGGGAACAGGGAAGGACAGGGGAACCTGGCATGCTGCAGTCCCTGGGGTCACAAAGAGTCAGACATGATTTAGCAACTAAACAACAGCAACAATATTTTGATTACTTACTATGTGCCCAGCTATGTGCAAGTGAGACAAGAGGCACAAGCCATGGTTTCCTGCATGTAAGGAGTCAATCTATTTGGGGACCTTAAGGCACGGGGAGAATGAGACTGGATGATTGCATCCTTCTTCTGAAGCTGACATTGCCATAGGAACTCATTCAGTTAATGACACCTATGTGCTCGTAGGGTCACCCATTCTACTGATCATTAAGCCAGTAGTACAGATAGTTCGAGGCCCCACATCAAACTTTCCAACCTGAGGATCTGGCAAAGGGACTGAGAATCAGTGAACTAAAATGGACAGGAATGGGTGAATTTAATTCAGATGACCATTATATCTACTTGTGTGGACAAGAATCTCTCAGAAGAAATGGAGTAGCCCTCATAGTCAACAAAAGAGTCCAAAATGCAGTACTTCAGTGCAATCTTGAAAACAACAGCATGATCTCAGTTTGATTCCAAGCAAACCATTCACCATCACAGTGATTCCAATCTATGCCCCAACCATTAATGAATGCTAAGGGCTTCCCCGGGTAGCTCAAATGGTAAAGAATCTGCCTGCAATGTGGGCGATCTGGGTTTGATCCCTGGACTAGGAAGATCCCCTGAAGAAGGAAATGGCAACCCACTCCAGTATTTTTGCCTGGAGAATCCCGTGGACAGAGGAGCCTGATGGAGTCCATGGAGTCACAAAGAGTTGAACACCACTGAGCAACTAACACTTTCACACTTTAGATTAATGCCAAAGAAGCTGAAGTTGACTGGGTCTATGAAGACTTACCATACCTTCTAGAACTGACACCAAACAAAGATGTCCTTTTCAGCATAGGGGATTGGAATGCAAAAGTAGGAAGTCAAGAGATACCTGGTATAACAGGCAAATTTGGCCTTGGAGTAGAAAATGAAGCAGGGCAAAGGCTAACAGAGTTTTGCCAAGAGAACACACTGGTCATAGTAAACACCCTCTTCCAACAACACAGGAGACAACTGTAGAGATGGATATCACCAGACGGTTAACACCAAAATCAGACTGATTATATTCTTTGCAGCTGAAGATGGAGAAGCTCCATGCAGTTAGCAAAAATAAGACCTGGAGTTGACTCTGGCTCAGATCATCAGCTTCTTATTGCAAAATTGAGACTTAAATTGAAGAAAGTAGGGAATACCACTAGGCCATTCAAGTATGGGAGAAGGCAATGGCAACCCACACCAGTACTCTTGCCTGGCGAATCCCATGGACAGAGGAGCCTGGTAGGCAGCAGTCCATGGGGTCGCTAGGAGTCGGACATGACTGAGTGACTTCACTTTCACTTTTCACTTTCATGCATTGGAGAAGGAAATGGCAACCCACTCCAGTAGTCTTGCCTGGAGGATCCCAGGGATGGGGGAGCCTGGTGGGCTGCCGTCTATGGGGTCGCACAGTGTCGGACACGACTGAAGCGACTTAGCAGCAGCAGCATTCAGGTATGACCTAAATCAAATCCCTTATGAGTATACAGTGGAGGTGACAAATAGATTCAAGGGACTAGATCTGGTAGACAGAGTGCCTGAAGAACTATGGACAGATGTTTATTAACATTGTACAGGCGACAGTGACCAAAACCATTCCAAAGAAAAATAAATGCAAGGCAAAGTGACTGTCAGAGGAGGCTTTACAAATAGCTGAGAAAAGCAGCAAAGGACAAAGGAGAAGGGAAAGATATATGCAACTGAGTTCCAGAGACTATGCTGAGTTCTAGAGAATAGCAAGGAGAGATAAGAAAGCCTTCTTAAATGAACAATGCAAACAAATAGAGGAAAACAATAGAATGGGAAAAACTAGAGATCTCTTCAAGAAAATTTGAGATACCAAAGGAACATTTCATGCAAAGATGAGCACAATAAAGGACAAATGGCAAGGACCTAACAGAAGCAGAAAAGATTAAGAAATGGCAAGAATACAAAGTAGAACTATACAAAAAAGGTCTTAATAACCTGGATAATCATGATGGTGTGGTCACTCACCTAGGGTCAACATACTGGAATGTGAAGTAAAGTGGGCCTTAGGAAGCATCACTACTAACAAACCTAGTGGAGGTGATGGAATTCCAGCTGAGCTATTGAAAATCCTAAAAGATGATGCTGTTAAAGTGCTGCACTCAATATGCCAGCAAATTTGGAACACTCAGAAGTGGCCACAGGAATGGGAAAGGTCAGTTTTCATTCTAATCTCAAAGAAAGGCAAAGTCAAAGAATGTTCAAACTACAGTACAATTGTGCTCATTTCACATTCTAGCAAGATAATGATCAAAATCCTTCAAGCTAGATTTTAGCAGTACATGAACTGAGAATTTTCAGATGTACAAGTTGCATTTAGAAAAGGCAGAGGAACCAGAGGACAAATTAACACCTGCTGGGTCACAGAAAAAGCAAGGGAATTCCAGTAAAATATCTACTTCTGCTTCATTGACTATGCTAAAGCCTTTGACTATGTGGATCACAACAAACTGTGCAAAATTCTTAAAGAGATGGGAATATCAGCCCATCTTCATCTGTCTCCTGAGAAATCTGTCTGTGAGTCAAGAAGCAACAGTTAGAACCAGACATGGAACAATGGACTGGTTCAAAATTGGGAAAGGAGTACATCAAAGCTATATATTGTCACCCTGCTTATTTAATTTATACACAGAGTACATCATGGCAAATGTGGGGCTGGGTGACTCACAACCTGGAATCAAGATTGCCAGGAGAAATATCAACAACCTCAGATATGCAGATATACCACTCCAATGGCATAAAGCAAAGAGGAACTAAAAAGCCTCTTGATGAGGTGAAAGAGGAGAGTGAAAAATTGGCTTAAAACTCAACGTTCAAAAAACTAAGATCATGGCATCCAGTACCATCACTTCATGGCAAATCTGTGACAGATTTTATTTCCTTGGGCTCCAAAATCACTGTGGATGGTGACTATAACCATAAATTAAAAGATACTTGTTCCTTGGAAGAAAAGCCATGTATATTAAAAGACAGTGTATTAAAAAGCAGAGATATCACTTTGCCAACAAAGTTCCATAAAATCAAAGCCAGGGTTTTTCTAATAGTCATGTACGGATATGCGAGTTGGACCATAAAGAAGACTGAGCACCAAAGAATTGATGCCTTAGAACTGTGGTGCTGCAGAAGACTCTTGAGAGTCCTTTGGACTGAAAGGAGATCCAACCAGTCAACTCCCAAAGAAGTCAACCCTGAATATTCATTGGGAGGACGGATGCTGAAGCTGAAGCTCCAATACTTTGGCCATCTGGTGGGAACAGCCAATTCACTGGAAAAGACCCTGATGCTGAGAAATATTGAGGGTAAGAGAAGCAGGCAACAGGATGGTGGGATGGCATCACTGACTCAACTGACATGAGTTTGAGCAAACTCTGGGAGATAGTGAAGGACAGGGAAGTCTGGAGTGCTGCAGTCCATGGGGTTGCAGAGTCCAGCAGGACTTAGGAACTGAACAACAACAACAAACAAGCACCCAGAAAACAACAGCTAACACATGTACAACAGTCACTGAAACTTTTGTGCAGGAAAGAGTGGGAAGACATATAGCATTATGGTCAAGAACTTGGCATTGGAGTTGTCAAATTAGAATCAAGTTCAAGCACTTTGTGACTCTCCTAGCTAAATACTTTTGGGCAGGTGACTTAAACATCCTGAATCACAGTTTTCTTATCTGTAAAATGCAGTATCTAGGTCAGAGAACTGCTGTAACAATTAAAAGAGAGATGTATAAGAATGTCTAGGACATAAATATTACATTTCCTTGACTTGAAGATGTTATCAGCTAGACAGTACACCATTGGCCAAATAAGAACTTTGGAGACAGAAGAAAGAACATTAGATTTGTTAGGTAGTTAGAATAGGGAACAGTAGTCCACAATGGTGGTGGTTAAAAGATAAGGAAGGGAAAAGCCCATGAAAATAGAACAGAGGAAGGTCAAAGGAAGGTCTGAGGACCGGAATGAGAACTTCAGGTAGAACAGCCCTCCTGGCCAAGCCCGATTTGCATAGGGCAGGCCCAAGGGGAAGAAAAAACTTAAAAAGAGGAGCCAAAGGGCTCTCTCTCTCTTTCTCTCTCTCTCCCCACCTCGTGTGCATGCGCGCTTTCTCTCTCTCTCTCTCTATTTCTCTCTCTCTCCTGTGCGATGGGGCGCTCTTTACTTTGGGTCTTTGGATCGATGTGCCCTCACGCATCGAAGATGGATGTTCCTGCTGTCTTCTAAATAAAATAGAGCAGTAACACTGAACTGTAACACTGGTTTCTCTAAGAGCTGTAACACGGTCTGTCCAAGACCTGAGAGCTGTGACCTGCCGAGGGGGCTTTAATGTCTGTCACTCCAAATTTTTGGTGTGATGAGACAAGAACCGAGGAACATACACTCGCCTGACAGATTAAACACAAACATTAAAATAAAACCTGTTGGTAGTATATATGTTTATGTACTTTCTTGTTATCATACTCTAAGTCTACAATTTAGCTTTCTCCATACTGAGATATGGAGAAGGCAATGGCACCCCACTCCGGTGCTCTTGCCTGGAAAATCCCATGGACGGAGGAGCCTGGTAGGCTGCAGTCCATGGGGTCGCTAAGAGTTGGGCACGACTGAGTGACTTCACTTTCACTTTTCACTTCCATGCACTGGAGAAGGAAATGGCAACCCACTCCAGTGTTCTTGCCTGGAGAATCCCAGGGACGGCGGAGCCTGGTGGGCTGCCGTCTATGGGGTCACACAGAGTTGGACACGACTGAAGCGACTTAGCAGCAGCAGCACACTGAGATAGAGTCTGCTGAATCCCTTTCGGTAATTGACAGCTACGTGTATGTAGCAAGTCAGTGACATGTGGCTTTCCTTAGCTGACACCTGTGATCTTGATCTTTTTAGCATCTCTCAGACTGAAAATAAAACTTTTGCGGGTTAGGGAAAAACCAGATTTTCACCTGCATTTCCTGTTTGGTTAAATGTGTGGCATTTTCTCCTTAGCTTAAATAGCTTTGCTTGAAATGCAGATGCTTGAGAGATAATCCCTCAGGATGCGTGAATCAGTCACACTAGTCTCTCTTAGTTTTGGTAATTCTAAAATGTAGTCTGCTAGATTCAGCAAGTTCTATTGTCTTTGGTTCTGGTCCCAAGCACATGACAAGCATTCTTTTGTTTCCAATAACTTTTTCTTTCAATGCTGCATCATAATGTAATATTTCTGAAGGTATTTTCAGGGCAATTAAGTATACACCTTTAAACTAAGTCCCTCTACTTGTGGTGCCACCAATGCAAACAACTTATTTGAGATGATAATCAGGATAAAACAGATACTTCCTAAGCAAGTCTGATTTCAGATATACTCAGGCAATAAAACTACTTGCCTTGAAGCTAACAGTTTTCTTCTGACAACAACTGTAAGAGTCCCCCTTCCTCAGAAACATTAAAATGTGCTTCAGCGAAGGAAGGAGATGACCAGGTAGAGAAGGAGAGAGAGGACTTTCTAGGCAGAGGAGGCAGCATATACAACAGCCTAGAGATGAGGATGTTGGACAATTTGGTGTGGGGAGAGTTTCGAGTGTTGACAGGAAACCAGAACAGATTGGGAGCTCAACCACATTTGTTGAGACACTGGCTTGCCACTCATAGCAATTTGGAATTTAACAGTCTGAGAATCTATGAAAGGTTTCCAAGCAAAGAAGTGATGCAACCTGGGCTTAGAAAAGACATTCTTTTTATAGGAGACTGCAGTGAAGGACAGCAGTTATATGGATCTATTGAAGGCCTGAGTAAGAGAAAATGCAAGCTTCAACTAAATGAGAGACATTTAGGAGGCAGAATTGACAATTTGATGACCAAATGCAAGGACTATTCTACTAATTAGTTAGATACTCATCTAGTAGAATTTCTAAAACCAACATATTTTAGTTTGTGGGTGTGGGACAAAAGAAATCAAAATATTTTAGCATCTTTTTTTCCCCCTAGAGTGCATGTTTCCAAGGACAGAGAACAGAATTTTAACTTTGCATATTTTCCTTTGCAAATAAGCAGTTATGGCCCTTGTCAAGGTCATGGTCACAGATGGAGACTGAGCCAGAGACCTTCAGACAACTTGTCCACGCAGCCAAGGAGGCACCAGGACAACTGTGACAGGTCTGTCTTCTTCCCTTCATCTATTAAGTTTGTATAAAAGCTTTAGAGAGTAGGACAGACAGCTCAGCATTAGATAATTGAAAGGAAGGAATGAGGCCTTAGTTCAGTGAAGGGCAAATAAACATATCTACAGATGTGGAGCAGCAGCATTTAGAGTCATGTGAAAGCATTTAGGAGTTAAACTTTCTCTTAATCCTTATTCTGTCAGGTCTGAAGCAAAACCAAGAAATATTAGTATAGTCATCTACATAAATAACTAGCACTGTTTAAAAAGCACTCAGATAAGGACCCCGTGGCACCTAGATGTACCCTTCTGAAGAGCTGGGAGCATCATGGTGGCACCTGTGCTGCTCTAACCCAACCACCCAGATCAGAGTTCTGAGTGAACCACAGAACCTGGAAGGAGGGAAAGGCCTTTGATGAACTTGCCTTGCAATCTTAACCCCATTTCAATGGTAGAAATGTTTCCCCTTCCAACATTCAAACATGACAATTTTAATTCTCAGAGAGGAGAATTTGTTGCCTGATATATAGAGATACAGGCAATGAGAAATGATCAAACTACAGAATTTGTGCAGGTCACAATGGTAAATGAAGTTTTATTCAACTGAGGGATTAGATGGGAAAGTAGAGAATATTAATGCAACTGGTTTGCAAATATAACACTGGGTTTGGACTTTACTGGTGTTCCAGTGGCTAAGAGGCTGTCTGCCACTGCAGGGTACACGGGATTGATTCCTGTTCCAGGAAGATTCCACATGCCACAGGGCAACTAAGCCCATGTGCCATAGCTACTGAGCCTGTGCTTCAGAGTCCTTGCTTTGTAACAACAGAAGCCGCCACAGTGAGAAGCCTGCACTGCAACAAAGAGTAGCCCCAGCTCTCTGCAACTAGAGAAAGCCCATGCACAGCCATGAAGACCCAGCACCCCCCAAATATATGTGTATAAATGATTTTTAAAAAACGATAACACTGGGTTTGATCCACTTAACCTAGAACCCTGGATTCCATGTCAAGAACCATTCTGGTTCCCTGCTGGAGAAAATGACTTTGGAGTTGATGCTTTTCATGTATATGAGTTTATAAGGTCACTCAGAGCAGCAATAAGAATAAATAGCGTTTAAGAATACTGGGATTTCCCCTGAACTATATAACCTCTGGATACAGCAAAGCTATAGTTTAGTGTAGTGTTGGGTTGATAGTATTGGGAAATGTGTAATTTTAAGTGAATATATAAATGTAATGAAACATTGACATACATACCTTCTGAAATCTATTCATAACATGAAACCATGATGAGCTCTATTTCTATTCCCTATTAAGTCATTTGTTCTGTATTCTAGAAATACAAGTCAATCACACAATTGCAATTATAGAGGCTTATAGAAATGGAGGCCTCAAGGCCAAGAAATGAAAGCCGGTAGTACCTGAAGAAGCAGTGATGAAATTGTGATTTGTTATTTGAAGTGGAGATCATGGAATGACAGACAAAATAGGTTAAAGAATAAAACAAGAGGCTGTAGAATATCAGAATCTTTACAACAACCAAGTTCAGTATCTATAAATACAGCTATACAGTTCTTAAAAGCACCAGATTAGAGAATATTTATTAGAGTGTTTATGAACCATATAGCACTGTAGAAATTCATAATTATTTATATTACTATATTTTAGAATGAGAAAGAGAAAGTACTTTGTAACCAATGTCCTCATACACCATTTAGAATCTTAGACTGATCCTTCAGGGCTCTAAGGGATCTTTTCATTCTTCTTATTGCTTTGGTGGTTTATGCATTTCTAGTTATTACTATTTCTATCATATATTCTTGAGAAAGAGAAAAGCATAAAAATATGACATGAAGGCAACAATTTAAAGATAGAGAGGGAAAAGGAATCATGGATATAGGGGAGAAAAATAAAATTGGAGACAAAAAACTAAAATTCAAAATGATTTATCATTCAATGAGTTCAATCAACAAACAAGTATTTATTGAGTTAAATGCCAGGCATTGCTAGGGCTGGGAGATTCAAAAATGAAAAGACAGGAAATTAAAAGTATATTGTTGTCCTGAAGTCCTTGAAGGAAAATGATGCTTATCAGAAGCAGACAAAATTGACTATGGCTGGCTCAGAGTATCCTGACTAATATATTTTCTAGTAGAGAGGATTCTTTCAGTTTCATGAGTGATCTTGAGATAGTCAGAGGTACTGTTTTCACACAAGATGTGATCTGTTGGGTCATTGGTCAAATAGTTGATCATGTGTCAGTAGCAGCACTTAGGAGTAATTTTACAGGCTTTTTTCTCCATCATGACAAAAAATACACAGTATTGAGAAATACACAACATTATTTATTTTGAAAAATGGACAACCCTGTCCTAGTCAATGAACTGAAGTAGTGGCATCAGGAATTTAAGGGTGGCTTACAAGAAGAAGAGGAGATATGACAGAAGTCATTCATTTGTGAGAGCCACAGAACAAATGCAGACTGGGACACTGCTGTCACGGGTCTGGGTTGTGAAACATGCTTGGTACAACCAAGCGGAATTGATAATAGCTGAGGAATGCCTCTCTGTAATTGATCTGTACTTTCAGGAAATATTTTATTCAGCAAAGATGTGAATATCAAATGTACGAAGTTCCTGTGTGGGTAACTGAGTTTTAGAAGCAACATAAAGGGGCAAAGGGCCTAGCAGCTCTACGAATGATACACACAGAGCATGCATCTGCCTAGGAAATTGCTGGTTTGTTTGTTTACACAGCATGGAATGGCACTCATTACCTTGGTGGATTTACCCATCCCGGGGATGGCTTCTCAGTTTTACAAGCTTAAAATTGGATTTTTATTGTCTCACCAAGAGTGAATTCATCTCTCAGGACTGATTTCATGGTAATCAAGTTCATGAGACTGATGTATAAAACCATAACTTACAATTTACTAGCTTTATTAATAGTGAAAATGTATCTGTCCATGGAATGAACCTATTCTCAGTCCAGAGATAAACTCCATTTTCCCTCTAGACAATCAAATTGTGATTAGAAGTTGACTCAGTGAATGTTGAAGAAAAACAAAGAGTTCAAAGAATCAAATGTTTAACTGTGTCAGATTAATGAAATTTGATGCCAAAGCTTACAATAGAGGTGGCCCTGCCCACGAGTTTTGGAAATGCAAAGTTTTTGGCTTGAAGCCCTTCTGCCATGGATAATGAATGAAGTTGCTCAGTTGTGTCCGACTCTTTGCGACCCCACAGACTGTAGCCTACCAGGTTCCTCCACCCATGGGATTTTCCAGGCAAGAATACTGGAGTGGGTAGACATTTCCTTCTCCAGGAGATCTTCCTGACCCAGGGATTGAACCCGGGTCTCCCGCATTGTAGGCAGACGCTTTACCATCTGAGCCACCAGGGAAGCTCTGCCATGGATAGTGTCATTTAATTTCTATTTCTGAGATATGTCATTTTCTTTGTTTTCACTGTTAACCAAACCCCGCTGGCTTATAAATAGTCAGGTGGTAGAGAACTGCAGGAGAATTAGACACTGTTTTGTTTGTGTTTTTTTTAGATACTGGTTTTTTTTTAGAGGAAAAACTTAGTGTACTGTGGAAAACATGTGAGGAATTATTATATCATTTGGAGGCGATTTTGTCAGCACCACCCAATTTCTTTGAATTACTCTGCATATGTAGGTCACTTGGCAGCTGGTACATGGATTAGGTTGTGGTGATCTAGAATTGATGAAAGTTTCTGTTGCTGTTACTGAAAAACCTTGAACAGTGTGTCCCACGCAATCATGCCTTCTGTCAGGAAGACACTTATGCTCAAGTTAGAAAAAAAAAAAAACAATTGAATGCCAATTCACAAACTGAAAGTTGAGAAAGAAAAAGATTATGGGATAAAGAGTCTGTCGCTGTTAATAAAGGGTCAGGTGTCTCAGTAGAAAAAGTGTCTTCCAAAGTGATGTTCTTTGGTTCTTGCCAAGCATCTTTTGAACTCCTTTCTTACCCCGTGTCACCTCAGCCTCTGCAGTGCAGAATCCTCAACATGGTGATAAACATGTGGCCTCCTTCATGCAGCTCACTCTACTCAGAGAAGCTGAGTTGTAAAAATGGCTCTGAAACTAGGACAATGGACAGTGAGGAAGAATGTAAGGCAACGATGCCTTTTTATAAAGCTTTTAGGTCAAACCACTAAGAGTTCCAGGAAGAAACATTTCCTCTTGGAAAGTCTTCCTTCATGCATGTTCACTCTGAAGCCCTTAAGTAGGTCTTCCAGGCAGTACAAAGACGTTAGCCAGCATATTTTATCTAATGAATGCTGGCACAGCACAGCCTCAAAGGAGGAGCCGGCTCTAGGAATCAGGGAGTGAGCTAAATTAGCCCAAATGCCAAGCAGACCCTATTGTTATTATGTATATGAAGCTTTGGGGTTTAGAATTCTCCTTCCAGAAACCTATTTTATTGCATTATCTCGCCAATAGACCCCAGTTTTGTTCTTTTTTTGACATTCTGCTGAAGCATGAATCCAAGTGGTTGCTGCCTCAAAGGATGACATCAACAAGAGGGCAGACAGAGTTGATGGAACTGAAGCTGGAGGACAGGGTAAATTACAGAGTGAATGTGTATAGTCGCTTCCCCTGTGGCTCAGCTGGTAAAGAAGCCACCTGCAATGTGGGAGACCTAGGTTCCATCCCTGGGTTGGGAAGATCCCCTGGAGAAGGGAATGGCTACAGTATCCTGGCCTGGAGAATCCTTTGTACTATACAGTCCATGGGGTCACAAAGAGTCGGACACCACTGAGTGACTTTCACTTTCACTTTTCACTTTCACTTGTGTATGGTCATGACTTCCTCCTAGTTAATTATATGTAACTTGACAATGATAGGAAGTGGGAGGGGGAGGGAAATATTCTTCTACATTCTTATCCCTCTCTCCTCCTCCTTTCTTTTTCTCCTTCTTATCTTCCTCTCCTTTTAGTTTCCTCCCCTCCTTTCCATACTGACAGACCTTTACGGACACATTGTATTCAATTTGAATTCCTTAGTAAAAACAAAATGTGGAAAATTCAACAAAAGGTTACTTATTGAAAAAGTGTCTTCTGAAGTGTAGAGAAGACCTCTGCTTCCCAAATTCTCTCCTGACATCAAGAGCTGCTATTCTCTGAGAGTGTATTTTGAGTCATTTTCAACTCTGTTTCTTTAGCACCTAATTTCAATCAGCCCATGTCTAATTCCTATTGAGATTTCATTTCTTTAATTTGGCCCTTTCTGTTCACTTTCCCCATCATGATTATCCTGTCTAGAAATGACTATAATGGTGATTGGTCAGTGGTAACTGCTTCCGGTCTTTAGAGCTCTGTATTTACCCAAATCTCAACTTCAAACATGATTTTTATCATGCCACTTTTCTAATATAACTCCTTTATTGCCTTTGGTAAATTAATTGTAAGTATTTCATCTGTTTTAAAATTAATTACTAGATATTATTTCTAGTCCTCTTATTTGCAAGATGCACTTCCAGAATTAGGAAGTAAGATCATGAAGAATCATGATAACTAGAATGAAAAGTCACATAAACTATGTTTATCAGTTTTTGGAAATCATCCTGAAGCAACCCATCTTATTAGGAGACTTGCAAACACATTACTGGTAAGATTGGAATATTACTCCCAAACACTCAAATCTAAAACTGAATGAAGATAAAATAAGATTCACTCACAGTGTAACATGAGACAAACATATGACATATTGGTAACTTGGAAAAGAGTCACTTCATACAAAAGATGGTCACTGAATTCTGTCCCAGATGTTCTGATTCTGCAAGGTTATTATATACGCTTAGTCTGATACATTATTATTAGAGTCTGGGGTAGAGTAATGTGGTTTGGTACATGGTAGAAATATCTGTCAAAGAAATATCTGTGCTCTCATTCTGAGTATACTACATGACTTTATGGTAAATAAATTCATAAGAGACTTGTTACAAACTAGGAACCAATATCGATTTTTGGTTGAAGCTACACATGGTCGACCTGGGGAAGAAAAACCTGCTCTGTGCATAAGGCACTCCAAGCAAGCAGATGCACTCAAAGGGGAAGGGCTAGAGTTAGGAGGAGGGTCCGGGTTTGCATGAGTTGAGCATTTGCAGACTGATTTACCTAAAAAGAGGTAAGAAAATAACACTTATGAAACTGAAAATGCTGACCTCAAGACAAACTCTTGGGCCTGGAAGACGACATACCTTTAAGCCAAGCAATATTTCTATACAAAATTCTGAAGGAAATTTATCCTGTTTCTAAATACTTGTGCTCATAAAAATCATCTGGGGAGCCTTTTAAAAATGCAGGCTTCTGACCCCACCTCCTAGGGTTGTGCGGCAGATGGTCCACTGTCTTTACTGTGAGCAGCACTGTTTGATATAAATCCTTAAATCTAGCCACATGCATTTGGTATTTTTCTGTCTACAAACCACTCATTCTCAGGACATAGGTTTGAATGCAGCTGTGTGTGAATTTACTCTAGTTTAGGGATGGCAGAGGTGAGGCAAGTGGACTGCAACTGTCTCTTCCTGGGTCCAGAGCAGACACTATTAGCGAATTCTAACACTTACCCTACTGAGTTCTGTTATGATCTCAGAATCCTTCTTAATACTGGTTCCCAGAAGCTCCTACTAGTTGATAGAATTTGGCATGGATTCAACTATCTTGCCCGCTTTGTTCTAGATCAGTAATCCTCAAACCTGGTTGCAGTGAGAAGGAACCTCAGGTTCTACCAGGAACTCAGGAGATACCTGGCATACTGCCTGGCACAGAGTGGGTATTTGAGATTTCTTTTTCTTCACAAGAGTTAGGGAAGATGTTCACGATCTCCTACTCCTTGGCCTGCAAATGAATAAATACCTTAATAAAACAATGTGAAGTGTCCTAGTGTCCAATTAAAGGGAGAAGAGGATTCTGGAGAAGAGGGTCCTTGAAGTACCCATTCTGTTTGGGAGGATGATATCCAGGCCAGAGGAGTACCTTTGCTCTTGGGGTCAAGGTTGCTTCAGGCTTTAAACGTGTAATAGGGTGTATCACGTAATGTCATAACTAGAACTTAGTGAAGGGACAAGGCTCTGAAGAAACCCCATAGTTCTCAGCTGTTGATTTTTCACCTAACTTTTCCTTTGAACCCTGGGAAAGTATTTCTTACAGGTATATGTTCTCCCTTTTCTGGTTGATAAGCATTTAGAACCATTATTATAGGGGATGATTTTAAGTTTCATGTATAGAGACTTTCTGTGATTGGAAATGTCAGAATTTAACATAGTTATAAAAAATAAATAATTAAAACCAGCTCATTATTATTTTAGAAAGGTGCAACTCCATGGAGGCCAGTGAAATAAAAGTAGTCATATAACAGAAAGCTGGAATTTACTAAACAATCCACATACCTCATTTCATGTGTTAGAGAATATTTGCAAATGTGGCAGAAGATCTATCATGCCTGATGTATTTAGGGATTCCGACTACTTGTGCATTAGGGTGGAAATACCATAAACATCATCTATATATGACCTTCGCTCCTCTCCCTAGCATCTTCAGAAGATTGAGCTGCTGAGGTGAAGGGTCTGCCCTTGACCCTTATGTGTCTCCTTCCTCTTTGTCTACATTTAGTTTGCTTCAGTCTGTATTTTTATAGTAGGCTTTATTTGTGTGTTAATGGATCCACTATTTGCATCACTTTGAGATGTCTTGCTTGTCAGTCAAGTGCCTGACACAGTGATGGGTCACAAAGGGTAAACTTGGCAAACATTTCATAAATTATTCATTGATCTTTTTTTTTTTTTTTTTTGAGGCTTTCTTGGGAGACCTGGTTCAATCCCTGGGTTGGGAAGATCCCCTGGAGGAGGGCATGGCAATCCACTCCAGTATTCTTGCTTGGAGAATCCCATGGACAGATGAGCCTGGTGGGCTATAGTCCATGCAGTTTCAAAGAGTCTGGACACAACCGAATGACTAAGCTGTTGTTGCTTGGGTTAAGAGCTGGAAAGTGGTCTCAAACATCTAAGGTGGAGTGACAGAGATTTCTTTCATGATGACTCACATTGAAAAGGCAACATTCCTTCTATTGATATCTTATATTCCTAAAGCACATATATGTTTAACATTATTTTCATTTAGCAAAGTAAAAATAAAATTTACTCTAAGATGATCAGAAGATGTATTCTGGGAGTTTTGTTCTTCATCTATAAATATTTTGTGTGTACAGTGGTCACAATTCCACTGGGGAATAAGAGTAATTTCCTATCTCAGTTTAGCCTGATTGAATACATTTATTTTGGAAGTTCACATGACCAATCTTTTCTTAACAGACAATAACATCAAATAATCCAACAAAATAATTTGTAAGACTGTTAATTCCTAGTCCTTCTGATAGCAGTCTAGTTCATTCTCAGCTTCACCATGAATTTAGGAGGAACCAAAAATGAGAAGAATGAGTGTGTAGTTAAGAAAAATTTAGAAATGAAATTTGATTTGTAGAATCAATGAATCATGATGTTCCAGGACTGCTTAATGATCTCAGAAGTCATCTAATTCAACCCCCTGATTTTGTAAATGTGGAAACCGAAACTCAAATGAAGAAACCTGTTGGATACTCTGTAGTTCGTTGGTGTCATACTCTGAACTACATGGTCTCTTCACCTTCATTCTCTTAACACATTTGGAAATAAATATTTAGAATTTATTCTTTTTCATCATCATTGGTTAAACTTCTCTATACCCACAGGAGGCAGAGATAAACTTAAGTGTTTCTTATACTTGATGGATTCAAACTGGGAATGTCTTGATTACTAGAATTTTAAAAACCTCAATTAAATGATATACAAAGTATTCCAGACAGAACTTGGAAAATAGTAGATGCTCAATAAAGATTTAAAAAAATTCTTTTTGTCTAAATTCCAATTCAGATAATTGACATTTAATTATTATTTTCAGTAGCTTTACTTTTAAAACAATGTAATTGGAACTGTATATGTATCCTCTCTTCCCCTATCACATCCTTTATAAGACTGTTTGTATTAGACAAAAACAGGTAGGAGGCGGAGAATGAGGTCTTGGACTCACAGGGTATTGAGCAAGATTCTCCGAGACCCTATGGCACAAGGGTGTTGCTGACTCTTGTAATTGAGAGACTGGGTTATAATTTGTGCTGAAGCTACATGGGTTTTTAGCGGCAGGTTTTGTACATAACAGGGAGTTTCTGGATCTTGTTAGCTTAGGGCAAAAAGTCATGCTATAGAGCAGTTACCCCAGCAGGAGGAGAAAAGATGATGGTTGGTAATTACATCAGTTTTGCACTGTTGAGCAGATGTTCTTGCAGATAGATTTTGGCTGGCATTTACAGAATATCACTAGTGATTCTCATGATAGTGTCAGGGCTGCTACAAGTGGAGGAAACTGCAGGTCTGTAAAACACCGTGAGAAGGAGGAAGAAGGAACTAGATAGCTATCTGGAAGTTAAAAAGGCAACTCTTAAAGAGAGCTCTAGTGACATTCGTTTGGAGATGGTAGCTTTGCTGGACTGGATAATTAGATCTAATACATATCTGATAAGTTATCTTGCTATTTAACTTTGAGAGTAATTTGGTAGTTCATCAGTGTTTGAAAAAATAAATGATTTCTTCTTAAAGTAAGGGACAATTTAGAAAACAGATGAGGACGCTGAACTTTGATTAAAACATACAATTAAGCAGCAAGATCAAATATATAGTGAGCAATGGAAAAGAATGACCACAGGAGCTGTTAGCAAGCAATGCTATCCATCTGGATGGAAATTCTGGCCAATTTCAAATGAGGCAGAAATTGGGATGGTCAGCAATGTGGTACTGCTGGATAACAAAGTGTCTTTAAGGAGGAGTCTGTTTTTCCTTTCTTGACTTAAAAGTCTTTCCAAATTTACCCCATTAATTTCTTTTATACTGACTTTCTCTTTTCCTATGCTCTGGAATATGTAAGTATACTCCTAGCGTTAGACCTTGGAATCTTCTTTTGTTGGTGTCATAAGTAATTATAAAATTTTCTCTATACACAGTGATGAGAAGATTTTTTAGTTTACTTACAGGCAACATTAAGTTAAAGATCAATTCTAATACATTGTAATTGCATTGGAATCCATACCATTTCACTTTCCCTTGCCACTGCTGCTGCTGCTGCTAAGTCCCTTCAGTCGTGTCCGACTCTGTGCGACCCCACAGACGGCAGCCCACCAGGCTCCGCCGTCCCTGGGACTCTCCAGGCAAGAACACCGGAGTGGGTTGCCATTTCCTTCTCCAATGCATGAAAGTGAAAAGTGAAAGTGAAGTCACTCAGTCATGTCCGACTCTTCACGACCCCATGGACTGCAGCCCACCAGGCTCCTCTGTCCACGGGATTTTCCAGGCAAGAGTACTGGAGTGGGCTGCCATCGCCTTCTCCATTCCCTTGCCACAGGAATACCTTCAACACTGCTACCTGCTGCCATAAGTTCTTCCAGGTAAATGATCCAAAAATAAAGAAAAGGAAGGCAGGCAGGCAGAGAGAGGAAAGGATAAGGAAAGAAAGGAAACAAGGCGGGAGGGAAGGAGGAAGAGAGAGAGAGAAGAAGAGAGAGAGAAAGAGGCACCAGTGGAGATGGGGAAAGGTAGGTGAATATGGGAGGGTCTAGGAGAGCATCTCATATACACTCGTGCTTAATAACACTTGAATGGATTAATCAATGGATAAACGAAATGATATAAGATTCCAGAAAAGTAATTTTTGAGCATTAAGTTACCTCTTATAGCACCGCCAAAAGAACTCCCTTTGGCAGAGGTAGTGTTCACTTGGGCATGTACCTTTTGGAAAGCAGATGCACCATTGTTTTGTGAAGCAAATATTTGGTCTCAGAATTGATTGATAGTATCAGGAGAGCCACATTGCCCACCTCTGTGGCTCTAAACAGAGGACCCAGTGTTCCTTCCTCACTCTCTTGGTTTACAAACAGCTCAGATTTGGCTTTTGTGAGATGTGTTAGTTTCATCCTGTTAATCATTCAGTGATGTCTATTTTTCTCTTTCACAAAATGTCTATTTCTTCTTCTCCATAATATGGGACCACAGGAAGTTACTGTACCATAACTGGATGTTTTCAATTAACAAAATATCACAGGCATACTTCCGCATATTAAACATTCCTCTACAATATTTGAGTGGCTAGTCAGAGTGTGTTCCATTGGATAAACTATAGATCTTGAGCATTCAAGTTTCACTCGGTGTTTTGTTATTATGAACTATGCTGTCATGAAGAGCTAAATCTTTGCCATACCCATGATTATTCTTTAATATAATTTCATAAAAGAGGAATTACTGGGTCAAATAATGAGATGAATCTTAAATGGCAAACTTCAAGCACAATGGCAAGTGATCAGGGAGATGTTTGGGAAATGTCAGGATTTACTGGTGCTTCCTCCCCAAATGCCATCTAGCTCATGGATAATTCCTGGCAAAATTGTAAAGCAGAATTTTTGTCTTAAGTCTCCTTTTTATGTTCTCTTTTCTCTCATCATAAACCCATTTTTTTTCTCTTTCCCAAAGCACTCAGTGTATTTTAGGTTATAAAGTCATGAAACTTATTCTAGGAAAGGATCCAATAAATCCATTTATGTCAGGATCTAGATGACTGATATGACATTAATTCCAATTTCCTTAGGGACTAAACCTCTGGTTTGGTAAGTCAAAGGATGAAGAGTCAAGTATGTGGTTGGGATATCCCCTGGAGAGGTGAACAAAAAAAACTATCCAAATGCCCTGACATTATACCTCACTGGCAGGCAGACATTCACTCCTATTCAGGAGGCCACCTCTCATTTATGACATCATGTATCTATTTAGTATTTGTTCTTACTGTCATCTCCATGTGATGTTATAGGACCTATACCTATATAGTCAAGGGATCTTATTCCATTCAAGTTCTTAGGAGCTTATAAAACAAATACTCTTGTTAATAATGATAATCCCTGAAATTGAATTAAAAAAAAAAAAAACAGGAAGCTCTTGGGTTAAGGATAACTGTTAATGGAAAAAGGGTCCTTGAAATAAATTTACATAAAATGAGGAATCAAATTACACAATATTTTATCAAATATGAGAATCCCTGGGGCTTCCCTGGTAGCTCAGATGGTAAAGAATCTGCCTGCAATGTAAGGGACCCAAGTTTGATCCCTGGGTTGAGAAGATCCCCTGAAGATGGGAATGACAATCCACTCTAGTACTTGAGCCTGGAGAAATCCATGGACAGAAGAACCTGGCAGGCTACAGTTCATGGGATCGCAAAGAGTTGAACACTACTGAGTGAGTAACACACACATGGGAAACTCTAGCTTAAAAAGAAAACAAAAAGTATAAAAAACAGTTTTCTCTTAAGTTTGACCACCTCATGCTTGCAACTATGTGCCACTTCTAAAAACAAAGGACCAATCAACCAATAGCTAGTTTTTTCTTGTGGGGGGGTTGGTATAATTTTTCTGATGTTACTGTGAAAACATGACTCAGTGTCCTTTATGGCATTTTGACCTTTTCAGCGTAAATTCGAAATTGTTTAGTTTACAAAAAAAAATAGTCTAGGGTTTTATCCAACTTCCCAAAGTCCTCATTTTATTCTTGGATACTTACATCATTGTCTTTTGAAACATCTGCCGTTGTTGACTCTTAGCTGGTCTAACTTTGCCAAACTGTCATTTGTGAATGGCTTTTCTTCAAAATTTGAGCAGTTCTAGGCTAATGTTGGACACAACTGAGCGACCTCACTCCCTCACTCACTCAGGCTAAAGTTGAGAGGGCACATATTTGTCAAAGAAGTCAGTTCTTTAGTGAATGCATTCATGTTCTGGTGACTTCGGTTCTCCTACTCAACCTTATAACTATGTAGGGATTCAACTAATTAACACTTGGTTAACGAGCAACACCCTATTCTCAATTACTTGGTGGATGTTTGGTGTCAAGATATTTGTGTTAAAGAGCCAAGGGTCATTCATTCCATTCTACAGATGTGTAAACTGAGGTAAAGATGGCACCAAGCAGTGTCTTTAAGGTCAGAAAGGCAAATTTGGGGTGACGCAGGTTCTCTCTCCATCTTGTACTCACCCACAAACCCACCTTCATTCCTCCACACGGTGAGCGCTTATTTAGGAGTGATGTTGCTGGCAAATGGGAATTTGACCATTAAGAAAAAGAGCATCTTTACCCTGGCCTATACCATAATAAACCAAATGACAGAAAAACAAATGTCACTTATTAGAACGTTGAGGTTTACTGTTCAAGTGATTAACTAAAAATCATTTGTATGATTAAATGCTGGAAAATAATTTGCTTTCCCCATGAACCTATAGCTTAGATCTCATTACACAGAAGTGCTGCATATTAGTTGAAGCAAATTAACATTCAAACACTTTCTGGAGTGGCTGCTAATCACAGGCTGTTAATTACTGTCATTACATTAGGCTGCAGCAGAGACTACCCAAAGAATCATTCTCATGATCTTGGTATTTGAAAGTGATCTTCACCAATAAAAACACATGTCAGACATACAGAAATTGCAAATTGCTAAAACTGCTGACGGGGTTGAAAATTCCGCTGACTGTAAGTACCCATCTAGTGATGGATGCATTCTTGACACAGTTTCAGTGTTTGGACTTAGGAAATAATGAGTATCAATGTCCTAGCAAGGGAATATGCAAAGATGAAGGAGCCCTTTTGTATCCTTAATTAAGGAAAGTAGTAGCAGAACTCGTTCACAGATAAGTGACTGTACATAATAATCATGTATTTATGTAAGGGACTGCTATGCTATATTACTGGAGTGGCAATTAGATTTTCACAAAGTCGTTTTAATAAAAGACATACTTACATAATAAATAAACAAAACCGCTCATTTTCATGGCAGGCTCTCTAATTATACACTGGCTTAAAATAAAATGTTCAGCAGTGCGAAGTTAAACATATAGACTCTAGCTGCCTTCCACAATGTGCCCCCAAATCTATTTTCACCCACTGTCTCAGTCAACCCAGAAACTCTCCTAAAAGAGAGAGCGATGTGTTTTGCTTGTTCAGCACAAGGGAGGAGTCACTTGAGAATTTAGAGGCCAAGGCTTCTGATATCTACTGACCTGACTTTCTTTATTGCCCGGAAAGTTTGCTACCTACCCTGTGACGGCCAGCAATCAGGACCACACCAGTGCCAGTATGGTGAGAGTGGGTGACCAGCACAGGTGCTGGCTTTGTGGGCAATCCAACTCACTGGCAACACTATGTGAGCGAAGCCCAAGCCAGGACCTTCTGAGGATGCATTTGTAGGTCTCCTGGTTCTGGCTTCTCCTTCTTTCATTAATTCATTCAACAAGTATGTTTTAAATACCTTGTTTGTGGAAAATATTGTAGTGGGTGTCATGGGAATGCAAAGATGAATTAGATATGGATCTTGACTTCAAAGAATTTATAACTTAGTGTGGGGTAATCATCTTTTCAATGTAAGCCTCTGGACCTAGGGGGATGGGGGCGGGGTTTGGATGGATCTGGGTAAGTCTCTCTTCAATTCTGTAACTGCAGAACATCTCAAAGGAGCGTGGTTACATTGGCGTCAAAGGAATCTCTGTCCCTAAGTTCAAAGGCAAAACACCATCTCCTAAAGACTAATGAAGACACATTCACAGCTATATACTTCCTTCCTTCCTGTGTTTCTTTTTTCTGTATTTATGCAGTATTTGCTATGTGCCAGCTTCTGGGGATTTGAAATGAGCATGATGCATATGATCCTGCACTGTATTCCTCACAGTCTAGTGAGGTGAGGAATACAGAGAAGGATACACATACTCCCAAAGTACATATATGGTAGAGGTGCATCTAACATGCTAAGACTAGCTCATAGAAGGCAAGGAGATGGAAGCAATGAAGCCTGGTACCAGAGATATAGGACTTGTAAATAACAGGCAATAATTTAAGATTTATTCCAAATATTTCCTAAGAGAAGTTACTGACGTTTTAAAATAGGAATGGCATGATCAAGTTTCTGTTCTAAAATGATTACTCTGGATTTGTGTGGAGAATGAATTGCAAAGGGGCAAAACTGAAGGCAGAGAGAGCAGTTAGGATGCAATCACTGGGGCTGACAAGGTTTGGGTGAGGTGATAGCAATAGACGTGCAGCTTGATTAGATAGGTATGTGTATATATGTGTGTGTGCACATGCGTGTGTGTGTAGCTGTGTGGCTGGTGTGTTGAAGGCAAGAGAGAAGTCAGGGATGATTCCCAGGTTACGTGGTTCATGGTGTTCTCATTCATAAAATGAGGTACACAGTAGGTTTGGGGATCAGTTTGGTTTTGAATGTTGTTTATGAAGCCTACTTTAAGGATTTACAAGTGGAAATGTCCTGTCAATAGTTGGACATGGACATCCGGGGCTCATAAGAGAGAGCCAAAGTGAAGAACAGTCCTTACCAATGTCCTTGTGTTTATTTGCTTTTAGTTGCTTGGTTTCAACACATTTCATCAACAGAGGCAGGGATTAAAGTCAGCATTTTACTCAACAGTGTTTCTCTCAGCATGTGTACATATCTTTTAATTATTTTGCTTTATGTATTATTAAATATAGGAAATTGTGGTTAGATATCATGGGCTTAATTTAAACTGACAGAAACAAAAGACGTTATAAATTAAAGTAGCTGTGCTTCCCTTAAATGCCTTTAAAGTTTTCATCTATTAAAAGGAAATTTAAAATAAGAAGTGTTTATGTTCTTTTCCAGAGGATGTATTTCTGGAACTTATCCAACCTTGAGGCAATTTCTTGACATGGTGTTAGAAGGATATGTAATAGACACAAGTCAGCTTTGTGTGGATTTATGATATACTTTCCCCATTTGACAGGAATAGTATCATGTGTAATAAGAAGACATTCCAAGCAGCTCAAAAAATTGGATTTCATCTGGTCTACTGGCCTTCTCTCCATTTTTTTCTACATTGAAAGCTCTCTCAGTATCCAACTTCACACCAAACCAGTGATGGGAATTTTTAGCAAGGCTAGCCTTCCTGGGGAAAAATGGAAGAGTTAAATGGGTGGGTGGGATCAAGATCTGCCTGACAACAAAATAAGAGCAAAGGGTTCTTCCCTCAAAAGTCATGCGATGAATAATGTGAGACAACAGACAACCACATGGCAGGAAAGTAAATCCCATCCACTATTTGAAGATTGGAGGCCTAGTGTCCCTATAACTACTCATCAAAGAAAAGCTGCGATGCAATTTGTCTGCTTCTTCAATAGACCAGATTCTCCTGGCATAACTATTTGGTGAGAGCTCCTAGAATTACATGGAACAATGGCATATGCTCTCACTTGACAGGAGAATCTCAGCCCACTTTGCAGGCTTGAGGTGGCTCCATCTATCCTCACTCTTTCCCACCCTACTAACCCCTGGTAAATTCAAATGAAAACCACTGAACAGAGCTAAGCTAACAGCTCACTGAAGGATCAACTTCCATTAATTCAGAGTCATGCGGTGTTCACCACACCAGGATTATTTGGCTACTTTATGTATTTTTCCAAACTGAAGTGAAATCTGGCTTAAATGAAATGAAAATCAGCAGCGTTCAACTGGACTCAGATGACAGACGACTTAAATCTCGAGAGGTTATTCATGGGAGGCAGAGTTCAGTGGTGGGGTCTGTGGATGTATGGGGTATGAAAACATGCAGAAAGGGGCCATCCCCAGGAGTGAGAAAACAAGAATCCCTTCCCAGGGTTCCAGGTCCTGGGAGAAGATTCATAAATTTGAGAACACTCTGGGGACTGTTCTTGGCAGGGCTGGAATTAGGTATAAAGTGGTATAAAGGCAGGATATCATGGTAGAAGCAGGTTATGGGTAGAAAAGGGGAAGATCCACAATATCAGTAGGTGGCAGGTCCCAAGGGTGTTGCTGCTAGATATAGTGGAGAATCATCTAGTTTCACAAATTATAAATGAGCACCACAGTAGATCTGAGGGCTGATTTTAATGACAAGAGCCTCCTTTACCTGCTTTGGCCATGTCTTCCTATATTATGCAGCCCCCAAAGAGCTGGTATTTCCCCAAATTCATACCCAGATCATTCACTACCGTGTAATTTATCCTAATGATGATTAACATATTTACCAACAAAGTTACTTAGCCAATGACTGCCAAAACAAGCTGAGTCTCATGCATGATAATTAATTTCTAAATAATGAGCAACACGCACCTATCTGAATGGCAGGCTTCAACGGGGATATAAATCTTATTATATCTCTACTTTCTTGTGACGTTGAATAGTGAGGCATTTGTACTTCAGCACAAATAATTTATTAGATCAGATTTACTCTTTGTTGTGCGAAATTAGAGTAATTAGTGTGTCCTTATAGATGAGTATCAATATAGACAAATTTGCATAACTTCCCCTAAATCTTGGTGTTTCTATCCCCAACATGCTGGAATGGAGCTACTAATGATTCTTTTTTTAGTCTTTTAATTTGAACTTTCTTAATACCAGTCTCTCAAGTCTTGGCCAGTTTTTCAGATGAGTCTTCAGGTATATGGCAGTTCATCCACTCTCCAAACTCACCTTATTAATTTCCTGCTTTTCCCCTGGTCCTCCAGCCAGCACTGTCTGGCTCTAGACTGCCTGCACACCTCTACTTCCACTAAGGCTGAGAGTCTCCTTCTGGGTTTACAGTTCTCAGCCTGTTCCCACACTGTGTTTGTACCACCAAGAAAACTTCAGCAAAGTTACACCTCTCTCTTCTTTCACTCATACCTTATCATGGGTGAGAAGCCCTTTCCTTGACCTTCCTCCCCTCTAAACATCTACAAACGCATCATTGAACTTCAGCTGAGTATCACAACAAGACTTTTCTGAAAGCTCTGGGTTAATGGAAGCACATCACAACTCTTTACAATTTGTTCTTTGATGAACTCCTCCAAAGCCTACAGACCCTTGCCTGTTCTTATGGAGTTCCTGTAAAAGCTACCTGGAGGCTCACCTGTAGGTCTTCTTCCCTTCCCAATTAGAGAGAAACATTTTTTTGGCCAGCCACGGTACAATTCCTAGTACAGCCCACTCCTGGATGTCTCCTAAAATGAAGCCATGTTCTTTCCAACACCTAAGAGTGCTTTAAGCATTTCTAGACTCCTAGGATTAAGGGCTAGATCTCCAACTAGTCCAACCACTTGATCACCCATTAGGGAAGAAGCATCTTTCCTTGCCTTGGTTTAGGCTGGCCTGCTTTCTCTACCTCCTCCCAAGGATTTCCCTTTATTCAGGATGATTGTTAGTGCGAATATTCATTTTCTCTTATTAGTAGAAAAGGTGTATGAACAATAGTTATTCTTTCCTCTTACTTTTCCCAGTCACAGAGAGAAAAGATGGCTCCTTTTATTTTTTATAGTTCCCAATACTGGGCTATTCTTTTTAAAATAAAACCTTGTCAGGGACAGGGAGGCCTGGTGTGCTGCAGTCCATGGGGTTGCAGAGTCAGACACGACTTAGAGACTAAATAACAACAACATGTACACACCAGACCAGGCTAAACCTCTGAGTCCACTCAAGTGAGTTTCCATTTTACAGTCTTTTCTCCAGTGGGAGTTGAAGATCAGACCTACAAATTCTTGAAATCTTCTTGGTCTCAGTACTTGAAATCCTATGAACAACCAATCAATCAAGATGAACATATTCCCACAAGAACCCACCATAATTTGAAGGCCCAGGGCAACCTAAATCCACACTCATTCACACACTAAATATTTATTAGGCACACACTTTGTTCTTTTAGAGAAAGTGTGTCTAAGACAAAGTGTGTCTTTAAGACCTGTGTTCAAGGTCTGCAAAGATACAACTCTGTCCACATCATAAACAAGGTATGAAGTACCCCCAGGTTACCCCCACAATACCATACTACTCATTCAAGTAGAACTTAAAATATGAACCTCTTGTGATCTCTGCTTCTCAAAGATCTCTATTTCCAATTATAAGATAACTTTTCCAAGTATAACATTTATTCTGGTAGTTAAAAAAACAACAGTATTTTCTTTCAGAACAGAAAGCACTTGTATCTTTTGAGATGACAGCTTTCTCCCACCATCCTTGGAGCAGTTTCAGTTGGACATCCTGATTCAGCAGAGCTGGTGGTATGGAGCAGGGTGGTGACTGCAGTCTCGGCCTGGAAAGCTGCCCCTCCACTTGTTACGGTGTGGCCTTGGGGCCAAGCTCAAGGTAAAACACTGCATGTCCTTGAACCTTGGTTTCCATATCTGTGAAATACAGACCTGATGACTAGCACACAGGAGTTCTATAAGGACTGAATTAAATGAGGTAAATATACTGTGCCTCTATTACCTGGAAGGCAGTTTGTATGGACAAAGTAGAGATGCATCGCGCCAGCTGAAGTTTGAATGCAAACCCAGGAAAAGATAAGCTTAATCCTGACTGCAATGCTCCTATTGGATGCCAAGGTTATAGCCCAGAAAAATACAAATTGTAATTGAAAGACTTATAAGAAGAGCTAATTCCATTCTGGCTGAATGTAAAAAGTCTAGATATAGTCCTAGGCCAAAATCCAACACTCTTTCAAAGGCATTATATAATGTGCATTTTCAAAAAATGTAAACAGCACGATAGATTTTATTTACTTATTAGTAACTCTTAATTTTGATCTAGATGTAACAATAGTACAAAGAACACTAGTATATTCTTCAAGCAAAAAATATACATATAGTAACACTTAGTTTCTTTTTCATCCATTTGCCTTATCATTTCTCTCTCTCAGATAGATTAATAGATATATGGGTGTAGATATAATTTTCTGAACCATCTGATGATAACAGACATGCCTCTTTACCCTTCAATACTCACCATTTATTTCCTCAGAATGAAGACATTCTTTATACAACTATAGTACAACTACCAATATCATAAAATTTAACATTAAATATAATATAATTATCTAGTCACCAGTCCATATGGAAGTTTTGTCAGTTGCACACCCTCCTACCCTGATCCAATCCAGGATTCTTAATTCCATTTAGTTGTCACTTCTAATCTTAGTTTCTTTTAATCTGTAATAGTTCCTCAGCCTTCTTTGTCTTCCACAGCCTTGAATTTTTTAAAGTGTACAGGTCAGCTGTTTTGTAGAATGTCCCTCAATTTGGATCTACCTGATGTGCCCTCAGAATTGGATTCAGTTTATGCATTTTGGGCAGGGATACCACAGAGGTCATCTTGTCCTTCTTAGTGGATCATGTCAAGAATCACAAGATGTCAATTTCCCCCAGTATATGCAGTGATGTAAATGTCAATAAATTGGTTAAGATGGTGACTGCCAGGTTTCTTCTTGTGAAATTGCTATTTTCCCCTTTGCAATTTATACATAGTTTGTAGAGAGATACTTTGAAATTATTAAAATATCCTGCTCTTCATCTTGGTTTCATCCATTATTATTAGCATTTAGTAATAATTCTTGATCAAACCGACTATTGCTATGATTGCAAATGGTGATTTTTAACTCATTTTTCTACATAAGTTTGCATTCTACTGTAAAGATAAGCATTTCCTTCTCCACCATTTACTTTTCATTTATTTATTTATTTAAATCAATGTGAATTCTAGGCCCATACACATTCTATTATTTATTATTTGTTATTTATTTTGATGCTCAAGTTGTCCAAGGTCTGGCCACTTGGAACCTCTTCAAATTGGCTCCTGTATCTTTTGTGACATGTCTACATTATAATTTGATCACTTCCTTTCTGACCAAAATTATTTCAGATGTATCTTGTATTTTTGCTGCCCCAGTCATTTCTCAAAGGAGTTCCAATTTTTTTCTAGAGTGGAATGTTACTTAGTAACCAAGATCTGAGAATGTACAATATTTAAAATAAATAGCAAACAATGAATGTAACCATGTAATTTTTCTCACCTAGAAATGGTATACTTTTTGACAGATTATGGGGAATTATGGCAATACATAAGTATATGCCCCCAGGATGGAGTCAGGTAGGCAGTCAACTCCATATTAGTTAGTTGAGGGGTGGATAAAGGGCGAAAAGTGAAAGTGAATATTTTGTTGTTTCTTTAGCCTTTTAAGTCAAGAAAGAAAATTTTCAGTAATTTCCACACAGAAACATTTTTCTTCTTCGCTAGCTAGTTGAGTTGGTGGATTTACCAATAGCTAATACTTAGCTTAACAATGGAATAGAAAACTGTGTTCCATATAAATGAGCAACATACAGAAGAAAATATACATAAAAGTTTGATGTGTAAAGAAAATCTTTGTATTTCTTAGTTCATTCTACATGTGAAGGAACTGAGTCTCATGGAGATTACATGATTTGCTACAGACCAGATTGATAGGGTCAGGAGCAGGATTTGTACCATGTTTTGCCAGTTTCTAAGTTTCCCCATTATACTACCTTGCGCAATTTGTCTTCAACATTTAATTAATATTTTAAAATATAAGTTCCCTGGATCCTTCAGACTGGAACTGGTCCTTTGGGCCTCCATTTTTAGCTGTTTAGCACAACAGTCTTTAAAATAATAACAAAACAAACAAACAAAAACAACAACAACAAAAAAATAAAATAATAACAATAGTGAATATTTCTAGAAAAATTCCTATATGCTTTTATGTATTACCTTATTAAACCTCCAACAACTCTAGAAAATGACTATCACCATCATCATCATTCATTCATCCATCCATTCCATATGTACATGAAGGGGAAAGCTTGCCCACAGTAAAAGCTTGCCACTGGAGGAACTCAGATTTGAACCCTGGCTTTTTGTGTGTGGAATGCTAAGCTTATGTTTTTTAACCATTGTGCTCACCAGTACCCCTTAAGGGTGTGGGGGTATTTCCAGTGATCCAGTGGTTCCCTAAGACATGCCACCTAGGCTTACTGGTGGAAACATACTTCTAGAGCTGAAACAAACTATTTCCCTTTCCTCTACAGTCAACTCTTAATTAAGCAGGTAAAGTAAAGAAGCAGTAGCAAGATAGTTCACAAGTCATGGATACGATTTTGGAGTGAACAATGATATTCCCCCCCAGCAGATCTGCCTTTTAAATCTGTTTCTGACAAAAATGTTCATTTTTATCAAGAGGAAATAAGTTGCTAGTTGGATGTGAGATAGAAAATTAATATTAGTGTGTTATTGTAGATAAACTGTTAAGTAGAATTTGCACTGACAAAGAACCCAGAGCTCCCCACATTAAGGAAATCCAGTGGAGACTAAGTCCTCTAATCATGGTAAGCAGGAAGTAGGAGACAGACTAAATGGTCGATAGAAAAGTGGGCTCTGGAGTTAAACTACTAGTGTCTGAATCCTGGCTTTGTTAGTTCCTAGCTGTGGGATGTTGAGCAAGTTACTTAAACTTTCCTTGTCTCAGTCTCCTTGACATGTTGTTCTTTCTACACTAGCCACTGCCCCCTCCCCCCACAGCCCCCCTACATGGCCCCCAACCTGGCTTTTCATGCTAGGAATTTGAATGAAAATCTGTTAGGCAAGGGAGCATCAGAGTAGGCAGATGGAAAGGTTGCCTAGGAAGTCATGATATTCCCACCTCCATCTCTGTTCCTGCCCCCCCCCCCCCCCCCCCCGCTGATACCTGTATGAGAAGTGAAGCTGCTCAGTCGTTTGTGTGACTCTTTGCAATCCCATGGACTGTAGCTTACCAGGCTCCTCTGTCCATGGACTTTTCCAGGCAAGAGTACTGGAGTAGCTTGCCATTTCCTTCTCCAGGGGATTCTTCCTGACCTGGTGATCAAACCCGGGTTTCCCACATTGCTGGCAGATGCTTTACCCTCAGAGGCACCAGGGAAGCCCACACCTGTATGGTGAACTACTTATCTAATGAATTGCTTGGATAACTGTATATCAGTTATTATATTAGAGGCAATAATCAACACATCCAGTAATGTATAATAGCTAAATATGATACATGTCTGCTTTTTTTATGAAGCTCAAATGAATGTTTCTCTTTTGTGGTGACTCAGAGACTCTGGCTTCTTCCAACTTATGACTTTATTTCAGTCTGGACTTCTAAGATCACTGTGCTCATCTGTATCAAGCTGGCAGAAGGGAAAAGGACATGCAGGGTGCTTCTGAGACGTTTTTATGAGCTGGGCTTGGAAGTGGCTTGCACTACTCCCACTCTCATTCAAGAAGCTGGAGCTGAGCTACATGGCCATTTAAAAAAAATTCATTTTTATTTTTATTTTATTTTTTACATGGCCATTTTTATGTGCAAGTTAGACTGGCAGATGGAGTCCAGTTGTGTGCCCAGGAAGATGAGAAAATGGGTCTGGTGAAGAGCTAGCCAAGTTCTTCTATGAATAACAGTAGCAAAATTAAGGACAGAAGTTTAGAAGAAAAACAGAGCTTCAGATTTGCAACTTGCATTGTTTTAACAGTTAGTAACACAGTTCTATAACTTTTTCATTCTGATCCCAGCCCTTTATGTTGGATCTGCTGATTAGTCAGTCTCATCTGATTCTTGAATTCCTAAAATGAAGTTTTAATAATGTGACATTGCATAAATTCTGCAAAAAAAATTGACCTCTGATCATAAAGATGGTATAGTGAATAGTGAAGTCATTCAGTCATGTCTGACTCTTTGCAACCTCATGGACTGTAGCCTGCCAGGGTTCTCCATCCATGGGATTTTCCAGGCAAGAATGCTGGAGTGGGTTGCCATTTCCTTCTCCAGGGGATCTTCCTGACCCAGGGATTGAACCCTGGTCTCCTGCATTGCAGGCAGACTCTACCATCTGAGCCACCAGGGAAGCCCAAAGACAGTATAGATCAGCACATCAACAAAATGCTGTCATTGCCAGAGTGTGCAGAGGCCACTGTGAAAATGTTACTGCACAAACAGCCCATTGAGAGAAGTTAAATTTTGTATACTCCAGTGAGCATAAAATACATGGTTGCATTTGACTCTAATATGTGTTAATTATGAAAATCAGCTCCAAGCAAAGAAAGCCATAATAATTAAAAACCATCTTTTCATCTTAAAAAAGCCTTCCTCACCAAAGTATTTATGCACTTTAATGAAACAAAAATAGTCATGCAAAGCCGAAATAATAACCTCTATTAAAGTAGTATATACACTCCATAATATGTAATTATGTTGCACTTAAATAGCAACAGACATAGAACAAATCCATTTAGTGAAGAGCAACGGAATAGACACTAGATTTTGTGAATGTTACTATTTCCTCTATTGTTCCTTTCTAGTTTCTAGTACATACATATAAGTTGTGAAAAAATACAACCATGGTATAATTCTCAGCCTGTCTTATGCATTTAAAAATTTCAGAAACTGAGATTCTGGCCAAAGACATCAAATAGGACTGATTTCTTTCAACCAATTGGAGTGGTTGCTTGGAATATTGCATAGAATTGTGTGTCTCTGTCCAGACTCACTGGAGAAAGTGTCATGATCAGTTAGTTATATCTGCCTAGGCATAGGAATAGGCGGTGGTGGCATTCCTTTCCAAGCATGGTTATATATTCATTTCTGAGATAAAAAAAAAAAAGAACATAAGGAAAGGTCAACTTGGGTCCTCAAATTGGATATATATATCCTTCTGATTTTAGTGTGAAGTGTGAAGTCAAGTGGGTCTTAGGAAGCATTACTACAAAAGAAGCTAGAGGAAGTGATGAAATTCCAGCTGAGCGATTTCAAATCCTAAAGGATGATGCTGTTAAAGTGCTGCACTCAATATGCCAGCAAATTTGGAAAACTCAGCAGTGGCCACAGGACTGGTAAAGTTCAGCTTTCATTCCAATCCCAAAGAAGGGCAATGCCAAAGAATGTTCAAACTATCACACAGTTGTTCTCATCTCACATGCTAGTAAGGTCATGCTCAAAATCCTTAAGGTAGGCTTCAGTGGTATATGAACCAAAGAACTTCAGATGTACAAGCTGGATTTAGAAAAGGCAGAAGAATCAGAGATCAAATTGCCAACATCCACTGGATCACAGGAAAACAAGAGAACTCCAGAAAAACATCTACTTCTGATTCATTGACTATGCTAAAGCCTTTGGCTGTGTGGCTCACAACAAACTGTTCAAAATTCTTAAAGACATGGGAATACTAGACCACCTTACCTGCCTCCTGAGAAACCTGTATGCAGGTCAAGAAACAACAGTTAGAACCAGACGTGGAACAATGGACTGGTTCCAAATTGGAAAGGAGTATGTCAAGGCTGTAGAGACACTGTTTATTTAACTTCTATGCAGAGTACATCATGTAAAATGTGCTGGAAGGAGAAGCAGAAGCTGGAATCAAAACTGTTGGGTGAAATATCAATAACCTCAGATAAGCAGATGACACCACCCTAATGACAGAAAGCAAAGAGGAACTGAAGAGCCTCTTGATGAAGGTGAAAGAGGAGAGTGAAAACGCTTGCTTAAAACTCAACATTCAGAAAACTGAGATCACAGCATTTTATCCTATCACTTCATGGCAAATTGTAGGGGAAAAAATGGAAACAGTGACAGAATTTATTTTCTTGGGCTCCAAAATCACTGTGGACGGTGATTACAGACAGGAAACTAAAAGACACTTGCTCCTTGGAAGAAAAGCTGTGACAAACTTAGACAGCATTTTAGAAAGCAGAGACATCACTTGCTGACAAAGATCCATATAGTCAAAGCTAGGGTTTCTCCAGTAGTCATGTATGGATGTGAGAGTTGACTATAAAGAAAGCTGAGTGCCAAAGAATTGATGCTTTCAAACTGTGCTGTTAGAGAAGACTCTTGAGAGTCCCTTGGACTGCAAGGAGATCCAGCCAGTCAATCCTTAAGGAAATCAACCCTGAATATTCATTGGAAGGACTGATGCTGAAGCTCCAATACTTTGGCCACTTGATGCGAAGAGCTAATTCATTGGTAAAGACGCTGATGCTGGGAAAGATTGAGGGCAGGAGAAGGGGGCAACAAGGGCATGAGATTAGATGGCATCACTGACTCAATGGACATGAGTCTGAGTAAACTCCAGGAGAAAATGAAAGACAGGGAAGCCTGGAGTGCTGTAGTCCATGGGGTCACAAAGAGTTGGACACGACTGAGCAACTGAACAACAAGAACAAATTTTAGGAACCAACTGGGTAAATAGGCAAATCTTAGAGCCCAAAGCAACATATAGTGTATAAAATGACTTAAGCTGCTTTTCTGTTTGTTTTTCTTTGCTTTTTAGTTTTACTTCCCCAGCCCATCACAGTGTAGATGCATCACTATAATGCAGCAAATTTTCATAACTTTGAATTGCATTTCTTAACTCTTTGGCTTTCATAAATTAATGCAAAGTCAACCCTATGTAGGGAATGACTGTTCAATATCAAGAAAAAAACATAAAAATTCAAAAATTCACTTGTTCAAATTATTGAGAAACTAAAAGGAATGTGCATAAAAAAGCATAAATTGTGATTCAGAGAAAATGATAAAACCCACAATTTTTCTCTCCCACTTATATGGAAAATTCAACATAGTTTCCTTTAGAATTAAAGCATTTCTGAGGCAAAGCCATAAGTGATTTCATTGCTTCAGGGGTTCACAGCAGACTTGATTCAAAATAGGTTACAGTGGGTGTTACTGGCTCTCTTATCACTTAGAAGAAAGAAGGTATGAATGTGTTTGCTTTTTACTGTTTGCTCGCTGTATTTGTTTGGGGATAATCTGAATTTAATCCTAAATGAGTCACTTCTTGAATCCCTCACTGCCCACTTCTTTCCCCCCAGTGAACCAGTTTTGCCTTGAAGTTGGTTCTTGGCTGCATGCAGTTTGACTAATTGCATTTATCTGGATGATCTCCTGTTTCCTAACCTTTGCACGTGCACTGGCCCCAAGGCTTCCCTTTCCACAATGGTTTCTCAGGCACACCGTCCTGCATACTCACTCTAGTACTGATCTCTTACTGACCTTATGGCTTAAGCTGTAGAGAGTTAATTTTCATTAATTTGCTTAGTATTTTCATTTTACCATGCTAACATATCCCCAGCTGCTTTATTTCTAAAGAGAGAAATCACTCCTTCTTTCCTTCCCACTTGAACCTACATTTTAAACTATATTTAAGCAAACTAGAACAGCTTTAGAACACAGGTATGGGATGGCTTCTACACAATTTATTGAAGAAGAGAGATTTTATTGTCACATATTCTTAAGTCTCACCATTTTTTATTTTTACAGCTTCATAATGGTCTACAAAGCTCAAGATCTGATTTTCCCTTATTTCACATAGCAGCTGAGTTGTTCTTTTCCTATTGTAGAAGGAAAGACTTGCCTTCAGTTTCTTTCCTCAACCCCAAGAATTAGTTTAAATAAGTTTTAAACTTTTACCTTTTTCATATGGACAAATATAAATAATGACATTACAAGGAAAAGTTATTGGGGATGATTATAACTTAGTTGGCAGATTTAGACTATTCTGTAAAAATTTAAATTCATCCATCACCAAAATATCAGTCTTCTCCCCACAGCATGACTACAATTGGCTTTTTTCCTCTACTGCTTCCAGTCACTCAAAGACCAAAAGATAACTAAAATTTCTGACTCCTGCTGAAAATTTGGGAGCCTAAACCAGGCAACTTGGAGGAGATAAGACTCATCACAGGTTAGGGTAGAAGGGGTATTGCACAGTACCCTGCTCAAGACCTGGGTGGAATTCTTCTTTTCTCCTTGATTGTCCTGTTTGGTTTATAAATTTATATACATATAAATTTATATTCACTGCTAACTAAGCTCTAATTGCCTTTCCATATTAAATCTGCTTTTGAATAATTGATTTTATTTAATTGCCTATTATTTACCAGTTTGTTTTTTATTGATGATTTGATTTACTACAGAAGTGGGGACCTCTGTGGGGCAGGAGGTATAACCATCTGTAGAAGTGCTAAAGAGAGACCAATTGAAGAGCCAAGGGTGAGCTAGAGATCAACCAGCAAATGGTCAACAATGCAACAGACGGGAGGCCTTTATCACCTCCGGGCACTTTCCAAACATACAAATCAATAACAATTAAAGCAGATTATGAAAAGGCAATACTGGATTGTTGAATCTTCGGACTTGATTTAAACTGGGCTAAATGCCTTCACATGGAAATTTACTCCGCAGAGAGGATGTGAAGCTTGCCAGGAAGGTTAATTTAGGGTTGTACATTGTGGTAAGGCTTGGAAGCACAGTCACTACTCTCTCACTATCATAAATTATATACATGCATATATACGAACATAGATGTACATTCCTGGCATATGAAGATTGTGATACATAGATGTCTAACAGAAATCGGCATAACAAGATAAACTTAGATTGTTTTTCAGAGTGCTGGTGTGCCCTTTCCTGCCCACCGATAATGTGATAGTTATTGCTGGGTCCTTGGAAAACTCTGGAGCTGGAACTCAAAGCAAATTGCTGACCTCACAGAAAGTCTCAGGGAAACTACAAAACAAAGCTAAATAAAAATGAATTACTTATCCAAGTTGATGTCCTACAAAAGGGTTTGAGCTCCATAACAAAGATGCACTACTGTCTTAACATCTTTGCACAATGTAAGGAATTTTCTGCAAAGATTATGCAAATTTCAGTTTACTAATATATAACTTCCATATCTGTGGGAAAATCAATGCTTCAGTGAAGGCAATCAAGGCAGAAGACAAAAGGATCTAGTGAATCAGTATCTGGATCAGTTGATGGAGTTCGGAAAGTCAAGCGGCAAGACACTGCTTGTAAAGAAGAAATTGGAGGAGACTGTGGCAGTTAAAAAGGTGACATATTCATCAAATTCCATTTAGTCCTTCTCCTTGTCAAAAATAGGAGACTCCAAAGGACACACGAGTGAAGGGCAGGTTGACCTTGAACTCTGGAGAGAGGCAGATTGTTTACAAATAGCTCTGGGGCCAAGAGCAAAGCAAACTTACTTGCAGGGGAGACCCTGAACAACAGGGCTGACCCAGGCTGTGTTCTCGTGGTCCCACCCAGGCTTCCTAGTTCCTCTCCTCTGTAATAACTTGCCTGGCTATGGATCCAGCCCATTCCCTCCCTCTCCCTCCAGTGTGGTGTCCTTCTCAGTTTATCCCACATACGGCTGAGTGCAGGATCTTTCTCTAGATCTCCCTAAGCAGGGTTAGTCTCTTCCATTTCTGAGTGTTTGGCTCCCAGGGCCAACTGCTCCTATAGCCCTGCATGGTCACACTTGCAGAGTCAGTCTCTGCATACACGCCTGTGGTCCCCACCCTCTAGTGGGTTCCAGAAAGGCAGGGGTGGCCTCATATACAACCCTTAGCCCAACTGCTTCATGCACTCACCTCTGGGTTCAGAGTGGCTGTTCCATCCTCCCACAGTCTTACCCAATTCAGGAAATGGTCACTTAGTCCTAGTTATTCAGGTCAAGAAGCCAGGGGTCATTATTTACATATATATATATATACATATATATATATATATATATATATAATTTCTCTCTATATATATTATATATATAGATAGATACATAATTTTTTTTTCTCTCTCCCAAGCTCTTTTGGATCTTGAGACAAAATTAAAATTCTAGACTGGCATCATCTAAACCAGAAGTCCTCAACTCTGGCTGCACAATAAAAACACTTGGGAAATTTAAAAACATTAAAAATAAAACAAAACTGATGCTCTGTCCCCACACCAGATCAATCAAATACAGGGCAGGGATGGGAGCTCCAAGCAAGGGTATTAAAAAACAAAACCAACCAAAACTCTTTAAAGCTGACCTAAAAGCATTTCAGTGTGAACCAGGGCTGAGAAACTTGAACTCAGGTGCTGTACTGGGGATGCGATAATCCCCATCCCTCTCTCTCTCCCTCACACTTCCCATCTGATAACTGTCACCTGTACCCACTATGCTCTCCTAGTACTTATGGCCATCTTCCTCTGGCACTGTAATTCTAGGTCCTGCTTATTAAGTGCTTACTCTAAACAAGACACAGGGCAAGGCACTGTGTTAACTCAATGAAACTCCTTAGGAATTCTATGGGGAAGGGCTAATATACCCATTAATCAGATGAGGAGACTGAGGCTTAAAGAGGTAAGGTAATTGACCCAAGATTAAAAATCTAGTAAAGTAGTCTAGATAGGATTTGAAGTCAGGTTTTTCTTTTCTGTTTTTTTCTTGGGGGGGCGGGCAGTCTCTCTTCTTAACTGTGTCACTAACTTATCTCAGTCTGACCAATTTGGGGCTTCTAACATCCAGTCCTGGTGACCCTTCCTTTTTGAATGGTTTGTCTTCCTCAATATACTAGTCCCAAGGACTCCTTTAATGTACTTCTGGGTGTCCATTAAAATAATTTAACACCAGCATCCATGATTTGTAGCTGATAAGCACAAAATGAATAAATTCTCTCAGTAGTGCCCACTGTGACCTCATAATTACTGAGAAGCTTCAAGTCAATTACACTAGATTTGATGTCCTTTTAGAAGCTACTCATGGGCTTCCCAGAAAAGGAGCCCTTGGGATAATCTGTTTACTATGGATTTAGGAAGGTTAAAGGGTATCTTGGGGCACCATTCTCTGAGGTTAGAGAAGGAGGCCTTCCTTGGAGATGTTGCAGCCCTGACTTGCAGAAATGGCATGGTCCTCATTACAACAATCCCTTTCCTAGATGGAGGTGCTTTTAGTTTTAAAGGTTGCTGCTGGCATTGAAAAAAGGTAAAGTGAAAAAGTGGAGCTGATCTACAAACAACTACAGCTTTGTTCCTATGATTCCAAGAACACATGAATGTCAGAATAAAGCCAATGCTGGAGAGTTCAACCCAAGTTCATCTCTTTAAAAGGACACATTTCACTTATTCTACTCCAGCCTATTCCTCCACTCTCTCCAGGTGGCCTTGCCCTTGCACTTGGCGTCCTGTTGAAGCCTTGCTCCTTCCAGTCCAGGCCCAGCTCTGCTCCTCGCTTTTTCTTCCTGGAGAGTTATCTAGGCTGAATGTTTACTCTACAGCTTGGAATCTGTGAACAATGGGTTGTGCTGTGAGAACTTATGGAGGTTAAACATAAAGGATGGACTTAAAAGTCCTGAGATGTGTGAGCTTTGTCTATGACGCTGTGGTCTCACTTTGGGTCCTGGTGAAAAAACACAAGAAGCTGGTGAAGTAGGGAATGATGGCTGTCAGGGAACAAACGTGCTGGCAGGGCCTCATGGCTCATCTTCAGGGCAGCATGAAAAGGATCTTATTTAGATGCCCTCTTTGGCCTTCTCATTTCTTCCTGTGCTTAAGCCTGTTACAACATACATTCAGGACTGGGACCATCAGTTTACTGGCATAAGTCAGGTGCTTTAGGTGGAGGTGAGTTTTTGGAGCTAAAAATGGGATTCCTGTAATTTGTTACAGTCTCCACTGTGCCCTATTGTCTCCTGTTGCCAATGATGAGCCCCTGCTGACCCTGAAACACCATGTGTACACAAGATTGTCTTCACCCTGGCTAGCTTCACTCAGGACACCCTCCCACTACCACCACTAGCCATCTGCTCCTTGAGAACATAAGAACGGTGCCTGGAATTTCACCCCCGATGCTGAGAACAATGGCAAGCATGCAGAAAAGGCTCAAGAGAGACACAGATTGTAAATGTAATAAATGAATGAGGGAACTAGGATATAATTCCTGCTGATCTCATCACCTCAGGTCCCTAAAATACTACCTTTGGATTTTATTTCCAAGGTCCCTTGATTTAGCCAACTGTCTTGCTTTTACATGATTAGGAAAAATTTTCATTCTAAAATTAGCTGTAAAATGTATAAAAGGTCAATGGTCTGGTAGAAGTAAAACATTAAAATGAACTGGTTTCAGACAAGTGAAAACATCAGCTATTTTCCTGTTCTGATATAGGAGGGAATACTAGAAATACTGGTACACATTGGGATTCTGGACTTAAGAGAGATATGATAGAGATTTAAAGAAAAAGAAGCTGACTATGTTCATCTTGACTAGTGCACCAAAAACAAAAATTGTGGGAGGAAATGCTTTGTGTACGTGCTACTGCAGAGGCCTTGATTTTGAAAGAATTATATTTGGCTCTAAGTTTGGCTGCTAATCAGTTGTGTAGTAGAAAGATAAACTGGATATGAAATGAAAATTATCTGGCCTTGAACCCTGGTTCTGGCATTTACTGGCTGGGTAACAATGAGTAAATATTAGTCTCAGTTATATATCTGTAAAACGGTACCTAGAAGGTGATGAATTAATACTGCTAACCTACTGGTTGGTTGATTCACACTTAATGAATGGATATATAGGTAGTTCTCTGTTCATTTCCCAAGGCTGTCATAACACACTGCCACAATCCTGATGGCTTAAAACAACAGAAATGTTATCCTCTCATAGTCATGGAAGATAGAAATCACAAGTCTCTGTACCAAAGATGGAGTAACAGGGACCAGATTTATCTTCCTGCTTGAAACAATAAAAAGACAAAATATGTAATACAACAGTTCTCAAGACACTGGGCAGCAGGCAATGAAGCACAATAATTCCTGAGAGAAGGGAAACAATGAGGTAAGCCCTGTGATTTTCCAGCTTACTCTTCTGCTTCAAAGAGATTCCAGGCTGTGGTGAGGACAAGGAGGACTCAAGCGGAGCCCGCCAGGCACCTTGAACTGAGGAGATAGAGCATAGAGCCCAGAGATCAAGGTGAGGGAAGTCTACAGGGCTGAGTACTGGGGAGAAGAGAGCTGCACAGAGGGAGGGAGAACCTGGAGAGCTGTAGCGTATCCCCCTCAAGTATTCAGCACAGTGCTGATCAATGCATGTGTATGAGGAAATTGCTGAAGCTGGGGGAAAATACATCCAAAAGGATTAAAGGGAACAACGGGCCCTGCTCACACAGGGCCAGGAGTAGTGCTGTTGCCAACAGCCAGAATGGAAAAACTTGTAATTCACAAAGCATTGGATAGAACACTGAGGAAGGTCTTGCCTCAATATGGAAAGTAATGATCTCCAGACTGAGGCCAGCACTGGAATCACTAACAAATTATAAAAGCAAGACCTGAGAAGATCATACAGCTTTCAAACAACTGTATCCCAAAATAAAGTTCAAGGTAAAATTGATAATGTTTGATCAATGATTACCAGAAATGTAAGGAAGTAGGATGACATGCCCTTTATTTGGAGAATTATCAACCCATTGAAATTGACCCTGAACAGATACAGATGTTAGAATTAGCATAAGAAAATATTAAAGCAGTCATTATAACTGTATTTCATATGTTCAAAAAGTAAGTCGAGATATGGAAAATATTTAAAAGCCCAAATTGAACTTCTAGAGATGAAGAGTATAACTGAGATGAAAAATACATCAGAAATGGATGACAGCAGATTAGACATTGTTGAAGGAAAGATGAGCAAACTTGGAGGTACAGCTATAGAGACTATTCCCAATACAACATGTACAATAAAGAGAATCCAAACAAAAGAAAAGAACATCAGTGAGCTATGGGACTACTTCAAGCAGCATAATAAATATAAAATTGGAGTACCCCAAAAATAAATGAAAAGGGTGGAGAAAGAAAAAGAAAAATATGTAAAGAAAAAATAGCTGAAAGTTACCAAATTTGATGGAAAAGAATCACATGAAAGTTCAAGAAGATCAATGAACAAGCACAAGAAACATGAAGAAAACTATACAAAAGATAAACCATAATCAAATTTCTCAAAACTAGTGATAAAGAGAAAAATCTCAAAAGCAGCCAGAGAAAAAAGGCATTTTATGGACAGAAAAAACATAAGAATTATTACAGACTTCTTTCAGAAACAACACAGAAAAGAAAACAGTGGCGCAACATTAACAGTGAAAGAAAAAATTGTCAGCTAGAACTACACCCAGTGAAAAATCTTTCAAAAATAAACGTAAAATAAAAAAACTTTTCAACATATAAAAACTGAAACAGTTCATCACTAGCATTAAGAAATGTTAAAAGAATTCCTTCAGGCAAAATAAAATGGTGCCAGATGGAAATATAGGTCTATGCAAAGAAATAGATAATAAAGAGTGCATTAAGAAATGGTAACTATATAGCTAAGTAGATGCATTTCCCATTATTTAAATCTCTTTGAAAGATCATTGACTGTCTAAATAAAAAATAATACAATATACATATACATAGAAAAAAACATACAACAGCGTGCAATAACAGCATGAAAAATTGGGAGAAATGAAATGAAAAGTATACTCTTTTCAGGTTCTTGTTCCTAAAGAGGTAAAATATCATTTGAAGGCAGACTGAGGTAAATGAAAGATGCATACTAGAAGCTCTAAAGCAATCACTAAAATAACAAAGAACTAATGCTAATAAACAAACAAAGGAGATTAAATGGAGCCATAAAAATACAGAATACAAGGACATTAGAAATAGAAAAGTGGACCAGATGAGACAAATAAAAACAAACGGCAAAATGACAGACTTAAACCAAATCATTTGAAATATCACATGAAATATAAATAGTCTAACCAGGGGTTGCCAACCTTTTTCTGTTAAGAGCCAGGTTTGGTGGCCACATGGGTTTCTGTGGCATATTTTTGTTTTGTTTTGTTTCAGAGACGTTTAAATTATAGAAACTATTCTTAGCCTGGAAGCTATGCAAAAACAGGTGGCAAATTTGACCCACAGGTTGCAGTTTGCCACCCTCCTGTCTAAGCATTCCAACTAAAGGCAGAGATTTTCAGATTGGATAAAAAAGCAAGATCTTATTCTGTCTGCTGCCTACTGCACTTTAAATATAAAGACACAAATATTAATAGATTAAAAGTAGAAGGATGGAAAAGGATATACCATGCTCAAAAGAAAGCCAAAATGAACACATTCATATCAGACAAAATTGATTTCAGAACACAGAACACCACAAGGATAAATTATTTTTTAATCATAAAGGGATCAATTAAGAAGATATACCATTTATGCTCCTGATAAAAGAGCTTCAAAATACATAAAGTAAAAACTGAGAGAACTGCAAGAAGAAATAGACAAATTCACAGTTATAGTCAGGAAGTTCATCACCTCTCTCTCAATAATTGATAGAACATGCAGACGGAAAATCAGCAAGGATATAGTAGACTTGAAAATACTGTCACCCAAATCGACATTTATAGAACAGTCTACTTAACAACAGAGGAGTACACGTTATTCTCAAGGGCACATGGAACATTTACTAAGATAGATAATATACTAGGCCATATACTAAGTCCATTCCATTCTCTGACCAAAATGGAATTAAATTAGAAATCAGTAACAGTAAGATAACCAGAAAGTCCCCAGATATTTGGAAATTAAATATTTCTAAATAATCCAGAGACCAAAGAAGAAAACAAACAGGAAATTCTAAAGTATTTTTAATTGAATGAAAATAAAAATGCAGTATATTTATGGGAAGCCACTAAGGCAGTACTTAGAGGAAAAAACTTACAGCATTTTTCAGTTTGGTTGAGAAGGACAGATTCTTTGAAAGACACAAACTACTAAAGCTTAGTCAAAAGAAATGGATAACCTAAATATCCTTGTATTTATCAAACAACTGAAAAACTGAATTTGTAGTTAAAAACCTTCCTATATAGAAAATTCCAGGCCTAATTGTTCACTGGCGAATTCTACTAAAAATTTAAGAAATATGCTATAAATGGACCTTGCAAATATCATGTTGAGTGAAAGCTGCCAGTCCAAAAAGACCATATTGTATAATTCCATTTATATGAGATAGCAAGAATAGTCAAATTTATAGATATAAGAAAAGTAGATTAGTGGTTTTATAGAGACAGAGGAAAGGGGATAGTTTTTTGAGGGGGAACAAAATGCTCCAAGTGTAGTGTGATGAAGTTGTTGAGTTGTATGCTTTAAATGGGTGAATTGCATGATATGTGAGTTGTGTGCTAAGAAAAAACTCTAACACTTCCTGACACCATGCGTGTGCTAAGTCGCCTCAGTCATGTCCGACTCAGTGTGACCCTATGGACTGTAGCCTGCTAGGCTCCTCTGTCCATGAGATTCTCCAGGAAAGAATATCTCAATAAACCTGTTTAAAATAAGATTTAAGGAAGAAATAGTACCAACCTGTATAAGAAATAAAAACTATATGAGACCACTGTCTTTCGTAAACATAGATGCAAGAATTTTGAACAAAATGATAGCAAATCAAATTCAATAATACATAAAAAGATAATATACCATATCAGTAGGGTTTTTTTCTAAGAATGCAAGATTGGTTTAACATTAGAAAATTAATCAACGTATTAACAAAGTAGAAATGAAAAAAACACATGACCATCTTAATAGACATAAAAAATTGTTTGACAAAGTCCAACATTGACTTCTCACAAAAATTCTTAATAAACTAGAAAGGGAAGGAAACTTCCTTAATTTGATAAAGGCATCTATGAAAGACCTACAGTTAACATATTTAGTAATAAAGACTGAATGTGGGGCTTCCCTGGTGGTCTTGTGGTTAAGAATTTGCCATCCAATGGAGGGAACATGGGTGTGAGGCTGGTCTGGGAAGATCCCACATGCTATGGGGCAACTAAACGTGAGCATCAGCAAGTCACAACTTCTGAAGCCCATATGCCCTAGAGCCTGTACTCCACAAGGGAAGCCGCGTAATGAGAAGCCTGCGCACCACAAGGAGAGAGTAAACCCCCTCTTGCCGCAACTGGAGAAAGCCCAAGGACAGCAATGAAGACTCAGTGCAGTCAAAATAAAATAAACAAATCTTTTTTTTAAAAAAAAGACTGAATTCTTTCCCCTAAAATCAGGAACAAGACAAGAATGTTTTCTCTTGCCACTTCTATTTAATATTATAATGAAGGCTTTAACTAGTGCTATCAGTCAAGAAAAAGAAACAAAAGAAACCTGATTGAAAAAAGAAAAAACCTTCTTTTTGCCTTCATTTACAGTGTTTGTCTTCATTAACAAACACTGTAATTGTTTACGGAGATTCAATGGAATCTACAAAAAAGTTATAGAACAAGATAAATAAATTTAATGACACTGCAAGATACAAGATTAGTATATAGGCATATTTGATTGTATTTTACTTTTGCAGTTATTATATTTTTTACAAATTGAAAGTTTGTGGCCACCCTGCATTGAGCAAAACTGTTGTTTCCATTTTCCCAACATCATTTGCTCACTTCATGTTTCTGTGTTACATTTTGGTAATTCTTGCAATATTTTGAACTTTTTCATTATTAGATTTGTTGTGGTAATTTGTAATCAGTAATTGTTGATATTACTATTATAATCAATTTTTTGTTTTTCATTTTTAAATTAAGATGTACTTTTAAAAAAGACACTGTTATTGTGCAACTAACAGAGCATTATATAATGTAAACATAACTTTTATATGTACTGGGAAACCAAGAAATTCATGTGACTCGCTGAACTGTGATATTCACTTTGTTGTGGTGGCCTGGAACTGAACTCACAATCTCCGAGGTGTGCCTACATAAAGATCAACTGAATTTTTACATACTAACAATAAAGATTTGGAAATTTTTAAAAAATAGTGATAATTTAATTTAATGAAGTAAAAATGTCAGTATGACATAGTGGATTCAATTTATAATCTACTTAGCAATAAGTATGAAATGATATATGATCTGTACACTGAAAACTAAAATGTTGGTGAGATAAATTGTAAAAGACTTTATAAATGGAGGAAAATACCTTGTTTGTGGGTTGGAAGACTCAATGTTCTTTTTTTTTTGGTGTCTTCCCTTTTATTTATTTACTTATTTATTTCATTTATTTTTATTTCATTGGAGACTAATTACTTTACAATATTGTAGTGGTTTTTGCCATACATTGACATGAATCAGCCATGGATTTACATGTGTTCCCCATCCCGATCCCACCTCCCACCTCCCTCCCCATCCTATCCCTTCAATATTCTTAAAATGTTACTTCTTTTCAAATTTTCTATAGATTGAATACAATCTCAATCAAAATACCAGCTTACTTTTTTGAGGATAGTAATAGGATGAGTCTAACATTTGTATGGAAATGTAAATGACTTAGAATAGCCAAAATAAGTTTGAAAAAGAAAAACATAGTTGGAGAACTACTGCTACCTCTTATTAAAGCCTATTATAAAACTAGAGTAATTAAAACAGCATGGTACTGGTGTAAAGATAGACAAATAAATCAATGGAACAGATTCCAGAAAACAGATTTTGTTACATAAAGAAAACCGATTTTTGACAAATGGACAAAATATTTGAACCGACTTTTCAAAGAAGCCCAATATCAGTAGTCATTAGAGAAATAAAAGTTAAAGTCACATAGATATTGCTATATATTTATTAAAGAGGCTAAAATTAAAACAGCTGACCATATCAAGTGTTGGTCAGGATGCAGAGGAACTGGAACTCTCAGATACTGCTGGTGTTAATTTAAAAAGGTACAGCCAGTTTGGAAAGCAGTTTGGCAGTGTAACCCAGCTCTATATTCTTAAGCATTTATCTAGTAGAAAGAAAACATGTCCATACTAAGGGTATATAGAAATGTTCACAGCAGTTTCACTCATAACAAAAAAAAACTGAGAACAAGCAAAGTGTTCACCAACCAGTGCGATAAATAAACTATGGTATATACATATAATGGAATGTTATTTGATAATAAAAAATTACTGATACTTGCAAAAACATAGGTGAATCTCAAAATCTTTCTGAGTGAAAGAAACTAGATACTGAAAAAGAGTACATAATAAATGAGCTGAGTACATAATAAATGAACTATATAAATAGTGTAATTTATATAAAACTCTAGAAAATGCAAACTAAGCTATGGTGACAGAAAGTATTTTTCAGTGGCTGCCTGGGGAAGGAGGAACCGGGAAGTGTGGGAGGAAGGGCTTACAAATAGGCATAGGGAAAGTTTGAGGGTGATGGCTATGCTTACTACCTTGATTTTTATGATGGTTTCACAGGTGGATACAAGCCTTAAAACTGTATACTTTAAATCATGTAATTATATAAAATAAGTAGTACAATTACACCTCTTTAGACTGTTTTTTAAAAGTGATAGAAAAGTTAGTGGAATAATGAAAGATTGAAAACAAATGCACCTTTGATCCTGGTTTCCGTGACAGATATCTAGGTTGCCTTGATCCCAACTTTGCAGCCTCACATGGGGCCCTGGGTCATTCGTCCTGTTTCCCTACTGCAGGTCACTCTTGTGCTGCTTCATTTTGGCTCACTCTGCACTCATCTGTATGATATTTAAAGCATTTATAAGGAACTGTGAATGAACAGTCTGTTAAGTGACACATGAAAGTGATTTGCATAAGAATAGACTCTTGTTAGACAAGGGGTGGGGAGTGACAAATTGATAAGTGTCTTGCTCCTGGTTTCAGCTGTGAAGGTCTTGGTAATTTGGGGGTAACATAAGAAAGCTAGGAAATATCACCAAATCTGATCAAGACTAGGTCATATTTATACATCACTGTAGTAAATTCATGATCACTTGGTCAACTGTAGTTTGCAATGAAGTTTCTAGCTGCCATGTGTGAATGTCAAAGGTTCTCATAGAGGCAGTCAAAAGAATTTTAGGCAGTTACACTGCATCTAATTCAAATTTAAATGTTGTTTCATTATCCTTATTTTAGAAAATTTTCAATACCATTTCTAGACCTTGTAGCCAAAACTGTTGGACTTAAGAGATGGCCATCCCACTGTGCTCCCAAACAGTTGGCCTGTCACCTTTGCTGAGGAGCCTTGAATGAGACGGACATGAAAACACTGTTAACTTAGAAAAGCTCTTAGCAGGGAACTCAGGTTCATAAAAAAGTCTGAACTAATTTGGAATTAGAGTTAATTACGTAAAACCAATCATGACCACTATACTCCAAACTATTTCTTGAGCACACATTTTATTTTTAGCAAAGAAAAAGGTGTTTTATAATAAGCATACTATTTCTTCTAACCATTTGATTTACATTTTCTTTCTTCTTATTGTTTTTCAAACCGACACAAAAAGATCACAAATGTTCCTGTTCGGCACAGCGCTCTGCTTTTGCAACAGAAGCAGGTTTTATGCAAGAGCAAGTATCGCTGTGTGATTATTGCCGCCCGCTGTAGTGTTTACCTTCACTGGGGCTGCCTGGCGATTGTCGAGCCAGTTGAAATGATTCATGGGTCTGACAGATGTCTGGTACAGCTGGATGTGTCCTTGATTATCCCAAAAGTCTGGACAGCACTGTCATTCACCATTGCCCAAATTATCTTTGTATTGACTGTGGAACCCTCTGTGACAGTACTGTAATGGCTAATTACCCAGGATACCTTGGGTACCCACTTCATAATGGTTTAGTGGAAAAAGAAAAAGACCATAAGGAAATGAGGAAAAAAAATACTAAATAGAATAACATCCTGTTCTTTGCAAAGTACACATACTCTAGTGTGATACAGAATATATATTTATTTGGTATCATGTAGTTTAAACTAATGAAATCCAGGACCACAATAGCAGAAGCACAAATTTCTCATGAAACACATAAGGAGAAAATAAAATGTAAAGAACCTTGACAGTGATAAATTATGGACAATAGAAGGAGCTATTAGCTGTGAGAGAACTGTATGTATAACATACTTGAGAAAGGAATGACGAGTGGCCATTTGCCCGCCTCATATGTTGCAGGGAGAAAAAAGAACACATTCTATTTAGCAAATCACCTCCCCACAAGTAGAGATGAGGGAGGGAAAAAGGAGGAGATTTTTAGTAAAGCTACCTGAAGGAACAAGAATTGAAAGCTGAGGTTTCATTTCCCCCATAATGCCATAAATTAGCACATTTTGACAAACATAGCTCCCACAAAGCAGATATATATTAGGGGGAAAAAGATAAGGGAATAGAGGGTACAAAATCCCATTTTGACTTTTAGTGGAGATGATGAGATCCCAAGAGGGCAGACAAAGCAGACTGGGAACAGCTTTTCACACAAAGAATAGAGTAATTTGCCACGTTCTGTCCAGGCTGTGTTTGAATGTCACTCCTGTCTTAATTACCAGACTAACAAAGCTATTCTGTTATTCTGGAGTTGCTGCCACTGTTCCTGCAATGCAAGAGAGCAACTGGGAAGAACTGCTTATGGATCATTACTAAGCAAGCAGGTGAGGCAGGCAGCCCCCTAAGGAGAGGGAGTGGTGGGGCCATGAAAGAAGAGAAAGGCAGAAGCACGCTTATGAAGACCCTCACTTGCTCTTGGGTTTTGGAGTACGTAGAGCTTAGGAGGGCAGAGCGCTTCAGCTTGTGCTGAGGTTGGGACTGTAGCGCTTCAGTTCTACAACCCTCAGTGGAAAGAAGTAAAGGTTGTCCCATCTCTGCCCCCCCTGGTGTGTGTCAGCCTCAAGCCACACGTGACCCATAAAGCAAAGAGCACAGCCAAATCTGACCACAAAACCTTGGTTACTGAAATTCTGACTCATTAAATTGTCTTTTAAACCATGATAAAGAAGAAAGCCTTTCTCATTTCGATCCATCGCTGAAAGCATTTCTGAAACATGTCATTCCATTCCTCTCGGTCTTTATCGGGTTATTCTTCAATGTTTCAGAGGCACTAGGATCATTCTCACCAAGGACCATGGTGGAGATGTAGATGAAGAAGGTGCAGGAGTTTGGGCTGAATGTTTCCTGAGTTCTGTGCAGCTGAACATTCGCAGCAGGGGTTGGAGAGGTGGGGGTGGTACAGCGTTACTGTTTACATTTAAACAAGTTTGTTCCCTATTGTACCATTCTATCTGTCTTGAAAAAGACATATAGTAAAAACAGTGTAGTTAATTGTGGGCTCTGGTTAGTCAGGAGTGTTTTTGTATTTAGAAAAGAAGCTTTGCATTTCAGAAACTTTTAAGTGATATGTTTATGTTTCATTTTCCATCAGGATTTGGGTGTGATACAGCAATGACATAGCGTACTAAAAAAGAGGAAAATGCAACACAAATCTTTAGTTCTGTGACCATCCCAGCTGAATAGCAATGATCATTTATATTCACACCACTAAAATGATTAAACAAAGACAAAATTACCTGACTACATTTAATTGACAATAACCAGGATTTTATTTGGAGGGGATGGATACTGACCCAAAAGTATTCTACAAGCAAAATATTGGAATAATTATATTAAATGCCTAGTCAAGCTTAGTAAAAAAGTAAATTATTCTTATTTTGCCCCTTCTCTTTTTATAAGAATCTAAGAAAAAAATTCAAAGCTACATATGCCAGGCTTCTCTTTCATACAGAGGTGCCGTTTATCCTAAGATAAAACATGAAAAAAGTTGCTATTAATAGAATGGCTAATTCTAGGTATAATGCAAAGTTTGTCTTAAAGTTATTTTTCAAAAGATAATATCAGACTCCTGAAACTCCTGATTACATGAATAGGATTTAAATAAGAAATGAATGGAGGGTATGAAAATAAAGCAGGTGGCTAAAGCCTGAAGAGGTATGTATCTATTGTAAATAGACAATAGAAATTATCTGTTAAATTGGATTTTAATTAATAAGTGTTATAAAATATATCATGTAATCATACAACCGATTATTTTTCTTCATGAATGCAATAGTTAAAAAATTAAAAGTGTAATCTTTTAAAATGCCTTCAGTTTTAATTATTCTGAAATATTGAAAATTTCAAAATTGAAACCAGAAAATAATACTTACATATTGTTATAAAATAAGGATACTGTCTTATGAAGACAACTGTAGAAATGTACATTGATAATTATCTGTCTAGACCTAATTGCTGGAGGTAACAGGCATACATGTTTTATTCCCTAACTCTGTGACAATGATGTACCAAAATTCTAGAAGCAGAGGAAAAACATTCCAAAGAAAGAAAAGAGAAAAGGCAGCTCTGAAGGCTGACTTAACAATTTGCCATTTTAAGAGCTGAAAGCATTTCCTGAGTGCAATTATTATTAGTTACATTAAAAATTAAAACCAATGGCACAGAAAAATCTAGGGCTTGCAAACTTACATGCTTATAGGGGCCAGGCAGGAACGTAGGGCAGGTGGGGGTGTGGCAAACTGGAGTATGTCTAAACTAAAGCAGGCCTACCACCAATTGTTGTCATGTGGGAATACTGGACATATTTTGCCAGCTCTCTTACATTTTGAGAAAGCCTGAAAATTCATACATTAAGAGATTATAAGTCCCTGTGGTCTCATAAGTTCCTAGCCTGCGTGGGTTTGCTGAGCATCAGAGAGAGAGCTGGGCTGAGGGGGACCTCATGCCTCATTTTGGTTATTCAATAAAGAGTAAGAATCATAAAGAGTAGGATACTGTCAGACGTTTGGTAATACATGACCAATGACAACACTGTGCTCACGCGCTAGTTTAAGTTCAGTTGATAGTCCTTTCTCCTATCTCATACCATCTAATTCACATGTCAGAGAGACAGAGGTTCTTCTACACCGCCCACTTATAGGTTCCTCCTCTCACACTGGCCTCTGCTTTGTCTTTCCTTCCACCTCCTCTTCTGGAGGACTCAACTCATTCTTCAGAGGTCAGAAAAGACTCCTAACACCCCTTTAACTAGGTTGGGACCTTGTGCCATGCCCCCTGGATCTACCTGTCCCAGACAGCATGTTCCACTGTCACAATTAAGAATATGTAATTTTTATTGTCTGTCTTCCCTACTGGACCCTAACCTTCATAAGGACAAAGAATTACATCAACACCTACCTCGTATGTATTTGTTGAATTAATGTTTGTAGGAAAAGAGACATTTGAATGAAGTCACATAAAATTTTGTAAATGTAACCAGAGATTATTATTATTCAAAATCTTCTCTGGAGAGTCTAAATGAGAGCTATTTCTTTATCTACTGTAAAGTGACTTGTTACTTATTTCTGAGAATTCTTCTGAAGTTTCTCTGCTGAGTTGAGGAACTCAGTTTTTCTGGGATTCCTATTTCTCTTTTTCTGATATGTATAAATAATGCAGTTTTCCTAACGCCCTTTTACAAGTGCTCTACTTCGTCCAGATAATGGGATGAAGAAAAGATGGGAAATACTAATTGTGATAGATTGCAAAAATGGCTGCAAGTCATTTCCACCCCACTTCCATGTCCTTGAATAATCCCCTCACATATAGTTTGGTTATGTGACTCATTTTGGCCAGTGTGACCATTCAAATATGATGCAATCAGAGACTTAGGCATTAGGACATATTCTTTCTTGCTGTTCTTTAAAAATTCTGTGAATAAGCCTGGGTAAGCCTGCTGACAACATGTGGGCCAGTTACTTTCATTCTTCCAAATGCAGCCTACAGATAAACATGAGTGAGGTCATTCTAGACAAATGAGACTCCAGGTGACCTGTCATCTGGGTTCAGTTGTATGAGAACACCCAGGTGAACCCAACACAAGGATCTGCCCAGCTGAGCCCAGCCTCTACTGCTGGCCTGCAGTACTATGAGTTAATAAATGATTGTTGTTTTAAGCTACAAGGTTTTTGGAATGGTTTGTTATATGGCAAAAGCTAACAGATACACTAGATTAGAAAATCTGATTATCAATTCTCCTTTCCCCAAACCCACATACACTCTATCACTATTAGCTTCAATAAAGCTGAAACCATTCAACATGGGAAAGCAGCCTATGAGAGATAGGGAATGCGACTGGAAGGGACAGAGATCCCCCTATTCTCCAATAGCTTCTTTTCAGATCTCATTAACACCAGAGTGTGGGCAGCAGATCTGAGAGGGAGGGAAGAAGAGAGTAGGTGGCGGTAAGAGCTGAGCTGCTGGGAAAGCTTATACAGAGAAAAAGAAAGAATTCACTCTACTGGCATTATATCACAATATCCTTATTATATTAAAGAAATCCAGGCAAAGTTTCTAGCCTCTGAAGGCTAAAGAATGAAGCTGAGCAAATATGGGGACTATGCAGTGTATCATTTTAATATAGAGAAAACACACACATTAGATGTGTGAGCTTGCCTTTGTTTAAGGCCTTTAAGCCTCTCTTAGCATTTTTAGGAAAATGTGTTGGAAGTAACCATTTGTTACTTTCTAAAATGCTTCTCTGGAATTTTTACTATGTTTTTGTGCTGAATCTTGATATAGTAATTTACAAAAGCAAGAATCACATGAAATGTAGTATGTTATTGCAAAGTTGGTAGAATAGAGTGGGTGCTCATGGAATATTTGCTATTTACCAGGACCTTATCTCATTCAATTCTTGCAACCACCCTATGAAGTAATCTGCTTTATCTTTATTAAACAGATGAAGAAACTGAGGTCCCAAGTAACTTGGCCAAGGGCACAGTAGCTAGTATGACTATCAGTTACAGATATGGACATCAAATCTGAAACCACTAGTTGCGTTCCCTTGGCAAGAGTATACTAGTTTTATCATCAGCAATAACAATGATTATTTTTATTAAGACCTTATTACATAACTGTATCACTGATCTTGTTTCTGACGCCAATTGTCTTGCTGTTCATACTGTCTGCTGAACACAGGGTAGACAAGGTGTAAGCTAAGAGGCTGGAAGGAGACTCGAGGACCGCAGACACATTTATTCTCTCCTGGCTGACACAGCAGCTGCCAGAGCATAACCTAACACAACACAAGGTCCCTCCTGACTGGCACAATGGCCATAACAGTAGACACACTATACTCTCTTCTCTCGTGTCTGACCCAACAGACACAGCCAGGACACAGCGATAATGCTGCCATTTTCTTCATGGAGCTTATATATGCACATCGCACAAAGTAGCCTGTGACCCAGGGAGCCCTTGTGACGTGCATGCGCAATGCTACAAATGGTCTCAGCTCTTAAAGAGTCATTATTTACAAAACGTGGGGTGAGAGAGCCTGAACACACCAGCTTGGCTAATTTGCTCTTTCTCTACAGTAATTTTTTAAATTAAAAAATAATAGCTGAAAATTGGGAGTATATATGGCAACAATGTTCTAAGTACTTTACATATAGTAAAAATAAATGAAAAAAAAAGTACTTTACATATAGTAAATAAATTGTCACTAAAACCCTATGAAGTAGATATATTTATTATCTCTATTTTAAAAACGTTTTCATTCATTTTGTCTCCATTTTTGAAATAATGAAACCAAGACACGAAGAGGCTAAATAATTTGCCCAAAGTTGCATAATAAGTGAGGTATGAAGCAGGGAAAAAATTTAGACTTGTCAAAGCCCAACCTCTTTCTATTAAACCACATATCCTCACTTTTAGATTTCTTCCAAAATAACCAATGTATTTTGAACTCAGTGGGCTTCCCATTGAACTGGTGGCTCAGTCAGTAAAGAATCTGCCTGCAATATGGGAGACCTGGGTTCTATCCTTGGATTGGGAGGATCCCCTGGAGAAGGGCATGGCACTCCACTGCAGTATTCTTGTCTGGAGAATCCCAATGGACAGAGGAGCCTGGGAGGCTGCAGTCCATGGGGTCGCAAAGAGTCGGACACAACTGAGTGACTAAACATGGCACTATTAATACAACACCTGCTAGAGCACTGAGTCTCCAAAATGAAGGGCGATCAGCTCTCACTTAGAAATTCTTAAAGAAAGCCAGACCCACTGGAATACATTCTCTCTGAGCATCTCTCTCCTGATGCTTTTGAACTGTGGTGTTGGGGAAAATTCTTGAGAGTCCATTGGACTGCAAGGAGATCAAACCAGTCAATCCTAAAGGAAACCAGTCCTGAATACTCATTGGAAGGACTGATGCTGAAGCTGAAGCTCCAATACTTTGGCCTTGTGATGTGAAGAACTGGAAAAGACCCTACTGCTGGGAAAGATTGAAGGCAGGAGAAGGGGACGACAGAGGATGAGATGGTTCAATGGCATCACCAATTTGATGGACATGAGTTTGAGCAAGCTCTGGGAGTTGGTGATGGACAGGGAAACCTGGCGTGCTGCAGTCCATGGGTTGCAAAGAGTTGGACACGACTGAGTGACTAAACTGAACTGAGATCTCATTCCAAGGGCTGAATCCCTCTCATGGAGCATGGGGCCTGGCACATGGTAGGAGCTCAGTTAACGAGTGCTGCAAGAAGTCAGTTTTACGCTACAAGTAGTAGTACAACAGTGGATGACACTATGTTGTCCTTTGGGCCTTTGGTATAAAGATATTACATTTGTTTCTTAGAGCCTCTGTATCAAAGTACCCCAGATTGGGTGATATAAAACAACAGAAATTTATTCTCACATTTCTGGAGGTTAGACATCTGAAATCAAGTTTTCGGCAGGGCCATGCTTTCTCTGGGCTTCCCTGGCGGCTCAGTGGTAAAGAATCCACCTCCAATTCAGGAGACCTGGGTTCCATCCCTGGGTTGAAAAAATCCCCTGGAGAAGGAAACAGCAACCCACTCCAGTATTCTTGGCTAGGAAAGCCCATGGAAAGGAGCCTGGCGAGCTACAGTCCATTGTGTAGCAAGAGCTGGACGCAACTTAGCAATTAAGCCGCCACCGTGCTCTCTCAGAAAGCTTTAAAGGAGGAGTCTTCCTTGCCTTTGCATAGCTTCTGGTTGTTGGCATTCCTTGGCTTGTGGTAGCATAACTCCAACCTTTGCCTCCCACTTTACATGACAGTCTTCCTTCTGTGTGTGTCTATGTCCAAATTTTCTAATTTTATAGGCACACCAGACATATTGGGTTCAGGGTCAAACTCTAATCCAGTGTGACCTCATTTTAACTCACATATGCAAAGACCCAAATTCCAAATAAAGTAATATTCATGGGTTCCAGGTGGACATGAATTGGTGGCAGGGAACTATTCAACCCAGTATGACTAATTTAAGAATTTAAAATGTGTTGTTACTTACAGGGACCAACATCAGAGAGGGCTGAATCAAACATTGCTGGTCAAGCCTGGGAAGGGTCTCACTCACCCCTGACAAAACAGGCCTCAAACTCCTTTAGGAATAGGAAATTTTAAATGTCAAAACACCTATGAAGGCAAAACATGGTAGATTCTATCAGCTGTAATATCTTACTGTGAATCTCTCTCCTCCGAGAGCTGATTTGGATAAGGAACATGGAAAAAAAGCACAGATCCTAAAGGAGGAGGTTGTAGGTAAATGCTACTGGGCAAGAAAAGGAGACACAGTTGCCAGATGCAGAAAGTATGGATCAGTTCAGTTCAGTCACTCAGTCGTGTGTCTGACTCTTTGAGACCCCATGAACCGCAGCACACCAGGCCTCCCTGTCTATCACCAACTACCGGAGTTTACCCAAACTCATGTCCATTGAGTCGGTGATGCAATCCAACCATCTCATCCTCTATTGTCCTCTTCTCCTCCTGCCTTCAATCTTTCCCACCATCAGGGTCATTCCCAATGAGTCAGCTCTTTGCATCGGGTGGCCAAAGTATTGGAGTTTCAGCTTCAACGTCAGTCTTTCCAATGAACACCCAGGACTGATTCCCTTTAGGATGGACTGGTTGGATCTCCTTGCAGTCCAAGGGACTCTCAAGTGTCTTCTCCAACACCACAGTTCAGAAACACCAATTCTTCTGTGCTCAGCTTTCTTTATACTCCAACTCTCAAATCCATACATGACTACTGGAAAAATCGTAGCCCTGACTAGACAGACCTTTGTTGACAAAGCAATGTCTCTGCTTTTTAATGTCCTGTCTAGGTTGGTCATAACTTTCCTTCCAAGGAGTAAACGTATTTTAATTTCATGGCTGCAATCACCATCTGCAGTGATTTTTGGAGCCCCCAAAAATAGTCAGCCACTGTGTCCACCGTTTCCCCATCTATTTGCCATGAAGTGAAGGGACCAGATGCCATGATCTTAGTTTTCTGAATGTTGAGCTTTAAGTCAACTTTTTCACTCTCCTCTTTCACTTTCATCAAGAGGCTCTTTAGTTCTTCTTCACTTTCTGCCATAAGGGTGGTGTCATCTGCATATCTGAGGTTATTGATATTTCTCCCGCCAACCTTGATTCCAGCTTGTGCTTCATCCAGCCCAGCGTTTCTCATGATGTACTCGGCATATAAGTTAGACCCATGCCAAGATCAAAGAGACAATAACTTTGGAACAAAAGGCAGCTACAGAAGAGAGCTTTCTGATGGTCATTGGTAGAGGCATCTGATTATGAGTACCAAGCCCTACCACTCACCAAGGGCTGGTATAAAGTCAAAATCTCTGCAGATGTTACAGAAAATCTGAGAAAACCATTTGGAATGAGTACAGTAGATCAGGAACCAAAGGCAGAGTATGCATCTCAGGAAATGCATGGGGTTTCCTAGGAAAGATGAGATGTGTTTTCCTATTTTTTCCTACTCTTAACACCAGGTACCCAGCGAAAGGTCTGCCTTCCTAGCAGATCAGATGCCATACTGTGCTTGGGAAGCCAAAGAGCACAGTGAAATAATCCTGCTTAAAGCTCTCCCAGCCAGGATGAAGAAGCTATAAACAGTCACCACACCCTGGGGGCAGTGCCCTGGCTTGGGTACTACAGCAGAGTAAGGAGGATTTGATTGGCCCCGAGGTGGACTCTGGGAGAGGCAACTTCCCTCAGTTGGTGGTCTCCCCAGACCACCTCTGGGAGACATCGGGGAGTGGGGGTGGCAGAAAGGACATAGGTGAGGAGTGGGCTTAGCTGTGTGGCCTTGTGTGAGTTATTCACACTGTTTGAGTTTCCCCAGTGAAAAAACTTAAATGAAAATATTCATGCAACACTGCCTTTCCAGGCACATAGTACATGCTCAAAAATTGTTCTCTTCCACTTTCTTGATCATGGAGCTTATTTTTCTCATAAACCTGTGCTAGTGATCTAAGCTTCTTTAGCTAAGTTCAGAAATGTTAAGCTTAATCATAACTTTGTTTGTTTTGTTAAAAACTCTTGATTCATTGGGGCCTAAACTTTCATTATGATTTTAATTTAAGGATCTAAATTGGGTACTTGGCAGAGGCAGAGTAAAATAGGCTGCTAAATCCATGCTGCTAGGATTTAAATTTTGATAAATGCATAGCTTTTATGTTCTCAGTTCAATTTTGCTCTGTTGTGCATTGTAGAATTTTTAAAAAAAAAATAAATGCTCTATTTTAAAGGAAAATTTCTCCTTTGCATTTGGATATTTTTCTACAGGGTTAGGCAGTGGGTGCAGACATGAAATAATCGAGGAGGTAAATTGGATGATACTGTTAATGAAGAGTTTAAAAATGCTAATTAAGCTCTTTATTTAACCACTTGCAACTTTCCTCAGGGTGGTTACAATACCAATGATTAAAAGTTGCAAAGGTATTGTAAACTGCTCTGGGTGATTTTTTTTCAATAATGCAAATGATTTCTCCAGCTCTTGTGGCATCATTTAAAAATGAATTTTGATTACATCTAAGCTTATAAAAAAGGAATCATAAATGTGCTCATTTCCCACAGTGAAAGGGGACAGGGAAGGAAAAGAGTAAAAGAATACATCACATTTCTAAGTAAGCAGTCACAAAAGACCTTTAAATAACTCAACTTCCCACCATATTTTATTGTCTTCTTTCTGTTTTACAGCATTATCTACCATAGAAATGCAGGGAGATTTGTAAAACACTATAGCATTTAAGTCATTACATTTTATAGCTAATTTCTAATGTGGATTTGATTTTTTACGAGCAGAAAAAGAATCTAATTTGCATTAGTGACAGTAACTAGAGAAATTTAACACCTGGCCCTGGTTGTACCAGAAATTGAATATTAGGTACTTGGGTGCTAAAAACCCATTCAGATCTTCAAGGGGGATTTTTCATTTATTTATGTACTGCTCTCATGTTTATCATTATAAAACTGTTCACATTATGATGGAGGAAAACTCACTGCCTGCAAATTCTGGATATACATTTTTCATCCTTTGCAACAGAAACAGAATTATTTACCCATTAGCAAGAACACATCCTGAAAAAAAGCACCACCATTCCATGCATGTAAAAAAAAAAAATATTACAGCAGCACTGCGTGAGAAGCTTTGACTCCTGCTGGCCTTTCCCATCTCCCCCACACTTCCAGTTTCTCAAGTCTCCCTTTATTTTCTCTTCCAGACTTCCCCTTCCCATCCCCCTTCACGCCTGTCGCTGTTTCCCAGTTAGAAGCTTGAGTGCAGTGTATCCAAGCAAAATTAAACCTCTGCTAAGAAGATCACATTGTTGTTACAGAGCAATCCATATGTTTATAAAGTGTAGAAAATTAGGAACTGCAAAAGAGGCAAAGCTGGTGTTAAATGATATGGGAAGTGACACTTTACATAGCCAGTTACAATTAACACATTGATGGCATTTTGCTGGCTCCTTGCAGTGATAATGCTGTTGTCAAATGTGTTTAGTGCACCAAATCTCCTGGAGCCTTCAGCCAGGCAGCGCGCTTTTGACAGATTGAAGGTTCGAGGATAGGCTATCATGACAGATGGAAACTGGCACCGATGTTCAGCTTTCGCCGATCACAGGGGACCTGCCCCCCTTATTCTGCAGGGCTCGGCTCTGCAACCTTCCCCCTACTGATGAAAGCAGGGGATGGCATTGTTAAATAGTGCATCTGTGTGAGTTAGACTCCTCTGATGAAAGCATAAGGCAGACGCGCTGTGAAGCAAAAGACAGCCTCTGCTTTAACTGCATTTTAGATAGACTTGAAGAAGACCCCAGGGAGCTGGGAGAAAACTTTGGTAAATTTCAGACAAAAACAGAAAAAAGGCCACCCGTTAATTTCTTTTCTTCAAAGAATATAAAAATACATCTCTGGTAATAAGAATCTCAATTAGTGACTTTCCTATATGTTCCCCAAGTTAGCATTCTTTACGAGGTTGTGTGGGTATGTTTTTCTTCTCTTACTATCATTATTTTCTTGATATTAATCAACTAATTTCCAAACAATCCAAGGAAATCCATAAGGAGGTGCCCAGGGGCAGTTTTGAATAGTTGACTTGTTGGAAATTAACTCAACTACTCTGAGACATTCTTCTTGACACTGGGCTGGGTTCTTGAATCTTGGTTTTAAAATCCAGGGGAGGGGCAGACAGAGCTCTATAGAGCTGGGCATATATGGGAAGATAATATAGTTAATTAACCTTTCACCCTCTCCCACCAACCCCGTTTTAAAGGAAAACATCACTCATTTTATTTTGAAAAGCCATCTATTTCATAGGCTTTCTCTTTTGCTCCTGTAGTTCTTCTCCTTGCTGACAAATTCCTCTTTAATTTCCTTAAACAGGCTGAAGAGCTCTCTTTCTTTGCAGTCTTAATCTTCAATTCTGCTCTTGCCCATTACAGGTTGGGAGTAGCAAGTACTGCAGCCCATTTGAGGTATGATAATCAGCTGATTAGCTAGTGGAGTCGTTTTCCCTGAGGCTCTTTTGTGTGAAAAATCCTCACACTCAATTGACATGTGGACATCATAAAGCTGATGAAATGCAATTGTAATGAACAAGAGGGAGCGGCATCTGCAGCCGTCTAAATGAAGGACCCTTCCCTCTTGCCATGCTAATTCAGAAAATCTGCTCTTAACGTGTACTCCCTCTGGATTCCAAATCGAGGCATATCTCCATGAATGCATATTCAAGAAGTGAATTAGCCTCTATGGCAAGTGAACGCCTAGCTTGGCCAGACTGATTCTAATTTCAAGACAGATTATATTGCATCAACTGTAGTAATGATCTGACAGTTCATTTGTGATGAGAGTCCTACAGTCAGGTTTATTGCACAGACAGACACAGGTGCGTGGAGAGAACCAGCAAAACCTCTCCGACAAGACCAAAGGTTGCTTTGCTGTCAAATTATTTCAGCCAAAATAGCCCGATGAAGGAGAAAATAGGTACTGCATTAAAAAAAATTAATGTGTCCTTATATTTAAATCTTGGTTGTAATGGTGGTCAATGGGTGTTCCTTTCTCTATTATAGGATCATGTACACTTGGCAGTCATTAAATTAGGAAAGAGGTAAGCCTTCCTGCTCACACCCTTTTCAGAAAACTATATTACTTGCTAAGAAATTTCCAAGTGAATATAACTTGGCGTACAAGGTTTTTTTCCCCTAAATTGAATTTCATAGGAATCAGTTTGCAGGAGAAAAACTGTGCAGTATTAGGGAGAGAAGCTGTTCATTTCCACTGCCTGCTCTGTGACAGCTGCTAATACAATATGACAGGTTTGTTCATCACTATTTTGGATCACCTTTGGGTTTTCTGTACTACTCTTTCTATTAATACATGCTAATTAATGACAGTAAGGAACACTCGCCTTTGTATTGAAAAGCTCAAAGCACTTTTCAGACATTGATTTATCTTTGGAGTTAGATAGAGGGTGGGTATTAGCTTGCTATTTTTTTTTCTCCAGAGTTGGAAATAGAAGGGTGGTGATGAAGTGACTTGAGCAAGGTCACACTGCAAGTCAGTCCCAGATCTCAGCCTTGAACTCATTCTCACCCTTCTCCACAGCTTTAGACACAGAAAACACCCCAGGGAAAGGTATTGCTAATCCAGCATTAAGGAGACTCCTTCATAAGCATTGCTAATAAATACAGCACATGCCTTAAAAGCAAATGAACAAGACAAGCTTAATAAGGACTGTTGTTAGTACCTGGCAAGCCACCCAGCATCTGCACAGTTCACACAGAGGTCCTTGTCAAGGAGCTGCATTTCCGAGATTACAGTCTCTTTATGCTTCTCTGCTGAACTCATACTGACCTTCATCTATAGCCTTTCAATTCGGGGTAACCCAGTAATGGGGCACCACGTCTCTGTGGACACAATAATTCCCTCCAGTATGTTTGGAGGCAAAAGTTGGGGTGTCTGATGAGAGCTGTCACTGCATAGCTCCTCTTTTAGAGATCAAGAGTTACTCAGGAGATCACTGGATGTCCAGTGTGGGCAAAGCAGTGCAGACACTTCAGGGGAGTCAGAAGAAAGAGGCAAGTTCATTGCCAAAGGCAAAAGTTCCAAACATTCACATACAATAAAGACAGATTTTTGTTGAGTTGCTAACTCTTTTGTGACCCCATAGACTGCAGCCCACCCAGCTCCTGTGTCCACGGGATTCTCCAGGCAAGAATACAGGAGTGGGTTGCCATTTCCTCCTCCAGGTGATCTCCTGACCCAGGGTTCAAACCCATGTCTCCGGCATTGTAGATGGATTATTTACCATGGACAAAGGCACATACGCAGCTCCTAATTCACCTGCTGTTTTCCCAAATCTGCTTGTAAATGAGTTGTTTCAAACTCACAATTCATTTTTCCAAGGAAACTGAGCTCTAAGTGATGGTTAGGTTCTCAGGCCAGCTGTCAAAGCCATATTTAACCTACCAGGTGGCTGAATGCACTACTACTAGTAACACATACAAGTGTGGCTGAAAGTGTCACTGCTACCTTTGAACTCTGGGATCGGGTGCCGGGTATTCAAATCTCTGCTCTCCTATTTACCATCCTGGGACCCTGAATAAGTATTTCATCTCTCTAAGCCTCAATTTTCTCGTCTATATGAGGGGTTGATAATAGTACTTCATAAACTTGTTGTTACTAATAGGATTAAATGAAACAAGACAGAGTAAAATATTTGATCTGGATCCATAGCAAGTGTCCACTAAATGCCAGGTAGGAATAAAAAATTTGTTTCCATACTTTATTTTGAGCTTATGTGTCTCAAATTTATTGCTGATATCCCTCATACCCCACTCCAAGGGCAGGAAGGGGCTTGTAGCACTTTTTTTATTGTTGAAGAAGGGATCTTCCTCATTCATAAAGAGAAAGTATTATAGCCTGGGGTCGAGAGCTAGATTCTAAAGCCATAATGGGGTCAAGTTCTGTCCCTGCCACTTACCAGCTGTGTGACTTTGGGCAGATTACTTGGTCTCTCTAATCCTCATCTGCAAAATGGGAACATTTTTAGTACATATCTCACAGTACTGTGGTAAATATTAAGTTAACATATGCAAAGTGCCATACTTACAAGTACAATACAAGTAACAGAGCTATTACAGGGATACCATGGCCTGTCTGGCCATGATAAATGAGCAGGAAACCAAGGCCTGGTTGGGGATTGATGACTATCTTAAGTTTACTGTTAGTAAGTAATGATCTGGAACTCCAGGTTGGTCTTCTAATCCCTAGTATCATGCTCTTTCCAGGTCATGATGTTCCCTCTACCACAGGCCCATGAGGTACCCTGGAGTGTTAGTTAACATTTATTGACCACCCAGTGGATGCTCAACACCGAACTGATTCCTAGAGAGTATCCTGAAAGGGAGAAGTTACGCCCTAGACCCTAAATCAATAGATGGCAAACTACAGCCACAGGCCACATCAGACTACCATCTGTGTGAAATTAATAGACGTTTGTTCTTTGGAAGGAAAGCTATGACAAAACTAGATAGCATACTAAAAAGCAGAGACATCACTTTGCCAACAAAGGCCTGTACAGTCAAAGCTGATTTTTCCAGTAGTCATGTACAGATGTGAGAGTTGGATCATAAAGAAGGCTGAGTCCTGAACAATTGATGTTTTGAACTGTGGTGCTGGAGAAGACTCTTGAGAGTCCCTGGGACTACAAGGAGATCAAGCCAGTCAATCCTTAAAGAAATCAACCCTGAATATGCATTGGAAGGATTGATGCTGAAGCTGAAGCTCCAATACTTTGGCCACCTGATGCAAAGAGCTGACTCATTGGAAAACACCCTGATGCTGGGAAAGACTGAATGCAGGAGGAGAAGGGTGCAGCAGAGGAAGAAATGGTTAGATAGCACTACTGACTCAATGGACATGAAATCGAGCAAACTCCGAGAAATAGTGGAGGACATAGGAGCTTGGAGTGCTGGAATCTGTGGGGTCACAAAGAGCTGGACACAACTTAGAGACCACACAAACACAAAGCTAAGAATGGGCTTTTTGTTTTTAAATGGTTGTAAACAAAAGAATAATAATATTTTGTGACACAACAATTATATGAAATTCAAATGTCAGTCCCTGTAAAATGAAGGTTTACTGGAGCACAGTCAGACTCACGTGTTTACATATTGTCTATAGATGCTTATGTGCTATAACGGCAAAATCAGTGACTATGACAAAGACCATATGGCCCACAAAGCCTAAATTATTTACTATCTGGCCCTTTAACCAAAAAAGTTTGCTAATCTCTGGTCTAGACCCAAGAAGACTGATTTACCTTTGTTACTGCTGAGAAGGGTTAAGAGGTTCACCAATCTAACTCAAGGTACATATGCTAAGCCTCAGACTGGCTGAGATGAGAATGTAATTTCTTCGACCACCAGAGCAATGTTTTAACATTGTGTCCTGAAATATATTAGAGGCAGAGCAGTGGAGTGGTTGAACTCACACAGGAACCAGGCGGAGGGGATCCAATCTTAGTTCCATAGCTTGCCACTTGTGTGACTTTAGGCAAGTTACTTTCTCTCATGTCACTGTTTCCTCATCTATACAATGGGATTGTTTTGAGCATTATGTGAATTTTTACACCTAAACTGTTTTGAAGAGTTCCTTGCCCACTGCCAACAATATGTTAGTTATTTTCGAAATCTCATGACTCTTCGGAAAAGAGAAAGATGCCTTCCTCGGAGCAGCGGGCAATGTGTCTACTTAAGCCCATTCCTCTCACCGTCTCTTCTGGGTCAACACACCTCGTTCTTTAGCCCAGTACGGATGTCTGCATCTTTCTCAGCAAACTTTCCTTGAGTCATTTACTTCTTTGTTCTTCCACAGAACATTGTACATCTCTCTTTCAAGGCTCTTAAGTAGAATGAAAAAAGAAACTTATGCACATTTTTGTCTGTACTAGGCAGTGAACTACCAGAAAGAAAATATTTTCTTGTCTTTGTCTCCAGAGAGTCTGGTATGTGGGCTATATGGTATATGATAGTGTTAGTGGATATTTAATGCATCAAAGAATGAATAACAGGTCAGGAAACTGCAGGGTTAATAAGACTCTGTGATTTTTAAAAAAATATATGAAAGCCTTCTAAATGTGGCAGTTACTTCATCCCTTCAAAGTACAAGCTTGCAATGCAATTAAATTGGAAATTTTAAAGCTTAAAATAAAAGGCAGATGGATACTTCCGCTTACTAAATGTATGAATCATAGAACAGAAATTCTTGGTCTGGGGAGAAGCTTAGTATGAACAGCCTAAGTGGCTATGTGATTTTGGTAGGGCACTTTTTGACTTTAGAATTTCGTATTTCATTTGGAAAACAAGGAAAATGCACAATAGATAACCAGCAAGTCTTCTTCCACTCCCTAAACTATTTTTTCTGCTGCTCCCAGAAAACTTACCAAATCCTGCTCACCTGTGAGCAGGGCTTCTAGATAATGCTGGTAGGTAAGATATCTAAGTTGTCTGAACCTAAGATTGAGAAGTAAAGCATAATATGATCACTGAATTGTACGCATAAGAAGGAGAGGCAAGAAGTAAATATAAAAAAGAAGGTTGGGGCTGGACCATGACAGGCTTTGTGTACTATGCTAAGATGTCTGGACTTGATGGAGAGGAGACAATAGAAGGCTATGTGTGGTGTTAAGTAGTGAAGGGACATGACCAACTTTGTGTTTTGGAACAAGAACTCTGGTCACGGTGTGGAAACTGGACAGGAAGGAGAGAAGGGGAGCCAACATATATACCAGTGCTGGAGAAGACAGGGGCTGGGGAGCATTTAAGAGGTTGGGCTTTGGATTTGGGAATTTAGATAAAACTGAGCATGCGGGCAAATGTAATGCCATTTACATGATAGGCAACAAGAGAAATAAATACTCATGGTGGACTTTTATTTCTTGCAATATATTTTCAATTATGAAAAAATCACAGGCTTATGTATTTATGAAATCACACTGGAGCCGATATAGTTGTGTGTGTATGTGCGTATGCTCAGTTATGTCCAACTCTTTGTGACCCCCCAGAACTGTAGCCAACCATGGGATTTTCCAGGCAAGAATACTGGAGCGGGTTGCCATTTCCTCCTCCAGGGGATCTTCCTGACCCAGGGATCAAACCCACGTCTCTTATGTCTCCTGCATTGGCAGGTGGGTTCTTTACCACTGCTCCACCTGGGAAGCCAGAGCCAATATAGGGTAGCGGCTAAGAGTTTAGGCCCTGGGTTTGAATCTTAGTTCTTAATTAGTGCAGAGATCCTGGGTAATTATTTTTATCACTTTAAGTTATAATGTCTTCCCAAAGTCATGGTGAGGATTAAATAAAATGTTGCATATTAAAGGAGATATCATAGGGTTTAGTAATCAGCAAGCTATAGATTAAGGTCAGCTACTATGGCCAGAGTGTTTGGGTCAGGTGCAGCTGCAATCTCAAGCTTTCAACTGTTTTCATTCCAGAAAGAAACATTTAGAAGACTCAGACTTCTCTGTCAGAACTGGATTTTTAAAAACTCTAGATGACTAAACATGCTTAAAACCACTATTCTAATATGCGTTTAATCCTTGAAACCCAGAAACAATTCAATGAGCTATTTGGTTAAGTTAAATGCAGTTCTCTGAAATCTGCTTAAATGCATGGTTTACTACCCAAAGTTTCCAGAGAACGCCACTTGCCTGCTTGGGAAGCAGCAAACAAGGTCAGTATTGATAGCTTACGCTTCAGTGAGTGTATCAATTTAAAGCTTCATCAGTGATTCTCCCTCATCTGCACCCCTGCATGGCTGTTGTCTTGTAAGAAAGGGGTGACTTACGAACCTATTAAGTAACTTCTTCACTTGTGCTCTAATGAGCCTATTGTTTCCCTGGAAGAACACAAACACCTGAGTACAAGCCACAAATAAAGAGGCTGAAAATTTCAGCCCTGGTTTAACCTAGAGACACCTTTTGTTTTGATTCTCTCTGCTTTTGCTTTGCCAACCTAGCCAGGTACAATTTTATGCCAAGTCCTGAGCAGGGCTATTGGGGTCCCTCTGTCCAAAAGAGCTCTGGTCGCAGCTGACTCCTCTGCTGAGCAGGACGCATATATGTGACCTTTCGGAATTTAGACATCAGACATGTGTTAACCTACTGTTCCTCCTGCCACCAGCAAGTGCATCTGCAGTGAAGATGACCACTTCCCCCATTCTGAGGTCCACGCTGCGTGTGCAGAAGGAGAATGAATCTGCTGCAGTAGGGAGGGGCACGAAGGCCACCCATAGAGAGGGCACCCATGGGGATCACAGCCAAGGAAGTTCTCCTTGTGCTCTACCCTGCAAAAGAAGGCCTTGGCCCTGTTTTTCTGTCATCATAATTCAAGGTTAGGTTCCCTCGTCTTCTATACACTGTATCACTGAGGAGAGATGCAAGATTGAAAATTAGTCCCTTAGGAATTGGGGCCAATATTATCCACAGAGGCTTAGTAGGTAAAAATATATTTTATATAATTTACACTTGGTGCCTGAGTTCCTCTTAGGAAGCAAACTTGTCACTTAGCAAACAATTTGATAAGTTTTAAGGGCAGGGATAGGAGGAAGACAAACATAGTTAGCTAAAAGGTTCTATTTCAGAAATGAAGAGATGTCTGTGGGTGGACAAGGGCCAGGAGGAGAGGAGAAAAGAAGGGGAGGGAGTGCCAGATGCTGGACCCATTGTGGGAGGCTGGAGCCTATTCACAAAGATGGTCATAGCGGGCATCAGGTCTACAGGTTTTTTTAAAAGAATATTCAGTTTTAAGTTGTTAGCATGACTCACTTCTCCAAAGCTTCATAAGGGACTCATTTGAGCTCAATAAGAAAGTCAGGCAAAGGGGCCGAGTTTCCTGAGTCTGGGGGAACAGGAAGATGAGCAGGGAAGAGAAGAGTCCAAAAGGCAAGAAATGAGTAAAATCAAGAGGAGCCAGATATGGCCATGAGAACATAAGCCCCTGGGAATTTCGAGATATCAAGGAAAGGACCTTGAACTTCCACAGAATGTGGGATAGAAAGCTAGAGAGAATTTCATTTGTGCTTTAAATGAGATCTGAGTTCTACTAACTCTGCAGGAAACAGCATCCATCTGTCACTGAGGCCTTCTCACCCATTGATTCTCTGTCTTCAATAGAGACATATCTTGTCCTCCATGCATTTTTCTTTGATTATAAAGATCAACACATATCTGAGTCTTGAAAAATGAGTTGGGTCAAACAGAATGCTGGGAAAATAGGAACTGTAACCGTCAAGGCTTCTTAAGCTTATTGGACCTCGTTTCCTGCTTTGTATCCTCTTTACGACCATTACAGGGATGGGAGTGGCAGCTCCCTTTGAGGGTAACGAGACCCTGTTACTGGAAGGTTTAAGCAGAGCCTGAGTGACCAGTTGACCCAGAGTTGTGCAGGGGATTCATGCATCAGGTAGAAGCTTGACAAACAGGCCTCCAGGCCCTTTAAATGAGTTTCTATTACTTGGGGGAGAACTTAAAACTTTCAGAAAAGTTAAAAACATTCCAATTGTCTGTGTTTGTTTCTAAAGAATGTGCATCTAGCCCTTTCCCCAGCTCCAGTTAATCTGTTCCAGTTTATGCTAATTATGCTCTCATTATTTGGGAGGAAGGGAAGGAGACTTGGACCTTCTCCAAGAGGGGTGGTGAGCTGCTTTGGCAGTGCACCGGCAGGAGGCAGCATGTGGCATGATGGGGGACCTCCGAGTGTCCACAGGATCGAAAGGGACTTTTCTGGTCTGTATTCAGATCCCATGGCAATGTGGGCAGGTTCTGAAACCACATTACACCAGTTTGCAGAGGTTTAGATTTGGATGGCTGGACAAGAACCCTAACCTCTAAGATCCATAGGGTTTCTTCTGTAGGTCACAACTATGGGTCAAAGAACTCTAGGGCCTCAGGGATTAGGGGAGAGAGAGGCAAGGGTGTGATTGCATTGGTAGGGGCACAGTCACAATTTCTCCTAATAATCTATCCTTTTCTTTCTCTGTTGTTGAAAAGTTCTTAAATATTGGTGTGAGGTAGGGAATCACAGTTCACTTGTATTGCAACTCAAAAGTGCATAGAAAATGCGCTTTGAAGATTTGTCTCTATAACTGATTTCTTTATGAACCCCATCTCAGAATTACCAGGGAAAAATCTGTTTTTCAGCTTAGTCCTGTTTCAAGCTGTGTCTGATACAATCAACTTGCAAGTAAATTGCTTTATGTTTTAGGTTCCTCACTGCCTCTGTGACTCTTCCTAATGTGGCTTCTTGATGGGTCACATGTGACCTCCAGGCTTCGTGAAATCTCTCATGCAGGTGGAGTCCTTACCCTAGCCACTGGCTCAGTTATGGCAACATCCCCTTCTGCATGTCCGTTCTCATTTTGTTGTCATTTCCACTTATGTCCCTGGCTGATGTAGCCGACGGCGTGGTTGTACTCTTGGTGATGCTCTAGGATACAGGCCAGGGGATGCCCCTGTCTAGCAACTCTGCCTCTCCTGGGTCTAGCTTGCTTCAGGACTCCCTGAGCCTGGCAGCAGCTCTTGGTCAGGCCCCATAGGGATTGCCAGGTTTAGCAAATGAAAATATAGGGATCCCCTTATTCTGCTGCACACCTGAAATGAATACAACACTGTAAATCAACTGTACTTCAATTCAAAATTTTTAATTTTTAAAAAATGAGAACAAAAATAGATATCAATAAAAAATTACAGGATACCCCATTAAATCTGAATTACAGACAAACAATGAATTTTTTAGTGTATGTCCCAAAATTACACATAATATTTAACTGGACATTCTGTATTTATCTGGCTACCCTCCTCCCAGGCCCAGTGTCCTCAGCCAAGGACTATAGATCCTGATGAAGGAATCCTTTTGGACAGCTCACTAGTCACCCCTTCAGGAAACACCTGTGTCCTTCACAAGGCACAGGTAATATCTGGATACCTTCTGTGCCCTAGGGAATCAGGATTCCCTGTGGGAGTTGAACCCAGGCCCTCTCTGGCTAAACAACTATGTTAGGGCACCACTTCTCCCCCGTGTGGGCACCCCAAACAGTGCTGGGGAAGCCTGTGGGTGTGGGGGCAGGAGACTTTCTGCCTTTGGAGTAACCACCCTCCCCCCATATCTCTTATCATCTTCACCTTCTGCCTCTTCCCCTCTTCTTTTGCTTAACTACCCCCAGGCCAGAAGCGTGAGTTTCTTTTATTTCTCCTTTGTCATATCCTCCTCTTTCCAAAGCACAGCAAGCAAGTCTCACACCTGGCTTCGATAGCAGAAAGCATTTCCTTGCACTATAGGAGGACTGTGACAGTTGGACCATAAAGAAAGCTGAGTGCTGAAGAATGGATGCTTTTGACCTATGCTATTGGATAGGACTCTTTAGAGTTCTTTTAACTACAAGGAGATCAAACCAGTCAATCCTAAAGGAAATAAACCCTGAATATTCATTGGAAGGATTGATGCTAAAGCTGAAGCTCCAATACTTTGGCCACCTGATAGAAAGAACTGACTCATTAGAAAAGACCCTGGGAAAGATTGGAGGCAGGAGGAGAAGGGGATGACAGAGGACCAGATGACTGGATGGCATCACTGACCCGATGGACATGAGTTTGAGCAAGCTCCGGGAGTTGGTGATGGGCAGGGAAGACTGGTATGCTACAGGTCATGGGGTCACAAAGAGTTGGACACGACTGAGTGACTGAAGTGAACTGATAGGAGGACTCAGTAACCTTCATTCTCTAATCCTGGTTTTGGTTACATTAAAGATAGAAATAAAGGGGGTTACCCCTTTTTAGGTAATAACATGGCTTGCATAGTTGTTGTCTTCCTACAAAATTCCTATACTGAATGTCAATTTTTTTTTCTTTTTCCTTACATTCTTCTATGCCAATTTATTCTCCTCTTGGGTAGAAGGATATCATCAGCTGACTGGAGAGAAGATCAGGAGTTCAGAGAGGCTACAGAGAAAGGTAACATGAATACTTTTTCGTATTATTTCATTATATTTACTTTGAGGTCCCGCCTGACACAGATACTTCTGTTTGAGCTGTGTACCCTCCTCCTATCAATAGTGAGATGTTTCTTGTAATATGAACTTCTATTATGGGGGAAGTTGACTTTGTCTCCTGAAATGTTCAAATAATCAATTAATTCCTGGACAATGAAAGTTTTTTAATTATGAAATTTCTCATACTTACACTTAAATACATAGAAAGATAAAAGAAAAATACACAGAAAGGTAAATGAAATAAAATAGCAGCATGCAAGTACGGGCCATCCAGATAAGATTCTTTACAGAGAATCTTATAAACTTCAAATTTATAAAGACAGCAATCAGTTTTAAAAGATACTAAAAAAAATGTATAGCCTTTTGAACTCAAAGTATTTTCTCTATACTTTTATAGCATTTCAGGTTGCAGGTTGTGCCACTCTGAAGGAAATAATCTAAGGATAAAATTACGTTATTTGATAGGACACAACTGGGAGGCTGCAAAGGAAAATTATGTATATGGGATGCATTTCATTTCTGACTTCTTAAATGCCATTTGTAGGTTGAGCTTTGGGGAGAAGAGTATGTAGTTATGTTAGTTTGAAAATAAAATCATTGCTTACTCCAGGTAATTGGTGTCTCTGCCTCCTTGTCTGTCTTTTGGTTTGCCTAAGTGGACCAATATTGCTCCAACACGTGATCATGAAAAGTGAACTTTGTAAGGAAGACTCTACATAACCAATCATTCCTGCATTCTCAGTACATGCTTTTAATTTGCACTACGGTGTACAATTTTTCTTCTTTGGTTTCATAGGCTATTTGAGGTGGAAGGTAGAGAGGATGTAACCCCACGCAATCTTCTCATTCTGTAATTTGAGAGAGAAGGGAAGGACTCTGTCCTCCAGCCAGAGGGAGGCGCTGCTGGGGGAGGAGCAGCGTCCAGACCAGAGCAGCCTCGCTCTTCCCTCACATGCTGACACCACCTTCCTTCTCCTGATTAACAAAAACAACCTACCATATATTCTGGTATCAAGAATGTCGTAAAGTTTAAATTGGTCTATCTTGTAATTAACTACATTTTAAGGGTTTGGAGGTGGACTAAACGGTGAATTTCAGCATATTAACAGTTTCACAAGGAGGAAGGGGAATTTACACAGAAGACAAAAGGGGAAAACATGTTCTTTATTTGGTAGCAATGAAATCTGTTTCAGCATTATTGGATTATAACGGTCCAAATGTTATCTAGAATCTGTGCCTCAGGAAGCACAACCCTCAAAAACGAGTAAAAATTATTTTCACACTTTTTTTTAGATTAACTTCAATAATAGCAAGTTTAACTTGTAGCTATTTTTATATGCATTTTAAAAAAAACATATAGTCTTTTCTGAGAAACATTTATTTTCTGCATCAACATTTATTTTCTAAAAATCTTTGGAAAAGATGTTCTTATCTTTCCAAAGAAGATTCAAACTCCTTGTGTGCAGATTGAAAACCTTCTGCGATCTGATTACACTTAGAGGTACACAGATTACTTTTTTTTGCCTCCTAGTTCCAAACTGGACCACCTAACACGACTTCCCTGCTCTTGGTTTGGGCTCTTGCTAATGCTTCACTGGGGGGTTCTCTGGTGGCTAAGTGGTGAAGAATCTGCCTGCAGGAGATGCAGGCTTGATTCCTGGGTGAGGAAGATCCCTTGGAGGAGAAAATGGTACCCCATTCCAGTATTCTTGCCTGGAGAATACCCATGGATGGTGGGCTATAGTCAACGGGGTTGAAAAAAAGAGTCTGACCCGACTAAGCAACCAAACAGCAACGTTTCACTGACTTTCAAAACTTGACTCTTTCTTCTAAAGGCAGTTCAGATGCTACTTGCTTCCTGAAGTTTTTCCTCATCTTGATTCCTTTGAATCTACCCTCTACAAAATGAATCTTTACATCCTTAATGTTCCCACAGCATTTTATATTTCTAATATACTAAATAAATAAACAGCATGTGGAAAACTTGCCACTTTATATCAAATGTATTTTTACTTATTTTGCTTAATTATACTACTTGCAAGATTCTGTATTATTACTTGATTCAGCATCTTAGCTCTTTCACTAGAATATAAGAACCTTCACAGTGAACCTTGACTTCATATTTGTTTTTGTGTAATCTACTGTATTATGTTTTGCACATGGGAAGTGTCCCAACTGATATTTATTAGCACTGAATTGATAGTAGTGTTCATACTAACCAGAAGGGATTAAATTCTTAAATGTCAATAGATTGTTCCTTGTCCTCAGATGAAGGCTCTGATAGTGACCCAGCAGGCACTGCTAGCCTGAAATTCCACCTCTGACTTTGAAGTCTGGCAGCCACCTCAGAGCATTAATAGGCGAAGCTGTGGCTTGCTGGGTAATAACACATTGCCTTGGAATAATCATTTTCAAATGAATCAACAACAGCAGCTATTTGCCTGATCTAATTAGCATCACCTTTTTTTGAGCAGGCGGAAAAAGGTTGGCATATTCTGTATGATGCAAGATGCAGCAAATTATATAGACAAGGCAACATCACAGGGTCAGGCACTCACCTCCGTGGCTGAGGGCTTCCTGGCAGTCTTCCCCCCTCCCCACCTCTTCCCTACACTAGCTTAATAATCAGTTTGCGTCATTTTAAGTATGAGAACTGCAAGGAAATCCTTAATTTGAAAGTTAGCTCAAATGCGGTTTCTGTATTTAAAGAGACTTGCTTCACAGGAGCATTGCAAGAACAAAGGTGAACTTCCCTTTACATTCAAGAATATTTGGGAAGTGATTTAAACTGAATAAGAAGTTAACTCTACTTACTTACCTGGTAGGAATGTCAACACTAAATGGTGTTACGTTCTTGTCTCTCCTAAGAGTTAACAGGCCTTTGTTTCCAAAGATCAGGCTACGGATGTTCTGTGAGGGAGTGGGCTTGAAGGGAGGACAGGCAGAAAGGATGCCTCTATCTTTAATGAGAAAAATGATTTAGTAGAATTGGAAGGAAGATGTGTGTGTGTGTGCGTGTGCGTGTGTGTGTGCGTGTGTGTGTGTGTGTTCTGCTAATGGCTGAGAAAGCTAGTGTGCTGTCTCTCGCTCACTGAGAAGGTACTGGGATCTTGCATTGGGGAGAGCTGATGAAGGTTTTGGGAGTGAACCCTAAGGCAAGGGTGTGCTGGAGCTAGCTTCTCAGAGCACCTTTCTTCCCAAATGTCATTGTGGGAGACTGAAAACTGCCCTTTCCCCATATTTTCAGGACCACATATGCCCCTCCTCCCCAGACTCTTAGAGTACCCCAAGAAAAGGGAGAGCCCTCTATGATGACTGACACTGAATGCTCTATCTGACCCAGTGAGGTTGACACCAGATATAATTTGGTTTTGAAAAATAAAATGTGAGCCCTGGAGTCAAATTTCCTGAGTTCATATATTTGGACCTACAACTTGCTAGATGTGCCTTGTTATGTAGGCAAGTTCCTCATCTTTAAAATGGGAAGAATATGCTATTGTTAGGTTTCTGTGAGGATACAGAAAATTAATACATGGAAAGCCTTTAGAGAAGGGCCTGGTACAGACAGACCATTGCTGTTACTGGGCAGAGGGGTGGGGGGGATGTCTGCTGGGGCATATTTATATACGCTGCATTAATAGTCCTTTCACTGCATGTGTCCTTTGCTGTCTTCTCCCACGCTGTTAACTTTAGATGGCATGCTCTTAGATGGGACGTGCCAGTGTCTGTATATGCATTGTCTCTGCATTGCCTCTGTGCTCTCATGACACCCCCAGTAACAGGTGGTTTTGAATGTGTCCATTTTGTAAGTACTTATTTCTGAAGTTCCCCTAGTTCTTGACATGTAGTAGGCACACAGTGAATGTTTTTTAGGTTGAATTGAATTTAGATCTGTTATAGGCTATTCAGCAAAGCATTCAGCCAGTAAGCAAAGCTTTCTGATAAGGCTGATTGAAAAAACTATTATTTATTAACAAGTTTGAACTAATTTGGCTCCGTAGTCAAGAAGAAATGGGCCCTAAAGGAAGTCATTACTGATGACATGTATATTTAGTGGCAGAATCAGTTCCCTGAACCCTCACTACTCCTGGTTTAAGCCAGTGCTTCTCTCTAGAGGGAGCAACCGAAGGCTAGAAGACCTTGGTCAGTGTAAGAACTCAGAGGAACCCTGGGTTGCCTGTGGAACTGGATTTTGTGAGAAGGAAAAATCTCTGCTTTCCTGCTTTCACAGGAAGCAGAGAATTCAGTGGGGACTAGATTTATTAATTAAAGCAGTCAACCAACTTTTCCTTCCTCCTCCAGGCCTAGGAAAGCACGTAGCCAAAAGACACATTGCTTCAATTCATAAAGGAGTGCTTCTATGCATTCAGGGCTTAACAAGAATCCTAACTGTTAAGCCCTCTTTGCTTAACAAATAAAAACAAAATGTATTTGGAAAGACAGAGGCTATATGGCAGGGGCTGAGTTTCTGAGTTAATATTCCAGTGATAACAGTAACAATAAATAGATAGTGATTGGACATGAGATCCTGCACTGGGTTTATACGGATGTCATTTCATTCAGTGCTTCCCAGGTGGTGCAGTGGTAAAGAATCTGCCTGCTTGATCCATGGGTTGGGAAGATCCCCTGGAGAAGGATATGGCAACCCACTCCAGTATTCTTGTCTGGGAAATTCCATGGACAGAGGAGACTGGTGGGTTATAGTCCATGGGGTTGCAAAAGAGTCAAACACTACTTAGAAATGAAACAACAATATTTCATTCAATCCTTACCGTAGCCTTAGAGAAAATACATTATTTTCTTCACTTTACACAGGAAGAAATGAGAATGAAAGAGATGTTAGCTGACTTGTTCAGAGACACAGTTGGTGAGTAGTACCCAGGATTGGAACACTTCTTTCTGCCTGGAAGCACTCCCATCATCCCCTCTAAACACAGCAGATTAAAAGTTAAAGAATGGACCAACTTGAGCCATAGAGGAGTAGGAATAAATAAAGACAATGACTGAGGCCGAAATAAATTCACATGTCTTTTAAACAGTGATCACAGGAAGTAAGGATTTCAAAATCCACACTTTAATCTCTGGCTATCGAGGTTAAATTATAGCATAATTATAGCAAAATGCTAGAGTTAAGAGAGAAAAGGAAACTACTGCATGAAGTGAGCAAAAGAGAGAGGACCAGTAAAACAGCAGGAATGAATAAAACCCAGAAAGTATGAAACAAGATGAGATCAGTGGGCTCAAACTTACTACTTAAGACCTTGCGGAGAGGCTAAGCTCCCTTCCTCCCATTTAACTGTAAATCCAGACAAAGTGACAGAGAAAGGTTAGAAGTAAAAATATAGAGCAAAGAATTACCTTAGAAATACAAGTAAAAGGTGGCCAAGGACATGGCATCATTAGTAGCAAATCTCATAGAAATCAGAGGAAAAACAATGCTTTAAGCAGAGGACAGTTTTTACATGAGGATTAGTCTCCAGTGAAGACATCACAGAGGACAGCCTTATGCACAATAGTAGTGAAGGACATTCAAATACCATCCTCAAAATTTGAATTATCAAGTAGGCGCAAAAACGATAATGTTGTTTATCCCAGTCTCCCAAACCACAGATCCTGCTGGTTTAGCAGTGTTGTTTTAGACTGTTGGCCAACATATCTTCCTGCCCTGGGGGCTCAACCCTACAAACAGTTCCGGGGGTCTCTTTATTTGCTTCCTTTCTTCCCCCTTCTTGGTGACGCCCGTAAACACACCGCACAATTACAAAGTGGCAGCCGCATGCAATATTGGAACAGAGACACCCTGTTAAATCCGTTCCTGACAGCTGTGAGCCCCTTTTAAATTTCAATTATAAGATCAACAGCTATAACTGCCGGCAGGCCATTACCACCCAGGGTTCAGGCAGTTCTGGGGATAGAGGGAGCAACTCACAGAGGGTGGAGGATGGGCTGGGAGAGCCTCCGGACCCCCTCACCTGGTTAAACCTGCATCGTCTGCACCTGAACAATAAACTGAGGCGCAAATGGGAAAGGTTCAGGCCCAGAGCAGATTCAGGGCTGGAGCCTGTGCCAACACACCAACCCTGACTGCCCCCTACTTTTCACTTCACCTTGACTGAACTTGTCAACTTGGTCCCTTATTTCAGAAGTTGGGAAAGACAAAGGTGTGGTGTTCCCTGCTGGTTCTCAGGGCAAAGAAAGACTGAAAGATTCTGCTGTAAACACCAGACCCAGCTCTCGCCCTTTGAAAACAAGAGCCTCATGCTGCCCCCAGCAATGGCAGCCACGAGTGCCCCCTGCTCCTGCCAGGAGCGCTGACCCACAGCAGGGGCCTCGGTGTGGGGCCCTCCAGTCTTTGTCTTGGACAACAGCTGGTGGGGATGTACGGTTCAGTCAAGTCTCAGAGCAGCTGGGTCATTAGCCAAATACTAAAGAGGATGCTTGTACTACAGAAGACATGGGTTCTATTCCTGGGTTGGGAGGATCTCCTGGAGAAGGAAATGGCAACCCACTCTAGTATTCTTGCTGGGAAATCCCATGGACAGAGGAGCCTGGGGGAGCTACCGTCCATGGGGTCGCAAGAGTGGAACACAACTTAGCGACTAAACCTCCAACAGTTCCCAAGTGAAACAGCTGAAAAAGTACGTTTCCATGCAGGGCCTTCCCTCCCAGAATCTGTTTCCTTCCGGCCTTCCCTCCCAGAATCTGTTTCCTTCCATCCACCCCAGCTTCCTTGCTTCCAGGACTTAGATTAGACTGACCCTCATCCCAAGAAGACTTCTAAGTTTTCTGGTATAAAAGGACATTGGAAGTTGAGTTTAATGAGTAAAATCATCAAACTTCTGAAAAGGTCTGGATTTTTCATCTTCAAGGTGCTCAGAACTCATTGGTAGCAAAGTCTATTATCGTACACCTAATCTTTTGGTTATAGTTATACAGTAGATGTATATCTTTTTTGGGAAATTATACATTCAAAAATGTTGCCTGCCAAGAGTTTGACCCTTATTCCCCCAGAGCTGACTTGGACATTTGCAGAGGTTCCCAAAGAGAACAGCCTGCATTTGCTACATTTACTTCAGAACCCTGGCCCCAGGGATTCATGCCTTGAGAACCTTGAAAAGCCACCAGACTAGGACTTTCATCAAGAAGTCCTACTAATTAGCTTGGTTCCCTAAGCCTGGGACTTCTAGCCGAACAGGAATGAAAAGCTACCTGAGATGTTTTTGAAAATTTTGAAAACCTTTCTGGCATTCTTTTTGGCACTACTGCTACACAACCTGCCCATTTGGCCCCCAACAAGTGTTTGAGATGGAAAGAGGCATAGTTTGGTTCAGAAGCAAAGGAAAGCTTGATTCCTTGATCAAAGAAGAGAGGAGTGTGAGCTCCAGAGCACATGCTATCCCCAAGGAGTTGGGGCTGATTTATAGGATCTCTTCTGCAGGAACGGAGCGGGGTTCTTTTGGGTCAGGCACAGTGGTGCTGCTCGCAGGGCTACAGATAGAAGGGCCAGATGCAGCATTTCTGTACAAGATGGCCAGATTGGGGTGTTGGGCACAGTGGTTCTGCACTGGGAACTCTAATCCACTGTGTATAGGTACAAGGCCTCTGTTACATACCGAGCAAAACTAGACTAAACACAAAAGAAGAGGTTAGACCATATCACGTTAGATTCTGTGTTATTCCCCTCCTGCTCCTCCCCACATGTGAATTTGTTAGTGACACTACTCATGCCCTTTGCCTGCAGAACACGATGAAGTCAACACTAGTTGTCCTGGTTGAGATAAATTGAAGAGAATATGGTCAGTATGGTGTGTCTTTGAAATAGGTTTGTAGAGAACATTCCATCTGTACCACTCAGATTTTTTTTCTTCTTAAGTTTACCTTTATGGTAAACCACTTGCAAATCTGTGTGTGTGTGTGTGTGTGTGTGTGTGTGTGTGTGTGCACGCGCACGCACCATCTCAGATATGCTGTCACACAGCTCTCCTCCAGTGACCCAGGGAAGCCTTGCACACTCACTGAAAATATTTGCCTGGTACCCAGAGGAAACATTTTATATTACTCCCAGGATATGTTTTTACAGGACCTAAACCTATAACCAGTGTCTTTTAGTGCTTAACTAATATATGCTTGAAAAAGGACTATAACATTCCACACAAGACATTCTTATTTGGATCTAGTTCATACATCAATATTTTGTTAGTGAGACCCTTTTTTAAAAAGAGTTTAAACTTCTAATTAAAAATCTTTAACAATGGCATCTTTTAAATATCATTTCTTATTGTTTAAAAATTGTAGAGTATTTTGGCAATAAAAAATTTGAAATTAAAATTTGATAAAGATGGACTGGGTAAAGATTATCTCCCACAATCATCAGGATTTCTCAGTATACTAGATAAACATTAGTAATAAAGTTTTAATAATAACTCACCTACAATCCTTAAAACTCCAAAATCTTAAATTTTTGGAAACTTATTCGGCAGCAAAACCTGACCCAAACCAACACAAGGCTAGTTATATCTGTATTTCTTCTACTTTTTGTGAATATTTGTATATTTTTCTGCAGAAATATTAATGTTTTGGGGATGTTACATACATTTATGCACCACATTATGTTTCTAAACTCTAGATAATTTTTAAATTCCCAAACATATCTGATCCAAGGTTTTAGATAAAGGATTTTGAACTTGCCTATAAAATCAGACTATAGCTCATGCCATTACATTTTTCTTTAGGATTCTACCTCTCTGTTCTTTGGAAGAGACCAGCTATGTATAATATTTACACAAAATTTGCACCTAGTTGCAATGAGAATGGAGTCTATTACCTAGAAAAGGTTTTCTGTCTTACCAGTTTTTCCAATCTTTGTAACTATTAGGTGTCTGTAATATCCTCAATTAAGTTCAACTTATATTGCTTTCCACTGTCCAGACACTGTGTTGGGAGCCATGAGGGATGCAGATATAAGCAGGATACTGTCAACCACTTAGAGCAACCTGATTGGAGGGTGTAGACATGTAAATACCATTCATCTGTAATGACAGGCTGAGTGTCATAAAAGGCAGAGTTACAAGCAAAGTGCTGATGGATCAAAAAGGAAGAGTAATATATATTAAGGGAAGCTTCACAGAGGAGGGGCCACTTGAACTTACGCATTTGTGCCTTTTCCAGGATAATGAAATTTTCACTGGTAAAGAGGTAAGGAATGCTCTTCCAGAGATTTTCACTGTTCAGAGAAGCCCTGACCTTTACTATTTTTTTTAAAGGATGCTAGTATATAATGAGAGAAAAAGAAAGAAAATAGGAAATTTCAAAGCAAGACTACAAAAATTGAGGTATATTTTAATGTTTACTTTGCATGCTTTCTGCATAGAAAATGAAACATAATAAAATTGTAGTCATGGGAATAACTGTTAGGTTGCAAAACATGCTTATGTCTAGCCTATCTATAGGAGTCATCTGGTTTAAAAAGGTGTTATGAATACCAAATTTGATTCTCATCAGTTATCCCTGTGATTGTATGTGTTGACTTATTTGAAGATGAGATAAATGTCCAAGCTTAAGGGCCCATATGAAAGTGAAACCAGTATGAAATAAGACCTTCTGAGCCCTCTGATACCTGTTACCTACCCACCCACTCTACCTAGCTAACCCTACAATTGTTTGGAGTAATCCAGGCAAGAGAAACAGCACAGACAGTGTAAAGTGAAAGAAGCTTAGCTTTAGTTTTGTACATGTATCATTCAGGATATGTTGGATTATGCTGCAGTAACCAGCAACCCCCAAATGTCAAGTGAGCTAACACAACATTTATCTCCTGCTCACACATGTCCACAGAGGTTCAGCAGAAAGTTTCCTTGTAATTACTCAGGAATCCTGGCTGATGAAGGATTCCCCAGCCCCTTCATTTGGTGTCCATTTCTAATGATCACCTGAGCAGCGTGGCAGATCACACTCAGCTTCTTAAAGAGTTTGCTCTTTGACTTTTCCAGATAGACCAAAGCAATCCACATGACCACACCTGGAAAGAGCAACCCTGTTCTGGAAGATCAAGAACTAGAATTATCAGGTTAAGAGTATTAATGACATCTTTAGCAGGGAAAAGGGAGTCTTACAAGATTCTTAAAAAAGAAAAAAAGAAAGAAATCCAGCAACATATGGTTGAGCTAATAGATAAAGTAAAGGAGCGCATGGATTATCTGAAATTGGGTGCCTAGGGCGAGTGAGCTAGGAGACACATTGGACTAGCAGAGAGCTAGAAGTGTAGGGTTTTCTCAGTAGTCCCTGACTGAACGGTGTATTCACATTAAGCAAGATACTTATTCTGGCTTCGCTTCAGTACTTCCAAGGGGAAAAGAGACACAGATATGGTAATGTATACAGTCTTCCTGTTAGTCTGAGGGTTAATGAAAGTTGGGGGATGAGGCACTTAACTCCCTGTTTTCTATTCAATTCTGGGGAGAGCCGCCTCTTAAACAAAACAAGCCTTTTTCTTTGAGTTCACAGTACATTTCCATGGTGACAAATTTTGCCAACGTCACCAAAATTTGAGCTAAACCTGAATAATAAGTTGACTATTTATTTTATGAATTGGATGTGCATCCTGCCGGATTTTCCAAGTGGTTACGACAACAGAATCCCTCATCTATAATATCCATCCACAGCCCTCACATATAGCTCCCTTGTTTGCTTTGAAGATAATACATTGATTGAGCCTCTTTTGATGGCATTCTTTCCATGCTTCTCACATGAGGAAAAATTACTGCTGTTTTCCCCAGGGGACCTAAAACGACTGCATTTTTACATGTGTTACTTACTGTATACATCCTAATATCAAAATGGTCAATTCATTTATAATCTTTTTAACATGCCTTAGAGAATAAAAGGTTTGTTCTTACATTTGTATGGGGAGGTTTTTTTCATCTTTTTTGGTATATGAGTTTTACTTTAAAACTCATTAACTGATCTTGTGCCCATGAATATTTAACATTAATTATGCACAATTAGCATATGATAATGTATGACACACATTTCAAGCAAATATTAGACAGCCTAATTATACTGAATATTATTGTGTTCAGCTATGCAGGTTCACAAAATATAATGAATAGTACGTTCATTTTTATTGAATCCACTTACCTGACCTAGAGTGATGATTTAAAAATGAACACAGTTGGAAATAAATGCACCTACAATGAATACTGTTATGCTCTAAGGAATATTTTCAAGTAGTAAAAGCTGGAGGTCAGTCGGCCAGTACTTTTGCTTTTAGGTAAAAGATTATTTTAGACGCATATTGTAGGATTTTAGAGCTCAGTCTTAAAATCCTTCAGAACTCAAAGGCTGTTTTATGTAAAGTGTTCTGACAGGCAAAACAGTTCCTTTTTAATCATAATTCACCTCTGCTCTATAGGCTTAGTGTGGAGAATAAAAATATCCATGCATAGTAACAAACAACTATTTTTGGCATATGCCGAATGGAAGGTGCTTAGGAAGATGGGAAACTCTACTAAATTGTACCGTTGGTCTAAAAGCACCAGAAGAAATCAAGCAAGAAAGGATGCTTGGGTAAATCCTCTCACTTGCTTGAATTATTAACAAGAGTTTACCTGTCTTTTCAAGTGTTCTCTCATTAGGGCTTTTAAGTTTCCTATTCAAGTAAAATAAGATAAATGAATAGGCTATGATTGAACTTTGACTTTCTAGTTAAGAATGCACTACTTGAAAAGTCTATTAGCCTCACAAAAATGAGACTTCCTTTTAAAAGAAGCACAAAAACCCACAGTAAAGATAACCTTATGTTTCCCATTGTGAGCATAGAGAATTACTCTGGTCTGAGTTGTCACACAAGCCAATTTTTGTACCTGGACTTGATCCAGCTATTAGGCTAACTGAGAAAGGCTCATCCTGCTCTCCTGCCCCCTCCTTTCCTCCATGTCCTCACATTAACTTTAAGGAGTCCATCTTGAGAGTTCTTGGCTGATTTCTATTTTAAGAGCATAGTTCAGCCATTATAATTAGTCCCCAGTTTGTATGGAACTCTCTCAGGCATTTGAAAGATTTAAAGATCTTAAACAAGCACTTTTCAAATTTTTCCACTGAACTATCCATTGTGGCCGAAGAAAGACAACTTAACTTTGGGGGCTTGAACCCCTAACACAAAATGAAGAATGTTTTGAAGTCTTTTTTTTTTTTGCCATAAAGTTCTGTATACTTCTTGTATTCCTCTAGATACAACTGAATTTTTAAGAAGTGATATTAATATTCTAAATTATTTATCATTGAATAAAATGGATGGTCCAGGAAGACACACTGTGCCTATGGCTTTGAAAGTTCCCTAATACACTGTTCAGTGTTCACTGGTGTACCAGAACTTCAGGACGGAGGCCTAATCTGTTTCATGGTAAATCTTTTGATAAAGTGAGTTTAAAACTAATTATTAAATGTTTGCAATTACAAATAATGCATCAAAGCAACCATCCATCAATAGAGAACTGGTTAAATTCACTAAACTACACCCAGACAGTATAATACTATGCAATGGTTTAAAAGGATAAGCAAAATCTATTGTATTTTCATGAAAAGAGGCCCATGATATTATACATATATATATACATAATATGTATATGTATTATATATGGGGGGAAAGTCACAGAATAGTCAGAGTGTGATCCCATTAATAGTATAAGACATTTGAGAAACTTTGTATGAAGCTAGATCTGAGGAAATTTCACTTTGCACAGGAATGTATTATCTAATTTTTTTGTACCAGGTATGGACTACTGGAAATCTGAAACAACTAATATAATCCTATTTTGAAAACAAACTAAAAAAACTTTGCCAAAAGAAAAAAAAAAAGCTTTGCATAGGTTGCACTTGTGATAAACCTAACCAGATAGAAACAATCTCTGTTCATTCAGCTTTTTTGCTGGATATCTGTATAATCTTTATACTAGAAGGAAAGATTCTTGTCTTTTGCACAAATTAGGAATTCTTTCGTAGTTTTCCTGATGACTGGTTATATGGACTTCTTTTAAACACTTTTATCTGATGCTGAACTGTTACCTTCAAATATTCCTCAAAGCACATAGTTTCCTTTGGAGTTTAAGAAGTTTGACTTTACCCATCTTAAAACCTGCCTCCAAATGATTACAACCTTGATATCATAACGCTTCCTATGCACTGTGTATTAGTCTGTATAACATATTTGTACTTTTTTAAAATTAATACCTTAAACTACTTATCATCAAGTAAAATGGGTGGTTCAGAAAGCCATACTGTGCCTTAGCTCTGAACATCCCCTAACATGCCGCCAGATGCCGTCCTAAATGGTGTATTTTCAGAAGCAGTTGCCACAGAGTTGTTACTGTGCTGTCATTAAAACAAAGGTTTCCAAATACAAGTGTCATTCTCTTAATCATCCAGTTCTTTGACATACACTTATTCTCTATTCTATACACGTCACCAGCATAGATATCATGAGAACCTAACACTCTCAGTTTCAGCCTTCCTAGAATTTACCAGCAAGGGAAGGACTCAGACGTAAACAGACAGCGTGTGTGACACGGTGGAGGGCCCTAGGCTCTAACGGGGGTCACCTAACAAGTCCGAGAAGGTTTCCTGGAGGAAGCGATACCTACGTTTAGATCTGAAGGACCAGTAAGACTTAACCAGGGCGTGGTGGAGGGCAGGGGAGGCGTGTTCCAGGGTGGCCTAGGCACAGAAAAACATGAGCACAATCCCCGGGGAAAGTAAGCACAGTATATTCACGGATGGAAAGAAGTTTAGTATGGCTGAGAGTAAAGAGTTAGAGGTTGGGGGTGGTAAGGTCTGCTGTCTGAGAAGCTACCTGGGGCCAGATCATGAAGGACCTTGAAACACTTGGTAGTAAGCACAGACTTTGCTCTGTCAATGAATTTGTAGGGGAGGAAGTGGTCTCCCCGTCCTATTCCTCTGCCATCTTAGCTCCTCCTCAGTTAGTCCAGACTTTGTTCTAAAGGTCAGGAGAATCTACTAAAAAATTTTAAGCCAGGGAGCAGAAGAAAGGCGGTCTACTACCAGACTGTAAGTAAGGAGGCTAGCCTTAGGCATTGATTTATTTTGATTTTCTGAACTTCACTTTCTCATCTTTAAAATTAGGACAATGGCACATATCTCAAGGGTTGTTATGAGATTTAAATGAAATATTAGAAAACAATGAAGTTAGATCAGTTCAGTTCAGTCGCTCTGTTGTGTCCGGCTCTTTGCAACCTCATGAACAGCAGCATGCCAGGCCTCCCTGTCCATCACCAAATCCTGGAGTTTACCCAAGCTCATGTCCATTGAGTCGGTGATGCCATCCAACCATCTCATCCTCTGTCGTCCTCTTCTCTTCCTGCCTTCAATCTTTCCCAACATCAGCGTCTTTTCCAATGAGTAAGCTCTTTGCATCAGGTGCCAAAATATTGGAGTTTCAGCTTCAACATCAGTCCTTCCAATGAACTGATCCAAAGGACTGATTTCCTTTAGGATGGACTGGTTGGATCTCCTTGCAGTCCAAGGGACCCTCAAGAGTCTTCTCCAACACCACAGTTCAAAAGCATCAATTCTTCCGTGCTCAGCTTTCTTTATAGTCCAACTCTCACATCCATACATGACTACTGACTTGACTACATACATGACTACATACATGACTACTATAGCCTTGACTAGACGGACCTTTGTTGACAAAGTAATGACTGTTTTTTAATATGCTGTCTAGGTTGGTAATTACTTTCCTTTCAAGGAGTAAGTGTCTTTTAATTTCATGCTAGATCAGTGTCTGTCTAATATTAGAAGCCAGTGATATCTCCTGACACCTCACAAGTCTATGGTATTATATTTCTATTGGTATTTTATTTCTTTTATAACATGTTGATAACTGAATTGATAATGAATTATTGAATGAGTCTTTATAACAAGGCCATACTGCTATTCAATGAGTGACCATGACTATAGGCCAAGAGGCAATCAATGTTCTTGTATGAGTTACTAAAATTATGAGCTATGTGTTAATGTTATTGAACCAGGTTCATTTTGCCCTACCTGCTGAGATGCTGAGGTTTATTCACAAGGCAAACCAAGCCAGAAGGCAGTAGAACAAGTCTCATATCTGCCTGCCCTAAGGAAGGGGCTTGGATTATTTATGGAATAAAGAATAAAGAAGCAGAATAAAGGTCTGGGGCATAGTGGGTGTGGGAATCGCAGGGAAGGTGACCGGAACAAGGTACAGTAATTGTTGCTCTGAGCAGGTGTAACTAAGCTACGCCTGAAAGTGCTTAGCAGGATCTGGTGGTGGAGTTTCTGGCCCTCTGATGTTGAAAGGTCATCAAGGGGGCATTTAGGCATGCCCAGTTGGAGGGTCGGTGGTCCCATCCAGTCTTAACCAGCTCAGCTCAGTTGATTCTGAATACTTGTAAAACAACTGGGGCAAACATCTTATTGCTCAGGCTCCATGCCACTTGAAGTGCATGCAACCCTTTTGTAGCAAAAACTGAAATAACCTTGATTAGTGAAGGCAGGTTACAGGTGAAATGGATTTGACTAATGATTACTCGTGGTTTGATGAACTTTCAGGAATACTGGAAGCAGCAACATTGGGTGTTTTTTCTTAATCCTTTGTCCTTTTAACTAAGCAAATGTGTTACTTTCTCAAATTTAATATTTTCTTTAGAGCTCATATTTTGTATTTTTAAGACTGCTCAATTGTGGCTAACAAACCAAACTACATCCATGGTAGATCGGAGAAAAAGGGAGAGAGAGGACGGGCTGGGGGAGAGAAAGAGGTGACGGGGGTGGACAACTGCAACCAAAGAATGACATTTTGTTTTGCTTCATGAAAAGTAAGATAAAACTTTCCTTTAGGCTATGGAAAACCATATGCCAATCAAAAATAAAAAAATTACACAAAAAAATAACCTATTGAAAGTTGACATCTTATTGGCAATATGCATGTTTGAAATGTACGTTTTAAATGAAATTATCTTTGGGAATGTGATTCTCCCCAGACCTGTACAAGAAGATTTATAATTTTCTTTATTATTTTATCAAGTGAGTTTGCTTAGCAACTCTATTATTCTTGAATATTACTTTAAAAATAATCTGGATATGGAATTCAGCCTGGGATCCAATGGCAAAGAGTTCTAACCAGACAGGGATTCTTATAAGGTACCTCCAGCCTGTAGGTAATTCTGTAGTCATACCAAGATGGAAGGAGCACAACGAAATCTGTCCAGTACCAGTGGAGAAGTAGAGAAAACAACATGGAAACAAAATTCTGGAATCTTTTTCCCAGGAATAGGCAAATTATTTAATAGAAGGCTAGATATTTAGCAGAAGCCATCTGGTCCTTCAAACAGAGACTGATGCACAGAAAAAACCATTATAATCTGTGAAACTATAAGGTTAATGATTGTGATTCAAGAATTGACATTTATTTTCACATTTCATGGGCAGAATTAGTACCGTATGGCAACTAACCACTGGAAGGTTAAAAATCACAAGATGGTAAATTTCTGCTTTTAAAATAGAGAAGATCAAAATGCTTTAGACATCTTTGGTTTTATTCCACTTTCCTTTTTCCTTTTCTTTCCCTGGGAAGTTCGACATACAGTATCAATCACTCAGAAAACATTTAACAATAACTTGATGATTGTAGACATTATGTACATGCATATGGAAGATACAAGCTTGGGTTTATTAGTGGAAGGGGAAAAGTGAAAGTGTTACTCAGCTGTATCCCACTCTTTGAGACTCCATAACTGTAGCCCACCAGACTCCTCTGTCCATGGAATTTTCCAGGCAAGTATACTGGAGTGGGTTGCCATTCCCTTCTCTAGAGGATCCTCCCAATCCAGGAATCAAACCCGGGTCTCCTGCACTACAGGCGGATTCTTTACCATCTGAGCCACTGTAGCCCAGTGGAAGCAAAGGCCTTTATAAAAAATACCTCTTTACAAGGGATTACCTGCTTTTATCTCATTCTCCTAAAACTTTAGCTAAGAAAAACCAAGCATCTTTCTTTAGATTTTTAATGATGATTTTTTTCATCATTTGATTTAAAAGTAACATTTCTATTTTAGTGGTGCCCCAAATATCTTCCCGGGGACTTCCCTGGTGGCTCAGCAGTAAAGAATCCACCTGCCAATGCAGAAGACATGGGTTCGACCCAAGGGTCAGGAAGATCCCCTGGAGAAGGAAATGGCAAACCACTCCAGTATTCTTGCCTGGGAAATCCCCTGGACAGAGGAGCTTGGCGGGCTACAGTTCATGGGGTCGCAAACAGTCGGACGTGACTGACCAAATAAACACCACCACCACCAAAATATCTTCCCTATCACTTAGTGCCCTGGATTACAGTTTGAGCTCTATTCCTTTAGCTGAAAACTAAGTGGCTTGCTGCAATACAAATATCCCCATAAAAATGTAGCAACTAATCTTTTGCACCATACTGGGACTCATGAATCCAGGGTAGAAAAGGAAACTGAGTGGCCCAAGTTATTACATATATCATTGCAGAAGGAGAGATCTGAGTAAAAAAGCAGCTGAATAGGGAGGCTACAGCTGGCCACATAGATAAACTGCTGTCCAGAGAATTGGCTGAGCACAGCTGCGGGTGCAGAGGATTCAGGCAGGTGGTTTCTTTTATATCCATGGTGTGAATATTTGTAGGTAACAATGCTAGAGGATCTGCATTTGAGTCCTGGGGCAAAATCTTCTAGGCAGCAACTAGTGGGAAAGCTTTTTCTGGCTGATTCAAAACAAATCCAGTGGACATTCCAGAAGAGTCAAACTGCAGTTCCTTTCTTGAATGGATTTATCAGAAGCACCAAGGAACAGAAATGTGAAAGGGCAAGAGCAAGATTAAAAAAAAATATTGAATTTGTAGTCGAGGTATAATGTTTGTATTTTAAAGATGGAAATTTGATGATAGAGCTAAAGATCTCTTTGCAATTATAATAGCAGCTGAAAACAAGAAGTGACCAGAGGAGAATCTAGGGGAAAGCCTGAATGGTTATGTTTGCCAGTTGGCCCAATCTAAAGACCTTTTTAATACCCAGTGAGGTGGGCTCCAGAGTTAACATTATAAGCACATTTTTAGTTATACATGAATATTCCCAGTGATACCCACCATTTATCAAGCCCTGCAGCAGGTGCTATAATAAGCTTCTTTCAGTTAATTTTCATAATAATCTGGGTATAGTAATTATCATCATTTTACAGATGAGGACACTGGGGCTTAGAGTTAACTAGTTCACCCCAAATTTCAGAGACAAGCAATTGTATTCATTTGCTAGTATCTGTAAGCCACTGTCTGAGTGGCTTAAGTAATAGAAGTTTATTTCTTCATAGTTCTAGGAGCCAGAAGTCTAAGATCAAGGTATCATCAGATCTGGATTCTTCTGAGGCCTCTCTCCTTGGCTTGTAGATGGTCTGTAGATGGCCATCTGCCCTCTGCGTCTATGTCCTAACCACTGCTTAAAAGTACACCTCAGAATGAGATTACGATCCACCCAAACAACCTCAGTTTACTTTAATTACCTCTTTAGAGGCACTATCTCCACTAACAGTCATTCTGACTTGGGGTTAGAACTTCAGCATATGGATTTGTGGGGGGGACACAATGCATCCCATATCAGCAATTCTTTTCCATTTTTAATGTAGATAGAGATTTACCATAGATAACATGATTGAGTTACAACCATAAACTATAAAAACACCAATGAAACAGGAACTACTCCAGGTATGTCAAAACAAGAAGTCTCTCACAAGGAAATTGTTACCTAGGTGACAGAACCAATGAGAGGCCCAACACAGTCAACCCAGAGATGAATAAGCACAGGAGAGTGTTCATTCTCCTAGGATTGTGGGACAAGGCGGGTAGCTGGTATCCCTGGAGCAGCATGGGATCTGCGGCCACCAGGTGGATCTGAGCCACCGTGGGCCTGCCCAGAGGAGCTGGGACTGGCAAGGGAAAGTCTGGCACGCTATGGTGCCGTGGAGAAGATGTGTGCTAAGGAGATGCCACCTGAAACATCTTGAGGAAGAGCAACACCTTGACTTCTCCCCTCTGCCAGTGCCAGCCTCTAGACAGACATCCCCCCAAACTGGATGGTGTGAGAACCACAGAGGTGTAGTTCCTACAATTCCGTGTGGTAAAGAGCAGAGCAGGGGAGGGTCAAGAATGGCCCTGAGAGCAAACAGCCATAGACCACCACCACTATGGAGAGTTTATTTGAAAGGCTGCACATGTTGTTTCCCAACTAGTGGTTTTGTGGCCCTTACACTGTTACCAGTTAAATCCCTTTAACAACTGTGAAGCAACAATACTGAATTGTTTAGACATGGTTTAAGGCCAGGATGCTGGTACTTGTGTGTATAGATCAGAAAAGCCCCATATTTTGTACTGAAGGACTGTTTCCTTCCTAGCTTCCCTTAGCCCATGAGATTGTTTTCTAGATGAGCAAATACTTGCAAAGAGCTTTGAGACTATAAAAATATGACTGATTATCTGACAGTTGCTTGTTTCACTCACTACCTGTGTATGCATACTTACTCCTTTCATGCAGTTCTTGAAGGAAAAACAAATCTTTGCAGAAATCTGTGGTTCCCAGCAGCATCAGGATTGATCATATTAATAACTTATATGTGGAGCCCTTTGTGGGGAATGGACTGGGAAAAAGGGGAGTACGTGTCATGTGGCTAGAATCCGCTACAGCAATACATAGCAGAGGGGCATGGGACGTCAGACACGTGAACAGTATCTTTAGAGCCACTGGTTTTCTATGTGGAGATTTTTCAAGACCTCGGCTGCTTTTGCCTGCTTAATGTGCTCTGAATTTTCTGCAGTCAGACCCCACTGCATGGTTAATGACACAAGTTTCAGGAAGCTTGGGGATTGTGCTGATGGACACCAGAGATTCTAACCTTGTCAAAGTAGAAAGAGACGACATACTTACAATAATGTAAGACACTCAGTTCCTAAGCCCCTCAAGCAATTGGGAAACAAGAGATTTGATGCAGACACACTAATCACACCAGATTTTCCTGAAAGCAGTAGCCACCGGTCCTCCCTCCTAAAAATGCAGATCAACAGAGGACTAATTTGGAGTAATTTAATGAGACAACAGGTAACAGAGGTGGTTGTTCTAGGGGTGGTGGTGAGCAAGTAGCCATGTGCGCAGTGGAGACCACACCAAGTCATCTCTCTGGCCAGTGTGCCTACGTGTAATGTAAAACGTGTACATAACAGAAGGACAACTGATGAAACCTCTGGTAATGGAAAGTCATTCATTAGCAAATATAATTCAGCCATCAAGATACTGCTACACCTATTGAGCAATACTCCATTCATGGGATCAATATTTGTGATTCAGGAGAAATAATAACTTAAAACAGGAGACCCAGTCGTCATGGGTGTAACTCCTTGCTTCTTGGTGGGCATCGGTGGTCAGGCTCAGTCTCCATCTAGAGCTGTCCCTGCTGACTCTTGTGATGGTCACTAATTTACCATTTGGCAGGGACTGTACCTGTATTTGTATTTGTTTTATCCCCAGTATCCAGCACGGTGCCTGGCACATGGTGGGGACAAATTAATCTCTAGGATGTTGAGTTTGCACATAAAATGTTTGAAAAATTTTGCTATCATATTTAATGAACACTGTGGTTGAAATTATTTTTACTTGCTTAGCAAATGGAATCATAACGTGATTTCATAATGTGAAATCATAAAATTTAGCTTCACGAAATCTATTCTCAAATTTTTTGGAGGAGGGGGCATTTAATTATAAATGGAAATTTGTGTAAAAGACTTCAAGTTTGAAGTGTTCCAGAGCTCTGTGGAGGCCACACCATTTTATTCCTCAATTTAGGACACTGGGAGTGGTTGATATTTAAAGTGGTTTTCAAATATGGTGCTCACTGGAATCACCTGGAGAGTTTTAAAACTTCTGATGCCCTGGATTCTAAAGTAATTGGTTTGAAGTACAGCATGGGCATGGGGACAGGGGTTTTAATGGGGACATTAAAAAATGTCCCAGGTGATTCAAATACACAATTAAAGGCAAGAACCAAAGTAAGACTCTTGTGCAGACATGAATACTTAACATAACTGATGAGAGTCTCAAGTGACCTCATCCATTTGTCTTCTTAAGTTACCAACAAAGGGAGATGTGGTCCATCCCTCATGGAAGTCAGTGTATTTTCTCTTGAACACCACGTTTGGCAGATTGGTGACACGTTCATGCTGACTGCTTTCTCTTCCTCTTTATAATGGACACCTCCCATGTTATGCTTTTGGGTTCTCTCCATCTCCCCAACTCCCACCACTCAAGCTGAGCCTTCTGTTAACTTTAGAGTGGAGCATAATCCCCTACCCATCCTTCTGCTTTGGGGGCTTCCAAGAGCATTTGGTTTTAAGCAACTTCCAACTAGTCACTGAGGAAACTGGTACAGAGCAATAAAACATAGCGAAGTTACCAAAGTTCCAGAAGTTTCTAATCATCCTGATGGTGGCAGTCTCTTTCATAGCTCATACCTCTCCCATCTGAGATGGTGACTAGATGCTGGGACCCACCAAACTTCCCCCTAACTTCTAATTTCTTTCTCTCTTAGTTGAAGATCATGCCAAGATTCAGTCACCAACTCACCCCCACTCCATCACCTGCTGAAGCCTCTGGGCAGATGGGTCCTGGTCTTAAGTGAGCTGTTTCATTTGTGTGAGCCCCTCCTGCCCAGGGGATGGATGTCCACTTCACCAGCTTTTGTGTCAGCTTGGCCAGCTAACCGCTTTTAAAACATCGCCTCCATGGAAAAATGTGTTTCAAACTGGAAACAAGTCACATACAAATAAACTTTGGGGACTCAATCTGTTTGTAAGTTGAGGATACTTACAATGCAGGAATTATTATTCAAAGGAAAGAATTTCATAACACCAGTTAACTCATTGGTTCAGCCTTAAGTGTTAACTAATATCAGCAATAAAACTAAGGTGCTGGGAAGTGTCAGCTGTACTGGGAGCATTGTGCCTGGCAGTACAGTTCTCCTACAAGCTACTGCTTACCATGGAGATGACTGCCATGACCTAAGGAGGTGCCTGGTCCTCAAAATTAGCTTAAGTTTGGAATAATAGTGTATAAGTGTACAAGAAAAGATCCCTTCCTGTGAGTCAAACACATACCAAACAGAATTTACTCCTCACAAACCCACAAGGGTTAGGCTTTATTATTACCCAATTTTACAGATGGGTAAACTGAGACACAGAGAAGTGAAATAACTTTCCTGCAGCATAGGGGTCGTGAATGTTGAAGCCATGATTTTCAAGGCACAATATGACCTCTGAGGCAGCACATGTCACATGTGCAGGTCACCACAGTCAGGTAAAAGATGTCATGAGTCATAAGTTACATCTAAAGATGAAAAAAAATGACACTGCCTTGGCCCTGGCAGCTCCCGGCGTGACAGGATCAGAGAGGGCAGGGCTGTGTTTGTGCGCAAGCACACGCAAAGGAGCTTGGGAGTATAAGGTTAGACATTTGGCTCATTTAAATTTAAATGTTCTGAAAGACTGGAGTGAATGGCTTGATTGTCTGACTTCCCTAGCGCTATGCCTGCTCGTGCCTGAGAGCCATCATAGAGGAGCCCCCAAAGTCTAGACCTTCTGACGGTCTTAAAAACAACTGAGCTTTTTCTATTTACAACTTTCACTTCTCTATTTAGGTTTTCATTAAATACAGTGTACGAATTTCCAAAATCAGCTTTCAATGTATTTCCCTCTCTGAGAAGAGCACCCTTTAAGAAATATTATCAAACCTCTAACATTAAAAAATATATATATTTTGTAAATGTTAGCAATTTAACCCAAAACAAATTGCAAATAAATAATTTATAAGTCTCTTGAATGAAGAATCCCAGTTCTTAATTTTTGTAACAGTTTTTATTATCTGTTAAGATTCAGCTATACCTCTCCTAGGAATAGGTTGTACATTTCTATGGCCTCCGGGCACAAGGATAATCACTGGGCCATTAAAATTAGCACCAATACATAGTAAACTAGTATAGTTTTTCTTGGAGATCAGTAAGATGCACCATAATATGAATAAAATACACAAGAGACCAAGGAGTTACAGATTCAAATTTCCACATTAAAAAAATTATAGGTTCACAATTTTAACCCACAATTTTATAATTTAAAAAATCTGTGAATACAGTATTTCCATAACTCTGTTGGTGGCATTTAAACAAGTAAAATGCTATTTGTGGGCTCTGAAAATTCTGTTTTGAATGCTGACCCTATGTTTTGCCTTAGAAATTTTAATGTGTTAGATTACTGGGTGGTACCAGGTCCTGCTGTGGATGTCATATAATGTGAAGCATGTACAGAGTATTATTTTTTTTAATGGAAAAATTCTAAACTCTGAAAAAGAAAGGGTCCAAGAACTTCAGATGAAAGATTTTAGGCCTTTTAATACAGGAGCATTTGACTGACATAAAATTCAGCAAAATGCATCACTTAATCTGCTTTTTAAAATTCTCTCATTCCCATCACAAGAAAAATGCTTTTTTCCTATATCTTAAATGTTGTATCTATATGAGAGATGGATGCTCACTAGACCTATTTTGGTAGTTATTTCGTGATATAATAAGTCAAATCATTATGTTGTTTACCTTAAATTTACCTTAAACAGTGCTGTATATCAACTATATCTCAATAAAACTGGAAAAAATTCATTCGTTTATCGATTTAACATCTTATATTGAATATCAAGGCTGGGGATATAATTATGATTAAAACTAGAACAATGTAATGAGGAAGACAAAATATTAAATTGTCACACATAGGAATATATACATACAGACTCAGTTTAGTACTCTAAAAGGACTTGGTATCACCCAGCCTACAAAATGCATGTTTTAAAATACTTTTGAACTGATTGTACTAGTACTAAGCCACCATGGTGATAGAGCTAAAAGGTTCTTTCAATGCTTTAATGTAAATTTTTAAAAATGGAAAAATTCTAAACATGAATGAAACAAGGACATTTTTGCTAGACATTTTGCCATAACATGGAAGTACAAGATAGTCAATGAACTATCTAAGCCATTTACTCAAAAGAAAGGGGGCATTTGAATGAGAGCGAATATACTAAATTCTACTTGGCGTGGTTGGAATTTGTGTATGTTTCTTTTATTTTTTAGAATTTGTGTATATTTATTCAAATGTCTGGTTAATAGTGTGCATGTATGAAACAACTTTTTTTACCCTTGCAATCTAATGCAGTATGTAAATATCAGTCTTAGAAAACAGCTGTTATTCTTACCACTGTTTTATAGAAGTGATAACTGAGGCACAGAGAGGTTATGTAATTTGCTTGTCTCACATAACTGTTAATAACAAGTGGCAAGCCCTAAACTGAACACCATACTGCTCCTGGATGCTAACTGTGCTTATAAATGTGGAGCATGAATCAGCAGGGACTAAGGTGAGGGGGACAGTGAGGGAGTGTGAAAGAACTTTGGAGAACTGAGTTCAAGTCCTGACTTTACTACTTACTAGCGGTATAATTTTGAACCTTAGTTGTAAATGATAGATCATAATCACTGCTTCTCAGGGTGGCTGTTAAGGCTAAATGGACATTCACTGTGTGTGCTTAGTCGCTCAGTTGTGTCTGACTCTTTGCGACCCCATGAACTGTAGACTGCCAGGCTCCTCTGTCCATGGGTTTCTCCAGGCAAGAATACTGGAGTGGGTTGTCATGCCCTCCTCTAGGGGATCTTACCAACCCAGGAATCAAACCTAGGTCTCCCACGTTGCAGGCAGATTCTTTACCATATAAGCCACCAGGGAAGGCCAAGAAGATGCAAGTGGGTAGCCTATTCCCTTCTCCAGGGGATCTTCCGGACCCAGGAATGCAATGCAGGTGGATTCTTTACCAGCTGAGCTATCAGGGAAGACCCTGGACATCCACTAGGTTGGTAAAATTAAAAGTCTGAAATAATGGGTTGCTAAGAACATAGAATAATGGGAATGCTCCTTATACACTATTCATAGAGTGTAAATTGGTAAACCTTTGGAAAATAGGTTGGCATTTATCTTGCTAAGCTGAATAAATATTTACCCCATGATCCAGAAACCCCACCCAGAAAAATTTCCACATACCTACACTAGTACATGGGCTTCCCTAGTGGCTCAGAGGTTAAAGCGCCTGTCTGCAATGTGCGAGATCTGGGTTTGATCCCTGGGTCGGGAAGATCCCCTGGAGAAGGAAATGGCAACCCACTCCAGTATTCTTGCCTGGAGAATCCCATGGACGGAGGAGGCTGGAAGGCTACAGTCCACGGGGTCGCAAAGAGTCAGACATGACTGAGCGGCTTCACTTTCACACTAGTATATATGTATAAGAATGTTCTTTGCAATTTTACTTATAATAGCCCCAAACTGAAAATAAGTGAAATGTCTACAGACAGGAGAATGGACACATCAATTGTGGACAAGTCACACTATGGAACATAAGATAATAGTGAAAGCAAAAGAACTTTATTTACACAAAACAACATGGTTAAATTTTAAACCCATTGTTGGATAAAAAAAGCAATTCTCAGAAGACTACGTGTAGTGTGACACCATTTTTATAAAGGAATAAAACAAGTAAATTTAAAAATATCTAGTTTAGAAATAAAGCCATGTGAGGTTAAATTATTTAGGAATAGTAAGGGAATGATAAATTCAGCATTCAGCTAGTTGTTACCTCTGTGGGAGATAGGGTATAGACAGATGCGTGTGGGGGTGCTGGTCTGAGATGAGCATGTTCATATCTTTAACATTAATAATGATGTTCCGGTTTCCTATATTGAATAGTGGCGTCACAGATGTCAATTTTTAAAAATTGCTTATATACCGTAAATATTACATATAATCTTTTTGTAAGCATCAAATCCTACCCAGTACTCACTAAAAACTCTATTTAGTGCAACCATTAAGTCTTTTGAGAAATCTCACTCCTTGCTCTCTCTGTTCTCAACATCTTGTCCAAAAGTAGACACACATAGTAGATGCACAGAAGGGATTAGATAAGCTAATACTACTTGGCTAAAAAGAAAATAAAAGATACAATATTCATGAAGTGTTTTGCAAATGAAAAATGCTATACAAGCCCGCCAGGCTCCTCTGGTGATGGAATTCTCCAGGCAAAAATGCTGGTATGGGTATCCATTCTGGTCTCCAGAGGATCTTCCCAACCCAGAGATGGAACCCAGGTGTCCTGCACTGCAGGTGGATTCTTTACCCTCTGAGCCACAAGGGAAGCAGATACAAACATAGGCATTAAAAAAAATTTCACAGTAATTCTTTTAGTTCTCACTCTCTCAAGACTAAATTGCTTTAATTGGTGGTCTTGCAAGGAAATGCCTGTCCACACTTTGCATCATAAATAATACATTGAATCTGTGCCCTCAGACCCACTAGTTTCTGGTGCAACACCACAGTTAAGAGCTTATATCCTATCTGTTTCTTCTTTAAGTTTCAAGAGTGAGTGTTTTCTTTAGTAGTAGGTGGGGGGTGTTCACAATGTAAGGAATACTTGTCAGTCTGAAAACTGAAAATGATGAGGAGAAAAGAACTGTACATTCTTCTTCAAAAAACACTTTTCTATGTTCCTACGGGAAAAACCCAAGGTGGCTGTTAAGGCTATCAACATTTCTATAGACAAGGAGGAAAGATGTAAGTGTGTGGTGTGCAAAAGCAAGTAACATGTGTTTATAGTTTGTGCTCTGTGTCTAAACTTTGCCTCTCACATACCACTGCAAAGCGAGGTAAGAAGCTAGCCCTTCGTCTTTTCACTAATGGCCCCCTCTACACAGCGTTACTATTTCATATGCCTTTTACTTAGATTTTAAATGCATTCTTAGTTCAAACTTCTTTATATGTGACTCTCCCTTTTATGCATCGAGGCATCAATCCTTTCTCAAGAATAAAGGGGAAGAACTAAGATAGAAATTCTCTGTATAATTATCAAAGAACAACTAGAGTTTATTGTGTGTATGCCTTTTAATACTCTACTGTATTTTCCTTCCTCAAAACAGAGTCAGCCCTGAAGTGCGGTTATAAGTCTGTTTACACCACCCAGATATCAAATTGACTTGCTAATGGTAACTCTTCCTTGGTATCCATGGGTTACTGTGTCATGTGATTTGACATCAAGTACAGACAGTGCTGATTAGGAGCAGCCAGCTCTGTCCATCTCCGTGCATCACTGAACCATCTGGTCATTTATTCACTAATAAGCCCCTAATGGCCCAAATATTCACCGGCCTGTCATTGTGACATGGCATAAAATGCCTACATCTTTCAACTCGCTTTGACATGTTGCTTGTTTCACATCAAAACCCGTCATTTACAGGAAAAGAGCTCAGAGGGGTAAAAACTTGACCTAATCTGCAGTGTTAACACAAAGACAGAGGCTTGGTATCTAGTAGCCTGACGGAAAGCATGTAAATGGGCAGGAATTCATTTTGTACATTTTTTTTCCATTCTCATTTTACAACATTCTTTAAGTTTAGTATCATTCCTAATATGGGATTTTATGTGGGCTCTGCGTCGAAATATCTATCCTGTATCTGTTTAAAGAGTGCTTTAAAAGGAAAAAGCTTCCTGGAGACATGGGGCTTGCCTGTTTACATTTAAATGGGCAAAGAAAAAATAATACAGAATGGACCCAAAAAAACAGGTCTGTGTGATTCTCAGAAGATAATGGTTTGTTATTTTAACCTCCTCTTATGCTCTGTTTTTCTTTTGAAGTTTAATATGATTTCCCCCCATATTATATCTGTATATAAGAAATTTGAGATTATCCATGTTTGGGGCATTTGATATCATTACCAGAGAAATAATGCAAGGCTGGAATTCCCACTTTGTGTCACAACCTTTAGGTAAGAGAGCTTCAAATTCTATGAGCAGACAGATTGGCATAAGCAAAGCTAAAATAATAAAAAATTAAGGGCTTACGTTCTAAGGCAGGGCGGGGAGAATGCAGCCTTCTATCACATTTAGTGCTGCTGAAATCCTGGTCCTTAAGTGGAGTTAAAATATCATGTAACCAAGGTTCACCTGCTGCTTTTAGGTGGTTTGTATTTTACAGATGTTACTAAAATGGACATTTTTCTAAAACATCTCCTTACCCCATGTGTCTGTATCCTTTTATCATCTTGTTTTTGTTTTTTTTTTTTAATAAAGGCTTTAAAATGGCATGCTGGCACAGTTTAGGTTTAGAACATCGTATTCTCATTGTCTTCCCTTACCTTTCACGGAGGCCCAGTGCCCCACCTCCTCCCCCAGGTCTTAGGCTAAGAGAATGTGAGGACCTTTCTGAGGATTCCTCCCAGTCTATACCCAGAGACCTGTGGGAACCAAAGGGAGTGGGAGTGGTGGGGAAGGCAGATCAAGGGCTTTCCAGTTTGGCCCAAGGTGGCGGGAGGACTCATACACCCTTTGGGCTCAGCTGACCTAGCACTACACCCAAGTCAGCAGCCCTTTGGTTCCCATAGGATGAAGCCAGAACCAGAGCCTCATCTGAAGGTTGATGAGCAAGATGAAGTTTCCCACCCATTCCTCCCCAGTGCCCTCTCCACTCTGGTTTTCCAGCTTATTGCTGTGCTGCTCTTGCTGCTAAGTCACTTCAGTCGTGTCTGACTCTGTGCGACCCCATAGTCCACCAGGCTCTCCCGTCCCTGGGATTCTCTAGGCAAGAACACTGGAGTGGGTTGCCATTTCCTTCTCCAATGCATGAAAGGGAAAAGTGAAAGTGAAGTCACTCAGTTGTGTCTGACTCTTAGTGACCCCATGGACTGCAGCCCACCAGGCTCCCCTGTCCCTGGGATTTTCCAGGCAAGAACACTGGAGTGGGTTGATGTAGAGCTTTTCAAAAAGAGCAACCCCTTTGCTTCAATGCTGGTTTGAAAGTAACCAAAGTGCTCTACTACCCCAGTAGCAACTTTTCAAATTTTAATTTTCTTTTTCTCTATATTTAGAAAAAAGCTACTATGTTGGCCATTAACTTCCTCATCCTCCTGTGACCACTCATTCTCCATTTGTAGTAGCTTCATGAAAGTTTTAGCACAAATAAAACCAAGTCTTGATAATTCCACAGAACTGCAGAAAGCCTTTCTTCCTCTCTATGCTGTGAAACTACATCATGAGGTTGAAGAAGAAACTCAAAAGTGCCTTGTTTCTTTGGGACCTAGCATTCCTCAAATCCTGGGATGCTCCTTATTTAAAATATTCTTTACTGTCATGCTTTTAATTAGCTACACATAAAACCAACCATGTGAACCAATCATCCAATCCCACCCACTGGGTGAAACCTCTACAATAAAAAGGAACCACAGACCACCAGAATACAGAAAGCCCACTCCAGACACAGCAATCTAAACAAGATGAGGCAGAGAAATACCCAACAGGTAAAGGAACATGAAAAATGCCCACCAAGTCAAACAAAAGAGGAGGAGATAGGGAATCTACCTGAAAAAGAATTTAGAATAATGATAATAAAAATGATCCAAAATCTTGAAAACAAAATGGAGTTACAGATAAATAGCCTGGAGACAAAGATTGAGAAGATGCAAGAAATGTTTAACAAGGACCTAGAAGAAATAAAAAAGAGTCAATTAAAAATGAATAATGCAATAAATGAGATCAAAAACACTCTGGAGGGAACCGAGAGTAGAATAACGGAGACAGAAGATAGGATAAGTAAGGTAGAAGATAAAATGGTGGAAATAAATGAAGCAGAAAGGAAAAAAGAAAAAAGGATCAAAAGAAAATGAGGACAACCTCAGGGACCTCTGGGACAATGTGAAACGCCCCAACATTCGAATCATAGGAGTCCCAGAAGAAGAAGACAAAAAGAAAGGCCATGAGAAGATACTCGAGGAGATAATAGCTGAAAACTTCCCTAAAATGGGGAAGGAAATAGCCACCGAAGTCCAAGAAACCCAGAGAGTCCCAAACAGGATAAACCCAAGGCGAAACACCCAAGACACATATTAATCAAATTAACAAAGATCAAACACAAAGAACAAATATTAAAAGCAGAAAGGGAGAAACAACAAATAACACACAAAGGGATTCCCATAAGGATAACAGCTGATCTATCAATAGAAACCCTTCAGGCCAGAAGGGAATGGCAGGACATACTTACAGTAATGAAAGAGATTAACCTACAACCTAGATTACTGTACCCAGCAAGGATCTCATTCAGATATGAAGGAGAATTCAAAAGCTTTGCAGACAAGCAAAAGCTGAGAGAATTCGGCACCACCAAACCAGCTCTTCAACAAATGCTACAGGATCTTCTCTAGACCAGAAACACAGAAAGGTTGTATAAACGTGAACCCAAAACAACAAAGTAAATGGCAACGGGACCATACCTATCAATAATTACCTTAAATGTAAATGAGTTGAATGCCCTAACCAAAAGACAAAGACTGGCTGAATGGATACAAAAACAAGACCCCTATATATGCTGTCTACAAGAGACCCACCTCAAAACAAGGGACACATACAGACTAAAAGTGAAGGGCTGGAAAAAAATATTTCATGCAAACGGAGACCAAAAGAAAGCAGGAGTCTTAATACTCATATCAGATAAAATAGACTTTCAAATAAAGGCTGTGAAAAGAGACAAAGAAGGACACTACATAATGATCAAAGGATCAATCCAAGAAGAAGATATAACAGTTATAAATATATATGCACCCAACATAGGAGCACCGCAATATGTAAGGCAAACACTAACGAGTATGAAAGAGGAAATTAACAGTAACACAATAATAGTGGGAGACTTTAATACCCCACTCACAACTACGGATAGATCAACTAAACAGAAAATCAACAAGGAAACACAAACTTTAAATGACACAATGGACCAGCTAGACCTAATTGACATCTATAGGACGTTTCACACCAAAACAATCAACTTCATCTTTTTCTCAAGTGCACACAGAACTTTCTCCAGAATAGATCACATCCTGCGCCATAAATCTAGACTTGGTAAATTCAAAGAAATTGAAATCATTCCAGTCATCTTTTCTGACCACAGTGCAGTAAGATTAGATCTCAATTACAGGAAAAAAACTATTAAAAATTCAAACACATGGAGGCTAAATAACATGCTTCTGAATAACCAACAAATCATAGAAGAATTCAAAAAAGAAATCAAAATATGCATAGAAATGAATGAAAATGAAAACACAACAACCCAAAACCTATGGGACACTGTAAAAGCAGTGCTAAGGGGAAGGTTCATAGCATTACAGGCCTACCTCAAGAAACAAGAAAAAAGTCAAATAAATAACCTAACTCTACACCTAAAGCAACTAGAGAAGGAAGATATGAAGAACCCCAGAGTTAGTAGAGAGAAAGAAATCTTAAAAATTAGGGCAGAAATAAATGCAAAAGAAAATAAAGAGACCATAGCAAAAATCAACAAAGCTATTGAAAAAATAAACAAAATTGACAAACCATTAGCAAGACTCATCAAGAAACAAAGGGAGAAGAACCAAATTAACAAAATTAGAAATGAAAATAGAGAGATCACAACAGACAACACTGAAATACAAAGGATCATAAGAGACTACTACCAGCAGCTCTATGCCAATAAAATGGACAACTTGGATGAAATGGACAAGTTTTTAGAAAAGTATAACTTTCCAAAACTGACCCAGGAAGAAATAGAAGATCTTAACAGACCCATCACAAGCAAGGAAATCGAAACTGTAATTAGAAATCTTCCAGCAAACAAAAGCTCAGGACCAGATGGCTTCACAGCGGAATTCTACCAAAAATTTAGAGAAGAGCTAACACCTATCTTACTCAAACTCTTCCAGAAAATTGTAGAAGAAGGTAAACTTCCAAACTCACTCTACGAGGCCACCATCACCCTAATTCCAAAACCAGACAAAGATGCCACAAAAAAAGAAAACTACAAGCCAATATCACTGATGAACATAGATGCAAAAATCCTTAATAAAATTCTAGCAAACAGAATCCAACAACATATTAAAAAAATCATACACCATGACCAAGTGGGCTTTATCCCAAGAATGCAAGGATTCTTTAATATCTGCAAATCAATCAATGTAATACACCACATTAACAAATTGAAAGATAAAAACCATATGATTATCTCAATAGGTGCAGAGAAAGCCTTTGACAAAATTCAACACCCACTTATGATTAAAACTCTCCAGAAAGCAGAAATAGAAGGAACATACCTCAACATAATAGAAGCTATATATGACAAACCCACAGCAAGCATTACCCTCAATGGTGAAAAATTGCAAGCATTTCCCCTGAAATCAGGAACAAGACAAGGGTGCCCACTCTCACCACTACTATTCAACATAGTTTTGGAAGTTTTGGCCACAGCAATCAGAGCAGAAAAAGAAGTAAAAAGAATCCAGATAGTAAAAGAAGAAGTGAAACTCTCGCTGTTTGCAGATGACATGATCCTCTACATAGAAAACCCTAAAGACTCTACCAGAAAATTACTAGAGATAATCAACGAATATAGTAAAGTTGCAGGATATAAAATTAACACACAGAAATCCCTTGCATTCCTATATACTAACAATGAAAAAACAGAAAGAGAAATTAAGGAAACAATACCATTCACCATTGCAACAAAAAGAATAAAATACTTAAGAGTATATCTTCCTAAAGAAACAAAAGACCTATACATAGAAAACTATAAAACACTGATGAAAGAAATCAAAGAGGACACAAACAGATGGAGAAATATACCATGTTCATGGATTGGAAGAATCAATATTGTCAAAATGGCTATACTACCAAAAGCAATCTATAGATTCAATGCAATCCCTATCAAGCTACCAACGGTATTTTTCACAAAACTAGAACAAATAATTTCTCAATTTGTATGGAAATACAAAAAACCTTAAATAGCCAAAGTAATCTTGAGAAAGAAGAATGGAACAGGAGGAATCGACCTGCCTGACTTCAGACTATACTACAAAGCCACAGTCATCAAGACAGTATGGTACTGGCACAAAGACAGAAATATAGATCAATGGAACAGAATAGAAAGCCCAGAGATGAATCCACGAACCTATGAACACCTTATCTTTGACAAAGGAGGCAAGGATATACAATGGAAAAAAGAGAACCTCGTTAACAAGTGGTCCTGGGAAAACTGGTCAACCACGTGTAAAAGAATGAAACTAGAACACTTTCTAACACCATACACAAATATAAACTCAAAATGGATTAAAGATCTAAATGTAAGACCAGAAACTATAAAACTCCTAGAGGAGAACATAGGCAAAACACTCTCTGACATAAATCACAACAGGATCCTCTATGACCCACCTCCCAGAATATTAGAAATAAAAGCAAAAATAAACAAGTGGGACCTAATGAAACTTAAAAGCTTTTGCACAACAAAGGAAACTATAAGCAAGGTGAAAAGACAGCCCTCAGATTGGGAGAAAATAATAGCAAATGAAGCAACAAAGGATTAATCTCAAAAATATACAAGCAACTCCTGAAGCTCAACTCCAGAAAAATAAATGACCCAATCAAAAAATGGGCCAAAGAACTAAACAGACATTTCTCCAAAGATGATGTACAGATGGCTAAAAAACACATGGAAAGATGCTCAACATCACTCATTATCAGAGAAATGCAAATCAAAACCACAATGAGGTACCATTACATTCCAGTTAGGATGGCTGCTATCCAAAAGTCTACAAGCAATAAATGCTGGAGAGGGTGTGGAGAAAAGGGAACCCTCTTACACTGTTGGTGGGAATGCAAACTAGTACAGCCACTATGGAAAACAGTGTGGAGATTTCTTAAAAAACTGGAAATAGAACTGCCATATGATCCAGCAATCCCGCTTCTGGGCATACACACTGAGGAAACCAGATCTGAAAGAGACACGTGCACCCCATTGTTCATCACAGCACTGTTTATAATAGCCAGGACATGGAAGCAACCTAGATGCCCATCAGCAGGTGAATGGATAAGGAAGCTCTGGTACATATACACCATGGAGTATTACTCAGCCATTAAAAAGAATTCATTTGAATCAGTTCTAGTGAGATGGATGAAACTGGAGCCCATCATACAGAGTGAAGTAAGCCAGAAAGATAAAGACCATTACAGTATACTAACACATATATATGGAATTTAGAAAGATGGTAACGATAACCCTATATGCAAAACAGAAAAAGAGACACAGATGTACAGAACAGACTTTTGGACTCTGTGGGAGAAGGTGGGATGTTTCAAGAGAACAGCTTCGAAACATGTATATTATCTAGGGTGAAGCAGATCACCAGCCCAGGCTGGATGCATGAGACAAGTGCTCGGGCCTGGTGCACTGGGAAGACCCAGAGGGAGTGGGTGGAGAGGGAGGTGGGAGGGGGGATCGGGATGGGGAATACATGTAAATCCATGGCTAATTCAAGTCAGTGTATGACAAAACCCACTACAATATTGTAAAGTAATTAGCCTCCAACTAATAAAAATAAATGAAAAAAAAAACAAAAACAAAAAACCCAACCATGTGGCTTAATGCTTTCTTCAGACAATATTCACCCATTCAGTTGATAGCCATGAGTTGAGCATCCAGAATTTTTCTGGACACCAGGAATACTGAAATGATTGAAATGTTGTCCAAGCCCAGGACAGGAGCTTACAGTGTAGTAGTCCTTTCACAATATGGCATCTGGGGACAGATGGGCAGAAAACAATAAACAAAGATATCAGGGAAGGCAAAGTTTGGAATTACCAAATCTTGGTCATAAGCAAGTAACTCCAAAGTAATAAAAAAGAGAGGAAAGTTGGAGATAGTTTGGGAATACAGGGTGGTGGATAGAGTATCCGTGTATTCTTTTACCTTTATCCTTTTCTTGGAAACAAAGACACACATAGTCCTCTTGGTCATCTCCCTACTTCCTCTCCCACCTACCCTCTTCTCTCAGCATCAGTAAGGTAATAGTGCCTCCAAAGTATAGAAATACACTCTCATAGAATGGAAAAAAGAAAAGGGGGGGGGGAAGAAAAAAAAAGGAAGAAGAAGGAAAGAGTGAGGGGGAGGGAGGGAGGGAGGGAGGAAAGAAGGGAAAGGAGGAGGAGGGGATGCAGGAGGAGGAAGAGAAGAAAAACAACTATAAGAGAGGTGAGGGTCGAGGGGGAGAAGGAGAGAAACTCTTGGAGGAGTGCCAAGCCTTCTGAACTCGGAAGCCTCTGAATTAAATGCCTGTAAGTCCCTTACTTTGTATGATAACCAATGGCTTTCCCCACCAACTGCTCATTGCCCTTCGTGGGTAGGAGGAAGGCCTGGCACAGGACATCATCTACTCCCTTCGGTTTCATTGTCTCCCCAGTCTTTTCTGATATCTATGATCACCTTTATTTTCCGTTGGAGGAGGAAATGGAAACCCACTCCAGTATTCTTGCCTGGGAAATCCTATGGACAGAGGAGCCTAGTAGGCTACAGTCCATGGGGTCGCAAAGAGTCAGACATGACTGAAGCGACTGAACATTAATTGCCATTTCTATGGCTTCTGTTGATCTTCTTTCTTATTTTCCTCTAAGATGTGTCCTCTATGCTTTTTTAAGAAGTTGGGGAGGGGTGGGATGGGAGCCAGCAGAAGTGGTGATGTCCTTGGCTCTGTTCTTGCAGCGAGGAAAAAGGACTAGAGGGCCATTCATCAGTATGATCCCAAGATTCCAAAAAGATTGCTGGGGTCACCGCAATGATTAACAGAAAGTGCTGTGTTGTATGTTATTACTGACATGTAGAATAATATGTAGCTGGGATTCAGAAGACCCATTTCTTTTCTGCCATCATCTAAGTGAATGTCTGTGAGAGGGTGGCCATTATTTTCCCATTGGACTGGCTGAGAGCTTGGACGCCCACCCCTCACCCTGATATACCATTCAGTGAAACCTATTTTATTAATACATCTCAAAAAACAGAAACAGAGAAACTGAAATCATAGGTACACGATAAGGTTATCTAGGTAAACCAAAAATCCAATTTCCTTATTTTTTTAATTGTGGTAAATAAGTATATAAATAAAATTTGCCTTCTTAAACATTTTAAGGGCTTCCCTGGTGGCTCAGATGGTAAAGAATCCACCTGCAATGCGGGAGACCTGGGTTCAATCCCGGGCTCGGGAAGCTCCCTTGGAGGAAGGCATGGCAACCCATTCCGTTATTCTTGCCTGGAGAATCCCCATGGGCAGAGGATCCTGGCGGGCTACAGTCCATGGGGTCGCAAAGAGTCAGACCTGACTGAGCGACTAAGCACAGCACAGCACACACATTTTTAAGGATACAATTCATTAGTATCAATTATATTCACAATGTTGTATGATCATCACCATCTATTTTAAAAACTTTTTCATCATCTCAAACAGAAACTCTGTGCCAAGTGAACAATAACTTCCCATTGCCCCTTTCCCTCAGCCTCTGGTTAACTCCAATCTACATTCTGTCTTTATGAATTTGCCTGTGTTAGACATTTTATATAAGTGGACTTATATAATATTTGTCCTTTTATGTCTGATTTCACTCAGCATAATATTTTCAAGATTCATCTGTATGTAGCATGTATCAGAACTTCATTTCTTTTTATGACTGAATAATATTCCACTGAATGTATACATCACATTTGGTTTATTCATCTTGCTGTTGGACACTTTGATTGTGTCCACCCAGTTTCTTTAATTTTGATTAGAATATTATGAAATTATGCTTATCAAAACTCTCAGAAAAACAGATGTTACCTAATTTAAAAGGCAGTGCAGTGTAATGAAGATGAACTTGAGTTCTAGTGTGAGAATTGTGTTCAATTCCCATGATCTTTCCTATCAAGCGCTCAGTTTTATGCTTACCTTAGGTAAGTCAACATCACCTCTCTGAACCTTAATTTTTTTCAGCTTAAAAATGGGAATATTTTTATTCCATTGAGTTCTCATGAGACTTAAACACAATAACAAAGCACTTTGCATATTTTCTGCATATAGTTAGCATTCAATAAATATGAGCTGTTTTTTATTCCTTAAAGGAAATGCAACTGGTGAACATCTTTCACAATATGGGGTTTAGAGCAGATAGTCAAAGAACAATAAAAAACGACCTCAGTGATGAAAAGTTTGGGAACTATTGAGGCTTGCTGGTCTCTAAGGTTATTTCTAAGCTCTAAATGTCTATAAATTTGTTAAGTTTTCAGCTCGGTTCCAGTTATCTAGAGGGAGAAATAAAATGCCTTAAAAATTAGAGAGGCATGTTCTGTTGCATCATTGACTCCTCTGCAGCTGTCTTTAGGGTATGAGTTAGAGGCCATGGACAAATATATTGCTTTACAATTAACAGCATAAAAACAAGTTCATGAATGCCCATCTATTCATGTGGTACTTTCCAAGGACTGTTTGTGGATTATGTTAGAATTTTTTTAAGTGCCATGGTCTGTGATTCAGAAATCAAACCTGTATTTTTTAAAAGGTTGATTGAAATGTACATTGTTATCCTTGGAAATAAGAAATATTCACTAACTAGTCATAGCACAGGTGGCTAAGTCTACCACCATCCATCCTTCTCCTTTCATGGCATTGTTGCAGCCAGGGACTCATTCTTCTACCTCCTGTTTCTAGGAGGGATAATACCATTAGTTCTTTTCAATGAAATGTAAGCTAAAGCAATGTGTTACTTCAAAGCCAAGGCAGATAAGAAGAGGATGAAACTTCTCTGACCTTTCTCCCCAACTTCCCTCCTCTTGTCAGGATACAGAACCACATGATGAAATCAGTAAGCAGAGGAAGGTCACCCACCTGTATTAAATGTTAATTGAATGAAAAATAAATTTCCAATGTGTTAAGACTTGTGGAGTCTTTAGCTGACCATTAGGATTACCCTAACTATACACTACTAGTTAGGCATAAAGAATGATTCAAATGTCAGAGAATCACTGACAACTGTGAGTAAATTGCATTTTCCTTTTAGAACTTTTAACCTTCTTTGACATTCAAATATCCGTTCATTTAACGCTGTGCTAATTACTTAAAGTTAGCTCAAAGTCTGTCCTCTCGAGGGGCTGATAATCTCCTTTGGGTAAAAAAAACAAAAAATTAAGGGATCATACAAAGCAAAATTGATGAAAATAAAATGAGTAGAAAAGAAAATAATTCTGCAGGAATTCAGAGAAGGACTGGTTTACTAGGGAAAATCTGTAAAGGATGCCTGGACTCTGTGAGCACCGTGAAAATGGGGTAGGATTTAGAAAGAGATGATAGTATGGGTATTCAAAATGGAGGTAACAGGGTTAAAAAGTGCATGAAAATAGGAGTGAACAAAGATATATTTAGAGGACAATAAGAATACAGGATCACAACAGTTAAGATGATACAATTTGATATTATTTAATATCCATTTAAAAATATTTATTGATCATATGGTACAGACACTAAGCTAAGTACTGAAGAGTAGAGAGTCTTTGCTTTCACAGAATTTACAGTTTATCAGCATAGACAGCTCTAGATTCAATTTGTATCTCCTCCAATGACAAACCCTTTGAACGTGAGTTACTTAACTTTTTGTAATTCTTGGTTTTCTTATCTATATAATGAGGATGATAACAGCCCTACAAGAATGTTACGAGGAATGAATGAGATAATGAATTTGAGGCATTTAGCATAGTGCCTCACACATATAAACTCTCAATAAATGTTAGCTGTTGTTGCTTGGTTTGATGGTGGTGGTGGTGGTGCTAATAGCAGTAGAACTATTTTGACAGGAGCAGAGAGATTATGTTGGCAATAGGGGTGGCTGAGGTTAGAAAATGGAATTTTGACCGAATTCATAAAAAATTTCCTGAATGTCAGATCAAAGACTTTGGATTTGATTTTTAGACAATGGACAACCCTTGGGGATCTGAGCAAGGAAGTAAAATGGCAACACTAAAGAGAATGGATTTGGATTGGTATAGAAAAAGAACAAAGGCAAAAAAGTCTATTAGGATATCTACTAGGACAAGAGTAGTGAAAATGGTTAATAGAATGCTCAAGGACAACTCTAAGTTTTTCAAACTGAAAAGAGATGCCAGCATGATGGAATAGGGTGGGAGAATAAGTTTGATTTTAGAAATTGTTGAGCTTGAAGAAATAATAAAACATTCAGTTGAAATATTATTCATCAGATAGTTGGCTATATGTATTTGAAGTTTGGAGGAAGTAAAGAATTGGAAATATAGCTTTGTGAATTATTTAAATAGACCTGATAGCCAAATGGAAGACTTCACCAAAACAGAACATATATGGATTAAAGGTTGAAATCTAATTAAACATTGGGAAAGGTCACCAGTAAAACACAGGAGGAGAAAGAAGAGCCAGCATAAAAGAGATCAATATAGTAAGAAAATCACCATCACAGAGGTCAAGGGAAGAGAAATTTTCAGGAGGGTAGAAGTGGACACTTCTATCATTTCACGCAGCTTTCAAATGGAGAAGAGTGCAGTTGAAGCCAACTGCATAGGTTCCTCTGCCTGGTGGTGCTGCTTTCAGGGCCTCCTTTTGTGAGTGGAACTCTAATGAGAAAACCAAATATAAATAAAATAAAACATAACTTGGGATAGAGCAGCCTGTGATCTATCTAGCCCCACTTTATGAGAAGGTCTGGATAAGAGGTTGGGAGGGATTTGTGCAGAGAGTAAAGGATAATAGTGAAAAAAGATGGTTATAAATAAAAAGAGTTATACTGAGTTTGTGAATTTGAGAATTTTGTAAGTAATCTGTACCTGTTGTTTATGCCACCATTGTGGGTGGGTCAGAGAAAATAAACTGTTCATTCAAGAATCTACATTGCCTAACCTATATTACCTGGTAGCCAGTGCGGTATCAGGAAAACAAATAGGCTGGAAATGATAAGAGCTTTTGCGAACCAGCTTTGCTGAGGAGCAGCTGTGGAAGCTTGCTACCTAGATCATTCTTTCTACCCCTTATGAAAAGGAAAGACAAGCTTACCTAAGCAAATTAGGACAGTGGTGCTTAACGGAGAAGGCAATGGCACTGCATTCCAGTACTCTCGCCTGGAAAATCCCATGGATGGAGGAGCCTGGTGGGCTGCAGTCCTGGGGTCACAAAGAGTCGGACACAACTGAAGCGACTTAGCAGCAGCAGTGGTGCTTAAGATTTAGTGTGCATCAGAATCAGCTGGAGGACTTGTGAAAAGGCAGACTGCTGAGCCTCACTCAAAGTGAGGCTCAGAGTTTCTGACATAGTAGGTATAGAGTGAGCCCTAAGCACATGCCTTTCTAACACTGTACCAGGTAGTGCTGCAGCTGGTCCAGGGATCACATTTTGAGGATAACTGGCTTAGGCAGAAGAAGGACAACATCTATGGTTGCAGAGAAGTTAGGGAAAATGAAGACTAAGGAAAAATTACTCACTGGCTTTGGTAATTGCCTTTTGATAACTTTTGAGATGGCTTTTATTAGCTATTAGTTATGAAAATGACAAAGAGCTTCCAGTATACAGCTAGTGAAGAAATAGAAGTAACATGTGTATACCATTGTTCAGTAAATGTTTTACACTGGGTGACACAATTCTGGTGGGAAATTTAAAAATATGTTATCTTTTGAATAAAACTGAATATGTCATTCATTCATTCAACTTATTTATTATGTATCTAACATGCACAGCCACTGTGTTAGACTCTGGGTCACAATAGACGTTGTCCCTGACATCTCACTTAACTTATAGTTAGGGAGGATTTAGAAAAGAAAATATGCAAATGCACACCCATATGATAAGTACAGAGATAAGGGAACTCATAGAAGCAGTATCAAAATAGCAAGATTCAGGGAAACTTCCTAGAAAATAAAAATTAAACTGAGCAATAAAGATATGCAGAAATATCCATATGAAAGCTAGGGGACCAGAGTGGGGAGAAAGGCAGAGGGAACAAGAAGTGCAATAATCCAAAGTCAAGACAGAGAATGCCAAGTTAAGGTAATGCCAAAATAATTCAAGATGGTTAAAGTCCTAGGGCATAGGACATGAATAAAGCTAAAGCTGAGAGCAAATCCTTAGAGTGTCATTGTGGTTTAGTTGCTAAGTTTTGTCTGACTCTTGTGACCCCATGGACTATAGCCCACCAGGCTCCTCTGTTCATGGGATTCTCCAGGCAAGAATACTGGAGTAGGTTGCCATTTTCTTCTCCAGGGGATCTTTCCAACCCAGGGATCAAACCCAGGTCTCCTCCCATAGGAGCATCATGGACTCTGTCAAAATATCTTGAACTTCATATGAAGAGCAATGGGGAGTCATTGAAGAGTTTTTTTTTTTTTTTAACAAAAGGTTTTTTAAAGATATAATTCACATATCACATGACTCACCTATTTATATTACACAATTTAATGGGTGTTAGTGTATTCACAGAGTTGTCCAACCATCAACACAATCAATTTTAGAATGTTTTCATCACCTTCCAAAGAAACCCCATACCCATTAGTAGTCACTCCCCATTTCTTGCAATCCTCTGTCCTAGGCAGCCACCAACCTATGTTCTGCTTCTGTAATCACACAACATGTGGTCTTTCACTGAAGAGTTTCAAGTCAATGAGTATTATCATTAGATTTGAGATACAGAATGATCTATCTGTCTGACATATGCAGCCTGGATTGGATTGGAGGGGAGGATGGTGAGCCTAGAAGCAGAGAGACCCATTAGGGAGTTGCAGAAGGAGTCAGACCAAGGAAGTGTTTGTGGGGATGGAGAGATGAAGATGGACTCAAGAGATATTTAAGAGGTAGTATTGGCTGGGCTTGGTAATTAATGTGATGTGGTATATGAGGAGTGGCTTCCCAGGTGGCGCTAGTGGTAAAGAAACCGCTTGCCAATGAAGGAGACATAAGAGACCTGGGTTCATTCCCTGGGTCGGGAAGATCCCCTGGAGAAAGGCATGACAACCCACTCCAGTATTCTTGCCTTGAGAATCCCATGGACAGAGGAGCTTGGTGGGCTATGTGGTTCATAGCGTCGCAAAGAGTCAAACTAAAGCAACTTAGCATGCATGCATGCAGGAATATGAGGGGTAATGGGCAGAAAAAGATGGCTCTCAAATGTCATCCCTGATGGTGGGTTGATGGTGGCACTTGCCACTGAGATGGGATCAGGAAGATCAGGTCTGTGATGAGATGGAAAAGATGATGAGTCAGTGTCATGATATGATACACCACTGCCCACCATTTGGATGGTATCAGCATGTCGTAAACATGGAGATAGAGATTCTTAGGAAAAGAGGAAGATGGTATTATTTTTTCAATCTTTCTAAGACCCCAGAAAGACCAAAGCAATTTATATACAGATTTCATACTAATTCAATAAGATTAAAAGTTTATTTAAATTTTAATAGAAGTATGCTGGTATCAAAGGGGAAAACTTAACTTCTTTGCCTTGAATAATTTTGCTGCATCAATAACCTGTCACCTTTCAAAATCATAACCATGGGACCTACAGGACACAATGGACTTTGTGAGGCCATAGAATGTATTCCCCTGAACCTGGTGAGGAATTCACCTGAATTAAAAGAAATAGGGATTGATTACAGAGTCAATTTTCAATTACCTGTACTAATAGAGTAGTGGTGTGCATAATCCCAAACTGTGGTTAACCAAAAATCACTTATATTTGCTTTTGGATTGCATTATTTAAGCTATTTATAGCAGTATGGATTCTACCTATATTTTTCTTTTGTGATTACTAGCATTTATTTGCACCCTCTGACTTCACACTAATTTTTGGCAAATGGAGGTGGCCTAAATATGATAAGTGAGAAGGATATATCACTTGGGGATTTTATACATCCCACACAGCATCTACAAATTTGATAATTCACACTATAGATTTTTTTTAAAGGTCTGTGAGGGTAGAGATTACAAATCTCCCTTGATATCCCACTTCTCAATTTAAGAACATTTGCCAATGGGAAATGATTTTCCAATGCTAATCTCAATCCTTTTGCTAAAATACAAACTGATCTTTCCTTCTTTCCTCAATGGGCAAAAAAAATAAACAGGCTCTGTCCTCCATGGACTTAACTCTGATAATGCTGAAAAACTCCTCTTGCGTCTTTTCTTTCTCAAGCAGAACCAGTACCATTCTATTTGTTGTCCTGATTTTTTAGCCAATCACTAGCTGTTCCCAGAAATCGAAGATCATTTAAAAAACCCCAAAGAACACAATATTTCCTAAGAAACAAAATCATCTGCATTTTGTCAATAAAAACCAGAGATTATACAATAAGAAACCAGTTGAGAAATTTTATCTTGATTTTTTTCAATTAAGAAGTAATACATATTCACTCTGCTATATTTAAAATGAATAGTCAACAAGGACCTACTTTATAGCACAGGGAACTCTGCTCAATATTCTGTAACAACATAATTGGAAAAGGAATTTGAAAAGAATAGATATATGTATATGTATAAATGAATCACTTTGTTGTACATTTGAAGCTAATACAACATAATTAATCAACTATAATATAAACTAAAAAGTTAAAAAAAAATTTCAACTTGACAGTCACAAAAAAAGAAGTAATATATGTTTATTAGAGGAAAAAAAGAAGCATAAAGAAGAAAATGTAAAGCATCTATGATTCTACCAGCTGATGGTAATCACTGGATCATGGAATCATCCAATTTCCACTGCAGCCCTCAGTTCCTGAAAGAAATACGGAGGGCTGGCCAAAAAACTTTATACAGTATTACAATTTTCTCAGCATCACAATTTTTAAAAGCTATACCCTCATTTAGAATCTTTAAACCTTATGACCTAGATACAATCTCATAGAAACCTTCAGTCCAACGTCTACACTAAAAGCAGATGGGAAGCTTCCTCAGTCCAGGGTCCATTTCCTCTGTGCACACAGCCTAATCTCAGTCCTTATACCTGATGCTCTAGGTGTCTTCCATTGATCAGCAACAGTGGCATCACCTAGAAGCTCATAGAACTGCAGAATCTTAGGCCCTACCCCAGACCTATTGAATCAGAATCTTTGGTCAAAATCCCCAGGTGCAACCAGATTCTGAGTCATTGGTACTGCTGCTCAGTTGAGATGCATTGCTAGAGTTTATCAATTGATGGGTAAGTAAATATGTGCTTGTGTTACTTCAGTCGTGTCTGACTCTTTGTGATCCCATGGACTGCAGCCCACCAGGCTCCTCTGTCCATGGGATTCTCTAGGCAAGAATACTGGAGTGGGTTGCCAAGCCCTCCTCCTGGGGATCTTCCCTACCCAGGGATTGAACCTATGTCTCCTGCTGCTCCTGGATTTCAGGCAGATTCTTTACCACCACAAGCAAAGAAGAGCACAGGAAGACCATGACAAAGAGAAGAAGAGAAATTCTCCATAGCTGCTTTAGCGGCTCTGCCCTGGGCACATGTAGGAGGCATCCATGGTCTTATTGCACCAACTAAATTTCAGAAAATGGAAAAACAAATTCAAGATTAAGTCATGGTCCACAGCAACTGCTTTAAATTCTTTGTTCCTTCAAGAATAATATATTGAAGAATAACCATTTGGCACTAGGGCCCAATACACATCCTCTTGGGGACTTCCTTGGGAGTCCAGTTGTTAAGACTCCACACTCCCAATGGAGGGGGCACAGGTATGGGATTGATCCTGGGCATGTGGTGAAGCAAAAAAAAAAAAAAAAAAAAAAAAAACACACAAAACACAAAGAACCAAACATCCTCTTGGTTTTAATTTAGATGCCCTGTGGGGTAGGGGTAGGGAAATGGCACTGGGGTATGGAAGGGGTCTTGGGCACCCCTAGAGGCTAATAAAGGGATATATATGCCCAGTCTTCTCTGTTCTTGTGTCATCCTTGTGAAACTGTAACACGGAGGTTCCATCTATCAGGGGTTGGCAATTAAGAACAGGGGAAGGGATAGCTGGGGAGTTCAGGATGGACATGCACACACTGCTTTAATTAAAGCGGATGGCCAACAAAGACCTACGGTATAGCACATGGAACTCTCCTCGTGTTCTGTGGCAGCCTGAATGGGAGAGGGTTCGGGGAAAATGGATACACATGTATGTATGACTGAGTACTTTGCTGTCCACTTGAAACTACCACAACATTGTTTGTTAATTTGCTATACCGCAATACAAAATTAAAAAATTTAAAAAAAAGAAGCATAGTTTCAACAGCTTCATATCTACCTTTAGTCCACTTCACCACTATCCATCCTTTTGCTTCACTCTTCCCACTCTGTGTAAATTAAACCACTCTTTGCAAATTCCTTGCCTCTTCATTTGTTCTTTCTATACTTCTCTGTTTTCCTACAACAATAGCAGCGAGTGCAACAAGATTTATTTAGGCAGCAAACAGAAATAAACCGTGTGTTGGGAGGGGCAGGAAGGTTGGAAAGAGAAAAGGGTAAGAAACTCTTAATCACACACATATGCACACAATTATTTTTTTTTCTTCAAAACTTGTGTCATACCATTGATTGTTTTACATCCATTTTTCACTTTTTACCTTATGAGCATTTCCCTAGGTCAGTAAATAGTCCTATAAAACATACTTAACAGACTCGGGGTGAAAGAGGAGGATGAAAAAGCTGGTTCAAAATTCAACATTAAGAAAACTGAGATTATGGCATCCAGTCCCATCATTTCATGGCAAATAGATGGGGAAAAAGTGGAAACAGTGACAAATTTTATTTTCTTGGGCTCCAAAATCACTGTGAACAGTAACTGCAGCCATAAAATTAAAAGACACTTGTTCCTTGGAAGGAAAGCTATGACAAATCTAGACAACATATTCAAAAGCAGAGACATCACTTTGCCACTAAAGATCTGTATAGTCAGGGCTATGTTTTTTTCAGTAGTCATGTACTGATGTGAGAGTTGGGCCATAAGGAAGGCTGAGTGCCATAGAACAGATACTTTCGAATTGTGTTGTTGGAGAAGACTCTTGAGAGTCCCTTGGACAGCAAGGAGATCAAATCAGGCAATTTTAAAGGAAATCAACCCTTAGTTTTCATTGGAAGGACTGATGCTGAAGCTGACTGAAACTCCAATACTTCGGCCACCTTATGCAAAGAGCTGACTCACTGGAAAGACCCTGATGCTGGGAAAGACTGAGGGCAGGAGGAGAAAGAGATGGATGGCGTCACTGACTCAGTGGACATAAGTATGAGCAAACTCCAGGAGATAGTGAAGGACAGGGAAGCCTGGCGTGCTGCAATTCCTGGGGTCACAAAGAGTTGGACACAACTTAGGGACTGAACAACAACAGCCTCACAGAATCCTAATGTATGGACACACTACAAATCATTTAGCTAGTCTCATATTGTTGGACATTTAGGCTGTCTCCCTGCCCCCCCCCCCCTTTTTTTTCATGTTTGTAAGTAATGCTGCAATGAACATCCTTGTATATAAGTAAATCTGTTTCCACATCTCTGGTTATTCTTTCAGGGCAAATTTCATTTGACTTTGATAACAAAAATAAACAACTCGACCTTGGACTGAAATATCTTTGTTTGTCCAGTCCTCAATTATAGTGTGGCTTTTCTCCAACAGAAAGCACACTGTAGGGTCTGAATGTCAGTTTTTAATTAAGCAGGTTCTACAAGACTGACTTTTTGTAGCTACTTGAAATTAAAATATCTACCTTCTACATCTAAGATAGAACAAATTTACCTGAGTACCTCAGGACTGGGACATATTGCAAGATAGTGACTCTAAACTCTTGAGTTTACCCTAGGCCTTCTACCTTATCTTATACCTTGCTTTCAGAAATTCTGCTCTTCTAGGAGTAATGCTCATTATTTTAGGCTAAAACATTATCCATAAATTAGCAAAGGCTCTTTGTGGTTCCAAACCTTCTTTATTTGGAAGCCTACAGAGTGATTAAATTGTCCATATGTGATCTTTGTGTGCACAAAACCATTAATAACAAAACAATAGTCATCCTTTATGGAGGATGAACCATGTGCCAAGTACTGTGCTGAACACTTTATAACCTGCAGTAGTTATCTATTGCTGTATAATAAAATACTCCAAAATTTAACATCTTAAAGTAACAAATATTGTCTCATGGTTTTTTTGGTGGGTCAGGAATCTTGGTGTCACTTGGTGCCTTTTGTAGGGCTAAAATCAAGCCTTTTTTAAGGCTAAAATCAAGATATTCTCAATTGAATCTTAAGGCTCAACTGAGAAGATCGACATCCAAGTTCACTCATGCAGTTGTTGGCAAAAATTAGTTCATCCCAGAGTATTGGTCCAAAGGCCTTAATTCCTAGGTGGTTGTTGGCACTGAGTCTCTTGTAAGGCAGCTGACAACATGAAAGCTAGCTACCGTTAAAGTGAGCACGTAGGGCAAGCAAGACAGAAGTCAGAGTCTTTGTCTGTAAATGAATCTTGGAGGTGACAGCATCTCTTTTGCATACTAGAAGGGAGTCACTAGGTTCAGACCATACCCAAGATGAGTACTTGAATCCCAGGAGGTGAGCATCACTGGGAACTATCTTAGAGCATGCCTACCACACAACCATTATCTCATTAACTCAAATAACACTTCTTTGAAGTAGATATTGTTAATCCCCACTTACAGATAAGGAAACAGGCGCTCACAGTCAGTAATAGAGAGTCTGAGAATCAAATCTGTTTCTCTGACTTCAATGCGCACATGCTTGTTCCTGCACTCTCAGTCAAACACTATCTGTAAAGATTGTGAGGTCGTACAAATAGTTTAGTAGCAATCTGAGTCATGTCTTAGCCTCTTTGGTTTGTTCTTGGCATTCTTGTTTTTTTCTCACTTTCTGTCTTCTCGTATTTAAGTGAAATTGCTTAGCTTACACTAATGAGGACAGCACAACCTGACGGTGTTAGGTTAGAGATGGAAGATCCAGGGTTGTTTTTGAGTTCTGGTAAAAATTAACTAGTTTCTAAATCTCCATCAAGAATTCTTATATATCGTTTCCCATTCCTGGCCTACACTGCATATTAGCATTGAAGATGAGCTATAAAATAAATATCATTGGGGGAAAATTCCCATGGTCAAAAATTAAACACACATGCACAATCCTCAGCATGTTCTCTAGAAGATGTCTATTCATTTTCTCTAACCAGTGGAGCTATAAATCTGGCCTGTACTCGGCACACTCTATGTGTTTTGCTTTATGAAGGCATAAATCACCAAGATACAATTTGTGTTTGATTTTTTGGACACTTAATTTGCTTAAATGTTTAGCAGTTCATAGATGTAAATTGTGCTGGGCACAGTTCCAAGTGGAATAAGCTGAGTGCAAGAAAGCTATACATATAAGGATGTAATTCAGAAGAAAAATCATCTCAGCTGGTCAAGTTAGTCCTCTTTATAAGTTACTTATAAATAACTTTCCTCCATAGGCAATATAAACACTTAGTAAATACTTCTAGAGGAGGGAGCACTGTAGTAAATTTAAAGAAACCTCACACATAATATGCTTCTATATGCTGGTAGGGGTGTAATGTGCAGGGGATGTACCATGCATGTCAGACCTGATACAGAGACCATATTGATTGATTGTTGTTGAATATTGTCAGAACGTCTCATTGATAATCAGGCATGGATTTTCCCCCTGTCAGCCACTAACTAAACATGTCAACTTGAGCAAGTCATTTAACTTCTCTGTGACTCAGTTTTCTCATTTGAAAATAAGGGGCTGCAGAGATAAATCCACGAACCTATGGACACCTTATCTTTGACAAAGGAGGCAAGGATATACAATGGAAAAAAGACAATCTCTTTAACAAGTGGTGCTGGGAAAACTGTTCAACCACTTGTAAAAGAATGAAACTGGAACACTTTCTAACACCATACACAAAAATAAACTCAAAATGGATTAAAGATCTAAATGTAAGACCAGAAACTATAAAACTCCTAGAGGAGAACATAGGCAAAACACTCTCCGACATAAATCACAGCAAGATCCTCTATGCCCCACCTCCCAGAATATTGGAAATAAAAGCAAAAATAAACAAATGGGACCTAATGAAAATTAAAAGCTTTTGCACAACAAAGGAAACTATAAGTAAGGTGAAAAGACAGCCCTCAGATTGGGAGAAAATAATAGAAAATGAGGAAACAGACAAAGGATTAATCTCAAAAATATACAAGCAACTCCTGCAGCTCAACTCCAGAAAAATAAATGACCCAATCAAAAAATGGGCCAAAGAACTAAACAGACATTTCTCCAAAGAAGACATACAGATGGCTAACAAACACATGAAAAGATGCTCAACATCACTCATTATCAGAGAAATGCAGATCAAAACCACAATGAGGTACCATTACATGCCAGTCAGGATGGCTGCTATCCAAAAATCTACAAGCAATAAATGCTGGAGAGGGTGTGGAGAAAAGGGAACCCTCTTACACTGTTGGTGGGAATGCAAACTAGTACAGCCACTATGGAAAACAGTGTGGAGATTTCTTAAAAAACTGGAAATAGAACTACCATATGACCCAGCAATACCACTTCTGGGCATACACACTGAGGAATCCAGATCTGAAAGAGACACGTGCACCCCAGTGTTCATCGCAGCACTGTTTATAATAGCCAGGACATGGAAGCAACCTAGATGCCCATCAGCAGATGAATGGATAAGGAAGCTGTGGTACATGGAATATTACTCAGCCATTAAAAAGAATTCATTTGAATCAGTTCTAATGAGATGGATGAAACTGGAGCCCATTATACAGAGTGAAGTAAGCCAGAAAGATAAAGAACATTACAGCATACTAACACATATATATGGAATTTAGAAAGATGGTAACGATGGCCCTATATGCAGGGCAGAAGAAGAGACGCAGAAGTACAGAACAGACTTTTGAACTCTGTGGGAGAAGGTGAGGGTGGGATGTTTCGAAAGAATAGCATGTATATTATCTGTGGTGAAACAGACCACCAGCCCAGGTGGGAGGCATGAGTCAAGTGCTCGGGCCTGGTGGGCTGGGAGGACCCAGGGGAATCGGGTGGAGAGGGAGGTGGGATGGGGGACCGGGATGGGGAATACGTGTAACTCTATGGCTGATTCATATCAATGTATGACAAAACCCACTGAAAAAAAAAAAAATTAAAAAAAAAACAAAAAAGAAAATGAGGGGCTGGATTAAACAATCTCTTAATTCCTTCCCAGTTCTAAAACTTTATGACTCTAAATACTTTCTGGGAATCTACACAACACCCACCTCATGCCATGGAGAAGACAAAGGAAAACAGGAAGGGGTTTGGAGGCCAAATGCAGGAAGTTTTGAAAACTAAATACCAATAGAAGAGCTTCTTGACTGTTTGAGTGTAATACACAGAGAAATTGATATAAATTGATAGAGGCTGGTGTTTCCCAAAGTGTGCAGAACGTGCCTTTGGGCAGGAATGCCTGAAAGCAGCTCTTGGGGCTGCCTGAGAATGTCCAGCAGTGAGGCAGCTGGGATTCTCCAAGGATGAGGCCATGCCTGAGCACTTAGCTTTCTATGGGAATGAAGGTTCCTCTACCTGGGAGAAGTGGATGCAACTTCCTATACATACTGGGCAGCTGGTTTTCCCAGACCACTCCTGGAAACAGTGGCACCCAAACCCAAACTGTCTTGTCTCCCCACTGACCTGTTTGCTCTCCTGCTTGCCTTTTAAGAAAGAGAAAAACTGGGGCAAGGTCCCTCTATGAGCCACAGACCCACTGTGTATCCAGCAGCACCTGGCCCTTCAGCTCTCTTGGAGATGATGGGAGTAACAGGGAACCAGTGCTCTTTCCTGCTGACCCTTAGATATGAATTTCCCCAACAAAATCTATTTCATAACCCAGTGGTTCTCAAACTCTTGCACGTATCAGAATCATCTGAGGACTTGTTGACTCAATTGCTGGGCTCTGCCTCTGGAGTTTCTGATTCAATATGCTAGAATAGACCCAAGATTTGCATTTTTAACAAGTCTCTAATGCCGCTTGTCCAGGGCCCACACTGTGAGAATTCATGCCAAATGACGTTACAGAATTTGTCCTGAACCCTATTGTAAGACAACTGGTAATAAGCAAGACTATTTAAAGTGTTACATGGGTAAAATATTTTTACTTAAAAAGCTATATATTTATTTTAATGTGTATTAAATCTGTAGCTTCTATTGTTTGACAAATGCTGGTTTTCCACTTATAGCATCAATATTAAGTTAACTTAAAAATTCTTTTTATTATTAATAGACCTTATTTGTTTATTTGGGGCTATGTTGGGTCTTTGTTGCTGCACACAGGCTTTTCTCTAGTTGCGGCAAGTGGGGGCTACACTTCTAGTTGTGGTACACAGACTTCTCATTGAGGTGGCTTCTCTTGTTGCAGAGCACAGGCTCTGGGGCATGAGGACTCAGCAGTTGTGGCATGTGAGTTTAGTTACCCCATGGCATGTGGAATCTTCCCAGACCAGGGATCAAACCCATGTCCCCTGCTTTGGCAGGTGGATTCTTAACCACTGGAACACCAGGTAACTCCAATATCAAGTTGATTTTAAATACATTTATTTTAGCAAAAAGTAAATGAATTTAAAGAAACTATCCAAGCATTCATGTAAACAATAGAACAAATGGTATATCATAACAAAATTTCTAAATGTGGTAGTAATAAGATTGGGTGCAATTTGGGAAACACTGGTATAAACAATAAATAGAAATTTTTGTAGTAGAACTATTGGATCAGACTATTAAGAGTGGTTTTGCAGAGGACAAGTACTTACAGTGAGTCTTCAGGGGGACAGATACAGATAAGCCAAGAAGCAGTGAGAATGTGGAGCAGTGGATGGAGAGAGTCTGGTAAGAGCCACAGGATATGTGTATGCCAATGTCAAACACGGTGTTAAACTGAAAAAAAACCTCTCTGCTCAGCTTGGTGTTTCATTTATATGACAACAAACAACTATTATAATGATTTTCATTTTTGATTTGTTATTTTGGTATTGGACACTGGCCATAATCAGTCTCAGTAATTTTGTTCACTTTGTTTTCACTTGCTATTTGCTTATCTTTATCTGGTGAGTCTACCAAAGTGGGGTTCATGACTCTAGGTTTCCTGTTTATTGAATCATCTTTGGAGGTCAGCGACCCCAATGAAGAAACTATCAGCCTAATAGTTATACAGCCAGAATTACAAACTATAAACCATCAGATGCTACTTCAAAAATCTCTGAGAAATAAAACTGTTTCTCTGTTTTCAATTAACTGAACATGCACATTTAAAAACTGCTACTAGAAGAAGATTCCATGAAGAAGGGACCATGTAGCCTATCTCATTTCACTAGACTATAATTTAATGTTTGGAAATAATAAGTTGTTGTTATAACTGGATATAAACTAAAAGTATTATTTGCCATTTTCTGCAAACTTGTCATATAAAGAGCAATAATACCAATCTACCATTTTTGCATCATACAAATTCATTTTCTTCCCGTAATGGCCCAGAATGAGAGGGCATTTTTATGACCCATACAGATCACAAACAGGGGTTTGGAAACCATATGTTGTGCTATGCTTTATCAATGGTCACTGAATTGGTACTTTCAAAAACAAATCCTGAAGACTAACAATTTAGTTAAAAGACTCTGCACTTGCCTTTAAGAAAATTCTACTGCCTTGACAATCTAAGATAATTAGCTCTAACTAGGGAACAGTGTAGGAAAAAAATTGCAGAGCCCTCTCTGACTCTACTGACTACTTGTGACCTGAACCACTGGTTCTCAATTAGTCTTATTTGGAGGGACTGTTAAACTACAGATTACTATGTCCATCCTAGAGTTTCCAACTCAGTACGTGTCAGTATGAACCAAGTACTGCAATTCTATGAAGTTCCCAAGAGGTGTTAATGCTGCTGGTCCTAAGGCCATACTTTGGAAACCACTGATTTGGAGACATCTATCTCTTTTTTGGGTCCCCCTGGTGACTCAGATGGTAAAGAATCTGGCCACAGTGCAGGATATGTGGGTTCAATCCCTGGGTCTCGAAGATCTCCTGGAGAAGGGAATGGCTACCCACTCCAGTATTCTTGCCTGGAGAATTTCATAGATCTCTGGTGTGCCCTCTTTCCCTCCACAACTTGTGTGTGTGTGTGTGTGTGTGTGTGTGTGCATACTTCGTCACTCAGTCACGTCCAACTCTTTGTAAACCCATGAACTGTGGCCTGCCAGGCTCTTTGGTCCATGGAATTTTCCAGGCAAGAATACTGGAGTGGGTGGCCATTTCCTACTCCAGGGGATCTTTCCAACCCAGGGATGGAACCCACATCTGCTGCATTGACAGGCAAATTCTTTACATCTCCACCACCTGGGAAGCCCGTGTTTGTGTTTTATGTGGTGATAACTCTCCATAGTATCTATGCTTGCATGAGTGCTAAATCATTTCAGTTGTGCCCAAGTCTTTGTGACCCTATTGACCATAACCTGTCAGGCTCCTCTGTCCCTGAGATTCTCCAGGCAAGAATACTGGAGTGGGCTGCTATGCTTTCTTCCAGGGGATCTTCCCAATCCAGGGATCAAACCCGGGTCTCTTATGTTTCCTGCATTGGCAGGTGAGTCTTTTATTGCTAGTGCCACCTGGGAAGCTCAAAGTAGCTATGGCTATTGATTATAAATAAGAGTTGGGTAAACTACATCAGTATATCAACAAATTTTCTGATCATGTGTCATCAATGTTTCATCAATGTTCTGATCATCAGTTTTCACATGCACCATGAAATTAACAGAAAACATAAAATAGAAAAATTTTTAAATCATCTGTTACTCCATCTGCAGAGCTAGCCATTACAACTGATACAAAAATTTTAGAATTTATTTAATAGATGCTTAGGTAAAACAACAATCAGTTCAGTTCAGTTCAGTTCAGTCGCTCAGTCATGTCCGACTCTTTGCGACCCCATGAATCGCAGCATGCCAGGCCTCCCTGTCCATCACCAACTCCCAGAGTCTACCCAAACTCATGTCCATTGAGTCAGTGATGCCATCCAACCATCTCATCTTCCGTCATCCCCTTCTCCTCGTGCCCCCAATCCCTCCCAGCATCAGGGTCTTTTCCAATGAGTCAACTCTTCGCACGAGGTGGCCAAAGTATTGGAGTTTCAGCTTCAGCATCAGTTCTTCCAATAAACACCTAGGACTGATCTCCTTTAGGATGGACTGGTTGGATCTCCTTGCAGTCCAAGGGACTCTCAAGAGCCTTCTCCAACACCATAGTTCAAAAGCATCAATTTTTCAACACTCAGCCTTCCTCACAGTCCAACTCTCACATTCATACATGACCACTGGAAAAACTATAACCTTGACTAGACGGACCTTTATTGGCAAAGTAATGTCTCTGCTTTTTAATATGCTATCTAGGTTGGTCATAACTTTCCTTCCAAGGAGCAAGCATCTTTTAATTTCATGGCTGCAATCACCATCTACAGTGACTTTGGAGCCCCCAAAAATAAAGTCTGACACTGTTTCCATTGTCTCCCCATCCATTTGCCATGAAGTGATGGGACTGGATGCCATGATCTTAGTTTTCTGAATGTTGAACTTTAAGCTAACTTTTTCACTCTCCTCTTTCACTTTCATCAAGAGGCTTTTTAGTTCATCATCACTTTCTGCCATAAGGGTGGTGTCATCTGCATATCTGAGGTTATTGATATTTCTCCTGGCAATCTTGATTCCAGCTTGTGCTTCTTCCAGCCCAGCGTTTCTCATAATGTACTCTGCATATAAGTTAAATAAGCAGGGAGACAATATACAGCCTTGACGTACTCCTTTTCAATCTGGTTTTAGAAAAGACAGAGGAACCAGAGATCAAATTGCCAAAGTCCGCTGGATCACTGAAAAAGCAAGAGAGTTCCAGAAAAACATCTATTTCTGCTTTATTGACTATGCCAAAGCCTTCGACTTTGTGGATCACAATAAACTGTGGAAAATTCTGAAAGAGATGGGAATACCAGACCACCTGACCTGCCTCTTGAGAAACCTGTATGCAGGTCAGGAAGTAACAGTTAGAACTGGACATAGAACAACAGACTGGTTCCAAATAGTATCATGCATATAATGTATGTATTTGTGTGCATGTAGTATAGTAGTTTTCTTTGTCCTTTTCTTTAAAAAAAAAGTAATTTTTAATGGCTAAAAATATTTCACTGTAGGAACCTACATATTTCTGAAAGTAGAAAATAATCTGGAATTCAGCCAAGCTTCTCTTAAGACAGCAGTGAAGTTACTCCAGGTAGAATTCACTGTAGAATCCTTGGCTCATGAATTTGAAAAGGACCTCCAAGGTCATGCATGAACATGAGAAGGCTCCAGAGAAATTTGTGAGTTTAGTTATGTTTTTCTCAGCAGTATAACCATTATTGCAATTTCATTTGAAAAGTAAAGGTAATTAACCCTGGCTGTAGCCATAACTTTTTTTTTTTTTGTATTTTGGATGATGCGTGTCTGATTTTAAGCATAAATAGAAATTTTGCCTGACGAAGTTCAGGTTTGTAAACAGCTTACACTGAAGCAACTGTGGGTTTGCCATTCCCTTGTCCAGATCAAACAATAAAAGAGGGACCATGCATTATTTTTCATTAGACCTTTCCCTCAAAGTGGGGAAATCTGAATTCATATTAAAATTTAAGTATAAAAATATCTGATAACTTCAGTAGTTTCTTTACCTCAATAGAGACTGTCTGAAACTCTAACAAATACACCGATTCTCTTCTCTGTTACCCCACAAACTTCATCACCATCTTTGATATGCAATTATATGGTTTGCTGAGGGAAAGTAAAATAATAGAAACAATTTCCATATAATCCAAGGCAGGTTTAATCTACCTTATTGAAATCAGTCTGGTATAAAAGGCTACAGGTCCAAGGAGATTTTTGTAAAAGAAAATGTTAGATCTATCTACATAGTTATCTACACAACACAATAGTATAATTAATAGTATTAATTGAATCAGTAGTAAACATGTAAGTAGTCCTAATAACTCAGAGGTATATATGAATGTCGTTAAATAACAATGACCTACACAGTAATATTTTTGTTCAGTGGTGTTGAGTATTATCACACTATCATAACCAACTGGAGAGGTCTGGAATTTGTATTTGTCCAACTCTTTACAAATAAAGTAGAAACAAAGATGAAAAATTTCAGATGTTTTTAATTATTTATGAGGAGGAAGTATCAGCTGCCCAACCCTAATCAGTTGTTTATCAAACTATGTGATCTCATTGGTGAGGCATATGAACAAGTTTAATTTTTTTTCTTTAGGGCATGAAATTTATTTAAGAATATCATTTGAAAATTTTGTTCATTGTTTTTTTTAACAGTTTAATATTAAATTCACTTTATTTTTCTTCTACTGTGAAGAAGCAGGACAGATAACTTCATGTTACTGCTCAGGCATATTGCTAGATAGGAAAGGTGGACAGCTTTCCTGAATTAATCTGCAACAATGCAAGTCTGATATCCGGAGGTCTAATTGCCACCAGGTATCTATACATCTATGTTAGTCTAAGTGGATGAAAGGGATTAGATTTTAACTCCCCAAAGTTATTTCTCCTTTGGGTATTCTTTCCTTATCCATTCTCCATATTGTTCCTCAAGGTTTTGGTCCTTGGTCGTCTTCTTTGTTCTGACATTCCCTCCTCGGCAAATCACCATCTCCAAAGAATCCATAATTCCCCAATATAGGTGATTTCAAACTATAATTTTAGCTTAGTTCTCTCTAGAATACAGAGCTTTCTCCAATCATTTCAAATTCAATATTTCTCAAATTGAACTTTTCTTCCTTAAACTTGCTTCTTCTTCTAACTTCTCCATTTGTGTAAATGGCACTGCCATTCTCCCAGTTATCCTATCTTGAAAGAAGTCTTTGAGATCTTTGACTCTTTCCTCTCCCCTGTCCCCTACATCTTACCCATCTGCTTTCACAGTCTCTACCATGTCTATCTCTTCTTTCCCTTTTCCTCAGCTGCACCAAGGCTTCTCAACAGTGGCGACACATTAGGCAAGCTTAAACAATAGCAGCAGCTGCTGCAAAATCATGCCAGTTCCCACACCTGACCAATTGAATCAGTAGCTCTGAAGGAGGAATCTAGATTTCAGTATTTTTTTAAACCTCCTCAGGGTAAAATAATGTGAAGATGTGCTTGATAATTCCTGAGTCAGATTCTTTACAAAATAAATCCTACAGGTTTTTCCCACTCTAACTCTCTTGAGTCCAAGCCTTCCTCTATTTCTCAGCTTTAGCATTAACTTTCTCATTGCATGGCTCTGGCCAGGTCAGTAAGTTGCTTAAATGCCTTCCACATCTCTCACCACTGCCTTCAGAATAAACTCACGTTTTACCCCAGTCCATAGAATTCTTCCAGAACTTGGCCTATACTCTCCAACCTTACTTCACGTTAGCCCTCTCCATAAACTATAAGCATCTGTCAAAATAAGAATGCTCTCCTTGCCCTTACTGAATGTCCATGCTCCTGAATGGATTTCTGTGCTTCACTTAAGATGCTTTCAGCCCCATGTTATAGAATATGCAACCAGAAGTGTCTTACCAAATAAAAAATCCTCACAGCACATAAAAAGAAGTTTGAAAGTCAGGAGTTCCAGGATTGGTTTCTATGTCTCGGATGAAAATTGGCTACTCCGCAATTCTCTTGCCTTTCCTCCAGATATCAAGATGGCAGCCATTACTCCAAGCATCACATCCTTGGGTGACAACATTCAAGCCGGGGGGAAGCACAGTTTCCTTCTTTCTTTTCTTAAATCAGGAAGTAAACCTTTCCCCAAAGGCCCCACATCCAATGTCTCTTCAGTACCATTCACCATTGTGTCAAAAGACCACGCTCTTGCTTCAAGTCTGACTCGAGAAATTAATACCTTATGTGTGTAGTCTCTTAGCTGTAAGGCTGGCTCTTCTCGCCAAGAAGTGAGTTGAGGAGGCAGCAACTCTGGGAGGCAAACACCTGAGAGGGTTTCTCATATTTGCCTTTTGAAATACAGTAGTTTTTTTTTCTTTCTTTCCAAAACTCCATACAAATGGCATTTGAACTCTACACAGAAGACCTTCATGAAGCTTTTCCCAATCCTGACCAGGTAAAAGTCTTCTCTCTGAATTCCTATGATTCTTTTGTTCAAATTTCTCTTCTTGATCTTTCTGTGCTTCTGGGTTTTGTCATGTGATTTGTGTATGTGTCTTATTTCTTGTTTTGAATTATAAGCATCATGAGGGTAAAGTCCATGTCTGTCACTTTGTATATCCCACAGTACCAAGTCAACTGAAAAATTTTGCTATAAGAATTATTAATATATTCTGGCATTTACTACTTTCACATTATTTGTTCAGCTGCTTCCCCTTACAAACTTGTTTTCAGTATTTGCTTTAGGTAGCTAGTCAGCTGATGGAGATTAAGTCACAGTGATATTAGGATTCACTTATTGTCTTCTTTCTGGCAGCTTCCTTTTACCCAGTCACCTGAGGGGAGCAGTATCCCTGTTCCCATTTCTGCCAGTTTCAGACAGAATAGATTCAGTGGTAACACACTAGTTGTAACACTCTTGAGCCCCTCTCTCAGTAAAGTATTTGCAGTTCTCTCTGCTTAGAGTCTCTGGGCTGGAATACATGCTGTTTGTAGGGCTAATGAGAAAATTCCCACCAGGCAGTACCTCACCCCCACTGGGCTCTCCAGGGAGGGTCAGCCCAGCAGAGAAGGGTGTTACATCTTCACCCTGCTCGGGGAGACACTAGCTGCAAAGACTCGGCTCTGACAGGAAAACAAATGGAAATCAGTGGGAGGGGGTAGTGCTGAGGCAACACAGACTCATTTAAAGAACAGTAATAATGATAGTTTTCAAAGCTTTATTTATTTGAGAGTGAAAGGACAGGAATTTCACTGGCCTGCAATGCCAGAAACTGGGTTGTCTCAACCACCCCTGTGGTGCTTCAGCAGAACTCACATGGAGTATTCTGTGGGAGCAGCTTCTGGGCAAGAGGAAGCTGCTTTATACCCTAGTTATGTTCTCCTCAGCATGATGTATGGAGCTGACATCACCCTTGAAAATTGTGTTTCTGCCCTCCCTGGGGCTATAATCAAACAGGGAAATGTGGTCTAGATTGTTGAGTATGTACATATATGTGTATGTGTACACATGCATTTTCATGAATAGTCTATCTGGGGATGCCATTTGAAAATGGGTTTACAGGCATTTTATCTGTCTTGGATGAAAGGCTCATCTGGTGCAGTAAATATAGAAGAATTAAATTGGATTTTCCTGGAGCAGGGAGGAGATGATGCTAGAAACCTGGTAGAATTAAGTACAGCAGTGGGAGGGTGGGGGAGGGTTTGCTGTCTGTTCCCCTTAAGGAGGGCTGTGCTTTGTTGATCAATTTTAAACTATTGTGACTCAGAGGAAATCAGTTGGGAAACTTTAACTGCCTTAATTGGCCGTTTAAACATGGATGGGGGCTCCAGAACCATTTGATCTATTTGTGTCCTGTCAGAGGATGGTGAGAGGCCTTCTCCACTCCAGCTTTCTTCTTGAGTAGCAGTTCTTCAAGGTTCTTTCTTTTCCCACTTAGGTAGCTAAGGGCCTAGAAGACTGTCCCCTGCATGGCACAAATAGTGACTGCTGCCTGAAATCTATCTTCTCTAGTACCTGAGGGACAGGAACAGGACCAAACGGGGTAGACAGGATTCATGCCTGGCTCTGGCCAGGTAACAAGGACTTTGAAAGGGTAGGGTTTAGCTGGATGAACTTTTAAATTTAGATAAACCAATGGAAACTCTTGTGTGAGTAATCCAAATGTGCCATAAGATGATGCCAATATTGAGAATACTTTCCAAAAGTCACTCATATGGCAAATGAAACAAACCAAAATATAACATTCACCTTTCAATAATTTTTCTGAGTGTTGGATATGTATGAGGCTCTGGACTAAGCATTATACATATATCATCTAATTTCATATTTGAAACAGCCCCTTGAGGTTGCTACTATTAGCTTTATCTTACAGATGAGAAACCTGAGATTTGGAAAGTTTCAATCAGTGATTTTTGAATTTCGGAGTGCCTCAGAATCACCTGGAAGGCTTGTTAAAACACATGTCACAGAAATTCCTTCTTCTCTGCTGCTTGGGAACTGAAACATCAGCTTTCCCCTGCCTTTGGACTTAAATGGAAACACCGGCTCTTCCTGGGTCTTGAGTCTGCCAAGACCTGCCAAGTTCCTTTGGACCCAGCTCTCCTGAGTCTCTAGCTTGCTTACTCACTCTGCAGATCTTGGGACTTGTCAGTCTCTGTAATGACATGAGCCAATGTAATAAATATCTTTCGATATGTATAAACAGCCCATTGCCTCTGCTTCTCTGGAGAGCCCTGACTAAAACAGATTTTCTGATTCAGTAGGTCTGGGGTCAGGCTTGGAGGAAGTGCATTTCTAAAGAGTTCCCAAATGATGCTGATGCTGCTGCTTCAGAGACCTCACTTTGAGAACTTTGCTGTAGGCTAAGGAAACGTGAACACTCTTCCTTAATAATTCCCTCAGCCCAGATTCTATCACCCAGATTCTCTCAAGAGACCCAACTTTCTTTAAACACACTTTTAATTTGTTGTGTACATGAGATGAATAAGATACAACCCTTTGTGCTAGCTTCAGCAGCACATATACTAAAATTGGAAAGATACAACCCTTTCTTTCAAGGTGCTCACAGTCTAGAGCTGAGAATAGGAGACAGAATACAATGTAAAAATAAATCATTTCACTAAAGTGTCTGTACAAAGTTCATTGGGTGCAGAAAAGAAAGAAGAGTCAGGTTTACCTGAGGGCAGAGGATGCCTGAAGTCTTCACAGTGGAAGGAAGACCAGGGCAGGAGATGAGAGATACAAGAAATCAAAGCTTAGAAAGTGTGATCAGTCTCTCCTTCCATCTAGTTTGTTTTCAGTTTTGCCTGGTTCCTTTCAGTTCTGCTGGGGCCTGAGTATTTTAGTTGGTACTTTCAACATCTACCCCAAAGTATGTTGGTTCCCTCCCTGCCAGCTCTCCCCACACCTGGTCTGTTCAGGCCCATCCAAGAGATACTCAGGAGGAAGGCATGCTGACCCTCTCCCTTGTCAATTGTCCTGGAGATAGAAAGAGGCTCCATCAGCTTTACAACCAGCAAAAATCGTCACCAGCTTCACAATTCTGGCCAACATGTCTACGCTTTGAAGTCTGGTTGCTGCCTTTTACAATCCTATTTATAAAATGTACTAAAGATGTTTAAATGTGGCAGAGATTTCCAATAAAAGCTGGACTGCTTGAGAATCAGGATGCTGGTCTCAATTTAAAGTTCCTGTTAAATAATAGGATACCCATGTAAAAGTGGCTCCAAAAGATTGACCAAATAGCTCTCATGGAAATCAAGCTCCCTCACCAATGCCTCTGGTAGGATTCCAGAGGTTATCAGGCCCTGTATCTATCCTCTGTTTATGCTGTAAAAATGTCTTTTAATACAAAGTGATTGAATTTTTGTTTGAATCAGTCACTAACAAAAAAATCCTAAACTAAAACAGGAAAAAGTCTCTAATAGAACATTTTGGCATAAACTTTGGCTAAAAATCAAGCAAGGGCTAATAGGTAGTTCCCATTATTCTATAAGGCCTGGCTCCCAGAAGAAGAGTCTGGGATCATACTATACATTCACAGAATCATAACTCTGAACATCATTTGGGGACCAATCTTTCTTGACAGTCTGTTTTGTCTTGAGAGCTTTATTAGACCCTTCAGGAGGCTACTAAAAAATAAGATGTGGTTCCTGACCTATGCCCTGCCCATCACTTCCATCCTCAAGTTACTCAAAGAGCATTGCTGATTCCAGCTTCAATCCTGTCCGCTTTAGTCCATCCTTGCTGCTAATGCCTTAGTTCACATTTTTATTTGTGTGCCAAATACTGTAGGTTGATTTATCCCATACTCATTTCTATACCCTTTGTTCAGTGTCTCCTGATACTTTAGAGCCTAGAAAGCTAAAATTCCCACCCCCAGACCCTCCTGAAGATAGGGAGACCATTGGACACATTCTGGCCCATGAAATGGAAACCAAAGTTAGCTGGGATTTCTGGGTTGCTCTTGATTTCCTGAAACAAGCACAGACTCTTCATTCTTCCCATTCTTTCCTCCTTTCCACTCCTAAAATGTAATATGCCAGCTAGATCTGCAACTGCCATCTTGTGATTATGACAGAAATGACAAGAGAATTGCAGAGTCCTTGGCTTTGCCACCTTAAGCTACTGAAACAATGTCTGCAATTACCAACTTTTGTACTTCTCCATATGAAAGAAAAAATAAAAATTCAAGTTTGTTTAAATTACTATTTTTTAGTTCTTTATTAAAGTCACAGATACTTCCTAATTGAGCTATTAACATGTGCTCAAGGTGATTAAGTTACTGGCTTGAGCACACACAGCAGAACAATGATTGAATTGGATAGATGCCCGTCTAACTTGAAAATTTGTCTTTACTGAATATTCATCTCTGAATAGTGTGGTGTCTTGCATAGTGTGGTGTCCACCTGGAACATTAACATTTTTTCTTTCCTTCAGGAGAAGGTACCTTCTAAAATCTGATGCAGACCGCCTAGGCAGATGTGCCAAGTTGTCTTGCACAGAACTAGCTCTAGGAGAGTCCCTAGAAAGATGTCTCTCAATAATGCAACCATTAGGCATTTGGGCCTTGGCTATCCTGGGGAAAGGGTAATAGGCCCTTTTTGTAGCTTGACAAAGGCAGCCCCTCCAAATAACAACTTGGTAATATAGATGTGACCACTGTGGGAAAAATGAGGAAATCTTCACAGACATTAGGAAGCCTTCTGAAAGGAAACAGTAGCATTCTCAACTCTACCATCCTCCCATCTTTTGAGATTAACAACTTTAGATGCCTCTGCTGGATTCAGAAAGTTTTGACTGAGGTCTACCTGTAGGAGAAAGAAGTGAAGACAACTCAAAAGGAAAGTCCTTATGGGGAAAATCTCTCCAGAGTGGGCCTCTTGGTTCAGGGGCAGTACTTAGACTGATACAGAGAAGGACTGGCTCTGGCACAACGAGGATCTGCTTTGAGAATAAGAGATGAACATGTTAGTAGGAACCAAGCACTGATAAGGTCTGTAGACGTATCTGAAATAGCAAGAGAACCATCGCACAAAGATGCATCATCAGAGTATCAGACCAATGACAATAGTGAGTCTTTTTCAAACGGTGGCATTTGGCAGATTCTCCAGTTTGGTCTCTGAGAGACATCCAGAAGTAGAACTTGGGCCCTCTAGATTGAAGGAACGCCGGGGTTCTTCAATAATGCAGAAGAATACCCTCAGAAAGATCCCGAATGCTTATTATTTGATGAACAGGGGAATCAAGCTGTTCTAATTTGAGGAATACAGGGTGTGATCAAATTTGTTTCCTGAGTTGGTGAAATGGGCCATAACAGCTACACAGGTAATACAGTTCAAATATAACTAAAATGACCAAAATGTGGGTACCTAAATGGTATTGTTGGTAAGGGTAGAAATCTATTTGAATTCAGAGCACACTGAGTTAACTAAACCATATTTCAAAGACTTCTTTTATGTTGAATATTTTCTCCTGTGGTCAAGAGTCTCTGGAATCAAGAATTATACTGGAGAGGGAGTGGGGTCACTGGAAAACTCTGTATTATTTTCAGTTCCGTGTTATACACTATGACTTAATAAGGCAATAAATATTCATACTAGATAGAATCAAAGATAGTATTAACTTTCTGGCATGTGTGAGAGAGAAGCTTTGGCCCCAGTACGAATGACCTTTGCATTATTTTATTGAGATCTTACAGATCTTCAACGATTCTAAATCACAGTATTGGATAGTTAACACCATTATATTAAAAGTAAAAAATTGTATATACAGAATAGTGGCAGATGAACCCAAAAAGGGTAGACTGGATAACTTGCTTGGTGTTTGGCTTAATTGGTAATATTCATAATATTAAATGTTTAGGATATTACAAACAATGCAAGACGTAGCTATACTTTTAGAGATCCATTCCAGATATATAAAGAAAAACAACAGTAAACTAATATAACTATCTTAAAATTCTCCAAAAGGCTTTAAGTTTTTAACTCCAAGCAGGGATCCTAATGAAAAACATACCAATGCCAGATTTAGTTCATCATAATGCCTCCAAAATTAATTGAGTAAGGAGGGATCTAATGGGTTTTTAACAGTTGTACAAGGCACACTTCATATTCCTTTACTTTAATCCTCACAATAATCACAGGAAATAAGTACTATTATTAACACCATTTTATATGAAGAAATGTATGCACAGAAAGCTTTCATGGATTGCCTCAAATTATACTGCCTATATATAACCATCAAAGTCAAGTTCTGATTGTCTCTAAGAGTGCTCAGTCAAGTTGTACCTAACATCATCCTCCATCTTCACTGTTCCTCTCTCCCCTCCTCCCTTCAAATACTTCTCCATCAGGATTAAGGAGTCATCCACAATCCACACTATTAAGTCTCAATGAGAAAAAAAATTTCTAAGTGCATGTGGCTTCCCTGACATTCCTGTTCTAGTGTCTCAAAGGAAATATCTGCTGAAATGTTAATGGCTGGTCTTTGATCACACGGAAGGAAATCTATTCCCATTCCTACCATGATTGCAGGTTCCCTGAGGCCAGAGTCTTACTAATTCTGAATCTCCTTAGGACCTGACACATGGCCTCCCTAGAAGACACTTGGCAAATGTGCTGAACTGGATGACTGACACAGGAACAGGCAAAGCAGGAAATTGTGTTTACATGATGTTGGCTAGGACCCTTCTCAGGATGGAGATCACAGCCAAACTCTGGGATCCTTGACTACTAGCTACTGATGGTGATGCTTACTCTTGATGTGAAACTAGCCATACTTCAGGCTTGGTTCTCATTAACTATGTGAGAATTTTGGACTCACTGAAGAAAGTGCATTAAATTATGTGTATAAAACTCATTGTACTTGATCATAACATACTAGCACTAAAATTTTCCATAGAATAGCACTGTGGCTTTAGCAGTTGTATTAGTTTTCTATTCCTGCCATAACAAATTCATTTTATGCAATGGAATAACAGAAATGTGGCATTTTGTGTCAGGCTTCTTTCACGTAGTATATTTTTCAAGGTTCATCTATATTGTAGCATGTATACTTCTAAGAGTTTTATGGTTTTCCATTTGGGCCTTTAATCCATTTTGCGTTCACTTCTGCATATGGTGTGATATAGAAGTTCAATTTTATTCTTTTGCATGTAGATATTCAGTTTTTCTAGCATCGTTTGTTGAAAAGATTTCTTTCCCTAATGAATTATCCTGGATTCACTGTCAAATAAACTGACATAAGTGTATAGGTTTATTTCTGGGCTCTCAACTCTAGGCCAATTGATCCATATGCCCATCCTTATGGTAGTTCCAATCATTGTAGCTTTGTAGTAAATTTTGAAATGGGAATTGTGGTGGCTCAATTTTGTTCTTTTTTAAGATTGTATTGGCTATTCTGCATCTCTTTCACTTCCCATATTTTAAGATCATTTTGTGAATTTCAACAAAAATGGGCAGCTTCAATTCTGATTGGGATTGTGTTAAATCTGCAGATCATATTCAAGAGTATTGTCGACTTAACATTATTAAGTCTTCTGATTCATTAACATGAGACCCAACCTTGCACTCCTGGGGTAAATCCCACTTGGTCAGGGTATAATCCTCTTTGTATGTTACTGAATCTGTTTGCCAGTATTTGCTTGAGGATTTTCACAAAGGATACTGGCCTGTAGTTTCTGTTTTCTTGTGATGTTTTTGCCCTCACAGAATGAGTTGGGAAGTATTCCTTCCTCTTCTGGCTTTGGGAAGAGTTGTGGAGAATTTATATTAATTCTCTAATAGAATTCATCAGTGAAGCCGTCTCATTCTGGACTTTTCTTTGTGAGAAGGTTTTGGATTACTAATTCAATTTCCTTACTTGTTATTAATATGTTCAGATTTTCTATCCCTTCTTGAATAAGTTTTTTTTGGTTTCCCACCTTTCTAGGATTTTATCCATATCATCTAAGTTATCTAATTTGGCATATAATTGTTCATATTATTCCCTTATAGTCTGTTTATTTCTATAAGGTCTGTAGTAATGTTTTTTCGTTTAGTGACTTGAATCTTTTCTCTTTTTTTCTTAGTCAGCCTAGCTACTGGTTTGTCAAGAGATACCTGGAGTAACAGGCAAATTTGACCTTGCAGTACCAAATGAAGCAGGGCAAAGTCTAACAGAGTTTTGCCAAGAGAACGCACTGGTCATAGCAAACATGTTCTTCCAACAACACAAGAGAAGATTCTACACATGGACATCCAGAGAACCAGTGAAGTTGCTTAGTCATGTCCGACTCTTTGCTATCCCATGGACTGTAGCCTACCAGGTTCCTCACGTGGACATCACCAGATGATCAATACTTAAATCAGATTGATTATATGGAGAAGTTCTATACAGTCAGCAAAAACAAGACCTGGAGCTGACTGTGACTCAGATCATGAGCTCCTTATTGCAAAATTCAGGTTTAAATTGAAGAAAGTAGGGAAAACACTAGGACATTCACATGTGACCTAAATCTAATCCCTTATGATTATACAAGGGAGGTGATGAATAGATTCAAGGGACTATATCTGGTAGACAGAGTGCCTGAAGAACTATGGGCAGAGATTCATTAACACTGTACAGGAGACAGTGACCAAAACCATCCCAAAGAAAAAGAAATGCAAGAAGGCAAAGTGGTAGTCTGAAAAGGCTTTATAAACAACTGAGGAAAGAAGAGAAGTGAAATGCAAGGGGAAAAGGGAAACAATTGGATGCAGAGTCCCAGAGAAGAGCAAGCAGAGGTAAGAAGGCCTTTTTAAATGAACAGTGCAAAGAAACAGAGGAAAACAAGAGAATGGGAAAGACTAGAGATCTCTTCAAGGAAACTAGAGATATCAAGGGACTATTTCATGCAAGGATGGGTACAGTAAAGGGCAGGAATGGTAGAGACCTGACAGAGCAGAAAAGTAAGAAGAGATGGCAAGAATAGTCTCTCACCTAGAGTCTGACATCCCAGAGTGTGAAGTCAAGTGCCTTAGGAAGCAATACTACAAACAAAGCTAGTGGAGGTGATGGAATTCCAGCTGTGCTATTTAAAATCCTAAAAGATGATGCTGTTAAAGTGCTGCACCCAATTTGTCAGCATATGTGGAAAAGTCAGCAGTGGCCATAGGACTGGAAGAAGTCAGCTTTCATTCCAATCCCAAGGAAGGGCTATGCCAAAGAACATTCAAACTACCCACAATTGTGCTCATTTCACATGCTAGTCAGGTTATACACAAAATCCTTCAACTAGGCTTTAGCAGTATGTGAACCAAGACCTTCCAGATGTGCAAGCTGGGTTTAGAAAAGGTAGAGGAACCAGAAACCAAATTGCCAACATTCACTAGATCATTGAGAAAGCAAGGGAATTCAAAATAAACATCTACTTCTGCTTCACTGACTAGCTAAAGCCTTTGTCTATGTCGAACACAACAAACTGTGGGAAATTCTTAAAGAGATAGGAATACCAGACCACCTTACCTGTCTCCTGAGAAATCTGTATTCTGGTCAAGAATCAACAGAACCAACTGTTTCAAAATTAGAAAAGGAGTATAACAGGGCTTATATTGTCACCCTGCTTATTTAACTTATATGAAAATGCAAAACTTATATGCATCACGCAAAATGCTGGGCTGGATGACTCACAAGCTGGAATCAAGATTGCCAGGAGAAATACCAACAACCTCAGATATGCAGATGATACCACTCTAATGGCAGAAAGTGAAGAAGAACTAAAGATATTCTTGATGACAGTGTAAGAAGAGAGTCAAAGAGCTGGCTTAAAGCTCAACATTCAAAATACTAAGATCATAGCATCTGGTCACATCACTCTGATGCTGGGAAAGACTGAACGCAAAAGGAGAAGGGGGAAACAGAGGATGAGATGGTTAGATAGCACAACCGACTCAAAGGACATGAATTTGAGCAAACTCCAGGAGATAGTGAAGGACAGGGAAGCCTGGCATGCTGCAGTCCATGGGGTTGCAGAGAGTTGGGTAAGACTTAGTGACTCAGCAACAACAACAAAAACTAATTCAGTAACATCTACATTATTTGTCTCGTGTGGCTACTGAAATCTCTGCTCAGTTAGGTCTGTGGTCAGCTAATGACAGATATTTTCTTAAATGTTTAGAACAATAAGTTTTCCTTTGCCAAGGGGCTGTGTGTGTGTGTGTGTGTGTGTGTGTGTGTGTTGGTACATCTTTAACACCAAGCCAGGTGGTTGATAACTCTGCCTTAGTCTTTACTGCCTGCTCAAGGTCAGCCAGAGATGAGTGGTTAGGGCTTTCACAGGTTGTTCCTGAGAATGTGCACAGTTCTATGCCTGCACATGGACTTCTAGATTTCCAGGAATATGCTGGGGTTTTTCAAACCCCTCTTGACATTTCATTCTTAAGCTTTTTGGTTAGTCTTACAGTTTATACCAACGGTAACCCACTTCCTCAGGCAGTTATGAGGTTAAACAATTATCTGTAACTGTTCTCAGCAATCTTTTCCAGGGAAAAAATTTTTGTACTGGGCAAGCGCTGATTCAGGTCTAACAAAGAGAGCCTTGCAAATATGGTCTTCCAGGGAACGACCAGAAAGATAAAGGAATGGCTTTGCTCTGGGAACAGGGCTTTAAAGAAGTTCTGCCCGCTCCAATGGCTTCCAAGCTTCCAGTTTTCACTGTGACTGCAGGCTGTTGATTTTCAAGTCTGCCATAGAATTGGAGAATAGATGGAGGATGGGAACTAGGGTAAATTAAAACACTGCAAGGCTATAATTCTTATTAACTATTTTTCTTGAATGACGCTCTCTGGATTGCTACAAGCCTTTGCTTAATTTTCAGAGTAATGGAAACATTGAGTCTGACCATTTTTGCCACTTTTCACATTGCTCTTAGGGAGGAGAGAATTTTCAATGGTCCTTACTCCATAATTTTTGCTGATATTACAGGTTTTTATATCTTAATACATATTTTTAAAATTCTGGAATTTTGATTGGTTCTTTTTCAAATCTACCGGTTCTTGTTTCAATACTGCCTATTTTGTTTAATGATCTCTTCTTATTTTTTTTTACTACACTATTACTTCCTTAGTTCCTCTTAGGATCATAAACATACCATTCTTGATATTCATCTTCAGATTACCCTACCTTTTAAATCTGGAGTGAATTCCTCTTTTGAGTACAGATTTTGATGTCCTCTTCCTTATCTGGATTGCTGATAATCGTGTGTTTTGTAATTGTAGTGAGGAGGCCCAAGTGAGTTTTTGTGTCTTCCTCTCAGTTCCTTTTGCTTTACCTTTCAACTATCTCTGGTACTCTCTCATATGTATTTTTCTCTGAAACCTTCATACAGTCTTGAAGTCCATAACCAGATCTTACACTGTCTACTCAGTGTAAAGTTATAACAGATATAATCGCTATTAGGGTTGGACCAGGTCCCACTTGGCTCTTTGTTCCTATCACCTTCCTTTGTCTTTCTTTTCTGGCGTGGCATTATCTCCTCAGCCCTCAATTTGTCATAGTGGAACTGGCTCCGCTCTCTCCAGGATATACCCTAATTGCCTCTGCCTTCTTCTAGACTTCATGCCCAGCAGACTAGTATCTTTGGCCCTGCTGACTGCATTGTGTTTCTGTTTAGTTTTGGTCTGCAGGTATTTATCTTGCTTTTGAGTACAGTATGTTTTGTGCATTTATTATTTTTAATATTTTATCTGTTAATTCTATGTTTGTGGTGGTGGTTTAGTCACTAAGTCATGTCTGATTCTTGTGACTTCATGGATGGTAGCCTGCCAGGATCCTTTGTTCAGGGATTTTTCCAGACAAGAATACTGAAATGGGTTGCCATTTCCTTCTCCAGGGGTCTTTCCAGGAGACCCTGGATCAAATCTGGGTCTCCTGCGCTACATGGCAGGCAGATTCTTTACTGACTGAGCTACCAGAGAAAGCCCATTTCTATGTTTGGGATGTTGACCAAAAAAGAAGTGGAATAAACATGATTTTATGGTGTCATATTGACTAGAAGTTCTTTGAAAGGGTTTTTCTTGTTTGTTCCCTATATGGGTAACTTAATTTTCTTCAGGTTATTCCCCCTTGAAAGGATTTTAATTTTAGTACTGCTCTTTTAATTTCCATGAAATCTGATCTTATTTTATCATCTTCTTTTTGATCTTAAGATGTTCTCTCATAATAGACTGCTGTTCCTGCTTCATAGAAGCTATTTCATCTTCTTCCACATTCCTTTCTTCATCTTTGTCTTTATCTATTTCTCCTTTTCCCCTCCTCATGCTTGTTTCTTTTTAAAAAAATTTAGGTGAAAGGAGTTTGTTTCTGACTTACAGTAAATTATCTCCATAGATCTGATATTTACTTCAATCATCCAGATAGAATTCTTTACTCCTGTTTTGTAATAATCTTTTCAACAGCCTCATGTTGTTTCGTTTTTCTGTTCCTTCATCCTTAAACAAGAAATCTTCCAGATTTGATATTTGTCAACAGTTTGGTTATTTGGATAACGGTTGGCTCCAGTGTGGGTCCCACTGAAGCTGAATATGCACAACTCCTGGTTCAATTTCTAACATGAAGCAGGTTTTCATCTCACTTGGGAATGCTGGACAGAGGGGATTTTTCTCTCTCCATTCTCTGATTCTTTTATACTCTTAAGGTATGTAACACATTAAAAACTACTTAAAAATACTTTATGCATTGTGTCTAGTATTCTATTCCTTGATCTGTAAACTTTATTTTTTGTACTGTGCCTCCCTGACACATCAGGGAAAATGGACAGAAGGATAGGAGTACAGCATGTTAGAACAGTACAACTTACAAAGTCGCATTCATTTAATGAAGGGATGGCGGCTAAGTGTTCTGATTGGTGTAGTTTTTATGTTTCTCAATCATGGAGCAGACGGATGGAGGAGAATATGTTATTCCCCCATTTACCTTTTTGACGACAGGTGTCATTGGTTTTCAGCTGCATTCCACTGCAAGGTCCTCAGTTTTGTTTTTCATTGTAGCATCATTGGGGGAGCTACAGTTTTGAGGTTATTATTCTCACATACCATCTTTGCTAAAATTAGGGAGCTATTATAAATTTTTGTTCTTTTTTGGTATCTTTATGAATAACCTTACAGATGAGTTGAGAGAAGCCACATCAGACATGAAGCCATTTTAGATGGAAGTCATATAGACAAATCCAAATTTCTAAAAGCAAATTCTGGTTTCTTGTTGGTGGAGTTGAAGTTTTGCTTTGTTATAAATTTTAAGGATTCTTAATTACCAGTGCACACTCAAACATCAATTCAACTTATGTATAGGACTTCCAAAGAAGTTCTATGTGGGAACACTGTTAGAAGTAAACTTCTTGAGAAGAGTAAATGTAGATATCTAGAAAGAGAGTTTGAAATTTGGGGATAAATTTTTCAACCATAAGCTCCATCAACAGTGGTATTTAAACTCTTACCCAACTGGTAGACATGAAAATCTAGAAGAAAAATCAGAAATGATACTGCATAGAATGCCGGGCCAGGATCCCAGGGACCCTGATATTTCAGGTATTTATTTACTGTTTTGTTGCTGGATCATGGTGAATTTGAAGGACTCATGAGGTAGGGATCAGGGAAATCGATGAGGAAGCAGATGGAGATCCACATTTTGGGGCTCAGAACAGGAGCTATTTGTAAGTATGTATGTGCTGTTGCTTTAGTTGTGTCCAACTCTTTGTGACCCCATGGACTGTAGCCCATCAGGCTCCTCTGTCCATGGGATTCTCCAGACAAGAATACTGGAGTGGGTTTCCATGCGCGTCTCCAGGGGATCTTCCCAACCTAGGGATCATTATAGAAGTATGTCAAGTATTAACATCTAGAATGCTGGTAGTGGTACAATAAGCTGAACATTAGCTACCAGACCTGGATTTTAAGCACTATGTGGACAAGAACCACACTCCGTTACTACTATGCTATCCCCAGGACCTATCTCAGTACCTTTCCTATGATAAGGACACAATACATGTGGAACAAAGGGCTTACAAACAAATTATACACATAAAAATATGCCTCACCCAGGTGAGAGTGCATAGTGATGACAGGAATCATATTCCTATCAATAAAACAGGACTATGACCCTTGTGCTTTTTATTTTTTTATTTCAGAGACAACTCTGAAGAGGTACTCAGTAAAAACAATTAACTTTACTGTCCATAGGGGAAAAAAAACCCTGCCGAATAAATTCTGGGTGGTGTTGTTGACACCAAGCCTGACACCTATGGGAACCAGTGTAGTCAAGAACAGCAATGATGATATCATGGTAATGTTGCAGTTACTAATTTACTTTTCATCCAGAGTTAATAAGCAGGGCAGTAGTCTGAAAATTATCATTTTCTTCTAGAAAATATTTCCAATGTCTCTTCGATAAACTGGAGAGTGAACCAAGGGCAGGCAAACATTCCTTTTAGGTGTTGCCTGGTTATGTCCAGGCCTCCACCACTGCTTACTCTCCACCCCCAGTGCCCCCAGTGCAAGCAACACAATTAAAATGCAACTTCGGGAAGCTCCCCAAGGCCCAAGCAAACACACCACCAAAGGAAATTCTTTGAATGGTTGCACACTGGCCTTGAAGAATCAGCTTGTGTGTGCTTCTCCTCAGCGCTCCCCACGCGCTACAGTCTTCCCAGCCTGTATGGGCAATCATAGCACTTCATTGTCCAGTACCATCATTACAATATTGTTATCATCTGAGCTGGAGTCTGACACTTTCTCTAAGACCTTTCAAATAACCCCTTTACTAGGCTTCAGTACCAAACCATTCAGGGCAAATCTCTGCTTTGTGCTTGTCAGCCTTAATAGACTGGATGTCACTTGAGCCTGTAAAAAGTGCCTGCTCCTCAGCTGTCAGTCAGTCCTGGTGGTGTCAGCCGAGAGCGTGGCTGGAGCTGGCTGGATTAGAGGGTAGTTACCATAGCTGTCAGATTACTGACAGCCTGACACCCACACTTCCAACTTCCTCTTCAGTATTTGGTTTCTATTGAGCTCTCTGAACCTTTCTTAAGGTGGATCCCTCTGTTGAAAACAGATCATAATTTGGCTGGCATCCTCAGAAGTTGGGCTCTTTTCTTCCCTGTTGTGATTTGTAGAAAGCACCCTACTTTGGGCAGCTTTTATATCTCAGTGAATATTTTTAACTCCATTTCAGCAAAAAGAGTTACCTCTCTACACTTTCCAAGTTTATGAAAACTCTGTGTGTGTGTATGTGTGTTTTAATTTCAGCATCCTAATTATTTAAGGATATATAACTCTCACCTGAAATGTTTTCTTACCTCTTCCTTATCTATAACATTTTTAACATCCTCTTTGATGATCTCTTTACTCTGGCCCTCTGTGTTAGATAGGAAGTTTATTTTGAGTGTGTGTGTGTGTGTGTTTCGGCGGGGGGGGGGGGGGGGGGTGTAGGTGTATACAAACAGCTGACTTATCTATGAATATTTGTGGATATATATTCATACCTAATGAAAGGCAGTCAGCTAACAGTCAGGGCAGGAAGAACAAATTGGCAACTCTCCACACCATGCCTTTGTTAATATTCACCTTCAATACAGCCAATTAATGAATGAAGTTTGTCTCTTCCTTCTGTTTCTCCCTTTCTATTTCTCATTCACTCATTATCTTTCTCCCTTATCTTTTTTCCCTTCTTTATTCCCTTCCGCATTTGTTAAGGGTTTACTGTCTTACAGTTCCCAAGCTGAACACCAGGCAAACAGAAACAAATGTGCCTATACCCTTGTCACAACTTCAGGGCTGTCTGCTCAAATTCCTCAGGTATGTTTGAGTTTCACAGGCTTTTATTTCCAACCAGGGAGCTGAGCTTAATTAACACTTTCATTTACCTAGGCAATAATCAAGGTTGATTTGCTTTTATTAAACCAGGCTTTGGGACCAGAAATGCAAGTTTTGCACAATCTGAAATTTGCTTACTATTCTAACCTGCTACAGAAGTGAACTTGAGTTTGCATTCAGAGCACAGCTTTTAGTAAACACACGTACATACATGCACTGTTAGCTGCTGTGTGGTTATGGGGGAGATAAGGCACCAGCCTTTAGAAAACCTACTTGGATTACAGGAAAGTTACTTTATTGTGTTCAAACTGTTATCTTTTCTTTAAATCAGAGACAATGATACCTATCTGCCAATCTCATAGGTGTGATACTCTTCTAATGTGACTACGTACGCACACACACACACATACACACACACACAAAGTACTTTCCAAACTGCAAGATACCACAAGTACAAATTATAATGAGTATTACTCTATATGGCTATATAAAGGATTGAAATCTGCACTAGTTTGTTTGTGCTATTAGCTTATTCTTATTTCCCTAGTCACACATATTTGATTTTTTTTTTTGCATATAATCACAGGGTTGGAAAAAAAATGCTCCCCAGTAAAAATAACAGATTGCATATTGATTAAACTTATGAACTCACACTCAAATCAGGAGCCTTCAGTGTCCTCCCTGGTCCTTACTTTACTTTTAAAAGTGTTGTGGCTTTTTAAGAGCTTTGTTGTTTTTCAGTGAGCCTTGCAAAATGGTTCAAATTAAAATGAGTCAGTATCTACTTCAGTTGCTAGGAAATTTTGTATTTCTTATAATTCAGAAACTTAACACAATAAAGTTCAAGTCAGAGACTGAAAAACGTGGTAAACATATTAGAAAAGGCAGGAGATGGGAGAGAAGGTACAAGAACTTTATGTTTTCAGTGCCAAAGCCAAAGACATATTTTTTCCAGTACTTCCTCACCGTTCCAAAAAAAAATTTTTTTTTAATAAAAAGACTCTTATATTTCACCCAATTAAATGTTGGAAAACAGCCTTTCAATTTTATTTACAAGCATCCAGAAGTTTTAAATTCAACCAACTCTCCCACATTCTCGCTTTACTCTCACATACATTCTTTATTCCGTGTGCTGTGAGGTTGTCTGTTCAGCGCCACAATAACCGTGGGTTCAATTATTCAGCTAATTTGGTGAAAAACATCACATCTAACAAATAATAAGTGGGTTGTGAAAATGTTTCATTTGCAAACCTGGCCACATTTCTGCTGAACTTAGTGGGCAAAGATTCTACTCTACGTCAGCAATTTAAATGCTTTTTAAAACCCAATTCCTTCCCGAGCCCTACTCATGAATGAAAGTTTGCAGTTTGCAAGGTGACTGTCATAGGTAAGGGATTCATCTGTGGTCCCAAGACTGAGAAAGATCACTAACTGATGGAGAAATAGAACCGCCAGTATAACTTGGCATCATAATTAGCTGAGGTAATAGACTGGCCACCTTTTGGTAAAAACTTCCATCTTATTTTAACCATAAAGTATTAAGGGAGTTCTTCACACCTCCTTTTCATGCTCTTTCACAGCCTAAATTCCAAAGTGTAAACTTCTCAAGACCATGCCCATGGACAATGCAGGCACTGTAAACCCACTGTTTTCTATTACAGACTTTGATGTAGGCAGGGATTCCAAGTTCGTGTTGTGACTCTATCATTCACTACCTATGTCACCTTGAACTTCTGTCTCCTCATCTGTGAAAGAAAATATACTTATAAATCAAAATGGCTTAAATAAGATAGTTTATGTAAATCTGGTCTAGAACCTAGCAGCACAAAGTGAGTGCCTAATAAATGGTTGCTATTATTATCATCATTATTACTGCTATTTGGAGTCTCATTCTGACATAGGCTCTGAGTTACCTAACACTTTGTGTAAAGTTGAAGAAACCTTTAAGATATTAGTCTTCTTCCTAGCTATCCCTATGCAATACATTCCTATCTGTGCTTTCATTCATCTTGCATTTATTGATTGATTCATTCATTTAATAAATATTTAATGTCTGCTCTATGCCAGGTACTAGGCCAAATGAAGAGCTGCAAAGACGAACATCACTTGCCCTCCAGGGATTCCTGGTCAAGTGGAGTAGACAGATATGTTAACATTCATAGAGATGTAATTAGAGTTATAAGAGAAATCTGAAAATGTGATGCTGGGAGCAGTTAGGATGTAGCATTTTCTTCTGCTAGAAATGTCAGAAAAGGCTTCCTAGAAAAGGAGACCCTCAAGGTGAGTCAGAACTACATTTTACACACACGTGAAGACTTATACCCAGACTTGTGACCATAGCAGGGGAGCAGTGGGGAACCGCAGCCCATGGTGCTGTGTGGAGAGAGTGGGCAGGTCCAGAAAGTGGGGCTGGCATCCATCAGGCTTCCCTCAAAATTTAGGGATTTATTGTAGGTTTTGAGCAAGGGAAAGACAAGATCAGATTTTCCTTCTAGAAAGACTGCCCCAAATGCAGGTGAAGGGTGCATTTGTACCAAAAATTATCCCAGCAGGGAGATAACAAAGACCACAGACAGGGAGAATGGAGTGGAGGGAGTAACTCCTGGGAGCTGAAGGAGGAGAACACAGTCAGGTTTCCTGAGGGGGCTTGGAGGCCCAAGAGAAGCAGCGGTCCACAGTAGTTTCAGAGCTCCGACTCAGGTGACCCAAGTGAAGAGTGGAGCCGCCACTGAGATGGCAAACACAAAGGAGGACCTCGTTTAGAGGGAGAACCTAGGGTAGGAAGAGGTTGGGTACAGAAGAGGTGAGTTTATAGTTTGGAGCAAGTTAAACATGAGATGCCCACAGGACATCCAGTGAAAGTGTCTGATAAACATGTGACTAAGTCTGAGCTCTGAAAGGAATTTGGGGCATCTTTAAAGTGGGTTTGGTGGTTGAAGCCATAGGTGTAGATAAAACTGCCTAGGAATGGGAGCTGTGGAGGACACAAGATAAAGATTAAGGGTGGGACTTCTTGAGACTCCAGTTAGGGACTCTACAAGGAAGAAGGGCCTGGGCTGAGCCCAAGGAGTTGGGGAAGCAGAGAGAGTATTGGAAAAGCTGGGTGACGCTGAGGAGGGTATTTATAGATGATGGCTGGAGGTGTGACAATGTTTATTTCTGAGAGAAGTTTGGGACGCTGAGGGTCTTTCAGGGTGAAGATTACCAGCAAATTGGTGAGAGGAAGTTCCATTACTTCTGGGGGGCAAGAGGATGTGAGGCAGAGAGGTCAGAGAACAGAAGAGGCTGTTATAAGCTTATGGGGGTAGAGTGAGAAGGACTAGCTGAGAATGGGAGGTAGAAGATTACGAGGTTATCAGATTCCTGCTTTAGGGTTAAAGTCACACCTCTTTGCATAGTGCTTTATTTTTCTTACCACATCCTTCATTGTGGCTTGTAAATCTTCAAACTTGTTCCTTTAACCCTCTTAGATACTCAGTTTAAAAATGTGTAATGAACTGAAAGAATTAGCATTTGTCATCTTCAAGGATCCCAGGTGGCTCAAAAAAGTCCTGAATAGCTTCAGTTACATATTTTTGTTCTGAAACCTCTCCTTTCAAACTGATTGCATCACTGCCTCCCGGAAAACCCGACAGGTATGATACTCCCCTTGCCTAACCCTGCTTTCTTCCTCGCAGCAGGCAGGAGTGACGAGCTGCCTGGAAACGGCAGCTGAGGCACCCAGAGACCCGGTGTCTTTGAACGGCATCCAGTGCTTCCTTCCCCAAACTGCACCAGCGCCTGCCTGGGCTGAGCAGCAAGACAGAGACATCTGTGATATCTGATGACAATCATCTCTGATTAGACTGTCACTACACAGCACAGGCAAGCCGGGGCCACAGCTAATTAGCTATGTGAGGCCAGCACTCTGTTTACTGGAACTGTACTAACAAGTTGCAGCTTTTCCAACACAGAACAGCCATCGCACAAATACCAGCCAGGAACCCTCACTCCAACGGTGTAGGGACAGAGCTGCTACTTCCTAGCTCTATTAAAATAATTCAACATTAACGTCTCTGTGCAGAGAGCCAATTTCAGTCCATGTTCCCACCTTCTGTAAGCTGTCACTTCAAGACATACTAGTAGAATATTTGCTTTATAGAATTCAATATTATTCTAAGTGGGATTGTACTTTAAAATGAACATCTCATTCTCTCTCTTTTTTTAAAAGCAGTTCTTGGGCTATATCAGAGAACTGGCCAAGTCTGAAAAATACGCTAAGATTGACCTTCTCATTTGAGCTAAAAGGATCAAAGGAGCAAATGAAAACTAAAAGCTTAATGGAATTAAGAACACAGCTCTATCTCATCCCATTGGTGTTTGATGGTTTTGATCTGTTCATAAACATAATGTATTTAAGGACAGATTTCTAATTCTTCTATAGAGCCACTAGAACTGGAATTATTTTCAAAATATTTTTTTCTAAGCCTTTTTTCAACATAAGGGAAATTTTCCATATAAGTTTTCGCCCACACATAAGGAGAGTTTCTCTCATAACATTAAAAAATTATATGCTATTTTTGTAGCTTTCATTTCCTTTAGAAACAAATGTCTAACTTTTGTATGGCCCTATCCCTTTGCTGTCCGCCTGAAACTATCACAGCATTGTTAACTGGCTATACTCTAAAGCAATAAAAAGTTATTTTAAAAAGAAAGTGGGGGAGGATGCTGATACATCTCTGATAGTTATTATTATCTCAAAATACTTTTTAATCTTGTATAAAACCTGGAAAACTTGAGAAAACTGGAGTACTTTGCACAGTAAATGAAAATCAGAAAGATAATTCTTTAGATTACTTCTGTCAGAAGCCCAAACCCTTATAAGTGGACTAATTTTTTCATGTGACAAATCTACCACTTACTCTTTACAGTCCCCAATTTTACGGCAAAGCAAGACATTGTTTTGCTGAATTCCTACTCTCCTTCTCTTAGTCAAAACAGTTTGTTTGGAGACTTTCAGAAAATAGTTTCAGAATAGCTCTAAAAACCTGCACATCGTCATAAAGTGAATGACTGTTCACAGGCTCTAACACTTGAAATTGATAAATATTTTTACTAATTTTCCAGTGAAAACTATGGATTATATATCTTGAAAATATGTATAAAGTTCTGAGCACTACAGTATAAAGTGCAATCTACTGGAGATAAAACATTTTTAATAAAGTCTATTTACTAATGGATACGGTATTTAATTCTGGTGCTATTTAAAATTAATTCATTTACACTTATCAAAAGCACAATTCAAAATGTGTCTAAGTCTCCATATTTAGAAATTTTAAAAATGTCTTAGGCATGCATGTTCATTTATTTTGTTTATGTCCATAATTTAAAACAAGCAACTTTTTCTCTTAATAAACGTGTTTCAGGTTCTTTTTTTTCCTTCGAACTTTAAACAAAATTCCCTCTCCAGGTGGAAAGTTGATTACCAATCTTTGGTCTGGAGGTAAATTTTACAGCTGTTTTAAACCCATGAAAGTGGGTCTTATATTAGAAGTGCTGACACAACCTTATCCACAATGTATCGACATGGACTATACCACTGTAATAAGCAGTTATTATGTATGTGTAAAAATAATGAGAGGCCATGTCTGAAGAGAGTTAATGTAAAATGCTAAGCAATTATAGTTGGTTACACAGTATAGGTTAATATTCCTTCATATAGCTGCACTTTTTTCTTCTTTTGTCCTCCAGAACTCCTAATGAAAATTTTGAGACCTGACTGTAATGATAAGCAGCCATTCACACGTCCTTTGTGTCAAGGCTGTTGCATTAATGCTTCCCTTCATATAACATTTTGCATAGCCTAAAGCATCTATTAAAATCCTTTGTAAAATTCATGAAACAAAAGTGGTGGGTTGAGTCTAGGGGGAGAGAAAGTAAGCTGCTTATTAGCAAAAAGTCAAAAACACAGGGCCAATTACAGATCCGAACAAGCAGGGCTAAGGACCAGCGCGGGGAGTAATTCTTTCTTCAGCCCAATGGGCTCAAGCGAGGGGCAGGTTGGGTGAAAATACAGCAACAGTCAGAGCAGTAATTAAACGGAGATGTTTGCAGTTAGAAACAGCTCTATAACAACGGAAGGAAATGCTCAACCGACACCATTGTCTGGCCTCACAAAGATGCTAAATTGGAAGGATTTAGGGTTGCTCCCTAAAGAAGAAACTGGGGGTAGTGAAGAGGAGCAGGGGCTCAGGAGATATGTAAAGAATCTGTTTGGTATTTCAAATGTTATAAATTAGATTTTTAAAAAGAGAGAGAGAGAAAGAGGCTTCCTACCAACCCAGCAACATAAAACTGAATAAACCACAATAAGATTGCCCTTTTTCTGTTATAAACTTGGCATTAAGCCTGTCATGTTCAATGACAGCCTACTAGGCCTCATGCTTTACCCTTTGGAATTTGAAAGATTGGCAGGTGTCATGATTTCTTTAACATAAAAGACCTTGCAGATAATGTTCACCATGCACATTTATACTTCCATAACTCCACTCTCCGCATTTCAGAATCATCGGGTGAGCTTTTCACGCAGACTAGTGGTGCAGGGGCTGCCCAGAAGTATATCTGGCCTGGGGACAGTGTTTGCTGCCAGAGGAGCTTGCAGTCGAGGCTGTACTTTTATGATTTGCCTTAGCAGTCTAAACATGCCCCATTTACAATAATGAGCTGCTTTGTAGAAAGCGGCTCTCTAAGAGCACTGTTACTTTTCTCTGCAATGTTGAATGTAACCAGAATGGCTCTTGTCTGACTTAAGACTAGAAACAGGGTCACATTTAAACAATAACTCCCTCTCTATAACTGCCCACCCCAGCCAGATCCTTCCAATAACTCTAAGAGGGGGGGGGAAATCAACATCCAGGGAAAAACAAACCTCTGTTGAAGGCCAAGAGTTCCATTTCAACTTGCATCACTAATGGTACCTGTTTGTTACCACCCAATGTCACTTTAAAAAATAAACAAATGAGTCTTTCCAGAGGAATCAGTAGCCAGAATGAGAATCTGATGTTTTTCTAGCCCAAAGAGGGATCATTAGTAGTTGGCTAGGTACTATTTAAAAAATAGTTGCATGTAAGAAATTCAATAAATCTGTCCCCAAGTATTTTAAATTTTTTATTGTAGAAAAAAATTTGAATATACAAAAAGAGATGAAGCAACATAATAACCCCATGTTCTTATCCTGCTTCAACAAATATCATCTCATGCTCAGGCCAGTCTGGTTTCATCTCAACTCCCTCTCACTCCCCTCCTTGAAGTGTTTGGAAGCAAACCCTAGGTATCATTTCATTTGTCACATTTGCAAGCATTTCCGGAGGTATCTCTAAAGGATAAGACTTCTTTGGCACGTTTGTAACAGGTGAGGGAAATATATTGAGCTTTGGATCCTGTAAGATGGTTGTGGGCATTTTCCCATCATGAGCTGCATTTCTCAAAATCATACCATTCTACTACATGCTTAAAGTACAAAGAAAAATTCAAGAGCATAGCTAGTCTCTAATTTGTTTCAGAGGAGAGTTTTTCTCACTTATTTCAAGAATTTAGGTAGCTGAACTTTTCTTCTGTGAGTCACTGTCATCTATCTCTGGAGTATTAAATGAAAAAGCATGTTTGGCAAAATACCTCAGAATTCTCTAAACTGTTATCTCCCTATAGTTTCACTAACACGGTAACTAACCTACCTAGATCACTTTTGACATTCAAATATAATTACATATTTCAGGGTAGCAATCTTTGTAGAAATTAGTTCCACAAAAAGTTTGACTTAAAAGTATGTGTTAACAACTTACTAGATGCCAAGATTTGCATTAGGTACAAGAAGGAAAAAAAAAAAAAAAAAAGGCCAAGCAGGGAACACAAAACACAAAATTGATTCATTGCTCCCTCACTGACCTCCAAACTCTGTTGACCTCTTACAGGGACTATACTCTTCGTTGCCTTTTACGTTGGTAAATGTTGCTACATAAGGAAGTCCTTGGTATGAATGATAAAAATTTGCCTTTTCCAACCCTTATATCACTGTTGTTTCCTTAACTGCCCCCAAAGATAACTCTGCTACTCCGATGTAAACCTTGATGGACTACTCATTGTAGAGAGGAGTACAGAAGCCTGGAAATAGAAACACTCACTTATGAATAGATTGTAAACAAACCAAAGTGAATTATCGTATTTGTTAAAACTTCTACATAGATTCCTTTTTTAAAAGAAAAACATTTTTTCACCTTTAGTTTCTTACATTTATATTATCAATAATTAGCAAAAAAAAAAAAAAAAAAGCCCACACTTTTAAAATGGCAACATTTTTCTCTCTAATTTTCTTAGAAAGACACAGGGGGTTAGACTTGCTTATTTGACTTGGCAAGATGCTGTAATTTTTACAGGGCTGTAAGACAGTCATCTATTTAAAAAGTTTTGTTGTAATGTATAAAATAATATCTGTAACATAAGTTTGAACTAAATTCATACTATTAAAATAACCACCCAATTCAAAACCTATACCACCATCAACGCCCTGGACACTCTTGTACATCCCTACCTCACCTCCTGAGGTAACCTCTATCCTGAACCTGGTATTTATACCATTTCATAGGTTTTTAAGAGTATAGTTTTGCTATGTAATTATGAAAGTGAAAGTCACTCAGTTGTGTCCGACTGCGACCCCATGGACTATACAGTCCATGGAATTCTCCAGGCCAGAATACTGGAGTGGGTAGCCAATCCCTTCTCTAGGGGATCTTCCCAACCCAGGGATTGAACCCAGGTCTCCCATATATCACTACAACTTTTAACTTTGCTTACTGGGGGCTTTATAAAATGTTATCATATCATATGCAGTCTTTTAAAACTTTCTTTTCTCACTCAACATATTATCTCAAGAATTCATTCATAAGGTATGTGCCTGAATATCATTTCTATTCCTCAACTGAGTAATACTACATTGTGTGACTATAACACAATTATTTATCCATTCTCTTGTCAATGGATACTGAGTGGTTTCAAATATTTTTATTTGTTCATTTGCTATTATTAGAGATAATGCTGCTACAAACACTCTTGTGCTTATCTCCTGGTGCATATATGTAAGAATTTTTCCAATGCAGATTATTTTTTCCTTCTAAATATCCCAAGAGTAGTAGTGGGGGAATGTGCTACTTCTGCTAATAAAGCCCTATTAAGTTCCATTAATTAAATCAATTTCAAGTAAAATGCATATATAGAGAGAGATATAGATATAGATATATATCTTATAGTTTTATGCAGGTGGGACAATGGGATAATGACTCAACAGTAGGAAGAATTTCCATGGACTGCATCATGAAACCCTTGAACCAACATAGATATGGCAGAAGTTTCTGAACTGCAGGATCCAAAAGGCTGCTAAAGGCAGCCACGCTGGTAGTAGCTTAGTTGCATTTACTAAAAGTGGTTAAAAGGAAGATAGCATGAAAGGAAACAAAGTCATTTCAACCAAATGAATGTGGGAACTTCATTTAGGTTACTCTTTTTTTTTTTTTTTCAAGAGAACACCTTAAACAAAACAAAAGGGGAAAAACCCATATGACTTCTATCTCTGGAATATTAAATGAAAAAACATGTTTGGCAAAATACCTCAGAATTTTCTAAACTATTATCTCCCTATAGTTTCACTAACATGTTAACCTACTTAGAGCAATTAGTGCTTCATTAGTAAGGCTAACTAACTGTTGCCGGGCCCTGTAATGATTTGCCAGGCTTTCCAGATACAAGTGCATAATCAATGTTTTCCAATTACTTCTATAGTGCAACCACTATTTCAAATAAACTAGATAATAATACAAACCCATTACTGGAGCTGCAGTAGCAGAGGCATTTAATTGCAAGGCAGTTCTTCTCAGCTTTTAAAATTTTTCACACTAATGAAGTGTCATACAAAAAAGTTGTATTGATTTTTCCACCACATGGCTTCAACCACAAATATGTAATTATCCCTTTTATATCTAGCTGGGGGATTAAAATAATCTATAGTATATAGCCTTTACTTATCCCTGATGGGTTTAGTAGTACTTTTACCCTTTTCAAAATATGCAGCTCTCTGATGAATGAACTTTAGCAAAATGTTGCTTTATCTGTTTCAAATCTTTGGTTTTTAAAGTCAGTTTGTGTGTAGGCATTAAAGTCTGAGATCTCCAACTTCCCAAACCTCCTAAAGAACACTTTTAGTATAATTGAATTTGCTGAGAGCATCACAGATATTTTTTCCCACTAAATAAATCAACAAGAGTATACAGTATTACACACTAGCAATACCTACATTTGTATTTCACTATAGTTACATTATTCATAGCTAACATTTTATTAACCATGTTATAAATTTTACACAAATAAAGTGATCCTGGCATTAATTGGAGCCAATTCTTTCTCAGGCTTTTAGGGGAAAGAATAGGAACTGATGTTAAATTTCTTATTTTCTCATTACTGGTTGGTCAATAAATGAGGAAAAAACTACTTTCTTTACAAAAATATAAAGTCATTGTAAGTGCAAAATGATTTTTTCAGAGATTCAGAATTAATACTGGGAGCACAGGGCTTTAAAAAAAATTAGCCTGTCCTTCTTGACTTTTTTACACATAAATTGGCTCCTTTCAACATTTTTGCTGAGAATTCTTTTGGTTACATATTAACATTATTTCAATTATGGTCAGTGTAAAAATAGATTCAAAGGGGTAAAAAACACAGCTTAAATGTCCACAAGACCTTGTTCTTAACATTCATATGTCAAAAACTGTATCTCCCTATAGTTTCAGTAACATGTTAACCTACTTACCACCCTGAGTTTTCCCAGATGCAAGGATTTTCGAGATTTCCTGCCTTTCTGTGTTTTGTGGTTTAAGGAAACATTCACGGTCAAATTAATATACCATGTTTCAGAGTCTGAAAATTCTGTCAAGGTGATTGTGGATATTTTAAAAATGTTATAAGTCAACACTGGAAAATCTTGAAGCAAAAATTTAGTGGCACAGAGCTATAAATTTAATTTTTTGTATGACATTTTAAACCTAGGTATTTCATGTTAACTTTAAAATTTTTCCAAGAAGAGCATTTGTGGACAAAGAACTGTCAAAAAAGAATTGCTTCCTAACAAGAAGAGCAAGCTAAAGATAAAATACCCAAAGTTACTATGTGTATGTGGATTTCAATATCTATCATAGCATCTTAATCTTTTAAAAAAATCATTTAATCAAAAATATCTTTTATCATTCCATTTTACATATTATTCTACACTATCAAATTATGAGACAAGCAAAATGTCTACAAACATATTTTTAAAATAAATAAAACTAGTGAATTTAAAGGCTAGCTATGTACAATACTTGGATCTGACATCCGTTTAAAGCATCTTTCATGGTAGAGATATTTGTGGATAAAGGATAAAAAGGTAAATGAAAAAATTGATAAAGTAGGGCAGTTTACTAAGGAGAGCTGCAGTTTATTTTTTAAATTAATTCACACAAAACATTTTAATATTGATTTCTAAAAAAACATGCCCTTGATATTTATTTCACACAATTCTCCCTATACATAGAATTAGTTTCTCTGGCCTTCTGGGGTTTGTTTTTCTTATATTTTAAAACATTGATCTACTTGTCTTTAGGGATTCAGAGGAGCAGTGGTCGTGCCCACGCTAAATCTGGCTGGGAGGTGAAATACTCCTAATGTAAAGCACAATATTCCTCCCAGCTCTTATTTCCACATGCCATATACAGCACATGAGAAGACTCATGTGGTAGTAAAGTGTGAGAAATATGACTGCATTAAAAACAGATTATCATCCAGAATTGTGCGAAAGATAAAAAGTGAAATTTCTGTCAAGAGGGAGATGGGCTCCACGCTGTGGATTTCAACTCCCAAGTCCACGTGTGGCTGGTCGTAGCGTGTGTTTCTTAGATACTAAACGCCATCCCCTTGACCGTTGACATGAAGCGATCAGAGTCATATTTATTGATGAAACTCTCAGCTCCTATCCAGTTGCACTGAGTGTGCATCATACAGCTGTCAGCAGAGCTGGGCACCACCACGCTGAGCACTGGTGACATTTCCCTCCCATAATTTATGAAAACAAAAGAACTCAAAGTTTGCAGGACACCAGAGTAATTTTAAAATAGTCTCCATGAAGGCTATATTGTGGTCCGTTAAATAAGCACTTTTCTGGCTTATGGTTTTTAGGAGAATCAATTGCAAACCAAATTAGAACCATAAACACGGCAGTTATTTCAAGGATCCTAGTCCTGACTAAGGGTTACAAGTCTGACAAGCTATTTGGGGACGTAGTTAATTACCATAACACTAGAGCATAAATCTTTTCATCATGTGTGATGGTCTCACCTATACATGATTTCATAGGTGTTTTATTAGTTTAAAACCCTAAAAAGCCACCTAATTACTTTACATCTTCAGGAGCTTTGACATTGTTTGGTAGCTAGAAGATGCAGTATTATTTAAAACTAAAAACATAATTAAGCAAAGAGCAAAATAATCTGAGTCTCTAGTGACAACTGTTATATTAAATTTGATTGAATTAATGAGACAGTAATGACCTTGAACTGTAATTTAGAAGGGGGATTCCTCAGTAAGAAGGACAAATTACTCCTGGATGAAGAGTAGCAAACTGCACAACACTGTGAGATTTTTTCATATATATATATGAATATATATGTATATTTAAAGCAGGATATGTGACATAATGCAAATGCATGCATCTTCAAACTGAGTAGCCTTTGTACTCAAGTTATTAAAGTATGAACTTAACCTAGAAAAGATCTAAGAGGAACTCTAGTCAATTGTTTGTGTTTTGGGGGGCAGTTGTTTGTTTTTGTTTTGTTTTGTGGTGGTGAGACGGAGGAGGAGAGGAATGAAGACTGGAGAGAAAGCGTCACTGAACACAAGTGAGAAAGATGTAATTTTCACATTACCATTCTAGTCTACCTGTGGTACCCATGGATGTAGATCCATGGGCACTTATGAAATAGACTGTGGATTATAACTAGACAATGACAAAATCACATCAAATAGGAATATACTCTCTATATATACATAAAACCATATATTACTAAAATTAATTTCATCTTAATACCTTCTTCTTTTCCAAACAGGAAGTGATTTATATTTTCATTTTATTACAAGGACGCTAAGGTAGAAATACAGAAAAAATTCTAAAAGGAATTATTCAAACATAGTAGAATTACTAAAAATGACTTTGATGTGTTTAAGGGCATGTGTAGAGTTGATCTTTGAACGACCTAGGTCAGAACTGAGAGGGTCACTTATAGGTGGATTTTTTTTCAATAAATACAGACCACAGTATTACAGGATCCAGGGATGCTGAGTCTCAGAGTTGGGCAGACTATAAAGCTGTTCATGATTTTTCCCAGGGTAGTGGGGAGGTGAGCAGTGGCGGTGCTGGAACCCCTAACTCCCACATTGTTCAAGGATCAATTGTACTGATGTATTTAAGGCTAGGGTAGCTTACCCAGGAAAAGCCTGGAGCCATGTGCAAGCAGAAAGGCAGGGAGAAAAGGTTGTCTTGCATCACATATATGGAAACTGGCACTAGAATCTCAATTTGAGGGAAACAGGCCTTCCTACTCTGACAGGTAGTCCTGAAAACACTGGGATGATTCCTCCTACGGTGCAAATTCAGAAAGAATGCCCAGAATCACCTCTCCTCCCCCATGCCGGCATCCCTGATAGGAAGGCATGCAGGCCTCAGGCCCCCACACTCTAAACCCAAGGCCACACTTTTCATACCCTCCCCCCAATTCCCCACCTGGATGAAGGTGCAGTGATGAAGAAGTACCTTTGGACCCGAGTGTGAGCAGCTCTGGTCCTTGCACCTGAGGCACGACCCCATCAGGACCTCCAGCCCCTGTAAGACTCCTCACAAACTCTGACTGTTGGAAGTCAGTGTTTTGAGGGATCACCTCTCACAGAGAAACCTGAGAGTAGGGATAATTTAAAGCAGGGACATCTTTGACCTGAAGGCCTTGGACCTCTGGAACTGGTTTCTTTTTCATCTCAACCAAGGTTTATGTCACCTTCCTTATCTGTGAAATGAGCCTCATAGAGACGATCTGAGGACTGAGAAAATACTTTGTAAAGCAAAGATCACAGTGGCTGGTACATAGCCCTTAATAAATAGTAGCTACTACTACTATTATTATTACTTTTATTGTTTAATGCACAAGGTATCAGCGCCCCTGTGAGTGTACATGTGTATGTGTTTGTCTATGTGTATGTGATCATATATGCATGTACATATGTGCATGTGTGCATATATAAGCATATATGTGTATATCCCTATATTTTCTCCTGTATCCAAAATGTGTGTGCTTATTATCCAAAGAAGGGTAAGAAGGAAAGAAGTGGGTTTAAAAACTGGAGAGAGAGAAGGAAGGAGGAGAAGAGAGCAGAGAAGAAGGAAGGTAAGAAAGAAAAAGAAAAAATGTTGACGTCCTGGCACCTGACCCTCCTTCAAGAAGTGGGCGTTCTTTCAACCCTTCTTCACCCGCTCCAACTGCAGCACCAGCACAATCGGTTGGTGAGATCCCATCCAATTTATGCTGTCAGTTCATTTCTCATATCCCCTCCCCCTTATTTGTATCTCCCAGTGAAGAAGCCAGAGGAGCAATGTTGCAGGGGGGTTGAGATGAAGCCTGTCAGATAGCATCAGAGCTGAAAATTACAGCTGATTAAAGGAATAAAAACCTCCAGGATCATTTGGTATTCTCGAAATTGACAAGTTAAGGTGCTACCCCTTTAAATATCTGCTTGGTCTCTCAGCTCTGAGCTTTTTTCTGGAACCGTGTTTATAACCCTGAGAAACAGAAAGGAGTCAACTCACAACCTTTTATGAAGCTTTAAAAGCTTTGTTTTCCCTCTCCAGTGTTTTTTAATCTTAAAAACAAAAACACCAGGAAACTTGCGTTTGAGCATAAACAGCACATTTTCCTAACAAAAGTAAAGCTCCAAAAGCCTCAGAAGCGGGTGGACTCTGAATACTGCAACTGCAGTTCATTTTCCAGGAGGTTAAAAAAGCTGCAAAACCCCGTTTCCCTTTCTAAAGGAGCATAGGAAATGATCTCCTTCACAGTGGAAATAAAAATGTGAGTTCGGTACTTACCGACGGTCACACTAATATAATGCCCTCTAAAAAGTCGGTGATAACCATATTCACAGCCATTAAACTTCAGAGATGCGGCGGAAGCAACGCAGTAACGTCGGCCTTATGGAGACTAGTGTTGCGCTGCCTCAAATCTTCTTACTACTTACTGTGTTTTCTGTTTGCTACTCTTTATGGGAGCACACGTTTTATTTTTTTTTATGGATGTTAAAACATTTATAACTGTACAGGGTCAATGCAGAGAGGCTTGCATCGAAACTGCAACTGCACAAGTAGTCACAAGGGATGGATTAAGCCTAGAAGTTTGAGTGAACATCGCACACGGGTAGATGCCATTTCAGGATGCGTCTATCACAGTGGTAGTCTGGAAGAGATGCGCCAACAAACAGGAATGGTGTCCTAAGATCAACCTGTGTGCGAGGCCAGGGTACTGGGAGAAGTTCCCAGGGCCTTCCCTGGTGCCCTAGGGTGGGTTTCCATTCCTATTTCTAGCTGTTTCTACTCCTGAGAGCACCACCCACCCCTTCCTCCTCCCCATTTCCTCACAATTTACTCTAAGCTCATCCTTCCCTGCCCTCCACACATGCTATTTGTCTCCTCCTCTGGGTCCTCAAACACACATGAACCTTTACTTAAAGACATCTACTCCGAGTCTCCTATAGCTTGGTACACATTACGTAGTTAAAAGATTTATCATTAAAAGATAAGAATCTTGTTTGCATTTTTTCTTCAGACATCAGAGAGAATCAATTTATAAGCCAACTAAAAACGGTTATCTCTAGTTAGCCTTCAACCCATATTCCAGGATGTAGGGCTCAGCTGTTGCAGGATAAGTCTCTCAAAGAAAACAAACCAACCCAGTAAGTTAACTAACACGGTTGTTTGAAACCATGTGTAGTAGTAAGTTGATTAGGAGAAAGGAGAGCAACCCTACTTAATGTGCCACATACCAGTAGCCAATGCATTTGAAAAAGGTTTTTAGGAAAAGCAGAGGTTTCTCTTCCTGCTTACTAGCCAAGAAGCCATGGACAATTCACTTTACTTCTCAGATCCTTAGTTTTCTTCTCTATAAAATGAGACTAAGCCTACCTGCCTTGTCTGCCCAACTGTACAGCATTATGCAAATATTAGATTTTATTCTAGTTATTCCAAGTTAAAAAAAAAAAAAAAACTTCTAGAAAGTCTACTGGTCCAACAAGCAAAGACCAGCATTCTAATATCTGCTTTCTCACTGATTGAGTTAACCTTTCTGTCTCCATTTCTACGTAAAATGGCATAATATGCCAGTCTTACTGCTTTATAGAAGACAGAATAAAGTATTATTGATGAAAATGCTTTGAAAAATGCCAAATGCCATACAAATGTACAGTATTATTATATCTGTTTTGCAGTAGAACCATTTCATAAAAATTTTCTCCTGGTGTCTGAATCTGATACCCATAGGCACTCTTCTCTTTAAAACCTGATATTTCAACCAAATAAACACATGAACATTTAACAATTTTCTGGTGATACATTTGAAATCTCAGAATATCAAGTTAACCATTCACAATTTTCTCTTTTCAAAGTGGCAAATCCTTTGGCTGTCTTCCTTCTATGATTAGTCACAGACTTCAATGTTTAGACCATGCCAACTATTCACTGAAAAATCAAGAAGTACAGAATTTTGTTTATGTCACTAGAGACAATGAGCTTGACTGATTATGGTTACTAAAGTAATCTATTCAGTGAATGAATTGGTCCAAAGACCAGCCTTTCATGGGAAATAGAAAGGCCCCTGAGAGGTACCTGAGATAACAGAAACGCTCATGCCCTCGAGGAAGGATAGTCTAACTGGACAGAGAGACACACACAAAGGAGAAATTAAATATTCCTGCCATGTGTACAAGACTGACCTTCTGCTGGAAGTTTTTTTTCTTTTTTCTTTTTTTTTTTTTTACTATAAACTGCTTTCAGAAGGATAAATTTGCTTCGGCACCCATGATAATTATTGGCAGTATTCCTAAATCCTCAAACTTTTACCTGTTGCATCAGAAGATACATATGGGATTGAGGATAATAATTTATGCCCAGCTTTTTCCCTCCTTTGACTTTAGTTTTGATATCACATCATGATTCAAAGCTTGGTGCACCATAAATTTTCTCCAAATGTGTAGTAATTCCTAGGTGCAGTCCAAAGTTATGATTCATTTATACTGGAGTGACAGCATAATACCTAGGTGTCAGAATCCATTAAAACTGTTCAATGTCTTCTGTTTATTTTTAGAACCAATTGAGACTTAACTGATGGTGAAAAATATACAGTCAAGTGTGTTTACTTCACCCTTACAAAGAATCCGTTATAGTCCCAATTAATTTGTTATTCCTGTCACAACAGGTACTGCATACTTCAAAACTGTCATTACTGTTTCTGCCTTTTTTTCCTAAGGGCTTGTGTTTATTTTTAACCCATTCAGAGGTATCTGCCTATTATAAGCTAAGGATTTCTGTGTGTGTGTGTGTATATGTGTATGTGTGAGAGACAGCATATTCTCAGAACAACATAACCTGATACAGATTCTGCCCTAGAAATCCTTTTCTTACAGCCCAAGCAAGATGTTCTCCTCTATACTAACTTTAAATATTTCTCTTAGAGGATATAGAGAATCAGTCCTGGTATGCTAGACAAGATACAACAATGAAATCGGAAATGTTCTAAATATGATAGTCATTGCCATTGAGATTTCTTTTTGCATAATAACTATCATCATTTATCATTCATTTTGGAACATTTGATAGATGTAGTTTCTGATGGGAAAGTCTACAGTGCATGGAAAGAATGGCTCTGAGCTCTTTCAGGCAAAAGCCAAGGCCTTCTCATTACTCTTTGAAGGAACGAATTTGTGTTTGTAAGGAATTATTTTTCTGTAATCTGAAATATAAAGCATACAAAAGGGGTTTCACAACAAGCACAAGTGTTATCAGAGATAGTATGCACAAGACAATTTTTATTGCAAAAATTTCCATTTTTGCAATTTCCATCCCATCAAGCCAAAATGACAAAACAACTCGATTTAGACCTGGGTGTGTGAGATAACCACCCACCTCTTCCCTGTTACTGCTCCAGGAAGTTGATGGACTACTGACACAGCCAAAATGCGCTGATCAGAATTGTGTATGATCACTCCTTGGCATGGGGCATACCCAAGGATGTTGTGAGGCTTATGAGGAGGCACTCAAGAGTTAGATTGCCTTGGCTTAAGCCTTAGTTCAACTCCTGCCTTTGACTTGAGCTCACTTCACAATGTGTCCTTGACTAGACTGCTTAATCTATGTAAAGTCACAGATGTTTCTTCAAAAACGGGACAGATAACACTTCCGAACTCCTAAGAATTTAGTGAGAATATAATATACTGGAAGTACTTAGCACAATTCCAGGCATGTGATAAGTTTACCATATGTTTTGGTTGTCAATGTAATTATTAGTAAAAAGACTTACTGGGGAAAGTAACAAGGTCTAGGTAACCCAATCATGGGTATCAGAGCTCATTAGTTGTTTAGAGCCCTCAGGGAATTTGGCATAGCAAGAGGATTTGTTCTACAAGAATTAGGAGGAGTGTTAGCAGTGCTTCCATATCTTCATTTCTTAGTATATTTGATATCTATAATAATAAGTATTATTGCATTGTTTGCATGTATCATTATGCAACACATTATACTGTATTATAATTATTTATAAATATGCCTGGTTTCCTCACTTAAACTCTGAGAACAGAAAAAGTTCTGAGTACTTGATAAAAAGTTTAAGGTTTTAAAAAATACTGTTTAAATATCTAAATGAAATAGAACTGACCTAATGGTATGACAAATATGAGACTGTACTTTTGAGCTGAGCTTTTGGTTTGCTGTAAAGAAAGAGGGTATAAGTATAATAAGTATTTCCAACACAGCTCTTCTAATCAAGAGTGTCAGAGCTCATTAGCTGTTTAGAGTCCTCAGGGAATTTGATAAAACCAAGATGACATATTTTATCAACATAAGGGTCAAAGGAAGTATCCGCAGTGTTTACATCTCTTCATCTTTTCATATACATGATGTTTCAAAGAAATTATGGACAGTTATGTGACCTTGAGCAGGTTACTTAACTTCTCTGAGCATCCATTTCCTTTCCTGTAAAATATGGATAGAGAATCTTTCTCATAGGATTGTGAGGATTAGATTATTTAACATGTATAAATTTCTTTAAAAATGCTGGCACATAGTAAGTGCTATAGACTGAATTGTGCCCCCCTAAAAACTCATGTTGAGGAGACTCCCCTGGTGGTTCAGTGCTTGAGAATCTGCCTTGTAAAGTAGGGGATGCAGGTTCAGTCCCTGATTGGGGAACTAAGATCCCACATGCAGCCACAGAGCTACTGATGCCTGCATGCTCTGTAGCCTGTGAGCCACTAGAAAGTTTGCAGGCCATAACAAAAGTTCACACATGATTCAAGGAAGACCTCATGTGCTGCAACTAAGGCCTGACACAGCCAAATTTTTTTTTAAAGGCCTGTAAAAACTCATGTTGAAGCCCTAATCTCCACTGTGATAACACTTGGAGATAGGTCCTACAAGGAAGTAATTAAAGTTAAAGAAGGCCATAAGGGTGGAACCCAGATTGATGGGATTAGTGTCCTTATAGGAAGAGACACCAGAGATTTGACTCCCTCTTTCTGCCTTATGAAGACACAGTGAGAAGGCGGCCATCTAAAAGCCAAGAAGATTGGGAGAAAATAATAGCAAATGAAGAAACAGATAAAGGATTAATCTCAAAAATATACAAGCAACTCCTGAAGCTCAATTCCAGAAAAATAAATGAGCCAATCAAAAAATGGGCCAAAGAACTAAACAGACATTTCTCCAAAGAAGACATACAGATGGCTAACAAACACATGAAAAGATGCTCAACATCACTCATTATTAGAGAAATGAAAATCAAAACCACAATGAGGTACCATTACACGCCAGTCAGGATGGCTGCTATCCAAAAGTCTACAAGCAATAAATGCTGGAGAGGGTGTGGAGAAAAGGGAACCCTCTTACACTGTTGGTGGGAATGCAAACTAGTACAGCCACTATGGAAAACAGTGTGGAGATTTCTTAAAAAACTGGAAATAGAACTGCCATATGACCCAGCAATCCCACTTCTGGGCATACACACTGAGGAAACCAGATCTGAAAGAGACACGTGCACCCCAATGTTCATCACAGCACTGTTTATAATAGCCAGGACATGGAAGCAACCTAGATGCCCATCAGCAGACGAATGGATAAGGAAGCTGTGGTACATATACACCACAGAATATTACTCAGCCATTAAAAAGAATTCATTTGAATCAGTTCTAATGAGATGGATGAAACTGGAGCCCATTATACAGAGTGAAGTAAGCCAGAAAGATAAAGAACAGTACAGCATACTAACACATATATATGGAATTTAGAAAGATGGTAATGATAACCCTGTATGCAAAACAGAAAAAGAGACACAGAAGTACAGAACAGACTTTTGGACTCTATGGGAGAAGGTGAGGGTGGGATGTTTCGAAAGAACAGCATGTATATTATCTAGGGTGAAACAGATCACCAGCCCAGGTGGGATGCATGAGACAAGTGCTCGGGCCTGGTGCACTGGGAGGACCCAGAGGAGTCGGATGGAGAGGGAGGTGGGAGGGGGGATCGGGACGGGGAATACGTGTAACTCTATGGCTGATTCATGTCAATGTATGACAAAACCCACTGAAATGTTGTGGAGTAATTAGCCTTCAACTAATAAAAAAAAAAAAAATAAAATAAAATAAAACTAGCTCTTAAATAAATAAATAAATAAAAGCCAAGAAGAAAGCTCCCATCAGAAACCAAGGGGGCGGGTACCTTGATCTTAGACTTTCTAACCTCCAAAATTATGAACACTACATTTCCACTGATTAAGCTACCCAATCTGTGACACTTTGTTTTAATAACCTGAGCAGACTAGGACAGTAAGCACTGAATAAATGTTATTATTATTTGCATCATTTGATATCATTTATCTCCTACCAAAAAGTTCTCAAGCTCTTCTAATGGTCTCTGAGGTATTTTCCCCTTGCTTGGCAACCAACCAAAGCAAAAAAAAGTCCATCTGAACTTTTTATTGTATGGTTTCAAACAAGTATTCAACATTGGACTTTTAACAGTAGAACTGACCAGTGCTAAGCTTATTTCTTCAGGTTTCCAGCTTGAGACCTTCAGGCCAGCGATAAAGGTTTTGGGTTTCCAGTGCAGAGCAGAATGTCCTAGCTGACGGCAGAATATTCTTTCAATTCTGAATAAAATGAGTGGAACATATCTGAGAAATTCTGCTGTTTCTGCTTGAGTGAATACCTGTCATGCTTCTTACATCTACTGAAGCAATTAACACACACAAAGCTATATTTGCTAAGCCAGTGCTCCCCAACGGGGGTGTTAGCTGATACCAGTGAATAGCAAAGACCTCTGAATTTTTCAGCAAGCTAGTTTCTCCCTGAGTCCTGTCCAGACAACCATGGAGCAACTCCTGCATATGTGCTCACTATCCTCCACCTGCCTCCCTTCTCCTTTTCGTTTAGTTTCCCCCACAGTCAGGACAGCCTGGTGTTCACCTGCAGATCTAACTAGATCTCAGCTGTTCCCTATCAGCTCAAACCTGATCCTTTCCATGGGGTAACCCAGGGCTCTCAACCCATGCCTGAAGGAGCTTTTTTAAAAATGCGGCAGCCTAGCACTAACTCTGTAACAATGATATCAGAATTTGAGGATGGAACATGGGCAGTGATGATTTGAATATGCCAGTCAGGTTTGAGACCCTGGAGCAGCCCTAGTTCCAAAGTTCAGTTCCACTATGAACCTGCATTTCAGTTCTGCACTCAAATCTCACTTTGTCTTCCAGTTTGAGTAACTGTTTCTGGTCTTGTACCTCTAAGCCTGATTTATAAGCTTGGTAACAAGGGTTTTCCCCCCACTTCTCCTAGAATGAGGCCCTGCCTTATTCTTCCCATTCACCCATCTGCCCCTCTTTAGGACTAGAGGTAAGTTCCTGAACCCATTCTTAATCAGAAGATCATGTCCAGCTTCTCTGATGCTGGCCCAGCGCTTTTCTGCTGGCATAGCCCCAGCTGCCTGCTCTGAGATTTCCTGCCACCTTCTCCTCTTGACTTAACCGAGTCCTACTATCTGGTTAGACCCCTCCTGGGTCACCTGCCCATACGTTATCTGGACATCATGCTATGTCTGGACCAGATGGAATTCTTTCTCTCAGTTGTAGGTTTTCACATCACTAACCTGGTATACATTCAAAAGATTGTCTTTCACTCTGAGATTATGTTCTTTCTCACGATAATGCCCTTTGTTTTGAGAAATGACAGTGATAGTAGATGGTAACTGCATCTTGGCAAAATTTTTTTGAAAAGTGGAGAGTCCTATCTCAGGTTATCTCCACCTACAAACGGCAGTTCAACCATGATGGACAGGTCTTGTTTCTGGATCTCAGGACCTTTCTCTCTGTGTGGCCCAATCCACTACCAACAGCTCTGCCCTTTTTCTGGCACACAAAGTCTTGTACTCCCTTCTCAAATCATACTTCCAATGATGCCTGCAACCTCTCCTTTACATTATCTTGGATCAAGTTCTTGTTCTAGCAAGCAACCCAAGAGCAAAAATATTATTAGTGGTACTATGTAGGGCTACGTAGATTTTACAGCTAAGAGGCAGTTGAGATCATCTAGCTCAGTGGTTTCCAAGTCTGGAGATTTTTATGGTCCAATAAGTTAAAAAACAGATCAACAACTTTGGGGCAGTTATAAAGCTGTCCTTTGTGTGTGTGTGTGTGTGTGTGTTTTGTCAAGATGCAGTCGCTATCTGCTCTCACTGTCATTTTGTAAAAGAAAGGACATCACAAGATCAAAAATTTAGGACAGGTATAACTGCAGATAAAAGGCAATCCTTTGAATGTGATCAGCTTAGTGTGAGTTTGTGTGCCTTGAGTATACTTATTTTCCTTAGTTTAGTATATACCAGTGAAAACTTGGTCATGGACTAGCATAGGTTCTCTGGCAGGTGTTTAAGAACACTAACTGAGTTCAAATCCTAAATTTGACGGGCAAGAAAACTGAGACACAGGAGATATATTATTTTCTCCAGGTCACCCAGCAGATCAGTAGGATCTGGGCTAAAACCCAGGAGTCCTGACTCCTAGGCTACAGTGGGTGATCACCTACACACTCTGATGCCTCTTGGTTGATTGACCCTTATCTCTCTTCCTTATTACCTTTTTCTTTATAGAAAGGCCCTCACTCTCTGTAATGGTAACAGTGTTCCTTGACACTTCTCATTCCCTGAAGCTCATTTGAAATGATGAACAGGAGTAAGACAGGGAATAATAACAAGTTTTCTCTCATCAACTGACCACTAAGTGCCAGGTATGAGGCTATGCATTTTACAAATGCTAGTTTTAATCCTCTAATAAGCCTAAAAGGTAAGTAATCGTTTCTCAGTTCTTTCAGGTGAGAAAACTGAAGCACAGAGGTCAGTCACTTGCCCCAAACTGTGTGGCAGTAAATGTCAGAGCCCTGATTTAAAACCACATCTGCTTTATTCCAGGCTTCCCAGGTGGCTCAGTGGTAAAGAATCTGTCTGCCAAAGCAGGAGATGTGGGTTCAATCCCTGGATCAGGAAGATCTACTGGAGAAAGAAATGGCACCCCCCTCCAATATTCTTACCTGGAAAATTCCATGGACAGAGGAACCTGGCAGGCTACAGTTCATGGGGATGCAAAGAGACAAAACTGAGCATGCATGGAATGCTGTTTTATTCCAAAACCCCTTCTTCTAAGCAATCCTTCCTCTCTTGGAAGCAAGAGGGGGGCCTGAATCAATGACTCAGTTCTAGATTCTCAGCGTCTTACTATCATTTAAAAATATAGAGTCACCAGCATACTACTAGATCTTTAGCCTTTTGTTTTGTTTTCTTTTGGTTAATATAGAGCACCTAATACTGACACCCATAATTCTTGGCTCATGGTCCCAAGTGTACCCTGGAGATCCAACAGGATTCAGTTTATCATGTAAACCCAGCCCTCACAGAGCACTCGATAAATTAAAGATGTGGCTGAGACCAAATGTGTATTTGAACTTAATGATCTCAGTGATCTCTGAAGGTTTCCATGGATAGTCCCAGAATTGCTCTAATCTGCATTTGTGTACATTGATTAGTACTTGTTATCCTACCCAGTCCAGTCAACACAGCCTAATCACTGCGAAATGAATGCTGGTACATGCTTTAATTCCCAGGTTATCTTATTATCTAGAGATATGTGTCCTTATTATTGTTATTCTGGGGAGTTGGTGTCAGAAAATAGGGAGTAATTTGACAATCCTGGGAAGAAAGATTGAAAACTGGGCTGGGATGAAAATTATTGAAATGTCTTGGTTTAGATTTGTATATAAGTTATTCAGCTGGACAGGAAAAGAAGGATAAAAGGAGGCCCATTTGGAATCCGAATTCCAAACTAAACCAAAGATACATCACTATGTTCTTACACTAATAGACACAAGCATACAGTCTCTTGAAGGAAAGGACTGAGTCTTATTTATATTTGTCTCCTGAACACACCAAGCACAGTGTTTGGTATCTAGTAAGTGCTCAATAAATGTCTATAAAATGAAACAGGATATTTCTGAGAAAAAGCAAGTAGGGAAGCAACTGAGAAACCTTGCATGGAATCCAGTCAGAACATACCTATTGAACACTCACAAAATTCAAATTTGAAGACTGATGGCTGGGGAAACCAATTTGATATCACCTCAGGTATTAGTTTCTTGTGGCTGCTGTAACAAATACCTCCTCAAATTGCGTGACTTAAAACAACAGAAATTTACTTTTGAAGTTTTTGAGGTCAGAGGTCTGAAATCAAGGGGTCAGCAGGGCCGTGCTCCCTCCAGAGGCCGTACGGAGATTCACTCCTTGCCTCTTCCACCCTTTGCTGGCTGTTGGCATGCCTTGGCTGGTGGCCACATATGCCAATCTCTGCCTCTATTTCCACATGGCCTTCCCCTCTTCTCCATGTCTTTTCTGTGCACTTGGCAGCCCAGAATGATTTCATCTTGAGATCATTAGCTTAATTATACCTGCACAGGTTCCTTTTCCAGATAAGAGTACATTCACAATTTCCAGGATGTGGACATACCTTTTTGGGAGCCATCATTCAAACCACTACACCTCATATGATGCCAAACTCAGGTTTAAACACTCTCTTGACTGTATATCACTGAGGTGGAGAGAAAAAAATACTACTACTAGAAAGAGGTGAGGTGACAAAGAGGTACATATAGGGGGCGCAGTATTTTTTTAAAATGGTTTATTATTCCTCCCTCCCTTTAGCTGTACTCTCTCCACAACTGTGTCACTATTACAGACTCAAGGGAACACAGGTAACGACACCTGGGAAGGAGGAGGAGAAGTTCTATGCCTGGGAAAGGGAACGACAGCCTTCATCCTTGCAGGCCTTGAGGGCTTACTGGGAAAGAGGAGGCTAGAGGTAAGAAATATGCATATTCTGTCTCCTCCATTCTGCACCAAAGTCCTGGAGGGAAGTGTTAGATCTAGGGAAGCCAAAAGCAGAACGGTGTTTTCTCTACTCTCATGTGAAGCTCGGGAAGGAGATCACCTCACAGGATGCCTTCACAGTAACCTGAAGCTGTGCATCCAGCTAAGCAAAGGCACCTGCGTTAGCACTCCCGAGCTGCCAGCTTATGGAAGAGCCCCACAAATCTCTTCTGCACCACAAAAGGGCCTGTGTCGAGACAGGGATCCTACCTGAAGGAGCTCCACAGTGGGGGCTGCAGATCCCTGCAGGCACAATCTATAGGGCAGGCTACCTGGGCTGGGAATAAATGGGAACAGCAGCCAGACTTCAGGCACGCATAGAATCTATCAGACCAAGTCGGAGCCAATTCACCAGAGATGGGGCCAAGTGAACAGGCTGCAAGCTCACAACTGCTGCAGAAGTCAGTCCTGGATGTCATTTGGACACCCAGAGACTTGGAGGACATGGAATAATCCATTTCTCAGCAGCCAAAGGGCAATACAATGACCTAAGCCTGTCATCCAAAGACACCAACTTTCCCAGCACCAGGAGATTGTGTAAGTCCTTTCCCTTCCCAGACACCCACAAAGCTATATCTGAGGGGCACAGGAAATATAGTATAAAATCAGAACATCTGCAATACCTACATCAGTTCAGTTCAGTCGCTCAGTCGTGTCCGACGCTTTGCGACCCCGTGAATCGCAGCACGCCAGGCCTCCCTGTTCATCACAAACTCCCAGAGTCTACCCAAACCCATGTCCATCGAGTCGGTGATGCCATCCAGCCATCTCATCCTCTGCTGTGCCTTTCTCCTCTTGCCCCCAATCCTTCCCAGCATCTGTCTTTTCCAATGAGTCAACTCTTTGCATGAGGTGGCCAAAGTATTGGAGTTTCAGCTTCAACATCAGTCCTTCCAATGAACACCCAGGACTGATTTCCTTTAGGACTGACTGGTTGGATCTCCTTGCAGCTCAAGGGACTCTCAAGAGTCTTCTCCAACACCACAGTTCAAAAGAATCAATTCTTTGGCACTCAGTTTTCTTCACTGTCCAACTCTCACATCCATACATGACTACTGGAAAAACCATAGCCTTGACTAGACGGACATAGTCTATTGAAATTGTTGCTTGGAACTGAATTTAACAATTTGGACTTATGTATTCCTCTCTGCTTTAGTGACATTGAAGGTTGGGAGTATGTAAAAAAGACTGTGTCAGTTATGGAAAACAAAAAAGTTGAATTTTCTTTACAGATTTGTAAGGATTGGTTGCTACACAAATATGTACAATCATAAAGATGAACTGACCCTTTTACCTCGTTGCAGCCGAGAAAGCAACATGGGTCACCAGCAGCTCTACTCGAACCTCCAAGAAAATTCAGCCAGAGTTCTCACTCTTGCCGGGTCTGCTCAAACCAACACGGTCTGATCCGGAAATACGGCCTCAATATGTGTCGCCAGTGTTTCCACCAGTATGCGAAGGACATCGGCTTCATTAAATTGGACTAACGGAACTTCCTTAGATGGCTCATCCAGCACATCAACCTTGGGCGGAAAAAATACTAGCTCTTTGTATATAAAATAAAGGTTTTCAAAACTTCAAAAAAAAAAAAAAAAGATGAACTGAAATCTACCTTAAATATTTGAAAAAATTACTTTACCACATTCAGACCAAACATTACTGGTTTAATATCATTACTATAGCCTATCCTTAGCACTAGAAAGATGGAAAAATACGACCTTGCAGAGTTGAAACAGCATCAGTTCTTTTACTCCCAGAAGGTGTGTCCTCAAACCACCCTCTACTTCATTTCATTTTCCCTTATTCTGTCCGTTCTATACATACTTACAGCAGACCTTTGCAAGAGGCACTGTGTGCTGTCCTGGAATAAAGAATGAATAGATCGGGGGCTCTGCTCACAATATATAACTATTATTCACAGACCTTTTCTAAATGCACAGTCCAAAGTCTTGGTAAGCTAATAACACCTCAGAAAAGCCAGACATCACTCTCCCATTCATTAGACAATTGTCATGGAATCACATATTTAGTGAAACCCTCTGATTTTGCATAGATTCTGACTGAACCCAACATTTACACTTTTGATTATTTTCTTGATAATATTTAGTGGTCTGTTTATTTAGAGAAACCTGCCTTCATTTATAACAGAATATTTAGGTCACGCCAAGCATTTTTGTTTTTTCTTTGTCTGGTTACTAAAAAAAGGATTGGACTGAACAGGAAATAGCTAGATAAATAACACACTGAAACCTTTTGCAGGACGACCATTTTAGAATTATTCAGGCTTTGTAGTATTATATTTTAAGCCATAGGGGGTGAATGCACATTCAACTATTATTTAGATATTAATTTCTCCTTCATATTAGTGGGTGGTAACTGCTAAATCCACTCTTCACATTCTGAATAATTACTCCCTTAATGATGAACATATCATAATGGTCCATCTTAGCAAAATTAATATCCCATTTTTTTTCACACTGTCTAGAAATCATACTAAAACAAAGGGTGAACAGGAAGAAGAAGGACAATGTGAAGGGATGGAATGTGTGTATAATAGCTGCCTTCTCTCAGCAGGGAGAGAAAACTTCATTTGCAATCATTTTAAAATACTGCAATTGTCCCTAAGCTTCTCCCTGCTCCTTCTATGTTTGATCCAAAAAACCACCACTTTCAAAGCTTCCTTCCATAATAATGCCAATCCTGCTACACTTCCAGCCCAGAAAACTCACAAACAAGCGGCACAGATTTTTGTGTGAGTGCAGTTATGGTCTATCATTATTAAATGTCTCCTGGTAGGCGGGAGAGGCGCTTCATCGCAAACAGCCATTCATCAGCTCTCACCCAGCCACTCACATCTGACCTCAGCAGCAATAATGCCACATCAAGTAGGCCAACTACCCAGTTTAGCAGCCGAGCAGAGAGCACAAGCTGGCTCCAAGATTAAGTACGCTGCTGCAGGCTTCCATTCCCAGGAGCTCCTTCGGCTGATGCTGTATTGATTGAGAAACTTTACCAGTAAGTACCACAAACAACAATAGCCAGGTCAAGACCGGCGATGCTTGAATGGGAATTCCCCATGGAGCAAACTCTGGGCCAGGTGCCCCTCTCATGATCTGAGCACAAGCTGAATAAGGTTTCCAAGGTAGGAAAGACTGAGAACCTGCCGTTGAAAATGACATTTAAGCAAGTCCACGTGGGAACAGAATGAGAGACGATGTAATTATCTATTCCCTAGCTTCCGACTGCCACAAAAGCCTGTCATCTCTCAGCATTTCTACATTCTCCAAGCCTTCCACTTCTTGCTTTTAAAATTTGTTGGGGGTCCATGATGTCTAAGTCCAATATGCAAACACAGGCAGAATTCCAGTTAAATGAAAAAGAAATACTGCCACGTTAACAATAGCCAAGCCATTTAAATTTGAGAAATAAAAAGGGAATTATCTGGCTTATAATTCCCCCTAAGAAATGTATGAAATTTCCCTCTTACCAAGTGAGCACTAAATAAGAGGAATGAGCATGTATATTCCATGCATATATATATATATATATATATATGCAAATCATATTTTTTGACAAGATAGATCTTATGAACCTGGCTCTGGTGGTTGGGAGAAGCTCTTGCACCATGGTAAGTACATGTAATACCAACTGCAGGAAGTAAGCCTCAGACTCCTAGGGAAAATGATATCGTTCCTGGCACTTGAAAGCACACACATACACACCTGTGCACATGTGCACTCTCCCACACATTTGATGCTGTCATTCTCACATCAAATAAGACTCTCATATCACATACATGCAGGATAGGATGCTAATCCATTTGTAACCAGATTTTATGCGGAGAAAGTGATGCTATTCTCCTTCCAATGTTTCTACCAATTCTTCTCTGACGTCCTTTCTCACCTTCCCCAAAACTAGCTGCTCTCAACTCTTTCTGTCCTTTACACACTCCTCTATTATCACACTAAATGATCACTGTATGTTTGCTAATCTGTCTCCCCTTCTAGGCTACTCCCTCTGCAAAAGCAGATGTTTTATATTATGAAATTTTGCCTTCCCAGGACTCAGTGAAGTGCCCTGTACATAACAGGTGCTCAATAAATCTGTTTCAAAGTCAGCAATTGAATTGGTCAGGAGAGACAGTGAATTGTCCATCCAACAACTAATCTCCTTCCTCTTACCAACAGGACCTTAGCATTTTCAGGGTAGCAATGAACCTAGCTAATAAACTATCTTTATATCTTGTCAGATTGAAAGTTTGCAGGTTGAGACTATCTACAGAGCTATCATCCTAACTAGATACTAGTTACTAGGCTCTGTGGGCATACACTTCCTGCCCTTGCTGCTTCTTCAAGCATGAACTGAAAATCTGGGGCTGAACTCAGCCAGTCTTAATGTTAACATCTAGACAAGGTATGTTGGATTATGATTACATTAAGATTTACCAGATATAAACAACCTTATTAACTTAAAAAATGCAAGGGGAAAATAAAAACCAGTAACAAAAAGGACTTTGCTGTGATTTTTGACATCTATTTTTAGTGTTAAAAAGCCAAGTAGCTTGATAATACTGATGATGTTCTATGGTGGTTGTTACAAGTTAGACGGCCAGCAAACTCTCCCCCCTGAGTTCTACAACCATCATGTCTGCCTCATGGACAGTGAAGGGGATTTATTTTATAATCACTGAGCATCATAGATCTCATTTTTGGCAATGACAAGAAGACAAACCTCAAAGGACCCCAAGTCTAGGAGTTAATCTTTCTGTCATTGTTCCAACTCAATTCCCAAGTGCAGTGGCAGAAGTTGCTAATTGCCCCTCAGATTCCATACTCCCTCCCTTCCCTTTTAATATTAAAGCCCTTTAAGTTTTAGCTTAGGCACATGGTAGCCCAACTAGACCCTATATTTTCCATATTCCCTTGCAATGAGGTAAGTCCATATGACTATGAATTTGCCAGTGGGATGTGAGCAGAAGCAATATAGGTAAACTATGAATCTATTTAAAGGAAGATGATTGTCGTTTGCTGCCTCTGTCCCCATTTCTTTGGGGCTGGGTCACGAGTACAGTGGTGGTGAACTATATTTGATCTTGTAGATTAAACTTCCTGTGATAGGAATCAGCAAGCTATGGTCCAATAGCCAAATTCATCACCTGTTTTTATATGGCTTACAAGCTAAGGATGTTTTTTTATATATTTAAACAGTTTAAAAATTAAAAGGATAATATTTTGTGACTCATGAAAATTATGTGAAACTCAAATTTCAGTGTTTAAAAATAAAGTTTTATTGGAATATAACCCATCCTTTAATTTATGTACTGATGATGGTTACTTTTGTGCTTCAATGGCAGAATTGAGTAGCCAACAGAGACCAGTTGGCTCCTCAAACCTAAAATATTTACTCTCTGGCTCTTTATAAAAATTTTATGCTGACCCCTGCAGTAGGGAATGGTATAGTAACAAGAGGGATGGTACCAGGGTGTATCTTCATGAAATGACCTCTCAGGTTGCCTAGAATCTTGGTTTTAAGTGAAATACAAGTAAACTTCTACCTTGTTCAAACACTATCATTTGGTCTTTGTTAAAGCAACTGAACTAATACAATTTACCCAAGACAATTGTTAAGTATTATCAAAGACGAACTACACTGAAACAGAAAGAAAAAGGAAAAACTGCTTCTTTCAAATGAAGCAAAAGGCTCCTACCACTGATGTTTCCACAAGCATTTGATGAGTATTTCCCCAAGACACATGAAAGAAACAACTGTACATTCTTGAACAGTGGAGAATATGATGGAATAGGGCTGGTAGAGATTATTTAGCATCCTGGTGTAAAAAGAACTGAATTAGAAGAGAGCTTGTCAATAAGGCTCTCTCTCTTTCAAATTCCCCATACTCCTGCAGGAGGCTGTTGAAGTAACAAGAACTATAATAATACTAATTATTGTTGTTATTATTATATAATTTTTATTGAGTGTTTACCCTGTATCAGTCATCATCTTAAGATCTTTACATATAGTAATTCCTTTAACCCCGCACGTTTCCCGTGTGATAAGTACTTGTATTATCATTCTCATTTTATAACTGAGACAAAGAGACTCAGAGAAAGTAACTGACTGAAGTTCACTCTGCTAGTAAGAGGCAGAGCCAGTTTTTGAACCCAGAGTCACTCCAGAGTCTGTGTATGTAACCACCTTCGATGTCATTTCTGATCTTGGCACAAAGTAATAAGGACTTGATTCAGGGCTTGTATGTTAGCTAGGGAAGTGGAAAAGAAGGAGAAAGGGAAATGCAAAGAACTCTGCAGAGAAAGACTCTAAGACCAAGATGCTGGCATCATTGTGGGAATGAAAGGCAACGGAGAATCTGGAGATAGTCATACTATAAGGAGTCCTAGAGGTCAGTCTAGTCTTGTGACTAGATGTTCCAGACATGGCTGAGCATCAGAATCAAACAGGAAGTTATTAAAATACAGATGCTAGGACGCTCCATAAAATGATCAAATCAGGCCTATTCAATCAATGTCTCTAGAGCTAAAGAACTTTTAATAAGCCCTCCAGATAATTTTGTATCTAGCCTGGCAAAAACTTAAGTCTGATACTACCAACTTTTGACAAAGATGTATAACAAACATCAGGAATGTTACACACTGTCAGTGGTAGTGTAATTTGGGATAACTATTTTTGGGGAAAATACATATACATACCCTATGTATATGGAACTATATTCCAGAGTTATAACCAAGAGAAACTCTTGCACATATACACAAGAAAATAAAAACAAACCAGAATGGATAAAAGAGCATTTTTTTGGTGTTAGCAATAAAAATGGAAACAAATGTCTATCAGCAGGGGAAAAGATAAATAGTGGTGTATTCATACAATGGGCTACTACTATACATGAGTGAAACTTAAAATGGCAGCTACATGCATTCAGCATGAATAAATCTCATAAAATAAAGTATGGCACAAAAGATAAAGTCACAGAAGCACACATACAATATGACTTCATTGATATATTTGTACAAAAATGAGCAAAACCAAATAATTTTTAAGAGTATATTTATCTGTAGTAAAATGTAAAGAAAAGCAAAGGAATGATAAAATTCAAGAAAAGGGATTTGGAAAGAAGGAGAGGTATGCTATGTGTGAATAGTTCAGGGGTTTTAAAAATAAATATAATTATTTTTAATAACTATAATTAAATAATTTTAAAATAATTATATAATTAATAATTATTTATATTTAAAATAATCATTTTTTATTAACTGAGTGGTAGATACACATGCATTTGTTATTCTAGAAGCAGAGTATATATATTTTATATATTTATTTGTGTATATGATGACATTCATAATTTTTAAAATGTAAGAATCCAGATGAAATAAGATATATATATATATATACATATATATATATATATATATATATATATATATATATAAAACAGGAAGTTTGAATTATCAGTAGGAGACTGGTTAAATATATTAGGATAAATCCATATTATAGGAGTTTACATAGTTATTGAAAACAATAAGTCCAATCTCAATACATTGACCTGGGTGGATATTGATAATAGATTAAGAGAAAAAAGCAAGTTATACAAAACACATACAACCCCATCCATTTTAATAAATAAGCCACCAAAGAATCACCAAATGAATCTCTGTACATTTGTATATGTTTGTGTGAACATGAAAAACGAGTATGGGAAGATAGGCACTGGTAAAGAGGTTGCCAATTGTCTTCCTTTCAGTCATGCTCTCCTCCCCTCTTAGAATTATTAATATAACTAGTTCTTATCTAGGCATCTTATCACTCAGAATAAAATGCTGCATTTTCTAGCCTCCTTTATTGCAACTATGATCACATAATTCAATTTCAGTGAATAAGATGTAGATAAAATTGTGTGTTTAATAAGGAAGATAACTCAGATAGGAGGGATTCCCCTATGTCTTTTTTATTTCCTCTGCTTTTCTTCCTTCTTCTGGCCTTCAGTTTCTCTGACAGCCATTTTTGAGTCATGAGACGACTTTGAGGATGGCAGTTATGAGCTTGGATAGTGGAACAGAGAGACAGAAGCCTGAAATCCTGATGACATGCTGGAGCTACTACACTAGCCCTGGACATCCTACCTCTGGACATCTTTCTAGGTGAGAGAGAAATAAACTTCTATTTTAAGTCAAAGAGAGTGGAGCATTATCAAAATTTTTCTTTATATATCCATATTGCTTGGCTTCTTAAAACCAGCACAAATTACTTTTACAATTTAAAGACTCTCAGTTTTCACAAAGAAGTAAAAAGAAAGCCTTCCACGTATATGTGATATAATCGAGGACAGGTTTGGAAACCTATCTCACTTCATAGATGAGAAAACTGAAGCCCACAGTTCAAACACAGGTAGGGCCAGAACTGGAACCCAGATCTTTGGTCTCCCAGTCCAGTTCTTCTTTTCATAGCAGAGCAGAAAATGTTTTAAAATATGAGACTCTGAGAAACATGTAGCTTGGCAGAAATGAAATAAAAATAGCCCTGGTTTCCAACAGGTCTCAGGTATGCATGAAATATCCAAGTGCCTAATTCAAAAAAGATGATCAGACAGAAGGTGAGAACACATCTGAATCCAGATGAAATAAATGCTTTGTTCCAGAAACTTTTCTATGTAAAATGTGGCACTGTTTTAAGTAGTAAAATCTGTCTAGTGATTTAGACATGTGACAAGCTTCAAAACATTAAAAATCTTTTGTTTTCTGACTTGTCACTGAGAAAAAAAGAATATGCCATCCAAAGTCTGACAAATAGACCTCCTTTTCTCTTTACTAAAGTAATATTTTAAATTCTTAGCTGTGAACTTACAGATAAAGTTAGATAATTAAACAGTATGATATAAATTGAATCAAATAATTTTAAGCACTTAAAAAGAAAATATAGTCTTCTTTCCTTACCTAAAATGAAAGTCAGTTTAGGGTTATATTTTTTGAATTATGAATTCCTAAACATTTCTGAAGTTTTATTTTTGTTTTTAATAAATTTTTAGTCTCCAGAAAATGATTTGCATCATTCTCTTGTTCAACTATGAAAACTTAAGCAAGCAAAAAGACTGGATGATTTCAAAGTTAAAATAAAAAAATTAAGATAAAAACCATTTGCGTTTCCTCAAACCCATTGCCTCTCCTCACACAGTTTAGCGCCCTTGCCTGCTGTGGGCAGTCCAGTGATCAGAGTTGGCCATTCTACCTGCTCCTCTACTAAGATGGGCCTCTGTCATTTTCATGAGAGCTTCATTTTTGCTCACTTCAATTACAGAGTTGAGAAAATGTTTTATAGAAACCTGTTGGTGCTTTTTCAAATCAAAACAGGTAAAGAAATGCTAGATTTACATGCTAAATACTGACTTGTCCTAAGTTTCTGTCTGATACACAAAAGTGACAAGAGTTACATAGACATTATGAGTGGTTTTTAATTGTTACTTCATTGAAACTGAGCTTCCCTCTTCTAGTATCGTGGAGTAAGAGCTTACTCCATTATTTTTACAATCCTAGAAAATGGAGCTAGCTAAATTTCACTGTCAGTAATGTGAGATCAATATCATGTGTTACACAGAATTCAGAAAAACAAGAAAATATACCACACTTTACAGTTTTTCTTATTTTCTCTAAAATGTAATCGACCTCTTAATAAACTAAGAAGCTCAGGACGTAAAGATGTGAGTGAGTGTCTGGTAGCACTTCAACATTTCATAGAACACATGTTGCTAATGGCCTCTCTACTCATCTCCTTTCACTCACACACATACCTGTGGGACAGAGCACATATTGAACTTGAGCATCAAACACCAGAGCCAATTTACGGCAGGTGATAAGGACACAGTCTTACCTCTAGAAGCAGTTCATTTTTCAGTGCCAAAGGCAAAGTGTTTAGAAGGTATTTTATAGGCCATATATCCAATACACTGCAAGACATCTGTAGTTGTTCAAACTAAAAGTCCTTCACTAGTGATCAGCTCCCATTTTGTGCATGTGTGTACATGTATGTATGTTCATGCACACGTAACATGTGTGTGCACAAAAGGGTGCCCAGCAGAATGTTCTTTGGGAATTTTAGAGGAAACAGCTTTGATTGTTGGCTCTGCTTCCTCCTCTGTAAGACATTCAGAGCAACATCCTGGGTGTTTTGTGCCGAGTTCTAGGCTCAACATGGGCAACTTGACTGTGATCTTGACCCATTCCCTTCACCACTCTGGCCTCAAGTTTCTCATTTACCAGACTGGAGTGGCAGCACTCCCACTACGTTTGACAGTGAGAATAAATGGGAGCAAGCCCTCTGAAAAACTTGATAGTACGATGAAATCGAAGGCACCCTTGTTGGGGAGTTAGAAAGAGGAGGTAAACTCCTTGTCCGCTGCCTGACAAGACCACCCTACAACCAGTGCAGAGTCATTTCTTAAGCAAGGAGGTTGAGTCACATAACAAAAGGTCTTGATCAAGTCACATTTAGGAAAGTAAAACAGCCCTAACATTTTATAACATCTTTATGTGCCATAGACATGATGTTCACAGACAGAAAAAAAAAGGGCCAGTGGCTCTGGCAAGCCCTCTTGCCGCCACCCCAATGTCCCAAGAGGGGATGGATGACCCAGACCCAGGGTGGAATGCCTCACCCCCTCCACAGCCCACGTAGTGAATCACCACACTGTAAAGTGTTTATCAGTTTTCACATGAATAAAACAAAAATTAACTTTCCTGAGTCTATATGATTTATCACAGTAAGTCTGTGTTAATATTTCCTAATCAGAGTGACCTCAGCCTGCCAGAATGCACAGGCCCCTAATCCTCGCTGTAATGTTTTCTCATTAGCTACGCAGCATTGCCACACCAGTGGTAGCAACCAAGCTCCACCTCAGGCACCACTGGAATTAATTACTGGAAGAAACACTGCTGTTTTGAATTGTCATCTTGAATTTATCACTTGCCACTTAATGTAACTCATCTGACCTAATACCTCTATCGCGTCACCAGGGGCCTTGGCACGGGTTTCACCAGGGTAATAGCAGGGGGGTTCTGTATACCTAATGTGGCTGTGATGCCAAACACACAGCTGCTGGAGGCCTGGTTAAAATCCTACCCCGGAGGCAAAGCATGCTAACAATGCCCCTAGCAAATTGCAGATTACCCATACGTCATGTTCTATCTGAAGCTAAGACCGATTCAAAGGTAGGCCTGATACATCTAATTTCTCCTGCTTGGAGAAGATAATCTTTCATTTCTTTCGATGTAACAGCCCTCACCGTTGGTTTCCCTTCATATGTTTTTGAATATAATGAAACTGTCTATTCATGTAGGGAAGGAAAAGGGGTTTGGGGGAGGGGAGACCTGTAGCGCTAGATATGGGGCCCTTTTCATATAAATTCTGAAGAAATTGCTCATTAAATCACTCATACAAAGAAAAGCAATTTCACCATTCATTATGTTTCCCCAGGAAAAGGAACAAAAGTGTAAGCCAAGTAGAAACCTGTACTGTACTTTCTCAGGGCTGTAACTTCCCCTGCACTTTTGAGAGTGATTCTGTACCTTTAATAAGGGAATTAATGATATGGTTAGTTTCATTAAGCTTGAGAAATTATTTCAGTATAAAAATAAGCTTTGATGCATGCTCTGAACAATAGCCCTCTTAATCAAATTTTTTAATCTATAAAAACCATTATACTTGAAACTAACATTTTTCAAGTTTTTCTGCCCATTTTGGATTCACCTAAATGTCATCATTTTCATTTTAAAGTTAGTCTTTCAGTTCTGCTGTAGCACATCCATGCAGGTGGATGTGTGTATATATACGTACAAATTCTAGCCCTTAGAAGCTTACAGACATAACAATGTAATACTGGAATGTAACACAAAAGTATGAAAATCCTACTGATGAAATAATAAGTAAAAAAGATTTACTTTGATAATGACAATTTCCAGCCTATTTCATAGACGAAAGCATTTCCTTCAGTTACCATACTCTCTACTATGCATAGTAAACTTTGGAAGATGTATAATGCAATATAAACATTAATAGTTACACAATTGTGTTGTTTTAGAAAGACTATTTATAGAGAAAATACAAAATGCCTCCCCAAAGTATACTTAGACCTAAGCCACCATAATCTTCCTGCTCATACAGCGGGAAATCTAATACACCAGCTCAATAAACCTGGAGGAAACAAAGGTTTTATGTAGCATTAAGTGTCACAATATTAAAAAGCCCATATTACTTTCAATTGCTCTTATAAGCTTCTTTTTAACAATCCAGAAAGTTGAGTGCCATTATAAGAAGACTATTGTCCTATGTGGTAAAGGGTAGAGAAGGAAAATCAGAAAACTCGCCCCCTTCCCCTCTGTGTTGATCTCTGATTAATACCATCGGTGCTTTTACACAGGGTCTCTCTCAAACTCTCCTCTTTTATACTGCTTTGAATTGTCAGGGTGTGTTCTGTCAAAGGTGACATAACATTTAAAAGGGTATCAAAAAGCCTTGACGGCAATGCCTGCTCAGCTACATAACCTCTTTCAAAGCCGGTTTCCTTTCCTGTAAATGTAACACTGTGTGCTATGAGCTATTGAAGCTATAATTAGAGACTATAAAGCTCTTTCAAAATACCAAGTCCTTCATTCCACAAATGCTCATTACAAATGGTAATGTAGCAACAACAAAGATCACTACCCCTGAAAGTGTAAGTTTTCCCCAAACGGTGACACTGGCTTTTGTGAGTTTTACAGAGAGTCTAGCATTCTGTAGCTGCCTAATTAATACCTAATGACAATGATGAACCACTGGTGATATTCAGCTAACTAATTGGGGTTTTATAGTATCTCAGAAAGTTTCAACTTAATGGCCATTAAAACAGAGTATCTTCTATTTCTATTGCACCTGCCAACTCCCCAAACTTTCTACAAACAGAAATTCATTAATTGAGGTTCCCTAATGAAATATTAATGATACAAAAGTATATTTGAAGTCTTAAGAAACACCCAGGGTCAATAAATTAACAGTGGCTTTTAAGCAGCAATTTCTCCCTTTTTGTTGCCTGGGTAGCTCAGGCAAGGAGGCCTAACAATCCTACACTGAGGTTCGTGGATCTGAATCCACTGGGCTGTCTTTTACATTCCTCAATGTCAGGGTGAGTCAAAGGCATATTCAGTAAACACATTATTTTCAGGGTTATGTGAACTCTTGGACTATCACACTTCATGATACATACATGCATAAGGAAGCATGACTATCAAAGGACTAGGGTAGTTTGCAGGCAGGTGATGGCAAAAATTCTTCTCCCTCTGTGCAGACGGTCTGGAAACTGCAGCCTTCAGGGAGCTCTATGGCCATGCCTTACGGTCAACCTTGTGAGCTAAATTATCTTCACCCTTTGGAATACCTAAGTTGTTAATTGTCATGGTCCCCCACCCATATAAACCCTCTTCAGGCAGGCCTCAATGCAGAATCTCTGGGAAATCTTTTGCTGATCTTAAGGTATTTTTAAATGACTTATAATGAAAAGTTTTAAAATCCCGACTGTTAGCATTAAAAAGTACCAGGGCATGCTGGGAATCAATGGCATTTAGTGCCGCTGCCTTGTATAAAATGAAATCCTAAATGGTTCGTCCTAATGGTATTGGCAGATGTGGTTTTATATTTTTAAATTTCTTGGAGTTGCTGGAAAGTAAAAGAGAACATATAGATATGCCTATGCAGGTGAAATGACATCATAAAATACCTGACTAGGAAGGAAGGGGACTTGCTGTGGCTGGATTCCTTGTTATTGAAAGAGGGACCAAGAGCAGAGAAAAAGTGTATCATCTGCAACTGAATGTTTTCAATTACTTTTTATTGTGTTTGGTCATTCTCACTGTAACACATACATTGGGATAAAAGGTTATTTTACATCCTAAGTAAAAGAAATGCACATGCAGTTTTTCCTCTGCAAATGGAGACCCTATTGCCTCTCACCACTTTGAAAGCTGACAAATTTGTAGCCGTACCTGTACAGTCGCCAAAATGATTCTTTTCTGTCCAATTATTCCCTTTCATCTTAATATCCAATTTCATCACAATTAACTGTAAGAACCACATAGTTTATGACTGCATACATCTAGGTAATAGTTGTCATATGAGGTGTGTGTATGTTAGTTGCTTAGTACTATCCGACTCATTGTGACCTCATGGACTGTAGCCCACTAGGTTCCTCTGCCCATGGGATTCTCCAGGCAAGAATACTGGAGTGGGTTGCCATTTCCTTCTCCAGGATATCTTCTTGACCCAGGGATCAAACTCTGGTCTCCTGTATTGCAGAAAGATTCTTTACCGTCTGAGCTTCAGGGGAGTCCCTGTCATATGGGTATTTAACATCAAATATACTGCTTCTTTCTTGACTAGAAATGCAATTATAGAAGATGCACCTCTTTAATTTCCTTTTCAAAAACACAATTGTAAAACAATCATATCCTATAGCTTAAGAATCAAAGACAAAGAAAATATGCCATTAATGGAAGCAGCACCCACAATGTAAACAACTCTAATGTTAATTAACTCCACCAATTGGAACTTGCTAGGGCAGGAAGTCGGCATTGAAGGACACAGTTCAGGACAGCCACTGAGAAAAGTTGCTTTGTTGAGCAAGGGCTGTTCTGAACAAGTGTCCTCAAACATAATATCCCTAGCTACATATCTTTGCCTTATCCTGGGTCTCTGAGGACCAGCATAGACCCCTCCACCTCCCACCATACCTCCTGACTCATGCACAATATCTTACTCAGGGCTAGGAAGAGGGAGATTTCATATAAAATATTTTTCCCTACCTGGAAAACAATCTACCTAGAAGCACATTTCCTGTGCTGATGACTGTGAGGCTGGGCTCCTCGCAGCCATTGTCATGCAAGTACAGTTGTAAGTAATAATGTGGCCTTTAATGACGGAATGATGGACCTGCCAAACACTTGCTCCTGCCATAGACTGCTTGCATTTCCCTGCTGGAGAGCACAGAGATGCCCATCTGGGAGTTATTAACATATCCTCGTCAATTCAGAACCGACTTTAACATAATCCATATTTGTTGGAGAAAGTCCAACATCAGCTTGAGAACAGCAGTCACGTGCCTCGATGACACATTTCAAACAGCACACACAGAGCATGCTTGGGCAGCTAAGCAATTCAGAAATGCAAATAGCTGAAGCACTCTCCTGACTAGATAAAAAGGACAAATCCCTTTTGGCAAGAGACTGGATGTCCTCTTAATGTCACAGAAAAACAACCGCACCAGGAAAGGCACAAATTCCAGGGCATTGATTTGACTTTGGTGGGTCACTGAGAAGGTGTACCTTTGGGTGTATTCCAGTCATGTAGGTGTAATTCATCTCAAGTTGACCCTGGACTTCAGCTGTTGTCAGGCAGAGCTGGGATTCCTGGGATGCAGGAATACAGATGCTCTTAAGCCAACGGCTTTGCACATCATACGTCTGCTTGTTGACGTAAAAGCACACACCTCTCCCTTTAAAAACACAACAAAGAGCTATGGGTTCCATTTCAACTTCATCTTGGCTCTTATTCTGAACTGGTTATCTATAATAAACAGACCCCCAGAAGAAGCTGGATTGGTACTGTCCCTATATGAGAGTCCTCAGGAAATCAAACTATATCAAAAGATCATGCAGTGGCCCTGGGAGTTACCTCCAAACTAGGCATGATCTTTGTGGCTATAGAACACACCCCTGCCAGTATTTTCTCAATGATTTTAACATTACAGTTCATCAGCTAAATTCCTTTGGCTGATTGATATTATTAATGGTACCTGTGTTTTACAAATGAAATAAATTAAATAAGGGGGGGGGGAATTTTCTTGAGTCCACCACCCACCCCTATTGATGTGGATTTTGGTGAAACTGCAGTAAAATCCTATTTTTAGATTATGTAAACCAAAGCCAAATGCAGATTCTTCCTTCAAATATTTAAACAAACTCACAGGGCTGAACTCCTAGATAGTAGTGTTGTAACATTATTAAATTTTCTACATTTGATAATTATATGTTGTGGTTTATGAAAAAATATTCTTGTTCTTAAGAGACACATGTTGAAGTTTTTAGGGATAAAGAGTTATGATGTGTGCAACTTTCTCTTACATAATTCAGCCAGACAAGAAAGAATAATGAACATATATACATACAATGAAAAAGAAAACAAATGTGGCAAAATGTTCACAATTGGTGAAACTAGGTGACAGCCATTTGTGTGTTCCTTGTATCATTTTGGCAACTTTTTGGTGGGTTTGAAATTTTTCAAAATAAAAAGTGGGAAATAAAATAAATTAGATTCACAGAAACTAATACATAATTTTTAAAAATAGAATTTACTATTTAAAAACTTTCTCATTCACTGCTTTTTGCTTGATGTTGATACTTTGTATCAGGGTATAATCTCCTGGGAGGAGAGGAAGACAGTAATTTAAAAACAAAAAAAAGAAGAAGGCTTTCTTATCTCTCCGTGCTATTTTCTGGAACTCTGCATACAGTTGGATATATCTTTTCCTTTCTCCTTTGCTTTTTGCTTCTCTTCTTTCCTCAGCTATTTGTAAAGGCTCCTCAGACAACCACAGTCTTTTTGCATTTCTTTTCCTTTGGGATGATTTTGGTCACTGCCTCCTGTACAATGTTACGAACCTTCTTCCATAGTTCTTCAGGCACTCTGTCTACCAGATCTAATCCCTTGAATCTATTCATCACCTGTAATGTATAAGCAAAAGGGAATTGATTTAGGTCATACCTAGATGGCATAGTAGTTTTCCCTACTTTCTTCAATTTAAGCCTCAATTTTGCAATAAGGAGCTCCTGATCTTAGTCACAGTCAGCTCCAGGCCTTCTTTTTGCTGACTCCATCTTTGGCTGCAAAGAATATAATCAATCTGATTTCGGAACTGACCATTTGGTGATGTCCATGTGTAGAGTCATCCCTTGTGTTGTTGGAAAAGAGTCGTTGTTATGACCAGCATGTTCTCTTGGCCGAACTCTGTGAGCCGTTTCCCTGCTTCATTTTGTACTCCAAGGCCAAACTTGCCTGTAACTCCAGGTATCTCTTGACTTCCTACTTTTGTATCCCAATCCTCTGTGATGAAAAGGACATCTCTTTTGGTGCTGGTTCTACAAGGTTTTGTAAGTCTTCGTAGAACTGGTCAACTACAGCTTCTTGGCATAAGTGATTGGGGCATAGATTTGGATTACTGTGATATTGAATGGTTTGCCTTGGAAATGAACTGAAATCATTCTGTTGTTTTTGAGATTGTACCCAACTGCTGCATTTTGGATTTTTTTTTTTTTTTTTTATTGACTATGAGGGCTACTCCATTTCTGCTGGGGGATTCTTGCCCACAGTAGTAGATGCAATAATTATCTGAATTAAATGTGCCCATTCCTGTCCATTAAGTTTAGTTCTGTGATTCTTAAGATGTTGATGTTCACTCTTACTGTCTCCTGCTTGACCATGTCCAATTTACCTTGTTAGCATTCCAGTTTCCTGTGCAATACTATTCTTTACAGCATTGGACTTATGCTTTTACCACCAGACACATCCACAACTGAGCATCGTTTCTACTGTGACTCAGCCGCTTCATTCTTTCTAGAGCTATTAGTAATTGCCCTCTGCTCTTCCTCACTAGCATATTGGACACATTCCAATATGGGGTTCACCTTCCAATGTCATATCTTTTTGCCTTTTCATACTGTTCATGGGGTTCTTGCAGCAAGAATATTGGAATGGCTTGCAATTCCCTACTCCAATGGACCATGTTTTGTCACAACTCTTCACTATGACCTGTCTGTCTTGGGTGGCCCTGCATGGAATGGATCATATTTTCATTGAGTTATGCAAGCCGCTTTGCCGTGACAAGGTTGTGATCCATGAAAGGGATCCATTAGGGTTGTGATCCATTAGGGTTGTTTGGTATTTTATCTGAAACCTGAATTTCTCACAAAATCATAGCACAGGGGGAAATACAATCAGCTGCTTGCAGAAAGGAGTGGTGTGTGCCACCTCCCCACCACATGCCAAGAGTCCTGGCCTCACACATGAGTCTGTCTCTTCTCCCACACTTTACCCTGGTTTGGCTGCACTTCTCCTCAAGGTCCTAGGGAAGACTTATTTCTACAGACATCTCCTAGAGCCTGTGCCATGGGCATTCATACTTTTAGACTGGCAGTGTTAAAACCTATACCTAATAGAGCAAGATACCAGTAGACATCTTAGTTCCCATCCATGTAATCATCTAATCTAATAACACATAGAAAAATAGAGATGTTGGATTCTTAGGAAAGTTCTAGAATATGGACTTCTTTCCAGTAGACCAAAGCAATCTGGATAATACAGATAGTCCTGCAAGGGGGTGAAAAAGGCACCCCCTTACTGTGAGGATGTGTCGATTGTTTATTTCTAGCCCTACAGAGCAACACCCTGGCATTTCTGGCAATAGCCTCAGGTCTGCTCCCTGCAGGATGCACGCACTTCACACTGAGCACATTTAAGAATTCACAGGGTAATCTGTCAGTCCTGTTTTAGGACAAACTAGGGTGTCTTGACTATCTTGAGGTGTTAGTATATGGTAAAAGTCAGATACAGGCCACTTAACAGGACAATTTACTTTAACACGTTCGATATGTTGTTTTAGTGGCTTCTGTGCACTCCAGTCATAACACTAGGGTACCATAAGGTCAAAGAAGTGAGAAATTGACTTCAAAGGCACAATTCTGCTTCTTCAAAGATACTGTTATAACTATCAAAGGCACAATTCTGCTTCTTCAAAGATACTGTTATAACTATCCACTTCTTAAAATAACAAATTTCCTCACTGGATTGAAGAGCTGTGATTCATAACTTCTGTAGCTGTGGTCTCTTCCCTTGGGGCTAAAGTCCCAACAAATGACAGGAAGATGCCATTTCCACTCTTGTCATTACTAAATCTATTTCTTCTCTCTCTCTCATGAGGAACAGGTGGCAGTTCTTGCCCCCTGATTCCACCTATAGGTAGCAGACAGTCAAGCCTATGCAAGACAGACATCTCCCGCTCCCCATCTTGGTCAAAATAGACCAGGACGGTGGCTCAGACATCTAGCTATATCAGAATCCCCTGGAGGACTTTTTAAACCACAGAGTGCTGGGCCCTGCCTGAGTTTCTAATCAGTAGGTGTAGGGTGGCACTGAGAATGTACATTTCTAACAAGTTCTTGGAAGATGCTGGTGGTGATGTCTGCAGACTACTTTGAAACCATTGGGGTAGGTCATGCTGCGGTAACAAATGACCCCCAAATCTCAGGTTTATATTTCACTCAAGTTGGTCATAAGCCAGCTGCAGCCCTGCTCCATGTCTTCTGCCCACCAGGACACCAGAACACTGCCAGTCCCATGGCAGACGGCAAAGGATATGGTAAACTACTGGTTAACTCATAAAGCTCTGGCTTATGTTTCCTTGCTTGAAGGGAGTCATGTGACCAAATCAGATGTATCAGTGGCAAGTGACGGACTGAACACTTGTGTGAATAATTACGTAGTCTACCACATCCCACAATGTTCATTATCTCCTTCTCCCACAGTAAATGTCCAATCAAATGTTGACTGGACAATTGGCTGTCCCAAATAAAGACTGAATTCTTCAGAGTCTCCTGCAGCTTGGTATTGGCTAATACCAAATGCAGCCAATGGGATGTAAGCAGAATGTTGGATGGTCATTCCAGTAGCCTTTCTGAAGGAGAGCACATGATTGACCTTTGTTTCGTTTGCTCTCTCTTCTTCATTCCTTTCTCCATCCTCTTGCCTACGATGCTAATGCTAGTATTTTGGAGCATGAGGTCAAAGCCCTGCCTCTAATAGAAAATATATATGGTGTGCAATGCAATATGCCAACCCCAGACTGTCTACCCACACTTCTAGAAGAGAAAAATAAAATTATCTTATTTAAACCATTGTTACCTTGGGGTTTCTGTCCCTCGCATCTGAATATAATCCTAAATAATACACCCTAAGAAAACTTTCCTTTTGAAGTCTGCTCACTTCTGTCTGCAGTTTCTTATGTTCCACTGATCCAACCATCAGTGATTTCCCAAGCTTTGGAGCCTATTCCTTCCCTTCACACCCTTTTCCCTCATTCTTAGCAATGCAGAGAGAATGTCTCCAGAAGGTCAACTAGAGCTTCATTCTTTCTTTCTATGAGACTATAGATATATAGAAGCTGATGGTAGGGCAAGTGACAACCAAAAAGGAAAAGCTTGTCTGGCTAGAACTTTCCTAAAGAATTTCCAAAATAGTCTTCATTGCATGTCAACAAAGATGACAATGTTCCTCTTTGTTGCCAAACTCTCCCCTGCAATTTGGGAACATTTCTGATTCCTGGGTTTACAGGATCTGCATGCCACTCGATCCCCCATCTCCCCACAAGAAGAAAGGATGAAGCGTAAATGTTTAGTGATGATTGTCAGAGGCCTGTGGTTGCCACGCTCCTCTCCTCTGCCTTTGTTCATGACTCCCCATCCCCTTTCCTGTGCTCTCTTTGTCAGGCCTTTCCCCACTCTGCCTGCTTTTGCCATCTTCACAGTCATTGTCTCTTGTCCACGTCTCATCACAGAGAGAGGGAGCAGCTGGAGAAGAGGAAAGAGGGGAGCATTAACAAGAAGCAAAAGGCTGCAAAGGGAGAGAGGAGTCAGGCGGGAGCAGTCCAGACACAGAGCTGAAAGGGCTCTTTCTGAAGTAAAATCAGAGCTATTTACATTTAAGCTTTCCCAGGACACAGTAAAGAGCTTAAGAAAGTAAACCAGAAGTTTCATCAATGCACAGAAGTAAGTTACCACTTTCATCACACACACATGGTTCACAAACCTTAAATATGTATATATCTATCTACTTTTAAGAGTGTTTCTCTTCCGATGGAGAGCCATTTGTTGGGGGCATCTCACAGGCAGAATCTGTTGCATGAGACATCATCAGTCATATAGTAAAATGGAATGTCCCAAGAGAACAATGGCTATATATTTCTTAAGTTATCATTGTCAAATAAGTTTGAGAAGCACAGCATACAATGTTCTCCTGGAAATTTACAATGTATATTAATATAATAAAGGCTCTAAGAATTTCTGGAGTAAAGAAGCCCATTCATTTTTCATATTCAAATTTACTGAACCAAAGAATCCTTTTTTTGAGTACAATATCTATTAATATTTCACAAAATGTGTCTTTGGAACATAGGTTGAGAAATTTCCTCAAAAGAATAAAAATTTTATGTGCTACATGTTGGATTATTTTTTACAAAATGAGTTACTCCCACATGCACTCCCGTGAATATTCATAACCTACTGACATTTCAGTGGGGCCACACAAGAATTAAACAGAACAAAGCAGTGTTCAAAATCACAAGCCAGTGGCGCAAAACTCACAAAGTTTGGTTTATCCCACCTGCCTAAGACTCAATTAATTTAGAAGTAAACAAATCAAATCAACTAAAATAATTAGCCAGGAGAAAAGGAAAGATATACCCATTTGAGTTCAGAGTTCCAAAGAATAGCAAGAAGAGATAAGAAAGCCTTCCTCAGAGATCAATGCAAAGAAATAGAGAAAAACAATAGAATGAGAAACACTAGAGATCTCTTCAAGAAAATTAGAGATACCAAGGGAACATTTAATGCAAAGATGGGTGCAATAAAAGACAGAAATGGTATTGACCTAACAGAAGCAGAAGATATTAAGAAGAGGTGGCAAGAATACAAAGAAGAACTATACAAAAAAGATCTTCATGACCCAGATAACCACAATGGTGTGATCACTCACCTAGAGGCAGACATCCTGGAATGTGAAGTCAAGTGGGCTTTAGGAAGCATCACTATGAACAAAGCTAGTAGAGGTGATGGAATTCCAGTTGAGCTATTTCAATTCCTAAAAGATGATGCTGTGAAAGTGCTGCACTCAATGTGCCAGCAAATTTGGAAAACTCAGCAGTGGCCACAGGACTGGAAAAGGTCAGTTTTCATTCCAATCCCAAAGAAAGGCAATACCAAAGAATGCTCAAACTACCACACAGTTGCACTCATCTCACACACTAGCAAAGTAATGCTCAAAATTCTCCAAACCAGGCTTCAACAATACATGAACTGTGAACTTCCAGATGTTCAAACTGGATTTAGAAAGGACAGAGGAACCAGAGGTTAAACTGCCGACATCCATTAGATCATTGAAAAAGCAAGAGAGTTCCAGAAAAATATCTACTTCTGCTTTATTGACCATGCCAAAGCCTTTGACTATGTGGATCACAACAAACTGTGGAAAATTCCTCAAGAGATGAGAATAGCAGACCACCTTACCTGCCTCTTGAGAAATCTGTATGCAGGTCAGGAAGCAACAGCTAGAACTAGACATAAACAACAGCCTGGTTCCAAGTTGGGAAAGGGGTACATCAAGGCTGTATATTGTCACTCTGCTTATTTAACTTATATGCAGAGTACATCATGTGAAATGCTGGACTGGAAGAAGCACAAGCTGGAATTAAGATTGCCGGAAGAAATATCAATAACCTCAGATATGCAGATGACATCACCTTATGGCAGAAAGCAAAGAAGAACTAAAGAGCCTCTTGATGAAAGGGAAAGAGGAGACTGAAAAAGTTGACTTAAAACTCAACATTCAGAAAACTAAGATCATGGCATCCGGTCCCATCACTTCATGGGAAATAGATGGGGAAACAATGGAAACAGTGAGAAACTTTATTTTTGGGGGCTCCAAAATCACTGCAGATGGTGACTGCAGTCATGAAATTAAAAGATGTTTGCTCCTTGGAAGAAAAGCTATGACCAACCTAGACAGCATATTAAAAAAGCAGAGACATTACTTTGTCAACAAAGGTCCGTCTAGTCAAAGCTCTGGTTTTTCCAGTAGTCTTGTATGGATTGTGAGAGTTGTACCATAAAGAAAGCTGAGAGCCAAAGAATTGACTCCTTTGAACTGTGGTGTTGGAGAAGACTCTTGAGAGTCCCTTGGACTGCAAGGAGATCCAAACAGTCTATCCGAAAGGAAATCAGTCCTGAATATTTGTTGGAAGGACTGATGCTGAAGCTGCAACTCTAATACTTTGGCCACCTGATGCGAAGAACTGACTCACTGGAAAAGATCCTGAAGCTGGGAAAGACTGAAGGCAGGAGAAGGGGATGACAGAGGACAAGATGGTTTGATGGCATCACTGACTTGATGGACACGAGTTTGAGGAAGCTCCAGGAGTTGGTGATGGACAGGGAACCCTGCATGCTGCAGTCCATGGGGTCACAGAGTCGAACAGAAGTGAGCGACTAAACTGGCTAACAACAACAACAAAAAACTACAGATATACATCTGAAAATGTCTAGATGTGGAGGAGATCATGACAAGGAGGGATGATTTTTTTTTTTAAGGAGGGATGATTTTGATCAAGTTATGCAGAAATGGAAAACACAGTGAGTTTGGAAAGATACAGTTCACCTTAAGGCTGACATTAGCCAAGGTCTTTAGTGACTCAGCATCCTTCTCTGCCCAGAGGCAGCAGGAACTAAAAAGCTTGGGCATTAGAAGCCACTTAACCTCATAAAACCATGCATTTATTTCTATCACATTTCCCAGAGTGCACTGTCACTATTTTTTGATGGTTTACCTTATTATACTGTGTGATCCCTAAAGGCAAGTATTACCTCTTCCTGATTTCCTGACCCCCAGTCTAGGCCTTCAAAAGTAGGCACATAGTAGGCATTCAGTAATGTTTGTTGGATGAATATCCATGAGAATTTTGGATACATATGTCTATCACTGGGGACTTCCCTGGGGCTCAGATGGTGAAGAATCTGCCTGTAATGCAGCACACCTGGGTTTAATCCCTGATCAGGAAGATCCCCTGGTGATGGGAATGGCAACCCACTCCAGTATTCTTGCCTGGGGAATTCCATGGACTGAGGAGCTTGGTGGACTTCAGTCCACAGTATCACAAAGAATTGTACATGACTGTATATTGTCACCCTGCTTATTTAACTTATATGCAGAGTACATCATGAGAAACGCTGGGCTGGAAGAAGCACAAGTTGGAATCAAGATTGCTGGGAGAAATATCAATAACCTCAGATATGCAGATGACACCACCCTTATGGCAGAGAGTGAAGAGGAACTGAAAAGCCTCTTGATGAAAGTGAAAGAGGAGAGTGAAAAAGTTGGCTTAAAGCTTAACATTCAGAAAACTAAGATCATGGCATCTGGTCCCATCACCTCATGGGAAATAGATGGGTAAACAGTGGAAACAGTGTCAGACTTTATCTTTTGGGGCTCCAAAATCACTGCAGATGGTGATTGCAGCCATGAAATTAAAAGACGCTTGCTTCTTGGAAGGAAAGTTATGACTAACCTAGATAGCATATTAAAAAGCAGAGACATTACTTTGCCAACAAAGGTCCATCTGGTCAAGGCTATGGTTTTTCCAGTGGTCATGTATGGATGTGAGAGTTGGACTGTGAAGAAAGCTGAGCACCGAAAAATTGATGCTTTTGAACTGTGGTGTTGGAGAAGACTCTTGAGAGTCCCTTGGGCTGCAAGGAGATCCAACCATTCCATCCTGAAGGAGATAAATCCTGGGTGTTCAATGGAAGGACTGATGCTGAAGCCGAAACTCTAATACTTTGGCCACCTCATGCAAAGAGTTGACTCATTGGAAAAGACCCTGATGCTGGGAGGGATTGGGGGCAGGAGGAGAATGGGACAACAGAGGATGAGGTGGCTGGATGGCATCACCGACTCGATGGACTTGAGTTTGAGTAAACTCCAGGGGTTGGTGATGGACAGGGAGGCCTGGCGTGCTGCGATTCATGGGGTCACAAAGAGTTGGACATGACTGAGCGACTGAACTGAACTGAACTGAACTGAGTTACTAACATTTACAATGCTGTGTATGTATAACCAGGTTGAATCTAAATGAATTAATGGGACTGGAATTGTTTACGACTTCACAGATCATGTGACCATGTGACTATGGCAAAGGGAAAAAGGAAGAGAGGACAAAGGCTTCACTAACTGTACAATAATGGTTGCCTTTGGAAGGGGGAACTGGGTTGCTGGTGGTCAGGGGTGTTTACGAGACTTATTTTTTCATTTACAGCCTTTTGTTCATCTGTATTTTATCCAACATTAATGTATTTCCTATTCAAAAGTAAATAAGTAGCATTCTAAAGTATTCATGAATGACTACTGGAATACGAGTTTCCCAACCACTAAAGAGTCCACTTAAGAAAAATTTCCCCTTTGCTCACCAACCACCATCTAGTATTAGAATGAACATATTTATTGGTTGAATAGCTTATTGGTAGATTAAGTAAGAAGTAAACTGAATCTGATCCCTTCACACAAGGCCTCAAATCTGCTTTTCCAGGCTTGAGTGTTACCCAATACAACTCCACATAGGGCCATAGAAAACTCTTACCATTCTTTGAGCAACTCACACACTCTTCTGCCTGTGTTTGCACAGTCTCTGCCTGGAGGAGCCCTCCCCATCCTTAGAGGGTCAGCTCAGATGCCTAGTCCTTTCATGAAGGCTTTCCTGAATCTCTCACCAATAATCAAGTTAATCCTCCAGTTTCTCTACCTTGCCATTCATTTCACCTTATTTGATGTGCTTCATTAACACATTACTTACCACAGAGCTGGACATAGGTAATCACCGCAGAGCAGTGCTCATATCTTGGGGCTGTGGAGCTATGGAGTAATAGCTGTGTGCACAGGCTACCACGGCAACCTCATAGGTTCAAATCCTGCTTCCATAGTGGAACTGAGACCTCAGTTTTCTCACCTGTATAAAGGTAGACTTAGAACCCTTTGCAAAAGGGTTGTTGTGAGAATCAACTTTCTTTACATAAGACCTGAGACTCATTTGCAACCCAGTAGTAAATTTCAACTTTGGTGTGAAGTTCATGTAAAAATTTGGTTTCCTGGCTCTCTTCAGCAGTTTTGTTTCAGTAGGTCTTGGACAAGCGTGGCTTGGGAAAGTGTGCTTAAAAGTGTCCCACTCAATTCCGCACAGAGGCTCTCTTGGACTTGGATTTTAGAAAGATTATACACGATCAGTGTTTCTAATTTATGATCCATATGTTTAGAAACACTAGGGAAGGTTTAAAAAAAAAGCCCATATAAAGTCCCAACTCAAAGATTCTAATATAGGTTTTCTTAGGTGGACCTCAGATATGAATATTTTAAAAATACCCAGGTAACTCTGCCATGCAGCCAGGGTTGAGAACACTTGCACTAACTGTCTCTAGGTTTCTTTAAAAATATCTATTTAAAGACATTAAAATATAGCTGAAATGAATTCCCCTTGAAATAGATTGTATATAAAACTAAGGATTCTGAAGACTTGGTTCTTATCTAAATGAATAAAAAATCAGAAAAGATAAATGCAATCCAAGTATACAGTGGTCAAATGACCATTCCTTCTACATTCAGTTCAGTTCAGTTCAGTTACTCAGTCGTGTCCAACTCTTTGCGACCCCATGAATCACAGCACACCAGGCCTCCCTGACCATCACAAACTTCCGGAGTTTTCTCAAACTCATGTCCATCGAGTCGGTGATGCCATCCAGCCATCTCATCCTCTGTCGTCCCCTTCTCCTCCTGCCCCCAATCCCTCCCAGCATCAGGGTCTTTTCCAATGAGTCAACTCTTCGCATGAGGTGGCCAAAGTATTGGAGTTTCGGCTTCAACATCAGTCCTTCCAATGAACACCCAGGACTGATCTCCTCTAGGATGGACCAGTTGGATCTCCTTGCAGCCCAAGTGACTCTCGAGAGTCTTCTCTACATTAGTTTGTCTTAAAAACTTCAAGACATGGAAATTGGTGAGCCTCACCCAACATTAGCACACATCCATCAGGAAAGGGAAAGCGGTTGATTGGCAGTGACATTTGCTATGTACCTAACATTTGATGCATGCAGTTTTTAACTTGGAACATTTTTGGAAGGCCATGGTTTATAAACTGCTATGAGAGTTTCTGGGCTTCCCTCGTGGCTCAGTGGGTAAAGCGTCTGCCTGCAATGCGGGATACCTGTGTTTGATCTCTGGGTTGGGAAGATCCCCCGGAGAAAGAAATGGCAACCTACTCCAGTACTCTTGCCTGGAAAATTTCTGTGGACAGAGGAGCCTGGTGGGCTACAGTCCATCAGATCACAAAGAGTCGGACACGACTGAGTGACTTCACTTCTCATTAAAGTTTTAGGCATGTATTCTCCTACTTAACAATGACCAAAACTATTTATGCTTTTAATGGAAAGGAGCAAGCAAACAGATCCCACCAAGATACTATTTTGTATATATACATCCAGCAAAACAAATTTCTAAAAAATGTAATTCTTGATTCTATAATCATCCAAGAATTTCAGCAAAAAAATAGACTAAAGTAGAACATGAAACAAATTATCAGGATAAAAGGGCAAAATTGTTAAGGACTGTAAGATTTTGTTTATTTATTTATTTCTTTATTTTGCCGATTTTGTTTATTTTTAAAGCCAATCTGAAATATCCTGCTCTTAAAAAAAATAAGATTAAGGTAGAGAACAAGTAACATGTATGAAGTGAATAATCTTATTCATCAAAATGAGCCATTCTGGGTACCTAACAACAGTAAAAACTACAAATGTATAGTAACTGAACAAGTCATTTATAGAGAGTTATCAGGAAAGAAAATGATGTGGTTACAACAAAGTGAGAACAAAATTGTTCCCATTGTAGATTTTCTTAGAATTTAGGTATTAAATAAGACATAAAACTATTGTCAGGGAGATAATAATTTGGCTCAAGTCTGAAAAATTATACTTTTTTCAACAATATGCAGCAAAATTAGCCTCTGAGTTGAATATACTAGCACTTCACTCATTTGGAATCATGAATTGAATCATTCCAACTGTAAAACTTAGCATTCTTTTTCAGAGAACTGTTTTTGGATTCACTATGGGAATATAGTCAAACCTTGGGCATTACATGGGATGTTTTGTTAAAAACCCACATGGTCATCTCCTTGATTTCTATTGTACCATATTCTCTGGAATATCCTGGGACTTCAAAGTCAATGAAGCATCATGGAAATACCATGTTTGGACAAATAGTTCTTCACCCAGCACTTTTATGTACAGCCCCCAAACTTGTCCATACCAACACACCAAATCCCCTTTTTACTTTAATCTCAATGCAATGTGTCTTCAAATATTGAGCAATAAAAAATTTTAAAGATTTCCCTTTTCTCTTCATACAAATAGCCCTGCCCTCCATGCCAAAGAAAACTTAGTGTTGCGACTTTTGATGTCCAAACCATTAGAACTGGTGACTTCTGGAAGCCTCAAAGTAGAGACCTTGGTGTGTATACATGTGATCCACAGCCATCACCATAGATTCCAATGCAGGCCCGTGAGCCTCAAAGGGCAAGTGTAAACAAAAGCTCTCATTAAACCTGAGTCTAGCATTAGTAAGACTGTCCAAAGATTACATTTAAAGATAACTAAAGTGTTACTATATTCCTTTGTGCAGCCCAGCCATGACCCTAATTAATGTGTCTAAGGTAGACATGTATTTCTTCAAGTAATGGGTGGTTTTGTTTGGACAATTAGACCAAGCTGACAAGGAAATTTTCCATCAAACCAAGTCATAAAAAGTACATTATTCAGCATTATTATGAGTTAAGCAGTATTTATTACCTGAACTTTACAATACTCTATTATCAATCATTACCTGCCATTAAGGTATGTTAACATGAGATCAAAGAGAGAAGCCAAGCTAAACAAACAGTCATGTCTACAAGTCACTTTAGTGCTGTTCATTTAAAGAGAGGCAAATGCCTTGAATTTAAGGATGGACAATTTGCATTTAACCAGAAGACGCAAATCAGCTGTACTATGGCAAGGCTGTGATTATATAAATTCCACGCTTGTTATTCAATTGACAAGACAAAGCTGGTTTCTAAGGAATTTCAAAAAGAAAAAAATGTAGTCAAAGTAAAATGTGAGATACAAAAGTCCAGTTTTGATAGGTGCTAGTAAAGATTCATTGCTGTATCAATTCTCAGCAACAATGCTGCCTCGGAAGTCACTAAAAATGATATCAGCTGAATGGATCTAAAGAAGAGACTGAATGTTTTTAGCAAAGTTGTAAAACCTTGGAAACCACCTCCTGAACAAACAGTCTGAAAGCTCAGAAGTCTAAGACAAGCTTACAACACCCTGACTTTAAAATATATTCTTGTCGCCACTTCTTCCTTCTTACTCTGGAGCCAAGAGCACAAACAAGGTTTCTGGAAGTACCTCTTTGAAAGCACATTCCTCCTTCTCTGTTCCAGAAGCACTCGATCCCATCCTTTCTGAAAGAAAGCTCTTTCATTAATGTCCATTGGCTTCCTTCCCCATGTCCTATAGCTGACGTTCAAAATTCAAGAGGTGGCAAGGTTCAACTTCAGCTCAAGGTTATCTACAAATATCTGGGAAGCTCTTTAATACTTCTTAATGTACAAAATACAGAAAAGAGTCTGAGGATTAGACACCCGTTGAAATCTATATCTACTTTTTCTAACTGTCTAAGGTGGACAATAGCATCCATGGCAAAGGAAAAAGATGTCATGTTCTTATTTCCTTTACATTTAACATTAGGCAATCCTGCAGACTTAATGTGATATTATTGCTTAATGTAGAACACCAGTGGAAATCATTTGCCAAGTTATGTTGCTTACAGGTTTTCTTAAAAGTGGTTAAATAAGCTAATACTTAGGATCAACCCCTAGCCAATCAGCAAAGTATACTGAGCACCTCACTGAAATGACAAAACCTGGCCTCTGTCTTATGAAGTGCAAGACTACACACAAAAAGAGGGCTAGCATTCTTGGCCAGGGGGTGGTGGGTGAGCCACTGAGCATATATTCATTCAGGGCACACGGGAACAGAACTCTGAGTTAGCCACTGGGCAGGTAGGATGCAAGCTGGGATGGGTAGACTTCAGAAAAGCTAACAGAGGCAAGGCGAAGCCATGTCCAGTGGTCAAAGGACTTGAGCAAAAATTCCTGTCTATATATAGGTGACCCTTCATTTTCTACCCAGAGAGCTAGGTTATAGGAATACATATGGCATGAATAGACCAATCTGACCACTGTAGAGAGAATCTGTGCAGGAGCTGAGGAGGGATTTGTAAGTTTGGAATGTATGTTTGGTACCAAATAGTGAAAGGCCTTGAAGGTCAGATTTTAAAGAAGTCGAGATAGTTAAATAGTGCTTATCCCTGTTAGTTTCTAAAGAGGGGCATGGCATGAGGAAGATGGCATTTGGGGAGGATTCATGTGGTGGGGCGGAAAAGGCAACAGCACCCCACTCCAGTACTTGCCTGGAAAATCCCATGGACGGAGGAGCCTGGTAGGCTGTAGTCCATGGGGTCGCTAGGAGTCAGACACTACTGAGTGACTTCACTTTCACTTTTCACTTTCATGCATTGGAGAAGGAAATGGCAACCCATTCCAGTGTTCTTGCCTGGAGAATCCCGGGAAGGGGGAGCCTGGTGGGCTGCCGTCTATGGGGTTCCACAGAGTCGGACACAACTGAAGTGACTTAGCAGCAGCAGCATGTGGTGGGGAAGTACAGGGGATAGGCTAGAATGTGGAGTGACTGGAAGCCACATGATAACTTCTGTTATCATGTCAGCCATCTCTGCAGGAGGTAGGGTCTAAGCATAGGCTACTGTGAATGGCAATGTGTAGAAAACTGGAAAGAATAGAGCAATGAGGGAGAGGATCCCAAAAGCTTGGAGCCATTGCTGTGTGTGACAAATATGAATGCTGAGGTGCTAAAGTAGTGATATCTGAGTGTCTCCTAATTTTCATCCTCTCTTTTCTCCTTTACTAACAGAATCCTAAATTTAGAGGCAATGTTGCAGAATGGTTTAAATCACACATTTTGGAACTAGTCTGTGAGGGTTTGAATGTCCCTTCCTATCACTTACCCCCATCTGATGACCTTGGGTGAGTTATTTCTCCTCTTTGTGCCTCAGTGACCTTATCTGCAAAGTGGAAATAACTTTAGTGCTTATTTCATGGGGTCATTGTATGTCAATATGGGCAAAGCTCTTAGAACAGTGCTTGGTTCCAAGAAGTACTATGTAAGCATCGGCTGTTGCTCTTAGCTGAGCACACGGCCCGAGCACTTCCAGCTATGTGTGACCATATGACTACATCATGGTCATTAGAGTGTGACCGGAAGTGATGTATACAACTTCTAGTGAACCCTTGTAGGGCCCTCTTACCCTTCCTGTTGGTAGGATCATGGACATGATGAGACCATGAGAAGGAAGATGTATATTGCTGACACTGACCTGCCATGTCAGCTCTGGGCTGCTTATGAGCAGATAAGTGCCTGAGAAAAATGACCTTCTATCTGATTTAAGTCATTATTATTTGGGGATCTTGGTTATAACACTGATCTGTGTTCAAATACATACTGGTAATTTTCCTGGACTTGGATGAAGCTTCTGGGGGACCTTTGTGTTACTGCACGGGGGCTTGTCTCCAGGGCTTGGCTGCTGGAGTAAAGAACGAATCTCCACCTGCCACTGCTTAAAATGGTATGGGGCTCCTGTCTGTCTGTCCATAGCAATAAGACTTTCAGCTCACTTCAACCCAGCTCAATTTACCTGCAGAAGAGGGCAGGGCTGTCCCTGCTCCTTGGAACCCAAGCCTTCCTCTCACTGTGTCTTCCATGCTCATTTTATTTTGATTTTTACAGACATAAATATATTTGTGCTCAAGGATATCCCTGAGACACACTAGAGTTGTTACCTATTCGCATCAATGGCCATACCTGAATTGCTGAGAAAATGATACAGCCACAAAAAGATGATGAGAGAGATGGCATTGAATGTGCAGTGATGGTGGGACATACAAGGAATGTATGATTTAGGAGGGAATATGGGACCAGGTGATACAAACAGAGTTTGCTCTTGACTGGCAATTTATAGCTAACACCCAAAACCCTGTGAGAGACTTAGAACTTTAGGAAGAGCAATTCCGTTCCTTCTAGTCACACAGCCAGGGTGCCCAGATATAGTTAGCTTGCAAGTCTTGAAACTGTGTTAAGTGAATTCCCCATCCAGTCCTCCCTCATTGTGACTGCCATTTGAAACTCTCTAATGACTGATTTGACCCTGCCTCTCATTTCTCTAAAATCATCACTGGATCTACACAGCCTTTTTTTTTTTTTTTTTTTTTTAAGTGGAAACAACTTAAGTTAAAGCTAGAGATCTCAAAGTCCTCTATGATCTGATACCTGTATTTCATATTGACTTTAGCTCACATTTCTTCCTTTACAAAAAGAAAGATTTCCTCACATCAAGCTCCTAACTTTTCCCTTTTTCCTGTCACTTTTTGGTTCTTTATACCATTCCATTATTCTGGAATGACTCTCCACTTGCCCCTGATTTCTTACCACTGAAATCTAAACCATTCTTCAATGAACAGATGATGTATTTCTCCTCATGTAAAAGCTCCAGTCACACTCAGCTAATCTGATTTCCATCATTTTGACTTCTCTTATCTCAATTTCACATGTTGCCTCAAATTACATATTTGTTAATGCCCTATACTTCCTACAATTTTGTCAGTGGCCCAGGATCTTGAGAGTCCTTTTCTGATGTCCTCACACTGTATGGACTATCACCTCAAACATTCACCCAAATAGTGGGCTTGAACATAGGACACTATAGATATAATGGAGTTCTTCTTTGGGGTTTAACATAAGACTCTGCAAGAAACAAGCCCTTTCTACTCCTTTATGGAATTTATAAACTGGATGACATAAGCCAGATGATTCTACGTGAAGGAAGGAAACATTGGGAATGAAGCAGAAAAGCAGTAAGGCTACTACCTAGAATGAGAGTCAGGGAGAGAGGGCAAGCCAAGTACATCATATAGGTCAATGAAGTCACAAAACTCCAGACTTAGGCATCCCCAGATCTGGGACCTAGGTAAGTCTTTCCTGATGTTCTTGCTTGTTTGAGGCTGTTTCCCTATTCCTTGTGAATAAGAGTCCTCTCCATTTACATATGCTGGGAGGTTTACATTATTTTGAAGCATATAAGATAAAGTTACTCTGAACACATTCCTACTATGTTTCTGATCATCTGTGAGGCAAAACATATATCCTTCTAAAGATTCTTACTATTCTTGCTTCATTTAAGATAAGGGTATTTGATAAACACATCAGCTTGCTTGAAAAGGGCTTATCATCCACCCTATCAATTATTGATAAGGGACTTAAATTTCATGGAAAAAAAAATCCATAGACTGGTAAGGCCATTATACTACCTAGAATTGTGCCCTGTCTCAATCCTCAAATTTGGGGGTTGGGCAGGGGCGGGGGTTGGAACCTCTTAACCAATTCAAATGTCACATTTCTAATGGCCCAATAAAGTACCCTGGTGTAGTTCTACATGCCTCAGAAACCAAGGGGCAGCTTCTAATAGATTGGTCTTCTGCCTCTTATTGAAAGGAAACACTCATCTCCAGAAATCCTGTGTATCACTGCAAAGAAACCAACTTCTGCTCTGAATCTCTCAAAGATTCAGAAGTACTCTGCTTACAAATTCATCAGTCTTGAGTGCAGATTTTAAAGGAGGACGGGTCATACACTCTTCACACTTTTTAAAGTGAAGTTGAGGAATAATACCCACCACCTGGCATTGTGACAGTAAAATCTAGAAGTTGTATCATTTTCAGAAGGTCAAGGGGAAATGCCACTGGCTAATTCAGAAATAGAAATAGCTATACTGATGCAACCATAAGTCAATTCTAAGTGGATAAAGAAATTTTCTTTTACAACATTATTTCAGAAGTGATTTTTGTTGTTCTGGATTTAAACCAAGACATATTCATCAAGTCTGTACCAATATACAGCTGATGGTTCTGGAAGTTTTGTTGTGAAATACTCCCTCACAGAAAGTGCCAAGGTATCAGGGGAAGGAGGAGTGAAAATTCTCTTGGGAAGAAATTGGTTCATACCTCTAGGAATCACAGCCTAAAGCATTCATACCATTAGAAGAACATATAATCTGAAAGCTGTCGTGTGATTTTTCTGAGCATTTTCTTAGGATGGAAGAGGCATCAATATCTGTCCATCTGGTTCTATCCATTTCACAGAATCACTTGAAAATTTTGAAAAGAACAAAAGTCTGAAAATCTAATCAAACTAGGTACTCAGTAGCCAATAAATGACACCATCTGGGCAGGTCCTAAAACTTAATGGTATATTGAGACCCTGAGGTGACTTCTGACCATGTCACAGGGACACCACTCACTATCAAAGGCTATAATAATTCTTTCATGGTTTGTTGGGGGAATTTGTGTGTGTGTATGTGTGTGTGTGTGTGTGTGTGTGCGCGCACGTGTGCAAAATTTGGCCTCACTCAAGTTTACCAACAGTTGATTATTGAAGATACTCTTCAAAACTTTTCTAATACTTCAAAGACATTATGCTCTCTGAGATCTGAAGGATACTATTCCATTTTGAAGGTTCCATATTCACAGATCAATCAAGGAGAAGCTTGATGGAAAATTTAGAGAAAGTTTCTATTATTTCAGTGCGTCAAATATCAAAGGAACATAAAGAATTGTGAAGTTAGATATCCCAAGACATTACCTCGGGTAACGTCTAGCAACTTACTTAATCTCTTCAAGCTCTAGTTTCCTCATCTGTCCAATGGGAATAAATTACTTTACTCACAGAACCATTACAAGGGTTTAATAAGATGTAATACACATAATACACGTGAATGCAAATAGCACATTGCCTGGCAGCCAGTGAAGTTTTAGTCAATAGGGTTGCCATGTGTCTGGTTTTAAACCAGACAGTACAGTATATGAGTTTCTTTCTGAGAAATAGATTAAGAGAAGACCAGACATATAAATGTAAATGTGAGTAAGTGCTATTATTCCTACTATGACATGTCTTGTGCATGAGTTCTGGCACTTCCTCTCACTAGGACAGTTTGCCATGAGGAATGAGAGAGCGCATTCCTCTGAGACATGCTTCAGGCACCACCATGGGAGAGCCTAGTACATACCTGTAAAGTGAAAGTGTTAGTTGCTCAGTCGTGTCTGACTCTTTGTGACCCCATGGGATGTAGCCCGCTAGGCTCCTCTGTCCATGGAATTCTCCAAGCAAGAATACTGGAGTGGGTTGCCTTTCCTTTCTCCAGGGGATCTTCCTGACCCAGGACTCAAACCTGAGTCTCCTGCATTGCAGGCAGATTCTTTATCAAAGGGTGACCTTTGCTGAGTAACCAGTTCCATCCCTGCTGTGAGGCAGGTGTGAGGGCTGGGCCCTGCAGCGGTTCTCAGTGTTTCCTTTACAAGTACCACTCCTAATGGTGTGGGCCTCTATCCAGCTCTCATTCTCTTCTCATCTCCTAGTTCTCCTTTTCAGTAAGAGGTATTTAGCAACCTAACACTAAGGAATTTACTGCTTAAAAATTAAGAATATTGAATTTTTAAATTCAATTCCCAAGTTGCTTGAGGAAATAGTCATTCTTTTTTTCCAGTAAGAAATTATTTTACCAAAATTAACAATTCTAGTCATCAATTCACAGGCTTTCTGGACAGGTCAGCACAGTAACTCCTGCATCCACATTTCCTTGAGTTTGAACTTATTTTGGCCAAAGACTCCTGCTCAGGAAAGCCCAGATGGCCTATTGTTGCCTGCAGGTGGCACCTGTCCATAAGATCAAAGTGTGATCATGACGTCAATGCCCACTTAAGACAGAGGTCCAATCAACTTTGCTGGCCTGAGTGATACCCAATCAGGATTACATCTCACTTCCATCAAAGAGAGATAAGCCTTGTTGAGCTTCTTCACTGTCAACTGGAAAAACTGTGCCACGCTATTGGACTCAGCAGCTTAAAGTTGCTTTCCAGAATGTCAAACATATATCGCTTTCTAACCTAATTTTAACACAGACTTCAGTTTCTTCCCAAAGATGTATCACATGACAGGGTTTGATCCTTGATTATCCTCAAAAATACCAGAGACATCATATGATCTCTCCTCAAGAAAAATGTGACCTATGGAACAACCATACTGTAAATGAAGTATTAAACACTCCTGAGGAGTAAAGTCGAGATTTCCAAATGATATGGGCTTAGGCCTTTACAGTCTGTGCTGAACCCAACTTAGGCAGATCTCCTATCTCAGGAAAAGCCTGCATGCTGAGTTGCTGCCTACATGTAGCACTGATGCTCATGACCATGTGCCTGTGCTCAGGCTTAGAAGAGTGAAGTTGGATGTAGTTCCCCAATTCTGTGTTGCTCCTGACACTGCAGGTTCTTATGTCCCAGGATTTGACTAATTTACTTTAGACTAATTGGGTTGAGCAAGTAAGTGCTCAATTGGGTTGAACAATTAAGTGCTCAAGACATGAATCCTTGTAGATTCATGTCTTTAATTGGGATGAAGGAGATTTCCAATACGGCAAATATTTGAGGTATTCAACAATCATATGTACTATTCACATTCAGTTACCCTTTAAAAAGCACATTTTATGAAGAATGTGTTGTTTTAAAATCTGACATCATGTCATCCTTAGTTCTTCCACAGAAGTGAGGGAAGGGTGGTATTTTAATTAGTTTGAGCTGCTATAACAAAATGCTATTGGGTGGTTAAACCATAAATATCTACTTCTCATGTTTTAGAGGCTGAGAGGTCCAAGATCAAGGTACCAGCAGATTTTAACATCTGGTAAGGGTCCACTCCCTGGTTTGTAGATGACATCCTTCTTTCTATATCTTCACATGGCAGAGAAAAAGCTCTGGCCTCTCTTCCTCTTCTTAGAATAACACCAATCCCATCAAGGGATCTCTAAGCGCATAACTTCATCTAAACTTAACGACCTCCCAAAGTCTCCAGATGCCATCATGTCATGGTTTGGGGCTTCAACATATAAACTTGGAGGGAGACACAAACAGTCTGTAACAGATAGACAGGAAAGAAGATTGGAAGTTACATTTAATGGCTTAGACTGTATTTTTTTTTAATTCTAATATAACTTGATTCACATTTTATTATGAGTATACATGCTTATTATAGAAAATATTGAAAATAAGGAAAAAGGATGATTTAATAAAACCTACATAGCTTTTTTTTTAAAGTTCAGGACTTCTCAATGCTTTAATAGGCAAACAGATGTTATATCCCAAATGCTTTTCCATAGACCACCTATTTATTGTTCCAAGAAACAGCTTGGGAGATGCTATTCTAGAGATGGTCATAGTTTAGGATATAAATTTTACACTACACTAACAATTAACTTTTGTAAATTATTCCTTGGGAATTATTTTGCTGGTGAAGTACAGCTTGAGAAGGAGGTGGAAAGTTATGGTTCATGCCACCAAGTAAAGGGCCCATGGAGAGCCAGAAGTAGTATGAAGATGAAGACAGGAGGCATTTGGTCCCAGGATGACAAACATTACTTGCTTCATAACTAGCCCAGGCATGGGCTATCTTTGCAAATAAAAAGCTCATGTACACAGGACTATACACTGTATACTGCTTTCCCTCACTTGCATGTTTTTCATCCCTTCACTTCCAAAGCCCATTGTGGGAAAAACTCCACTCTGCATATACTTGTTGGGAATTGCATGCTAAATACAAATAGTCCCAATGTCCAGTTTAGGATTTCTATTTCTATCCCCTTTGTAAACAGTGTGTTTTGGGGTTGACTCACTATTTAATACAAAATAGATTTCTTGGTTTTTTTTTCTTTTTCAAAGCATATCAGAAAGTCTTACAGAATATGGCCCTGTGTTCTCTGTTTTACCATTTCCTCACACCTACATTTTCTCTGACATTCTTAACTTTCAAAGAGATTCTCCTTAACTTGCAAAGAAATGGATGTCTCTGCCTTAACTTTTGGACCAGCACACAGACACACAGACACACACACACACAGACACACACAAAATGGGCTATTATCCAGTCATAAAGAAGAAAGAAAACCTGTCTTTTGAAACAAGATGAATAAAACTTAATACACTAAGAAAAATAAGGCAGAGAAAGGCAAGTACTCTATGTTCTCACATGTGGAGTCTATAAAAAGTCAAACTGATAGAAATAGAGTAGAATGGTGGTCAGCAGGAGCTGGAGGTGGGGGAAAGATGGAGATGTTGGTTATAGGGTACAAATTCCAAACTATAAGAGTAACAAGATAAGTAATAAGTAGATCTGGGGCTCTAATGTACATTATGGTGCTTATAATTACCAATACTGTATTAGGCACTTGAAAGTTAAGAGAGTAAATCTTAAATGTTATCACCACAAACAAACAAAAAATCATAATTATATAAGATGATAGAGGTATTAACTAACCTTACTGTGGTAATCATTTTGCAATAATTACATGGATCTAATTATCATCTTGTACACTTTAACCTTATGTGTGCTGTATGTCAATAACATCTCAATTAAGCTAGAGGAAGAAAGAAACTATGGAGACGAGGCCTGCCAATCTGTGTTTTAACCAGCCCTCCAGATGATTCTGATGTATGTTAATGCAAAAATATAACTATTCTGGAAAACAAGCAGGAAGACTTCAGGTCAAAGGTGAGGGTTAGTTTTCTGGCAGGATGTTAATGCCAGCATGGACCATCTCAAAAGTCTAGCCTGGGATCTCCTTGTTTGGCTCTGATGGGTGGGAGGGATCCTGTGTCTCTAGAAAGCTTTCCACCTTTATGGTTCATCTCTCAAGCATAGAGCACCACACACGGAATCTTAAGATCGACAGCTCAGCATTCTTTAACCACACTAAAAAACAAACAAACAGAAAAACAACCCACACTTAAAGTGCAAACTAATAAAGAACAGGATATTCTGATCCCACATGTAGGTGCTGGGAAAGCAATCGGGAGGAACAGGGAGGGTGCCATGGTCGCTTTCTCCCCTCGCACTCACCCTCTGCAGGGGCATGCCATATATTAGCGGGCACTTCACATCAGCTAATTCAGATTCCCCTGTCAGACAAATCCCACCTGTGAGCACTGCTGTCTACACCACATAACACCACATAGATCAAGAGTGGGGAGAGGCTGAAGTCATGAACACCATAGCTTTCCATAAAAGTTAATTAATGACAGAAGCATATTGCTGGGAATGGCAACACGGCTGTTATTTATGGCTCAGGAAACCCCAACTGTAGGGATTTGCCTTTTCCTTTCTCCCAGTCCCAGCTCTACCCACGAGTTTACTCACCCCATTACAGTAACTTCGTGAATCATTTGCCAAGTTAGCAAGACTATAGCATGGAATCTATAAAAATTAATGCAACAGCTGGACATCCAACACACATCCCAGGAGAAACAGACCACCCTATGGATGCCGCCCTGTTCTTCTCTATCCCCGCACCTCAACACTTCTTCACACTTCACATTTCTACTGTTGGCAACAGTTCCCACCTGTCACCCCCAAGAAAAGGATTTCCCCGAGAAATCCTTGGTGCTGAAAGGCTTCTAGACACCTCCTTTCCCCACCTCCCAGCCATACCACCCCACATAGGCATGGGCCAACTTGTTAGGTGTCAGGAAAACGACTCACCGCTGACAGACCATTACCGCGTTGAGAGGCTGTGTAGCACCCTGGTGAAATCTATTCCTGGCTGCAAATTCCAGCAAACTGTTCAGTGTCCTCATCTATAAATTGGGCCCAACAATACTCGCCTTTGAAGGTGGTTGTGATGTTTGAACCAACCTGACGAGAACTGAGTGACCCCCAGGGCTACTGGGGCCTAACAAACCTTCACGGTACCATGGCTTCTCCTTCACTCTTTCCCCTTCTCAGGCCAGGTGCCCCCAGAAACCTAGACTATTATTTTCCACAAACCTTGTACTGTTGCTCACATAGATTTTAGAAGGGGGTGGTCTGACGGTGATGCAGTTTTTCACATGTGTACATTTTTTCTGAGGACGAGGTCTAGAGCTTTCAATACCTTCTCTAAGGCACTCACGATCACTGCAATGTCTCAGGAGAAGAAAGAAAACAGGACCCTGGATACGCTCAGAAAGCAAGCCGCACATTTATGCTGGAGAAGACAGTTCCGCGTGTTGGAGAGAGTGCTGCTCTGTGAGTCACAGGACCAGTGTTTTACTCTCCTCTCCTATAAACCCACTGTGGCAAATTCCTTCTCAGAGCTTAGTTTCCATTTCTTTATGCTTGAAATGGACATCGTAGTGACTCCTTACCTCCCTTCATGCAGTTGTGGGCATCGTAATAAGTAACAGATGTGAAAGAAATCTTTTCAAGCAGAAAACACCACCTCAATAAACGTATGATATTCAAGGTCCACATGCTTCATCAAGATTCCAACAGATAAACAGCTTCACCAACTGGCTATTGTAATCCACAAAATTAGGAGAAAAATTACCATGGAGTGAGTTATATTGTTCTTTTTGTTTTGCTTGTATGGAAATAGCAAAGTCATCTCTGGACTAAGTTTTTAAAATAAGCAAGCAGAAATCTTTTGTGGGAAAGGAAAATCTGTAAGTGTGGTTTGATTTTACCTGATCCACTATAATTCTTGGAGCTACCCGCTGCCCCCCACCCCCCACCCCACCCCGCCATGATTTGCTTTAATTGCATGTCACTGCTAACTTCCTTGTAAAGAGACAGGCCTCTGCCATTCCTTCTAATTATCCAAATCGCCAGCCAATGTGTGTGGCCTTACCTAAGGCTTTTAACCAGCAGTAATATCTCTAAATCAAAGCAAGTGGGAAGCGTCCCTGTTGGAGTGACTCTAATAAATGCTACATGACATTCCTTGAAGACCATTTGGAAATATTCTCTTCAGAGTTACACCAATTCCGACATGATAACTCATCAGTGAAAAACAGTCGTAACCAGAAGTCCACGTGTAAACCATACATCTCTTACCTCCTGTTGCTAGAGGCTCCACATTTCATCTGGAAAGGACGTAAATCTGGCGATCTCACTTCAGGCCTAGCCCATCCACCTGAGAAAGAATATTATATCGCTCAATATAATTATGTAGAGATTTCTGCAGCTTCCCCAAATCCAGCATCGGTTGATATTGGCATTGATTATAATAATAATAACAAAACACCATCATTAATGTCTTCTTATGTGCAAATGTCACAGGAACCGCCTTCTACATATTGTCTCGCTTGATCAGCACAATCCTGTCTACAGCTGTTCCCAATCTGCAGCTGTAAAAGCTGAGGCCTTGAGAGCTTAAGTGTGACTTGCCTGGAGCAGAAGAGAAGCACTGAGAGCAAGACAGAGCACATGTGGAACTGACAAGGAGATGGTCGTTGAGGGGCTGAGATAAACCGTTCTGAATTCCCGTTATCTATGTACACAGTTGTATTATTCCTCTTAAATATTTCTGTTTAAAAATTGAACTAAAAAATTTAGGCATCTAAAAATATGAGCTCCTCTTATTTCCAACTTACAAATATAAAATTATAGAAACTCAGGAGAAAACGTTTGGTATTCATGAGAAATACTATTATCAGTATTTCACATTTTACCACGTAGTTCCAGATTTTTTAAATGTATACTGCACATTCTTGGATTGTGTTCTGCTAAGTGTGAATGTGTTTGGTTCCTGAAAATTGAAAATTATGTACACAGAGTATCTAAGGCTTATATAAGTATACTTATGATCTAGACACTTTTTAATATGTATGTTGTATGTTAACAATAAGTTTTAAAACTGTATCTGTGTATCAGTATATTCATGTTCCATCATTATTTTCTGTATTTTCTCAAAATGAGCATCAAGTTGTTAGTACACGTTTTAATTTTCCCCAGAATGGTTTTCCTTTACGATGAAAATCTGTGGAACTGCATCTTGGTAAGTCTCTTGGCAAGTCTTTGTTCATACTAAAAATCTGGTCACCTTACATACAAAGTGTGAATCTCTGATTCAGAGACCCAAGCAGCTCTCTGTTCAGAAGCACTTGCTTAGAAAGCCAAAAAGGAGTTCATGACAAATAGAAGAGCAGTTAAAAGGCGGTGCTGCACTTTCGCTGTTGACTCTGCAAGCCCAGGGCTTGCCCACAGGGTACCATGTAGGCAAGAAGCTTGTTTTGTTCAGATGATGGGAATTTCCTGGGAAGACTCTGTTCCTCCTGCCCATCCAAATGAGGTTTGAATAAAACACTTTCTAGAATAAGTACTGCCCCCTGCCCTCAGTACTATAACCCAGAGTTTTGTGCCATCTTTCATCTCTCTTCCCCCATCACCAGTTAGAACAATCATCATATAACTGAGAACAGAATGACAATAAGGTTTAAATGCTTTTTTCAAACAGTTAAAAATCAAGCCTTTGTTGCTATATTAATTCAGACATTTGCTCAGTTCTAATCAGCTATGATAATCTAATGCTTATCTATTTTTATCAATATTATCTGCATCACAGAATTATCTATCAAAGGGCAGAGATTATGTAAATGTAGCTCCATAGGCAGTGTTTAAGCAACCAGTTGTTGCCGTCACTCAGTCGTGTCTGACTCTTTGCAACCCCATGGACTGTAGCCCACCAGGCTCCTCTATCCATGGGATTCTCCAGGCAAGAATGCTGGAGTGGGGTGCATTTCCTTCTCCAGGGGAAGTAACCAGACTTAACTGGTCAAACAAAGGCCTACCTCCCACCAAAAACTAAATAAATATCAACACCAAGACGGTGCTCCAAATAAGAGAGAGATTTGAAAACAAGCTGTCCGGGGCTGGTACAGTGGCTCCACATCATTAAGAACACAGGAATTATTAGATCTTGTTGCTTTGCCATCCTCAACAAGTGCCATCCATCTTGTGCTCGAAGACAACCATTTCAGATGCCATGTCACATCCACATTCTACCCACTGGTAGGAGGAAAAGGGAAAATAGAGGACGTGTCTCTTTTTCTCTAAGAGCATCATCACCAGTAAATAGAACACCATGCTTCCATGTACATCCCATTGGTCAGAATGTAATCACATGGCTGCACCTTGATGAAAAGGAGGCTGGGAAACATGGTCACCAGCTGGACAGCCATATGCCATGCAAAATTCTGGAGGCTCTATTGCTAAAGAAGTAGAGAATGGATATTGGGAGACAACAAATGAAACATGCATTCACTCATTCATCTGTGTATTCATTTGTTCATAAACATTGGATGCCTCCTGAATGCCTAGAAACAGTGCTAGTGTAAGGAATACATCAATAAAACACCATCCTCCAAGTCCTACCTCAAAGGAATTATTGTCTAGTGAGAAAATATACATGGAAACAAACTGTTAAGAAACAAATTGCTCTACTAGGATTATGTACAAAGTACAATACTCTGCCTAGGAGAACCAGGAAAGCTCAGAGAATGCAGCCTTTGCATTGACACTTGAAAGCCAGTAGTAATCATATAATAATAATAACACTAGTAGCATTCCTTTTCAAGCACTATTCTAAATCCTTTACACACATTAATCTATTTAATCCCTCCACTATAGAAAACATTACTATTCCCACTTTACAGCTAAGAAAACTAAGGAGTTATAAGTGCTGGAACTGAGATATGAACATGTGTAGTCTGACTCCAGAGCCTATATTGCCTTTCGTGAGAAGGAAAGGGCCCAACCTTCTCAACCTAAATCTCCCAATGCTTTCTTGGCATGTAGAGGAAAGGAATGATAGAAGGAGAGAAGAAAAAAGATTAGAGGGTCTCATGAGCCTATCTAAGATCCAGCATGATGGAACTCAAAATGCAATGCAAGCATCTTGACTTCCAGCTCTCTCTCTGAGAAGGGTGGATCTTGACGTACATTCTAAGGATATATTGAAGGGTGACGAAGACCTGTGGAATGTTCTCCAAATATATGACTATACCTTTTCTTTTATTCAAAAACTAATTTTGAGGGGATTTACTAAAAATCAGACATCAAGTCAACACCCTCCTTCTAGAATCAACATAATAATTTCTTTAATGCTGGAGTAGTATTGTATGTATTAACATGAGGGGAAGCAATTTTGTAATATCAGAGGGGTCCATACCTAAAAGAAGTTTTGCTTTCATTGAAATTAATGATACATTCAGAGAAGCTCTTCTGCCTTGATGATTCTGCTAGACAAAATAGAATTCATTAACTTGCAGCAGTTATTTACTATGGTCTTCTAATATTCTAAACAGGTTGTCTTTTATTTAAAAGGTGCTGGCCCTGAAAAGATGAGGGGAAAAATATATTCAATGAAAGCTTGGTAATACTTCAGCATGTTTCAATGACTCTCTTTTTCTCCTGTTTTCTCCTGGTCATTTCCCACTCTTGATTAGTAATTTTATACCCTAATAGTAAAATATGAAATACTTTTTAATACTGCCATGGTGGTAAAAGTGCTTAGTTTTTATGATGTGTCTCCAGAGATAGATCTTTAGCAGTATATAGTGAGGTTAATTCAGCATAAAATAGTATAATACCTTTCTTATTTCTGTTCACTCATTTAGAAATTATGGGACAAATTTTAGGTTCACCCCACTGACTGGAAAGTAGTGTTTTAAAAGACTGAGGTTCTCCTCTTCTTTTTAGGGAGGTTAAAAATGTTTCCAATCAACTTTTAAAAAATCTAATAAACAGGAATTATTTCCTATTTTTGTTTCCTCAGATTCTTGAGAGAATTTACCATTATTGAAAGCTCTGCAATTACTGGAGATGACTCTCCTATCCAGATACTCACCCCTCTCAGGGTCTCCCTTTCAGAGTACTTAATGAAATGAGATCTGGAAACCGAACAGTTTTTTTTGCACTCTGCCATTTTGTGAAGACACCGATAATATTTCCTTTGGCTGTATTTTTCCATTGTGAGAGGAAGAGAAACGTGTTAGCTACTTGAGAACACAGTGGTGAAGCCAGGAAGACAAAAGAAAAGAAAACAGGAAATCTCTTTCTTAGTCTCTGAGCTATACTTAAAACAGATCTCCTCAACTCTAGAGCCTGGGGGCAGTGACAGCCACCTATGAGATGCAATTCCCTTCCAGAAAGTCACAGAGCCCTGTCTCCCATCAGGCGTTGGCATCAGACAGGGTAAAATGAACACAAATTTCATATATGCAATTATGCTCACTCTTCCTGATATTGGCACTTACAAAAGTCCAAACTGGGTTTGTGCAATAAGCTACATTATAACTTAATCTCACAGTCGCTTCTAATTTCAATCTCTAATGAATGCTTGGCACTCCTTTGCTTCCTTTCATAAAAAGACAAAGTTCCTGCTTCTCACTTCATAAAAATGGCAAGAACAAGTTAACCTTTAGCTAATATGGATAAGAAAAGGTTAATATGAGTAGAATGAAAACACAATTTCCACACAATTTTAATTTTACAGTGAAATCCAAAGCTCTTTAGACTAGATAATTGTTAGCTTTTCTGGGTACTTACTGCATTGCCCCACTTGGAAACCTATTAAGAATTAAAAGTAAACATGTCAAACAAGAACTGCTCCCTAATTAATACTAAGACATGTATGAAAACATTCTTGAATATTAGGCTTAGTAGTATTGTACATTATATGGTCCTTGCTTATAAAAAGTTAAATGTTTCTTCAAATGAGAATGCAGACCAATAAAGATGGTTAAATATGCAAAATGTAGCGATCCGTTTGACGTACACAAGCCATTTCTAATAATGTTATACTGCCTACCTGCATTTTAAAGCTTAATTAATTCTAACTACCCTCCTGTGAGAAAACTGATAAACAAACATGTTGATTAACAGAGAAGTCAAAAAATATATAACATAATGCAAGGTACTACACCTGAGGTCAGAACTCACTCAGTTGTAACAAAGAGACTTTAATTCCCACTCTCATTTCTAACTCCATTATCCAAACACCATGTCACAAGAAGACAGAAAGAAAGTGACGCAACACTTCACAAACCCCAAGAATTTGCTGCTGGTGTTTAAGACCAGAAACTAAAACCAACCATAAATATGTAAAACCCAAACAAACATACTGATCTCTTAAATTCTGACCCAGCCTTAACCCAAGTATTAATGATTTTCCCAGAACTAAACCAAGATAGAGTCCCCCCCCAAAACAGAGCCTACATCAAAAGGCATCAAAGTGCAGAAAACTGTGGTGTGAGGAAAGGGTTGATGGGGCCCTGTGCCCTGATCTGTACCCCAGCGTGGAAGCTCCTGGGGGACTGTGGGATCTCTGAGCACAACTTCCTGCCATTCTTCACATACTTGTCACATTCTGAGACATGGTGTGGCCAGGTTTGGTGAATTAAAGAAGACAAGGAAAATAAGAAGGGTCTAGAACTTTATGAGGAGAAGGCAATGGCACCCCACTCCAGTACTCTTGCCTGGAGAATCCCATGGACAGAGGAGCCTGGTAGGCTACAGCCCATGGGGTCGCTAAGAGTCGGACACGACTGGGCGACTTCACTTTCACTTTTCACTTTCATGCCTTGGAGAAGGAAATGGCAACCCACTCCAGTGTTCTTGCCTGGAGAACCCCAGGGCTTCCGTCTACGGGGTTGCACAGAGTCGGACACAACTGAAGCGACTTAGCAGCAGCAGAACTTTATGAACGATCATTTACTGAGGAGGAGGTGGAATTTGGGGGACACACCAAGTTCAGGGAGAAATTCAGTCCAATAGACCACAGTCTTCCAACCACGCATAATTCAGCAACAGTGTTTACCTACCACATGATGCTAGGCAAAATAGTATGTCACCCACTTCCAGACTTCACACCTAGGTAGAAAGAACTGATGCATTTGTGCTGCTGGGACAGCAGCAAACACTGTCCGTGGGATAGTTCCATATAGATTAAAATTCTAGGCTTTTAGGTACTCCATAGCTTCTTGTCAAACTAAATTACTATTCCCAGACATCAAACTGCGTTCTTGTGTCTGAAAAAGCTAACATGTCTCTGAAAGTGCATATCATGGTTACATGCTTACCACACCTAAAAAATCTGCAGCCTATTAATGGAAACACATGTAGAATGGAAGGGGGTGGGTGGACTGTGACTGGAAGAAAGAGTATTAAGACAGGTTTTAAAAGTCATAAAATGCAGGTCTCATTCTCTAAGTCATTAAAAGACCCGTAGCGGTCTGCTGTTTAATACAATAAAATATAACAGTAAGGACCATAACAGTTGAGCCATGTCATAGTAGGTTAGAAAAATCAAATCACATGCTAGATAGAGAAAGCCTTCTGAAGGACACAAAACCCAGAGCACAGCACTAATTTCCATGAGGAATAATCTTGAAAGACCTTCAAAGGTTTGCTTATACTATAAAGGGGAGCACCAGTGTAACCTCTAGAGAGGAGTTTGCAAAGTTCTGCCTAGGGACACTTTTCTCTAAAGTCTAGACTCCAAGCTCCAAAAGTAGACTGGAATCTGACCAGCCACTGGAGAAAAGCAAGTCATTGGATTCCAGTCTTTATTCTCTGAGATTTGCCAACTTGTCAAAAGTGAGAGCAAGAATTTTATAGTAAAGGTGGAGTACATGATTCAGGAAAATCTTTGATTTCAAGAAATAACAGTTTCCAAATTTGCCACAATCCCAGTGGGACATGATTTTTATGAGCCTAGGAGGAGAGAGAGAAAAAAGTACAAAGATTTTTGTACCTTTGTTCTGTCTAAAATAATTAACACCAATAATAATACAATTCCAAAATGACTCACTTCCAGAGAGTCAACAACTACCATGTCCAATGAAGAATAAAAGTCTGTTATTACCATGTTTTCTATGACAAGGGAAAATTAACCTCTACATTATACTTTTTAAAATCATGCCTCTTACAACTTTTTTTTTTCCCCTGTGATTGAAGTGTTGAAAATCCAATACACTCTTTCAAGAGGGAAATCTAAACAGTTTTCTGTTGTAACAGCAACATACAGTAGTCTGGAACCTCCTTGAAGTTAATTGCAGCACAGCTCACTAATGAAACTTTCCGTCTATTAAATCTTAACAGGCATAACTATAAAAATGGCGCCAAGCTTTCTCCTGTTCTGGAATGTCCCAGCCAGCACTTTGTGACTTTTACCCTTTATCTTTGTAATTACTGTAATTATTGCAGAGTTGGTGTAGAATTGAGATCTGAGAAAGTATTTTTTTCCAAAGTCCACTTTTTTGTTCTCGGGAATGGGAAATGTTTGAGATGGCCTACAAGAGGGGCTAGTTACATCCATCTTTCACTATAGAACCCATGCTAGGGTCAAGGACTTGGATTATCACTGAGTTCCACAATATATATATTGTATACTAGTAGCTTTTACAGAACTGTTATTTCTTAGTAAACTGATTCTATACTTTATTTTGGATAATTTATATATTAATAGAAGTAGTTTTGTAAATAATATAAGGATGGAAAACAAGACATCAAAATGATTACTTTCAGTTTTATAGCCTAACAAGAAAATAATCCCCCTTTTTTCATATTATCCATCTGAAAATCAGCATTATTCTTAATCAGTATTTTGAAGTCTTTGGATAAAAACCAAAAGGAAATAACAGCTCTTTTTTGTATTACTTGTTCTCATGAAGAACAAAGTCACTTTTATTTTTCTATCTCTAAACAGTCCCTATGTCTGTACATCGGAAAGAATACAGGAATACATAACACTTGACACCAGTTCTCATTTTTGTATCAAATCTTCTCAATACTAAGGGAAACACTTCTAGGAAGTACAATCATTCTGTTACTAGTTCCAAGCCTTTGTCTTAAATAGCAGCAGCTGGAGAAAGGAAATGTTCAACTATGAGCCAGTTTGGGGGCCAAATGAGAAAGGACTGTATGCATAATGCATTGCAGTTATCTTTATAAATTAACGCTTTGCTGCAGGATAAATGTATTTGCAGCCTAATGCCCAGTGGACTTTTTATTTCATTTCTATTTTCTCTTCACTAGGCAAGTTGGAGCCAAAAAGACAGCATGTACATATATAGTTTTGGCTTAGAGAACTAGGACATAAAACATGTTAATTAACTTCTGAAAAGTAAGTTTTGATTAGTTTTATAATATGTGCCTGGCACCTCAGTGATAAAGTGGATTTTTTGAATGACCCCGCAGAACAAATTTTCACTTCAACGATCATCAATTCCTACTTTATGTAATATATGGGCATCTCTTTACAATTTAACAGTCAGCATGACATAGGTTACCTGCTAAAACACGGTTTATCTAAATGCAATCAGTACATGGACCACCTGCATCATAATTACCCAAGGAACTTGCAAAATGCAGATTCCTAGGCCTGTTGCATCAGATTCCCTCAGATAGGAGGTGGACAACAGAGATTTGTTTTACCAAGCTCCCTGGTTCATTCCAGTGCACTGATACTTGTGCACAGATATGTTAAGGGAAGTTCAACATGACTTAGTACCTTCAATTGTTCCACATACAGCATCATCTTCATTATTAACTAATATTTTTACTTAGCCCCTGTTGAGTTCAAGACGTTACCCGGAGAGGTGTGAGGGTTATAAACGTGGTTTGGTGGCATGTCTAGTAGACATGTATCTACCCTTACCATCCAGCTTAGAGGATAAATCAAAGATAAATAGAAGCATAGCATAGCATGTACCAATCCCAAATAACAGTAATAGTAAGAGTGGTCAATTACTGAGCTCATAATATGAGCAGGTATATTTATATGTATTTTCTCTCTATTTCTCATCATCCTAGGTAGAAGATATAATTTTGCTTTTGTTACAAATAAAAACTTCTAAGTTCAGGTAGTTCACATGACTTTCCCAATGTCATAAAGCTCATAAACGAGAGAGGTAGAATTGAGCCCAAACTCTGTGACCCCAAGTCCAATACTCTTCCAGACCACCTTCTGGCCTAACAGGAGCTCAAGTGAAACAAAGTTGGAATTTAGTCCTGTTCTCATTGATTACTTAACTTAAACTAGCAAATGTCAAAAACAAATCCTTGGGGCCTCCATGAATAAAGCACCTTATGTCACAAAATGTGTACACAGGGGATATTATTTACTCACAGTGTAACCCCATTCATGACAGAGCAAGGGTATTAAAGGGTGGTTTTCTATGTTTTGTTTCCAAGAACATAGTGTATTGTTAAAAAGTTAGATTTATTGTGGCCAAGAGTACAATTATCTGAACTTAGCATTTTCCAAGTTGTAAGCAAATTTCCCCTAATTCTTTAACACAGATTTAATTTAGGGCAGATAGGGGCCAAATATGATTTGCATTATTAAAGAAGCATAATTCTTTTCCAAATGTTGCATTATACTTTAAAATATTTCTCTAGATTTTTAAAGATATGGTTACTCAAAAGAAACAAACAAAGCCAAAAATTGAAAAAAAAAAAAAACAAAAAACCCAAAACACCCAACATATTCAGAAACTTCTGACACAGTAGGGCTTCCCTAATGACTCAAGCAGTAAAGAATCTACCTGTAATGCAAGAGATGCAAGAAGTACAGCTTCAATAAATAATATAGAGAGATCCCATGTAAAAAGGTAACATCTTGCAAAACTTTATACATCATAATGGGATACTGACACTGAAGTAAGACAGAGAACATTTCTATCATCATGATTCCAAATGTTGCCCTTTTAGAGCCAAACCCACCTCCCTCCTACCTACACCCTCTTCTTAACCCCCGGCAGTCCCTAGTCAGTTCTCCATTTTATAATTCTGTCACTTCAAAAAAGTTATATAAAAAGAAAAGAATGCTACATAAATGGAATAATAAAGTATATAACCTTTTTGGATTGGCTTTTTTCACCCTGCAAAATTCCCTGAAGATTCACCCAAGTTATTCTATATTAATATGTGTTCCTTTTTATCACTGAGTAGTATTCCACAGCACAAATGCACTACAGTTTATTTAACTTTCAGCCACTGAAGGACATCTTGGTAGCTTCCAGTGTTTAACCATTGTAAATACAACTGCTATAACTTTAAAACAGAAGTTCTTGTATGGACACAGTCTTCATCTTTTTGGGATAAATGCTCAAGAGTACAACTGCTGGTTACATGGTAGTTTCACGTTTAGTATTTTAAGAAACTGTCAAAGTGCTTCTATCCACTTTATAGTCACTTCAGCAATGTATGAGTGATCCAGTTTCTCCTCATTTTCACCAGCATTTGGTGGTGTCAAATTTCTTATTTTAGCCATTCTGATGGTATGTAGTAATATTACATTGTGGTTTTCACTTGCATTTCCTAACAACTGATGATGTTGAACATCTTTTCATGTACTTAGATATCATTTTGGTGACATGTCTCTTCATATTTTTTGTTCATTTTCTAATTATACTTTTTATTTGAGTTTTGACAGTTTTAAAATAGTCTAGACACTTGTCCCTTGTTATATGTGATTTGCAAATACCTTTATCCACTCTTTAACTTGTCTTTTAATTCTCTTAACAGGGTCTTTCTCAGAGAAAAATGTGGGATTTTTATTATATTGAGTTTGCGTGACCCATGTCATATCCAATTTTAAGAACCAGGAGGGAACTTGTGTGTATTGGCTGGAGCTTGGGAGACAGATCTGGTTCCTGTTGCCCTGGGATGGTTGAGATGGTCCAGGGGAAAGTAAAGAGTAAGAGCCCAGGCCCATGAACAGAACCATGAGAAATCTGAATGTTGAAGGACTAGCAGAGGAAGAGAAGTCTGCAAAGGAGATGGAGAAGCAGCCAGTAGAGAGGTAGGAGGCAAATGACGATGTAGGCATACCATCAATGTATGCAGAAGCAAACTGGCATTATGATTACTTACCTACACTTTGGGCCCCAAAGACTTCCACCTCTTGAGGTTCCCTTGGACCTCAGGTGTTCCCTGGTTTTGCCTATCACTTGCCCTCTGCTCCAACTCAAGCTTCCTCAGTAGAAAACAAAGTCCTTTGACTAGAAAGGTAATGCCAGGCACGTCTTCTAAGGTAGGCAAGACAGCTTAACATTTAAAAGAAATAAGGGCCATTTTGTCTCTATGAAAAGAGGAGTGAGATCCCTCGGGAAGGTAAAGGCTCTTGCCACTTCCCATAAATAGGTCAAAGCAGCACTGAAATGTAATTGAGCCAAATCAATGTGAGAGACTCGAGATGACTTTTGCACAAGGAATTTAGAGATAGCACAAAAAGGGGAGGCAAGGAAAAAAGTAGTAATTATACAATACGAAAACAGATTCAAATTTTTTCATGCAAATTCTCGGTTTTGTTTTTTAGAACATTAAATGACATGAGACATACATAGTCTTCCTTAATGAAATGATTCTGAATTCCAACACAGAAACTCTGCAGTCAAATGCTCTACCACTGAGCTATAACCGCAGGGAGACTCTGGTTTATATTTTCATTTAAGTTCCCCTCCAGACATTTTTCTGTCTGAGTTCTCTTCTCAAGATTGGTTCTTTGCAGATACCACAGACCAGTAACAACAGTAATAATAACAACTGACATCTATAATCACTTACCTATAGACCATGCCTCTCCAAGAGTCTTTACATAATTTATCTAATTTAGTCCTCCTATTGACAGAGGCATTTTCATGCTTTATACGAGGAGTCTACGCCATAAGAGAGGTTAAATAACTTACCTTACCTAAGATCACCCAGGTTCTAAGGGACCTTTTATCTGCACCATCTAGGTCCCCACATATAGGAATCTCTGGCACCTTTTCCTTCTGGAAGGAGGGGAACTCAGTCTGGATAGATGGCAACCAAGTGTCTCAGACACAGATATATAGTAGCACCTCTATCAAAGAATCTCTAACCTCTAAGTCCTCCCTCAGTGTCCCCAGATGAAAAACTTCCTGGGATGTCAGGATATGTTCCAGGCAAATGATAACTCTCTGGAGCCAGAATGAGCACCCCAAGTCCCTCTGTGGTGTGATAAGGCATGACAGGGATCTGTGATGAAGATCAGAACTAGGGGGACAATACTCACAGTTATTAAACAAAACTTGCTTATGTACAGAGTTTACAGTTGGTCCCACTGCTTCCTCCAACATAAGGCTAGTTCCTAAGGTGTTGCTCCAAACTCTCACCTGAGCTGGTTAAATCACCAGTCCCATCCAGGATGTAGAAATGTACACAGGGCAAACTGATGGCTCATCAGAGTAAGACCAGGAACATTTGTGCAGTGAGGTAATCTCTGTGTGGTCCTAAGAGCATTTCCATTTGACATTTTACTTATTAATTCAGCAAAATATTTTTGCACACCTGCTGTGTGCCAGGCACTGGGAAGATTCAAGATGAACAGGATGTAGTTCCTGCCTTTGGAGAGGCCAACATACTGGAAATGAGTTATTAACTTCTGAGCCAAGTGCAATGGGTGAGCCAAGCACAGCGTGTGGGTGGATGAGGAGCCACATCTAACCCAGCCAGTGGGAGACTGGGGAAGAGTTCTGGGAGGAGGCGGTCTCCTGAGTCAAGTTATAAGAGCCATAAGCAATGGTTGGATTAGCATTCTTAGAAAGAAGGGGAAACAATCCAGGCGGAGGAGACAGCTGGAACAAAGGTGAGAAATGATATGGGCTATCCCAGAAGGACCAGCACTTCAGCGTGCAAAGGTGATGGAAAATGGTGGTAAGAGATGAGGCCAAAGAACTACAAGAAAGTTCTGTGTGGTCAATTAAAGAGGCTGGACATCTCCAAAGGGAAAGCAGATCCATCCAAGTCTTTTAAGTGGCAGGGTGAAGATTTGGATTTAAGATGGTTAAGTCTAGCCCTAGACCTCCAAAGGACTACTAAATATGTGTGGAACAGGTTCCTAAGTTTGCAGCCAATCTTAAGAAGACTTGTAAGACTACCTAGAAAACTGCTATATGAACTTCCCCCATCCTCCCCAAGGGAATGGTTTCACTTCAGCAAGTTTCTCCCATCTCAAATAAAGTCACCCCACCTACACATGTGCCTAGGACATGAGAAAAGAAAAAAGGAAGACAGGCAAATTGATTCTAAGATCATCCTTGCTCAAGTCATTAAACCCTGTTAGTTCAAACTTCTTCTACTGACTAGATATGAAATTGAAAGCGGGGGTAGGAGAATTTAGACTGCAAGCTACTCAATCAAACAAGGACCTACACCCCCTTCCCTTACAGGCTAGTGAAGAATTCAAATGAGGAAACAAGAAATGTATTAGGTAAGAGACTACAAAGACTGTAAGCACAGCACACATAAGAAGCACTTCAGGAGGGCTCCACCTAAGTTAGGCTGGGAAAGGGTATTGAAGGATCCTGAACCAAACCAGTAGGTCTGAACCAAACCATAAGAATTAGACTTAAGAAGGTGTGAAGTGAAGGTAAAGGGAGAGAGTTCCTGTAGAAGGAGCAGCAGGGACAAAGGCATGAAGGTGTGAGTGTGCACTGTTGTTGTGGTTTAGCCGCTCAATCATGTCAAACTCTTTGCGACCCCATGTACTGCAGCACACCAGGCTTTCTGTCCTTCACCATCTGCAGGAGCTTGCTCAAACTCATGTCCATTGAGTTGGTGATGCCATCCAACCATCTTATCCTGTTGTCCCTTCTCCTCCTGCCTTGAATCTTTCCCACTATCAGGGTCTTTTCTAACGAGTCAGCTCTTTGCATCAGGTGGCCAATGTATTGCGGCTTCAGTATCAGTCCTCCCAAGGAATATTCAGGAAGTCTTTTAAGAGGCAGGACTGATTTCCTTTAGGATTGACTGGTTTGATCTCCTTGCTGTCCAGAGGACTCTCAAGAGTCTTCTCCAATACCACAGTTCAAAAGCATCAATTCTTTGGCGCTCAGCCTTTTTTATGGTCTGACTCTCACATCCATATATGACTATTGGAAAAACCATTGTGTGAGTGTGAATGGGAGTGTGTGAGAGTATATGTGTGTGTGAGAGAGAGAGAGACAGAGACAGAGACAGAGAAGTAGTGAGAGGGATTCTAGTACTTGCATTAGGAGTAAAAGCAGCTAATTCTCTAGAGGTAAGAAAGGTGCATATTGTGAAGGTATTTATAAGTCTCATTTATTTGGTTAAGTTCAACTACATGTAATGTAAAGCCCCCCAAATAATTATGGTTTAACCAAGGTAACAGGATAAAACTATATTTCTCTTTCACAAAAAGATGTGACGGTAAGGGGGCCAAAGCTGATATAGGGTGTCACAATTTTGAGTTTCATCAGAGACTCAGGCTCCCATCTTTCTGCATCACTACCCCAGTACACATCTTTTCCATACTCAAGTTCTCCTTGTGATTCTAGATGGCTGTTAGACTCCAGTCAGCACATGTGTAGCAGGACAAAAGAATGAAGAAAGAGGGCAAGAAGTGCCCCCTCCCACCATACCTCCGAGGTTAGGTTAATTGGTTTTAGCAGCCTTACAGTTCCTCTGCCAAGACTGAGTCATGTGGCCACTACCCCGGTTGCATGGAAGTCTGGAAGACAATCCCTTGTCTTCTGGGTGGCCCTGTGTCCAGCTGTAATTGATATTTCCCTGGAGAGACAATGGGCAGTGGCTCACACAAACCATTCCATGCCAGTCTAATAACAGCAGACATAGCCCTGAAGCTTGAGAGCCTGCTGAAGAATGCTGAACAAAGAATGACATAATCATATCTGGATTTTAAGTTGACTATGGGCCCTAGTGTAGTCTCCAGGAGAGCAAAAACCAGGTTGGCTATTCTCATCTCTTCAACCACATCCCCAGCACAATGCCTGGATGTTAGCAAATACTTCATAATTGTATTGTGAATGAATGAGTGAATGAATGGCAAAACTGGAGGCAAGAAGGATGAAAAGGCTGTTTGATAAGAGTTTGAACTCAGGTAATTGCAGTAGGAGTGAAACAGATAATCAACAGTAGTTGAGGGCTGACATCTATGTCATTTGAACATGAAAAAAGAGTTAAGGATGAGTCTCAGATTACCGTTTGGGCAACTGGGAGGATGATATTATCTTTCACGGAGATAGGGAATAGAGGAGCAGAAGCTTATAGGGTTAGAGGGTCAAAATGTGTTCTGTTCTGGATATGGTAAGGTTGACCTATCCACAGCTGTCCTACTGGAAGTTTCTTGGGAGTCGGCACTGTTCCTCTGGATTGCTAAAGGAGACCTCAGCTGCATAAGTAGATCCCGAGTCACTGGTCTAAAGATGGTAACTGAAGCCATGGATGTGTCTTTATACTAAAACTGAAAGCAACAAGGAGAAAGAGCAGGACAGAGTGTAGAAGGATAGACTCATAAGGAACTACTGCATTCAAGGCCTAGAGAGAGGAAGTGGAACTTTCAGAGGAAACTGAGAAAGATTAATTCAGAAATACTCAGGGGAAACTGGGAAAGAGAAACGTCTAGGAAGCCAAAGGTGGTGACAGATGCGGAAACAAAAAAGTGGTGCCACCATACTCCAGTAAGGTCTGCTAAAGTAAGAACCGAAAATGTCACTGAAAGTTGGCAATTAGCTACTTCTAAGTTAGCTAGAGTAGAGGGTGAGTGGGCAAAGCCAGGAGACTGAAAAAAGAAAGAAAATAGGGGAAATGAAGCTGGATGATTCTTTTAAGAAGGGAAACATGGGCTTCCTTGGTAAAGAATCTGCTTGCAATGTAGGAGACCCAGGTTTGGTTTCTGGGTCGGGAAGATCCCCTGGTGAAGGGAATGGCTACCCACTTCAGTGGGTATTCTTGCCTGGAGAATGCCATTGACAGAGGAGCCTGGCGGGCTACAGTCCATGAGGTTGCAGAGTTGGACACAACCAAGTGACTTTCACTTTCACTTTTCAAAGATGGATGCAGGTAGTTAGAAGGGAGTATGTATTGTACAAATGAAAATGAAAGGATAAAATAGCTTAGCAATAAAAAACTGTGGGAATCTCACTTAATTTTAGATTCAACAAATGTTGTTTATATTTATAAAATACTAAAATATGTAGGAACTTTCATGTAGTTAATCTCTTTATTATGTAAAGTTTTTTTTCTTTACTGTGAGCAAAGTTGAGGAATGTTTTTTTCCTATCAATGGAGTAAAAGTAGTCCAGATCTTTTTAATTTTTAGTGAATTCAAAGTAATACAATTCTCAGAAGATATTTATGCATTGAGATTGTCTTACCTTGATTCTAACATAATTATTGATTGGCTAATTACATTCAATTACATTTTGATTGATCAAAATGTACTTTTTTACTAACATACTTTGCTTATTCCTCTTTCATCACATTTTTTGTGGCTTTGGTAAATCATTTGGGAAATATTTTCGAAAAATGCTATACTATTTAGCTCAGTATGGCTTTGTAGTCCACTCCAGGCATCCCATAAACAAACCACTCTACAAGAACCACAGGTAACTTTAGAAACAGTCATAAATGACACCTAGATCTGTCTGGTTCCTTTGTTCTTGATGGATCATGTGTATGTACTATTTTGTTTTCAAGACTGGCTCTAAGTGAATCATAATTGCTGACAAACACCAAATTCACCTTTGTTTAGCCATCACATATGACAATGCTGCCAATTATACATTCTCAAGTAAAACAATTAAAATCCCAAGAGACTTTCCTGGTGGTCCAGTGGCTAAGACTCCACACTTACACTGCAGGGGGCACGGGTTCAATCCCTGATCAGGGAACTAAGATCCAGTATGCTGCAGGGTGTGGCCAAAAATAAAATAAAATAAAATTCCAGAATTACTGTTACTTCTTCCACTCCCCTTCACTCAGCAATTTTGTCTCTTTCTGATATTGCCAATTGTCTGTTCATGTAATCTTTCTATGATATTAGTTCCTTCAACTCCATTCTTTGGGTCAGGCTCTGATCATCTCTCCCCTGGATGATTACAATCTTCCACCACCATGGTTCTAGTTATTTTCTCTGGTTTTCCCTGACTTAATCTTTGCAATCATTCAAAACCTACAGACACCTCATCTGGAATCATCAGGTGACTCTTCTGCTTGGAAGAGAGGTGGAGGCCCCCTCCAAACACAGCCTCTTCTCATTACCCCCTGGGTACTTCTTGGACTACCATAGAAAAACCGTGTTGTTCCACTGAAACCAGAACACTAAAACTGACTTTCAGGAAAAATGTTTTTGTTTTCAGAATTTTCCAGTATGGAAATGGAGAAACTTTTATCCAGACAAGAGTACACAAATAACCTTTAACTCAATATTGCCCTGAATCTGTCACTTCTCAAGTGATATCCAGCCATTTGTATTTTGGGAAAGAGTGTGAGTCCATAGCCTCACCTGTCTATTTTAACTCCTTAGAAAACCTAATCTTTTCACTAGCTCTTTCATTCCACATAAACTAGTTCTTTCACTGTTAACATTCTCTGTCTTCCTCAGCACAAGCTCTATTATTTGATTGCCATGTAGGAAACCAACACTAAAGAACATTTATAATACCTCCCAGATGGTCAGATATAGTAATTCCCAATGGTCAATGTGAAATAAAACATGTGGCTCCCAAATCTTCTTTTTGTTAAAAACTTCCACTGAAATACTGAAGCAACTGCATAGTCGACAGTAGAGACTACAAACGGATCAGTCGCTTTTTAAAGGTCAGTAAGTCTCTTTCTCTTCCATGTCTCAAAAACTCCCATTGAAGTAGACGGTAAAATCCACAAGATGCTTTGAGACACACGTAAAGGGTCACTCGCTTTGCAAAGAGAGGACATGCATACAGTATCTGCCATGTGAAAAACTTACCTGGAAATTCCATAGTCGTCCATCTTTCTTATTTTTCTCCCTTTCAAGCAGGAAGTTCACTTCTTCAGTGAAATTACAGCTCTTCTTACAAGAGATGGCATTTTCAAAATCATTTTTTCTTGACCAGGATGCCATTTACAATGGAAATAGGAATGGGGTGGGAACCTAAAGCAGAAAAAGAGCTCGAGGGCACATTGCTAATGATGGTTGACTAATGAAAGACAGAGTTAGTTAACACAGAAGATTGGGTGGTGATAGCAAAGGACCTTTATATCCTTCCTCTGACACTTCTCTAGTATCCTGGCTGACTTGGCTAGGTAGATTTGTCTGTTTCTCCATCTATTAAACAATATTCACAATGTTTCTTTTCCACATTTCATAAGGATATAGAATAAAGAAGAAAATATGTTTTTTTTTCAGTGTTTTCTTTAAAAGAAAGTGATATATAAAATAAGGTGAAAGAAATTACCTTTATACATGCTTTCTGCCAGCTTTCTAAATTCGCCATAATCCAGGGTAGTTTCTGGGCTTCTCTTAGGAATCTTTCTGTGGGTCAGTAGAAAATTACTGTCTTATCTACTATAAAAATAAAGGATCAAAGGATCATGAGTACAAAAAGACTTTTGCGCATCTCTCTGCCTCCCAGTGGGACCCACCATTCAGATTGGCAGGAAGCCACTCTTCTTTTTCTGAAATTCTCCTATTTTTTGTTATGTTGAATCCAAACTCATTAAGGTAACTGATATCTTTTGTTAAATACAGAGCACTTGGTTACTCCTTTTTTTTTTTTTTAAAGTGCATGCCAAACTCTCCCTATCCCTATTAAGTATCCCCCTGACCCCCACACTCCCACCCCTCCCCAGCACACCTTTCTGCACAAATGCAGAAATTACCATATTTAGGAAGGGTGGGGAAAGTACTGTATTTTCAACAATGGAATTTTCTGGTTAACTTAATTCTCTGATGAACTAAAATTAAGCCACTGTGTTTCAAGCTATCTTCACTCCTTAACAAGTTCAGCTTAGTGCACACACATTTGTTATATGACTTGATGTTATGGGGACACGGGGCCATCTTTCCAAAGGGCAGGTCTCACCCGGCAGGATTTTGGACACAAACGAAGAACATATTGGGTTCAATGTGATCTGAGAACATGCCCTAGGAGGTAGTTTTAAAAACAAAATTCTCTTTGGGTGTCATTTTATCATTTGACTTTTGTTCAGTTAAAAGCAAGGAGAATAAATGTGGCTGTCTGAGGATTGCTATTAGTTGAACCTGGGATGAATTCGAGACTCTTTGCTAATTTTATCTCCATTGTTGTTTATCTTCATAAATATAAGAAAATCAAGACAATATAATTTTAGCTAACTTCATACAAAATTTATTCTCCCCCCTCTCTCTTTTCTGGTTTCTAGATAACTGAACCAAATTTTAGAACATTAAAAGGAAAAAGGTAGACCATATCAGACATTCTGCTTATATTAGTGTTTCCATCCTTAAGCTTCTTGCTCTCTCTGCATGTGATAATCATCTTTCTCTCTCTGCATTTTCCATGGGACCAATTCTTGGGACACACAAACCTCAGTATTACCCATGGCTGCAAACCTCTTACCAGTTTTATGACCTTAAGTAAGTTACTGAACATCTGTTTGCTTACCTGTGAAACAGTTATTACAATAATCTGCTTGAGTTGGGTTTCCCTGGTGAGTCCATGGGATCACAAAGAGTTGGACAGGACTGAGTGATTAACACAGACACACACACACACACACACACATACACCCCTGGTAGAGTTACTGTGAGGTTGAAATGAGATAATCAGGTCAGTGCTTCACATAGAAAGCTCTACATTCTTAAATTTAGCTATTTTTACTGTTTTGCTGATCACTTCTCTCAGGCCACACATAGCAGTATTTCTTAGAGGAGCTCTCAGACCAAATACATCATAATCATCCAGGGAGTTTATGAATATCACTGGTTCCTGGTCCCCAGGACAGTCTCATTCAACAGGTCTGTGGTGAGGTTTAAAAATGGGGTATTTTTACTAAGTTCTCTTCAATTGTGCAACACCCGAAAATTTGGGAACCAATGCCAGAGTTGTTTTAAGCAACATTTTGTCACCAGCAAAGCTCACAATTCCCAGGGAATAAAAATAAAATCTGAGTAATAAGATAAAGTCTAACCTTTTTTCCCCTTTGTGCTTAGTCTGTTTTACTTGCTCATAGGGGGCTGAGTGCAGAGGCCTTGCCCCCAGCCCTTCAGACCAGAGGTCCTCACAAAACACCCAACACCTCATCTCCATGGGCCCTGTGCTGAAAGCTCCTCACATCATACTCAACTCAAGATGGTGGTGGGCCATGTGCACGTGCAGACGCTGCACCCACACTGCTATCTGGAGCCTGGACAGCACAGGCACACCTGTCCCGCAAGAACACCAACCCTGCCTGCTAACACATCCCTGTAAAACAGCCCCACCCACAGCCTGGGGCGGGTGGGAAGCATGTGTCCTAGAGCCTGTACCTCTCCATTCCTTGATCAAAGATAAAGCTTTGCTTTGCTTCAGAACCAAACTTTTCTTATTCTATTGGTGCGAGTTACACCAGGCCGAAAGACCCTTGTTGGGGACCAATTCAGGAGCACTGATAACAATTTGATTATTCGATTGGCTCTAACCAGTAGGTTTTCTTTAATTTGATCATTCTTTTCTGATTGGATCTGAGCTCCTGTACTCTAGAAACCCATGCAGTTCACGCCCCTATATCACAGACTCTGTTTTTTGTTGGCTGCTTGATATCTGAACCCCCAACATCTAAAGTGTGCACTGAATTAGCCTCGGTGGGAGACAGGGTATATCCCCAATAAAAAAACTTAAGAAGGAATGCCCTCCTTCCTCACCCTCCTCATCTCTTCATTCCACCACACAAGCACACCCAGAGCAAGGACATTTGACCCAGGATCAGCCAAAAAGACACCCTCACCCAGACTTTGAATCATGGAAACAAGAGATCCAAGGACAAAGGGATAGCTGATTGGTGGCCCAACCAGGGATGATGTGGTCAACAGCCTTGACAGTGTGCGGCAGGCCCAATGATAAGGAGCACACTCACCCCTGCCCCTGCCAAGTTTAGATAAAAATGTCTTTGATAAGGTGGGGGAAAGTGGCTCTTTTAGCATTAAGATGTTCTACAATTATGCGAAAAGGTAGACAATCTTAGGAATACTTGATAAGGTTCAGCAAAGAGACAAAGACTCAGCTAGCATATTAACACACCAAGATTATGCTCCGTTCGGTCAGTCAATTTTTGTAGGAGGGAGGTTTGCTTGTCTTGAAGATGTGAAGATGTTTCACCCTGAGGCTAGTACGGGCAATGCCACTGTTTTTGACCCCCTTCTTACTTGTAAAACCTGAAAACAATTCTCAGCTCCTACTCTAGGTTTATCAAGGTAAAATCAGATAGAAATAAAAGCCTGGACTTAATGATAAGAAGAAAAAGCAGCAGAACATGGGGTAGTAAAAGAAGACTATAGGAATTAGAAGAAAGACAAAGGCCATCGAGGCCTCTGGAGGTGGACATGGGTGGATGAGAAGGCTGCTCAGTGTAAGGAGGGGCTGTCCATCCCCAACTCCAATTCTCATGGGAGACACTGAACTAGAAATAAGCTCCTTTCTTTCCCTGCCCTCCCACACTTTTTGTCCTCAGGAGCAGGAGGGACTTCAGTGACCGGGAGCTCTCCTGGCCCACTCTTCTACAAGGCAGAATTTTTGTGGGATCACACAGGATCTTGCCCTTCAAAGGAAAGATCAACAGATTTTGGAGATAAGTTCCATTCAGAGGTACGCATTAGTAAGTACTTTTGGCTAAGATAGTGACACCAAGGCCCATGCTCTCAAAGTACTAAGAGAAAGCAAGGATTTGATGACCTTTACAGTTTGGGGCTTGCCTGGTGGCTCAGACAGTAAAGCGTCCCCCTCAATGCGGGAGACCCGGGTTCGATCCCTGGGTCGGGAAGATCCCCTGGAGAAGGAAATGGCACCCCATTCCAGTTCTCTTGCCTGGAAAATCCCATGGACCGAGGAGCTTGGTAGGCTACAGTCCACCGTGTCGCAAAGAGTCAGACCCAACTTAACGAATTCACTTTCACTTTCACAGTCTCTTCTAGCCAGAACATTTTCTGTTCTGTGAATATTCTACACACCCTTGATAACACAGCTTTTATCCACCATGGCTCTGCCGCTTCTTAGGCAATCCCTTAACCTTGTGTTTGTCTGTGTGTATCTGTATCTGCAACTATGTATTTTTTTCTACCTATCTGTATGGTATAGCCGTAGTTTGAGCATTCTTTGGGATTGCCTTTCTTAGGGATTGGAATGAAAACAGAACTTTTCCAGTCCTGTGGCCACTGCTGAGTTTTCCAAATTTGCTGGCATATTGAGTGCAGCACTTTCACAGCATCATCTTTCAGGATTTGAAATAGCTCAACTGGAATTCCATCACATCCACTAGCTTTGTTCGTAGTGATGCTTTCTAAGGCTCACTTGACTTCACATTCCAGGATGTCTGGCTCTAGGTGAGTGATCACACCGTGTGATTATCTGGGTCATGAAGATCTTTTTTGTACAATTCTTCTGTGTATTTTTGCCACCTCTTCTTAATATCTTCTGCTTCTGTTAGGTCCATACCATTTCTGTCCTTTATTGAGCCCATTTTTGCATGAAATGTTCCCTTGGTATCTAATTTTCTTGAAGAGATCTCTAGTCTTTCCCATTCTGTTGTTTTCCTGTATTTCTTTCATTGATCGCTGAGGAAGGCTTTCTTATCTCTCCTGGCTATTCTTCGGATCTCTGCATTCAAATGGGTATATCTTTCCTTTTTTCCTTTGCTTTTAGCTTCTCTTCATTTCACAGCTATTTGTAAAGCCTTCTCAGACAACCATTTTGCCTTTTTGCATTTCTTTTCCACGGGGATGGTCTTGATCCCTGTCTCCTGTACAATGTCATGAACCTCCATCCATAGTTCATCAGGCTCTCTGTCTATCAGATCTAGTCCCTTAAATCTATTTCTCACTTCCACTGTATATTCATAAGGGATCTGATTTAGGTCATACCTGAATGGTCTAGTGGTTATCCCTACCTTCTTCAGTTTAAGTCTGAATTTGGCAATAAGGAGTGCATGATCTGAGCCATAGTCAGCTCCCGGTCTTGTTTTTGCTGACCCAATAGAGCTTCTCCATCTTTGGCTGCAAAAATGTAATCAATCTGAATTCAGTGTTGGCCATCTGGTGATGTCCTTGTGTAAAGTCTTCTCTTGTGTTGTTGGAAGAGGGTGTTTGCTATGACCAGTGCGTTCTCTTAACAAAACTCTATTAGCCTTTGCCCTGCTTCATTCCATACTCCAAGGCCAAATTTCCCTGTTACTCCAGGTGTTTCTTGACTTCCTACTTTTGCATTCCAGTCCCCTATAATGAAAAGGACATCTTTTTTTCGGTGTTAGTTCTAAAAGGTCTTGTAGGTCTTCATAGAACCATTCAACTTCAGCTTCTTCAGCGTTACTTGTTTGGGGCATAGGCTTGGATTACCGTGATATGGTATGGTTTGCCTTGGAAACGAACAGAGATCATTCTGTTGTTTTTGAGATTGCTTCCAAGTACTGCATTTCAGACTCTTTTGTTGACTATGATGGCTACTCCATTTCTTCTAAGGGATTCCTGCCCATGGTAGTAGATATAATGGTCATCTGAGTTAAATTCACCCATTCCAGTCCATTTTAGTTCGCTGATTCCTAGAATGTCGACATTCACTCTTGCCATCTCCTGTTTGCTCAAAGTACCACACAATTGCACTCATCTCACACACTAGTAAAGTAATGCTCAAAATTCTCCAAGCCAGGCTTCAGCAATACGTGAACCAAGAACTTCCAGGTGTTCAAACTGGTTTTAGAAAAGGCAGAGGAACCAGAGATCAAATTGCCAAAATCCGCTGGATCACCGAAAAAGCAAGAGAGTTCCAGAAAAACATCTATTTCTGCTTTATTGACTACGCCAAAGCCTTCGACTGTGTGGATCATAATAAACTATGGAAAATTCTGAAGGAAATGGAAATACCAGACCACCTGACCTGCCTCTTGAGAAACCTATATGCTGGTCAGGAAGCAACAGTTTGAACTGGACATGGAACAACAGACTGGTTCCAAATAGGAAAAGGAGTACGTCAAGGCTGTATATTGTCACCCTGCTTATTTAACTTACATACTTTATATACTTTGCATAAGTACATCATGAGAAACGCTGGTCTGGAAGAAGCACAAGTTGGAATCAAGTTTGCTGGGAGAAATATCGATAACCTCAGATATGCAGATGACACCACCCTTATGGCAAAGAGTGAAGAGGAACTAAAAAGCCTCTTGATGAAAGTGAAAGAGGAGAGTGAAAAAGTTGGCTTAAAGCTTAACATTCAGAAAACTAAGATCATGGCATCTGGTCCCATCACCTCATGGGAAATAGATGGGGAGACAGTGGAAACAGTGTCAGACTTTATCTTTTGGGGCTCCAAAATCACTGCAGATGGTGATTGCAGCCATGAAATTAAAAGACACTTACTCCTTGGAAGGAAAGTGATGACCAACCTAGACAGCATATTAAAAGACAGAGACATTACTTTGCCAACAAAGGTCCATCTGGTCAAGGCTATGGTTTTTCCAGTGGTCATGTATGGATGTGAGAGCTGGACTGTGAAGAAAGCTGAGCGCTGAAGAACTGATGCTTTTGAACTGTTGGAGAAGACTCTTGAGAGTCCCTTGGACTGCAAGGAGACCTAACCAGTCCATCCTGAAGGAGATCAGTCCTGGGTGTTCACTGGAAGGACTGATGCTGAAGCTGAAACTCCAATACTTTGGCCACCTCATGTGAAGAGTTGACTCATTGGAAAAGACCCTGATGCTGGGAGGGATTGGGGGCAGGAGGAGAAGGGGACGACAGAGGAGGAGATGGTTGGATGGCATCACCAACTCGATGGGCATGAGTTTGAGTAAACTCCGGGAGTTTGTGATGGACAGGAAGGCCTGGTGTGCTGTGATTCATGGAGTTGCAAAGAGTCGGACACGACTGAGCAACTGAACTGAACTGATATGGTATAGTGGACACTGAGTTATTACACTGTGTCTGGTCTCCTCCTTTTTAAACATATACATCATTCTCCATCTACACAGCCATGTGCCTCAGGGCACCCTGACCCCAGATCCAGAAATGGACCTGATTGGTGTAAAGGTAATCCTATTCCTCTTGTCAACGACCAGTTCAAGAAGTGCATGCAATGTAATTCTATCCTATGAGGTATGAAGGAAAGTCTGCAGGAGGGCTTTTGGAAAAAAAAATTTCACATTCCTAAGACCAAGAGTCATGGGGGAGAAATGACCTTCCATTTTCCTCTGAAAATATTTGAGTTTTACCTAGAACTACTGTAGTCATTTTCTTACCAGCTTGAGGATACTGGTAACACCAATGACAGCATTTGGTAGAAATAATTGCAGGTCTTGATGACAATGTTGAGCTACTGAATCAACCAACCCTGAAATCTGTCCCTAGCTTTGACCCAAAAGAAATGTATTTGCTTGTTGTTAAAAGACATTTTTGAGTTGAGGTTTCTGTTACTACAGCCTAATGCAATCAACCAATAGAGATAACACTGTCATATTTTAAGGGCCCAGAGAAATAAAATACATTAATATGTACTGTAAAATATTTAGTATAAAAATCAAACATGATTTTTATCATGAATAAATGCTTAATTCTGTCTTCCACAACTTCATGAATTTTTTCAAGATCCTTAAAACAATTTCCAAATATAATTAACCTTATTTCAACATAAACAAGGATGAGAAGACGGAAAATAGGAAACAGATGTAAGATGTTCTGTGACAACTGCAGGATTTGGTGGGGAGAATGGTCTGGCGCTCCTGTTACTCTACTTGATAGGGGTTCTACCCTGGCCCTTCAACCCAAATGCATCAAACTAGCTTAGCTTTTCTCAAGCATTTTACTACTTTCTTTGTGTTTCTCTGTGTTATTTTCTCTCTGTACTCCCTTTAACTCCCTGTTGTCATCCCATTGACTGGAATGACACTCAATAGCAAAGGCAGGCATAATCAATGTCAAAATATAGTCTGAAATCGGCCCCGGACTCTTGCAGCTGCGCCACTTTCTAATTCGCTTGGAACTTTATGGATGGCTTTCTCTCTCCCATCACAGAGCAAATAACAATGCTGAGGAGACGGAGACAGGACTGCACTCTGCTCCTCTCTGGGTCCTATTTAATTCCAGGTGTGTTTTCAGCTGGGGATTTAAGGCAGACCAAGAGAGTACCTGAAACATCTTTCTTTAGTTTTAAATGATTAATAAATAAGAACATACCTCCAAGACAGAACTGGTATTATAAAGGCAAGATGCCTTTGCCAGCTGCGTCAAGTTGTCTGATTCTTGAAATCAGTTATGCTCTCATTTCTAATCTCATACATGGACTTTGTTTGAAGAGGACCTCCACCTAGCAGGAGCAACAATTCAAATGAAAATTTCTGGTTCTTAAGAGGCACACTGTTCTTGAAAAACCTTGTTTAGACCTCTGCTTTAAGTGACACATATATAGCTTCAAGGGATCTCAAAGCTACCTAGCTCAATCCCTGGAAAGATTCAAGAGTCAAAAAGATTAGGAGACTTGCTAAGTATCACACAGCTTGCCCAAGATGACAGGCAGCAGCAGTAAAATAATCATAATGCACACTACTATTTATTTAGCTCACACTAAGTGCTTTGCCCTCATTAACTTAGGCCTCAAAATTGTCCTATGTAGTAGAGGCTATTTTTACTTTCATTTCAGAAATGAGAAAAGGGAGACTTAAAGATGCTGAATATGGTTCAAGGTCTACCAGTCAATAAGAGGAGAGGGCTCTCAAAACTAGGACTCAGAGCCACCCTGCCAGGTTGGTAAATAGTCTATCATACCAAATGCTGCTAGACCTCACCTAATCTTACTATAAAAAGATAATGCTTTCATTCAGAAGAAAATGGAAATTAGAGTAAGACATTATATTTTAAACTTTTATAGTTCCTCATGGTTATTGAATTCTAACCAATATTCATTCTATTACAGAGAAAAACTGAACCTCATAATATGATCCAAACCTACTTAATGTCTGTATATATTAAAATAGCGTCCAGACAGATATAACTACATCTCTTTCCAAAGTGCAACACCCTCTTTCCTTAAAACTCTAAGAGATGGTTAGAAACAAGAGTAAGTTTCTTTTTTTAAGTACTAAAACAAAACACCTTGACTTTATCCTTTCAGATCTTCCCTATTTATCAGGCTGACATTTTGAAATTTGGGTTTGCTATGAAAATAGCTTACCCAATGAAAGAGCATTGTGTTGGGGCAATGTCTTTTTTGAGCACCATGACTCTTGATTTCATTGTTCTGTTTTGCTGCAGAATTACCATTGCTATTTTTAAATCATCGCTGTAGACTTGTCAGCTTTGAACCACTCCTGCTCTTGGCTGCACAGGCTCCAGCCGCCTTTTTAGTCTTACTGAGAAGTCATCCTACGTGTAGTATTTTTATAGCTTCTCATCTATTTGTAATTGCTTCTCCAAAAACTAGGCAATTATGTTTGTGCCCTACTTTACCCACCCTCATCTATGTTACCCCTCTGACCGAAGTAATAACCTGACAAGCTTAAACAATTAGCATAATGCAGAGGACACTTGGGCCTGCTACACACTGCTATTGGAACACCAAATGTGGTTTTAGAAAGTCAGATAAAAATATATTTTACATGGGCCAGCACCGCATTCAGGGAAACCATCTTTGCACACACATTCCTGGCACAGGATCATCACACTGAGTGCTTCTCAAAGGTGGCAGCCTTCTTCCATTTGAAGTCTGAGACTCGGCGGGGAGGTTCCCTAACTCAGATACAATCAGTGCATCAGAACTGTCATTGCTGCTTGCTGCGATGCCATGGTGATACAAGGTCCATGTCTTCCAGTTGATGCTAATTTCCAGAGTTAGGTTCTGAGAAACACACCCAACTTCAGATCACATAACACTTGTTTCATCTACCCATTAATTCACTCGTTCATTTATTTGCTCATTTACTAACTCAATAAGTATTGATGAGCAAAAGCTTTCCAGGCTCTTATCCCCTAATATTCCCAATTTAAGATGTATGTTATCAAACATTCCTGAATTGAATTCTTAACCTCTACATTTTAATAAAAATATAAGTACTGAATGACATTTCTGAGCGCTTATGAAGAGGCAGCATAATACAGAGGAAAAGAACGTGGACTCTGGACTCTAGGCATGAGTTTGAAGTGTGACTTTACAGTTTAAGCAGCTGTGTGATCTTTGGGGAGACTACTCAATTCTTATGTCCCTTTCTGTCCCTCTGTTTCTTCATTTGTAAAATGAGACTGCTTGTGGTATCTTTCCCATAGGTTTATTATGAGAATTAAGTGAGTAAATTGCAGGGAAACCTCTTAAGACAGAGCACATAGGTACTTGTGGTTGTTATGCAGCAAGTACTGTACTGAGGATATCACAGAAATTATCTCAATTAAACACATAAGGTAGGCATTATTTTTATCCTAAATTAGAGACAAGAAAACCAAGATTTAGAAAGGTTAAGTAACATGCCCAAATTTGTGCAGGTGTAGGTAAGAGTGAAGCCAAGATTCCAACCCAAGTATTCTGTTAACAGAGTCCATTTGATTAAAAACTCTGCTATACATCTCTGGCTTTCAACTTTCCAACCACTGCAGGCCAAGTTGGGTCAACTGTGCTGTGATTTGACCTGGCTTGGTTTATGACACTGAATAAAAGTAAGTAGCCCTTCAGGAAGTATAGCAGTCTAATCCACAGCATGCCTTCCCCACTCACTCTGTGTATAAATCTGTGTCTAGATTATCTTCATTCACTTCTTTTTACTTTCCCAGGATTCTTGCTGGTGACCACGGACTTTTTCTGTACTCTGAAAGAGGAATTTAGTAGCTAGGGAAATTGATTTGACTAAATTGGTTACTCTTCATGAAGACTTGTCAAAATAGAAATGAATCACACCAGAGATTGAAAATGCCCTTTTTGAGTCTTTTAAGTACACATATTTAAGTATACATATTTATATTTAAGTAATATAAATTCAAAGAAAAGGCTTCCTATAATTTCTAATGAAAACAGTGTGGAAATAAATACTGAAAAATAACATCTACTCAATGAAATGATGAACTGTTCTGTCATCCCCTCTGAGAAATTCTAACTTTTTTTCCCTTTTGTGTGTAGAACATACAGCAGGAGGGGAACAGGGGCGACGAGTTTACAGGCAGGCTTCGTATCCTTCAGGGACTGTCTAACTGTCACACTGCTTAGTTTTATACTCCATCAAATAGATTCTCTTTGTTCATGAAATAGCCATGAGCCTTATCATATTCTGTTTGGCTAGCTATTTTAATTAGAGAAATGTGAGACATTAATTATGAGAGTCTGTTGAGTGGTAATAAAGTAATAAAGTAACTCAAGGAAAAATTGACAGCAATAACAACTGTTGAAATAATTACCAACTTTTATGAAGTACTTCCTGTGTACCATTTTATATATGTTATCTAATTTAATTCATACATCAACTCTATAAAGTAGGTACTGCTATTGTCTCTGCATTATAGTTGAGGAAACTGAACTGAGGTACAGAGTGTTGAATTATCTGGCCTAAGGGTGACAAGAATAGCCAACTTTCACCAACATGTATGCTTCCCCTTCGAAAGAATCAGCCTGCAAAGCCACAGACTATGTTTCTCAGCCTCCCCTGCATCTGGGCGGCACCATTTGACGAGTTCTTACCAGTAGGAAGCTGTGGAAGGGACGTGTGTCTCTTCCAGCTCTGTCAATTACTGGCTGTGCCTTCTCCATGTTTCCTACTTACTGACTGGTTGGGTACAGAAGATTGGAGCACCCACAAAACTGAGGTTTTAAGAGATGCAAGAACCACAAGATGAAAGAGCCTCATCTCTGAATCACAGCATGGAGGATTGCTCACCAGAAACACCAGCACTAGATGGTTACATGAATGGGAAATAAATTTCTATTGTGTCAAAGCTCTGACAACATGGGATTTATTTGTTATAGCAACTACTGCTACCCTAAGTAATAACAAGGTTGCCTTGGAGGAACTAGGAAGCAAACAAGGGATTCTGATCGAGTCCATTCTTAACCACTCCACTCACATAACCTCTCAGGAGTGAAGGCAGGAAGCTCTTCACTCTAGTTCATTCGTGGCAGAAATGCAAAGGGAGAGAGCGATGGTATTAGGAGACCAAGTCCAGAGAGTCCTGCTGAAGAGAATCCAGGCATACTTGTGTCTCATTGCATTGCATTTATCTTTGGCTACTTAGTAGCAAAAAAAAAAAACCAAAAAAAAAAAAACAAAAAAACCACTACATTTTCTTGAAATGCTACACAAAGGAAGTTTACATTTCCTTTCTCACTTTAAACTGAATATTAGCTCTACTTTCTCAGAACTGCACCAAAAGGGGACTGATTTAAAGAAGAAAAATAAGGTAGTTATTCTAGATACCTTCCTGAATGGATTAGGTAATTTTGGATTCTCTAAAATTGAGAAGTGTGTCCCTAACTTAGCCTCATTCAGACTCCACAGCACAGATGACTATAAATGGACTTAGGTGCTAACTGAACTCAATAGAACTGGGTTTCTAAGTTCCCTGTCCCTTGCCATCCTACACGCTCCCTCGGCCATCTCAGTTACCCAGGCCAATGCATACCTTTTTTATGGCCTAACTTTCCTGGATGGTTATGATTTCAGAATTTCTGGCCTCAGAGTGCAATAATTACCTCTTGATGATGTAATTAGAAACAAAATTTAACAGAGTATCATGGGATATCTAGAACCTTTCCAGACACATCCACCTCATTTATAAAGGGTTTTGAACTACTTCCCCAACCAACTACCCATAAAACTGGGGCTCCCAGGGTGACAGAACTCACCCCCTCCTGGAGAACAGTCACACTGGCTATGCATTGACATTTAGTTGAAGATACTATAAATGTTGTCGGTGACCAGTAACTGACAAGTACTCTCATTCCCTTACAAGCGGTAGAGGCAGGTGTGCTGAAGTTAGCATCCTGGGATACATTAGACGTGATGTAGGGAATTAGTCATTAGACCCCATAAGGCATGTTTTTCTCCCCCTGTGTGATGCAGAGGGGTTAACAGGAGCGCTCCAGTGTGGGAACCCGCCTGTGACTGCTTAGATGCTGTCTAAAGAGAGCAGTGCAGGCCAGCCCTGTGTGCATATAAAGTGGGGATTTCCCTTCACCACCACCCCACATCCCGTCACAATGAGAACTGCCAAAAGAGAATGGGGTAGAGTCCTAAAGACACGTTGTAAAGGCCATTACCACAGCTGGACGTCCAAGACAAACACCTTCAGTCTTCAGGCTGTGGCTGCTTGCTTTCCCAGGATTTAAAGATTTCAAAATGCGAAGTGAAAGAAACTGGTTAGCAGCTAATTCAGCCTGTATTAAAGGAGTTTTGGGGCATCTGATGTGACCATGTCAAACATAGGAGAAAAGTTCTGTAGTTTAACTACTTTCACCTGAATGGCGAGGAAGAAGCAGCTAAATTTAGGAAGTCCTTTGGGACTCTCTGGAAACTTCTAGAGATAATTTAATAAACAACTGGCCTTGATACTTTAAATGGAACCCAGATGCTATGCTGATGAGCAAGCAAAGGAGCCACTTAGTAATACTGAGATAAATTCTGACATTTAAAGTCATTGGTGACTTGGGAGGTAAAGAGAGACTCGTTCCCAAGTAGAGAAACTGCAGAAATGACATTTGTCCTAAAGTGAGAAAAGTACCTCAGTAGAGAATGCTAGTTGGAATACAACCTTGCCACGACAGAAATCTCTGTAAAAATAAAGAAAGGATCTACTACTGAATGGGAAATTAAGTAATTCCTAAAAAAAACTCCAGGTAGAATTCACCTGACCTGAGTTAAGCCTATAAATGTTAGGATGAACTGAGGAGTCTGGAAGAAATTCTATGGATCAGAGTAGAAAAAATAGAAGCCCCTGCTACTGTTCACTCAGGGCTGTCTTGAACATCAATACCATCTCGAGGTGGAAAGTTTCCATCTTGGGGTTATCTTTCACTATGTTGTCTTATGCTAGGCATTTATCTCCTCTCTATTTCATCTATAAAATAGAAATAATATATTCCCAATTTACTTCTTGCATTTATGGAGGCCAAATGAGGTAATATAGGAGATGCCACTTACTGAAAGAGAAACTTTATTCTAAATCAGAGAGAAGGTGAAGCCCATATTCTGAAAGCTCCAAGACTTCCTTAAAGAACCCCTTGATCCCTGGCAGAGTAATATTTGGTTTAAAGGTCAAAGATTTATGAAAACGATCTGAACTTAAACACCAGTGTTGTGTGGCAAACACTGCTCTGAGTGAGGAGATACTAAAAGACGCAGGGAGGAGGTGGTAGGTGGGGAGGGAGGGGACAAAAGACACGGCTGGCACACACTTCCAACCCTTCTGAAGCCAGAACCATTAAAGAGTGGCAGAAACACCATAGAAGTCCACTGTCATGATGACACACCTGCTTCCTTCCTGGTAAGTAAAAATGATGTCTTCTTCTGAAGGTGACCCAGGAGCCATGTCCCTTCTCTGGCCCCAGCAGGTAGGTAGGAATTAGAAATTCCCATGCCTCCGCCGCAACCCCACTACCCACAGTATACCAGGTTAATTCCCTCAGACATATACCAACAAGAGCCACTCAGAGGCTCCCTCCTATGTTTCATCAGCAGCCTGTGAAGTCTCCCTGCAGCTAGGGCTACTCCAAGCCAACATTTCCTGAAAACTGTAACCAGATTTATCTTCCTAAAACACATTAAGGGAAATTTGTGATTCTTCATTTGTGATACTCAAACTCCCTTACCACCAGTTAAGAGCATCCATGGCCTGTTCCCTTTCACCTTTTGAAGCTCTCCCAACTCATAACCTATGCTTTATCTAAGCTAAACATGTTCTCCAAACACACAGCATGTTTCTCCACTTATCTGGATTTGCCCAGACTGTTTCCTTCCTCTTTCTGAGGTATGACTTCCAAACCAAAGATGAAGTCTTGACAGTGCTTTATACCTGCCCATTTAACTGCAGTTTCCTTGCAACAATGCCAAAACATGCCTCTTACATTAATCATTTTGAAACCCCCTAGCTGAATTCACTCAGAGCAATTACATTTTCTTTGTATCATAAAAACTTACGTGGTTGCCATATTGCATCTTCTACACTGTAAATTCTTTGAGGTCAGGAAACCACTTCTTACCTTTATTTCCCCTGATTATCTAATTCGGTAGGAGTTCTGTATTTATTAAATGAATGAAAATGGTAATGAATAAATGAATGGCATCTTACCTTCCTTTGTTTATGCTGTTCTATACAAAAATGCTTTGCCTTTGACTTCAAAATACCAGCAGTCCTTCAACATCAAGTTCAAGTTTCATTTGCTCCATAAAGTCTTCCCCAAACTACACCTCAAACCCCACCAGCTCCTCTGCTATATTTATAGTCTATATGCCAAAAACCCAAACAGATTTTCTCCTAAATGTTCACTATCTGTTTGAAGACACAGGTCTCCTCCAAAGCAGAGGGTCTTAAAGCTGAGATCCATGGACAGGATTAAGGAGACTATGAACTTTCTAAAATCAAACACAAATTTTTGTGTAAATGGCCAATTGCATTATAGTGTCCAAAAACTTCTTTAACTCCTCAAAGATTAAAAGAACCACACTGTTCTAAGAGCACTGTAAGCTGCTTTCCTAGAGTACAGTTGGAATCTGTCTTGTAGGTCTCTTCTGATTCCCACAGTGGTGAGCCAAGCACTAGGAACAGAGGGAAGACCATCCTTGAATGACTGGAAGCACACCCTTGACAAGACCAATGTCTCTTAACCTTCACTGTGCCCTTCACTAACACAGCCTCCAGCCTGGGAGCTGGTGGGAAGAGCTTAGTAAGGCAATATAAGTAGCAAGCAAATGAGGTCAGGATTAAGGTGGGATGATGCCTACATCAGGATGGTGGGAACAGCACCTGGTCTAACAGAATTGCTTCTCTCTGGGAAATTCTGTGATGAGATGGGAAAGGCAGTGCTGTTGCTGCGGAAGGCAGTGAGCCTTGGGCGGTTCTGGGTTGTTAAAAAGTAAACCCATTAAGGAGTTGGTTCCCTCTGGAGGCAGGTCTGGCTTGGTCCTGGGAACTCAAGGCTAAATCCTCGCCATTATTTGCTCTCCTCTCTTTCTGCCTGGCCTGGTCTGGCCTGCCTTAACCATCTTGGTGCCTAGCTACAGTCCAGGGTCTGGAGAGCACTAGACCTCCTAGGTGCTGAATTCATATAAAATAGCCTTTATAAAGCATAATGCTTTAGGGAGACACTGTTAGCAAAGAAATGTCAGAAATTTCACTTGAGCTTAAGGTGTAGGACAAATAAGGTCTGTTACCAGCTGTAATGTTTTTATGAAAAATAATAATCTATGGTATCTTTTCAAGTTGCAGATAATGACTTCAGCTATTTAACAAAAGAGATGATTTTAAAATAACAACAGGGGAAGTACAATGGGTGATTTTTGTTTTAATAAGCTGATTTCCTTTTGATTTCTCCTTGATTTAAAACATGGTTTGTGTTACAAACCAAAAAATTATAAGCAGCTAGTGCAGTCGTGGTTTCGATAAAACTCTCTTAAGTAATGATGATCCCACCTTATTTAGACAAGTCAGGGGTCAATATGGCCTTATTTGCTTCTGGTTTTCATTAGCGGTGCTCCCTCTGTAGCATCACACTTCCTACTAGCTCCTTGAATACACAGAGGATTCATGCTTCAGTTCTGCATGTATTAAGAATGCAGCTATAGCAACTACTAGCATTAATGAACTATTTGCTTATGCAGTAATAATTAACTTCCATTACATTACTTTGTGTGATTACTTTCTTAATTGCCTGAATTATGCATCCATTTAATATTTAATAACCATTCTCAGAAATCAGACACTGGTAAAAAACAAATTGCTCGCAGCTTCCTTGCAATAATTAAGCTCACAAGAATAAATGAAACCTTTTAAAACCGAATGCCTTATGATTATATCCTTGCATATAGAACAAGATCCTAAATTAGTTATTTATTAAATCTAAATTTAAGTCCAAATAGTGCATTTTTCACTTTCACCTCGGGAAATCAACCTGCACAGCACCTGATATCAGCAACAGAATTAAGTGCCTTCTATTTTCTTTGGGAGTCACAAGCTGCATTAATATTTATTAACATGCAAAATTCAAAAGTCCTTAAAATATTGTGTGTTTATTATTTATTTCAAGTTGGCATCTCTTTACACAAGGTAAGTAAGATGTTTAGCTGGAGATTAAAGTGTTCTGAAATGAGATCAATAGCTCTCCATCAAGACGGGCTATTGTGAGCCTCCCCCATTCTTTTCTGCTACCTATCCCCAGTACCATCACCCACTCAGGTCCCTACATTCACCTCCAAGTCTCTTATAAAACAGCAAAAACCCACATATGCAATGTGTTTTAAGACAAGCAGAAGGAGATTCATGGCAATTTATCCTCGAACATTTACACTCACAGCCAGGCAGTTTGATCTCCTTGCCTTTTCAGGTTGCCAGCTAGATCTCTCAGAACCCCGTGCCCTTCTGCCGCCAGCACCCAAGCAAAGCCACATGCTGATTTGCAAAGTGATCATGCTATTATCCTATTGTACATCAGCTTCAGTTCCCACCGGCTTGCAAAGTCATCACTGTCTTAACAAATAAAACGTGCGACTGCTTTATCGCAGGTTTCTTGGCGAATAGATTCTATTGAATCGGGACAAGACAGCCTTTTTTTTTTTTTTTTACCTTCCTAGGACTGCTTCTGCAAAATTGTTCTGCCATTCCACTTGATTATGGCAGCCATGTACAGACGTGTTTATCTGAACCATAACCATGTTAGTCTTAAGCTACAGGGACACTGGAATGTTATTTACCCACTCTTACCCTGTGCAGACATAATATACACAAAATGATGTGTGCCACATGGAATATGGGGGGAACTTAAAGCTTTTTGTAACAAATGAGCTAGTCCAGGAAAATAGGTACAGCTTAAAGGATTATATGCAGAGTACCACGCAAATAACTGGGATGAATAATTTTCCTACCAGAGAAGAAAATCTTTTTTGTCAGGAGTGGAAATAGCCATGGGGAAGGGGTAGCGTTGGGGGTTGGTTTGTGGAGAACAAGTGGAGTTTCGGGTGTCACAAGTTGACAATAGCTGCTATGCCGAGTTTCTAAACTGAGCTAAATTGATGCCAATCTCACTGACTGTTGCTACAGTGGGCAGAGTCATTAGGATTTGCTTTTTAAATGATCTCTCAGGCTGTAAGGCTGAGAGCTGCTGGCAAGGCAAGGTTAGAGAGAAAATGATAGCAGTATGTTGATGCTTCACAGACCTCATGATAGTTTCCGTCTGTCATTATTTACGTCTGACTAGATGCGTCATGTCAGCTACCTCGAAGACTTTAATATGAAGCTCTTGTTTGTCTCTACTCTAGCGCAGCCAGACTGGGTTACTATTATTTTTGCATCACTACACTTAGGTGAAGCTGGCTTCAATCTTTCAGTAATGGCACACAAAAGAAATAAAAATGGTTGTGTCCAAGTTATTATACATGCTTGTATTCTAACAGGCCTCGTCAGCATTGCTCAGAAAAAGGAAAAAAAAAAGTGAATTTAAATCAATAAACAGACATTTATTAAAAGGTCAGCTTAGTTTTATTTGCTCCAGCTTCTTCGCCAATATTTTAGGTAGAACTATTTCTCTTTGGCTTTGGATTAGTGTCATTGTTACTGGATGGAAACACTTGGGGGGAAAAACTGTAAAACTAACATTTGCTCAAATTTACTCATGTTGTTTAATGTCATTTTATATCATTTTAATAAACTCTATCAGTGTCACTATAAATAAAGTCACAAAAAAGCTTTTGTTTTATATCTATATTATTGGCACCATTAAGGACAAACTTTCAAACTATGTGCATTTATCGGTAAAACTGTATATGGAGACGGCTCATCACAGAGCTCACAGCGATCTTTTTAATATAAGATGGCTGTTTCATATATCAGAAGAAATACTATTACGGCAAAAAATAAAATATGATATTTATGTTCTTTCACCAATATTGTGTCAACAAATGAAATTACCACTACTCGATATAACTGTCCTTGGTGAAGAAAAGAAACATTAGCTGAAAAGATTTCTAGAATGTTAGAATTTACTGACACCATTTTATACTGAAAACTGCCACATAGCTTTAGCAGGAAGCACATTTTAACAGAACCAAACTGTACTAGGCCTTACTCCTTAAAAACATAAACTAAATATAACTAGATTTAAGTATAAATGAAACAATCTACAAACATATTTGAAAATATGAATCATATACATATATGTAAGACATCAGTAAAAAACACGTAAACAGCTCACAGTTTTTCTTTCCATAAATAATTCAGTGCAAAAGCTTGAAAAGGTACAATAAAAAAACAACTCACATAGATTGTGTCTTAGGATCACCTGTTTACAAAGTTTCCACCAAGATTCTGTATTTCGATAGTAAACAGCATTGTTGTACCCAGAAAATGAGTTATTACTTTAAAATGAGTCATTCAGACGAGAGAGAAAAAGCATTAACCCATCCTGCCTCCTGAGTTCTAAGCAGTTAACAGAATCTCAGGAATGCTGTGTCAACTGAACAGACTTCTATCAAAAGCCTGGATCACTCAGAAATACCTGGGGATGTACAGCCCTTGATCTCCTTATTTAGACAGAAGAAGTGCTTAAATTTTCAAAGTATGCACAAGCCAAGTAAGCATAAAAGTATGGTGATAGAGATCTCTTTTCTGTTTTAAAGATCAGATGCCAGCTTCATGAGATATTTTCATGTTGACACATTCGTGTTTGTGGCATATGTTATTAATTTCAAGTATAATGTTTTGTCAGGACTAATGAAATGCCCTGCACATATATATACATACATCTATCTATCTATATATATATATACACACATATATCTATATCTATACATTTTTAGAACACTGTAGAATTTTCACTTTTAACCAATGTGACTACCATAAACTATTAAGACATATACAGTAATTTGAAATAGAATTAACCACATTTTCTCAATCTCCTAAATTTTAAAAATAATTACATTACAGCACATATGTTAAAATACTTTTTCAAAAAAATGATTTGCCCAAGGCATTTTTCTTACCTCCTGCCCAAGCTACAAGCAAGTTTTGGCAAAAAATGAACAGTAGGTGGCAGTCAAGCCACTAAACTGCTTCAAGACTTCATTAACTAGAATCTGTTGTTAAAAGTAATAGCAAAGTAGTATATTTTTCCATTTTAAAGAATTCATTTTATAATTAATCTTGAAATGCATTTCTAAGGTCCCAAGCTGCTGAAATAGTGAGTTGATTGCATCTTTAAGCGAATGAGCCCAGATAAAAGTGATTTAATTCAAGAACTCTTTCTGCTCTGTCTCCAGGACTTTTTTCTCTTTTTCTCTGTTATTACTGTTGTAATGTGGGTTTTAATGCAGTTTGGTAGTTGTGGACATGATCAGCACTTTCTTGGGCTAGAGCCCATGACTATGTAAGTCATGCTTGTATATCTTTGTGCAGATTTTAAATAACCTGCAGGAAACTTTCCCTCCCCTGATCATATAGACTGACTGTGTATAATCCCTTTCTATGCCACAGAAAAGAAACTTGTTTATAGGGAGAAGGTTCCAGACAAGTAGCTGAAACATAGAGGGAACAACCTCTAAAGTAGATAATTGTGGACCACTGAAAACCCAGACAGTGTGAGTGAAAAGTAGCTTTGCCTATGAGGCCATGTCATCTCCATAAGAGGAAGGGCCTTATCTGTTGGGTTCACCATGGTGTCCCCACAGCTGAGAATGATGTGCCAGGCACATGATATATGCTCAATGAATATTTGCTGAATGAATCAACCACTGCCCCAAATCCCAGTTCTATGTAAGTCTCAGATGCCCATTCTAGAAGTTTTTGCTTTTTATCTCAGCTCCTCATAGACAATGAGGAGCTACATAGACTACTATATTCTATGTAGAATGTACTACATTCTCGCTCCCCACCAGAGTCCCTCCCCCAAACATTACTGTTAATTATTATCACTGGGAATTGACATGCACCACCAAAACAACACAGCCGAACATATTCAAGTCTAGTCATCTGGAAGGTAGGTGATGCCTCTCTTCTGAGTTACTGGCCACAATCGTTGCTAAAAATGTAAGCTTACATATAGAAAGAGCAAAGTATGGCAGTCCACTCCAGAATTCTTGCTTGGAAAATCCCATGGACAGAGGAGCCTGGTGGGCTGCAATCCCAAGGGTCGCAAAAGAGTCAAACACGACTGAGTGACTGAGCAGTCACTGGCCACAATCGTTGCTAAAGACCTATGCTTACAAATAGAAAGAGTTCAGTGTATAAGTAGCATTAGCCTAAAAGCTGAGGCAACTGGACTTTTACTTATCTGCTTGTACCTCAGTTTCCTCATCTGAAATGTGAAGATAGTAATAGTGCCTACTTCAGGGCTGTTGTAAGAATATTAATTGGAACATATAAAAATCTTGTCAGACATAGGGTGAGTCCTCAATAAATATCAGTTATTATCATTACATCTTATTATTATATTTGTTATATTATTATTTACCACTCACCCATGCTCATACATTGGAGAAGGCACTGGCACCCCACTCCAGTACTCTTGCCTGGAAAATCCCATGGACGGAGGAGCCTGGTGGGCTGCAGTCTACAAGGTCACTAAGAGTCAGACACGGCTGAAGCGACTTAGCAGCAGCAGCAGTAGCATGCTCATACATAACACTTTACAAAACAATTTTTATTCACCTTTATTTGTGCATTTCAATGAGAATTACTCTGACACTGAACAGACATGGTAGTATAAAGACAGGTTGGCCGAATAGAACCAGCAATCCAGTAAGAGTGAAAGTGTGACATGGAAAGGGATTTTTTTTTTTTTAAGTTGACCAAAAGTTTGATTTTCCTTTCTTTTTTTTTTTGACCCAGCATTTGGGACAGCCAGGAAATAATCACCACTCCCTACCTCCTCCCTCCCACCCTATGCTTCCTCATATCCTAGTCCAACTGAGCTCTGAAAATATTTTCCAAGCATGTGAAGCTCACTTCATACCAACCAAGGACTCAAAAATTCCCGCTGATTTTGAATTTTTTCTCATATCTATACCTTAAAGCTCATCAAATGACCACTGTAAGGACAACTAGTTTAAGAAGGGGCCATTATCCTTTTATCCCTTGTTGAAACTGAAAGCTGTATTTTGTCAAAACTAAATTCAGATCCCAAGGGGACCTAAGTTTAGTTCAAACGTCAAAATGGAGGCAACTCAAGCTGTGTTTACAATCTGGCAGTTTACCTCCCTCATATGTAGATAGCACTAGGCAAGCCCTACAGATCAGACTTTAAGGTAGCAGTAATAAGCATTTCTAGTCTCTCTGGGAACTGTTCAGGGAAATAAAACCCTTCCATTCAAACTACCCATTTAGATCTCTCCTTCCAGGGCAAACTTCTGTAGTATTTTAGTGAAGAAATGTGAACTAGTCAAATCTAAAAAAAAAAAAAAAATGAGTAATTTGATAACTTTCTGAGACACAGGTTCCCTTTCCCCAGGAACTTCTATTCTCTTAGGCGACTCTTTGAGGAAAGAGGTCAAATATTGAGTTTGAGCAATTTAAACAAGAGACATTGAGTAATTTAGAAATGAGACGTTCAGTACAAGATCCATTCATTTAAATTACATGGAAATCCAAGGTAGACTGCATGTAATTAGGAACTGTGTAAGTCCTCAGGCAATTTCAGTGGGGGTTAGGAGATTGCTTTAATAGAATATGACAAGGTTCCTTTTGTTTTTCATAAAATACTATATTCCCCCTTGAAATGTAATAGATCCTTAATGAAATCACAGCCTCTTTATTGGTAGGGAATACTTTTTATGTTTTGAGAGATCAACAATGTCAAAACAATTACTGCAAATTAATGATGGACCAACCTCAAAAGATTTATAGATTGTTCAGTTCAAACATATGAAGACTCATGTAAACCTCTGGTTAAAATTTTACCTGATAAGGTACTCCCAGGAGAGACATAAGGGTCCATGGAATGCATGGTTGCTCTTAAGAAAAAAAATACTGGACAAGGAGAGAGGAAATCTGATTTTTACTGGTACTGTTACTCAACCTCCTGGATTATCCCAAAGAAACAACTAGGGGTCTCTGGTCACGTCATGCGCTTCCATTTGTTTTCTTTTCTTTCCTTTGTTTCTTGGGGGTTGCTTATTTATGAAGAGCGTAAATTGTTTTCTGTGAAGCACTAGAAGAGTTGAGGAATAAAAAGAATTTTCACAGTTTATAAAATAAAACCCAAGGTTGGGTTAATAGTAATAGTTTCTGCTAAACCAGAAACACATACTTCATTTGGTCCTCAATAGAAAAAAAAACAGGTTCTGGCCAAGTCCATAAGCAAAATTATGATGGCATATGATAGCCAGTACCACATATATTTAATGTGATTTATTAATAGCTAAGAGAATTGAGAAAAGGGCAAACCAAAACTGTGTTTTATAAATAAGTCATGCCAAACTAATCTCCTTTCCTTGTATGACTATATGGATACTTGGTGGTAAGTCAACACAGAACCCTTGCAAAGTGGAGATCTTTTCAGACAAACATGAGATTAAATAGCTAGTACTATTAGAGACTAGATAAATCAGCGTAGGTTGATAAGGTACTCTATAATCATTTCAGTCTTACTTGGCTTCTAAAATTTTTTTTCCAATGTAAGATTATCAAACCCACAGAGAACAGATGAAGGTTGGGGGTGGGGAGAATTGCCATGTTAGATGTGCACCCTCAAGACTCAAAATACTTAACAGGCTCGAGGATATACTGAAATAAGCCCAGATGAATTTTAGCAGGGATAGAGTTCTTCATTTAAGTTCAAACATACAAGTACAAACTGCACATACATATATATACAAGACAGAAGGAATATTGAGTTTTAGTGGTTTGTACATAAATGCCCATGGTCTTTGGTTGACTCAAAGTTCAGAATGTACTAACTGTGAATTGAATGCAATGACAGCTCACACATATACTTATATGCCAGGCACTGTTCCAAACTGCTCAAAGCATTATTTCATTGACTCCTGGTTCATTATTTTAAAGGTGAAAAAGCAGAGGTGGACAAGGGGCAAGTAACTTATCTTGGGGCAGAGTCAGGACAGCGTTGTCAGCATCTGCCCCAGACAAGCTCTGAATCTCTATTTCCACATGCCTTGCAGCTCAGGGAATGTAACTGCTCATTGTTCTCTAGGTAGGAGTTAGGCTCTCAATTCTCTGTCCATCTCAAGAAGAAGAAGAAGGATAAAATGCAATGCAAATGAAGAGAGGCAAAGCTATAAGAAATAGAAATGCTTGCCTAAAGGGTAGAAAAGCTGGTGAAGTCATGATAGGTGTTCTCAGATATCTAGACTAGAGATTGTCAAGGAAAAGGATACACTGTTCCTGAATTTCCATAGGGGTTAGAATGTACAGGAAAGCAAACTGCAGCCCAATATATGTTCTTACTACACAAATGATCCAAACCAAGATGTGCTGCTTTGTGAGATATGAGCATCTCATCCATGAAATGATCAAGAGGAAGCCAGATCAAGCAGTGGGGTCATGCAGTGGTGAGAAGTTGACCCAGATGGCTCCTGGGGTGTCTTCCAAGATACAAAGGTTTGGATAATCAGAGAAAAGCTTAAAGTAGAAACACTTGTGAACCACTTCACTCCCTCCACCTAATACACAACACAACATATGCATACATGCACTGTCTTTCTTTGTCTCTACTCTGTCTCCATGCGTATTCCTATATGGTAGCAATTACTCTGGGTTTGTAGCTAGCAGACCTGAATTCTAAACATTTTACTTGAATATCTCTGCCACTTTAGTTTCTCTTTCTGTGAATAAGAAAGAAGGAAGGAAATAAAGAAGAAAGGAATGAGGAAAGGAAAGGAGGAAGGAAGAAAGGAAGGGAAGGCATGAGGAGAAAACAAAAACATAAAATTAAAAAGGTAAGAAAAATATCATGTGACCCCATGGACTATAGCCCACCAAACTTCTCTGTCCATGGAACTCTCCAGACAAGAATATTGGAGTGGGTTAGTATTTCCTTCTCCAGGGGATCTTCCCGACCCAGGTGTTGAATCTGCCTCTCATGCATTGGCAGGTGAATTCTTTACCGCTGAGCCACCTGCAAAGCCCAGAGTTTTAATTAAAAATGAAAGGAAGGAAGAAAGGAAGGGAGGATGTGAGGAGAAAATAAAAGCATAAAATTAAAAAGGTAAGAAAAATATTATAGATTTACTCATGCTTCTCACTTTATACTTTCCTAAACATTTGTGAAACTACCATGAGATAGCAGATTAGCGAAGAGTTATATATTTAGTACTCTGTAAATTACAAGCACTAAGGGATTTTTGCCTACAGCAGTCTGGCTTAGTATCCTGCATGAATCCTGGGTCATGGGATTGAGTCATATGAATTGGTTAATTACATCCTGTCCTCTGACCACATGCTCGTGCCTAAGTCATATCTGGCATGTGGTAAATGGCTATTCTTCACTGTACCAGGGAAGGTGGGAGACAGTGAGAAGAGCTCAGTACAGAGCTGTCTCCACCACCAAGTGACAACTCAGAACAGAATCCTTCATCACTGTGCATAGTGAGATCATCTCAGTACATTAAGGACCACACTTCTAGCAACAAATTTTCTGCAAGTAGAGACATTGTACATTTAAACAAAGGAGAGTTCAAGTGGAAAATATGCACATATGCATACACACTATGTATAAATGTGTACAGTCTGCATATGTATGTGTGTGTCTATATATGAAAAAAATGTCAGAATGCAGAACTGAAAAAAAAATGCCTAAGTCAATAACCTAGTTTTTATACATTCCTAGGCAAAGAAATAAATGGCCCCTTATTATTGCCACCAATATCCAGCATCTACTTCCTTTCATTCACACCAACTTTAAAATAAATCTGCAGAAAGTATGCATGAGTGTCAGTCGTATCTGACTCTTTGTGACCCCATGGACTATAGCCCACCAGGCTCCACTGTCCAAGGAATTTTCCAGGCAAGAATACTGGAGTGGATTTCCATTTCCTTTTCCAGCAGAAATTATAGGAAATTATATAATAGAACACACAAGAATCTTCTAAACAATTTTAGAATGCTTTTTTAAACTTAACAAATCAAATGTTACTACTTGTATTTTAGGAATGAGGACATAAGCAGATCAATTATAAACATAATACCCTTAAGGAGTTGAATATTATGTTATATCCATAAGTAAGATAACAGATGTAGTATAAATGTCAAAACTGGAAATGAAGTGGTTTATTTTTCAATTTCCCTAGATTTACGTTAAGGAAGTACAATTGAACCTTGAAATCATAATTATAATACAGAGGTTAAAAGGCATTCAACAAGAGGAAAGCCCTTTAGCTAAAGACTGGTTTAGGGCAGGAAGCATTACATATTGCACAGGAGAGCAAACTAAAGAGGAAAAAAATATACCAGCTAAAATTGGGATAAAACCATCAAGAATAATAAAATATTATGAAACTAGGTAAAGTGTCAGGATGAACTTTACATCTTGAAACCTTCTCATGCTACAGATTATCATAGTACATAGCACTTTTTAAAGTGATAGCTTAGATATCATTCCAGACAGTTTTGTGACTTGCTCTGTGATTATCTCGAAAGTTACAAATCTCTAAATAAACTGTTAGACATTGTAGTTTGCACCTGTAATGAAAAATTCTTATGAGCTGTGGGGGAGATGGCTAGCAGACCACCAAATTTTTTCCTTCCCTTCTTCCTAGGCATGCAGCTACATTACACTTTCTCAGCCTCTCTTGCAGTTACATGTGGCCATGTGACCAATTTCTTATCAATAAACAATGAACAGAACTTATGTGAGTAATTTTCACTTTACTTGCTTGAGAGGAGACTCCTGGCTCTGAACTTCCCCTGTTATCCTTTTCCTCGAGGCTGCAGTAGCCAGAACCTGGAAAACAACATGTGGAGAACCATGTGATGCAGGGGGCAGGGCAGGTGCAGGTGGCAGCTAGTGGCAGGGCAGCCACTAGCTGAGTCCCTGATGAATTTGTCAGAACTCTCATCTTAGACCTGTTCACATGTGTGAGAAATAAACATCTTTGTTTTGTTAACTAACTTTTTTACTGGATCTCTTGTTACAGCATCTTAACATCTTTTCAATTAATATGTAAGCTTTCAGTTATTTTCATTATTTTCTTGTACACAAAAATGTGCTGCAGAGATAAATTTAAATATTTTAATGAAACTTACTGCACAAAAAAAGATAAAATAATGTTTTGCTATCATATTTCTGGACTTTCCCGGAGGTTCAGTGGTAAAGAATCTACCTGCCAATGCAGAAGATGTTGGTTTGATCCCTGGGTTAGAAAGATCCCTTCGAGAAGGAAATGGAAACCCACTCCAGTATTCTTGCCTGGAAAATCTCATGGGCAGAGGAGGCTGGTGCCCATAGGGTTGCAAGAGAGTTGGACACGACTTAATGACTAAACAACAAAAAACAATTATATTTCTAAAGGTTAACTGATTATCTTAGATTTTTTAATTTGTTTTCATTATTGTCATTTCACTTACTCATACAACTATGTTGCTCAGTCGCTAAAGTCATGTCTGACTCTGCAACTCCATGGTCTGCAGCACACCAGGATCTTCTGTTCTCCACTGTCTCCCAGAGTTTGCTCAAATTCAGGTCCATTGGATTGATGATGCTGTCGAACCATCTCATCCTCTGGTGCCCCTTCTCCTTTTGCCTTTAATCTTTTCTAGCATAAGAGTCTTTTCCAATGAGTCAGCTCTTCACATCAGGTAGTCAAAGTATTGGAGCTTCAGCTGTGGCATCAGTCCTTCCAATGAATATTCAGGGTTGATTTTCTTTAGGATTGTCTGGTTTGACCTCCTTGCAGTCCAAGGGACCCTCAAGAGTCTTCTCCAACACCACAATTCAAAAGCATCAGTTCTTTAGCACTCAGCCTTCTTTATGGCCCAATTCTCACATTCATACATGACTACTGGAAAAACCACACCTTTGACTATGCAGACCTTTGTTGGAAAGTGATGTCTCTGCTTTTTAATATGCTGTCTAGTTTGTCAAAGCTGTCCTTCCAAAGAGCAAGCACCTTTTAATTTCATACATCTATGAGCTTTTTATAATAGCAGAGTAAATTATCTGAGTTCAGGGAGTTTGAGGGAGAACTCTCATCTCAGAATGCATGCTATCATTAACATGAAAAGAACACTTACAAGTTTTCCTGAGTTATTTTTACATCCAAATTGTTTTGATAGGTAAATAGGGGGGAAAAAAAGAAGATTGACGATTGAAGTTTACTGATCAGAAATGAGTTAACATAGCAGGCCTGAAACTGGTATTCTTAGAAAGGCCCATTTACAACTTTGGTCCTTAACTGACACCTGTGACTTCCCTGTATTCCCCAACTGATAAAACTATCTTGCTGTTCCTAAATTATTTGTGCAAAAATGTGGTATAGGCCAAACACCTGCTTTCCATCAAGCATCTGGACCCTTGATACATGCTAGATAAAGGGTGCTTACGTGAACAGCTCCCAATAGGAGCCTTGGGCAGAGAGTTTCTATGGATGGACATTGTATCATGCATTTGACTTTGGATGATTTAGGCACAGCCTGTGTGACTCTCCGGGAAGAGAACTCTTGAAAGCTTATACCTGGATTTCTCTGGACTTTGCCCCATGTACTTTTTTCCAGAGCTGATTCTTGTTTGTTTCCTTTCACTGTAATGAATCCTATGTTAAATCCCATGAGTGGGTGTAAGTGCTCCAAGCAAATCACCAAACCTGGGATTGGTCAGGGATCCCCTATACTCTTACCAACTAGAATTTAGAGTTGAAATAGCTAATGGCAAAATAAGAGAGTTGGGAATATCCTAACCAATTGGGACAGCTGGATACAAGGTACAAAACTCTTGACTATCAGAAAGTATGTACGAGGCAAGTTTTCCAGAAGGAATAAAATATACAAAGATTGAGAGTACCACTACAAATGACTGTAAAATAATACTGCTAGATATTTATATAGGATCTCCAGATTCCTGGTTTGGAATAGCCCTGTGAGGCTGGCAGGCCAGTGGACATCATCATCTCCACTTTCAGAGTAAGGGGCTGAGGTGCAGACTTGCCCAAGGTTATAAAGCCAGGATTGTACAGCAGACAGGAGAAACAAGCCTCCTGAAGCTTAATCAACTTCTATTTCTCCTAAGTCAGTTTTTACAATCTATGTTTCTGAGGGTCCCAGAAGCCTGGGGGAATACTGCAATTGTTACCTCAGGAGGGGATGACAAGGCCAGGCAGGAAGACCCCAAACCTTCTCAGCTTTATCCAAATGGCTCCACACTTGTCAGTTTTGCATATAGGAATCTGTTTAAATTAACATAAAAACAAAAATTCCACGAATTTTTGTTTCTTTGTTTGAATACCACTGAATATCTTTTGGTTCCTTGTGCTCTGCTATGCTTAGTTTCTCAATCGTGTCTGACTTTTTGCAACCCCATGGACTGTAGCCCATCAGGCTCCTCTGTCTATGGGGATTCTCCAGGCAAGAATACTGGAGTGGGTTGCCATGCCCTCCTCCAGGGGATCTTCCAAACCCAGGGATTGAACCCAGGTCTCCCACATTGCAGGCAGATTCTTTACCATCTTAGTTACCAGGGAAAGTAAAATCAACAATCAATGCTAAAATTCAGTTTTTTAGTTTTTAGTTTTTAAAAAATTTATTTATTTTAATTGGAGGCTAATTCCTTTACAATATTGTAGTGGTTTTTGCCATACATTGACATGAATCAGTCATGGGTTTATATGTGTTCCCCATCCTGAACTCCCCTCCCACCACCCTCCCCATCCCATTCCTCTGGGTCATCCCAGTGCACCAGCCCTGAGCACCCTGTCTCATGCATTGAACCTGGACTGGCGATCTGTTTCACATATGATAATGTACATGTTTCAAGGCTATTCTCTCAGATCATCCCACCCTTGCCTTCTCCCATAGAGTTCAAAAGACTGTTCTATACATCTGAGTCTCTTTTGATGTCTCGCATATAGGGTTATCATTACCATCTTTCTAAATTCCATATATATGTGTTAGTATACTATATTGGTGTTTTTCTTTCTGGCTCACTTCACGCTGTATAATAGGCTCCAGTTTCATCCACCTCATTAGAACTGATTTAAATGTATTCTTTTTAATAGCGGAGTAATATTCCATTGTGTATATGTACCACAGCTTTCTTATCCATTCATCTGCCGATGGACATCTAGGTTGCTTCCATGTCCTGGCTAATATAAACAGTGCTGTGATGAACATCGGGGTACATGTGTCTCTTTCAATTATAGTTTCCTCGGTGTGTATGCCCAGCAGTGGGATTGCTGGGTTATATGGCAGTTCTATTTCCAGTTTTTTAAGGAAACTCCACACTGTTCTCCATAGTGGCTCTACTATTTTGCATTCCCACCAACAGTGTAAGAGGGTTCCCTTTTCTCCACATCTTCTCCAGCGTTTATTGTTTGTAGACTTTTGGATAGCAGTCATTCTAACTGGCGTGAGATGGTACCTCATTGTGGTTTTGGTTTGCATTTTTCTGATAATGAGTGATGTTGAGCATCTTTTCATGTGTTCGTTAGCCATCTGTATATCTTCTTTGGAGAAATGTCTGTTTAGTTCTTTGGCCCATTTTTTGATTGGGTCATTTATTTTTCTGGAATTGAGCTTCAGGAGTTGCTTGTATATTTTTGAGATTAATTCTTTGTCAGTTGCTTCATTTGCTATTATTTTCTCCCATTCTGAAGGCTGTCTTTTCACTTTGCTTATGTTTTCTTCATTGTGCAAAAGCTTTTAAGTTTAATTAGGTCCCATTTGTTTATTTTTGGTTTTATTTCCAATATTCTGGGAGGTGGGTCATAGAGGATCCTGCTGTGATTTATGTCAGAGAGTGTTTTGCCTATGTTTCCCTCTAGGAGTTTTATAGTTTCCGGTCTTATGTTTAGATCTTTAATCCATTTTGAGTTTATTTTTGTGTATGGTGTTAGAAAGTGTTCTAGTTTCATTCTTTTACAAGTGGCTGACCAGTTTTCCTAGCACCACTTGTTAAAAAGGTTGTCTTTTCTCCATTGTATATTCTTGCCTCCTTTGTCAAAGATAAGGTGTCCATGGGTGCGTGGATTTATCTCCGGGCTTTCTATTTTGTTCCATTGACCTACATTTCTGTCTTTGGGCCAGTACCATACTGTCTTGATGGCTGTAGCTTTGCAGTATAGCCTGAAGTCAAGCAGGTTGATTCCTCCAGTTCCATTCTTCTTTCTCAAGATTGCTTTGGCTATTCAAGATTTTTTGTCTTTCCATACAAATTGTGAAATTATTGTTCTAGTTCTGTGAAAAATATCATTGGTAGCTTGATAGGAATTGCACTGAATCTATAGATTGCTTTGGGTAGTATACTCATTTTCACTATATTGATTTTTTCAATCCATGAACACGGTATATTTCTCCATCTATTTGTGTCCTCTTTGATTTCTTTCATCAGTGTTTTATAGTTTTCTATGTATAGGTCTTTTGTTTCTTTAGGTAGATATATTCCTAAGTATTTTATTATTTTCATTGTAATGGTGAATGGAATTGTTTCCTTAATTTCTTTTTCTGTTTTCTCATTGTTAGTGTATAGGAATGCAAGGGATTTCTGTGTGTTAATTTCATATCCTGCAACTTTACTATATTCATTGATTAGCTCTAGTAGTTTTCTGGTAGAGTCTTTAGGGTTTTCTATGTAGAGGATCATGTCATCTGCAAACAGTGAGAGTTTCACTTCTTCTTGTCCTATCTGAATTCCTTTTATTTCTTTTTCTGCTCTGATTGCTGTGGCCAAAACTTCCAAAACTATGTTGAATAGTAGTGGTGAGAGTGGGCACCCTTACCTTGTTCCTGATTTCAGGGGAAATGCTTTCAGTTTTTCACCATTGAGGATAATGTTTGCTGTGGGTTTGTCATATATAGCTTTTATTATGTTGAGGTATGTTCCTTCTATTCCTGCTTTCTGGAGGGATTTTTTTTTAAATCATAAATGGATGTTGAATTTTGTCAAAGGCTTTCTCTGCATCTATTGAGATAATCATATGGTTTTTATCTTTCAGTTTGTTAATGTGGTGTATTACATTGATTGATTTACAGATATTAAAGAATCCTTGCATTCCTGTGATAAAGCCCACTTGGTCATGATGTATGATCTTTTCAATATCTTGTTGGATTCTGTTTGCTAGAATTTTATTAAGGATTTTTGCATCTATGTTCATCAGTGATATTGGCCTGTAGTTTTCTTTTTTTATGGCATCTTTGTCTGGTTTTGGTATTAGGGTGATGGTGGCCTCATAGAATGAGTTTGGAAGTTTACCTTCCTCTGCAATTTTCTGGAAGAGTTTGAGTAAGATAGGTGTTAGCTCTTCTCTAAAATTTTGGTAGAATTCAGCTGTGAAGCCGTCTGGTCCTGGGCTTTTGTTTGCTGGAAGATTTCTGATTACAGTTTTGATGTATATGCTTATGATGTGTCTGTTAAGATTTTTCCATTTCTTCCTGGTTCAGTTTTGGAAAGTTATACTTTTCTAAGAATTTGTCCATTTCTTCAAAGTTGTCCATTTTATTGACATATAGTTGCTGATAGTAGTCTCTTACGATCCTTTGCATTTCTGTGTTGTCTATTGTGATTTCTCCATTTTCATTTCTAATTTTGTTGATTTGATTCTTCTCCCTTTGTTTCTTGATGAGTCTGGCTAATGGTTTGTCAATTTTATTTATCTTCTCAAAGAACCAGCTTTTAGCTTTGTTGATTTTTGCTATGCTCTCTTTTGTTTCTTTTGCATTTATTTCTGCCCTAATTTTTTTTTTTTTAAATATTATTTTATTAGTTGGAGGCCAATCACTTTACAACATTTCAGTGGATTTTGTCATACATTGACATGAATCAGCCATATAGTTACACGTATTCCCCATCCCGATCCCCCCTCCCACCTCCCTCCCCACCCGACTCCTCAGGGTCCTCCCAGTGCACCAGGCCCGAGCACCTGACTCATGCATCCCACCTGGGCTGGTGGTCCGTTTCACCATAGATAATATACATGCTGTTCTTTCAAAACATCCCACCCTCACGTTCTCCCCCAGAGTTCAAAAGTCTGTTCTGTACTTCTGTGTCTCTTTTTCTGTTTTGCATATAGGGTTATCGCCACCATCTATCTAAATTCCGTATATATGTGTTAGTATACTGTAATGTTCTTTATCTTTCTGGCTTACTTCACTCTGTATAATGGGCTCCAGTTTCATCCATCTATTTCTGCCCTAATTTTTAAGATGTCTTTCCTTCTACTAACCCTGGGGTTCTTCATTTCTTCCTTTTCTAGTTGCTTTAGGTGTAGAGTTAGGTTATTTATTTGACTTTTTTCTTTTTTCTTGAGGTAAGCCTGTATTGCTATGAACCTTCCCCTTAGCACTGCTTTTACAGTGTCCCATGGGTTTTGGGTTGTTGTGTTTCTATTTTCATTCATTTCTATGCATATTTTGATTTATGGCCAAGGATGTGATCTATGCTGGAGAAGGTTCCAGGTGCACTTGAGAAAATGGTGAAATTTATTGTTTGGGGCTGAAACGTTGTATAGATATCAATTAGGTCTAACTGGTCCATTGTGTCATTTAAAGTTTGTGTTTCCTTGTTAATTTTCTGTTTGTTTTTTTTTTTTTTAAACCTTTTTATTTAACTTATTTATTGTCCACTCTGTTCAGCATATGGGATCTTAGTTTCCCAACCAGGGATCAAACCCATGCCCCCTACATTGGAAGGGTGGAGTGTTAACCACTGGACCGCCAGGGAGTTGATCTATCCATAGTTGTGAGTGGGGTATTAAAGACTCCCACTATTATTGTGTTATTATTAATTTCCCCTTTCATACTTGTTAGCATTTGCCTTACATATTGCAGTGTTCCTATGCTGGGTGCATATATATTTATAATTGTTATATCTTCTTCTTGGATTGATCCTTTGATCATTATATAGTGTCCTTCTTTGTCTCTTTTCACAGCCTTTATTTTAAAGTCTATTTTATCTGATATGAGTATTGCTACTCCTGCTTTTTCTGGGTCTCCATTTGCATGAAATATCTTTTTCCAGCCCTTCACTTTTAGTCTGTATGAGTCCTTTGTTTTGAGGTGGGTCTCTTGTAGACAGCATATATAGAGGTCTTGTTTTTGTGTCCATTCAGCCAGTCTTTGTCTTTTGGTTGGGGTATTCAACCCATTTACATTTAAGGTAATTATTGATAAGTATGGTCCCATTGCCATTTACTTTGCTGTTTTGGGTTTGAGTTTATACACCCTTTCTGTGTTTCCTGTCTAGAGAAGATCCTTTAGCATTTGTTGAAGAGCTGGTTTGGTGGTGCTGAATTCTTTCAGCTTTTGCTTGTCTGTAAAGCTTTTGATTTGTTCTTCATATCTGAATGAGATCCTTGCTGGGTACAGTAATCTGGGTTGTAGGTTTTTCTCTTTCATCACTTTAAGTATGTCCTGCCATTCGCTTCTGGCCTGAAGAGTTTCTAATGAAAGATCAGCTGTTATCCTTATGAGAGTCCCCTTGTGTGTTATTTGTTGTTTTTCTCTTGCTGCTTTTAATATCTGTTCTTTGTTAATTTGATTAATATGTGTCTTGGGGTGTTTTGCCTTGGGTTTATCCTGTTTGGGACTCTCTGGGTTTCTTGGACTTGTATGACTATTTCCTTCCCCATTTTAGGGAAGCTTTCACCTATTATTTCCTCCAGTATTTTCTTATGGCCTTTCTTTTTGTCTTCTTTTTCTGGGACTCCTATGATTCGAATGTTGGAGCATTTCACATTGTCCCAGAGGTCCCTGAGGTTGTCCTCATTCCTTTTAATTCTTTTTTCCTCTCTGCTTCATTTATTTCTACCATTCTATCTTCTACCTCACTTATCCTATCTTCCGCCTCTGTTATTCTACTGTTGGTTCCCTCCAGAGTGTTTTTTTTATCTCATTTATTGCATTATTCATTATTGATTGACACTTCTCAGGTCTAAGATACTCGGGTTCAGGTCTCAGGTACTCCGCAAAGGCGCAGACTCAGTTGGGCCTGCATTTCATGCCCTTCCCCGGTAGGAGCAGCTCAGGTGACCAGGTGGTTGGTGGGCGCACTCTCCCCAGGTGCAGTGCGTTTTATCACCTCCCGCGTCCCAGCCGCTCGGTTTCCCCAGGCACTGCGATCTCCAATGTGCCCTGTGTCTCTTCTGGGGAGCCGATCTCTGGCTGTGACCCTCCCGGCGGATGTGAACCGTCCAGAATCCCAGGAAGTCTTGGTTAGAAACTGAAAGCCTGTTCACAGTTTGGTAGGGGATGCTGTCTCTGGGGCCAAGTTTGCCCCTTTCCAGCTCTGGCAGGTGCCTGCCTGCCCCCTGGCTCTGGCAAGGGATGGGCCGGTCTACAGCCTGCTAGCTTTCCTCTGGTATTTGCTCAGTCCTTTGTTCTGTGAGCAGGCCAGCAGTGCCTTAGGTTAGGGCTTTTCGCTGGATAGTTGTCTCTCTCTCTCTTTTTTTCCCTCTCTCTTTCTGGCAATCCCACAGTTTAGGTTGCTATATCACATTACCTCCCTCAGATTGCCCTCAGGGCACTCAGGCCCAGACTGTACCCTAAGCAATGCAGCCTGCTCCTCCCCATTCAGCCCCTGCTTGCTGGTGGCGGATGCAAGCATCTGGGGTATTTCTCTGCTGGGAGTTGCCGTTAGGTGCGTAATTTGTGGGCTTTTAAAATTTATTTATTTATTTTTCCTCCTGGTTATGTTGCCCTCTGAGATTCCAAAAGTCCCCACAGACCCGCTGGTGAGAGGGTTTCCTGGTGTTTGGACACTTCTCTTTTAAGACTCCCTTCCCAGGATGGATCTCTGTCCCTAACTCTTTTGTCTCTCTTTTTATCTTTTGTAGTTTGTCCTACCTCCTTTCAAAGACAATGGGCTACTTTTCTGGGTGCCTGATGTCCTCTGCCAGCATTCAGAACTTGTTTTGTGGAATTTGCTCAGTGTTCAAATGTTCTTTCAATGAATTTGTGGGGGAGAAAGTCTAGTTTTTACTTTTTAAAGGTAAGTATGCCCCTCCACCACAAAGAAGCTCATAGATTTTAGCAAATGAGTCTAAAGCAGATTCTTACTAAATCAGTAGTATTTATGTGTGACCACAACCGTGATTCTTTTATCCCCCTCTTATACAGCATTTACCCATTGGTTCCTCCACCACTTCCTTTGTCTTAAGCTTCTCTCTGGATTCCCCACTGCTCTGCTCTCTAGCACCCTGGAGGGTCCTGTTTCTATCATACACAGTAAACTTACATGCAGAGTACATCATGTGAAGCACCCAACTGGATGAATCACAAGCTGGAATCAAGATTGCTGGGAGAAATGTCAACAACCTCAGATATGCAGATGATACCACTCTAATGGCAGAAAATGTAGAGGAACTGAAGAACTTACTGATGAAGGTGAAAGCAGAGAGTGAAAAAAGCTGATTTAAAATTCAACATTCAAAAGACTAAGATCATGGCATCCAGTCCCATCACTTCATGGCAAATAGAAGGGGGAAAAGTAGAAGCAGTGACAGATTTTATTTTCTCAGGCTCCAGAATCACCACTGATGGTAACTGCAGCCATGAAATTAAAAGACACTAGCTCCATGGAAGAAAAGTTATGACAGACTTAGACAGTGTATTAAAAAACAGACACATCACTTTGCCAACAAAGGTTCATATAGTCAAAGCTATGATTTTTCTAGTAGTCATGTACAGTGAGAGTTGGGCCATAAAAAAGGCTGAGAGCCCAAGAATTGATGCTTTCAAACTGTGGTGTTGCAGAAGACCCCTTGGACAGCAAGGAGATCAAACGAGTCAGTCCTAAAGGAAATCAACTCTGAATACACATTGGAAGGACTGATGCTGAAACTCCAATATTTTGGGCACCTATGCAAAGAGCCGACTCATTGGAAAAGACCCTGATGCTAGGAAAGATCGAGGGCAGGAGGAACAGGAGGCAACAGAGAATGAGATGGTTGGGTGGCATCACCAACTCAATGGACAGGAGTTTGAGCAAGTTCCGGGAGTGGTGAAAGATAGAGAAGCCTGGTGTGCTGCAGTCCATAGGGTCACAAAAAGTCAGACACTACTTAGCAACTGAACAACAAGAAGCCTGAATATTTCTGCAAAATGGCAATAAAAACACCCATCTTAAACAAGTTGAAAAGCATTGAAAGAAGTAGCCTCAAACCCACAGGAATCTTTGCTATATTTGCACTATCCTACCACAATCACAATACAGCCAAGCCTCCCCCCAGACTTGGCGCACTTTCCCAAGGGACCCATAAGGAATCCACTACAAGTGTTTAAGCCATCTGTTTGCTCACAAAGGAAAGTTTAGCCTCTTAAGACATAAAGTATGCAGAATGCTGAGAGTTCCAGGACTGAGAAATGTTTTAGACTCAATTAAGGTTATCCACCAGAAACAGCAGGACTGAGCAGAGGGAGTGGATGCTCTCAGCGAGTTCTGTGTTCATACAGGCCACTGGATCCAGCTGAGAAAAAGAGGCACAAAGGGCAGGTCATCAGGAGGAGAGAGAAGAGCAGCACAGTCTCTTAGTCATCTTTTCTATTTTAGATTCAGATAAACAAGAACCAAAGCTACAGATGAAAGTTTTAGTTTGGAGCTCAAAGAGAAGGCAGCAGTTTGTGAGCTCCTGTCATATTTCTTTACATCATGCTCCAAGTGCCAACATTTCTAAATCTGAAATATAAGGGGAGGTAATAACTGCTTAGTTAATTGTTTATATTACAGTAACAAAAAGACTTTAAAAAAACTGAACACTCAAGTATAAAAATGAGAGTTTTATCTGATGTCCAGCAGAGTGTCTAGGGAGAATCTGCCAGCCTCTGAGAAAGAAACCTTGCTCATTTAACTTTAATTCAGCAACGTCAGATATCACAGTGCACTTTTCCCCAGTTAAGAAATGCACTTTGCTCCATTTTCCAATATCCTATACATTGTCCTAAAGTCTCGTCCACTTGGAAAAAAATCTATCCTTAACTCTGCACACAGAGATACCTGCTTCTTTTGCCAACTCCAGTGATCCACACAACAGCTAGCAAAGCTGCCACTTTGAAACTCATTGAGCACAGTTGAAACTCATTGAGGACAGTGGCAGAACCATGAGACCAATTTCCCAGGATGTGGTTACAGTGAATGTCTGAAAAGTTTGGCCTTTTGCAAATGGATTATTGTCACGCATCTCATGATGTAGTAGAGCACCTCAATTGCCTATATGTGGAATATCTCCTGTTATGTAGATCTGTTCCAAGAGTTTTCAATCCTCACTGCATATAGTAATATGCTAGGGATATTTTTTTTAAATGCAGATTTCTGAACCCCACTACAAGTTTTGATTCAGTAACGAAGACTGGGCTCAGAAATCTTTTTAACAAGCATACCAAAGGGTTCTGATACAGGCAATCTCTGGACTACATTTTTTAAAATTGCATTCTCTCTCTTTTACCTGTACCATCCTGATGAACAAATTTTAGTTCTACTATGAGAAATTCATGATAGAAGAAATAAGCAAAAGCCCTTAACACTGTAATGCCTGTAAGGAGTTTCACTCTTCTTGGTTTCTCAGATATTATTAGGGGCTGAACGGGGGCAGTGGGGGGGGGGGTCATATGTAGGCCATGGCCAGACAATGAACTCCACAATTAAAACTGTTCATAAGAATAAACGTTGGATGTATTCAGAAGTATTCTGGAAGAGCTGAAATGTATACTGTTGTGTTGAAGGTGATCAGATGTATCTTGTTATGATGATAAGTTTTGTCTGTGCCTCTCACACTTGCAGGGACAGAAAGGACAGCTAGTCCCCGCTGTCTTCACTCTGTGCTAGACATCTGTACCTATATGCTAATGCTTAATAAACATGCACTTGTATGTGTGAACACGATCTTGTGTGAAATCCAATGACCCAGAAGAACAGGCATCTGTATGTATTCTATCTTTAACCGATTAGTTTTCTATTATCTTCATTTGCTGCAACATCATCATCTTCAGGCATTCCATGGTAACTTCTCCGATGAAGACATAGGAGATAATTATATTTACTTCTTATTCTGATACTGTGTGCATAGTAGGTGTCATGCACCATGTCTAGTACTGTATATTTAAAACAATGAATAAGACATAAATTCTTGTCCTTGAGAAGCTCAGTCCAGTGAGAAAAACAGAAACAGTACAATTACTGGCGTGTTTAATATGTTACAAAGGAAGCACAAGAAAAAAAGATTGAGTGAGTTGAGAGGGGACATCTTAGGAACATATGGATGTTTTAGAAAGGAGGTAACATTTAAGTAGGCTTTCGAAGCAGGAGTTGGGAGTATAAGAGTGAAGGAGGCAGCATAGCATGTGCAAAGACTCACAGTTGTGAACAACTATACTGTCTAGAGGAGAAGCAGAGTAGGGCAATGAGGACGGTGATCAGAGAAGTAGAACATGGTCACACTGCAACAGGACATGCTAAGGGGTTTGAACCATCTCCTGTTGGAAGTAAGGGGAGGGAAATTTTAATCTGAAATACAACCTGTCAACAATACATGGGAGGGACTGGAGAAAATTAAAACTGAAAGATTAATTTAGGAAATTTGCAAATCTCTAGGCCAGAAGGGATGAGAGCCTGATCTGAAACTTAGGCAATAGAGGTGGAAGATAATAGCATGGTTTAGAGAATATTTTAAAGGTCAAATTCACAGTACTTTCTAATCAAATGAACGTAAGTAAGGAGAGAGGACATGACCCTGGATAAGAGTAAACGAGAATGTCACATGGCACAATATAGATCAGGGAGTGGGCTTGGTGGAAAACAACAATTTGCCTTTTGGGGGGCAAGCAGACTACTGATCTAGTGGATTTAGAAATGAGCTGTCATAATGATGGTCAACTCATATAAAATTGCCAGGTTTAGTGGGGAGTGGGGAGCAAAAATAAGATCACCAGTTAAACTATATTTTCAGATGAACTTTTTTTAGTACAAGTATATTCTATGCAGTATTTGGAACATAATTAAACTAAAATTTATTAGCAAAATAATTCTTGCATGTAGATATGCAAATTCTGTCATATTCAGAAGATATTCAATTGACCATCATTATCTCCCCATGAAAAACTCAGTTTTGCCTCCATTTTTACACTCAGTGTTGGTCATCTGCAATATGTGTTTCTTTGGATTTTCTTTTAAATCAATTATAACATCTGTCTGTGTCCCATCATTGATTAATAAATTTAAGGAAAATTTTTAACATATATTCAATTGATTTCTGTGTGAGAGTTGTAATTTTACCTTTTTTGAAAATGGTATTTTTTTGCTAGCTATTAAAAGTTTTAATTAGCAGGCATCTCTATTAAAATAAATATCATCAATTCATCCATCAGATTTGGAATAATGTAATGATAACTTTTAACATGTTTTCTAATGGTAATAACCTCACAAAGATAACAAAATGATTATTTAATAAATGTAAATAATATACATGTTTTTAAAAAAGAAAACTGAATTTTTAACAGGGTCAAGAAATTAATCCTCTGCCATTTAAGAATTATACAACTTGTTTACATGGTAGCCACAGTCACCATCCACAAAGCTCTTCTCAGAGTTTCCATTCTGCATGTATTTTCTTAATTGCTTTTATCAGACATTGTTTAAACTGAGGTTTTTGTATATATGCAGAAAGTTAATAAAGAGTAGTTATTAACTATACTAGCAAGTTAATAACTTTGAAATTCAAGGGACATTGTATGACAATCTGAACAAATTCATCATTTAACAAGCAGCAACATCTTTTTCAATTTGTTCATTTTCAATTTGCAGAAACCTGAGAAATGAAAACACTGCACTTGAATAACCCAAGCAGGCACCTAGAACACAAACACAGTGGCAGAGTGCCTGTCTGGCTTCCTGAGCTTTTCCTGAGAAACAAATCTACCTCTTTCTCTTCTGGTGTGGTCATGTGGCTACTGCTCATTGTCTTCATTCAGTTGCTCCGTCAGTGTTTACCAAGTACCCATTCTGTGGCCCTGGGGTGGGTGCTAAGGATGCAAAGATGGACAGGCACAGCCCCACAGACAGACTATTCTAACAGGGTGATAGTATTGTGATGTGGGACAGACAGTCCAGAAAGGATAAATCTCTCACCTTCACTTGAAGGTCAGAAAAGTCACTTAAACTGAGACCCAAAGGATGCACTCAGGTGAAAGAGGCGGAATACAAGGTTCCAAGACTGGAGACTGTACACACACAGGCATAAGGGTGACAGAGAGAGCAAGTGGTGTCCTCAGAGACTACAAACCATCCAGAACATAGACTGCAATAGATAACAGTGTGAAGGAAGGCAAGGGCAAGACTGCTGTATGCTGCAGTCAAATAAATCAAGTAATAACACCCAGCATTTCTCGGATGCTTACTAGGGACCAGGAATCATAAGAAGCATTTTACAAATATTGTGTCAACGAATTCGCACCAAATCCTAAAGGTTAAGTACATTTTATTTCTCTATATTGTAATTACATGACTAATACATGTTTATATGTAACGTTAAACAACCCTTCAGACCCTAACCCCTGGGAAAAGGACAATTTGGCTTATATTCTTCCACATACTTCTCAATGCTAACCCAGAAAATATAAATGTACACATACATGTTTGTATAAAGATGGGCTTATTTAGACTCTATGCATTTTTCGGCAATGGATTTTAAAATATAATAATACACAGGGATAGCCTTCCAGGTCAATAATACAGATCTAAATCATTCTTTTAAATATACACATAATAGATCACAGTAAGAATGTAGCAGAATTTATCTAACTGCTCCTCTAATGGGCAGAGTTTTTTTCCTCTGCTGCAAATAGTACTGAAATAAACACGTCTTTGTGAATATATCCTTATGTACTGATACATTCATTGTCGTAGGGTAGATTCTCCTAAAGTGAGCATGTATGCTGAAAAGTCTAGAGATGCTGTAACACTAAATTGTTAATGTTCTTTATAACCTATTCATTTTCTATGTCTGCAAAGTTGCAGAAAATAAATCGTTTCTCCAGGCAACTCCTTGAGCTCTGTGCAGAATGATGAGGTCCTCAGGTCTTTTTTTATGATCAACCTGAAGGTTTTAGGTTGAATTTTACATACTTGGACAGTGAGACCAAAAACATACTGAATGATAAAGCATCTCTTTGTACCCACATCCCTTCCTTTACAGCTGAGGGACTCCTTGCTCACTGCTGGGTTGAGCAGGTGCTGGGTTGTCAGGCTGCCAGATTCTAGGTGGGGAAGTCATCAAATCATGAATGAACGCCTGTCATCAGGTCACACGACATGTTCCTCTGACTGGGCCACTCTGCATTCCCATCAAAATTTATTGCTATAACTGCAACTTCATTTTTATACATATAAGAAGACACATTCTAAGAACTATTTGCTACATTAATACATTTTATAAAGACATATTTGGGTTATTTTTAACTAGGTTTGGGGTACATGGCAGAAACAACACTTTAAAAAAAGACAAAGACAGAGGAAGGGGGATATTTTTAAGTCCAAAGCTAAAGTATAAACCTTATTTTATAACTGATCAATTTTTTTTAAATTTTGATGTAACTATACTGGCTTTTTTTGGCTAGTGGAGGAGCAAGAACTAAAAGGCTCTACTTTTCAAATATTTAAGAGCATCACCATTAGCAGGGCTTCAGTTCAGTTCAGTCGCTCAGTCGTGTCCAACTCTTTGTGACCCCATGAACTGCAGCACGCCAGGCCTCCCTGTCCATCACTAACTGCCGGAGTCTACACAAATCCATGTCCATTGAGTAAGTGATGCCATCCAACCATCTCATCCTCTGACGTCCCCTTCTCCTCCTGCCCCCAATCTTTCCCAGCATCAGCGTCTTTTCAAATGAGTCAGTTCTTCGCATCAGGTGGCCAAAGTATTGGAGTTTCAGCTTCAATATCAGTCCTTCCAGTGAACACCCAGGACTGATCTCCTTTAGGATGGACTGGTTGGATCTTCTTGCAGTCCAAGGGACTCTCCAAGAGTCTTCTCCAACACCACAGTTCAAAAGCATCAATTCTTCAGTGCTCAGCTTTCTTTATAGTTCAACTCTCACATCCATACATAACCACTGGAAAAACTATAGCCTTGACTAGATGGACCTTTATTGGCAAAGTAATGTCTCTGCTTTTTAATATGCTGTCTAGGTTGATCATAAATTTCCTTCCAAGGAGTAAGTGTCCTTTAATTTCATGGTTACAATCACCATATGCAGTGATTTTGGAGCCCCCCAAAATAAACTCTGACACTGTTTCCACTGTTTCCCCATCTATTTGCCATGAAGTGATGGGACTGGATGCCATGATCTTAGGTTTCTGAATGTTGAGCTTTAAGCCAACTTTTTCACTCTCCTCTTTCACTTTCATCAAGAGGCTCTTTAGTTCTAAACTTTCTGCCATAAGGATGGTGTTATCTGCATATGTGAGGTTATTGATATTTCTGCCAGCAATCGTGATTCCAGCTGGTGCTTCTTCCAGCCCAGTGTTTCTCATGATGTACTCTGCATATAAGTTAAATAAGCAGGGTGACGATATACAGCCTTGACATACTCCTTTTCCTATTTGGAACCAGTCTGTTGTTCCATGTCCAGTTCTAACTGTTGCTTCCTGACCTGCATACAGGTTTCTCAAGAGGCAGATCAGGTGGTCTGCTATCCCATCTCCTTCAGAATTTTCCACAGTTTATTGTGATCCACACAGTCAAAGACTTTGGCATAGTCAATAAAGCAGAAATAGATGTTTTTATGGAACTCTTTTGCTTTTTTGATGATCCAGCAGATGTTGGCAATTTGATCTCTGGTTCCTCTGCCTTTTCTAAAACCAGCTTGAACATAGGAATTTCACAGTTCACCTATTGCTGAAGCCTGGTTTGGAAAATTTTGAACATTACTGGCATGTGAGATGAGTGCAATTGTGTGGTGGTTGGAGCATTTTTTGGCAATGCCTTTCATTGGGATTGGAATGAAAACTGACCTTTTCCAGTCCTGTGGCCACTGCTGAGTTTTCCAAATTTGCTGACATATTCAGTGTAGCACTTTCACAGCATCATCTTTTAGGATTTGAAATAGCTCAACTGGAATTCCATCACCTCCACTAGCTTTGTTCGTAGTGATGCTTCCTAAGGCCCACTTGACTTCCCATTCCAGGATGTCTGGCTCTAGGTGAGTGTGAGTGATCACACCATCATGATTATCTGGGTCATGAAGATCTTTTTTGTACAGTTCTTCTGTGTATTCTTGCCACCTCTTCTTAATATCTTCTGCTTCTGTTAGGTCCATACCATTTCTGTCCTTTACTGAGCTCATCTTTGCATGAAATGTTCCCTTGGTATCTCTAATTTTCTTGAAGAGATCTCTAGTCTTTCCCATTCTATTGTTTGCCTCTATTCCTTTGCAATTATTGCTCAGGAAGGCTTTCTTATCTCTCCTGGCTATTCTTTGGAACTCTGCATTCAAATGGGTGTATCTTTCCTTGTCTCCTTTGCTTTTCACGTCTCTTCTTTTCTCAGCTATTTGTAAGGCCTCCTCAGACAGCCATTTTGCTTTTCTGCATTTCTTTTTCTTGGGAATGGTCTTGATTCTTGTCTTCTGTATAATGTCATGAACCTCCATCCATAGTTCATCAGGCACTCTATCAGATCTAGTCCCTTAAATCTATTTCTCACTTCCACTGTATAATCGTAAGGGATTTGATTTAGGTCATACCTGAATGGTCTAGTGATTTTCCCCACTTTCTTCAATTTAAGTCTGAATTTGGCAATAGGGAGTTCATGATCTGAGCCACAGTCAGCTCCCAGTCTTGTTTTTGCTGACTGTATAGAGTTTCTCCATCTTTGGCTGCAAAGAATATAATCAATCTGATTTCGGTGTTGACCATCTGGTGATGTCCATGTGTAGTCTTCTCTTGTGTTGTTGTAAGAGGGTGTTTGCTATGACCAATGTGTTCTCTTGGCAAAACTCTATTATCCTTTGCCCTGCTTCATTCCGTACTCCAAGGCCAAATTTGCCTGTCACTCCAGGTGTTTCTTGACTTCCTACTTTTGCATTCCAGTCCCCTATAATGAAAAGGGCATCTTTTGGGGGTGTTAGTTCTAGAAGGTCTTGTAGGTCTTCATAGAACTGTAGCTTCTTCAGCATTACTGGTCAGGGCATAGACTTGGATTACTGTGATATTGAATGGTTTGCCTTGGAAACGAACAGAAATCATTCTGTCGTTTTTGAGATTGAATCCAAGTACTGCATTTTGGACTCTTTTGTTGACTATGATGGCTACTCCATTTCTTCTAGGGGATTCCTGCCCACAGTAGTAGATATAATAGTCATCTGAGTTAAATTCACCTATTCCAGGGCTTAAAGTTCACTTTTTCCTGTGTGATTCTTAGGCAGCATCAGAAGCAGGTATAAAAGCTACTCTGTGTAGTGGGTCCTTGTTATTCTGCTTGGCCTCCATGCTCCCTTCAAAGCCCCTGACACTCAGGTCTGGGGACACCCCTCCACTTATGTATCTTGGTTGAAGAGAGTTCACCTTTCACTGAAATAACCAGATACTCATCTTTCCAGCCCCCAACACTGGGAGCAGGCATACAACCGAGGTTCACCCACAGAACACACCCACTCAGCTTTACCATGGAAGCTTGTGGTAAAGTTTGTGGAAGCAGGTATTCATTCATGATTTGACTACTTCTTCACCTAGAATTGGCAGTCTGACAGCCCAGCACCTGCTCAGCCCCAGCAGTGAGCAAGGAGTCCCTCAGCTGTAAATGAAGGGATGTGGGTACAAAGAGATGTTTTCTTTCCAATAGTGACCCAAAAAGGAGGCATTTTTTAGGATCCTTTATGGTGAAAGTAGACACCATTTCCACCGAAACAGAACAGTTTCAGTGATATTGGCATTGCCTGGTATAGCATCCGTGCCCAATGTGAAAGCAGAAAGGTCTCCATGGGACCAGTTCTGTTGCGTGATTGCAGTCACCATTCTTGGCTGTAGGCAGAGCCTCCATGCCTGCTCCCGAGCCCTCCTAGAGACTCAGCGTCCTTCTGAATATCCTTCAACAGAACTCCTTTTCTGCTTGAATTAGCCAGGTTTGAATTCTGTGGTCTGCTACTAAGAAGTGCTTTGATATCCCTTCAAAATTAAGATAAATGTTTGTGATTGTAAAGCATCTAATGAGCTAAAGATTTACATCATTTGAAAATAATTCACGTCTCCATATCATCTCCTACTGACCCAGGTATTACATTACCTTCCAGTGTAACCTAGTCTTGAGTGCACTCTGGACTACTGCTAATATATGTATATGTATATTACATATACATATATATATATTTATTTATTTATATACTCCATGTGCTCACACCCTCAATTCCACTTTCCCACATTCTCCTTTCCTGCCTCTCTCCACATTTCACCACACCCTTCGCTCAGGAAAGCTGCTCGTGTTTGCCAATGTGGCTCATGTTCGCCAGTGTGGCTCTATTTTGTGAATTACAGAAATATCTTACAAGTGATAGGAGATGGCATTTAAGCAAAGGAGTAAGTTTCTAGTTTATTCCAAACATTAGCAAACAGGTAAGAGGCTGTTTGCCTTTCCTACCAAGTCAGTCACTTCTTCTACCTTAGCATTCGATCATTTCTAGAATCACAAATACCCCTTCATGAGTCAACCACATCCCAGTTGGGCAAATCCATCTTTAATCTGCTAAAAAAACAAACACGTCCTTGTGGATGGCACCACCTTCCTTACAAACCTCAGATGATTCTGCATCCCCCCAGGATAAAGTTTAGGTCCCAACTCTGGGGGCTCATCACCCATCATGGTCCTCACTGGTGCCCCCAGTGAGGAGTGCCTCACACCCCTTCCCTTACGCCATGGCACACTTCCTCCTCACCTTACTCAATGTTGAAGTACTATCACTCCTTTATAGTCTACTCAGTCAGCCTCTCCTCTGAAGATGCTTCCCCGTCCCCTCACCTAGCTCCCGACTCTGACCTCTTCTCTCAGTGCTGTCAAACTGTGCTGTCTTTAGGTCTTGGAGTATGGGCTCTCCCGGACTCTGCTATGTTCCTGGAGAGCAGTGGCTGTTTTGGTCAAGGTGGCAGCTCTCAGAGGCCCTCTACATAGCCCTCAATAGGCACCTGTTGACTGCACATAGGCTTAACTGCATAAGAGTTTCTCTAAAAAGACAGAGGGGAAGGACTAAGGATCCCAGTCCAACAGACTCATACTTTCTTTACAGACTCCCCAAAATGACACTTCGAGATAAATATCACTTTGATGAAGCCTTGTCTTGTGAGAGAAGCCTGCATTGACTCATGTACCACCCGTCCTGGCAAAGCAAAACCATTTCCTGCCTTAGTTTGCTTAACGGCTGTGGCCATGTAACCCAGGATATGGAAGGGCAGGCTCTGGCACCAACCTGTCTGTGCTCATAGCCCATCTTTGAATGAACTAGCTGTGCAATCGTGGACAAGTTACTAAACTTTTCTGTGCCTTGATTTTCTCATCTATAAAATGGGTGTGAAATTGTAGAGCTGTTGTGAGTATTAATAATTGTATATAATGTTTAGAGGAGTGTCTGGCATGTAATACTTAGTAAGTGTTAGCTATGATTATCACTATTAAGTCTGAAATCACTTAATGTCCTTGAACATTATTCAAATTTTATATATGCAAATTCCACTAATGTATGCTCAATGATGCCAACATTAATCATATCAGAATTTGCCCCATAAGCATATTTTGAGCATAGGCTAACATGCCCGTATGCATAGGACTTCAACAGCCACCATTTCACAGACTAGCAGTCAGAATGTTTTTCAGTGAACTTTGCCCTGGCAGTTAACAAATGATAAGAAAGTTCATTCTGTAGGATTTTAAAGGCAGCTAAATTGCTCCAAGTTTAGACTACCTGAAGCTGTTATGGCAAAGCTCACCCGGGCAGCAGGGGCACCAAATCTGTGACCCCTGCTGGTTAATATGAAGGGGAGGGAGCAGAAGCAAGGGGAGACCCCATGAATAGAATGAAAGATAAAGCCATCCTCTGACATGCAGAAGATTTCCCTTGGGAACAACAATACATGCTCGTCAAATGAGAGTTCTTAAGAAGAGTTGCCCATCTATTTTTCTCCCATTCTATTTTTCTGCTGCATTACTCAGTCATTATTTAAGATTTATACCAAAGCTCACTAACACACCAAAATGAGCATCTTAGAGAAACTCATTTTTCTATCCTAACAAAAGTATCTTCTTGTTTATTTCCAAAGAACAAAATTTCAAGGAAATTGACCATGGCACTAACTGGTCATCAACTCAGGACAAAATGCAGGTTTCCACCAGATTATAAGGTTGCTGTACAGTCCCTATTTGCCAAAGCCTCCACATTCATTCACAAATTAACCTCCAGCTGCCCAAGAGGAACAGGAAATTCTATTTAAAACAGGCCCCATTTATTTCTGCATTACTTTCATCCAGATCTAGTTTCAACCAGCTAACTCATTGCCAAAAGTATTAACTCTGTTCTAACTTCATTGTTAGAATAAAATGAAGCAAGCTTTTTACTCCAAACAAGAAGTTAAATTTAGCACATAATTATCTTTGGCTCCAGGATTATTCAAGGAAGTTCTCAGAAGGAAAGGAAAATAAGAAAGTAGTAATATTTCAGATTCCATGGCTGTTATGGACTGAATTGTGTCTCCCCCCAAATTCCTATGCTGAAGCTCTAATCCCCCAGACCCTCAAAATGTGACTCTATTTGGAGACTGGGCTTTTAAAGAAGTAAATAAGTTAAAATGAGCCCATGGGGCTAGGGCCTCATCTAATCTGGAGAAATTAGGACACAGAAAGGGACACTAGGATGTGGATACGCAGAGGGGTAACCTTGTGAAGAGACTGCATTAGGGCAGCCACCTATAAACTAAGGAGAGTCCTCAGAGGAGATCAAACTTGCGCCTTGATCTGAAACCTCTCCAGAGCTGCAAGACGATAAACTTGTTATGTAAACCACACAGTCTGTGGTTATTTTGTTATGGCAAACTAATATTAAGAACTCGGGTGTAGTAATTAATTCTCTATGGAGGGACAAACCAAATCCTTAACTGTTGTGCCCCAGTCAAGGATACAATCATAGGAAAACTGAGAAGCATTCATCTTTGTTCCCTCTCTCCTTGTGCCCTTGACTCTGGGCCTCTGGTCTGCACCAGAGCAGTTGCTGTGAACCCCACTCTGCTCCGTTCTCCCTAGATGTGAGCTCCAGGTCTCCACCAGTCCTCCTCCCTCAATCGTTCTCAAATATTTGCCTGGTTATTAGAAAAGACCCTGATGCTGGGAAAGATTGAAGGCAGGAGGAGAAGGCGATGACAGAGGAAGAGATGGTTGGATGGCATCACCAACTCAATGGACATGAGTTTGTGCAAGCTCTGGGAGATGGTGAAGGACAGGGAAGCCTGGTATGCTGCAGTCCATGGGGTCACAAAGAGTCGGACATGACTAAGTGATTGAACAACAACTTGCTTGGTGCATCAGAACCACTGGAGGGCTTGTGAGAACAGATGGCTGATCTCCCAAAGTTTCTGACCTAGTAGATCTGAGCACCCAAGAATTTGCATTTCTAATGTTACTAGTGATACTGATGTTTTGAGAACCACTGTACCAGCCATCTCCACACCTCAGCTGTACCTGCCATCAAAAACAATGTCATATATCTAAAGGGCCCTGCTTGAACCTGGCAGGCGAAGCTTGTAAATAATTTATTTTGATGTAAGGAAATACATTACCCCTCCCAGGATATTTTATTTATAGGGTTATTTAGAGAGAGTATTAATGATGGCTGGAAATACCTTGCTATAAGTCATAAGCAGACTGTATTACTTAGGGCAGGCTAATAGCTATTAGAAGTAAACCCCCCCCCCCCACCCCCGACCTGCTCCAAATCTCAGTGACTTAGCCTAGTAAGAAATTGTCTCATGGACCAATGCAGGTTTCAGAGTGGGATGGTTACTCTGCTCTATATAGTCATTCAGGGACTCAGGTTCCTTCTATTTGGTATCTTTCTGTCTACAGCTTTGGGGTCTTTTGCTAGATCCTCTATCTGGCAACAGATTCAGGAAGAGGGGAGGATTTGTGGGAGATTCTTAGTGGCCAGTCTATTCCCTGATGTTCCACATCCCCATCATTTCCATCCATGTTCCATTGGCCAGAACTCAGTCACAAAACTACCTAGCTATGAGGGAAACTGGGAAATATGGTCTAGCTGAGAGGAAAAGGGAAAAAGACTGGTGAACAACCAGCCAACCTCTGCCATGTGAAACTTCCTTGGGCTTTGGAGTCATGAAACCCAGGCAACTTTAAAGATCAACTCTGCAGACATAGGACATTCTTGGAGGAGAACCAGGCTGTCCATGCCAATTATTCTGGCTTTCTTGTGCTTGGCCATGCAACAAGGTGTTTGGATAACCATGCAATCACTAGTAAATAACATAATACTCAGAATAAGCAGATCAAATAGTCAATATTCATGTGTCCAAACCAGTTAATCTGGAAGCAAGCATTTCCTGAAGAAGAAAATAGGCAGAGAAGGAGACATTGTTGGCCAAGAACAGAGCTATCTATCATAACATAAATTGTATTAGTTCACCTTGATGACCCTATAGAGTAGGTACTATTATTCTGATTTTATAAATAAAAAAAGAAAGGCTCAGAGGAGGTAAGTGAAGTGACTGAGAAAAGCTAAGTGGGGTCAGGATTTGAATCCAGAACTGTTTGCCTGCAGCGTCAAATCTAATTTACCCCTTTACTATACTGCCTCAACTAAGGCAATACAAATTGTTTAACTAACTGATTAACCTAAATCAACTAAATTTATCATAAATTATCATTTGTCCCCCCAAACCAGTCAACTGCCTCCTTAGACCCTGAGGCACCAGCTGTGGAGAGAGCATGCTCCACTTCCACCAGCTTGGCCTCTGTGAGCCTCAGTGATGACATCCACAAAATGGGACTCATCCCACTGCCATGTGAGGGCACATAATGCACCTGCGGCCTTCTTACTTCTCTGTATGTGCCAGTTCCTTCCTGATCTTCTCATGTGATGTTGGCAGGAGGTGGTTGCTATGAACTGGCAGGGACCAGGGAGAGGAGCTGCGTGAAGAGAGGTATGAGTATTCTCAGGCCCGTTCTGAACCTAAGGCCAAGCACGTTGTGCACATGTGGCACTTAGTAAACGTAAACCAGCAAGGAGAAAATGGTGGTAAAAATGAAACCAAGTATAACACATTGACAAGCTTTTATTGCATGTTTATCTGGTCAAATCAGTCAATCCTATAGGAAATCAACCCTGAACACTCATTGGAAGGACTGATGAAGCTGAAGCTCTGATACTCTGGCCACCTGATGCAAAGAACCAACTCATTAGAAAAGACTGATGCTGGGAAAGATTGAAGGCAAGAGGAGAGGGGACAACAGAGAATGAGATGGTTGGATGGCATCACAGACTCAATGGACAGGAGTTTGAGCAAGCTCCGGGAGATGGTGAAGAATAGGGAAGGCAGGCGTGCTACAGTCCATGAGGTCGCAAAGAATAGGACACAACTGAGCAACTGAACAACAACAGCCCTATTCCAAGTTTTGTCCTGGCTTATCCCATCTTGCTTGATAGCTGGTACTGGCCAGGATCATACAGGGCAAGGACTGACTTGAGATGAAGTCTGCTCAGCTCTTTGGCGTCCCCATAGCAGACTCCAATAGCCCACGCTCAAGGCAAACAGTCACTAAGGGCCCACCCCTTGCCCAGCCTTCCTAACGGTGTTGTTCAGTACCTTTTCTCCTCTGGCTTCCCGAGCCTCTGCCCTCCCTTAGACTATGCTTCCAGGCCCACCTGGCTGTCAGAAGCAATGCCTCTCCCTCAGAGCTACACTATGCATCTTCTCCTGGGATTTATCATTCTTGCTCACTGCTCTATAGATGGGTGCCCATGTTCCTGCAAAGGCAGCATGGAAGAGTCCCTGAGCCCTTCCACTCTCCAAAAGGGTAACTCCAAGTCAGTCACCTTATCTCTCCCAGCCTCCATGTCCTCATCTGTAGAATAGGAGTAAGAATGCAGACCTCATGCGGTTCATGTGAGGATTAAGCACTTGACCAGGGCCAGGCACACAGTTAAAGCTCAGGGCCCAGCAGCAGTCCCCCTGGCCTGTCTTCCTCCCCATCAGCTTGCAGAATTCTTGAGGGCAGAAATGTTCCTAATTCACCCTGCTCTTCCCCACACTCTATGCAGAGTGGGTGCCCCATAAACATTTGCAGAATAAATGAAAGGATGTCCTTAGAGCACAGAGACATTTACTGAACATGAATGAACAGATTAATTGCTCTCATGTTTTCTTAAATATCTCTCTCCTCTCTCATCTTCTTTCTCAAAAGATGATTAAGAGGACATGGTCTCTCAAGTTCTTAGGAGAGAAAAATTAAGCCAGTCAGAATTGCTCACTAATTTCCCGAGGCTCATCCAAGCTTGGGCTGGCCCCCCGGGAGACATTACAGTGGCCCCAAGGGAGGCAGCGGCAGCTGCTGCTCCAGGCTGCCACTCCTGCATCTGTGTTGTGTGTGACAGGCTGCTCGGGAGGGGGGCTGGCCTCTTGCTCTGACTGTGGGGATGTGACTATGTGGATGCCGGTGGCAGTTGCACCAGGGTGGGGCTAACTGACCCAGCAAGAGCAGGCACGCTGGATTTCCTCGGGCGGCTCTAATGCTGAGGTGTCAGCCTCCCTCTCTTTCTAAGGAGACCTGTGCTTGTGGTTAACAGGTCTCTACTTTTGGCTCAGAATGTGAGGTTCCCACAACTTGTTTCCCATACCATGAAGTAGACTGAATCTAATTGTGTCTAAATTTTGTGGTGAGACTCAGGAATTGGTGAGGGGCTGGAGATGCATTCCCCAAGGTGCTCAGGAGGCCCCCACCCAGTCCCATGGTTCTCACTTCAAAGCAACGGCAAAGCCCGGATAGAGCTGTGGAAGCTCTTCGAGAGAGAGGGCACGGGGAAGGGTCATGAGGCCAGCCCACTCATGCCATGGGCTGCCACAGCGAGAGCCATCTGGGGTTATACAGTCATAGAACTAACAAGTAAAATGCATGGAGTGTCCGTTTAAAATGTGCTACATATTGGTGTTTCCTGCATTATCTCATTGGAGCTCTCCAATCACCTTACAAGGCAACTGTTTCAGAATTAAGGAAACCAAGGCACAGACAATTACTTGTCCAAGGTCTCCAAGCCAGTAATTGGCAGAATTTGAATCATGACTTTGTTATTGCCTCTTGTATTCTTTTGACACTGCCTTTTTATTCTGGTTCAGGGCTTCTCAAATTGCAGTGTGCATTAGAATCACCTGGAGACCTTGTTAAAGCCATATAGATTCCTGGGCCATCCTCAGAGATTCTAATTCCACAGGCCCAGAGACACTTGGATTTGTCATTCTTAAAAGTTCCCAGGTGAGGCTGATGCTGCTGGACTGGGGACCACACTCTGAGAAGCAAGGTCTAGAGCAAACTTACATCTGCCAAGTCTTAACCATAATACCCCAGGAGGCAGAAAAATAAAAAAGGTTCAGAATTCTCAGGAAAACCAAGAGTTTGTGTTGATGGCAGCCTTCCACCCTACGGAGCAGGAACTATCTACAACCTTCTCTTTAGTAGAGTGATCAACACCTATTTTTTTCTCAAGAAATTTGTCAGCATTACTTATAAATCTTACCTGACCAAGTTAAGAAATAGGAAAATAGTTCAATATGGAGCCCAACACCTCTGGAATCCCATTTTATTTTCCTGTGTGGTTGGTTGGGTAATTTCTGCTTTCAGTTGGGTCCCTTTCAATGCTCAGTCAGAATGAGCCTAGATGTTGCAGGTGAGGTTAAGGTTTTAACAGAAATGGCATTCCTGGGAGTTGAGAGGACTGGATCTCGCCCTGGCTCTGCCACCTCAAGCTGTGTGGCCCCAGGCAAGTGCTACCACTTTTCTGAGTTACACTGCATGGTCTCTAAGCTCCCCACTTGCTTTAGCTTCCTGCTTTCATTCTAAAGTTACTGGTGGCCGTTCGCTCAGCTTAGTAGTTGGGACGTGGATAGAGTCTTCTGACAACGCTCGCTGAGCTGACTCCAGTCTCCTGTGCAGATTCTGGACCTCACTTCAGCTCCCGGTGTCCGACCCTTGCCCTCACCGCTCCCAGGGTTTGAACCCCTGCTGTTTCCTCTGAATGCTGGAGTGATTTCCCCTCCGGGTCTCAGCACTCCTGCTCCTGAGAGACTCCAGCTCCTGTTCCCAGCTCCCTGGGAGCCTAAATCTTCCCCAGGATGTTCCCAGATTCCTGGGAAAATGGCAGAAGTCTTGGCAGTGAAGTCGTGGCAGAAGGAGTGAAACCCAAACTAACCCCCTCTCTGCTCTCCGTCTATGCTTTGCCATGGTCTCTACGAAGGGAAGCTGGACTCTGGCATGCTCTAGTAGAATATACACTGCAACAACAGCAAGGCTGGGGCTGCCAGCACTTAGCTGTTGTCCTTCCCCCAGGAAAGACATCTTAGTAACACTGACATTTTAGCTAATCATCCTATAATTATGAGCCCTGTTTTAATTAAATTAGCCAACAGCCAAAATGGCTTTATAAAATGAACTGGAGCCATTTCTTGATATTTCAGCAAGATCCCGTCCTCACAAGCCACACCTCTAGGACAATTTGGTGGGGAAGCTACCCAATTACAAGGTTCTTTCAGTACTTACATAGCAGGGTATCTTTATATATCTACAATATCTACACTCATCTGATTCTCAGTAATTCTCTCTACACAGAGGCCAGTGAAGTTCTCTCTACTTTGAGCAGAAAAGCTGCACAAATGACGACTTAAAGGGAACTCTTCCCTACTTTAATTTGAGGGAGATCAGCCAGAAGAAAGATTATATGTAATGTTTAAGAACAAAACTAGGAGAAGAAGACCCACAGAGAGGCTGAAGGGGACTCTAGTCCTAGGAACAGACATGAAGGCAGCATCCATGGTCCCTACATAGCCAGGAGCTCCTGGCACCTGTGGGGTCCACCTCTGTCTGGTTCACAGCCAAGAACACACCTGCCCACATCCAGCAGAGTTAATGGAGCCATGGCAGAGGCAGTGTCTGGGATTAATGTTTACAAGCCTCCCCTTGAGCCATGTGTAGTGACTCGCATGGACCACCCTTGGGTCCACTGAATCTGGTGTGCCTGTTTATAATATTACTATTTCCTCTGCCTTTGCTTATTTCCTTTTATCTCAACCTGGCTCTTCTACTTATAATCCTGCTGGCCATTTGGTGTTTTGTCTCCATATTGGGTTCCTAAAACCTGGACTCACTCAACTTTCCCAGAGTTAGATTACTTATTATGGAGACCCTTGAGAAACAAGACCTGTTACCCTTCCACGCCATCCACACCCCCATCTCTACTCAGCAGATGCAGTCTTGTCACTGGCCTGTCACACTGCATTGCCACTCAAGTCCCTTCATGGAGGGTTGATGGGGGGACAGAGAGATTAGTCAGGGATAAGGCCACCTGAAAGTCACCTATGCAAGAAACATTCAGTATCCTGCCCTCTTACCCCCAGCCCAGTCTCCCCCTATCTCCCCATGACGGCTTTATCTAAAAAGAATTTAAATTTCAAATGATAAACTCTGCATTCAAAATTCCCCAGCCTTCTGCCAGTCCACCTCTGACCCTACCTTCTGCTGCAACTTGAGTAAATTTGAACAAGTAAATAGGAGTGATATTATTCTTTAACATTTCATTTATGAGGAAAAGAGACATGCATTAATGGGAAGTTAAAAAAAAAAAAAAGCCCACGAGTAGGAGCTCCCTTATTCACGTAGCATGAATAACAGTGAAGACACAATTACAGTGCAACGTTTTAGCGACAACATAAACCAAACTAAGCAGTAAGTGGGCAATTCCCCTTCTGTTTCAATATGCCCCAATTAACACAAACTGAGGAAGGAATAAATTTAAGCAGGAACAGCTTATCAACATACAATTAGCACTCAATAATTTATCCCTGTAATGCCAGATCAAATAAAAACATTGCATCATAAATCACTTACTCAAGCAAGCTACCAACCCCTGTGCCGAAATAATCTTTTGGTTGATTTGCTTTCTATCCACCACCCTTCTGCCACAACAGGTTTCTTTTCCTCTCTCAGATCTAAGACAGCAAGGCAGCTGCTGTGGCATTTGCTACTCTCCAGAGCTCAAGGTGATATTAACCATAAACAGAATTACAGCAAAGGCCAGCTCAGACCCCACAGAGTATGCACCTCCAGATGGGCCAATCACCAGCAACTGCAAAATAAATAGGTACCTGGTCCTTTAAAAATGTTTAAGCAAAGGAAGTCCTCATTTATCCTTAAAGGATTTTTGGATCTCAGTCCAAAAACAGGTAGAAGAGTTTTCATAAATCTTTCATGCATAGCTTCTACTTAAAGGAGTTGATACTGATTCTATGGAAATTAAAAACAGCCTGTCATCATTCCCTCTATAATAAGGTCTGTAAATCTAAAGGCAACCATTAAGTCCCTTGAATGCTTCTCATTAGTTCTTTCACCACCAAATCTTAGTTCTTCAAAACTTGTGTGCTGTGCAACACCTCTTTACAATCAGATGTGTTCTCTAACTCTGCTTTGCAGACACCCTTGCAACTGATTTAGCCAAAGAGAACCCTGGTGGAAGACTGAAAAGTGGGAGGTGGGGAGAATCAGGGTATATTATTCCATCACTGCCTGGAAAAAATACAGTTCAGCCTCCTTATATGTGCATTCCATGTTTACAGATTTGCCTACTTACTAAAATTTGTTTGTTACTTCAAAATCAATACTTGTGGTGCCTTCCTGGTCATTCATGCATGTGCCCAGAGCAGTGAAAAATGTGAGTTGTCTGACACACATGTTCCCAGTGGAAGTCAAACAAGGTAATGTTTTGCCTTCTTGTCACAGCTCTCATATTTATGAGTAAGTGTCTTTTTCTTGTATTTGTACCATGTTTTTCTCATTTTTGTGCTACTTTGGTGATTTCACTTTAAAATTACCCCCAAGCACAAGACCAAATTGTTGTCTGGTGCTCCCAAGCATAATGACGTAGCTTATGTAGAAAATGCTTGTGTTAGATAAGCTTCATCCAGGCATGAGTTGGCCCTGAGTTAAATATCAGTCAAGCAAACATATATGTGCATGTGAGTATGACTTCAAACAGAAACACACACGAAACAAGGTTATACATTGATCAGTTGAAGAAAAGACTGTGACCAGAGGCTCACAGGAACCTAACCCTGTATTTCACCTAGGAGCAATGGTTTGGTCATTTTTTAAAAATATTTATTAAATTGGCTGCATCAGTTATCTTAGTTGCGGCACGTGGGATCTTTCATTCTGACTTGTGGGTTTCACTAGTTGAGGCATGCAGGCTTAGATACCCTGAGGCATGAGGGATCTTAGTTCCCCTGGCCAGGGATTGAACATATGTCCCCCGCAATGGAAGGTGGATTCTTAACCACTGAAACACCAGGGGAATCCCAGTTTGGTACTTTTTAATTCACTATTCATGGTGACTTTACAGAGCACAACTACCACAGATAACAAGGAGCTACTTTATTTTCCAGGGAGGCCCATGTCTCCTCTGAGACTCTAGCTCTCTACCAGCCAGTCCATACCTCCTTGCTCCCAACCTCCACTGGGAAGCCTCTTCCATGATTCTCACAGAATGGCTCAGCGTCTGAACCCTGGTAATACCACCTCTTTCCTGCACACCTCCCACCCTAGAAGTCATGGTAGGTTTTGCTGTTTCTAAATTCTGGGGTACTTTATTCTCCGTTGCTTGACTTTTTAGATTTTCTGTCTTTTATGTAACAAATTCTCTGTATTAAATGTCTTCTGTTTAAACTATTAGAACATTTTCTATTTCCTGGCTAAATCTTGACATATACTTTCCCTCATTAATCCTATTTCCCAGCTTCTTCATTTGTCTTTGTGGTAGGCAGAATAATGCCCCCCTTCAAGGATGTCCACATCCTAATCCCCAGAACTTTTGAATATGTTATCTTGAAAGGCGAAATGGACTTTGCAGATATAAGGATTCTTTTTTAATATTTATTTATTTGACCATGCTGGATCCTAGTTGCCAGCATGTAGGATTTTCAGCCTTCATTGTGGCAGGCAGGATCTTTAATTGCGGCATTATATGGGAACTAGTTCCCTGACCCCCAGGCCCTCTGTATTGGGAGCATGGAGTCTCAGCCACTGGACCACCAGGGAAATCCCAGAATTTTGAGATGAGATTATCCTGAATTATCTGGATGGGACCAAAATGGTCATAAGGGCCCTAATAAGTGAAAGATATGGGTAACAGTCGGAGGAGGAGATGTGAGGAGATAGCAGAGTAATGTACACATGGGCTTAAGTAATGTAGACAGGAGACAGAAAAGCCAATGAACAAATTCTTCCCTACTGCCTGCAGAAGGAAAGCAAAGCTGCTGACACAAAGATTTTAGCCCAGTGAAATTCGCGTTGGACTTCAGACCTCCAGAACTATAAAATAATAAATTTGTGTTGCTTTAAACCACGTAGTTTGTGGTCATTTGTTATAGCAACAATTAGAAACATATCCTTTTTGAGGTTCCTAGACCTCTGAATCTTTCAAGTTGAAAGGCACCAATCTGGTTCACAAATGTACTTAAAATCTGATGTAACACCTCCCTACGTAGAAATACCTGTGGAACTCTCGATAGGCAGCAACCACAGACAACTGTGGTTTCAGTCCCCTGAAACCAGCGGGCTGATAAGATCTACTTCGGCCTCTCTAGGATTTTTTCCCTGTTTCATTACAGAAAATTGCTAACATATACAAAAGTAGAGAGAATAATATCATAAACCCCCATGTACATATCAACCAGCTGCAATAATTATCAACTCATGGCCAATTCTGATTCGTCTATATCCTCATAACTCCCGCTTCCCTGGGTAATTCTGAAGGAAAATCCAGTCATCATTTCTCTACAAATACTTCAATATGTATGTATAAAACATAAAGAGTCTTTTAAAACAAGACCACAAAATTACTGAACCAAAAGAAAAGTAATAATAATTTCCTTACATAATTAAGCAGTCGGTACTGACATTTCCCCAACTGTCTCATGATTTTGTTTGGATCAGGATCCAAAAAAGACTTTACGTGGAAATTATTCAATATTTCTTAAATCTCTTTTAATCTATAGGCTCCCCTCCACTATTTTTTTTTTCTTACAATTTACGTACGCATTACAATGTACATAGAATTTATGTATGTGTCAAAACCCACAGACTTAGTTTTACTGACTTCATTCCATGGTGCGGTTTAACATTTTCCTCTAAGTAATTTGGTAGTTAGTTCTAGTGGATTTATGAGATTTCGGTTCATTTTTTTTTTTGGCAAGAATATGTTATAGATGATGTTGTGTAGTTCAACGTACTATCTGGTTTACTACCTTTTTGTAATGTTAGCAGTCTCTAATGATGTGATATTGTGATTTATAATAAGAAATATATATTTGGTCTTCCCATTTCTGGCACAGAGCTCTTAAAACCCTTGGAATTTCCGAAATGCTGACAGCAACAAAGATGTCTTTTGTTATGTTAATGAGGTGACTTTTGGAGGAACCTAAGGATGGGGGCTGGTTGCCAGGAGAACCAACGATGAGATTAGAGGACTAAAACTTTCAGTTCTACCCGCTTTACCTCCTGGGAGAGAAGAGGAGTCGGAGGTTGAATCAATCGTCAGTGGCCAATGATTCAATCAATCAAGTCTATGTAATGAAGCCTCCACAAAAACTGAAAAGAATGAGTTTTGGAGAATTTATGGGTATTTGAATACAAGCAGATTAAGGGAGAGTAAAACACGAGGAGAGCATGGAGGCTCTGAGCCCCTTGACATGTCCTTGCCCTGTGCATCTCATCCATCTGCCTGTTCTTCAGTTATATGTCCTTTTATAATAAACTGATGACTGGCAAGTAAAAAGTTTCTCTGAGTTCTGTCAGCCACTGTAACAAATTAATTGAAAACAAGGAAGGGGTTGTTGAAACCCTTAATCTAGATACCCAGTCAGTGGGGAGCCCTGGCATGGCATCTGAAGTGGAGGGCAGTCTTGTGGAACTGAGCCCCTGACATGTGGGTTCTGATACCATCCCCAAGTAAACATTGCCAGAATTGAGTTGAATTGTAGGACACCCAGCTGGGGTCCAGGAACTGCTTGCTGCTATATGAAATTCCCCCAACCCATCAATACACATATGCACATGTTGGAATTGATATCAGAAAGTTAGATGATCACTGCCTGTATCCATTAATTTATTGAGGGTTTATAGAATGGTGATTTTCTATTCTACCCTTCCTTCTTTTATTAGCTGGAATTCTAATTCCTTTAATCAATTATTTGATTACTGTGAGATACAACTCATAACAGAAAGACAGAATAAAAGAACTATTCATCTACTACCTGAGTTGGCTCCTTCCAAAAGTGGCCAGTGATATAAACTCATGTATTTAAGAGTATTTTATGACCTTCAATCCATTACAGCTACCACTCTCACTTAGGCTCATATTAACCCATACTTAGCCAAAGGAAACTTCTTTGAGTGGTCTCCTGAGCTTTTTTGACACAACATGATTAATCTTTGATGGCTTTCTTTCTCTGTGCCATAGCAAGATGTTCCAAGGTCATCTTAGATATTTCCTGACCCAGGCCTAGAATCAGCCATTTCTCCAAGAAGTCATGGTTCCTTAAAACAGGAAATTATATTTAAAGATGACAGTCTATGCAGTAAAGGTGCTTGTTGCTAATGGATTGGCCACTGTTTCTAGGTTTGGGGGGATATAGCCAAAATATATTTTTAAATATAAAATATCTTAGAAACCAATACAACATTGTAAACAACTTTCTTCCAGTTAAAAAAATAAATTTTTAAGAAGATAAAATATCTCATGAGTTTTGTGAGGCTGCCAGGGTTAATACCATGACAGGCAGCCTGGACCTAAGTTTTAGCTTCCCCCGAAATGGTAAGATTCCCTACCCCCATCAGGTAACCTGGAGCCAGCCAATCAATATGGGCCCAGTAAGAAACAAAGGGAGAGCTGAAAAGCCCGCGAACGCCCAGGTTTGAAAAAGCCCGCGAAAGTCTGTACCAATAGAATTGCTTTGCAAACATGTAACCAATCCGCTTAAGCCAGCTACTAATTGCTTATGCATATCTTATAAATTTGCTAACAGCTTGGGCTCGGGGCTTTTCCTGACCCTGCACCACTGTGATGGGTGGGGCAGAAGGCCCTGGCTCGAGTCAGTAATAAACTTCCCTTTTTTGCGAATTGCATTGTCTTGGAAGCCTTCTCTCTTCCCACTCGGGGATTCGGACATCGGGCATAACAGTTTAAACTGTTCATCTCAATTGCAATTCAAGACTACAGAGTTTTTAACTTGCCCTCATGAATTTTACATCTGTATCTCTTTTCTATCACTCAGAAAAACATGATACACAGTGACACAAATAAAAGTATTCATTTACTTTATCACATGATGCTTGGGAAGAGTCTCAGAAATACCACCATCATGTCTACCTATAATATTATTACTGAAAATTGCCTAAGGTGCTTTTTTCCTTGTGTTGCTTGTTTTATTGCACTAGTTTTTCTTCTAAGGATATAATCCACTAGGGCTAGACAGATGCTTTATGAATGCTTGCTGTTGTTTAGTCACAAGTTGTGTCTGACTCTCTTTTGACTCCATGGACTGTAGCCAGTCAGGTTCCTCTGTCCATGGGATTTCCCAGGTAAGAATACTGGAGTGGGTAGCCATTGCCTTGTCTAGGGGATCTTCCTAACCCAGGAATCAAACCTGAGTCTCCTGTACTGCAGGCAGATTCTGTACCACTGAGTCACCTGACCCTTATGTATGCTAAATGACCATTTATTCCACCTTATACGCTATCTTTAAGCTATAATTATTTGCATGTTATAAAAAATAAAATCAGTCAACAGATCAAATTGGTTTTTATCTGCAAAGATGATGTTATTGGCTCTTATAAATTCCACCCTACCTACTTTCAAGTTGGTGTCTATGCCAGGAAATAGAAGCCACTCCATTCCAAACAGAAGCGGAGGAGAAGATTTTACAGAGAGAATTGATTACAAAAAAAGATTGGAAGGGCTGGGAGTGCAAATCAGAAACAGCAAAGACATGAAACTGCAGGAAAATGCTAGGACTGGGTGAAAGGGGAACGTTGTGTTGTTCAGTGCTCCTGACATTGCACATGCCAATGAAAGCCACCGCTGCAGAGCAGAAAACAACAAACCCACATTCCCACCCCCATCCCTGCTAAAGCAAATGGACTTGTGCTTTTCTTCCATCTTCTAATCTCACCCAAGTGCCTCTCATTGGTAGAACACAGCTGGCAAGGGTGTCTGAGTTGCGTAGAGGGCAGGTTTCTAATCCCAGAAATATGAGATAACAGAAAGTCTATGAGGAACTGAGTACCCACTGCCAACATCACAGCTCACCTACCCAGTGTCCAACATTCCGATGTGCTTCTCTGCGGCAGCAGTGGAATCCTCTTCTCCCAGGGTACCTTTGAAGAGCCATGGTTCAGGCCAAGATTAAGGCCATAATCTGTGGATAGCATAGAGAAAAGACAACATGAAAGAATTTAAAACCATGGCATTGACCTTGTTCGTATAAACTATAACCAACCACACTTCAAGTCTCCATCCTCTCCCCCTAAACACAAGGAAAGCAGAGGTCATATGGTTGTGAACAGATATCTAGGCTCAGAAAAACTAAGTAACGTGCTTTTAAATTTTATTCTTTTCAATTCTCTGATTAGGAATAATTTACTAATTAAACAGGACAGCAGTGAAAGTAAGAAGAGACATACACTGAAATCTGTTAGCATCAACTGTTATAGCCATTCTTCTCTAGATGACATAGTGTTGCCATATATAGTTTAGATATGAGTAATGAGAATGTGATTGCAAGCCAATATTTAGGAAAGATCTAGGCCTAAGAGGGCTACAATTCTGATGGAATGTCTTGATGATGGATTTAGTCTTATCCTTTCTCAATTTATTTTTCTCTGGGATGCTTTCTCTGGGACATTAAATGACTTACATTTGATGGACAGAGGACACTTACTAATTGTGAAATATTGGGTGAGTTATTTAACCTTTCTAAGATTCCTTATCTTTGAAATGGGGATAATAATAGCATCTACCTCACACAGTTATTTATGAGAATTAAGTGAAACAAACACAAAGAATTCAGAATAATGCCTGAGATAGTGTACGTATTCAATAAAGTGAACTGTTTTTATTCTTGCTAGAAAAGAAGCTAAGAAAGAAAAGATCATTTCAATTGTCAGCCAAAAGTAATCTTATTTAAACATTTCCTCTCATAAATCACTGCTGATACTAGATCCAGGAGAAGTTAATGGTGCCAACAAAGGAATCACTGAAAGTAGGAAGAAAAACTTATATAACAGAAGGATTAATGGTATTCACGGCAAATGTAGAGGTCTTCACACTCTGCAGTGCAAGAACTTCTGCTCCTCCAAGACCAATGGAGATGATAGTCATAAATTTAAGCAACTTGAAATGGGAAAAAAATTACCTAAAGAACATTAAATGGGAGAATCATCCTGAGAAAAATAAGAGTTGTTGGAACCTGATCCTCAAAACCTTGATATTTCACATGAGCAGGTCATCTTCTCAGAAACGGAAAATGGGAGAGCTACTTGAAAAGATGGAAACATCTGAACCCAACCAGCATGGAGCAAAGGACAGAGAGCCAAGAGGACAGAGAGAAATGGTTGCTAGGAAAAATCGAGAGCAGTTTCCTCTCACTGAGTTGGAGAAGATCCTGTATCCTTCCTTCAGCATCAGAGTATCCTGCTTTGGCCTGTGATGTGGGTGAAGCTGAACGTCTGACTCCATGTAAAGAATTGTGCAAAGGTATACATTCTCTAGAGAGAAATGTAAACTCACAGGGGACCATGTTGCTAAAGGTGGTAACATCTGACTACAAGACATTACTCTGTGATAAGAACCATGGTAATTCTTTCTGATTCAACATTGTTATAAAAGTTGCTGCTACTAAGTCGCTTCAGTTGTGTCCGACTCTGTACAACCCCATAGACGGCAGCCCACAAGCCTCCCCCATCCCTGGGATTCTCCAGACAAGATTACTGGAGTGGGTTTCCATTTCCTTCTCCAGTGCATGATCGTGAAAAGTGAAAGTGAAGTTACTCAGTCATGTCCGACTCCTAGCGAACCCATGGGCTGCAGCCTACCAGGCTCCTCCATCCATGGGATTTTTCAGGCAAGAGTACTGGAGTGGGTTGCCATTGCCTTCTCCGAATATAAAATTGGAAGCCTAGAAAAAAAAAACAAAAAGTTGAAAGCCTACACTGAAATGGTGGTTCTTCCACTATAGTCGTAAACGGAGACATATATCCCTATAACATACACACACACACACACAGAATCATCATAAATGTAATCATTGCCCCAAGGCAGACTAATACAAATACATTGCATCATGATAACTCAAATTAGCAGCTGTCATCAGTAAAATTGACAACATGGTTTTCTAAACTGATGAATTCTTGGTAAATTTTGAATGTCCTTGGTAAAAGGACAATCTCTGCTTAATTAAGTGGTAGTTGCATTTCTGGAAATTTCAGTGACCATAAAAACCAAGCAAAACTATTCTGTGATTCCATGTTAAATGGAATTAGGTTTGAAGTTTAAATAATTATAAACAGATCTTGTGAGACATATGAAATTCACAAATCAATATCTAGCATCCCTGATCCTTCCTCATAAATGCCAATGTGTGTGTGTGTGTGTGTGTGTGTGTGTGTGTGTGTGTTAGTCGCTCGGTCGTGTCTATTCTTTGCAACCCCATGAACGGAAGCCCATCAGTCTCCTTTGTCTGTGGAATTCTCTAGGCAAGAATATTGGAGTGGGTTGTCATTTCCTTCTCCAGGGGATCTTCCCGACCCAGGGATCAAACCCACATCTCCTGCATTGCAGGCAGATTCTTTACCGTCTGAGCCACCAGGGAAGCCTATAAATGTCAGTGGCATCCCCCAATCATTGTGTCAATCAAAATTTCCCCCACACGCATCCAAAATGCCCTCCTGCCTGGAGGCAGGCAACTACTGAGAAGCACTGCTATATGGTATCAGTGTTCTCAGAGGGGAGTCAGCAACACCCCAGGTGAATGAAACCCTATGTTAAGAAGACATCTCCATGGCACAAAACATAACCATCGGCATTTACTAGAGTGGTCAATTCAGTGCCTTACAGAGCAACAAGCATATATTCATCCAGAGAGATACCAAATGACTCTAGAACATCCATACCTGGAGAGACATGCACATACATCTGACCTCCCATATCAAGGCTACCCTAGGTCACAAGTCACAATACCATGCCAGAACCCACACTCATAACAGACTTGGGTGTCCTTGTTTACCTTCTAGTCCAACAGCAATGCACTGACAATGCCTGATTTCCTACGAAAAATGTGGCCATAGAGTATTACAAACAGTTAGCCTTGTAATTAATTTAAAATCCCATTCACCTCTGCATGTGGAATGCCTGATAGAAAGGCAGTGACAACAGAAGGCCCAAGCGCATTCAGGATACCAGGTGTTTATTACAGAGCTCAGTGAGGGGGGATTTCTAGTTGCACTGTGTATAGGAAGTCTATTGATGCTGATCCTTTCTGACACTGAATCAGAGACAGATCCAGGATTCTAGGAGGACCTCAATGGCAGGAGATTATGAATTGAAACTCCCCTCTCTTAGTTGCTACCCACAGGCCACTTCCCTCCGTGTCACCAAGTTCAAATTCTGTGGGAGGAATGTTCTTGATCTGGCTTACCCCTTTGATTCAGGCTGCCAGTGATGATAGACTCTTTCTCCTGAGGTCAGTATTCACCCTTGTGGTCAGAGTGAAGAGTGGGGACCTGTGGTCACTCAGCAGAGGCCATGGGCAGGAGTAGATTCTCTGAGAAAGTGGAGAGGCAAGAAGGCACACTCAGACGTGTCTGATACACCTGGAGGCTAATGGAGCTTCCCAAACAAGTGAAAGGACAAATGATTCTCTAAGAGGGAAGACAAAGATGGAAGAAAGAGGAAGTACATTGTAATGATGTATTTATTAGCCACAGTGACTTTATCCATGTTTCACATTTATCAGTCCCAGGAGACAAGTAATCTGGATTCTGTACTCCATGACATCATAGATAAGTAATTTATATATGACCAGATATAAGTAGCTGAAATTTTATGAAACTTAGTTGCTCCTTTTTATTTTTCTGGCTGTGTTGGGTCTTAGTTGGGGCACATGGGATCTATTTAATAGTTCCCTGACCAGGGATAGAACCCAGGCCCCCTGCATTGGGAGCACAGAGCTTAGCACTGGACCACAAGGGAAGGACAGTTACTCTCTTTTTTTAATGGATAAAAAATTTCCCTGCCTTCCAGGAAGTTGGTAGAGACTTATGACTCTTAGATCCATGATTCTGTGACAATAGAAATTTAGCTTCTTTAAGAAGTCAGAACAGAAGGTACTTAAAAAGGCATTTTAGCATATTAACCCTAGAGAGGAGTCAGCACACCTTCACTCCTTGGGAATTTTGGATATATTTGTATATATCTAGAGCAATGGTTCTCAAACCAGGGCAAATTTGACCTTCCAAGGGACACTACACAATGTCTGGAGACATTAGTGGTATCATAGCTGCTACTGGTATTAAGCAGGCAGAAGGTAGCAATGCTGCTAAACATCCCACAATGCACAGAAAGACCCCATAACAAAGAATTTGTTGTTGCTTGCCAACAACGGTCCGTCTGGTCAAGGCTATGGTTTCTCCAGTAGTCATGTGTGGATGTGAGAGTTGGACTATAAAGAAAGCTGAGCACCGAAGAATTGATGCTTTTGAACTGTGGTGTTGGAGAAGACTCTTGAGAGTCCCTTGGACTGCAAGGGGATCCAACCAGTCCATCCTAAAGGAGATCAGTCCTGGGTGTTCATTGGAAGGACTGATGCTGAAGCTGAACTCCAATACTTTGGCCACCTGATGCAAAGAGCTGACTCATTTGAAAAGACCCTGATGCTGGGAAAGATTGAGGGCAGGAGGAGAAATGGACAACGGAGGATGAGATGGCTGGATGGCATCACTGACTTAATGGACATGGATTTGGGTGGACTCTGGGAGTTGGTGATGGACAGGGAGGCCTGGTGTGCTACGGTTCATGAGGTCGCAAAGAGTTGTACACGACTGAGCAACTGAACTGAACTGAACTGAGTTACTAAGTCATGACCAACTCTTTGCAACCCCATGGACTGTAGCCTGCCAGGGTCCTCCCTCCACGGATTTCCTAGGCAAGAATACTGGAGTGGGTTGCCATTTCCTTCTCCAAGGGATCTTATCAACCCAGGAATCAACCCATGTCTCCTGCCTTAGTGGGCAGATTCTTTACTGCTGAGCCACCAGGGAAGCTATAACAAAGAATTATCTGGCCCCAAATGTCTCAAGTTCGAGACTGAGAAACTTTGTTCTAGAGTGAGATCCCACAGAAGCATTCATCACATTTCCAATTGGTCTGCAGCCTAAATAAATTTAGAAACTGCAACTCCAAACTCTGTCAACAGGTGACAGAGAATTCTGCTCGACAACCCCTCTTCATCAATGAGGCTCTTCCACCTAGACCCAAGATAAGGCACCCCCTCACTTCCGTCTCCACACATACCTCTAATTCTACCACTGCCATCACTCATCTTGCAGAAAGGAGAACCCCTGTCCAAATGCCAACTCACCTTTGAACAAATCATCACTCTAATGACCTGCTTTTCAATTCTCTGGGCCAATTAAAGTCCCTTGGCATTTCATCCTTTTGCTACTTTCCCAACCCCAATATATTTTATCACCACACACATATCAAGCTGCAAAGTCCTTCTCAAGCCCAGCTGGCTACTCTGTGACTCATGCCAGGTCAATGACAATTGCCCTCTTGCCAATACTCAGATGTCATTTTGTCTTATCTGCTGCAGACTCTTCCTCCATCTCTACCTCCTCTTCAAGTCTGCTGCTGCTGCTGCTAAGTCACCTCAGTCGTGTCCAACTCTGTGGGACCCCATAGATTGCAGCCCACCAGGCTCCGCCGTCCCTGGGATTCTCCAGGCAAGAACACTGGAGTGGGTTGCCATTTCCCTCTCCAATGTGTGAAAGTGAAGTCGCTCAGTCGGGTCTGACTCTAAGCAACCCCATGGACTGCAGCCTACCAGGCTCCTCCGTCCATGGTATTTTCCAGGGAAGAGTACTGGAATGGGTTGCCATTGCCTTCTCCGCCTCTTCAAGTCTAGATACAGACAAATCAGACTTTCTAAAAGGAAGGACAAAGCAACAAAGAATCTTTTCCCAACTAAGCAAAAGGGAGCTCTGTCTTATGGGAAGCAATTGAATGGGGATACATCAGAGCCTGTGTATTAGCGTTGCCATGGGCTAGTCCACTGAGTGAAGAGGGGTTATATATAGCCTCTCTGTGAAACATCCTCATGTCTCTGCCTGGAAGGGCATGCATGCCCTCTGTGTGGTTTAAAATACCACCAGCAAAGTATAAATACACATATTGAGCGACTGAAATAAAATACAGCCAAACATCACCCAACCTCCATCATTATGTGCTGTTAAATATTTAATTAAGAAATCATGTGAAGCAAACTTTTCTATACACAATAAAGAGAGAAGAAAGAGAAACAAAATGCAAGTGTACACAGTACAGCCTGGTAGTAAGGAAACATTTTCACTTGCTTTTACCCAGGGGCATTTGTAGAAAAGATTGTTTTGCCAAATATTTATCTTTTTCTTCATTTTCTTGAAGCATGTCTTTTCCAGAAAGAAAAGACATTTAACACGTATTAAAAACATGTGTTTAAACCATTCAGAAAGTTTAATTTTCTTTAAAAATGGTTTCCGGAACTGAGGTCTTCTCCAAGTTTCTGGAGTTGAATTTTCACCTGATCATATGTCACGTCTGACCTGGGTGACCCTCCATGGGCCTCTGTCAATCACATGGGATTTTCCTCAGACCCCCCACATGAGGAGATCCTCCTTCCACTGATATCCACTGTCACAAAAAGCAAAAGCCAGCGCAAGAACTGAATGATTGTTTGAAACTAAAGATTTGGTTTTCTAGGAGCCCATTTCATTTCATTGTGAAGGTTATAAAGCAAAATTCTGGAAGAAGGCCAGGGAGTTTTGAAAACCATAGTCCTGAGTGGCTCAGGCCCATAAACATAATCAAAGTCTGTATGGAGTTTATACCTCTAGCAGTAGTAACAAATGACACAAAACAGTATAAAAGGCAGGACACCACTGAGAGAAAGTAATGAAACATGAAGGTAAGTAAACAACTGCCTTCCAGTCTGTAAACCAGTTCCACGCTGGGCCCTGTCTTTCTGATGGGAAATGGGACTCACGAAAAGCAGGTGACAGCTTCTAGCAGCCAAGTTGCGGCTTGAGTTTTATAGGACTTGCCATAAGCACAATGGCAGACCCAGAGAGCAGTGGTTGAGACTGCTTCTTGTAGCCTTGACTTGCCTGAATCTCATTCTGGAGAAGCTAAACTAAATCTGACCTCAAAGCTCTGGCAGCATCAGAGGGTGAAGGGTTAAGGATAAACTGGTCCAGAACAATTTCTCCAGGGTGTAATATTTAAAGAAAATGCAAATAGAATGACACTCTTTCCACAGTGTCTTCCAGCTTCTTTGTTCAGAAGAGAAAACAAAAATAAGCAACGGACTTGGTGCAAATGAAAGCATACTTTGCTTCCTTGAAAGGCATGGATTTTGAGCGCAGGATAAGGCAGCAGTAGCTGCATGTCTCAGAAGAGTTTTCTTCATTACTCATGCCATGAGAGAAACTGGAGTTTTCTTTGTAACATCCTAGCCTTGAAGGGCATCCTTGGTGACAAGGCTCTCTTCTTTAGAGAACGAAAGACTTATTTCCACTGAGACAACATCAAGATTCTCCTAACTCCCCCTAAAAATTTTTTTCCAAAAAAAACCAAGGAGTTTTAAAGGAAGAAAGCAGTTTTTCTGAATGTGATATGGCTGGATTTAGAGAGTCTTCCTGCTAAACAGATCTATGGAATGTATTCAAGAAAAATTCCTCCAAAGATGGAGAGATTCAAGACTTCAATCATGATTTTGCACACACTTGCATACATATTACTAAACTAGAAGGGCAGCAATTATACCTTTTGCTACTGTTGAAGTCAGGCAAAGATGTGATTCCTGAAACTCATTTTAACACCACCAGGATATGTTTACTTTACTCCGCTGTTAACGATGGCCTGGATAGATTCAGATTTAACATATGGATATAAAGCTTACAAGTGTCACTGTACATTATGAAAATGCCTTTAGTGGCCAGGTAAATCCGGAAATCCAGGTAGAAATGAACGCGGGGATTAGTTTAGTCACAGAATATTTGGAATCTCAGCCTTTAGCTAACTCAGCAATCCTGCCTCCAGCAATTACACCAAAGTCAGGCTTTCATCATTTTGCAATTTTGCGCCTGAAGTGTGTGAAAGCAGCTTACTTCCAAACAACATACAGTTTTACACTCAAAGGTTCACTTTCTCCCATGGATACAAACTAAATCAGCAATGGTCCTCAGCTGCAGAAAGGAATAAACAAAGTAGACCCTTAAAGGTATGTGGCTCATACATTTATTATTTTTTTTTTAAAAATCTGGACATGGATTTCATAGACAATTCAAAAGTGCCTCAGTACTCTGTATTCATGTAAAGTAAAACCATCAGAAATCAAGTCACCAGCAAACAAAGGACCCTAGATATTTTTGGAGAAGGAAAAATCATGAAAACAAAGTAAATTTAAGAATCATGAAAGCCAGTCCTTGTGGAGGAAAAAAATAGGAACATGTGAGCAGTGTAAAAAATATAGAACAATAGTAAGTGAAGGAGAAAACAGGAGAGGTTCTATCTTGAAAGCAGGACTCCATCTTGGACCAGACTGTGGACTTTGAGCTATACGCCCAGTATCTATGGAGATGACAAACCAACTGGAAAACCAGGCCCCTGGAAGGAAGAGCCCCAGGGCTCTCCATCACCTAAAAGAATACCCTAATTATCTGTGTAACCGGATAGAATCATACATTCTATTATGCTTATTGGGGTATGACCACAAGCCTATTGATAATTGTCCACTGTTAACTACCTAGGCTTAAGGCATATGAATCCCGGGTTAACTTTGATTGTATCTTTCTTTTTCCTTTGTTCATTCTAGTTTCAGGGAATTTGGGGAGGTGGGTTTGGACACGTAAGCTTAGGGTATATAAGGTTTTCAAAAAAACTGGTTGGGGTCCTTGGCTAAGAGGAGACTCTGCCTTGAGCCTGCTGGTGTAATAAACTGCACTCCACTATCTGCATTGTCCTGCTGAGTGAGTTTGTTTCCTGGAACGCGTGGCTACAACATAAGTACCGCTTGAGTAGGGAAAAGAGTATTTTAAGTTCAGCAAAAATCTGATGATACTTTTGAAGTACTAGGAGCAGGAAAGACAGACTAAGAACAAACAAAACCTTATGATACCTCAATGAGAGTAACAAAGATAACAGAACAAAGAAACATGCCAGATTTTTCTTTAAAATGGCCACGGGGCTGAAGGAGTTTCTTTGTTTTTACAGACCAAGGAATATTGGATTTTCTTATCTAGAAAGTCAAAGACTGGGATAGGGGTGAGGAGAAGAAATAAAACAAAAAAAAACCCTCAAAAATACATGGATAGAGTGAACACCAGAGAAGGCAATGGCAACCCACTCCAGTACTCTTGCCTGGAAAATCCCATGGACGGAGGAGCCTGGTAGGCTGCAGTCCATGGGGTCGCTAAAAGTCAGATATGACTGAGCAACTTCACTTTCACTTTTCACTTTCCTGCATTGGAGAGGAAATGGCAGCCTACTCCAGTGTTCTTGCCTGAAGAATCCCAGGGACGGGGAGCCTGGTGGGCTGCCGTCTATGGGGTCGCACAGAGTCGGACATGACTGAAGCGACCTAGCAACAGCAGCAGAGTGAACACCAATTTGTCAGATCCTAGCAAATCTTGGAACTTTATGAAAGAATTCAAAAATAAAGAAACTTTTCTAAGAATAATTGAGTGCTTTTATATTACATATAGTATATGTATATAAACATATTCTCTAAGTAAATTTTTAAAATTTAAGTTACTAAATGAGAGTTCATTGAAGAAAATCTAAGTTGTTCCAAATATACTCCTACTTGTGGTTAACTTCCAAAATGCTGCTTAGGTGTTATGAGTACATCAACGGGGCAAATCTAATATTCTTAACCAAATATGTGAGCTTATAGAAAAGAATGAAAGGATAAATAACACTTTATTGATTAATATTGATCCTTCACCACCCTCCAACTCCAAAATATATTAAAGCTCACTTCCCTCAAGCTATAAAAAAAAAGGTACCACCTTTAAGGAAAAGACAGTACAGAGTTTTGAAACTTGACATACTTTACATTCAATGCATAAAAAAGAAAATACGGATCACTATATTAAAGCTTTATCATACAATGTTCCTTTGGGGGAGATCAACAGACATGGGAGCCAGATGCGTTTGTAAAAAAATTATTCTATCAACAGAAAAATGGTCTTGTCTCCTGTCCTTAAATTCATTGTCATTTGCTGAAACTTTACTGTCTTTGCCCACCATCAATCAAGAAGCTATTGATGAATCAGATTTTGATCTGCACCACCCATCCAGAATCACAGCAATGGGAAAGAGCTAGAGATTAGCAGATGAGGGGCCATCTGGAATAGATTTCTGAGCATTGTTCCAAGCACAGCACTGAGATCCAAAAGCAGAACATTCTTGGAGCAAAGACAAGAAACCACCTGCAAATGTAGGTGGTATGTGGGAAAAAACCGAGGGTGGTGAACTCACTAGGAAATGATGCAGTACATCAAAGCAGTCCCTCTGGGAAGTCGGTTCTGCTACACTGTGAAGAGGAATGCACCCTGCAGGTTGGACAACTGTGCCTGGAATGAAACTGGTGCAGGAAAAAACTTTGAGAAGAGGCAGAGGGAGAAGACACCTTGATAGCAGGCATGTGGCCTTCTCCTGGACTGTGCTTCTGCAACAGCCTTGTCTTCCTCAGATGCCGTGAGACTCCAGAGGCAAGAAGAACGTCAGCTGTGATCAACAACATGACCAGAAAAGTCAGGCTGGGAAGAAGCAGGGTGCCCATGAGGATGTGGTGAACACACACTGAAGGCTCTGTCAAGCATGAGCCTTTTCAACAGGATGTGGTGAGGCTTTCACACGCTGATGGTCAAGGCAACTTCTCAGGTCCTGTCTTGGGATTCCTTTAATTACCATCTAAAAGCTTTCACTGTGTGGATCACAACAAACTGGAAAATTCTTCAAGAGATTTGGAAAATCTCCCTCTTCAAGAGATCTGGTATCTGGAATGCCAGACCACCTTACTTGCCTCCTGAGAAATCTGTATGCAGGTCAAAAAGCAACAGTTAAAATGGACATGGAACAATGGACTGGTTCCAAATTGGGAAAGGAGTACATCAAGGTTGTATATTGTTACCCTGCTTATTTAACATATACGCAGAGTAAATCATGCAAAATGCCAGGTTGGATGAAGCACAAGCTGGAATCAAGATTGCTGGAAGAAATATCAATAACCTCGGATATGGAGAGGGCACCACGCTTATGACAGAAAGCGAAGAACTAAAAAGCCTCTTGATGAAAGTGAAAAAGCTGACTTAAAACTCAACATTCAAAAAACTAAGATCATGGCATCCAGTCCCATCACTTCATGGCAAATAGATGGGGAAACAATGGAAACAGTAACAGATTTTATTTTGGGGGGCTTCAAAATCACTGCAGATGGTGACTGCAGCCATGAAATTAAAAGATGCTTACTCCTTGGAAGAAAAGTTATGACCAACCTAGACAGCATATTAAAAAGCAGAGACATTACTTTGCCAACAAAGGTCCATCTAGTCAAGGCTATGGTTTTTCCAGCAGTCATGTATGGATGTGAGAGTCGGACTATAAAGAAAGCTGAGCACCAAAGAATTGATGCTTTTGAACTGTGTTGTTGGAGAAGACTCATGAGAGTCCCTTGAACTGCAAGGAGACCCAACCAGGCAATCGTAAAGGTAATCAATCCTGAATATTCATTGAAAGGACTGATGCTGAAGCTGCAACTCCAATAGTCTGGCCACCTGATGCAAAGAACTGACTCAATGGAAAAGACCCTGATGCTGGGAAAGATTGATGGCGGGAGGAGAAGGGGACAATATAGGATGAGATGGTTGGATGGCATCACTTACACAATGCACGTGAGTTTGAGCAAACTCCAGGAGTTGGTGATGGACAGGGAAGCCTGGTGTGCTGCCATCCATGGGGTTGCAAAGAGTCAGACATGACTGAGCGACTAAACTGAAATGAAATGCTAAAAAGTAGGAAGTTGCTTCTTTTCTCATGGAGTTTTTGAAGTTATGAAAGTCTTTTTTCTCTCTTGTGGCTTGTCTACATTCTTTCATAAGTCACTCTAAGTCTAACTTCTCTATTTGCAGGGTATGTTTCCTTCCTGTTCTGCCCTGTTGTGGATTTTTTATGTATGTATATAAATTACAGTATATCCCTTCTCCCTCAACATCCCTTCAACATATCCTCTACTAACTGATCATGCAATCTAAGCCATTGGCATTGGGTTGGTCACCCTGACATTAAAAGAGGATCCAATTAGTTGAGTCTTATTTTAAACCCCTGAAGAAAATCATGGGGCCTAAAATGAAATGATGATGTGGGTTATATGGTGTATATATATATATTTGTCAAAATTATACAGTTAAAATTTTTAATGTATGTACATTTTATCTCAAAAAACTTGAAAAGTATTGAGTAGGGGATAGGAAATGAACAGAAGTAGATATGAAGTAGGATAATGATGGTTGAAGCTAAGTGATTGGCACATGGAATTCATTTCACTATTCAGTCTATTTTGAGTATGTTTAAAATTTTGTGTTTAAAAAAAAAGATGAAATGGTGGGTCTTACCTACGTACGAGAGCGCAGCCTTGTATATATACACACACAGGCATATTCCAGAGGAGGGGCGGTATCCTTTTAGACCCATCTGGTCCTGATTTTATCACATATGTCTCACTATTCACCCAATGAGGAAGAGAGGGCTTCAACATCTGTCAGTTTATCCAACCCTTTTCATTGATTTGAGCATTTGGGTATGAAGTCATGTTTGCTTTTTCCTGGTCTCCAAATGGGAACTGTACAACTGGAACACTTCTCCTCTGCACTGAGATTTTCAATAGCACCACTTTAAATAATCCTTTCGACCCCTTGCCACCATCCAAAACATTCGTCTGCACTCCATTACTCGGAATGAAAATGGAGTCTGCAATGTGATATCCTAGGAAACAGCCAGGTATGCGACTAAATATTTTCCCCTAAAATTCAATTCGGCTGATGGTACTATTAGGGATCCTGTTCCTCTCATTCTCATCTGGTAGTTTATTTCCTTTTGCTGGTGCATTCTTAAATTACCAAAATACTGTGTGATATAGGATTTCTCACCACTCTCTGGCAGGTTTATTTCACCACCCTGGCATGGGTTACTTCCCATCCTGTTTGATTTTTCTCACTTTTGCTGCCTTGTCCTTAATATAATTTCTTAAATTCTCTGGAAAAATTTCTATACCAAGTATATTTATCCAATTTCCATGAACAGAAATTTATTCCATAAAGAGGAAAAGCTACATATCCCAGGTATCTTTGAAAACTATTTATAAACCACTGAATAGACATTTTACTATAAATAAAATATTTAATAATTTGGACTAATGAGGGATAGCCTAGTCTATTTTATGGAATATTTAAAAAGAAATATCCTACAGAATAAAAACTAATATACTCAATAAATGACAGAAGCTTACAAATTATTAGAAGTAGGAATGCTTACAGACTTATGCTGATAAATAGACAATAATGTCTTTTAATTAGCATACTAATAGTTTTTTGAATAGCTTTTTGCTTCTACAATACCAGGGACAGCATGCCTTCCTAATGAGGTTGATATGTAAGACCACTTTTGTTATTTGTTTTACAGATCCTTTCTCTTTCTTTAAATGTAAGATAAATTAGGAAGACTTCTGCCTCCAATTTTATAAATGTTGAGTCCCTGGAGTCCAAACCATGAAGTTCAACTACCATATAATAAAGTGATGGTTTTGAGCAGTAATAATCTGACTTAGGGGCTTCCCATGTGGTGCTAGTGGTAAAGAACCCACCTGCCAATGCAGCAGATTTAAGAGACTTGGGTTTGATCCCTGGGTCAGAAAGATCCCCTAGAAAAGGGCATGGCAACCCCCTCCAGTATTCTTGCCTTGAGAATCCCATGGACAGAGGAGCCCTGTGGGCTACAGTCCATAGGGTTGCCAAGAGTTGGACACGACTGAAGCGACTTAGCATGCATGCACACATGTAATCTGACAGATTTTTTGGTCTAAGCAGCAATTCCTACTCTGGTTTTTCCTCACAAGAGGTATATTAATACCCACAAAATAATTCATTACCTCTCATGTGCTTGTGCTTAGTCGCTCAGTAGTATCTGACTCTTTGCAACCCCACTTTGCAACCGCATGGACTGCAGTCCACCAGGCTCCTCTGTCCATGAGGATTCTCCAGGCAAGAATGCTGGAGTGTGTTGCCATGCCCTTCACCAGGGGATCTTCCCAGCCCAGGGATCGAACTTGGGTCTCCTGCATTATAGGCAGATTCTTTACTGTCTGAGCCTCTAGGGAAGCCCAAGAATACCAGAGTGGGTAACCTATCCCTTCTCTAGACGATCTTCCTGACCCAGGAATCAAACTGGGGTTTCCTGCATTGCAGGCAGATTCTTTACCAATTGAGTTACCAGGGAAGCCCTACCTCTCAAGGCTTAATTGCAAGAATTGTAGAAAAGAAAAACCTTGAATTCATTAAAACTAGGCACAAAGATAATGACAGAAAATGGCTGGTAAACAGCATGGCTTTGAGGCCCAGTATCTGGAGGCAGGTGGAATTGACACTGATCAGTCTGGTGGGTTGGCCTGGTGAGCCTGCGTGCTCCCCCTCACTCCTTATTTCAGGTGCTCAGGTGGGCCATGGTCTGCTGTGCTTCTCATGCATGTGACTCCCTGTGAGCCTAAACCTTTTATATTGGGTAATCCCAAACCCAGCCCTCTTCTTTCCTGCCCTTTCCTTTCAGCTAGAAGCACTTCAGCTTTTGTCTCAAGCTATATACGGGGGTCTACTGCCAAAGTGTTTCAAAGCATCTTTATCACTGGGGTCCAGGCTGAGCCTGAGTCCTTGGACCCAGCTGTAGGGTTTGAGCCCAAGCAGAAGAAGGACTTCAACGAATAACCCAGCACAAATAAAATGGTCCTTACAAGTGAGGTACACTGTCCTTGATGCACTAAAACTTAGGCATACTTCCACATTTAGCTAAAGTGAAGAATAATGGTTAGTCCATAAATTTATTACTTTGGTTCAGCTGTGAGCACATATGCAGGTATTTCATTAGTAAAAATGTGTCAGAAGTACAGGTTAAAATGAACTTGACATTTGAGATCAAGAGAAGAAAAGGAAAATATTCTGAAATCCCCAGAGCCCTCTCTTTTCTCATCTAAGCTCCTCTTCATTAGCTACAAGTGGATTTTCCAGATTGTGGATTTTGAGACAAATTCCTTCTGTGTTTCCCTCTGTTACTCAGCTCAGACTAATTTGGATGTGCCTGAGCAAAACACAATTAGGTAGGAGAAGCTGCTAAAAAACTGAAAAGAAAGAAAAAGAAAAAAAAGGTGTAGCCTAGGATATCTTTAGAGTTAGTGTGCCTATTTATCTCTAGAAACTCTATGTTAGTTTTCTAGGTAAATATCCATGGCTATTTCCAAAACCATTCCTAGGATTATATATCTTTGTGAATTTGAAAACTTTTCAAAGATTCCTGGCTACCTGAGAATGGATGTTTAGAAAGTGTGGGTTTTATTTAGATCTCAACACTTCATGTGTGGTGTTCTGGGTATGGGGACTATACTTGAATCAATCAGTAAGTTTGCCTTCTAATTCTAAACTCAATGAAAAGAGATCCAAGAAACAGGGCAAGTGTCCTGCAAACAGGACACCTGGGGTAGCAGACAAGAAAGGGAACAAAAAGGATTTTAGACCCACATAATCATGACAGTGTGATCACTTACCTAGAACCAGACATCCTGGAATGCAAAGTCAAGTGGGCCTCAGGAAGCATCACTACAAACAAAGCTAGTGGAGGTGATGGTATTCCAGTTGAGCTATTTCAAATTCTAAAAGATGATGCTGTTAAAGTGCTGCACTCAATGTGCCAGCAAATTTGGAAAACTCAGCAGTGACCACAGGACTGGAAAAGGTCAGTTTTCATTCCAATCCCAAAGAAAGGCAATGCCAATGAATGTTCAAACTACCGCACAATTGCACTCATCTCACACACTAGCAAAGTAATGCTCAAAATTCTCCAAGCTAGGCTTCAACAGTAGGTGAACCAAGAACTTCCAAATATTCAGGATGGATTTAGAAAAGGCAGAGGAACCAGAGAGCAAATTGCTAACATCTGTTAGATCACAGAAAAAGCAAGATAATCCCAGAAAAACACCTGCTTCTGCCTCATTGACTACACTAAAGCCTTTGACTGTGTGTATCACAACTGTGAAAAATTCTTCAAGAGATGTGAATATCAAACTACCTTACCTGCCTCCTGAGAAATCTGTTTGCCCGTCAAGAAGCAACAGTGAAAACAGACATGGAACAATGGACCGGTTCCAAATTGGGAAAGGAATACATCAAGGCTGTGTATTGTCACCCTGCTTATTTAATTTATATGCAGAGTACATCATGTGAAATGCCAGGCTGGATGAAACACAAACTGGAATCAAGATAGCCAGGAGAAATATCAATAATCCCAGATATGGAGATGACACCAACCTTATGGCAAAAAGTGAAGAACTAAAGAGTCTCTTGATGAAAGTGAAAGAGGAGAGTAAAAAAGCTGGCTTAAAACTCAACATTCAAGAAACTAAGATCATGGCATCCAGTCCCATCACTTCATGGCAAATAGATGGGGAAACAATGGAAACAGTAACAGACTTTATTTTGGGGGGCTCCAGGTGTTGAAGAAGACTCTTGAGAGTCCCTTGGACTGCAAGGAGATCCAATCAGTCTATCCTAAAGGAGATCAGCCCTGGGTGTTCATTGGAAGGACTGATGCTGAAGCTGAAACTCCAATACTTTGACCACCTCATGCGAAGAGTTGACTCATTGGAAAAGACCCTGATGCTGGGAGGGATTGGGGGCAGGAGGAGAAGGGGATGACAGAGGATGAGATGGCTGGATGGCATCACCGACTCGATGGGCATGAGTTCGAGTAAACTCCAGGAGTTGGTGATGGACAGGGAGGCCTGGCGTGCTGCGATTCATGGGGTCGCAAAGAGTCGGACACGACTGAGCAACTGAACTGAACTGAAAATCACTGCAGATGGTGATTGCAGCCATGAAATTAAAAGACACTTACTCCTTGGAAGGAAAGCTATGACCAACCTAGACAGCATATTAAAAAGCACAGACATTACTTCGCCAACAAAGATTCATATAGTCAAAGCTATGGTTTTTCCAGTGGTCATGTATAGATGGAAGAGTTGGACTATAAAGAAAGCTGAGCCCCGATGAATGGATGCTTTTGAACTGTGGTATTGGAGAAGACTCTTGAGAATCCCTTGGACAGCAGGGAGATCAAACCAGTCAATCCTAAAGGAAATCAATTCTGAATATTCATTGGAAGGACTAATGCTGAAGCTGAAGCTTCAATACTTTGGCCATCTGATGTGAAGAACTGACTCATTGGAAAAGACCCTGATGCTGGGAAAGATTGAAGGCAGGAGGAAAATGGGATGACAGAGGATAAGATGGTTGGATGGCATCATCGACTCAATGGACATGAGTTTGAGCAAGCTCTATGTGATGGTGAAGGACAGGGAATCCTGGCGTGCTGCAGTCCATAGGGTCACAAAACGTCAGACACAACTGAGCGACTGAACAACAAGAAGAAAGTAGCCACAGAGCTAAGCATTCTTTATACATTACTGTAATGCATTCAACTTCCTTGCCCTCTTCAATCCTGCCACCGTCACACCTCAACCCATTACACAGATGGAATACCAGGGCTTAGACACACTAAGTAACAGATGAGTGAGTAATAAAGCCTGGATTTGGGCTCCTACAGCTCCAAGACATCATGGATCTTGCTGGTTAACCCACTGAGGTCTAGATTTCCAATAACAGATTAATGACAGACTGGAAGGACATTTCAGACACTGTGTCACAAAACACTTCTTAGAAGATGTTTCCTGCTCCACTTTTTCCAGATTTTTGAACACAGCCATTAAGCTCACCTAATTTGCATGTGACTACATATGATATCTTTTCTCCTTTGCTTTTTGCTTCTCTTCTTTTCATAGCTATTTGTAAGGCCATTTTGCCTTTTTGCATTTCTTTTCCTTGAGGATGGTCTTGATCCCTGTCTCCTGTAAAATGTCACGAACCTCCGTCCACAGTTCATCAGGCTCTCTGTCTATCAGATCTAGTCCCTTAAATCTATTTCTCACTTCCACTGTGTAGTCATAAGGGATTTGATTTAGGTCATGCCTGAACGGTCTAGTGACCAAAGGAGAAAAGGAAAAATATTCCCATTTGAATGCAGAGTTCCAAAGAATAGCCAGGAGAGATAAGAAAGCCTTCCTCAGCGATCAATGCAAAGAAATAGAGGAAAACAACAGAATGGGAAAGACCAGAGATCTCTTCAAGAAAATTAGAGATATCAAGGGAACATTTCATGCAAAGATGGGTTCGATAAAGGACCGAAATGGTATGGATCTAACAGAAGCAGAAGATATTAAGAAGAGGTGGCAAGAATACACAGAGGAACTGTACAAAAAAGATCTTCATGACCCAGATAATCACAATGGTGTGATCACTCACCTAGAGCCAGACATCCTGGAATGTGAAGTCAAGTGGGCCTTAGGAAGCATCACTACGAGCAAAGCTAGTGGATGTGATGGAATTCCAGTTGAGCTATTTCAAATCCTAAAAGATGATGCTGTGAAAGTGCTACACTCAATATGCCAGCAAATTTGGAAAACTCAGCAGTGGCCACAGGACTGGAAAAGGTCCATTTTCATTCCAATCCCTAAGAAAGACAATGCCAAAGAATACTCAAACTACCGCACAATTGCACTCATCTCACACGCTAGTAAAGTAATGCTCAAAATTCTCCAAGCCAGGCTTCAGCAATACGTGAACCGTGAACTTCCAGATGTTCAAGCTTGTTTTAGAAAAGGCCAAGGAATCAGAGGTCAAATTGCCAATATCTGCTGGATCATCAAAAAAGCAAGAGAGATCCAGAAAAACATCTATTTCTGCTGTATTGACTATGCCAAAGCCTTCAACTGTGTGGATCACAATAAACTGTGGAAAATTCTGAAAGAGATGGGAATATCAGACTACCTGACCTGCCTCTTGAGAAACCTGTATGCAGGTCAGGAAGCAACAGTTAGAACTGGACATGGAACAACAGACTGGTTCCAAATAGGAAAAGGAGTACGTCAAGGCTGTATATTGTCACCCTGCTTGTTTAACTTATATGCAGAGTACATCATGAGAAAGGCTGATCTGGAAGAAGCACAAGCTAGAATCAAGATTGCCGAGAGAAATATCAATAACCTCAGATATGCAGATGGCACCACCCTTATGGCAGAGAGTAAAGAGGAACTAAAAAACCTCTTGATGAAAGTGAAAGAGGAGAGTGAAAAAGTTGGCTTAAAGCTTAACATTCCAAAAACTAAGATCATGGCATCTGGTCCCATCATCTCATGGGAAATAGATGGGGAGACAGTGGAAACAGTGTCAGACTTCATTTTTGGGGGCTCCAAAATCACTGCAGATGGTGATTGCAGCCATGAAATTGAAAGACGCTTACTCCTTGGAAGGAAAGTTATGACCAACCTAAACAGCATATTAAAAAACCAGAGACATTACTTTGCCAACAAAGGTCCATCTGGTCAAGGCTATGGTTTTTCCAGTGGTCATGTATGGATGTGAGAGTTGGACTGTGAAGAAAGTTGAGTGCAGAAAAATTGATGCTTTTGAACTGTGGTGTTGGAGAAGACTCTTGAGTGTCCCTTGGACTGCACGGAGATCCAACCAGTCCATCCTAAAGGAGATCAGTCCTGGCGTTCATTGGAAGGACTGATGCTGAAGCTGAAACTCCAATACTTTGGCCACCTCATGCGAAGAGTTGACTCATTGGAAAAGACCCTGATGCTGGGAGGGATTGGGGGCAGGAGGAGAAGGGGATGACAGAGGATGAGATGGCTGGATGGCATCACCGACTCGATCGGCATGAGTTTGAGTAAACTCTGGGAGTTGGTGATGGACAGAGAGGCCTGGCATGCTGTGGTTCATGGGGTCACAAAGAGTAGGACACAACTGAGTGACTAAACTGAACTGAACTGAACATATGATACCTATGAGAAGAAGACTAAATATACTTGGTGACCAAATCAAGATTATAGAAAGTACTGATGGACTGAATGGGATAAGATATTACTCTAAGGAGATAAATGTCAAAGTCTGCATATAGTGTTTAAAAAAAATGGTGCAATAATATGTGAGGGAGACAAAATTTAAAAAGCAACAACTACAGAAAATGTTTTAGTCAACAATGGAATCAGAAGAAGTTCATAGGGTCACATGGTGACGTACACATGATTCTAAGCTCTATAAACGATGTGCAAGATCTACAATAAAGGTGGTGGTCATTCTATTGCAACTTCTATTGATCAGATTATAAGCTAAAAAGAACACTTTATTTGTTCAATAAATATTTATTGAATGCCGTCCAGGTGCCAGGTACAGTGCTGGGCCTTGGTGATCTGGTGGAGAACAAAATAGACAGTCCCCATGGTCATGAAGTTTAATAGTCCAGCAAATGCAGGCACACTGAAGGATGCTCACAGAATGGAAAAAACTTAAAACCATGTTTTAGAGAACAGGAAAAGGAATGGAAGATTTTTAGCTTTGAGAAAAGTCTTCTCTTGAGGAGCTTTTGAAAAGTTCATGGGGAAAAAGGGAATCATGTTTCATGATCGATTATTTAACATTCCAAATATGTTCTTGCCCTCTCTGTGAAAGGATTATACATCCCCAGCCCTGGAAAGCTGACCATATGACTTTTGATGCTCTCCTTCATGGGAGAATTGTAGCTGTCCACCCACTCTGGCCTCTGCACCACATGACATGCTTTGGCCAGTGAAATGTAAGCAGAAGTGCTGATGCAGAGAAAATCTAGCTACCCAAAATTAAAGGTGGTAGTTCATCCTTGTTTTAGCTGGAAAATAACAACCCACTGAGTAGCTTGGTTTCACACATTAACAGAATATTCAGTTTATAACCTGAAAGAAAAGAGTGCATTTTACCAAGCATGTGTTACCTTAGTCAAAACTGGAAGCAAGGTTAAGTTCACTAGTAAATCCAACAGAAGCTTTGGAGGCAGCATTCAGATCATTACTATTTCTCAAAATTAGGTGGCCCACCTATTGTTAACACATATTAGTGTTGCCAATTTCACTCTAATTGTAGGTTTGATTCAACTTATTCAAATCAATTTTATTGATATATAAGGACACCTACAATGTATCACATGCAGTTTTGGTTAAGTTTAGTGATCAGACTGGAAATGAAAAATTGATGCTTGGCTTTATTACTTATGCTGTTTACTCTACTCTTGCACAGTAACCTGCTTCTACTTAAGTGTCCAGCATTAGGAAATAAGTTATCATTGGTGACCTCTAAGTGAAATTGAAAAGATGTCAGATAACTTGGTTGTTTGTTTGTACACAAAAAATGAGGAGGATAAAGTGCCTACTTTCCTTCATTCTGCTCTTTAGTAGGTACTTTGGAAACTCATTTATTTATTTCTTGCAATTAAGAACTTCTGCTTCTAAAAGGGACTAGAGAGTGAACTACAATTAGGCTTTGCTTTCTGGGGATATGTCCTGCTAGGTGCTCTCTTTCATTTATTCTGCATTCTTACAGACAAATTTAAATTAAGAAACACCATTATGACCACTTGAGCGGTTGTCCTTCTCTTTAGGACAAGAGACTATCTAAGCCATTCCTGCTGGGTTGGAGAGGAGTCTCAACTCCAAATCGGCACACCTGCCACTATGACAAAGGGTAATAAGGTACCTTTTTTTTTTTTTACATTTCACTGGCTAAAACTTTGAGTATAAGAAGCAAACATCTCATGCTTATTTTGAAAGCACGCTCAAAGGAAATTAAGATACCAAAAAATGTGGCCTCATATTTTACAAACCTGGTAGAGAGATGAAAGAAACATAAAATATGCTTTTTTAAGTCAAAAATAAAATATATTGATAATAGAGAAAATAGTTTTATCTGATACTATTTTTGAATGAATTGCACTAAAAATAATCAGATTCATGTTTGGAGGGGGAAGTGTTAATAATAAAAGGGTAGTGATGAAGAAATACATTGTAAAGATGAGTTCTAAATGGGGATTTTAGAAGAAACAAAGAGTTCATTCCCAGAAGACAGATCATGAGTGTGTGTGTGCACATGCTGAAGGTGTTCATTTGTTTCTCTTTTCAACCCTATGAACCATAGCCCGCCAGTCTCCTCTGTCCATGAGATTCTCCAGGCAAGAGTGCTGGAGTGGGTTGCCATGCCCTTCTCCATGGAACCTTCCCAAACCAGATAGTGAACCTTCATTCCCCGCATTGCAGGCAGATTCTTTACCATCTGAGCCACCTGGGAAGCTGCAGAGCATAAGCGGAAAGCAAGAAGCGTGAACAGGCCCAGGAATCAACTATTTTGGCTTCAGCATCTGGCATGATGTCTCACATCCTGCCTGATAGCCTTTTAACTGGAACATTGGCTTTTTTCTGCCTTGAAGTTGAATTGAAACATTGACTCTTCTTGAGTCTTGAGCACCCTCAGCCTTTGGACTGTAATTACATTATCGAGTCTCCTGGGGGTCCTGCTTGCCAACTCACCCTGCAGATCTTGGGATTTGCCAGCCTCCCTTGTGGCTCAGCTGGTAAAGAATCTGCCTGCAATGCAGGAGACCTGGGTTCAATCCCTGGGTTGGGGAGATCCCCTGGAGAAGGGAAAGACTACCCACTCCAATATTCTGACCTGGAGGATTCCATGGACTGTATAGTTCATGGGGTCTCAAAGAGTTGGGCACAACTGAGTCACTTTCACTTCACCTCACTTCACAGACTGGGACAAGATCAAGGAGGACATGGAGAGATCATCGAGTCAGAAAGATAGAAACAAAAGTGAACACAGAACATTAAAAATATTTGACCAACCCCATGGGGTTGCAAAGAGTCAGACAAGACTGAGCGACTTTCACTTTCACTTTCAAAATCATATGAGCCAATTCCTTATAATAAATCTCTTTATACACACACACACACACACACACACAAAGAGATAGATATCTATAGGAATGGTTATCCTATTGATTCTGTTTCCTTGGAGAATTCTAACTAACATAGTCCCATTCCTTGTCTTAAACTGTTTTTGTTGTTTAGTCACTAAGTCTTTTTTCAACCCCATGGACTGTAGCCCACCAGGCTCCTCTCTGTCCATAAAGTCTTTTATGTTATTTAGCCTTTCTTTATGTTGTCATCTTGCCTTTTCACCTCTCGGGAGGTCTGAGATTAAGAAGACTTCAACATCTATAGCCCTTTCCTGGAGTTACTAGAAGCCTGACCATGGAAGGCAGCAGGGTTATCAGATACGGTTATGCAGATCATGTGCTGCACAAGCTCCCAACTAAGAGCACAAGTACAGCAAAAATCCAGCGCCAGACCCACCAGCCAAGTGTGATCCTGGAACAAGGTTATAGAGGTCTGGAGGAAGAGACAAGGTTTCTAATTCCCAGAAGCACTGAATGGACTGGTGGAGCTTCTAGACAGCATTTCTGGAAGATCCAAGCCTAGGCTGTGTGAGCATCCCAGAATAATACAGATTGTCTGCTCTACCCACCACTGGGCAGCACTTACCTAGCTCTGCCTTAAAACAGCCAGAGCTAAAGTCTCAGGAATTGCCATAAAGATTCCATCAAATGCTCTAAAAGTAAGTGTTCATTCAGTTGACTTGGGATGAAGACAGTACACATTATACCAAAAATCAAATTCCCATAATTTCAATATTTAAAAGTATATCACTTGGGGTTCTTAACTGTAAGCACCAGAGCCCAGCTCCAAAAGATTACACAGAAAGGAATTTATTAAGTAGCTCACAGAATCACTGGAAAGTCATACTCAGAAAACAGGTAGGAAAGATGTGTGTCCAGTAAGAGCCTGGACAAGAACTCAAATGACATAGAACCAGCCCAGCAAAGAACTCCTGCCATAGTCATTAACCACTGGATGCCTCACCTTCCCCAGCCATCACCCATACTTGCTTATAGTGATTTCTCCACTACTCCTGCCTCCCTGCACCACCAGACATGGATGCTAAATCTCAGGTACAGGCACCTAATGGGCTATGACCTAGGGAGCCTGAGTAAGAGTACTGAGTGCTAACAGCATCTCAGGGGGAGGTGGGCTCTGTTTTCTGCCTTGCCTCCTAAGGTGGGGATTCCTCAAACACAAGAATGGGATCCAGGGAAGTCAAAAATAAAAATGTTCACTCTGTGATCATACATGTACATGTTTTGAGCATCAGTTGTGTATAAGAAACAAATAAGTATGTGTGGAATAGAAAATTGTGTTCATTTATTTCAATTTCAGTTAAACTCTTCAGTGGAGAGTGGGAGAGCCTGCAGTAAATACAAGTGCTCTCAGCAACCTAAATTCAGGCGAGAACCTAACACACCCAGCGTTTCGTGACGATGAGGGTCTCACAGAAGTCAGCTGAGAGGCACTGAATCAGGGCAAGTTAATACACAGGGAATAGGTGAATTCTCTAGTGGGAAAACAAAGGCAGCCAAAGTCTCCTTCATTCTTACAGGTTCTATGTTACTAGGACCTGCACTGATAACAATTCAAAGCAATCAAAGTGCATATTTAGCAAACTGCTTCAAATACACTCAAATGTTTTTTCCTGTCGTAAACTTCACAGGCTTTTGATGAAGCTAGTGAGCACTTCTGAATGAAAGAAAAGAGCACAGATTGCCTCACCATTTTCCCTTTAGAATCCATACCAATGCCCACAAGTTTTCTAAGTCTTAATGATTTATACTTTCCGTCTTGAGGTCTATTCTCACAAATCTAGAAGAAACTGCTATGACTCCTAGCTACTTTGTAGATTGCTAACTGCTAGATGGAGCCCTCTATAGAGATCTGTTAACTGAATATGTAAGTGAATAATGATGTGTGGATAATACAGGTGAAAAGATTCAGAATTCTCAAGAAGAAAATTGAAAGCAAGAATATTAAAGAATAGTTTTCTCAACTAAATCAAGAACAGTAAAAAAGATCATGACATTATAATTTTATTTTTGCTTTAAAGGAATCATATATATAATTAATAATATATAAGGTATATATATATATCTTACTTTTCAAAATCAGGAGATGACGTCTGTCATTTTAAGCCCCATGTTCATTCTGGGGCAGTAGGTGAAGGCCCGAGTCTTGGGTTCCATCTCTTTTTCACATTACTGAGGTGAACTATTAAAAAGTGTTAAAATCCTTATGAACTAAACCAACCCCAGACAGAGGGTCCTCGGGGACCTTTCATGCTCCTTTCCTTTCTTGCTTCTCGGCTCCTGGTATCCCCTCTCCCATTCTTGTGGCCTTTGACCCACTCCCATGATGCCTAGGTATCAATTAATCTCCATAACCTCTATTTTCTAACTCCTGCTGTTTTTTACTATTTTTCTGTGTTCTGATTTTCATTCTGAAAAGCCTTCATACACAAAAGATATGAGTTGGAGCAAAAAGCACCTGATGATATATCACCTCTGCCTCATTCTCCTAAGGGCACTGCTCAGAGATAAGACAAGCTTGCTTGTCAGGGTAAATCAGTTCTGGCATGAAGAAGACTTCAAGATGAATTTATTTGGAGCAGTGTCTCAAAGTACTGCCCTCCATGGGAAGAGGATCCCAGAGATAGTGAACCCAGAGGGAAGCATCCAGTGTTTGATAGATCAGAACCTTCTGGGCAATTCTTTTGTGTGTGTGTGTGTGTGTGTGTGTGTGTGTTTTATTTATTTTTTCTTTATTAGTTGGAGGCTAATTACTTCACAACATTTCAGTGGGTTTTGTCATACATTGACATGAATCAGCCATGGAGTTACATGTATTCCCCATCCCGATCCCCCCTCCCACCTCCCTCTCCACCCGACTCCTCTGGGTCCTCCCAGTGCACCAGGCCCGAGCACTTGTCTCATGCATCCCATCTGGGCTGGTGGTCTGTTTCACCCTAGATAATATACATGCTGTTCTTTCGAAACATCCCACCCTCACCTTCTCACACAGAGTCCAAAAGTCTGTTCTGTACTTCTGTGTCTCTTTTTCTGTCTTGCATATAGGGTTATCGTTACCATCTTTCTGAATTCCATATATATGTGTTAGTATGCTGTACTGTTCTTTATCTTTCTGGTTTACTTCACTCTGTATAATGGGCTCCAGTTTCGTCCATCTCATTAGAACTGATTCAAATGAATTCTTTCTAATGACTGAGTAATATTCCATGGTGTATATGTACCACAGCTTCCTTATCCATTCGTCTGCTGATGGGCATCTAGGTTGCTTCCATGTCCTGGCTATTATAAACAGTGCTGTGATGAACATTGGGGTGCACGTGTCTCTTTCAGATCTGGTTTCCTCAGTGTGTATGCCCAGAAGTGGGATTGCTGGGTCATATGGCAGTTCTATTTCCAGTTTTTTAAGAAACCTCCACACTGTTTTCCATAGTGGCTGTACTAGTTTCCATTCCCACCAACAGTGTAAGAGGGTTCCCTTTTCTCCACACCCTCTCCAGCATTTATTGCTTGTAGACTTTTGGATAGCAGCCATCCTGACTGGCGTGTAATGGTACCTCATTGTGGTTTTGATTTGCATTTTTCTGATAATGAGTGATGTTGAGCATCTTTTCATGTGTTTGTTAGCCATCTGTATGTCTTCTTTGGAGAAATGTCTGTTTAATTCTTTGGCCGATTTTTTGATTGTGTCATTTATTTTTCTGGAATTGAGCTTCAGGAGTTGCTTGTATATTTTTGAGATTAATCCTTTGTCTGTTTCCTCATTTGCCATTATTTTCTCCCAATCTGAGGGCTGTCTTTTCACCTTATTTATAGTTTCCTTTGTTGTGCAAAAGCTTTTAAGTTTCATTAGGTCCCATTTGTTTATTTTTGGTTTTATTTCCAATATTCTGGGAGGTGGGTCATAGAGGATCTTGCTGTGATTTATGTCGGAGATTGTTTTGCCTATGTTCTCCTCTAGGAGATTTATACTTTCTGGTCTTACATTTAGATCTTTAATCCATTTTGAGTTTATTTTTGTGTATGGTGTTAGAAAGTGTTCTAGTTTCATTCTTTTACAAGTGGTTGACCAGTTTTCCCAGCACCAGTTGTTAAAGAGGTTGTCTTTTTTCCATTGTATATCCTTGCCTCCTTTGTCAAAGATAAGGTGTTCATAGGTTCGTGGATTTATCTCTGGGTTTTCTATTCTGTTCCATTGATCTATATTTCTGTCTTTGTGCCAGTACCAGCCCAGGACCAGATGGCTTCACAGCTGAATTCTACCAAAAATTTAGAGAAGACCTAACACCTATCTTACTCAAACTCTTCCAGAAAATTGCAGAAGAAGGTAAACTTCCAAACTCATTCTATGAGGCCACCATCACCCTAATGCCAAAACCAGACAAAGATGCCACAAAAAAAGAAAACTACAGGCCAATATCACTGATGAACATAGATGCAAAAATCCTTAACAAAATTCTAGCAAACAGAATCCAACAACATATTAAAAAAATCATACACCATGACCAAGTGGGCTTTATCACAGGAATGCAAGGATTCTTTAATATCTGCAAATCAATCAATGTAATACACCACATTAACAAACTGAAAGATAAAAACCATATGATTATCTCAATAGATGCAGAGAAAGCCTTTGACAAAATTCAACACTCATTTATGATTAAAACTCTCCAGAAAGCAGGCATAGAAGGAACATACCTCAACATAATAAAAGTTATATATGACAAACTCACAGCAAGCATCATCCTCAATGGTGAAAAATTGAAAGCATTTCCCCTGAAATCAGGAACAAGACAAGGGTGCCCACTCTCACCACTACTATTCAACATAGTGTTGAAAGTTTTGGTCACAGCAGTCAGAGCAGAAAAAGAAGTAAAAGGTATCCAGATAGGAAAAGAAGAGGGGAAACTCTTGCTGTTTGCAGATGATATGATCCTCTACATAGAAAACCCTAAAGACTCTACCAGAAAATTACTAGAGCTAATCAATGAATATAGTAAATTTGCAGGATATAAAATTAACACACAGAAATCCCTTGCATTCCTATATACTAACAATGAAAAAACAGAAAGAGAAATTAAGGAAACAATACCATTCACCATTGCAACAAAAAGAATAAAATACTTAGAAGTGTATCTACTAAAGAAACAAAAGACCTATACATAGAAAACTATAAAACACTGATGAAAGAAATCAAAGAGGACACAAACAGATGGAGAAACATACCGTGTTCATGGATTGGAAGAATCAATATTGTCAAAATGGCTATTCTACCCAAAGCAATCTATAGATTCAATGCAATCCCTATATCAAGCTACCAACGGTATTTTTCACAGAACTAGAACAAATAATTTCACAATTTGTATGGAAATACAAAAAACCTCGAATAGCCAAAGCAATCTTGAGAAAGAAGAATGGAACTGGAGGAATCAACCTGCCTGACTTCAGACTCTACTACAAAGCCACAGTCATCAAGACAGTATGGTACTGGGCAATTCTAAGATAATGAGCCCTCTGCCCTAATCATAGGGCCAAGAAGAAGTCCAATGGACCTGCTTGCTTACTTGGTAATTCGTCTACACTTCTCAGAGTGGGGTCATTTATCTCTGTGTTATAGGCCAATGACAGGTAAGAACAGAAATAGCAATCACTGAAAAAATATTGCAGCAATTTGATAAGGTCTGCCAAATCCAATAATAAAAAAAAATGATGTTTTTATTTTGCATGTCATTTTTTCCTAATGATTCACTATTACTGTATTTTATACAATGTGGATCTATAAAGTAATGGAAATTATTTTTTAAAGGGTCCTTCACCACCAATGAAGGGTCCTTCACTACACATTCTCATATGTATGGATGTGAGAGTTGGACTATAAAGAAAGCTGAGGGCCAAAGAATTGATGCTTTTGAACTGTGGTGTTGGAGAAGACTCTTGACAGTCCCTTGGACTACAAGGAGATCTAACCAGTCAATCCTAAAGGAAATCAGTCCTGAATATTCATTGGAAGGACTGATGCTGAAGCTCCAATACTTTGGCCACCTGATGTGAAGAACTGACTCACTGGAAAAGACCCTGATGCTGGGAAAGACTGAAGGAGGGAGGAGAAGGGGATGACAGAGGATAAGATGGTTGGATGGCATCACTGACTTTATGGACACGAGTTGAGGAAGCTCCAGGAGTTGGTGATGGACAGGGAACTCTGCATGCTACAGTCCCTGGGGTCGCAAAGTGTCAGACACGACTGAGCGACTGAACTGAACTGAACCACTACCTGTTGCCAAGCAGTTTTATTGGCAGGAGAAAGGGGGTTATCAATGTAAAGGGCAAATAAAGTTACTGTCATCACCCAGCTGAGTAAGAAGGAGGAAGAACTAAGCAGAATTTCCTAAAGAATGTTTCCATCAATAGATGGATGAATAAAGCAGATATATAATGGATTATTACTCAGCTATAAAAAAGAATGAAATCTTGTCATTTGCAGCAAAACGGATAGACCTGTAGGGTATTATGCTACATTAAATAAGTCAAACAGAGAAAAATTCCATATGATTTCATTTATATATGGAATCTAAAAAACAAAACAAATGAACAAGCAAAATAAAACAGAAATAAAATAGATACAGAAAAGAAACTGGTTGTTGCCAGAGGGAAGGGAGGTGGGAGGACAAAGTAGGTGAAGGGAATTAAGAGGTACAAATTCACAGCCCTAAAATTAATGTCATGGGGATATAATGTACACACAGGGACTATAGTCAATAATATTGTAACAACTTTGTATGGTGAGGAATGGTAACTGGTTTTATTGCAGCAGTCATTTTATAACATATAAAAATATCGAATCACTACATTATACACCTGAAATTAATTTAGTATTGTATGCAAATTATAACTCAATAATATTAGGAAGGGATAAAGAAAAAACGTCTCCGTCTTCCCTTATAATAACTTGCACTGAAGGGTTATGTCTTGTTATTTGCAAACTCTGCTTCTTTGGTGCTGATTTTCCACTTTCTATTCAGCTAAGAATAGTCCTCATTGTCTCTTGATAAAACCTGTCCCATGCAGTATGCTCAAGAGTCACGAGCTTAAGAGAAGCAGTTAAAAAATCAGACCATTTCACAGATATTTCTGGCATTTGTATACATTTTTCTCCATCTTGAACCTCTTCAAAAGAAAATGATACTCTGATCAACTCTCACATAACCACAAAAAATTCCATCCCAGAAATGTATTCAGAACTAGGAGAATAAACTTAACTTTTCTTCTTGGACTGAGTGAGATTTAACAATTCTAACAGCTATTATATCAGGTTATATTAGATTTTTGTAGTAATCCAATGGGACTCTCTAGAGGGTGTGATTTGAGGAAGAGAGCAGAGAGACAAACCATTGCAAAATATCTTACCCTTCACCCAAGCTACCCTAATACATGAAATTTGACCATTAAAATAATGCTTTTTGCTTTTGTCTGGCCAGGCTGCCATAATAAAATACACAGACCGGTGGCTTACACAACAGAAATTTATTTCTCACAGTTCTGGTGACTGGAAAGTCTAAGATCAAGATGCCAGAAAGATGATTCTGAGTGAGGACCCTGGACAATTAGAATAAACACTGTGTGTGTATCTGTCTTCATGGTTACATAGTGAGTTCCTAAAGTTTTCATACAAAGTGAGTTTTCATTCCTTATGGCATTTTGCATAAACTGCTCCCAATGAGTTCTTAGCAGCACCAGGAAAATGGGTTCAGGCTCTGAGAGACAGTCCACTATACTCAGCTTAAAGTAGAAGTAAACTGCTGCCTAGAAAGATTTTAGAAGCAAGAACATGCTTAAGATATCCCCCTTTGTGCATTGTTCTTCGGCTTCTTTTCATTTACAAAATAAAGCAATCTGTCGTCAAGAGTAAAGCATATGTCTTAATGACTCCAAAAACAGTATTTGTAGATAGATTTGAAACTTTCCAGTGAGGACCCATGATGAAGTGGAGGGTGTATTTATAGAATTCTCTCCCCGAGTAGGTGTGATTAGAAATGAGGAGATGGGGGCTGCAGTGGAGGATCACCCAGCAACAGAAAGAGCAGCACAACAAATCCTGCTCTCAGCTTTCCGCAGGATTAGTTAAATAGACTTTATTGTTTTGGCTAAGAGAGGTCAATTAATCACCCAAAGTGTTACCTGACAGTAATTAACAATCAGTAGCGACAAAATATCAGTAAGCGTTCAGAACAACAAAGGATTTTGTTTTGTTGGATTGTTTGGTTTATTTGTGTTCTCTTTTCATAGGGCATGGAAAAAGGAGCCACAGACATGTCATTTTTCCTCTTATGGCTTCATTAGCAATTTTCAGCATCAAGAAAGGGTGAGAAAAACAAAAGTGTGGAAGCTCACCAGAGCCAACCCCAAAGTAAGCAGTACAGTCTCACTCCCTCTCGGGGTATCATCTCTTAACACAGCACTCAGATGCCTTGGACAAACCTTGTTGAGAAAGGAGAACAAAGGTAAGTAGCTTGGGTTAGTCCTCTGCCTGAACCAGGGCTAATAAATCCCAAACCTAATGAAGGCTAAAAGGAAGGATTGCTAAACTGAATTCCAATTCTAGGTTACAGAAAAATTAACACTAGTGTTAGAAATCTCCATAAATCTTTCCCTAGCCGTCGAATATACAAAAAGAATAAATTCTTTTATTTAATGCAAGTCTGGGCATTAATATTTCTGTCACAAGCATGAAGAGATTTTGTAGTGTATAGATCTTCCCCAGACAGAACTCGACAGCTTTCCTGGAAGGCTGTTTTATGTGGGCCTTTTCTACACCCCGCAGACCTCTCACCCACACTCTCTGCAAGACAAAGTCTGTGCCTGGCTTCAGGGAGGGCCCTTGTTGCTAAGTCTTTGTGGAAACCCATGCACCGGGTGGAGAACGACCATAAGGTGTGAGACCTCAGATGGTTTCCATGGAAGGTTCCTCTGGTGGCACCAACCAAGTGCTCCAGCCTCACTGCACCAGGGCTGGGTTTTTATGAATCTGGTTCTACTTCATGGGTCAGTAAGGTCTGTCTCTAGCCTCAAAATTCTGTCTGCTGTGTCAGTAAACTGTTTGCCTTGCATGCCTTTTTTGAGGAGGGTCACATCGAGGTAGGAGATAGACGGGCCCCAGGCTGAGCAGCTGCAACCAGTCTCCTGCTGACGCTTTGAGGTAAGAGGCTAGCAGGAGCATTAGGCCGTGACTAGGTGGAAGACAAAGCAACCAGATTTTCCTCATTCTAGCGGTCAAGGGGATGTCCCAGCCCAACACAGGTGCAGAAAGTGTCCTCACTCTAGGGAAGGGAGCAAAGGAGGGAGGAGCCACCAGCCTATACCATGCCCTTCCAACCCCTGGACACCTTTGCACTAGAATGTGTCTTGGCTGAGACATGCGCGCGCATCCACCAGGAAGAACCCTGAGTCAGGCCAAACATGGGCACAAACAAGATGACCGGCCCTCAGTTTTCCGGGAAGAAGTTAGCTCTGGTCTTCTCTGCTCATTAGAAGCACCACCAGTGTCTAGTGGTGCCATTCAGCTTTGTACTTCTCCTTAACAACAACCAATACAATTTTTGGTCAGAAATTCTTAAAGACCTTAAAAGTAAGATTGGGAAGAACTGAGCACTCATAGAGTAAATAAAATCATAATCATAAAATCAATATATTTTTTTAAAAAACCATAAATAAAATCAATATGCTATTACACAACTCCTGGATAAACTTAACCATGAATTCATGTAGCACCAGCTACAAATAATGTGTAAATGAAACTACAGTGTGTTTCTATGCTTACCTTCCTATCCCACATCACTACAAAGTGGGTGAATCCCTTACCCAGTGGTTGCTAAGAAAAATATCTTGATCTTTCCTTGAATTACTGCTTTTTAAATGATTCCATATTATCATTATGGAATAGCTGACCAAACCAATAGTTCTAGAAACTAAGATATGCTTTCTGCCCTTCCACCTGGACCACTAGCCCTCTGGAGAAAGTTGTACAACTCCACAGACTGGTCTCACATAAACTCTTTTTCTTCAACACCAACTAGGTCTTAAAAGGTACCTACTTCATACTCATTTGAGTAGATATTATAAAACTGCAATAACAACAATGACAAAAAATAGATTTTGGTGAGGATGGTGAGAAAGAGGAACACTTGTGCATTGCCAGTAGGACTATAAAATGATGCAGATACTGTAAAAAAGCTATGGTACTTCTTCAAAAAATGAAGCATAGAATTATCATATGTTTCAACAGTTTCACTTCTGGTTATTCGCTCAAAAGAATAGGAAGCAACTTGCACATTAATGTTGATAGCAGCATTATTCATGATAGTCAAAAGGTACAAGCAAGCCAAGTGTCCATCAATGTATGAATAGGTACACAGAATGTATTATATACATACAATGGAATGTTATTCAGCCTTAAAAAGGAAATTCTGACACACTCTACAATACAGATGAATTTTGAGGACATTATGCTAAGCGAAATAAACCAGACATGAAGGGATAAATACTGCATGATTCCATTCATATGCAGTTCTGAGAGTAGCCCAGTTCATTAGACAGAAAGGAGATTGGTGGTTATCAGGGGCTGAGGGAAGACAGGATGTGCAGTGTGCTCAGTCGTAACTGACTCTTTGTGACCCCATGGACTACAGTCCCCCAGACTCCTCTGTCCATGGGAATTTTCCAGGCAAGAACACTGCAGTGGGTTGCCATTTCCTCCTCTAGGGGATCTTCCCAACCCAGGTATCAAACTCACATCTCCTATACTGGCAGATGGATTCTTTACCACTTGAGCCTCCTGGGAAGCCCGAAGAGGTAATACAGAGTTACTATTTAACCAGTACAGAGCCTCAGTTGGGGAAAATGAAATAGTTCTGGAGATGGATGGTACTGATTCTATAACAACATGAATATATTTAATGCCACTGAACTGCATACTTAAAAATTATTAAGATGGCAAATTTTATATATGTGTGTGTGTGTGTGTGTGTGTGTGTGTGTGTGTGTGTGTGTGTGTCCCCTTAGTCGTGTCCAACTCTTTGTGATCTCATGGACTGTAGCCCACTAGTCTCCTCTGTCCATTGAATTTTTCAGGCAAGAATACTGGAGTGGCTTTCTATTTCTTCCTCCAAGGGATTTTCCTTATCCAGGAGTCAAACCCAGGTCTCTTGTGTCCCCTGCATTGACAGACAGATTCTTTACCACTTGAGTCACCTGGGAAGCCTTACATCTACTTTTTACAATAAAAAAAATTTTAGAAAGTCCTTTATATTTGCCTACTCAAATTTTTAAAAAAAGTCAAGAGAGAAAATTAGAAGTTAAACCTTAAAGATGTTATAATCAAAATTTATAGGAAAAGGAGTGCCATGAAAAGATGTGTGCTTTAAATAGAAATGGATTTCACAGGGAGAGGAATTTGGAGAGCAGAGAGGAAACTGCATAAATCGGGAGCAAAGGCCTACATGAGGGCCAAAGCAATGAAAATGGAGTCAGGTTTGTTTTTTTTAAGTCCAGAGATATTAGGGAGCAGAATCTAAAGAATTGCAGGTATTTTTCTCTTTGTCTTCTCACTGTTAGCCCAGAGCACAGCAAAGGCAGGTACTCAGTAAACACTTCCTGGGAGGGTGGATGGACAGAAAGACAGGGGCTGTCAGGGTACAAAGGAGCCGGATGGTGACACAAACAAGTGGCCATAGGACCATAGGATGAAGCTGAGCTCAAATGACCCCTCCTGGCATCTCTCCAATGACTCCACGTGTGGTCCTGGGAGGGAGCTGCTGAAATGGAGGATGGATGTCAGTGGTTGGAGTCACCAAGATAGGGAATGAGTAAGGAAGGCAGCAGCTGTGAAGCCTGGCTTCATCACCTAGGGAGTTTTTAAAGAATATGGACACCCAAGTCCTATCCCCTGAAAGGCTGACAGGCCTGGACACTGTTATTTTTTGTTATTTTGTTATTTTTAATTTTAAAAAATATATAACATAAAACTTTTCATTTTAAATGTACAGTTCAGTGGTGTTAAGTGCATTCACATTGTTGTGCAACCATCATGACCATCCATCTCCAGAATGTCTTTCTTTTCCCCAGCTGAACTCGGGACTCATAAACACTAACTCCCCATTTCCCCCTCCCCCCATCCCCTGGCAACTTCCATTCTACTGTTTCCATGACTTTGATTCCTTTAGGTACCTCATTCTAGATACCTCAACCCTGGGACTGTTTTAAAGTTTCCTTGATGATTCTAACACTCAGCCATTGTTGAGAACTATGGCGTTATGATGCTGCCTGGGCTTCCCTGTTGGCTCCAACGGTAAAGAATCTGCCTGCAACGTGGGAGACCCAGGCTTAATCCCTGGGTCAGGAAGATCCCCTGAAGAAGGAAATGGCAACCCAGTCCAGTATTCTTGCCTGGAGAATTCCATGGACAGAGGAGCCTGGTGGACTATACAGTTCATGGGGTCACAAAGAGTAGGACACAACTGAAGCGACAGAGCATGTATGCATGATATTGCCTATTTCAACCACATTAACAATGACGATCCTAAGAGCCATGCTATTCCTTAGGGAGAGGAAGAAGATATGAAGCAGGTAGTGTTCCGTACATGTGCTGTATGGTGTGGGAAGAGAGGGAATTAGATAATGAGTGAAGGACAGCAACTGGAGTAGACAATGGCAACTCATTCCAGTATTCTTACCTAGAAAATTCCATGGACCGAGGAGCCTGGGGGCTACGGTCCAGGGGGTCACAAAGAGTCTGACTTGGCTAAGCACACATGCACACTCACATGCACAAAGAACAGCAAGAATCTCACAGGAGCCAGATTTTTATACAAGGCTCAGGGGTATTGGGCTGGAAACTGGACGTACAGTAGAGATTTATATCCAGGGATAATTGTAAAGTCCAGCCTTGTCTGTTATATCAGTGGTTCATTCATCAATAAATATTTATTGACTACCTACCATGTGCTAAACAACATTCTAGGCATAAATTTCCCATTCATGAGGTTTATATTCTGTCAGGGAGTCAGACAACAACCATGCAAATAAATAGATAATAAAGAATTTTAGGTGGTAAAATCAAAGAGTAATGAAGTAGAGAGTGAATTGGGGTTGTCAAGAAGGCTTCTCTGAGATGACCCATAAGGTGAAGCTTGAACAACGAAACAGGCTGTCAAGTGCAGAGGTCCTGAGGCAGAAACAAGCTGGGTGTGCTCACAGGATGAAAAAGAAAACAGGGCAGCTGGCACCTAGGGAGTCAGAGATGGAGTCATGAACTGAGGTAGTCAAGAACCAGATTGAGGTTTTGGAGGCCAACATAAGGAATTCGGCATCTGTTGTCCATGCAGTAAGATGCTGTTGAAAGGTAATAAAGATTAAACAAGCTGTTCTAAGGAGAAGGAATAGGAGGCAAGGGTGGAGGCAGGGAGACTGGGGTGGTAATAGTAGAAGTTAGCAGAAGCCCAGAGATGAGATGGTGATTTACATTAGGCTTGGGGCGGGGGGCAATCGTGAGAAGTGGTGGAAGCAAGATTTCCCTCAGAGGTAAAGCCAATAAAGAATTTGGGGGAAAGAGGAATCCCTTCAAGATTTTGGCCAGACATATTGATGGATGACGGTACCATTTACAGAAAGAAAAGGAGGTTTGGGGAGGATAAAGAATTCTATTTGGGGCGAGCTGTGTGTCAGACTGCTAGACGTCCAAGTGGACATGTTGAGGAAGCTGTGGGATATACGAGCACAGAACTCAGAGGGGACATCAGGCCTAAAGGCACAGAGCTGTGAAGGTGCTTGAGAATCATCTGGAGATCTGTTTAAAATGGTGATTCCCAGGCCTTGCCCCTGGTGACAGGAGCTCTGGCTGGATGGGATTTGCACTTCTAATTAGTTCCCCAGATAATTCTATAAAATCCTACCCTCTACATTCTACTTCCTCTGGCTGACACTAATCCACTAAGTTGTTCTTTAGTTACTTAATACGTATTTTTCATCTTATTTAGATAGTTTTAATTTTTTACATGAAAATGTAATATTATATTATGTGTTAATTTAATCCTGTTATCAATAACATAATGAAATATTATATCATATTTATTATATATTTATTTATTATATGATAATATTTCTTAGTTTGTCTAGGCTGCTATAACGAAATACCATCCTGGGTGGCTTAAACAACAAACATTTTTTCCTCATAGTTCTGGAGGCTGGGAAGTCCAGGATGAAGGCATTGGTGGATTCGGTGTCTGGTAAGGACCTGAATGCTAGTTCACAAAGTTGCCTTCTCATTGTGGTCTCACATGGCAGAACATGCAAGGCTCTAGGATCTCTTTTGTAAGGGCATCAATCCCAATGATGAGGGCTCCATCCTCATGACTGAATCATCTCCCCAAGCCCCCCACCTCCAAATACCATCACAGTGGAGGTTAGATTTCCACACATGAATCTGGAGGAGACACAAACATTTAGTCTATGTCAGTAGTCATATACTAATATAATATATTGGCTATATAATATTGTTTTAATTAATGATATAATTGTTATATATAAAATATACTTCCCATATTTTTCCATCTTATTCACAAAAATATTAGAGATATGAAATGCCTTTTAAGCAAGTAAGTTTATCTTCAGAATTTCCTCAACTGTCTAACTTCTAACTTAAAAGAAAGAGAGGGTGGATTGTAAAGAGAGGCAGAGGGAGAGAAGGAGGAGGTAGAAGGGAGAAGAGGGATCTTGACTGCATTGAAATGAATTATTTTTATGAACCCATATATTTCCCTAATAAGTAAACCTTTTTCTACTTCTAAGAGTTCACACACCTTGTGAGAAACTGTTCCAAAATTTGGCAGGGGATCAGCAATCTTGGTCTTCTGTGTCAGAATTCTCTTTTTTTGAAATCAAGTCAGAACTATCCTCCAACCCTCTGACACCTCTGCCATCCTCCATGACTTTGCAACCATGGCTGACCAGTTCTCTCACCCCCACCTCACACATGCAAATTAATTTCCACTCAGTGCTCTGTAGTCATCAGCTGGGCCTGGACCCCTCAATCCCTGAGTTTATCTGAAAGCCGCACACTGGCCACATTCTTCCAGGGTCTCGCTGTCTGAAGCACATTCCCCTTGAAGGAAACTCAGAAGGACATAGAACGCACACCTGTTTGCTCTGGGACAGGGCTTCCTACTCAACAGCGGGCTTATTCTTTTATTCTTTTTGCTCCCACTGCCAAAAAGATTTCTTTCTGTTGTTCTTTCTGAGTTCTTTTTGTTAGGGGGTGGGGTGGCTATATTTGATTTCACTGGGCTCTGATTTGCTTTGGGATGTTTTTGCAAACCCCAGCTCCTTCCCCAGCTTCAGCCCTCCTGACACCATGCTTCCAGCATCATACATTTTCATGTGCATCTTTGGCTTGGCACCCCTCTTTCCACATGGTGCACACATTTTTAAAGTATTCTGTACCTTCCAGGCACCTACACATGCTAATTATCACCAAGGCAGATGTTTTAAAATATCCCTATTCCAGGGCAAACATTCACAAACCATTCTGGGATAGCTGATGGGTCCAGGTTTCCACACATGCCAGCCTGGTCAGGGAGCCTCTATGAGGCTGTTAGCATCATTCCACAGTCTTTGTCACTATTTAGGTTACTGCTCAGGTGAGGTCAGGGGAGATATGACTCAGGTCCAGGACTACTGACCTCAATATCTCCCCAAGGCTGGTTTAACGGTTAAGATAAAAGGAATTCTGGAAACGAAAGTTCCGGGAGATTTTGCAGTAGAATAAATGATGGTGGTGAACAGAGACATGCACTTGTCATTAAAAGTGGCATGTTTATGGGGTGCTGACACAGTTTATGGGGTGCATGGCTTCAAGTACCAGCCAGACCCATGCTTTTCCTAATGTTTTCAGCCTTTCCCCAAAGGTTTGGACAACACAGCTGTGATGAAGCTGCCAGGGGAATTCCTCCAGTTGGGAGTTGTTTTTATATTTAACCACTGGTCCCTTTCCCAGCCAGCACTCCCAGCATGAGAGGGCATTCTCTTTAGATGTGACCCAGGGACTAGGACCTTCACATCACACAACTCTGAGGGGGCTCATTCACAAGGTGTTCCACGTGGTGTCCCACTGGGCACTGGTCCCACTAACTAGAGTAAAGATGGCACGTCCTGGAGTTGTCGTGCCCCTGGTTCACCCTCCACCTCTTGTTCTCCTTCCAATTATCCCATGAGCACAGATCAGTCAGCTACTGCGCTTATAAGCACTTGACCCCAGAGAGTGACACGTTATAACACAGGTCCTGCAAGGTGGCTACAGCAATGATTTGCATGGAAATAGTATTTTACAACCCACTGGGTGCACCTGGTCCCTGCCACACATCTCAAAAGATTCCTGGAAGGGACCATAGAGCAGGCACAACTGCCCTATTTTATCAAGGGAGATCCAGCAATTCTGGTTGGACCAGAATTGGCCCAAGGTTAACTCAAGGTTAATGTTCTATGGTCTCGGGCTTGACTATCTCCTCCTTTGCCCAGTGCTCTTTGCACCCCATCCCCTCCTGCCAAGACTGGCCTAGTTGACTGCAAAATCCTAAGTGCCATTTCTAGATCTAACCTGCTGGATGCTTGCTTTCTGGAATTTCCTCAATGATGTTTCAGTCCTGTAATTTAGACCATGGCTTTTTATTAACAAGGAAATTCATAACTTCACCAGCTCAGCTTCCTTAGTGCCTGTATTATTTAAGACCTCTAGGACTCTATGTAACATAAATGCAGTCTAGCCAGCTTTTCTATGAAAGAGGTGATTCAGGATATCTCATCTTGTTCAAAGTACAGAATGCAACTTGGTCTCAAAAATAAGCTGGAAAAATTGGTCTCTGCTCTTTCTGTGAATATGTTTTATTCTTCTACAAAATGGATTGCTTTTCTCAATGGCTCAGTCTTCATGCTGAAGCACAGCCACCAAAACCTGCAGAGATGTATCTACTGAAAATGCAGGTGCTTCAAGAAAGATCCGTCTGTTTCCTGTGTGTCGATGCCGACCCTCCTTAGGAAGTGAGTACGTGGCCCAGCTTTGGTCAAGTGTCCACTGCACAGATCAGGTCCAGCTAGACTGGACAAGTTATGCTGCAAAAGTGTAGCCCCATAGCAGGCCCCAGAAAATGGGGAGTAGGAAGTGTGGGAGAGAGACAGGAGGACTTCACAAGGTCCCCACAATCAGAAATGCTCCTAACTAAGCTCCTGACTGGAGTGTTCCAGCTGGATCCATTTGCACCAGGCCTGTGTCCCTGGGCAGAGCTTTATCCAGCTCCTACTCTGGGTTCTGATCTGGGTCCTCTTGCTTGCCCACTTTACTCACTTTACCGTTTACTCTCATTTCTCCCTGTGATGAGTGAACTCAACATTCTTCCTAGCCAAGCCCTCAGACCACAGGCAAAAGGACACCATGTCCACCTCCATGTCCCCATGCCCACCCTCACTCTGGCTTTCATACTCAGAGTCACTTGGCCAGCCCTCAGCAAGTTCCGTGCGTCCTGGCCCAACAGGAAGGAGACTGTGGAATCTACTCCAGCCTCCTAGACTTCCCTGCCCAGGCAGTCAAAATTCAGTGTTTCTCATCCTGCCTTCAGTCCATCCTTCTCACTTTTCACCCTCTATATTCGTTACCATGTACTTACTCTGGACTTCCCTCCTTCCATCTATGTGTGTGTCTGCTTAGTCACTCAGTCATGTTTGACTCTTTGCAACCCCATGGACTATAGCCTTCCAGGCTCCTCTGTCGATGGGATTCTTCAGGCAAGAATATTGGAGTGGGTTGCCCTGCCCTCCAGGGGATCTTCTTGACTCAGGGCTCAAACCTGGATCTCCTGCATTGCAGGTAGATTCTTTATCATCTGAGCCAGTAGGGAAATCCCCTTCCATCTATGCCCTTTTCCATTCTCCCAAATCACTCGTGTTTTACTTATCTGTCATTTTCTAGCCAATCATAATATGACCTTTCTCAAAACCCGCATTTTTAGCCTACATTGTTTCTGTCTGCCAGCTTCACACACACACATCTGTGGACAGCAGTTAGTCACAACTCAGTAAGGGAACACAGAGTAATGCCCTTAGAAGAAAATGGCAATTCCTAAAGCAAACTGTATATCAATAAAATTTCAAAAACTTCAATTTTAGTCAACCCTTACAAGTGGATAATGAAGTTAATCTGAAAGAGTAAACACTTAGGGCACCTGGGAAATTTTTGAAAATAAGATATAATAAGAGGGGAATTTATCCTACCAGATTCAAATAAATTTTAAAGGAACTATAACTAAAACAACATGGTATTGGTATGGAGAGAATGGAACAGAGAATGTAGAAACGAATCTATGAATATATGGATGTTTAGTAACTGTTAAGTATAGCATTTAAATTTAGCAAAGAGGGCTGACTCATTAAATAGTGTAAAAGCTATTACTAACCATTTGAAGAGAAACAATAGGTTCCATTCTTTTATCTATTTTATTTTTATAAATGAATGATTTATTAGAATTTTCAACATATTTTAAAAACCACATAATTACTAGAAGTATAAATATAGGAGAGCATGTTCATCATCTTAAAATGGAAGATATCTTCCTTATCAGGACACAAATGTAAAAAATCATAAAGGATAAAATTGACAGATTTTATCAAAAAATATAAAGTGTCTATTTGATAGAGCACACCATAAATAGGATTAAGAAATAAATAAAACACTTAGACAATTATTTCCATCTTTTATAGTGAACATATTATATAATAAGAAGTTATGATTTAATAAGGAAAAAGGAAAACCCTGATAGAATATAGTAGAAGATATGAATAAAGAATAATGAAAAGAAAAAACATATATACCTACATGAAAAGATCATTCATATCATTATTAATCCAAGGAATAGCAAATTAAAACAATGAAATAGTTTTATCTGAGCACCTAGCAAAGAGCAAAGGATGAGCTTAAACTTAAATGAAAGGACTAATTCCCATGTTGGAGTATGGAGAAGCATCACTTTCATATATTAACTGGTAAAACTAGAAACAAATACACAATTTTAAAACAACTTTCTAACCTATATGAATATGTATAAATTTGATAATAACTGTAAATATTTTAATTTCACTTTTAGGAATTTATCCTGCAGAAATACTCTCATTAGCGTCTAAAGATACATGGACCAAGATGTTTTTAGAAACAGTATTTGTAAGAGCAAAAAATTGAAGGCCATTTCAATACTCACCAGAAAGGGAACAGTAAATAAATTATGATTCAACTATTCTCTGAAATGCCAGAAAAAGAGTTAAAAATGATTGAGACAGATGTGTATTCACTTCCCCAGAGAAGTATCCATGGTATATTATTAAATTAAAAGACAGTCATAAAACAGCATGTATAGTGCTATTCCATTTATGTAAAATAACAACATATTTGTATATTACTAGGAAAGAGCCTGAAATTATATACATCAAGCTGTTAACAGTGGTTATATTTAGAGAGTGAAATTATGTATTTATACATCTCTATTATTTGAATGTTACAAGATAAGCTTATATTCTATCTCTATTCAGAAAAATATTTTCTTTTAAATCCACTAGGCAAGTCCCCCTGTCTCTGGCCAAGGTCCACCAGGTCACCTGTCAGAGTCTTAAACTCATTGATACAGGTATGACATCATCTTTCAGCAGCCACATCTGGGGCGTCCTTCAAATCTGCCAGATTCTGCAAAGATGCAAAAATAGCCATTGCACTCAGTCAATCCTTGAAGTGGACTTGAAAGAATTGCACTGTGAAGAGCAAGACCAAATGACCAAGTTTTGAATGGAATAATGACAAGACGTCTTTTCTGCTTGAGTTCGGAAATTGCTAAAAAACTGTGTGTGTGTATATTCTAAGCAAACACAAGAGGGTCTGTCTTCCTTTATCCTTAAAAGTCAAAGAGAGACTTCACAGGCCAAGAATCTTGTCTCAAGCACCTGAACTAGTATCTCAGGCCTGGGTCAAAAGCAAAATATTAACAGACAGATAGTTAGCATCCTTTCAAAGGTTTTTCAAGTAATGGCAAATAATTAGAAGGAGAGCATGTTAAAAGCATTCAGACAGAATTTCCCTCGAATCAGGGGTGGGGGTGGTAGAGTGGGGACGAAGACTAAGATCTCACCCTTTATTCCCCACCCCCACATTTGATTTTGTCATCAGCTGTTCCTTATTAGTGTGGATTCTCTTTTTTTCCAAGGAGATTCATCTAATTTAATTGCAAAACATGCAAGATGGGCCATCCATCTTTCCCCACTGCCCACATAAACAATACAGAAGGGTGGGCGGTTTCCTCTGGCTTCATCTCTGGGAGAGCCCTTTCACTTTTAAATTAAAGGAATTACAGGGTAAATATGGTAACCACAATTAAGATATTTTTAGAAACATAAAGTCCTCTGGAAAACATGACACTAATACAGGTATTATGATTGAAGTTAGGAATTATGGTTATTAGAAGCTTTGCAGTTTATGTACCTCATAAATCTAATCGCTTCACACATTCTGTGATGCTGTTGCTATATTTATTGCAGACATCTATGATGACAGACAGTACCTTTGAGAAGGGCCAGATAAACAGAATCTTTTACCTACTCCAGTTTCTTGGTGTCTAATGGATTCACATCATGGTGAGAAAAAGGCTTCATTAAAGGAACAGCACCAGATGCTGAGAAGTCGATTTACCACGGAGATTTGATCTGAGTTATCTGCTCCTGTTTAACGGCAACAGTGCTGCTCCACTCCTGGAATCCTGAGCACAGAGCAGACAGGGAGGGGGCCACAGGGTATCAAAATGCAGGGGAAGAGATGGGAAAGCTGACAACTCTGTAGATATAAAACTTCCTCTGACAACTCAGAAACCATCTGGAAGAAATGGTATATATTAAAGGCTGACGGTGTACATTCTGTGTCCAGGATCCTCAGGAAACCCCATTGTTATTCAGAAGGTATCTCAGGGAGGAATGAATTATACAAAGTGACCCCCAAATCCTCCTCTCCCTGATATAGCTATACCTGAGTGATCTTGAGGAGGAAACAGAATGAGGCAGGGAGTTATAACCCCCAGATCACCAGAACAGAAATGAAGCAATCTGAGTACAGTGCTGACCTTTGGATGTTCCTTGAAATCAGATGCTACCCTCACTGTTGAAATCCTAATCTCAAAGATTAAAATTTATCCTTGAGAGTATTACTGAGCAGTGGTAGGTAGCAAATTGAGAACATTTTAAAGGCCATAGGCTCCCTTTGATTTTTTTTTTCCAACAAGAGTATTAATGCAAAAATACTGCCACGGTGGCTAAAACATAATCAGTGATTTTCACTGCATCCCACCCCCAAGCACCCTCCAGAAAAATTGACTAGATTATCGAGATTATCTGTAGACAAAGATCGTAACTTCTTCTTAGATTCTTCATAGCCCCTAATAGCCACTCCCCATAGCAGACACTCAATAAATGTAATTAATGGAGAAGGCTGGATGGGGAATGTACCAGACGAAGAGTTCCCTGCAGTCCCCTGTGACTACTTTGACAAGCAGGCCTAGATGTTTCAGTGTGTGTTTAGGGGCAGGAGCCATGCACACATGTGTGAGTGGGAAGTAAAAGTAATTCAGGAAAACAAGTATGGCATCTTGGGCCAGGAAGTGCCAATGAGAAATAACTAAGTAGAAGGGGACAGACTCAACGGATATTGAGAAAACAGAATTGACAGGACTTGGCTGTTGTCTGGATGTTTCAAGCAGATAAGAGTGAGGAATTGAAGATGGCACTGAGGGTTCTGGCTTGTGCCACTCATTGCATGGTGGAAACTGACTTAGGGAGGAAGGCGATAAATTTAGTTATAGACATACTGAGTTGGAAATGACTGTGGCCATCCAGATGGAAAAGACTTTAATGAGGTATGAAAAGCTATAACAGGATTAAGAGAACAGAGTTGAAAAAGGAGAATAGGAAACAGACTTTACATAGTGGAAGATTTTGATGTGCTCTTCTTAAAATTAAAGTGCCATTTTTTTGTACAATGAACTTACTTACAAAACATAAAAACAGAGTCACAGATGTAGAAATCAAACTTACGGTAAACCGAGGAGGAAGGTGGAGGAGGAATAAATTGGGAGATTGGGATCGACACGTACATATTACTACATATAAAATAGATTACTAATGAAGACCTACTGTATAGCACAGGGAACTCTGCTCAATACTCTGTAATGATCTATATGGGAAAAGAATCCTAAAAAGAGTGTGTGTGTGTGTGTGTATATGCATATATATATGTGTATATATATTTATATATATATATATAACTACAAATATACATTAAACGATATAACAGAAACTAACACAACATTATAAATCAACTATAACCCAATAAAAATTAATTAAACATAAAAATAAAATGCCATTTTTAGCAAAGTGAACCATATAAGAAATTCCACAAAATGATGAACTCTTTGGGAACTGAGTGGTGTGATTTTCCCTTAATTCCTAATAAATACACAAGCTTTCATGCTAGACACCCATAGAAACCAGGACGTCAGCCGCTTAAATAATGGGGTCCTGCCATCCAACAAAACCAAACAAACACTCACAAAGTAAACAAATCTAAACTATCAACAGGAAAAATCTTGTATTGTGAGACTACCACAATCAAGCATTCTTCTGAAGAATAAAATACCCACATATTTTATGTCATATTCCTTAGAAATAAGTTTAATTGATATCCATAAAGAAAAACCTTTGACCTTATCTAAATATGTGGAATTCTGATGAAAAAAATAAGTGTGTATAGAAGGCCAGAAGCATGAATTATGCATGTCATATCATCACACTTGGTCCTCAATACAGAGCTGCAGCATGCTTTGCATGGAAAAAGGAATTAGAATAGAACAGATATTGAGCAATTTTCTCCATAACTGGTTCTTACTCACCTTAAATGTAAAATTTTATTTAGCTTATTTCAAAGGGAGACATCCTTATTAAGAGAACACATTTACTGGCGCCTGTTGGAAAGGATTTAATGCAAACAAGCCTGAAATAATTGAAGGAAAAACACCTTCTGACTGTTCTCAGAAGAGCTTAGCAAAGAAGAGGATGGCAGGAAAGAATTACTTTATTATATTGATTTTCTTGGAGAAATCAAAGGAGGATAACTCAAATAGACCAATTCGTTTTCACCAAACTCAGTGGAAGCACGTAGAACAGCCATGAATTTACGTGTCAAAAACTGTTTGCAATCATTTAGTTGAACATGCAAATCAGGATTAGCACATTATTACTCTAATAAGATAGCTAATACAGAAGGGTATCTGGGTTCATTTGCACATATTCCTTGTTTTAAATGACTGCAAGTATAATGGGTGTAAGTTTTGTCTAACAAAATGCTTACAGTCCAATCAGATCATTAACCTGAAATATGAGGAGAGTGATGCATTCATCCTGGCAATAACAAAGACACTGGAGCACAACAAAAGTAATTGGAATCTCAAAGCTGAAACCTCCTTTTCACAATGAGCAAAACATTAAACGTTTCTAAAGACTGTCGCACATGTTAGATAACGCTGGTTGTGCATTTGCCCGCTTGTGGTCATTTATGCAGATTTTCTAGATGCATTAAATAGCATCACGAAAATAATGTTGCTGCTGTTTAGTTGGTAAGTCACGTCTGACTCTTTGCGACCCCATGGACTGTAGCCCACCAGCCTCCTCTGTCCATGGGATTCTCCAAGCAAGAACATTGGAGTGGGCTGCCATTCCCTTCTCCACTGATCTTCCAGATTCAGGGATTTGAACCCACGTCTCCTGCATTGGCAGGCGAATTCTTTACTGCTGAGCCACAAGGGAAGCCCCACTAAATAATATTGCCCCTTAATAAGGCAACTTTACATTTTCATATGTACTCAAGTATTCTTTTATGAATACACAAATTACTTAGTAGTTTATAGAATTCTAATTTTCCACTTCATTCTTGTGCCTTCAGGTAGGACCAGATTATAAGAATCCATTTCAGCATTTCCCAAAGTGTGTTCCACAGGATGACAAATAAATGTTAATCAAAGAAATGGGAGTTTCTAGTCATATAGGAATGGGAAATGCTGCAGACCAAAATTAAATGGATTTCTCTATTGTAGAACTCCTCAGGTCTTTCAATCTATTAATGCACATGGAAAATCTGCAAGTAAATATATTAAAAAGGCTGTTGAGCTTCTCAAATACTTTTCACCTCTGAACACCTTTTTCAATAAGGATCTTCAGAATCCATCATCTAGGAGTCACTAATCTGTTTATTTCCGTTATCTGGACCAGGCAGCTCGGGCAATAAGTAAAGCTGACAGGTTGAAGTGACCGGTGCAGGGAGGGGTGAGATAGCTGCAGCTCTCCACACAAAGTAGCATCCAACTGAGGAGGAAGCTCAGTTTTGCTCAGTTTTGTCCACAGAGAAGTAGGATAAACATTTCAAAATTTTAAGAGCAGTAAGAAATTTCTATTTTTATGTGGCTTAAAAAAAAAAAAAAGCACTCTCTGGGCCAAATATGTGTTACAAACATGGTCCTCTGAGCTTCCAGATTCAGATCTGTGCCCCAGGGCAGCACTCTGTAACTCATTCTATAAAACTTACTGTTCAGAAAAGTCACATGCAAACCAAACATCTATCAGGTGATGGTTTAAGGTCATTGCTACTGGAATGGCACTGTTAATGATAGAAATTTCTGGTCACTCTGCTGCATGCAGAAGCTACATGAGATCATTTCACTTCCTTGTGGCCCACTACATGCTGCCCAGGTCTTTTCTGGTATAATCTAGGAATATTAAAGGCATGATCAATGTTCGTTATGAAAAAAGAACAAAATTGACAGTAAATGCATTAGTTGCTAGGGCTATCATAACAAATACTTCATAGTTCTAGAGGTTAGAAATCTAAGATCAAGGTGTTGGCAGAGTTGGTTTTATTTTCTGGAGGCTTTCTTCTGGGGTTGCAGTGACTGTCTTTTAGCTGTGTGTCTTCACATGGTATTCCCTATGTGTGTGTGTGTGTGTGTGTGTGTGTGTGTCTGTACCTTAATCTCTTACACAGAATCAGTCATGTTGGACTAGGGCCCACCCGTAGAACCTCATTTTATCTTAACACCTCTTCAAAGGCCCTATCTCCAAAAATAGTCACATTCTGAGGTACTATAAGTTAGGATTTCAACACATGAATTTGGAAGGTGGGGAGGACACAATTCAGCCCATAACAGGAAACAATCTTACAAAGACAAAAACCTAACAGATCTCTACTTTTATTGCATTTACTTTATAAAAAATCACCTAGGCTCATAAATAATAAAATTATAAAGCCTGCTACAGAAGGTGAAATCAGACTAAAAGTGGTAGGAAATTGTTAGAGGATATTTTTGAAAAGGCAAGTGCTTTTAAATCAGCATGGCCTGCCAATATTGAGCACAGGCCTTCAAAGAGTTACCTACCATAATGTTCAGGTCTAATAAGTAACACTTTTGAGACTTTTTGGATGATGGGAAAGCGGAGAAGAGAGCTTGGTATGGCATGCATAGCATGCCCTGCAAAGCACAGATCTGAGCTGTGCCAGAGAAAATACTGATTTCATGCCAAATTTCCAGAAGGAGTTAAGGGACTGGCTGGTAGGTAATACAGTCTTGGGACGAGTAAATTAAAATTATATCAAGTGGGGTTATGGTTTTTTTTTTTTTTTTTTAAGAGGTTTGGTTTTCATTTTCTGTATAAGTCATCCTAACATATTAGGGAGAAAAGCAGAAAGAACAGAAAGAGTCTATGCAGACTTCAGTGAGGTTGACAGTTTCAGCATAAAAGCTTTTACGACTTGGGCAAGGCCCTATTGTTCGTTGGAGGGATGTGCTCCAAAACACAATTTTAGTGGTTTGATGTCAGAATTATGGGCAGGCTCAGAAAGCTTGTGCTTGGTCTGATATCTTAATGTTCTTATTAGCAAGTGCAATGATTCAGTGGCCACGCTTTCTGTGCCACTGACTATAATTTGAGGGAAAAAGGTTTGTTTGACCGAGGCCAGGAAAGCAGAAAGATGGAGGTGGAGTGTTCAAAAGGTTCTCTTAGATGCAGAGAATTCAGCAAATTCTAGACCTTAGAGTGGAAATATAAGTGTAAGCAAGTTCTTTAAATGCGTAACATTCATACTAAGAATTGAGGTTCTTTTCCTTTAATCTACCTAACAGATCTGAGCCAAGTTCAACTGGGTGGAGTAGCCTTATGGCCATATCTAACCCAGTTATATAACTTAATAAGCATCCATGCTGAGGTCCCAGCCTGACAGGTCCTTGGTTGTTGAATGAAGTTCCCTCTGTGTTTCTTAATTTCATTGAACATCTGGGATGAAAGAAGTTGTTCCTGTGATACTTTACATATAAACTGACTTTCAGTGAAAGACCCCAAATATCTACACACCTATAAAGTTCTTATTTTAGCTGTGGGCTGTGAGTGTGAGAACACTCCATGTAAATAAGGTAGAGATGAATTCCTGGTCCACTTCAGCCTCAGATGTTGTTAATGTCATCAGTTTTGTGTTTATCCTACAATAGCTGAACTCATGGCTTGGCAGGTCAAAAACCTTTCTGTGCACTTTTCAACCCATACTGAAGTCCAATGTCTGGGAAAACACTCAGGAAAATGTCATTTCCATTTGCAAGTTTCCTTATGGTCACATTGTTATTTTGGCAAAAGCAGGCCGAAATTAAATGTCTGTCAAATGCATACTACTGGCTCCACCAGCTAATGTATAATTCTGGCTTTGCCCTTTCATTTTTCATTAAGGCAACAAAAAATTGGTTTTAAACTTTTTTCTTAAGATCTATTTCCAGAAAGCTATATGCAAACTCACAAGTATCAGACTTAATTGCAGAATAAAACCCAAACAGTCAAAACTTCTCAAAATTGAAGGTCTGTCCAGAGAAAACATTCCCCAGCACATGAAAAAATTTGTATTTGTGTGTGTGTTTTAGCCCATGCCTCCCTCTTTTAGCCATTACATAAGGTTTCCTTTCTTTACTGAGCATTTACTAAGTGCTGAATGTTGTTAAGCATTAGAGAAGATAAAAAATGAATCAGACAAGGTTCCTGCATTTAGTGTGCTCACAATCTGGGCCCAAAAACCAGACACTGAAGGAAGAAATTACAATTCAGTGTAAAGGTGGCTTTACCAGAAGCAACTGAGTGCTGTCATGATAACACAAAATACGGCATACCTAACTGCCTGGTTGATGGACAGAGAAGCTTTCTGGCTGACTGCAAGGTCTAAGTCAACAACCTGTTTCCATATTCTTGAAAGAGGGGTGGCAAACTACAGTCCATGGCCAAATCCAACCCACTGCCTGTTTTTGTTAATAAAGTTTTATTCTAACACAACCATGCCGATTCATTTACAGGCTGTCTTTGAGTATTTTAAGCTATAATGGATGAGTCAAATGATTGCCCTTGAAAGTGTCTACATACCCAGAACTCACATATGTGTTACTTTACATGGGCCAAACTAATCACACGAGTCCTTAAAAGTGGGAAATTTTTTTCCAGTTGTGACCAATGAGAGAGATGGCAGCATGAGGAGAAATCAAGGCCCAGTGCTGATTCTGAGATGCAAGAGACAGAATTCTGCCAACAACCCAAATGAGCAAGGAAATCAACCCTTGCCTAGAGCCTCCAGAAAGGAATGAAGCCCTGATTTGAGCCCCCTGAGATCTATGTCAGATTTCTGAACTACAGAACTTTAAGAAAAATTTCTGTTGTTTTAATCTACCATTTTCATGGTAATTTGTTACAGCAGCAATAGAAAATGAATAGAGACACAGACCTTATGGCCTGGAAGCCTAAAATATTAATTATTTTCCCATTTACAGAAGTTTGTCAACCTCTTTCTGACAAATGTACCAAGGATGTTTCAAAAGCTGGTGACAGAAACTATTAAATTGTCCTCCATCCTTCTTAGTAATAGGACTCCAGGAACACACAACTTTTATCAGGGCTCATGGACACTGAAGTGGAGACTATGTTTCCCAGCCTCCTGTGCAGCTAAGAATATCCATACTGTAAAACCACTGTCAATGGATTGTGAATGGAAGTGATATATGTAACTCCTTTTATTTTTTTTTTTTTCACTTTTATTGGAGTATAACTGGTTTACAATGTGTGAGTTTCAGGTGTACTACAAAGTGACTTAGTTATACATATACATACATCTACTTTTTTAAATACTTTTTTCCCTTATAGGTCATTAGCGTACTGAGTAGAGTTCCTTGTGCTATAACAAGCTTCTTTGTCACTTTCTCAAAAGGATGTTGTTTACCTTCCCTTTCTCTTGCCCTTTCCCATGTGCTAGAATGCAAACCTGGTGACAATAAGCCACGCTTGACAACATGTAAGAGGACAACACACTGAGGAATGATGAAACAACCATATGCAAGGAATCTGACTCTCCAAATGACCTTATGGATCAGAGCTACCTAACTACCCTGGATCTCACTACCTACATCTGGACTGCTATATGGAGAAAAATAAACTTCTGTTTTATCTGAGTCACTTTCTGGGTTGTCTGAGTTATTGAAACTATTCTGAGTTTCAATAATTCGAGCTTTACCCTAACTAGTACACAAGGACAGTCCCCTACCTTAAGGTAGGATTAGAAAAGAAACAGATTAGTTCATGAATAGGCTACTCTATCCACAGCCACCAAAGGTGACTGGAGATTTCCTTGACCAACCTGGAACCTCATGTGGAAATTTTAAAACATGGCTGCAAATTCTATGACATTCCTCCTGTCAGGAGCTTGGACCTGGGTCTGGAAGGCATATGTCTGCTTTGATTTATAAAGAATCCAGGAAATGTTGCTGGTGATCTCGGAGGCTCGGTCATAAAAGACCATGCAGCTTCCATGTGGTCTGCTAGACTATTTACCATGCAGCCCAAGCCTCCATATTAGAAATCCAATTACCCTCAGACTGCCATACTGGAGAGGCCACTAATAGACATTCAAGTCAACAGTCCACGCTGATGATGGATCCTTCAACCCATCCCAACCAGGTGTCAAGACATGTGAGTGAAGAAGCCACCTTGGAAGTGGATCCCCAACCCCAGCTAATCCAGCCTCAGCCACTTAAGACACCTCTAGATGATTGAGACATTTCAAACTCTGTGAAACAAAGAGGAGCCCCTTGCCCTTTCTGAATTTCCAGCCCACAGAATCCATGAGCATAATAAAACTGCAGCTATACTAGGACACTAAGCTTTGAGGAGGTTGATTAGACCTCTTAAGACTGAAAGATAAAGGAGAAGGAATTGGATAACAAGACATATCACTGAACTCCCAGCCATCCAAGATCTATTAACTTGGATTCATCCTGAAAAAGGCAACTGAGATATCTCCAAAATGACCTTCTTCTTAGGGTACTAAAACCTCAAATTCTTTCCTGATTCACACCCATATGTCTGGGTCCTCTGAGCTACTCCTGGGCTTAGAGAACCATGATGTAACACTGAGAGTCAGTAGCCCTCAGCTGTAATGACACTATAATAACACCATTATGCTGATTTCACTCTTAAGAAAAAAAAAGCAAGTGTTTAGAAGGTCCAAAATGACATTCCAGCCTTGGTCCTTTCTGCCAGATCTCTATATCTCACAGAGAGCCTAAGATAAAGCTTTCTGAAGAAGGATGTCCTACAGAATAAAATAATACAGGAAATGTCACTACAGTGCCAAGAGTCTTGATAGGATCAATCTAATTACTATGGGATAGTACTGCTGTAACAAGATTTGATTAATCCTGGTGTCCTATTATGTAACATGGATTTCTGTGACATCTCTTTTCTTGGAAGTGTGCTGGTGTGCAATAACTTGGGGCTTACAATGAATTAAAGCCTGTGAACTTGCTGACATACACTGGCAGCCAGGACGGGATCAGTCCACAGGAAAAGAAAGAAAAGCAAATCTCCCTCTCTGCTGTAAGCGATCTCTCTGCCACTGGGAGCTCCTGAGTCTTTGTTAACCCGTGTTTGCTAGGACATCTGGCCCATCTTAGGGATAAGCCTACTAGTGAAAATCAAAACCTGTACCCTGTTTAACCTATTATCTAGTTTAGTCACTGAACTGTACTATACAACCATATATTTTATTGTAAATTAATTTATTCTGAAGATCATACTGAACCTCAGTGCTACTAGACCAAAGTTTACTGATGGAATGAGAAAGAAAATTAGAAAACACTTTACCATTTACATAGTTAGATTTCATTTAGACATGCTTATATCTGTAAAAACCATTGTCAGAGCATACCTAATTTTCCCAAAACGTTGAATGACAGAATACAATTTTCCTTACCAAGTAGATCAAGTTTAAGGTTTTGTGTACCCACTGATTATCTCTCCTTAGCATTGCCCCACTATCCCCATCCCATCTACTCGTTTTCCAGGAGGCATCCATGTTTAATTTTTTAAAACTGCAAACCACATCCTTCACTATCAAGCTTTGGGATCCATATAAGTATTGATACGAGCTAAGCTAGTCTCCTAGAAATAAAGGCCTAGTGGGGATTTTTGAAGAGTCTTTCAGAGGTAATCCATTCAAGTAACAGTTCATTGTTTCCTTAATGCACTGTGATACTTTCTAGAACCCAAAGCCCACTAAAGAGATAGCAGGGTACATTGTGAAATACTGAGTTCTAAGTTATAGCTTTACATTATGTGGGAGCCTTTCATTATCGTTGCACATGATATCATCTAGGACTCCCAAGAGTTTGAAGTGATACTATCTGGACCTCTACCACTAGTCTATTATTGAACTCTATCTTGAATATTTTTATTTTTATTATGAGTTCTTCTGACACGCCCTCCGAAAATTTCCCAAATCCTTTACATCCTTTAACCTAGGCATCCTGGTCACTTTGCTGACAAAGTTCCATATAATCAAAGCTATGGTTTTTCAGTAGTCATGTATGGATGTGAGTTAGACCATAAAGGAAGCTGAACACTGAAGAACTGATGGTTTCAAATAGTGGTCCCGGAGAAGACTCTTGCAAGTCCTGTGAACTGCAGGGAGATCAAACCAGTTAATCCTAAAGAAAATCAATCCTGAATATTCATTGGAAGGACTGTTGCTAAAGCTAAAACTCCATTACTTTGGTCACCTGATGCTAAACACTGACTCATTGGAAAAGACCCTAACGCTGGGAAAGACTGAAGGTAAAAGAAGGGGGATGCAGAGGATGAGATAGTTAGACGGCATCACCGACTCAGTGGACATGAATCTGAGTAAACTTCAGGAGACAGCGGAAGACAGAGGAGCCTGGCATGCTGCAGTCTATGAGAACGCAGAGACGGACACAACTGAATAACAACTGCAATATAAAAGTTACAGGAGTCCCTTTTGCTTTAAGGATAGTTCTTAGAGTCCTAGATTTTTTCCCAAAGCATCTAGCTAAGTAAAAACAAGTAATAACCCATTAACCAGTACCTTTTCCAGAGGAATAAAAATGTATCTTCCCAAAAAATCCTGTAGTCAGATTACAACTACTCTGAAAAAAATCACTTTCTCCTTCTTAAAAATTAAAAAGAATTTCCCTTTAAATATATTTTATTATAAGTATGACCATTTAAAAGTGAAGGACAGAAGAGGCTAGTCTCATACCTTCTAGTTAATCTTGTGAACAGCTTCTAATTGGAGCCACATCTAGAGTAAACGTGATTCTTAAAAGACAGAGGGTTTGGGTACTAGTGCCCCCAACTAGGTTTGTTGCTAACTACCTGACCCTAGGTGAGTCACTTCAACTTCATAGATTTCAGTTTCCTTGCCTATAGAATTGGGCTTCCTTCATAGCTCAGCTGGTAAAGAAATCCACCTGCAATGCAGGAGACCCCGGTTCAATTCCTGGGTTGGGAAAATCCCCTGGAGAAAGGATAGGCTACCCACTCCAGTATTCCTGGGCTTCCCTTGTAGCTCAGCTGGTAAAGACTCCATCTGCAATGCAGGAGACCTGGGTTCGATCCCTGGGTTGGGAAGATCTTCTGGAGAAGGGAAAGGCTACCCACTCCAGTATTCTGGCCTGGAGAATTCCATGGACTGTATAGTCCATGGGGTCGCAAAGAGTCAGACAAGACTGAGCAACTTTCACTTCGCCTATAATATTAAGGCTGAAATGGAGGATCTTGCAAGTTGTTTCTTTTCAGTTCTACAGATGAGAAACACATTAATTATGCTTGGCTATTTATACTTCTTTAATTCTGGCTCTAATGTGCATATCATCCACTTAAGTGAATCAAGAAAGTATTACTTACTGAGCTCCTACTAAAAGGAAAACACAAGCTTGGCACTGTTAGTGATATCAAAGTGGCACGCACAGAACCTGCCTTCAGAGAATCAACAATCTAGTTGAGAAGATGGGACTGACACAAGAAGTGTCACAACACAATGTACAACCTTCCATCAATAACAGGTTTGGAAGAGCCAACTCCCAACAGCTCAATTTCCAAACCCAAAGTCAGTGAAAACCAAGCGTCACAATTTATAAGACCACACACACTTACTGATTTGGTCTGCAGTCCTGGTCCCCCGCCCCAGCCCCAGGTCCTTGTAGGCATATCCCTCCTGCCTTCATTCAAACACTAGGCACAATCCATAGAGTTATTTTTCTCTACTCAGTTTTCTTATGAATTGCATTAGTTATTGTGCTATTATGAGAATTCCCCAAGTTGGAATCACTTAAACTAGAAGTTTATTTATTTCTGACGTAATAACAGTCCAGAAGCTGGTAGGATAGTTTCATTGTTCTCTAGTTTCCATTTCTGGATCCAAGGGAGCCAAGGTAGTTCCATGTGCTGCCACAGTAAGCAGTGGTTATGGTTAGAATCAGTGGAGACTACAATCTTGAAGTGTCCAGTATTTAGGTGAAGAAATCACAAGGAGTTTGAGTTCACTTTAATATCTAAAATCAAGCCCACTCCCACACGTCCCAAACGAATTCTGTAAATCCAGAGTGTTTTCATAGGGTGTGTCTCCAAGTTTCCCTGAGAAATTTTTATGCTGCTGCTGAAGAACATTTGGGGTAGAAAACCATCAAACTTTAAGATAATAAAATAGTGAGAAAAAAAAAATCAAAGGTTGTGTAAATGATACGACTGTACAGAAATACAGCCAGGAAGTTTGAGAAGTCTGCTACTGTTTGGGCAGAAAGAAGGCTGATGTTCACATTCAGCCCCCCCTGATGGGTTGTGCAGTGGGACTGTTGTTCCAAGCTTGAAAAGACTTTAACAGGCTGTTTCCAATGTGCAAACTTAAAATCCCAACCTTTGCTGGATGGGGGGGAGGGTGACAGTCTGTAGAGAGACATAAATAGACACTTCAAAGTTAATAACATTTACAGTCTCTAGTCAGTCAGGAAGGGAAATGTGGAGAGAACAGGGGTACTCATCTGCAACACTCCACAATCTGGGGAGATTGGGTCTAAATGAAATCATCCTGACAGTGAAGTGTATCTTTGGGGGCCACCTCAGAGAAAAGGACATTACATCTCACATCGCCAGCCTGAATATGTGTGATAATGAATTCATGAGCTTAAGAATGTGCCTATGACATTTCTTCTACTATGAGTTTAATACTTATATAAATGGGATTTTTTTTTTTCAGTGTCACAGGAGGGGAAGTAAGACAGAGAAACAGGAACAAATAGAAAACCTCTGCTTATCTTGCATATTTATATTTTTCTTTGTGAAACAGCAGAAAGTGTCTACTCCTATAACTGAATTTCTTCAGTCTTTCTAAAGCAAAGAATTCCCCAAATATTTATATGGAAAAAAAGCACAGTTATAACCAGAAGAATGTTATTCCAATCAGAGTTTCCTCCAAATATTAAGTGAGTCTTTCCAACACTAAGTCTCTTGTTCCAGTCATTATAGTCAAGCACAATGAATACTGTTTTTTGTTAACCTCCCAATATCTAAAAAAAAAGAAAAAAAACTGAAACCAAAGAGGAAAAACACACACCTACTCCTCTATAATAGTTATCCTAATCCAGTCTACTTGTTCAGAGCTAAAAACAGACTGATCCACTAATTGTTAACACAAAATCTGTGATCATTTGGGTGCAGGCTTACGAAATCCAAACTAGATGATAAATATAAATTTATCTCACTTCGTGACATATTTATTTTAAAAATCTTGTGTTGAACATATTCTATGTTAAATGTACCTATGGTATATTATCTAGGGTAAATAGTTACACCAAAAAATTCTATTCCACAAATAGGTTTTGTTTTCTTTCATTGATTGTGTTTTTATTTTTTCAGATCTCTATTATTGCAACCATTAAGAAGAAATAATTAAATCATATAATAGAGGTGTTAATTATTGCTATAATGGCAATCATAATATAATATAAAAATGTTTCAAATCAGCATGTTGTGTCTCTTAGTATGATACAATGCTACTTTTCAAATATATTTCAACCTTCAAAATTTTAAAAAATATATAGGTTTTTTAAAAGTAAGCCAGAGCACATCCATAGAAGGCAAAAATTGACCTTCCAGCCTCCTAACTCTGAAGCTTATATTGGAGACTCCATCCCAATGATAGATGTAGAATGGCCAATGTGCCAAAGTGCCTGCCCCTTTCTACTACCAGTCCTCCATCCATGTCTATCCTTTCAGCCTAAGATCCACTTCCCAAGAATTGCTTTGTTGCCCAAGCTCTAGCACTAAACCACCACAGGGCCTTCTGACTGAGTAAGCCATACTAGACTTCCCTTTTATGTTTAAAGCTTGTAATCAAGCAAAGGTGGACTCTACATCAGACCTTCACTTCCAGGGTATCTTGAGAGTTAATGGAGCTTCCCTTTCAAAGACAGTCATTGTAATAACCCCACTATGAGATCTACTTGACACTCAGACTCTCAGAAATGTAATAAATTCTACTTTGGCTCTGTGATTTTATTTCAACAAAGCTCCCCAAAGCAAGGCTTGTTCTCTCATTCTCCGTTGACGAAAGCCTTCTGTCTCCACCATTTACAAAGCTCAGGTTTGAAAATTCCATATGAGTAACTCGGGCTGTGATCCCTAGTCTCATCTCTGAGAACACTTGCTGTTTACAGAGGGCGAACTGCTTTTGTGTGATTCAAAGCATTACTAATTAAAACCTGTTACCTTCCTAAGGGCAGATATATTCTCCTCCAGAGCAGCATTTGTCTGTCCCATTAGCATTAATGGGAGTAACACAAGTGCATCGAGAGGAGAATGGTCCCCTTGGGTCTTTGAACTTAAGTCTACTTCAAAACTGAAACCGATATATACAATGGTATCATTGATGCCATTAAAAATCATTATACTTTACTGCAACTTTTATAAAAGTAATTGTAAGCTTCATGAAATATACTTGGCTCCTGGGAGTTGTGCATTATTAGGCTGAGACTGGACATGATAAAGTGAATTACACTATAATACTTGAAAAATATTTTGGCCAGGGGAATTTATGAGATCCAGTTGAGCTTGTGCAGAGCTCTGTGTTCATAAAGACAATTAGCTTGGGTAGATTTTTAAAGCATATGCAATTCCATGCTAAAATGCAGGAAAGGATCTAGCAAAAAGATGAAACTTAATGTAACCCACTATCTTTACAATGATATGTCTTAATGGGCTGCTATAAAATACCATCACCTTGTGTCTCTGTAATATCCTCCATTTGCATAAACTTAAGTGTTTTACAGGCATTATATAGCTGATGTTCCAAATATTTTAGAGGGAGAAGGCAGAAGGCAATTTTATCTAAACTGTGAAACTGAGGCCTAGAGAAGCAACATGATGATCAGGGTGAGGGCTGGCTAAAAAGAAAAGATTTCTGGGTGCTGACTTGAAACACCAATCTAAAGAATTCAACTGGTGGGAAGTCAGGATGGTGATGCCCTGAATTTCCAACCTAGAGGTCCGTCTCTGCAAAATGAGCTGTCCTAAGCGGCATCTGAGTATGACCTCATCAGCCATATGACCATGAGCAAGTTTAAAAGTTTCTTCATATGTAAAATACAGATTACAAAGTACCTACCTCATGGGAGTTGTTGTGAAGATGTGTGTGTGTGTGTGTGTGTGTGTGTATCACTTTGAATGGTGCCTGGCACATAGCAAGCACTCAATAAATGCTAGTTATTACTACTAACCTTGAAGCCCAACCAGGGCTGTGTCATCTATAAGGAAATAGTGCATGGTGAAAGTTGATTGGCAAAAAGAGAGAACTACCTCCCTTATTTCTAATCTCCCCAAAAGACAGTTCCATATACTCTCCTGCATCATCAAAGGTCTATGGGAAGGAAATATACCATTCTGAACATCTAGCATACATGCCACAATCTGCATAACTTCATCAGGTCTTTTCCTGAGACAGGAGGGAGGGTCTGTTCCCTGCATCCTCAGAAGATAGGGTGGGTCAAAAGGACAAGGTTGGTGCTGACATCCTAGCCTAGAGCCAGCCCTGACCTTGGGTCTGTACCCACTGCCTTATGTCTAATTAGCCACTGATTTCTTTACTAGTAGGCTGTGTCTGCAGTTTCTGAATCTGCCTTCTGTTGCCGGAACCAAAACCAGGAGGATGAAGCTTTCTCAGTAAAGGAACACAGCTCTGAATATGCCACAGGCGAAAATACCAGTGGTGCCAGAAACACCACCTTCCATCTTCTCTCTGTGTGCTTGGCTGCCTGGCCAGTCATGGGACAGAAAGGAGGGTACTGGAGAGGCTGCTCTCCCTCTGTTAAATTCCCTTTAATTCCAACAGGTTGGTTCCTTTCCTCCATTCTCCGTCAGCATTCTACAGTGCTCCCTCTAAACACTTTTCACATTTTACTGAAATTATCTTTGATTTTCTCTCCTGGACCATCAGATTTCCTTGGACTGCAAGGAGACCCAAGCAGTCCATCCTAAAGGAAATCAGTCCTGAATATTCATTGGAAGGACTGATGTTGAAGCTGAAACTTCAATACTGTGGCCGTCTGATGTGAAGAACTGACGCATTGGAAAAGACCCTGATGCTGGGAAAGATTGAAGGTGGGAGGAGAAGGGGATGACAGAGGATGAAATGGTTGGATGGCATCACTGACTCAGTGTACATGAGTTTGAGTAAACTCCAGGAGTTGGTGATGGACAGGGAGGCCTGGCGTGCTGCAGTCCTTGGGGTCGCTAAGAGATAGTCATGACTGAGCGACTGAACTGAACTGAACTGGACCATAAACTTCTAAAGCAGAGAATCCATATTTTATTTATCTTTGTACTAGTATTGCATCAATATTAGCAGACACTCACTATTTAGTAAATACAAAACTTCTGGGCAAGGGAGTTTGCCAAATCATTTCTTGGAACCCCGAACGTTAAAAGCATTCTCAAAGTTCTTAAAGATGACATGATCCTCTACATAGAAAACCCTAAAGACTCTTCCAGAAAATTACTAGAGCTAATCAATGAATATAGTAAAGTTGCAGGATATAAAATTAACACACAGAAATCCCTTGCATTCCTATATACTAACAATGAAAAAACAGAAAGGGAAATTAAGGAAACAATATCATTCACCATTGCAACAAAAAGAATAAAATACTTAGGAGTATATCTACCTAAAGAAACAAAAGACCTATACACAGAAAACTATAAAACATTGATGAAAGAAATCAAAGAGGACACAAACAGATGGAGAAACATACCGTGTTCATGGATTGGAAGAATCAATATTGTCAAAATGGCTATTCTACCCAAAGCAATCTATAGATTCAATGCAATCCCTATCAAGCTACCAACGGTATTTTTTCACAGAACTAGAACAAATAATTTCACAATTTGTATGGAAATACAAAAAACCTCGAATAGCCAAAGTAATCTTGAGAAAGAAGAATGGAACTGGAGGAATCAACCTGCCTGACTTCAGACTCTACTACAAAGCCACAGTCATCAAGACAGTATGGTACTGGCACCAAGACAGAAATATAGATCAATGGAACAGAATAGAAAGCCCAGAGATAAATCCACGAACCTATGGACACCTTATCTTTGACAAAGGAGGCAAGCAATCTCTTTAACAAGTGGTGTTGGGAAAACTGGTCAACCACTTGTAAAAGAATGAAACTAGAACACTTTCTAACACCATACACAAAAATAAACTCAAAATGGATTAAAGATCTAAATGTAAGACCAGAAACTATAAAACTCCTAGAGGAGAACATAGGCAAAACACTCTCTGACATAAATCACAGCAAGATCTTCTATGACCCACCTCCCAGAATATTGGAAATAAAAGCAAAAATAAACAAATGGGACCTAATGAAACTTAAAAGTTTTTGCACAACAAAGGAAACTATAAGTAAGGTGAAAAGACAGCCCTCAGATTGGGAGAAAATAATAGCAAATGAGGAAACAGACAAAGGATTAATCTCAAAAATATACAAGCAACTCCTGAAGCTCAATTCCAGAAAAATAAAGGACCCAATCAAAAAATGGGACAAAGAACTAAACAGACATTTCTCCAAAGAAGACATTCAGATGGCTAACAAACACATGAAAAGATGCTCAACATCACTCATTATCAGAGAAATGCAAATCAAAACCACAATGAGGTACCATTACACGCCAGTCAGGATGGCTGCTATCCAAAAGTCTACAAGCAATAAATGCTGGAGAGGGTGTGGAGAAAAGGGAACCCTCTTACACTGTTGGTGGGAATGCAAACTAGTACAGCCACTATGGAAAACAGTGTAGAGATTTCTTAAAAAACTGGAAATAGAACTACCATATGACCCAGCAATACCACTTCTGGGCATACACACTGAGGAATCCAGATCTGAAAGAGACACGTGCACCCCAATGTTCATCGCAGCACTGTTTATAATAGCCAGGACATGGAAACAACCTAGATGCCCATCAGCAGATGAATGGATAAGGAAGCTGTGGTACATATACACCATGGAATATTACTCAGCCATTAAAAAGAATTCATTTGAATCAGTTCTAATGAGTTGGATGAAACTGGAGCCCATTATACAGAGTGAGGTGAGCCAGAAAGATAAAGAACATTACAGTATACTAACACATATATACGGAATTTAGAAAGATGGTAACAATGGCCCTATATGCAGGGCAGAAGAAGAGACGCAGAAGTACAGAACAGACTTTTGAACTCTGTGGGAGAAGGTGAGGGTGGGATGTTTCGAAAGAACAGCATGTATATTATCTGTGGTGAAACAGACCACCAGCCCAGGTGGGAGGCATGAGTCAAGTGCTCGGGCCTGTTGGGCTGGGAAGATCCAGAGGAATCGGGTGGAGAGGGAGGTGGGATGGGAGACCGGGATGGGGAATTCGTGTAACTCTATGGCTGATTCACATCAATGTATGACAAAACCCACTGGAAAAAAAAAAAAAAAGAGTTAGTTCAATGAAAAGAGTTGATTAAAAAAAAAAAAAAGTTCTTAATGCAGGGTTGAGGACTCTAAATCTGTTCCTCAGTGTTCTCTGAGGTGATGTGATTTGTTTCAAAGTTGCCTTCAAATTTCTTAGTTTTCAAGCAATTATATAAATGCTCAGTTGGACATTTTTTCTTATTTTTAAATGTCAGCAATAAGTAAAACCTACATTTGCTTTTAAAATGCAGTGAAACTAAAATCAGACCAGATAAATTCTTCAGATTATTTTCATATCTTTGGGACTTAAGCAAACTAACAAAAGTTGTGGTCCCTAGAAAGCTTAAGAAGTGTTCAAAACCACTGGCTTAATAAGTTTTTCCTTTGATATCTATTTAGCATCTCAGTAAACCTTATCAACCCTCTTTCATTCCACTGGCAATTTTCTGACCTCCAAGTTGAAGACTTGAGCCCTGAATTCTGCTCATGGGTGAGTAATCACAGCAAGCCCCTAGCAGAACCTATCCCCGAACTACAAATATATCATCTTCAGCATTGTAAATCAAAGCCTCAAAGAGCATCATTTAGCCTGCAGCCAAAATTGCTTGTTTATCAGATGGTGCCTGGTTTAGCGTGGAGCAGTCCTTGTAAATCTCTGGGACCTTTTACAGCATATACTTAAGCAAGCACATCGGCTCCTGGGAGGCTTTCTGAGAGCTTTAATGACTGTGGGCTGCTAAAAGATCCAGGCCTTGGTTTAGTTAAAGTGACTACGGGTACAGTTTGGCTCCATTTTGTAAACTCACAAAGATAAGGCGTCTGCTTTCTCCAAAGTGAGGGCAAGCATTTGTTTCTTGAAAGGAATCTTTATATCCAAAGTGTTAATGTTCTTGTGGCTTTGGGTATTTTGACCTTTTGTCTGCTAACTTTTGATTTACTGAAGGAGAGACTTTTTTCTGTAGGCTTTATTGCCATTCTGGAAAGACAATGAAATATATGTGACTTCAAATTTACACTGGGGGAAAAATAAAGGACTTTGTATTAACACTGTACACATCACACATGATGCTATTTTTCTCTCCCCCTCCCCCTTGCCAAATCCAACACTACAACCTCTCTTTAGTTACAAGTAAGAGTAAATCTGTACCCACACTTCAACAGGGCAATTAGTGGGTCTGCTGCAGACCCTGCTGGCTGCTTGCTCAACTCAGCACTTTGTTTCTCCGAAAGAGAACCGTTTATAGATTCTAGCCATGCAGCTAAAGGCAGCAAAGGGAAATTGTCCACCAAATTCCCACTGGTTTAAAAACCTAGCTACTTGCTGGAGTCATGAATAGCTTATTGATTGAATATACCACCAAGGACCCAGGCGGCCCACCAACTACTTTCCTGATAGACACTGGGAAAGACCTGATAAAATTCACTAATTAAAGAAATCTTTACACAGTTCTTTATTATATTCGGTCTCTTTGATACAAGTTAATTAAAGTACTCTTCAGAACCTTCCCCCAACATGGGGAAAGGTCCCTAGAGAATTAGAAGAGAAGCAAAGCGCATTTAAGGGGTTTGAGTCTTGTTTTCAGACGGCAATCAATTTTTTCCATGCTAATTTCACAGCTACCATGGATTGAGTTTTGAAAATCAGCCTCTTTTTCCTTTGAAAAAAAAAAAAAAAAAGCCCTCTCTTCGTAAGCCAAAGCTGAATGTTTTTGTCTTTGTTTCTATTAATATTAATATGAAAAGTAGAGTTTTTTGTTCTTTGTTTCTGAGATTTTGGTTTCAGGGTGGTGGTGGGGGTGCGTAGGACTGCTGATAGTTTTACTGTTCTCCACACAAGCAGACTGCTGTGGATAAGCTCTTCCCTGCCTGGCATCATTTCAACAAAGAACATTCAGGCTGGGGACTCCTGAGGATAAGGATACAATACTGTCATAAAAGCAAAAAAATATGGGCACCTGTTGCATCTGCTGAAATCACAACAAGTTGGTATAGCACTTGGGAAATAAAAGCTTAACTGACTCATATGCTTCCTAAAAATAGATTTCACACACATTCCTCCAAAACCAGGTCTAGGAGACAGTTTGCAATATTTAAGCAAGTTAGGAGACAAATGATGCTGTTGAGCCCCTGAATGGTTTTTTTAAAAATGTGGGGAGCAGGGGTACCTTTTCTCTTCCCATGTGTGCCTGATGACCACATTTTTACCTCCCTTCACTATGGTGCTCAAACGACAAAGCATATGATAGAAGAGCCTTCTTGGAATAATGGTAAAATTATACTATACTTATTTTATTTCTAACTCACACTAAAATATTTATTGAGCACCTATTATGTATGGTGCAGGCTTTGGGACATGATTCTCCTATTCTCAGTGGAGCATATAGTCTAGTAAGGGAGGGCATCCATTAATAAAATAATAACAAAAATGTAAAATTGCAACATGGATAAGAGTTATAAGGAGAGATACAGAACACTATGAAAGTCTGAAAGTCAAAGGACTTCTTCCTGGTTTAGAATATCAGGGACAACTCCCCTGAGGAAGAACTGCTGGAATCAGAAGCATATGTCAGAGTAACCTAGGCAAGGAAGGAAAGAACATTCTTAGCAAGGAGATCAGCAAGTGCAAAGGCTCTGGGGCAGGAGTGAACATAGAACATGCCAGGCTGGCTGAAGAGGAGCCCTCAAAGACAAGTCTGGTGCAGGCTGAGACTCAACCTTGCCTCGCTTCTTCCATGCTCATTTTGTATTTATCATAAGCACAGTGGGAATCACCAGAGGATTCTAAGTAGGGGCTAACATATCAAAGCTGCATTTTGAAAATAGTATAATGGCTTCAGGGTAGAAGAGAGATTGGGGACAGCCAGGACCCAACTTTGTGTGGGGATGACCTAACAGAGAGTTGCAATAGTTCAAATGAGAGGTGATCAGAGCAAGGGCAAAGGTAATGATGGTGGAAATTTAAGGGGAAGTAAATATTTGCGAAATATTTGAACAGTGAAACCAATAGGACTTGCTCATTGGACATTCAAGATGTAGCATGGGGAGCTGTCAAGACTGACTCCTAAGCTTCTGATGTATTCAATTGAGTGGATGATGGTGTAATTTAGTGTCCTCGGGGAAACTGGAATGGAGCAAACTTGGAGACAAGGAGGAGTTTTGGACATTGTAGATTTCAAGTGACTTTAAAACATCCAGAAATGTCAGGTAGGCACTCAGGTAAACAGGCCTGGGGCTCTCAGGGCCAGAGAGAGATTCTGTATCAATATGGGGTTGGCCACCAAGCCATGTGTACTCGTTTCCTGGGGCTGCCACAACAAATTACCACAAACTTGGTGCTTAAAAACAACAGAAATTTGTTCTCTACAGTTTTTGAGTCTAGAAGTCCAAAGTCAAGGTGTCCTCGGGGCCATGTTCCCTTTGAAGGCTCTTGGAAGAATCCTTCCTTGCCTCTTTCAGCCTCTGACAGCTACCAACAATTCTCGGCATTCCTTGGCTTATAGCCACAGAGTTACAGTCTCTGCTTCTGTCTTTATATTGCCTTTTCCTCTTCTGTGTGTCTTTTCACCTGTATGTGTGTATCTCTTTGTCTTTTATAGAATACCTGTCACTTTATTTAGGGACCATCTAGAGAATCCAGGATGGTCTCATCTCAAGGTCCATAATGTATTTACATCCATGAAGGCCCTTTTCCAAATAAGGCCACATTCACAAGTTCCAGGGGATGAGGATGTGGAGATATCCTCATGTGTTTGGGAGTCACCATTCACCCACTCTTCACCATCTGACCCACCAAGGAAGCCCTAGGGAATACCCACTCTGGCACGCATATGTTATACAGATGAGAACATTTGAGCAGATAGTGGAGAGGAAAAAGAGAAAAGGGCCGGCCCAAGACCATGCCAAGAGGAAACGCAATGCTTATTCTCTGTGCCATGTAGAATCTCATACACAGCAACCAAAACCCACTGATTAAAAAGTTGCTTAGCAACCTGAGATTATCGTCAGATAGAAACCCCGAGTTTCCCATTTATTCATCATTCTTACGTACTACCAACCTTGCTCACATACCCTGTCATGAAATCTCTCTTTTCCAATTCTTTCTCCCAGTACATTTAGCATTTAATTAGCACTCTCATTAATTGTTCTCTAAATGTTCTCTATGCACTAGGGTTAGTGTGACCCTTGAGGGCAAGCCTGCGTACTCTATTTCATTGAGATTTCCTCACAGCATTAATATAGTATTGGACACATGACAAATAATCCAATAGATACCTGTTGACTGATGAGCACTCTTTCAGTTTTCTATTATTCTTACCCATTATTATTAGCTTTCTCTTAGGAATTTTTAGTATTTTTATTAAACTGCACACTTAGTGGCTCAAAACACCACAAATGTATTATCTTACAGTTAACAGAAGTCCAACATGGGACTCCTAGGCTGGAGGCCCTTGCATTCCCTGCTGGAGGCCTCAAGGGGTGATCCCTTTCCTTACCTTTTCTAGCTTCTAAAGACCTCCTACATTCATTGGCACATGGCCCCCTTCCTCTTTCTTCCAAGCTAGTCATGGTAAGACAAGTCCACAAACCACATCACTTGGATCTCTTCTGCATTCCACTTCCATTTTTGTGCTATCTTGCCATTACATTTAGATCTAGCCAGACAATCCAAGATAAAGTCTCTATTTTAAGGCCAGCCAATTAGCAACCTTAATTCCACCTGCAACCTAAATTCCTTTTGCCATGTAAGTAACCTATTCACAGGTTCTAGGGATGAGGATGTGGACATATTGGTATGACTGTGAAGGTATCATTATTTTGCCTGCCCTAAATTTATTTGCACTTATTCACTAAATTACATGGCCAAGATATCTGTTCTCTGAACAGAGACTCTCAGAAAACAAACTCTCCTTCTCCATTTTCATGAGCAAGACAACTTCTAAGCAAAAGAATGAACCATTGATTGGTAATGACTAGTTATCAAACAGCAGAGGAAAGACGAGTGTAAAAAGTTGGCTCCTGGCCCAGGAGAGAGGTGTCTACTGGGCTTTAGAGTCTTGTAAATCCTATGACATGCAAGCTTCCAAATTTATTCTATAAGTACCTGGTCAAATACCTAGTAAAAAGGGGGATTATATAATTTATCATTTGAATTTGGACACTATTAAGAGTAAATGGGATATAGTAGGTGTAAACTGGGTCTGTGGTTGCCCTGAAAGATGTAAAGAGTGCAGCCAGATGAAGGAAATCCTTTTTACTTGGTGATTTTGGACCAGAAAGAGTAAAGGTGATCCCACTGCCACATGAAACACTTACTCTTTCTCTGTGGTCACTAGTTTGGGACCAACTCAAATCCCTGGCGGCTCAGTGGTAAAGAATCCACCCACCTGCCAATGCAGGAAACATAGGAGACGTGGGTTTGATCACTAGACTTGGAAGATCCCCCAGAGGAGGAAATGGCAACCCACTCCAGTATTCTTGCCTGGAAAATCTCATGGACAAAGGAGCCTGGCAGGCTGCAGTTCATAGGGTTGCCAAGGGTCAGACATGACTTAGCATGCACTAAATACCTACGGTGTGCCAGAGTCTCAGACAGCTCTGTTCTGAGAATTATCACCGTTGGTTCTCCTTGCCTTGCCCACCAAAAACTTCAATGCATTCCAAAATACTCTTTGCCATTCATTTACGCAGTGCATTTTCTTATCAAAGCACTTCCACACATTCCTTTGGGTCTTCACAATAACTCCGTGAGACAGGTGAGGAAGATGCAACCTTGATTTGTTCCTTTGGCCACTGAGGAAGCTAGATGTTAAAGTGTTGAACAGCTATCCCGAGGTCATGGAACTGCTTAAACCAGAAATACAAACTACCCCAAACCTGGGCCCATTCTAGGGCTTTTTTCCCTCACCTCCAGACTCTGGGTGGTTGTCACTAAGCCATATTTGTAACAGTAATAGACAGAAGCCTGGGAGAATCAGAAGCTTGCCACTGACTTCTCAAAGGCCAACTGGAGAGTTTCACCTGAAGTTTAAAGGAAAATAGTACAAACACTACAATTTGACTTTAACTTCAATTTAACTTCCAAATGAGCTAAAGAATATTCAAATCATGTGTTACGTGCCATCCAGCCATTCTGAAAACAGAGCTGTTCTGAACTTGAGTCTATAGCACGTGGCTATCAGTTCAGTTCAGTTCAGTTCAGTCATGTCCTACTCTGCAACCCCATGAATCGCAACATGCCAGGCCTCCCTGTCCATCACCAACTCCCAGAGTTTACTCAAACTCATGCCCATTGAGTCGGTGATGCCATTCAGCCATCTCATCCTCTGTCATCCCCTTCTCCTCCTGCCCCCAATCCCTCCCAGCATCAGGGTCTTTACCAATGAGTCAACTCTTCGCAAGAGGTGGCCAAATTACTGGAGTTTCAGCTTCAGCATCAGTCCTTCCAGTGAACACCCAGGGCTGATCTCCTTTAGGATGGACTGGTTGGATCTCCTTGCAGTCCAAGGGACTCTCAAGAGTCTTCTCCAACAACACAGTTTAAAAGCATCAATTTTTCGGTGCTCAGCTTTCTTCACAGTCCAACTCTCACATTCATACATGACCACTGGAAAAACCATAGCCTTGACCAGACGGACCATTGTTGGCAAAGTAATGTCTTTGCTTTTTAATATGCTATCTAGGTTGGTCATAACTTTTCTTCCAAGGAGTAAGTGTCTTTTAATTTCATGGCTGCAGTCACCATCTGCAGTGATTTTGGAGCCCCAAAAAATTAAAGTCGGACACTGTTTCCACTGTCCCCCCATCTATTTCCCATGAGGTGATGGGACCAGATGCCATGATCTTAGTTTTCTGAATGTTAAGCTTTAAGCCAACTTTTTCACTCTCCTCTTTCACTTTCATCAAGAGGCTTTTCAGTTCCTCTTCACTCTCTGCCATAAGGGTGGTGTCATCTGCATATCTGAGGTTATTGATATTTCTCCCAGCAGTCTTGACTCCAGCTTGTGCTTCTGCCAGCCCAGTGTTTCTCATGATGTACTCTGCATATAAGTTAAATAAGCAGGGTGACAATATACAGCCTTGATGCACTCCTTTTCCTATTTGGAACCAGTCTGTTGTTCCATGTCCAGTTCTAACTGTTGCTTCCTGACCTGCATACAGGTTTCTCAAGAGGCAGGTCAGGTGGTCTAGTATTCCCATCTCTTTCAGAATTTTCCACAGTTTACTGTGATCCACACAGTCAAAGGCTTTGACACAGTCAATAAAGCAGTACTGCTTTTAAAAAGGATAATGATATTTTTTGATATGTAAAATGCAATTTGCTTTCCTTTCATTAACAAACACCTTTCCAGAGAGCAAAGTTCATAGTTCAGGCAAATGTGAAAGGATTGCCTACTTGCTAGTGGATTATATAAATCTACACTCTCTCCTCCACCAAGAGGTGATAAGAATTAATGGTTGTAAAGTAATCATGAACTTTTTACTGCAAAATTCAGACTTAAATTGAAGAAAGTAGGGAAAACCACTAGGCCATTAAGGTATGGCATACATCAAATCCCTTACAATTATATAGTAGAAGTGACAAATAGATTCAAGGGGTTAGATCTGATAGACAGAGTGCCTGAAGAACTATGGCTGGAGGTTTGTAACACTGTACAGGAGGCAGGGATCAAAACCATCCCCAAGAAAAAGAAATACAAAAAGGCAAAATGGTTGTCAGAGGAGACCTTACAAATAACTGAGAAAAGAAGAGAAGCAAACAGCAAAAGAAAAAAGGAAAGATATATCCATCTGAATGCAGAGTCCCAAAGAAGAACGAGGAGGGATTTTTTTAAAAAGCCTTCCTTAGTGAACAATGCAAAGAAATAGAGGAAAACAACAGAACAGGAAAGACTAGAGATCTCTTCAGGAAAATTAGAGATACCAAGGGAACGTTTCAAGCAAAGATGGGCGCAATAAAAGACAGAAACAGTATGGACCTAACAGAAGCAGAAGATGTTAAGAAGAGGTAGCAAGAATACACAGAAGAACTATACAAAAAAGATCTTCATGACCCAGATAACCATGATGGTGTGATCACTCACGTAGAGTCAGACATCTTGGAGTGCAAAGTCAAGTGGGCCTTAGGAAGCATCACTACGAACAAAGCTAGTGGAGGTGATGGAATTCCAGTTGAGCTATCTCAAATCCTCAAAGATGGTGCTGTTAAAGTGCTCCACTCAGTATGCCAGCAAATTTGGAAAACTCAGCAGTGGTCACAAGACTGGAAAAGGTCAGTTTTCATTTCAATTTCAAAGAAAGGCAATGTCAATGTTCAAACTACCACACTCGTCTTACATGCTAGCAAAGTAAAGATCAAAATTCTCCAGGCTAGGCCTCAACAGTATGTGAACTGAGAACTTTGAGAGGTACAAGCTGAATTTAGGAAAGGCAGAGAAACCAGAAATCGACATCCACTGGATCATAGAAAAAGCAAGAGAATTTCAGAAAAACATCTACTTCTGCTTCATTGACTGTGCTAAAGCCTTTGACTATGTGGATCACAACAAACTGTGGAAAATTCTTAAAAAGATGAGAATACCAGACCACCTGACGTGTCTCCTGAGCAACCTGTATGCAGGTCAAGAAGCAACAGTTAGAACCGGACATGGAACAATAGACTGAACTGTTGGGAAAGGAATAAGTCAAGGCTGCATATTGTCACCCTGCTTATTTAACTTACATGCAGAGTACATCATGTGAAATGCTGGGCTGGATAAAGCTCATACTGGAATCAAGATTGCAGGGAGAAATATCAATAACCTCAGATATGCAGATGACACCACCCTTATGCCAGAAAGTGAAAAGGAACTAAAGAGCCTCTTGATGAAAGTGAAAGAGGAACGTGAAGAAGCTGGCTTAAAACTCAACATTCAAAAAAAGATCATGGCATCTGGTCCCATCACTTCATGGCAAATAGATGGGGAAACAGTGGAAACAGTGAGAGATGGGGAAACAGTGGAAACAGTGAGAGACTTTCTTTTCTTGGGTTCCAAAATCACTGTGTACCGTGACTGCCAGCATGGAATTAAAAGATGCTTGCTCCTTGGAAGAAAAGCTATGACAAACCTAGACAGTGTGTTAAAAAGCAGACACATTACTTTGCCGACAAAGGTCCATCTAGTCAAACAAAACTACTGGTTCCAAAAACACTACTTGTTTTTCCGGTAGTCATGTATGGATGTGAGAGTTGGACCATAAAGAAGGCTGAGCACCAAAGAATTGATGCTTTTGAACTGTGGTGTTAGAAAACACTCTTCAGAGTCCCTTGTACTGGAAAGAGATCAAACCAGTCAATCCTTAAGGAAATCAACCCTGAATATTCACTGGAAGGACTGATGCTGAAGCTGAAGCTCCAATACTTTGGCTATCTGATGTGAACATCTGACTCATTGGGGAAAAAAACACCCTGATGCTGGGAAAGATAGAAGGCAGGAAGAGAAGGGGATGACAGAGGATGAGATGGTTGGATGGCATCACCGACTCAATGGACATGAGTTTGAGCAAACTCCAGGAGACAGTGAAAGACAGGGAAGCCTGGCGTGCTGCAGTCCATGGGGTCTCAAAGAGTCAGATAGGACTGAGCAACTGAACAACAACAACAAAGTGATAGCAGATTTGAAGCACGTTACAAATAAAGTTAAATCATCTGGGTTAAAATGTAGGAGAAAAGACACAGGAAGACTTTTGTTCTGCCCTTGGAGCAGTCAAGCATAGGTTTTATAAAACAGGGAGCATTTCCCCCCAATTGTCAATTATTTCTAAAGAGCAAAAAGGAAGGAAACTAACATATAGGTTTCAGAATCAATAACTGAGTTTTCAAGGGTTGATTTACTTAAGTTTAGAGTTCAAACTGAGAGGAATAGCTTATAGGAAAAAAAGATAATGGTGTGTTAGTAAGAACACAAAATCAGACTAAATTTCTTAGCATCTGTTCACTGTTAATGTTTTCTCTCTTCCATTCATTCTTTCATTCAAGATGTATTCACTGTATGGCAATTATGTTCCAGTCATTGCTCTACAACCTGGGCAAGAAAACAGATAAAATACATGGTGTGCTTGCAATGTGGGGAGTTTTGAAAATTTGCCCAGTTGTGAAAAACATGAAAACTTAATCCAAATTAACAGAGTCAAGAAATTCCAGATTCTGGGCAGTTCGATAAGACCTTTTATTGGAGAAGAATGATCAGAGCCCTGGGTTCAAGTCAGCTCTGTCACAGTTCCCTGTAGCTTTTTCTATTAAAGACTCACAAGTCTCCATGGCTAGTTCTGTTCATGGAAAATAGTATTAAGAGAAATGATCTTGTGCGATATGGGGGAAGGGAGGCTTTACTTAAAGATCCAGGTAAATTTGCTGGCTAAAATGTGTAGGTATTAACACATTTCAGTGTGGTATATTTAGGGCTACAGGATGCTGATAAACTGTTATCTTAAGCTGGTCCATAGTCAGCTCCAGCCCTTCATTAAAAGCCGAGTTGACATGCTGTCCCATGAACTTTCACCCACACTCACCCTCTCTAGGTTGGCTTCTGCTCCTCCATGCCTCCATACAGAGGACTGCTCATGTGCCCCCTGACAGACACCTTGCACTCTGGGCCTATGGGTCTTCTTCCCTTTCCTGGCACACCATACATTCCTGCCAAATTCTGGTACTTTCTACGTGCTGTTTCACCTGGAACCCTCCTCCCCTCACCACCATCCTGTCAGACTCCTTCCCAAACTCCTGCCATTATTCAAGTCCTTCCTGTCCTTCCAAACCAGGATGAATTCCTTTGCCGTAGGCTCCCTCCCTTCTCTGTGAGTGTCTCCACCTGCTTCACTTGCTTTACCAGGTTTCCGTCCATCTTCCCAGAAGACTAGAAGGACTGTAAAGGTGACGGCTCCAATAAGCTCAGTGCCTGGTCCATGGAGGTGCAAATATTTATGGAATGGATTTGAGCCTGTGATAGGTGCTCCTCCTTTGTTCTCTCAGGAAACACTGTACTTTGCCCTATTGCAGCACACATGCACCCTTGATTATATAGTCAGCTTTTTTCTCTTCCCCTCCATTGACGGGACGTGAGGGGAGAGTGTATGTCTCATATCTGTGTCTCTACTGCCTGCTCCAGTGACAGGCATGGAATATATTCTGAGAATCCAACATTAGTTCTTATAAAATAGAATTCATGCTATGTCTCTGTCAAGCAATATCAGTTTAACTACTATATTTTCTGTCAGATGAAACAGGCCAAACATAAGTTAAACCTCTAAACTTCAGCCTTTCTAGCCCAAAAGTTGGCACAGTTTTCCTAAATGGCAAAGGACTCAAAAATTGTGGTTAATAAGGAAATGGCAACCCACTCCAGTACTCTTGCCTGGAAAATCCCATGGACAGAGGAGCCTGGTAGGCTACAGTCCATGGGGTCGCAAAGAGTTGGACACGACTGAGCGACTCCACTTTAATGATAAGGCAGCACAAGATTCATGTCATGTTTATTATGTTAACTGGGAGGCTTGCCACTGCTACTGTGCTTGATTCTTTACTCATCTGGGACTCTTCTGAAAAATGAAAAAGAAACAAGAGGGACTTGTTGGACACCTACTCTGTACCCAGCATCATCTACAGCCAGAAGAATAAACAGATAGTCTCTCCCTGCCAAGTATTAAGTTTGGAGACAGGGATAGCCCACAGTAATCTCTGAAGCATGTGAAACATCTGGACACCATATAAAGTCCTGGATATGAGGGAACAACCATCATTTAAGTCATTAGTGTGGCTCTGTAATGTCTCTAGGCAGACAAGAAATCACCTCCCCTCTCCCCCTCAAAGAGCTTCCTGATGGTGGTTTTAAGCCAAGAGACTCCAGTTAATACTGCCAATAGCTCAGTTCCAGAGAAACAGATGCAAAGCATTTTCCTCCCCCACTGACTGCCATAGAGTGAATCTGTTGACCTTTTCAATATGGACAGAACTTGTTTTTAAAGTTAGCTTTCTCAAGAAGCTATATTTAACTTGGTTTTAAGATTTTAAAACATGAATTTTTAAAAGACAGTGATTTTGACAATATTAAGTGTTGACAAGGATAGAGCACAACTGGAATTCACATACATTGCTGGTGAGAATATAAAAAGGTATAACCACTTAGGAAAACTTACAAAGCTAAATGTAACATTAAGCTAAACTAAAACAACCCAGCAATCCCAATTCTAAACATTTAATGAAGAGAAAAGAAAATATAAAGACTTGGATATGAATGTTCATACCAGCTTTATTCGCAATAGCTAAGCTAGATATAATCCAAATGTTCACTGACAGACAAATGGATAAATAAATTGTGGTATGTATATCCACACAATAGCATACTTTAGTTCAGTTCAGTCACTCAGTTGTGTCCGACTCTTTACGACCCCATGAACCGCAGCACACTAGGCCTCCCTGTCCATCACCAACTCCCAGAGTCCACCCAAATCCTGTCCAACTCATGTCCATCGAGTTGACAATGCCTTCCAACCATCTCATCCTCTGTCATCCCCTTCTCCTCCTGCCCTCAATCTTTCCCAGCATCAGGGTCTTTACCAATGAGTCAGCTTTTTGCATCAGGTGGCCAAAGTATTGGAGTCTCAGCTTCAGCATCAGCCCTCCCACTGAATATTCAGGACTGATTTCCTTTAGGATGGACTGGTTGGATCTCCTTGCAGTCCAAGGGACTCTCAAGAGTCTTCTCCAACACCACAGTTCAAAAGCATCAATTCTTTGGTGCTCAGCTTTCTTTATAGTCCAACTCTCACATCCATACATGACCACTGGAAAAACCATAGCCTTGACTAACTAGACGGACGTTTGTTGGCAACGTAACGTCTCTACTTTTTAATATGCTGTCTAGGTTGGTCATAACTTTCCTTCCAAGGAGTAAGCGTCTTTTAATTTCATGGCTACAATCACCATCTGCAGTGATTTAGGATACTACTCACCAATAAAAAGGGACAAATGACTGAAACAACAATGCGGGTGAATTTTGAAAACATTATGATGGGTGAAAGAAGCCAAACACAAATGAATACTGATTAATTGGTTTTATTTTGGAAAAGGCAAAACTATAGTGGCAAAAGGCCAATCAGTGATTGCCTGGGGCTGGGTTCTGACTGGGAAGTAGATGATAGAAATGGTTATATCTTAATTATAGTGATGGTTACATGACTGTATACATTTGTCAAAACTCATTTAACTGCACACTGAAGTTGGGTGCATTTTATTATATGCAAATTATGTCTCAATAAAGTTGATTTATTTTAGAGTGATTTTCAACCACATTTTTAAAAGGCCTGACCTTGAGACCAGAGAGAATTTTTTAACTGAATAATAAAGACTGAAAACTCCCATTTACTATGGAAAATTTGTCTTATGTTCTTAATGATTCATTTTACATTCATCAGCTTCAAAATAAAGCTTCCTTGGCAATATAATGTTGAATAATTATCATGAATATGACCCAAATGCTTCATAAATATGTCTCTAAAGGGTTGGTGTAATGGGTATTTCCATGTAGGAAAATGAGTGAAGTGAGGTAAAAGTGAAAGCAGTCTTACTGCATTTCTGCCTACCTGACAAGTGTATGCATCTCCAAGTGTGATTCCATTCAGGAATCCTTTCTCTGGGAAATCTCCATGAAGACATCTATAAGCTGCTTCACAGACATTCAATCAGTGTGGACTTTGTACCTAGTTGGTCAAGTTTACTTTAGGGAAATTCTGTCTTTAAATCACAAAACACCATGTTCCCAGAATGATGGAGGAAATTCTGTGTATCTTTTTTGTCAAGAAAGGCAGTATGCAGGAGACTGAAGAGCACAGGCTCTGAAACTCTTATTATCTATTCAATCCATCCCAGTCAAATCTGGGCTCTTCCTTTTACTAATGACATAACTATAGGCAACTAATTCAAGCTCTCCAAGTCTCAGTTTCCTTCTCTGTAAAATAGGCATATTAGTATATATCTACCTTAAAGGATCATCTAGGCGAATAGAAAGACACTAGATGGCAGGCACTTAGCACAATGATGGGCATAGGCTACATCTTCAGTAAGTGCTAGCTGCAATTATCAAGGGGCTGAGAGTACTTCCTAACCTATTTAAGCTACAGCAAAGAATAGGTGACATTATGACTATTTAATTGCAAAAGATAATGGAGAGATAAACACACTACATGATTATGAGTCATATTTATGAATGAACTAGATATGAAATGTCTGTACTTTCCCTTTAAAATTCTGTCAAATATTCAAATTCCTATTTTTAAAATCTCTTAGAAATAAATAATAAATTAGCTTCATGCTTACACACATAATTTAAATGAAAAAAAAATGTGGGGTAATATCTAAACTTTAGACCATGAAATTAATTCCAGCAGTCAACTACTGCTTGACACCATGGTCTCCTCTCCTGAAACATTCCAACCTCTTTCTTTTAATGTATTAAAAGAAAATACATTAATTTTTGGTCAAGAGTGTTAAATCCACTTAGAAATATGATTAACAACGACAAACTATCTGAAATATTAACAGGAGCAGTGTTTTGATCATTTAAATGTGATGGCTGACAAAGCCGACTTCCTACCAATTTTATTAAGAGCCCAGTGGTAGTGAAATCGCCTTCTGTGGTTCAGTTCATTTCAGAGTCTGACACCCATTGGGACTTCAGCCTTTAGAACCATGTTTAAGGTGACAGTAAGGAAAACCAAAACAATACTGCTTGGTTCAAGGATTTCCCTAGAGAAGATGTTTTGCCTGAGCATTTAAAGAAGAAAACAAAATACCACTTTACTACTTTTAAACGAATAATAAGAAAGCATGAAAATATCCTTTTTGGCTTCTTAGAATTTTTGCCTCTGGTTCTCGGAGCTCTTAGATGTAAAATGGGAATTAACATGGTTGTTAAAGTTTTAAAATTACATACTATCAACCACAGAGCTTCCAGCTCCGATAGAAAGTTCACATTAGGGAAAATCCAATAGGTGGCAGAAAGTAAATAGATTTCTTTTCTGAAAACTAGTTTTAATATTAGTTATGAAATAGTCTGCTTTGATTAAGATATTTCCATTACTGTGGGAATTCAGTAAATTCTTTTACATGAAAGTATAAATTTTGGCTCACTTGAGGAAACTAAATTCTAGAAAAGGTTAAATATCAAATGACTATCTCTCTACCCATTCTGTACGCTATCTCTGGGGATGATGGCAACCTCTCAGGTGATCTCATGGCCATATTTTCACTCTGCTATTTCCTCTGCTTAGAACTTGCTTCTGCATCTCTTCATTTGGCTAATTTGTATTCTTCCAGGAAGTCTTCCTTGGCTCTTGCTTGTGGGAGACTGGCCCTCTTCCAGAGGGTTCACATAGCACCCTGTCTCTCTCCAATCTAGAATTTTCTCACCTCTTGTGTTAGATTGTAAGCTTTCCAGAGGCTGAGGTCTGTGCTCATCTTGTTTACCATTATTTCCCTGCCATCTGCACAGTTTTCAACAAACAGTTGATTAATTAGTTAATTAATGCTTCTTCTACTAACTTAAAACACATTGGTCCTTTTGATGAACCCTTCAGCTCTGATCTAAATACTGACCTTAGACTTCAAGACTTCCACTCATACCAACCACCCATATGCCTAATTATGTCAACTCCTCCAACCAATTTAGACCGATTGTGAGTGTCCTCGTATTTCTGTAACCCTGTTGTTCTTCCCATCACCTCTGGTCCTACTCAATATTAAACCTGTTAACTAGTTTATCTCATAGATATCCCCAAGTTCCAATATTCTTCTGTTCATGGCTTTTTTTGGGGGGAAACAGTTATAAAGAATTAAAAGTAGATTTTGTAGCAGAGTAAGCTAGTTCAGAGAGAAATTCATTATTTTGCTCCTTGAGTTCTAGTCAAATAATATATATCACCAGTTCATCCAAATAGCTGACTTATAAAGACAGCAGCTATTTGGGTGCCAGGGTGGAGGAGCAGGGATGCTGGCTTTCCCCAGAGCCATGGTTTCTCTGCTAGCCACATAGGGGGACCCCTTCCCCAGGGCCTCTGTCAAAAGCATAGGAGTTGAACCATCTTTTATAACATTAGTTCTATGAGAAAATATGCTCAAAGTTTTAAACAACTGACTTCTAGATTTACTTCTGGGATACAGTCTTCTCATTTAGGCTCTGTGTATAGAAATCAAGTGGAGTAGAATGGAAAGGGGCTGGACAGGACAGGACATAGTAGGAAATGACTCCAGTCTTTGCATCAGAAGTGACCTATTCAGTTTCCTCAAGGAGCAGCAGTACAAGAAGTAGATATTTAAACTGTCACTATTTTTAGAGAGCTAATATTTGAAGCACACTGGTAAATTCTCAGTGCTTGAACACAACAGGCCTTTAATGAAACATTTCTGATACATAGAAGATAGAACTCAGGTCTCCTGCATTGCAGGCAGATTCTTTACTCTCTGAGCCACCAAGAAAGCCCACATTGAAGATTAATAGATACTATAAAAGGCAGTTCAAAAGTCCCTTGGGTGAAGGAGTAATTCCTGTCTATGGTTCCTTCAACTGGGAGTACCACTGAAAGGAAGAGAGGAAATAAGTAATACTTGAGTAAACAGAGCGAAGTTTTAAAGAAAGACAAGCCCTGAGTGTCCCATCTGGAAGGGTCTCCTGAATGTTGGCCCAACTTGGCCTCTTCCACTGCCTCTTACTGCTCCTCTGGACCCTCTCTGGGTGGTTTCTTCCAGTCATCTGGCCTCTGCCATACAGAAAAAAAAAAAAAGAATCTATAGCTTCATCATGGAGCTCCAACTACTCCCACAGGTATGGTTCTAGATGCCAGCTAGACCGCCCCACTTGGATATTTTATAGCCACTTCATATCCCACTCCCATTTCAAACTATGTCACTTCCCCTTTCAAAAAAAAAATTCCTACCACCAACTCTCTGAACTCCATAGCTTAGTTCATAGCATAACTGACATTTCTTTGCCATCTTTGATCCCTACGAGTTCTGTTCATCCCATGTTCATTCTACCAGCACATTCTGATTACTATGCTCCTACCCATTTCTTAAATCCCAAACGGCTGCCTTCTGAGGCACCTAGCCACATAGCAGCAGCACCTGGCTTTTCCAATTCCTGCAGAGGTCACTTCCCTCTGGAATAATAAAGAGAAGGTGGTTAACTTCACATTTGCCTCTGAGTCAGTCACCCTGCTGCTTGCTTCACCTACTGCCCGGCTCCAAACTTGGCTCTCATGCCTACCTGGGACCTAGGCTCACTTTCTGTTGGTCATTGCCTCAGTTTCCAGAACCAGTGCCTTTTGGGGACATGACACCTCCATGCTGACCTAGAGAGGCCTGACCACCTCCTCATTTTCCCATCCTAGGCATACATCCCATCAACTATTCATCCTCCAAATCACCACTCACACAAGCCAATGTGTGTAATATACTTTTACTCTGCAGATTTGAGAATCACAGAAGGCAGCAACACAGTTCAGCATAGATCAACAAACAACTTAAAAGTGTACCAGTCACCACTTGTGTGAGGCTCATTCTTGCTTCAGGGAATTTTTAACCAACCCCTCAAAAGCCAACCAGCACCACTTCTTTGGGCCCCTCTCCCTCTCTTTACACAGACCATGGCTGTGTCTCCCACTACTCCTCTAAGTTCACGTGTCCCCACAAAACACCTCTCAGAGCCAGAAGAAAAGGAAAAATTCATGTGACTTTATTTTGTAGGATGCTTGGATTTGACTCTGAAGAGGCCTCCCCCAGTATAACATATTCCACACATCAAGAAGCTTTCTAGCTGAGGAGTTCTCCCACAACCCTGGAGAGAGACAGTCCAGGTGATATGGCCGTTTCTTCTTCAAGGTAAACCCTGTTTTCTCCTTGTAACATGTCTTTCTTCTCTATCCCTTCAGCCTTCACTTGAGTTCAGGCTGTCACGATTGTCATTACCTGGCTGGCCTCCCTCTCTTCCGTCTCACCCAGTCTCCTCCCTACCCCACCTCCCACTCCACCATCAGATTTATCTTTCAAAGTCCAACTGTGTCACTCCCTCTGATGTTCCTTAGTCACTAAGTCATGTCCGACTCTTTGCAGTCCTATGGACTGAAGCCCAAAAGGCTTCTCTGTCCGTGGGATTTCTCAGGCAAGGGTACTGGAGTAGGTTACCATTTCTATCTCCAGGAGATCTTCCTGACCCAGGGATCAATCCTGTGTCTCCTGCATTGCAGGCAGATTCTTCACCACTGAGCCACCAGGGAAGTCCATGTCACTCCCTTATCCAAGCCTTTCACAATTTCCTACCACTTGCAGAAACATCTTAAGTGTGCAGTGCAGCCAAGACTGTAGTTTGGCTCTGGAAGCCCCTGACCCTACTCATAACTAAAGTCTTGGCCATTCCCTGAACAAGTCACAGCCATACCTCCTTGAATTTGCACCTGTCCTCAAGAACTCCAGCTCGAGCTCCAAAACAGCTCACACATCATCCTCCCTGTAAAATCCTCCCAAGGTATGGAGCCTCATCAGGGTCATCAGTTCTGTTTTCCCACAGAATTGCTACTTACCTCTACTGGCCCCAAGCGAATGGCATAGATCAACTTATTTCCATCTTATTTACAGTACACTTTGCCCACAAGAGACAGACTCTGTCTTTTCCCCTTTGAGCCTCAGTGTCTTGCACTGTGATTGTCACAGACTGTCTATTGAACGGAAAATTAATTTGTGAATGGATGCCTATTATGGAGGAGTCTAAAGTCAGCAAGGAGAATTATGAGTGCCCAATATAAGTCTCTTCATCAGACTCCATGCACTTGAAGGATGAAGACAAGAAGGCTTGTCTTGATACCTCTTATACCCGTTCCCAAATGGAAGATGAACTCGACTCAGAATCCAAAGACTAAAGAGGAGGGGTCATCCAGGAGCATCCTGAACAAGATTCACTAAAATTAATAGAATATGGATGAGGAATTTATTTCTGTGCCTTGTGTATGGCAGCACATTTTTCTTTTTTTGGCCATGCCACACAGCTTGCAGGAGAGCTTAGTTTCACAATCAGGGATCAAACCCAGGCCCTTGGCAGTGAGAGCACAGAGTCCTAACTACTGGACCACCAGGGAATTCCCAGTGGCGTCTTTATTCCTGAGAGCAACGGCTAAACATGTTTGATTAGTGCTAAAAAACTAAAAGAGAACTGCAGGATCTATTTTTCTTAAAAATATTCACAGACAATGGCTCTGAATGACCACCACACCTTTCCTATCACCATCAAGGGCAGCCTTGGTGTTTTCAGGTGCAGCTTCAGGATGCCTGTGAGGACATACACAGATTACAAGCAGGTAGACAGAGACAGAAAGCATTTATTTTTAACTCTGATTTAGGAAGGGTTCTGTGGACACTGGGACAGTCAGAAGGCAGGAAGTGAGTTCAGGGAACACACAAGTTGGAGATGACAGATCAGCTGAGGGGATGCTGGTGAGGAGCAGTGGCTACTAGTTTAGTAGTTTGAAGCTGTCCCGAATCATCAAATTCTCCTCTCTGTAGCATTTTCTGGGTTTGTCAAATCTCCAACAGTGAGAACACTACATTACAAAGCATAAGAGATCTATGGTGCACCCAGTATGAGGATGACACTAGGAGTTTACCGTCCAAATGGCTGCCCCACAGCAAACTGCACATTTAAATGGAGCACCTAAGTCATATCTGGCTAACAAAAGAGCCACCATCTGTGCACTTTTAGCAAAAAGAAGCTTGCCACAGAATGCTGATGTAGACTGATGCCTCATCATGAGGCTTTCACAACAAGTGGAGTTGAAGCCTGGTGTCATCAACTCTAATAGGAATTTCCAGATCTGAGATTATTCCACAATGTTCCAAAGCCAGGTGGAAGAGAGTGGGTGTCACCAGGCTTTGAATCTCACGTAGAGGCTGCCAGCCAGGGCTTGCCTGCCAATGGTACCACACTGGACAATAATCCTGTCGGCCAGGTCTCTCAATCTACCTCCAGATCAGACATTAAAATGCTCTGATGATGACAGTACACTCCATCTGGGCTCATTACAGAAATTGCAACAAAGTTTGTTACTTATGTATAAACTATAGTGATATTTAAGTCAGCTACCAAACATTTATTGAGTATTTGCTTTATGCTAGAAATTGTGATAAATTCTTTTCTATGTTCAAACTCAATTCTCAGATCGATGCTAGGCCATGGCTCCTGTTTTATTATGATCCCCATTTTACAGAATGAAAAACTAAAGCTTGACAGGATTCATCATGGCCACTTACCCAAGATCACACAGTGAGTGAGTGGGAGAGGAAGGATTTGTACTCCAGAGCTCACAGACTTAGCCTCCATGACATTGGAGACAGAATCTGGAATCTGAAATATTTATACAAGTTTATCTTTATACAACTTTAGCCTCAACCAATATGCACGTGTATGCATAGGGTGAGGCCCTGCCCACAGGAACCGTGCACTACTGGTTCCCTTAGTTACACTAAGCAGTAGCAAGTTGGTTTGGAGGTCAGCAATGTTCTCCACCATGTGAACTTAACCGAAACAAAATCATCTCTGGCTTACTGCGTTCTGGCCCCACATTAGAAGCACAGTTACTCACTAAGGGAAACATCATCCACGTGTTTCTGATTCATTTACACCCAACTTATCCCAGTCTTGGTCTGAATGCACTGTCAACCAAATGACTTACAAAAAGCTTTCCAAGAGCCTTTTAACTTGGTCTTTCTTCAAGTTATGCCAACAGTAAATGGAACTAGACTATCTTAAAATGTTAAACTTAGAAAGCAAGGTGTCCAAGGAAGCCAGAAATACAGCCAAGAAGACATTCTCATCTCTGTAAGGGACACTTCCAAAACTGCAAGTGTAAGAGTTCTCCAATAAATGTAACCAACAAATGAGCCCTTACTATAATTTAAAATCAGAAAAGAAAAAAAAAAAAAACTTGTCTAAAATGCTTGATTTATAGCTCAGGTTAGAGCTTTTTTTATTCTCTAAGCAAATATCCTGACTACTTCACCACATAGAGGAGCAACAAATGATTGATGGTTATATTAGGATTTTCACCTTCAAATCCAAAGTATTTTAAATATATATCCCATATATTGAGAGAGACAAGGGAGAGGGGTGTGACTATCATGGGAGGATAGAACTAGAACACAAAGAGTTTGTGATACCTGTCACTTTCTCACCACAGAGCTTCAAAACACCCCCGATCGTGGCAGGAACACAATCCAGTACTCAATCTTTTTATTTGCTGTATTCATGTTTGTCTGAAACTTTCTACTCAGGACATGAGCCCATTCAGGTTAACTGAAGATGCTGAGTAGCCTGAGAAAACCATCATGATCTGAGAAGACTAAAGCAACTTAAAACCTGTAGGCTTTATGGCTGCAGTAATCTTGTTAGGTTCTCTCTGTGGATAACTGAAGTTAAAATGTCCTTAACATGTTCTTCTGTGCAGAAAAATACAGCCCTTTGTTTTTCCAATATTTGGAGCAAGGGGCTCTCCAGAGATGACGGCCTCCTGAGAGGGTTAGATTTTCTTTACTTAGGTGGTGATTATGGCTGGGGGAAGGGCCACTCAGGGGTCATGATAGTCTTCCAACCACATAATGTGCCATTAACACTGTGCTAGCCATGGAGGGGGAGAAAGTGTAAGTACCATTAAGGAAGATAATGCATTGCTGATTTGCATGTTTGAGTTTTTCCCCCCAAATTTTGAAAGACATGAAGTTATAGCCCATTAAAAATTTTTTAATGAAAAAAAAAAAAAAAAAGACCCACACCGCTTCTTATTACAAGCATATCTGAAAAAGAACTCACCCACCACATTCATCTTTCTTCTAAACTGGCTGAATATTTTAAATGGTCCCCAGCTGATCTACTAACCTTACTGTCTGGCCTTACTTCCCTTTACAATCACTATGTAAGGAAAGTAGACTGATGCTAAATCCAAAGAATCAGTGGCCCCCTGAATGGCAAAATAAAAACAGTAAGAGAAAGTAAAGATTGATGCTTTACTCCATACTCCAAACAAGATTCCCTGGATATCCTTTTCTTTCAGATTCCTGGGGTTTTAAAATACAATTTCCCACTCAAAGAATTGTTTTCAAATGTTAGGGAAAACTTCAAATTTCTAAATGGAAAATCCAATATCATGTAGCAAGCCCTTTGGGAATATTCCTATAATGATCATTAAGAGAGAATACATACCTTGTCAAATCTCCAACAGTGAGAACACTACATTACAAAGCATAAGAGATCTATGATGCACCCAGTATGAGGTCTGTGACTCATCTGCACCCAGATGGATCTGTGACTAAGGGCAAGTTAATTTCTGCCTCTTGGACTAGTTATCTCTTGCTACATAACAAACTATCACAAATCTGGCTGTTTAGAACAACACATGGTTATCAGCTCAGTTTTTGAGCAAGAATCCAGCGGCCAGCCAGAGTAAGAGTCTCACCTGAAGGTGCTGTTAGGAAAATCTTTGCTTCCAAGCTCCTTACATGGTTATTGGCAGACTTTCTTGTTCTTCAAGAACTGTTAGATTGAGAGTCTCAGTTCCTAAGTAGCTGTTAGCAACTTAAAACCTACAGGCTTTGTGGTTACAGGGATCCTTTTGAGAGTCAAAAGGATGGCAATAAAGTCTCTAAAATGTCCTTCTGAGTGGAAAAATAATTGTATGTCTTGACACATGGATCTTCCCAACATGGCAACTTGCTTCATCAAAGCCAGCAAGGGGGAGAAGCTGCTAGCAAGATAGCAATCATTATCTTATGCAGCATAATAACATCCCATCAGAAGTAAGATCCCATCACCTTTGCCATATTCTGCTGATTAAAGCATGTCTCTGGGCCATCCCACACTCAAGGAGAGGCATAACACCGGCACAAATAACCAGAAGGCACAGATCACTGGGGTCTATCACAGAATCTGTATACCATATCGCTGTATTTCAATTTTCTCATGTGTCAAATGGGAATGATATTGACCCCCACCTTGCCATATTGTTTATTTGTGTTTATTTACATAAAGAGCTTCAAAGAGTGCCTGACACCTAATAAGTGCTTAATAAATGTTAGATACTGTTTTCAGTGGGTTGTTTTTATTTTTATTTTTTTTACTATTTTATTATTATGTGCTGTTAGTTACACTCTTCTTGCTTCCTATCAATTCTGTGCACACATCAGAGTAAAGAAGGTAGGCAGTATACTAAGGTATGGGAATCTAAGCTGCCTAGTGTAAGTACCACCCAGACCAGAATCCAGCTGTCTTCACCACATGCCACTATCAATCTAACAACCTTGGAATGTCAATTTAAATGGGAAAAAAAGAGGCTTTCTGGTTAAGTCAGGAGAGATCACTAATGTCTCAAGACTTAAACCTGATCCTCTATCTGTCTCTCGAAAATCAACCTATGTAGTGGGTCCAAACTTTAGGAAACATCACCAACTTTCTATTTCCCAACATTATTCTAATCATAAATTTACTGAAAATAACTAGAATTATAGGACCTATGGGTCCCAGTACTGTTTTCATCAACAGTGCATTTAGATCTGGTATTGCTCTAGCCTCTGCATGGGAAAAAGAAGGGTGAGTTTTGTGCCCGTGTGCCTCATTTTAAGAAAATCCACAGGACAGGAATTCAAACTTTAAATCTAAGAAACCAAGTGTATTTACAAACAAGACAAACACATTTATTTTCATTAGCAAAAGGATTCACTTCTAACCATTTACATGTTTTGAGATTAGATGGATGACTTGAAGAAAAGAAGGCAAAAGTTAAAGAGTTAGGGGCTCATTCAAGTTATGACTGTATGTAGTACTTTCATTGATTGCTATGGTAAATTTGTCGCGCTTCACTTTTTTTCTGATTTTTAATCTTCTTAAAAGATAATTGACCATTTAAAGCAAAAATAACAATGTGTCATGGGGTTTAAACTATATAGAGAATTAAAACATATGACAAAAATACCACAAAGGACAGGAAAAGGGAAATGAAGTATGCTGTTGTAGAAAACTTTCATGTGAAGTGGTATATGAAAATATGTTACATGAACTGTTATATGAAAACAGATTGTGATAAGTTAAAGATATAAACTATAAACTCTAGAATGACCACCACAAAAATAAATTAAAAGATACAGCTAATAAGTCAACTAAAACATGATAAAACATGGTGATTAAACAAAACAGTTAAAAGTACTCAATCCAAAAGAAAGGCAGGAAAAGAGAAAAATGACAAAAACATCAGAAAACAAAGATCAAGATGGTAGCTTTGAGCACAACCACATCAATAATTATGTTAAACATAAATGATTCATAAATATTCCAATCAAAAAGCTGAGTTTGTCAGATTGGATAAAATGTAGGACCCAATTTTTGCTGTCTGAAGAAACTTATTTTAAATATAAAGACAGGTAAGTAAAAAGCATAAAAAATGGAAAGCAAGAAATACTAATACCAATATTAACCAAGCAAATATTAGTCAAATGAGGAATTAATATCAGACACAATAGACAAGGAATATTTGCAGAAAGAGAGGGACATTTGCAATGTCCTTATAATAATGATAGGGTCAAATACAAATTAGATAATAATCTTAAATGTATATTTATCTAATAACAGAGCATTAAAATATATAAAGTAAAAAATATTGAAATGGAAGAGAAAAATAGACAAATCCACAATGACAGCACACAGTCAGTACTCAGCACATAGTGTACCTATTATTATCATTATTGACATCATCATTCCATCACTAACATTCTGAACCATAAGATTCAAGACAGGAATACCTATTACACCACTATCCTTTAACAGTATTCTGAAATTCTATCCAAAATATTATGGGAAAAAACAAATATAAGATGTCTTAACTATCAGAATGGAGGAGATAAAATTACCATTATTTCTAGCTGAACTGGTTATATACTTAGAAACCAAAAAACAAAACAAAAATCTAAGAGGTGTTAGAATAGTAGGATTCAATGAGGGAGATCACTTGAAATCAGAAATTACATTTCAATGACTTTCATGTATACTATCAACAACCCATTATAAAGTATAAATGAAAAGGAAATTCCACTCATAAAAAACAATAAAAGTTGCTAAATTCCCAGGGAAAAAACATTAAAGCCTTCTATGGTAAAAATAAAAGTATTTAGTGAGAACTGCTTTGAGAGACTGTTGGGTAGTCATTAGAATAGTTAAACTCTAAGTCTCCCTACACACCTGGTTTAAATCGGCACCCTGAATCCTTACAAAACCATGAAGTCTTAGAACTCCCTCATCTCCCTGCAGGAAGTTTCTCCAGAATGCTCTCCTAGAATCTGAAGAGAGATGCAAAACTCATTCATTAGTGCATCCAGCCCCCAGAAAAGTTCCTGACACATAGTAAGCACTGAAATAATATTGGATGGATGGATGGATCAAAGTCAAAGTTGCTCGGTTGTGTCCGACTCTTCATGACCCCATGGACTATGCAGTCCATGGAATTCTCTAGGCCAGAATACTGGAGTGGGTAGCCTTTCCCTTCTCTGGGGGAATCTTCCCAACCCAGGGATCAAACCCAGGTCTCTCACATTGCAGGCGAATTCTTTACCAGCTGAGCCACAGGGGAAGCCCAAGAATACTGAAGCGGGTAGTCTATCCCCTCTCCAGCAGATCTTCCTGATCTAGGAATTGAACTGGGGTCTCCTGCATTGCAGGTGGATTCTTTACAAACTGAGCTATCAGGGAAGCCCCAGATGGATGGATGAATGAAATAAATGAATCACTCATATATAAGCAACTTCACAAACTCTCTTAGAACCACCCTGGCAACAGTGGATCTCTGACCCAAAAAAAGTTCCTCAGAATTGACTCATTTCATCTTGTACTTGATTCAAGGGCACTTCTAGGATCAATCCAGGTCCCTTTTAACAAGAGATAAACAGAAATTGGGAGAGCTTTTATTTTCCTGTGGTACAGAGATGCATGTATTACATTGAAGTCTTATCTTCTGAGACTCTGAAATGTCCTACACTTTATCAGGAGATTCACAGATTTTCATCGCTATGACCAGTCTTTAAGGTTTCAGTTTTCCAAGGTCAACTAAGGATATTTTGTATTTTAGCATAAAAAATAACCTGAATATAAGAGTTATGCTCCTGAACTGCTCCTGAAAGATCTTGAAACTATCCCACGGGGTTGGTGCATGCTGCAACAACTTTTACTAGTTATTCAACCAAATATTTATTAAGGATTAATTTTGTTACTAGATGCTAGGAATACAGCAGGAAATGCCCCTACTTTCTTGGGGCTTCCATTCAAGTGTGGAAAAATAATCAACAAACAAATGCATAAGATACCTACAGATAGTGAGTGATGTGCACTATGCAGACACTATTAGGGTCATGAAACCTATTAATTTAGTTTATCAACATGTTTTCTTCCCTGACTGATCCTCAAGTTTGTGCCCATAACTAGTACTTTTTTCCCCTCTATTGCCTTTGTTTTCTAATTTCTGGGAAAGTTACTAAAAAATTGTATGAAGGGACCCCATACTTGCAGCCAACTCAGACTATCATTTTCCTTCTTTGTGGGTGTCATTCAAAACTTCTAGAGGCATTCTGGAGCAGCTGCCTTTTCTATTTCAGTAAGAGTGTGTAGGCAGTCTCTTGATATATGGCAGTACACGGGTTTTAAAATTAGGAAACCAGGGGAGAAAGTTTCCAGCTCACCTGGTACATTTCTCTTCACTTCATCACAGAGCTATGAGGGTTGGTCAGCTGAATCACTCAGAACCAGCAAAGTGTTTTAACCTTGGAGAACACTCCACCAAGATTTCACACAACAACCTTTGACTAACATTTCCCTGGGATGTCAGATCTTTCTATTATCACTGGATAGCAATATTGATTCTAAAAGGAATGACTCCTAATAAAGTTTTCTTCTAAATCATGCTAGAAGATGTTATCTTATTTAACCAAATGGTGTTGATTAAAAGGCTGAAATGAAAGGTAAGTGGGCTGCTTTGTTTACTGGTGGAAGCAATTATTTCTTCAGCCCTAGTCTTCCATCTCCATAAATTAATGCTCTTTTCCCTGTGCTTCATTGATGGGTGATGAATTATGCAAATATTTTTCCTGCAAGAATTAGATGAAATAGTCTCACCAATTCTTACAGCAAGACATTATAAATAACGGCAAACTATAATTCAATTTAAAATATTGTCCTCATCTATGGCCATACCACTCTGCATGTGCCAATCTCATTTATTAATAAAATATTGTCCTCAATTTAGGTCACCTAAGTTCAAATGTTTTAACCTTTGAATAAACTCTATGAATCAAATTATATCTGTACATACATGATTTTCTACAGAAATGAGCCATTTTGGCATTGCTTTATTAAGAGAGTGATTTTGGGCCAGTTCAGAATTATATCATTTCAATTCAACAGTCATCTTCTTTTCTGCTACTAGTTCTACTGCTTGAAGATAATCATTTCATCCTGATGTCATAATGAAAATAAAAAATAAATTTGATTCATTAATTCATATAGTCTGCCTATTTCACAATAAGGGTGTAGGTGCATTAACAGTTTAAAAGTCATATAATGAAGCTATTTTTTAAAAACTAGATGAAAACCAAATAACTCAAAATAGTTCACAATTAAACCAAAAACTTGCTCACGCCCTTTTTCTCACAAATGAGGTATTTAAAACTGCAAATTGGCTGAGACTCTAATTGATCCAAAAGCATTTCTGATTAGCAGTCTTACTAATGTGCTAGCATCAGTTTGTCCCAATTCCCAGGATTTGCACGTGTCAGCATGACTCAAGAGAAAGACCTTAACCATGGTCTCAACAGCCTGATGCAAGCATACACGGTAAACAGAGTGCCTCTGGCCCCCAGGCCATCCCATCTCACTTGACCCCGCTGTACCAGATGCGGAAAGCCACTGGGTTGCGCTCCGCAGTGAGGGAATGAAGTGCATCGATCGCTTGAGATTATTAGCTGGAGTGGAATGAGCCTCCTCCTTATTATGCAGATTAGTGGAGCTCCTCGTCCTAGCATATTGTGCAGATGCGGGCCAGCAGCTGCTCCTACAGATGGCAAGTACACAACTCCATCAGGATGGATCTATTGTCTGCGCCCGGCTTGCAGAGAGGCGGACTCAGCAATGAGGAACTGTTACAGGGTGAGATGTAAAGGCACACACACACACACACACACACACACACACACACACACACACACACACACACACACACACACACACACACTTAAAATCTGTACCCAAGAGACTCTTTACACAGCAGGGCCGAAAGCACTCAAATTAGAAATCCACCCTAAGTAAGGATTTTCGTATGTCACAATTAAGTTTGTGTATTTTTTAACGCAGATTAACCATTAAAATTGAGTAGCACAATTTGAATTTTGCAGTGTCACACTATTAAATATTCGGATTAAAAACAAATCCCAAGCGATTCATTCAGAAGTTTGCACAACATCCAGTTCTTCTGGGAACTTCTGTTGTGCTAGTTCCCTTTCAAAGAATCTTTTAAAAAAAGAAGGTTTATTTTCCATATCAAAATGTGCTAGAGAACTGAGTTTCCCCTATTAAAATGTTTGTTTTAGGATAGCTTGTCCTTTTGGAGTTATCATTTATTTGAAAGAGCATCAAAGCAGTTAAGTCAAGTTAATCTGGAGTCTAAAGTATGTATATGTGAATCCTTTTTGAATAAATATTTTAATCATTAGTAACTAAATAACATGGTCTGCTGCATAATTTTGAATGTGGTATAAAATAATTTGATTATTAATTGAAGCTATTAAGCTGAGTAAAGAATTGGTTTTTGCTCCTGATTTTGTTTTTAGCTAATGTTTGCCTAGATCTTCCTCTAAAATTTAATCTAAAAAACTAGAACTTTCTGAAGAGTAGGAGGGAACTGCCAAAATGTTGAGTGTAATTTTAAATGTTTTATCAAAATAAATGTACTCCAATAAGTGCAGTCTTCAAAAGCTAAAAAAAAAAATCAAGTTTAAAGGTAAATGAACAATGGAAAGAAAAGTAGCAAAATTATGCAGTTTAATAAATGTGGACTGCCAACTAAAACAATGTAAATTAATATCCAGAAAACACCTGTTAAAGAGTTAAAACTGCAAGGAGGAGGAAAAAAATGTAAATAGATTGTTCCAGAACCATGTTTACCAAACTTTGTCTCCCATACAAAGAGATGGATCACAACCCATGTATGACAAGTTTTACAAAACTTACCCTCACTTCACATGATGTATTCTGAGGTTTCCTATTTCATTCAATTCATATTTTCTAGTGCTGGTTATGATATTAAATGTATTTCATGGTCCTTTTTATGACCTGCTGCTTGAAAAAATGACTACTCTACAATGTGGCCAAGCAGGTAATATTTTTTTAAAAAAAGAAGAAATATATGTGTCAATACCAACATTAGCACTAAATATGAGAAGTGGCCTACTTCAAATTGCCAGACACAGACAGAACTGGCACTACGTAGGACTTTGCAGGAAGCAAAATCTGAGAACAGCTGCCTCCTTTCTCCAGAATGAATCATAAAGTAAATGACTAGTGGCTGAAAGAAGCATCAGGAATGGAACAAACAAATTTCAGGATGGTCTGGGGGAAAAACTTGTGGCCCTAGAACTCATGCTAGACATCTTGTAAGATCAAAAATAATCCAAAACAGGTTCACTGGAGAAGCTAGGGGGTTGAATGGCACATCCTAAATAGGCAGGTAAGAATTAGGAAAGCAGAACCCCTGTACCCAAGGCTGAAAATAGATCCTGCTTCCAAAGACAATCTAAACCTTTGTAGAGAGCCAGCCCCAATATAGTCAAGATCTACAAAACCACAAAGCTCCTGAAATTCCAACCATCACTACGGAGAGAACGTGGCAGGAATAAACTCAGTGAGTGCATTAATCAGAAACTCAACAATAGTAGGAGTGTACCAACAGTACACTTGGAAGGCAGGAGAAGGGGATAACATAGGATGAGATGGTTGGATGGCATCACTGTCTCAATGGACATGAGTATGCGCAAACTCCAGGACATGGTGAGGACAGGGAGGCCTGGCGTGCTGCAGTCCATGGGGTCGCAAAGAGTCGGACACGACTTAGTGACAGAACACTTAAAATGGATTGAAATTATAATTCGGGAAAGTGAATCTTTTGCCAATGCATACAATTTGAACCTAAAATTCAAATGTCCTGTGAATTTCACCTCAACATACATTTTTAACTGAAGCTTCATGAGTCCAGAAACATGATCTATGCTATTTACTGCTGCATCCACAGAACATTGTACAGTGTCTTACCCAGAAAGGCCACTCAGTAAAGAGGTGATTCATGAATGTGTCAGCATATATAATAGTGCACATGGAATAACATACATGTACATAATCATATCACTGTACAATAAATGCAAAAATTCAAATATATACAGTTAGCAAAGAAAGGTTTATTGCAGAGTGGGGGGACCATGGGACACTTTGAGATGTTTTGAAGGATAATCAAGACTATGGAAATGCCAGAGAAAAAGCCCTAGAATGTGCAAAGGCATAGAGCTGTGAGACATCAAGAGGACTGCAAGTTGTGCCTCATGGCAAGAAAATTGTGTCCATACCTCAGGAGACTGGGGTGAGGGCAGGGAAAAATACTAGGCTGGTGAAGGAAGCTGAAACCAAGGCATAAAGGGACCTGATGTCATGCCAGAGAAGAGCTTGAACTTTAATATACATCATGAAGTTTTATACAGAAAGGAGACCAGTCAGACTGAATTCAGATTTTTCTGGATTATCTAAATAGAGCATGCTTAATAACTTATTACAAAACCTTTAAAATATATTTGTTTTCCTCTCTAGCAACGGACAGCCTCTGCTGTCAGTACGCTCCTATCTGCTGCCTGGATTTTGGTAGGACATCAGAAAACCTAAGAGCTCTTCATCCTCCTTCTAGACTAATCTGGCTGTCATTTCTGGGTCTTGAATCCCAGGCTCAGTACTGTCCTTCACTTACCAAAGACAATGGGTGTTGTTTAACTTACCTTTCTCTCAAACTGAGTTTGCTTGAATGTAGGCCACTGACTAACACTTTGACCATTAATTAAGGCAGATTAAAGATTCCCCTTCCCCAGTTTCAGGAATTCACAAATGAATTTCAAATGTTTTAATAGAATTGCTATTGATGTGTTCTTCATAGCAGCTTTTACTGTTCACATCTCCAAATTCTCCTTGGTTCCTCTGCTCAGACTTTTTGTGTCACCCAGCATTCTTCTCACTTCCCATTTCCATTTGTCAAAATCCTTCTCCCACCATGACACTGAATCACATTCATTCTTGTTCTATAGCTGGATGTGAACATATCAGACTGCCCCATGGACTGCAACCCTCAAGGGCAGGAACCAAGAGTAATTTATCTTTCATCCCACTCACACCCAATATAGCAGATAAGATAGTAAATGAGAATAAATGAAATAGCATATGTGAAATCCCTGTGTATAATGCAAATTACTATGAAAGTGATAGTTCTTATTAGATGATTTCTCTCCCTCTCTTTCTCTCTCTCTTACACACACACAGACACACACACATATACAGAGCAAAAGAATTCACTGTTTTTCCTATGGAGTTGTGTTTATCCATATATATTGTCCACCCCATAAGAGTCTGGGGGTCCCCCCACCCTACCTCCCTCCATCATTCTCTTCTCCAACAATCCTCTTGCTTTTTTTATTCTCTGTCTTTATCCCAAGGTCTCAGCCAACCATTTTCCTAGTCAGAGTGGAGGCTCATACCAAATATAACCTACATGTTTATATTTGCCCCATGGACTGCCTTCAAGATTTTATGTGTATGTGAGTGTGTGTATGTGTGTGAGTAATTAGTCAACACATTAAAATCAGAGGAATGCACAATAAAATTCTGCTTGGGGGGGAATTCCCTGGTGGTCCAGTGATTAAGGGTCTGCCTTCCAATGCAGGGGATATGGATTTGACCCCTGGTTGAGGAAATGGGATCCCACATGTGGCGGGGCAACTAAGCTCACATGCTGCAACTAAGACTCTGACTCAGCCAAAAATAAATAAATGCTTTAAAAAAACCCACTTGGGGTTTCTGTTGAAGCATGGAAGCAGAGATGCTCTCTACCTGAGGTCCACCCTTCCCTGTTTGGTAGTGCTCTCTCCCCATTGCCTCCTTGGTACTAAGGCAAGAGTCACATGTAACTTATCAATATGCTTCTGCTACTGTTTTTCTTACTCTAGAGGCATATTTTGTGGATTTCACATCTCTACCAAAAGTGGGAAAAAGAAAAACAGATGAAGAAGGCTGCATGAACTTTCTGACAGCAGACCTGCTACACTCATTTATGTTACTCATATGGCCATTGGAGCATGTGATTTTTACATCTCCAATACAATGCATCTGTATCTCTGAGTCTGATCAAGGAAGCAGGACCACTATCAGTGACATGAAGTAAAGAGTTTATTATGCAATTGGAGTTGGTAAAGAAGTTACAGAAATCTGGTAGAGGACCTGAAACCAACTGTCTTAGGTCAACAGGGCCAACAGTCAGGAAAAAAAACCTGGGCATGGAGCAGGAAAGAAAAAAGGCAAACTGGAACCTGTAAGGACAAACTGGAACCTCCAACAGTCTCTTATCACCTCCAACCTCGATGAAGCTGATACTCTTCATTGCTGGTCCCAGGACTTAGATGAGCTGAAGTTCAGTCTTTGAAGAAGTTCAGTTCTTTGCCAATCAGGAGAGCCAGAAAATATTAACTTGGTACAAAATAATTGTGGCTTCAGACAGTGAATTTTAAATCATTATAATTAGGCTCAAACACATCTTTATTAATCAAAATAGGAACGATTACAATCAATACATTTTTGCCAACAAGAAATAAGTTTACAAATAAGTTTGTAGTGTAAAAATCCATGCTTCAGGATTTGATGAACTCTTGGAAGGCATTTTCTGCATCCTGCTGCTTGTGGAAGCATTTTCCCTGCAAAAAGTTGTCCAGATGCTTGAAGAAGTGGTAGTTGATTGGTGAGAGGTCACGTGAATATGGCAGAGGAGGCAAAACTTCAAAGTCCAATTCATTTAATGATTGAACCGTTGGTTATGCAAGGTGAAGTGGGGCATTGTCATGGAAGAGAATTGGGCCCATTCTGTTGATCGGTATCAATTGCAGGCATTGCAGTTTTCAGTGCATCTCATCAATTTGCTGAGCATACTTCTCAGATGTAATGGTTTTTCTGGGATTCAGAAAGTTGCAGTGGATCAGACCGGCAGCAGACCACCAAACAGTGACCATGACCTTTCCTTGGTACAAGTTTGGCTTTGGGAGCTTTGGAGCTTCTTCTCAGTCCAACCACTGAGCTGGTCGTCACTGATTGTTTATAAAATCCACTTTTCATCGCACACCATTATCTGATTGAGAAAAGGTTTATTGTTGTTGAGTAGACAGGAGACAACACTTCAAAACAACGATTTTTTTGATTTATGGTCAGCTCACGATGTACCCACTTATTTTTCACCTTTCCAATTTGCTTCAAATGCTGAACAACTGTAGAACAGTCAACAATGAGTTCTTAGGAAACTTCTCATGTAACTGGAAGAGGATCAGCTTCAATGATGGCTCTCAATTGGTCACTGTCAACTTTCGATGGCTAGCCACTATGCTTCTCATCTTCAAGGCTCCTGTCTCCACTGAAAAACTTCTTGAACCACCACTGCACTGTATGTTTATTAGCAGATCCTGGCCAAATGTGTTGTTGATGTTGCAAGTTGTCTCTGCTGCTCCAGAACCTATTTTGAACTCAAAAAAATCATTCAAATTTGCTTTCTAACATCATTTCTATAATCTAAAATAAATATAAAATAAACAGCAAGTAATAAGTCATGAGCAAAAAACAAAGCAAGAAATGGGCATTAAAATGATGTATAACATAATCACCCTTATGTAAGAATGTATTCCAGTATTAAATGGTAAAGTTCAACAATGCAAAACCAGAATTATTTTTACATCTATCTAACAGCTCTGCAATAACAGTTTTGAGCTGCAAGATAGCCTAGCAACCTACACTGACTTTCAGAGCGTAACAACTGCTGCTTCCCTTCGATCTCCCAAACCTCAGTAAATTTCTTTCGTGACCAATCCTGACCCAGAACCATACAGTAAAGAGAATTCTGGGAAATTCCTCCTTACCTAAATGACCTAGGACAAAACCACTATAACACCCACCAGTTAGTTTGGGCAGGTCTAATTGGTACCAGAGTGCTCACAATGAATAAATATTTATTGTACTTCATCTGAACAAATAAATCTAACGCAATCATAGAAGAAAAAAACAAACATAGCTTAGAAAACACAAAAATAACTTAGAGAATATAAGGATATATTATAATCATAATCTAACATCCAACCCAGCATCTTGTCATACTAAATGGTTAATGTATTTTAGTGAATTATATCAGATAGTCCTGGTTATCTAGTTGAAGCCAAATTAAAGATAAGATTCATATTAGGGAGAATAGCAATATCATAAAACAGCTTTTGGTTTTACTAGTGTTTCATTGTTCAAGAAAGAAGTTCTTCTTTAGACAAAGTAAATATGGTGTTTATATATCAAATATCCCTTTTATGGATCACAGACTTGTCATGGAAAAGGGGCTTGAATCACTTAGTGAAGCTATGAGTCATGCCATGCAGGATTACCCAAGATGAACAGGTCATAGTGACGAGTTTTGACAAAATGTGGTCCATCAGAGGAGGAAATGGCAGCCCACTCCAGTATTCTTGCCTAGAGAACCCTATGGACAGTACAAAAAGATATGACAACAGAAGATGAGCCCCACAGGTCAGAAGGCATCTAATATGTTACTGGGGAAGAACAGAGAGCAATTACTAATAACTCCAGAAAGAATGAAGCAGCTGGACCAAGGTAGAAATGAGAAATGAAAGTAGAAATCCTCAGTTGGGGACGTACCTGGCGATGAAAGTAAAGTCTGATGCTGTAAAGAACAATATTGCATAGGAACCTAGAATGTTAGGTTCATGAATCAAGGTAAATTGAATGTGGTCAAGCAAGAGATAGTAACAGTGAACATCAACATGTTAGGAATCAGTGAACTAAAATGGATGGGAATGGGTGAATTTAACTCAGAGGACCATTATACCTACTACTGTGGGCAGGCATCCCTCAGAAGAGATGAAGTAGCCCTCACTGTCAACAAAAGAGTGTGAAATGCAGCACGTGGGTGCAACCTCAAAAACAACAGAATGATCTTGGTTTATTTCCAAAGCAAAGCATTCAACAATACAGTAATCCAAGTCTATACCCCAACCACTGATGCTAAAGAAGCTGAGGTTGACCAGTTCTATGAAGACTTACAACACTTTCTAGAAATAACACTATGAGTGATATGGAAAAAGGAATTCACTATAGAGGTTAGATCTGACAAAACCATGAGGATGGATGCAGAAGTCTATATAATCCAACCGAGATAAATTCCTAGATGGCTTTTGTAAGTTGATTTAGTTTTATGTTTATTTTTCAATATCACTTATCAAGAAAGGTGTATTTGCCTTCCTGATAAGCAGCATTGAAAAATATCACTCACAGTGAGTCAGCTTCTCTGACCAAACCCTCACTGATACTTCATAGATGTTTGGTACCAGGGATCTCAAAGTCAAATGCATCAGAGGACAAACAGAAAGAATTCTCCCACTTACTGAATTAATATATCTAACTTAATAAGGGTTGTCCCCAAGCTAGCTATTGATAGGAGTTTTCAGTGTAACTGGATGACATATTCTTAATTTATCTGAGTACACATTTTCTTTTAGCAAAGGTTAACCAGAAATTCTCTAATAATTATTTTGATAGGCACTAGAAATTAAAATGGCACATTGTATTAACATGATATTTAGCTCAGAAATACTTCAGGTTTTTAAAGAGTCACACCTCTTTATGCATCTTTCCAAGACAAATATATCCCTTAGACCTTGAGCTCTACCAGTCCAAGAACAGATCTCAAAATGAAACCCATATTTCTTGAATCCTACTTCTTCAAAGTGTGTAAATCTGAAACTTCTAAGAAAAGACCTTCCCTTGATATGGAAGCTTCTGAGAAGGAAGATCATGTTTTCCACAGAATCCTGAGGGATTCCATAATCCACTTTCAGCACATTATGTCAGTAAGTTCAATGTAGTTCAGAGTCACAGGTCAGTCATGAGGTTTAAAACATTCATCCCATTAAATGTGAAGAATAACCCATCAATGTAATCATATCTAAACATCTACTTTGAATCCCTAATTATTAAATGAGCTTGTCCACCAGAACTCTGTACCTGTACACCCATATGAAAAGTCTACTGCAGACTGCTTTGAAAAATCTATTCTAGGCCCATTATAAAAGATGCCTAAGCATCACTAATTATTTTGACTTTGGAAACTCATTAATAAATATTTACACCCTGGAACAGATCCAATTTCAGAATAAGCTACAGCTGGAGAAGATTACAGTACAAACAAAAAATTCTCTGACTCTCAAACTTATGAGTCCTGGATGAGAAATTCAGAAGGACTGAATTATTCTGCTTTGGAGACCAAAATGAGAATAAATCATTGTACCAACTGATGATTATTTAAATGTGCTGTTAAGCTCATATTCCTGATGGATTCATTTCAAATTCATTTTCATATTTAGACAATAGGTGAGATTAAAATGTGTATACTACATACAGAAACATATATGTCTATTTACAAAATATAGATGAGCAATAATCCTGCAGTGTTATTTGGGCATTTTTAGTGCTCACTAGTGAAGAGCTCACCACCTGCTGTGGTTTTATAGGCAGCAGAGACAAGTAACTTCGGGGCTCCAAATGTCAAATCCTTCTACCTAGTTATTCAGTAGTAACATCAAGCACATGAATGGAGATGTTCATTCAGAACTTTTGTATGTGAAATAAACAAGAAAAACTGAAAATCCTATTAAGATATTCCCTCCTACCCCACCTTTCTACACACACACACACACACACACACACACACACATATACAATGCATGACCCTCAGGCAGTATGCCCTCTAAAATGGAACACCGACTTCAGGCATAACTTGGTGGCCACTTCAGGGAGGCAGGTGCTCAGCTTCTTTCATCTTTGCTCTGTGACAGTTTCTCTGTCATGTACACCGCCATCAGCCTGACACATGTATGCCATCCCCTTTAATAACCCAGAGAGGTCTTAAGGGTCAGAGGTTCCCTCCAAATGACTGACAACCAGGGAGGTACCATACCCACAATAGAGCTGTCAGCTGGGGTGAGAAGATAGGGTCTGTGGGGAATTCCTTTCTCTCCCAACAAGGAACCTTCACTCAGCATGACCTGCCTTGGAAAAAGCTTTGGACAAGGTCCTTTCTTTACCACTTCAAATCCTGCCTTGAAACAAGCTTTCTCTGCCACTTGCAATTACTGTAAATCAATTTCCAAACAGAAATTCACTATGCTAAGTATGCATCAGCCAGATGAGTAGAGAGATGATAGGTGACCCTGACTCCTGTCAGGTGGGATCTCCATTTTCTTCTCCCACAAACCCCCAAGAAATTACAAGATGACTCAGACATACAGAATTACGAGACTAGAGGTGACCTCAAGAGACTATCCAGTCCTACCTTCTGGAATTGCCCACAACCTAAACTCTTCTTGCTTTTTCAGTATATTGAGTTTTTATTGCTATTGTTTAATAAAACCAAAAGGCTAGTATAAACATCTTCAATGAGAAATACAAATTAGCATAGGAACCAGAGACTTCCATTCCAATCACCAACCCATTCTGTGTAACCCCCATTTAACTCTTAATTTTATGTACCTAGTTGGCCAAAAGTTCAAACTTCTGGCCAACCCAATACTTTGTGATATGTCACAATCCAGTATTCATTACTCCTTATCTGAAAAATCTTTCTATTAAGTAACATTTTAGACTCGGAAAGCCCTGTGAATTATCTGTTATTTCCTTCTCCCAGCCCCCTGTGCTCAGGTAACTCATCTAAATTCCTAAGTTCTTCATTTCCAGATGAAATTATTGAGTGGTATGTGGGCTGGCCTGGGCTCCTATAGAGATCATGAGTGAGGCCAGGATAAGGCTCTGCCTTGCATGAAATATCTTGAATCTCATCATCCTTCTTAAAGGAACAGGAATCTACTACTGGAAGAAAAAGACAAACTGTAGAAGCAAAGACCATAAACCATTGTGACAGAAGCAGATTCTGCCATGATTGGCAGGCTTACAGATTGATGAGCAATGCAGGAAGATTCCATAGAAATAGCCAGCTTTGTCACAGTGAAGCTGATTGGCCGCCATGGTAGTCAATGTGCAAGAGGACTCACTGAAAATAAACTGTGAAATTTTTCTTCACTGTCTGCCTGGAGCTGGTATAGAGAAGGGAAGAATACAGATAAGCCTTGTTATGCTAAGTGAAAAAAGCCAGGCACACAATGCCACATATGGTCTTATTCCATTTATAGAAAATATTTAGAACAGGCAAATTCATAGGGATAGAAATCAGGTTAGTAGTTGCCAGGGGGACTGGAGCAGGAGGATGGGGAGTAACTGTTCACTGGGTAAGGGGTTTCCACTGGGGATGATTAAAACAGTTTGGAACTAGATAGTGGTGATGGTTGTACAATATTATGAATGTGCTAAACATCACTGATTGTAAATTTTACGTTATGTGTTTATGTTGAAAGAGGATATCCCTGTGCCCTTTAAGAGAAGGAATATTTTCTCCAGTACCTGTGGTCCTCCCATGCAGCCAGAATGGAGGAGCAGATGACAGGCCAAAAGGGAGAAGAAAAGAGGAACCCCCAAGAGGAAGAAGGAGAGTAAGGCAGCTGCTCCCTCTTCCAGGATCACACCAAGGAAAACGTCTTCACATGCACTTGTGTCACAAGTACTTTCTCACATACCTTGAAAGACCCAGACAGACCTAGGCTAAAACCTGGCTCATCCTTCTAGCTATGTAGCTCTTGACAAGACATATCACCAAGCACTGCTGGAGTGCCCACTGCATGCGGGATTGTGTCATGAGCCCTACACATGTCATCTCCATAGCCCATGAGGCAGCAGTTGATAGCTCCTCTAATGGACATATGAGGAGCCTGTGACTTAAAATGGTTTAAGAAGTTGCCCCAAATCATTCAGGCAGTAAGAACACAGTTAAGATTATTAAGCTTTACTGTCACAATTTCTAAAATGAGGAGAATAATAGCTGCTTTGCAAGGTTATCACAAGGATTAGAGATGAAGCATGGAATGTCACTGACATCTGGACGGCGCTGCACAGGTGTTCAGTAAATGGTAGCTAGAATAAGTGATCGACTCCTGAGGTGGCACCACAGAGAAGGAATTTTACTGATGAGAGTGGTCACCTGGCTAATGACAGAAACGTGACTCTAGGCTCCAAGTCAACTTCCTTCTAATGCTCATCTAACCATGCTATGTTTAAAAGGACACATCCAAGACAATAGACCCATAATAGATCAGTATATAACTAATCAAAACAGGTGCAATCTCATGGGAGGGGCAGAAGATAGGTGCCTCTATGGACAGGCAGACTCCAAATGAAGGGAAGGGATTGGGAAAGCAGTGAGCTCTCATCTTATCAGGAAGAAATAGCTCCTGAAAGTATTTATCAAGAAGAGTTCTGGAGACGCTTTGGCCTCTGAGGGTCCAGCTGCATGACAGAGTCTATTACTGGTAGCAATAATGATGACAATAAGTGCCATTATTTTGCATTTACTACAGCCAGGAATTAAGTAAAGTGTGTCATACATGTTTTCTCAGATACCTACATGGAGTAGGTATCATACAGCCCATTTCATTGATGAGAAAACTGAAGCCCAGGACCATGAAGCTACTCAGTGACTGAACTGGGACTGGAACACAGGCCTGCATGACTGTAAAACCATAGCTCTTGACTAATATATTACTTCCCAAGAGGAAGACACCTAGCCCCTCATTACGAGTCATGGCTATGTCAGGCATGAATAGAAATGGGTTCAACAAGTGTCAGTATCTATCCAAGAACTAATATTTGCCAAAGAGAAAAAAAAAAAAAACAGATACAGTGGTCTAGGCCCTATACAGAATAGAAAACAGGGAATTCTTCTGGCATGACAGATTCTATGAATTTCAACACATCACCAAAAGCAGACACTGAGGCACACATCAGAGTTAGGGCCTTCTCTCTTGTAGACAGACACTCTGACAACTTCTTAGGTCTAACACTTCAGCTTTCCAGACCTCTTAAAGATATTTTTCCAGTTGGTCCTGGTTCCAGCAAGGTAGAAACAGATCTTCCATTTATAGGCCATAGTAGTACTCTTGGTACAACTAAAACACTAAAGGCATAATTGGCCACATGTGGAATCTGGCTCTTAAAAACTGCACATACGGGACTTCCATGGTGGCACAGTGGACAAGAATCCACCTGCCAGTGCAGGGGACACTGGTTCAATCCCCGGTCCAGGAAGATTCCACATGCGTCTGAGCAACTAAACCCGTGCCCCTCAACCACTGAGCCTGAGAGCCGCAACTACTCAGCCTGTGTGCCACAACTACTGAAGCCCTTGTGCCCTAGAGCCCACACATTATAATTACTGAGCATTCGTGCTGCAACTACTGAAGACCACGTACCTAGAGCCTGTGCTCCGCCACAGGAGAAGCCACCACAACGAGAAGCCCAGGCATCACAAGAGTAGCCCCTGCTCACTGCAACTAGAAAAAGCCTGAGTAAAACAATGAAGACCCAGCACAGCCAAAGATAAATTAATTTTAAAAACTGCACAGATGAACCTTAGTAAAAACTACATAAAGAAAGAAAGAAAGTGAAGTTGCTCAGTTGTGTCTGACTCTTTGCAACCCCGTGGACTGTAGCCTACCAGGCTCCTCTGTCCATGGGATTCTCCAGACCAGAATACTGGAGTGGGTTGCCATTTAAAAAAAACCTGAAATACTCAATTTACTAGTCTCTTTATCCAGCTCTATATAAGAGAAGTTTCCAAATTTCTCACCACATTCACAGTTTAGTCAACACACCACCAAGAGTTTATCTGCAAATGCTGCTATGAGGAAAACATTTGTAATCATATGTCATTTTGAGAGACTGGAATTACTTACTAGATTTACTTATCTGAAAATTATGTAACTCTACAGATATTTGATAGACAGATAACTATGATGGGTATACTAACACATCTTATGGATTCTAAGATGAAAATTTTTTGTTGCACATTTTAACACCTGTGAAATCCAGATGCAGATGTGTTCTACTGCCACTATCAACAAGGCTGCAGTCCTAGCAGAGTTGTCATGTTCTGCTCACGTGAGAACATTAAAAGCACCAGCATCAAAAATTGTGGAATTAATGTTACTGACAATGGAAGAAAATCACAGAGTGAACAGTGGGGCACTTTTTAAAGAAATGCTATATCATGAATGCTATTGATAACCCAGAAGAAAGTAATGGAAAGCATTTCATCCTAGTTTAGTTTCACATTCCCTCTTTAATTTGTGACAGATAAAATACTCATACTTCTTGTCATCAGTAACATGTGAGATTTGCTAGAGTTTAAGGGACAAGTATACCACAATGCAGTGAGTTTACAGGAATAAAAGAACCAAATCTCTAATAATTAAAAGAAAATAAATCTAATTTCCTTTCACTCTAGAAATATTCAAGTTTAAAATATCACAGTAATATTTATGTATAATATACACTCTACCTGAAAAAGATACTATGACATGAACCATTTTCTTGCTGCTTCTTAAACTTTATTTAAAACATAGTATCTACTATATTTTCAATACAAAAGAATTGAAGAAATTCTTAAAATCCTCAAAATAGGAAAATAATTTATATTACAAAGTATCACGCATTTAAACTTAAGTTAAATAGAAACTTGCTAAGCCTCAGTTTCTTCCTTCATAAAATGGGGTTCATTTTATGAACCCTACTCCATGGGGTTTGCTATGAGAATAAAGTGGCTGACACATAGAAAATGTTTAGTAAAGAGATCCATATGGTAGGAGATAAATAATTCATAAATATATTATTCTGATAGTTATTTTTGTGATTCTTTTACATCCTGGCCCAGGACTCAACAAATATTTTTGTTAAGTAAGAGTGTAAAAAATGAGAAACTAAAGTGTCATATTTCCATCATTTTAAAAGATTCTATTCCCAGAAATGAATTATTTGAAAATGTTATTTTTAAGCTTACATAATACTTTCCTCATAGATGCAAAACCAGATGATTTTCAAAGTATTTTTGCAGAAATAAAGATGAAAAAGTAAGTCCATTTTTCTCTGACACTTTGGTACTAAAAAGGATTAATGGCTCAGTGCATTCAGGGAAAAGATGCAGTCTGAAGAGATATCCTTGGTATTGGGGGTGGGGGTGTGAAGGGCTGAGTTAGGGTTAGGGGAGAGTAGAGAGAGGAGAGAGAAATCCGCAGTTGGCTATAATCCACAATTCAATTTCAATCTTTGACGAGGTAGAGTCTGTGCCTCTACACACACATTTTTTTTTTTTAAGATCTTGAAACTGTTTAGTCAAATGGGTCTTAAATGTCAGTCCTCTGGTGAGGAAGGAAAAGGGCAACACACACAGATCCTTGCCTGGTTTGGTTCAAGCAAGATACATAAGAAAACAAGCTCAAAATAAAACAGGGGATACCGCAATTATAAGGTACCCTTCTCAAAAAAAAAAAACAAACTCTGTGCTTGGCATTAAAATGTGAAACATCAAGAGGTGGCTGTAGATTTTAGAATTTTATAACTAAGTTTTTTTCTAACTCTAAAAATAAAGTATGTTTGATAACATGCCATTTCATAAATATCATATATTTATACAGTAGGAACACTTTTTGCACATATTCCACATTTACATTTCAAATGTGCATTTTGAAAATATGTACCAAACACTAAATCACAGATAGAAACCCACAGTCTCCTAGGTAGGTAGCAAGGTCAGGCGAAGGGCACTGGGAGGGAAGTTGAGAGACCTGTGTCTCCTTCCAGCCATGCCCCAAACCAGCTGGGTGATCATAAAGAGTCCCTTGACCTCTCTGGATCTCCATTTCTCAATTTGAACTTAAGATAGCTCCAATTCTTTTCCAATTCTAACATTCTTTGACTATCATGTGGATTTTGCCCATGGTGACCGTAATGTCAACAACAAGTGTAGGGAATAACATTTACAATTCCAATCATTGCATTGTCTTAACTCCTACTCCATCTTACTTCTCTTTATGCTTCAAAACATACTCTCAGTCTTTCATCATTGCACAAGCCCAAACAGACACTTCAAGAAAAGGATAAAATCATGCTGTGAGAATGATACACAGTGTTTCATCTGATGTATTGATATTGAACACAGCCATATTTCAATGCTAATTATGAAATAGCAAATGTAAATGTCTGTGTCCCTCCCTGAGTCTGCTGGGCCCACTTTACACTTCCCTCTAAGCTGAATGTGGCTTCCATACAAACCCCTTCTCCTCCACTCTCCCCTGGCCAGAAGATAGTGACCCCCTTAAGCTCCTCAAGAGCACAACTCCAAAGAAAAGGTGCAATTTAATTCTTAGCCTGAAACACAGCCCATTTGGAAGGACACCAGTCACTAGGGTATTGTTAGTGCCTTGAAATGGCCAACAGGGATTGCTGACTCTGCGAATCTCACTCCAAAGGCAGGAATTCTATTTGAATTACTAACATAACAGATGTTTCCTAGGATCCACCATGCAGTCTGCATACACAGTTATGCTAATTTGGCAGCACTCCTCTTCCAGTTAGCTCTGAGCCATTAGAGCACGCAGCTAGTAGGTCCTTCTGTCTAACTAATAATTGCCTATTATTGATATTAATTAACATTTTTTGCACCTTTCCTTGGTTTTGACCTAGTATCTGTTGGTAGTCTAATCACTGTGGCCTATTAAAAGTCAAAATACAGGGGCCTATAGTAGTCACGAGCCATTTATCAAAACGCAAACAAGGCCAATTAAACAGGCAACCAGACAGTTGTCTTGATTTGCTGCTGACTGTTTCTTGATCACCATTATAAATTGCTAATAGGGCAGAAAGCGCTAAGCGGGGAGCATCTGTGGGGGGCTGGTTATTGCTCACTCCCCGCCTGCTGACAGGTGAGAGAGAGGCTAGTGATGGTCTTATTGATGTGAACTGCCCATCAGTTGGTAGTTATTGTTAAAGTTCATGATTCTACAGCTGATCCCATCCTGCTGAGAGTCAATCAAATTAATTAGAGCTAGAAATTCTTCTTTATTATTTAAGAGCATGGGTACAGAAAGCAGTCCTGTAATTTGGATCCAAAGGCAAAGACGGAAAAAAATCTTCATGTAGTACAGTGTGGAAAAAAAAATCAGATATTGCTTCTTCCATTATTTATAATAAGGGCTGTGGCTAAAGGTTTTTATAGGCACAGATCAAGAGATCATAATAGAAGCATATTGACAGATTTTTTTTCTGCAATACTCCAAGGGACTGGCTGTAGCAGGAAAATATATCAAAACCTTATCATCAGAGCTGAGATCTTCTGTGAAAAATCAATAAAGAGTTATACATGGTTTGAGTTTAAACAGTTCTCTGTAGTCATTTAAACATAGTGCATCTGTACAGCTTTCTACCTCTGGAGACCAAGGTAACCTAGCAACCAGAGGGCTTAAACCGATTAACTACAAATGAAGTACTGTACACCTATCAAAGCAATTGTTCATCGTTGCCTTTGTTGCAGAGACTAAGCTAATTGAACATGATACAGTATGAAGATAATTAACACCCATGAGTTTGTTAATTGCCTGTTAGCACTACAACACAGTCTCCTGGTTTCTTTTTAACTGTCTCCTTTGTAGCCTCTTACTCTCCTTAAAATGGTGCAGGACCTGTTTAACTGGCAATGATATCTTGGAGTTTATTAACCCTTTTTAAATTTAGGAAAAAAAAAAAAAAAAAGCCTTGTCTTAATGAAGCATATTGCATGTGCTTGTTAAATACAAGCTCTCACTTCGTCTATTTTCCCAAGACTAGGAATTTGTTTTACAGATACTGTACAAACTATGTTTATTTATTTTGCTAATTTATTTCAAGCAATTTAGCCATTACAAATGCTCTAAAAAAAAAATGGTTTTAGTGGTTCCCTTTATTACTCAGCTGCTCTGCTTTTGAGAGTGAGCGATAAATGTCTTTGAGGGTTGGCATATTAATTGAAGGCAGCATCTGGTCAGCAGCTGACCGGCTCCAGTTGTCCTGCTCCAACAGAGCGAGAGAGAAAGAAGCCTTGCCGGTTCTATTTGCCAAGCTCTCGGTTTCCTCGCAGCCATGGACTAAGAACCCACATCTTATCTCTGCTGGATCACCACATGGATGCCAGAAAATCAATTGGGCAGGAAAATCTGTTAATCTAAAGTGATTTCAATCTAAGAAATCATTTAAAATAAAAACTTCAATCATTACCTTTTTAGAAAAGCACTTTTTTCCCCCAAGTCTAACTGGACATGTCATGACAATACCTCAAAATGACCTATCACAAGAATAATTCAAAGTCAATAAAATTGCCTAGCAAGGAACAATTTGATTTTTGGAAAAAAAAATAGGGGAGCTGATTACAAGCTTAGAGGAAATAGAAAATCTTGATACTGTGTGACCAGAAACAATTAACACACTCAGACCCAGGATACACACCCAACACTCAAGATGGGATTTTCTCCTGTTGAGAAGAAACACCTTGGCTGTGTCACAATTGTTTAACATGGATTTTCCTGGATGATCCTCTGTGTTTTTCATTACTGTGTCGTGGTTAATATCTGCTGGTAAGTCAGTCCCATGAGGGCCACTTCTAGTGCCCAATTACAAGTTCTATCATCAATCACAAGTGTTATTTGTTCAACAAAATGAATTGCTAATTAATAACTGATGAGCATTATGGCCTTGAAGACTATAATACTATTAATTATGGTTGGCATGAAAGGGGTCTACCTGGCACATTTTCACCACAATTAGCCTCAGAAGCTTTAAGGGAATATGTCTATGAAGATAACCAAAGAAAGGCCTGACTTTCCTCCCTCTCCTGCATAAGGACTGACAAACAGCACTGTCTCTGATAAGGATCTCACCAAACCAATTCCAGCATCCAACAATGGTTTTCTATCACCATGACTTGTATGAGAAACTTGACATGGCAAAGAGAACCTCACAGAGGCTGACAGCACAAAATGTGGCCCCACATGCTCGGCAGCATCCTGCTGAAATGCTGCAGCAGGTGATGCAGCCACAGCATGGCAAATGGAATGTGGCTGCTGCTTAGTTTGAGGTTCAGTGGTTGCACCATTTGTGTTTTGAGCTCTGGTACAGGCACACAGCAGCTAAATCACTTTAGCAGGCAGCTAAAGTCCTGGTGGGCCAGGACTGCTTGCATTTACTCACAGTCAGGAGGGAATACATCATCGTTCACCTTGATGACCTTCAGATCAGAGATTTAAAGAGGAGAAGCTAAGAAAAGCCCTCTTGCCCATGGCTGGGGAAGGAAAAAACAGTTCCTTTGAAGAATAAACATGCAAAAAGCCTAATAATAATGCTATGAATCTCTGTGGAAGTAGAACAAATGCACCACCCCCCCACCCCGAGCTCTGAATCTATCTTGTTTCTGTACTCAAAGCCCAGAGTGAACAAACAGGGGAGGGTGATAAAACACTACAAAGACTTTTAAAAGTTATATGACTAATAGAAGGAAACAATGCTTATTTTTCTTCTGACTGGGTGTACAGGCTCCAGAAGGTAAAAAGCTCATTAGTTATCTGGATAATTCTGTAGTTTGGACCATCACTTCAGATTTAGTGCTAAATGGATTCTGGAAAATAAGCTATCTGCATGGATCAAATTAACTGGAGAATTAGACAAGTGTTCTCTTTGTGCTGGGTAATCAGAATAGCAACTCTCTCATTATTGCAATTAAAAATGTTTGCAGGTTCAAATTATACAAATATCTTCCCTCACCATTCTGCCAAACTGTCCAGAACACCTTTTCCTAGGCAGGTACACATGTCCTGAGAGGGGAAGAAAACAGGTGAACCTCCCTCCAGATGGTACAATGATTGGTGTAGGCTATTTTTGGCTTTACAAAATTAAGCGTTAGGAAGGTTGGTAAAGTGAAGGAAATGTCCACAAAACAGCCTGATTAGGCAAAGTATTCCTGCGAGTTGCCAGCACTCTTCTCTGCTGATAGAGAAACAGTCACAGGAACGCACATGATTGGGAAAGGCTCATCAGCAGTCAGGCTGGTGGACTATGTTTACAATGGCCAGGAGAGAACAGCACAGATATGCCAATAGGTTGATGATGATATGTGGAAATGACAGTGGAAATCTTTGCAAGGAAGGGAGAAAACAAAGGAGGTGCGGCGAGTTCAGTGTGTGTGGGAAAGAAAGAATGGAAGGTGGGCAGGCAAGGAGCCTTAAATTTCAAACAGGCTCCACCACTGACTACATTCAGGGATTTGAACCAATCATTTAGTCCAACTGAGTCTGTTTCCACTTGTGTAAAACGGGAATATTGATATTTATTCTGCTTATCTTACAGATTCATAAGGAGGATCCAATGAATAATGCATTTGTGGCTTTTGCTTTGAAAGCACTATGAAAAGCATAAAGACAGTTATCTAGAAATGTAAGAGTCCTAATAATTATATTTGTTTGCTTCTTGCCCATTTCAACAGTTATCTCAAACACTGGTGACTCAGACAGTGCAGAATCTGCCTGCAATGCAGGAGACGTGGGTTTAATCCCTGAGTCGGGAAGATCCCCTGGAGAAGGAAATGGCTACCCACTCCAGTATTCTTACCTGGAGAATTCCAAGGACTGAGGAGCCTAGTGGGCTATAGCCCATGAGGTCACAAAGAGTCAGACATGACTGAACGACTAACACTTTCACCTAAAACAGACAGACAAGGTAGGTTCCAAAGGCCATAGAAGGAATTCTCTTCACCAAACCCTAAATTTCAGAACTAGAGTGAGTGGTGACTGACAGGCCACCGATGCTTGTATGAGAAGGGATTTTGTTTCCTTATAATAAATATCAGGCAAGGATACCTGAGCTACAAATAGCCATTTCTAGTGATCACACCTAAGACTACTGCTATAGCAAACTCAAGCTTGAATGTACATGGTAACCATGTGGGGGAATGAAGGAAGCTGAAAGTCTGCAGTAGGTATGAAGTGGGGCCTCAAACCTGCATTTTTATTGGGGAGTTCAGGTCCCTCTGAGGCAGATGTGTCCACGGCTCCCAGGTGAGAGACACCAGGTCCCACAGACTGCGACCCAGGAAGACTGCTGCTGCCATTGGGTGGCAGAGGCAGGATGGGGAGATGTTCACTGCCACCTCAAGACCTGGACTTGGCCAGAAAAGTGACCTTGGCGAGGGTTCTGGGGCCCTGCAGGACACAGCTCCCAGCCAGCTCCGTAGGCTTCCCAGCTCACCTGCTGACGCCAGGCCGGGTGAGCTGGAGAGTTCCCTGGGAGAAGGCTGGGATCTGCCTCTTACCTCACTCTCTGTCTGATGACCACCATTCTGCTGACTGTTGACTGAATGGGCCCACTAATGTCATTCACTGACAGTTGGTTGCTTGTGGGAGGGGCCTATTGTGGTACTGACCAATGGCTGAGCAGGACCACCAACGGTCACTCTTTGGCAGACCCTCGCTTGGGGGAGGGGCCCACTGTGGTGCTGATCAATGGCTGAGCAGGACCATTAACGGTCACTCTCTGGCAGCGGCTCACTTGGGGGAGGGGCCCGCCGTGGTGCTGACAATGGCTGAGCCGAACCACTAAGGGTCCTCACCACTAACTGTTGCCTGGTTAACTGTGGGGGAAGGGGCAGTGCTGGTAACCAAGCAAAGCACCAACCATGCTAAAGGCTGTTCATGGCCTGGCTCTGTTACAGTCTCACAACAAAGAAGGTGGAGAGCGACCCCAGGAGCAAGTGTAGATTCTGGCAGCCTGGAACAAGGCACTTATAGGCCACTGCTTCCTTGTGATCAATCCTTTTCTTGTTTGCTTAATTAAAAGAAAAAATCCCTAGACTATTTGTAAGGGGTAAATATTCCTTTCTTATTAAATAAAACATATCATTTGATATTTTATACACACGTATTCCCTAAAACAGCTTCCCCAATGGCTTAGTGGTAAAGAATCCACCTGCAATGCAGGAGACGCAAGTTCAATCCCTGGGTCAGGAAGATCCCCTGGTGGAGGAAATGGCAAATTACCTCAGTATTCTTACCTGGAGAATCCCACGGACAGAGAAGCCTGGTGGGCTGCAGTCCAAAGGGTAGCAGAGTCAGACATGACTGAGCAACTGAACACAGACACACATTCCCCAACACTGTGTTCCATGGAATGTGAGATGTTTATAACCAAGCTCTTCTGCGGACACAGTGTGAATAGTGTAGGACTTCCCAAGGCTTTCATAATGTTGATGAGTTTTGCAACTCTCCAAGAGAATATGCGGGAACCAGCACTTTCCCTATCTATTTGGTTACAGAACTTGCTAAGGAAGTCTGAACAGGGAAAATGTCTAATCCAGTGAAACACAAATATGGAAATTGTGTTTCATATTTGGAACACAATTTTATATTTCCTCAAAAAGGAAATATAAATGAATTGTCTAATGTAATTTTTCTGCAATCACACTAAAATGGAAATTATCACCATTATCATTTTACTGAAGTGAAAACTGAGGCTCAGCAGACTCCATTTCCAGTGGTCTGGATAGGAAAGCTCAGTGAATCCCAAGTAAGTGTGTCCTTTAGACACACTACAGTGAAACTATGGAACATCAAAGACAAAAAGATCTGAGAAGCAGGCAGAGAGAAGAGACAGATTACCTTCAAACAAGTGATAGTTCATCTGACAGCTAAATGAACAAGAGATGTGATGGAAATCAGGAAACAGCAGAATAACATCACCAATGAGCTGCAAGAATATAACAGTCAAGCTGGAATTTCATATTCATCAAATCACCTTTCAGATCAGAGTAAAATGAGGGCTTTCACTCAACAGACTCTGTCTAAAGGAATTTAAAAGATGTAATTCAAGCAGAAGGAAATTGATTCTGCACACAAAAAGATAGTATTAGCAAATAAAATGGAAAATATGTAAGTCTACATGAATATTGGCCCAGAGAATTTCCTGGGAAATGACTGTGAGTCTGAGATTTATGCAGGAGGGTTTTGAGAGAGTTCTCTAGGGGGCAACATCTGTTGGTGAGTAAACAAAGCAAAATTGGCAGAGAAAGGAGTGAACTGTGATGTAGTCACAATAAAACATCATCTGATCCCACGGGGAGCTCTGGAGCTAGGAAGGCCACCAGTGTTGTCTCACCTCTCGGGAAGGGGGCCTTTATCCCGCCACATATACACACTGACCAGGCTTAGATATGAACTGCCACCAGGGATGAGACATGACTTTGGGCCAGACCATTCTCTTCTGCTGAGAACAATTCTCAATGAGGGACTCAAGTGAAATCCATAAGCCACTAACATTCCTAGGGACTGGAAGAAGGAGTGTCTTAGTTCTCAAAGGGAAAATGAGGCAGTGCACATAGCACCCACTACAACACTCAAAAACAAAAATGGTAGAAATAAATACATGACAAACTAACATGTAAATGAAGAAAGATGATGGCAGTTAAAATATTCTAAGGTACTAGCATTGTTTGGGATAAGATTAAAGATGTTGATTAACTTTAGACTTTGTTAACACTGAATTTTTTAAGAAACAGCTATTTATTGATTATAAGAGATGCACTAAAACATAAAGCTTTGTAAGAGTAAAAGCAAAAAGACAGAAAAGAGTATACAAAGCAAATAGGTATACAAGACCAACCAACAACAAAAGGCTTGGATAGCTCTATTCATATGAGATAAAAGAGACTTGAAAGCAAGTAAAAATGTTAGAGATGCACTACAAAATAAATGTAGTTCACCAAGGAGATAAAATGACTCTAAACTTGAACATACTCATGGCCTCAAAATGTATTAAGCCAAGATTGTCAGAACCACAAAGAAGTCAACCAGATATGTAAACTATAAATCAAGCACCAAAAGTCTGTAAGGATGTGAAAGGTATGAAACTAAAGCTCATGGAGGTTGTGACTGGTGACAGAGGTGGGATTTAATACCAGTGCATCTCCTCTATTCCAGGGCACATCCCCCTGTCTCTTCCAGATAAGATAGTGAAAACTGAAAGAATCAAGGGTCAGGAAGATGTACAATGCTGATATCAGACTCTGATTGTAGAATGTATCTTTTTGGTTGCATGAATATTTAACTCTCTTTTTCACTGAAATCTAATATTAAGAGTGTTGAAAGTTATGCTAATACCTATGAAAGCAAAAATGGTAGTTTTTCAGATACCAGTCAAGTGACTCTAATATATCTGTTGTTCCTATCTCATTGTTCTTCTTCACTGTTGGGTGTTAATGGCAGAAAAACATATACATTTCTTTGCTGTTCAGTATCAGTGACAATATTGATCTTCACAGAGAAAACCTCTGCTTAATCTAAATTGTCTGGGAAAAGTGACTTAATCATAACATAAAATCTTATCTGAAAATAAGAATACTGCCCCCTTCCCCACCCCTCTACTGATTTTCAAGCTACACTGTATCTTTTGAATAAGATTGATCTACTATGAAGTTAGATAAGCTATAATCAATGGCACCAGAAGATTGCAAAAGCATTTGTCCAGAATATAAGGATTTTGCCTCTTTTCTCCCCAGTAGAAGTCATGGATAATGTCACTTAGAGAAAAATGTTTCAGTGCAGTGACCATTTTTCTGTTTTAACAGGTTTCATCTTCTAGTAAATATACACCAAGCCAAGCCTGGCAAATGAAATGCTTACAAGGGGATGATCCTTTCCAGCCAAAGTTCCCATGAGGACAGACAGCTGAGCCTCTGGAAACACCCTTCCTGGGAGATCCCACTGGAGGTAGCAGGCAGTCAGCCCTGAGAACACAAGTCAGCGTGTGCTCTGTGACCCCCACCAGCAGCCAAACCTTGGTTGGGAGGCTGATATGCAGGAATTGCCCCTAACCCTCTGGAATTCTTACCTATTTGGGGGTCATTCATTTCTCTGGAAATACTATTTTCTCACACTCCTTAGGGAAAACGAAAAAACCAAAACATACACTAAGAGACACACTAACTTTTGCTCACCAATCCAAGTGTGAACCCAGTTAAAAACCACTTCTTCAGCCTTCTGGACTTCTCCAGCTTCTCACTGGACTTTTACACACGCCGTGCACTTTGTAGAGAGAAAGTAGGTGCTTCAGGGCATGGGTTCTGGGGTCAGGCTTTCAGTTTGAACTCTGGCCTCATGACTGACCTCAAGCAAGCAGCTTACCCTGACTGTCCCAGTTTCATCTTTAACACGGGAAAAATAATAATACCTGTTTTATAAGGATGTTGTTAGGACTGAATGAGTTCACTCATGCAAAAGGTTTAGGTGAGTTCTTGGCACAAATCAACATTTGTGATCATCACTGTTCATTTCATTCCAAGTCCCTTTTGAAGGTCTCTTGGGATCTTTTCAGACCAGCTCTTCCTATATAGGCTGGACTCTCTTCATTCAGGACATCATTCAGGAGATGTCTGACTCTGAATGACATCTTACCTTCCTTTTCTTATCTGGCTGTTTTCGCTTGTTCAACAGCTCATTCTTGGCAGATACAGAGCTAATATGATCCTTCACTTTACCAAATTTAGAAAAACTCTCAAGGTCTTCTTCAATTAATTCAGTCTTTTTCTGGGTCTGGAGGTTACTGTGTGAAACTGGTGTTTTCATCCTATCCTCAGGATATCCTCAGGAGTTATCCTCAGGAAACTCAATGTCTGGGAGTTACAGGGTGCCACTCTGGGTCCCTGATTCACTGCTTCTTAATCTGCTCCACCTCCTTTCCCCAATCTGGGACTGGCTGTGTTATTGGCTGGTCTCCTCAGAGCTCACTGGCCTGAATTTCTCTCTTTCCTAGATGAAACTCCATCTGCATGAGTGGACAGATCCAACAGGCACCCGTAGGCCAGGGCTGTAGGTCCAAGACCCAGAGAACTTAATATGAGTGTCATTTCAGCCCTCTGACAGCTGGTACAAGCCTGCTCTGGCTGAGTCAGGAAGGAAATAAATGTTGACCTTAGAATGCCCCTGCCTCCACACTGATCCCTGTCCTTCACCTCAAGCCTTCATCCAAATCTACCCTGGGGTCTGTATGGCTGCTCATTCAGGGAATAAACTCATGAGAACTGAAATGCTGCCTCTCTTGATGGTTTTGAATTTTAGTGAAAATTTTTGAAAAGAGCCAGTGGTAAGAATGGCCTAATGAAGACTGTTCAGACATCAGGCCATATCTTAAGTGGGATAGAGCGAGACTTCTCACAGCCACCATATTATCTGGCTGCCCACACCATCCTCCACCAAGCCATCCCTGGCCATAGACCCACACATTTCTAGGCTCACGGTTGGTTCTAAACAAGTGCTTGTTGAATTAATCAGCCTTTATTGTAAATGATGTAAAAATACCCAAGTAATGGTTCTGTATGCCCTAGGTACGGTTGAGCCATCCCCTGACACAAAGCCTTTGTATGATAATGACAAAGAGAATGAACTAACGTGGGAGGCCTTATCCTGTACCAGATGGCTCACTTGTGTTACTTCATTTTATCTTTCCTACAATTCTACATGGATTGTACTATTATATCCTGAGTTTCCAGCAGACAATGAACAGCCAGGAGCTTAAATAAGTTAGAAGGGCATAATGTAGTAAAAACGTAATTATTTTCCAATGCCTTTTTAGCTTCAAATCTTTTTCCAATAAATTTGTTATTATCAAACAGATGACAGTAAATTCTTTCCAAAAGAGGAATTGGGGGCACACAGCCACCCCAACTTGCAGCCTTCAGCCCCCATCCAACTCCTCCTGTAGAGCCTTCCACCTTGGAAAAGCATCTGGAAACACAGCTGTCTTTGAATCCCAGTTCCATCGTCCATAAAGCCAAGAAGATGTAATATGCCTCTGCTTTCTGTCTGTCCATCTGCAACAGGACAGGGGGTTGCGATGACGGCCTAACCTGAAGTGAGCCTGAAGAGTCACAGACAGTGCTCAGCACACAGAGAGTGCTCAGCCAGAAGCAGTCTTGTGGCCTGCTCCTGTTCACACTGTATGAGCAGGTAGCAGAGACCAGATTCAGCCCCAGGCCCAAGACGTTAGGGTTCATGCCTTTCCTGCCCCACCTCAGGCAGCTTCAGATAGAACACAAAGGGCTCAGTACCCAGCATCAAGCCAGTTTAGGAACAAATCTGGAGTGCTAACAGGAAAGAATGATCACTAGCAAAACACAAATTCTGAAAAGGAGCGCACTGGCCCCACATTACACAGACTGTTGAGATCCCCCAGCACTGAACCCAAGTGTCTACAGGGCAGTGAGTGCAGTGTAGACGGGCTGATGAGAACACAGTTGTGGAGAACATATTTGACTGGTGAAGCAGTGTTTAACCCAGCTTGAAAGACTGTATCAAAAATGTATGGCCTCTGAAATTTCGTCTGTTTTGGAATTTTGTAATCAGTTTGCAAACGTGATATAAATTTAAATATTTTGTAATAAATGTTAAAATACATATGAGACAAGCATATTAGAAGTTCAAAGTCAGTCAATAGGTCATTTTTTTCCATCAGTGCCTCATCATCAACTCTAATTTTAAAAATAATAAAATTACACCCTTCCACCCATTATAGCAGCCAAGCCTTCATGTTCAGCTACCAAGAGGAGACAGCATAGCAGATGTGGGATGTCCTTTACCCATGTCCACTCCATCAGAGCAAGCACCCACCATCCTTTCTATCCCTGCCTCCACCACCACAGTGAGGTCAGTGGGACCCAAAATGCCCTGTTAGTTGCTGCTGCCAAAGCTGGCAGAGCAGCTAGGTCAGGCTCAGCTGACACCAACTGGGGAGGTCAGTGCTGATTCAGGGGTGGCACAAGGCTCCCCAGCTTGGGCTCAGTGACAGGGATGGCAATAAAGAGGCACGCCTGCAGGTTATGACTCTGAACTGCAAAACTTGAAGAGAACAAGATGAGAAGGAAACCAAGATAGGCCAGCTCTTAAGCAAGGAAACTGAGTCCAGCAGCAAGCTTTCCTGTGAAGATTACCCAAGACTTTTTAACCATTTCTGAATCCACACTACTTCTCAAAGTAACTTCATTATAAGAAATAACACTGTCCTAATTTTTATTTTTCTATACTAAGAAAAACTGTCAAATGGTGGCTCATTTCTTCATCTGAAGGGAACCATTAACAAGGTTTCAGAACAGGCATGAGACTCAGACTACTGTATAAGAAGGCAAATGGTTTAGAAAATGCTGTCTTTCAAACTATGCATGAACCTCTCAAATACATTCAAATAACTTCAGATTGGGATCCCTTTTCCTTCCCCTCAAAATGTACTTTGCTCATTGTGGTAGACAAAACAGTGGTCTACCACTACCAAAAGAAGTCTATGTCTTAAACTCTAGAAGCTATAAATATACCCTTTACATAGCAAAAAGGACTGACTGTACATGTGTGAATAAGTTGAGGACTTTGAGGTGGGGAACTTGTCCTGGACTATCCAGGAAAGGGGAAGGGGCCAGGGGCCAAGGAATGCAGGGGTCTCTGGAAGCTGAAATGGATTCTTCCATAGAACTTCTGGAAGGAACCCTGCTCTGTCAAACCTTGATTTTGGCCCAAGGAAACCCTTTTCAGACTTCAGACATCTTAAATGTGTATTTTTTTAAGCCACTTAGTTGGGCTTCCCTGGTGGCTCAGGCAGTTTTTTACCTGCCTGCAATGCGGGAGACCTGGGTTCAGTCCCTGGGTTGGAAAGACTTCCTGGAAAAGGAAATGGCTACCCACTCCAGTATTCTTGCCTGGAGAAGTCCATGGACAGAGGAGCCTGGTGGGCTACATACAGTCCATGGGGTCGCAAAAGAGTTGGACATGACTGAACGATTAATACACACAAACTACTTAATTAGTGATAATTTGTTACAGCAGCAATAAAAAACTAATACATTCATGTATTACCTTCCTTCCCGTCCTATACCCCATCTCTCCTCCATATATACACGGTAGCCTGCCCTGGTTGAAGCATCAGTTTTTTCAGGAAGTATTCCTTTCTGACCACAATCCACCCCTTAAAAGAAGAGAGGTGCCTCTCTCAGTTCTGAACTTCCTCAGAACACTTGTCTCATTGTATTGTAATTGACTGTTAATTTGTTCATCTCCCTCACCAGATAGAACTTGAGCAGAGCAAGAAGGTGTTTTGGTGTTTTTGTATCAGCACAGGGCTTGATACAGCACAGGATCTCAAAAAAAAAATCTTTTTACTAAATGAATAACTGCTATTTCAAAGGTTTTGAGCAGTTTGTCTTCTCCTGAAAACAAACTTATACACATTTTCACCTGAGATAGTGAATATCTATGAAATGAATGAATAAAGGAAAAAATGCTATTGAATCACAGTACTTTCATCCATGAATCACATCAGAGAAAAATACTATGGTGCTAATCAACCCATTGACCATTTTAGGCTCCTTTTCCTCCCCCAAGAACAGATAATCAGCTTTCTTCTGGGCAGTCCTCTCTAGAAGGCATTTCAGCCTGCTATTACTGGGTTTAATGCAGATTTGCCAATGTTAAATCTGCTCAAATAACTTTGTCTTAGGTTATCCTGGACACAGCAGTAGTGCCAGAAAAGGCAATCTGTATCATTTAAGGAACTGGAAATTTTTATCTGTATTCATAAAAGAAAAAAGTTACCAAAGTGATGCAGCGATTTTTCTGAAGGAAGGAGGGAAAATGCCTCGTTGAGGGATATAAAATTCTGAAGGGAACAGAAGCAAGATTTTACAAGACTATTTGAGATAATGTCAAGTACAAGAACAAAAGAACATAAACTAAGGCTTGGAAAGGGTCAGACCCTCAAGGAATTTAAGCAGAATTTCTTTAGACATAGAGAAGGAAGTTTATAGAGTAAAAAGCAGAGGGTTGAAATGGGGGAAAGGCTGTTGTAAATATAGTTGAAGCTGTTAGACCAAAATTGTTCCCTGAGTTATACTCAAATCATAGATCATGGCTTCTAATTCCTCAGAACAGAGCAACTTGAGTTGAGTAATGGGCTCTCTCTGGGTGGTGTCATTTTTATCTTCTTTTTAACTTCCTTTAAATCAGTCCTTTAATTTAGTCACTTGGCAGGGCCTTATGATATGTAATCCAGGCAACTCTGTGCTCCAAGGTTACCAGACAGAATCCTGGTCTCACAGACGGAAAACCAAGATGTGGAGATAGGATGGGTAGTGAGTTCCTAATTGGGGAAAACTGGAATTCAGAGCTATTAGACCACAAAGGTGTTTCTTACTGAGTTGAACTCTGGGTTTGTCGAACTCTTTACCATCTCAGAAATGAGACTGCCATGATGAAATTCCCAGGGACCACTTTTATCATTTACCTCCTGCATACAAAACCCATGATTACAAAAAATGCCAATTACTGTCTGTGCCATTTACTTGACACATTGTTAATGAGTGGTATGGTCAATAGTGTGATTTATTCAAAGAGGAAAGAAAGCATTTCCAGAAGGAAATGGACTTGAGTTAGCAGCAGTAGGATGGGAAGCAGTGGGAGTTGGCTAGGTGCAGAGAAGGAAAAGAGAGTGGAAGAGGGTCCTGAGAGGCAAAATGGGATGGGAGAAAATCATGTGTCTTCAGCAGAGGTCTTGTGCAAGAGAGATGTCAGCAACCTCCTGGTAAAGGGCAGGTCAGGACTGGGAGCTGGCTCAGTGGATATTCAGAACTAGACCAGGTGCAAGTGACCAGTTCTTAGGAGGGGTTACCCAGATCAACAAACCCCACTTAGGCAAGTGACTGTCAGAGAAATTCACGGACATCAAAATAGCCTGAATGGAGATCATTGAGGTCAAAACAAGAATTAAGCACTCAACTGGATTTTCCTGTCCTTTTACACTGTGAAATGAGGAGACTGGGACTAATATTTTTGATGCACATTAAAAACAGAAATGGAATAACATGTTGTTCTATTAAGTTTGTATCGTATTAAAAATGTGTAATGCTTGTAAGAGTGCTATAAGACATTCATTCACTGATAAGGACATAAATTGAGCAAACTTTCTGCAATCACAATTAATTCACTTACTTAACAATAATTGACGAAGCTTGTCCTTACTCACCAGGCACATGCCTTTAAAACATCTTTTGTTCACCCTCCTTTTCCCCAGAGCTCTCTTGCTGCCCAAGTGGGCTTCCAGAGCATCCCATCACCATATACCCTCAAGAATAACAATAAATACTTTTTCATAAAACCTGAACCCTAACCACAAGTCAAATATTTCATTTGGCTCTCACCCAGAAACAGTGACCTAGTGCAACTCTGAAGCAAAACTGTGTTGTCTAATTACATACACACAAAAATCATATTCAGTAGAATCTATGGGGACTTTGATGGTGATTTTGACTATGCTGAATATTCCTCTTAATCACTGATAGTAGACCCTACCCATGCCCCTAAGATGCTCCTCTGGCTCAAGCTCAACCAACTGATGTAGAAGAGCTATATCATGTGTTTCCTATGCAGAGATATTTGCACTGTAAAAGAGGACATTTGGAGGATCAATGGTTTATCCATAAGGAGTAACCCTGTTGTAGGTGCAATACTTATTGGGGAGGGGGTTTTTAACTAGTCTCCTACTGGCACAGCAGGCCTTGAATTCTTTCTCCTTCAGTTTTTTTTTGTTTTTAATTTTTTTTTATTTTTCAGTGGGTTTTGTCATACATTGATATGAATCAGCCATAGAGTTACATGTATTCCCCATCCTGGTCCCCCATCCCACCTCCCTCTCCACCCGACCCCTCTGGGTCTTCCCAGCCCACCAGGCCCGAGCACTTGACTCATGCATCCCACCTGGGCTGGTGGTCTGTTTCACCACAGATAATATACATGCTGTTCTTTCGAAACATCCCACCCTCACCTTCTCCCACAGAGTTCAAAATTCTGTTCTGTACTTCTGCGTCTCTTCTTCTGCCCTGCACATAGGGCCATTGTTACCATCTTTCTAAATTCCATATATATGTGTTAGTATGCTGTAATGTTCTTTATCTTTCTGGCTTACTTCACTCCGTATAATGGGCTCCACTGTCATCTATCTCATTAGAACTGATTCAAATGAATTCTTTTTAATGGCTGAGTAATATTCCATGGTGTATATGTACCACAGCTTCCTTATCCATTCGTCTGCTGATGGGCATCTAGGTTGCTTCCATGTCCTGGCTATTATAAACAGTGCTGCGATGAACATTGGGGTGCACGTGTCTCTTTCAGATCTGGTTTCCTCGGTGTGTATGCCCAGAAGTGGGATTGCTGGGTCATATGGTAGTTCTATTTTTCTTTTTTTTTTTTTCTCTTTTATTTTCCTTTAAAATTCCCTATTACTCCCCCATTACTCCTTAACTTTCATTTTCATAGATTTTTATGATTTTTTTAATTAGGTAAAACAATTTTTTTTTCTCTTTTTTTTCTTTTTCTTCTTCTTTTTTTTTTTTCTTTTCTTTTTTCTTCTTCTCTTCTATTTTCTATTTTTCTTTTTCTCTTATTTCTTTTAAAGTCCTCTAGTACTCCTCTTACTACTCCTTAATTTTCATTTTCAATACACTATAACCTTACAGAAAAAAAAAAAAAAAAGAGAGAAGCCCTATTTTTAAACCAAACTTCATATATATTTCTAATTTTTTTTTCTTTTATGTTTTGGTTTTTGTTTTTAATATAGTATTTTTAAGAGTCTAACCTCTACTCTAGATTTTTAATTTTTGTTTTTCAGTATATGATATAAATTGTGAACATTTAAGAATCCAATATTCAGCTCCCATTTTTATTCAGGAGTGTGTTGACTATTCTCTCCCAATCTTGACTCTCTGTTTTCTACTTCAGAACACCTCTATTTCCTCCTTTCCCCTTCTCTTCCCAATCCAATTCTGTGAATCTTTGTGGGTGTCTGGGCTACGGAGAACACTCTGGGATCAGACAACTTCGTAGATCTGTCTCTCTCCTCTTGAGTCCCCCTTTATCTCCTCCTGCTCATCTCTATCTCCCTCCTCCCTCTCCATTCTCCTTCAGTTTTATCAAAAGAACTGGACTGGCCCAACAAAGTGGTTCACAAGGTCTTAGATGCCTTCCCATATACTGCAAATGCTTTGGGAACACTGTCATCAATATATGATTTAGTGAATCAAATCAACACATACAGAGTATATAATAGGAATCTAGCTATATAAGTACTTTCATGTATATTATTAATATTTCATTTAATCTTCACAATCATTTTGTGAGATAGGTTTTATAGCTATTTTTATAAATGAGGAACATGCATGCTCAGTTGTGTCTGACTCTATGACCCCATGGACTGTAGCCTACCAGGCTTCTCTGTCCATAGAATTTTCCATGCATGAACACTGGAGTGGGCTGCCATTTCCTCCTCCAGGAACTGAATCCATGTCTCTTGTGTCTTCGGCATGGCAGCAGATTTTGCCACTGAGCCATGGGGAAAGCCCATAAACGAGGAAAGTGAGGCTTATACAACACTGAGCTGTACAGTTGGTAAAGCAAAGATTTGAACTCAAGTCTGACAGACTGAAACCACAATCACAGAAAACTAGCCAATGTGATCACACGGACCACAGTCTTGTCTAACTCAATGAAACTAAGCCATGCCATGTAGGGCCATGCGAGACAGTTGGGTCATGGTGGAGAGGTCTGACAAAATGTGGTCCACTGGAGAAGGGAATGGCAAACCACTTCAGTATTCTTGCCTTGAGAACCCCATGAACAGTATGAAAAGGCAAAAAGATAGGACACGGAAAGATGAACTCCCCAGGTCAGTAGGTGCCCAATATGCTACTAGAGATCAGTGGAGAAATAACTCCAGAAAGAATGAAGGGATGGAGCCAAAGCAAAAACAATACCCAGTTGTGGATGTGACTGGTGATAGAAGCAAGGTCTGATGCTGTGAAGAGCATAGGAACCTGAAATGTTAGGTCCATGAATCAAGGCAAATTGGAAGTGGTCAAACAGGAGATGGCAAGAGTGAATGTCAATATTCCAGGAATCAGAGAACTGAAATGGACTGGAATGGGTGAATTTAACTCAGATGACCATTATATCTACTACTGTGGGCAGGAATCCCTTAGAAGAAATGGAGTAGCCATCATAGTCAACAATAGAGTCTGAAATGCAGTACTTGGATGCAATCTCAAAAATGACAATATGATCTCTGTTCGTTTCCAAGGCAAACCATTCAACATCACAGTAATCCAAGCCTGTGCCCCAACTAGTAATGCTGAAGAAGCCGAAGTTGAACAGTTCTGTGAAGACCTACAAGACCTTTTAGAACTAACACCCAAAAAGGATGTCCTTTTCATTATAGGGGACTGGAATGCAAAAGTAGGAAGTCAAGAAACACCTGGAGTAACAGGCAAATTTGGCCTTGGAGTACGGAATGAAGCAGGGCAAAGGCTAATAGAGTTCTGCCAAGGGAATGCACTGGTCATAGCAAACACCCTCTTCCATCAACACAAGAGAAGACTCTACACATGGACATCAACAGATGGTCAACACTGAAATCAGATTGATTATATTCTTTGCAGCCAAGGATGGAGAAGCTCTATACAGTCAGCAAAAATAAGACTGGGAGCTGACTGGCTCAGATCATGAACACCTTATTGCCAAATTCAGACTTAAATTGAGGAAAGTGGGGAAAACCACTAGACTATTCAGGTATGACCTAAATCAAATCCCTTATGATTATACAGAGGAAGTGAGAAATAGATTTAAGGGACTAGATCTGATAGACAGAGTGCTTGATGGACTATGGACAGAGGTTCATGACATTGTACAGGAGACAGGGATCAAGACCATCCCCATGGAAAAGAAATGCAAAAAAGCAAAATGGCTGTCTGAGGAGGCCTTACAAATAGCTGTGAAAAGAAGAGAAGTGAAAAGCAAAGGAGAAAAGGAAAGATATACCCATTTGAGTGCACAGTTTGAAAGAATAGCAAGGATAGATAAGGAAGCCTTCCTCAGAGATCAATGCAAAGAAATAGAGGAAAACAACAGAATGGGAAAGACTAGAGATCTCTTCAAGAAAATTAGAGATACCAAGGGAACATTTCATGCAAAGATGGGTTCAAAAAAGGACAGAAATGGTATGGACCTAACAGAAGCAGAAGATATTAAGAAGAGGTGGCAAGAATACACAGAAGAATTGTACAAAAAAGATCTTCATGACCCAGAAAATCACGATGGTGTGATCACTTACCTAGAGCCAGACATCCTGGAATGTGAAGTCAAGTGGGCCTTAGGAAGCATCACTACGAACAAAGCTAGTGGAGGTGATGGAATTCCAGTTGAGCTATTTCAAATCCTAAAAGATGATGCTGTGAAAGTGCTGCACTCAATATGCCAGAAAATTTGCAAAACTCAGCAGTGGCCACAGGACTGGAAAAGGTCAGTTTTCATTCCAATCCCAAAGAAAGGCAGTCCCAAAGAATGCACAAACTTCTGCACAATTGCACTCATCTCACATGCTAGTAAAGTAATGCTCAAAATTCTCCAAGCCAGGCTTCAGCAATACGTGAACCGTGAACTTCCAGACGTTCAAGCTGGTTTTAGAAAAGGCAGAGGAACCAGAAATCAAATTGCCAACATCTGCTGGATCATCAAAAAAGCAAGAGAGTTCCAGAAAAACATCTATTTCTGCTGTATTGACTATGCCAAAGCCTTTGACTGTGTGGATCACAATAAACTGTGGAAAATTCTGAAAGAGATGGGAATACCAGACCATCTGACCTGCCTCTTGAGAAACCTGTATGCAGGTCAGGAAACAACAGTTAGAACTGGACATGGTACAACAGACTGGTTCCAAATAGGAAAAGGAGTACATCAAGGTTGTATACTATCACCCTGCTTATTTAACTTCTATGCAAAGTACATCATGAGAAACACTGGGCTGGATGAATCACAAGCTGGAATCAAGATTGCCAGGAGAAATATCAATAACTTCAGATATGCAGATGACACCACCCTTATGGCAGAAAGTGAAGAGGAACTAAAAAGCCTCTTGATGAAAGTAAAAGAGGAGAGTGAAAAAGTTGGCTTAAAGCTCAACATTCAGGAAACTAACATCATGGCATCTGGTCCCATCACTTCATGGCAAATAGATGGGAAAACAGTGGAGACAGTGGCTAACTTTATTTTTCTGGGCTCCAAAATCACTGCAGATGGTGATTGCAGCCATAAAATTAAAAGACACTTACTCCTTGGAAGGAAAGTTATGACCAACCTAGACAGCATATTAAAAAGCAGAGACATTACTTTGTCAACAAAGGTCCGTCGAGTCAAGGCTATGGTTTTTCCAGTAGTCATGCATGGATGTGAGAGTTGAACTATAAAGAAAGCTGAGTGCTGAAAAATTGATGCTTTTGAACTGTGGTGTTGGAGAAGACTCTTGAGAGTCCCTTGGACTACAATGAGATCCAACCAGTTCATCCTAAAGGAAATCAGTCCTGGGTATTCATTGGAAGGACTGATGCTGAATATGAAACTCCAGTACTTTGGCCACCTGATGCGAAGAGCTGAGTCATTTGAAAAGACCCTGATGATGGGAAAGATTGAGGGTAGGAGGAGAAGGGGAAGACAGAGGATGAGATGGATGGATGGTATCACTGACTCAATGGACATGAGTTTGGGTAAACTCTTTGAGTTGGCGATGGACAGGGAGGCCTGGCGTGCTGTGGTTCACGGGGTCACAAAGAGTTGGACATAACTGACTGAACTGAACTGACCACTGAGCCAATTGCAATGGAACAGTGTTTCTGAATGACCTGCCTATAAACATTTTATGCCACTTACATACAACCTTTTCATTTGGGCACAAAAGTTTCCAAATTCCTTGTATCACCCTTATAGTACAGATTGTCTAAGAACTTCCTACATCTCTGCATCACTCAACAATTTTAAAAGCACTTTTAACTCTATGGCTGATTCATGTCAATGTATGACAAAACCCACTGAAATGTTGTGAAGTAATTAGCCTCCAACTAATATAAATAAATAAATGAATAAAAAGCACTTTTAGATATATTATCTCAACTGACTATCAAAACTTCAGAAGGATGCAGGGCAAGTATTATCACTCAGGTTTATACATAAAGAAACTGATGACCAAAGAGGGTAAGAACAGAGTGAGATCACAGGGTCTGGAAAAAGTGGATATTTTGTAACTGGGAATATTGGGAAGTTGACTCTAGAACACCCAGCAACACTGTATGGGCCAGGTTTAGACTTTCCATCAGTCATGAAACAGCCACCTATAGAAGAGCCATCAGCATGGGGTCTACCTACAACATAAAAACCAAGAGGCCAAGGTCTTATTTGAGGTGACTATGTCATTCCCCACTGGAAAACAATTTCTGGCACATGCCAAACAGATTAAAACATTCCAAACTCACACCAGGACTTGAGTTAGGATTAAAATACTTCTTTTCAGTTTCCATAATATTTCTATCCCTTCTAAAATTGCTCACTTAATTAAGATCTGCCTGTTTCTACCCCGTTCTCAGTTACTTTCTTAAGCACAAAAATTACATTAGACAAAAATTTATGTGCTTGTTTTCCAAACTACCACAAGCTTGCATGCCTACCCAGTTTCAGATTCCTTTAGTATATCTGTGCTTGTAAAGGCTTTATTCATGGTTAATGAGAGATTAGATGACATTTGGCTAGGGATCCAAAAACATACAAATTCCACCTTACCCACGGGGACCCCAAGACAGAAAACATGCAAGGAGAAACAGCAAGAGTGAAACAAGATACCACTCTCTTATTAGCCAGATGTGAATATCTTAGATGACTCCTATTTCCCATACACTAAGGTGAACCACAGGGAAATCCCACTGACCATTATTCTGTATTTATGTTCTAGGAGTAATAGCGACAACCTTGGATTTCATCCCTGAAAATTTTTCCTCTGTTGACCTGCCAACACATACCAAACTATATCTTCAGAGGCCACAAAAACTGACATTCAACATATAAGAGAACAAAATACAGTTAATAGCTACCAAGATGCTCAGTCCAGGTCTCTCTCCCCTGTCTGCCACTTCAGACAACGTGCAACTTTTAAAGCTATCAACAAAGTCAGCAGAGAAAATTTGTACCACAGGATAGGAATGAGCACCTATAATGGCAGATTCCCCTAATGAAATGGAAGGTCCTAGGGGTTAAATGCGTGAGTGAGGCCCACAAACCCTCCAGCACCTCGGGGCTGGATGTGCCAGGGCAAGATTTAAACAGATGGAAAGTGCCTCTCCTGTCCTTGAGAGGACAGATAAACATAATAAAAAGGAATGTGATGCCTGCTTTTTAAATTTCTCTTTTCAGTCACTTCTCAGCCATCTATTTCCTAAATGTTACAGAAACTTAATGCTACAATAATTCAATATGCAGGAAGATGCAGTCAGCCCTGAATACCCAAGATCCAATAACTGAAGAATATACCGCTGAGATTTTTAGTTATTGGTTTGAATGTTCTTTTGTGGCCACTCTTCAATAGAGTTTGAAACTTTTCCAACCCCTATCCTGCTAATTCCATGCATTAAAGATTGAAATGCATCCAAATTTCATTTCCAAAGAAATATGTTATATCAAGGATGATTATTACATTAAGATCTGGGAGCACACAAGCTGGAGCCTGAGATATTTAAATTATCCTTTTTTAAAAGTATGCAGTAATATTTTCCCTGTTTCCCTTATATCTCATGGAGTCACAGTGCTAGACAGTAAACCCAGGAAATTGAGTATACGTCTTGGGTAACTCTGAATAGGACTCATTTTGACTGACTCTTATTGGAATCTCGGACTTACAGAGGCACTGTGAAGTCACAAACAGGTTGCTTACTGTTCACAACTATGTTCTGCTTGATCAGTCCAAGGGTTTTACAGCTTTAAAAGTGTAGTGACAACATTCAAAGATCAGGAGGAGGATTCTGAGATTCTGAGGAGAAAGGAGGCTCCTTGGCTTTCCTTTTAAAACCAGCTCTGGCCATGCTGTGCAGTGTTCCTACCTGGTCAAAACCAGCCAGGGTGGGAGGAGGGCTGCCCCCTGTAGACAGCAGACTCCAGCCTCCCCACAGCCCCTGCCAGTCCTTGGAGGCATTTTAGTTTGTGATCCCTGCTCTCAAGCAATGGTTCTCACCTGAGGGTTTTATCAGAATCAACTAGAGAGGACCTTCCCCCACCACCTTCATCCCAAACACATACAGAAAACCACTGCCTTAAGTAGTATTCAGTCCATTGGTGAAACAGAAAAAAAATAAAAAGTGCTACTTCTTTTTACCTAAAGATATTAGCTTATGTTCTACTCTTAACCACTGAGGCAAAAACAGATTCTACTATAAAGTATATCTGACAATCAAAACCTTCCACAATTTGCCTAATACACTGAAACAACCAATCATTATAGAGAAGGGGGAAAAAAAATCTTTCAAGATAATTCATTTTACCCTGACAAAACTGGCAAAATGTCTTAGTCAAAATAATCAAAGTGGTAACTATCATCTGTGATAAAGTTTGACTCTTAGAGTTTTATCCCATGCTTTGCAGCCTTGCTGCAAAAAACCTTTAAAAAGTGGGGGTGGGAGGTGGGAAATGGGTTCCTAGCCAAAGCAATTAGTTCTAAGACATTAGGATCTGTGTTTACGACAGCTGAGATCTTAATGTCTTTAAGCTACCACCTTTGCAATAAATTCAAAAACAGTCCAAGTCCCCAAGTCTATTGCAGACTGATGCTGCCCCAAGTGTGGGCCACAGACCAGCAACTTCAGCATCATCTGAGAGCTTGTTCAAAATGCAAATTCTCAGGTCCCATCCCAGACCTAATGAATCAGACACTCTTGGGATAAGACCCAGCAAACTGTTTTAACAAGCCCTTCAGACGATCCTGATATGTGCTAACATTTGACAATCATGGGCAAGAATCATCTAGAGAACTGAAAATATACAGATTCCTAGGCCCCACTCCCAAGTGCATTTCTAACCAATTCCAATTCTAGCAGCACTGCACTAGACTCGTGGATCTCAGCCCTGACTGCACAGTAGAATCACCTGAAAAGGAGAAAAAACGAGAAAGATACTACTAACCACGCCCCACTCCAGACCAACTGAAGCAGCAATCTCTGGGGTAAGGTCAAGATTGGGTTTCTGTTTGTTTGTTTTTTAAAGCCCACCAGGTAATTCTAATGTGTACTCAAGGTGAGCCACTGCTCTCAACCTAGCTTGTCTCCTCAGTCAATTTTAGCTCCCCTAACACATCAGTGTACTCTGTCTCCTCTCTGGAAATGTTCTGAGACTATTTCTGTCTCAAGAGATAGTCATGACTGATAATCTCAGCTGTCTGAGTAAGCATTTCAAAGAGCAGCCTCTCATCAGTCTGGTAGAAATTGTCCCCAACAGTCATTTTCTGACCGATACTTGAGTTCTTATATGAAGATGGTGTTATTTGGGGATAACTGTTAAGGGACAATGTCAGCAAATTGCTCCTGCCAGGAGGTAGAACCCAGAGCCGTGAAAGTCAGATATCCTCCAAATAACACATTCCATGGCAAAAACTAAACGTTTTGGCTGAGGATGAGACACACAGACGTGCCAATATTCTCAATACCAGTGCAGTTTCCTTCCAAGTAGCTTCAACAACTCCAAAAGAGATTTGTTTAACCCATTAACTAAAATCAGCAAAGGTATCAGTATGGCGGCAGGGGTCAGAGGACAACGTACGCAACCTTAAAATCTCTGTTCAGTGAAGGCAGGAGCCACTAGAGAAGATGGCCCCTGACTATACGAAACCACTCTGAGGACTTTAAAAAAGCTATGATGAGAAGAAATGTAGGTAGATGCCAACGTCTGCCCAAAATGTTTCTTAAAAGATTTCTAAAGAAAATTCCATATGTTCAGTGAATTAAAATACCCTCAGACTTGAGTTCTTCCTGAAGAGTGTACCAGTGACAGCTCATCAAACCAGAGGAAGAAGTAAGATGGAAACAAAATGCATATTCATGTGTAATAACAGAGTAAAAAGACACTGTAGGAGAAAATATTGATAAACAAATATTTTCCTAGAGAAAGTGGTATGTATATTTTAGCTTCATAAAAATACACTTGAAAGCGGAGGGAAAAAAACTTTTTTTTTTTTCCATTTTGGCTTTATTAGAACAACAAGAGACTTTGTGTCTCCCATCAAAACACACCCAGGCCCTTTTGTCATGTCTGAGAAACTATTGATTCCTCTATTAAATTGTGCTATATGGAAAAATCTTGACAAGAGCAATATCATTTATTAGACTAACAAATATGTTAGTTGAACCAGCTTTGGAGACTTCTAAAATCCATTATACAACTGCAGCTCTTTTTCAAAGGCCAGGATGTATTACAGAGTCCAATTCTCAGGACACAGTATGACTAATTTAGTTGCAGGTTCCAAGAGACCATTATTTCTTAGGAAGGGTAGAAAAATTATAACGTTCAACTTTAGGGGAAATCACCAACTGCTGATGTGTCTATACTGAATATCTCAACAAGCTCATTCTAAATTCCCTAATATTTCCATTCTCAGCATTTTCTGACACTAAAAATTTTATAAGGGGGAAAAAAACAAGAGGAGAGACTACAAAGAATAAAATTAACAGATAAGCTGTGCTACTTTTTGAGGAAAATGGGCTATTTATACTGTAAGTTCATCAAACCCTACCCCTGCTGCTGCCCGATCACACCTCATCTAATCCACTCCTCACCCTGTTTCTGCTCCCTCTCTTCTATGGATGATGACACCATGAGGCCTTTTTAAGACTTCACATAATACATTCTACCCCAGCTATATGCATTATCCTCTGTGACAAGCAAGATATGACAAACTCAAAGAATCGTAGCTCTCAAAGATGCTTCAAAGTTGATCTTGTCCAACCACTCTTGTTTGCAGGAATGAGACCCAGAGGGAAAGAGACTCAACTAATAAGAGCCAATAAATCGATGGCAGAGGCAGGCAACCTGGCCCCCACGCCATGCGATTCCCATCTGTCTGCCACACAGGTTCCCTTCATCTGTTACAAAATTAGTATTAAACAAAAATCAAGTTCCACCTCAACTTGTTTCACTCTGAGGCCAATCTGAAATACTCATGTAGAGACCTTATTGATGCATTCAAGAAACTAATCACTCCTTACAGTCAAAGTAAGTGGTCAGTGACTAGATCCTGTGCAGAAAATCAAATGCACATCGCTCCGAATGAACATCCAGCTCCACTGAGCCGTGTGTTGAGATTGGTGGGGTCTTTGAGGATGCTGACTCCTGAAGGGAGAAGGGGAAGATTCTGGGGCTGCCTGGTCTCTCCCATGTGCAAGATGCCTGGCCTGACCTTCTGCCAGTTTTTTTCCAGGCCCAGGAAGAAGTGCTCAGGACAACAGGAAGATTTTGTAAGTTTCCAGTGATCCAAAAGGAAGAGGGAAACTCTGTTGCCTTTGTCTATATCCAGGCAAGAAGCTCAGAGTCAAGCAGACCCGACAGTCAGAACAGCATCCTCAATCAGCATCTGCTCTGCATAACGCAGTAGGATACAGGCCAGGAGCTGGAGTGAGATGGGCAAGAAGACACAGGAGGCAGGGAAGGGACTAAGGAAAGAAGAGAATGTAAGTGGAAAAGAAGGGAGAACAGATGAGAAAAAAGCTTGAGTTTTGAAAAAGACCTGTGGTAGAGCCATCTAATGCTCACCCAGATCCTGCTCTCCTTGCTTCTCGGACCTTCTGAGCCCACGCAAGGATGACCCTTCCCAACCTGTGGGTAAGTCCAGGTGACCAGCCCACACCAGAATAGGTGGGCATGACATGGGGTCGGGTGTTTCATACCAGGATGAGCTCCTTAAGGGCTCTGTACCCAGCCTTGGGATGGGGGGAGTGGGCATCTTTGCAGCTGTGGGCAGTGCCACAAGACAGAAGTCTGGAATACTGAGCCAACACATGGATGGCATTTGTCCTGGAGTAACATCCAGATTTGTAGAAATAAATTTGCTGTATTAAGCCACTGAATATTAGAGGTGGCTTATTTCTGCAGCATAATGCAGCCTATCCTCATTAAAGAATCGATCAAGAGTTGGAAGTAGAAGTGAGAGAGAAGGAAGAAAAGGGCACAGAGGAAGAGAGGGGGAAAAAAAGGAAAGAGGCAATGTGGGGGCCAAATGCAATAGCCTCTCATGTAAATTGCTTTCATCCTTGTTCAAAGCACTCTAGGAGCACAGGAAGGACATGGGCAAATGTGTCCAGGAACAACTCCCAGGGGAGAAGTCAGTGCTCATGGATGCCACATTTCCACTGTGATGTGTTCATAGTCACCTCCTTGCTGAATATGTTTCATGTAATGCACATGTGTTTGTGTATTAACTATTATATTACTAAACACTAGACACTGTATTTAGCACAAGGGATATGGAAGAGACCAAGACAGACCTGGTCCCTGGCCCCACAGAGCTTGTTAAACTATTATTTCCTTCCCTTTAAACTCGGCAGGCACCTCCATGCCAATATTCCACCTGGCAGGGAGGCAATGATTACAAACTTCAGCCACCAGGCAATGATGAGTTTGATGAAAGAGCTCCAGAGGCTGGTTCAGCCAGGAACCTGCTGTGGAGGGATGATGGTAAGGGACCTGTGAGCTCTGAGGGTCAGTTTCTTTATCTCTGATGTAATGAAGCTAGGCCTGATGACCTCTGTGCCACATTCAACTCTAATAGTAGTGGTAATGATAACAGCACCAATAATAGCAGCTATTGAACATTAACTATATGCCAGGCACAGAGCCTGGATTATTGCATTTAATCTTCACATCAACCCATAAGGTAGGCCTTACCATACCCATTTTACATATGACTAAATTGTGACTCAAAGAGGTGAAAAAAAATTGCCTATGCTAGTAAGCGGTAGAGTTGTAATCTGGAGGGAATTCTTACTGAGTCCTAAGCCCTCAGCCTTAACTACTCTGCTAAAAACAAACACCACAAAGTGTATCTATCACTGTGGTTAAAGGAAAATCAAACACCCAGACAAAGCAGATGTGTTCTTAACGCTCTCTTGAGATGCTAAAAACTCTACCCACCCTACTGTAGAAAACAATCTTAAAGAGATAAAGTACCTACGGGAAACAAAGCTGAACCATCGTCTTTCATCTCTTCTGAGAAATGAAGGGCTTTGGTTCTAGCCGTATATGGCGCTTGCTCCATGTTGATCTGGGCGCCTCATTTGGGTGTGCTTGCATGCCAAGTTGCTTGAGTCATGTCCAAATCTTTACAACTCTATGGACTACAGCCTGCCATACTCCTCTGTATATGGGATACTCCAGGCAAGAATATTGGAGTGGACTGCCATGTCCTCCTCCAGGGGATCTTCCCAAACCAGGGATCAAACCCACATCTCTTATGTCCCCTGGATTGGCAGGTGGGTTCTTTACCACTAGCACCATTTAGTCCTCAGAAAAGATAAAATGAGCCTTCCCTCTAGATATCAGCCCATATTCCTCAGCTCCTGACTTCTGGGACAACCCCCTGTCACTCCTTGCCCACACCTGACCAACTAGGTCACTGGTCGTGCCTACACATTTGCAGCCTAGGCCCCTGGAGTCTTCAGGGCTGGACACATTTCACCTGAAACACCTCTGCCCATCACTCTTTATTTCAGTCAGTGTTGGTTACTTGTGTCCCTGTCCATCCTAAGAACTAAATAAGAGTATAAAGCAACAAACAATTACAAACATTTTTCTCCAGGTTTGTAATGGAACTGCAGGCTAGCCAGATATTCAGTGGATCTTGGGGATCCAACTTTTTAATTAAAAAGTGGTTTCAAAAGAGCACTTGAGTAGAAATTCTAAGTAACTGCCTGCCAACTCCAGCTACCATGCCTAGGAACCCAGCAACGAGGAGATTTGTATGCAGAGGAAACAAGATTTTGACTGCAGCCTTAGAGGTGAAAGATACTTTAAAACATGTAGCATGGAGCATGAGCTGCGTGTGGTCCAACAACTTTATCACGAAGAAAGCCAATTCTCCTGGAGGGTGACATGGAGGCCGACCAGACAGAACCGACCAGTGTGAGGTAAAGAGAAAGCAAGAGTGGCACAAAGGTATTTCTTGGGAGAATGGAGTTGTCGTTTACTGAATTGTGGGAGACTGTAGGAGAAGGTATTGGAGGATGCCGGAGACATAAGGAGTTCTGATTTAGACATGTCAAGCTCAAGATACCTGCCAGGCGAGGAAGATGAGAAATGGAGTAGGATGGAATATACAAGCTCAGGGGAGAAGCTTGAATGAAATTAGAATAATCAGAATTGCTTTGAACCAAACCACTGAACCAAGGTTTAATACCTCAGCATTCTCACTATGCGAGCTGCTGGTGAGATGCAAGGGGCAAAACTACAAGTGTGCACACATGTGTGCACTCCCACACACATATACAACCATATATATATATATATATATAATATATGCATATATTGTTTTGCTTATTTTCTCATGCAACAAGGTATACATATACTATTAGAAGTTAGGTAGCCCCTTTGGGTAAAGAGCCCTGAATTAGGCATTGAAGGAGAAGTGTAGATAGTAGGGAAAAAAAGGATATAACCCATTTCATTTGCACTATTTTCATGAAGAAATAACAACATGCAATAACAAGGTCATTGTAGGATAGGGCGACAACATTGCGCAGTTGTTAATCATTCCCAAATTAATATACAACTAAGATAAAACTCCAGCAGGCTTCCCTGGTGGCTCAGTGGTAAAGAATCTGCCTGCCAATGCAGGAAACACAGGTTCAATTCCTGGGTCAGGGAGATCCCCTGGAGAAGGAAATGGTAACCACTCCAGTATATTCTTGCCTGGGAAATTCCTTGGACAGAGGAGCCTGGTGGGCTACAGTCCATGGGTCGCAAAAGAGCTGGATACAACTTTAGCAACTGAACAACAGTAAGACTCCAACTGAAACTCTGAAAAAATACAGTAAAAAATAAAAAGGCAGGCAGGCAACAGTAAGATATTTGGCCACTGCTTTTTTTTCCCTGCTGGCATCGTAAAACTGTAAAATCTTAGACATGTAAGGGATCTTGGGTTGCATTTAGTCCAAGGCTATTTACACAGATGAGATACAAAGCCCCCCAAAAGCAAATCAACTTGTTCATGAGCATGTACCTAATTTCTTTACAAGCACTGCATAAAAAGTATCTGTCTTTCAGAAGGAAACAATAAATCCATTTTGTACACTCTAAAACATATCACAAGAAGATAGCTGTTGTGGCACCAAAAACTTCTCCCATTATTCGAGTTTATGTATACCTACGCTGATTCATGTTGAGGTTTGACAGAAAACAACAAAATTCTGTAAAACAATTATCCTTCAATTAGAAAATAAATTTTAAAAATAATAATTCAAAAAGCAGTTTAGCTATATAAGTCAAAATAATAAATATACATATCTTTAGACTCAATGATTCTATTGGGCTGGCCAAAATTTTCATCTACAATTTCTGTAAGATGTTAACGAAAAACCTGAACAAACTTTTTGGCAACCTAATACTTCTAGAAATTTATGTAACAGATATTTTGAAAAGTCTACAAATACTGTTCCTCTTATTTTTCTTCTATTGCTTCTACTAATTTAAAAAAGGTACCATTATTACTATAAATTGAAGGTAAATGATATATCTATCAAGGGTTTTTAATTAAATTAAGGTGTATCATACAATGTAAATAACATACAACCACAAAAATAACAATGTGGTACTATATTTACCTTAAAAAAAACACTCAGATACATTGTTGAGTTTAAAGACAAACAGATTTAAGAACAAATGATTGAGGTTTTCTAAATTAAAAAAAAAGTTTTTAAAAGAATATACAGTATATTCCCATTGAGAATGTAGCAAAGAAAGAAGCAGGAGGACCATTCACCAAAATGTTAACAGTGGTTACCAATCAATGCTGAGATTTGAGAGGGGTGTGGTTTTTTTGGCTTTTTTCCTATGATTTTTCTGTATACTTTGACTTTTTCTTACCATGAGAATGCACAGTTTTTACAATCAGAAAAACTTTAAAACTAATTTCATTTCAAAATTTATAAAAAGTAAGTCTCTTCTCCCGCCACCCATGCCCTTTCAATGAGGAACAAATGTATGTAAGCAGAATGTTGACTCACCCCGGAAGGTCTTCCCGGTGCTGCAATAGGGAACCCGTGTGTGCTGGGCTTGCAAACAGCCAGCCAGAGCCCGGAGGGGGACAGAGGGTGAGGATGGAGAGCTGGCAGGTGGAGTAAGGGACCACGCAACTGTAGTTTTTCCCCTGGTGTCAGACGCATCTGTCCCAGAAGCTGGAAGACTTGCCTAGAATGGTGCCGGATGGTGAGGGCACGCCATGGGGGTAGGTGGTGGGGTGAGAATCGACCTCCAGCCCCACCCACAGCACAGCCCCCGCCCATGAAGGAATCAATGATGCTCCTCCAGCACCAGCTGCGTTAGCTGGAAGGGGAGCAATGCCTTAGTCCCAAGGCTTGAGGCCCTCAGGAGGGCCTGCTTCCTGTTCAGACCCAGAAGCACCTTTTGCATTGTTGGCTGATTTCTGGTCTGTTCATTTTCTCTTGAAATGGTGAAGGGTTCATAAAAGACATTATCAGTCCTTGACTTCGGCCTTCTGAATACCCATCCCCAAGCCAACTCAGAGAGCATCCAGCATCTCCTCTAGACAAGGACTAGACAATGTTCCCTATTTTGAAGAAACTTTGCCAAGTTGATCAGATGATGTACTTTGGATCACGGATGTCACAAAACCTGCACATCCCACCTGGGCAGTCAAACCCTTAAATGGCCTCTGAAAAAGCCCTGTGCTCCCTTCTTCCTGGAGTCCCTCTTCTGCCTCCCCACCAGCCCAGAGAGAAAAGTGAGCCTTTCTTTTTGACTACACTGAGACCACTGATGCTCTGTAATGTTAAGTCCCCCTCTCTTTGACCACCTGCCCCCATCAAAATAGAGAAAAACCCTAGGTTCCTCCTTTTGGGTTTTGTCATTGAAGGCCTTCTGGAGTTACCATGTGCCCTTGGGGAAAGAGTCATAGCGAACAGAAAATGGATAGACTGGCCCAGCCCAGAAATGAGGCTCCACCAAATCGTACCTTTTGCAAAATCAAAAATGGGTGTCATATTCAGGCTCTACCTGGTCAGAAAGAAAGCAAAGCCCTGGGCCAGTTTCTGTTGCTACAAGTTGGAGAAGGGCCCTAGCTGTGGTGAAGAGCTCAGGCCCACACCGGTCCAACGAGGCTTCCTCTGTAAGTGAGGTTTTATGCCCAGGCCTGCAGGAACCCTGTGTATGGGCCACTGCTTCCCAAGAAATGTGGACACTAACAGGGAAGGCTGTGACCATCCCTGAAAAATATTTCAAACTGTGTTACAAGCTAACCCTGCCAGAGAGAGGGCCCCTACTCTGCTTTCTGCATGGGCCTTAAGACTCTTCAAAGCACTCAATTAAGAAATGCAGCTTCTATAAAACTCGGAGTAGACTATTACCACGCAAACAGCTGCCATGTGATTAGAAACACAGGAACTATTCTGAGGAAGGGATGCTTGGTGCAATTAATCTCTTCCTTTGTGTTCCAAGTATGGTTCCCAGAAAATGGAGCAAGGGAACAGCTTGTGTTGTTTTATTTTCAAAAATACAACTATAAAATAAATACACATTCATTGTAGAAAATGTTTGGATATGCAGAAAATTACAGAGAAAGTAATCAGATTTATTTATAATCCCAGCATTCAGATATAGCAACCCTTTTGGTGTTTTATGATGTGTTTTGGTTCCACATTTCTTCTGCTTTGTAAAAACATAATTGATATCATATTTTACATGAAACTTTGAAATCTGCTTTTTTTTTTTTGGCTTAACATTGGCTAGTAATCATTTCACAGTTATTTTTTAAATCCTTATATTTTAGTGGCTGCATAGTATTCAATCATATAGATATGACACCATTGATTGACAATTTCCCAAAAAGTGATTCTGTGAGAAACATCTTGAGTCTCTGTTTTTGCATTTCAGATCATCTTTTGAAGATAGTGTTCCAGCAGTGGTATTGCCTGTGAAGGGTAAATTCTGTAGCTAATTAAAGGACAACATAACAGTCATCTTCACTTAAAGTTATGTGTGTTTTACCTTTAAATATATGTTGCCAAATATTAATGTTTTAAAAATTAATATGTTGCCAAATATTAATCAAGGAAATTGCTTTTGATAGCTTGTAACTCTTAGAAGGCTTTTCTGAGTCACAAAATTGAGTTTTTTAAAAAAGAATCCTAATCCTAGGAAAGTACTTCAAAATGTTAACTGTGTGTGTCTTCAGGAGATGGAACTTGAGTTTAATTTTTTTTTCCTGCTTTTCCTTTTACTGCAGTTTGCCAAATTTTCTATAATGTGGCATTTATATAATGCCACTTTTACAATGTTTCATAACACAATGTAACAGTTTTTTAAAACAATGTGTGCTTTTCTCTTTTACTTTATAGAACAAGCCACTATAGATTATAGGCATTTTTTTACTCACCCTCCTGCTTATTCACATTCACAGTTGAGAAAAATGTTTGAATTCCAGATCTTCATTTTTTCCAGAAAATATTTTGTAAATAACTTAATTGGACTCAAGCAAAGGAAACTGAAGTTGCTGATAAAAACTGTAAATTACATTTATAGAAAATACAATTATATCTTTAGTTCCACCTGTATGATTTGAGTGAATTTAAGGCTAATGTCTTTGTCAGTTCAGGCTATTAAAACAGAATATCATAAAATGGGTGGCTTGTAAACAACAGACGTTTATTTCTTACCATTCTGGAGGACAGAAGTCCAAGGTGAGAGCCCTCCTCCAGGTTGCAGACTTCTCACCATGTCATCACACAGTAGAGAGCAGAGAGAAGCATGCCCTGTCTTGTGAGGTTGATAAGTGTACTAATCCCATTCATAAAAGCTCCATGCTCATGACCTTATCTATTCCTAATTACCTCCAAAGGTCCCATATCCCATACCATCACAGTGAAGGGGTTAGGGTTTCAACATATGGATTTGGTGGGGGACAGAAAATATCTCATCCATTACATCTACCAAGCAACAAAGCTCACCTTTCCCCAGGATATAGCCAGGTATGTGTACACACACACACACACACACACTCATACACACACTGGGTCTTTTAACACTCAGTCCATTTGATGCCACTTCTCCTGATATAGGAATATAGGAGCAATAACAGATAAATGGGCAGGTCCTAATCCCCTGATCCAAAGCAAGTACTATATATATATTTTTTTCTCTTCCTATCACAACCATAATTTTTAATTCTTTTTTTATTCCATTTTTGTTTTTAAATGCTTAGACAGGAGAAGGGTTTGGTTCCTTTTTCACAGAAAAATATAGGCCTGATGTAAGTTGTAAACTGGGAAATGATGGGTTAATTTTAAAATAATCTTTGACTAGTTTGCATCATATAATTTTTATACCAGAATCATGCCACCCAGGGAGGAGGATATAACTTGGTTACCAAGGGAACCCTTCCTGATTTGAAAAAATGAAATTAAACAATGTTCGAAGAAGGTATTAAAATATTTATTATTGTCATAGTTATTATTAATGATAATAAATAACAGAAGATAGCATCACAGGATTTTATAAAACCCCATGCACATAAAGTTTGGAAAAAAGGGTTGACTCAAGCAAAAGGCTTCTCTTGGCAGGAAAAAAGAAAAGTAGAAGACTAAGAAAATTCTGTGGAGGAAATAGATGTTTCTATTAAAAGAGAGCAGGAGAAAAAGCAATTACAACAGGGCATATATATAGGAAACTGCATGTATTATATTTCTATTATTATTAATATTTTTCCCTGAAAGGTTAAAATATTGCAAAAGGCTTTTAATGCCTGAAGTTGCAGGGAAAAAAATATACTTATTTCTAAAGCCTCAAAGAAAGAAGGATTTTGAGAACAAGTATAGTAATAAAAAATTTTGGCCCTATAAATGAAATCAGATATACTAGTTTTCCTTTTTAGTCTCAGTGAGGAAAACCAGACCTAAATTAAATACAGTTTGTAACAGTTGAGGTTTAGCTAATAATGCTCTTAAATGTGTACCTGGGCATCTGTATTTCTTTAAATCTTGTTCTATATTTTATTCCATTGTTTTTACTTACAATTAGATGCATTATTTTTGTATGACATTATTTTTAATGACATGAGTCTCTAGAGAAAAAGTTTAATTACTTGTGTTCTAACATGATTTTTCTTTTATGCATAATTAGTATAAGCCTAGGTTTTAAAAAATCTATAATCAAAAGCATAGTGTTCACCTGGTGGAAACTATCCAAATCTTAGGCATAGGGCCAAAGAGAAGATATTCACTAAAGGGTTATAATGACAAATGCAAATCTAGTAATTAAAAGCAAACTCACATTAGCTTAAATACTTCATGCCACACTTAATGCTTGCTTCTTCTGCCTCTGTTGCCATGGAGATGAAGAGCAGCTGGCAAGCTGTGTATCTGTGGTTCCCAGCTAACCATGTCTGCACATCAGAATCACCTGGGGAACTTCTAAAAGTATAGATTCTTCTAGTTCCACATCCCCCTCCCTTGAAATTCTGATTCAGTATATATATCTACTTCATGGATATCCAACTGCTTTTTTCTTATTTGTTAAAGATTGGTTTTCTCCAAATTATTTTCTGACTCACATTGCCTTCAGTGGATTTAAAAAAAAGTATGAGTTAGTCTCTGACATTTTATAAAACTCTTAGAGGTATAGTTTCCCAGATGTTTGAACTAATTCAAATCTTTTTTCAAAAAAATGTGGGTTTTGATAAGGTTTTGTATAATAGATCCTGTGGCAGCATATTGTCAGAAAAATTCTGCTGTTTCACTCTTTCCTGGTTCAACCCTTTAAGCAACAAATATCAATGATTACAAGGATTCCCTGAGCCATTTATAATAGTAAGGAAATATGATTGCCTATTAATTGCCTTGCTTTTCTGGCTGTCTGACCAAAATAGAAGGGTCTATGAAGACATTTTCCATTCTTCCCAATTCTTGCCCTTAATTGCAGACAAAAAAAAAATGAGGTCCCAGGAGAGTATGTGTAAGTGTGCCCATCTAGGGGGAAAGTGGGGAAAGAGGCAAAGGGGACTAGAATGCCCTCTGGAAAGGCAGATCAGCAATCCCGATCTTGTACCAGGTATCCCTGTTTTACCATACAAATGGAATTTCCCCATGAATGCTTCAGATTGAACCTGTAAATACAATAGAGGTAAACACCAGCTAGAGATTGTTTACCCAGCAGAAGAGAGCACATTTAGAGTTCATAACTTGCATTGAGGATTTAGGAACTCATTGCTATTTCTATTTGTCTACTGGGCTAAGTAAATAAGCAGCCAGCATCTCAGAGACTAATGGTATTAGCATCACACAAAGACATTGAGCACAGTTAAATAAAAGAATGAATCTAAGTCCATAAATGTTTTGTGCCCCCCCCCCCCAATAGGTGCCACAACCACCTACTTGAATGACTTCAAATTAGACTTTTTAAGGCATATCCATCTCAAGTCTACTCAAGGGATCAAGATTGGCAGACAAGATGGTGCCCTGTTCTTCGGGTAGAAAGTGCCTAAATTGCACTCAACAGCCCTAGAGGAAAAAGAAACATGACAGGAAGTGAGTTCATCCAGGAAAGTGTCCTAATGAGTGGTTTTCTCCTCTTCATCCTCTAATCCATCCCCCGCATCAACTTGGCCGGCATGGCGGGGGTTTGGAGAGGTGCCACTGCTGGAAGAGCGGTATCTGGAGAGCTCTCTTCACACTTCACATTATCATCAATGGTCCTTTCACAAGATTCCCCTCTCATAAGGCTAAATGTCTCTTGACTCCTATTGAACCCTGGGTAAGCTGCCTTCCTGCAGCACGCCCATCTATGTAAAATGCTGCAAAGAGGATATAAGCAGTATAAAATCTTGATAGAACAAAATAAAATGTGCACCAATGTGCATCTGATAGATGTAGCAATTGATTTGTGGATTAGGTTTTTATTTTCAGCCCATTGAAAAGAAATAATGTATGGAGGCAATCTAGTACTAAGCATTTTAGAAAATCTATTTGAGATCATTTCAGCAGAAGCTCTGGCAGTTTGTCATAAGAGGGGAGGAGAGCAAAGGATAATTGTCTGCAGTCTAGTAAAACACAGAATAACTGCCATCACACTTGAGTGAGCTTATAGCCAGCCGGTCCCAGGGCCTCCAGAAGATAGAGCAGTTAATGTTCCCTTTTATTTCAGAGGTTATGTCACTTGTATCACAGATTTATACCATGATACAGCAATTTCATCCAAACAGATGGATAATGATGTCAAAGGCAGAAACCCTGTTTTTATTGAGTTTTGCAAAGATTGCTCAGATAGCGGCTTCAATTGAAAAGCCCCAGCAGTACTTCAGCTCTTAATCTTTGTAATCTCAGTGGTATTAAATTTCATCATTTTTGTTTGAAGGAGGAAAATTCAACAGTAATGGCTTCCTAATAGGAAACACAGAGGCTGCAAAGCTGGGGGCTCTCGGTGCGGCTGCTCCATAAGCACTGCTGATTTATAGGGCTGTTTATGACAGAAAGGAAAATTATCTTCTGCAGGTATAAATCAGGTAAAGAGTAGGAAATTGAACTTAGATATCATCTTGTCAGATGCTTAATGTTCTTCCTCCTGTCACTTTGGATAGGCCCAATTTGTAGAATACTGCAGAGGTAAAAGAAGACAATTAACAGTGACAGGATAGTAATAGATGAAGCTATAAAACCAACCTGCTGGTGCTGGATGCTATGTATGATTTTAAGATGAAGTGGTGCCAAAAGTATATATTAGCTCAAACCAACCATTTCCTGTGTTCAGCAATACCCAGTGTGGCACTTGTTTGTCACTTTCATTGAGATCTACATACTCCCGTTTACATATTAATGAACCCATAACATCTCACCTTTCCTGAAAGTCAAAGGAGTTCCACTGCGGCTTATTTGTTGTTTACTTCCCAAAAACACAAGGATCATTTGCTTAAGGAGCAAATAAGGGGGTTTCTCGTTATGGTGATAACATTTCTGGCCAACACTCAGAGGAGACGTAGAGGCATAAACTCTCCAGTCCTTAGGAACCGAGGAAAATGCAGAGGTCAGTCCCCAGTTTGGGGAAACGACACCAGTGTGGTTCCCAACCTACTCTAGGTAAGGACTCCAGAATCATCCTCAGAAAGCTAAAGCAGAGCTTATGTGACTGTCTCTGTGCCATAAAGGTTGGGAAGGTTAGAGTCCAGTTAGGTGGAAGAAGCTGGCTGACCTTGGGGCCGGGGTCACTAGTGGCAATTATCTGAAGAGGCTATAAACAACATTACATGGAAACAAACTCAAGGACGATGGCTGTTTCAGGAGCTCTGTCAAAGCCAAGCTAAGGCTTGTCAGGGATCGAGGGCTTCTTGTCATGAATGCTGTTTGGTTTTGTTTTCCGTTTTTCATTTTATCAAAGCCTCACAGAACATTTGGTGTGACAGGGAGATTCTATTTAGAGAGCGTGAGGCATGGTGCCCCAAGGAGCCTCTGTCTCCATATTAGGTTTCCACAGCTGGTAGAAGAGATTCAGTTACATGTTGGAACCTAGTCAGTAAATTGGCAGGTCCCAGGCAAAGGACATCAGAGCTGGAAATATCTAATCCCACTGTAATAGATGATAATAATATTCAAGAGAAAAATGAGTTGCCTGTATACAAGACAATAAACATCCCAAAGTGGCCTAAGTACAGGATTCCAAAGAAAACCACAGCATGAGGAAGCTCTAAACCAGAGTTGCCTAAAGGAGACATTTCTAGAGGACTGTTGCAAGAGTGTTGCAATATACAGGGAGCAACATTTCCACAGAAGGATGGAGGCCTGGATCTCAGCATACCCTCTTCTGAAATTTCAAGACTCTGGGTCTCCTGCCAAAAGAGCCTGCCTGTTAGGCACTCTACAGCAATCTGAAAGATGCCATGCAGCTTCAGAGGATTAAATTTGAACCAGTCAAAAATTGGAACCTGTGTTTTTCAGGAGATAATATTCTGCTGCTTGGGTCCTCAATCATTGCTCCCTGGTGAATAAAGATTAAGAAGAAATATCAGTGTATTTGACATGTGGTTTTAAATCTATATATGTCTCATTTTGTAACTGTTTTCCTACCAAACATGTCATTCATCTGATATATGAACATCCTGATCCAGTTCCTGATATCAATAAACAAAGCAGGCAGTGTCACGGTGGAAACGGCCTGGCCACGTTAGCACAGGTGCAAACGAGGGGAACGGGACAGGTGACGTCAATGCCAGTGAGTCCCCCACTCAGGGCTGGTGAGAACTGTAGACAGTTCTGGGACAAAGGCCAGGCGCTGGATGACGCATGTAAGAACAAGAAACACAAGAGGGACCAGGCAGTTACCCAGGACCAGTCTTCTGTCGCTTGGCTCATGGAGAACAGGAGACAAGAGCGAGTGGTGACATGGAGGGCAGAAGGACCCTGCTGGTGTCGAGCAGGAAGGTATAGTGTCCCATCTGTGCTGAGTACAGACGTTTTAGGGACATATTCCATCATGCTATTTAAGGAAAATGAGAGTGTACATCCATATTGCCTTCTCCCTGCACTCAATCCCTCCTTTTCTTTATCATCTACTGTTCCTAAGGCAAGGAGCATGAGTCATTCCACCTAAATTAGGTAGCCAGCCTGGTTACATGTATGCATTATTTAATATGTGAAGTTATCCCATCCATTGCACATTTTAAACTTAGCAAATTCTACTCCTGATCTTCTATGTACAATGTACAGAAACGGCCTCCATTTAGCCTACTTTAGGAAAACCCACTGGAGGTCCAGGAAGAAAAGCGCAAATTACAGTGGATCCAAATCAAATTCTGACTAGTTCACAACAGTACCATAAATGATGCTCAAACTGGATAATCATATCACACTCCATCCTGCATATGTCATTTTTAAAAGAAAAATGAATATTCATTTATGATAAAGGTATAAGGATATCAGTCAGTGCATTATCCAAGATCTTCTTCATGAGACATCTTTCCAGTGGTAGCACAAGGAATAGCTGTGTGGGGAAACTGGTTTTGTTTTTTCCTATAGATATCATGAATTACATATCTTATCAGATTTTTTCTCTTCTCACCAGCTGCAAGAAAGATTAGAGTCAAATTGGATACACTAAATATTACCTCTAGCAAGTATTTAGGTATCTGTAATAAGCACCTCATTCCTCACTCCATTTTATTTCCCAACTATTTCTCTTTCTCACTAACTTTTAAAAAGTTACTTCTACTGTATATAAAAAGTTACGGGGTCAGACATCATTTATGACCATCTCAGTTCTGGAAATAGAAAATTTGGGGTTATTAGAATGTGAGTATATGCTATAGCTAACACTATGGGGATGACTGAGTTCACCAGTAAAAAGCATAAAAAAGCAAGAGAAGGACCAAAAGCAATGTCAGCCACTAATGGTGGGGTGAGTGGAAGAAGGACAGCCATTGAAGGAGACCGAGAAAGGAGCCAGAACTAGCAATGATGCTGAACAAGTGAATTTGCTGATGGGCCAGTTGGAGTGCCCCGTGTCTACAGTGCTACTGCAGTAGGGCAGTAGAGAAAGGACATTGAGCTGGGCGTTAACTGAACATTTGTGATTTTTGCAAGCGTACTTGCAGTAAATCCTGAAGGTGGAAGCCAGACTCTGGAGTTAAAGTGGAGGGGGAAGCATCAGGAATAAAATTTTCTTTTTCAGATGCTTGGCTGGGAAGAGGAGGGAATGAGGTAAGTGTCAGAGAGGCAGGATGCAGGAAAGATTCTTTGAGTATGTCAAAAGCCTGAGTTTCTGGGCTAGATAGAAAAGTGCTAGTGAAGAAGAGATGCTGGAGGGGACGAGAGAGTGAAGGGGGAAACTGGGAAGAGAAAAACAGATGATACAGTCTTGAGACAGAGGAGATGTAATCAGAGGAAAGGATCATCTCTAGAAATCCATCAGGTCACCAGGGAAAAAAGACCAGTCTAGCAAGTTATTTGACACAGCATGCCTGCATTTTTAAAATGTTTCAGCCTGTTCTGTTGCACTTTTGAAGACAGAGCCATGGTGACCTATTTAGAAGCCAGCCAATAGAAATAGTGGCTTAAGGTATTGTGTTTTGTTTTTTTAAGTTAATCATCCTGGAAAATTTCAGCAGTGCTTAGGAAAAATCTTCCCCTACCTTTTTTGTTGTTGTTGTTCTTTTTTCCTGTTTTGATGTAACCATTAAAGTATTAAAAACACATTCTTTTTTAATACTAATGAATACCTAGATAAAATATTCCATGAATGAATACTTACTATTTGTGGGGTGAAAAAATAAAGGTTTGCCAACAATGGACACTGGGGCTCCCAGACACGCACTTCCAGATCTCATGCCTTCAGATCCTCTCCACACAGGTATTATGTCCTCTGTGTTCTGGACAAGGGACTCAAGCTGAAACTAGAAACAATTCCAAGTTGTGCCCACATCCATCTCATATGGCACCTCCTGTTGGAAAAAAAAATGACCACCTGAATCATAAAAAGTGTGCAGGGAAAATAAGCACTTTTATGCAACTTGATATTGTGAATACTTTTGTCTATGATTATTCACAATGAAGGGACTTCCTTGATGGCTCAAATGGTGAAGAATCTGCCTGCAATGCAGGAGGTTCAGGTTTGATCCCTGGGTTGGGAAGATCCTCTGGAGGAGAAAACAGCAGCCCACTGCAGTATTCTTGCCCAGAAAATCCCGTGGACAGTGGAGCCTGGTGGGCTATGGTCTCCAGGGTTGCAGAGTCAGACATGACTGAAGCGACTGCGTGCACACATATACACACAGACGCACACTCACAATGAAGGTACCTAGGACATCAGCTGTCCTCAGTTCCAAAATAGGCAGCTGGTCTTTATCCATAAAAGCCTCACTGCTTTTTAATCTTATCACTGACACCTACTAGGAAATAGAATAAATTCCACATATTTCTTCCTGTTCTCAATTTTTTTTTTTTACTTCTTAAGGTCATTTGGATTCTCTATCCTTAACAATTTAAGTTAAAATCTAATAGAATCAGGAAATCAGAATTTCCAGTTCATCTTATAATAAAATTAAGTTTAATAGGCTCAATTTTGCCAATAATGCAAAGATATGTTTTAAAATTAAGCATAAGAATTCAGGAAATAAAAGGACTCTTTCCTGGTTACTAGACCCAGAGCTATATTTAAAAATATATTAAACTGATATTTTTCAAGTCATAACTGATTACATATGGTCTACACATAAACAAAAAGTTATGTTTATTTGACTAAATAATTTTCTTAGGCAACTATAAGAGCAAAATTTCTATGTCTTGTTTGTTTTCAGGCAAACCAACATGTTCAATACACAAAAGTGCTAACTGACTGGGGAGGAAGGTGTATTAAGAGATTGTAGAGACCTGGCCTGTTCAGAGAATGCCTGATTCTAAATACAGCATTTGAACTGCAATTTGAAGGGTTGATAGGATTTCAACAAAACAAGAGTTGAAGGAAGAAATGCCAAGTAGAATGGCAGAGGTAATGCCAATGAGAGAAAATTGAAATGTGCATGTTTTTAGTCATCCTACCAAAAACTGGTCTTCTGTCGTCTGCTAACCTCTAAAATATGTAAATGAAACAAACACAGCACATACTCTCAAAGTTGCCCCCGGGACGCAGGAAGAGCAGCATCAGCAACCCCACAGCCCGCAGCAGTAGGTCTGCGTTTTCTGCCTTTCGTGTGCTTTGAGCAACCAGAAGAAAGAAGCCGGAGCTCTGGCTTTGTTAGAGATTGGCATGTCAGGAGAGTAGGGGAAAGGCCATCCCAGCAGAAAGAACAGCATATGCAGACACACAGACGTTTTCCCTGTAGTTTCTGTTTCCAATTATGTAACTGTGAGAAGAATAACAACATCTAATTCATTACATTTGTCAGGTACAGGTATTAAAACCTCACTGAGTCTTTAGATATGCCTCTGATGAAGGTACTAACTCCATTTAACAGATGAGGAAATTGAGATACAGGGGATAAGTAACTTGCCCATGGGCACAGAGCCAGATAGGAGGATTTCAACTCAGGATGTCTGGCTCCAGAGCCCACGTGCTTAACTGCAGATAACCTATGTCGTGAGGTCAAGGAAATGTGGGGGATTTGCTCTAACCAATTCTATAGTTGGACCAGCTGTATTTTTCAAGCCCTAAAAGTTATCTGGATAGCAGCCATCCTTGAACATGCATTGAGCCCTTAAAACATTCTACTCGACATACTACCACCTCTGTCCTTAGGGCTCTTCTATTTCTGGTTGGAAATTGTGATGGACTGCTATCATATTTTCTTCTGCAAACCTCCCTTGTCTTGAGAACCTCTCTCCCCACCGCTACCTAGTGGGGACTGCCATGTTCTTGCATTAGACGTTTGGTCACTACTGATGGATCTAGAGGTGTGCCTGTCTGTGGGCTTGACTGAACTACAGCTGAGAAGTGACGGTTGATAAAACTAATGGCAGGAACTATGAGATACAAGATTTGGCATCATCAGCCATGTTCTCAGTCACACGGAAGACATTGCTCTAGAGCAGTGGAGGGTGAAACCAACAGTCAGAAAGAAACACGTTTGAGAGCTGGAGAGAGCAGGAGCTCTGAGGGCATTTGAATGTCTAGATCCTGTTGTTCCTAAGGTCTAGCCACATAGCTCCCCCACCTGAATTTAGGTTATATAAGATAAACCTATAACCTTCCAAAACATTCCCCTCTTTCTCAAACCAGCTGGAGTTCTACCACTTGCAATCAAAAAGTTACTAACACAAGCATAAAGAATTAATTTACATAAAAATACTCAGAAACCCTTTATAAACGCTGCTGTGTCACTATGTAAAATATCATTTACATATACACAGTAGTAGGAAAAGTGTGAGCGGGGACCTTTTTCTAAAGGTAGTGATTGGCAACAGATAATTTAGTTCATGTTGCCAAGTGGTTCAACTTCATAGACTCTTATTGAGACCTTCCCTCTCTGATGCCAGAAATTTTAGGGCTAGGTGATCCTATATGCTTTAAAGCATGGCAGCTTTCTGAGCACTCAAAGAATCTGGAGGAGATGCATTTCTAAGTCAAATGGTACACAAGTTTTGACTCCACAGTAAAGCAACTGATTTTTAAATAAATATACCAGAGTCTAAAGCCCAAATGTGTGCTTTTTCATTTAAAGCCATCAACCTAGGACCACACACTTAGTCTGTGAGGCTGTCTCAAGGCAGCATTGGAACTCCATTAGGGAGATGCCCTTCACAGCTTACCACCTACCTATCCTCTAAATATCCCTAATGGTACTAAACATTTATCACTGGAGGTAGATCTAGAGTTTTGGAATGATCAAAATATCTGGAGCCAAGATTGTTGATTAAGGTGAATGATGCAGCTTAAAAAACTACTTGGCACCAGAAATAATATTTGAATATAAATATGGAGATTGAGTTCTTCATTATTGACAAACCACTTCTGACAAGTGATTTTCCTCAGTTATGTACTAATTTTATAATACAGTTTAACTACAAAGTAAAATTTTTAAATCTTTCATATTTATAAGGAGAAGAAAATCTCCTCCCCCTAACTCCAAGATCTGATAATAAGGGATGTTCTCCAGAAGTGTTTGGGTGTATTATGTCAACTTGTTTAAAAAGCAAAAAATATTAGTTTAGACTTTTACAGAATCCATTCCAGCCTCAACTGCACTGAATTATCTAGATTATCATTAGGCCCAAGGGGGACATTTATGACTTTGAAGGATGAGAAGGGACAATTCTTCACTCTAAATTCTTCCCTCTAAATGTGATAATCTTCTTTGAGGAGCATAGCAGTTAAATTTTTTTCATTTTTTGCCTTTTAAAAAGTTTCCTTCCTCTGTAAGTCATTCTTTCTGCCTACCCTATGAGGTCATTGAGCCTACTGAGGACTCCCCTAACAGTCTAGGAGACAAGGATGTTGGAAGCTTCTCTTCACTTTTTCAGAAATGTTACTACTATAGAGCACTTCCAAAACCTTTTTTACATGTTCTCTGTTTAGTCATACATCACAAGGGTTACAAAGCAATCTCTTCTGGTCCCAGAAAATAAATACATCTGATGTGGAAATTCTTACACTAGTGAGATTGTGCAAATATTATTTGTACCCGTTATTTCTTAAATAAATAAATAAAACCCCAGAAAATCTTTTTAAAACACCATCTCAAACAATACAAATGGAAATGTGACACGCATGGCATGGCTGTCTGTTTTACTTGCACTGTTTTACTGTTTCATATTCTGAGCAAACAGAGAGGCTATTTTCCCCCAAGGGTTCAGGAGGGCATACAATTTCATTTCTTCAGAAAATTGTTTCTCAAGATTTCAATCTTCTTTGCTGGAGATGACAAAACATAATATCAGAAACACTTATGCTTTTTATCTACTATATTTTCAAAGCATAAATAAAAGCTCAGTATACATTTAAGACAGGTAGGTTCAAACTTAGGGATAAATCACATACATATCCAAATAGTTTTATCATGTAAGAACATTTTAATTTTAAAATGTTTAAGAGAAGATCAACAGAAAGACTAGCCCTTTAAAAATATTTTTCACTGTCACTCATTTTACTCAGACACCATTCAATTTTCTAAATCTTGGGGTTAATGAGACAAGTAATAAAAAAAAATAAGATTTTTAGAAAAGGGGATTCAAATGGGCAGCATTCAACCAGAGCTTCTTTTTTCTTTTTCTAATAGTCGTGAGAACTATTTTGGTTTTCAACCTTATTACACTTCTATTCATAGAGCATGGTATAAAAACTTTAAACCTCAAATGTGTTAAGAATAAAACAAATCATGCATCTATGAAAAGATGAGCATAATGGCTTTTTTCAGCGTATGCCTAATCCACTTTGCAACTGGTCTCATAGCATTAGCTGAAGAATTCTCATATTCTCTTAAGTTCTACTGTTTCATCATTTAAGCAATAATTTGAGAATCAATTCAATTTCATGGGAATTTCATTATTCCAGGCCAGCTTGGTGGCTTTGCAACACAGAGAATTTTAGTCGTTGGGACACTGAAGTTTTCATGGTCCTTTGTGGATAATTGAACACATACTTGCCCAGCACACACAAGTTATTCAACTAATGTCATGGATGAAACCAGTTACTGAATAAAGGAATAGCTTCTGAAGTATGGATGCCCATCAGCTCCCCACTTTTCTTCTCTTGGCTCCTAGTTTGTTTGCAGACACTATAGCGAGTAGGTCATCCAGGAAAATACCAGGGTTGGTCCCTGAAGAGATTTAAGGAGATGTTTCAGCAATACTTGAGGCCCTATTTCATCAGGTTGCTGTCTTGGGTTAAGGCATTGCCTTTTAGAAGGTCTCTAAGATACCAATTTCTGATCTGGGAGACTTAACAGAAACTCCTTAGCAGAATGCCCTACATGTCATAGGTGTTCAATATATGTTTATTGAACTGAAATAGCATCCATGAGATCATGTCCATGTGACCTGCCCAGTTAGTAATGAGTGAAAGCATCACAGGACAGAGCAAGAGACCTGAGTGCAGTGGAGGGCTGGGGGTGGGAAGATGGAAATAAAAATCCCACTTTGAAAATATAGAATTATTTTGCAACTGAAAGGGGTTTAAAAGAGCTTCATTGTATGTTAAGCAAACTATATTCTTGACACCAAAAAATATTTTTACTGGTTGCAGGAAAGTTCAGAGAAGTCACCCTATAAGTTTAAGCAGTGTTTTATATATTCTCATTCATTGGATGAGACCACACAATTGCACTCATCTCACACACTAGCAAAGTAATGCTCAAAATTCTCTAAGCTAGGCTTCAACAGTACGTAAACCATGAACTTCCAGAAGTTCAAGCTAGATTTAGAAAAGGCAGAGGAACCAGAGATCAAATTGCCAACATCTGTTGGATCATCGAAAAAGCAAGAGAGTTCCAGAAAAACATCTATTGTTCTATTGACTATGTCAAAGCCTTTGTGTGAATCACAACAAACTGTGGGAAATTCTTAAAGAGATGTGAATACCAGACCACCTTACCTGCCTCCTGAGAAATCTGTATGCAGGTCAGGAAGCAATAGTTAGAACTGGACATGGAACAACAGATTTGTTGCAAATAGGGAAAGGAGTACGTCAAAGCTGTATATTATCACCCTGCTTATTTAACTTATATGCAGAGTACATCATGAGAAACGCTGGGCTGGAGGAAGCACAAGCTGGAATCAAGATTGCCAGGAGAAATATAAATAACCTCAGATATGCAGATGACACCACCCTTATGGAAGAAAACAAAAAACTAAAGAGCCTCTTGATGAAAGTGAAAGAGGAGAGTGAAAAGTTTGGCTTAAAACTCGACATTCAGAAAACTAAGAGCATGGCATTTAGTCCCATTACTTTATGGCAAATAGATGGGGAAACAATAGAAACAGGGACAGACTTTATTTTGGGGGCTCCAAAATCACTGCAGATGGTGGCTGCAGCCATGGAATTAAAAGATGCTTGCTCCGTGGAAGAAAAGTTATGAACAACCTAGACAGCATATTAAAAAGCAGAGACATTACTTTGCCAACAAACGTCCATCTAGTTAAAGCTCTGGTTTTTCCAATAGTCAAGTATGGATGTGACAGTTGGACTGTAAAGAAAGCTGAGTGCCAAAGAATTGATGCTTTTGAACGGTGGTGTTGGAAAAGACTCTTGAGAGTCCCTTGGACTGCAAGGAGATCCAACCAGTCCATCCTAAAGGAAGTCAGTCCTGAATATTTATTGAAAGGGCTGACGTTGAAGCTGAAACTCCAATACTTTGGTCATCTGATGCGAAGAACTGACTCATTGGAAAAGACCCTGATGCTAGGAAAGATTGAAGGCAGGAGGAGAAGGGGACGACAGAGGATGAGACGGTTGGATGGCATCACTGACTCAGTGGACATGACTTTGAGTAAACTCTGGGAGTTGGTGATGGACAGGGAAGCCTGCCATGCTCCAGTCCATGGGGTCACAAAGAGTCGCACACAACTGAGTGACTGAACTGAACTGATTTGCTGGAAGTAGGACAGGCCAGAGGAATAAGAACATTGCACCAAGAATGATAGTTGTGAGGCTTCTGAACTTTGACACTTGTGAACCCACAAAACTTCAGCAAGATTCATGTTGATGTTTGGCAGAAACCAACACAATTCTGTAAAGCAATTATCCTTCAATTTAAAAATAAATAAATTAAAAAAAAAAAAAAAAAACTTCAGCAAGTCTCCTGGCTGATCTTGGAACTTCTTCCTGTTATGTTCTTAACAGATGATCCTACTCCAACCTTAGTGTAGCTTCCTAGGACAAGTCCTGAACATGATCAGTTATGACATCCATGCAATATGCATTAAGAAAATGAAATACAGGCTATTCTGCTATAAGAGATATATATGTTTCAAAAGATACTTGCATTCTGCAGTCACAGGATTTACAGGGAAAAAAGTAGTAGCAAACCACGCCAAATTTAAGCAACTTTGTAACAAAAATACCAACACAAAGAATAAAAAACTTAATAAAAATATTTTCAGGTTTTTAAAGCTCAAGTTAACTTCCTAAATTAAAAGACAACTGTAAACACAGGAATTTTTACCTCTTTTAAAAAAAAGATATATATCTTTTACCACAATAAAAGAGAGAGAAAGAAACTAGACAGCTTGATAGAAGAGATAAAAGACAGAGGCTGCTTATTTGAGGAGACAAGAGCAAAATACCCAAGGATCAGAGAGAACCACACACTCAGCACTTCTAAGATAAAGCACATAGCCAAGCTGTTCACAGGTTAGTCTTCTTTTCAACATAGTTTAGTTGTAGGTCCTATTTCTATGGGGTTTCCCTGGTGGCTCAGACGGTAAAGAATCTGCCTGCAATGCAAGAGACCAGTGTTAGATCCTTGGGTCAAGAAGATCCCCTGAAGAAAGGAATGGTTCCCCACTCCAGTATACTTGCCCTTGAAGATTTCCATGGACAGAGGAGACTGGCAGGCTACAAGCCGCGGGGTCACAAAGAGTCAGACACAACTGAGCAACTAACACTTTTACTTTCTATATTCTATGCTCTTCTAACTTGCTGCATTCAACTGATATTGTTTGGTGATGCAAAACATTAATCTGAGGGAAATCATGTATGACCAACATGACTTCTGAGTTATACTGGCCTCATTGTCCTAAATACCAGTTGCATAAAAGCTAATTCCTATTTTAGAAACACTACAGATTCCCCTGGAAAAACTGTAGGTAAACCACAACAGGGCTTCCCTGGTGCCTCAGTGGTAAAGAATTCACCTGCCAATGTAGGAGATGCGGGTTCAATCCCTGGGTCAGATCCCCTGGAGAAGGAAATGGCAACCCACTCCAGTATTCTTGCCTAGGAAACCCCATGGACCACTCCATGGGATACTTCTCCACTGGAAATCCCACGGAGCCTGGAGGGCTACAGACCATGGTGTAAGAGAGTCAGATATGACTGAACAACTAAGCAACAAAACAGATGAAATAAATGTAGATGACAATAAATATAGATACTGATAGGCAGGAGACCAAAGGGTTTCCCAGGTGGTGCTAGTGGTAAAGAATCCACCTGCCAATGCAGGAGATGCAAGAGACGCAGTTTCAATCCCTGGGTCGGGAAGATGCCCTGGAGTAGGAAATGGCACCCCTGTGCCATTCAGTATTCTTGCCTGGAAAATTCCATAGCAGAGGAATCTGGCAGCTACAGTCCATGGGGCCGCAAAGAGTCAAACACAACTGAAAGATATTCTAGTTCTAGGGCGTTGCCCAGTACCTTACACGGAAGAGGAATTTTTCATAGAGAAATAATGATCTTGAAATTCCAACATAACAAGGGAGATTAGTCAAATAAAAAGACAGTTAGTCAAGTCATCCATCAGGGGTAACCCTGCTTTGGGAAAACAAATGTCCAAGGTCTATTAGGGTTTTAGATCCAGGAAGGATCACTTCATTTATAGCCCTTTGAAGACACACTCGTAGAAACCAGCATTTCCACTCTTTGAGATTATTCAGCTAATGCATGGCCAACAGGCTATGCTCTAATCTGTTGCTTTTTCACCAAAAGAATTTATCCAGGTCTTTTTCCTTTAGGCTCTTCTTGATGCTAAGCAGTTTACCCTTTTAATCTGCTTATTCAGCACAAAATATGAAACACAAAATAAAAGCAGTGGTTGACTTTCCATAACTGCTTTTTGTTTTACCTCGTTGGCCCCTTTTTGCCCTATTTGAATAGTACTGCATCTCCTTCACAATTGTTTTAATGAGGTTATTTACCTTGCATACCTAATGAGATTATACCTAATATAATAAATTCTCTTCTCTGAGATGTGTCTGAGAGGGCAGCCTATTTAACTATTAAAAGGATTAACCTTTTAACTGAGAGTGGTCTTTAGGCTGGACACAACTTTCATGCTGAACTTTCAATTACTTAAAGATGTCACCATAGCATACAGAGGTGTTTGCATTTACATATACTAGTAGATCAGCCTTAAAAATAGCCACATGCTAACTTTGCACAATGGCTGGTAAAGAAAGCTCACCTGTTGCTATGTATCACTCTTGCTCATGTGTGTTAATGAAATACATGTGAGCTAATAATGCAAACCAGGAAGTAAATAATATTTTTAATGCCTTAATATTGCTATCAATTATATGTGCTAACAAAATACATGGAGAGACAATCCAAGAAGACCCTTCAAATTCCTTTAATAGTTTTCTTCCCCACCAAACTTTTTACCATAAATGATAATGCTAATTACCTTAATTGTTTTCATATTGCCATTCCAGGTGGGAAACAATAGAATTGGCCAAAAGCCTATAAACAGAAAAGGCATGCTGCTGCTGCTGCTAAGTCACTTCAGTCGTGTCCGACTCTGTGCGACCCCATAGACTGCAGCCCACCAGGCTCCTGTGTCCAAAGGATTCTCTAGGCAAGAATAGTGGAGTGGGTTGCCATTTCTTTCTCCAAGAAAAGGCACGAGGTAAAAGCAAATGACTTAGGTAATCCACCATTTGGCCAATAAGTTTGGCTTTACTTCATCAGCTGGGGGATGGGGATGGAGAGGAGGAGGGAGGTAGTTAGTGGTTGGAGGTTAGGAAAAATAGAGGAAAAATACTTATTTAGCTTATCTAGATCATTGCATTTGAGGTAATGTTAAAAAGAATTTTCATAAATCCTTTTCCCTCCAAAATCCAGTTGACTTTTGCATTATGGTACATCTCACTCTCAGATCCTCACAAACATTATCACTTAATCTGCTTGATTATATGTTGTACTGACCTATAAAGCATCTGTTTATATAGATATCCAGGGAGAGCATCTCTCAAGTCAAAACAATTTGGTCTCTATTCTCAGGAAAGGAGTAATTGAAAGGAGACGCTCCCCTTGGACATAAACCATTTTGTCCATCTCCCCCTGCAAAATTCCCAGAAAAATCTAGTTTATTTACTAATGATCTGGGGCTTGTGGATTAGTCCTAGAGAATGCAAATATTTATTGAGAACCTACCAACTGCTATCTACAGGGAATATAGCAGGGAATAAAACATTCAGACATTTCTGGCAACATGAATTACTTTCTACAGGGGGGAAGAAGTGCAAAATGAAGATGACAAATATATGGTACATTAGATGGTGATAATACTGCTATTGAATGTTACTGACAATAGAGAAGTTTTAGACAATTTAAGAGAAGAAAAAAGGAGGAAAGGGAATGGAGGGATATTTTAAGGAGGTGTTGTCAGGTTAGGGAAGGCAGGTTGATATTTGAGTAAAGACCTGGGGTCGGAGTGTCCAGCTAAGCAAAAATCTTTAAGACAGAAGGAACATTAAGAAAAAAAGGCTTTGAGGCAGGAGTATGGCTGGCATGTTGGAGGAAGACCAAGGAGGACGGCAAAGTCAAAGAGACATGGGATAATTAGAACAGGAACATCAAGCAGGGGGTGAGGGTAGGTAGTGAAGGACTTTATAAGCCATTGCAATGTCTTGGGCTTTTACTCTAGGTAATATGGGGAACTGTGAACCTAAACTATAGACCTAAATGCCTGTCACAGATGAACGGACAAAGATGATGTGTTATATACACAATGAAATATCATCCAGCTATAAATGGGAAGAAATCCTGCCCTTTACAACATGAATGGACCCTGAGAGCACTGTTCTAAGTGAAATAAGCCAGAGAAAGACAAATACTGTATGATATCACTTATATAGACAGTCTTAAAAAGACAAACTCAGAGAAACAGAGAGTAGAGTGGTTGTTACCAGGGTTTGGGGATGGTGGGAGAAATGAGGAGATAATGGTCAAAGGTTATAAAAGGTCATAAACTTCCAGTGATAGATTAACAATTTGGGGGATCTAATACACAGCATGGTGATTGTAGCTAATGATGCTGTCTCATATGCTAGAACATTGCTAAGAGAGTAAATCTTAACTTTCTCTCCACAAAAAGAAATGGTAACCATTTGACAGGATGGAAATGGTTACCACTATAGTGGTAATCATTTTACAATTTATAACAAATCAACACATTGTACATCTTAAACTTATACAATACTATATGTCAATTATATCTCAATTAAAAAACAAAACAATAACATGCATGCTAAGTCACTTCAGTCATGTCTGACTCCTTGCAACCCTATGTACCCCACCAGGCTCCTCTGTCCCTGGGATTCTCCAGGCAAGAATACTGGAGTGGTGGCCATCCCTGCCTCCACGTGATCTTGCCAACCCAGGGATCGAACTCCTGCATTGGCAGGCAGGTTCTTCACCACTAGCGCCACCTGGGACAAAAGGATGGGAAACTATGGGAAGGTTTTTGAGTAGAGGAGTCATCACACCCTCCTAACAGGCTTACTTTGGCTGCTGCTGGAAATGGATTGTAAGGAGAGTGAATGAGTGCCTGTTACAAATAACCCAGAGGAGAGATGAGAGGGGCTGCAATCTGAGAGAAGTATAGAGCTCATGTCTGAACAGCATGGAGTGAGATTAAAGACTGCCCACAGAGACAGCCAATATCTGTTACAAATGAATTTATTTTATAAATTCTAATTCACAACATTTATGTATTATGAAATCCATCACTGAGAACACAAATTAGTGGCCTTCAGTGTTAAAAATTGTTAAATACATTGTGTATACATTTTTTAAAGGTACTACACATCCACATTAGAAGATAAGTCAAATGTTTGAGGAATGACAGAAGGACTTGTGGAGTCTGGGGGATCTGTGGAATATAGCATGAAAACCAGCACTCCCTAGGCTGCTAGGAGAGATGTCACATCCTGTGAAAGCTGATGGAGGTGGCCTCAGACTACCCTTGGGTAACATCAAGAGAGGCCGGGCCTGTTAAAAGTGACTGGAAGCAATAGGACGTCCCACTTCCTCCTAACTCTTCTGGGAGGGCTTGAGTCTTACAGCCCAGAACTATTTCCTTACCTGCCTTCCCAAACATCTGGTGATAATTTCTGACAACAACATGTGTTAGTAGAAGTTTGTAGAAAATATAGTCTTTGTGAATAGGAATGTCACAATGCATGAATTACATGTAAGAATCAGAATCATGGAAACTACATGCAAAATCCATAAAGGACTAGGGGAAAGCTGATACCCCAAATTCAATAGAAGGACATGCAAAGTCCTGGGGATGCAGGTCAGCAAAGGATGATCACAGAAGAAGGAAGGAAGAGGAAAGGAAGGCGAAAGGGCCTAGAAAGGCAGCTGACTAGTGTGAGGTCCTTCATGAGGCCAGTGCATGTAACCAAAGGTTAAATAGAGAAAGACAGCTGGTCATCAAGGCCTAGACCTCTAGGTAAAATCCAAGGTGTGGGAGCTGTGGACAGCAGCAGTTCATACCCTTCTCTCCCTGGCATCAGTTGAAGACCTAGAGGCACAAAGGAATTCAAAATCAAGTTATCTTCATTTCATTCAAAAATATTAATTTTCAGACATGATAAGAAGATAATCTATATCAGAGGCACAGTGTCCTGCTAAGAAACAATTCCAGTTCAGCACTCATGAAGAACATACTGCTTGCCAAGCACCACTGTAAGTGAGAGTTGAAGGTATGTAAGAGACAATTAGTCCCTCAGTGATAGTGAGATCCAGGAAGAAATATTCATCCTTTGTATAAATCAAACAAGCATTTGACATGTACTCAGAAAGATTCTGATAGACATCTTTTTTTAATATTTCTCAGTGCTTTCAGTAAAAATCTCAATGGGAAGACAATTTTTTAAATGGCACAGAATCAAAGAATTTGAATGTTGGTTTTAGAAATTCACTTAATACCAAGAATAGAAAGGTAATTTATGTACAGAGCAATTAATAATCACCTTTTCTGCTTTTGTCATGAATCAACTCAACTCTGTATGGTAGCACAAAAGAGATAAAGCTAACAGTGAAAGCAGAAAGAATGCACACTGCATGTAACTAAGCAGAGGAGGAGCCAGCAGGCAGTAGCATATTCTTTTTTAGCTTCTAAAATAATAGTAACATCTCCAATACTGTTTCACAAAATCTGGGCAATGCAAGGAGTGCTCATCTTACCAAAAGAACTCTTCAAGATTTCCCTCAGAGTATTACTACGGAACATTTTTACAGGATATTTTAATCATTTTAATGTATACAAGGGAAAGAAATATTGCTGTTAAAAAGTCAGTTTGAACAAATAGGTAAGACTGGAGGTGGTGCAATATAGTGAAACATTTGTGGATCAAGTGAAGTTGCTCAGTCGTGTCTGACTCTTTGTGACCGCATGGACTGTAGCCTGCCAGGCTCCTCTATCCACAGAATTTTCCAGGCAAGGATACTGGAGTGGGTTGCCATTTCCTTCTCCAGGAGATCTTCCCAACCCAGGAATCAAACCCAGGTCTTCCACACTGCAGGCAGACTCTTTACTCTATGAGCCAGCCACCAGGGAAGGTTCATTTATGGATCAACCTAGGTTCCAATCCTGTGTTTGCCACTTATCAGTTGTGTTACCTTGGATGCATTACTGAATTTCCTGGAACTTCAATTTCCTTATCTAAAGAAAGGAGATAATTTCCTATTTCAAAGAATTCTTTTAAAGATCAAATTATACTGTATATATAAGATGTCTTATAGCAGGTTGGGAATATATTAAACTTTCAGTCAATTACGGTTTCCCTAGTAGAAAACCAGCACATCAGGTACATAAACAGACATTTAAAATAACTACCCAAAAAGTAAATATTTCTACAAAGCTCTAAATGTATTATAAATTTACCTATCTAATTCTCTAAATCATGAAATTCATTCTCATCTCTCTCACAAATTGCCACAAAATCTCAATTTGGGAAGCTTAAGTCAGATTTTGCTGTAATTGCTATCATAGAACGATTCTAGAGCAATCTGCACTAAGATACATCACTGTATACTGTATTTGTGATTATTTCTAAATGTTTATCAGAACCCAGTTTTAGGAACTTATTTAACCATCCATAAGAAGCAGTCTCCATAACTTATGAGATTTCCAAAGAAATATATTAAGGGAAGATTAAAGATTGTGGTGTCATATTACATAAAAATGAAGCAACTACTTATTAGAAGACAAAAACCTTTTGATTCATTCCTCTTAATTAAAGGAATTAATGAGCTGTGTATGGCTTTGTGCAAATAAAGGAAGGAGGAGAAAGTATGTAGATGTACCAGGGCTTCCAAACCATTCTACATAGGCTGAGAGCACTTTATTCAAGCTGCTGAAAGAAAAAAAATCTAAGTTTCTCAGATTCCTTCCTAATTTCTAACTCCATATTTTTTACAAAACATTCATTTTTATTCTTTATTCCAAAATAACTTAACAGAGGTCTCTATATTTTTATTGCCCAGATAAACTCACTTTTTTCTCTGCCTTTTTTGAAAATGAACTGTTTCGCCAGAATTTGCACATACAAAAATGTTCTGAATTTGGGAATAACAGAACTATTAACTTGAATTAAAAATGTTTCTGTAACATGGTGATTTGTTGGAGCTCATTACTCCAGATTTTTAATTTTTAATTTAAAAAGTAGACTCTAAGAGTAATGCACATTCTTGATATTCAGTTTGGGAAAGTTTGGGGGAAAAGATGAAAAAACAGAGTAACACATATACTACAACCCAATATGAATAGTTAAAATTTGTTATATTTGTATAAACCCCTCCCTCTCATATGTCTGCATCTATTTATAGATAGATCTATATTTATAATTAGCTTCATATACTTGTATATGAGACCAGACTGTATATACACCATGTAACTTTATATCCATGTTTCTCTTAATATCAAATCTTGAGTATTTTCTTTCATTATTAAAAATACTTCAAAAATATTTTTAAATGCCTTATTTAAAAACTTGCCCACTCCTGAACATTTTGATCATCTACTTTTTTTCAGTCATAATTAATTCTGGGATGAACCTCACTTGAAAATGTAATAGGTTTAGACCTACAAAGCAAAGGTACAGACTCAAACTTAAGGTATATTCTGAAGGAGAAATGGAAGCAGAGATGTCAGGGAAAGGAGTAAAACGAGGCATTCCAGCCTTCGGCCTGCTTTTGCTTGATTGTAAAGAAAACCTCATTACCACTTCACAGTTGTTTCACGGCCTGTAAAGTGTTAAGGGTTCAAAACTCCTCCCAGTGACCAAACACCCATGGCTTCAGGCGCTATGGAATGGTCAATAACGGACTCACGATTTTGATAACAGTTCAAGTGAGAAAAGCTACAGGAACAAGTGGGACCCCCCAGAGAGCCTCCTGCTCACAGTTTGGTTTAAGGATACGGCTGCACGGGGGTGGGGTGCGGGGGCTTCCCTGGTGGCTGAGCGCTAAAGAATCCACCTGCCAGTGCAGAAGACGCAGGTTCCATCCCTTATCCATCCAGGAAGATCCCAAATGCCACAGAGCAATTAAGCTCGTGTGCCACTACTACTGAGCCTAAGCTCTGGAGCTCAGGAGCCACAACTGCCGAAGCCTGTGCACCCTAGAGCCCATACCCCACAAGAAGAGAAGCCACTGCAATGAGAAGCCTGCTGACTGCAACTAGAGAGCAGCCCCTGCTCACCACAACTAGAGAAAAGGCTGTGAATACCCAGCACAGACAAAAAAACAATAAAGAATGCAACTGTGTTTCTATCAATTTATAAAGCACATACATAAGCTAAAAGGTCTAAAGACTGAAAGGGAACCTAAGGGAAGAGACAGCAGTTAATGTGTTACAGTGATAGAATGCAGTGAAATAGCTTTTAAAATTTTGATTGTTGTACCTTAGATTTCCTATATTAAAAATTGAGAGAGGGAGACAGACAAGTGTTGGTGAAAAGCTAATTTTATGACATCATTTCATGAGCAGGAAGTTCCTGGGTTGAGGGGAGGGAACAAGTAGGTATTTGGGATAGGGTGGTGAAACTTTATTTATAACATCAAACCCAGTAAGATACCTTGTGATTCCTTACAATACCCCTATCTTATTTTCAAAACGCAATCTCACTAACCTGATGAGTTTTAAGCAATCCTCATGTCTAAAAGTGATCACTGATAAAGCTATCAGCAATCTAAAAACATGCAAGACTCATACACTGAACTTCAGTTCCATTTTTATACTAATTTTGCCACTACTGTGGCACTGTTGCTTTGTACCACACATATAGCTTCTGGCCATGGGGATAATTTGATGGATTCTTTAATGCCTGAAAAAAAGGATCTTGAGATTCAATCGGGTTTTTTTTATATTATTAAACATTAATGTTAATTAGTATCTTTGGTAGTTAGCTATTCTCTTAGGAGAGAGTTGCAGCATTCCTGCTCTACTGACTTGTGATCCCCTTTGAAAATTAGATGAAAGTTATGTATTCTCTTCCTAGAAAAATGTGCACATACACACATAAAACTCTGCAGAAAATTTCCAGAGGCCCTTGGACTCCCTGGATCCTTGTTAACAACCTCTATACTAGAAAGACAGGAATTTATACAGAGACAGTAAACAGGATGAGAGGTGTAGGAGGAGATAAAGAAAGGATGGGAAGTAGAAAAGGAAGTTTCCCATTCTAGTCTACTTTCCCTATTTAATTTTCACAGCAGCTCCGTGCATTACATATCATTTCTCAGTAGTCACGGAAACCAAGGTTTAGAGAGATTACCTAACTTCCCCACAAGCTCATACTACTGGAAATTGGCTGAGTCAAAATGCAAACCTGGTCTCCTAACTTTTTAAGTCCTGTGAATACTTCACTTAGAACTTACTAAGTTAACTTACTGCTTCCTTCATCTTGGGACTTAAGATAGAACTGACCTATTAGATTAACCACTGAGTAGACAATGAACTCCCTGAAAGTAGGGTCCATGTCACACTCATTCTACATCTCCAGTGCCTGACACACAGGAGGCACTCATTAATGGAGACGTGAATATTTAAATTAATACACTGGGGCAACAATCCCATAAACAGTGATAGAAGCTACATGCAGCTGTGTATGATCATATCATAAAGATCCTTGTCATCACTAAATACTCCTTTTAGATGACCACTGGGCACAGACTTCAATATGTTTCAAATCACAAATGGTAAATCTCTTGTACAGAAGCAGCATTTAATCCTTTTGAAAAATCACATATTTATAAAACACAAAGTAGATTTACAGAAACCTGCCTAACATTATCATGTCAAGATCTTTTGCTAGTGAACTATTTCATCCTATGAACACCAAACTCATATTGAAAATAAGTTCATAAATTAGGACTATTTCCAAAGATACTTATTTTGCAAATGTTGTGATGAGAACTTAAATGCATTTTTTTGTTTTTGCATTTTTTTATATTATTAAATATTAATGTTAATTGCTCTGAAGATGAAAACTAAAGTACCATTTCAATGAGATAAAGGTAATTGCTGCATTTACTGCTCATGTCATGTTGATGTATAACCATGTATCAAAGGTCATCCTTCTGTACTCATACATTATCAAATTTGAAAGCACAATATTTGATTCTGACCAACCTTTAAACTGCCCACAATGAGTGTGAAAAATAGATGGAGTTCTACCTTGGGTTAAAAAAAAAAAAAATGAACCCATGTTTCAGAAGCAGAAGGGTCAAGAAGCCAGTGGCAAGGTTAGATGTCAGTATCATGAATCTTGCAGTGTCTTAGCTTATCAGTGAGGGCTAGTACAATGATCACAAGCTAAAACTGCTGTACTAATGAAGACAAAGGTCTAAAAAATTAGATAGTACAGTCCTTCTGACAGAGGGCAGTACTTTGCGGGCAGTAATGCAGAGATAAGGACATAAATCACTTTAAAGACAACAAAACCTATAATGCACAAACAGAATTGTTTACATTTCTATTGGAGGAGGCACGGTTGAAAACAGAAGTGTCAGCCATATACCTCTTGCTACTCATCTGCACAAGGCAGACCAGAATTCTGCTTCTTCATTAGAACGGAAGTCGTCTGCTCCCCTTTTCCTCGACCCACTCAAAGCTCACAGCACTACTGTCCTCTCAATTTAGTAGTCTTGTGCCATCCTGTCCTAAAAGGAGTGCTGAACATTCATGCTTGCTTCAAACTATTGCTAACAATTGTTTGCTACGATAAATTGGTCTTTTTTTTTCCATTTATTTTTATTAGTTGGGGGCTAATTACTTCACAATATTGTAGTGGTTTTTGCCATACATTGACATGAATCAGCCATGGATTTACATGTGTTCCCCATCCTGAACCCCGCTCCCGCCTCCCTCCCCATCCCATCCATCTGGGTCTTCCCAGTGCACCAGCCCTGAGCACTTGTCTCATGCATCCAACCTGGGCTGGTGGTCTGTTTCACCCTTGATAGTATACCTGTTTCAATGCTATTCTCTCAGAACATCCCACCCTCGTCTTCTCCCACAGAGTCCCAAAGTCTGTTCTGTACATCTGTGTCTCTTTTTCTGTTTTGCATATAGGGTTATCGTTACCATCTTTTTAAATTCCATATATATGTGTTAGTATACTGTATTAGTCTTTATCTTTCTGGCTTACTTCACTCTGTATAATGGGCTTCAGTTTCACCCATCTCAGAATCTACTAAAACCTGCTGCCCTTGCCTTTGCTGGTTGGAGGAGGAGAGGAGGTGTGGCAGGGCGGAGGGTGGGGGGAGAGGGGAAATGGCAGCAGGAGAAAAATCCCCACTCTTCAGTAAGGACTGTGACTGTATTAAATAAATAAAATACCATTTACTTTCATCAAGCCCAAATACAGAAGAGTGCCCTGTTGAAGAAAGATCATACAAACATCAAAAAGAATCCAGGTCTTTAAAAACCAAAAGAAAAAAATCGTGTTGAAGTGTCTACAACATCCACCCAAAACATGTTTCAAGTGTATAAATTTTATTTCAGTCAATACTCAGTTCATGTTATAAAATTCACAACATCCTATTCTGAAAAGTCATGTATTCTTTGGCTCTATGAAGACTCATAACTGAGAATACAAGTTCATTCCAAAATTTGATTTTGTCTGTTCCTAGGAAAGGTTTTTTTTTAACCCTACCATTTATAATTTAATAAAATATGTCAACTCTTGGCAGGTAGGTAAAGCCTTTATAATTCTTGCTATAGACATTAAGGCACAAGTAGCCTTTCTCATTTTCAGAAAAAAAAAATAGCTGACTATAATTCATAAAATATAATGCAATAACCAAGTTTTAATTATATTTGCTATGTACAGTTTACCTTGTGTTTAATGATTTTTTTGAGCAAAGTACTCAACTTTAAGATGTTTGTGTGTGCGGGCTCCAACAGATACAATGTCCAAAACCAGCTGCTTAATCCAGAAAATTCTAACTTAATGTCAGATGCAACATTAAATGGTCAGAAATGAGAAAACAAACATAAAAATGAGATTTTTAAAAAATGCCATTTCATAGGTAAGTAAAATATGGGATCAAGGTAGGGAGAGTAGGGATCTTCAAGAATGGAAGTTTGCTAAAGAACCCAATTTAGAAATCATACCCAGATAATGGACTCACGTGAATCAAGGAAGAGCTCTGACTCTGGTCCCCCTCAGCACACCAGCTCTTAGGCCATCTTCAGCTCGGTTCATTCACAGTTATTAAGCACCTATCTCAGACATTAAGAATTCAAAACAAATGAATCCTCTCCACGCTCAAGGTGCTCACAGTTTCCATCTTCTCATATTTTGAGCTAGTCGTCCTCACTTTCTATCCCCAATTCCTGTATTTGTAGGAGCTTCAGATAGAAGTAGCATACCAACCACTAGTGCTGATCAACTCAAGTCTATCACAGGAATCCTTTCTCTAAACGGACAGGTAGCAGACACCATGTCAGGTTTCAGTTTTGTTTTAATCTGTGCTGTTCTGTTGGAGGAATGCAAAAGTGAGAAATACAAGACTGAGCAACATGGCCTTTCTTGTGTGTTAACAATCAAACGAGGGAGGCGGAGGCAGACAATCACCCAGATGTCAGGAGATTGCAAGTTCTACATGGTGTATAAAGAACAATAGGAACAAAAAACAAGGAACAAACCGCTTAGGGAGGTTGAGGAAGTCACTCAGATTACAGAGTTAGTTCTTCAGGAAATGAGAGTTGACAAGAGTAGCATCATGGAGGATCAGTGCAAGGCATCTCTCAGAAGTGTGGTCAGAAGGTGAGGGAGAACAGTAGAAGACAAGGCCAGAAAAGAAGGGCATGCTTACAAGCCACCTGAGGTGGCCAGACACAAATAAGCCTGACAATAATTTTTGAAATTTGTGCTTTAGAACGCTCCAACAGCAATGTGGACAATGGACTTTAAAAAAGAAAAAAAAAAAGACAAAAGCATCAGTTGAAATTTTCCTAAGTTGTGAGGAACAAACTTTTTGGCCCTTTCCTTTCTCAATAATTCAAATAATTTCAGATTTGCAAAATTCTTCACACTATAAAATCTGCACTAGAGACTACAGCAGTATTTCCCATTGTGTATACGTGTAGGTTCATGACTACTACCATTCAACAGATAATTTATTGTCTCTTCTATACACCAGGCACTGGGAATAAAATAAGCAAAACCAGATATGGCCTTGACTTCAACGAGTTCAAAATTTGCTGCAAAAGATAATATTATGAAAGAATTTCAAGAGGAGGGTATGTCTGAGTGGAAAGTCTGACAAGTGTTAGGTTAAGAGAAGACCACCCTGAAGAAGTAACAATTGAGTTATCACAAAAATGAGAAACCCAAGAGCCTGAGTCTCTTTCAGCCAGAAGAGGAAGAAAAAGCTCATAGGTAGTGAAAAGGACAGAACTTAGAGATCCTAGGTTTCAACTCCATTTACAATATCCATAAATTAAGTGATCTTGGGGAACTCATTTAATCCCTGCTTGACAGGATTCCAGCCCTCACATGGCTGTGTGAGACTATATGAGAATGTATATGAGAGTATCCAGGGCACACAGCCTGACCAAGAACAGGTATTCAAAAAAAAAAAAAAAAATGTTCATTTAATTCCCCACTTTCTTCATACTTCAAAATCAAACTTAAGATAGAAATATTTATTTTCACAAAAATAAATTTTTCCCAGTTTTCCTAAATCAAGTGCCAGGGATCTGGTAAACGTCTTTGGCAGTTGAAAATTTGGCCTATTCTCATATAATCCTGGAATAAGAACTTAAACTAATTTATGAGGGAGATTTTGAGAACTCTTTTTAATCTTCTCAGAGTGCTTCCAGATTCTATCAATTTTGCTGCCAAAACAAACAAAAAAAGGCATAAATATTTTTTTAAAAAAGAGAAAAATGCATAAAACAGAAAATCTAGGTTTAAAAAAACATCAAATAATATAGAGCTATGAAAGTGGATAGCATTTTCTTTTCCTAAAACCCATGAGTAGTATAAATTAAACTACATATAACAGGAGCTTTGGAGGAAAAAGAATAGGAAATTGAATGTAATCTAAGTTTCATAACAAAAGTAAACTGATAAAGGTAACTGGGGGGACACCTACTCTCTAATAAATTAAATAATTTTAAAAGGCATTTTTAAATAGTATTAAAGTAGAAAATGAGACTAGTTTCCAAGGAGGAAAGAAATTAGGCTGATACAAATAGATAGTTTATGGATTGATACAAATTCTGTACTCATTAATAATTTTAATTCTTCACTTTATTTGTATTCTTATGGTTATATTCTAATAAATGTACTTGTCTATATGTTTATCAGGCTAAACTCAGAGCCTGAATCTGTGCGTATAAATCAAACACTTTAAAGAAGGTCACCAGCACACCTGTTAACCAGTCTCATCTGCTTCTGTTTTTGTGTGTGCATAGTAAAGTCATCTGACCAAGTGACCATGAGGAGGACCGACTAGGGTTCCTGTTTTTTTTTCTAGCAGCTGTTCCTCCTTATCACTGACCATGTTACTGTGTGATTATCTCAACTGCGTTTCACTGAGACAGAAACTGAAGCTCTAGCAGTGAACTATTTAAACAAAAACTCTTTATTGCTTTACTAATTTGGTGGTGCCGTTCAGTTACTCAGTTGTGTCCGACTTTCTGCAACCCCATGGACTGTAGCACACCAGGCTTCCCTGTCCTTCATTATCTCCCAGAATGTGCTCAAACTCATGTCCATCGAGTCGGTGGTGCCATCCAATCATCTCATCCTCTCTCATCACCTTCTCCTCCTGCCTTCAATCTTTCCCAGTATCAGGATCTTTTCCAATGAGGTGGCTCTTCGCATCAGGTGGCCAAAGTATCGGAGCTTCAGCTTCAGCATCAGTCCTTCCAATGAATATTCAGGACTGATTTCCTTTAGAACTTACTGGTTTGATCTCCTTGCAGTCCAACGGACTCTCAAAAGTCTTCTCCAACACCACAGTTTAAAAAAAAATCAACTCTCTGGCACTCAGCCTTCCTTCTTTATAGTCCAACTCTCCCATCCACATATGACTACTGGAAAAACCAGAGCTTTGACCAGATGGACCTTCGTTGGCAAAGTAATGTCTCTGCTTTTTAATATGCTGTCCAGGTTGGTCATAGCTTTTCTTCCAAGGAGCAAGCATCTTTTAGTTTCATGGCTGCAGTCACCATCTGCAGTGATTTTGGAGCCCAAGAAAACAAAGTCACCTGTCAGTTTCCATTTTTTCCCCTCTATTTGCCATGAAGTGACAGGATCAGATGCCATGATCTATTTTTTGAATGTTGAGTTTGAAGCCAGCTTTTTCACTCTCCTCTTTCACTTTCACCAAGAGGCTCTTTAGTTCCTCTTTGCTTTCTGCTATGAGGGTGGTGTCATCTGCATATCTGAGGCTATTGGTATTCCTCCCTGGCAATCTTGATTCCAGCCTGTGCTTCATCCAGCCCAGTGTTACACATGATGTACTCTGCATATAAGTTAAATAGCAAGGGTGACAATATACTAATTGGGTAGAGTCAATATATTTAGGTCTTTAATAATTCTAAAACAAGTCAAATTACAAACTGTAAGATTTGGCAGATCATCAATTCACAATCATCTCTCTTGGTCCGTCTTCATGTAAATACTTTTATTATTTTAATAGCTCTAAGAGTTCATAAACTATATGTAAATCTCTTCTATAATTCTTACAGTGAATTCATGTTATACTAGATAATGACACCACATTATTTTCTTTCAATTTTCTAAAGCAGATCTGTCTCCATAATTGTCTCAAAATTGCTATAATTCCACAAATTATCCTCATTCTTTGACCCTTCCACTGATTTGTGTGCAATCCAACAGGCAATATTGTAGAGTAATACTATAAGGTAATATAAGGGAAAAAATAAGAAAAGAAGTTTTAAGATAGTTAAGTAGTTACTGTCAGCTGAAAATAGAAATAAACATGTTACATATTTTAAATACATAAACTCTAACACCAATAATGACTGGCAGTATAAAAATAGTGGTTCAATATAAAGCATCCTACACTAAGAGCTGAGATTCGAGTTTTGACTTTCTAAGGTGCTAACTCTCCCCATGACTTCATGTAAGACATTTAGTATTTCCAGCACTCAGCATACAATATTTAATGAAAATCATTATATAATTAGAACCTCTCCCCTCACTACATGAAACGATAGCTCTTCAGATTCAGATATGTTCAGCAAATAATAGTGATTCTGTGTCCAATGCATTGGGTTTCCCCAGTGGCTCAGACAGTAAAGAATATGCCTGTGATGCCGAAGACCCAGGTTTGATCCCTGAGTTGGGAAGAACCCCCAGAGAAGGGAATGGCTACCCACTCCAGTGGTATGCCCGGTAATGAGAAAGACCAAGTACAAGAATAAATAGCATAGCTTAATAATTAGCAAGATTTCTAAACTTGGATTCTGACTGGAACTATTTCAGCTGAATCCAACAACTGAGTGTCCTCCTGTCTGTGCAAGTGGGAAGATATCCCAGGCAGAGAAAGAGCACCAGGAGACCAGGGGATTAGGGGAAAAAACACTGCATTTCCAAACAGAGAAAACAGCTTAGCTGTATTAAAAATGTGGGGGTACAGGGGCAGAGGAACAGTGCCAACAGTTGTAGTGAGAAATGCCAGAAGAAACTAGGAGCAAAGTTACACAGGCTTTGTAAGCCATATGGGTAACTTTGGACCTCATCCTAAGAACAGTGAGGAATAATTAAAGGGTTTAAGCAATGGTACGACACGATTTGTTTTCCAGTTATGAAAACTCTTTCAGGCTGAAGTGGATAGAATAGACAGCCATGGACAAGACTGGAGACAAGGAAACCAGTTAAGAAACAGTTCTGAGACGAAGGAGGCCTGAATTAGAAGGCAGTACAACCGTAATAAGAAGACTTCTAAAGTCATTTGTGTGTATATGTGTTAGTTGCTCAGTTGTATCTGACTCTTTGCAACCCCATGGACTGTAGCCCACCAGGCTGCTCCATCCATGGAATTCTCCAGACAAGAATACTGGAGTGGGTAGCCATTCTCTTCTCCAGGGAATTTTCCTGACCCAGGGATTGAACCTGGGTTTCCTGCATTGCAGGCAGATTCTTTATGGGCTGAGCCACCTGAAGTCACTGCCTGCATTCAAATCTCAGATTTTTCACTTATCCAGTTTCTTACTATCTATACATGTTTCCCTATCTATAATCCAGGGGGGAAAATCCTCACAGGGTTGTTGCCAAGGAACAAATAATACTCACACAACAGTTAGCATGTTGCTTGGTACATAGGAAGAATGCAAATGTTTACTATCATTAATGTAACATTAATGGGGATGGAGAAATGAGAATATAACTGAAAGATGCTTAGGAAACAGAAACTGACAGTAAGAGTACAGAAAAAGGGGAAAGGAAAGAGTGGACAAACTCTATAGTTTCTAGCTTGCATAGTAGCACTATTTGAGAAGATAAGAAACACAGAAATTAAACTGAAACACAGAAACTTTTTGAAGGTTTTGAAGGAGAAAACAGTATTCACTTTTTAATAAATTGATTGGGAGATTCCAGTAGGCAGGTGTATCTATCACTCTGAAGTGAAGGAAAGAGATCAAGGCTGAAGATCTGAGAATGAGAGAGACAGATGGTAATTAAGTCCATGGGGGTTGATGAGAGCCTTTAGAGAGAGAAGACATAGAGCAAAGAAATGCTGACAAGGTAGAAAGGTGAAACACCAACATGTAAATAATGGGCAGAGGAAGAGAAACCTGCAAAGGACACTGAGAGAAAAGGGGCAGAGGAATAAGAGAAAAATAGTGTCAGAACTCAAAAGCCAAAAGAAAACAAGTGTTTCAAACTAAAGGGAGCACCCAAGAGTGTCAATGGAATAAGGTAAGAACTGAGTTTTTGCTGGATTTAGCAACAAAGCTATTCATTCACATAATAAATAATAAATGTGTCAAACATTGTGCCAGGCTCTGGAGATACAAAGGTAAATAAGACAGAACCTTGTAAAGACTCTTAAGTCTTGAAGAAATACAGTAAACTAATATACAGACAAAATACTCACAGATTGTAATAACAGATAGAGTGACAGGATCGAATAAAAGGCAGAGACCAGCTTTAGATATGGAGCTTGGGAGGGCATCTCTCTGAGGAAAGAACATTTAAACTGAGACCTAAGGTGGCAAAGGGTTTAGCTTAGTCAGAAAATTGAAAGACACCCTAAGGCTACAGCACAATGGTGGAAGAGAGATGGAGAGAAAAGCCAGACATGTTTGCAGATTACGCTAAGGGCACAGTGAGCAGTTTAGATGATGACCTGTTGAGCATTAGTAAGTAGGGAAGGGAAGGTTACTCTAGCTAACAGCACTGATTAGTTTGCTTTTCCTCATTTATACTAGTCTTAATAATCAGAAATAGGACATTATACCACTCTTCAACCATTAACTGTTTATTACAATATCAGAAGAAACTTTTCTATTTTAATAGGTACTACATGATTACAGCATGTTACCCGTTACATTAATTTACCTATTTTAACCTTCTTCCATAGATACTTCTGATATCTACTTAATTCTATCACTAAATTAAAATATAATTTAATTTGAGATTATCTGAGATTACTGAGATTAATCTCAGATTAGTCATTTTTCAGAATTTGAATGTTTTATAACAAGAAGACTCCGCAAAGTGTTACTAAATTGTTATGGGCCAATAACACACATATCAAAAAAACTGATGGGCTTCATCAAAAAAGAAAGAAAGGAGACTATATTCTGTAGTATTATTATATTCCACAGTTTCAGGTTCCTATTTCCTTAATCTATGCATTTATATACATGTATATGATAAAGAAAACCTGATGCAGAAAACTTTGGCTTGATTCTGAACAGCCAAATTATATTTCATATTGTTTTTTCATTTCTTTATCTGCAAGAAGGAGAATTCAGAGCCCTTCCATATTTCACAAAGACATCAAGAGTATAAAATGCTACCACTTAATATCTATTGTCAGACAGTCAGCTAGGCCCACTACCTAAATTACTTTTTATTGTCCTCATACTCCAAAAAGTAGGTATTCTTTCAATTTTAAAATGAAAAAACATGACCTCAGTGAGGTCAGGTGACTTGCCCAAGACTGCAGAGCTAGCCCAATCCTATAATCTTGAAAACTCTCAGACCATTAACAGATTTGGGTTCCTTAAAAAACCCTATCAGATATGAGATATTAAATCATAAAGATGAATTTTTAAATGATAACAAATGGTATTTTATTTAATTTTTAACAAACCATATGTAACTTAGAAATACTTGCTATATACACCATTCCTGTATATTCCTTCCTTTGGCATAACTTGATAGTTTTTTCTTAGTAATAGATAAAAAGAAGATAGAAAAGTTAACAACAAGAATTACTATTCTGGGTCCAAAAAACTGACAGTTAATCCTTAATACACATATTAAGTCCAATGAACTACTAGTAATTAACTGCCTATTCTCATAAAACTATGTCTCTCAAAATTAAAAACTACAAATGGTCTAAGGTTTTCCTGAATCAGAAAAATCTAACCTCTGATTAGAACCTCTAAATGTCACTAATTCTCTGAACTTGAAAGGTAAAATTTGAAAAAAAGATCATAATTTTTCTCAGCATAATCTATACATTTACTGAATTGTGAGCTCTTCCTACTAAGACTTTTCAGGTAGCTATGTCATCATTGTCTGAAGAAGTCTAGATATTTAACAAAAAGAAACTGCTGCCAGATCATCTTTATTTTCCTTAACAAAATACACATAAGAGCACAAAATTCACTTATAATATCATCATTATTTTACAAATATAAATAATGTTCAAAATTCAAGTACAGTCAAGTGCAGAGATATTTCCTATATGTTAATATGTAAACATAAGCTAATTATATACATCAGGTACCTCTGGCCCAGCTGCAATATAAGAGACATCAAAAGTAACACTGCACTTGACTGTTCAACTGCATTCTTACTAAGAATTCACACAAATGCCTATATTGTTACTGTAGTAACTTTCATACCTCTTAATGTAAATGCCTAAATAAATTATTTTACCCCCTGGCAAATATCTCAAGAGTTAAAATTCTATCCATTTTAATAATGAAGTATTAAAAATCTTAATTGAGTTTCATTTCTTAAAACAAATGTTATTAGAACTTTTTCCTAACCAAAGTTCTTCCTATGCCAAATGTATTTACAGGTCACAAGTAGAAAACAAAACTTCTATTTGTTTACTTTTAGAACAGAAAAAAATACCTAAATGTTGCCTAAACAGTGTGGGTTTCTGTACATTCAAAAGGATTCTACTTTACTGACACTACGTGCTTTTAGTTTTAATACCGAGTAGACATAACTTTGATATATTGAAATAGCTAGGCAATCTGAAATTCAAACGATACCAAGCATGTCTTTGAGGGGGCAAAAAAAAGAAAGCACCACCTAAAAAAGCAATGACTGACATCAGCAAGACTACAAATATCCAGCTGAAGGCACATGGAAGCATCTACTGCATTGTCAAAGATTCTCCACTTAGTTCAGGATCAGAAACAGCATCAGCTCTGGGAACTGTTGGCTTGTCTTCACTCATTGAGGTTTCTGCATTCTCGGTCTCTTGTTTCTCCTCTGGTTCCTCTATGCCAGATGCTTGTTCAAGCACTGGGTTTGTCTGCTCCGTATCTGGTATTTTGTCATCTGTCTGTTCTGTACTATTATCTAGAACATCTTGTTCTTCTAAAGATTCTGAAAAGATAAAGAGTAAAGACTTTAGGAATAGCCAGTAACTACTAAATAAGATAACCACATGAAAATAGAGACTAAGAAACAGAAGAATAGTCTAACATTATCCTTAAAATATATCTTTTTAATGTACTTAAGTACATCATGCATGCATACTCAAGCCGCTAAGTCATGTAGATTCTTTTGCGATCCCATGGACTGTAGCTCACCAGACTCTTCTGTTCATGGGATCTTCCAGGCAAGAATACTGGAGTGGGTTGGAATGCCCTTCTCCAGGGGATATTCCCAACCCAAGGATCAAACCCAGGTCTCCTGCACTGGCAGGCAGATTCTTTACCACTGAGCCACTTTGGAAGCCTATCCCTATAGCATACCATATATGAAATGGTATGAATGAAGGAAAAAACAATTTGGGGGAAACATACCCATAAACATAATTTTACCTAAAGCTCATTGTTCACAAAATAAATGAACTTTCAGAACTTTCCTAAAGATGGATTTGAAAGCTGAATGTCCGAATATATCAAAATTCCAATAGAATTATGTATTATAAGACAACAGCCCAGCAAAAACAGCAAATGCACTAACTCCCAGATTATGTTTCCTGAAGGAACTAGTCTCTCTTGCGTCCAGGCAACTCTGTGACCAATGTGTAAATGTGTACCTTTGTATGTGTGCATGTGTGTGTATAGGTGGTGTGATTTCCCACACTGATTTACATCTCTATTATCCATGACTGTGGGGGTCTGGATTCACCTTTTCCAAAGTCAAGACAAGTCTTCCTTCATCCCTGTGCAAGACAAGTCCTTGAGATTTAAACCTCTGGGTCAGAATATGCTACATACCTTGAATGCTAGGGAGAGAAAGGGAAGAGTCTTTTGCCTCTGACTCCATTAGCAGAGGCCAAGTAAGGGCATTGGTTCCTAACCTGAAAGTTTACTCCCTTCAAACTCCCTTTTGAGTTTCATTAAACTCAAATCTCTTAGTAATAATTTAATAATAATAACTTTAATTCTTCAAAGTTTAAAGAATAGGATAGGGAAGGAAATGACAGGAGCAGAGTTTTGGGCCACTCAATTTCCAAATCAAAGATAAACACCTAACTTTTTTGTGTGTTTTTTTTTGTTTTGTTTTGTTTCTGTAATAAATAGCAACTAATATTATTGCTAGGAGAAATATGGTTAAACTACATCAGCAAAGCAAATAAGGAGATTTTCATACCCTCACAGATGATCCCTTATAATACATTACAAATGTTATTGATTCAAAAATCTGGAGGACAGGGCAGTTTACACTAGTAAAATGTTCTAGTTTTGCTCCTTGTAGAATAGTAACCCACTCCAGTATTCTTGCTGGAGAATCCCATGGACAGAGGAATCAGGTGGGCTATAGTCCATAAAGGCGCAAAGAGTCTGACACAACTTAAGCAACTTAGCACATAGTAAATTGCCAGCATTTTGATAACAAAATCAATACTTTTCAAAGAAAATATGCACACCTGTTGACATGGAGGTTTTATAAATTCATGGTTTTATCATATCAGTTTTAATAAATACAAACTATCTATATCACATACTCTATGTGGAGTTGAAAAGAATTTTTTAACTTATTTTTAAACAGACATTTTAGACTCTAGTTTATGGAATTAATTACAATCTCTTTCTCTCTTTTTATATATAGAACAAAAAGCCAAAACTGCATAGCTAGGGACATCCAAGTTAATGAGGTTTACTGTATGGAAAATTCATATGCTCACAAAAAGATGAGGCATGTTTACAAGTCACAAAAATGCTATTTTTATTGTAAAAGGAACATAAAATGGCACTGTGCACCACTTGGAATCTTACAAAAATCCAAAGTTGAAAAGCAGTAGGTCGAGTTGTGTTATATGAAGTTGTGTTATATCCAGTGGTCAAAGGAAAAGCAGAAAGTGAAATGAAACTCTATGGACATGTACAGACCATTTCTGCTACAAGGGCAAGCAAACTCTTCAGTGGAAAACTTCAGGAGTCAATAAGTGAAAGTCACTCAGTCATGTCCAACCCTTTGCAACCCCATGGAGAATACTGGACTGGATAGCCCTTCCCTTCTCCAGGGGATCTTGCCAACCCAGGGATTGAACCCAGGTCTCCCACCTTGCAGGCGGATTCTTTACCAGCTGAGCCACAAGGGAAGTCAATAACCATTTGTAATTCTACCTTCACAGAATTTATCCAGGGTAGAATTCTAAGAGTCATGGTTTTCTACAACTCTCTGGCCATAGAGCAATACTTACTTGCCAAGAATTTTACAAGTCATTATGATTTAGTAAACCCTCCAATAAAGTTACATGAAATAAAAAAATAAAAAGCTCAGAACTCAGGACTCAACTTATCAATAAACATGCTTCAGTGAACATGGGCCCACATAGTTTGTTATCTGTTTGACAGATTAACTCAGTATTAAACAGGAGAGGTATCAAAGTTTATGATTTATCATATTAAAGCTTTGTAATATAATTATTTTCAGAAACAGACATATCCCTAGTCAAATACAATGCAAATTTTAAAATTCTGGGATCTTAAAGAAGCAGTTAATACAAAGAGAAAAAGTATAATACTTAACTTTTTTTAATGTCTATAGAGGTGAATTCTAAGAAATACCATGTGAATTCTATGAAAGTCAATTATTTTCATAATCAGAAAATAGCATTATATACAAAGCTTGCTCATCAATACTGTATTTCAGAAAATACACAAGAGACTAAAAAATGGTGAAACGATGAACAGGGTTTGAAAACAAAAAGCCTATTAATGACTACTTTTCTTCCCCCAAGTTAATCTGTAGAAAAGTAATATTAATAGCAGTTAATGCTATAAAAATTTGGTATGTGTCATGATACCTATAATGCAGATATCAGCTAGTCTAAACAACATAGATATTCAATGTATGGATGTCAATATCATTTCATGAGAGGTCACCCCAACAAGCTTTAAGTGAACTAGGTGCACAAGATTAACAGAGATTTAATTACATACCAGTTTAATAACTAAACCACAGAACTTTATAAAAACACTATTAAATATATTCCAAAAGTACTTACTTTATTTCTGTGGGAGAGTATCATTTGTCTGTTCTAATAAAAACAGTAAATTTTTTCTGTGAAGCTGTAGTTTATATATAATAGCTTGGTGGTATAAAATTCATTACAGTAGATGTCAATATTTGGGCATAAAATACCAAAAGAGAAACCATATTTCATGTTCACACTATTTAAACAGGTCTACTCTCCCCTGTTCAGCACCAGCTTAAGACTAAAATTAATACAAGGTTACCCGAATGACCTAATTCCATCTGTAAGAAAATTTTTAAAATCACCTTTGACAACTGTAATGCCAAGAAAACAATCTATCACAATGTGATAAAACAAAAATGACCCATGGGATTTGTTCCTTACCTGACTCCTCTCCCTTCTACTCTCCTACCCCAATATTCTTGAGAGAAAAGCTTTTCCCACCAAATTGTAACAATTGGCTTCTGGTTGTTTGGGTAAAGCTTCAGTTCACCTAGGCAGCTCAACCTCATAAAACTGAATGTAACTGTATAATGAACACCACCACTGCCTCACCTATAAACCACAAACATGCAAATCATTTAAGAAGACCATCGTCCCTTTAGGTTTTTATTCTAGCTCTTGAAAGGATAATTCTCTAAAAAAATTAAAGAATAGTTAACAAATCAATTTCACACATCTCCAAAAGAAACACATAATTTCTGCAGCAAAATACATGATTCTACTTATATTATGTATTCCAAAACTCCTAATATTTTGGTGATTTAGATTCTTACTTCTTATTCCTTTTTACAATAACTTAAAAAAAATTTTGCCTTGCTAACACATCAGTACCTACTGTATGTACAGACTATAAAATTAACCCAAAAGACATTTGTTAAATTAAAATGGACAATTTTCTCTAACTCACAGATTTTAAAGTTTTTTAAAGATTTTTCTACCTTAAGAAAAACAGCCAGCTTATATTCAAGGACTAAAGACATGAATTTCATCCCACAATGCAACTTAATGGCTCAATGAATAAAATTCAAATAAATGATAACCACTTAGGAGAAAATAGCTCATTTTAAACATAAAAATGATGTGTAATTATTTACCGTTTGTGAACAAATCCATTAGATGAATTAGAATGTCATTATTAAGCAATAATGTAAAACTATTAGGTGAAGGTGTTTCAGAAAAGGAAATCAAAAGGCTAAAAGATCTCTATGTCTAAAACAAGCATGAAAAAAACATATTATAGGCAAGTTTACATCTTGGGTAAGCTATACATAGCTAAAAATAGACATAAGTTTTTCTGATCTGATACATAGAATTCAATAAAATCTACATTATCAAATAGTACAATTTCCTAAAGCACCTAGTAAGCAAAACTAAAAACAGAACTTTCCCTAGTTCAACCTAACCTAATGGTAACAGTACATTGCTTAAACAAAAGAAAGGGAAGAGCAAAAATCAGATTATCAAGATAAATTTTACCTTATATAAATTTTACTTGCTATTTTTGATAGTACTAAGTAGATGCCATGAGTTTTATTACTAGCAAGTTATTTCCAGTGAATAAAAGCTATATTCTACTAAAATAATTACATAAAATCTAACTAAATATAACTGAACAATGAAAACAATATTAATGTTTTTTAAGCATGCTAACTCCAAATCACTATACTGGAATATTAACAGTGTAGTACTCTTGTACTCTAATTATTACCATATCTAACAAAAAGAATGCTATGAATCAATTATTTTGAAAAACACATTTAAAAAAGAAGAAAAACTGATAAACTGATTTTAACATGGCTTAGCAGACACTCAAATATTACTGTACTATTCACTTCACAATAAAAGAAACCAAGGAAACTAAAAACCAGCTCATTACTTTGGCATACCATATCTAGTATGCTCTTAGGATAAAGAGACAATCTTAATTTTTTTGTTTTCTCTAATAGTTTATTACCAAAACATCTGTGTACATAGTTTTAGAAAAAATTTTAGGAATTCAAATGAGCAGTTAACAGGAGGAAATTCTTTCTTCTAGCGTTCCTTCTTTGATGAAAACTTTCCAAGGTTTCATGTGTTGTTCCAAGAGTGATCCAAAAATTTCAAAAGCCTTATGCCTCATCCTAAATGCAAAATATTCCAGTAGAATGAAGACAAAATGTAAAGTCTTGCATCATAAATTGAAAAAAGGATTTCTTGCATTAATTCTAGATTCACATAAACAGTTATGAATTATTCTTTGGAAAAAACATTCAGACGAAAGAAAGTTACCTTTTGGTTCCAGCTGTAAATTCAGTAATGCAATTTCAAGAAGCTGGTTCAATAGTTTAAAAAACATATAAAAATTAAAACAGGAAAGTTTTTCTTTCAGACCCTAAGTTTTGTGTAATTTTTCTACACAAAAGTGTAGAAATCAGCAATCTAAGCCCTTAATCACATTGGCTGTCAACAGAGGGAGGAGCTGATTGAGATGATATGCTCCTTACTTCACAGTTCAATTTAATCATAAAGGTATGCCACCAGTGTTAAAATAAATGTAGCTTCATCTCTTCATCAGAAATACTTCCTGCCATTTACTAATGGAATCCAGCTTGAAATTGATAACGGTATATCACAGTGTTGAGACAAGAGTCTTGGAAAAAATTTTGTCTTCTGACAAACCAAAGAAGTAAAACGATGCTCATAATAGCCATTTTGATGAATCCAAAGAGAAGAATGAAGAAGTTACTACTATAGTGACTATCTTAACCAAATGGAATTGTTGCTTCAGTGTCTAGCATTGTGGAGCTATCATACCTTGCCTCAATGTCTTCACCTATTAACGTTACCTTATTAGGGTTGAGTTTGAGCCAGTTAGACTTCATTCTGGAGGTTTCTGACAGAAAATGAGACATCTGGGGTATTGCTCCTCCTAGATTAGATGAGAAGGAAAGGTATAGCTGGGTGTGGTTTGCTAACTTTGCATCTTGACCTTAGCAGAAGATACAAAGCATGGGACTCATTATCAAGATATCTATTTTGTTGGCTGTTTTTTCTTTTTTTGTCCCAACTATTGGCTTTTAAATATTCACTTTAGCTTTCATAAGAAAAGTTACTCATGGCAGGGACTCCAATTTTTCCTCTAGGCATCTTCAGGTTGGAATTCTTTAATTTTCAGTTCCAAGAGGCTGCAATGGCAAGGCAGATGATTTGCATGTGACAGCATGCAGCTCAGAGCATGACTTAAGCAAAAGAAAAAAGTCTGACATTGTGTTTGGAGTTGATGTTGCAGACATGGAGAAGACAAATATAATGATTCAGTGTTGAAGTACACAGGCCTCTTGTCATGGCTATCTGTATTCAAATTCATTTTGATATTTGTTAGTAAGCCAAAAGCCAAGCCCAAGTCAACACACATATTTTAGGTGTATTCTTCAAAGTTTAAAAAAACAAATATAGTCAAATTCTCATACTAAACATCAGATATGTGAAAATTCACTGCCTTGTATATTATTCTCAGTTAAAGCACTTTTTTCACTACTCAGTGATTTTATAAAGAAATCAAATATATGTAAATGATAACTTCCTGAAGCTAAAAGACTGAATACTGACTGCTACCTTAAACTATGTGAACGAAATTTCCCATATGGATTTTTTTTTTTTCTGTACGGGTGAAGCATCAGGGACTGTGTCATAACTTTTGCAATCTTCATAATTCAGAGCTGCTTAACAAATAGTTCCTCACCCAATATTAATAACAAGAAATAGTTGGCAATTAATAGTCAGATCTTCCATCTCATCTTTTCCGTTTTTTCATGAAACTTCCTCAGGAATTCCTAAAACAGAACTGAAAGATAAGTTCTAAAACTCAATGAATCCTGATAACTTCCATTTCTTTAAAATAAGGTTGCTTTACAACAAAGGCATTCATCACCAATATTAAATCCTGTGGACCTCGATAAATTGCCTATTTCAAAGGAACACCAGTCCTGTTAATATAGTCATCCAAAGAATATAAGGCTGATTTTTCAACTTCAGAGTTTCCTGTTTTCGAGTAACTTCTAGTCATAGAAATGGTAAGGCACAAACCTATATTTATCAGTGTTAACTACAATTATTATAAGAAATTGACCCTTATGAGTAGTGGCTTCATAATTGTCTTAAATCTGCTTCATTTACATAAACTGAAAAACAATTCCATGAAAGTATTACTAGTTAAATCTCCCAACAGTTAATTAAAAAGATAACTCCATAAATAATATTTACCAAGCTATTTCTAGATCCTGCTTAACACAATATATATTTTAAAACTCAAACACATCAAACCAATTGCATAGGAGCCCATAATATCAGAGCAATACTTGATATATGCATGCTGCAAAATCTGATCCATTTTTGTCTAAAACATTTATGCCTTTATTGTTGAAAGCAAACATTATCAAGAGACAAAACTTTTTAATTAACACATTCATACCCTCACTGATCTGGTTCTCTGATGAAATTATGCTTGCTGAGGGCAAGGTGCCAACTGTGCTTGAGCCTTCCAATGCCTGCCTCTTTTCAAAACTAAATTCTGGAAGTCTTGGAGCCTGGGGTCTGGTTTTTCTTGCAGGATTCAAGAAAAAACAGTAGGCACAACGAAAAGCTGTAGAGAATTAAAAAAAAAAAAGATACCATTAACCAAAGAAACTTTAAGGACTAATCAAGTAACCCTCAAGGTTATTTTTACAAAGAACCTTTCAAAAGCCATTTATTCCTTGTGAAATTACACATAGTTTTCATAATATTATGGCAGGTGTTCTAACCAAAGTTTATTTTAAAGCATATTTTAAAATTATTATTAGAATTATAATATCAATTTAAAGCAGCAAAGATAATAAGTTACATAGCAGGTTAACTAATAGCAAAACAATAATAATGATCTAAATGTATTACAGAGATTACATTTCTAGTCACCACTAGGTATCTTAAAAGCCAGAACTTTACTCATCTGCCCCCCAAAATGCTGCATGTTATATTTGAGAAGCATGATTAATTTAGTTCAATACTTTTAAACAGTAGCTGCACATGAAAATATTCTGAAGAGCTTTAAAAAAATGCTGATGCCTGGGCCCCACCTCAGATCAACTAAAGCAGATTATTTGTAGGTGGAATCTGGGCATCACAATGTTTAAAAGCTCTCCAAGATAATTCTGATGCACAGTGAAAATTTAAGAATAGCTAGCCTAAAAAAAAAAAAAAAAAGAATAGCTAGCCTAGAAGTTGTACATTGTATGAAGAAAAAACCTGAGCTGTCTTTTCTACTTTGCTCTGTGTTCTATAATATGCCTGAACAACATATACAGAGTGATACCTAAAACAAAATGGCATTACATGGGAATTGGCACAGAATGAAATATTTAAGAGTAAAATATTTAAAATCTAACTGCCAAATAATTCTTACCAATGTACTCAAATTCTTCTTTCAAAGCCATGCCATTGTGAGAAAAACACTGCTGACATATAAGAGCATACCTACAGCGAAAGGAAAAATGAACAGATCAGTTACAAATGCAGACAAAACAAGCAGGAGAAGCTACTTTAGCCATCACAGTTAAAGTACACAGTTAGATTACATAGCATTTAATGTAGCTAGATGTGCCATAACAGATATTACTTTGTAAACAATAAACAACACTCTTTATGACAACAGTCAAAATTTCAATTATTTTAAAATATTATATATCAAATTAAAAATAAACTAAGAAACAAATAGAATTTTCTTATTAAGTAAGCAGAAATGTATTTGATAACAGAACACTTATTTTTAATGTTTCCTAACATATATTCCTGGGGATGATAGACCCCAAATCTGTCAGATAAAGAGTAGAAAAGATGAAGCCTCTTAGAGATTCACAAATGAGTATTATTAAAACCTCTGTGAAGTCTTGTAGTAAAGAAATTAATTTAATTTTGTTTAGTCCAGTCCAAAGGTTAATTTCTGTATATCATGATTTCTTAGCTATCCCAGTTACACTTAAACATCTTCCACATTTTCTATTTATATACCCTTTCTGTTCTCCAAGTAAGTACTTAATAAATACCTGGCCCTAGCAAACAACATTCTATCTGTTTTGAAGAACATATAATTTTTCACATTAAAATTAAATTCTAGTCTCTTTATTAAGATCCAGAGGGACGGGATGGGGAGGGAGGCGGGAGCAGGGATCAGGATGGGGAACACATGTAAATCCATGGCTGATTCATGTCAATGTATGGCAAAAACCACTACAATACTGTAAAGTAATTAGCCTCCAACTAATAAAAATAAATGAAAAAAAAAAGACAATAATATTAACCAATAACCTTGTCAAATATCTATTCTTAAAATACCTTAAGAATTATTTAAAAGTCTATACTATGATGTTTGCTCTGCTCATATCATACTTATAATCCTAGAGTTATTATAAAGATCAATTAAAATAACTGGAGAAGCATTTTGGAACTGTTAGTGTCAAATACATGAAACTGTCCTCACTGTTATTAAAATTACCAGCATCATTAAGCCCAGTACTCACAGCTATAAAACTCCATTTCTTATAACCTACCAACTTTTCACTATTTACAAACTCTTCAAGTTCAAAAGATGCAACAAAATGATTCAAATTCTCTAAAACTAATGTTATAGCAGGGTTATAACAGCAGTTACAATATTGTTTTGTTATATATAATATGTTTTAAAATATTTTATCCAAATACTTTATCTAGTCTACTACTGAAAAATAACTGAGCATGTACTCTTTTGCAGGGCCATAAAATACTCCATTATGTTCTAAAGTCAGGAGACAAGAATCACAAAATCATAGAACATTTAGTACATGTGCACATGTGCGTACACACACACACACACCCCCACTCTGACCAATAAACTTTCTTCATTTTCATTTAGCTACACCCTAGTAAACATTACCTGTTCTGTGGACCATCACCAACTAAATATTCAACAATTCTATCCAGAGCACCTCGTTCTCGAGGCAGAATGGGTCTTGCTAAAGGTGGACCAGGAGGATGAAGACCTAGTAAATAAATATACACAAAATTTATATGTGTAAAATACATTTAAACTTCAATTCAGTTGCCAAGAACTACCTATGCTCATTAAGAGTTTTTAAATGATTTTAACAAAACAGAAATGATATTATCATCTCTGTATTCAAATTTTCATTAAAAATACTACACTACAAAAATATATTTATATATGTGCTATATTAGAACCAGCAACATAATCTATTAAGGAATAAAACTATGTTGAGTTCTGTACAAATTAATTTTTTAAATGCTCAGACTCTTAAAAGTTTATGTAATAATAAACTAGGAGACTTACACTTTGTACCATGATACAGTAATCAGAGTCAGATTTAATCTCCCACTTAAAACAACTAAAATACCATGTAAAATATATTATGCAATGGTTTTAGAGACACTGGATATCAAGTAATGTAGGATAAAGATCCCTGAGACACATAAAGCAAATAAGATGAGCCCTACAACTGCCCCAACTTATTGCCTGGAGAGTTTTCCAGATAGCAACTCAGGCAGAGTAAATCCAGGTGAAGTTCATTAGTCTCCCTGAGTTGAAGAGAGAAAGCTGGAACGCTGGAGAGGACAAGGCAGGCTGAGTTCACTGGGAACAGTACCAGAGAGGAGGGAATGCAGAAAGCCAGAACACCAAAGATATGCCCAGGATGCAAATGCGAAAAACCACCTGAGGACAGAGAAAGAACTGCCCCCAAAATACGAAAGGTACCAGTGCTCACATGGGGCCAAAAACATCACATGTTCCCACCAGCCAGGATGGAAAACTTCATAACTCACAGGTCACTGGGTAAATATTCAGAGAGGCCCTGTACAGTAATTTAAAAATATCCTGTACCCAATATGGCAAAATTTACAATGTCTGACATCAGATAAAAAATTATTAGTCATGCAAACTGGCAAGAAAATAAAACCCATAATAAGAAGAATCAATCAAAAGTGACCCAGAAATGATGGAGATGATAGCATTAAGAGACAAACATATTAAAACACTTATTTTGACTATATTCCATATGCTTGAGAATCTAGGCGAAAACTGTAATATGTTAAGCAGAGACATGAAAAAAATTTATAAAAGATCCAAACTGAACCTCTACAGATGAAATCTACAATGTCTTAGATTTGAAAATTCACAGATGAAATGAACAGCAGTTTTGACATCACAAAAAAATTAGTAAATCTGAAGATAGCAATAGAAGCCATGCAAAATGAAACACAAAGACTAAAAAGATTTTTAAATGAACAAATCTTCAGTGAGCTGTGTAATAACCTCAAGCATCTAGTATACATATAATTGGAGTTCAGAAGAAGAGAGGAAGAAAAATTGACTCAAAGAAATAATGCACAAAATTTCAAAACCTGATGAAAACTGTAAACATACAGACCCAAGAATATCAACAAACCCTAAGTACAAGAAACAATTTTGCACCACGATACAGCATAATCAACCTTCTTAAAACCAGTGACAGAAAATCTTAAAAGCAGTCAGAAAAAGATACATTAGTACAGAGAAACAAAGATAAGAATGACAGATTACTCATCAGAAAATAAGCAAGCGAGAAGACAATGAAACAGTATCTTTAAAGTTCTGAAAGAAAAACTATCAAATTAGTGAAACTACCTGTATTAGTGAAGACATCTTTTAAAAATGAAGGCAAAATGAAGACTTTTTTCAGACATACAAAACTGAAAGAATTCATAACTAACAGAACTGTACTATAAGAAATGTTAAAAGAAATCCTTCACGCAGAAGGAAACTGACACCAGACAGAAAACTGGATCACACAAAAGAAAGAGTACTTAAAATGGTTACCATGTGGGTAAATATATAAAACATTATTTATATTGCTTTAAAAAACAATTGATGGCTTAAAGAAAAAGTAATACAGGTTTCCCTTGCCATCCATAAGTTCCCATGAAAGCTTTCGTAAGCCAAAATGGCATAAAGTGAAGAAGCAATTACCTTAGGACACATCTTGCTAACGGATGCACAAAATAAATTGAGACAAAGCACAGATGCTCACAGACAAAGTTCAAAGCTATGGCGGCTTGATGATGAGATGCTGAGTGTAGTTCCCAGGGAAGGAGCTTGGTGGTGCCACTCTTGCTGCTCAGGATGCACGCTGCCTCTACAACGGCTCGCTGCAAAACAAATGCTGAACGCTATTTTCGCTTTTCATCTTTTTTTGTAAAAGCGAAAACCTTCTTCTGATTCTTTCAATTAGTGGAAACAGGCACTAATGTAGGTCTTTCATAAAATCAAAGTGGTGTAAAGTGAACTTTCAAACTGCAGAGGATATCTGTAATTCCTTGTGGGGTTTACAACACATGTATAAGTAAAATGTATGACAACAATACCACAAAGGCCAAGGGGAGAGAAACATTAAGAATACTGTAATTTGATTCTTAATCTATATGAGAACTGGTGTCATACCATTTGACACGAGCTATGATAAATTAATGATACATACTGCAAACTCTAAAGTACCCACTAAAATAACAACAAAAAAGCACTATAGCTAATAAGGCAACAACAAAAAAATTATTAAAAGCAATCACAAAAGATACTCAACCCACAAGAGGCAGAAAACAAGAAAGGTAGCAGAACAGATGGGACAAATAGAAAACTAGCACAATAAAAGATTTAAACTCAAACCTAAACATACCAATCACTACATTAAATATAAGTGGTCTGAGCAGCCTCACTATAAGGCAAAGATTGTCAGAATGGATAAAAAAGCAAGACCCAACAGATGTTGTTTACAAAAGATCCATTTTAAATATAAAAACACAAACAGACCAAACATAAGTGATAGGGAAAACTACATAAATATGCTGACACTAATCAAAAGAAACTGAGAGCACCTGTATTAATAGCAATCAAAGTAGATTCTGGAGTAAAGAATATAAACAGGGATAAAAATGTAATTTCATAATGACAAGGAGCCAATTCATCAAGAGGACATAATAATCCTAAACCTATGATGTATGTGCATTATAATAGAGTTTTCAAAACACATTATGCAAAAACTAAAAGTAATACAAAAAGAAGTAAGTACACAATTACAGCTGGAGATATCAACAGCAGTCTCTCAAGCACTAACAGAATAAACAGCAAAAAATCATTAATGATACATAATACTATCTACTTAACCAACTTGATGCAATCAACATTTATAGCCATTCTAACCAACAGGAACAAAACATATATTCTTTCCAAGTGAACGTAAAGCATATACCAAGATAAATGATAGTCTGAAACATAAACCAAATCTCAATACATTCAAGAAGATTCAATATTACAAAGTATGTTTTCTGACCACAACAGAATTAAACTAGAAATCAGCAACAAAGAGACATCAGGAAAATATCCAAATATTTGAAGACTCAATAATATATAACTAAATAATCCAAGCTTTAAAGAAAAATAAAGAAATTAGAAAGTATTTTTAACTGAAAGAACAAAAAAACAAATCAAATTTATGATATGCAACTAAAACAATACTTAGAGGAAAATCTATAACACTAAACACCTATACTGCTAAACACCTACAAAAGAGGATAGATCTAAAATCCATGAATTCAGTTTCTACATTAAGAACCTAAAAGGAAAGAGCAAATGAAACCCAAAGTAAACAGAATAAATGGAATAATAAAGATCAGAATGGAAATTAATAAAAATATACTGTAATAATAGAGAAAAGCTAGTTCTTTGAGAGGACCAAACTGATAAAGACAAAACTGATAAAGCTCTAGTCAGACTAATCAGGATAAAAAGGAAAGATACAAAATATTAACAATGAGAGGAATGACATAAATCCAGATAGTAAAGATATTAATAGAATAATAAGGGTATATTATGAATAACTTTATGCCAATAAATTCTGTAAGTTAGGAGAAACAAATTCCTCAAAAGACTATCAAACTACCACAACTTCCTCAACAAGAAAAAGAAACTTCAACTTGCTAAAATTTTGTTAAGAATTTTTGCATCTATATTTATAGGGATATTAGTCTGTAGTTTTCTTTTTTTAAAACAAGTTGAATGTTTTTTTAAAAAAGAAAAATCCTTCCACAAAGAAAACACCATGCCTAGCCACCTCAACCTGTAACATTTAAATTTATTACTAAGAAATAATACCAATTCTATACAAAGTTGTCCATAAAACTAAAGACAAGAAAATGCTTTCTCATACTGAGGCCAACAATACTCTTATACCAAAACCAGACCAAAAAAATTACAAGAAAACAAATAAAGAAAACAGACAAAACAAAATTACAAGAAAAAAAACAGAAAGCAAAAACAAAACAGACCAGTATCTCTAAGGAAAACTGATGTACACATTTCTAACAAAATTTTAACAAACTGAACCCAATACTATATATAAAAAAGAAAACATCATGACCAAGTCAAATTTACCTCACAAAAGCACGGTGGTTTAAAGTCTAAAAAAAGTCAATGTCAAAAAAAAAAACAATCAACGTATTTCACCATATGAAATAGTGATATTAACAAAAAAAACTAAACTAAAACCCTATAAGAACATCTCAATAGATGTAAAAAAAGGATTCAAAAAAATCCATCATCTGTTACTGATAAAAACCTTCAGCTAACTAGGAATGGAAGGGTACTTCTCCTCAATCTGATAGAGGCTATCTATTTAAAGAAAAAAAAAAAAAAAAAAAACCCTATAGCTTACACAGAGTTGAATGGTAAAAATGTAAATGCTTTCCTCCTAAGATCAGCAATAAGACAATGATGTCTGCTCTCACCACTTCTATTTCACACTGCATTGAAAATTCTAGCTAGTGTAATAAGGCAAGAAAAAGAAATGAAAGGAATCTAGATTTAAAAGAAAGAAATAGAATTGTATTTAGTCACCAACAATCTGACAGCCTGTTTAGGATATATTATGGAATCTATACAAAAGTTATAAGAACCAGTGACTTTAGCAATATTACAGGATGTAAGATCACTATACAAAAATCAATTTCTATGTATGTTACCAATGAACAATGGAAACAGGTAATAAAGTATTTAAACTAGGATAAAAATATGAAATAATAAGATGTACATTTAATCAAAAAAGGTAAAAAAGCTATGAACACTGCAAAACATTGCTAAGAGAAACCAGAGAAGATCTAAATAAATGGAGAGATACACTGTATTCCTATAAAAAATTAGCCAGTATCAGAGATGATGAATGGAGAGTCAGGAGTAGAAGAGTAACTTGGAATTTAGTTAATGATTACATCACATAAAAACAGTAACAAAAATAAAGTTACACCTTCAAAATTATGAATTGACTCCCCAATCTCTGAAAACTGAAAGAGGCCTGTTTGCAGGAGATATTCTAAAACGAGAAACCACACAGAAGGCACTGGAAAGAAAGCGAGAGAATAAAATAAACGAGATGTGACGCTGGCCTTTGTAACACAAGGCCAGATAAGAGGAAGACAGGCAGCAAGGGACTTTTACATGGAGACCTTGTAGAAACAAGCCCTGCAATACATAGATTAAAGGTCTTCAAAATGTGACAAAACCTTTAAAGCATTAAAAAATGGCTTTAAGGCAGCAATATGATATTAATATTCTAAAAGATAAGAGATTTGTTTTGTAAATAGTCACAAATCTTAAGGCTGTTACCACCTTAAAAAGAGGAAAATGATATAGAATTATAGCTAGTAAACGAAATTAGGTTCTAAAATAAGTTTTCAGTATTAGGAATCAAGTGCATTTTTCACATTTCATTGGCTATTGGCATTTCTTTGGCTAATGTTAAGTAGAGTCATACTTAACATTCAATCATTAGCATCAAAAAATAAACTTGAATGCAGACATTAAATGTCATTCCTCGTTATGAAATTTTCAACTTAAATAAGCATGCCAAATTAAATTTTGAAAGCATTTAAGCCAGCTTAACTTTTGCTGGAGTATTTTACTTCTACATGCTTAAAATGAAAATGTCCATAAAGGAATCTGGATAAATAAAACAACAGATTTCATAAAAACATTTTAACTTCCTTGCATATTAATAACTTTTAAAATAACACATCTTTGTATTCACGCTGTTATGGGTAACAGTAATTAATACAAACATCAAGAGCAATCATTGTAGGAATATTGGTCATTTTTACACAGCTTGGCAAATTATCAAGTACCTGCTGGTTATTAATTTTCAAACATATGGGAGCCCTGTGGTAATACACATTAAATTGATTCTCTTTCACAAATATGGTGTAATGAAAAAATGAATTATTAATCTTCTCTATAAGAAATCACTTAGCTCACTCACATTTTTGGCAATGTACAACTTAAATACAAAGTCTTTTACACAGAAACTAATTAAAAACTTTAGTAAAATATATTATGTTTACATGATCATGAAATGGTAGGTTATTGAAACCTTGTTCTTACATGTGTTATTATATAGTTTTTATTACTCTGTATAAGTTGATAAACTCTAATTTCTTTACAAATAGTTAGATATACAAAATGCATTCTCACAAAATAGTTCTTCCATTAAACAACTAAGAGCTTTACTTTACAAGTCATAGGTATCTCAAATCAACCAGTAACAATTGAAAGATGAAAAATTTTCAACCAGTTTAATTTACTCAATTTCACAAAATATACAGTTGCCCTGAGTGACATCATTATATGTTAAGTTTAAAAGTATTTTTCAATAACCAACAATTAAAAGTTATGATTTGTATTCATTTCATTTGTAGTTAGCTTTATTAATATATTTATAAATAAATAGTTTTTTAGTTTTCTAAAATCTTACACTGTTTTCAAAGAAAAAGGAGGGGGAAAAAATCTACTGTATTAGTAACATTTAGATTGCTTACTGATTTTATTAAGACTATGTAAATGCCCTGAATATCTGATATCAACTTCTGATGAGGCTCAAAGTCATAAATTATATGTAATTAGTCATGAAATATGAAATTAATCTAAATTAAAATTAAATATCCTAAAATAAAATAAATAATTTATTATTATATTTAAGAATCTGACATGGGACTCTACATACAATAATGTGATCTGCTGAAGAAGAAGGCTTTTATGTCCCAATCACACTCCAAAAGAAAGTTCCAGGGTAATATAATCTACTATACTCCTAAAATGGGATCTTCCCCTAGAGTTCTACAAAACTGAAAAAGGAGAATCCAAAGAGATGAAATAGTAGTAAAGGCAGTATGTTAATTCAACAGGACTTTATGTTAAAGTATCTGTCAGAAAATATTGAGGCTTAAAAAAAGAAAAATCTACCAAGCTCACATTAACATTAGTAGTATTACACACTACAGCACATGAATATTCTTCGTGAAATGTTAATCTGTCAAGTTTAAAAATATATATGAAGGGTTTAGCAAAAAGCATGAATACATTCCCAAAATGTTCTCTTCTATCCTCATTTTATATAAATCTGGAGCCGAATATAAAAAGATATGCTACACTGTTGACTACAGAATACTACAAGTTTTATTGCCATTTAAACAAAGAAGCCATAACAGTTAAATGAGCTCAAGAAATAGGTTTCAGTATCACAAGGTGCCAGCTGTAAAGAGTTATGGCTAATTGAATATGGAACTCCTGCTTAATCAGATAACTGCTCTGCTATTTCCAAATGAAATGCCATTTCCACACTGTCTGAAAATGGCCTGTTTTATTGGTAACCAGAGAAAACAATATAAACTGTAAATAACATTAAGTGCTCTGTTTACCCATTCCAGGCACTGAAGTAGCAGGGGATCCAAAACGTCTTGGTAACACATTTGATGATAAGGCTGGAGTAACAGTTCTTTCTGGGGGTCCACCAGGGGCTGAAGTGTCCTTTGGTGGCCCAGGAGAAACTGGAATTTGCGGAGGAGGGCCCTGGCTGGAGCCTGTTGGTGTTGGAGAAAGGTTTCTTTGAGCAGCAGTTCGCTGACGAATCTCTGAAAATAAGAATAAAAAGTATATATTAGGTTTAATATTTATATACCACCATCAGTCAATATCACAAATGACTTACATTCAATAAAGCTTTGCAGCACTAGAAATCATCTACAAGATCAAACTGCTTGTGAATAAAAAATCTGTACAATGTAACACTGAAAACTGACTACAGAGTACTCCATTTCTGAACCTAAAATTCAACTACATGTATATATTTACATAAGTCTTGATCTAAGTCTACCTACTGATACTATTTTTCAAAATAAATTCAAATAAAATAGAATCATCACCCAATTATGCATTATATCTTTTTATAATAAATCCCTCCCAAGTTATGATAAAGAAAGTTTATCAGAATCAGAGAAAACACCAGTGAAAACTGCAGAATTGTTTTTTCAAGATAAAAAATGGATATATGGAATTTAGATAGATGGTGGCGATAACCCTATAAGCAAAACAGAAAAAGAGACACAGAAGTACAGAACAGACTTTTGAACTCTGGGGGAGAACGTGAGGGTGGGATGTTTTGAAAGAACAGCATGTATATTATCTATGGTGAAACGGACCACCAGCCCAGGTGGGATGCATGAGTCAGGTGCTCGGGCCTGGTGCACTGGGAGGACCCTGAGGAGTCGGGTGGGGAGGGAGGTGGGAGGGGGGATCGGGATGGGGAATACGTGTAACTCTATGGCTGATTCATGTCAATGTATGACAAAACCCACTGAAATGCTGTAAAGTGATTGGCCTCCAACTAATAAAATAATATTAAAAAAAAAAAAAAGATAAAAAATGGTAATGCTAAGAAATGAGCAAATAAGTATATCTGGAAAAGAATGCATTTGAATCAGTTCTAATGAGATGGACGAAATTGGAGCCCATTATACAGAGTGAAGTAAGCCAGAAAGATAAAGAACATTACAGCATACTAACACATATATATGGAATTTAGAAAGATGGTAATGATAATCCTATATGCAAAACAGAAAAAGAGACACAGAAGTACAGAACAGACTTTTGAACTCCGTGGGAGAAGGTGAGGGTGGGATGTTTCAAAAGAACAGCATGTATATTATCTATGGTGAAACAGATCACTAGCCCAGGTGAGATGCATGAGACGAGTGCTCAGGCCTGGTGCACTGGGAGGACCCAGAGGAGTCGGGTGGAGAGGGAGGTGGGAGGGGGGATCGGGATGGGGAATACGTGTAACTCTATGGCTGATTCGTGTCAATGTATGACAAAACCCACTGAAATGTTGTGAAGTAATTGGCCTCCAACTAATAAAATAAAATTTTAAAAAAAAAAGAGAGAGAAAAAAAAAATAAGTATATCTGGAATTGTCATGTAATATGAAGTAATTAATCTAAGTAGTCATAGAAATGCTGAAGAAAGGTACCATTCCTATTCTCCTTTATTCTACTATCTTTTGGGGCAAACTTTTTCTGTCAATACATTCAACAGAGGAAAACTTTTACTCTGCACAAATAATACATTAGAATAACAAATTTTATCTTTTTGTTGCAGAAATTACAAGAAGTTGGTAAATGAGTCAAATCCAAGCTGCCGCCTCTTTTTGTAGTTTTTCACTGAAACACAATAACACAGTTCTTTACATACTGTCTATGGCTGTTTTAGAAAAGTTTGAGTAAATACAAGAGACCACATGGCTCTCAAAGTCATTCACTATATTTACTATCTATTCCTTTACAGAAAGTTTCATGATCCCCCTCTGTACTCAGTAACATAAAATTCAATTCTATCATTCCCCATTCTCACCAATATCTTACTTGAATTTTGACAGTACGATCTCAAATAAAGATGCACTTCTAAATCTGTAATTCTACATATCACCTTAAATTATTACAAATCCTGAAATGGTAAGCTAAAACTAAAGAAGTTATTAATAAATTTTAATTGGTATGATTGGTAAAAAATGCAGTTTCAGAAGCAAAATACTTTAGATTTGGACTCATTTGACAGTTAAAGATATTCATAAAAAGCTCACTGCAATCAAAAGTACAACTTGAACACCAGATTTCAGTTTACTATAATCTCATCAACTATTAAGAACCTGGGTCCTGCAGTCAAAAAGGTTTGGTTAGAATCCCAGCTACAGCTCCATGACCCCAGATGGGTTAACTTTGTTAAGCTTCTATTTATTTGCAAAATTAGGATAATAATATCCTAACTCAGAATTGTTATGAGAATTAAATAAGATAATGTCTTTAAGTTGACAGCTCACATTTATTGAATACAAATTTCAGATGACAGTGCTTTCATACAATTAAGTATTTTCAAATCACCATTTAGCTGTAATTACCGGGACCAACAAACTTTCCATCGGTTCTTAATTTAGTCTCTAACCTTGCCACCGCAATAATAAATTACAAGCATGTCATCATTATATAAATGGAAATGTCCTTATATTTGGCTATTTTCCTTACAGTTTATGGAAAATTTTGAATTTTATCTAGACTAATTATTTCCTAATTAATTCTAGCAAATTAACTGGTCACTTAATTATCTTTTATTCACAAGGAACTTCTTAAAAGATGGTTACACATTAGGAAAGCCATTAAATTCTACAAAAGGTACTGAGATCAGTGAAATCATATAAGGATCTGATTACTGGAATTAATTTAAAATACAAGGCATCAACATTTTTTTCATTTATTTTAATTAGTTGAGGGCTAATTACTTTACAATATTGTAGTGGTTTTTGTCATACATTGACATGAATCAGCCATGGATTTACATGTATTCCCCACCCCGATCCCCTCTCCCACCTCCCTCTCCACACGATTCCTCTGGGTCTTCCCAGTGTACCAGCCCCGAGCACTTGTCTCATGCATCCAGCCTGGGCTGGTGATCTGTTTCACCCTAGATAATATACATGTTTCAATGCTGTTCTCTCGAAACATCCCACCCTCGTCCTCTCCCACAGTCCAAAAGTCTGTTCTGTGTATCTGTGTCTCTTTTTCTGTTTTGCATATAGGGTTATCATTACCATCTTTCTAAATTCCATATATATGTGTTAGTATACTGTATTGGTCTTTATCTTTAGATTTTTAGGTAAAACATAACTCCAAAATGGGCTTCCCTAATGGCTCAGTTGGTAAAGAATCTGCCTGCAATGCAAGAGACCCAGGTTCCATCCCTAGGTCAGGAAAATTCCCTGGAGAAGGGTATCCTTGCCTGGAGAATTACATGGACAGAGGAGCTGGGCAAGATACAGTCCATGGCATCACAAACAGTAGGACACGACTATGTGGCTTTCACTTCACTTTCAACTCAAAAATGGTATTTTTCTTCCAGATATAAATGCTTAACATTTATTATACGATCTTAAAAGTCTTTAACTTCTTGAACAAAGACTTGAGACTGCTTCCTCTGAGTGTGCGTTTACCCAGGAAAAATTAACTAAAGCACACTTTTAACATTGCTCATATGCTACTGAAAGGTAAGGTCTATAACTAAAAGGACACCATATCCAGCATTCCATAAAAGAGACTTGGCTTCATATTATTTCTAAATCCAAAATTAGGCAGACAAAAGTGAAAACTGATACAAAACAGTCAGGAAAGGGAGAAAACATAGTTTCAGTATTTACAAAGGAAAAGAAGGTAACAAAGAGTTACAATGACTATGGTTGAAAACAGCTAGCAATACAATACCAAATCTATATTTGGTAAAGTACTATAGAATATTCTGGTAGTCTCAATTAAAAATAGCTAAGATTTATCTACTTTTAGCTATGTGCCATTTACAAATGCTTTGTATTATTAAATCTCTTAAAAAGTTTCTTGCATTCAACAAAATAATCATATTGGACATATTGAACATTTCCCACATTCAAACGTAAAATACCATCCCCTAACAACATTTACCAAGCACTCTCCATAAGTCTCGTTAGGTACAAGGACTATCCCATAAAGTTACCTCTTGACTAGAGGATATCCTTATCAATGACCAATTAATAATTCAATAAAAAATCACACTAAGTATGAGGACATTCGCTTCAGCCATGTCTGACTCTCTGAGACCCTATGGACTGTAGCCTGCTAGGCCCCACTGTCCATGGGATTCTCCAGGCAAGAATATTGGAGTGGGTTGCCATGCCCTCCTCCAGGGGATCTTCCTGAACCAGGGATTGAACCAGCATCTCTTAATGTTTTCTGCACGAGCAGGCAGGTTCTTTACCACTAGCACCACTTGGGAAGCCCAATTTTAAATTCATAATGAGTCAAATAGAATTAAAATGAGATTGAAAACTACTATTTTTTGATAAACAAAAGGAAGAAAACAAAGTTTAAAGTAATGAAACAGAATAGTTGTTAAAAACATAAATCCTGGAATCAAATTGTCTGGATTTAAATTTCATCTCCACCCTGTTTATTAGATGTGCAGGAAGGCTTTTCCAAGTTGATGACATCTCTCAGTTTCCTCATAATGAGAATACTTACCTCTTACGGTTGTTATAAAGAATAAATGAGATAATCAACACAGTTTAGCCAGAGCACAAGAAAAGCAGTTAACAACTAATAACTATTAGAAGTGGTATACATCCAAAGGTTCCAACTTGTACAATAAATCTAAAGCTAAGCAATCTAGAAGTTCTAAAGTAATTATTAAAACAAAATATAGATATTAATTTGCAAATTAAATGTTTTTCTAGAGTTATTTGTGAACTTGTTTAATTGTTTAAATGCATTATATAAAACTTAAATCTATTAATCTAGCTTGCTATTAAATACTTCTTGAGATGAATGTTCTATAATACCAATAATTATCCCTTAATTTATCAGATTCTTAAATAAGGATTCCTTATACATACAGGTAGAAGGTTTTGTCTTTGTTTTGGTATTAAGCTGTAGTAGCAAAAACATCATACAATAGTCACGAGGCCTATATTTTCATCCTAGCTGATACCACCACTTCTTTATGTGAACTAAAAGTCTTTTATCCACTGAGTTTCAAATTTCTTTAAAAGAGTGTTGGCAGAACTACAAAGACAATCCTCATATTTTCCCTAATACTGGTTAAAGGCTTTTTGAACTATCGTGTTCAGTTCCAAGCGTCATACAAAGAAATTTCAATGACTAGGATTTTAGCAACGAACAGAAAAAGGTCTTTAAGTCTATGAACGATTAGCATATGCAGATGTGGACACTTAAATTTAGGGGAATTTGGTTCTTTATAAATGTGATCATGACATGTAGTTAGGTGGAACATGGAGATATGTTTTCAGGAGAGTTTCTATTTTTAAATTTATATAAATTCAGGTCCCTCTTGTTTAAATTTATATGATTCCTTTAAATAAAATAATAAAGATTATGCGTCTGATATCTCCTCCTTTTACTTTCTAAATGATCTAGTCTACATTCACTGTATCATCTTCTTCACATCCTACTCATACTAAGCTCCTTTAAATTCAGCTTCTGTCCTGCTTTTCGATCTGATTTGTTTTCTCAATAGGTCAATGGCCTTTTATTAACAAAAATGACTCCATAACCTTTCTCTTCCCATAGAGGCAAAGCTTTAAGGGAAAAAAGAAAAGAAAGAAGAAAAACTTTCCTAACAGTTCATTCTTCAACCTAACGCAATATAGTTTTTGTCCTCCTCCTAAGTAACCAAAGTATCACCTACCACTCGAAGTACTATTGCTTTGGTTACCAACTTATAACATCATCATTACTGTTATTACATATGGTGGCAGTGGTTTAGTCACTAAGTCGTATCCAACTCTTGTGATCCCATTGACTACAGTCCGCCAGGCTCCTCTGTCCATGGATTTTCATTATTATATATACATTTTATCAAATCCCTAATATTTGCTAGGGACTATATGAGGCATTTTGCTTGTGTTTACTAATTTCATACAGCACTCAGACCAACTTTTTGTGATAACTCCTATCCTGTTTTCAAAATAAACCAAAGCTCAGAAGTCAAGTACCTTCCCAGAAGTCTTACAGTAAAATAAGAGATGGAGCCAGGATTCAAATCCAAGGTTTTATGACAGATACCCTCACTCTGTTATATATCCTGCCAGATTCAATGGACTCACTTCTCTTCTATCCACTTGACCCTTTGCAGAATATGGCAGTGGGTATCATCCCTACTTACACTTCAACTTTCTAGACGCCAATTTAGTTCTACTTTTAACTCTGATCATTTTTTTTCCCCTTTCTCCATCTACCCTTCATTTTCTCTCCCTGGAGAGAAAATTTCACTTGATCGCATAGTTTCAACAAATATCACTTATACTTCCCAATGACTCCTAATCTGTATCTATAAACTCAACTTTTTTCTATGCTCCACTTGAAATAATTAACTATCTATACGTTATATCACCTGGATTTAACTCCCACTCAACAGATACAAAAGCAAATTCATTATCTTTGACACAAATCTATGACTTCAACTCTTATGTTCCTTATCTTGCTTAAAATACTAACATCTAAACAGTTGCCCAAGCCAAAAACCTTTACTCCTCCTTCCATTCCACACTTTTAAAACCTCATCACCAACAATTCCTGTCAACCTACTCTTAAGTCTGAATTCTCTTTTAAATCTCTTGCAACATTGTTGCAATAATCTATCTAGTACAGGCCCTTATCTTTTACCTATATTAGCTGGTATCCTAATTCATCTCCATGTGTTCAGCCTGGCATTCTGGAATCCATTATCCAAGTTACCAAAAAAAAAAACAAACAAAAAGGCTGTTGTTTCTAAAACACAAAGCCTCCAGTGGCTTTCCATGTTGCATATAAAATAAAGTCCCAAGCTCTGTAATGTTGCATACAAAGTCTTTCATAATTATCCCTTTGTTGCTGTTGTTATTCAGTCCCTAAGTCGTGTCCAACTCTTTGTGATCCCATGGACTGCAGCACGCCAGGCTTCCCTATCCTTCACCATCTCCTGGAGTTTGCTCAAACTCATGTCCATTAAGTCAGTGATGCCATACAACCATTTCATCCTCTGTCGTCCCCTTCTCCTCCTGCCTTCAATCTTGCCCAGCATCAGGGTCTTTCCAATGAGTCAGCTCTTCTCATCAGGTGGCCCAAGTATTGGAGCTTCAGCTTCAGTATCAGTCCTTCCAATGAATACTCAGGGTTGACTTCCTTTAGGATTGACTGGCTTTATCTCCCTGCAGTCCAAGCGACTCTCAAGAGAGTCTTCTCCAACACCACATTCAAAAGCATCAATTCTTCAGTGCTCAGCCTTCTTTATGGTCCAACTCTCACATTGGTACATGACTACTGGAAAAAACAGCTTTGATTATATGGACCTTTGCCAGCAAAGTGATGTCTCTGCTTTTTAATACACTGTCTAGGTTTGACATAGCTTTTCTTCCAAGGAGCAAGCGTCTTTTAATTTCATGGTTGCAATTACCACCTGCAGTGATTTTGAAGCCCAAGAAAATAAAGTCTCTCATTATTTCCATTGTTTCCCCATCTATTAGTTATGAAGTGATGGGACCAGATGCCATGATCTTAGTTTTCTGAATGTTGAGTTTTAAGCCAGCTTTTCCACTGTCCTCTTTCACCTTCATCAAAAGGCTCTTTAGTTCCTCTTCGCTTTCTGCCATTAGGGTGGTATCATCTGCACATCTGAGGTTGCTGATATTTCTCCCGACAACCTTGATTCCAACTCATGATTCATCCAACCTGGCAGTTTTGCATGATGCACTCTGTATATAGGGCTTCCCTAGTGGCTCAGTTGGTACAGAATCTGTCTGCAATGCAAGAGACCTGGGTTCGATCCCTGGGTCGGGAAGGTCCCCTGGAGAAAGGAATGGCAACCCACTCCAGTACTCTTGCCTGGAGAATTCCACGGGCAGAGGACTCTAGTGGGCTATTGTCCATGGGGTTGCAAAAGGTCGACATGACTGAGCAACTAACACTTTCACTTTCACTCTGTATGTAAGTTAAATAAGCAGGGTGACAATATACAGCCTTGATGTACTGCTTTCCCGATTTTGAACTAGTCTGTTGTTCCATGTCCAGTTGCTTCTTGACCTGCATACAAGTTTCTCAGGAGGCAGGTAAGGTGGTCTGGAATTCCCATCTCTTTCAGAATTTTCCAATTTGCTATTATCAACACAAAGGCTTTAGCATAGTCAATGAGGCAGAAGTAGATGTTTTTCTGGAATTCCCTTGCTTTCTCTACGATCTAATGGATGTTAGCAATTTGGTCTCCGGTTCTTCTGCCTTTTCTAAATCTAGCTGGTACATCTGAAAGTTCTAAGTTCACGTACTGTTGAAGTCCAGCTTGAAGGATTTTGAGCATTACCTTGCTAGCATGTGAAATGAGTGGAATTGTGTGATAGCTTGTGCAACCTGTTTTTATTCCAAGTCCAAAGAAGGGCAAGGCGAAAGAATGTTCATACTACCGCACAATTGCACTCGGGAAAGGAGTACGTCAAGGCTGTATATTGTCACCCTGCTATTTAACTTACATAGTGAAAGTGAAAGTATTAGTTGTTCAGTCATGCCCAATTTGTTGCCTGCTACATTGAGAATTTCAGCCTAATTTCAGGAGACCATACAAAAAAGCTTTCTTTTTCAAACATTTTCAAATACTATTATTTTCTAATAGTATATATGACATGCCAAAATTTAGTTGAGTTCACTTTTTTGTTGCTCTGCTTTTTAAAGAACTATAAAGCAAAATGTACTTTCAATTTATCTAAACATTTACTTTTCTTCATCACCTTATTTAGTTCTAGTTCTCTCATCTCTCAGTGCTAAAGACCTGCACCTTGCAGTTTGTCAAGGTCTCATTTGGTTAGTCACATTTTTTATAACATTCAAACAAAATTTGTGAGTTCTTTTAAAAAAAATTTCTTTGTATTTCCTTTAACAACACATTTACTAAGCAACCACTATGAGTAAGACACTTCAGAATGGGATTCAGAGTTGCGAATAAAAGTGGCAAGCAAAGATAACACAAAGTTACAAATTATACTAACTCGAGGTAAGTGCCACAAAAAAAGGAACTAATAAGGTACTATGGAGGGTTCAGGAAGGATGATATTAAACTCAGGGATGGGCTGAAGAAAGGTTTAGTGGTAATGGTGATAAACATTTAAGATAAACACTGAAGAATGAATGGGGGTAGAAATGCTTTTGTTACCTGTATTAAGGTATATGTGGCATTTTTAAAAGTCCAAAATTATTTGAGTTGCCTCCATTAAAATGGAAGAAAGAGAATGTCTATGTCTCCTCCCTTGAATCTGTACTACTGCTGTTTGACCAAGAGAATATAGGTTCTGGTTTTCAAAACTACTTTCTGTCTCTTGGGCAGTTTGCTCTTAGAATCCAGCCACCATATTAGGAAAGTCCAAGTGGCTCCACTAAAGAGATCCATGCAGAGAGGAACCAACGCCAGCACCAACTTGTCAGTCATGTGAGTAAGCCATCCTGGTAGTAGTTCCTCCATCCCCAATCAGGTAGTTCCAACCCATGTTGAGCAGAGATGAGATATTTCTACCAAACTCTGCCAAAATTGTAAATTCATGAGCAAAACAAATAAATGTTGTTTTAAGCCACTAAGTTGTGGAATGGTTTGTAATACAATAAATAAAAGCACAGCTGTAACATGTAAGAACACCCAAAAAAGTGAATTTGCTATTTTACGTCTTCCCAGATTTTCTTAATCAAATGTACGACCCCTGAAACAACGAAATATGAAATATCATTATGTTTGCTAACAAAAGCAAAAAAGATTAATGATTTCTACTTTAATCTTCCATATGTCATGGAACACAAGTGAGTAAACTGTAAAAACCTACTTAAATAAGTTGTAATCCATTTGCCAGAACCATTAAATTTTTTTTCAAAACTTTTTGATTTCAAATTTAGCTGTGGCACGATTTTGATTTTTGATTGACCTTCCTTTTATTAACTTCACTAGTAGAGATGCAGGGTTATATACAAAGGTAAAAGAGAATGTATGAGTGCCTTCCTTTTAAAGCAAATATTAGACGATCTGTTAAGGGGGTTATTTTCAGCTATCAGATGACATCCTCCAAAAATCTTATCAGCCTTCCTACTTCAGTCATTCATTGTTACGGTCATAACCTAGTTCTAGAACCTTGTCATTAAAGATAACTGAAATCCACTCAAGTTCAAGCATACCACTCTCAAACCACACTTACATTTCCTACTTCCTTCCTCTATGATTCTTCCAATTCCAAGGGGCTCTCAGTTCAGTTCAGTTCAGTTGCTCAGTAGTGTCAGATTCTTTTCAACCCCATGGACCATAGCACACCAGGCTTCCCTGTCCATCACCAACTCCCGGAGTTCACTCAAACTCATGTCCATTGAGTCAGTGATGCCATCCAACCAACTCCTCCTCTGTCGTCCCCTTCTCCTCCCACCTTCAATCTTTCCCAGAATCAGGGTCTTTTCAAATCAGTCAGTTCTTCACATCAGGGGTCCAAAGTACTGGAGTTTCAGCTTCAGCAACAGTCCTTCCAATGAATACGCAGGACTGACTGGTTGAATCTCCTTGCAGTCCAACAGACTCTCAAGAGTCTTCTCCAACACCATAGTTCAAGAGCATCAATTCTTCAGTGCTCAGCTTTCTTTACAGTCCAACTCTCACATCCATACATGACCACTGGAGAAACCAGAACCTTGACTAGACGGACCTTTGTTGGCACAGTAATGTCTCTGCTTTTTACTATGCTGTCTAGGTTAGTCATAACTTTTCTTCCAAGGCGCAAGTCTTTTAATTTCATGGTTGTGGTCACAATCTGCAGTGATTTTGGAGCCCAAGAAAATGAAGTCAGCCACTGTTTCCCCATCTATTTGCCATGAAGTGATGGAACCGGATGCCATGATCTTAGTTTTCTGAATGTTGAGCTTTAAGCCCACTTTTTCACTCTCCTTTTTCACTTTCAAGAAGCTCTTTAGTTCTTCTTCACTTTCTGCCATAAGGGTGGTGTTATCTGCATATCTGAGGTTATTGATATTTCTCCCGGCAATCTTGATTCCAGCTTCTGCTTCACCCAGCACAGCATTTCTCATGATGTACTCTGCATATAAGTTAAACAAGCAGGGTGACAATATACAGCCTTGACGTACTCCTTTCCCAATTTGGAACCAGTCTGTTGTTCTCTGTCCAGTTCTAACTGCTGTTTCCTGACCTGCATACAGATTTCTTAGGAAGCAGATCAGGTAGTCTGGTGTTCCCATCTCTTCCAGAATAAGGGGATCTATAATCCATTAACTATTAAAGAGGTCAGCAAACTTTTTTGTAAAAGATCACATAGCAAATATTTAAGACTTTGTAAATCACATATGAATTTCTGTTGCATATTCTTAATTCTTTGGTTTTTTTCTTTTTTTCTGGAACACTTTTTTTTTTTTTGGTGTATGGCATGGGGATCTTTGTTCCTTTCCTCAACCAGGGATTAAACCCATGTACCCTGCATTGGGAGCACAGAGTCTTAACCATTCAATGGCCAGGGAAATCCCTTGGAACACTTTAAAATGTTTAACTGTAAGCTCAAGCACCACAGAAAACAGATCTTGGCCCAAATTTGCAGACTGAAGACTGCAAATCCCTGTATTATTAATAATACTATCAATACCTTTTGACTGTCCATCATACCCCTGTTATATCATTTCCTTTATGACCATCTCAGATTCAATAACACATCATTATAATTACTTCCTTGCATACAACTTCACCTCCTTGACCTTTGATAATCCATTACACTAAACCCCAACCCTGCTTAAAATCAACTCTCTGCCTACTCCAAGCCTACATTCAAACAGCTAAATTCAACTGGAAAACATTCAGACAACTATGCTTTAAACACATAACCATTAACTTTCAGTGGACATAAATGTCCCCTGGTATCCCTACATTCTGAGAATTATTTTATTCCTTCTCTTCAGGTCCCTCAACATCATCTTCCTCATCCTCACTCTCATTAAGAAAATAACACAATCAGAAAACAATTCCAATCACCTACCTATAACTGTCTAAGTTCTCTGCCTGCCTTCCTAATACAGATGAAGTGAGCACACTCCTATCAAGAGCCAACTCCACACTTGTACACTAAATCCCATTCCTTCTTGTCTCCTCATGGATGGTTCTCCACCAACTGTCGCACTCGCTCCATCATCATCTATGTCTTCTAGGCCATTCCAAGTAGCACATAAACATGCTATCATTTCTTTCACACATCATGTTCACCCATACATACAAAATGCTTCCCCCTCCAGCTACCCATGTTTTTCAAGTCTCTTTACTCAAAAGACTTGTCTCTTCTCATTGTTTACAACTTCTCTACTCCCTTACTTTCTTAAATCTACTCTATTGAATCCATTCCTCCTCCAAAACTATTCTTTTCAAGGTCATCAAGTTCCTCAAAACTGCTAAAATCAATGGCCAATTCTAGACCCTCAACTTATTTGGCAGCGGTATTTATCACAAATGATCACTACCTAGAAACTCTTCAATTAGTGTTCAGGACACCACATACTTATGGGTTTCCTATCTCACTGACCATTTCTCAGTTTCTTTTTCTGGTTCTTCTTCATTACTCCAAACACCTTAATGTTAGAGTACCCAAGGGTGGCCTTGGTCCTTTTCTCTTCTTTCTCCACATTTACATCCTTGATAATCTCATCTAGTTTCATGGTTTTGAAACAATCTACAAACTGTTGACACCCAAATTTGTACCTCTAATCCAGATAATTCCTATTTACCAGACTCATATTCAACTACTTCCTTAGAATCCCCACTTGGACATCTGTCTAATAGGGATCTCGAAGATACATATCCAAAATCAAACCCTGTTCTTCATCACCTCATTTGAACCCCTCAAAAAGTGCTTCTTTTGTAATTTCTGCCATCTCAGTGGGGCTTCCTTTGTAGCTCAGTTGGTAAAGAATCTGCCTGTGGTGCAGGAGACCTGGGTTCGATCCCTGGGTCAGGAAGATCCCCTGGAGAAGGAAAAGGCAACCCACTCCAGTATCGTTGCCTGGAAAATCTCATGGACAGAAGAGCCTGGTGGGCTACAGTCCATGGGATCGCAGAGTCAGGCACGACTGGGTGACTGACACTTACTTACTTACTTACCATCTCAGTAAATGCCTTACCAGTTACTCAGGCCAAAATCCTGAAGTTATCTCTGACTTCTCTGTCTCTGACTCCAGCCATACCCAATCCATCAGGAACTCTTTTGGGTTTCAACTTTAAAACATATGCAGAATCTTCAACCACTCCTATGTTACTAAAAGGTTCAGGTCACATCAATGCTTTCCTAGGTAACTGCAACTCCACTTTTGTTTCCTTTGCAGCCCCAACACAATCACCTTTCTTTTAAAATATAATTTAAATCATGTCAATCCTCAGCTCAAAAGACAAAACAAACTTTTTTAAAAACTAAAAACTGAAGTTCTTAAAATGGTCTGTATTCTACAAGATCCCATGTGATACGATCCTTTGCTGCCTCTTTTATTGCCTCTCTTACTATTCTCCCAATTGTTCAACCCAGTCCCAGCTATATTGGCCTCCACGCTATTTCTAGAGTAATCCAGGCATGCTTTGTATTCAATTTTTGCACTTAAAGATCCCTCTGTCTGGAATGCAACTTCCCTCAGATATCTGCATGACTCATCCCCTCACCTCTTTCATGTGTGTATGTATGTATGTGTGTTAGCTGCTCACTCATGTCTGACTCTTTGTGATCCCATGGACTGTAGTCCGCCAGGCTTCTCTGTACATGGGATTCTCTAGGCAATAATACCGGAGTGGGTTGCCAGTTCCTTCTCCAGGGGATCTTCCTGACCCAGGGGTCAAAACCAGGTCTCCCACATTGCTAGCAGATTCTTTACCATCTGAGCCACTAGGGAAACCCTCTTTCATAACTTTGATCAAATGTTACCTCATCAATGTGGCATTCCCTGACATCCCTATGTAACATTAAAACTCTATTCTCAATCAAGACACTACCTATGCATTATCCTTTTATCATTTTCCTCCAACATTATACAAATAAATTGATAAATAAAATTGTCTACCCCCACCAAATGCACAAAAGGTGATTTTTTTACTGCTATGAACTCAGGGCTATGAACTCAGGGCCTAAAACAATGTTCACTGCTATGAACTCAGGGCCTAAAACAATGTCTCACAGTACATACTCACTATAAAACAAAACAAATTAAAAAAAATCAGATTAGCACATACAGGTCAAATTTATTCCGCTATACCAATTAAAACCTTAAAAAGAAATTTAATTTTTCACTAACCTCAAATATCTATATTAATTTATCCTAGAGAAGCTATTCCGGAGAAGGCAAGGGCACCCCACTCCAGTACTCTTGCCTGGAAAATCCCATGGACGGAGGAGCCTGGTAGGCTGCAGTCCATGGGGTTGTGGAAAGTCAGACACGACTGAGCGACTTCACTTTCACTTTTCACTTTCATGCACTGGAGAAGGAAATGGCAACCCACTCCAGTGTTCTTGCCTGGAGAATCCCAGGGACAGAGGAGCCTGGTGGGCTGCCGTCTATGGGGTTGCACAGAGTCGGACACGACTGAAGTGACTTAGCAGCAGCAGCAGAGAAGCTATTCAGGAATTCCCACTATGGCAAATTCAGTTTTCACTAAATCCAAACTTCATTACTTTTTAATCCAGTAAGGATATAAAATTCTTCCATTTTTCAGCCCATTATTTCTACAGAACTAAAATAAATGCTGCACATCTAGTAACCATATCACTCTATTTAATACATATACGTATATATACACACGGGCTCCCCAGGTGGCAGAGTGGTAAAGAATCCACCTGCCAATGTAGGAGATGCAAGAGATACGGGTTCAATCCCTGGGTTGAGAGGGTCCCTTGGAGTAGAAAATGGCAACCCACTCCAGTACTCTTGCCTGGAAAATTTCATGGACAGAGGAGCCTAGAGGGTTACAGTCAATGAGCTCACAAAGCTGAGCCACTGAGCACACACACATATATGCACATATACCTATTTTTCTGTCATTTATATTGGATTGGCCAACAAGTTCACTTCCATAAGATATTATGGAAGTTTTTGGCCAACTCAATAATTTCATATCAAATGACAATATTGATTTTCTAAAATTAAGTACTCACTGATTAAAATTCCTTATAAAAAAAAGGGTCAGGTACAAACAGTTAAGATTATCAAAACCAAAGAAAAGTCTGAGAAACTGGCACAGCCAAATAAAACCTAATAAACATAACAACTAAATATAATGTGATATCCTGGGTGAGATCCTGGAACAGAGAAAGAACATTAGGGAAAAACTAAGGAAATTATTATAAACCATGGACTTTAGGTTAATAATAGTGAATTATTGGTTCATCAATTTTGTTACTGGTCCATCAATTTTAACAAATGCACTACATTAACGTAAGACATTAATAATAAGGAAAAGGCAGTGCAAAGGTATATAGGAACTCTTTACAAAGCTATTGCTTTGTAAATTTTCTGTAAATCTAAAAATGTTCAAAAAGATTCAATCCACTAAAAGGGGGGAAGAGGGCCTATATCAAGATTACAGAGTAGGATGAGCATGAGCTCACCTCCTCCCAAAAGCACACCAAAATTACAACTACTTAGAGAGCAACCATCTCTGAGAATGACCAGAAGACAAGAAGAAAAGATTTTCCATAACTAAGACATAAAGAAGCCACAAAAAAGCAGGTAGGAGGGGCAGAGACACGGTCTATTCAGGACCCACCCCACCACCCCAGTGTGGCAACCCACAAAGGGGAGGAAAATCACAACTATAGAGGTCCTCCTCAAGGACTGAGTCCAATCTGCACATTGGGCTCCCCAGCCCATGAGTCCTGCACCATGATAAGCCCCCAAAATGTCTGACTTTGAAAACCAACAGGGCTCACACTTGGGAGAGCCAGAAGGGTGTAGGAAACTGAGACACACCCCTTTAAAGGTGCAGGAAAAAACACACACAATCTGAAATTAAGCACAAGGCAGCAGTGTGAGACAAGCCAGGGTTAAAGCTACCTGCTGATCTTGAAAAACATTCTGCTGGGACTCCCCCTGAGGACTGAGATGCTGTCAAGCAGCCACTTTTGTGATCTCATATTACCTTGATGACACTAGAAGTGGCAGGTGCCATTTTGGAATCCTTTCTTGAGCTTATTAACACCAGGGGCCTGCCTCACCTACCACTGTGCTAACAGAAATTGAATGGCAGCAGGCCTCAGAGCCAGATGTGAAGAGTCTGCACTGTCCACCCAAGTACCCCTAATAATAACATGAAGCAGTTCATCTCAGCTACCGGAGCCCAGGGGCCAGCTCCACATACCAGCAAACCCATATCGGTTGGTCCTGCAACAATAGAAAGGTGCATATAGTCCACAAAGGGTACACCCCTGAAGCATCTTTTGATGGATAGAAGAAAGCATGTACCTGGACACCTCCTACATAAGACCACTTCTCCAAAATCAAGAAAAGTAATGGGTCCACCTAACACAAAGAAACAAACACAGAGAATTAGGCCAAATGAGAATGATCCAAATGAAAGAACAAGACACTCTCAGAAAAACGACTAAATGAAATGGAAATAAACAATCTATCTGATAAAGAATTGAAGGTAATAATTATAAAGATGTTCACCAAACTCAGAATAAGAATGGATGACCACAATGAGAACTTCACAGAGATGGAAAATATGCTTAAAAATCAGAGCTGAAGTACAATAACCCAGATGGAAAACATACGAGAGGGAATCAATGGGAGATTAGATGATACAGAAGAACAGACTGGTTATCTGAAAGACACAGAAGTGGAAACTACACATGCTGAACAGAAAAAAAGATAAAGAACTCAGAAAAATGAGAAAGTTATAAGGCAGGGGTCTCAAACCTTTGGGATCTAATGTCTGATGATGTGAGGTGAAGCTGATGTAATAATAAAAGAAAGTAAGTGTACAGTAAGTGTAATGTGCTTGAGTCATCCTGAAACCACCTCTCCTCCCCAGTCCGTGAAAAAACTGTCTTCTGCAAAACCGATCCCAGGGGCCAAAAACACTGGGAACCACTGGTAAGGGACCTGGGGGACAACATCAAGTAAGTGCACTAACATTCGCATTACAGGGATTCAGAAGGAAGAGACAGACAAAAGGGTAGAGAAGTTATTTGAAGAAATAATGGCCTAAAACCGCCCCAGTGTGAGGAAGGAAACAAACATCCAGGTCCTGGAAGAACAGACAGTCCCAAAGAAGATAAACCCAATGAGGTCCACAGCAAGACACATTATATTTAAAATGTCAAAAGATAAAGAGAAAATCTTAAAACCAACAGGAGAAAAACAACTAGTCACCCATAAGACTATCGGCTAACTCTTCAGCAGAAACTTCGAAGGTCAGAAAAGAGTGGCAAAATATATTCAAAGTAATGGAGGGGAAAAAAAGAAACTTCAATCAAGAAAACTACCCAGCAAGGTTATCATTCAGAATTGAAGGAGAGGTAGAGTTTTAGACAACAAAAAGCTGGAGGAGATCACCACCATTAAACCAACCTTACAAGGAAAGTTCATACTGTTCATGGAGTTCTCAAGGCAAGAATACTTCAGTATTGAGAACCCCATGAACACTATTGGGGTGTTGGTCCACTGGAGAAGGCAATGGCAAACCATTTCAGTATTCTTGCCTTGAGAATACCATGAGCAGTATGAAAAGGCAAAAGAATGGGATATGGAAAGATGAACTTCCCAGGTCAGTAGGTGCCCAATATGCTACTGGAGAATAGTGGAGAAATAACCAAAAAGAATGAAGAGACGGAACCAAAGAGAAAACAACACCCAGTTGTGGATGTGCCTGGTGATGGAAAAAAAGTCCAATGCTGTAAAGTACAATATTGCATAGGAACCTGAAATGTTAGGTCCATGAATCAAGGTAAATCGGAAGTGGTCAAACAGAAGATGGCAAGAGTGAACAACAAAATTTGAGGGATCAGTGAACTAAAATGGACTAGAATGGGAGAATTTAACTCAGATGACCATTATATCTACTACTGTGGGCAAGAATCCCTTAGAAGAAATGGAATAGCCCTCATAGTCAACAAGAGTCCAAAATGCAGTGCTTGGGTGCAACCTCAAAAATGAAAGAATGATCTCTGTTCATTTCCAAGGCAAACCATTCAATATCACAGTAATCCAAGTCTCTGCTCCAACCAGTAATGCTGAAGAAGCTGAAGCTGAACAGGTCTATGAAGACCTACAAAACCCTCTAGAATAAACACCCAAAAAAGATGTCTTTTCATTATAGGGGACTGGAATGCAAAAGTAGGAAGACAAGAGATGCCTGGAGTAATGGGCAGATTTGGCTTTGCAGTACAAAATGAAGCAAGGCAAAGGCTAACAGAGTTTTGCCAAGAGAACGCACTGGTCATAGCAAACACCCTCTTCCAACAACAAAAGAGAAGACTCTACACATGAACATCACCAGATGGTCAATACCAAAATCAGACTGACTACATTCTTTGCAGCCAAAGATGGAGAAGCTCTATTTGGTCAGCAAAAATGAGACTAGGAGCTGACTGTAGATCAGATCGAGAACTTATTGCAAAAGTCAGACTTAAATTGAAGAAAGTAGGGAAAACCACTAGACCACTCAAGTATGACCTAAATCAAATCCCTTACAACAGTACACTAGAAGTGAGAAATAGATTCAAGGGATTATATCTGATAGACAGAGTCCCTAAAGAACTATGGACAGAGGTTTGTAACACTGTACAGGAGACAGAGATCAAGACCATCCCCAAGAAAAAGAAATGCAAAAGGTTGTCTGAGGAGGCCTTACAAGTTAGATGAGAAAAGACAAGCTAAAGGCAAAAGAGAAAAGGAAAGATATACACATTTGAAGGCAGAGTTCCAAAGAATAGCAAGGCAAGGTAAGAAAGCCTTTCTCAGTGATCAATGCAAAGAAAAGGAGGAAAAGAATGGGATAGACTAGAGAATAGAATGGAATGGGAAAGACTAGAGATCTCTTCAAGAAAATTAGAGATACCAAGGTAACATTTCATGCAAAGATGGGCACAATAAAGGGCAGAAATGGTATGTACCTAACAGAAGAAGAAGATATTAAGAAGAGATGGCAGATTACACAGAATAACTATACCAAAAAAATCCTCATGACCCAGGTAACCAGAATGGTGTGACCACCCACCTAGAGCCAAATATCCTGGAAGGCAAAGTCAAGTGGGCCTTAGGAATCATCACTACCAACAAAGCTAGTGGAGGTGATGGAATTCCAGCTGAGCTATTTCAAATCATAAAAGATGATGCTGTGAGAGTGTTGCACTCAATATCCCAGCAAATTTGGAAAACTCATCAATGGCCACAGGACTGGAAAAGGTCAGTTTTCATTCCCAAAGAAATGAAAGGAATTTGGTCAGTTTCAATCCCAAGGAAAGGCAATGCCAAACAACACTCAAATTACCGCACAATTGCATTCCACTCACACACTAGCAAAGTAATGCTCAAAATTCTCCAAGCCAGGCTTCAACAGTATGTGAACCATGAACTTCCAGGTGTTCAAGCTGGATTCAGAAAAGGCAGAGAAACCAGAGATCAAATTCCCAACATCCGTTGGATCATTGAAAAAGCAAGAGAGTTCCAGAAAAACATCTACTTCTGTTTTATTGACTATGCCAAAACCTTTGAATGTGTGGATCATGACAAACTGGAAAATTCTTAAAGAGATGGGAATACCAGACCTTTACCTATTTCCTGGGCAACCTGTATGCAGATCAAGAAGCACCAGTTAGAACCAGACATGGAACAACAGACGGGTTCCAAATTGGGGAAGGAGTACATCAAGGCTGTATATTGTCACCCTCCTTATTTAACTTCTATGCAGAGTTCATTATGAGAAATGCTGGGCTGGAGGAAGCACAAGCTGGAATCAAGATTGCCAGGAGAAATAGCAATAACCTCAGATACACAGATGACACTACCCTTATGGCAGAAAGCAAAAAACTAAAGAGCCTCTTGATGAACATGAAAGAAGAGAGTGAAAAGTTGGCTTAAAACTCAACATTCAGAAAACTAAGATCACAGCATCTGGTCCCATCACTTCATGGCAAGCAGATGGGGAAACAATAGAAACAATGAAAGACTTTATTTTCTTGGGCTCCAAAATCACTGCAGATGGTGACTGCAGCCATGAAATTAAAAGATGCTTGCTCCTTGGAAGAAAAGCTATGACCAACCTAGACAGCATATTAAAAAGCAGAAATATTACTTCACCAACAAAGCTCCATCTAGTCAAAGCTATGGTTTTTCTAGTGGTCATGTATGGATGTAAGAGTTGGACGATAAAGAAAGCTGAGCGCCAGAGAATTGATGCTTTTGAACTGTTGTGTTGGAAAAGACTCTTGAGAGTCCATTAGACTGCAAGGAGATCCAACCAGTCAATCCTAAAGGAAATTAGTCCTGAATATTCATTGGAAGGACTGATGTTGAAGCCAATACTTTGGCCACGTGATGTGAAGAGCTGACTCATTTGAAAAGACCCTGAGCTGGGAAAGATCAAAAGCAGGAGAAGGGGATGAAAGAGGATGAGATAGTTGGATGGCATGACCAACACAATGGACATGAGTTTGAGCAAGCTCTGGGAGTTTGTGATGAACGGCGAAGCCTGGCGAGCTGCAGTCCATGGCGTTGCAAAGAGTCAGACACGACTGAGTGACTGAACTGACAAGAAAAGTTAAAGCCACTTCTCTAGGGGGAAAGGGAAAAAAAAAAAACAGAAATAAGAAAATTATGAAGGAAAAGTCTCACTTGTAATGGTAAATATATACTGGAGGAAGTGGATCAGTCACTTATAAAGCTAGTAGAAAGGATGAAAGGCAAAAGTAGTAAAATCATCTTATCTACAATACGTAGTTATGGAATACACAAAATTTAAAATGTGAAATATGACATCAAAAACATAAAATATGATGTGGGGGGTAAAAATGTAGGGCTTTGGGAAAGCATTTGAACTTAAAGAAGATCATCACTTAAAACAGACAGCAATATATAATACATATACAGAAACAAATAAAAGTACAAAACACACACACAGAACAAAAAAAGAATCCAAACATAATGCTAAAGATATCCATAAAATCGCAAGAGAAGAGGAAACAGAGAAGAACTACAAAGACATCAGAAACAAATAACAAAATGGTAATAATTACTTTATATATAAATGGACAAAAATACCGTAATCAAAAGACAACGGGTAGCTGAATGGATTACAGTATCAAGACCCATACATAAAATGTCTACAAGACACTTCAGATTTAAAGATACTTACAGATGGAAAGCAGTGGAATAGGGAAAGATATTCCATACAAATGGAAACAAAAAGAAAGCTGGGGCAGCAATACTTACATGAGAAAACTTTAAACTACAGACTTAATTTAAAGCAAAAATTGTAACAAGAAACAAAGGGCATTACACAAGGATAAATGGATGAATCTTACAAGTCATATCACTTGTAAATATCTATGTACCAACGTAAAAGCATCTAAAAATATAAAGCAAATATTAACAGACATAAAGGGAGAAAGAGACAATAACACAATAATAGTAGGGACCGCTAATGCTCCATTTATATCAATAGACAGATTAGCCAGGCAAAAATCAATTTAAAACATTGGCCTTACATGACACACTATACCAGAAAGACTTTATATATAAATACACTAAACATTCCATCCAAAAGCAGCAGAATACATTCTTTTCAATTGCATATCGAACATTCTCCAAGATAGATCACATGCTTGGCCACAAAACAAGTCCCAATAAATTAAGAAGACTGAAATTATATCAAGCATCTTTTCCGATCACAACAGTATAAGACTAGAAAACAATTACAAGAAAAAAATAGAAAACTACAAACACACAGAGGCTAAGCAATATGCTACTAAACAACAAACTGGTCAATGAAGAAATCAAAGGGGAAATTTAAAAGTACCTTGAGATAAAAAAAAACAGAAATACAACATATCAAATCTATGGGGCACAGCAAAAGCAGTTCTAACAGCTAAGTTTACAGTGATACAAGCCTACTCAAGAAATAAGAAAAATCTCAAGTAAACCATTTAACATTGCACCTAAAGAAACTGGGGAAAAAAGAATAAACAAAACCCCAAAGTTAGCAGAAGGAAGAAACTAATAAAGATCAGAGCAGAAATAAATGAAACAGAAACTAAAAAATAATAAAGATCAGTGAACCTAAAAACTGATTCTTTGAAAAGATAAACAAAATTGATAAAACTTTATCCAGACTCATCAAGAAAAAAAAAGACAGGACCCAAATAAATAAAATCAGAAATAAAAGAAGTTACAATCAATACAACAGAAACATACAATCTCCCGAGACTGAACCATAAAGAAATAGCAAATATGAACAGACTATAGTTACCAATAATGAAACTGAATTGGTAATCAAACAAAAACCCCAACAAAAGTCCAGGACCAAATGACTTCACAAGAGAATTCTACCAAACATTTAAAGAAGAGTAAATACCTATCTTTTGCAAACTATCCCAAAAAAAGAAGGATCCCACCCAAATGCATTCCAACAGTGTCCCCTTTACCCTTATACCAAAATCAGATAAAGACACTGTAAAAATATTATAAGCCAATACCCCTGGATAAACAAAGATGTAAAAATCTTCAATAAAATACTAGCAAACCAAATTGAACAATACATTAAAATGATCATACACCACAATCAAGTGGAGTTTATCCCAAGGATGCAAGGATGGTTCAATATCCAAAAATCAGTTAATGTTATATACCATGTTAACAAGACAAAAGATAAAAAGATAAAAATCATGATTATCTCAATAGATGTCAAAAAAGCATTTGACAAAAATCCAACATCCATTTATGATAAAAACTCTCAACAAAATGGGTATGGTGGAAATATACCTCAATATAATACAGTCCATATATGACACCTTGCTTACTTAACTTACATGCAGAGTATATCATGAGAAATGCTGGGCTTGATGAAGCACAAGCTGGAATCAAGACTGCTGGGAGTAATATCAATAACCTCAGATATGCAGATGATATCACCCTTATGGCAGAAAGCAAAGAAGAACTAGAGAGCCTCTTGATGAACGTGAAAGAGGAGAGTGAAAAAGTTGGCTTAAAACTCAACATTCAGAAAACTAAGATCATGGTCTGGTCCCATCACTTCATGGCAAATAGATGGGGAAATAGTGGACACAATGACGACTTCTCAGGGCTTCAAAATCACTGCAGATAGTGACTGCAACCATGAAATTAAAAGATGCTTGCTCCTTGGAAGAAAAGTTATGACCAACCTAGACAGCATATTAAAAAGCAGAAACATTACTTTGCCAACAAAGGTCCGCCTAGTCAAAGTTCTGATTTTTCCAGTAGTTGTGTGTGGATGTGAGAGTAGGACTGACTGTAAAGAAAGCTGAGTGCTGAAGAATTGATGCTTTTGAACTGTGATATTGGAGAAGACTCTTGAGAGTCCCTTGGACTGCAAGGAGATCCAACCAGTCAATCCTAAAGGAAATCAGTCCTGATATTCATTGGAAGGACTGATGTTGAAGCTGAAACGCCAATACTTTGGTCACCTGATGTGAAGATGAGACGGGATGAGATGGTTGGATGGCATCACTGACTCAATGGACATGAGTTTGAGTAAACTCCGGGAATTGGTGATGGACAGGGAGGCCTGGCATGCTGCAATACATGGGTTCACAAAGAGTTGGACACTAATCAGTGACTGAACTGAACTGATGACAAACCCACAGCTAAGACTCAGCAGAGAAAGCTGAAACCTTTTCATCTAAGATCAGGAAAGAGACAAAAATGCCCACTCTCACCACATTTATTCAACATGTATTGGAAGTCCCAGCCACAGCCATCAGACAAGAAAAAGAATCCAAATTGGAAGAGAAGAAATAAAACTGTCACTATTTGCAGAGAACATGATATTGAATATACAAAACCCTAAAGACATCACAAAAAAACTTTCAAACCAACTTATTAATTCAATAAAGTTGAAGGATACAAATTTAATATATGGAAGTCTGTTTCATTTCTATACACTAATAATGTACTATCAGAAAGGAAAAAAATTAAGAAAACAATCTCATTTATAATTGCATCAAAAAGATGCATCAAAAATAACTAGAAATAAATTTAAGTAAGATGGTGAAAGACCTGTACTCTGAAAACTGTAAGATACTAATAAAAAAAATTGATAATGAAGCAAATAAATGGAAAGATATACCATGCTCATGGGTTGGAAGAATTAACACTCAAAATGTCCATACTACGTCAGTGCAATCTCTATCAAAATATCAATGGCAGTTTACACAAAACTAGAACAAATAATCCTAAAATTGATATGGAACCACAAAAGACTCCAAATAAGTAAAGAAGAACAAAGACAGAGTTAGCATACTCCCAGAGTTCAAATTATACTACAGAGCTATAATAATCAAAGGGCTTCCCAGATGGCACTAGTGGTAAAGAACCCACCTGCCAATGCAGGAGACATAAGAGACGTGGGTTTGATCCCTGGGTCAGGAAGATCCCCTGGAGGAGGGCATGGCAACCCACTCCAATATTCCTGCCTGCAGAATCCCATGGACAGAGGAGCCTGGTGGGCTACAGTCCATGAGGTAGCAAACAGTCAGACACAACTGAAGCAACTTAGCATGCATGCCAATGCAGGAGACACGGGTTCAGTCTCTGGGTTGGGAAGATCTCTTGGAGGAGGAAATGACAATCCACTCTAGTATTCTTGCCTGGAAAATCCTATGGAAAGAGGAGACTGACAGGCTGAAGTCCGTGGAGTCACAAAGAGCCAGACACAACAAAGTGACTGAGCATGCATGCACACATACTAATCAAAATAGTGTAGTGCTCACAAAAGCAGTCACATAGATCAACAGAAAGGAACAAAGCTCAGGAATAAGCCATGATTATAATCAATTAATCTATGACAAAGGAGGCAAAAGTATCAAGTGGTGAAAGTCTCTTCAATAAATAGTATTGGGAAAATTGGACAGTTAAACCCAAAAGAATCAAACTAGACCACTTTTTTATACCATATACAAAAATAAACTAAAAAATGGATTAAAGACTAAAAATATAAAACCCCTGTAAGAAAACATAGGCAATAAATCCTGACAACAGTATCTTTTTGCATCTATCTCCTCAAGCAAGAGAAACAAAAGCAAGAATAAACAAACAGGACTAATCAAACTAAAAGCTTTTGCATAGTAAAGAAAAACAACAACAAAAGAAAAAGCCAACCTTTTTATTGGGAAAAGATATTTGCAAGTGATATAGCCAACAAAGGGCTAATATACAAAATATAAAAATAATATACACAACTCAATATCAAAAAACCAAGGAATCTGATTAAAAAATGGGCAGAGGAACAGAAGAGACATTCTTCCAAAGATGACACACACATGACCAACAGAAACATGAAAAGTTGTTTAATATCACTAATTATCAGGGAAATGCAAATCAAAATCATGATAAGGTATCACCTCACACGTGTCAAAATGGCTATTACCAAGAAGACAACAAATAAAAAGTGTTGGCAAAGGAAAAAGGAACCCTCACATGTTGGTGGGATAAACTAGTGCAGCCACTACAGAAAACAATATGAAGGTTGCTCAAATAATAAAAAGAACTACCAGAAGATCCAGCAATTCCACTCCTGGGTTTCTATTTGAGGAGAAAACCAAATACTAATTTGAAAAGATATATGCACACCTATGTTCACTGCAACATTATGTCAAATAGCAAGATATGGAAGCAAACTAAGTGTTCACCCATAGATAGATAAAGAAAATATGGTATACATTTATGTATACAATGGACTACTACTCAGCCATAAAACAGAATGAAATCTTGCCATACGCAACAACATAAATGGACCTATGGGTTATTCTGGTAAGTGAAGTAAGTCAGGCAAAGAAACGTAAAAATCAGATGATTTTACTTATACGTCACACCTAAAAACCAAACCAAACAAACAAAACAGAAACAGACTCAGATACAGAGAACAAACTAGTAGTTGCCAGAGAAATGGGGAGTTGGCAAATGGTCAAAATAGGTGAAAGAGATTAAAAGGTACAAACTTCCAGTCACATAATAAATAAGTTTTGAGGATATAATATAATGTACAGCATGAGGAATGTAGTCAATAGTATTATAATAACTTTGTATGGTGACAGATGGTTGCTATACTTTCCAAAGAGAGCATTTTTTAATGCATATAAATGATGAATCACTATGTTGTACACCTGAAACCAATACTGTATGTCAACTATACTTCAATAATTTTTTAAAAAATAAATACAAGAGATAAAAAGGGGGATAAGAGGCTGGCAGTCAGGTTAGTATTATGTCAGTAAATACTATATTCCTTTTAGTGCTAAAACCTAAACAAATCAATAAAAACTATTCACAAATTTCATAATAAATCTTAGTATAATATACATTGTGTTCAGTTCAGTTCAGTTCAGTCACTCAGTCGTGTCCGACTCTTTGCGACCCCATGAATCGCAGCATGCCAGGCCTCCCTGTCTATCACCAACTCCCGGAGTTTACTCAAACTCATGCCCATCAAGTCAGTGATGCCACCCAGCCATCTCATCCTCTGTCGTCCCCTTCTCCTCCTGTCCCCAATCCCTCCCATCACTTCAATTATGTTCAACTCTTTTCGACCCTATGGACTGTAGCCCACCAGGCTTCTCTATCCATGGGATTCTCCAGGCAAGAATACTGTAGTGAGTTGCCACGCACTCCTCCAGGGGATCCTCCCAACCCAAGGATTGAACCCACATCTCTTACATCTTCTGCAAGGGCATGCAGGTTCTTTACCACTAGCGCCTTCTGGGAAGTCCATAATATATATCATTTACATCTAAATAATAAAAAATGAGAGAAAGCTATCTATTATACATGAATCTAAGTTCCGGTTTACTAAACATTAAAGAAAGCTAGTAAAATAAGGACACCCCAATTAGATTCAGTTTGGAGAGCAGATTTGTTCAAGGGCCATATAATGTACATACAAACACCCTTTAGTAGTTTTTCCCCTTTCCTATTATATAAGCTCAGAAATAGGTGAAAGAACCAAAAGTGAAAAAAAGGAGGAGGGAGAGAAAAGAGTAACGGGGAGGGAGGGAGTAATGGGGAAGAAAGGAGGAAGGAACTAACAATGGTTTAAAGCAAAGAAATAGACAATTTTAAACACACAGAAACACAGAACTTAAACATAAATAAAATGTATGACTAAGTCACCTATCAAAATAATAGTAACAAGATCAAATTAACAAGAAAACTGTAATTCTCAATAAGGAGAATAAAGTTGAGATATAGTTTAGAATTTTTTTTAAATAGAGGAAAAAATTCCAAATAGTAATTAATATCTACAGATCTGGAAAAGTTAGGAATACTAGAATAGTGTACTCCAGAAAAAATATTTCAAAAAATAGGTTATAAGCTTCTTAAGGTTAAAAGCCATACTATATTCATCTCTTTATTCCCCCTGGTGTCTACACATAAGAGTAATTTAATACATTTTTTTAAGTGAATAATTCATTTGTATTATAGCTAAATGTTAATTCTCCCTAAAAGAATATCCAAAAGTAGTGCCTCAGGAATCCAAATCAGAGAGACCAGAGATGGTTTTTCTATAGTTACAATACAACATCAGAAGAAAAAAAGTTGGAGTTTCAAAAGTTTCTAAGGAAAGATAAGTTCAGATTCCTAAATGAATTAATGCTGCCTAATTATTAATAAATGCTTAAGAAAGTCATACATCTGTTCTTTTATAATGAGAGAAAACAGATTTTTTTAAAGTAACAGCATCAGCTTGCTGCAAAATATCACATTTTAAAAATATATTCACGAAGGTTATTTAAAAAGTACTTTTGTAAAGTTAGTACCAGTTATATAAGTAAAAAGTATAGAAACCTGGCCTGCATGCCACAATATTTCTTATAATTACTAGTAAGAAGTATAAATTGTAGAAAAATTTAAACTGATTATGAAAGTACGTGTTACACTCCAAATAATTTTCTTTTCTTCGGCCATGCCATGCAACTTGCTGGATCTTAGTTCCCCAGGCAGGGATTGAACCCGAACCCCCTGCAGTGGAAGTACAGAGTCCTAACAACTGGACCACCAGGGAATTCCCTAAAATTAATGTTATTTTAATCATCTTTAAACTTTAACATAACTTTTGATAGACTTCTGTATTCACTGAAAGAGCAGGCTAATATTTCTATTAACCAGAATTCTACTTATAAAAGATGGCAGAGATGAGATTCTATCCACATATCTCCACCAATTAGAGTACCTAAAACTATTATGGCTTATTAATACCCCTGGTCACCGGGGAAACTAATAAAAGTACTAACTTCTCAAAGTTCTAAATATCACCCTAACTTTATAAAGGCTCCAATTCTGATGATTTATAAGAGTAAAAATTAAATACAGTATATTCTGTATTGCAACAAAAGCCTTACAAACTACAGGCATACCTCATTTTACGGTGCTTCACTTTATTGTGTTTTATGTATACTGAGTTCTTTTTTCTTTTTTTACAAAATAAACTATACAAATTGAAGGTTTATGGCAACTCTGCATTATCAGATGATGATTAGCATTTTTTAGTAACAAAGTATTTTTTAATTAAGGGATATACATTTTTTTCTTGACAAAATGCTGTTGCACACTTAATAGACTACAGTATGGTGTAAAGATAACTTTAATATATACCAGGAAACCAAAAAATTCATGTGACTCACTTTATTACGATATTTACTTTTGGGGATAGTCTGGAACCAAACCTGCAATATCTCTGAGGTATGCCTATGTATTATTATATTCTAGAGACAAGAACAAAAAGGGAAGCCAAAGCAAACTCAAAAATATCTTTTCACACACTAGTCATGGGAATTCTCTATATAATCACTTAAATTAATAACTTTTAAATTACAAAATATTTAATGATATAATAGTAATGGTTTCACTAGTACTCTGGCAATATAACCTCAAAAAGCAAGAGTTAATGCTTTTATATAGCAGTAATTCAATATTCTTCTCATTTCTAAATTTTCCTCTTCCTAACTAAAAGTGTTATTTTAGAAGAAACTCAAATTTGACAGAAATCTTCATTTAATTTCCTAAAAAAAAAATCATAAAGATGTAGGAATTTTCATAATAGCAGATATTCCAGGAGGCTCTTATTTAAAGTGGGGGGGAATTACAAAATACTGGTGAAATCACTTAAATTTCAAAAGACTGTAACCAATTATATATTTAATCTCAATAGATAACATCTTTAATGAAAATGAAATAAACTTACTGCCATCTACTTTAAGTCATATCCCAAATAACCAATACAAATTAATATAAAAGCATTTTACATTAAGTTTTTCACACCTCTATCACACTTTTGAACTCACTTGGGTAAATAGGGATCTTTCCAACAGCAGCAGCAGTTTCTACAAAGTTTATTTACCTTGTCCAGGTCTGGGAGTTGCAGTTGCTCCAGCAGATGGTGGCTCAAACTCCTATCAAATACAGTAATGTTATTACAGTGTCCTACTACAATGGGCAATTTATAATGAAATGGTGATATCACAGCCTTACCTTTGCTTTCTTTGAATCTGGATCAAACCTTTCAAGAATTAATTTAGCTGTTTTATAAGTTTCTTTTTCCATGACTTCTTCAAGCTGCAAACAAAAATTTCCACAAATTGTCACATTTTAAAACACTCATACACTACATATTTTTATAAATCCTATTCAAAAAGTATTCAAGTACAAGGCTTAAAATAAATAGCACATAATACATCCAGATAGCATGAAAGACTTCCTACATTCAAATAATAAAATTCAGAATTTAAAATGGCTTCTAACCTCTAATATGCTACTTGTATTTAACAGTTTTACTACAAGGAAATACCAAATATTGCTAATTGTTTATGTATAATGAGGAGAATAATTACATGCACCAACTTCAATAATGGAATGTGCAAAAATCTATCAGCCATCATTATTGGAAGTTATTAGACATGACAAGCAAATGACAGGCAATTCCTCAGATTTATTTCCTCATAGCACTTAATGCTATTAATTTAAAGAAGGTCGTTAGCCAAGAGCTTTACAAAATAAAATCTCTGTGCCAATTAACTGCTGTCAGCATCGATTTTAGATTATTTATTAGCAGAAGCAATTAGCTTGCTGCAAAATGCAGTGAAAACTCAGTAACTGGGAGAACAGCCATGCTCTCTCATGGAATTTGCCCAAATGACTTTAAAAGGTAAAGCTCTCCCTTTTCTACTTAGATTCAAACAACTTTAGAGGGAAAAAACAGAACACAGTAAGAATTTAAGTAAAATTCTTACTGAGTTCTATGCTCACACTAGTGACTATAACTAAAGCACTTCATTATTATAGCATTTTATTTACAATGCACTCAAGTCGCTTTATGGCTTAATATGTGGGTTTAATTTCAAAAGCAATCACTAGTAAAGCATCATCTTAGCAGTTAAAGCCCAATATCAGAAAAAGTTTTACTTTAATGCAAGACAGTCATAATTATGACAGATAGCTAATATACAGAATGAAAATGCTTTTGCAAAACTTGGAAGAGGGACTTCCTTTTCAGTGACCACTGACAGCCACTTAGATTCATTAAATGTCATGTTTATTATAAAGGCCATTTATTTTAAAACGCAAAGCAGAGCACATTTACCAAGTTAAACTATAATTAAAATACGCTGCCACAATAGTAGTTAATAGATTTCTCATTAAAAACTCAACATAATATTTAAGAAGTGCTTAGATGAATGATTTATTAATCTTGTTTTAGTGAAACTAAAACATTTTTCTAATTATTTCAAAATCTTCATAAAGTCTTAAAACAAGCACATCTAAATTTCTGATGTAAAGAAATGTTTGTAACATTATTTCTTTAGGGTTGGGGAAAAACTGGGAATGTGGACAGAAGGCAAGCTATGATCTATCCCCAAATGAACATAATCTACATGATATAGCAGAGAACTGAATCCCTGACCTCTACAAATTAATTTTTGATAGTCCAGACCAGTTATAACAACAGAAATATATGTAATAATGAAAGTGGTTTATATGTACATAATACAATAGCTACAATACAATATGTGATAAATGATCACTTAAAATATTGCTTGTACAACTAAGGAACCCAACTGTAGCTTGTATTCTACTTTGTACTCAGTCACTCAGTCATATCCAACTCTTTGGGGCCCCATGTACTGCAGCCCTCCAGGCTCCTCTGTCCATGGGATTCTCCAGGCAAGAGTACTGGAATGGGTTGCCATTTCCTCCTCCAGGGGATCTTCTTCCTCACCAGAGATAGAACCCACATCTCCAGCATCTTCTGCACTGGCAGGTGGCTTCTTTACCACTAGGACCACCTAGGAAGCCTCTTTATCCTACTTCAAATAACATAAATTTTAAAAGCTACATGGGTCTAGTGGCTGATTTGGACAGCACAATTCTAGAGTAAGACTATGCTGCTGCTGCTAAGTCACGTCAGTCGTGTCCGACTCTGTGTAATCCCATAGACGGCAGCCCACCAGGCTCCCCTGTCCCTGGGATTCTCCAGGCAAGAACACTGGAGTGGGTTGCCATTTGCTTCTCCAATGTGTGAAAGTGAAGTCGCTCAGTCGTGTTCGACTCTCAGTGACCCCATGGACCGCAGCCTACCAGGCTCCTCCATCCATGGGATTTTCCAGGCAAGAGTACTGGAGTGGGGTGCCATTGCCTTCTCCGAGAATAAGACTACAGCTAGGTTTAAAAAGATTAGATACAACTGTGATCTTTAAAACAATACACAAAACTAAAAACTAAAATGCCACTTTAACAAACGACTGTCACTCCTAGTACATCATTCAGGAAATATCCATGTTTATGACTATGTACACGTAAAGTACCTTAAAATCATTTTAAAAAGCAAAAAATACAAATCCATTCTCTTTTGCACTTCAGTTCAGTTCAGTCGCTCAGTCGTGTCCGACTCTTTGTGACCCCATGAACCGCAGCACGTCAGGCCTCCCTGTCCATCATCAACTCCCGGAGTCCACCCAAACCCACGTCCATTAAGTTGGTGCCATTCAACCATCTTATCCTCTGTCGCCCCTTCTTCTCCTGCCCTCGATCTTTCCCAGCATCATCAGGGTCTTTTCAAATGAGTCAGCTCTTTGCATCAAAAATCTTTTTTCAGGTAATAGCTTAATTCACACATTTATTCCTACCACATTTTAAGCAAATAATCTCTTTCATATAGAGAGACATCTGATCAGTGGGAAGAATACAAACTTGAAACCACAGGATCAGAAAAGATCTAGGTTCAAAGTACATCTCCATTCTTAATTAGCTATAGAAAGACTTTAAACAAATCTGTTAGCCCCAGTTTCTCCTTTTGTAGAGCTGAAAAAAATACTACTACTTTCTCATAACACTTGTGCAATTTAAATAATATAGAAGAGTCTATAATAGTACCTAACACAAAACACACGATCTTCAGAGATTACCTTCAATTTTTCAGAATGCAGCTGAAACAAGTTTTCAAACACATTTTCAACTACCCAACATATTAATACCAGGACTCAGGAATGAGAAATTGAATTCTCAGAATACCTGAAATTATAAATTACTCTGTATTCTTCAAAATATTTTACATACTTTAAATAATAATGAATGACGTAACAAAGAATGGATTGCTTTTCTGTGATATGATTATATTGAAAGTTCCAGAGTTTTTTATTTAACATAGAGAGGGAGCCCCTGGTTCAGTTCAGTTCAGTCGCTCAGTCGTGTCCGACTCTTTGTGACCCCACGGACTGCAGCACGCCAGGCCTCCCTATCCATCACCAACTCCCAGAGTTTATTCAAACTCATGTCCATTGAGTCGGTGATGCCATCCAACCATCTCATCCTCTGTTGTTCCCTTCTCCTCCTGCCTTCAATCTTTCCCAGCATCAGGGTCTTTTCCAATGAGTCAGCTCTTCACATTAGGTGACCAAAGTATTGGCGTTTCAGCTTCAACATCATTCCTTCCAATGAATATTCAGGACTGATCTCCTTTAGGATGGACTGATTGGATCTCCTGCTGTCCAAGTGACTCTCAAAAGTCTTCTCCAACACCACAGTTCAAAAGCATCAAGTCTTTGGTGCACAACTTTCTTCACAGTCCAACTCTCACATTCATACATGACCACTGGAAAAACCATAGCTTTGACTAGATGGACCTTTGTTGGCAAAGTAATGTTTCTGCTTTTTAATATGCTGTCTAGGTTGGTCACAGCTTTTCTTCCAAGGAGCAAGTGTCTTTAACTTTGTGGCTGCAGTCACCATCTGCAGTGATTTTGGAGCCCCAAAAAACAGTCTGTCACTGTTTCCCCATCCCTGATACCCTGTGGTACAGAATTCACCTACCAATGCAGGAGATACGGGTTTGATCCCTGGTGCGGGAAGCTTCCACATGCCATGGGGTAGCTAAGCCCGTGCACCGTAAGAACGGAACCTGGGCTGTAGAGCCAGGAGCTGCAACTACGGAGCCCGTGCACCACAAACACTAAAGGCCGAGACTGTGCTCCTCAACAAGAGAAGCCTCAGCAATGAGAAGCCTTCGTACTGCAAGCAGAGAGCAGCCTCCACTTGCTGCAACTAGAAAAAAGCCTGGGCAGCAACAAAGATCCGGCACAGCCAAAAATTTAAATAAATAATATAAAAAAGAGAAAAATAAACACATGATTGCTTATTATGAATCAACATTATTTTGGCAAGCTTATATACTTTGAGAACATATAAAAATTATTTCTACCTGATATAGAATTTCATCAGAGAACACTAAAAGAAGGGAACACTAACACAAAATAAATGTCAATTTTTTTTAATTTTGAGAGAAAATTCTACAATATTTAAATTATAATTCTCAAAATTTTAAAATGCAGAAAGCATTAACTGCCCTATCCAATATTCTTGTTCCTTGTCTCATAATGAATATTCCACATGTAGAAAACCATCTTTTGGGGTTTCCCTGGTGGCTCAGTGGTAAAGAATCCACCTGCCAATGCAGAAGACACAGATTCTATCCCTGAGTCGGGAAGATCCCACAGGCCTCAGAGCAACTAAGACCATGCACTGCAACTACTGAGGCTGTGTTCCAGAGCCCAGGAGCCACAACTACTGAGCCCACATGCCTTATAGCCCATGTTCCGTAACAAGAGAAGCCACTGCAATGAGAAGCCTGCACACTGCAACTGGAGAGTAGCCCCGGCTTGCCATAACTAGAGAAAAGCCCACACAGCAACAAAGACCCAACGCAGTCAAAAATATATTAAAAAATAAAATTTTTAAAAAGAGAAAAACATCTTTTGGACTTCCCTGGTGCTCCATTCGTTAAGAATCCACCTGCCAAGGCAGGGGACACCAGTTTGATCCCTGGTCTGGGACATCCCACACGCTACAGAGCAACTAAGCCGAAGCACCACAACCAATGAAGCCCACAAATTGCAGCTACTGAAGACTGCGTGCCCAAGAGCCCACGCGACATAACAAGAGAAGCCACTGCAACGAGAAGCCCACACACCACAATGAAGAGCAGCCCCTGCTCACTGCAACTAGATAAAGTGCACACACAGCAAGGAAGATTCAGTGCAGCAGAAAATAAACACATAACATTTTCTTTAAAAATGTCTTTTGTTTTGCATTGACTTTGGTCAAATTAGTAAGAGTGTGCCCAAAAGCATCTTCAATTCACAGCATTAGGGTACATGTTTCGCCATTTAAACACATATTTTTAAACTGATAAAATAATGTCTTGCTGTTGTTCAGTCGCTCAGGCATGACTGACTCTTTGCAACTCCATGGACTGCAGCATGCCAGGATTCTGTCCTTCATCATCTCCCAGAGTTTGCTCAGACTAATGGCCATTGAATCAGTACACCATCCAGCTATCTCACCCTCTGTCGTCCCCTTTTCCTCCTGCCTTCAATCTTTCCCAGCATCAGGGTCCTTTCCAATGAGTTTGCTCTTCTCAGCAGATGGCCAAAGTATCGGAGTTTCAGCATGAGTCCTATCAATGAATATTCTGGGCTGATTTCCTGTAGGATTGACTGATGTGATCTCCTTGCTGTCCAAGGAACTCTAAAGAGTCTTCTCCAGCACCACAGTTCAAAAGTATCAATTCTTCTGCGCTCATCCTTCTTTATGGTACAACTCTCACATCCACATATGACCACTAGAAAAATCATAGCTTTGCCTATATGCACCTTTGTTGGCAAACTGATGTCTCTGCTTTTTAATACACTTCTAGGTTTGTCATAGCTTATATTTCAAGGAGCAAGCATCTTTTAATTTCATGGCTGCGGTCACCATCTGCAGTGATTTTGGAGCCCAAGAAAATAAAGTCTCTGACTGTTTCCATTGTTTCCTGATCTACTTGCCATGAAGTGATGAGACCAGTTGCCACAATCTTCATTTTTTGAATGTTGAGTTTTAAGCCAGTTTTTTCACTCTCCTCTTTCACCTTCATCAAGAGGCTTTTCAGTTCCTCTTCGCTTTCTGCCATTAGGGTGGGTGTCATCTGCCTATTTGGGTAATTGATATTTCTTCTGGATCGTGATTCCAGGTTGAGCTTCATCCAGCCTGGCATTTCACATGATGTACCCTGCATATAAACTGAAAAAGCAGGGTGACAATATACAGCCTTGACATACTTCTTTCCCAGTTTTGAACCAGAAAATATTGTCTGCTTACCCTGATTTTAGTATTGCTGTTGAAATCAATATTTTTTTAACAATTCAGATTTTAAATTATTTTTTGATTTCACATAGGCATAGTCCACAATAACACTAACTTCTCTGCATTTCTTCTGTAAAAGTATTTACAAAGATCTGTAGCCTATAGTGAATATTCAAACACTGGAAAATGCCAGAAAATATTATTGGGTAATATAAAAATGTAACATTTGAAACTTCTAGTGTGGTTAATAGCCCCACACAGAATCATATGCTAAAATTGTCAATTTAAGGACTTCTTTTGCTTCCACAATTTATTTTATGGAATGTCACTTTGCACAGGATTCTGTAGAGTATACTACAGTATACTGTGAGTGACATTCCATGGAATAAACTGTGGAAGCAAAAGAAGTCCTTAAAAAATAATAAATAAACTTACTAACATTAATTTGTAAGAATAACTCACTATTACAAGAGACAAGGCCCAAAACATACTTCAAACACGGCCACAAAAGCAAGACTAAGTAGATTGTGGCACTTCTCTTCTATGTGCTTCTGTCCTGTTACCTGAAATGTCCACATTAACCTACAGCTACTCTTGCCTGGAAAATCCCATGGGCAGAGGAGCCTGGTGGGCTGCAGTCCATGGGGTAGCAAAGAGTCAGACACAACTGAGCGACTTCACTTTCACTTTTCACTTTCATGCATTAAAGAAGGAAATGGCAGCCCACTCCAGTGTTCTTGCCTGGAGAATCCCAGGGACCGTGGAGCCTGGTGGGCTGCCGTCTAAGGGGTCACGCAGAGTCGGACACAACTGAAGCGACTTAGCAACACGCATGTCAGCAGTTTTTTGCTCCTGCTTTCAATTGGCAGTAGATTCTTTTGAACCAGTAACATTTGTAGTGATTGTTAAGTTTTAATTCTCAGAGAGTTATAATACTTCTTCCCATGCTCCCAATTTTTCAAACGATTCTCCTCAGGACTTAGAAAAATATAAATTGCCTGAGAAATGGCAGGAAGGACTTACCACACAGAAATACCTGTACTAATCAGAAAAAAGCACAGCATTTTCATGAAGCCACTTAAAGAGGTCATTTTGACTCGTGTTTTGATGGATTTTGACTTTGAACTGTTTTAATGGAATGCTCATGGATAGAGACGGATTATCTGTTGAACAGTGATTTTTTTTTAAACTAAAAGTTTAAAAAAAAAAAGACCACAAAATATGTGAGTGGCAAAATGTTCACATCTAGACTTGGGAGACTTTTTAGGTAATAAAAGATTAATTCCTAGTTTTATTTTAGTAAGTAAATACTTATATTAAGTCCTTAGATTTAAAACATTGCTTTAAAAGATTGTTCTTACTCATTTTCCTTTCTAAGTAATGTTTTAATCAATTGATAATTCATGTTTACTGTTACAAATTACACATTCACAAATTACAAATTACATTACAGATCTATCCAGATTAAAGAGATGCATCCCTGAGGAAACTACCTTCAATAAAACATCAAGTAGTAAATACAATTTATATTAATTTTTTTAATGAAAGAGTTAAGAGTTGGGTAATTTTAAACTAATAGTTATTTGTCATGTCAGTATATTTAAAGCTTTAAATGTAGGGTAAAATATCAATGAACAATATCAGTTTTGGTTACATTTTGTTTTCGCTGAAAAGCAATGTCCCTTCTTTTTCCTCTCATTACCAGCACAATCATTAACTAACACTGTACTCCTTATAAATTCACCTTTTAACCCCCATTGTTCTAAACAAAGTATAAAGTACTTCTGAAACAAAGCAGCTCTGTTGAGGGCTTGAGCATTAAAGACAAGGGGCTAGTTCCTAATAGCAACAGTACTGTAACCTGCAACAACCAATTCAATGCAAATTGTGTTCCCTTAAGAGTGAAGCCAACTTATTTTTTTCTAATCATACTGCAAGAGAAATGCCATTCTGAACTATTCTTTAACACTGATGCCTCATAAACCATTTATACATACAAAACAATTGAACTTTGAACTGAATTTCCCAAGTGGCAGACCTAGATGCACATTTTCTATTTTGCAATTCCATCAAGGGCTATTTAAGAAGTAAATAGCTTAGTTTGCTCTCTCATAGAATTTTCTAAGTCTGTTCTGTTAAATTTTCCCCAATCATATATGTTCTCTAAGATTCTGTTTTCTGGTCATGTAATTCCATTGACATTGAATCAGCTTCTCATCACTTGGAACTTTTCTTTTTTCCTTTTTTGTCTTCCTCTTTGCCTTTTCTATGTTAATCAGTATTTCTCCATTTTGGTACAAGTAGGGCGTGGCTTTCATCAACACTATCAGATCTTCTTCATCACATCAGCAAACCAAACCAATCATATCACAACTTCTATATTATTGAGAATTGTTGGCATTTCCTCATTTTGAACTTCTGGTTGTTCCATAACATGTAAAATGCCAGAAATATAATAAGATATAATGGAAATATGTTTACAACTCAATTCACGACCATCAAAAATGTCAATGCAATTTTGATAAATACCTCACAGAATACTGAGGGACATCAAACAAAAAAAGATTAAAGAATCCTTTCAAAATTAAAGCTTCTTTATTTTTCAGGTACTTAAATCCCTTGACTAGTATCTTATCAGTTCACAGAACAATTTTAACATTAATCTTAACCTTCATAACCTTTATTAGTTTCACCCATAATTGTTACTTATTACATTGTTGTTGTTCAGTCTCTTAAGTACTATCTGACTCTTTGCCACTCCATGGACTACAGCACACCAGGCTCCTCTGTCATCCACTATCTCCCTGAGTTTGCTAAAATTCATGTCCATTGAGTCAGTGATATCATCCAACCATCTTCTCCTCTGACACCCTCTCTCTTCTCCTTTTGTCTTCAATCTTTCCCTCAATCAGGGTCTTCTCCAATGAGTCGGTTCTTCGTATCAGGCGGCCAAAGTATTGGAGCTTCGGCTTCAGCCTCAGTCCTTTCAATGAATATTTAGGGTTGATTTCCTTTAGAATTGACTGGTTTGGTCTTCTTGCAGTTTAAGGGACTCTCAAGAGTCTTCTTCAGCAACAGTTTGAAAGCATCAATTTTTCAGTGCTCAGCCCTCTTTTTGGTCCAACTCTCACATCAGTATGTGACTACTAGAAAAACCATAGCTTTGACTATACAGACCTTTGTCAGCAAAGTAATGTCTCTGCTCCTTAACAGGCTATCTAGGTTTGTCACAGCTTTTCTTCCAAGGAGCAAGCATTTTTTTATTTCATAGCTGAAGTGACCATACACGGTGATTTTGGAGCTCAAGAAAATAAAATTTGTTACTGCTTCCACTTTCTCCCCTTTTATTTACCATAAAGTGATAGGACCAGATGTCATGATCTTAACTTTTCTCAACGTTGAGTTTCAAGCCACCTTTTTTACTCACCTCTTTCATCCTCATCAAGATGGTCTTTAGTTCTTCTTAAACTTCTGCCATTAGAGTGGTATCATCTGCATATCTGATGCTGCTGATATTTCTCCTGGCAATCGTGATTCCAACTTCTGATTTATCCAGCCCAGCATTTCACATGATGTACTCTGCATATAAGTTAAATAAGGAGGGTGACAATATACAGCCTGTCTGACTCCTTTCCCAATTCTGAACCAGTCAGTTCTAACTATTGCTTCTTGACCTGCATACAGGTTTCTCAGGAGGCAGGTAAGGTGGTCTGGTACTCCTATCTCATTAAGAATTTTCCACAGTTTGTTGTGATCCACACAATCAAAGGCTTTAGCAAAGTCAATGACGCAGAAATAGATGCTCTTCTAGAATTCCTTTGCTTTCTCTATGATCCAACGGATGCTGCCGATTTGATTGTTGGTTCTTCTGCCTTTTCTAAATCCAGCTTGTACAACTGCAAGTTCTCGGTTCACGTACTGCTGAAGTCTAGCCTGAGGGATTTTGAGCATTATCTTGCAAGCATGTGAAATAAATGCAACTGTATGGTAGTTTGAACATTCTTTGGCACTGTCCTTCTTGGGATTGGAATGAAAACGGACCTTTTCCAGTACTGTGACCACTGCTGAGTTTTCCAAATTTGCTGGCGTATTGAATGCAGCACTTTAATAGCGTTAGTTTTCAGGATTTTAAATAGCTCAGATGGGATGTTAGACTAAACTACATTAAACTGACTTTGCATATGATTAAATATCACTTAATAAGTTTCCATATAACATGATACTCCTGTCAACTATCATTTTTATATTTCAAAAATAATTATGTGAAAAAAGTCTATGTAAATTCAAGTCAAACACCAAGTTCAATTCACTTAGTAAAACTACTAAACATCAACCTCTAAATATCTGAAGTCCTTCTTCTCTCTTGGTCCTCATCTTTCCAAGTCATCTGAAGGATGCATTTAACTGGCCCCACAAAAGATGCCCATGTAATTAGAACTGCTGATAGACAATGGAAGAAATCAAATAAGAAATATTCTCTTCCCCACCCCCACCTTTTCTTTAGGGTTATTTTTCTTTTTTCACTGTTAAATTTCTTTTATAGCCAATCCTCTTGATTCCCCTCTTAGTCTTACTATGTCAAAAAAATCTGAGAACTGACATAAGATGTTTGGTTCTTTTTTGGCCCTAATAATAAAACTAGATACTCACCTTTTTACCCCTCTGCCTCATTTAGTGCTCCAAAACGATTCATTTACTAACTTCTCAGTTTCCAACTGACATGGACTCTCAGAAGCTCATAAGTCCATCTAACTACTTTTTCCTGTCAATCATTATTTACTAGCAAAAATATTCATAATTTAGCTTCACCATTAAATTGCTATTTAAAAGCATATGTGTTCCTTAGAGAGTCATTACTTACAGCATATAAACATTAATTATTCAGTCCTTAATTTATTAGCTTTATACAAATTAACTTAAATAAAAGTTAACTTACTATTTTTTTCTTCTGGGATTTTAAATCATCCAATGCTTCATCTAGAAAACAAGATTTAAACCAAAAGTAAATCAGATACTAAGATGCTTAAGATACAAGAAAAAAATCTTGTCAAATGATATACATTAAGCAACTGCAAGAAAACATTCTCATTTTAGGATTTCTCACTGATGTGTACTGACAGAAGTTATCTCATCTTTACCCACATATATTTTATATATTTGCCTATATTATATACCACAAGCTCAGCTGGAAAAAAAATGGACTTTACATAGGATAAAACACTTTTCCCAAATGTAAAAAAATATGTATTTTTAATTATTTTCAGACACATCACTTTTTATAATTTCTCCTTCCTTTCAACATCCCACCCATGTTAATTTACAAAATGAAAACTGATTCTCTTTTTATACATTGGTAATAAAAATGTTCTCTTTATTTATAAGGAAAGAACATTTTATTAAGCTATTTGATCTTCAAGAAAATGAGCACTAAAAAGAAAACCTTTGAAAGCCTACAGTATTACACCTGAGGAGGGACTTGGAAAGAAAGATGTCACTAATTACTTTTCAAAATTAAACTTTCCCAAGATTTGCATGCTTAGTTAGGTTGCACTGGTAGAACATAAAGAATCATTTCAAAGGATATAATTTATGTAATTTATGAACATCAGTATCTGCTTTACAAATTTATTTTAGGTTTCTAGTTTTTCTCTAGAAATATTGAACTAGCATAAATAGGAATACTATCACAGCGAGAAAGAAGAGACATAAAACTTGATTTAAACATTTTACCACCATATGCAAAATACATAGACAACAGGAATTTACTGTATGGCTCAGGAAACTCAAACAGGGGTTCTGTATCAACCTAGAGGGGTGGGATGGGGAGGGAGATGGGAGGGAGGTTCAAAAGGGAGGGGATATATGTATAGCTATGGCTGATTTAGGTTGAGGTTTGACAGAAAACAACGAAATTCTGTAAAGCAATTATCCTTCAATTAAAAACTAGATTTTAAAAACTTTTACTAAATAGAATTTAAATAATTGTTCTTAATTTTTCATTAAATTTACTTACAAAATTATCTCTTCATTGAAGTATTGGAGTAGCAAACATCTAAATATCAATTCAAATAATATTATTTACATAAAAATTCAAAGAAATATAAACTTCAGAAAAGATGATTTTACTATATTTTTTCCAAAATGTATTAAGTAGTCTTTAATGTTATAGCTGATTTATTACTGAAAGGAGAAAAAAACTGCTGACATCTTTAAAGAGAACAACCATCTTTACTCAGATAAGATCAAGCCAAATATTTAGCCTCTAATGCAGAGATCAGCAGACTTTTTCTATAAAGGGCCAGACAGCAAATGGCTTTATGGGCCAAAAGGCAAAGTTAAATTGGTTTAAAGCAAAATAGTAAATGAATTTCCACAAAACTTTTAATGACAAAATTCAAATATAATAATAATTGTGGTCAATTGTTCATAACGTAGGTCTACCAATGAAAAGAAAAATTTTAGGAGGTAGGTGGGGGATAACATTTCACTTAAAATTGAGATTCAAAATTAGTATCCCCTACCACCAAAACTGATTGCAAAAGTCAATCTGTTAGTTTATCTGTAGTCTTTCACACATTTTATTTTTGAAAACTTTTTCACCAAAAAAAAAAAAAACAAAAAAACTTTTTCACACAGATAGGTGCTGCTAAATATTTAATTGATAACCACATGATTTTAATTGAGCATATTCACTGTGTGAAAGGTATTTAATAAAATTCTTTAGATCCTTCTCTTGATATTTGTCTTTATTATGTCACTGCAAATTAATCACTTTCAGTTAAATGGATTTTGAAATATGGAAATTTTCTTTGTACTTGCATGAGGTGTGAAAAACACTGTTGGAACTATAGTTTGAGCTCATATAACGTATCTGTTACAAATCTGTGTGGGAATGGAGATCTTGCTTCTTAACTTTTCATAGCACTTTTTAAAAAATTACTTTTTGTCATTAAATTGTTATTTGCTTTCTAAATCATTTTATAGCACTGTAGGTTTCACATATGAGGATTGTTTCACCTTGCAATCTTAAGCTGAGTTCATTAAGAACCATTATCAAGTCTACAAGACCGAATTTCCAAAGCCAGTTCATTCAGTGATTGAAGGCAGTCTGCCTCAGAAACATGTCAGCCCTGGCTGAGCTCAAAATATCATAAAACTTTACTACTATTACTAATCCATCCAACTGCTTCTATCTCTTTTATTTATTTGACTGTGTCAGGTCTTAGTTGTGGCACGCAGGATCTTCATCGCATCATGCAGGATCCTTTTTGAGGCACACAACTCCCTAGTTGCAGTGGAAAGGCTTAATTGCTCCGTGGCAATCGGGATCTTAGTTTCCCAACTAGGGATTGAACCTGCACCCCTTGCATTACAAGGCAGATCTTAACCACTGGGCTACCAGGGAAGTGCCCCCACTTCTATTTCTGATAAAAGATCACATAACTGATGATGATTAAGTCTGTGAAAGCAAATGAAGTTCCCCATTGACTATGAGTTCAATAACCCATGACAGGTTCAAATATGCTCTGCAAGTATTGCTATCTTCTGTTGAGTAACACAGTGAATAACCACAGAATTTAAACACCTTACAGTTTCATGAGCTTTGTAAATTAATCCACTAAGCCTTTTCCTGCTTCACACATATTTTTACCACCAACAGTTGTAAATGAATCTCAGCAGAGTCCACTTCTGGTTGTATTAAATTAGTGCTTTTTCAACTTCTTTAAAAATATTCTCTCCCAGTATGCTCTACACAGACTGTTTACAGAGGCTAAGTCTTTAGTCACTTCAAGTTCAGTACTGACGCCTCAAATAAACTACCATTGAGCTGTATCAGTAACATCTGTCAACTCATCAAGAACCAATGACAGGGAATTCCTTAGCAGTCCAGTGGATAGGACTCAGCACTTTCACTGCAATGGTCCAGGTTCAATCTCTGATCAGGGAACTGATCCCACAAGCCAAACAGTGTGGCAAAAAAAAAAAAAAAAAGAGTCAGCTGACAATCACTTGAAATCATCTGTCTTGTTTTTAAATGAACTACGTTGCTTCCAGTGTTCTTAACTCTTCAACCAATTATTTTGCTAAAAAGGCTACTAGCCAAGCAAGCATCTTCCCTAAATACATTTTTTTCATCTGCTGCAATTACATAATTTAATTAACTCACAACTGGTAAATAGCTATCTTTACTTCAGAAATAAGCCACTCAGAAACTTACTTTGAAGATCCATTTTCACTTTTTAGTTTTACAAAGAAATTCTGCTATGAGGAGATATCCTATTTTAAATATCCTAATTTTTCTAACATTGCTTTTCTGAGTGTTGGGACTATCATGATGAATACTTAACATGGTAGTCAATATATATGTGCATTCTTTAGTACAATTATACCATCAATGCATAAAAAGCACCATGCTTTGTGTTTTGGTAATAATACATTCCACACCACTGTGAGACTGAAAGGAATAGATGCAACTAATAGAATAAATCAAAAGATGCTTAACTATATTTTACCCCCTAATAACATAAATTTCCTATAAAGATAAGCAGTATGATTTCTCTTCACCTAAAGAAATGATTTATTTTGTGTATTGAGTAAAAAAAATTCTAAATGGATAAGACAGAAATAACACAACTGAAAAATAGAACCAGTTTGATCATTCATAAACTTTCTGATGCTTTAAAGTGAACAGTTTCTCAATATTTACCACACTGTCACTTCAGTATACCATTTCATAACCTGTCATTCAGTTACAAACCAACACACCATATAAGATGGGTTTTTTTAATGTATTTATAAAAACTTCAAAATTAAACTTACTATTTCTTTCTGTTCTCTTGGAAAAGAAGAAAATAAGCACTGTTCTTATGCTCCAGATGCTATACAAGAAGCAAAAATCAGAAACAAAAACCATAATTAGGATACATGAATTAGAAGCCACATTGAATGAAAACAAATACACATTTCTAATTACAGTCAGAGACAATGTTTTCCTTTGTATTTTGAAAATAAAAAAGCACTCCTTTCAGAAGCCACCAGAAATCTACCTGTGTTTTCAAAGGAGGAATTCTCAATCCAAAATTCATGAACCTCCTGACGGTCCCTCCAAATTGCGAAATTGCCTTTGTGCACCTAAGTGCATTTCTCTGGAGAGACCGTTGCCCTTATCATTCTCAGAGGGATCTATGAATCCTCCAAAAGATTAAGAACAAATTATAAAATTCCTTCTTACTAGGTAAATAAGAACCCTAAAACTTTATCTATTTCTATACATTAGGAAAAACACATTTTACAAATCCAGAGCATTATACAAATGTAAGTTGATACTCCTTCCCTGTTATTGAATATTAGAGGGAACTTTACCAAACAAGATAAGCTATCTTGAGAAAAAACCAAAATAGTACAATCAAATAAATAATTGACAAGTAAATTTAGCTAAACATCTCCTTTCATAAATTTTGTGAGTTATTCTTTAGGTTTTACATTAGTAAGACATTAAATGATATTAAGAGAATTAAAAGAAAATCGAAGAATGATCCTAATCACAGACTTGTCCAGGTAATCTCTTAAATTCAATGTAAATAAACCAAAATTCCTTTCTCCATGGAACATATCAGAATAAGTATACAAACATTATCCATCATTTTATAAAAGAAATACATTGTATCTAAACATAAATTCAAATAATATGTATGAAAACTAGTTCTTCACTCTGAAATATATCATTGCTATTCTTAGGAATCAGCCTACAGGGTCATCACCAGAGAACTCTGTCTCCTGGTATTCACAACTCTGAACTTTGTATAGCCCTCTCTCACCAGTGTTGGTCTGTGTGACCAATAGCATATGACAGAAGTGATAGTATGTCACTTCAAGATTAGGTTATAAAAATACACAGTTTCCATCTCAGGCCTCCTCTTCAGCTTGCTATCTTTCTCTCTCTTGGATTACTCACTCTGAGAGAAGCCAGCTGCTATGACATGAAGACCTTCAGGGAACTCTATAGAAAAGGCCATTTCATGAGAACAGAGGTCTCTGGCAAACAGCCAGGAAGGAGCTGAGGCCTGCCAACAACTACACGTGTGAGCTTAGAAGTAAATTCTCCAGCCTTAGTTAAGCCTTGAGATGATTGTAGCCCCAGCCAATAGCTTAACTGCAATTTATATATGAAAAAAGACCCTGGGCCAGAACCATCCAGCTAATAAGCTGCTCCCACATTCTGCCCCTCAAGAACTGAAAGAGAGAATAAACATTTGTTAAGCTCTAAAGTTCTAGGGCAATTGTTACAGAGCAACAGATAACTTGTCCATGTTTTTTGTATTATGACAGTTTATTTTTATGACATGAAAACACCAAAATAACCAGCAGCAGATTCCTACATGGTTCTTGGACAACTACCCTCGTACTAAAAAAAAAAAGACACTGGCCTTTATCGAGGGAAGGGAGATGAAAAAAAAGGTTAAACACACAACTGACAACCCTCAAATATTCTACAAAGTAGAAAAGTCCCACAATATTTCCCCACTGGAAACCCACTGAAACAGTGGCAAACTGACAGTTGATTTGGGGGTGAAAAAAAAAAACATATAGGGAGAAAACAGGACACAGGAGAAGGAACTGCAGAGATAAAGACTAAAACTCTGTAGGAAATCTATTAATTTTCTTAAATGGTAGATATTTGTTAAAGTATATGTAATTTTCAAAGTGTAAAAGTTATAAGAATGAAAATACAGTCCCTTATTTCACAATAAAACTTACTAATACCCCTTTCTGAACAACAGATTCTTCTTTTGGTTTTTATCAGAACAACTAGTGGAGAAAAGGAGCTGTCAAACAATACACATTTTTAAGTGTCAAGTCTTCAAGACTTAAAAAGACAGACTATAATAGAGTTAGCTATTTTTTAAGGAGAAGATAAATGAAATTCTTTTAAATAGATAATTCTTTAAAATAAAATTTAGGAAAAGAACTAAAGTACTTCAGGAATAAGTTTCTAGTTATCCCAACAAAGATGTTGCTCTCCCAATAATTAAACATAATTTATGACAATACAATGTTTGTCAAGATATTAAGGATATTTCTACTGACTCCTACTTGTAGAATAGTGGCATAGTCTCCATTTCCCCCTTCTCTTCTTGGAAATCATCCAAACAGCAGGGAAACAAAAACACAAATTCATTTTCTGATAATATTAAGATAAGCTAAAACTCATTTCTCAAAATACGTGAAAGAGTTTCCCAAAACAATAGAGATCATGCAGGGGCTCAAAAGAATAAAAGCAGAGAAGGAAAACTGCTTATCTCACTAAAAGACAGAAAGATAAACTTCTCAAAGTGTAAAGGTTAGAACTCCTGTTTATTACAGTGAGAACAAGATACACATGGTGCAGGCAGAAATTCCCCAGTTTGGTTCCAACAATGAAACAGAAAAATCAGGGCTTAAAGAGAAATCACTCATAAATGCCCTATTTACAAAGAATACTCTGTTTTTATGGCAGCAGGGCAGAGTTTTGTATTATGAAAAATTTTATATACAGTTGCCTAACCTTATTAGCCAGAGACAAATAAAAGCTGAATAAACTAACATACTAAACCTTGGATCATAAGGAAAATTACAGATAGCCTAAAATGTAGGAAGATTTGCCTCTATACTCTCACATACTGCTACTGCTGCTGCTAAGTCACTTCAGTCGTGTCCAACTCTGTGCGACCCCATCCCTGGGATTCTCCAGGCAAGAACACTGCCATTTCCTTCTCCAATGCATAAAAGTAAAAAGTGAAAGTGAAGTTGCTCAGTTGTGTCCGACTCTTCGCGACCCCATGGACTGCAGCCTACCAGGCTCCTCCGTCCGTGGGATTTTGCAAGCAAGAGTACTGGAGTGGGGTGCCATTGCCTTCTCCCATACTCTCACATAAACCTCTTACAAATAACTGGACGAAAGTAAGGTAAACATACCACATACTTAGATATTTTGTTTCTAAGTTATAAAAACCAAAATCAAAATAGAAAATTATGTTTCAAAACTTAGACCAACATCTTTCATTTAAATGAATGTAAATGAGCTAAGCTCACCAGAGCGAAAGAAAACGACTTTCAGGCTATATCATAAAATAAAAACCAACCCTATAACGTAAACTGACACCTAAAACTAAGTTTTTTGAATGTTGAAAATAAAACAGTGGACAAAAAATATAGTAGGCAAATACACACAAAATAAGGTTTGATCATAATATGATACAAAATTAAATTCAAGACTACCTCTCCCAACCAAACAAAGCTTTAAACTAGAAAAAGGTCATTTTATAGCATTAAAAAGGATGAAGTTTCCTTCCAACAAATACAGCTGAAGCAGTGGGGATCCACAGGCAAAGGAAGAAAGTGACAGACAGGACCTCAATGTAACCTCACATCTCGTATTTAAAAACAGGCTCAAAACGGATTATGAACTTAAATGTAAAATGTTAGAAGGAAAAAAGTATAGCAAATAAAGAAGAAAATCTTCAAGACCTACAGCTACTGGGGAGGTTTTTTTTTTAACTTTTTATTTTTCATTGAGGTATAGCCATTAACAGTGTTGTGATATATTCAGGTGAACTGCGAAAGGACTCCACCATACACATACACATATCCACTCTCCCCCAAATCCACCCTTCCCATCCAGACTGCCACGTAACATTGAGCAGAGTTCTATGTGCTATACAGTAGTTCCTTGTTGGTTATCCATTTTAAACATAGCAATGTGTACATGTCCATCCCAAACTCCCTAGGTATCCCTCCCCATCCTTCCCCCTGTCAAACATAAGCTCATTGCCTAAGTCTGTGAGCCTGTTACAGAGGGGTTCTTGATAACAAAAGCACAATCCATAAAAGGAAAATTGTAAATAACACACTTGGCTCTGTGAAAAATCCTTTATAAGAATGAAAAGAAACTACAGACTGGAAAAAAAAATTTACAAACCATATATCCAACAAAAAACTTCTATTTAAAATACATAAAGAACTTTCAAAACTCAACAGCAAAAAGACTAACAATTCAATTAGAAAATCAGACAGCAGACATGAATAGACATTTCACTGAGAAGATAATACAAATCAAAAATAAACACATGAAAAGATGTTCAACATCACAGCCATCAGGGAAATGTAAGTTAAAACCACAGTGATCTATCAATACACACCTATCAGAATGATCAAATTAGAAAATAGTGATAATACCAAATGCTGGCAAGGATGCAGAGAAACTAGATCACTTAAACATTATAGTGGAAGTGTAAAAAGGTACCTCCACTCTGGGAAAAAAAAAAAGACCTGTTGGCTCAGATGGAAAAGAATCTGCCTGCAATGCAAGAGACCCAGACTCAGTCCCTGGGTTGGGAAGATCCCCTGGAGAAGGGAATGGCAACTCACTTCAGTATCCTTGCCTGAAGAATTTCATGGACAGAGGAATCCGGCGGGCTACAGTCCATGGGGTTGCAAAGAGTCGGACACAACTGAGCGACTGAATACACACACACACACACACACACACACACACACATACACACACACTCTGAAAAAAAGTTCAGCAATTTCTTATAAAAGTAAACATGTATTTACATGTGCCTCTGACATTACACTCAGGTATATATACCAGAGAAATGAAAACTTACATTCAGACAAAAACCTGTACACATATATTCATGGAAGCCTCATTTGTAAGAGCCAAAAACTGGAAAACATCCAACTGTCCTTCAACAAGTATATGACTAACAAACTGTGCTACATTAGTGCCATGAAAGGCTACTCAGCAATAAAAAGGCATTACTGTTATACTTAACATTTTGAATGGATCACAAGAATATGCTGAGTTTAAAAAGCCAATTCCAAAAAAGTTATGAGAATTCAGCACCACCAAACCAGCTTTACAACAAATGCTAAAGGAACTTCTCTAGGCAGGAAATACAAGAGAAGGAAAAGACCTACAGAAAATAAATCCAAAACAATTAAGAAAATGGTAACAGGATCATACAGATTCAATAATTACCTTAAATGTAAATGGATTAAATGTTATCAACCAAAAGACACAGACTGGCTGGGTGGATGAAAACATGTGCATGTATGCACTTTCACTTTTATCACTCTGCTTGATCTTCCAAATTATATGCAATTATTTTATACTGTTAGATTAATCATGTTCCCATTATGGCTTGCAACTGTGACTATCTTTTATTTTTTTGTCTATTGATTGTGAAAACTGATAAATATCTTTTATTATTTTGGAAAAAAAACAGAAATAATAACAAAGCCAAAAAACCAAACATATAAACACACCCTGCCATCTAGAAATAACCCTTAAGTTACAAAAACTTAAAAAAAAAAAACAACTAAAAAAAAATGCAATGATGTCTTAAAATAACCAAAGTAAATATACATCACTACATATTAAGTCCTGTGGGATAAAACTAAAACAGTCAGAAAATACTATGGCCTCAAATATATGCACCGTGTATTGTGTTAAGAAGAATGAAAATAAATATATTAAAGCATCAATTTTGAGTTACAAGAATAAAGTAAATCTAAGTGTGAAAAAATAATTAATAAAAAGAAGTCATTTTTTCAGCTGGTTGTTTGGAATAAAATAGCTAATAAAAACAATCCAATCAAAAAAGAATTATAAATATACAAAATAAGAAAAAATAAGGAAGCAACAATCATAGCTACAAGGAAGATTTTAAAAATCAATTAGAGCCAGTGATTACTACTATTACAACACTGCAAATATATTTTAAAACTGCAGAATGATTAACAAAACCAACCTTGGGAGAAAGCCTAAAAAATTAACTACTATTGAATTTTAAAAGTTGTTAAGAGCTAGCCACTATTAAAAAACACTAAGCCACACACTGAGGAAACCAGATCTGAAAGAGACACGTGCACCCCAATGTTCATTGCAGCACTGTTTATAATAGCCAGGACATGGAAGCAACCTAGATGCCCATCAGCAGACGAATGGATAAGGAAGCTGTGGTACATATACACCAAGGAATATTACTCAGCCGTTAAAAAGAATTCATTTGAATCAGTTCTAATGAGATGGATGAAACTGGAGCCCATTATACAGAGTGAAGTAAGCCAGAAAGATAAAGAACATTACAGCATACTAACACATATATATGGAATTTAGAAAGATGGTAACGATAACCCTATATGCAAAACAGAAAAAGAGACACAGAAGTACAGAACAGACTTTTGAACTCTGTGGGAGAAGGTGAGGGTGGGATGTTTCGAAAGAACAGCATGTATATTATCTATGGTGAAACAGACCACCAGCCCAGGTGGGATGCATGAGACAAGTGCTCGGGCCTGGTGCACTGGGAGGACCCAGAGGAGTCGGGTGGAGAGGGAGGTGGGAGGGGGGATCGGGATGGGGAATACGTGTAACTCTATGGCTGATTCATGTCAATGTATGACAAAACCCACTGAAATGTTGTGAAGTAATTAGCCTCCAACTAATAAAAAAAACTAAAAAATAAAAATAAAATAAAATAAAATAAAATAAATAAAAAACACTAAGCCAAAAAGATTTCAAATGGAATACTACTAAACCTATAAGGGACAGATAATGCCAGTACTATTTAAACTGTTACAGACCATTTAAAAAGAAAGAAAAGCTTTCTAATTTTTTATAAAATGACCGCAACTAAGAAAGTAGAAATTTTCCTAGAAACCTAGATTTTAGCATTTGAATTCAGTATTTAATATAATCTATCATATATAGAGGTATAAGATGAAAAATTATCTGGTTATCTCCATAGATGATGAAACAGCATTTAGCAAAATTCAATTATGTTTCTTAAAAAAAGCTAAACAAAATACAGAAAGCTAGAAAATTCTTTAACATAAAACATATGTCTCAAACCAAAAGTCAGAATAATGGCCAATGGGGAAATTAGAAACATTCCCAAAGAACAAGTCAAGGATGACAATTATTTTCTCTGTAAGTTAACACTGTCCTGCAAGCATTAGCCAACACAATTAGCAAAGAGGAGAAAAAAGATCTGAAAAGGGCCAAAAAATCTAAAAGGAGGTGGTAAAATTATTGCTATGTACAAATAATAAGATTGCATAGTTGTAAACTCTCAAAGAATCAACTAAAATATTTATTAGAAACTGTTCACCTGAAACTATCACTATAATTGTTAGTCAGCTACACCCTAATACAAAATTAAAAGGGTCAAAAAGTAAAATTTTAAAAAGAAACAATAAGACAATTATTATGGTTCAATACAAAATTAGTATAGAAAATAAGTTAAGTTCATATATACAATCAGTTCCAAGATAGTAATACTAAGACATACTAAAAACCCTTAACTCACATTCATTAAATTATTTGTTATTCCTTTCTGAATGAACTTGATGTTATTTGAAAAGTCAGCATGATTTTCTGTTGAATAGTATCAGTGACTTGCACTGTAAATTTATAAAGGTGCTCTAACATGAAAAATTGGAGTTTCAATAAAACAATTATATCCTAGATTCAGTAAACATTTTAAATCCTTCATATTAAGTGTTTTTATGGTATTAAAGTTAAAAACGATAAAAGTTAAATGCATCAGAATGTCTAAAACTTAAGCAACATAAACCTTCATTTTTACTGAAGGATTAACATTCCATAAATCTCTGATGATTTTTCAGCAATCATCATATACAAAGGAGTTTTTACTTATTTGGACCTTTCTGCCAAATTTAAGTGCTTTCTAACAACTACATAAAACCCATCCAATTCATTGAAATGTTTTAAGATGAGACTTAGCAATACATAAAGCTAAAAGTGAAAAAATACAGGTCTTGGTATATATATAACTAATCAAGGCTATGGTTTTTCCAATGGTCATGTATGGATGTGAGAGTTGGACTGTGAAGAAAGCTGAGCGCTGAACAATTGATGCTTTTGAACTGTGGTGTTGGAGAAGACTCTTGAGAGCCCCTTGGACTGCAAGGAGATCCAGCCAGTCCATCCTAAAGGAGATCAGTCCTGGGTGCTCATTGGAAGGACTGATGCTGAAGCTGAAACTCCAATATTTTGGCCACCTCATGCGAAGAGTTGACTCATTGGAAAAGACCCTGATGCTGGGAGGGATTGGGGGCAGGAGGAGAAGGGGACGACAGAGGATGAGATGGCTGGATGACATCACCGACTCGATGGGCATGAGTTTGGGTAAACTCCAGGAGTTGGTGATGGACAGGGAGGCCTGACATGCTGCGATTCATGGGGTCGCAAAGAGTTGGACACGACTGAGCGACTGAACTGAACTGTTTTGTCAGTTTATTTAATCATCAAAGGCTTTAGCAAAAATTATTTTCACATTCACACAAATAAAAATAATTTATTTTGGTATAATGAACAAGCTTTTTTTTTAAGAAAATAATTTTTATTAAACAATGTTGAGTAGAATTATTTTTTAATTAATTAATTTAATTGGAGACTAACTACAATATTGAGGTGGTTTTGCCATGCATTGACCTGAACCAGCCACGGGTGTACATGTGTCCCCCGGTCCCAAACTCCCTCCCCCCCCATCCCATCCCTCTGGGTTGTCCCAGTGCCCAGCTTTGAGTGCCCTGTTTCATACATCAAACTTGGACAGGTCATCTATTTCACACATGGTAATATACATGTTTCAATGCTATTCTCTCAAATCATCCCACCCGCAACTTCTCCCACAGAGTCCAAAGGCTATTCTTTTTATCTGTATCTCTTTTGCTGGCTCATATATAGGGTCATTGTTACCATCTTTCTAAATTCCATATATATACAAGCTTTATTTTTTTAATTTTATTTTATAATGGAAAGGGAGATATAACTCAACACCATTTTCCCCCAATGAGTTCAAATGTTATCTTTATCATGTATAAAATCCATATGCAATAAAAATTCCTTTGGAGATTTATTTCTGGATTCTGTGTCTCTATTTAGACCAAACTTTTACTTAATGAAATTTTATAATGCATCTGAAGCCTGGTAGACCTCTACTCCTTCTCTAGATTTTCCAAGACATTCTTATGTGCTTATTTTTCCATTAAAAATTATGGAATAAGTGTACCAAGATTTTTTAAGTATCATTAGTATTTTTATTGTGATTACACATTTTTAGATTAATTTAGGGAGAACCAATCTCATTATAATACTGAATCTCCCTATTCAAGAACAGGATTTGTCTCAATTATGTTTCAGTACATAATTCTTTAAATACAAATTTATATCAAGTGAATATCTATGCTTTAATAGCTATCAATATTATAAAAGGGATGCTTGCAAAACTATTTTCTTACCTACAAAAACTAAGTAGTCTCCTTGAGTAAATATCAAGAGATGTTCAGATACCTTCTTCTTTACAACTATAGTTGATGAGAGATACTTTATTATACTTGATCCTTTATTATTAAAGTCCATGAAACAAACTTTTAACTTTCCTCAAAAGGCTACAAATTATGTCCCTTAGCTATCTAGAGGGATTGAGGAAATACATATCACAAGCTGGGTGGGAGAAGAGAAAGTGGGAAAGAGGCATAAAAATTGTATCAATATAAGATCAAAGCTCTATCCTCAAACAGCTTTCAAGCAGAAAAGTTAAGAAAACATATGAAACAGAACATATATCCAGAAATAAAAGTTTATAAGATAGCTCCAAGAGTTAGTTAAGGATAGAGATGAACTTTATGGCTGTTCACTCAAAAAATGAGCCAGCTCCCAAGGTAATGCATTTATCAGTCAGCATAATGCAGAAATATAAAAATTTAATTGTAACCCAGAACTACCCTCACTATGGAGCATGCAGTCTTAATAATTCCTATGAAATCAGTTCACCATAATTTCAGTTTTAGTAACAGTTGGAGAGACCAGAAAAATATAAATATATTATCAAATCTGAAAAGCAGAAAATAGATTGGAATCTCACCAAATTCCTCCATATTACATCCTAAAAAGAAGACATAATAAAATCTTGAGTACTGATATTCTATCATAAAAGATAATTTTGGAATAGTTATGATCAGCCAATATATGCTCAATCCTAAATCTATAACTTCTCTGCCAGTAAAAGCATTTGGGAAACTTGGGATGCAGAGACAGCAGTCACTTCTTGTAGTTACGAGGTAGATGTCTAAACTTCAACAATGTAGACAGTGATGAGAGTGAAGCAATGCATTTTATTGCTTCTTCTGCCTCCATTTCTTTAAGCAAAACCTGGCTAAGACCTCAAAAAAAAAAGTTTCCAAAGGGAAAAAAAAAAACCTCAAAAAAAAAAAAAGTTTCCAATGAAAAACAGTCCAGGGGTAAGCTTGGGCAACAGCTCACATTACACGCAAAAGAAAATGCCCTGTGGTGAGTCTTCTTTCTATTTACCACATTCCCTCTCAGGTTGCTATATTTTATTTCACGCTTTTTTGACTGTCATCAATCAGAAGGACAATTCTGTTCTTTGTTGGATAACTGGGCTATGCTTCCAAAGTGACGAGCACACTGAAATAGAAGCTGCAGCAGAGAACCAGGTCACAGATGTGAATGAGAGGCCGAGAAACAGCTCTGAAGTGTAACATGCTGAGAAATACTAGATGTAGCTGATGCAGAACCAGCAGAAGGACACAGTAAGGATAACAAAGTTTCATACTCAAAAGAGTAGAAAGATCAAACGGAAGAAATAACAAACGTTTTTAAAGAAACTAAGTATTTTTTTACTTTTAAAATCAGTGTATGATTTATTTGGGGGGAAAAAAGTCTTCTTGAGTCAAAATAGCTGATGACAATCTGTGGATAGGCACTGGAATTAACACAGTAGAGTTTCCTGACAGGTGTTCTTTTACAACTAGATAAAAAATCTTTTATAATCAGAAAATCAATTTTTATATGGAAATGGATGTCAAGTGAAGTTTAAGTATGTAAAGACACTTAAATAATATTCCCACTTACTCGCTTTCTGAATTTTTCTCTCTTCATTTAAAGGAAAAAAAAAATAGGAAGGAAACAAGGGAAAGCAGCTCAGCATTATGAAATCTGTGACTACATGTGGGGTTAAGAAGCATTCCAACAGATTTCAAAAGAGAAGAAAAACTTTTAAGTGGCAGAAACAGTTATTTTGTAATATGCATGCACTTGATTTTTGGCTCTTTAACCTACACACAAAGTTAAAATTGTATCAGCTCCAGGAGTTCCTAAAGACTAAACAAAAAATGTTTACTATAGAAGTCCCAAAGGAAAAGATCCTACCCACCAATGTCAAAGCAAAAAACTTATCACCCTGATTCCTCCTTTTCCCTTACCTTCCATTTCTTCCCATCAAGTTGTCTCAGTTTTACTTCCAAAATATTTCCAAATCATTTGTTCATCTCTACTGTCACTGGGAAATCCAATCCAATTCATTTTTAAATTAAACTTCTATAACAGCCTCTGAGCTGATCTCCTGGCTTCTACTTTTGTCCTCCTCTTACTCCATCTCCCTAAGACAGCGTATATGATCTTAACTTAGATATCATCATGCCATTTTCTCCTAAACCTTTACACATTTACCATTTCACCCAAAATGAAATTCAGACTCCTCTCTGTGATCTCCATGATCTAGATTGTGCAAGCTCACCTTGTATTGCTCTTCCTCTCCATTGCTCATCCTCTCCTCACACATTCCAGATATACCTATGTTTTTGACCCTAGTCTAAGTAACACTCTCATACTTCACAGGCTTTGCATTTTCTTTTGGAAAGATCTTCTTGGAATTTTGTTTTTAATTTGAAGAATACATTGATATTAAAAATTCAAACAACACCAAAAAAGCAAATGGAAAGAAATGATTACTTAAAATTCCAAAGTCTAGAGAAAATTACATTATTTTGAGGATAATTTTGAGGATATTTTTGAGGATAATTAATTTGAGGATAATCCTTTCCTATATCTCTCTGTGGGTATACGTGCTATTCTACATTGTATATATAAATAATCTTTCATATATTCCAACTCTTTCCATACTGGTTCTCTCTCATACTTTAGTTCTCACCTCAAATACCAGGTCCTCAAAAGAGGCCTTTTGAACCACTCCTCTCTATGACGTCACCTGCTTATTTCCCTCATTGTACTTATCTTTCTCTAAGTTAACTGTGTTTGTTTACTTGGCTCTCATTTTTTGTCTGTCCAACCCCAAAAGAATGCAAGCTCCATGACAACAAAGATATTATCTCTGGGGGCTAGCTCCAAACCTAATACACTGCAGGTACTCAATATTTACTGAATGAACAAGTGATGGCTTTGACTAATATTTACATACTGCCAAATCCTAAATTTGTACCTTCTATTCAAATTTCAACCATCCCACTCAGCAGCTCTATCTGGATAGAACACAAGTATTTCCGTCTCAGTGGGTCACCTACCTGCTCCCCCTCATGTTGTTGCTTATTCAGATGAATGACACTACCATCAGCCAAATTTCCCAAGCTATGAACTTCAATTTTATCCTTGATGCAATTCTTCCCCCTCACCCCATATCCAACCAATCACAAAGAACCTCTCCATATTACCTCAATTCTACCTCCTAAATCTCTTCAACCCATCCACTTCATTCAGACCATCTGTTCCTCTCCAACGCTGCTACCACCATTCAAATGCAAATTACCGTTATTTCTCTCCTGGACAGCTACAATAACCTTTTACCTTGCTGCTCCAGATCCACTCTTACCCCCTCTAATTTACTCTCCATGCTGTAGCCTCAGTGGTATTTTCAAGATAACAATACAATCACGTCATAGTTCTTAAAAGTCTTCAGTGGCTGCCCACTATTCTTAGATTAAAAGCTAAAATCCTTATCATGGACTATAAGGCCCACAAGAAATATCCTTCACCTAACCAGATTTTTCTCCATAATCCAGTATTCAGCTTTCTTTCAGTTCTTTAACCTACATGCTCTATCTTCCCTCAGCGTCTTCACATATGCCGTTCCTTCTGTCTACTGCACTACCTACCCATATCACACCACCCTTGCTATACATATTCAACCTTCAGATCTCAAACTCAAACATCACTTCCTCTGAAAGGCTGCGGTAGGCAGGATTCTAAAGATATCCTCCCTCTCTCTCCCCAAGATTTCCATTCTCTGGTTATACAAACAGTTATCTAGGTACTGCTATAAAAGGTATATATATACCTTGCAGATATAATTATTACTCAATTGATTTTAAGATAGGACGATTAACCTGGATTATTTTGGTGGATCTAATATAATCAGCTAAGCCCTTAATGCAGAAGTTTCTCCCAATCAAGGACAAAATACGAAATCAGAGAGAGACAAAAGAAGTCAGCCAACACCTCGTTTGGGCCTAGAAGCAGATTCTCCCCACCAGAGACTCCAGGCCAGCTGATAACTGATTTAAACCCGCAAGACCCCAAGCAAAAAGCCCAAACTACCTGGACTTCTGACTTACTTCTGTGATATAATAAATGGGTATTACTTTAAATCACTAAATTTGTGGCAGCAGTAGTAAAGAAAACAAAGGACTGATGCCCACCTCCACCTCTCTGACCCCCACCTCCACTCCAGACTGTGTTAGGGACCCTGTCAAATGCTCCCAGACCATTTGACACTCTCATAATACTCATTATACTTAATGTATGCAGTCTAAGATCTATGGACAAAGGTTTAGTATTTTTGTATACCATAAACCACAATAATCCAACATCTACACAATTGGTACCTATAAACATTTGCTGACTTAACAAATTTTTCACTCAACTTTCTGTCAAAATTTTCAATCATGACACACCTCCTGTAAAGTACTATATTACAAAATATTTCTATAATAAGGGTCAATTGCTTTATAGCAATTACTAAAAAGAGGGGAATAGTGGGAGAATGGAATACATTCGGAATCACTGGGGCAATTGTTCTTTTTGTTTTATAAGCGTTCCCTCGCTTACTATTACCCACAATCAGAAATGCCCACTCCATGCCCAATACTCCTAGGGAGCATGACCATCTATTAGAGAATCACAAAAAGCTTACCATATAAAACCATTATTACAAATGTCACTGGGTCATATTCCTCAAGTATATTGGACTGTAAATAAAGGTTTAGAACAACTGTTCTACTTTTTTAGAGAAATAGTTTTCAAACTGCAAAAAAAGGAAATTTATTCAATCTGCAACAGTACTATATTTCATAATAAAAAGAAACTGACTATATTAAAACTATCTAGTCAGAAAGAAGAAAAGTCAACAAAAAGAATATTTTACTTACATTAACGGGAAAGCAAAAAATGGGAGTGTCATGGCAAGTCTTGCTGTAAGTTCATCCGGAAGATACCATAAGTATACAATTAAACATGTAAACAGATAGAGGACTGAAGAGTACAAAATTAATCTTCCAACCCATAATTTTTGTAATCTCTGATTTTTTTCCCTAAATTCTTCCAATGCTTGTATTTCCTGTGAAGAGAAAAATTCATAAAGAAAATAAATTTTTTTTTAAAAAAATTTAACATGATAGAGAAGTTATAGAGAAACCACCCTTAAAATTCAATGAAATTTAAAAAAAAAATTCAATGAAATACCCTGATATTTGAAACAGAACATAATATGAAAAGACAATTAGAAATGAAGTTTAAAATATATTAAAATGCCTAAAATGATTATACAAATCCTTTTATGCAAGATATTTAAAAATGATATTTGATAACCTATCAAACTAGCAAAGCTCAGAGGTATAAAATTGGCATCAATAAACAGTATTTGTTAAAACAAACAAGTAGTAATTCTCCTTGTATAAGGCCAAAAAAAAAAGTGACTATAAAAAGGATTAATAAAAATTGAAACAGTGATCCATACTAGATTCCCTTAATCTATTCATCATTGTCAATATTCCCAAGGAATAAGTATTTTTTATGATAGAAACTGTAAAAAGCTGTGAAGTTTGCAAACTGATATAAATAATTGCAGACTATTTTATAATCTACTTATCTATAATGGTGTAATACTGATTTACACCATGCCATAGATCTAATTTCATTCTAACAGTCATTATTACTTGACACAGAGTTCTTAAGTCACTGATAAGACTTTGGACTTTAACATGAACGTTCTCAGGCTTACTGTATATCACCTCTAAATTCCCATACCAGATCTAGTCTCCAAAGTAATATATACTGAAATAATATTTATGTAACACCCCAGAGCCAAAGAACATACCTTATCTATATTTTCCAGAACCTCTACAGTGGAAGGTTTCGTCTGTTATATAAACAGAAATAGCTTGTTATTGCTAACTTGGAAACACTTTGACTTTTTTAATCATAAAAGAACATTTTAATCCAAAACTAAGTTTTTTCAGTATTATCAAGCAATATGTATTCCTGTTTATTTACAAATGAGATTTAGATTTAAATAAAAATTATAAGTATAAACAAAATTACACAAGACTAAAGAAATAAGAAATAAGATGCTCCTATTTAACTTATTTTTAGGCCCAAAAGTACTTTCAACTCTGTAGCTCAATGTTTACCCTTCTTAACCCCAATAAAACATACTCAGAAATTACTGAGAGATAATTTGCTTTTCTTAGATATAATTATTCAAAAGAATTATATTAAATTATTATAAATTATTAATTCTAAATAATTATAATAAATTATTATAGCTATAAATTCTATTTTAAAATTCAAAACTAAAGTCGTTCTGATCTACTATTGCTGAAAGCTCACTTAGGACGCTGGGGGTCAAAAACCAATTAGCTGCCTTCACTCTGAATTCCTAAAGCACTTTTCTGAAGATCAGGTTTTTAAAGGGCATCTAAGAATACTTCATTACAACAGAGCTTGTTTTTCAGAGACATTTTTTATATCACCTAGAATAAAAATCAGCCAAAATGGCTCACATAACACTTGAAAAATAATTACTAAGTATATACTCAACCATCTAACAGGGTAGTGATAATCAATTCATTGTAGTGCACACAGGAATTATTAATATTAGATTAAACCATATGAAACTGCTGTTTATGTAGTCAAAACTGTTGAAGACTGGTAATTTCATATGGTTCAACCTAACAAGAAAGACAAAGAAAAAACAGATAAATTCAATTATCAGGTTTCAAAGGGGGGGTGAGGGAGGTGGAGAATATCAATAAAACGTCAATCCAAAGCAAAGCAGTTCCAGCAGTAGTTCAAAAACTAAACTGTATATCAAGTACTGCTAGATTCCATTATTATGGTAAAAAAGAGTAAAAAAAATAGGCAAAGCAGTTTGTCATAGACTACATTACCTTCTCCTATATTGAAGAAGAGCATTTACCAATATATTTTATAACCCTAAATTTAAAGACTTAGCCAATAATATAAAACTCTATTTTTAATTGTGTTTAACCTAGTAATTCCTAAAAGTACATCTAGTATGACTTCAGTAAATATTTGTGATAAGCTTTAAGCAAAAAGATACAACCTATAAAAACATTAGGTACTGCATAGAATAATTTCAACTATCTTTCAAGTAAGATTGAAATTTAGGTACTATGAAAACAAAAAAAGATAACCATTTGCACATGAAGGTATAGAGAGAGAAAATAAAAATAATTCATAAGTCAAAGTGAAATAATCCTGTTAAACAGAGACATGAGACACCTATAAAGCAAGTATAACCATTAAAGTCCAAATAAAAAACAAATTCACAAGAAGGAAAAAAAATTAAATAGTTAGGGATAATACTAAACTACTACTCAAGTCTACACCGCAAAGGAGACCTTTACAAATAACTTTATGGGACACTTTTACATTAGACTAGGAACTATTGTAAAGAAAACTAACTTACCCTCCATCGAGAAAATAATCCACCCATTTTTCATTTGTAGAAACTGGGCACAATAATAAATATCATCAGTTGTCCAAAGGAATTCACAGCTAGAAATAAAGCAATTATTTTTAAAGTTTAAGTTAAATATACAGCATACTTACTATAAAATTTAACTGTTGCAATACTATAAAATAAATAAAATACTATAAAATATTAATTTCCTTGGATTCCACTTATGTGAGATTTTAATTCAGATAGACTTGCAGATAGTCCACCTTTTAAAAAATCTTTCTTCCAAGGCAGAACATATTTAAAAGTGAAAATAAAGCTGGAAGGACTTTTTAAGTAGTGAGGCATTTTAAAAGTGTATATTTATACCACTTTGCAATTTTCTGTTCCTTAAAGTAGGTCCCCTATGTTGTTCTTGCAAGAAAAGTTCTGCTATACTTTTATTCTCCAGTTTTAAATACAGCCATTTCTATCATTTGGCTGTCTCCCAACTAAACTAGTTATTTGGAGTTAGGGGTGCTCTACAATGTTCAGAATAACATCACTTTACAATAATAGAAAGCCAACTGGATTCTAAGTAAGAAAATAAGGGTTACAAGGCTACCTGTGACAATGAGCATATCATTTAATGTTTCTGAGCCATAATTTTCTTTTCTGTACATTAAAGTTAATAATATTACCACTTTTCACAGAATAATCTTCATTACTACCATTTCACAGATAAAAAAAATTAAGTGGAAAGAAATCAAGTGATTTGTCCAATAACTCAGAAGAAACATTACCCAAAGGAACTCTATCTTCAGACTCCTGGTCTGTCCACAACCAGTCAACACCCAAAGAAGCACTTCTCTCTGAAACTCTGTTTGAGTCCCCCCAGTTAAAGTGTCATGTCAGGTAGTTGCATCTCCTAGCACCATCTTTTGGTTGGTTTTCTATGACTCTCAAATGTATGCGATTCTGCAGGCAAGAATACTGGAGTAGGTTGCCATTTCATTCTCCAGAGGATCCTCCCAACCCAGGGATCAAACCACCATCTCCTGCATTGCAGGCAGTCTCCTGAATTGCTGGTAGATTCTTTACCACTAAGCCACAAGGGAAGCTGTATTAAATATTATCATACATTTTAAAAATGTATCAGCAATATTATAACCTAAATCAATTTACCAGTCAATAATTATATAATTTTTAATTCTTTTAAATTGAAATAGTGGAAGTATATTTTCAAACTTACATATTTTTACAAGGCTACAGTTATATACTACCAACATAAAACTGCTTCATTTCCACCCAAAAAAAAGTTAGGCCATAATTCTTACATTTTTTAAAACCTATAAATGTAATCACCAAATAATGCCAGCACCAAGTAAGTACATACACTCTGAGATACTACTTTTAGGTTGGGATTAGCATAAAGCATGCCTACCTTGGACTTTCTTGGTTACAGAAGTAACAAAAAATCTAATTATAAAACTTACAAAGTGACTTACATGGACAGAAATATCTATCATCTATCCTAAAAATTTCTGCAGTTTATAAATGTAATCAATGCTATAAAGTCACATTTCAGTTGCAATCTAAATATTATTATTAACCCTTCAATAGTAACTCAGTATTCAAATTTCTAAAATGTGGTTGTAGGAAACCCAGGAACTTTAATGAATAAAAGTTAAAATTTCTAAGCTAAGACATTAAATAGATCTAAAAACCATAAAATGCTAAAAATCACCAAGACACGTGCCTGAGGAGGGAAGATTCAGATGAACCACTTAACTTGTATACTTTCAAAGTATATGCTATCCCACGTATGCACAGTGTACAGGACAGTGATTTGTACACAACTGACCTACACATTCTGGTTTGAAACACTGATGTGCCTCCAAGTTTACAGCTACCATAAACTAGATTTTTTAACATTTGAAAGTAATGACAACAATAATATTTAAACACTTAGTACTCAATCTTCTAGCAAGCCCTAAAACAAATGTTTTTCATAAATTTTGTCAAGTAGATACTATTATCAATCTGTTTTACAAATGAGGAAACTGAGGCTACAGAAGTGAAATAATTTGCTAAGTTCCCAAAGACAGTAAGTACTAATAGAAGAGCCAGACACAGTATTTTAGTTTTGATTTTGTAAAAAGCAACAAGTTAGGGATAGGGGATTAAGAACTACAAACTACTATGTATAAAACAAATAAGTTACAAGGATATATTGTACAGCAAGGGAATATAGCCAACATTTTATAACTATAAATCAAGAATAATCTTTAAAAATTGTAAATCACTAAGTTACATACCTGCAATTTATATGATATTGTAAATCAGCTATAGTTCAATTAAAAAAAGGTCAAAAAAAAACAAGCTATTTCCAGCAACTCAAAATCAGAAATAAAATCTTTCTGTAGATTAGACTGAATTTATTTGTACATAAAAGCACCTCAGACATTCTCAAACATCTGGTAAATGGGGTTACTGCAGTGGAAAGTTATAAACACAAGATCCAGAGTTGGTACAGTGTATCATGTAGCCCAATTTCTTTATTTGATTAAATTTGAATGCTTAAGTCTACATAGAAGAAAAGCTAAATGATGTGCCAAAATCATGTACCTCCAGGTAGGGGCAGAGCTGGTACTAGAAGTCTGCAAGTACTGCCTCTACTTGTTTACTGCATATCACTTTTAAAATACATGTCATATGAAATATATGCATAATACTACAATTAATACCAACCTTCACATCAATTATTTGCTTGGAGAATTGTTTTGGTATTAATGAAACATTAACATTACTATGAAACCTTGGGCAAATAAATTACTTAACCTCTCAGTTACTCATTATCTTCATCTGCAAAAGAGTGATAGATAAGAACCCTCTCAAATGTTAAAAAGCATTCTAAAGTATTTACATAACGCATTCTCAAGTATTTACAGCAGTGTCGGACACATCCTAATTTCTCAACATAAATTGTCTTTACTGCTGTGGCTGTTCCCTTTCTCCAGTCCATCTCTGTTTCCTTTCAACACATGGAAAATACATGAGAATCAGACTACTAGCATTTTTTTCTGAAACATAAATCAATTTGCTTGCCCTTGAGTGGACAGATGGTTCAATCTCAATTGGCCTATTCCAAGAACTCTTCTATGAACATGTACAAAGAGTCTCCTTCCACTTTGATATAATGGGACCTGACATGACTGTATGAGCTGGGTGCATCTAATGTGTTTTTCAATAAATAACGATGCCCACCATATTATTCAAATGCTTTCTACTAACTGCTATTCACACTCAGGTTTAGGTGTCAGAATTTAAAATCTCAGGACATGTTATTCTTAAATTTTCAGCTTACTTCAAGTCATTGAAATAACGGAATAAAAAAGGTCTGGATTCAAAATATGACTCAACCACACACTAGCTATGTGATCTTGGATAAACTAAACTCTCTAAGCCTCAGTTCAGCATTTGTTTAGCCGTGAAAATACACTTCACATAATTATTGCATGAGTTAAATGAAATCATACATCATTTGGCACAGTGTTCAACAAATAATGAAGTGTATAATAAACTATAGAACTTATTACTACTATTACCAGAAAACACATGTAGTACAACAATACGTCTCATATGGAACACATTTCTTTCTACCTTCTTATAAAGAAACTGTTTCATAATTTTAAAATTGGAAAACAAAATTAGCTTGCATTTTAAACTGAAATTGTATTGCTCTCGTTTCCTCCAGTATAAAAAATAAAGCAAAATACTCTGATAACTCTTCCATTAAAATAACCCTGTAGGGCCTTTAACAGCAAAGGAAGTTTAGTTTTATCAAGTTTCAAACTTAAGTAGAAACCCTTCAGCCACCACCAATAGAAACCTCTATAATACACTGGACTTGAGATTAAAAGGGTTTGTTCTAGAACTCTAACTTCCAAATATCCTAACTGAAAAGACAATTCTGAAATATCTCAAATCACCACATTTATTGCTCAAAAACAAAATTACTGAAAAGAAGTACACTTCTAAAAGCACTTTTATTATTTAATGATTAAGTTCTGGTCTTCACGGTAAGTCAATAGTCATTCTAAACTAAATACTACTCAAAAAATGACTATTTGATTGGAAAGATTTCTATAACAAAGCATACCTGTTGTAAGCCATTTCTTCCTTATACTCTTTCAAGTTAATAATATATGAACACTAAGGTTTTTAACAGTATTGTGCTCATCCCAGTAGATGACAGAAAAACTGAAATTCTAATTGTAAATGCATCACTCGTTTAAAAATGTGTTCAAAACCAATTTGACTCTCCTAAAACTAAACTACGGGGGCTGTTGAGGACAAGAAATTAGCAATGCCCTGCCAGTTTGAACACATCCCTGAAACCAAGCTTACTCACAACCACACAAACTGCTGTTGAATTTTGTGTGGTGACAATTTTGTCAACAGTGACACCCAGGCCACAGAGAAAGGAGAAAACAGTCGACAATGGACACCACAAACCAGAAGCCTACTGGGAAAAACGGAACATGGAAAATTCAGTGAGTCACAGATTTTACTTAGTACAGCGAGCGCACCATCAGCAAAACTGAGTGCACCAATCCCAACTTTCTCTTAATCCCCCAACACAATATTCAAGAATTAAAACTATTCATGCGGTCTAGATTTGCTCTTCTTCTGCCAGGCCTATGACACCCACGCAATCTCGCCCTTCCCTTCACCCCACCGTCGCTCAAATAAGGACAACGGCAGAAAAGGCTTCTCTAAGCAGCACACAATCCACGCCCACACGCCTGGGCCGAGCAGTATGACACTGACAGTTTTCGGTCCCTCCCGATCTCTCCAACTCGCGGCGCCTCCGCACACAATTCAGCAAAAGATGACAAGGGTAGAACCCACGCAAAGCGATGGCTTACTGTAGGACCTTCTGACCCTTCGCTCGGACAGGGAGGTGGGCCAAAGGAACGGTGCTCAGCTCAACCCAGTCACCGCACCACCACCCCCGCCTCGAATCTCCGAAAAAAGGCTGGGAAACCAACTCCCCTCCGGGGACAAAAAGGTGTCTCCAGCACTCCAGAGCCATCCCAGCCACTGCACCAGGAAACCAAGGGGATCAGGCGGTGAGAAGGGGTCAGCGCTCAGCCAGGCAGGAGCCCGACTAGCCGCCGCCGCCGAACTGGTAGGCCACTCGGCGGGAGGCGGAGGCGCCTGGGAGAGGCAAGCGAGGTAATCGGAAGCGTATTTCCCAGGGAAAAGCTCAGCGCGCCTCCCTTCTGCCGAACCTTCCCAATGACCCTCATTTTGAGCCCTCTACCTTCAAGTAGAAACGGGCAAAGCCCGGCGCTGGCGTCCACCTCGGCCAGTTTCGGCCACCACCGCGCAGTCCGCCTCCGGAGCGGACAGCAGCAGCCAGTGACAGAGCGATGAGCCCGGCCAACTCCTTCCCATCAAACCCCGCGCTCCCGCCGCCGGCCAATCGGCGCCGCGGCCGGTGCGCGCCGCTCCCTCGTCACGTGACCGTGACTAGGGCGGGCAGTTGGGGGAAGAGGCAGGCGGTTGGCGGGAGGAGATCCGTGCATCCCTGTGGCTTCCGCAGCCAAGTGGGGTGCTCGTCGTCGTGTCTTACAGGTGGAGTGTCATTTGTTTTGACTCTTACCAACAGTTACTTCTTACTCCTCCTCTGCCTCCTGTTTTTCTTTTGCAGAAAGTCTTACTGACTAAAGAAAACCCCGAAATTGGTCCTGATGGCCCTAGACCGCCGCGAGAGAGAGGACTGGGTTTGACGGTGGAGATAGGTGCACCTGGACACGAGCCCGCCCTGAAGAGTGCGGGATCTGCTGTCATCCAGCCGGCAGCGGAGCCAGTTAATACTACACAGCTAAGCAGAGACGGGTTCCCAGACAAGCGAGTGAAGAAATTCAGCCTGGACTCCAGGACTGCTGGAGACTTTTATGACTCATGGACTTCAAAAAGGGTCCTTTGATGACTGGGCCGCTTACCTCACCAATTATGTGGTAAACGTCAACTGCCCGAGGATGTTGCTTTCAAACCGGTGGCTTAACAACATAAACTGAGTTTTCTATCTTAAAACGCTTAAGAACACTCCCTTAGCAGGTCTTGGTACTAGGCCCACGAATAAACCACCTAGGTTTTATTTGCCTTAGATTTGAAACGTTGGCTAAAGTGCCTTAAATTTACTAGTCAACTGAGAATGACAAGTCTCAATAACAAATAGTACTTGAATCACACAAGGTAATGTTGGAGAAGCAGAGAAACTTCAGCAAAAGTTCTTGTCACGATTTACCCCTGTGTGCAAACGTTTTTCATGGGATTTTTCTATTTTGTTCAGTTACATACACATTTTAAGTGCCCATGGTATTTTAAAGAGTATAATCGTTGTATTATGCTATGTTTAAACTTTGACAACCAAACAGGTAAATTATGAAAAGAAAGCATAATATTTAGTTGGTAAGAGTAATTTATTATATTGGAAGCTACCAGATCATTCATTGTAGAGTTGCTTAACTGCTAAAATGTTTAGTTACAGCTTCGTAAATGTGAGGGGAAGGAAACCAAAGTTTCTTCTCATACTCTGGGTAAGACACCTTACATATCTGAAAGAAAATGAAATATTTCGCTTATTTTGTTTTGGAAATTTAACCATTTTGTTTTTCATCCTTTCTTATTTTAAAGTTTAAAAAAAAGCAACTTAGAGAATGAACTTTTGGTTACCATGGGGGAAGGGTAGTGGGGAGAGATGGTTAGGCAGTGTGGGACTGACATGTACACACTGCTATATTTAAAATATGTAACTACCAAGGACCTATGTATAGCATAGAGAACTCTGCTCAGTATTATATAACAGCCTAATGGGAAAAGAATTTGGATATGTGTATGTATTTAAAATAAATAATTGAAAGGCCTGTGCAGTTTTGCAAATACAGCTCCTCACCTCAGGACAATCTCTTTTCCTAAAAGAACAAGGAAGAGATACTTTCTATTTGCTAATGATTTGTTTTCTAGTTTTAATTGATCCATCAAGGCTTACTGAAAAGAGGACAGAAACAGGTGGGGAAAAACAAAAGCACTAACTGGGTGCAAGAAATTCCAAACACCTAATCCTGAGACAAAATACCTTAGGTAGTTGATATAAAAGAGGAGAAATTTGGCCTGACAAGGGGAGACAGAGGAGTATTAATTAGACCATTAACTTTTTTAACCCTCCCAATAACCTTTTAAGGTAATTATCAGTTTTCAAATGAAACTGAAAAGAAAAAGGAACTGAATAAAAATTATACATATATTGTTGAAAGTAATGCTATCCTTCTCTATATCACTGCCTCCTCTATATCAAGTGGTAAGAGTTTGTAGGCAAAGTGAGAGAAGATATTAGAAACAAAACGATCAGCATATGCACTATATGGCTGAACTAAGGCTCCCAATAGTCATTCCAAATATTTATTGAAGACAAGACCATGTGTTAAGTGCTGAGAATACAGAGATAAGTAAAATAGCTTCCCAATAGCCACTGACCGGAGAAGGCAATGGCAACCCACTCCAGTGTTCTTGCCTGGAGAATCCCAGGGGCGGCTGAGCCTGGTGGGCTGCCGTCTATGGGGTCACACAGAGTCGGACACGACTGAAGCGACTTAGCAGCAGCAGCAGCAGCAATTCAACAAATAAGTGAGCCACATTTATTTAGATAGATAAATGAAAGTTGCAAGAAATAGGTGCTCTGAGAGCTTAGTGTCAGTCATTTATCTGGTCAGGAAAGTTAGGTAAGGCATGCTTGAGGAGGTCACCTGGAATACAGATCTGAAGGATGAGAAACTGAAGAAAGGAGAAAAGGAAACAGAGGGAACAGTACGTGTACAGCCTTTTGTCGGGAATGAACAGTGCAAGCCCAAGGGTCTGAAAGGAGTCATTGTGACTAGAGCATAGTTTGCAGGGAGAGCAGGCTAAGCAGGACTTGCTTGGCCATACTGAAAACAAAATGGGGTAGAGATTTAACCTGATCAGATCTGTGTTTGGAAAAGCTTATTGCAGCTGCAGTGTGGAGATATGAACAGGGTCCATCTTGGACCAGTTAGGATCTTTGAATCATGGCTAATGTTGGTAGTAAGTAGTTCAGGTGGATTGGGATGAGCACAAGGAGATGGAGGCAAGTGGGGAAAATGGAACAATTTAGGAAGTGAAATAGGTCTAGGGAATGGTTTAGGTAAAGTAGAGTGGAATGAATGGGGATTGAGGGAGAGGAAGGAGTCATGACAGGATATCTGGCAGGCACAGTGGATAGAAAGCAATGTTCACTGAGGTGTGGAGAACACTGAGAGAGAGTCAGATTTGGGGGGAGACGGTGGCTTCAATTGATTTCAACAGGTTGAGTCTCAGATGTTTTCATGACTTCAGGGAGAGATGTCACATAAACAGATCTATGGGTCTGCAGCACTGAGAAATCTGACCTAGAGAAAAAGTGTTCGGGTTTGTAATGTGTTCTTTTTCACAAAGTACTTATTTTTTCAAAATGCAACTATTATAAGTATTGTGGAAAAACAAAATAAAAAGTATAAGTCTCTAAAGCTGTTTGCCAAACTTCTTTTCACATTATCTGGGGCCTTCATTAAAAAAAAAAAAAGTTCTCTAGTATGAGGCATCAAATTTTGGAATTTTAACAAGTGCCACCAGTGAGTCTTCTTCTCAGGGAGTTTCTCTGGGCAGTGGTACTGCAGTGCCAGAGGCCACCTGCATAAGAGTTATCCTGCTGCTGCTGCTGCTAAGTCGCTTCAGTCCTGTCCAACTCTGTGCGACCCCTTAGACGGCAGCCCACCAGGCTCTGCCGTCCCTAGGATTCTCCAGGCAAGAATACTGGAGTAGGCTGTCATTTCCTTCTCCAGTGCATGAAAGTGAAAAGTGAAAGTGAAGTCACTCAGTCATGTCTGACACTTTGCGACCCCATGGACTGCAGCCCACCAGGCTCCTCTGCCCATGGGATTTTCCAGGCAAGAGTACTGGAATGGGTTGCCATTGCCTTCTCCGGAGAGTTATCCTAAGTGCTTATTAAAAGCACATCCCTCTAGGGATTCGAGGACAGGAGAAAGGAAGATGATGCAGCACCAGATAGTCCAAGATTTCACCCTCCATCTTTGACAGAAGTGTCCTATGTGCTCCATCAGGCCGTTCAGAGGAAAGCTGGTGTCCTTTGTTGAATGATGCGAATGTGAGCACCAGGCAGCCCTGACAGGCTGCTGTGCCAGCTTTCCTGGCTCCTAGCCCAGGCCTCCCGCCCTGCCCACTGACATGGTGCTCAGCCTGCTCCAGTGCTCTCTTTTTCTGCCACTCCCATCAGACCTTGTCCTTCCCTCCCTGGGGAAGGTGCTATGGGTGTTATGTTCCATATACTCCTACCAATTCAGGGGTTTCTTTTAGCCAATCTGGCCAGGGTTGAGAGGGAAATAGGTTCGAATGCTATGTTTCACTTTCAACAAATTCTCAAGAACTTAATTTGTAAGCATTTTGTTTTTTAAAGACTGAATTGTTTGTTCTCTGTGTAGTCTCACTGTAGCATCTCTTTTTCTCTATGAAGCACTGTAGATATAGAGGAATAATCAGAAAGTAAGAGGGGAAAAGAGATTAGAATTATTTTTTTGATAGGAAATATAGCAAACAGATGTATACTACTTAAAGACTATAACCCAAACACTCATGTAACCCACACTGGGTCAAAAAGTAGAACGTTACCAACACCCCAAAAGGCCCCAAAGTGCCCCTTCCTTTATAACCCCCAAGTACCTAGCGTTAATAAACACTATCATGATTATTAAAATATTGACTTCCTTGCTTTTCTTTATAGTTGTATTGCTTAATTACTCACTCAAACAGTATATTTCATGCCTGGTTTTTAACTCAATGTAAATTGAGTCATAGAGTAAATTTTTTTTTCATGTCTTGATTTCTTTTACCCAAAGTTATGTCTTTAAGATTCATCCACGTGGTTGTAGGTTTTTATTCACTTTTCTTTAATTGTAGGTATTAATTTCAGGGAGAATAATATCCTTCAACATGAGCCTTCCCTTTCTGGCTTATGGTATGACTCCACATTTGTTCAGGTGTGCCCATGTGTTTTCCAAAAAAATTTTTCATCACATGAGTTTCATACCTTTATAGTAGGTAGAATTCTAAAGATGGCCCTCCAAGATTCCCATCCCCTGATTAATCAATAAAACGATAGTATAAATACTGCTGTGAGGATTTCTGCAGATGTAAAAGAGGTAACTCTGACCTCCAGAGAATCCAGGCTCCAGGGACTGCACCTTGAAGGATGTGTTTGGGTTGGAGGGCCCATGTGTGGACCAGGAGGTGAGCAGGCTCCACTCTAAAACTAGCCTCTAGAATCAGCTTTCTGGCCTGAGGCTGTTCTGTGCATCCTTGGTGGACGCAGATGGCAGATGCTGCCATGCCTGGGCCCTGCACCAGGCTAAACTGCATGCTGTTAACTACACGTTAGCTGCAGCGTGCCTGAATTTCTGATCTACAGAACTGTGAGATAATAAATGAGTGTTATTTTAAGATGCTAACATTGTGGTAATGTGTTACAGCAGCAAAAGAAAATTAATATGCACCTTTGTTATTGAGCAGAAATCTTCTTGGTGGCTTATCAAGTAAGCCTTCCTTGAAGTAGGATGATAACCACAGAGGTCACACTACTCAAGACCTGCTGCTGAGACTGCTTCACCATTTAGAATCCAGACTAAAAATGCACCTGTATCTACACCTGCCTCTGAAGCTACGTTTGATAGATAGACAGTGCTTGGGAGGAGAAGGACGGCAAGTCAGGGAAAGCACAGCACCAAAAGCCAAGAGCTTAGGATGCCACAAAAGGAGTTCCACAGCTTCTCAGCCTGTTTGCTTGTATCACGTTTAGATGAGTCCAGCCCACACTCCAGAAGCAAATGAGCACTAAATGTGGTTCCCATGTTTCAATAAGAGAGAGGGGACGTAAAGTCTAGATAGCTGTGAAATAACTGAAATTAAATATTGACATCAAGTCTAACACTAAAGATTCCTATTATGATAAGTAACGCATAATTCCAGAGACCAATTGTGTCTGAAAGGCATAATTTAAAATTAGAATGCAAAGTATCCTGGCATGTAGATAATTCCATGTGAGTCCAAACTAATTATTGTAAAAGAAAGAAACATCTCCTTCTTGAAAAGAAAAAAAACACTTTGCCTGTTCTGGAAAATATATATAAACTAAGGTAAAATAAATTATTGGCTTGCTGTCCAGCAAGTCCAAAAAAGATGGCATTCTAATGCTTCCTGAAAAATGAGGGTACACATGGCAAATCAGGGATCTGGTGAAACTTGAGTCTTCTCTTGTATGCATGTAAAGCTTACACATAAAACAAGGAAGATATAGCTTTCGCTAATTCACACTGAGATTTATTTTTAATAAGAGTCATAAGAGTACATGGGATTTTACAAATCATAAAATATAGAAGACAAATTTTCTGCCTTGAGCTTAGTAAAACACGTGTAGGTGGTAGCTAATAGGAAAAATATTAAGTCATGATGATTTACGGGTGATCACCAATGGGAGACTGGGTATATTAAAAAAAAATGTCTTATGAAAACAGAGAATTGGGAAATCCCAGGGATTGGAAAAAAAAGCTTGAAGGAAGAATGAAAGATGTGAGAAATTAAAGAGAAAGTTCTAAGAAATGAGGAAGGAGAAAAAACTGAAGATAAAAATAGAAGAAAAGACTTGCTGCTGTGAGGCATGAGCAAATACATGAGAAAAAAATGTAGGATTGATTTGCTTGGCAAACTTCTGAAAATAGACAACCAGAAATCCTAACTATACAATTCATTTCTTAGAAAGGTTAAGAGCTAAATTTCCCAAACAGTAGACCCTAAACCAAACTTCTTGCTCAAACTATATTATTCCATCTGTAACATTTGTATATATAAATAAAATTCCATACAACTCTATATGCAGCTGAATTGTGAACAACTCAAAGCTTATGAATATTTTTGAGCTATAATGAACAGGGATTGGGGGCAGGAGGAGAAGGGGACCACAGAGGATGAGATGGCTGGATGGCAACACCGACTCGATGGACATGGGTTTGGGTGGACTCCAGGAGTTGATGATGGACAGGGAGGCCTGGCATGCTGCAGTTCGTGGGGTCAGAAAGAGTTGGACACGACTGAGTGACTGAACTGAACTGAACCGAGCTGATAATGCACAAGAAACTTCGTGTTAGACTATAAATTCAAAAGCACTAGTTTTCTTAACATATACATATGTTCTAGAAAAGTCTGAGTGCTATGGCAATACTGATATCAGACCCAATATTTCTCTCCAAGATAAGGGCGAACTTACTGTGTAGTGTATTCAGGGCACAAACCACCTCCCTGTGCTACCTTTGTAGACACAGCAGCTCTACAGTTTTCTCTTTATTATCCAAATAGGTCATACTCAGGAAATTATCTGTTCAAAACATTTGCCGATTTTTAAATGGCATTATTTGCCTTTTTATTAATGAGTTTACTATACCTTTACAGTGGATTAGTGGAAAAGAATCTGCCTGCAATGCAGGAGACCTGGGTTTGATCCCTGCATCAGGAAGATCTCCTATTAGAAGGGAATGGCTACCAACTCCAGTATTCTTGCCTGGAGAATTCCATGGACAGAGGAGCCTGGCGGGCTAGAGTCCATGCAGTCCCAAAGAGTCCAGTACATTGAACAACTAACACTTTTATTTTTTTTCACATACCTTTACAGTAAACAAAGGAGGTGGTGTGAGTCCTCCAGCTTCGCTCTTCTTGAAAATTGTTTTGGCTATCCTAGTTCTATATGAAGTTTTAAGTAAATGTATCAATTTCTAGGAAAAACTTTGTTCTGATTTTTATTGGGATTGCGTTGAATACATAGATTAGCTTGAGGAAAAGTGGCATATTAACAATACTGAGTCTTCCAATCCAAAGACAGAGTATTTCTTTCTATCTATTTGGATATTCTTTGATTTCTTTCATCATTATTTTATAGTTTTCAGCATACATGTCCTGCATATTTTTGCTATATTTATGTCTAAGTATTTTAATGACTTTGGTACTGTTTTAAATGATACTGTGCTTTAAAATTTGATTCCCAAATATTTGTTGGCAATATGTAGAAATAAAACATTTTTGTATTTTGACCTTTTATCCTGTGACTTCTCTAAAATGGTTTGTTAGTACTAGGAGGTTTTCTATAAATTTCTTGGTATTTTCTGTGTAGAAGAATCACAAAGTTTTAACAGAGTTTTTTTTTTTTTCTTCCTTTCTAATCTGCTTTTTTCGTTTGTTTCTCATACTTTCTTGCACTATATGATACTTCTAGTACAATATTGAATAGAAGTAGTGAAAGCAGACATCCTTGCTTTGTTCCTAATCTTAAGGGGAAACATTCAGTCTTTCAATTTTAGTATAATAGATGTAAATATTTTGTAAATCTTTTTATTAGATTAAGGAAGTCCCTTCTTAGTTTGCAGAAAGTATTTATCATGATGTTGAATGTTTATGTAGTTAGGATTTCCAGTTGTCTAATTTCAGAGGTTTACCAATCAAATCAATCCTTTATTTTTTGTAGGAATTCCATTTTTTGTATGGAATTTTATTTATAGATGGGATAATATAGTTTGATATTGAATGTTGAATTTTGTCAAATGCTTTTTCTGCGTCTATTGAGATGATCACATAGTTTTTCTTCTTTAGTGAGTCGATATGATGAATGATATTGATTTTCAAATCTTGAATCCTATAATAAGCTGTAACCACAAGCATAATAATCCTCAATGAGTTCTGAATGCTTTGAGTGAATTATTGAATGTGAATATAGATTGGTGTCAGAAATCTAGAGCACTGAACCCTCAAATTTCACATTTTGACTAACTATAAGTAGCATGCAAAAAAAGCAGAGACATTACTTTGCCAACAAAGGTCCATTTGGTCAAGGCTATAGTTTTTCCAGTGGTCATGTATGGATGTGAGAGTTGGACTGTGAAGAAAGCTGAGCGCCAAAAAATTGATGCTTTTGAACTGTGGTGCTGGAGAAGACTCTTGAGAGTCCCTTGGATTGCAAGGAGATCCAACCAGTCCATCCTAAAGGAGATCAGTCCTGGGTGTTCATTGGAAGGACTGATGCTGAAGCTGAAACTCCAGTACTTTGGCTACCTCATGTGAAGAGTTGACTTATTGGAAAAGACCCTGATGCTGGGAGGGATTGGGGGCAGGAGGAGAAGGGGACAACAGAGGATGAGATGGCTAGATGGCATCACTGACTCAATGGGCATGAGTTTGAGTAGACTCCGGGAGTTGGTGATGGACAGGGAGGCCTGGCATGCTGCGATTCATGGGGTCGCAAAGAGTTGGACATGACTGAGCAACTGAACTGAACTGAACTGAACTGAGGTAGCATGCAATCAACATATTTGTATTCAAGAACACAAGTTTCATCTCTTCTTCTGTCTTCACTATCTGTAGGTCATGGTCCCAGTATTAGTTTGGGGGGTTCTTTTGTTTTGATTGATTGATTGATTTTTTAAATTTATTTGCTAGGCTATTTTATATTTTTTCATGTACCACTTAAAAGTTAGTCTGAGATTTGAGATTTGTAGATCCATTTACAAAGACTTAGCTATATAACTTGGGTCTGTCCCACTGTGGTAAAATAAAAAATATAAAATATACATTTGGGCTTTGTTCCAGGTTCTTGTCATAGAACTCCTAAAACCTTGGAATCTCGTATATGATAAGAATGCATTTGATATGTTGATGAGATGATTCTTGGCTGAGGGGCTCCTAGATAATTTCAGAATGGGAGCAGATCACCAGAAAGACAAACCTTGATTAGAAGCTTAGAACATTCAGATCCATCTCCCAACTTCCAGGGAAGGGATAAGGGCTGGAGATTGAGTTAATCACCAATGGCCAAAGTTTAATCAATCATGCCTACATAATGAAACCTTCATAAAAATCTCGAACCTATGAGTTGAGAAATCTTCCAGATTGGTAAACATGTTGTACTAGGAAGAGAGTACACCTGGAGAGGGTGTGGGAGCTCCAAACCACCCACTTTCCCCATACTTTGCCTTATATGCATTTCTCTCATTCAGCTATTCCTTTGTAATAAACTAGTTGCTGCTGTTGTTCACTCATTCGGTCACATCCGACTCTTTGAGACTCCATGGACTGCAGCACGCCAGGCTTCCCTGTCCATCACCATTTCCAGGAGCTTGCTCAAACTCATGTCCATTGAGTCAGTGATGGCATCCAGCCATTTCATCCTCTGTCATCCCCTTCTCCTCCTGCCTTCAATCCTTCCAAGCATCAGAGACTTTTCTGATGAGTCAGCCCTTCACATCAGGTGACCAAAGTATTGTAGTTTCCACTTCAGCATCAGTCCTTCCAATGAGTATTCAGGATTGATTTCCTTTAGGATTGACTTGTTGGATCTCCTTGCAGTCCAAGAGTCCTTGGAGACTCCTTGCAGACTCAACAGTCTTCTCTGACACCACAGTTCAAAAGCATCAATTCTTTGGCACTCAGCCTTCTTTATGGTTCAACTCTTCCATCCATATGTGACTACTGGAAAACCATAGCTTTGACTGTACAGAACTTTGTTGGCAAAGTAATGTCTCTGCTTTTTAATATGCTGTCTAGGTTTGTCATAGCCTTTCTTTCAAGGAATGAGCATCTTTTAATTTCATGGCTGCAGCACCATCTGCAGTGATTTTGAAGCCCAAGAAAATAAAGTCTGTTACTGTTTCCACTATTTTCCCATCTATTTGCCATGAAGTGATAGGACCAGATGCCATGATCTTCGTTTTTTGGATGTTGAGTTTTAAGCCAGCTTTTTCACTCTTCTCTTTCACTTTCATCCAGAGGCTCTTTAGTTCCTCTTCACTTTCTGCCATAAAGCAGAAATAAACTGGTACTAGTGAGTGAAATATTTTCCTTAGTTCTATGAGTTGATTGAGCAAATTATTAAACCTGAGGGAGGGAGGTTATGGGAACCCTGATTTGTAGCTGTAAGACAGAAGCATGGGTAACCTGGGGACCCAATAGTTTTGTGACTGGCATCTGAAGTGAGGGCAATCATCCAGGCGTGCATGCATGCTAAGTTGCTTCACTTGTGTTCAACTTTTTGTGACCCTATGGACTGTAGCCTGCCAGGCTCCTCTGTCTATGGGATTCTCCAAGCAAGAATACTGGAGTGGGTTGCCATGCTCTCCTCCAGGGGATCTTCCTGACCCAGTGATCGAACCCACATTTCCTGTGGCTCCTACATTCTAGGCAGCTTCTTTACTGCTGAGCCATTGTGAAGTCCAATCTTCCGGGACCTAGCCCTTAACCCTGTGGCATCTGATGCTAATTTATGATAATTAGTGTCAGAATTGAGTTGAATTGTAGGGCACTCAGTTGATGTCCAGAGAGTGAGAAAATTGGTTCATTGTAAAGAAAAAAAAAAACCCACACCTTTGGTGTCAGATGTATTGTGAGTAAAATACCTCACCCACTCGTGTGCAATTCAATGATGTCAGCTGGCATTATGCTGGTTTATCACAGATTTGGGGGAATCATCTTCTCTAAGTCTCTCCCTTCCAGGGTTTCCCTCCCATTCTCCAGCCCTCTGAAGCCTTGTTTTCTGATCTTCTGGCCAGAAAGGTGGGATTTCTCTTGGATTTCTAGATGTCCATGTTGCTGCCAGTTTCCCACAGTTGGGGCGACCCACTGGGCAAGGCAGTGGGTGAGAAGAAAGGTTCTAAAAAAAAATGGGAATGCTCTCTACCTTCTCTGGCCCTCAGATCCCCTTTCTCAACTCTTCTGGATAGAAAGACAGAAAACCCACTGCTTTAACTCCACTATAGTTCAGCCCTCTGTAAGACACAAACAAAAAAGGAAGTAAAAGAAGAGAGAAAAGAGTGCTAACCCCCATAATCTCTGGCCCACAGGGATCCCCTTTTCTGGTCTTATGGACAGAAAGATAGGATTTCTCTGAGTTTTAGCTGTCTGTAGTACTGATGTGCCAGTTGTACCAGGAGCCTACACTTAAGACCATGAGCAAGAAAAAGGCAAAATATGGGAAATTCACCGCCATACAGCTCACTTCTCCAGGTTTTGACTCCTTTCCCCAATCTGCCTGCTTTTCTTTACTTTCCAAAGTCCTCAGAGAGTTGCTTTTTGCATTTCATGTAGTGTTTTTAGATATAATCAGCAGAAAGATAAGCTTTAGTAGGCTTATAATTTGACCACATCAGTTTAGCCTGCTAGTTTTTCATTGACTCTTCATGTGACAATAATTTTATAATATTTTCTATAAAGAGTAGAAAGATAATCCAGTCTTTTGTTGATTTAAATGGTTTGCATTATTGATTGTTTTAGGAAAACATTTCAGCTTTCTGTTAATATGTAAATTTCGAGAATGGCTATCAAGTGTGGGAAAAGTGCTACCACATTGCTAGTTTTTTTCATCTAGGCACCATAAAATGTCAGAGTTTTCACATTTCTTTGTGCAGTAATTAATCAAAAATAGTCTGAATCAATAACAGTTATTACTCATTCTTGATGTCTTTGTTGCAATAGCATACTATGAGTTTTATATTACTTTTTGCAATGTAATCATTTTGTGTCAAATCAAAGAGTTATAGATCCTTTTCTATTGTGTTCATGTGATTCTTCCCTCTCATTAACTGCATTATCAAACTATACAGGAGCCTATTCATCAGTTCTATTTGAAATGTATCTCTTCCTTTGGTTAATTCCTGCCTTTGGTGACAATTTCAAATCTTTTTGTTGTTGTTACAAATACATCTTGATGTCAGAATAATTTCTATTGACTTAATTGCTTACCTTTTCCACTTTTGTTTTATATTCCATTAATTTTTATCTGAATTTTTTCTCAATTTTTTATAAATAGATTTAAAGATGAAGAAAAATGGTCCCCTTTATATAATTCAAATATAGTGACTGCAATTTCTTAAATATCTTATAGAAACATTTTAAAGTGTCTTTCTATATTACAGTTATAGTGATGTATTTGCTGGGTGTCAAGTTTTTGAATAAGCTTTTTGGTTTACTTTTGTGTTGGGGGTTTCCTTCCAAATCTTCGAAAAATGTATTTTAGAGCCTATAAAATTTCCTTTACCCATGTTGCAAAGCTTGAATAACTTTACAGTGGATAACCCATTGTATTACCCTTAGACTTTTTTTAAAATCTAAGTTGATATGTTTATGTAAAATACTCCATTTATGAGAGGAAATTGAAATGAAAATAGCTGTCGTAAAATGCCAACATGGTTAACAACTGTGGAAGCAGCCTTTTCTCTTACAGATTAAAGGAATAAACTGCACATGGTATACATCCTGCATGCTTATTAATATCTTTAAAGAGTGCTGGGAGCCCTTTTCCTCACCTATGTCTAGACAGACAACACTCCATGAATGTTTTCAACCACAGGTTACTATTTCCAAAAGTTATTTCACATTGTTGGATAAAGCCAAAGGCAGGTTTTCAGTTGGTGAAAAATGTCAAAATCATATATAGAGTTTTCGATCACAGCAGTAGAGCACAACAATGGCCAGCTAATCAGTGTCAGACACATCTGGCCTAGAATCTACAAAAATGGAGTAACATTTGGTTTCTGGTTTATTTATCTGTTAACCCTTCTGTTATGTATTTTCCCATTACTTCTATGCATTCTTCATAAACTGTTACTCCCCCCCCCCCCATTTTGGGCATTTTTCCAAGTTCTCATGCAAAAATGAATTAAATTTAATAGTTATTTCTAGGATCCCCATTAAATTTCTGTTATTTGAATGATTATATCTCATCATGACCTCTGAAATTCACCTTAAAAATGCAATAACCTCAACTACTTCTTTTCAGCACTTCAAAATAATTTGGAATGTTCTTACTCAGCTGGTTTTTGATTTATGGGTAATCTAAGAAAAGATAGTTGTCTTGTGCTCCATAGAATAGTCACAGCTTTTGAGGGCTATCAATAAATTCATTTAGTCTGAAAAACCATCCAGTGCATGTAATGTCTGTCTTGTTGAAAATAATTTACAAATGAAACAATATTTATGATCTTTTTTTGCTTGGGATAAACTAGCCAGAATCTCATAAGAGTATGACTCTTTAAAACTTTTTTTCAAAATATCTTTTTGAGAAACATCTCTCTTGCTCATTTTATGTTCTGTTTGATTCTATATAAATATTATTGGGCTCACAATTTTGAAGGAAAACGTGGTCTTTAATTAAAATACTGAATGACATTATTACTTTTTAGCAATAGGGCCATAATAAAAAAAACCACAGTTCTTATTAAAGTCAATGAAGTCATAAACATGAAGCTGCTGCCAACATTTGCAGACTATACAAATTGTATTTTGCTTGATTATTTTCTGTTTCTCCAGATTTTTCATTTCCTCTTTGGGAGTGCCCTGATTCTCATAATCTTTATCTCTTCCATTGTCACTATAATCATCTATATTTTCTTGCCTTTAATGGATCCTTCCTTTTCTTTATGATTTTGGCATTTGTAGCATGTATTCCAAGATAATAAGAAATCTTTTGGTATTTTGAAGCTTTTGTGAGTCTTCAGTTTAAATTTTTGGCTTCTAAGAAGGACACTTTCTTAATGAAAATTCAAATTTCAACTTAAAATTTTACTCATCTGATGATTGAAAGAATTTTCCACAAACTGTCTTCTAGTCCATACATTGAAAATCTTGTTTCTCCTCCACTAGCAAGCTATTCCCATGATCCAGGTAACACTCATCTGGCAGAAGCCCCTGGCCCTTGCACCTTCATATCACCATGCCAAGTGAGTTGGCAGAAAGGGCAACTGAAGTAAGCTGAGAGGTTATTCTTACCCTGAGATGGTTAGCAAGAAGCACAGGAGTGGCTGTGAAACATGTGAATATATCCCACAAATAGAAAACATACAAGAACTATACAAAAAAGATCTTCATGACCCAGGTAATCACGATGGTGTGATCACGCACCTAGGGCCAGACATCCCGGGAAGTCAGGTGGGCCTTAGAAAGCATCACCATAAACAAAGTTAGTGGAGGTGATGGAATTCCGATTGAGCTATTTCAAATCCTAAAAGATGATGCTGTGAAAGTGCTGCTGTCAATACACCAGGAAACCTGGAAAACTCATCAGTGGCCACAGGACTGGAGAAGGTCAGTTTTCATTCCAATCCTATCCCAAAGCAAGGCAATGCCAAAGAATGTTCAAAGTACCAGACAACTGCAGTCATTTCACACACTAGCAAAGTAATGCTCAAAATTCTCCAAGCCAGGCTTCAACAGTACGTGAGCTGTGAAGCTCCAGATGTTCAAGATGGATTTAGAAAAAGCAGAGGAACCAAAAATCAAATTGCCAACATCCAATGGATCATACAAAAAGCAAGAGAATTTCAGAAAGACGTCTACTTCAGCTTCACTGACTACCCTAAATTCTTTGACTGTGTGGATCACAACAAACTGTGGAAAAAATCTTTAAGAGATGGGAATACCAGACCACCTGACCTGCCTCCTGGGCAAACTGTATGCAGGTCAAGAAGCAACAGTTAGAACAGAACATGGAACAATGAACTGGTTCCATATTGGGAAAGGAATATGTCAAGGCTGAATATTGTCACCTTGCTTATTTAACTTATACACAAAGTACATCATGTGAAATGCTGGACTGGATGAAGCACAAGCTGGAATCAAGATAGCAGAGGGAAATATCACTAACCTTAGATATGCAGATGACACCACCCTTGTGGCAGAAAGCAAAGAGAAACTAAAAAGCCTCTTGATGAAAGTGAAAGAGGAGAGTGAAAAAGTTGACTTAAAACTCAACATTCAAAAAACGAAGATCGTGGCATCCTGTTCGACCACTTCATGGCAAATAGATGGGGAAACAATGGAAACAGTGAAAGACTTTATTTTCTTGGGCTCCAAAGTCACTGCAGATGGTGACTGCAGCCATGAAATTAAAAGACTCTTGCTCCTTGGAAGAAAAGCTATGACCAACCTAGACAGCATATTAAAAAGCAGAGACATTACTTTACTGACAAAGGTCTGTCTAGTCAAAGCTCTGGTTTTCCCAGTAGTTATGTATGGATGGGAGATTTGGACCTTAAAGAATGCTTAGTGCCAAAGAATTGATGCTTTTGAACTGTGGTATTGGAGAAGACTCTTGAGAGTCTGTTGGACTTCAAGGAGATCCAACCAGTCAATCCTAAAGGAAATCAATCCTGAATACTCATTGGAAGGACTGATGCTGAAACTGAAGCTCCAATACTTTGGCCACTTGATATGGAGGGCTGACTCATTAGGAAAGTCCTGGATGCTGGAAAGGATTGAAGGCAGGAGGAAAAGGGGATGACAGAGGATGAAATGGCTGGATACCATCACTGACTCAATGGACATGAGTTTGAGCAAGCTTAAGGAGTTGGTGATGGACAGGGAAGCCTGGCGTGCTGCAGTCCATGGAGTTGCAAAAAGTCAGACATGACTGAGCAACTTAACTGAACTGAATGGAGGAAAGTCAGAAGGAAAGACACTGCAATCTTCACTGGTTGGAGTTAAAATATCTTACTTGGGCAAATTTCGCAAAAATATGTAATTTTGAGAGCACCGTCACTAGAGTCCCTATCAAGAAGGTTTATTAACATTTTATTCCAAGGAGTCTTGACCTATCAACCTCCTTGGTTTCTTGGTATATCTGTCTCTGGACATTACTTTCAGGCTTTCTTCACAATTTTCCCAACTGCCTGAAATGTCTTGCCTCTTTTTCTACTCCTAGCAAATCCCTACTCTTCTTTTGAGGCTTAATTCAAATGGCAATAATTCCCTGAGAAAGAACCCAGTATATTGGAAAGAATTCAGGCTCTGGTAAATGACAGAGAAATGGTTTCAATCTTAGCTGAGCCACATGTATTTTTGTGTGTCCAAGGCAAAGTACTAACTTCTTTGAGCCTTAGTTTCTTCATATATAAAATATGGAGAAAATATACATATCTTGCTGAATTGTAAGAATTTTTAAAAATTTAGCATTTCATCAGTTCTATTTTTTCTCATTTTAATATCTTTCCATAGAATATTGGGAACATTGAGAAAATGGTACATAAGAGAGGCTTTAAATTATTTTTGTTCTCTTCTTTTAACACTATTTTATTATTTGAGTGGTCAAAAGAACTGGATGAAGTGAATGAGGCATTTGCATCAAGTCCAAACTATAAGGAAGTGTCAAAAAACTCAGTAATCAACATAAACTTTATACTTGTTAAGATCAATGCAAAAAAATCTGTAATTAATAAAATGTCAAAAAAAATTTTAATGGAATAAATATTGCAGATTTTTCCTTTGCCTTAGGCTCCAATATGATTAATATTGGTACTGGTGATCAAATCTTGATGAAAGAATTTAGAATACTACTTTTTATAACTATTCATAAGCAAATTTATTGTTTTTATATTCAGCTGTTTTTGCACATGCCGTCTTTCAACACCTCCAGTATTAATTTCTCTGACATTAAACTTTGACCCTCCACAACAAACTATTATGAGCAAATTATCTTTGTTTTATCCTAGAAATATTGTTTGTATTATTGAAAAGTAGGTTACTGCTTTGGAAATCAATTTCCATTAGAGATAAATTCACTCTAGAATTATCTACTCCATATTTTCCTACACTGGAACTATTTAAATTTCACTCTCAACCTTTTGCAAAATGACTCATTTCAGAGTACTTCAGAGATCTTATGCTTCCTTCAGGAATTCTATTTTATACCAATAAGTTGTTCTTATTTTCCATCTAAATTATTTAGCTAAAGTTATTTATTTGTCCTTGTTTCTCTGAGGTGATTGGAGAAGGGCATGACAACCCACTCCAATATTCTTGCCTGGAGAATTCCATGGACAGAGGAGCCTGGCGGGCTATGGTACATGGGGTCGCAGAGTCGGATAGGACTGAAGCGACTGAGCTCACACACATGTGCTGGGGTGATGGAGTAAAACTTGTCATAGTCTACCTGACATAAGCTCTGTAATGTGTACTCTCATACACTGTGGGTGAAAGTATAATTCGGCCCTTGCTTAAGGTCAGTTTTAAAATAACCACCAAATTTGAAATATGCATGGCATATCTTACTTTTATAATTAAAATAATAATTTTTTAAAAAGCAATCTTGTCCTGTTTTATCTTTCTAGGTAAAAGAGTACATGATCCCTGGCTTCAAGGACCTCATACTTTAAGGATGAAGGAGAAATGAATAGTGTTGGTCTTTACATAGGGCAATATATTAAAACTGTTTCAAAGTGGGTTTTCATATTATAAATAGCAATTATAACCCATAAATATAGCCCACATAGAAAGTACAAGCAGAGTCTAAAAAAGTTTGATATTGCCATAATTCTACACTTTGAAATTAAAGATAATTTTGTGTTAATGTAAACAAATCCTCAAACTCAGAATAAATGAATTATTCACAATATTTTTCTTTTTTAATTATTTTGTTTACTTTTTGAACGGGTAGCACATGCATATGATACAAAATTAAAAATTGCAAAAGGGCATAGGTGAAAATTGTCTCTCTTCTACCCTGTTCTCAGCACTTACAGTTCCCGTCCCTAGAAGCAACCACTATTGCCAGTTCTTGGTTAGCTTCTCAGACGTCTTTTGTGAATATAAGGATATATTTCACTCACTCTTTTTATTTTTGCACAAAGATTAGTTCATCCTATACACTATTAAGCATATATCTTAAGAATGACAGTCTTTTTAATAGCTGTGTTATATTCAATTAAAAGGATGTAGCATTCTTCATCATCAATACTTAGGTTGCTTCTGATCTTTTAACAGTTACAAGCAATAAGAAAAAGCCCATAATCATTTACATGTGCCATTTCTTTCTATATCATGTACATCTGTAAGAAAGAATATTTAGAAGTAGAACTGCTGGGCTAAAGGGTCTAGACAACTAAACTTTCAATAGATATTGCCAAATTATCCTCCATAGAGGTTGCACTAAGTTACATTCCCACCAGAAATGTCTTTCTCCCCACCCCTGGTCAACACAGTGTATGATAAAAATGGTATCTCATAGCACTGTAAGTCAACTATAATTAAATTTTTTTAAAATGGTATCTCATTGTAATTTTGTAGTTTTCTAGTTATGAGGGAGGTGGATTATCACTTTTGTATTTAAGAGCAACATTTACTTTCAAAACTCATTACATAAAGAGTAGTCAATATTTCTTTCCAAATTTGACTCGATTTTTTTCCTTTCAATGAAAAAAAAAGACTCCTAATGAGTTGTAACTTTACAACAGCTACCATTAAAATAAATGAATAAATACATAGAGAGAAATAAATAAATAAACAAACACTAAAACACCTTAGAATTTAAAGGGGTTTTCCACCTTTTCTGGAAGAATTCAAAAGTATATCTTTGGATTGTAGCAAAAATGTGAAATTTCACTGAGATTATTGAATTGCTTTTGTAGCTGTGATATTATTCAGTAATAAAAAAGCCAACTTCTGAAACAGAAAATCCCTCTTCTAGTGAAAGCTCATCTTTAGGGGCCTTCTAACATTATTATTGATGAGTAACATAAGTATAGTAAAAATTCAACACAATATCATAAGTAGCATTCCTACATTGTTGCTAATGTTGCAAAACAATGTAAATAAATATAAAGGAATGTCAATAGTAACATTTTTCTCTATTCTATGTCATTTCACTTTGGTATTAAACCACTATCTTTTTTAATTTTTGAAAATTTTTATTGGAATGTAGTTGATTTATAATGTTGTGTTAGTTTCTGTTATATAGCAAAGTGAATCGGTTACACATATATCCACTCTTTTTTAGATTCCTTTCCCATATAGTCACTACAGAGTACTGAGTAGAGTTCCCTGTGCTATACAGTAGGTGCTTATTAGTTATCTATTTTATACATAGTAGTAAACCATTATCTTTCAATCATTGTAGAAGTTAATCTTACTAAATAAAATCTAGCACTTGAAAGGTATAAAAGTCTTAGAACTCTCCTAGTTAGTTTGTATTGATAGTATGGAAATCACTTAGTATCTTAGAATTGTAGGTGCAAACTATACTTTTTCGTATCTTTTTGGGGGAAGGGGAAATAAGTCTTCTTATTCTCTACTTTCAACCCACCACATCATCCTCATCCAGAGAAATAGTTCTCCCAAGTTACAGATAAGAGATGCCAGTTAATCAATCTGGCTGGTCACTGGAGTGAAATATGTCACTGCCAGATCCCCTGATGCCTTGTATAGTGGCACAGACTCCTGGAATTGAAAGGGAGCCAGCTCAAGGAGTCATTTAATCCAGACCTCTCTCTTCCTGCAAGGCTCTGCCTGAAATGTCTAAGACAGATGGTTTGTTCTTAAAATTCACCAGGGACAGAGATTCTACAATATTACTCTGGAGCCTTTTCTAATGTTTAATCACTATTACTGTCAGGTCAGTTTAAGCTCTTTCCTGATAGTTTTTCCTCTGCAGACATGGAAAACAGTTGGTCAGCAACCTCTTTATAATCACCTATCCAATACGCAAAGACAGTTATCAAGGTGCCCTTCAGCCTTGTTTTTTCAAGTTTACATGATTTATCTGCCATCCATTTTGAATATATCAATATTTTTATCTTCATATCACTATTTGATCTCATTAAACATTTTGATTACTTTTCCTTAAACTCTTCATTTCTTCTATATCACTGAATTTAGTTTTATAGTAAGTTCTGTAATTGTAATGTAGTTTTAAATTTTTTTAATAATTATGGGACAAGGTAACTATGCTTTTGCTTATTCACTAAATAAATACTTACTGAGTATTTTATGCCAGCAAGAAAAAGATAAAGCTCCTGCTCTCATATACTATGTATTTTAATAGAAGAAATCAAGAATAAGCAATTAAAATGAATCTATAATATAATGTTATGATAAGAAAAAAGCATCTTGTATTAATTAGAAAATAGCTAGGCTGCTGTGATGAGCTATTGTTGTTTAGTCTCTAAGTCCTGTCTGATGCTTTCGTGACGCCTTGGACTATAGCCCGCCAGGCTCCTCTGTCTGCGTGACTTCCCAAGCAAGAATGCTAGAGTAGTTTGCCATTTTCTTTTCTAGGGGATCTTCCCAACCCAGGGATTGAACACACAACTCTTCCATTGGCAGGCTGATTCTTTACCACTGAGCCACCAGAGAAAGCCCCCGCAGTGATAAAGACCCAACAATAATTCAGTGGTTTGAAGAAGAGGTTCGTTTCTCACCTAACATTCCACCCTGACTACTCTGAATCATCAAGAAGTCGTTTAGGGACCCCAGCCCTTCCATCATATTGCATCATCAAACCTTAGGTCATTGTCATTATTTTTATAGTATAAGCTGGATCACCCAGAGTTCCAGCCAGCAGAGAGAGAAAGACAGTATGGGTGAAGCTATTCTAGGCCCAGAAGTGGCACAAACCACTTGCACTCTGTACCACTGAAGAGAACACGGTTACACGCTTGGCAACGGAGACCAGCTAACTATGTGTTCATGAAGAAAAGGAGAATGGATTTGGGGGGAGTGCCCAGACAGGGTGTTGCAAGCACTGCCGATGTTTCTCCCCAATAGCCTCAGATCCTGTTTTACCTCTTTATGTGTTTCTGCTTTCAAAGTCAAACACTGGACTATTTTTCAGAAGTTGTCCTAGGAACACTAGAAAGTCTTAGGAATTTACTTCCCCCCACTCTACCTCACCCAGGGGGAACTGATGTGTGCCACAGTATGAAAGACCAGCCCCCTTACCCTCTGCTATTAGGACAATCCAGAGATATAACTTACATTCTAGATTCCCTTGCAAATCACAGGCTGAAACTACTCTCTATCAGAGTTGGCCTGAGATTCATCCTTGCTTGTATGTCTTCTCTTTCCCGTCCTGCTTTCCACATCCCTTTCTTGGTTTCCCGCAGGAGTACTTTCTTTATGAATCACTTGCACATGAATCCTCATCTGATGATCTGCTTCTGGAAGCCTGATCTAACACACTAGGTAAAGGGCTTAAGGTGCTGGATCATTTTCAGTGGCTTCACACATAAGATCAAAAGGAGTATCTGGAAAAGTAGGAATGACTTAGCTCACAGCTATCACTATTACTATGGGAAAAAAGAAAAACTAAAATGTGTATTTCTGTTGCTAAGGGCACATACATATATATAAATTTAGCTTTTGAACAATCTGTTCAAAAAGTGAATGAATCTGTATCTTGTGTATTATCAATCTGAGCTTCATAAAAGCAATCTTTGAATTGGATCTTTGAAGATAAAGGGAATAAAATTACTAGAATGGGCAACAGAAGTGCTCAGTGACACTTCAGCACTGGGTAATCCTCAGGTACTTAGAGTCTTTCCAAATACAGAATGTCATGGATTCTAAAGCACTGAAGAGTGGCTTCTTTTGGGGGGCCAAATATATTGCCTGCCATTGTTTTGAATAAGGGTAATGATTGCCGAACTATATGGAATATGGGGTGGGGGTGTTGGGTGTGAGGAGGAAGAAGGACTGCAGAAGCAACTGGCAAAAGATTAGCTGATTTAGTTTTGACTTTACTAATTGTTACCATCTATGAATCTCTTCTATGATCCTAATTAATAAATTAACAAGAAGTTTATGTTACACAGTAGTTTAATAATAATATTAAAATATGTAAATATTAGACTTATTTGTATATTGCAGAATTACTAGGTTTTGTATGAGTAATTAACCCAACAAGATAAAATTTTTAAAAATAGATTTCTAAGTTAAAGCATCACCTTTGATAAATAAAAAAATTAGGAAATTTTACTTAAAGTAAAATTCTACAAGTTCTACCCTGTCAGAGCCCTGCGGACTCCTCTAAGACTCTGTGTTTTACTCAAAGTTAAAATTGTATATCTATTTTTGTGCTTATTTGATTAATTATCTATCTCCACATTAAACTGTAGATCTATGAGGGCTACTTTTGATCATTGTTGTATCTCCAGCATCAAATGCAATGCCTAATACATAATAGATACTCAAAAAAAATTTTGTTGATCCAAATCAATTAATAAATATATAAATAAAAATAATTTATATTAAATTTCAAATAATAGAGTCTTTACCATCTAATGTACCTGGTGTAAGAATTCTCACACATTACTCTGTAAATTATAGAAAATGGATAATACAAATGATTCTTGTCCTTAGAAATGCAAATAAGTTATATACAATAGAATGCCACTGATTATTGCCCTATGCATAGACCAGTTTTGCATCATTTGCAAATATATTTTAGCTTTCCATATTGCCCAATGTATGTGGTTCTTTGAATTCTTTGAATCGCTGTGACTTTCTACAGTTTCTTTCACTAATCAATGCATTAAATATTTGATAGGTATTTGTATTTGTATGAATCATGACTACTTTCTTCTAGAAAGTATGCTTTAATACCTTAAAAACATCTTAAATAAAGCTAATAGTCTATTTATGTATATGAAGATACATGAGAATAAACTACATGAGCAGTATGCTGTGCCTGAGCAGGAACTGACTATACTTCTTTAAAGAATTTTATTAGTCAAGCTACAAAGAGAGCACTAAAGGAACTTTTTTATCACTATTTTGCTTTTTATCACCATTGTTAGTTCATGTAACAAAGTACCAGCACTGCAGTGTATCATTCAGACCCTTCCCTAGCTTCCTAGGATTTGCATACCAGGAAAATATTTTACAGAGATCATCCGTACAAGTATTTCAAAACACTTGTCCTGGTTTGCAGTTAAATTTGTTCTTTTATTTTCTGTTTTCTTTTGTTGTCATTATTTTGCTCCATGTTATATACTTTAAAACTGAAGAATTTTCAAAATTGGAAAAAGAGACAGCTCAAACTTTGGAATTTCAACTCCATATGTGTTTGAAGAGTGCAAAGGTTGTATTGGGGGCGGGGAGCAGGACTAAATTACGTATGATTTTTTTTTTTTTCAAACAAATGCCAAGAACTGTATCTGCTAGTAAGTTTTGCCTAGCTTGGAAACCAAACTCAGCCACATAGTATGAGAATGCCAGATATACGACAATAAATATTTTTGGCATAGTTTCAAAGCTACATAATGCCAGACATAGACATGTAAAAGTAATGGCAAAAACTACAAAGATTATAAAAGAAATAAAGTCACAGTTCGTAATTCATATGATTATGTTCAATGGCAGACTTAGACAGATTTTCACTTAATAAGATCCACATGTAAAAGCATCAGGTTATTTTACTCAGAAAAAGATAACAAATATTAAAATGGCTTTTAAAAGTAAAATTTTGTTGAGAGCTTGTAAATGTATGTTTGCAAGTTGAAGGAGAAAAAGTTGAATTGTCTTTTTGTTTCTATTTAGATACCCAACTTCTGCTTCCCTTTTTGTAACAGAGAACAATTGAGTCAGAAAAGAAAGTGGAGTTTTAAAGATTGGACCGTGTCTGAAATATTGTCACTGCAATCTGTATATTAAAACTGGAAAATACCATTCTTCTAAAATTAAATAAACTGTGTCTTGCATTTAGAGAAAGTATGAAGGAAATATAGCTGTCAGATGTTCAAACCTTGATTTGACTACTGGGCACAGATTGTGGGGCTCAAAGCCAAAGTTAATAAAGTAGTCCAAAGCAATTTCATTACATCCTCCATTGCAAGGTTAGTATCTCAGGCTGGTTTTTAAGTGCAGGCTTTCTAGCAACATTTTGCGCTACTTGTAATATCTTGTTTTGGACCTAAAGAACTCCAACTAAATCGCATTTGTGATGGGTTTGATTTCCAGAGATAAAAGAAGCATACTTTTGTGCTTTTATTTTGTTTAATTTATAGATTAGAAGTGGCTGGCCATCAGGGTGGGCTAATGAAAAGCAAGACTAAGGGGAAATGCTAGTGAAAGAAGGATGGAAGAAACCGTAGAATCTGAGATACACTGTCAGTCCCTTAGGCAAGATAAGCCAGAACACCACAATGCCAAGAACAGCTAGCTCAGGTTTCAGTTCTCCGTCACAAGCAACACTGTGAACTGAAGTTCAATTTTTAAAAAAGAATTTAACCAGGATGGGAAATAATAATAATTTAGTAGGTGAACTGAAAACAGTCACATTTTGAGATTTCATAGTAAGGGCATTAAAATATTTCTTGGTACTATAGGTTTATATGGTATTGATTTTTTATTTTGTTGAATAAAATGTAAAAAATATTTTTGCTTCTTTTCAACCCAGTGAAAACTTCTAATGTAGAATAAGTTATATGGCATCTCTTATCTATCAACTATTATATAAGGGAAAATTATTTTGCAGACATATTTCCCTTAGTTCCAAATTTTGCAGGAAATTTTTAAATACCCCTCTAGTGATGCACTGTTTGTATTGAATACATGTGTAACACACTGATAGTGATAGGCATTCTTACTTAGATGTGGGTGAAAACATTTGTTACAAAAAGACACTTTCAGACTGAGTTCTATCCCCATTTACACATGGATCCCTTTAATGGATGTTGAGAGTCTTGATTTAGAACTTTTAATAGGCTCGTTTACATTTTGCAAATCTCTACCTTTGAAATAAAAACGCAGTGATCCACCCATCTGCAGACAATTAAGACCAGCAGCCAAGTATAAAAGGGTGGAGAACTTTTAATAGGTGTTTATAGATTGGAAGCATCGACCCCCTTTTAAATGAAAGAAGCCTAAGAAGAAATAGTAAGTGTTAAGGATAACCATGAAATTCATTTAACCCCCCAAGCAGAAGATCTGTTATCAAAGAATTGGCAGGATTCTACACCTTCCAACTTAAGGTTCTTAGCTTAAGTACTCAGCAAAAGTACTTAGAAAAGAAATATCTTATTTAGAAGTGTTTTGATTATAAATTCTTAACTGCTTTAAGGTCAAAAACACAAGCCCACAGGAAGACCGACAGTAAGGTATGTGATATAAAAACAAATATTTCCATAAAATCTTTGCCCTAGCAAAAAGGGAAATTCTTAGTAGGTTCAAGGTGGGAATTTAGGGAATAGTATTTTTTTTACAGGAAATACTGGTTAGGCGTTTTATATAGGGGGTTCTGCATTTGTGAAAGGATAATTTGCTCTAAAATATGTGGGCAACCAGCCTAAATTCTCTAATTGAGTAGTTTGCTCATAACCCCAGGCCATTAGGTGAATGTAAACTGTTACAGGCTTAGTAAGAAAATAGTCCCATTAGGATTTTTGTATTTGTATGTGGTTGTGGGTTAAAGTAACTGTTTCCAAAATCATGGATTAATGAAAAGCTCTTTTCTGAGTTTGCAAATACCAGCTTTGAAATGCTCAAACTCAAATTAAGCCAAGGATTCTTTTTTTGCTGTTTTTTATTTTGTTTTTTACAGTTAAAAATTTTTTTACAAGATCAAGTCTGAGCTATAAGTTCCACGTAAGTTATCTAAGGAAAATTAGAGATATTTAATTGACTAGTTGTTAATAAAGGAAAAACACTCAAGCTTTCTTTGATACCGTCATTCAAAAACTTTGCTCATATCCTAAAATTCCCCTCATTGGCCACTGCCAAGGAACTTGACGGAAAATGGGTATGACTTTTAGAAACTAAAGACAAGTGCAAAAATTCAAGAAATGTTGTGTGCATGTGTTTCATTTAGTACACATGGGGTGGGTAAGCGCGTATTTCTGTGAAGGAGAAGACAAGTTTATGTGCTGCTTCTTGCATCCGATCTTGGGCTCCTCTCTTATAATGGATCCCTTCAGTTAAACAGTTTACTTCTCTTCCGGTTGCAGGATTCTTGTTAACTCATCACACTGTTTCTTACTAAGCCTAGTATACTTGCATAGCAGAGCAAGGAAGGAACCCAAAATAGACTATGTAATCCTCCTTTCAATCAATAACTAGAAAATGCAGAAGAAATTCAGCCAAAGGAGGAAAATACCTGACCCGGTATATTAAATTGGCGTATTCAAATTGAGATAATCTGTGTCTGGTTCATGTCTCCACTTTCCCTCTGAAACTGGCTCTAGTACTAATAAGGTTGTGGATGCTAGTTTTATATCAAACCTTCTTTTAAAAACTGAATTACACAAGACCTTTTCTTCGTAATTAAATAAATAACAAAATCACAGAGCCCAATACCAACCTCTTAGGCCACCTGGGGCAGTGCAAGGTGTTTTCATAGGCTGGTTAACTTTTTACTGTCTAGTTTCCTTTTCTCCACTTAAAATGTTCCTATTTCAAAACATTATAACAGTACAGCCATATCACAAATAAATGTTTGCCTAAACCCTTTAGTTGGAAAAATCAGAATGATACGATACGGGAGGAAATACAAAAATAAAAAGAAATCTGAAAAAGAAGATACCAAAGCAGAATTGTTCTGAAATAATATTGTAAGAAGTGAAAATTTAAACTCATATACAGGAGGATGTGAAGGAATTTTAAGAGGGCCGTGCTCTACTGTGAAAGTACATGTAAACTCCATCCCTTGAAAGAATTCCAGAATAGTTGGATAGTTTTGAATAGCTTTCTTAAAAATTTTCTAAGAGATATAACAAAGAGATTGTATTTATTATCTTCTTTGGATTGAGATTGAAGCTAGAATACTTGAATAATAAATTTTGGACAAGTTGAGAGATGAGATTTGCTGAAAGAAATAACGATAAAGGAAATATAAATTGACTCTAGTAACAACCAAATGGAGAGAAAGGATTTACCTTCAAAATTCTTCCCTTAATTTATCATTTTCAAAAGTAATAAAATAATACTATAGAGAGGAAAGGCAGTGATTCATCAGATTCTTTCACATACCAGTTTACCAATATTTTTAATACCAGCATAACTATGAATTGTGTTAAGAGCAAAATGAAAATATGTATGTAGATATTTTCATGGACAACAATCCCACTTGGAGTGCCCAAAAGATGACAAAATGTTAATGAGAACTGAGACCTAACAGAGAAAAAAATCCATAAATATAAATATAAGATTAGAAACTATTTGCATGTAAAGGTGCTTCAAGAGGATCCTAGATGATTTTTTAGAAGAGATATGGGTGGAATTTTTAAAGAATAACTGTCCAATCTTTCTTAGTTTCATCTTGCACATAATTAATGAATATTTTGTTAGATGAATGAGAGAGAAAGAAGAAAAGCAAGCCTATTACAACACAATATCTATTTTGTGAGAAAGAAAATACTATAAATCTAAATATTTGCTCTTTCAAGTTTACTAAAATATATTTTTCAATGGATACATGGTAGATAAGTATTAGAGTCAGGTAAAGTGTTTTCATTTTTCTCTCTTGTATAGGTTTGAAATCTTCCATAATAAATATTTAAAAAATGAAAAAGTGTATTCCTCAGGATTTGCAGAGTAAAGTGGCATATACAAAATTCATATTTAGTAACCAAAACTTGGAGATTATTGTGGGATTTCATCTCAAGGAAAGACTTGTTAGGGGAAGGGATAACAACATGGGGTCTGTTCTGTCCAGTGACAATGAAACAAGAAGGTGGAATAAAGCAGGAAGGAAAGTCAGAGGGAGGGGCATGGCAGTCCTTTCAGGCCTGGTGGCTATTTTAATATTACAAGACTTTGTTCTTCTGATGCTTCACCACCTCATTAACCTATATGTCATTCTGAAGTATTTTGCCATGCTCTGATGATTAGAGACTTGCTCGCTAACAACACAACATTTTAAATGCAAGCAAGCTCTTCCCTGGAGTTGTGGTGAATTAATTTTCAATTAGTTTTCATTAATGAACTTCATTTTATGGGTCCAATTGCTGTCCCAGCTTCAGGAAATCCAGCAAGTACTTTGGTGGGGTGGGAGGAGTCAGGAATATCCTGGGCCCTTTACATGAATCCTTGCTTCACTTATCAACCGAAACAAAAAATTATAAATCAAACACTACCAATAGAATCCAGGCATCTTTTCTGGGATCTTTAGAGGTAAGTTTTATTGCTAAGTTCACCTGGTTTTTATTTCATATCCCAAAACCAGGCTCCAAGAAGGGGAAAAAAATCGAATCTGAATAGAAAAATGCTCTGGGCAAGTCACTCATTCCTTCTATACCTTCACTTCCTGTCATGGAAAAAGGTTTAGTCCAGATTGACCAGATTCAAGTAATACGCGCCTATAGTAGTTGACAAATGATCACAAATACATCTAACACAGAAAGAAAAACTATGTAGTAAAACCAAAGTTCTTGGGTTGCTAATGAAGGACTGGTAGCCTGGGTAACACTCCCACAAGCCAAAACTCTAGCAGTTTCTCAGGGAGAGTGTGATGCTCCTATGCCCAAATACTACAAGGTTTCTATGGTCATACCACTTCCATCTTAAGAACCTACAAGAGAGAGTTGTGATATATTCACACCTTGTAGCAGAAGACTTTGCCTTAATAAAATTTAATAAACATTTTTTTCTTCATGATTTTTCTATAAAAAGCGCTAAGTTGGTTGATAAATTAATCCTTTGGTGTTTGCTCTTAAGGAGGCACATGTTTTTTTAAAAGTACACTGGGATTTTAGAATTATAAAAAGGTATTTTATTCCATCTTGTTTCTTTGACTCAGAAGTAAAGCTTATTTCTGAGTTAACGGAGTTAATTCTTCCTTTCACATATAAATGATTAATTATTCTTTTAGTAGGCATTTATTGAGTGCTAATTTATTCATAATACCAGGATCTTCAGGATCATAATCTAAAAAACAAAAACAAAAACTAGAAGGTGGGGTTCTGTTCCAGTGAAAATATAAAGTAGTTGAAATGACAAAAGAGGAAAGTATGAAACTGTAGACAGAGCGGCAGATGAATAAGTGAAAAATAATGGAGTAGAAATTAAAGGGAAAGTACCCAGGGATGATGACATAAACCTTAGTCGATGTTTAATTATCTTTTATTTACTTTCTTCATCACAGTTTCTCTGTGTTACTGATTATTTTCTTGTGAAAACAAATTTCAGATTTTTGTTCTTTTTAAGTGAGTAGTATCTTATAGATAGAACCATTTCTTAACATTTGGTTCCTTACCATGTAAGAATATAAGGATGAAATTGGGAATCTTGTATAATGATGTAAAGAAAATGACTCCCCCCAAAGTCAGCAAGAAACTAAAAATGTAAAATATCTTCTTATATAAGTCACTTTTAAACATCTGGAACATCACAGTACAGATTAGAATCTAATCTGGAAAAACCAGAAAAATATAAAAGAAACAATAGATCGTAAAACTCAATTAGTGATGTACAGGAACAAAACACCCTCAAAGGAAATAGGTGACCCGCCTGATAGTGCAATGAATAAAAGAGAATTTGTCAAAGCACTTAGAGGTGTTTAATCTTTCATAAATTTATGTGCTTTTCACAAAATATGATCTATGCAGTTGGTTATGAATTGAAGGTCTGGAGTCTGATGACAGCATAATAGGAAGAGCTCAGAATTTAGATTCAGATCTGAATTAATACCACTTCTGATATTTATGAACAGGTTCTTGGACAAATATTTTAGCTTCTCTGAGTCTCAGTTTCATTATTGGTAAAGTATAAATAAAAATAATGCCAACATTATAAGGATTTTGTGAGGATTAAATGGGAAAATTCACGTAAAATGTTTTGCACATGGTATGCACTCAATAAAAATGAACTATTGCTATGATATATACTCAGCTAAACATTTGTAAATAAGAAAAATTCTCTATGTGGATAGAAAGTTATCTTACAAAGTCATCTCATTAGTGGAGTCCATAAAATATTTTTTATTAAAAACCACTAATAAATTTGGAGACATAACCAAATGAGAATTATGTGACTGCCATTATTGCCTGGTGATCAATTTAAAAAATTGATGAGATGTCACTAGTTTCCAAATCTCAACTTCTGGCACAAAAACCAAGTATTTAATATCATTTTGCCTTCATAATTCCACAAAAACACCAGATTATTAGGTTCTGCCTTTTGTCCTAAATTCCCCTAAGTTGTATTAACAATAATGTACATGTCCTATGTCTTCCTTTGAATAAAACATAAGTGGATAAATGTGGTTTTATTAGCTCAACTGGGAAAATAAACTCCCTTGCCGCCATCCACCTGTTTTCTACATATTCCAATATGGGAAACGTCAACTCTCTTTGAAACAACTACTGTGAAACTGGTTTCTAATTACATTTTTCTAAACTCAACATAATCATGCTTTTTTAAAACATGACACATGTTTTTTTTTTTTAATATTAAAGGACTTTTCCAGGATTCTCTCATCTTTGTCACAATGTTCTCATAAAATGAATGATTCTTGCTACTTTTTCAAGAAATAACCATACTTAGTAACTGAATATCAAGCAGTAATACCAGAAAAAAGCAATGAGATAGAATTGAGTGAAATTATAATTCTAATTCTGTAAGCTACTTTTAAAATAAAGAGGGTATGTGTGTGTGTGTATATATAAATATATATAGCTGATTAGCTTTGCTGTACAACAGAAAATAATATAACATTGTAAAGCAACTATACTCCAGTAAAAAATTTTAAAAATAAGCCATCTTAGGCACAAATAAACTTTTTTATGAAACAGAAATAGAGTCACAGATGGTAGAAAACAAATCTTGGTTACCAAAGGGAAAAAGCCATGCGGGATGAACTGGGAGATTGGGGTTGACAGGTACATGCTACTATTTGTGAAATAGACAATCGGGACCTCCTGGAGAGCACAGCGAAGGCTCCTCAGTACCCTGTAATGATCCAAATGGGAGAAGGATTTTAAAAAGAGCGTATATACGTATCTGTATAACTGATTCACTTTGCTGTATGCCTGAACATGACATTGTAAATGACTATACTCCAAAAAAAAAAAAAAACCAAGGTTTTTAAAGGCAGAAAATCCACTTTACCTATATTAAATAATAGAATATTACTGTCCCCAGTCTAGCCTAAAAAATATTAATTATTCTGTTTTCTTTTTTTTTGAAACAGTAATATATGTACATAATTTCAAAAATTGAAAAGTTTGAAATGATATACTACCTCACGGATCTCCCAAATAAACTTACTTCTTTAATTGGAGGCACTATGCTGTCATGCATTTTATAACCATAGTTTTATATTGATTTTCCTGATAGAAAGTTTAACTTCTGGCTTAACATATGTAATATATATTACATTTTGTATTATAATATTAGTTAATAATATAGTATATTAAATCAGAAGTAAATTAACAAATAGGACATAAGTTACTGCAAGTCTTTTGTGACTTGTAGTTTTGAAGAAAACATCTAACATAAATACTCTATTGTACTGTAAAAAGACTATTAAGAGAAGTTCTAAAAACCATTTCGCTTAAGGTTCTATTTATATGAAGTTGAAAAGAGAACTGAAACAAATACCATAAGCTCCCATCTAGCCAGACCCAAATAACCAGAATTTTTTGTAGTCATAGGCAATAATTCATGTTCCTATAGATGGTCCTATGATGCTCCAAGATGAAAGTGCCTCCTGAAGCGCAAAGCAGTGTTACAATTACTCTGGACTTAGTCTCATTAAAGTCACTGTATTATTTCCTTGAAACGTATGATCCAGGATTAAAGGTTTCACATATGTGGCAGTGTCTTTGTTATTCAGAATATTAAATTAATCATAATATTTCATTATCCTCAATTTCTTCTAAAAAGGAATTTCCTTTTAGTTTAATGTGGAAATAAGAGGACATGTGGAGAAAAGGGAAGAAATCTTCACCTATATCACGATATGAATAAGACCTCTGTTTGTCCTCATTCTTGAGTTCATTGGTATTAATATTGCTTTAAAGAATGCTAAGCAAGTTCATCTTATTTTTAGTTTTTCCTAATAAATTACATACAATCTAACATTCAGATATTTTCTTAATAGATTTTGATTCCAAAAACACAAAATTTTAAATGCATATGCAAGTATTTTCATGATTAAAGTGCAACTCTTCAGATATTTTCTACAAGGAAAAGTACTTTCAGTAAATATAAGTTACTGTGCTAAGATATCATAAATGTACACCGAACATTTATGCCATTTACCAGGGCTTTTTTTTTTTTTAACATAATTTAACTCATTTCTTCAGAACTAGTTACTTCTATTTTTTACATCTTTTTTTTTCATCATTTTAATAATTATGTATTGTGCATGGTTTGAATAACCACCTTAAAACCTCACTCCCTGAATCCAATTTAGAAGATAAATTATTAATACAGAAAACTGTTTTTAGAGATTCCTATGGAACATTTTTTAAATATTTATGTATCCTTTGCTTTGAGTTTTTAAAATATTTGGAGCAGGCTAAATTGTTACATTATTAACTATTAAAATTTTTGTATTTATATGCATAACATTAGAATACTTCTATTTTGACATGCAGAAAGGAAAGGAAGCAAGGAAATGCACAATTACTCCAGATAGATACTGTGCCATCCAATACTCAAACACTGCAGGGTATGCTAAGAGAGTCATTAAAACAGCATTCGGCTGTGTTCCGATGACATATGGTAGGCTTCCAAAATTAACAGAGTATTTTGCTGCCTACTGGCTTGTATCAGTCTTGATAGTTTTGGGGGTTTTGCTTTTTGGTTTTGGTTTTTGTAGAGGGGGCATTTTAAATGTCTTTGTTTTGATAGGTACTTTTGAGAGCTTATGAATCATTAATCTCTTTAGATGTGTGATTCTGGTTAAGGAAATAAAGATCATATTTCTTCCATTTTCTTTGCAATTCCCTCTTCTACTATGTGCCTCTCTCTCCTCCTTGTACATTGGGGTGGCCTCTCTGTTCTCTGCCTCTGAGCCAAACTGCCATTTTTTAAATATATTTTAAAGATATATTCAGGAAGGTATAAATTTGTTTGGCTGTGGACTTCCCTGGAGGTCCAGTGGTTAGGGCTCTATGCTTCCCCTGCCAGGGTGCAGGGGTTTGATCCCTGGTAGGGGAACTAAGATTCTGAATGCCTTGCAATGCAGCCAAAACAAAAACAAAAATTTTTAATTTATTCGGTTGTGATATCTGTTTCTCATGCCTGACTGAATAGGTTGTAAGTTCCCCTTGATCTTTCACGTGTGCAGCAGCGTCTCCAATTTTGTTCAAGACACACGGGGTTAGCTCTGCCTCTGCACACCCTTGACACCCACGATGCAACTGGAGTCACTCTTACTTAACTTCAGCTTGGTAAAATATTCAGTTTATAGCCCAGAATGTGTTCACTTTATAAATCAGATTTCAATAAAACTCCAAAACAAGGAGTATATTTCTAAACAGTAAGGAAGAGGATAGATCTATTCTCAAACTCCACATAGCCAGGTCACTTTGTAGCACTGTTTTCAAAATGAAATGAAGGTTTTCAGAGTGATATAAACTCAATCTCAATGTCCATGTTTACACTTTCTAAATAGTAATTAGGATGCTCTGCAGCTTTGATAAACTATAGTGAGGCCTCCTCCTCCAAATTTCTACTGCCATCTGTATCTAAAGCATCCATTGGCCATTTGTTATGCCAGGTGTCAAATTTCTTTTTGCGAGTGTTACATTGAGATTTCTGAAAGAGATGGCAGTATTACTTAGCTCCTACTTAACCCCTGCTTACTCCCAGAGGGATCAAAGGGCAGTACCTATTTTGAGGTCAATTACTCTGTCTCTTTAGTTTAGAAGGATCTTAGTTATGCAATCTCCAAGACACAAAAGGTAAAGGAATTTTCCTGCACCCAAAATCACTGACACCACATGGTGACAGATTCCAGCCCTGCCAAATTCTTCTTCAGTGGTGTAACACAGCACAGCTCAGACAGGAATTCACCAGGCAAAGGATAGCTGGAGGGCTGTTAGTTGCCTTTAACTGATTTTCTGCCCCTGGAGCCAGGGGAAGATTTAGACTTAGCATGTTTAAGAATACAGGTACTGGGTTTAGCCAGGATTCAAATTTCACATGTTGCTAGCTGTGTGAATTTGGACAAGTTAATTAAACTCCTTTTCCCTCTATCAGAGTTAATAACAACATCTATTTCACAGAGCTTCAATGTGATGATGCACATGAAGTATCTAGCCTGTGGTGAGCATTTGCTAAGTGTTGATCATTATTAATTAATTCATTCATTCAATAAACACTGAGCACCCCTACAAAGCATTTTATGGATGAGGAAACTGAGACATGGAAATCTTGGGCAGTCACCCCAAATTCCTATTGAAATAGGACTGGAACCCTGATGTCCTACTGTCTATTTTCACCTCACCAGGGTGAGCTAGTCAGTCCTCTTATGGGATATTAAAAATCCAACTTAGATTTGGGAAACAGCCAGGAACATCTCAAAAAATGAAATATTTCAAAGAAATGCCAATTTCCTGTTTCAGTTTTGTGAAGCATGTAATGATTGCAAACTTGTCTAAAATGTTTTCATGAGCAGAACAAAATAAGACTGAGATGTGTGATTTACAAAAAGAAAATGCCAACAGATCCTGAAGCCATACAAAAATCCATCTTATTTGTGTTGTATGAGCTAAAAAATATTCCTCGTTGTCAAGTGAGGGCCTGGGATGTTTTGTTCCTGTGTGTATGGTCTTTATTTCTTCATATAATGAGATTCTTATAAATTTTAACCAATACTATATATAACATAAGAAATAATCAATAAGGACAAACAATGGGTGAAGAGAAGGAGATGATTTGAACTGACAATTTATTTTCTCAAATGAGTGCTTACTCCCAGAAATTACCTAACAAAATGAAGTTATTATACTAATAGGTTAGCCCACATCGACCCTACCAAATGCTGATTTTAGATTCCCTATGGAACAAATACTACTTAAATCTAATTTCCATATTACTACTACTGAATTGAAAATGTCAGGCCCTATAAACCCAAAATAAGTTAAGAATACATAAAAGGCTAGAATGAAATCAAATTAAATATAAATTTCTTCACATATTCTGATAGGAATCTAAACATACAATACTTTGGTTATGTCTACATAACAATGCAAAATCTGTTTACTTAAAAAGTGATCTAATCAATAGCTAGTTGTGTGGTCATGAAAACAGTATTTATTCAGGACCAAAATAACAGTGAGACTTCCCACTGAAAGCAGAGAAAGTAATTAAATTAAGGCTGTCCAAATAATTTGACCAAATTTAAATAAGGCTCTATAGGTAGATTTTTCCAAACATCTTTAACCAGATGCTGAGGTTTGATAGACAAGAGTATAACTACATTTTATTACATGAATATTTCAAAGTGTTGGGACTTGATTTTTTCCTAAATCTCTCTAATTGAAACTGTCCCAGAATAAATATGAAAATAAATTTTGAAATAGCTATGAGTCAAATGTATATTTTGAATGACAGCAGTACTACTGGCTTATAATCATTTCTTTAGAATTGCACTCATCTCACAGATTAGTAAAATAATGCTCAAAATTCTCCAAGCCAGGCTTTAGCAATACATGAACTGTGAACCTCCAAATGTTCAAGCTGGTTTTAGAAAAGGCAGAGGAACCAGAGATCAAATTGCCAACATTCGCTGGATCATCGAAAAAGCAAGAGAGTTCCAGAAAACCATCTAGTTCTGTTTTATTGACTATGCCAAAGCCTTTGACTGTGTGGATCACTATAAGCTGTGGAAAATTCTGAAGGAGATGGGACCTGACCTGCCTCTTGAGAAACCTGTATGCAGGTCAAGAAGCAACAGTTAGAACTGGACATGGAACGACAGACTGGTTCCAAATAGGAAAAGGAGTACGTCAAGGCTGTATATTGTCACCCTGCTTATTTAACTTATATGCAGATTTAACTTATATTTAACAGATTAACTTATATCTAACTTATATATCATGAGAAAGGTTGGGCTGGCAGAAGCACAAGCTGGAATCAAGATTACCGGGTTAGGGTTAGGGTTATGGCAATCAAGATTGCCATATTAACCTTAAATATGCAGATGACACCACCCTTATGGCAGAAAGGGAAGAACTAAAGAGGCTATTGATGAAAGTGAAAAAGGAGAGTGAAAAAGTTGCCTTAAAGCTCAACATTCAGAAAACTAAGATCATGGCATCCAGTCCCATCACTTTATGGCAAATAGATGGGGAAATAGTGCAAACAGTGACAAACATTATTTTCTTGGGCTCCAAAATCACTGCAGATGATGATTGCAACCATGAAATTAAAAGATGCTTATTCCTTTGAAGGAAAGTTATGACCAACCTAGACAGCATATTAAAAAGCAGAGACATTACTTTGTCAACAAAGGTCCATCTAGTCAAGGCTATGGTTTTTCCAGTGGTCATGTATGGATGTGAGAGCTGGACTATAAAAAAAGCTGAGCACCAAAGAATTGATGCTTTTGAACTGTGGTGTTGGAGAAGACTCTTGAGTGTCCCACGGACTGCAAGGAGATCCAACCAGTTCATCCTAAGGGAAATCGGTCCTGGATGTTCATCGGAAGGACTGATGTTAAAGCTGAAACTCCAGCTGAAACTTCCATCAGGGTCACCTGATGCGAAGAGCTGGCTCATTTGAAAAGACCCTGATGCTGGGAAAAATTGAAGGCAAGAGGAGAAGGGGACAACAGAGGATGAGATAGATGGCATCACCAACTTAATAGACATGAGTTTAGGTAAACTCCGGGAGTTGGTGATGGACAAGGAGGCCTGGCGTGCTGCGGTTCACAGGGTCATAAAGAGTCGGACATGACTGAGCGACTGAATTGAATAACAGAAACTATCTTTTCTTCAATTCTGAGTTCCCACTGCATTATTACAACAGAGTAGACACTAGAGACGCATGCTTATTGAGTGAACAGTGGATGACTAGAAGGATGAATAGATGGATAGAATCCTCTAAATGTACATAGGTATATGTAAAATGTTCTTAGAAGAAGTTACCATAGCTAACGTTTAATCCTCTCAATACATAGCACAATATACATCATGCATACCATATGAACTAAATATAAGCATTTTTTGAACAAAAAAAGCTTACATGAGATGCTAGAATTTAATCAAAAATATGACAATTTAGGCAAATCTGTGTTTGATGTTTCTCTCTCTCTTTTTTTTAATGGTAGCTATAAAATATCATTTAGTCACTCTTCCTTAATGCCAAGAGTTAAACACTTTCTTTACTTATTAGATAAATCATCAAAGTCATTACTATAAGTCACTGATATGCAAGGATAGTAAGCTAATAGAAACCAGAAGTGTTATTCATGTAGGTAAGCACTAAATTTTGGTGAATTGCATTTAATAGCAAATAGTTTCAGGTACAGCCTGAAAGAATAAAGACCAATGTTTACTTCCTGCTGTGAAATGCTCTTTGGAAATGGTAAATCGGATTTTATGGTGAGACTGTCTTTCAATAGATCAAACTGGAAACTTAATTGCTTTATCATTTTCTTTAGAGCGAGTAGCTTCAGATATTTCAGTTAGGTTAAGATTTTTGGTACCACTCATACAGTGTTTGGGGGGAATGTAATTGACACAGATTTACAGATTTTTTGAATAATAATTTGACATTATCTATTGAAATATATGCTTAACCTTTAACCCATTGAATTTGCTTTTAGAAATCCATCCCAAATGATAAACTAGAACACAAAGAAATCTGTACAAAAAATGTTTGAAGCAATATAATCATTAGTTATAAAATCAAAGCTAGTGGAGGTGATGAAATTACAATTGAGCTATTTCAAATCCTAAAAGATTATGCTGTGAAAGTGCTGCACTCAATATGTCAGCAAATTTGGAAAATTTAGCAGTGGCCACAGGACAGGAAAAGGTCAGTTTTCATTCCAATTCTAAGAAAAGGCACCCCAAAGAATGTTCAAAGTACCACACAACTGCACTCATCTCACACGCTAGCAAAGTAGTGCTCAAAATCTCCAAGCCAGGCTTAAACAGTACGTGAGCAGTGAACTTCCAGATGTTCAAGCTGGACTTAGAAAAGGCAAAGGAACGAGAGTCAAATTGCCAACATCCGTTGGATCATCAAAAAAGCAAGAGAATTAAAAAAAAAATCTACTTCGGCTTCATTGACTACCCTAAATTCTTTGACGGTGTGGATCACAACAAACAGTGGAAAATTCTTCAAGAGATTGTAATACCAGACCACCTGACCTGCCTCCTGAGAAATCTGTAACAAGAAGCAACAGTTAGAACTAGACAGGAACAACAGACTGGTTCCAAATTGGGAAAGGAGTACATCAAGGCTGTATATTGTCACCCTGTTTATTTAACTTATATTCAGAGTACATCATGAGAAATGCTGGACTGGATAAAGCACAAACTGGAATCAAGATTTCCAGGAAAAATATCAATAATCTCAGATATGCAGATGACACCACCCTTATGGCAGAAAGCAAAGAAGAAATAAAGAGCCTCTTGATGAGCAAGAAAGAAGAGAGTGAAAAAGCTGCCTTAAAACTCAACATTCAGAAAACTAAGATCATGGCATCTGGTCCCATCACTTCATGGCAAATAGATGGGGAAATCTGGAAACAGTGACAGACTTTATTTTCTTGGGCTCCAAAATCACTGCAGATGGTGATTGCAGCCATGAAATTAAAAGACGCTTACTGCTTGGAAGAAAAGTTGTGACCAACCTAGACAGCATATTAAAAAGCAGAGACAATACTTTGCCAACAAAGGTCCATCTAGTCAAAGCTCTGGTTTTTCCAGTAGTCATGTATGGATGGGAGAATTGGACTATAAAGAAAGCTGAGCACTGAAGAACTGATGCTTTTGAACTGTTACATTGGAGAAGACTCTTGAGAGTCCCTTGGACAGCAGGAGATCCAACCAGTCCATCCTAAAGGAAATCAGTCCTGAATATTTATTGAAAGGACTGATACTGAAACTGAAACTCCAGTACTTTGGCCACTTAATGAGAAGAGCTGACTCATTGGAAAGATCCTGATACTGGGAAAGATTGAAGGTGGGAGAAGGGGATGACAGAGGATGAGATGGTTGGATGGCATCACCAACTCAATGGACATGAGTTTGAGTAAACCCCGGGAATTGGTGATGGACAGGGAGGCCTGGCATGCTGCAGTCCATGGGGGTAACAAAGATTTGGACACAACTGAGTAACTGAACTGAACTGACCAAACTGAATCATTTGTTAGAGATAACTAGTTATAATCATAACCACCAGTATGGAGATGGTTATATAAACTAAAGTATTCTGATTCTCTACAATACAATTCTGCTGCTACAAACAATGAAGTAGATGTGTAGATATTGATATGGAAAAATTTTAGTGATAAATTCTTACAGAAGCTGGATGGTGAGTACTTACTCCTCTCTCTACCTCTTTAAATGTTTGAATATTTCCATAATATCAATACAAAGAATTTTTTAAACTTCATCTAGAGTTCTGCTTAGAATCTAGAAAGCTTCAAGAGACCATCACTCTTATCCTAAGAATAGGAAAAACCCAGATAATCTACAAAAAAATTTTTTAATCATTACAGAACTGGGTATACAAAGCAAATAAATGAACTAAATTCTAAAAAGTGACAAAGACTTCTAAAGGGAAAGGGGAATATATAAAATTTTACCTTTGGCACATCATGGAAGGACGGGATGGCCACCATTAAGGTAGGTAAGAAGAGAACACCTAAACTTTTAACAAATTCTTAAAGGTCTAATTGTCATTCAGCGGGTAAAGAATCCGGCCACAATACAGAAGACCTAGGTTCAATCCCTGGGTTGGGAAGATTCCCTGGAGAAGGGAATGGGCACCCACTCCAGTATTCTTGTCTGGAGAATCCCCATGGATAGTCCATGGGGGTCACAAAGAGTCAGATACAACTGAGCGACTTTCACTTCACTTCACTTCATGGACACCTTATCTTTGACAGAGGAAGCAAAAGTATACAACGGAGAAAAACAATCTCTTTAACAAGTAGTTCTTGGAAAACTGGTCAACCACCTGTAAAAGAATGAAACTAGAACACTTTCTAACACCATACATAAAAATAAACTCAAAATGGATTAAAGATCTAAATATAAGACCAGAAACTATAAAACTCCTAGAGGAAAACATAGGCAGAACACTCTCTGACATAAATCACAGCAAGATCCTCTTTGACCCAACTCCCAGAGAAATGGAAATAAAAGCAAAAATAAACAAATGGGACCTAATTAAACTTAAAAGCTTTTGCACAACGAAGGAAACTATAAGCAAGGTGAAAAGACAGCCTTCAGAATGGGAGGAAATAATAGCAAACAAAGCAAATGACAAAGAATTAATCTCCAAAATACACAAGCAGCTCATGCAGCTCAATAACAGAAAAATAAACAACCGAATCAAAAAATGGGCCAAAGAAATAAATAGACATTTCTCCAAAGAAGACAAACAAATGGCTAACAAACACATTAAAAGATGCTCAATATCACTCATTATCAGAGAAATGCAAATCAAAACCACAATGAGGTACCATCTCATGCCAGTCAGAATGGCTGCTATCAAAAAGTCTACAAGCAGTAAATGATGGAGAGGATGTGGAGAAAGGGAACCCTCTTACACTGTTGGTGGGAATGCAAACTAGTACAGCCACTGTGGAGAACAGTGTAGCGATTCCTTTAAAAACTGGAAATAGAACTGCCATGAGACCCAGCAATCCCACTGCTGGGCATAGACACCAAGGAAATCAGAATTGAAAGAGACATGTGTACCCCAATGTTCATCACAGCACTGTTTACAATACCTAAGACATGGAAGCAACCTAGATGTCCATCAGCAGACAAAAGGATAAGAAAGCTGTGGTACATATACACAATGGAATATTACTCAGCTATTAAAAAGAATGTATTTGAGTCAGTTTTAATGAGGTGGCTGAAACTGGAGCCTATTATACAGAGTGAAGTAAGTCAGAAAGAATAACACCAGTACAGTATATTAACGCATATGTATGGAATTTAAAAAGATGGTAATGATGACCCTATCAGCAAGACAGTAAAAGAGACACAGATATAAAGAATAGACTTTTGGACTCTGTGGGAGAAGGCGAGGGTGGGATGATTCGAGAGAATAGTGTTGAAACATGTATATTACCATATGTGAAATAGATGACCAGTCCAAGTTCAATGCATGAAACAGGGCATTCAAAGCCAGTGCACAGGACAACCCAGAGGGATGGGATGGGGAGGGAGGTAGGAAGAGGGTTTGGGACGGGAGCACACATGTACACCTGTGGCTGATTCATGTCAATGTATGGCAAAAACCACCACAATATTGTAAAATAATTCAGTTCAGTTCAGTTCAGTCGCTCAGTCGTGTCTGACTCTTTGCAACCCCATGAACCACAGCACACCAGGCCTCCCTGTCCATCACCAACTCCCAGAGTCTACCCAAACCCATTTCCATTGAGTCAGTGATGCCATCCAACCATCTCACCCTCTGTCGTCCCCTTCTCCTCCTGCCCTCAGTCTTTCCCAGCATCAGGGTCTTTTCAAATGAATCAACTCTTTGCATCAGGTGGCCAAAGTATTGGAGTTTCAGCTTTAACATCAGTCCTTCCAATGAACACCCAGGACTGATCTCCTTTAGGATGGACTGGCTGGATCTCCTTGCAGTCCAAGGGACTCTCAAGAGTCTTCTCCAACACCACAGTTCAAAAGCATCAGTTCTTCGGTGCTCAGCTTTCTTTACAGTCCATACTCTCACATGCATACATGACCACTGGAAAAACCATAACCTTGACTAGATGGACATTTGTTGACAAAGTAATGTCTCTGCTTTTTAATATGCTGTCTAGGTTGGTCATAACTTTTCTTTCAAGAAATAAGTGTCTTTTAATTTTATGGCTGCAATCACCATCTGCAGTGATTTTGTAGCCCAAAAAAATAAAGTCAGCCACTGTTTGCACTGTTTCCCCATCTATTTGCCATGAAGTGATGGGACCAGATGCCATGATCTTAGTTTTCTGAATGTTGAGCTTTAAGGCAACTTTTTCACTCTCCTTTTTCACTTTCATCAATAGCCTCTTTAGTTCTTTCCTTTCTGCCATAAGGGTGGTGTCATCTGCATATTTAAGGTTAATATGGCAATCTTGATTGCCGTAACCCTAACCCTAACCCTAACCCTAACCCGGCAATCTTGATTCCAGCTTGTGCTTCTGCCAGCCCAGCCTTTCTCATGATGTACTCTGCATATAAGTTAAATAAGCAGGGTGACAATATACAGCCTTGACGTACTCCTTTTCCTATTTGGAACCAGTCTGTCGTTCCATGTCCAGTTCTAACTGTTGCTTCTTGACCTGCATACAGGTTTCTCAAGAGGCAGGTCAGGTCCCATCTCCTTCAGAATTTTCCACAGTTTATAGTGATCCACACAGTCAAAGGCTTTGGCATAGTCAATAAAGCAGAACTAGATGGTTTTCTGGAACTCTCTTGCTTTTTCGATGATCCAGCGAATGTTGGCAATTTGATCTCTGGTTCCTCTGCCTTTTCTAAAACCAGCTTGAACATTTGGAAGTTCACAGTTCACGTATTGCTAAAGCCTGGCTTGGAGAATTTTGAGCATTACTTTACTAGCGTGTGAGATGAGTACAATTGTGCAGTAGTTTGAACATTCTTTAACATGGCCTTTCTTTGGGATTAGAATGAAAACTGACCTTTTCCAGTCCTGGGGCCACTGCTGAGTTTTCCAAATTTGCTGGCATATTGAGTGCAGCACTTTCACAGCATCATCTTTTAGGATTTGAAATAGCTCAACTGGAATTCCAGTAAAATAATTTGCCTCCAATTAAAATAAATTGATTAATTTTTTTAAGTGAAAACGAAGCCAAGAAAGCAGCAGGAAAAGATCAATCTACAGGCAAAAAATTTCAGACAAAAGGGAAAGGAGGGACAAAGAGAAAACAGGCAGCAGTGGCCAACCAAGACTCACTTGCAGGAAATGGAGACTAAGAACGAGCAGAGCCCAGCCTCTGAGGAAGCAGAGCTGAAAGAAGCCAACTCTGATTAATGTCACACACCCAGTCCTGTCCGTGGTCCCTGTCTCCCTTCTTGTGCAATCCAGAGGAATATTTTTACCAATTATTTTGTAAGTGTAAGTGTTTTAGTAGCTCTAGAAACATTTTTAAAAAGGAGGGAATCCCACCTCCTCCCATTTTTAAAGTGTAAAATGCTTTTTTTTAAAGAAGTGAAATCATTTGCTGGTTGTTTGTATTTTGGTACAATCAGAAAATAGTGGGATATTGAATATGAGAGGCTTTGATTGTCTTGGGTGTCAGCTTAACATTCCATTGATAGGAGGTAGCTTTTATATCCTATAACACAAAGCATACTAAATGGAAATTTGGAGTCAGTTGCATGTTTAATGTTTTGTACACTTTTTTTTGAACACTTTAAATCACTTCTCTTTCTGTATTGTTTTGGTAGAATTCTTTCCTACAGCAAGCCACTCACTCCTTGATCTTGGTTCTCCTGTCTAGAATTTTGTGCACTCTCTAACATCTGGTCCGGGTAGTCCAGTTTTCCTAATAACCTTGTTGATGTGCTGTGAATGATTGACAGTTTGAGTATGTAGTTTACATGATAATTAATTGTGAATCAGTGAGACTTATGAGGTAACAGCATATCAATATTTGAAGATACTGGTAATTGATACCTTGTTAAGGAAATTTCACCTCCAAATTTTAAGCTAGAAAGTCACTGGAGTAACTGTCAAAAGAAGAATCACAACTACATGATTTTTTAGATTTTTGGGGAAAAAAAATAGATTTCTGGTATATATGTGAAGAATTGTGTACATATTGAAATGTCTGTGTACTGATCCTCAAAAAAGCCAATAAAAATCTCAATTATGGAAAAAAAAAAAAAACATATGGGCCTGAGATCCTGTGGTAATATAAAGTAGGGGTCCTTTCTGCACTGGGAAGAACGGATACTTACCTTCTCTAGACTCAATACAAGTGTACTTGAGACTCACCCATAAAATGCATACTTTTTAAAGAGTTAACTTACTTAAACTACTAAAATTATCTCTTCTATTAAGAATCATTTTTCTCTATATGAAGTAATCAGATGATAGTAAAGAATTTTGCAAGTAATCAGAAACAGCTAGTGAGTGATCGTCCAAATTAAACTTGAGAGGATATATTCTCTTTATTTTCAAACTGATGGTGATTACATTCGAAGATTGAGAGGACTGTCTCTACCAATAAGAATTTTTCCCAGTGTTCCCCTGTAAATATAGTGTCTTGGCTTATTGCAGGCAACTTGATGCAGGAAAAACATAAGATTTGGTATCTCCCAGGCCTTTAGCTGTGGAACCACATGCAGAATGCTGAGCATCAGTTTCCTCATTTGTAAAACAGGAAGTAGGAGAAAGTGATGCTTACTTATGTGTTTGCCTATGAAAATCAAATAAATATAGTCTATAACCATTACAGAGAATGAAATAATGCCATTTGTAGCAACATGGATGGACCTAAAGATGGACCTAATGCTTATCATATTAAGCAAAGTAATTCAGAAAGAGAAAGACAAATACCATACGATATCACTTCTATGTGGAATTTTAAATACAACACAAATGAACTTATCTACAAAGCAGAAACTGGCTCACAGACATAGACAACCACCCTTGTGGTTGCCAAGGGTGAGGGCAGAGAGGGAAGGGAAGGACTGAGAGTTTGCGATTGGCAGATAAGCTACTATATGTGGGATAGATAAACAACTAGGTCCTACTGAATAGCACAGGGAACTATATTCAATATCTTGTGATAAATCATAATGGAAAAGAATATGAAAAAAGAATATGTATGTATAACTCAGTCACTTTGCTATACAGCAGAAATTAAACACATTGTAAATCAACTATATTTCAATAAAATTATTTTTGAAAAATGCTGTGGTTAGCCACTCAGTTGTGTCCAACTCTCTGTGACCCCATGAACTGTAGCCTGACAGGCTGCTCAGTCCATGAGGATTCTCCAGGCAAGAATACTGGAATGGGTTCCCATGCCCTCCTCCAGGGGATCTTCCCAACCCAGGGGTCGAACCCAGGTCTCCCATATTGCAGGCAGATTCTTTACCATCTGAGCCACCAGGGAAGCCCAAGAATGCTGGAGTGGGTAACCTATCCCTTCTCCAGGGGATCTTCCTGACCTAGGAATCAAACAGGAGTCTCCTGCAGGTGGATTTTTTACCAGCTGAGCTACCAGGGAAGCCCAATGAGTCTAGTATAAAACAACCAGTCCTGCACTTGGCATATAAAAGACACATACTACAAAATGCTAGGTGCCTTTTCTCCTCACCCCACCACCCCCTTTGCTGTATATTTTGTATTATGGATTTAGCCATTGTTTGCAGATCTATTGCTATATACAAATCTTTGACTAAGATTTTGATCCAGAAAACCATATTCTTCATTCCTTTGCATCTGACTGAGATGTGAACTGCTCTATGTCTTATCTTCTTGCCCTTTTGCCTCAAAACTCCAAGACATTTCTTCAGCCCCTCTTCAGATCCTATCATAGCTGTGTTTGTGCGTTTGCTGATGTTGTTTCTAATCTTATTATAATAATGGTCATTAAGCTGAAGTTGTTTCTCTGTCCCAGTGAGTAAATAACACATGGGAATATTTCTAGGCAACAAATTGCCCTGTACTTAGACATTTTTTATATCCTAATTCTTGATCAATTCATCTTCCTTCTTAAAACAATACTTTGTTCAAGCTAGAAGAGAAGTTAGAGGACATCCCCCAGGAGAGGCCAGTCAGTCAGTTAACAACAGAGCCAAAACTGAAACCCAATCCCCTGCCTCATCCCATCATTATAAAGGGAATTGGCTAAATGATTTTAAAAAGCAAATAACTGTGCTCCTTATCATAATTAAAGATCTCTAAAATGTGTAAAACTCCCATGGTGAAGGCTTTTATGGGTGACAGCACTTCAAGACCTCAGGAGAAAAGAAGTCATATTAATCCAAAATTGTAGCAGCATTCGTTTCTATTGTTATCGCTACTCAAACAATTGAGTTCTTTTAGTTCATTTTAATGCTGTACTCTATTGGATTAAAGATGGTCACGCATTTTTGCTAGCCCTCCATGGAATCTGGGCTGACCTCGCTGGCCTACCTGACCTAGGAAATAGAGTGGAAGTAGAGTCCTAGGCCTTCTGAAGCTAAGTCATAAGAAGTCTTGCAGCTTCTAGCTTGGTCTCTTGGAATCCTCTTTCTGAATACCATGAACTTGGCATGTAAGAAATCCAAATGTACAACTTAAAAACAAAATAACTCAATTTAAAAGTGGGCAACAAACACTGGTGTGCTGTAGGAGGCTAGTGAAGTGTACCTGGTTGGTTTGTTGGAAGATACTGATCTGTGTGCCATCCTCACTAAGAGAGTCACCATCATGCCCAAAGACATCCAGTTGGCTCTTTAGATGCAGGGGGTGGGGTAGGGGGAGAGCTTTAAGTGAAGACAGTTTTTATGGTATCTTGTAGTGAATTCTGTAAAATACTTTGGTTTAGCTTGTGACTTCTTTTGGTAAGAAATTTTCTATAATATGTTGCATTTGTATTTAAGTCATTCCATCCTTCACTCAGGATGAATGCAAAAGAAGCATGTTCACAGACTTTAGCGATGTGAGCACTGTTTGTCAGGACTGACAAGTTGCTGATATGCAGAAGGGATGAATGATATTTCTTGCTTCTCATGATGCATGTTTCTATATGTTAATGAGTTGTTGGGTAGCTATTATGGTAGTAGAATTGACACACATGTACAAAGTCCTTTTGCAGTAAAACTGGTCATGACTTTTGATTCAAGTGTTTAAAAGTTGGGGCTGTGAAGTCTGACCACACATCACTGTGATAGAACGTGGGCTTTTTCAAGGGGTGAAGATACAAGTCTTAACCACAGTGTAACTTACAGTTTCCTTAAAAAAAAGAAAAGGTAAACTTGGCAGCTATAGAATACCCTGTGTGCATTTATAATAGCTATTTTATATATTGTAGTGTCAAAATTTTCAAATTAAATATTTCACATTGAAAAAAATAAAAGTGGGCAAAAGACTTAAATACACATTTCTCCAAGGAAGCTATACAAATGGCCAATAAGTATATCAAAAGATGTTCAACATCACTAGTCACTGGGAAAATGTATATCAAAACCACAACAAAACACCACTTTGCACCCATTAGAATAATTCTTGGTTTTTTTTAAAGCAGAAAATAAAATTTTGGTGAAAATGTGGAGAAATTAGAACACTCACGCACTGCTTACTGAAATGTAAAAGGTGCAGCTGCTATGGAGAACAGTTTGATGACTCCTCAAAAAACTAAACATAGAATTACCAAATTCTGTCACCCAGAAACAGACAACTAGAGCATGCTTTCCCTACTTCCTATCCATTTGATGGTTCTTATGATGGACCTATAAGAGTGGCATCAGTAAAAATGCCACTCGGTCAAGTTTTAGGAGGTTTGGAGAAGCATTTGGTGGGTGTGCAATGCTGGTCCCCCTCACCGAAGGCAGAGACCACAACAATTTGCCTTCTACATTGTATCCTAAGGTTGCTGGTAAACATCCTTTACAGACAAAGGCCAATTGAGTCATAAATTTAAAAGTTTACAGACTGCATTTTGTTTTCATTTGAAATTGAGTTACTTTTATTAAGTCCCACAGGAGGAGTAAATGTCTTAAAAAATAAGATTATTCCCTTTACTAAAATATCAATGAGGAAAGTGATACTACTTTTCCACACAAAATATTACTATTTGGTGATAGTTGAGAAGCAGAATGATGAAAGCTGCTTTCTAATAACTTGTCCTAAAATTGAAAGGTGAGCAGGCTTAGCTGTACCTTGCTGAACTAGGGCCTGCTCCTGAGTCCTCAATAGAGAGGGGTGTCTGTTTGAGGCAAAAATGACTAGTACTACTCATATGCTCTGAATAGTATGTTATAACAGATGTCAGGGGGCTGAGTCCTTTGTGTATGTCCACCCACCATGCAACTTGAGCAAGATGTGTGACTTCTCTGAAAGCCAGTTTCACCATCTGCAAAATCAGCACTCTGGAATCCGCAACGTAGGACAAGATACTTAAAATCTTGATGTCCAGGCTACACCCCAGGTCAATTACATGAGAATCTTTGTGGGTAGGACTCAGTCCTCCGGAGTTTTTAAAATTCCCCCATACTTTCCATTAAGGTTGAGAACCACTGAAACAGAGGAATAAGACCTGGAGAAATCTTAAAAATTCCCTCCAGCTTTAAACATTTATACTTTAGCTGTTTTATCAGTGCACTGGAAAAAACCTTGTCCTGTTTTCATGCTATGTATGGCTCTTGGTCTCAAGAAGCATCTGAATCATGTAGCAGCCAAAGCATCTTAGCACTGTATTAAGCACACAATATTCATGAGTTCAGTGACTTCTATTCACACAAGCAAACTGTCTTGGAATATTCAAGGATCATGTAATGTGACAGGTCATTTGGATTTGTTCCATGTGGTCCTGAGTTAGAACTAGGATCAATGAGTGGAAGCCATAAAAATACAGACCTCGACTCAACCAAGGGAATAGCCACCGAAGAGGCTATGCTAGATGGATTGAATGACTTGTGGACAAAGTAAGTTTTCCACTTTTCAACACTTTCAATGCTTTCCTTTGTAGGTTTTTACTTCCAAACTACTTAGAGATTAAGAACAAGAGGCAAAGACAGAATTTAAAGAATTCTGATTCTTTTGTTGTTGTTCAGTTGCTAAGTCATATCCTACTCTTTGTGACCCCATGGACTGCAGCACACCAGGCTTCCTTGTCCTTCACCGTCTCCTGGAGTTGCTCAAATTCATGTCTATTGAGCTGGTGATATCATTCAACCTTCTCATCCTCTGTCATCTAATTCCTTAAGAGTTTGTTATTCCTCTCACTTACATGTAAGTCTCTATTTCCTACAAAATCAGCAGGAAAAAAAAAAAAAAGATAGAAGCTCTTCACTCAGATAAAATATAAGCTTAAGCAAGTCAAGCACATTGAGTTCAACTGGGATATGCAAAAGTTGGTAAGGTATACTTCACAAAACTCTGAGACAAAGTGATACTTGAAGCTTCTGCTTCAAGCTCAGTCTCCTCTTCTGTTTGTAGAACTAGACTGGTGCCCAGAGTGCCAGTTTCAGCTGGCGGTCACTTGCCCAGGTAGGTTCTTGTCCCCTGCCGTCCACCTAGGGAGCCCACCTACCCATGTGCTTTTGACTCTGAACCTCTTGCTTTGACAGATGGTTTTAATTTCGATTTACAAATAATTTTCTCTCTGGGTACTCTCAGTCCCTAACTTATGTTTAACATTTTAGGTAATAGACTGCCATTCATCATCTTTAGCAATTTACAGATTTAAAATTATACTGTGTATATGCATGTGTCTATAAGGAAAAACATGTTTGTTCTAACACAAATAACTTCCTATTTCATGATTTTCTCATACAACATCCTGAAAGAGGAAGCCTTCAGTGAACTGAGGATTCCCCACACTCTTAGCACCATTACACCACACTTGAAGGACTGCATAACTCTACAACTTGTAGAAATGATGAAAGGCTTGCAAGTGCTAGGTGAGTAGGGGAACTAGCACCTGAACTACCTGGAATTGCTCTCCTAAATCTAAGTATCTGTAATCCTCTGATGATTAACTTGAGTTGAAATCAGCCTTGAAATGGGGATATTTCCTATATCTGTCTTTCGGTCACAAGTTATAAATCATCATGTTGGCTCACTGAAATCAGTGAGAGCCAGGGAATGGGAGGATTAGAACCCAAATGAGGTCATTGATTGATGTTTGGTTGCTGTCAAGATTAAGAAATGGTTCTATGCCCAGGAAATTCATAACCTAGGGAAAACAGAGCCACTCCAGGCTACTTTAGAACAATATGGCAAATAAAGTGATTTTAAAAAAAGATGTGTTCAAGCTGTCATGGGACCACAAAGGAGGGACACCCAGTCAATGCGGGTTAAGTTACAGAGTCTGGAAATCAGGTGGAAGAGGAGATTACTAAAGTGAATCTTAAGTGGATCTTAAGGGACCTTAAGGGAATTCGCTGGGGGTCCAGGGGTTAGGACTCAATGCTCTCACAGTCAAGACCCCAGGTTCAATCCTTCGTCAAGGAACAAAGATCCCGCAAGTCACAAGTCACGGCCAAAAAATAAAATAAATAAAATGGATCTTAAAAGTAGGACTTATATTGGCACGTAAAGAGAGATATCAGCATTTTGGCATTGTGTTGTGTTGTGTACACAGGGGAAACTCTACTTTGGGACAGAGCCATCAAGTCAAGTGTTAGTGAGGGATGGGGCTGGAGAAGACTCTGGGAGCCAGGTCACAAAAGGGCTAAAGACCTCATTATGGCATCTGGACTTTACCTTGTTGGCAGGGGAGAGCCACTGTTGAGTCTTAAGCAGGAGAATGACATAGTCAGATATGCCTTTCAGATAACTCTGGCATGACTTTGTAGAAAATTGATTTCAGGAGACAAGACAAGGGACAGACAGAAGTTAGAAGACTCTTGTAGTAATCCAGAGAGGAAATGATTAGGGTTTGAACCTGAGTGTTAGTAGTTAGGGGAAAAAATAAAGTTGAGAAATATTACATGGCGGAATTGGAACACACACAAGATGGTTAAGCATGGGGAGTGTTCAATAGGGGTGGATTAAGAACAATCAATTTCCATGCATCTACCTACCATCACTTTCCAAGAGAGGTCTTTCTTGGCCATCCCCATAAAAACTACAACATCATTCTTCCTAACAATCCCTATCCTCTTTCTCTACAGTTTTCTAACACATCATACAATTCTATTACCATCTATCTCCCCCCATTATATTATATGAGGGTTTTAAGGGCAGAGATCTTGTCTCTTTGTTCACTGCTGTATCGCCAACACCTGGAACAGTCACTGGAACCCACTGTGGGTTCAATAAGCATTTGCAGAATGAATGAATGCACAAGGGTAGTGCTGAGAAGCTGAGAAAAAGAATGTAGGAAGAGGAACAGACTTAGAGAAGAAAATGTTGAGTTCAGTCTGGGAATTTCCAGACCACTCCAGGGAAGGTTCTGCAGAAAACACAAAGCTCCAGAGTCTCAGAGTGTTAGATCGGGCAGATGCTCCAGTTCCTTCACGTGGGGAAGAAAGAAGCTGAGGTCCAAACAAGAGAAGGGCCTGGTCCATGGCAACACTAACACTAACCAGATACTGAGCCCAACGCCCAGCCTCCTGCTCCCAGCTCCCAGGCCTTTAGTGTTGCACCTCACATTCTCTGGTTGCTGCTGATCAGAGAGATGCCTAAAAATCACTTGTCTTTGACCTTCAGCTAGAGATTAACCAAACAGTTAAATGACTGTTTCTTTGGGACCTACATGACCAGTTGTTTGGAGAAAGAAAACTTTGAGCCTGAACCAAATATAGAAAGATCTCGTCATGGAGGACTCATCTCCCCAGGGATTCTACCAGACTGAAGCTGCCTTAGCAGCTGTGCTAAAACAACAGACAGCTTTGCCTCTATGCCTCACACCAGGCAAGAGGTTGCCTGAACCACTTTTATTTAATATTTTTAAATAGAAGTATAATTTACACACAGTGAAATGTACAGATATTAAGGTCTCAGGTCATGAATTTTGACAAACATATACCCCTCTGTAATCACCACACCAATAAAGATCTCTCCTGCCCTACTCATTCAAAACCCATTCCCAGAGGCAACAATTTTCCTGATTTCTATCACTACTTCATAGAAAAAATGCACTATAGATTCTTCTGTATCACTATAGACTTTTACTGAGTCTTTTAGTACCACGTCTGTGAGATTCAGCCATGTGACTGCTTTTATCAGTAGTATTTTCCTACATATTGCTGAGTAGCATTCAATTATACAAATATACTACACATTGTTTATCCATTCTCCTATTAATAGATATTTGGGTCGTTTCTAATTTCTGGCTCTCATGAATAAAGCTACTAAAAACTTCTTGTTTAACTCTGCTTATGGACATATGTTTTCATTTCTTTTAGGTGAATATCTGGAAAAGAGATAGCTGGGTCATAGGGTAGGTATATGTTTAACTTTATACAGAACTGCCAGATAGTACTTCCCAAATGATTTTACATCCCCACCAGCAATGTGTAAGATTTCATTTCCAATTACTTCATATCTTCACCAATATGGGTATTGCCAAGTGTTTTCATTTTACCCACAAGAAAAGTCAAATAAACACAATACATTTTTCAGTCTCTGCTAACACTTTGGAATATTCTATTATTATGGAGAATTTTATACATTCACTAAAGCATTAAAGGTACCCATCCCTCAGCTTCAATAATTATCAACTCATGGTCAATCTGGTTTCATCCTAGGACACATCCAGCCCCTCCTCCCATATTATTTTGAAGCAAATTCCAGATATCATATTACTTCATTCATAAGTATTTTGTATATATCTCCAAAACATAAGGACTCTCTATGAACCTAACTAAAATGCTTCCCCGGTGGCTCAGATGTTAAAGAATCTACCCGCAATGCAGGAGACCTGGGTTCAGTCCCTGGGTTGGGAGGATCCCCCTGGAGGGGATCATGACAACCCACTCCAGTATTCTTGCCTGGAGAAGTCCATGGACAGAGCAGCCTGGCGGGTTACAGTCCATGGGGTCCCAAAGAGTCAGACATGACTGAGCAACGAAGCACAGCACAGCACAAAATGCTATTACGTTTATTTTTAAAACAGTAGCACTTTAATATCATTAAATATTCAGTTAATGTTGTTGCTCAGTCGCTAAGTCGTATCTGACTCTTTGCAACCCTATGGACTGCAGCAAGCCTGACTTCCCTGTCCTTCACTCAATGTGCAAATCTCTAATTGTCTCAACAATGTCATAAATTTGTTGTACAGTTTGCCTTCTCAAACCACAATCCAAATAAGTATACATGTTACAACCAGCTAATATGTCTTTTGAGTATCTTTTAATTCAAAGGTTCTTCCTCCTTTTCTTTTATTCTCTGCGATGTTTTTGTTAAATAAATTGGATTGTTTGTCCTCTCAAGTTTCCCACAGACTGGCCTTTGTAGGTGCATTATTTAACATAATCCTCTGTCCTTTCTATTTTCTGTAAATTATTCTTTGGATCTGGGAGCTTAATCGTATTCCAGTTCAAACTATTTTTTAGCAAAACTACGTCATATTTGAATTGTGTCCTTCCATCAGGAGGCACATAATGTCTGCTGTCTCTCAACACTGTTGAGGCTCAATGCCTAGATTGTTCATTCATTCTGAGATGCAAAATGGTGATATTCCAATTCTATTGTGTCTTCATATATGTGTTCAGATACTTGTATAGAAAGAAACTTTTTCATCTATGTTTGGTTACTCCATGGTACAATTAATATTAAAAAACAGAATAAATCATTTCCCTTTATTTACCAATTTTTTAAACAATGAATTCTCTAGCATTCTTCAATGATAACCAGTTTGAGACTTTTTCTGTATCATTAGGATGAACTCATATATTTAAACATATGTGCTGTGTTTCAAGTCATCACACTTATCATTTTTGATGATTTTTTTTTCTGCCAATCAAATTACTTAGTCCACTGACAAATAGCTTTGAAAAGTATTTTTATGCTTCAAATGGTCTTTATTTTCAATTTCATACATGACTGTCTTTCTAATTCAAGTAATTACACGGTATATGGCAATGCCCTCACCAGTAGCTTCCCAGAGCACTCACTCTGTGCTGGCCTCTTGTGTACGCTTGTTGAGGAGGGTTCTCCTGCCATGGACTTCGTTGTGCTATCCTACAATACAGCAGAGACACCCAGAAGACTACCAGAACTTGGGCAGCAAAGCAGAGAGGTGTTGACTACAGCCCTGAACCTGACTACTTGGGTTCAAATCTTGGCCTACCTGTCAAGCTTGGTGAAGTTACTTTACCTCCTTCGGCTTCATTTTCCATACCTGTATAACAGAGAATAGTAGCAGTACCTCAAAGGGATGTTATGATGATGAATGAGCTAATAGATTCAAAACACCACTTGCCTGGCATACAGTGAGCACTCATTAAATACACAAACTTATTACTGCTGTCAGCATTCAAGCTGATTCTGGGTTTCCTTTAGAATTCCCAGTCCTTCCCATGAGTGGAGGTTTCAGATGCAGATGTCTGAAAGGCCCCTCGAATTCCACTTTCTACTGAGGAGAAAATGCATCAGTTAGTAAGAGGCAGTTGAACGATGACATGCACTAACCTTCACAAGACAAGAGAGGAATAAGTTATGCCCTCAGTGTACAATCATTATTTGTTTTATCATCTTAACTCATTTTTTCTGGGGCCTCTTATGGGCCAATTGGCAATATCTATTTTGATAAAGACTTTAAACTTCAGAGAACACTTTCACCCATATTACCTCACTTGGTCCACTTAACAGTCCTGGACAGAGGCAGAGTTTATTATCCCTATTTGACAACCAAGGGAGCTGGCAGTGACTTGTCCAAGGTCACAGAGTCAATTGCAAACACAGCAGGAACCTACTGCCATATTTTATGCCTCTTTTACAGTAGCTTGAGGCCAGTATGGCCTTCTCTTCTCATACATTGATTTATTAGTTCAATAACTATTTAAACATCTATTTATTTATCAGGCACTGTTCTAGAACTAACATGTTGTTGATGTAGCAGCAGATACAGCAGTAAAGAGGAAAAAAAAACACTTCTTTTTTAGAGTTTATTTTCTAGTGAGAGGAAACTCAAAACAAACAAATAAAAACATATAGCATGCCAGATACTGATCAGTGCTATGGAAAAACAGAAAGCGAAGAAAAATAATGAGTGTAATGGAGTAATAGGCAGGGGTTGCAGCTTTAATCGACTGGTTAGGAAAGGCCTTACTGAGAAGGTAGCCTTTGAGTCAAGTGAGGGAGTTAAGGAAGGGGCCTTGCAAATATTTGGAGGAGGCACTACCAGGCAAAGAGAAATGGCAAGGGCAAAGGCCCTAACTTGGTGGCAGATCTGGCATGTTCTAGGAACAGCCTGGAGGTAACCTTAACTGGGATAGAGGCAGCAAGAAGGAGACTGGTGTCAAGACCAAATTGTTTAGGGCTCTGCAAGTAATTGCAAGGCCATTAACTTTCATTCTGAGTTAGATGGGATGCCACTGAAGGATTATTACATAATCCTTAGTAGGAAGATAGATCAATATAATATATGATACCCAGTAATTCCAATCCTAGGTGTTATGCTCACCAGAAAGGCACACCTATGTGCACCAACAAACACGTGCAAGAATGTTCATAGCAGCAATATTCAAAATAGCCCAAACTGGATATATAGCCTAAATGTCAAACAACAGAAGAACAGATAAATACACTTTCTCTATGGATGCTACATTTCAATTATGTTTATTAAAAAAAAATAATAATAATAGCATGAACAAATGAAAGGTCTATGATACCTACCCATGCTCAATAATGATCAATCACCTACTATTTCAAGGCACTGTTAGCCACTTTCAATTTAATTATTGTATAAACTTGTTATTTTTGTAAGCATATCCTTGGGGAAGAGGTCTTGGTTCTGTTGATAAAGTGGTAGCAAGTTCATCATCCTGAGAGCAGAGATCTAATGCTAAGCCCACCTGTGGTCCAGTAAACAGGTGAAGATGACAGAAGGCCTTTAAGATAAACACCTCTTCTTAAGAGCTAAGATCTGAAAACCTACTCATGCTCTTAACAAATACTTTCAATGAAGCACACCTGAATGGAGTGTCTTTATCAGAAAATATAATCAAGAATAGATCATAAATAACTATAATGAAATGTAATGTAATTATGCACTTAATGTAAATTACACATTTAATGTAAGTTTTTAAAAATTCTAGTTAATTGAGAGTAGGCTAACTTACCAAAAGATTTCACCTTTCCTCAACTGACTTAAAGTCAAATCATTTTGCCTATTAATAGACCAGCCATCTATCTGGCATTTAAGTTCCATCTTCTAGGAGACAGGCTGACAAAGTTTCTTTTATTTTAAACTAAGGGATATATAGAGCAGGTCATTAAAACCATATCCTTTAAGTCAGACTGTATTAAAGCCAAATTACCTTAAATATGGCATGTTTTAGCATTATGTTCTACATCTTTCTTTAATGTATTATATGTGAATACTTCTAGAGGCCCATAAAATGTGCATTACAATGGCAGGAAAATTTTATCCCTAAACCAAAAATAAGGTCACGATAGAACCAAAACTCAGATAGGTAGGGAAAAAACCAGAAATGACTCTGGAAAATACTCAGGGAAATGAGAAACTCAGAGCTTAAAGCAAACCATAAACCACAGCTTTCTAATTCTGAGATGATAGTGGAGAACATCTGTTTACCCGTAAATACCCTGCCACTTATGTGAGGGAGTACATTTAACGGAACAAAGCATTAAGATCACTGAAGGATGACATGTTTTGTTTGCAGTAATGTATGACTGTACAGCCTTTCCAATCAGCACTCATGTCCAACATAACCCAGGAGCCTGGTGCGCCCCTCCCATTACATCAAATTCTCACTGTTCAAACTCTGTGTCTGGCAAAGAAAACAAAGCTGCCCTGGACGTCCATGTTGTGAGTTCCAGGACCACAGAGCAAACAGAAGATTCTTCTTGGAGATATTTTATGCTGAGGAGCCATAGAATCTAAAACCAGGAAAACTAATAGTCTAATGGCTTTGAGTTTTTATAGTTATTTCAATCATCATTTTAAAAACACAGAGCCAGAGAGAACTTTCCCAAACACCTTGACTAATAAATTGTCAGTGTTTAAACAACAATTACATTATGAAATGGAAATTAGCTGTTATGATCAAGCCATATGGTTAATATAATTGATGGGTTCATATTTTTAAGAGGATGGAGAGCACAACCCAAAGAATAACTAAATAGATTTTACAAAATTAACTAGAGATGATAAATTCTATTTTGTTGGACAGGTTGGGGTTTTTATATGAAGAATAGAGAAAGAAAAATCTTTGTTATCTATGATTTTTAATATAAACCATGAATTTAAAAATTTAATAATTTGATTAATTTCAAAACCTCTCACACAAAAGGAAAATTTGCACATATATATGCAAAAGAGATGGGCTTCCCAGGTGGCGCTAGTGGTAAAGAACCCACCTGCCAATGTAAGGGACAGAATAGACTCAGGTTCAGTCCCTGGGTTGGGAAGATCCACTGGAGGAGGGCATGGCAACCCACTCCACTATTATTGCCTGGAGAATCCCCAAGGACAGAGGAGCCGGTTGAGTTACAGTCCATGGGGTTGCAAAGAGTTGGACATGACTGAGGCGACTTAGCATAAACACACATGCAAAATAGACACATATTTATGTGGAGAAAAGAGACATAAAATGAGAAGCAATACAAATATTCACTTTGATTGAATAGTTGAAAGCATTAAAAAAATAGGTTTGGATTTTCTCCCTGTTTTAAAAGTACACTTCAGCATATCTGGAGTAATTCTGCAGTTTTATCATGTGTGACTATGTTTTATCTTCAGCCTTCCTCTAATACATGACAATTTCCTGCATTGATACTGGAGAAACTAAGATGTGTTTGCAGAAAAATATCCCCAGGCTTGGTGGGGGCCTGTCTTGAGTTTTAAAGTGGTAAACTGGGCACAATTGTCCCTTCTCATATGAGTGTCCTGAATCCCCTCTCTGAAACTGGACTGAACTCTTATTTCTGTTGATCTCTCAACCTAAGCAAAAATAAGCCCTAATCAATCAGTACTGGAAATGTATGTTGTGGGGTCTCTCCTCTTTGTTTAGGTTTTATTGATATTGAGGGGGGCTTATTATTGTGGTTATTGCTTTCAGTGAATTGTTGGCTCTGTCTTTCTGTATTGCCAGTAGGAAACGCTTCACATAGATTATTTCCTTTAATTTCCCCAAAGATCTGTTAAAGAAGCATTATTATCATCATCCCCATTTTACAGATGAGGAAATGAAGAATCAGAGTGCAGTGAATTTGCTATTGTAGAGTAACAGAGACCAGAAGACAGATTACTTTTAAGCCCACATTATTTTCACTGGGCCATTTGCAACGAAAAATCTATCCATTGCTTTTCTGTGCCCTTTGAAATGAGTTTCTGGACGGTGGGAGTGGCAAATGTTGCCTTAACTTTTCAGACAGGCAGGGGAATAGAGTGGGAAGGAGGTTCTTTCACAACAAACAGGGAGAAAAGCACAAACAGGAGAGAGAGGCACAAAAACGGAAGTGGAAAGGAATTTTTCTCAAATCGGTTCAGTCAAAGCAGCCCTGGCATTATTAAGCCCACCGGCCTACATTTGAGCACCCACTCCTCTGCAGCATTTCTATTCACAGATTCTGAGTCCACTGGGTCTCATCGTGCCTGTGTGTTACAGGAGACACAGGATCTTGAGTTTACCCTGATTGTGTGCTTAAAGGGAAATGACATTTATCGCCTTCTAAAAACAAGCCACATACTACTTTTTATGGGACATGAAATAACTCCAGAAATCCTCAGGGCACCCCCCCCCCCAGCCCTTTGAGGTAGGACTATTATTTATTTCCATTACACAGAGAAGGACACCAAGAAAGGTCAAGTAAGTTGCCCAAGGTCTCAGAGCAAATAAGTGATCCAGGTGAAGGGGGGGGGGCTGCAAAAGTGTCCCAGTGTTCCCCCGGGACCGCGCTCAAGCCCACACTGTTTCACTGGCGCTCCCAGTAGGGCTGACTAGACTGGGATTTTAGCGCCTCCACTAAGGATGGAGCGGAAGGTTGAGGAAGGAAGATGGGGGTGGGGTGCGTAATCGAGGGGCAAGCGCTCTTTCAGGGACTTAAGCCTCAATAGTCCAAGTCTTCGTTTATTAATGAACCTTAGAAAAGCAGCCAGACGGAAAATCTGGGCATCGCCAGAGCCTCAACGTCTGCTGACCCTTTGCCACGCGGTGGAAGGCGCACGTGGACGCACCTGCCTCCCACAACCACTGAGGCCGTGCGGGCCGAGTGAAGCTCCGGGTAGCAAGCGCCGGGCAGAAACGCCAGCGGCACGTTGTAGAAAAACCAGTGTCCCAGCCCTTTGGAAACGCGAGGCCCCGCTCCCCTTAGAGCAACGTCTGAGGGGCCACACTTCCCAGGAAACCGCCGGACGTTTCTGGGCATCCCCGGAAAAGCTTTTCTAACCGCCACACACTCCCCGGGTAGTAGGCCCGCGCGGCCAGAGGCGGGCGCGTTTACCAGGGAAAACGCTGCTGGCGCTCCCCGCCCAGCTCGTCGCCGGGCCAGCCCGGCCCCAAGGGCTCCTTCCGGCCCTCCCTGGGCGGCTGCCGAGACCTTGTCTCCACTCGGCGCCACGGGCCGACGCCCGGCTCCTCCGACCTTCGCTGCGCAACTGACTGTATTGCGAAAGGCTCAGAGTCCGGGGCCAGGTTCAGGATTTATGGGTCCAGCGGCGCTGCCAACAAGCCCTCGGCTGTCTCTGAGTATGCGGCTGCGGACCCAACCTTGACATCCCCTGGTTACTGCGGGATAGTAGCACGTCTGTGACCTTCTTTAGTTTCTGTTACTTCAAAGAAAAAGGGAGAGAGAACCAAAGGAGGCTGTGGGACCAGGAGTGACCATTGGGTCAAAAAAAAGAACGTTTAGTTTCCTTTCTTTTGTCTTTAAAAAAGAAATCCTCTGGCCATACAAGGCCGCTAGCGCCCAAGGACAGAGTGGTGCGAGGTACGGCAAACTGTCGATGTGCGCCGGGCCGCAAGCCTGGTAGCTGGCAGAAGTGACGGACCTTCCTCACGTGAGGAGCACCAGGATCGGGTTTGAGGTCTCGTCCCCCTTCCAGGCCTGCGAGGCTGCGGCGGGCCCGGCTCCGGCGGCCGGGGAAGGGAAGACAGGCAGGAAAGGTTCTGCGCGCGCCGGGCGCCTGGCCTCGCCGCTGCCCTCGCGGGAGCCCGAGCCCGGTATAGTGTGACCCGGCTCCTGAATCCTGACCCGCGCGCACCAGCTGGAGAATGGACAAGCGGCAGGGCACCTCGCCACTTTTAAGGCCAAGTCTCTGAGGGTCTGGGCCTCTACCTTTTCCCCACGCTCCAGTTGCCTTTGTCCCCCAGCCGCCGGAAACCACGTGGGCACCCACAAGCTGGGGATCGCTCAGGTTTGCGCAGCACGTGGAGGGCAGACGTCCAGAGTTCTACCGGTCACCCGCCAAGGAGGCGGCAGGGACGCCAGGAACATAAATGAGGTCTGCCACTTCTCATTTTTCAAAATGTGAAAGTTTCTAATGGGTTCACTCGTCATGATAAGCAACACGACCTACTAAGAAGGAGACACTTGTAGGTAGAAGTTCATTAAGACCAACCAGGAGCAAGTCTGATTGCAGGCTTTCAAGAGTCTCCTTTTCCGAGAGGGAAAATTAAGGTTTCTACCGAAGATTCTAGAAGCCTAAGCCTGCACTTTCCTGGCACAGCCAGCGGCTCCAGCCTCCTGGGTCAGCATCTCTTCCTCACCTGGAGCTCTCCCCACGTCCCTACGGTCCCCTGGGATTACTCACTGGGCTCCCCAAGGGCAGACTCAGGGTCCGCTTCTGCCGGCTCCCAGGATGCTTCCGGGGCGGGGTGAACAACGCTGTTCCCAGCCTGGCCCGCCCCAACTCCATCTCACCCCCGCACTTCTGGCCACGGTGCTTTAAGAATATCATCCCTTCTCTTGATGGGACTACCGCCCATCCAGCTGGCGTCGCCGGTGCTAGCAGCCCAAAGCCCCCGGAACCCTCAAGGTCCTGCCCACCTGCCCTGTGCGGTCAGCAAGCAGCTCAGCCCCAGCCCTCCCGTAAATATCAAAATCGCAATCGAGGCGAAGACTGGAAACACACGTAAGGGGGCTCACAATCTTGAGCGAGCCCAGTCCGCATCTCCAACTGGCCTTGTCTCCTGCCTGCAGGCGCCAGGGATGGGAAGAAAAATAACTACAATGTCTATCATTTACTGAACACTGAAACACTAGTTTACGTGCCCAACAAACTTTAAAAGTCTATTTTCTCAAAAAAGTGTCCCAACAATCCAAATGAAAGAAGTCTAATATATCCATTTTACAGATGAGAAAACTGAAATGCACAGAGAATAATAGACCTGAGCTCCAGCAAGGAGGAGCCTGATATGCTGCTCATTTAATTTTAGATAAGATCTGGAGATTGTTGGTACCAGGAGGCAAAATGTGGCCTGCAGGGCTCCACTGGGCTCCCTGAGCCTTTTTTTTTTTTCCCATACCACCCACCAACAAACTATAGGGAACCACCAACAAACATTTTCAGGGACTCTGCTGGAGAGGGGGTGGGGAAAGGGAGGCAAAACCCTGCTGAAGGCCTCAGCCTAGGAACAGACTCATCTCTGGATTCTGGTCTTGGCTTTCTAGGTTTGAGTTGTATAACCTTGGGGGCAGTTTGCTTAACCACTTCCAGCTTCTGTTTTCTCAGCTGTAAAATAGGAATAATTGGTCATAATGCAGGCAGGAAACTCTTAAGATCCTTGTGAGGATTAAATAAAATAAAAGACTTACTTTTTCGTCTTGTTTTCCTTTCGGTTTCCCCATGCTTAGCATGGTGTCCAAGCAGGACATAGTTATGCTCAAGATAAGGTCTTTCCCCCTGTTTTGCCTTTCTGGAAGCAGCACAGGCTGTACCTAGCATCTCCCACCCTATCCTACTGGCTACCTGACTGGAAATAGAAATAGGTGATCCTCCTTCCTTGACCTGAGGCCTGGATCTGGCTAGGTTCTGGGGCAGAGCCTTCCATAGACTGGGCTCAGCCTTGGAAGCTCAAAGAGCAGTGGGCAAGAAAGGGTGAGGGTAGCCAAAGGAGGGAGTAATGCCGGGTCCACAGACTCTTCCCTATGAACCAGACTTTAAGGACAGGTCCTATGTAGTGTTTGCATTACACATACTAACTCATACTAACTCAATCTTCCCAACAATCCATTACAGTAGGACTATCCCTCTTCTATGGATGAGGGAATTAAGGCACAAAAAAGACCAGTAACTTGCCTGTGTTCGCACCACCAATGAGGGACAGAGTGGGGATTCAAATCACTAGGTCTTACAGCCTCCCAGTTTGGAGAAATGTCAGCAGTGGGAGAAGAAGACTCTTGCCAGGTGAGGAGGCCAGTTAGAACCTGACTCTACAAGATTTCCCCACAGTGCCCTTAGATCCAGAATAGCTGTCCACCTCCAAACTTATCCTCCCTTTCCCCTGCCCCCCAGGAGCCACTCCTCCTAAGACCTGAGGCCTGCCACCTGAGAGACCTATCTTCAAATTGCAGCTCTGTCCAGTCTCATCCCCAGGCCTGGACCTACCTTGGGCTTAATGGTTCCTGAGTCTGATGCTACTCCGCCTGACCTCTGAGCTGCTTCATCATCAATCTGTCACCATCCTAGGGACCTCTCTGGGTTCAGGTCTCTCAATTCCATGTTCCCAAGTCTCTTTTCTCTGCTTGGAGATCTGGTCAAATTTCTAGGATATCTCTGCCCTCTCATCCAATTTTCTCTCATCTGGATGCTTCCTGAGATATCAAGACCTATTCAGTTTCCAGGCCATATCTTTTGGGGTTTATTTTTGGTGGGGGGCGGGGAGTAGGGGATTGATTCTTAGAGGTTTGAAGGTTGCAAAGGATTTGGGGCTGTGGATGGTGGATGTGGAGATAACTGGGCCCAATGGGAAACCTAGTGTCCCTCAACCCCCAGTCCTTTTGAAACTCCCTTCATAGCACCCCAGTTGGAGACTATACCCAACTGGACCCTGACTATAAGTCACTGGCTCTGGGGAGCCCCGCCATCCACTGCCCTCTGATTAAGGGTGACAGTTAAGCCCAGTGTTTCCAGACCCAGGCTTTCCTCAGCACGCCCTACCCTGCCCATTAGCTGCTCCAGGCACTTGAGGAGCCTTTAGCCTCTGCTCTGTTCCCATCATTTATTCATTTGTTCAGTCAACAAACATTTTCTGAGCTTCTGTTCTGTGCAGATCCTTAGCTAAAACCCAACACTTGGCCTGCCTGGACATCCAAGGCTAAAGGAAGAGAACACAGGAGTGGGTGGGGGGTGGCGAGGCAGGAAGGAGCGGAGCTGGGGGGAGGAAAGAAATCAAAGAAAGTAAGGTGGCCCGGGAGGTGACCCCAGGGTGAATAGGAGTTGAGGGGTCTGAGGAGCTGATTAGGGTGTTCCTGAATGACACTCTGAACCTAACTTCCACATGGCCTCTCTGGACAGCCTGGTGGTCAGAAAGGAGCTGGGAGGGGCTGGGAGCACTTTCTTGAACCGGTCACATTCCCCTAGGGGCCGCCTGCAGTTGGGCTGGCAGAGCGTTGTCCGCCATGCTTTCAGAGGTGGCCTTTCCTGGAGCTGGGCAGACTTTGCCTGCCAGTCACCATTCCCGGACCCAAGCATCTGACTGGTGATCAACTTTTACAAGGCACCAACCCCTGCCCCCAGGTGACCTGGACAGTCAGCGAGGGGGCTGGTGGGAGTGACAAGCCTTGGCAGAATGAATGGGGGAAGGGCGTAATGCAGGCGAAGACCAAGTACAAACAGTCGCTACGGAGACTGCAGCCTTGAAGCTTTCCCCCTCATTTCCCGTCTCATTTGCGTCTCCTGGCTTGGTTCCTCAGTCCAGCCCATTTGGAAACCGCAGAGAACACCGCTTCCCACTCAGGGAGGGTGGAAAGGATCCCAACCTAGAGGGGGCCCCCATGGCGATCCAGCGGAGGGACCCCACCCCCCACTCCCACCGCGTGCAGCGACTTTGGAGACCCCGCCCCTGCGGAGCTGTCTTCCCCTGCTCGCGGCTTTACTCCCCTCTCCCCGCTGCCCTCGCAGAAACGCCAGACCACCCTTAGGTGCCTTCGCGCCCGGTCCTCCTGCTCTGTGTGCGAAATGGGGTGGAGAATGTCTGGCTGGGCATCTCGCTGCGGAGCCCCCGGGCCGAACCCCCTGCCAGGGTTGAACCTGAGAAAGCAGAAGTTGGCAGATTTCAAGTGGCGATCCCGGCAACCCTCCACCAAGGGAACCCGCCTATAGTGGGGAAAGGCCTGCCCGGGATTGACTCCCAAATGGGGTCGAGAGTGGGGGTGGGGGGGAGGATAGGCCACCCCACCCCGAAACCGCCTCTGCTGGCCCGGCACCGGCGCCGGAGCCACAGCGGTCCGCTGGCTCAAGAGGTCTTCTTGCCTGGTCAACGCCAACGATCTATCCCAAAGGGTTCCCCCCTCCCCCGCCCCCCATTCGGAGGGCAGCTCCTTCTCTGAGTACCCGCACACACCCCCTCTCAGGCCGAGCCCTCTGCGGCAGCTTAGCCCAGTGGCGGAGATCAGAAACGGGACCTGAGCAGCGCAGGCTGAACCCGGGTCTACCCCTTGTGAGTGTTCATCATGCAGCCCAGTTTATGTCTCCGTAAAATGGAGATGATAACAGAAACTATAAGAGTAGAGTGAGAATTAAATGAGCTAATATGTGAAAAGTGCTTTTGACAGCACCTGGCAAATGGAAGGCGCTAAAGTGTTTACTGCCCAAGATTTAAAACAAAAACAAACAAAAAACCAAAACCAAACAACAATAACACACACAAAAAAAGGGTGGGGGGGGGGGAATCTGGCAAATGGAAAGCGCTTAAGAGTTAACTGCGCGAAATTTGAAAAAAAAAAAAAAGGTAGTG